>NC_090442.1:914299606-916699606 GCF_031143425.1 Pleurodeles waltl | reverse complement strand
ATCTTTTAATGCCCACTAAGCTAGGAGCTTGGAACTAAAGGGAACTAAATTGGTTCTGGCACGACAGCACCATGTATGTGCTGGGTGTTGCTATATCCAGTATTTATTATACACTTTGGATTAAATGGTGCCACCCAGTGCTGTGACTTCTTTTTATAGAGACTGCAAGATCCCAACATGTGAATGCGATATTTTGAACATAAAGAACCTTCAGAGGTAACAACATATAAGGTTACCAAAAGAACATTACACTCAGAGTGGACTTAGAAGTATCCCATTTAACCACAGTAATCTACAATGTTTTCCTTAAATGCAATCTCTCCTGTATTCTCAATAACCAATATGTCAACCCCCTGCAAGACTGGTCTTTGAGTGGTTGTATGTGATTCTGATAAAAAGCAAACATGAAAAAATGGTTCTGACGAATGTATTTAATCAAACCATTATTGACAAATCTTTCTTTTAGAATGGCTTTCACCAGGTTGACGAAAGTGACCTCCTGAAAGCTATTAAAGAAGAGTCTTTTGTATCTTCATGTTTCATTTTCAAGATCCTCTTCCCTACTTACATGTTTCTTTCCCGCTTGACTCCATATGCTTTTTACAAATCCTGCCATCCCTTTCCATTTGACTCCTGTTGTTTACAGAAAAAAACCTTTTTTCTTCTTCTTTTGCTCAGAACATTAAAACTCCTCTTGTGTTTTAATGTTTTCCACAAAAACATATATCGGTGGAGAACGTATCTTGTTATTTTGACTTTTCTTTAAAATGACGTTTTGGACTTTCTTAATTTTAGTAATGCGTCAGAATGACAGCTTATCCGTTGCGTATTTCTACTGCTCAGAATTGTCTCTAAATTGAAACTTCTGTACAATATTCTTTCATTTTGAAATATCTTCCTACTTGATATACATGTGTACAAATTTATTTGAAAAAAAAAAACAGATTGTTAAATTTAATAGCAACCCCTCAGGTCACAAAAATGGCTTAATCAATGCTAATCATATTATTAAATCAAACGACTTGTCCATCATCGACTTTAATAGGCTTATCAGGAAGTTCAGTGCTGCAATCCCTATGCAATGCTGAAACTCCTCTGGGCCCTGTCCTGCTTAAGAAATTGTCTAATTCTTCTAACTGAAAGCAATTCTAGTTGTTTTTGTGGCCCAAGGATAGTTATTATTAGAGATAGCATTTTCTTTATGAATAGTGGATAGAATATAACATGGCAGTGCTCAATGATAAAATATGCATTGCGGTAATGTTATAGTTTTGACCATATTAATTCTTCCTAGAAATCTTTGATTGATTGGTTACTGATTGTTGTATATAGACAAATGTTAAAGAAAGTGGATTGGTTAGAGGTGCTTGGGGTTTCAGATCACTTACTTAAAAGTCAGATTAACATATTTCCAGAAGAAGAAAGATTTTTCAATAATTTTAAGATACGTTTTATTGCCCATCCATATGTTTGTTTAAGAAACCGCCTACATACATGATTTGGATTATTGTACACTTTATTATTCACTTAAGAAATGTCAAGCTAGTGTAAGTAATATACTGTTTCTGGCTTTCATTTTTCTTAGTAATTAAATATTTGCAGATCTAGGAGATGCGTTGTTGGAAATTTGTCCTTTCTGCCTGGCACACCCCAAATTATTTTGCCCTTTTGCTGAACCATATTTTTGCTGGCTTTAGAACTTTATGCACTACGTTCTGTAAGTTACGTGCCACAGACTGCATTGACAGCCATGATTGCAGGCCTGCCACCAGTAGCCTGGCTTTGCAGGTTTAAATTCAAAATTCTACCTGTCAAATGACCCCTTTTGGACAGACCTAAAACGCTCCTTTTAAATATTTTAAAGTCACTCATAAGTAGACTTTTCTACCCATAAAGGCATGGCATATAAAATTAGGACTTGCACTATTAAACATGACCTTGCAGTGACAAAGCCCTAAAATCCATTTTCATTATAAGAGGGTTAGCTGTTCCACAGGAAAGCATTCGGATACAATATCATGTTTAATAAAATATTATCACCACCTAGGAAACAGCTGCAGTAATATTTCAAGGATTCTTTTTATTTAATGAAAATCCAATTTAATGGTAAAGTCGAATTTTGTCTAACCATTACAGAAATTGTACTTTTGAAAAACTACCTTTTGCCTGCCTAAAGCTTCTAAGCATTTCAGTGCCTTCCAAATGTCACCTGGTGAAGACATGACCCATCAGAAACTGATAGGATTTACAGGGGAGGCTGGGGAGATACTCTAGGACATTAAAGGTTCAAGCTCGAATGTTACATCTAGCCTGCAAGGTCTGCTGGTTTTTTTTTATATGACATATGGAGTGCGCTTCAAAGAAGCCACCCTGTCACGGGCAAATGTTAGCTGATACTTGGGCAAGACCTTTCTTTTGTCCTGCCAGCCAGTCTGGCGCCAGTCACGTTGAGACTTCCTTTGACATTACCGTGTCACAGCCTCTTTGAAAGGTATGCTAGGTTAACATATAACATTTGAGGCACATTTTAAAGGAGTTAGGCAGAATCAGCTTTGATTTTACCAGACGTCTGTCTCTGAGTCTGTTGGGGGTACAGGTACTGCCTAAAAACTGACTTTTAGTGTTAGATGTGGGAGGGCACCAGAATCACCGTACACACAACCCGCAGCCCTCAGAGCCCAAGTTTAGTGTGGCCTAAGGCTTTGCTGATATAAAAAATGCCAAACGTGTAGGGTCAGCCCTGGGAACGTTTACTCCACTGTTTAGAGTGTCCCCAGGAGTCATTTCCACCCACTAGCTCGTCCAACGCATAAATGTGGCACCTCCAGATGCTGACTTCAGATCATTCCTCGACCTGAGAAAGATCAGTAGAGGGCTGAGTCTGCTGTCTGCATCCTGAGAAGAGCTCTGGTGAACTGCACCTGCTTGCTCTTGTACCCAGGTCAAAGATGTGGAATCAAGGATCCTAAGGCTGACCTCCCTGTTAAAGCTGCAGGGACAGAACAAGTTACAAGAGGCCTTTTCCTGTAAACCTCTGAGCCTCAAGTGACTCCCCCGAGGTCCTGCAGGCCTTAGAATTGTAATTCTGTTGTGGATTGGGATTTAAAGGACTAAAGTCAGAAGGTACAGTGTTTGACCAGGACAAACTTGGTTAGTGTATCCAACTTGCATTCAAACATGGTCAGTGCTAAATTGCGCCTATGTCCTGCAAGGACCATTGATAGTCATTGGCACTTTGTGCTTCTTGGTGCGATTTTTACTTAAGCTTTTAAAAAAATTGTATCTCCAGTTTTCCTAATTGGATTTTTTCATTTCAATATCATTTTGTTTATTAAAATGTTCTTTTTTTTCTAATGTATAGCAGGATTTTTATTGTTTTGTATTTCAACTTTGTTACTGTTTTAGTAATGCATAAATACTTAATATATTGTCTCTAAGTTAATCGTGTGTGCCCTGTGCTGTATTTACCCGGGGTTGAGCTCAGGTTGAGTGGCTTAACTGATTGTGATTATTACTTTTCAACTTCGGCATCATCATTAGGGTTACCGCTTCTTTGGGTTGCTTATTGGTGTGTGATTATTAATTATTGTGGTTATTAATCAAGGTGAGTGCTTATCCTCTCAACTAATAACCCAAATTCTTGCAGTACTTTAATTTATTCTGAGCTCTTGGAATCCCTAAATAAGTTTGACGTACACATCTGTTTTAATTGTTATATGATATCTTGGACTCTTAAGCATATTTCTGAGGAACTGATTTGCTTTAAATTTCCAAGCCAGACATTGAGCTGACTATAACCATTACATTTAAACAATGTTGATGGAAAGGTTCCATGACGTAGCCATTTGCATTTTACCCAATCCTGTGTGTGAAAACGGTTATATTTTATGTGTGCTGATGGATAAAACTTGTGAAGGTACTGTTTGGAGGCTAATAATTTTATTTTTCAAGCAGATAAATAAATTTCCCGGATATTCTTCATCTGGGCCAAGTAGCAGAGGGTTGGTTATATTTCATAAGATATAATTGTGCTGTGCATAAAAAATACATCTCTCCATTGTGAACTCATATTGTTCTCCTCCAGATCCTCTGGCCACCTCATTACCTCCTTATGTTCCGTTACCTCTGCTGTTCACTGAATACGTTGAAACAATTTATGTTTAAGCACCTACAACTTTCTGTTCCTAGATCTCAATTCCAGACTGATCACAACCTTCTTGTTTGTATCCAAGACAATCAAAAATGCATATTCAGTGTACTGATCAACAACGTGCCTTAGAACAACATCCAGTTGAGGCACCAATCCAGATTTCGAGGGGTATCCTTCTGGCTATTGGCAGCGTATTCTGCATCAAGGGTGACAGTGAAGCTTGTGACCTGATCCTCCTAGACCGGTCAGAAGCTCTTTTTGTTTTTTTTTTCTTTGTTTTTTCTTGAGACATTCTTAACTTTTTTCAAATGATCTTTATTGAAGTTTCACGGTTCATAGGATATAATTGATGACAGAAATAATCATAAAAATTACTCTGCAACTGTAATGAATGAACCACAATGAGACCATACAAACAATTCCAAACTACCCTCCACCCTCCCCTGTACATAGGGCCTGATTCTAACTTTGGAGGACGGTGTTAAACCGTCCCAAAAGTGGCGGATATACCACCTACCGTATTACGAGTTCCATAGGATATAATGGACTCGTAATACGGTAGGTGGTATATCCGCCACTTTTGGGACGGTTTAACACCGTCCTCCAAAGTTAGAATCAGGCCCATAGTCACGTAGACAATCAGGGGTATCAGAGTCACATGATATCAATCAGTTGTTAATGTTGAATCATATAGCCATATAGGATCCAGCCTCCACCCTTACCCTCCGGCAATCCCAAGCCAAGCAGGTACATCATATCAATCAATCAATCAGTTATTTTAGAGCATGCTACTCACCCATAGGGACTCAGGATGATGTGGGGTATGTCCTCAGGGTTCAGTCGAAGAGCCAGGTCTTGAGGTCCTTCCTGAATTGAGTTAGTGATGGTGACTGTCAGAGGTTGAGAAGTAAGGTGTTCCAACCCTTTGCCGCCATGGTAGGTGAACAATCTTCCTCTAGACGAGGACGTCTTTATGCCGGGTGCGGTGGCGAGCGACTGCTGGGAGGAGCTGAGAGGTCTGGAAGCAGAGTACCAGGTGATGCAGTGGTTGAGGTAGCTGGGTCCGTGTTGTGGAGGGCTCTGTAGGTATGTATAAGGAGTTTGAAGTTCATCCTCTTCTCGATGGGGAGCCTCTGGAGGTCTCTCAGGTGTCCTCAGCGGGGGATGTTCAAGACAAGTCTGGCGGCGACATTCTGGATTTGTTGCAGCTTTCTCAGGTTCTTCCTGGTGGTTCCGGTATAGAGGGCGTTGCCGCAGTCAAATCTGCTTGTGCTCAAGGCGCATGTCACAGTTTTGCGGCAGTCGCTTGGTATCCATCTGAAAATCTTCTGTAGGATTCAGAGGGTGTGGAAGCAGCCGGTTCCCTAGGTGGCGCCCCCGCTGGGGGTTCTTTCAAGTCAACATGGCCGCCCAAGCTCTTAGATCATCTTCTACTTTTTCATCTTTGCGGACATGCTTCATACGAATTCCCTCAGTAGATGATATTGCAGCGTGCTGGAAACACACATGGCCAGTGAGTGCAAATTCCTCTGCTGTTTTTGTGTTTCTTGCAACATTTTACACAACTTACCAAAAAATGTGGAGCCAGAGCTTAACCTTTTCCAACGAGATCCAGAGTACCAAAAAGACTCATACTGTGACGATCCTAACAGTTTTCAGACATCACAGACTCTTTGCTTTTCCGCACTCCTTTACTGACCTTCACTGAAGGTAGAAAGGGGAATGTATTTTTGCCTCATCCCTTTTATGCTTTTGTTAAAAGGCACCAGTCCTTCACCTCATTACAAACCACACCTTACCAGGCCTCACACAGGCAGGATCAGTTGGTATCTGGAAGAGCCATAGGTGGATATTGGGTTTGATAGTGGAGTTTTTTCTCAGATCAGAGACCTGTCCTTCTTGGGGGGAGGAGCGGTCTTCTCTGGTGTGGTATCTTGACTACCTTTATTGACAGAAAACAACTTCCCTATTTTTAAGAATGTAATTGAGTAGAATACTTCAAAGGGTTAACATGTTGTGGCTTTAACGTTAGTACTAGCAGTGCTCACTTTGAGCCTCTTCCTGAAACTGGTACATATATGGCACGATAAACTTCTGCCATTGGAAAAGGAAAATACTGCTGGCTCCAACACCTCCTAAGCACGGCAGTGTTCTAAGATTGTTAAGAATCATCGAGATATTTAAACTATCGTTAATCCGTTAGATGTATGTGACAGCAGAAATAGCACAGAATAATATTCAGTTGATGCACGTTTCTCTGCAAATCATAATTATCGCACAAGCAATGTTGCATACACAGAATTAATGCCTTGGTTGGGGTTTTGGCTTGTTATCTTGCAGAAATGTGAATAAACTGTCGTAAGGTTCCTGTCAGTATTATGTCAGACTGACTTTTAATTGCCATAATTTATTTATAAATGTGCGTGAGTGTTTGGCGCTGTACAGTCTTAGTTTCCTAAGTTTAACTGTCTTGTGTCCAAAAACTTGATTCATGGTCAAAGATACTTTGCATTGAGGTTAATCGGGGCAGAGTGAAAGCGAGAGAAGACATTCCAAAAATAAGTAGATCATTTACTTTCAACGCTTCTTGAGCTAGTTTGTGCTGGGATACTTAATATCCATCCGTTGTACAAGAAATGATAACAAAGGTTTTTTATGGTTTACATTTATTTAAATAATCAATTACTGTGTCACGAGTTTCGAAAGTTACTTTTCTAAAGAGAGTAACATCTTATGAGTTTTGTTTCAATGTGATTTTAACTCACATCTCTTCAGAGAGATTGACATAATTGTTTGCCCACCTATGGTGGGAACTGGCTTTCCGGATTTACTAACAAAATTGTAATCCTTTATACTATACCTTTTAATCCACCCACTCTTTAGGTTTCACTCTCTTCTTCCTCCTCCAAGCCACTAAGGCCCTCATTATGAATTTACAGGATTTTTGTGCGGGCTGGGATCGGATATCCCTGGACCAAAGTCTGCCAATTGTGACAGTTCTCCCCAGAATAGGGATTAATCACAGGGATTTAGGAATGCAGAGTAAGTACATTTATGTTGTTTTTTTCTGCATGCTCCACATGGTATTGCGGGTCATACCAGGGCTGGGGTGTGTTCCCAGGGGCAGTCTCTGCCCCTGTTGTGTGTTGCATATCCGCACCGTGTGAAACCAGGCCCAGTGCCTCGAGGTTTGGGATTAATGGATCCAGACAAACTGCCTTCTTGGAATAAACCACCCCACACTACTCAGAGTTCACCCTTCGGAGTGAACACCACAACTCGTAGTGAGGGCCTAGTAGCCAAGTCATCTGGTGCCGCATTGATCAAGTATAATCCCATATACAGTACCAGGAAGCTTGTAAGTAGTAGTTCCCCTTCTGAAAAAACATTGTATTTTTGGAAGCTTAATCGTTTAAAGGAGAGAGTATCATTCCCAGCGCTTCAGGCGTGTCATATTCCTTTTTGTCTGTGAAAGATGACTGAAGAACTGGTTTCATATTTTGGTAATACATTGTAAGGAATCATGAGCACGAGGACATCAGGACGAAATTTCTTCTGTATGACTCTGATGATTGTGCTTCCCTACCATATGTTGAGCTCCTGGCAAATCGCAGGAGAGTTGCTGTATTTGTTTATTGTTTTTTTCTCTTGGTGAACATGACAGCCAAGCCTGCTTACTGGGGGTCTCTATGCTTCCAGAGCTTGGCTTTGAGGTCCAGGAGACATGCAGGGGGTACCCGTTTTTTTAACAGAAAAGGGGCTATTGCCCTCTCTACCCAGGCTTGGTAGACTGACAGGTAGATAGTCAGGGGTTCCTGTATTCCTTGGGAGGAGTTGCCAACTAGCTCCCTCCTGGTAAAGTCTGTGCTGTTGCTTTTACCACTGTACTTTTGGTCTTTATCCTGTCTGAGATATATGAGAATTTTAATATAAACAGACCTGTTAACTGTTCGGTTTGACATTCAGCTCCCCTTGTCCCTCCTTGGCATTTGTTGGATTGGGGAAGGGACCAATTCTTATATATGTTTAGCTTACACTTTCCTGCTGTTGGGATGGCCCTCCCCATTTTGTGATGGTTATTGCCTTTTAGCCATGGCCTCCTTGTCTTGAGTTAATTAGCATTCCTCCTGAGGATAGCACATACAGGTACTAAAAGGCAATGGGGACGGGAAGCAGCTTGCTCCACATAGTATTCATGCAGTGAACACGTAGGAAAAATGATCCCAGGATTGGATGAGCACCCAGTAATTGAAAAATAGCAGACCCTCAGATTGGATCAGCCTATTCATCAGAGATAAAAGGCAGGCTTCATTAGCCAGTGGGCTATTCAGCTTTTAACATCTCTTCTGAGAAGAGCAGCCACACACCAGAGTGCTGAAGTGAGAAGAGATCCAGCAGTGGATTTCCTCTCGGGTGGTCATTCTCTCTGTTAGGCCTGGGATTAGGAGAAATATTGTTTCTTTCACTGATTTGCTTGTGGAAGGGAATTTGTCTGTCTTATCGAAGGAGCAATGTTTCAATTTACCAGGTGAAGTCCTTTGGAGCAGCCTAGCACAAAATCTGCTATCTGTGAGCAGCTGTGGTAGATGACTGTGGAATAGTGACTTCTTCTGATGGATACTTCTAACTGCAGATTGCTCACATTGTGAATACCACCAGGTGCAAGACTGTATCCAGAGAATTTTCTTCAACAGTTCCCTCACTCATCAGTAGGTGATGTTGTAAGGCTTCACGTCAGATCCATCCCACCCCAAATGAGACATCAGTGCTCCTACATTGTCGCCATCTCCGCACGCTGACTTTTTTTCTATGCCTTCTGACATGGACCCAGAGCTCGCTCCCACGAATTCTGTGGCCTGACAGTCAATATTTTCTAAACGTTTTCCAGTGTGCTAGGGAAATTTCTTTTCCCTAAGACAATATGGTTTATTTCAGTGACTTACACCTATGAAGTCAGCCTCCGGTGTTTTTGCGCTCCTTCCACATTGTGCAACAAATGCTCTTGGATTAATCCAGAGGCCTCCCAGGACCGCCAGGCCAAGCAGTATGTTGCAGTTTTTTGCTGAAAAGTGTGAAAGGCCCGTTCCCACTTGAAGTCAAGGGCACAGGCAGGCTCTTGATCCCAAGACAGATCACACAAACTCTCTTCTTCCAGATCTAAGTCATTAGGTAAGTTAGAAAAAGTATACGAAGAGGAAGCATAGACCACAGTTGTCACCTTTCTAATGCCAAGAACCTCTTTCTGAACCTACAGAAGGCCAGTGGTTTTGATTCCTCTCCTGCCACTGGCTTTCATTCTCCTATACCTGGCCTATCAACTGAAGAGTCTGTCTCCTTTGCCTTGGTCATTCCCAGAGCTGCAGAAGTCCTCCACCCACGGCTGAATGACTCAGTTAAAGACAAACTTCCTAACAGAGGTCCTGCAGCCAGGGCAGACCTCCCATGAACAATTCTTGCCTTTTAGTGAGGCACTAATTAACACCCTACTGGGTACCAACGCAAAGCCAGGGTCTTGACCACCAGTCAATAACAAATAGTCAGAAGGAACAGACATGCTGTAGGAGACCTGGCTTTTTTCCTGCATCACCCAATATCAGAGATGCTGGTTGTCCTGGCCTCCACCAGGAGGCTCATCCCCAACACGTTTCTGACCACCCCAGTCAAACCCATGGAAATGTTTGCCAAAGGCATGTTCTCAGCCAGCTTCGTCCTAAGGTCTGTTAACTCTAGCTGCCTCCTGGACAATATTTGAATGCGTAGTGGGACATGGTGGCCGATATCCTACCAGCAGACACAGACGACCTTATAACAAACCAGCAACACCTTGGGGGTGATTCCTAGCTTGGCGGGCGGCGGGAGCCGCCCGCCAAGCGGGAACCGCCAGAAGACCGTACCGCGGTCAAAAGACCGCAGCGGTCATTCTGGGTTTCCCACTGGGCTGGCGGGCGACCGCCAAAAGGCCGCCCGCCAGCCCAGTGGGAAACACCCTTCCACGAGGAAGCCGGCTCCGAATGGAGCCGGCGGAGTGGAAGGGGTGCGACGGGTGCAGTAGCACCCGTCGCGAATTTCAGTGTCTGCTAAGCAGACACTGAAATTCAAAGTGGGGCCCTCTTACGGGGGCCCCTGCAGTGCCCATGCCATTGGCATGGGCACTCCAGGGGCCCCACGACACCCCATACCGCCATCCTGTTCCTGGCGGACGAAACCGCCAGGAACAGGATGGCGGTATGGGGGTCAGAATCCCCATGGCGGCGCAGCAAGCTGCGCCGCCATGGAGGATTCCCCAGGGCAGCGGGAAACTGGCGGGACACCGCCAGTTTCCCGTTTCTGACCGCGGCTGTACCGCCGCGGTCAGAATTGCCCTGGATGCACTGCCAGCCTGTTGGCGGTGCATCCGCGGTACCCTACCCTGGCGGTCTCGGACTGCCAGGGTAGGAATGACCGCCCTAATGTGTTATTGTCAGGTGGTCCATGACTTTTTGAGGCACGTCCGCTTTCATCAACCAGACGTTGAGGTATAAGAACACTGGTATTCATAACCTCCAAAGATGAGCAACAGCCAACACCATCACTTTCGTGGACTCCTGAGGCACAGTGGTGAGGCTGAAGGAGAGCACTGAGAACTGAGACTGCTTGTGGCCTACCTGAAACCAGAGGTTTCGCCTGTAGGACTACAGGAAGGGGATGTGAATAAGTGTCCCGCAGACCCAACCACACCAACAGGTCTCTTGGATCAAGGGCAGACAGAACTTTGGACAGGGAGAGCATTTTTGACTTCTCCTTCCTGAGAAAGAAGTTCAGAGGGAAAAGGTTGAGGATAGGACAGAGGCCCCATCCTTTTTCAGCACCAGGAAGGAACAGGAGCAACAACTAGTCCTGACTTCTGATGCCAGCACCCTATCTAGGCCATCTTTGGGCAAATAGTCCTTTGGAAGTAATTGTGGGGTAGGAGGTCTGTTTGCTTGGAGAAGAAGGTAAGGGCAAATCCTTTCTGAACAACTTGAAGCACCCTTCTGCCTTACATGATGCTCTGCCTCCCCTGGAGGTAATAGGTTATCCATATCTGACCTCCTGTTGGGTGGCTGTGTGCTGCATAGGGCAAATTAAAGCTTATTTGCAGTTCCTGCAGAGGGAGGGGAAGAAGACCAAATTGTTTGTTGCCCCTTAGTGCCTGGATACGGACAGTCAGATCCCTGACCTCTGCCTTAAATGCTTGGACGGCCTGTGTTTGCTGAGGTAAGGATTGGAGTGGCCTTTGCTGAAACCCTCTTCAGAAGCTTTGAAAGTGGCAAAACTGTTTGAGGAACTGCCGCTTAGACGGAGCCAGGCCAAGGGATATCACTGCTTAAGATAACACTTTATGCACATCAACACTAAGGGAAACTGGGGAATCTCCTTACTGTCATTGATGGTGACACAGCTTTGTCCCTGACCCTTCTGTTGTACAGTTGAAGCCTGTGGGTGCTTCCAGTTACCACCTGTACTTTCATAAGACTACCCTTTTGAGAAATGTACCATTTGAACCCTCGTTCCCTGCCCTATGACTTGCTTAGTCCCAAGTTTAGCTTTTGCTTGTGCTTCACCTGTACAAACAGCACATTCCCCATGGGTGCCCAACTATTAGAACATATGGACTGTGATCAGTGGGGTCTGAGCTACAGGTCCCACCCCTTTTGTGTTATCTGA
Organism: Pleurodeles waltl; assembly: GCF_031143425.1. Lineage (NCBI taxonomy): Eukaryota > Metazoa > Chordata > Amphibia > Caudata > Salamandridae > Pleurodeles > Pleurodeles waltl. The sequence goes on along the minus strand of NC_090442.1, from coordinate 916,687,770 downwards.
GAATATCTGGATGTACTAGTACCTTGACCAGCAAACTACTGTCCTACAGATAGCCCAGTGGCTACCAGACTAGTTGGACTCCTGTAACTGTGCCTTAACAACAAGTACTGTCAAGTATTGATATTGTTGCTCTAGCTTTGAGGGGTAACCCAGTGCAACACTGACTGTATGTTCTAATATTAACTGTTTTTATAGGGTCTAGGTGCTAGCATACTGTTTGGTAGTGGGGGCAGAACTCTGGCCCAGCTGGTCATAAAGACGTTTGATTTTTATGGTGTATTTGGATGGAAATGTCTTCTGCATGGTAAGAGGCGTGAACCCCTGCTCTGAGAGCCCAACTGGATTGTTGTCTGAATCCCTAATACTGATTTTTTTTTGTCATACCCGAACACTGATTATGTGTGTGCACCATGACATAGGGCTTTCTCACAGATTGTGGTCTTGTTTGACTCGGAAGGGCACCCAATGCGCTGCCCTCAGTGATGGAAGGCTACCGCCTGCACCAGGTGTTAAGCAGCACGAGCGCGGTGGTGGAAGCATACCATGTAGTAATCAGTAGTAGAGAACAGGTCCATTTTACCCTGTGTCACTGAAGTGAGGTCTACAGGCTCACTCACATTAAAAGTTTCACTGCTATGTGGTTAACTAACCCGTGGCCTACCTCAGATTGATGTGGAAGCGCATGCATGATGGAAACCTGTGCTGAATGCATGGATGTTCGCAAGAAATATACTGCACAAAGAGTGAAGTGTGGTACAGTATGCACATGGTAAATGTGTGTGTGCTGGCACACTCTGGTATTGAAGTATCTGCAGTATTGAAGAGTGTGCCCTGACTGAATGTGTGTGCTGCATGTGCGCATGCTGGTGGTAGCATAATACATAACTATAACAGTACTGGGAAGTGAGTGTGTTGTGGATTTACACTGAGTGTCAAGGTGCCTGCACTGGTACATTAGACAGAGGACCTTGGGTTCCATCTTGGGAAGCCCAGGGCTGCCTGGTGAAACGATGAATAGAGGAATCTGTCCCCTAGAAATATTCCTGTAAGCTGGTTAGGACATGCACTGGAAGTTGGGAGAGCCAGAATCTCTCTGTGCATTTCAAATGGTTCTTTGATTCAATGATAGATCACAGGGAAGGGTACCTGATCACATCTCAGGAAGCGAGAGATGGGGCTGATAAGGGAATCATAGAGTGGGGTTGAGGGCCCAGGATTAAACTTTGATGCACATATCACTATGGCTGACATCCAGGTGTGAACGCTGGTCACTCCCATAAATCTTGTTGGGGTTAGTTAGCTTCGGAGTCCTGTTTGCTGTGACAGACATCCTTCAGAGGGAACAAGAAAGGGAAAATATGTCCATTTCAAAGAAGCAGAACCACAACATAAAACTTCAAACACTCAGACATTACATTACATTTTGTGTCTGAAAAAGGAATATAAGTAGGGAAGTCTGCAACCCCAAAACTTTGTCGTTTGCCGAGCAGCCAGATGGGCTGTATGAGGAGAGGAAGTTCTGCAAGACATCTGCTTGTGACCAGGACTAGGGGCCCAAGCTTCCTAGTCTCCCTGCTGGGTGAGGGGACATTACCCAGGGAAACCAAGACTACCTGCCCTAGAACCTAGAGCACCAGTGCCTGCCTGCTCGCCAAGACTGGTGTGCCTTCTGAGGAAGAGAAGAGTGTTTGAGGGAGCGAGGACCAGAGGGGATCTCTGACATGAGAACTCCCTGAGCAAGGTCTGAGGAATCCGTTCCAACACCAGTCGGGTTGTAGCCCATGTACTAGACTGATTCGTTAACCTCGTATGGGAAGAGGGGCTGCCGTGGACTGAGCTAAGTAGTGTGAAACCTGCTCCTGCACTGATTGGTCTGTAGCCTCTGTGCCAGACTGATTTCGCAACTCCTCATGCCAGGAGCCGCCGCCATGGACTGAGCCAAGGAGTGAGGTAGGAAGAACCCACTCCTGCATCGATCAGGCTGTTGCCCATGTGCTTGATTATGTTGGTGACCCTGTATTCCCGGGGGAGCAGCCATGGATGCCAACATCAGGTTAGCATGACCGGACTTGTGAGTGCTGTGGTAGTGACCCCCTATGCCAAGAGGGGGCCACCTGAGATGCTGAGGCCAAGAGTCTAGGTCGTTACCCGAGACCGAGAAACTGCTGCTGTGACTGAGGCAGGCCCAGCTCAAAATCTGTGCACTGAAGGAGGCCCAAGGATCAACAGGACACCGCTGGTGCCCTGTTGGAGCAGGGAGACCAACCCCCATCCTTGAAGAGGGATACATGACTAACTGCACATTCGCCGGAGCAAGAGAAGCCCCGATCCTCAGAACCAGCTGTAGCGGGTAAGCCTATAACTTGGCCTATGGGACCACGGGGACATACAGCCATTGATGTTGCAACCCCAAAGTCTCTGGAACTTTCAGAGTCCGAAGGGAGAACTCTTTAGTATAGCCTAACAGTTTACATTCCCTGGATATGGGCATCAGTGAATGGGAAATAGCTTTGAACCTGTTGTACTAGAGGTGGGAAGACAGATAGTGTCCTGGCAACTACTAGAGCCCTCAAGGGAGATTGTGTTATTGCTTTTGAATGATGTTTACCTTTGCATGTGTAGAGTTAGAATTAAAATGCTTCTTTTGACTGAACAATGATTGGAGGTTGGATGTTGCAGTATGAGTTGTGTTCACTGATCTGAGTTCCACCCGATGGATCCTTGAATGCTCGTCCCATGCTACCCAACTGAGAGTCAGGTGCATATGTGGGTGCTTGACCCACTTGAGTGGGATCCATAATAGGGCGTGCCCGTGACATAGGGAGTAAAAGGCCTCCTGCGTGTCCTGTGGCCCTCTGAACGGGGTTCTGACATGGTGTACCTTAAGTTTCTGTCATTTTTGTTTTGTGCACATTAAAGTACTCTTAATATATGAAGTAAACTACTGATTGGACATTGATATTAATAGATTGTATTACTGTGTAAACTGTATTCTGTGTGTCTAATCCACCACCCCTCCTTGAGTAAGCCTTGGAATGCTCTCTCACACTACCCTGAGAGAGTCAAGTGCTAAAGTGGAGTTCTTAGTTATCAAGTTTAAGGTCCAATAGTACTCTGAGCCTAGGATACCAGTGGTGAAAACCCCCAATTGATGCAACTGGAACCCAGTAACTCACTGAATGCACTGGCTCCAGAGGAAAACGGCTGTCACAGTGGGTAACTTTCTTCATTTATAGCCACTGATTCAGCCCTCTAACATCCAAGTTTGAAGCTTCCCATCACTTCCTGTGTTGCTCTGGATTGTTTTGCCACAAGCAGAATTGTGATTGAGACCCCCAGAGAAGAGTACAGTGTGTATTTAGCGCTGCCCTGGAAAGTTGCAGGAATGAGGATCTCCAAAATTAAATGTATTTCTTTCTCTACTGGCTCCAAAACAGGAATAACTAAAGGAGATTCCAAGATAATACACGTTGAGCTACCCTCCCAGCCACTTCTTCTACAGCACTGATCTGATCTCAAGCATCCATTTGTTTCAACCTAGGTGCTTTATATTGCCAGCAAACAAGTATTTTATATATGATGTTTTACTTTGCGCTTCAGTAAAAAAGATATGGTTTTTTTGCATATCTACTCCCCTTGTGCCTATGGGAGATCCTTTTTTTGGGGTCCTTGGAGTCTGGACGGTTTTTCAAATGGTGGTAGTGTTGTTTGTTATAGCATCCCTTTTCAGTCCATCATTTGAAATCCAGGGCTCTTAACGTTGAAGCCTACCAGATAGCGCAGCTGTCTGGTTTGCTGAAGACATCTTGGGAACATTCAGAAAGCTTCCCTGAGAATGCATTCCACCCATTGTTTACCATTGGCTTTGTGGTATGTAACTCACATTCGCCTACTTTCTATTTGCTGGCTTTATTTGTTTTAGGCTGTCCAGCTTGAGTTAGTCCATCCTTAGCAGCATAACCTGTTTACCATATCCTTTCACAGACTCACTTTCCGTATAACATACTTTCAATTTTGTTCTTATTTTGTCACATTTGCTGTGCATATAAAGACAGAGGTTAAATATTTCAAGCTCTGTCTTCCAGGGAACTTGGTGTTTGCTTTTCTTTCTACGACTTCAAAGTGAGAGGATTTATGTGACAATCCTGCTGGGTACCCATGTGAAACAAAAGGCTGCAGGATGTTGTTTTTTTCTAGCACACAGTACAATGTAAATGTCGATAAGTAAGTAAACTGTACCAATATTTCAGAATACATCAGATTTGGGAAAGCACAAATAAATCACGTTTTTGTAATTCGGAATGGTGGAGGAAACAAATATTTGAATACGGGCAAAACAAATAAATACACTTAGTGATGCAATTTCCACACATTGTTTGGGGCGCGGGACAGTTTTGTCAGTAAAACTGTATGTCTGTGCAAATGTAATGACCATATCTGATAGAGACTTCTAGTTGCAGATTCCTCACCTTAGAATTTCCCCAGGCATCAGACTGGATCCGGATATTTTTCTTCTAGCAATACCCTTGGGTGTTGGTCGACTCCGCGGGCGTCATTGGCGTCATAGTCACTGTGATGACGTCAGGAGTAGTATTTAGATGCCGCCTTCGCACAGTGACATCAGTTCTTTTCTTTCTGTGCCACGCGCTGATCTGGAGAAGAGCTACCCTGGTCTCTTTTTGACCAACTTCAACTTTTTTGTCAAGTTTTTGTGAGAATTTTTGGTGTGTCGAGGATGTCCCCGAAGACCGGTTTCAAGCCGTATGAGGACTGTCCCCGCACGATGTCAGTGACTGAGCCTCATCGGGTTTGTCTGTGGTATCTCAGGTGCGAACACGACCCGAAGTCGTGCTTCAAATGCCGGGGCATGCAACCAAAGGCATTGAGGGAGCGGTCCCTAAAGCTAATGGCGGCCCGTAACTCGACTGCGCGTAAGTCCTGGTCTCAATCTAGAGGAAGGTCTTGAGACTGTTCGCAGAGCCATCACCATTCGTCTTCTTCTAAATCTTCGGGTGCAGGTAAGAAGAAGTCGAAGAGGTCCCATCGCTCCCCAACTTCGCCCCATCGCTCAACTGACACGACGCGGGAAGAGCGTCAATGCTCAAAGCCTCCATCCTCGGAACCTGAGTCTGGGCCCTCTCCATGCTTCCCTGAGTTTCCCGGACCCGGAGTGACCACCACCCAATTTAAAGAGTTCTATCTGGCCATGCGCCACATCTTTGAGTGGACCAACCCCGATACAGCACTTTCAGGCCCATGGGGTTTGGTTGAGGGACTTTTGGGTTCTGTGTTGGCGGCTTTGGCTCCGCCCACCAAGGTCCCCTCTGAATCTGCTCACGGATCCACACCGGTGCTGGTCGCCCCCTTGAGACCTTCCCCGGCGCCGGTAGTGCCCACTATCGACATCAACCCGATCCTTATCCCCAACGACTCTGAGTCGGAGCGGCGTCAGCTTTGTCTTCAATGGGGCGTATTCATCCCAGGTCAGATTCAGACCCTTTTTCCTATGGGTACAAATTTGGGGAGGAATTGGAGGGGTTCCTGGACCCTTATGAATACCAGGATGACCCACCTTTGGACTGGGCACAGAAATTGGGCGACGCCAGTGGTCTGGATACTTCTCCTGACGCTGGCATGCTGTCTCCTCCTACCGTGGCTACGGCGGAGGGAGCAACTTATGGTATGGTGGTCAGTAGGGCAGCTGAGGTCCTTGGCCTTGAGCTTCCTACTGTAGAGGTCAGGTCCAATCTCCTGACGGAGGTGCTTCAGCCTGGGGCTTCCCCATCAGAACTCCTTTTCACATTCAATGAAGCCCTCACCAATGTCCTTTTGGGTACTTGGTCCAAATCCAACACATGGGCTCCTGTGAATAGGACTGTCGCACGCCACCATTGGCCCACTCCAAACGACCCTAAATTCCTGTCCCAACACCCCATGCCTGAGAGTCTTGTCATTCAGGCTTTCTCTTCTTCAGGCGCATTATTTTCCACACCCCCAGACAGGGAATCAAAAAGGCTGGAACAGTTTGGTAAGAAGGTGTTTACTTCCTCCAGTCTCACGCTGTGGTCTGTGAAGACCGCATGCATTTTGGGCCGCTATACCCACTCTTTGAGGGACACGGTTGCGCAAGTCCTGCAGCAGATACCAGAAGAGGCCTGTGCTATCGTCTCCCAAGCTGTGAACGATGGGAGAGATGCAGCTAAGTTCACAATCCGTTGTGGGCTGGACACAACCGACTCTCTGGGCAGATCGGTTGCTACGACGGTGGCCTTGAGACACCACGCCTGGTTGCATACTTCTGGTTTTTCTGGGAATGTCCAACAGTCCTTCATGGACATGCCCTTTGATGGCTCCTGTCTCTTTGGAGACAAAGCAGACTCGGCCTTGGGGAGATTCAAGGATTCCCGGGCTACGGCTCCTTTCCTTGGACTTTCCTCTGCTCCTCACCCCCGCAGTCTGCTTTTCACCCCTTTCGTGGCCACGGAAGGGGCTCCCTGTCGCATCCTCCACCCAGCCACCGTGCCACCCATGCTGTCTAGCCTCTGCGTGGCCGGGGACATGGAATCCCACGTGGGCGTGGGACAGGGAACCAGCGGTCTACCCAGTCCACCTCTGCCCCCGCTGCAGCCTCCAAACCCTCCTAGTCCATCCCCTCACTCCTAGTTGGTGGCAGGATTCGCCATCACCTGCCCCACTGGCAATCCATCACTACGGACAGGTGGGTTTTGCAAATCGTTTGAAAGTGCTACTCCCTCCCTTTCGAATCTGCTCCACCAGTCATGCCTCTGTCCTTCAGTCACCTTCCAGAGGATCATTTGGCACTTCTCCACCAGGAAGTCGCAGCTCTCTTGGCCAAGGAAGCTATAGGAAAGGTTCCTGTGCCCGAATTAGGTGGTTGTTGTTATTCCCGCTACTTTCAGGTGCCAAAAAGGACAAGGGCTTACGTCCTATCCTAGACCCTCGGGACCTGAACTACTTCCTCAAGAAGGAGAAATTCAAAATGCTCACCCTGGCTCAAGTTCTGCCTTGGACCCAGGAGACTGGATGGTAGCGTTGGACTTGCAGGACGCTTATTTCCACATCCCCATCCTACCTTCCCACAGACGTTACCTACGATTCGTGGTAGGTCACAAACACTTTCAGTTTACCGTCCTCCCCTTCGGCCTTACCAGCGCCCATCAGGTGTTCACGAAAGTGATGGCGGTGGTTGCAGCTCTTCTGTGCAGGTTAGGGGTGTCAGTCTTCCCCTACCTCGATGACTGGCTGTAGAAGGCGGTCTCACCCCAGAAAGTCATTTCCCATCTTCAGACTACAGCAAACATCCTGCACACGCTGGGGTTCACTATAAACGTGCCGAAGTCAGACCTGGCTCCCTCTCAGAATCTCCTCTTAATCGGAGCTGTTCTGGACACAGTGCAGTTTCGGGCTTATCCTCCCGAAAAGCAAGTCCAAGACATTCAGGCTATGATTCCAATCTTTCGTCCTCGGTCTTGGGTTTCAGAGAACCTGACTCTGAGGCTGCCGGGCCTCATGGCCTCCTGCATCCTGCTGGTAACACATGCCAGATGGCATACCTGGGCTCTGCAGTGAGACTTGAAGTTCCAGTGGGCGCAGCATCAGGGGAATCTCTCCGACATGGTCCAGATCTCGGAGGGGACTGTGAAAGACCTGCAGTGGTGGCTTTCGAATCCATATTGGGTCCACAGGAGATCCCTCTCCCTTCCCCAACCAGTTCTATCTATAGTGACAGATGCATCACTTCTGGGTTGGGGCAGCCATATAGGAGAGGCAGAGATCAGAGGCCTCTGGTCTCCGGTGGAGTCTGGGCTCCATATCAATCTTCTGGAGCCCTGGGCGATCAGGCTTGCATTGAAAGTATTTCTTCCCTCTCTCAAAGGGAAAGTAGTGCAGGTGTTCACAGACAATACTACCAACATCTGGTACTGCAACAAACATGGTGGAGTAGGGTCCTGGACCCTTTGTCAGGAGGCACTACACCTCTGGACATAGCTGGAACATCAGGGCATTAACCTGATGGTTCAACATCTGGTGGGTTCTCTCAACGCCAGAGCGGACAAACTAAGCCATTGATGCACAGCCGATCATGAATGCCGTCTCCCTCCGGAGGTGGCATAAGCTCTCTTTCAGCAGTGGGGACAGCCTTGGTTAGATCTGTTCGCCTCCGCAGAGAACTCGCAATGTGAGCTGTTTTGCGTGTTGGAGTTTCCAAGGCGGCACTTGTTTGGAGATGCTTTTCGTCTCGAGTGGAGCTCTGGCCTCCGTTACGCCTATGCCACTTCTGCCAAGAGTTCTCAAGAAGAGCAGGAAAGACCCGGCCCAAGTCATCTTGGTGACTCCGGACTGGGCACGGAGAGTCTGGTATCCAGAGCTATTGAGCATGTCCATCGATCCTCCACTCAGACTGCCTTTTTGGGCGGATCTTCTGTCACAGCAGCATGGGACGGTTCTTCACCCGAACCTGTCCAACCTCCGCCTTCATGCGTGGAGATTGAGCGGTGACAGTTGACGACTTTTGATCTACCACCCGAAGTCTGCAATGTTATCTTGGCAGCTAGGCGTCCCTCCACTAAAACTGTATACGCCTGTTGTTGTAATAAATTTGTTATATGATGCACCAACAAATCTGTTGATCCCCTCTATGCCCCTCTATCTGAGGTTTTTCTGTTCATTCTTTCTTTGGCCCAGCAGGGCTCTGCTTTGGGCACCCTTAAAGGATATTTATCTGCCATTTTGGCCTTTCTTAGGTTACCTGATCAGCCCTCACTCTTTAAATCTCCTATTGTGAGTATATTACTAAAAGGTCTCACCTATTTATTTCCTCCCACTCCATTTATCATGCCTCAATGGGACCTCAATCTTGTCCTTACTTATTTAATGTGTACTCCCTTTGCACAATTGTTCTTTGTGGCTCCTCACCTTCAAATCTGTCTTTCTTGTGGCCATCACCTCTGCTCGCAGGGTGAGTGAGCTTCAAGCCCTTTTGTCTAAACCTTCATACTTGTCTGTGCACCCTGACAAAGTGGTGTTGCGCACTAAGGCTTCCTTCCTTCAAAAGGTGGTTACGCCTTTTCATGTAGGCCAGTTCCTTGCGTCTACGCACCCTGACATCCTTCTCATGAGGAGGAGAGACTCCACCGTCTGGGCCCAAAAAGAGCGTTGGTGTTCTATCTTAATCGGACTTAAGATTTCCGGGTGGAGTTCAACTCTTTGTCAGGTATGTGGGTGTGAAAAAAGGGAAGGCAGTGCAAAAGTGTACCATCTCTCGATGGGTGCTTCTTTGCATCAAAATGTGCTATGCTTTGGCCAAGAAGCAACCCCCTAAGGGCTTGCATGCTCATTCCACCAGAGCAACAACTGCTTCCACTGTGTTAGCACGCGGAGTTCCTGTCCTGAATATCTGTCGGGCAGCTACGTGGACATCCCTGCTCACGTTTGCTAAACACTACTGCCAGGACAGCCAGATCCGTCGGAACAGCTACTTTGGTCGTTCGGTCCTGCAGGACTTCCTAGTATGATCTTGGTTCGCAGCCCACTTCCGAGGATGGCATTGCTTGGGTATCTTTTCTAAGGTAAGGAATCTGCAACTAGAAGCCACTAGTTGTACAAGTTACTTACCTTCGGTAACAAAATATCTGGTAGAGACATAAATATCTGGTAGAGACATATTCTAGTTGCAGATTCCTTACCGCCCACCCATTCTCCCCACTTACGAACTAATTTCTAGGGATAGGGATTCCCCCTTCAGGCCCTTAGCTGTGGCGCACCAATCTCAGTGTTCTTTCCGGCTCTGCACTTTGGCGTGGTCGTTAAAAGAAACTGATGTCACTGCGTGAAGGCTGTGCCTATATACTACTCCCGATGTCATCACGGCGACGACGCCTAGATTAAATAGTGATATTTTAAAAAATATTTTCAGAACCCGACCTACTAATTTATGCAATGCTACATCATATCATCCTCTAAAACCCCTTGTATTTCGATTAACAATCGGCCTAAGGTGCAAGTCACATTTAAAAATCTCATATCTACCAAAAAGTTAAGAGCTTGAACCCGATTAATAATATAATATCACAGTAAAATTGGCTTTGGAAACTTCTTGCGTGCATCCAAAAACCATAGGCAGTCCAATAAAATGTGTTGGGCACTACATTTTTGTTTTAAGCCACATGTACTGAAGCCCAATTCATCTCTAATTACCATTTTTATTTTTTGACCCATATAGCAAGGGTTTAGCCCAACCCTAAATTTTAACAGTGCATCCCTTAATTTTGGGTTCGGTAGAGACTCTATATAGGGGACATTTTCTTCATTTCTCCAGCTATGCAACATAAGCTGGGTGGATGTTTTCCACTCCAGATACCTTAGATCTGTTTCTCTAGACCTATTTGTAACCGTAGCACACAATTCTTGTTTTGGAATCTGTTCTCTTTGCCACTGTGTAGGTGCTAAGCATAGAGAGGCACAGATCTTTTCCAGCCATCCTCTCACTTGGGCTGCCCATTCAGCTCACTTGCCTGTATTTTCCGTTTACCTAATCTTGCGATTTTGGGAATCTCCACATCAGACAAACTCAGCCAATATTGAAATCCTGCTTGCATTCCCTGACAGCTTCACCCCGTCATTTGGCATTCCACCCTTATTGCCTGAATCATACTTGTTTGGGGGGAGCCCGAGCAATCGTTTTACACATCTGCTTTCTTCTGCATCCCAAATCAGCTTCCCAGCAAGGGATAGAATTTCCACCCCATATTGAAATTGAGGGCGCACCATAGCATTAAAGGCAGAAAGTTCTGGGCAAAGGGACTAACCTCCATACTTTCGACCACATTGTTTTAAACCCTGGCTGCTGTTACTGCTGTGGTTTTTAATGTCTCAAAATTATCTTTCCATATTAGTTTAGAATCAAACCACTTTCCTATATATTTATATTTATCACCTAGTTGTACTTTATCAGCTCCCAGGGACCAGGCGAACTCCCTCTTTCTTTTCCCTAACACCATTATTTTCGTTTTGTCCAAATTTCCTATAAGTTTTTTATTCTGACTATAAGTGTAAAAGGTATCTGATTTTCTTTGCAGCCCCATTTCTGTCATATCAACTATCACCAAATCATCAGCGTATATTAAACAGGAGATATGAGTGCCATCCATTTTTAGGGAAACCTTCTTCAGTACCCCTGGCAAATCAGATAGAAATATAGCAAACAATAGAAGGGCAAGGAAACATCCTTGTCGCAACTCATTCTTTATAGGTATCTTCTTAGAAAGTGCTCCTTCAGTATCCAAGATCATCTGGGCCCAGTTCTGTGAGTGTAGTCCCTGAAGGAGGAAAAGTAAGTCGGCATCAAACCGAGCCGCTTCAACATATCCCATAACAAATTTCGGTCCACTAGATCAAAAGCGGCACGGAAGTCCACAAAGCAACAGAACAGGCATCCTCATACTGCTATTGTTTTTTTACTAGTGCCCCAGACTAAAGCAATGATCTATTTTCGAGTGGCCTTCTTTAAAGCCCCCTTGCTCTACAGGGATCAAATTATTTGACTCTACCCATGCTTTCATTTGCCCCAGTAATAACTTTGGGAAGATTTTTTCACCACGTCCAACAAGCTAACTAGGCGATAATTCTTTGGATGTGTTGGGTCATCTTTTTTGTGGATTGGCCTTATTATTGCACCTTTCCAATTCTCCAGAATTTTATGAAAGGTGACATAAAAAGATCTGCCCATCAGTCGCTATTATTTTTTATTATTATTGCTGACAAGTTGTCTGAGCCTGCTGCTTTAATTAATTTGAGAGCCATAATTACATCTTTTATCTTCTGCAGGGAGTAAGATGATCTTAGGACCCCACCTACCTCAATTTTATTTTCTTGTTCTGCTCCCACATCCTTCCCTCCATATAGTTTACACAGATGCTTATTCCAATCTTCTTCTCTAACTAAACACCTCATATGTCCCGAAGCTTTCCCCTCCTTAACGACCTAACATTTCTTCCCGATTTGTGCTTTTATATTCACGTTTTCTCTTCCTCAGAATTTTCCTATATTCTTGCTTAGTCAAGCCTAACTTCTGTCCTATTCCCTTGGTGTGCTTTTTCCTAAATTCTCTTTCCAATTTCTATAACCTTCCGCTTCTGGATCCTACCTTCAAACAATCTACTACTTGTTCAATTGCCCTATTATAACCCTTAAATATATCATTAGTATCCTCCTCTACTGAAAGATCTCTATAATTTATGATCAGCTCATTAAGTACTTTTAAGCTACTTTCTGTATTTCAAGTAGTTTAACGACGCAGGTACCCCACCTGCAGTGCCACCACTCTTTCTCTTTTCTTTGTGGCATTTTTCCCTTTCCTGAGTGTTAGCTGTAGGGGTCAGTGGTCACTACCCTCTAGGTGCACAACTTCAAAGCTCCTCAACTCCCTGAAGTACCAGGCGTTTACGATGGCATAGTCAATAGGGCAACCCTGGGTGCCTATTCAGAAAGTCTGCTTTGCTGGGAGGTCTGTTTCCAAGTGGCCATTAAACAGAACAGACCTAGGGAGCCTAAGAATCTAACTAAGGCCCTATCCTGAGCCATACTGTCTGTTCTACGGAAGATGGCTTGCGGTATATGTGCAACTATCATCAACTCTTTATGGCATGTACTATTACTTGTTGGGTCTTTATGATTAAAATCTCCCAAGATCAGGACTAACTGCTCTATATTCCCTGTGCATATTACTTCCAAATCCTCCTCAAATAGACTCTGCTGGGTATGATAATCTGCTGTCATCCCCGGCTGGATGTATACATCTATTATGATAAGCTGTCTAGTCCCTCCAATGACGTCATAAAGATCTACCTTGCCTGCTATAAACCAGCTACTTTGTTTTATTTCTGTAAATCTATTAGCTATTCTAGTCGAGGTCAAATCCAGGCCTTTCCTAATAGCTTCTTTAAAGAGCCTCAAAAAAACGTCTATTGGCTCTGGTTCTTCACACAACCAGGTTTCCTGGAAACACGCTATTTCATATTTTCCTAACCTTTCTTTAAATGAATCTTGTTTTTCATGTTTCCTATAGCCTCCTAAATTCCAGGAAAAAAACAAATGGCTGTGTGAAGAAGCGGATTCCTAATCCACCTCACTCAATTCCCCCTCACTATAGACATTGAGGGGGTTTAAAAGGAGCTCAGAGTGATTCCTCCATGTTGGGCCTTTTGGGTCTGCCACTATTGTTACACTTAATCTGCCCTTGTTCCCATTTACACATGTTCTTAAATTTTTAGGACTTACGTAACTGTACTGTACTTGATCAGGGAGCAGCCCTGCATGGTAATTTAGGGCTCTATAATTTACATCTCCTTTCTCCAATCCCCTCAGAGGGACGACCCTTACGCCCTCCTTCTCTAGTAGTTTCTCTCCCTTCAGTACTAATTGTCTGACATATCCAAAATAAAAAAGGGCCTTTGTCACCTCATTTTCCTCCCGATTTGTAGTGAATCCTAATTGCTTTATGTCTTTTACCCAATCCCATATAGGCTGGGGCATTTACTCATAATATCTAATAAGCGTGAGCAATTCAGGGGCTTAAGCTTCCTCTGCTGTTTCTTCCCAATATCCCTTCCCCACGGTTCCAGGTGCACCCAAATGCTCCCGCTTCCGTTAACACACTCCAACTTCCTTGTTTCCCTGAGTTCCATCGATGGTGGATTTTCCTGATATTCTAATCTTTCCTCCGCTCTGGCTTTACCAATCGTTACTTTCCTTTCTGTGACCCTATTTTCCTTATTTTCCTCATTTCCTTTCAATATAATCCTTTTGGGGCACCTCTTCTCTTTAGGTAGCTGAATATCATCTACTAACCTAGAGTTCCCTTGAGATATATTTCCACTTTTAGAGATAACCACTTCTTGCTCCTGTTGCAGGGTTGTTATAGACTTTATATTAGGAACATTCTTCCCCCTTCTATATGTGGGCCTTTCCCCTTTACTTTTCCTCTATTGCTTCTTAGTATGTCAAGGGTTAACGTATAACCTCTTCTGCTCCACCTTGGCTTCTTTTTATCACCAGCATTGGTTGTTTTGAGGTATATTCTGTCGGGGTTACCGTTGGCATTATTACATCTCTTAACCTTCCTCTACTACTTTCAACCGGTGTACTTGTCTCCTGATCCCTGAACCAGATTTGGCATACAACTATTTATTTGTCTCAACTCTCCCATTATCCCTTCTAGTTGGTTTTTATGTGATTTGCCTAGGCTGTTATTTACTGTCAGCACTTCTAGGATAGCCTGTAAAGTTTTCTGCATTAAAAACTTACCTTCTAACAGGGATGCTGCAGGGATTGTAGTTGTTTCAAAACCTGAAGCCGACTGTTTGTCCCCTTTATCTTCCTCTTCTAGCCCTTCCTTCTCCAACACAGGATAACACAAATGAGTCTCCTCCAGCCTAGGGCTAAGCCTTGCTTGTGGGGACAGACAGGGCGAGGAGGATAATCTTGGCACTGACCCCAGAAAATTCAACCCGCCACTCCCTTCCTCTAAGAACAGCTCCTCGGCCTGTTAAAAAAAAAAAAAAAAGAGTTGTGAGACGTTCAGCATTGGGCTTATTAATAATTGATGAATTATTCTTTTCCGTGACCTGGGGTACATTAGGAGCCTTTCTAAAGTATTTCCCTACAAATTCTTTAATGGATGCACCCAATGGTGTTATGGCTGTTCCTTCCCTGCTAGTGTGGGGAGCGTCCTCCTTTTGTGATATCAATGCAAATGACTGGAGCACATCTCCTCCTTGTTCAGGACTAATAACAGTATTTCCCAAAAGCTGGCAGTCCTTTGGGGTTCCCTTTGTCCTGGTGACCCTCTTTGTGCCCTTCTTTGGGCCATACTCCCCACGTGTCTGCCCTTTGCTTGAGGGCATGTTAAGGCTCGTAGTTCCCCTATGGGCAGGTCAAATCTATTAAGGAGTTTCCTCTCCAACTTCTCAATATCTCCAATACTCAGCTTACCAGCTTTCCTAGTTCTAAATCCGCTACTGCTCCTCCACACACTGTATGTCTTGATTCCAGCTGCCCACAGCCATCAATTCTCAGTGCTAACCAGCAAGCACATCAGGGTACAGTGGAGTGTGATGCAATTCAATTGCTCCAATACTCCAACGGTCACTTCGATTCCATACAGTTGTGGGCAGTCACACACAAAGGCTCAGAGGTTGTAACACACAGTTGGCGGGCACGAGCATGGTAACAGCAAGGCGTGCAGCAAACAAGATTCTAATTTCATTTCTTTGATGGCGGTATTAATAGGTAAGCTTTGACAGTGCTTGGCCTGGTGTCATGGTAGTAATTCCTGGCATATTCTGGGAACCTTCCCACAGCCCTCTGGTAGAAGCTGCCTCGCCGGCGTCTACTCACAGTGCCATGTGCCACGTCCTGTGTGTGATCTGCCTGCAGGAGACAAGAGAGCAGATGGGGGCCAAGAAGCAGGGGCTGGGCCATTGGCGCCAGGGGCCTGATAGGGGCCACCCAAGCTCAAACGCCGTCCACTGTCTGCCCATGCCGCCTCAGCTGCTCTGGCTGTTCTGCTCCGTTCCCAGCTGCTCTGGTGATCAGCGATGGCTCCTCCCCCTCCTGTCAACGTGCGGCATGCATCGTGTGCACTGAGCGTCCTCTCCACAGTTGAAGCAGAGCTTTAAAGTCCTTCAGATGCTGCTATGAGAGCGCCGCGAGGACTTTGGCCAAAGCGTATGCCAGGAGGCAGGTGCGGCGTTGCCATTTAGTTTCGGGGGGCAGGACAGGACAAGCGAAGGTAAATGCAGGAGAGATGCAGGAGAGATCTGTAGGAGGCTGGCCTGGCTTATAGTGGGTACCTTGTGGTACTTACACCCTGTGCCAGGTCCAGTTATCCCTTATTAGTG
This sequence comes from Pleurodeles waltl, assembly GCF_031143425.1. Lineage (NCBI taxonomy): Eukaryota > Metazoa > Chordata > Amphibia > Caudata > Salamandridae > Pleurodeles > Pleurodeles waltl. The sequence goes on along the minus strand of NC_090442.1, from coordinate 916,671,850 downwards.
GAATAGAGGTGTTTCTAGCAGCTTAGGCTGATAGAAGGTAGTTATGGCAAAGCAGCTTAGGCTGAACTAGGAGACATGTAAAGCTCCTAATATACCACTTATATCATATAGCACAATGTCATAAGAAAACACAATACTCAGAGTTACTAAAAATAAGGTACTTTATTTTTATGACAATATGCCACAAGTATCTCAGTGAGTACCCTCAGGAAGAAGGTAAGTAATATACACAAGTTACATGTACACAAACCCAAAACAGGTAAGTAATAGTAAGAAAAGTAATGCAAACAATGTACAATAGGATGCAATAGGTGAACATAGGTCTAAGAGCAACGCAAACCATATACTCCAAAAGTGGAATGCGAATCACGAATGGGCCCCAGACCTATGGGAGCTTGTAGAGGGTCGCTGGGACTGTAAGAAAACAGTCAGGGTGTCCAAGATACCCCACCCCAAGACTCTGGAAAGTAGGAGTAAAGTACACCTACTACCCCAATAGATGAGAGGGGACCCAGAGGACTGGTGATGCAGTCTTTTGGTGCCTGCGTTAGCAGGGGGAAGATTCCGTCGACCCACAGGAGATTTCTTCTTGGCTTCCAGTGCAGAGTGAAGGCAGACAGCCCCCAGATCATGCACCACCAGGAAACAGTCGAGAAAGCCGGCAGGATGAGGCGCTACAATGTTGCTGGTAGTCGGCTTGCTACTTTGTTGCGGTTTTGCAGGTGTCCTGGAGCAGTCAGCAGTCAATCCTTGGCAGAAGTCGAAGAGGGAAGTGCAGAGGAACTCTGGTGAGCTCTTGCATTCGTTATCTGAAGAATACTCCCAGAGGAGAGACCTTAAATAGACAGAAAAGGAGGTTTGGCTACCAAGAAAGGAGGTTTGGCTACCAAGAGAGGTAAGAGCCTATCAGAGGGGGTCTCTGACGTCACCTGCTGGCACTGGCCACTCAGAGCAGTCCAGTGTGCCCCCAACATCTCTGAATCCAAGATGGCAGAGGTCTGGGACACACTGGAGGAGCTCTGGGCAGCTCCCCCGGGAGGTACTGGTCAGTGGAGTGGTTACCCCCCTTTCCTTTGTCCAGTTTCGCGCCAGAGCAGGGCTGGGGGATCCTTGAACTGGTGTAGACTGGCTTATGCAGAGATGGGCACCATCTGTGCCCATCAAAGCATTTCCAGAGGCTGGGGGAGGCTACTCCTCCCCAGCCCTTCACACCTATTTCCAAAGGGAGAGGGTGTAACACCCTTTCTTAGAGGAAATCCTTTATTCTGCCTTCCTGGGCTAGGGCTGCCTGGACCCCAAGAGGGCAGAATCCTGTCTGAGGGGTTGGCAGCAGCAGCAGTGCAGTGGAAACCCCAGAAAGGCAGTTTGGCAGCACCCGGGTTCTGTGCTAGAGACCCGGGGGATCTTAGACATGTTACATGGCCATGTTCGGAGTTACCATTGTGACGCTACACATAGGTAGTGACCGATGTGCAGTGCACGCGTGTAATGGTGTCCCCGCACTCACAAAGTTCGGGGAATTTGCCCTGAACGATGTGGGGCAACCTTGGCAAGTGCCAGGGTGCCCACACACTAAGTAACTTAGCACCTAACCTTCACTAAGTGAGGGTTAGACATATAGGTGACTTATAAGTTACTTATGTGTAGTGAAAATGGCTGTGAAATAACGTGGACGTTATTTCACTCAGGCTGCAGTGGCAGGCCTGTGTAAGAATTGCCTGAGCTCCCTATGGGTGGCAAAAGAAATGCTGCAGCCCATAGGGATCTCCTGGAACCCCAATACCATGGGTACCTAGGTACCATATACAAGGGAATTATATGAGTGAACCAGTGTGCCAATGAGAATTGGTAAAATTAGTCACTAGCCTGCAGTGACAATTTTAGAAAGCAGAGAGAGCATAAACACTGAGGTTCTGGTTAGCAGAGCCTCAGTGATACAGTTAGGCACCACACAGGGAACACATACAGGTCACAAACTTATGAGCACTGGGGTCCTGGCTAGCAGGATCCCAGTGACACATATCAAAGACACTGATAAAATAGGGCTTTCACTATGAGCACTGGGGCCTGGCTAGCAGGATCCCAGTGAGACAGTAAAAACACCCTGACATATACTCACAAAAAGGCCAAAAGTGGGGGTAACAAGGCTAGAAAGAGGCTACCTTCCTACAAGATCCTCCCCAGAGATGCAGGAGAGATGCTCCCTCCCCCCCCCCAAAGAGATCCTCCCAGATGCCCCCCAGCAGTGTGGCGGGTGAACGCTTGGGGTGTAAGCTGGATTGCAAGGCTACGGGAGCAAGGAGCGGGGGCTACGCCCTGCGTGCACGTAGAGAGGGCGAAGAAGGCCTGCCCTGTTTTCTGCTCTTCCCGACTCAGCGCTGCTCTGCTCCATTTAGCCCTGTACGCTTTTGCTCGTCCGGAGCCCAGCATGCAGACCCTACTCGAGCGGTCAGGTCCACACCTTCACCGCCCTCATAGAGTAGTTTTATGTGGGGTGTATTTATGTGGTTTTGAATAGAGTGTAATTATGTGGAGTTGAATCATGTTGCGCTGAGTGGTATTATGTGGAGTGCAATTATGTTGGGTGGTGTTGAATTGCATGGCAGTGAATTGTGTGGTGTGGAACAGTAGAGTGTTGTGTGTCACACTAAACATCCAGGAATGCCACATGGTACCCAGGTGAGTGGAGCGATTCTCTCTATTCTGTATCTTCTTCAGGCTATTAAGATAGGATTCACATTAATGAAGATTACTGGACCTAAGTCTGCTGGTTTCACAGTCAACAATGTAAGCTCCAGGTCTTTCTAAGAAATCAAGTGTATATATGGCTGATGATATAAATCGAATGTGTGTGTATATATGTATATATATATATATATATATATATATATATATATATATATATATATATATATATATATAATAATAATATAGATATATATACATACCTCATTGTGTGCACCTACACTGTCATGCAGTGGCTGCCAATTTGGCATATTATTTGAAAACATTCATTTATATTTCCAAGATGGCTGATGAAAATGAAGCAGGAGGGAAGAAGGAGCAAAGGATAAGCAGCGCAGATTGGATAATTCAAACACTTTATGCTACAGTACGTGGACATTTCCTTGTTATTACAGCTCCTGAAGCTCTCTGAGATAGCTCAGGCAGCAGAGATGCTTCAAAGTGAGAAACACTAAAGTGAAGAATGCTAACATGAGGAGACATCACTGATCAAGACCTGTGGGAATGGACTCTGAGTTTAGAGAATAATAAACAGAAAGAAGACACATTCATCACAAGTAAAACAAGCAACAGAAATGTGAGAACAAATAATGCTAAGAAAGGCAAAACTAAATTGTGTAACATTTCCTAGTCAATTTTTAAGCTTTGTTATAGAAATAACCAGTGCTTGAAATGTAAAAACAGAAGTGCAGGTACTCTTTACAGAGTACCAGAGTACCTTAATCATTTCTGAGAAGGGCCAGTACTCTCCAATTAAAAGTATTCTGTCTTTCTTGAGAAGTGCAGGTACTCTCCCTCTCAAAATAAAAAAGTGCAGGTACTCAGTACCAGACATTACCAGCCCATTAAAAGCACTGGAAATAATAACAAAGAATGCCTGTGTGCTGCAAGGAATCAAAGCAACCATTTCCTCCTTGTTGTGTAAGAACAGAGAAATGTGCTTGTGTAAGAAGCCTCAGAAAAAGCTTGCGGGGCTGGGGCAGAGTGCTTAGAAGAGCAATCTGCAGCTGTAAAAATGCCAATAAAGCACGTGCTGGCATTTCATGGGTCGGCCACAACAAACTATCAAATAATACAACTTTTAACTCATCACAGAGGAGTCCAGAGCTACTATAACTGTAAAACTACTATACATGTAATTAACTACTATAAATGTAAAACTACTATAAATGTAATTAGCGTAGTAGAATTTCCATATTTGCAAGTTCAGGGTTATGTGTTGCTTGTGGTCATTCGTGGTGGGCTTGTTTGGAGAAGGAGTTTAGAGCCCGCAAACACAAACTTGTGATTATTCATGAACAGATTGCAGGTAGTTTTCCCTCCTTGGAAGCGCATGGAAATTTACTCAAGTCAAGCACACCAGTAAGTGCAGTTAGTGAGTGAGCAGGGGAAGGAACAGCCCGACGTGAAATGTTCAAAGTGATAATGCTGCATCATTTGAGAGAGAGAGAGAGAGAGGCGTGTCTGTGCTTGAGAGACAGAGCAGCAGTAAAGAGGCCAAGAATCACCTGATAATTATGTGATGAGCCGTGTTCCCTTTCACCCAGGTTGGGACGTGTTTCACCGGTTGGAGGAAGGGAGGGTCCTGAACTGTGTCTCTCTCTGTTACTCACGGGGAGCATCACAGCCTTTGTTTCCAACGTAGGACTCTTTGGACTGTTTCGATTATCCCACAACTGACACTTCAAGGTCTCCCAATCAGAGTCAACTTTCTGCTTCCAGTGTTGCGACAGTGTGTGGTTTGTTGTCGAAGTACATGACTAATACCTGAGGCCAGCCAAAAGGCTTTGCAGTTTTGTCAGAGAACGGACAGCGCTCGTGATAGCAGCATCCAGCATGGTAGCATGGGTGCAGCTTCTATTTGTGAAGCAGGTGCAGTGCAGCCGGGAGCCCAGAGGTTTGAAGGGCCAACTGAACCAAGTTATTATGTCTGACTGTAGGTTCTGTTGTGGAACCATTCCAAAGCTCGCTGCCACACTCAGCAGATGAATGCGCATTCCTATTTTGCGGCATTACATCAATTTGCATCAAACTGTGGTTCGTCACAACAATAAGTATTTGCCTCACTTGCTTTGGAAAACAGAGTTGGTAGAACACTCTGTCAAATAAATTTTCCGCACTGACAACACGTTGTATAAAACAATAGCTGTAGTCTAAAGGCACACAACACACACATGAGGAGAGAAGGTAAGAAAGAGGGATAGCGGCAAGAGTGAGGCAGTGACTGAAATGGATAAAGATGAAATAAAGAAGACAGGAAGAAATATTGTAGAATGAGTTGGAAGAAGGGTGAGGAAAAATGTGTAGTGGATGAAAGGCAAAATCGAAAAGATGATAAGCATGCCAGACAAGCGAGGCATAGAATTTACCAGATTAAAGGGAGGTACGGGATAGCAAATTTAATCCAGCCAGGGAGGGAGAAAAGGTAAGACATAGGATAGGGAAACATAAAGTTAAACTAGATAACGGCTTGAACACTCTGCAACTCAAAAGAGAAGATATAATCATAAAATAATGGTTTGCAGTAACCACGGTGCCGGCTCCCTTTCCTCGATGCCTAAAACTGGATGGGGAACACACCTGCAGTTTTGAAAGTCTTTCAGCCATGTACAAATGCCGAAATAAGGATTCTAGTGGGGGCTCGGAGGCACCCTCCAGACAGGGCTTGAAAAACACACTGTGTTTGGAGAGGACCCGAAGGGTCTCTAAATAAAAAGTAAGGCCCGGCGCTATGTGTTTTCAATGTTGCCTGGAAGGGTAGCAAAGGAGGGGGCTGGAATGGAAGAAGCAGCTATCACTGCAGGGCCCTTGTACCTAGGGAGGTGGGAGGTAACTTCATGGGAAGCCTGAGAGAGGTGAGGAGAAGGGACTGAGGTTAAAGAAGGAGGGAGGGTCTGTGGTAGCACAAACACACCCCTCCTTATCCCCCTTAGAGGCAAAGGACTGTGATGGGCTTTGAAACTGAAGCCATCTCTTCCTCCCACCCCCAGCAAGAACTATCGGGCACAATGCAGAGTTCCATGGCTGACTATCTTTTGCCTCTCAATGCGGGTGGGAAGAAAGAGGTGAGAATGCATCCAGCCAAATATATCAGTCTCACAATGGAGAGGATGTGGGTAAAGGCCAGACTTGCAGACTTTGGAGCTGCAGAACCAGGTTCGAGTCTCAGCAGCGGCTCAACATTCTGGGCGAATCACATAATCTTTTAAAATGGCCAATTACTGTAATCTTTGATCGTGTGAGTTGAAAATGACGTCTTATGGGATGTAATTTAATGGATGTGTTCATAAAAAGGCACGTTTGCACAATGAAAATCCTTTGGCAAAGAAGCTTAATGTTTAAAAGGCTTATATTGAAATCTGTGAGCGTTTCTGTGTAAAAAAATAATTTAGTCTGTAGGCATTAAAAAACAATAGAAATTGTTCCGAAAAAATAATGTAGTCCTTATGCAATGTAACTGGATGGATATCTCCCGGTAAACAAGTTTGATTAGTATCCCCATCATAAACCAGATCTGAGCACAAATGCCATGTGTATTTATAAACAAAACTTGCCGTCCTCTGATCCCCAACTTAAAATGCCTACACCTGCGAAAAGCAGCAGCATGAAGCAGGGAAGAGCATGTGGCATAACAGCCATAGCTGCTGGCTGTGGATCTGTGGAACAGGGTTTGAGTCTTGGCATTGACTCAACATCCCATTCCGGGCGAATCACTCCATGTACCCGTGCCTAATGTAACCAAATAGGTCAAGTGGGCTAATGTAAAGTGCTGCAATACTTTCTAGTCCCCAGGCTATAAACAACTGTAAAAAATAAAGTAGAACACAGCAACAAAGTGAAATAAAACGTGTACTGTTCCAATCTGGATGTACTTGGACTGCTAAATATGAGACTAAAGTTTTAAAATGCATTACTCTAAGCAAGCAGGCAACAAAGAAAAAAGTAGTCCCCCAAATGAACAGATAAACAACCGAAGCGTAACAATACAGTACTTAGTTCCTGCTCTGTGGGATAACCAAAGAGAACAAGCATTTAAAATGAAAAGCAAAACAATTGACATAAGCGAGCCAATTGAAAGCACCTCGGCTGCCATGAGTGTGAGCATGAATGAGAGACACAAAAGGAAAACAATTTGCTTGCAATCAAACGTATCAACAAACGTGCAATTATCCATGTGACAGGGTCGATGGCCAAGGCGGTAACAAAACTGATCTAAGGAGGGACAAACGTAAAGCATTTACCAATGATAACGAAGGATTTTTGAAAGGTAAGTCCATGAGTGAGTGATAGTGATGGGCGTGCGGTGGGCGAGGTTAAAAGCTCACAGATAGGTTGCAATAGGCCTGAGCGCTTGCGTGCTCGACCTAAAAAGGAAGGACAAAGAAGGAGGTCTGGCCACTAGTAAGCAAAGACTTTTAAAGGACACTGAAACCAACAAATGACAAGGAGTGTAATGTCTTTAAGCCCACCTAGATGTATACTAGAGTATACTCGAGGTCGTGCACTTACGCTCAACCTAAAAAGTAGTTAAACATCAGCTTTGACACTGGGAAGACATGGATAGAAAGTTTCCTGTGGACTTCTGAAGGCAATACATCATGTCTCAAATATTAGTTTTTATGGTGACTTTGATGAAACAACATTGCTTTACAGAGTAGATATTGCACTACTTGCATTGTCCTAACTGTGTAGCCTGAGAGTATTAACGCTCATCTGGATCTGCTGTCTTCCTAATGCAGCGTCAGGCTAACTAACATTTCCATAATATAAATTCTTGTCTTTCTTTACACACAGTGTTGCAGGATTCCTAACTGCATTGTCTGGAAGAGATACAACATCTTTCCAAGTATAATTATTTGAGTTCAGGCTATTCTCCATTGCTAGCAGTTTTCCCTTTGTGTTTTTAATTCCCATTCACAATCTTAAGGTAATTTTCTTGATGGGCACTATGGCAAATTGAGGTTAGGAAAATGCAGTGTTTGATTTGAGCCATTTGGGGGCACCAGCTCATATTTTTCCTCCACCATATTTTTACCGGGTGCAAAAGAGGAAAAACTTGCAGATCGGAAAGACGGAGGATGAGAAAGATGCCAAAACCATCACAAAGGGAAAAAGCAGGGACTGGTAAGACCAAGAAAAAGGGACAGAATAGGGGTCATTACGACCCTGGTGGTCTTGAGACCGCCGGTATTGCGGTGGCAGTCTCACCGCCACATTATGACTGTGGCGGTTGCGCCATGGTCAGATCGGCAGCACTGCAAGTTTACCTCCACAGGAGGGACTGGCAGTGCTGGCTGTCCTAAGTGCAAGCAGCGCCACACTGGGGATTATGACCCCCCCTCTTCGCCAGCTTTTACATGGTGGTAACACTGCCATGTAAAGACTGGCAGAGACGGGGTGCAAGGGGCCACAGGGGGGCCCCTGCACTGCCCATGCACATCGCATGGGCAGTGCAGGAGCCCCATGGCCAGCCCCGTCGCGCTGACAGTGAACAGCACAATGGGTGCTGCTGCACCCGACGCACTGCAGCATTGCCGCCGGCTGAATTATGAGCCGGTGTAAATGATGTAGGTTGTTCCCCGCTGGGCCAGTGGAGTGCACCAGCACTTTTTCCTGCACCATATTTTTACCAAGTGCAAAAGAGGGAAAACACCCAGATCAGAAAGACTGAGGAAGAGAAAGACGCCAGAACCATCACAAAGGGAAAAACAGGGACTGGCAAGACCAAGAAAAAGGGACATAATGGGGGTCATTACAACCCCGTGGTCTTGACCCTACGAGAGTGCCCTACTCCTACTTTCTGTTGTAGAGCAAGGAGTACAACCTCTGTGAAGCAGGGCTACCCCACATAGATTCTGTTGAGCAATAAGAGATCTGATGTTTCCTGTGTGTTAGTACAGACTTCTAGGAGGCAGGGGCAGTGGTACTGAAAACATGACCTGCCATTCCACTGCCCTTCTCTTGTCTGTAGAGATTTGGAGTTTGAAGACAGCAAAAGACAGCTGACCTCCAGGCAATTGCCACCATTTCCCATCATCTTTGAGGATCTGACGGAGGCAGAGAAAGACATGGGAAGCGGTTATTGCACCTCTTTCCACGCTGGCATGTCAGAGTAGTTAAAAAAAAAAAAAAACAAAGCAGCATTGGCAAAGCCAATAGGTCTCAGCCATGTGAAAGCTTTAGGCATTGGCAATGTTAATGTATTTGGGTATGTATCAATAAAAACAGTCCCAGAGCCATACCCAAATTAATTTACATTGCCAACGCCTATAGCTCTCGGATTGTCAAGACCTATTGGCTTTGCCAGTGCTTACTTAATCTTTCACGTCCCACGGTTGGGGGAGGGGCAAGGATTGATAACCACCATTCCTTTTTGCCTTGGTCATTTGATTCTTATTTGGATGGCCAAAAATGTGCCTAGGAAATGATGACATTGGAAGAGGTTTTGGGCAATTATAATTGTGGAGAAGGAGGAAACGAGGCTAGGACATGTTGGCTGGGAGGCACAGAGCCTGCTTTTGGGACTAGTTAGAGGTCATCGTTGGAGACTGCACTGTAATGATAGCAGGGAGGGCTTTTCTGAGGGAGGAAGTAAATGCTTCATAATGATGGTGGTGGTGGTAGTGAAATGTAGAAACGAGGGTAAGGTTCACAGTATTTTAGCACTGCATAAAGAGAAATGCAAAGCATTTCAAAACATGACAGCGTGGGAACAATGTGACAAAGAGGATGCATAAATGTATGAACCTAGTTAATTGCATTTAGCAATTTTGAACCAACAGCGGTTCATCTTCTCCCGGCAGGTGCTCCAACGGGTTAAAGTGTGGGACGACCGGTAACCTATTTGAAAAGCTAAAAAAAGTAATCTCGAAAAAATGCTTTAAAAATGGCTGCTGCATATGTTAACAGTGGTTTGCCGGTGCTTTCAGGGAGGGCTAAACACCAGAAAAGGCATGTCGTATGCATGCCCTTGACAAATGGGAAGAATGTAAAATGGAGCAACGATATTGCCAGCAAATGGGAGGCTATGAGCTGGCTGTAAGCCCACAAAGTAGATACAGCACATCTCCGTTCGAGTGTGCATGCCTGCGTCTATAGCCAAGACCTGAAAAGAAAGCAGGAGATATGTGGATATGCTTACAGAACATTGGTCAGTGTGTAAGAGCAGCTGCCATGGGCACAGAGTGCACTAGGAGGAGTGGGGACAGACAGGATAGATGGTGTGTGGGAATGGTAGGAGCAGCTGAGGTATATTTCTTCATGTGTCCAAAAGGCGATGGGGACCACAAAAAAGGTGGGACAGGTTGTATGAGTGGGGTTGTTTTTTTAGTATGTAAAGGATGCATGCAAACTGAATTGGATATGGTTGGCCTGGTATACTTTGGTGAGGTCAGTAGGATGGTTGAGTGTAGGCACCTTTTGCCTCCTTATGCTATATATTAATGTCCATGACACTCTCTTACTTTGCATGTCTAGGCTGCTTGCTTCTAGGGAGATGCTAGGGGGTAGTTAGAATGTAAAGCTCTGCATGTGTAAGAAGGAACAGGAATATTGTTTTACCTTAATGTTGTGTATAAACAATCTGGAGTGTTATATATCCATGGGGGAATAGAGGGAGGTCTCCAAGAGTATACAATTTTCACTGCAGTGTGAATATATCAGAAATGCTAACCTAAACCCATTAGATTGGTGCACTTTTGCCAGGTGGGAGCGAAGAAGATCTTTGTTTGAACCCTGGTTCAGGCTAATCCACCATTAGATCCCTGAGTTCCTAGCTCTAGTTAACTGTATTAGCTGGAATATTGTCAGGCTTAATACACACCTGACCTATTTGAACTTTTAAAAATGTTTTGTTATATAATGCTCCATGAAACATTCAAGTAGGTCCCTTTTGACATAGGTCTTTGTCTGCATTAATGTGAAAGCATACATACGGCCTACAGTGAATTTGAATACGGGTGCATGTATTAGTCAAGTCATTAACATACAGTTTTTTAAATCGAAAGTGGTGGGCCAGCACATTTTAGTTAAGGTTATGTTAACATTTAACTCTGATTCTTGTCAATATCTACTTACACCTGCATTTAACACTAACACCTATGTTGAGTTTGACCGGGCAGTTAATTGATTTGCAGCTGGTGTTCAAAGAGCACAAAGAAGTAAAGAAAGGTGGTGTGCGACCTTGTTAAGAATTGGTACTATCCTGAAGCTAAAAGGAAATGTTCTTATATGTTTCTAAAGTAAAAAAAAAAAAAAACAACGGTTTCCTAAAACATTGTTCAGACATTAATGGGCTTTGTAATTAGCGCGAACTCCAGAGCCTTAAATGCAGGGAGTGAGCAGCACTCATTAACAATGTCCATCTGTGTGTAGCGCTTAAAGGCAAAGAGAAATAGCATGGTTCTTATTCTGAATGCTGCATTTAATACCTTGCTCAAATGTTGTAATCATAGGTCACTTTTGGTGAAGAACTTTAATCATAGTTGGCCTTTTGGGTTTTTATTTGAAATAAATATGTACATTCTTGAGCTACATATAACAAGCTCTGTTTGTATTTTAGAATAAGCGATCCTGGGATAAGAAACTTTTTAGAAGGCTCTTCTGGGGGAAAAATAAGAGAACTGAACTTAACAAACTGCATCCGCGTGAGTGATATATCCCTTCTGAGAATATCACAGAGGTATGTATCCTTTACAGTAACTGCACGTGCTACTGTGTGCCATTTCAAGATGTGTCTCATCAATAAACTCTGGATCGTTTTGTTTTACCTGACTCTGATGTACACCAATTTGTGTATGCAGCAAGGTATATCGGCAAGCATCACTAGATTCAGTTTAACTATAACTGCTTGTTTGGTTGTGCAATGAAAAGCCAGCAGGAAGCCTTAACCTTCAATGAATTTTTAGGTTTGGTTTGGCTTGGCAAAGCAACTGTTGCCTGACATTTTAACCTACACCGATTTTATTCAACAGTTATTTGCTTCCACAGTACATATCCCTTCCCATGCTATCAGCTTGTAATGCTTCACATGAGTATATAACATTCCTTTAAAGTCAATCCTTTTGATTTCATCAATGCTTGTTATTTATATTCTTCTAGCTACCAATATTGTTCTCCCAACAGTGCTACTGAGCAAATGCATATACTACATCAATGCAACCCAGTAGCTCTAAGAAAGCAGGGATTATCCAATATATGCAAATATATATATATAAGTTGATAACAATGGATGTCATTTCACTATACACCAATATTGAACATCAGATTGGCATCCAGGCATGTAGGCACTTTCTGAGCCAAAGAAATATTCAATTTGCCCAACATAATGAAATGCTTTTAGAAATGATCCATCTCTGCCTTACCAATAATTTCTTTCAGTTTGACCAGCAGTTATTTTTACAGATAAAAGGAACAGCCATGGGCTTTTCCTTTTCTCCAAATTTTGCAAACTTAACAATGGGCTGGTTTGAACAGAGAATAGCATGGGCAGAAGAAAATGAAAAATTCCAGCAGAAAGTCATTAGCTGGTTAAGATTCATTGATGATTTATTTCTAATTTGGGATGGCACAGAAATTGAATTTAAGGAATATTTTAAAGTTTTGAACAATACTGTTGCCAAACTGCAATTCACTTATGAAATCAGTGACACACAAGTGACGTTCCTGGATACAGAAATCTATATAAGAGAAGGAGAGATACCTACCACATTACACAGAAAATCTACTGCCACAAATTCAGTGTTACATGCCCAATAGTTTTCACCCACCCAATACTAAATGGAACATACCATATGGCGAATTCTTACGGATAAAAAGAATTTCTTGAGAATCAGGAGAATTTGCTAAACATATGAAGGCCTCAGAAGAAAGATTTATCTCCAGACAATATCCCAGGAAATGTATTAATAAGGCAAAACAGCGAGTGGAAAAGATTTCGAGAACAGAATTAGTTCATAAAAAAACTTCTGTGTTGGAAGGTCAATCGGAGGATCCTTTACGTTTCATCACAACATACTCCAAATATGTCTCCCAGTTACGGAAAATTCTAACCAAACACTGGTCTATTCTCCAATTGGATCCTATAGTAAAGGAGATTATGGGAGACTTTCCTTTAATGACTTTTAGAAGAGCACCAAATTTGCGGGACAGAATCACGAAAAGTCACTTTAGCTCTCAGAAAAGGGGCAACAGGCTAAAAAAAAACGGTTTTTGGAAATGTGGCAATTGCAAGGCTTGCAAAATTGCGAAAAACACTAAGGAATACACCATTGGTAATGGTGTCACAAAAAGCATTAAACAACATATCACTTGTAAGAGCCGGTTCACAGTATATGTTATTGAATGCCCCTGCGGTTTAAAGTATGTTGGGAGCACAATATGTGAAACAAAGAAAAGGATCCTTGAACATATTCGTGCCATCGTCAACACAGACAGAAGTTATGCAACGGCTAAGCATATGGAGTTGGCACATGATAGCCAATGGGAAACAATGACTTTTTATGCAATTGACCATGTCCCCATAAGTGAACGAGGAGGGGACAGAGAAAAGAGACTACGACAATTGGAGTCTAAACACATCTTGGAGATTCGAACCTTGACCCCTCTGGGGATGAATCAGGATGAGGAGTTATTTGTACATTTGTAATTTTACATGGCAGCCATTGCAAATAATCATAAAACACATTTTTTTCTTTTTTCTATTTTCTATGCTGTAGCACTTGCAGCTAATATTCAGTTTGGTTAATATTTTAGTTTTTTTATTATGGGGGGAGACACAGACAGTATGTCACATACGCACATTTATGAGGTGTATCAACATATTGTTTAAATTGGTTTTGTTTTGCGGTAACTACAACTCCCAGAATGCAGCATTATAAGTTTATAGTGCACTAGTTAATAATTTAATTTATTTGGAAATTATGGGTGAGTTTTAGTTGTGCAGACCGCAGTTATTAAACTTAACAAGCAGAGAGAAGTAGTTTCTAAGTGCATTTAGAAATATGTTGAGGCTTAATGAATTGTTATCTGTAGATATAAATGTGGAAACAGAAACCTCCTACCGGAAATGCCCATGATCAAGGTCTCTCAGACCGAAACGCGTAGGGCAGGTGATTGTTGAGCTGTAAACGAAGTTAACGGAGCCTGAATAAATGAATTTTGTGAAATAAGAGATCCCGGAGTGCGGTCGTTCGTGAAGTATTTCATGAATGTTGTTGATATGGATATCAACAGCTATATGAAGGAGGCCAATCATCAACTTTCCAATAAACAGCATTATCAAAAATTAACTACCAATCCTACCAATGAATATCAAACCATCTACCGGGAGATGCTTGATAGCTGGCACACTAATGATCTAATTGATCAAAATGAATACCTTTATCTCAAAGTCATGTTTCCTAGAACTCCCTGTATTTATTTTTTACCAAAAATTCATAAAAACACAAAACATCCCCCTGGTCGACCTATAGTCAGCATGAATTCATCCCTATTAGAAAATACTTCCCGCTTTTTGGACCTCTTCCTATGTCCTTTTGTTACTGAATTGCCCTCCTATCTTCGAGACACCAATGATTTTCTAGCTAAGATCCATAATGTTCCATGGCAATCCAACTATTTATTGGTAACCATGGATGTGACTGCACTCTATACTTCTATCAAGCATGAGTACGGTATCCAAGCATGTTGTCATTTTTTGGGCACTCGTAAAATTGAATTCCTTCAACACACCAACATGCTAATCAGCATGTTAAGATTCTGTCTCACCCACAATGCCTTTCTATTTGACAACCAATATTATTTGCAGAAACAAGGGACTGCAATGGGAGCTTCATTTGCTCCCACGTACGCTAACCTTTATATGGGCTGGTGGGAGAAGGAGACAGCTTGGTCTGACTCCAATAGTAAATATATGGAACAAGTGATACTATGGGTCTGATATATTGATGATCTCTTTCTTATTTGGGATGGTGATGAAGGTTCTCTCAAACAACATGTTAACATCTTGAACAATAATGAGTTTAATATTCATTTAGATTTAAAACATAGTGCCCAAACTATAGAATTTCTTGATGTCCAGATTTCTGTACAAAAGGACGGTTTACAGACAACCATCTTCCGCAAACCAACAGCCTGCAATTCAATCCTGCATGGTAATAGCGGCCATCCAAAAGCTTTGAAATGGAGCATTCCATATAGTCAATTTTTACGGGCTCGTAGAATTTGTTCCAACGATGAATGCTTCAATACTGAAATTGTTACCATGACACAGAGATTTCTGGAGAGAGGGTACCCCTTGAAGATTCTCAAAGATGCTCATTTGAGGGTCTTGAATATGTCCAGAGAAAAACTGCTTTTCAAATCTGGTAGCATCAATAATCAAGATCGAAATGAGGGATCGTCACCTAGACTGTTTCTGGAATTCAATTCCCAACATTCACATTTAAATAACATTATACAAAAAAATTGGCATGTTTTGAGACATGATTCTGCCATAAAAGACAGTATAGGTCCTCATCCACATATCACATATCGCAAAACTCAATCATTGGGTGACCATCTCACCAGAAGCCTATTTCAGAGTCCCAAAGCTAATGTGTCTTGGCTAGCTAAGAAAAGTTTGGGCTTTTGGAAATGTGGACATTGCAAATCCTGTTTATATGCACAAAACACTCACACATATACTACTTTTGAAGGGAAAATCTGTGACATAACAGATCGTATCACATGTGAAACTGAATACGTTGTATATGTTATTGAATGTGGTTGTCATAAAAAATATGTAGGCAGTACCATTCACAAATTGAAAGTCAGGTTCTTACAACAGCTTAGAACTATTAAGAACCATGATCCATCTTACCCCTTAGCTAAACACTTTTGGGATGTACATGAAGGCAATTGCAGCTCTTTAATATTTTATGGTGTTAAAACCTTTGCTGCCCATCCCCGGGGAGGGAACAGAACTGCGCATTTGAGACAGACTGAGTCAAAAATGATTTTACTTCTAGGCACAGAACACCCCTGGGGTCATAATTTGGACGCAGAGCTTCATGTCCATTTGTGAGACTTTAGATCTCTTTACATACATATATATATATATATTTCTATATATATAATTTTTCCAGTAGAAAATATGAAATTAATTTGTTTTTTTAAAATACTGTTTTTTAGGATCCTTTATCGGTTTATGAAATTTCCGGATTGAAATTTAGCTTACTTTGTTATTTTATATTTTATATATTAATTCACTTTAGGGTGTTACACCCATCTAATTTATCTTCGTACTGTAATATATGCCCCTGGGGAGGCTAGCGGTGTGTATATATATTTTCCTGTTGCTGAATCTGTTGGGTTTGTTTGCAACTTCCCAATTAATGATAGGTTTACCTATGATATGGATATATTAATTTTTTCCTTTTTAGAATATATTAATATTCAGAGGATTTAGGATTAATTTAATGAATTGTATCATGATCTATTTAAAATGAAATTTGATATTGCTATTAAGAATAATTGAGATATTTATATAAACTGTATAGAATTTTGGTCATTAACATCCATTTATATATTTGTCCGTACTGGATATAACTTTTATTGGTATCTCTTTCTTAGAATCGATTGAATTTATTTATCTAGTCATCTATTCATAGCTTGTATATAGATTGAGTGTATTGTGATTAATTTATAGTACATATATTTATATATGTATTTATTTATATATCAGGCTTTTAAAACTTTAGGTAAAAAGTGGATAATATGTCAATACCAAGAGTAAAAGGAAAAAGGAAGAGAAAAAGAGAAAAAACCTTATACATGGGGCATTCCTTTCCTTGTATTTAACAATTATCAACTGTGATTATATATTTTTCATGTATTTATAGGCAACCAGATCATATATGTGATATTGCAGTATAACATGAAAGAAATATATAATGTTATATTTGAAGTTTTTATCTCAATTAGAGCACAGGATTAGCAGTTTTGTATTTTCAAACTTAGAACTGACACGTTACAAAATGGCCGCTCTGTTTGCACTTCTCTGGAGTTATGCAGTTAACAACAAAGAAGGACTATATGGTTTAAATAGTTGGGTGTAAAAATGTCTGCCAATGTCCTGTTGAAGGCTTCGGACGAAACGCGTTGACATCTGGTTGGGACAGCGTGTGTTTGTTTATGGTGGGCACATTATTGATTTTCTTTTTGTGCTTTTGTACCATTTTTTGCGGGTCGAATTTATCTGCATTTAAATCTTTTTCAATAAATAGCAGCCAATGAAATTATTCATAAGTGGTTTTTGACTATTTTACGAGCCTGTTTTGGATGATGTGCAGCCCTTGGTGTGCGATTATAATGCACCAGTTTTCTTGAATACATATATATATATATATATATGCTTCCTGGAAAAAAAAAAGATTACAGGGACGTTATGGTTAGGTTTAGATTTTACACTCAAAACACTAACCATAGAAATTCAACAGTTATCGTTATACTTATCTCACAAAACTATAATTCGTGCCCTAAGGTAACTAAAACACACGTCCCCGCCTTGCACTGCTAATTATCCCATATATTACATCAGTGATGCCTTCTTTAATTATATCACTGATAATATCACCACAGCCTTTGCTGTGCTCATACCCTACTAATGCAGGAGATCACTAATCCGTACCTCCATGCTGCCATAATGCACCATTACAGTTTTTTCTGTGCAATGCCTCGCTATTTTACACAAGAGCTGCATTTTATTAAAAAAAAAAAACAGGTAAAACTTATACAAGAGTGAATATTCTGCAATCATTAGCTCCACTATTCAACTGATTCTCTTTCCCTGTGGGATAGCAAGTCACTTCATTCACAGACCTCCTTCAGGATGCAGTAGTACTCGCAAGCTCGGCATATGCTATTTAGAAGAGTCTCATTCATTTGGATCTTTACGTAGCCTATGACAGATTGTCACAACCCATTTTGTTTTCTTGACTTTGGGAGATTGGGGTAAAAGGTCAGGCCCTTCACTTGTTGAAATCATTCTTACCAGAATACAGCCAGACAGCACACACCCCTGCTTCGGCACTGGTTGCGAGATGCTGCATACTGCCAGGAACAGTTAGATGTATACTGGGAAGTAATGCTGGTGCGCTCACGACCCAAGGACATTTAGGCCCTCATTACAACCCTGGCGGTAAATCCCACTTACAGCCGTGCCCACGGCTGCCACGATACCGTGACCACAGCGGTAATCCGCCACGGGTATTATGACCCACACAGAGAATACCGCCACCATACAGACACCCACACAAGTCCGCAACACCAAAGGTCAGTGATAAAATGGGGATAGCAAAACCCACACCGTCACACCAACAGGAATACGCCCACAGTATCACGACTCACGAATCAACGCAGCGGTCTTTCAACCGCGGTAAACCATTGGCGGTACACACCGCCACACTCAAAATACACACACACTTAAAAAACCACACCACAGTGGACAATTCAAAATACGCACACCTGACATGCATACATACACCACATCCACACACTCACACCACTACAAAACACACACCCACACAAAACACACACCCACACTACCCACAACCCCTTACAATGAAAAAAAAAGAGACCAAGCACAGAGAGACAAGCAAAGAGCACCCACTCAATCAGAGGCACAGAACACCATCACTCATACACCATCCACGCACATCACACTATACGCCCCAACACATCATCCCACACATCACCTCACACATACTCACACCACATCCATGGCACCCCAAAGACACCCCAGGTTTTCTGAGGAGGAGCTAAGGGTCATGGTGGAGGAAATCATCCGGGTAGAGCCACAGCTATTCAGATCACAGGTGCAGCAGATGTCCATTGCTAGGAAGATGGAGCTATGGCGGAGAATCATGGACAAGGTCAACGCCGTGGGACAGCATCCAAGAACCAGAGATGACATCAGGAAGAGGTGGAACGACCTACGGGGGAAGGTGCGTTCCGTGGTTTCCAAGACACCAGATTGCTGTACAGAGGACTGGCAGTGGACCCCCGCCTCCTCCCCCACAACTAACAACATGGGAGGAGCAAGTCTTGGCGATCATGCATCCTGAGGGCCTCGCAGGAGTAGCAGGAGGACTAGACTCTGGTAAGTCAAAGCTTTACCATTATATCCCCCACCCTACCTGCATGCCATCACATACCCCCACCTGTACCCTCACTCCCATCACTCCATCACCACACTTATACCCCACCATCACAACCGACCCATCCCAATACCAAGCCCTGCATGCAACAACAATGCATGGACACCCATCACAGACCTGCACCACAGCATGCCCAGTAGAGAGACTCACCCAGCCCACACAATCAGCACTCACACAAGGCCAAAGCGACAGGGAAAGCACAATTATACAGGGAAACACACCCATTGCACAAGATGGCACACACAGATACAATAACCATGCATTTGCATCCCAACAGGACCCCTACCCAACGTCACCGGAGAGGAGGTGCCACCAACAACCAGCTCACCCCCAGAAGAGGCCCACAGTGATGACAACAGCTCTGCACGCCTGAATCACGATGACCAACCTGGCCCATGAGGGACCTCTGGGCAGTCAGTTTCTCTGCCACAGTCCCAACCCACCACAGAGCCTCCCCCCTCAGGAAACACCACCACAGCACCCATCCAGCGGGCCCATCCCTCTGTCCCCAGGGCACGTCAATCAGCAGTGTGTCCACCACTACAGGGACCCCAGGCAACCCCACTAACACAGGACGATCAGGGACGTGGGGTCAGTGGCAGTGGGCACACGGTTTAGGGGACAGAGGCACAGGACAGCAGGAAAGCTGGGAGAACTGCTGTGCGACAGGGGGAGGACAGGCCCAGGGAACCGACCCTCCACGAGGCACTCTCCAACATCATGGGAGCATACCACCCTGTCCAGGAGACTGGCCAAGTTACAGGAGGCCCAGCGGCTGCAGGAGGGACAGTACCTGGGGATCAGGTAAGACCTCACAAAAATCTACACCATCCTGTTCACCATAGCAGGGGTGCTGGCTGACATGGGCAAGGCCATGAGGGAGGCAGTGGCACAACAAAAGTCCCCTGACACTAGCCAAACCGAGGAACAGCCTTCCATTGCTGCCGGCGCTAGTGGACAGGAGGCCCTGCCACAGGACCAACAGGCCACCAGCACCCTGCCCCCTGCAGAAGGAGAACCACCCCGCAAATGGTCCCTGTGATCCAGGCAGAAGACAGAGAACATTGCAAAGACCCCCGCCAGGAAATAGGACTCTCCTGATTGTCACCCTTCTGTCCCACTCTGTTACCCTGACTACCCTGAACTGCCATTACTCCCCTTACTATGCCCCATTGGACATGACCCCAGCCCCTTGCAATTACCCCCATACTATTTAGCACAAAAAATAAACACCTTATAAATAAACCATACTGGAGTCAGTGTAATGATTGGAAAGATGTATTCTTACAACATTCTCAAAGCATTGCAACGTCTATGTTTATTGAATTATACCAATGCATGACAGTTGGTGGGCAGCAGTACATAAAGCAGGAGCCAGAATGGGGTACACAGATCTGAAAAAAGGGAACCCAAAGGGAACAGTCAGTGGCCATAGACAGAGGGGTAAGAGGCTGCCATGTACAATGTCCAAAAGTAAACTGAAATGTGAAGTTGAGTTACAGTCTCTTACCTGTGTCACTGGAAGTACTGCTGTATAATGGTTGTTCTGTTGTCCACATCTTCTTCATCTGCCTCCTCTTCCTCACAGTCCACAGGCTCCTCCGCTTCCACAAGACCATCACCAGACTCATCCTCCAGCAGAAAAGGCACCTGGCGTCTCAAGGCCAGGTTATGCAACATACAGCATGCCACGATGATCTGGCACGCCTTCTTCGGTGAGTGATACAGGTATCCACCTGTCAGATGGAGGCACCGGAACCTGGCTTTCAGGAGACCAAAGGTCCTTTCAATAATCCTCCTTGTTCCCCCATGTGCCTCATTGTAACGTTCCTCTGCCCTTGTCCAGGGATTCCTCACTGGGGTTAGTAGCCATGAGAGGTTGGGGTAACCAGAGTCACCTGGAAACTATTGAGGGACAACTGTTAGACACACACTAACCCTTAGGGACAACCCCATACTCAGACCCCAACTTATACTGTGTGGGGACCTTGGCCTCACCTAATAGCCACTCCGGGTGCCTCTTGAGTTGCCCCATCACATAAGCGATGCTGCTATTCCTCAAGACATAGGCGTCATGCACTGAGCCAGGATATTTGGCATTCACGTGGGAGATGAACTGGTCTGCCAAACACACCATTTGCACATTCATTGAATCATAGCTTTTTCTATTCCTGTAGACCTGTTCATTTCTGCGGGGTGACAAATGCCACATGTGTACCATCAATGGCACCAATGATGTCGGGGATATGTCCCAGGGCATACAAGGCAGCTTTCACTGTGGCCAAATCCTCCACCTGGGGGAAGACCATATAGCTGCGCACATGTTTCAGCAGGGCAGACAACACTCTGGTCAACACGTTGGAGAACATTGGCTGAGACATCCCTGATGCCATGGCCACTGTTCTTTGAAAGGAACCACTTGCCAGGAAATGGAGCACTGACAGGACCTGCACTAGATGGGGTATTCCTGTGGGCTGGCGATAGCTGACATCAGGTCTGGCTCCAATTGGGCACACAGTT
This sequence comes from Pleurodeles waltl, assembly GCF_031143425.1. NCBI lineage: Eukaryota > Metazoa > Chordata > Amphibia > Caudata > Salamandridae > Pleurodeles > Pleurodeles waltl. Next base: position 916,650,389 of record NC_090442.1, on the reverse strand, counting down.
CTTAGACTGTGGCACGATCAAGTCTGTATGTGATGATAATGTGTCTGTCCTCCATTGTCGACATGTCCACCAGGGGTCTGTACACCGGAGGATGCCGCCATCTCATCTGCCTCAGCGGTTGTAGCCTTTGGAGGAGAACAGTGAGCCGAAGGTCATTTTCCACATAGATAGCACAACTGTTTTTGAATTAATGTCACAGAAGCAGTGTGTGAATTTGAGAGTCAGTATATGTGCCAATATGTGCTGTGATGCAGTTAGGTGCCATGCCATGTGCCCCCCTGAAATGGCGGCTACCTGACCTGTGAGGAGGGACAAGGGGAAATGAGGTAACTGCGCTGGCGTTGTGCTGCGTCGCGGTAGGGAGTCGAAGACCGACATGCAACTCCGCATTGGTTATCATTGGGCCCTATGGGTCCCAGGAGCCAATGGCAATGTATGCCGGCGGTGAGGGTACACACCGCCGCAGACAACGCCGCCATTTTCTAGCTATTCACTCACTTGCTACCTGACCATCAACAGGAGAGGAGCTACACTGCAAGTGCTGCTGTGACCTGAGTCTGGAAGCCACAATGGCTAGAGTGTCTGGGGAAAGTGCCCCTGCCTTCACAGTGGAGGAGTTGGAGAAACTGGTGGACGGGGTCCTCCCCCAGTACACGTTACTCTGCGGTCCTCCAGATAAACAGGTGAGTACACTGTGAGCATGATGTGGTGGCAATGCCTCTTTGGAGTGGTGTGGTTGTAAGCCACATGTTGGGGTAAGAGGTGGACAGTGTATGTGCGTCAGGGCATGGGTGAGAACTGATGGGCAATGAGTATGACGGTCCGGACGGGTGAGTAATTACATTTTCCGCTGTCTTTTCCCTCTAGGTCCGTGCCCACCAGAAAAAGGGTATTTGGCGTGCCATCGCCAAAAGGTGCGGACCCTGGGGGTCTCTCACAGGCAGAGCACCCACTGCCGCAAGAGATGGGAGGACCTGCGCCGCTGGACCAAGAAGATGGCAGAGGCCCAACTTGGGCTGGCCTCCCAAAGTGGAAGGGGTGCCCGTCGCACCATAACCCCCCTGATGTTCTGCATCCTGGTGGTGGCCTATCCGAAGTTGAATGGGCCCTTGAGGGCATCACAGCAGCTACAACGGGGTGAGTACAGATTCAGAAAGCTGACTTCACGCGCTTTAGGAACTAGCTGGGTGGGGGATGTGGGCTGTGGGTGCCCCTAGGCTAGGGCGATCATGGCAGGGTAGGTCCCTTGTTTGCAGGCTCTGAAGCACTCCTACCCCAATGGTACAAGTGGCCAACTACTACTGGGCGGGGTCCTGCGGGTGTCGGGTGTGCAGATGCTGGTGTTTGGCATTGTTCCCCGTGGGCTGGTGACTACCTTAGTGACTGGTTGGGCATGGCCTAGTGCATAGGGCAGCTCAGTGTGTGTTGTGTATGCCAATGGTAGTGGTGTTGCTGGGATTGACCAAGTGTATCCCCTATCTCCCCCCCCCCCCTTCTTGTTTTGTCACCCTGTCCTTGTGTGCATTAGCACCATCTGGCGGCAGAGCAGAGGCACCGGCAACGGAGGGAGCTACATCCCACTTGGCCCATGAAGGCGACGACGGCTCCACGACGGGGACAGGAGGGGGATACAAGTGACAGCGACTCCTCCTCCGATGGAAGCTCCCTGGCGGTGGCGGACACCTCTGTGCCCACCCCAACAACAGGTTCAGCCGCCACCCCCCTACCAGCACCACCCTCCCAGCAGACCCTCAGCGTGTTTCCTGTGCCTGCTCACCTAGGAGGGTGGGCATCTCCTTCGCCCCAGACACCTCAGGCCCTGCCCCAGTCAGCCCTGCTGCCCTCAGTGAGGAGGCTAATGACCTCCTGAGATCCCGCACTGTTGGGCAGTCAACCATTCTGAATGCCATCTAGGGTGTCGAGAGGCTTTTGCAACAAACAAATGCATACCTGGAGGGCATTCATTCTGGCGTGGCGGCCCAAGAGAGCATTTCAGGCTCTTGCCTCAGCACTGATGGCAGCTATTGTCCCTGGGTCCAGCCTCCCCCTCCAACTTCCACTACCCCGACCCAATCCCCTCTGTCTCACCCTATCCCAAGCACACCTTCAGACCAGCAAGCACACACATCAACACACAAAAGTGTCTCAGGAAAACTGCACCACACATCATCACACAGGCACTCACACAAGCACCATACCCATGCACACATACCAACATCCACTTCCTCCACTGTGTCCCCCTCCTCCTCTTCTTCCACCACCCTCCCAGTAGAGTCTCCACTCAGACCTGCATGCACTACATCATCAGTCACTGCCTCCATCACCAGCACGCCTATCACAACACACCCCTCACGAGCAATCACCACCCCCACAACCATGCACACATCCCCTTTGTCCTCTCCCAGTGTGTCTGTGAGCCCTCCTCCCAAAGTACACAAACGCAGGCACACACCCAGTCAACAGCCATCCACCTCACAAGAGCCTCCAGCTCATGCACCTTCACCCAAGCTCAGCAGAATTACACCTCCTACAACCAATCCCTCTTCCTCCACTTCCCCACCCCCTCCATCTTCCTGTCCCAGTGTGTCTAAAAAACTTTTCCTGGCTAACGTTGACCTCTTCCCTACGCCTCCCCCGTCCTTCCCCTAGGGCCAGGATGTCTAGATCCCAGGCCAGCACCTCAGCCACCAAGTCGGCATCCACTGTGGTCCCTGCAAGTCCAAGAGGATCAAAGGGGGCACCCGTCAGGGCTGGCAGTGTGCCACTTACCAATGCAAGAGACCAACCGATTCCGCCACCTGCCAAGGTTAAGAAGGGGCCGGCATGCAGCACGGACAAGACGCAACACCCACCCAGCAAGGCCTCATCCAAAACAAAAGAGGACAGTGCCAAGGTCCCAGCAGCATCTACCAAGGTGGGGAAGGAGAAAAAAAAGCAAAGGCAAGGCACATCAGGGCTCGGAGCCTCCATGTGAGGGACTGGTGACCACCATTTGTCCTGACAGGCCAGCAACCTGTACCACGGTAAGCACCGCCGCAACGACCGCCACCTGCCCCGCCATCTTCATCGCCCCGTGCACCGCTGCTGCCACAACGACAGTCACCAGCATCATCCCCAGTTGGCAGCCGTCCGAGGCTGCTGGAGATGGCCTGGTGTATCCTTCCACTACTACTAGCACCTGCACCACGGGCAGCACCGGCAGCATCTCCGCCGCAGACACCGCCACCTGCACCACCACATGCCCAGCCGGTGCCACTACATCGGACATCAGCAGCATCCCCAGTGGGCAGCCGTCCGACGCTGCAGGAGATGTCCTGGACCCTGCACCCACCACTTGAGGCACCACCAGCAGCACTGTCACTACCAGCAGTTTGCAGCCTAAGTCACTGCAGGATAGAGTCTGGCTCTGCCTCCATGGAGTATCATGATACCTGTTCCCTGCACATCTCGTGCCTCAGACACCCAGGTGAGGGAATGTGAACTGCCACACCCCAGGTGCAGCATCACTGGGCACAAGGCCCCCTCCAGAACCACTGGAGAAAGGCACCCACTCACCCAATCCTTGGCAGGATAAAGCAGACTGCTCACAAAGCCCCCCGCCCCCCCAGAACGAACCAGTGGAGAAAGACATCCACTCCCCCTATCCTTGGCAGGATGAAGCAGACTGGGCACAATGCCCCCTCCAGAACCAGTGGAGAAAGGCATCCACTACCCCCTATCCTTGGCAGGATGAAGCAGACAGGGCACAAGGCCACCTCCAGAACCAGTGGAGAGATGCATCCACTCACCCAATCCTTGGCAGGATGAAGCAGACTGGGCCCAAGGACCCCTCCAGAACTAGTGGAACATGTCACCCACTTGAGAGACTGTGGCTTTGCACTCCCCAGGACCAAGCAGTGGGCAAACCACCCACTTGAGAGACTTGAGAGACTGCGGCTTTGCACTCCCCAGGACCAAGCAGTGGGCAAACCACCCACTTGAGAGACTGTGGCTTTGCACTCCCCAGGACATCGCTGTGGGCATGTTGCCCCCTCGAGGAGCTGTGGCGTAGTACCATCTTCTGGCTGAGGTGCCCCCCTCCCCTTCCCCCAGAGGTGCCTGTGTGTTTTCGACCTGATGCTCCTGCAATGTTCTCTCTGTTTTGAGGCAGGAGTCAAGTGTGGGCTTCGCCCATGGTTGTTTGGGCCACTGGTCCACAAACATTTGCAATGGACAGTGTACAGCCCTCTGTACATATTGTACATATTTGTATAAACTGTTGTTTACAATCGTTAACTTTATATGCATTTTCTAAATATCACAGATTTGACTAAATTCCATTTGCCCTTGCATTTTTCCAGGGGTTTACGAGGTGTATCTGTAATGTTGTTGGATCTGTTAGTGTGTATGGTGTTGTGGGTGGGGGTTGGAGGGTGGGGATGTTGTGTGTTGCATGTGTGTGTCACTCTCTTCCCCCCCCTCCCCTGTGTGCTAGGTGCAGGACTCAGCTTCGTCGTCGCCGCTGCCTTCTTTCAAATTCCTGGTGTATTAGCAGATACACCAGCATGGGGAGGACCTGCAGTTCGGGCTCCATGGCGTCCTGGTTCTTTGTTGAGTGTCGAAAGGTGAGTGGTTCCCCTTCAGTGTACTGTTTGCGCCGTGCTTTTGATGTTGTTGGTACCGCCCCGGAAAATCTGGCAGATTGGTGTCTTGTAATATGGTGGGCGGTACATTGTCTCCCGCCTGTCTGTTGGCGGTGACTGCAGCGGTGTTTATTGCTAACGCCCTGGCGGTCGGAGTGTTAAAGTGGCTGTCTGTGTTGGCGGTTTCCGGCGTGGTCGTGATTCCATTTTTTTGTTGGCCAGCCTGTTGGTGGTATTACCGCCGCTTTATCACCGACCGCCAGGGTTGTAATGAGGGCCTTAGTCTTCTTTCGTTATCCCTCACATATCGAAATAGCGAAATGTGGTCTGATGTGCCACTGGGCTGACCTTAAGCCCAATGTAGTATGGAGTACTGCAGGGCTGACATTAAGCCCAATGCTGTTTAATATATATGTAGCTCAGGCCTGTTTGAAATATATCTTACAACTTGGATGCAATGACTTATGAGATGATACTCAAAATATTATTAGCTTGACTGCAATATTTGTATGCCAGCACTTGGCCCATGCATGAGAAACAACTCTCTACAATTAAATTCAGTTAAGCCTTGGGTCTTGAACCTTGTAGGGCATCTTCTAATTGGTGTCAGGATTGGTGATAATCATCTCTAGTCTAATGTTGTGCCCTTGTAAACTCAATGAGGAACCTCGGATTTATATTTGACAACAAGTTTGATTGTTCCATCCATATTGCAAATATATCCTCATCATGCTTTCTCCATGTCAAATTATGAAAAAAATAGACTGAGAGCAGACTTGAGGTCCACTGTTTCTCAGCCATGATAGGATCCTGTTTTGACTATTGTAATTCTTTACATACCAGTCTTCACAAATATCTGAGCCTAAAACTTCAGGTCGTCCAAAACATGTCAAAGTACTGGTAGGATATCCACGGTGAGTCTTGGTTTCTTACCAGTTGCATCAGCTACACTGCCTACCCATTGAGAAACGTATAATATTTAAATCATTATGTTTCAGTCATGATCAAGCTCTGAATGTGTACAGAGCCACATTTGGTTCTATAAACCCTTATAAAATCTTTGCTCTTCAAAAGAATGTTTTTTTAAATCTTCCCAATACTTGTAAGGCTAGGCAAGGTAGGCATTTTTTCTTATCCATGTTCTGCACTATGGAAGTAATTGCTAATACAATTATATCTGACAGCCGATCACTTATGTTTCAGGAAATTAGTTAAAATTGCGAGCCATTGCACAGAATATCGAGTAATGGTGCATATGGCAGTGTGGAGGTACCATTTATTGATCTCATGCATGAGTGGGGTCTGAGCGAGGCTAAAGTTTTATATCGCGAGGGAGGCTATCTCATCACAGGGGAGTGTGTAGCGGCGCGCGTGTCAGCTTTACGCGCGGCTACCAAATAAACACACCGAGCCGTGTGTGCTTTAACTTCGTTTATTAGTTCAAACGACTCTCCGTTCTCAACTGCCCTCCCGCTCTTTCGCTCCTCTCTTTATGCTCTTCCCCTCCCGCCAATGGTGCAAACCACCTTGCACCTGTTTAGGAGGGGTCGGGCTCCAGACCCCCCTTTCCTGCTTCCTTCGTTTGGTGTAGACCACATCCGTTGTCAACACTACATCGTGGTTCCTTTTGAGGATAGAGCATTATTAGGTATAGTATATATATGTCCTTGTTGTGCAGGCTCAAATGTTTCCTGACTCAAGTCCCTTTAGTAATTTCAGATGGTATGCAGAAAACCTCACGTGGAGCCGGAAGTAATTCAAGAGTCTGGGAGAATGGATGTGAAGGCAGTGTCTCAGTTTTCTCTTTTGTGCAGTTTTGGACTCAGTGTATCACAGGAGTGCTGTTGTTAGGAAGGAGGAAGGTTATGCACCTCATCGTTCAGCAGGCTCGGAATAAACCATGCAAGGGCAGCTAATACCATGCAGTCATCGGTGGGGACCATTATTGGTACTTACATTGTTCTCTTCTATAGTGTTGGGTTGCCCGCAGAACAGACTTTATTTTGTGCAGTTATGGTTGACAGCGAGGGCCTCTAATAGCAGAATGGAATTTTGTTACAGGGATTCAGGATTTTATTTGTAGGGTAACTTGAAAGCTTTGAGACTGTTGTTTTTTTCTGATTTATGTACTGGGTTTGAATAAAGATGACTGTTTATGTAAATGCCAAAGTGTTTTGGAGGAGGTTCACGAGTTATTGAAGCCATCAAGTTTCCTATCTGAATATGTGTTCTACACACAGCACAGCTCAAAACACATAAGCAGAGGGGGGGTGTATGTCGCCACACACCCCCAAAGTAAAGATCCAAGCACATAAAGGTATTGTGTCTTCTACAATGCTATTTATATTAGTGTTATGGTACAAATCATTGATACCTAAACTATCAAGATTCTGGTGTGGCTAGGGATGAGTCCAAGATAAGAAAAAAGACCAGGGTGAATCCTACCTGGTCTTAGTTCTAGTAAATTTAGAACAATACACAAAAAACTTTGTTTTATTTTTTATCAGCCAGGTGTAGTCAAATAGAGGCACATGTTACATGCAGAGGTCAAGGACCTTGTGTGGGTCACACATGAAAAGACCCTGTCAAACATAGAACACACGTGTAAAAGTGACAGATAAACATTCTCAATGGCTTGATTGGTCCCAAATCTTACCCTCCCTAAGGAGATACCTGTCATTCAGTCTGGGGAGGGACGATGTCCTCTGCAGTCACATACTAATTTATTATGAGACATTCATCACTACTTATCAACAATACTCTCTTGCCTCTATTTCTCAGCCTGCAATTTCATAGGTCACAAGCAAAGCTACCCTGGTGCTATGGGTTTAAAAAACCAAAAAGGAAAAAAGGTTAAGTCACAGTCTGCAAAACTGTAACTGGGTAAACCTGCTACATAAAATACACCTCCTGATGCCCAAAGTAGATGTCCACTATGGGGAGGTAACAAAAGGTTAAAGTAACTATATGTGGTTAAAGAAGGGCAGTATTGCTTAATAAGAGTAATCCCTAGTTCTGAAGTAATTTCTCAAGTACTTACGTCATCCAGAGGTACACGGTGCAGGAGCATCTATCATCCGTGCTCACCCAGCTGCAGATACAACTGCAATGATGGCTGCTGCCTATATTTAAGGTGGAAGGAAAGGTTGATTAATTCGCCTCACCTGGCTACCCCATCCCAGTCTGGTGATGTAGTTGACGTGTGTGGTGGGGGAGGGTTCGATACTGCTATGCCGAATCTGGCCAAAATGAATTTTACTTTTATATGATTAAACTCATAAGGTATAAGCCTGTAGAAACCGGGGTCAGATAAAGGTGGCTTCGTGGGGGCGATATCCTGCCATGGTGGTATAAGCTGTAGTTTTGGGGCAGATCTAATCGTCAAATATGGGAAATGTAGTACTGCTGGGCCATTACTGTAAGCCAAAAGTTGCAGTTACGGCCATGTAAAACTAGGGAACTGGACCAGGAAACCTCCTACAGCCGTTTCTGCTGCGGCTGTGCAGATTGTCATAACCACATGAGTGCAGATGTGATTGTGGGGGCATTGCGGACCATGGGAGGCGTAGCCTAATGTCTGACAGCGGCTCCAAAGAGGCTCACAAAAATAAAATAGGACAATCATCTAGCAGGTCTACACTAGTCACAAGTGGTTATTTACGTATTGCTCACATGAGGTTCCTTCAAAGGGCTCTTGCACCAACAGTGAGCAAGCTAACTTCACATACATTATTCCAGGGGAAAATGTTCTGTTCACACATATCAAATCTTGCACAGTTTCTGAAAGTAGTGCAGTGTCTTGTAAATAGGCTTCTGAAGGAAACTGCATTTGTTAATTTCCCATATCCTCTACTGAGGCTTGGGTGGTACATATCCCTCTAGTTTTGGGCAATATTTCAGGAGCCAGAATAAAGATCAAGTGAAACGGCACCCTCGTGTAAACTTGCATATCCAGGTCATTTCAAATATGCAGTAGAGACAATTTAGAGGAGCATGGGATGGGCCGACCCAGCACTTGGGAAAAGAAGTTGAAGGCCTCCCTCCGGAAGACCTAGACAGGTGGGCTATCCACATGTGTATGCAAAAAGATGCCATCTTCCGAATGACTCCTCAAGCATGTCAGGGAGGTGTCCTTGCCATTCTGCAGAGCCATACATGTGTGTAGCAGACCCTGTGAAGGTGTTTAAACTGAATTAATCAGTAAGAGACAGAAATAGCTACGTTCCGTTGGTAAATAAGGGTGCCCAGCTAGCCTATCTAAGCTAGACCTCTCGCATCACTATCCCATATCACTGTAGAGTGAGAATAGAAATGGGGGAGTGAATGACCAAGGGCCCGTATTCATATTTGATTATTTCTGCTATTGCATTGTAAACCATGATTTATTCTGACATTCCTTGTCTCCTGGTTTTCGTTTTATTGGTGACAGCCTAATTGTAATATACAAATTTAGTTTTTGCTCCTGTGTATTCTAGCTAGTTTTAGTTTCTTTCTTTATTTGAACAAATATATGATCCATTTCATTGTGTGGTGGATACAGTATTCCAACCTGCATTGTAAAAGGAGAGTAGAAAAGATTAGCTCCCACTATTTAGGATGAGAGTGCCAACAAAGAGGCAGAGTGGGGCACTGCAGCCTGGTAAGTTTTGTCCCCCTTCAATCCTCAAAATGCTAAATAGAGGTGTTTTATTTCCAGAGGCAGAATTTCAGTTACCTCGCGATTTAGCACAGTACTGAAAATAAGGATTTGCATGTGCACAGGAAATATCCCTAGAGATTGTGCCTCAGAATTTATCAGCCAGACTTTTTTTCATTGAGGGATTCTGTTGTCTTAAGAATAATGTCAGAATGCAAAGATGAAACAGGGTTCCCATATTGTCTGTGTTAAAACCAGAACACCATTCTGGATTGGATGAAAAGCAGACGTGCCCAAGCGTTGCGGCTTCCTGGCAATTTGTGCAGCCTCCATTTTCCTCCACAATAAACCTTACAGTTAATTAACAGCATGACTTAAACTAACACCAGAGAAAATGCATAGACACAATTGATTGCATACCTTTGTATCAGCTACTGTGCCTTCCTTTATGTGCATTACAGCAAACATGGTTAAAACTTTCCTTTCCAGCTGTACTTACATTGGGCCAACTTTCATTGAGGTATTTAAGCTGCTAGGCATATTCACATATGTCAGATAGATGTATGCAGGGATTGCCCTGCTTCAACCCTTGATTTACACTTTAGTGCGATTGGCGCTGCCATCGCAGCCAAAGATTGTGGGAACCATGAGGGCTGTAAGAAGTAGTTTCCACTCCTTGCCCTTCCCTAAGTCTCCTAGCAGCAAGAAGAAAGCTGTTGAATGACTAACGGTGGGATAGCCCTGTTATGTCAAAGCATGTGTGTGATGTCACTGCTGCTGCCACTGGTACCTAATCAATATGCCTAAACCTCAGGCAGAAAGCAGACATTTGAGACGTCTGGAGTGTTATTGTGAATGCTCTCCATTGCTGCAAAGCTCATTAGCTACTACTAGATGATCCCTCACTGAGTTCTCGGTCTTGTCTCTTTTAAACTTCTCCGAGATAATTTAAACTGTCTCTTCAGGCCCACATCATGGACCCCTTTCCCTCTCATGTCTGGCGCTTCACCCCTCCTGTGGTCCTACAAGCTCTGCTACATATCTGCAATAAGTGTCTTCCTCACCACAGTTCCTGAGACCTTGGAAACAAGGTCTAGTCATGTCAAAAGCCTTTGATAGGGGGCGCCAGAGAAACCTGCTGCAAGATGGCCACTGTTTAATGAGGCTCTGCCGGCCGAGGAATCAATCAGTCGACTTTTTCTGTCTACAGGGCACGGCGTAATTGGTAAAGTGGCTGCCTGAATTCCACCAAGTGGCAGGGAGCAATAGAGATCGCAATCCATGCTGAAGATTACCTTTGTGAGGCAGGCTACAGAGGGCGGGTCAACCATCACGGGGACCTTGCCGTGGCCGGTGTGAGGGCCTTGTGGTTGGCATGCCCCGGAGCCGTGTGTGCCCTTGTCCTTCTTGGACACCTAAACTAGCATCATAGTATGCTCACTTGCATAGTGCTTTGTCTCGCACACCCCCACCTGCTGCGTGTGGCTGCTTGGGCGGTGGAATCAGAGATGGCGGGGTGCAAGGCTACAGAGGTGGGCCACAATCGGGCTGTGCAGTGGTGAGCTAGGATGTGCAGCCGGTCAGGTCTCAGCTGGCCCTGGTGCACTCAGATTTGTGGCTGTATTCAGTCTCGCTTGTAAATTTCCACTGACTCCCGAAGCTGTCTAGGCTCGAGGTAAATAGACTGTGCATTGACCCGGTCGTTGATGGCATACTCAGGCTGGGGTCGAGGTACTAAGGCCCTAAGAAGGAAATCCCAATTTGGCTACTGAAAACTGCTGAACGCATATATGCGAAAGGCCCATACCACTGGGACTTACTAACCGGGCTATGCGGATATACTTGTGCCCCTGGTTGTGTGGTGCAGGGAAGTGGTAGGAACTCGTAACTCACTTCCTTGAGTGCCCTAACTACTGCCAATGCCTCTCCTGATGACAAGTCTTGACCCTGTGTGGAAGCTAAACCAACATAGGTAAGCAGGATAACAAGCAGCCCACGCTGTCCTTCAAACCCAGATGGCATACCAAAATGACTGAGTCGGACCCTGAGAGTCATGGTAAGGTGGTGACGACAACCCCCGGTAATTCCAGTCACATACTGCGGTTGAGGCAGATGGCACAGCTCCTAGCCCACTAACAGTCACACTTTGGCTCCATGCCTGAATGCCTCACGCAGAAATTAATACTGTGGCGTGTACTGTGTGGACGTGTGATGGACTGTGCAGGTGCACTCGATTGAACTGTCTCTGTGTCAAATGCACTTGTTGCTAATAACACTGCGCTCCTGGCCTGGCAGATGACGGCGCTTGCTACCTTTTAAAATGAGAACCGCTCCTTACACTTGGGGACCTCTACCCGGAGGATCATTTATTATACTACAACACATACTGAACAGTCTATCCCACACACCTTTAGAAGTCTTCCTATACTGTAGAATTAATGCTGCCGCCCCCCTGCCAGCAGCAGCAGCTGCAAACCTTTTACTAAAAAACTATAATAAACTATGTTTATTATATTTTTTTGGTTTAAGGGTCTGGCACAGGCTGTGACGTGTACTAAGGGGGAGTGCACAGTACTCCCCTTCACTGCGCATGTATGTTTGGCCGGCTGTCTTTGGCTGGCCAAATACACATGCGCAGTAGGCTCTCTCCAGCCCGACACTGTGTTGCTGGGCTAGAGAGAGCAGGCACAGGCTCACAGTCTACCTGGGTGCGCCCTGCTCCCAGGCAATCCGGACGCTGCTCTGAGCAGCATCAGGATTGGCCGCAGAGCAGGCTGGGAGCATGTACCTGCAACCTGTCTGCGCAGAAGAGGAGCAGCGTGGAGGTGACGGCGGCGGCAGGGATTCTGGTAATTAAAAAATAATATATATATATTATTATTAATTCGCCCCCACGCACCGCCCAACAACTTTGTGGTAAAACCTTCATAAATAAATCAAAGAAAGCCTTCAGAAGACAGTACAACTTTGAATCACTTCCATCCTATTTGTCATTTCCCTTTTCCCATGCGCTTCTGGAAAAGGCCATTAATAAACCAATCTCTTTCTTTCTGCAATTCACTAATATCTTCAACAATGCACAGTCCACTTTATGATCATCTCACAGTACAGAAACACTTTGGTCTCTGTTCTTGGCTATCTTTGCATTTTGTGAGACTAAGAAAAATCTTCAGAAATAGTCTTAGTAGAGGCGTGTCTGTCAAGTTCAGTAGGATCTCGCATCAAATTCTTCTAGACAGTTTATCAAAAGTTGGAATACCTGGCCAGGGTTTACAACTAGGTCAAGTCATGTCTAGGAAATCAAGCACCAACAGTCTATCTTATTCAGACACCTATAAAACCCTGATCTCATGGAGCACCTCAGAGCTAATTCTTCAGCCCTGCGTTTTTCAACCTGCATGCTCTTCTACTTGCACAATTGATTCATTTGTTTAGCCTTAGATTTATATGCTACACTGATGACAGGAAACTATTTTTCTCTCTCAATGATAACTCCAATATTCAATTTCTATATTTCGAGGCTTACTCCTCAGTATAATAGAGTTAATGGTAACAATTCCCTCAAATGCAAAGCCAACAAGAACAAGATAATCTTCTGGCCAGACTTCTCCACAATTCAGTGTAGGAACCTTTGGCCTATTCAGTTTGGTTCTTTGCCAAATCCAGTCCTACATGCACAGATCCTAGGATTCATTCTCAATCAAGATCTTGCCTTCTCTGTCCATATCAGCAAACTCTGTTCTTACTGCTGTCTTTCACTTAAATTGCAACATAAAAATCTTCAATTTACCACTTTCCAATCCCGACTTCCAGAGGCTAAGGCAGCAGTTCTCGGTCGCCTGGATTACTGCAGTGCTTTTTTTAGAATCCCTTCCCTACATTTGTGCGTGGTTTCAGCACATGCAGAATATACAGCTCGTCTTGCTTTGCTGCTTCATCTGCAGCACCACATCAATAGCCTGACCACCCATTCCATTAATCTTTAAATCCCTCTGTAGAGGGTTTGAAGCTTTTTATGGTTTTACCCCCTCTTATCTCCAGCTCAAATCATCCATTATCATAATTATCATCTATTCTGCATTCTCATATCCGGCACTGCCAGGTTATAGTGGTACCACAATTCTGCCTGCAACTGATGGGCCGGCGTTCCTTTTTGAGTGCGGTAGCCACGTTTTGGAATTCTGTCCCCCTCTCTTTACGGTCTCTTGTTCAGCCGGTACCTCTCCATGAAGCATTAAACCTGGCTCTTTTGTAAATTTGTGAACCTATTAATGTCTCAGCACCAGTACATCTTTTAGATACTTGTGTGCTTTACAAAACCTTTCACAAATGATTTTAATTGTCAACATCTCCAAGTTAGTTGCTCTGTTTTGTATAATTTATTGGAACCCTAAGCTTGTCAGCAGTTCTATATCCGATATCCGTAAATATACTGTACAATACATTGTTTGGTAATATTATTTGAACAGTTTATTTTCAAGGGGGGGGATCTCTTCCCCACTGATTCATTTAGATGTACGCTTGCTACCAAAAAGTGTAGAGATGTCATTAGACAAACATTTCTGGTGTACCTTTGGTTTACCATCTGGCATGAGGTAAGAAGAGATCTGATGCAGGATGTCCAACGTGAGTTCTGTATTATCTGGGATCTTTCTCCTATAGTTTAGTGCATTTAGTGCTGGGCTTCTGGGATTGAAGCTGAGGTTTCCTACACAAGCATCATTCTTGAGTACCTGTGATTTATCGATGGCTGTCCCAAGGATGAAAGTCCACAGCTATGGACCCAGAAACTAGGAGGCAAAGCCCTGCTGTTGTCGTTCCACAGCTAGCTGCCCAGTGATTATCTGCCCGACGTCTCTTGCGTGATAAACCCACACTTATTGGTCCTGAAAGTGGTCCAGTAAGGCATACGAAGATCTACGCTTTTTGACTGAATGCCCGGCGACCATTCAAAATAACATAAACTTCAGGTCAGGTTATTTTAACCATTCCAATTATTTTTGTTTCAACCAATCAGAATTGGTCTTTGATAAACATTTTAAGTCTAGATTAGTCCCCACCTGGTATCATTGTTTAACTCTTTCCAAACATCACACACTGAGTCCCCCACAATGGCTTCAGCCAATATTACCCTAATTCACAAGCCAGGTAAACCTGCTCATCAATGCAGTGCCTATATTGCACTTTGTAATTTGGATGCCAGCATTTTCACCAGTGTCTTGGCCAATAAGCTTCAGCCACACCTGCAGCACCTTATAGAGCTCCACCAATCGGGTTTCATTCCTCATAGACAAGTCATGGACAATGTTAGATGTGTCCTCGATTCTATCGGAAAATTCCGTCATAGTGGCATTCCTATAGCAATGCCAAAAAGGCTCTCAGTAGGTTCAGCTAGCCCTTCCTTGCTCAGGTCCTGGAAATGATAGTACTTGGCTCAAGGATGCTGTCTTGGGTATTAGCAGGGGCATGTGCATATCTCAAAAGCACTGGACCTTATCAGTGGGGAACAATCAACAGAGATCTATCGAGGAGGAAAAGGCAGGGCTTCCCACTTTCTTCTCTTTTATTTGTGCTGGCCATTAAGCCCCTGGCAGCAGTTATCCGACAACACACAGAAATCAGAGGACTGCCCTTTAGGGGAGACCAGAATACAGTACACCTGTTTGCAGATATCTTCCTAACACTGACAGACTCGATAAATTCATCCACCATATTATGACATTTTTGAAATCCTATTAAAGGGTGTCAGGCTACAAGGCATACTTTGATAGGTCAGAAACGCTCAATGTGGGTCTCACTCTGGAAACTACAAACAAACATGCTTCTATTCCGCTGGGCCTCCAACAACTCACTTAACCACCTAGCAGTCTATATTATACTGCAGTTCAGCCAGCTTTATGCTGCAAACTACCCTTGACTTACACAGTCTATCAAAACCAACCTCCATAAATGGAGGACTTTCTATGTATCCTGGCTGGGTAGCGTGGCAGTAAAAAAATCAAAATATTATCCGTAAGCTGCTTTACATCTTTCAAATGCTCCCAGAGAAATTCCCTGAATGTGACATGAAAGCACTCCAACAAGCCATAGATTTATTTATCTGGAGAGGAAGGAGGGCTAGCTTGTCTAAGAAAGTATTGCAGGCCTCCAGGGGATCTGGGGGGCTGGGTCTTCCAGATATTAGAAAATATTACCAGGCGGCAAAGCTGTGCGTCCTTTTTGAATGGTTCACATGTGAAACAATTCCATCCAAATGAATGCTGTGGTAATTGCAGTTGAATTGTCTCTCCTGCCATCCCCTTGTGTTATAATTTTTGGGACCCATTCGCCTTAGTCTTGTCTTTGTGATTGGAACCTTGGGAACAGCCTTGATCCTTCTTGTCTGGTGATTGGTGATGCTATTGTGAGTTCTTTTACCCTTTGGCATTTTACCCTTCATCCTATTGGGAATTCTCTTACCCCTTGGCCTGGGTTATCCTTTTGAACCAGGACAGTTCAAAAGGATAACCTAATGAGTTTGTTTGCAACTCGCTCATTAGGTAGTACTGCAAGTATCGTATATTCCCCTAGGTACTGGGCACTCATCCCTCATTTTTTCAGCAACCCTAATTATAGTCATTGATTCATCTAATTTTGCCTTAATCTCTTTTGCCTATCAATACCAGTTTGTCTGAACTACATGCAAACAGGTCCTTTCATCTTTGTGGCATTACTTGAAGCTCATGAGGAATCGGACTGAGATCCTATTTTATACATTCATAATACAGTTGCTCACGGTCACTGGGTCAGGTTATGGCCTAATGCCCTACAGCAGGGAAACAAGTTAGTAGAGCCGCTACCTTACCCTTAAGGTTTAGCTTTAAGCCATAAACACAAACTCAATGTCACTTGTCAACGTAACCCACCCTAACTCTTGGTGTGGATTGACATTAGCTGTGTCAGTACATTTACTTTGTTTGTGGAGGCACTAGAGGCTGGAGGGCTCACTATAGTGTTATAGTCAAACTTGGTCACATCTGCTTCTAACTCTATTCTTTCTCCTTCCAGTTACTCCCGTCTTCGTTTTCTATATGTGTAACCTAGTCCTCTTGTGAACTTACCATGGCATTTCCTAACACCCTAGTCTTTGCTCTCTCACTGCTGTTGCTCCTAGGACTGTGATACTCAAAGTACGGCCCGGGATCAGCATGCAGCCCTTCTGACCTTCACATGCGGCCCTGCTGAACGTCTGCCCTGGGCTGCTGTGAGCACTAACATTCATAAAGATGTTAGTTAAACGGGCAAGTATTTATTTACACTAACGGAAATAAAAGAAAAGAAGCAAATAATGTGCTCCGCACCATTTAAATCTAGGAACACATAAATTTTTAACAAATCTGTAAAAATAGTCTCTTAAAAATTAAAAAAGTATACTTCCGCGTTTTCACCTTAGTACATTAGATCATATCAGTGCTTTGAGATGTATTTTTTTTAAGTGACCGTTTTAAAAATGAACATGGAAACAGTCATGCCTCCTCCCAACCTGGCAACAATGCCAATACTGAACTAAGAGGCAAGTCAATTATCACAAAGAACCCTCTGAGTGGTCTGGGTTTTTATTATAGATGGACAATATTATGGCTTAATAAATCAAACACAAGATAAAGTTAAATATATATCTTGACCACATGTATTTCAAAGTGCTCCCATAGGTCAAAATGAAGAACAAGGAGGCAAAGTGAAATTAGACAGTTGCCTAGGATCACCCAGTGTGCTCAAGTGTGGAATCCATGATTAATCCCAGATTTTATGGTTTCATACTGTGCAATTCTATTTCATTCAGATTCAGTAATTAGGTTACTTCCTTTTTCCATTTGACTCTCTCAAGGTAGTGATAGCAAGCAATGAAGGCGTGCCGCAGGGAGCAGTAGCATAAAAAAAGCCCCACTGCCACCGTGCTGGCATCAGTGCGCCCCTGGGCCACCCCACAGACCTTACTTTGTGGCCCTTGGGAAAATGTTTGTGAGTAGCCATGTCCTAGGAGATCTATTTGTAGCTGATTGAGCTTTATCGTGAGGGCTAGATCAGTTATACCCAATGTGGCACTTTCTGTGATCTGAGATCCTACAATACTAGAGACAGGTGAGGGGGGAGATTCTGGGGTAAGCAGTCCTCTCTTTTGGGGCATCCTTACTTTACCCTAACCATGAGATAACTGGACCTCATTTGTAACCATTAAGAGCATTTACCTCTGGTGTGCTTGGACCATAATACTACTGTACTCCAATTGACTAACTACATACTCCTTGCTTCCTCTTTTGATAGAGGGACTGATTGACAGATTGGTTTCCTTCTATAACACACAATTACCGATTGTCCTCAGAGTACGGACAACCCAGTGGCAGAAAGGTGGAAAATAAACAAGTTTTTAGTTGCTTGCGAATAGTACGATTAATAGCCAGAGATTAAGTGGAAGCCTATTCCAGTGCATGACTGAGAGATGAAAAAACATCAAGGAATGATTAGCCTATGGAGGGAAGCAAACCAAAATCGCCGAAAGCGAATGTTCAGGACAGATATTTAAGCCTTGTAACATTGATAGCTTTATGGGTCACGTATAAAGTTTTGAACACATTTCTTTTGTCCACTGGCAGCCAGCGCAGGTAGCCAGACATGTATTATGTTTTGGTGGTCCGAAAAGAAGACGAGCAGCAGAGTTCTCTACCATCTGAGTATGGTTATTGAGGTATTTTTGAAGGAAGCATAAGGCATTCCCAAAATCAAAATGTTACGATATTACCTGGCAAATTAGCAGTCATTGGCTAGGGCCCGCTTTTCACGAGAGGAAAACAGAACAGGTAGAATGAACTGTTAGTTTGAGGCACAGAATCGAACCGACTTTTCATGTTGGAAATTTTCTCCACTGAAGTGGTCATGGTGCACAATTCAGATTGGGATACCCTGCTTCATGAATTCTCTCCGAGCACTATAAAAAGTACATGCCACCCTAATAGAGATGTTGTGACGCAGTGCTTTAAATGGGCAGGTACTGTCCGGTACGGAGTACCTGCTCTTCTTTAAATTGAAAGAGGGAGTACCTGCGCTTCTCAGCACTGCAGCAGTACATGTAATGGGAGAGCACCTACACTTCTCAGGGGCAAACAAGTACCCTAAAGAGTGAGTAACTGCACTACTATATTTCCATTTACAGCACTAACTCACTGCATGTTCCAAATTTAGTTTTACATACTAATCTTAGCTGGAGCCCCTCCTTGACACATAAGTGTTCTCATATCTCCTGACTCCTCTCTGAATCTGAATACGATTCATAACAGCAGAGTCTGGTGTTTGGGGGGTAGTTAAGAGCTGTTCGTTCAGTAGCAGTAGGCCTTGTTTTGTCTCTTTTAGATCATCACCATACTAATACTGTATTGAATAACATGACATCTATGAATAATGACTTCTAAACACCCGTATTGGCTAATGTTGACTAAGTGTAACTGCTGGCAACCGTATTTTGTAGTAACTACTACTCTTCTCTGCTATTGAATGTGAACAGTTAAGCATTTCTACTACTCAGATGAATCACAGATGTATTTTATACATGTGAACATCTAACTGATTATGTAAGCTAATGCTGACGATACACAACTACTGTGGGCTGAATATTGTTGTGAATTGTACCCACCTACACTTCAGAGTATGAACAATTGCAATGAAGAGAACCTTCAAAATCTCAATAAAATGTATTAAACAGTTGCACAATTCTTGATCCTGCAAGCAGAGGTTCATACAGATGGATGGCCTCCAACAACCAGAACCTCATTTTTATCTCTGAGTGTGTTAGACAATATACACTCCACAGTTACCTTATAAAATCAAACGTGGCTGCCTTAGAACGACATCATCATCTTTTTCTTACTCTTCTTTATCATCTTCATCATCATCTCATTCATCAACTCCTTCTCCTCCTCCGCTTCTTCATCTTCATAATCTCCATCTTCTTTTTCTTCTTCTTCATCGTCATTTTCTTCTTCTCCTTCTTTTTCTATTGTTATTATTATTATGTATTTTGTAATGTGCACAGCTACTCAGAGGGGTTTCCCAGTGCAGGGCAAATGCAGGTAGGATGTCCACGTGGACTGAACTAAAATAACCAGGTCTTCATGCTAAGGTCAATAGTCAATTACAGTTTCTTAGAGGTTCAAGAAGGGCATTACAAAGTTTCCGACCTAGGTAGTCAAAGGAGCGACCTTTCATGGGAGTTCGACTGAATCTCGGTACAGTGAAAAAAACTTGGTTTTAAGATCTCAATGAGCGTGTAGGTTGGTAAGGTACCACCAATTTCTGCAAATAGCATGGCCCTAGGCCCAATTTGGCCTGAAACATGTAGCATACTGCTTTAAACTCCATATGCTTAGTGAACCTAAGCTAATGCAATTCCTGGAACAAATGGGAAAATGAGGCCAATTTAGATAAGCAAAGAGCATCCTCGCAGCAGCATTTTGGACTATCTGTAAACAATGGATCATAGTCTTACCTGCACTGAGGTAGAGCACATTACCGTAATCTAATCTGAATATAATTAAACCCTGAATCACAGTCCTATGAATCGCAAGAGGAATTGCCAAAATATCTCTTTCAGCCATCAACCAACAAAGTATTTTGGTATTATTGGTGTTAGCGTAAAAAAGAAAATCAGATCAAATTGCACCAAGTAATGACATATGCATTAATCAGAGCTGAAAGGCACTGTCCTTGATAAGACCTAAATACCAGTTTAAAGGGATGTAGCGTGTTTGCATGTAGCCTCTCTACAAAAAGGAATTCAATCCAATTTAAGGCTTTATGAGTGACACCATGACTGTTCAGCCTAAGTACCAGGGCTGTATGATCAGCAGTGTCAACTTCCCCTGACAAAACCAATAGGATTGTGGTGTTTCAGTTCTAAGAGCTGACTGAAAAACGGATTGCGAACGTTTCAAAGAATTGAAAGCCTCAAGGAAGAAAGATAGTTAAATATTACCTGATTTTTCCATGATTGTGCATACAAGAGGCAGAGGACTAACAAGTCTGGTGTTTTTAAGTACCTCTGGGTCAGCATGTGATTTTAATTTGTTTTTTCGGCAAATATAGGGCAAAAGCTTGCTATTGTGCTACAGAAACAATTCTATTTTTCAGAGAGCTCTTGGGATAGTGGCACAAACCGGAGCCACTGTCTAAACCAATTTGTGAGCTTTAGAGAGTTACACGGGTTAAGAAGAGAGCCTGATTTGATTGTGGAGGGGCTGGCTGATGCACCTTCAGTAGCAAAAGAGAAGTCTATTAAATAGATTGTTACCATTGAGGTATCCTTTGAGAAAGTATTAATTCTAGAACTGAAAGGAGTTCTTGATGTCCTCAATTGTGACAGTGAAGAAAGCTGATAAGACAACCACGCGGCTCAGCAGAATGCTGGATATCAGTAGAAACAGAATCGTTACTACTCTAAGGGTACCTTTTGTGCTGTTAGGGGCATGGCATATACAGTCTTGAAAATATGTGCTCTGACTTCTTACATCTAGATTTAACAACTTATAATTTAGGACTCATTAAGGGAGCTGAATGAAGTGATCTTTTGAAAATGCCTGTTTTAGTAGGAAATATAGACCAAAGGTTCAAAATCCAGGTATTCATGATATCAGCGCCTCTGATGGGACTGTCCTCCAAAGGTGGAAAAGCACTTTGAAGCTTATTGGCAAACTGTTCAGGCACCAATTTGGTTCAAGGGTGAAAGATCCTTTTATTATAAGAAGTAGGGCTTAGTACTGAATGAGGAATCTTGAGGATAAGCATAACTGTTAAGTGAGCTTGGGGAACGTAGCTTGCCCGGTTGCGAGATGGCAGCGCTGTTATGGAGCTCTGCCGGCCACCTCGCAATCCGGGCACAATCCTTGACAACAAACATATTTTGGACCCGAATAAGCACTGTCGCTGCTGGCAGCAACACTCTGGAAGTGCGGGGTGGGCTCTGGCTTTGACGAGACCCAGAGAACGAGGCCGGGAGCGCCGCGGGCTCGGAGAGACAAGGGAGCCGAGAGGCGGGGTCTAGCAGTGTGGCCTGTCTACCGTGCGGCCTGGAGGAATTTGCGAGGCCTGACAGCACGGAGAGGCGAGGAGGAGGTAATTTGAGGCTGGAGCGGCCCTGGTTAGAACCATAGCATGCAGCGAGGCCTGTGCGCCGGAGGTTGACGAGTGAGCGCACTGGGGGCCTGGTGCGGCCACACTGCCAGTGAGTCACAGAGCAGCCTGGAGGGATTCGCGAGGCCCGACTGCGGGGAGAGGCGACCGAGGAGGTGACTGGAGGCTAGAGCGGCCCGGAGAGAACCGTGGCGCGAGGTGAGGCCTGGTGCGTTGGGGGTCGCGGAGTGATCGCACTGGAGGCCTGTCGCGGCCGCACTGCTGGTGAATCGCAGGAAAGGTGAAACAAGGCCTGGACCTTGGGACTGGGATGAGAAGTGTCCCACCTTGGCTGGACTGGATGCGCTAGACGAAGCGCGGACAGAGTGTAGACTGTAGGCCTGAGTGTCAGAAACAGGACCGTCTGTTGGTTGGAGCTTTCCCTAAGCCCCCCTGCGCTCCAATCCCTTGTGCTGTGCGGACCCGGGGCTGGGCGCTGTTAGCACCCTAGATCTAGGTGTGTGGACTCACCTGCACTCCTCAGATGCTTGGGATATGTCACGCTCCGGGCTGGGGGCCTGAAGCGCTCTATCTGCGCAGCCTAGTTGGCGCAGTAAGGGGAAACCGGAGTGTGAGGAGACTGGCAGTGGCGGCGCACTTATATGCCCGGAGGTGGCACTGTTTTCAGCTAGTGGGCATTACAGTGGTGGCGATGGGGAGAGCACCTTGTGCCCTAATGCCCCCGGATTGGTGTGTGTTGTATGTCCTCCAGAGTGCGCAAAATGGGCAAAGGAGACAAGAACCAAGCTAAACTTCAGTTCGACCGACGTAAGTCAAGTAGCCCTGCAAGTGATGGAGCGGAGCCTGGACCAGAGAAGGGGCCTGACATGCCCTCAGGTGAGAAACAGGATTTGTGTCAAATTTTGGTGACGATGCAACATAGTTTAACCCAGTTTGACGGCAAAATAGACACCCTCTCATACCGTATGGACAGAATGACTGAGTGCTTGGATAAGCATGCAGAGCGTCTTGATCAATCGGAGAGGATGTTAGAAGTGGAGGATGGACAGACAGAGTTAGCCACCGGTCATGCTAAGCTAAACAAAGAGTTAAACTCCTTACGTCTCAAGGTAGATGACTTAGAGGCCAGGTCCCGGAGAAACAACCTGCGCATAGTGGGAGTCGCAGAGTCTACCGCGATCCACAATATGGAGGGCTTTATCGAACGCCTGCTGGTGCCCTTGTTGGGACGCACCCCCTTCTCTGATCTTTTTATCGTGGAGAGAGCTCATCGATCCTTGGCGACCCACCTGCCTCTGGGCGCTCCTCTGCACCCTATTAAAGCAAGACTGTTGAACTATAGAGACCGTGAAGCGGCCTTGCCCCGCGCTAGGGAACTGAAAACTCTGCAATATGAGGGCATGACAGTCTCGCTGTATCCGGACTTCACATTACAGTTTCAGGAGGCAAGAAGGCAGTTCATTGCTGGGAAAAAAACAACTGAGAGACTGAGGAATATTGAATGCTCTACCCAGCTAAACTAAGAGAAGTGGATGGGAGATTGCTATTTTTTACAGATCACAAAAAACTGGCCCAGTATGTGAAGCGCAGGGCGGCAGTTAAAGGAGGCTGCAGTGCAGATGATACGGATTCCTAGCCCGTTGGGGGTGGACCTCTGACTGCACAGTCCCGGTGGGGGGGGGGTGCATCAATGCTGCCAATGTGGCAAGTACTCCGTGGCTCTAGTCTCCATGATTGACTATATAATGCTGGCGGGTCCCAGAACTGGTATATTGTTGGTGAATGTTGGAGCCGTAGATTATTTCACAGTATGTCTAGAAGGAAGCGAGAGGGGGTCTGTTTGTTTTCTATTGCCTAAACATGCAAAATATATGTTTGGAATGGTTTGTTCGTAACAACGTATAGGTGGCCGGCACGCAAGTGGGATAAGAAGTGACGGCAACATTCACCTGTGTGTGTCTGCACCACTTAGTTATTATAGCGGTAGCTTACTTTGGGAGGGGTGGGAGGATGTTTCGAGGAGCAGTTACCAGTTGGACGTGTTGGGGCATTGCCTGCTGTGGGAGTTGGGTGTGGTTTGGGGGGATGTTGGGGGTTTACTGTTTGCATTGTATTATGCGTTTGATGAAGTGCGATTGCAGATTCACGAATAGGATGAGGCAGACACGTAGCTGGGCTCCTACTGTAGTGGATGACACATAATCACTCATGTTCAGATAGACATAAGGGCTCTAGTGGGATTCGGATGGTTAAGTGGAATGTGCAAGGTCTCAATGATGCTCGAAAGGTGCGCAAGATAGTGGCATACCTGCACAGACACAAAGTAGATATTGCTATCTTACAGGAGACACATTTGGCACCAGGTAGCCTTGTGCTCACCCCTAGGAGATTTCAGGGGCAGTTCCTGGCAGCTTGTTTCACCTCGCACGCACAGGGTGTATTAATTTGGGCCTCGAAGATCTCTGGCATCAGCCTTCGGGGGTGGCGGTAGACCCAGGAGGGCGCTACATTGTTGCGCAGTGTGGTGAGAGCGCTGCGCCCTTTTTTACTGCTGGGCATATATGGTCCGAATAACGATGATCCCCAATTTTATCGCGATCTGGGTTTTAAGGCGAGCTCCTGGGGAGGTCTTCCACAACTCTGGTGTGGGAATTGTAACGGCATAATGGACCCTGCTCTAGACAGATCAGGAGGAGGGAGCCGCAGACCAGCAGCCGCTGCTAAAGCTGTGATGGAATTGGCTTCTGAGCTGGGGTTAATAGACATTTGGCGAGATAGACACCCAGAAAGAGCTGGATACACACACTCAGCTGCACACAACTAATACACACGTATAGATTTGTGGCTGGTCGCCAGGAGTCTGTTGGGCAGCTTGCACCCTGAGGCTCCCTGGCCAGGACATATTCTGACCATTCCCCGGTCCCATTGAGGATGACTTTAGTTGCACCACCAATTCCACTGTTCTCGTGGAGGTTCCCTCCATACTCTTTGCTAGAATCTGTCTTCCGAGATGACCTAACCACAGCAATTAAAGACTTATTTCAGATTAATAAAGGTTCGGTGTCCAGTGTAGGTGTAGTGTGGGAGACATTTAAGATCTATATTCGGGGTATCACAATAGGCAAACATGCTGGGGTTTTTTAATCGATTAGGGGGCGTTTATGCCCACTAGAGCAAGAGCTGACGCAGCTAGAGCAGGACCATCAGAATACTGCAGACATCCAGACACTAGGCACATAAATCCTAAGTTACTGGAGTTTCAGGATACATCCCTCTTGGAAATTCAGCACCTGGGGAAATATGCTACTGCCCGAGCATACCAAGAAGGTGAGAGACCAGGCTCGGTATTGGCAAATTTGATCCGTCCCAACAGAGAAAAAAGTGTAATTAAAGCTATGCAGGCAGAAGAAGGCTTAGAGACCCGGAACTTATAGTGGCCATATTTTGTGAAAATTATAAATCTCTATATGCCTCCCAGGTTGCTCCAGATCACGAGGTGTTGTTGGACTATCTTACACATATTACTATGCTGCGGCTAACAGATGCGGATAGGTAATCCCTTATGGCTCCTTTGACTCTGAAGGAGATGGACGGAGCACTGGGAGTAATGGCAGAGGGTAAAGCTCCAGGCCCCGATGGACTAACCGTGTGTTTTTACAAAGCCTACAAAAACGTGTTGCTCCCGCAATTAAAAGAAGTCTATGAGGAAATGGTGGAGGGGGCGCTTATGCCCCCATCCATGTGGGAAGCGATACAGATCACATTGCTTAAGCCAGGGAAGCCCCCAGAGCAATGATCTTCCTACCGTCCACTGTCGCTACTAAATGTAGATGTTACAACCTATGCTAAGATTTTGGCGGATCGCTTGGCTAGGGTGCTGCCGCATGTTTGAAGATTTCCACCAGCTCTTCTCTAACCTTTTCCTATAGTTCGAAAGGTTGGAAATGTACTCCTGACAAGGGCAGAAGTAGAAGTTCTTCAAGGGTTGGGAAAAAAGTGGGTGGAGGGAAAGTTGACTTGTAAATGTTCAAATGGTTTTCGCATTAGCAAATCTACTCATGCATATTTGCTTCTGCTAAATTACAGTTCACAAATATTTTCTAGTAATATGATTCCCTTGTCTTGGGCCCCCAACTAGGTCTGGCATTAACCAAGACTTTTTGTTTTTATTTAAATTATATTTCTCTCTCTATCTATTGGATTGCTTTACTGTGAGTGATAGCATTCTGCTCATCCACCTCGAGGATATTGTCATACAAAGTCATTTTTTTCAGTGTCAGGAACTACTGTGGCAATGTGTGCATTCTGAGACCAAAAAACTTTTCTTTGCTTTTTGCCAATGTTTCTTACAATGGTGAGTGTCTGGCAGCTCCTACAACAATAACGTGCTACAAAAGCCATGTCAAAACAAGACACACATTGACAAAACCAAAGGACTGACAACCAGTGTCAGGTCAGCTGGCTTTACCAGTGCTTGTTTTTTCATGTTTCCCATAATCTTGTTGAAAATAGTTGCACTGATTTTTTTCCATTATGAATATTTTTGGGAAATACTAGCATGCATCAACACATTTTACTAAATGATGCTTCAAAGAAATAGTACCTAAAATTTCACAATAAATTAGCAAAACCTTTTTGTTTTGCATTTTTTTTCTGAATATTTTATTTTGAAAAGCAAGAAATCCTCAATCTTGCTTACAAGCTTCTGAAAATATTTGCATCTAATCAGAAAGCATTCTTGGAGAATTGTAGGTAACTTGATATTGTTAAACTTTTCTAACATGTGTGAACACTTTTTTTTACCTGAATCGCCATCACTAGTGCAGTGTGACCTTACAACATTTATTTAACTCGCTCACCCTAATAATAATGGCTTTTCATTAATTATAAATACAGGTTCGAACAGTATTAACATATGAACACAAATATTACCTCAACTGCAGACAGTTCGTAAACTGGCAGCCAAAGGGTTTGTGCTGCAGGGGGTTGGGTCTGCTTGTTCCAAGGACACAATAAACATGAAAACGTGTTGTCCTTGACCCTAAACCTTATGTCCTGGGCCTCGGGCTATAGAAGTTCCACACCCTGCATAGTAAGCTCTGTGGGCCAACACTAGTGTTTTAAACTGGATGTGTTTCTGAATTGGCATCCATTGGAGCTGTCTAAAATAATGAGAAATGGAGCACCAACCGGGTATTCGTAGAACTGGTGGGACTGCTGCATTTTGGGGTACTTACAGCCGGTTTAAGAGAACTTTAGGGAGACCTAAGTACAGGCTATTAGCATTGTCTAATCTGGACATAATTAATGCATGCCTGTAGTGGAAGTAAGTTCAAGAAATGTTTTAATTATCTTAAAATTGAGAAACATATACCTGTTACAGCAAGGATTTAGGGATGAAGGGAGAAATCATTGCAAAATATAATTCCAAGGTTTCTTGCAGTAACTGCTGGAAAAGGGGGAGTTGGCAATCATCAATCCATTAATCATTGATAGAAACAATAGTACTAGGTTCAAAAACAAGGATCTCAGTGTTACCAAGTTCCATTTTAGCCGGCTATTATGCATTCATTCAGTTACCTTAGATATACATATTTTGAAAGATGTTACTGGGCCATTCATTAGTTTGTCCATTGAAAGGATAAGCTGTGTGTCAACAGCTGAGGAGGACAGTACCTTAATCCCAAAAGATTATATCAGTGTTGCCAAGGGCCCATGTAGACATTAAATAAGTTAGTGCTCATGGATAAATGATAGAAGTAATGAATGTGATTTGAAGGATTCAAGATGGATAAGGACGGGATCTCCCTTTTTTTAAAAGTAATTTTGATGTGGTGCCAAACTTCCAACTGGACTGATAAAGCCTGATTGAGACGGATTCAAAAGACACTTGTGATCCAAGAAGTCAGATAATTGGTTGTTAATCACATTTTCGAATGCATTGGAGAGAGCTGGGAGCAGGAAAATTTGCCAGTAATTTGCTAGAATATCTAGGTTAACTGAAGGCTTTTTGAGAAGAGGTGTTACTTTGTTTTCAAAGTACTGGGTTACAGCCTCATTCTAAGGAGGTATCAAACAAGGCATTCACCACATGATTGATAACTTCAATAGCTTTCGCTACCACTTTTGGAGGGCAAGGAACCATCAGTGATTTACTGATGGCTATTTTAGATTGTTGACTTATTTTTTTACATTTGTGCAGTGAGGATTTGGGTTTGGAGAAAGTAATTGAGGGTAACATCCAACAGGAGTTTTCCAAATGTTTAGAATCAAATTCATCTTGATTTATTTCAGTCATTTGCAGCAGAAAAGTCAGAGAGAATATTACATAATTCTGCTGAGGGTTTAACTGCCATTCTACATATTTTAGTCTACAGAATTAGTTTGGCGATCTTGAATTTAGCTTGATCAATTTTGATGGATTTCCAGGAGTCTTTTAGGGTTGCCTTCTATCTATCTTTATCCTCAGGAGAATAGTTTTTGCATCATTTGTGCTTCAGGTTTTTGCAGATAATTTTTGCTGAGCCTAGGGACGGTAAAAACCAGGGAGCAGTTTTATTTTGCTTATGAAGGGCCATTGGGTCAGGTGAAGCAAATTTGTACACTGCCAACTGCAGCCAGTGGTTAACTGAGTCGAACTCTGATTAAATATTGCCTGTTAATTGTGGGATTGAATTAGTGAGAGTAGGTACTAGTTCTTGTTCTTTGAATAGTCCCCCTCCCCCTTCTTTCCGGAGGTGCAGGTGATCTTCAGAGCTATCTATTTTCTATTTCTGGTGTCCACCCAACTGAAATTAATTGCAAGATTGTCAGATCCTAATAATGGTACTGGCTCTTGAACTTTCAGTGCCTGATTGTTAGTCACTACTAAGTTGAAAATGTGGCCTGCTGCATGCATAGGGAAGAAGACATTGTTTCAAGTTTAGAGGTAAATATGCATCTAAAAGTGCTTGTCCTTGTGCATGTAACTATTATTACAGTTATACAGTTCTTACTACCCCTTGATGAGGCGTTGAAGCACTTTTTGGGACCCTGTTCTGGATCCCTTAAGGTGTATTTGTGGTATATCAGTAGAGGGAAATATAAATTGTTATTGGGAGTGTTAGGAGTTGTAGACCTGTGAGTCTGTTGTATGAATAGGATAAAGAATTGATATATGACGGAAGAGTTTATAAAGGATTATTTGGGAATTCATAGTAGTAAAAGAGGTTTGGGATGAGTCAGAGAGTAGCAGTAGGGATAGAAGAGGATGAGTCATAGAGTGGTGATCTGTTGAGCTTTGGAGGGATTATTTAATTTTGTTTGGGCAGTGGAAGGAAAATATGTATAAATGTGACACACCTAAGAAGTGTATATACATAGAGATTTTAACGTGACATGCATATGGAAAACAAATTAGGCAATGTAAAACTGTACTAGATAAAGGCCCATATAAAAATGCATATATGCTTTGCTTAATACAAACTCAAGCTTTCTGTTTTGGCTGTAAATTAAGGATCTTTTACAGTGAAGCACTGGTAGAGAGGGGGAATGTACAGTGAAACACTAGTGAACAGAGGAGTTAACACTGAAGCAAAGGTGAAAAGGGGAGTTAGAAGCAGGGCACGGGACAAAACAAAGTGGGGCGGATTAACCAAGTTAGGCAGTATGAAAGTGACATCATAGCACATGACCACACAGGAAGTGGCATCAGATCTTAACACCTCAGTCATGTTTTCAGCAGTTCTATCATGATTACATTTGAGTGCACTGCGAGAGTTAACAAGTCAGAATTTGCGGAGAAATGTGGAAGTAAATCAGTTCTGGTTAATTAGTTGCAAAGTCTGCATTTTATAATATTTTATGGGGTTAAGGCACCGGCTGCAGAAATCTTTGTGAGCTCAGTAAGTTGCAGGGAATTCTAATAATGGTAAAATAACTCTGGGGGCTAAAGCGTTTGCTGGAGAGAGGTGTGCTTTGCCTAATCCCAGTTTTGCATCAAAGTAGCATTGAGGGTTAATGCGTCTCCTGCAAAGCACATCGTGTGATATGCAGATGACAGATTTTTATCTCATGTAGCTAGGCAAGAGGGTTACTGCTTTTAACACAGAGATCATTTTGTAACTTGCAGCTCACAACTTGTAATCCTTCTACTATAGCACAGTGAGCTATGAAGGACATGTGACTCCTACACCATGTAATATTAACACTTTAATGTATTATGCAACACATCCTGTACATTGATTTGCACACATTTATTGTCAATGTATAATGTTATGTATGATGTAAAGTGCTTGGACACCCAGCATTTGGATTAGTAGCGATATAAAAGAAATAAAGCAAAATAGTGGTATTTAAACTGTTGTTTGTGTAAATACTGGGACAGACCAACACATCAGACATTCTTACAGTGTATGCATATCTCTTATATACATGGACTGAAAATGATGGCTCACTAAGTAGATGTGAAGTGATTGCAAGCTGTGTGTCTTTGTTTTCTCCTTTGCAGCTAGGTGTGAGGCTCCAGACAGCTTTCCACCAAGATAATCAAACAAAATGAGGCCTATTGGCCCCTTAATTTCATCCTTTGTCCTGGACCAGCAGAAATTTAAAATAAGAAAGCCCTCTCCTGTCCTGCATGTTGCTGCTCAGAAGGAATGCATGCAGGGTGCAGGCACTACTGGAAGTGTCCCGCCACACCAGGGGGAATTCTCATATTTTCCTGGGGGCCCAACTTCTTGGCAGGGTGAACGGTGTCCACCCTTTGAAAACAGTGGGTGGACGCCATCCACCCCCGTGTACCTCCGACTTGGACCCTGGTTAGAAGTGGAGCACTGGTAAAGAGAGGAAGTGACAGCAAAGCAGAGGCAGCGTTTTAAATGGAAATATAGATGAGCAGGTACTCTGGCTTTAGAGAACCTGTTTATTTGTGAGAAGTGTTGGTACTTTACCATTTAAATATACTACAAGAGTGTAAAGCAGTGCAGGTACTCTCCCTTTCAAATTACCGAAGTGCAGGTACTCAGTACCGTACAGTACCTGCTCATTTAAAGCATTGAGCAGAGGTAAAGAGAGGCAGCTACTAAGTGCAAGTGGGTGAAACAAGTGATCACTAACACTCGTGCAGTGGACTTAGGTGAATACTCCCACCTTTGACGATTTCAAAAGCACCAATGAGACTGATAGCGCATCCAGTCCTTATAAATTACTTATGCTTGGACATGCCAGAGGTCGGTGAACGTTTTGACCAGGTTGAGTTCTCCTCATCCAAAGAATTGTCAGATCCCTCAAATCAATAATCAATAATCATTTATAATCAATAACCAATACTCGATTAGTAATCAATCAACAAATTAAACAGAAAATCTGTAATTAGACACGCCATGACCTTTCAGTCATGAACAACCACACCTGTTTATTAAAAGTTAATGAGTTTATTTCCCTATATTAACAATGCTAACACAATATAAGTAAGTCTCAAAATCAAATGATATACATATACGAACATTACTGGCTGTCCATAGCGACGGAAGAAACGCAATCTACGCAAAACTTGGATTATAATGCACTCAGCTATAGCAATGCAAATCACTAATAAAAGTAACTGAATTTGACTAATTGCATACATTGGTCAGCATAACAAGATTTCAATTCAGCATGGTGCATCAAATGAATACCTCAACTAACCTCTGATTAGCATTGGCATGTGGGGCTTCATGCAAAACAAATTTAGTCAACATAAATTTAGAAAACTTTTAGCTTGGGCTCTGTCAAAATAAGCAGTTGGTACCTAAGAAGGAAAATACAGTGAATAATACATTTATCCTTTCATAATTACCAAATACAATCAGCATTCAAGATAAGTCTTCGTCCTTCAGGTACCAGTTCGATCAGCATGGGGCTTCTCCAAAGGAGGGGCAAAGTTAAAGGCAAGTTTTCCTTGCAGCGGCAAGGAAAAGGGGGCAAAAGTTATCGTATGGGCAAAACGGGGTAAAGTTAAAGTCTCTAGGGTGAGAATTGTTTAAAGTCTCTCTCTCTGGGATATAGAAAAAAACATCAAAGTGCCATTGAGGTAAAAAGTGGCAAATGGCATCAAAATGGCGTCTCAAAATGTGGCGTGAATAAAATGGCTGTCTTCTCTTTGTCCGGTGGGTTTAAGTAAGAAAAGTTCCAAATTCTTCAGGTTCTTCCATTGGAGGGTCCATGGAGTGATTTCTTCTTTGACCAATGAATAGTGTCTTTTCTCTTAATACTCATCTACGTGTAAGGTGTCCTTGGAGTTTTGGAACACAAGTAGCAACAAAGTTGCCAATTAATTCTGCATCAGTGTCTTTATTGTCTGCACCTGCAGAAACTGACCTTGCTTCAAAGGGGATGAAAGTCGCCTAGCACGCAACCTTGAGATAAGGGTATTAGTCATTCTACTGGAAAAATACAGCTTTTAAAGGTTTAAAACACGTCTTTGTTAATACAAGTGAAAACTACGTAGTTAAAATTGAGACCAGGCAACTAGGCCAAAGCCTCTGCTAAATTTAAGTTAAGCATATAACAGTTTAACAAGAAAATCATAAAATATAGCTGCAATTATGACACATTAATGCATTTGTTGATTTTCATGATTAATTAAGCTTGTTTATACTAAATGGCGACCTACTTCGTGGGCACATTTTCTACATACATTATTTTTCTTTGCTAAAACACACATTGCATATACGATTTTGTTACATGATATATAAATGTTTGTTAGTCTTTCTTTTTCTGCTTCATCAATCCCTCCTCTGATGACTAATTATGTCATCACATTAAAACTTCCATCACAAATTATATTTCATTAAAATTCTGTTTCAATAATTTTGCATTTCATACATTGCCCTTTTCCTTTTTACTCCCTTTGATTTTTCCCTGTATAATTTTACCATTTCTTTTTGTTCCTTCTTTTCAATTCTTCTCTTGTTTCTTGATTTCAGTATTTTAATAGCTTTCCATATTCCCCAAATACCTACTAAGCAAATTAGTATTATTAATATTCCTTTTACTATTTTCAGTAATATTCCGTTCCAAATGTTGCTGAGCCAATTTCCCACGGAAGCAAATCCTTTTCCAACTTTTTCCCATACTCCTGGTTCTTTCAGTTCTTTCAAATCTGTATTATCGTTAGTTAAATTTGTAAGCATATTTCTAATTTGTTTACTGTTGTCTGGTATATATGAGCAACAGTGACGTTGTTGGAAAATGGGTTATTGGTAGGGCAGGTAGGTACCTACACCTAGCAACAAGCCACTAACCTCCACCTAGGTACAGTTAGGTCTCAGTAAATTAATCCCAGCTCAACCCTTGGTAGCTTGGCAACGAGCGTCAAGGCTTAACTTAGGAGACAAAGTGTAAAGCATTCAAATATCACAAATCAGTAATCAAATAAAACACAGGAAACAGTTTAAAAATCCAAAACCAATTTATAAAAATAGTTTATATTTTTATCTTTAAAATGACACAAAAACGATTAAAATCGGTTCAGGGGAACCGGAGATATGAATTTTTAAAGAATTATTATTTTTCTAGCGCTTAGAAACAAAAAGCGCCAATCGGGTCATCTGGTTGCACCAGGACCGGGGCAAAGTCAAAGTTTCAGGCCGACCGCGATGGAGCCCTGCTCGGCTACAAGTCGCGGGAGGCCTCGGTTAAAAAGTTACCTTCTGACTTAGGCCCTCATCCTGACCTTGGCGGGCGGCGGAGGCCGCCCGCCAAAGTCCTGCCGTCAGGTTACCGTTCCGCGGTCAGAAGACCGCGGCGGTAATTCTGACATTCCCGCTGGGCTGGCGGGCGCCCGCCAGCCCAGCGGGAAAGGGGCTTCCACGATGAAGCCGGCTCGGAATCGAGCCGGCGGAGTGGAAGCTGTGCGACGGGTGCAGTTGCACCCGTCGCGTATTTCACTGTCTGCGCAGCAGACAGTGAAATACATTTAGGGGCCCTCTTACGGGGGCCCCGCGACCCCCCCTACCGCCATCCGGTTCCCGGCGGGCGGACCGCCGGGAACTGGATGGCGGTAGGGGGGGTCGGAATCCCCTCGGCGGCGCAGCAAGCTGCGCCGCCTTGGAGGATTCCAAGGGGCAGCGGAAAACCGGCGGGAGACCGCCGGTTTTCCTGCACTGACCGCGGCCAAAGCGCCGCGGTCAGAATGCCCTGCGGGGCACCGCCGGTCTGTCGGCGGTGCTCCCGCCGACCCTGGTCCCGGCGGTCTAAGACCGCCGGGGTTAGAATCACCCCCTTAGTCTTTATTTTGAAGTTTTTCTTCACCGGGACGAACCTGCCAGTTGAATCCGACCTCCTGGAGCCCTTGTCCGGATACGCGATGTGGGTTTCCTCGGTGGTGATTTTTACCTTCGGACTTAGTCGTTTTTTCGAGATGAAAATCCTTCGACCGGGGTAAACCTGGATCTTGATCTGACATCCGTGGAGCCCTTCTCGGATACGATGGCTGGGAGGTCCCGGTCAACTTTTTACCTTCGGACTTAGTCTCTTTTTCCGAGATTTTTCTTTACCGGGACGAACCACCAAATCAGGCCGGGTCGCGGTTGAGGCAAGCCGGCTAGAATTTCCGCGGCGGGTCGGTCCCTCTATGGAGCTTTTTTTCAAAAATTCTCAAATCTTCTCCAAACTTCTGGGGCTTCACCCAGATGTCCTTTTAAGGTTCTTTTGGGGTCCACAGCTCACCCCAAGGGTCCAGAAGTTCTGTGATGGTCCTTGGGGGGTGCGGACTTCAACTCCCAGAGTGCACCTGGCGCAAACTCCTTTTTGGCCACTGGACAGTGGTCAGCTGGTCGCTTTCTTCAGGAGTTGGTGCAGGGGACTCTGGTTAGCAATTTTTCACCTGTAGCAAACAGGGAGTCCCTCCTTGAACCAGTTGAAGCCAGGCAAAGTCCTTCTTGTGGTGAAGCCCAAGTGTGCAGCTGGTGCAGTCCTTCTGAGTGCAGGTTCCAGGTGCAGGCCAGGGGTCCAGCAGGGCAGTCCTTCTTCTTCTTTAGTTCTTTTATTGTTGAAATCTGGTAGGGATCTGAGGTGTGGGTGCAGGTCTGCCAGTTTAATCCTTGCTCCTGGGTGAAAAGCAGGGGGGCCCTGGTTCTCCAATCAGGGACAGGGTCGTCCCCCTGTGATGACCACTTCCTGGGAAGTGTGGCAAAAATCCATCCCAGAAGGCAACAGTCTCTAAAAATCCAACATGGATGAATCTGATTTTTGGAGGTTACATCTGGCTGAGCCCACCCACTGGTGTGGCTAAAAATCATAAACACACCCCTCTCCTGCCCTCTCCTAATCTAATCAAGGGGGCACCTAATTGTCTGGGGTTGCAGGATGTGGGGGTGTTGCTGGGTGCTCCAAATGTCCTTCTCTGCCTTTGAAGACCAGTTTGGCAGCCCTCCCCCTTCCTGCCTCACCATCTGCTGAGGGGAGATTCTCTCCCCCAAGCACATTCCTTTGTGTGAAGCCAGGCCACTTCACACCTCATCAAGGCAGCCTGGCAGAAGCTGCTGCAGACTGGCCAATCAGAGCACAGCAGCAAAAACAATGCAGAGCTGAAATTGGCAACTTTTTAGGTAAAGTCTAAACTTTTTACCTGGACAAGTTATATTAAATCCAACAACTGGAAGTTGTGGGATTTATTACAACAATCAATTTGATACCAAATTCTTGGTATGTAACATTTAAGGAGACTTTAAAATTTAAAATAAAGTCTGCCCATTCTAGCCTATGAAGGCCATTTACTTCAATGAGGGAAAAACGAATTTGGCTGTTTTTACCTCACCAGGGCTTATAAATCTATTTTTATAAAGTCCCTGCTTATAGTTACATGGCACCCAGCCCTAGGGGCACATAGGGCACACCTTAGGGGTGACTTATATGTAAAAATAAGGTAGTTTAAGACTTTGGAAGTACCTTTAATTCCAAAGTCGAATTTGCATATAACTTTAATTTAAAAGCAGCCAGCAAGGCAGGCTTGCTTTTAAAATGACACTGGGCACCTCAGCAGTGCACCTAGGTGTGCACCACCTATGCTGTGGTCCCTAAACCTACATGCCCTACCATATACTAGGGACTTATAGGTAGGTTAACTTAGCCAATTATAATTAGCCTAATTTGCATATCCATTTTACACAGAGCACAGGCCCTGGGACTGGTTAGCAGTACCCAGGGCACCATCAAAGTCAGGAAAACACCAGCAAAAAGAGGAAAATGGGGGCAAAAAGTTATGGGGCCTCTGCAATCAGCCCTGTTTTCTCACACAACCCCCCCCCAGCCCACACGCCCAGGAGACTCAGCCCAACCCTGGGAGAGTCTTCCTGGCTTGTTAGGCGAGGAAGACAGTGAAGAAAACTGGCTGTCCCTTTGCAGGGCCTACTCTGCCTTACATCCTCCTGTCAGGGTCACTCCCTCTGGGTAGTGAACCCACTCCAACTATGAAAGGACCCATTTCAAACTGAAACTTCCCTCTAGGGGGGTCTTCCTCCTCTTTCTCTGCCAACTTGGGTAGTGAGGTGCCCACCTCCCCTACTCCAAACTTTGCTAGGGCAACACCTAGCTTACCCAAAGAGGTCACCCAACACTTGAGCAACCCCACCATGACCAATAGGGTCAGGGGGCCTACTTTGCCATTGGCTTTGGGGTCTGCCTCCCAGGCCAAGTACAGTGCTGCTAGGAAGGCTAGCACCCAGCAGAGGCTACTGACAGCTGTCAGTACCCAGAACCACACCCTAAGCTCTCCACTGACAGGTGATTGAGCTGCTTTAGGGTCTTCTTTGGGGTCCTGGCACCCCTCTTGCTGTCTAGAGTGGGGGGCTACCACCTCCTGTGGCAGACACCCTCCTTCCACTCTCCCTTCTGTCAGTGCAGGGGCAACACCCTGCATCTGGACAGCTGCCTGACTACTCAGGATTTCCTTGGGGTCAGGTGAGGCCTCACCAGTGCCAACTCTGGGCTCCCCCCTTACTGGGGCAGAAGGCCCTTGGCTCCCTGGAACTCTCTTTAAGAGTGGCCTACCCTTCCTTTTCTTCTTTCCTTTTCTTGGGGACCCCTGTCTCCTAACTGTAGGGACTGACTCCCCAGGACTTTGGGTTGGGGGGGCGCCCTGGGCGACCACCCCATCTGTGACCAGACATACCTCTGGGAGGTCATTGCCCAGGATACAATCTAGGGGAAGGTCAGCACTGACTACCACCCTAATCCAGTAAAGGATACCCTCCCTCTCTAGGGGCACTATGGCTTCAGGTTTGGAGGTGACCTCCCCTGTGGCTATCCTGACTTTTTTTGTCTTTCCTGGGACATACATGTCTGGGGTCACTAACCGGTCACTCACTATAGTGTGACTGGCACAGGTGTCTCTCAGGCCAGTGGTATGGATCCCATTCACTTGAATGTGGTGGAAGTGCCTACTCCCACCTTCAGGGACCACCAGCTTACCATCTGGTCCTGTCTCCCAGCTCAATGCTAGGAGGACTTCATCATCTGAGGAATCCTCCTCTATGGCTACACTGGACAGCCCAGTGCTAACCACCTTCTTTGGACAGGCTGCATCTCCTCTGAAGTGACCTATCTGCTGACAGTCAAAGCAAGCCCTACTGTCCAAGAGCTTTTTTAACCCTGGGTCTCCCGGTCTCTGCTTGTCAGAGTGGGAGTGGGATTTACTCTCCTCCTTCTTAGGGTTCTGGGGTACAGAGGGAGTCTCTGTGGTGGGCTTACCACCTCCCTCCTTAGGTTTTTGGGGACCTGTCCCCCTCTTCTTGGAGTCTCCCCCCTGGGACTTGACAACCACCCTGGTTCTCAACCACTCATCAGCTGCCTCCCCTAGCTCTCTAGGGTTGGTCTGCTTAGAGTCCACTAGATGCTGGCGTAACCTTTCTTGGGTACAATTGGTCAAGATGTGCTCTATCATGATCAGATTGTATAACCCCTCATAAGTATCTACTTTGTTACGAATAATCCAGCCCTCTAGTGCCTTTAGTGAAATGTCCACAAAGTCAACCCAAGACTGGGTACCGACCTTCTGGGTGTCCCTGAACTTCATTCTATATTGCTCTGGGGTCAGACCAAACTTGTTGGCTAAGCACCTCTTCATACTAGGGTATGAATCTGCCTCCTCCCCCCTTAAGGTCAGAAGCCTATCCCTCCCTGAGTTGGGGACCAACTCCCACAAAAGGGAACCCCAGTATTGAGGCCTAACCCTTCTCATTTGGAGTGCCCTCTCAAAGGCCCCCAGCCACTTATCTATGTCATCCCCCTCTACATAAGCAGGAACTACCCCCTTGGGTAATCTGGGGCAAACTCCCCCACCCATGGACACCTCAGCTTCTTTATCGCTGCCTCCATCTCTTTTCTCTTTGTATGCCCACTTTTTCTTTTCTAGGGCCAGCTTCTCTGCTTCCAAAGCTATGTATGCTAGCTGGGCCTCCAGCTCTCTTTCTCTGATGGATGGGTTCTCTCCTCCTGAAAGGACCCCCTTCCCACCACTAGCTTTGGATCTGCCCCTAGTGACTGTATTTACTGAGGACCGTTCTTCCTCATCCTCACTTGGGCTCAGATGCCTTCCCTCCCCTGAGTGGTTAGAGCTTGCATCCTCCCTTCTTTCTCCCTCCTCTGGAGCTTCTTCTGACTCTACCTCTTGGGCCTCAGCCCATGCTGTCAGGGATGTGATCAGGATTTGCTTCCTGAGATCAGTGGTTGCAGGCAACCCTCTTTCAATACACAACCCCCTAAGCTGGACTACTGTCAGTGTGGGTAGGCTAGCCAGATCAAGCTCCATGGTTCCCTAGTTTTGTGTCAACAAAAACTTTTTGCAAAAATTGGAAACAAGAATTTAGAAAAATTACAAAAATTCAATAATTGAAATTAATCCAAATTAAAAATTAAATTTTTTTTTTGCACTAGGACAATTTAAAGGATTTTTAATTTGTTTTACCTAAAACTGTAACGTGATATTGAACACAAGTACAGGATCCCGTCGCTGCTTCCAAAAATGTTGGAAAATGGGTTATTGGTAGGGCAGGTAGGTACCTACACCTAGCAACAAGCCACTAACCTCCACCTAGGTACAGTTAGGTCTCAGTAAATTAATCCCAGCTCAACCCTTGGTAGCTTGGCAACGAGCGTCAAGGCTTAACTTAGGAGACAAAGTGTAAAGCATTCAAATATCACAAAACAGTAATCAAATAAAACACAGGAAACAGT
The DNA here is from genome assembly GCF_031143425.1 of Pleurodeles waltl. Taxonomy (NCBI): domain Eukaryota; kingdom Metazoa; phylum Chordata; class Amphibia; order Caudata; family Salamandridae; genus Pleurodeles; species Pleurodeles waltl. The sequence goes on along the minus strand of NC_090442.1, from coordinate 916,611,776 downwards.
TTAAAAATCCAAAACCAATTTATAAAAATAGTTTATATTTTTATCTTTAAAATGACACAAAAACGATTAAAATCGGTTCAGGGGAACCGGAGATATGAATTTTTAAAGAATTATTATTTTTCTAGCGCTTAGAAACAAAAAGCGCCAATCAGGTCATCTGGTTGCACCAGGACCGGGGCAAAGTCAAAGTTTCAGGCCGACCGCGATGGAGCCCTGCTCGGCTACAAGTCGCGGGAGGCCTCGGTTAAAAAGTTACCTTCTGACTTAGTCTTTATTTTGAAGTTTTTCTTCACCGGGACGAACCTGCCAGTTGAATCCGACCTCCTGGAGCCCTTGTCCGGATACGCGATGTGGGTTTCCTCGGTGGTGATTTTTACCTTCGGACTTAGTCGTTTTTTCGAGATGAAAATCCTTCGACCGGGGTAAACCTGGATCTTGATCCGACATCCGTGGAGCCCTTCTCGGATACGATGGCTGGGAGGTCCCGGTCAACTTTTTACCTTCGGACTTAGTCTCTTTTTCTGAGATTTTTCTTTACCGGGACGAACCACCAAATCAGGCCGGGTCGCGGTTGAGGCAAGCCGGCTAGAATTTCTGCGGCGGGTCGGTCCCTCTATGGAGCTTTTTTTCAAAAATTCTCAAATCTTCTCCAAACTTCTGGGGCTTCACCCAGATGTCCTTTTAAGGTTCTTTTGGGGTCCACAGCTCACCCCAAGGGTCCAGAAGTTCTGTGATGGTCCTTGGGGGGTGCGGACTTCAACTCCCAGAGTGCACCTGGCGCAAACTCCTTTTTGGCCACTGGACAGTGGTCAGCTGGTCGCTTTCTTCAGGAGTTGGTGCAGGGGACTCTGGTTAGCAATTTTTCACCTGTAGCAAACAGGGAGTCCCTCCTTGAACCAGTTGAAGCCAGGCAAAGTCCTTCTTGTGGTGAAGCCCAAGTGTGCAGCTGGTGCAGTCCTTCTGAGTGCAGGTTCCAGGTGCAGGCCAGGGGTCCAGCAGGGCAGTCCTTCTTCTCCTTTAGTTCTTTTCTTGTTGAAATCTGGTAGGGATCTGAGGTGTGGGTGCAGGTCTGCCAGTTTTATCCTTGCTCCTGGGTGAAAAGCAGGGGGGCCCTGGTTCTCCAATCAGGGACAGGGTCGTCCCCCTGTGATGACCACTTCCTGGGAAGTGTGGCAAAAATCCATCCCAGAAGGCAACAGTCTCTAAAAATCCAACATGGATGAATCTGATTTTTGGAGGTTACATCTGGCTGAGCCCACCCACTGGTGTGGCTAAAAATCATAAACACACCCCTCTCCTGCCCTCTCCTAATCTAATCAAGGGGGCACCTAATTGTCTGGGGTTGCAGGATGTGGGGGTGTTGCTGGGTGCTCCAAATGTCCTTCTCTGCCTTTGAAGACCAGTTTGGCAGCCCTCCCCCTTCCTGCCTCACCATCTGCTGAGGGGAGATTCTCTCCCCCAAGCACATTCCTTTGTGTGAAGCCAGGCCACTTCACACCTCATCAAGGCAGCCTGGCAGAAGCTGCTGCAGGCTGGCCAATGAGAGCACAGCAGCAAAAACAATGCAGAGCTGAAATTGGCAACTTTTTAGGTAAAGTCTAAACTTTTTACCTGGACAAGTTATATTAAATCCAACAACTGGAAGTTGTGGGATTTATTACAACAATCAATTTGATACCAAATTCTTGGTATGTAACATTTAAGGAGACTTTAAAATTTAAAATAAAGTCTGCCCATTCTAGCCTATGAAGGCCATTTACTTCAATGAGGGAAAAACGAATTTGGCTGTTTTTACCTCACCAGGGCTTATACATCTATTTTTATAAAGTCCCTGCTTATAGTTACATGGCACCCAGCCCTAGGGGCACATAGGGCACACCTTAGGGGTGACTTATATGTAAAAAATAAGGTAGTTTAAGACTTTGGAAGTACCTTTAATTCCAAAGTCGAATTTGCATATAACTTTAATTTAAAAGCAGCCAGCAAGGCAGGCTTGCTTTTAAAATGACACTGGGCACCTCAGCAGTGCACCTAGGTGTGCACCACCTATGCTGTGGTCCCTAAACCTACATGCCCTACCATATACTAGGGACTTATAGGTAGGTTAACTTAGCCAATTATAATTAGCCTAATTTGCATATCCATTTTACACAGAGCACAGGCCCTGGGACTGGTTAGCAGTACCCAGGGCACCATCAAAGTCAGGAAAACACCAGCAAAAAGAGGAAAATGGGGGCAAAAAGTTATGGGGCCTCTGCAATCAGCCCTGTTTTCTCACAGACGTGCACTAAGCATTTTGCAAACGCCGCCATTCCTTGCTAAAAGAATGTCTAAAGCAAGCCGGTTTTGAAGAGTCATATCTCTTTCTGCAGCAAGTTCAGTATCCATCAGGATCATTGCTCCTGAAAAATTTGTCAGCATGTTATCCACAATAGTAGATAACATTTGTATTTTAATTGAATTCAATATAACTCCTACTGAAGGAATTATTGCTCCAAATATGTCTCCTACCACACCAGAAGCTGTCTCCCTTTTCTGAATACGATGTAATTCAGAGAGCTTTGGATTTTTTTTTAAGTCTTCTAGTTGATAAATCTTTGGAAATACTAATCCCAAATAACATCACCCATACCATCCCTTTGGAAGACGGTAATAGGCATTAAGTCCACAAATATAGTATACTCCTGAAGTAGCTGGATCTAGGCCATTTAACATGAACGTCCATTTACTCTGGAATAAAAACACGTGTTTACATTCACTCGTCCCCACAAAGATTGTGTCATAGTATGATTTAGGTCTATATATACAAAGTTTCCCTATGTGTAATGCATCTAAAGCTAGTTTCCCTTTTGTTTTTATTGCGGCAAAAGCACAGTTATCTACAGATGTCCTTTTATGTAATTATGTTTCTAATTTCTCCTTTACCATTTTCCTTCTGTCTTCAGTGTGATCTAAAAAGCTTTTCTCTACGGGTGAAAGTGAGCATGTAAGGTTTTCTTTATGAGCGTGAACTGTGGAAAAAGGTGATAATGGTTCAAAGAAACCCCTAACTAATTTTATATAATAATCTCTTGCTATTTTACTTAAGTACTCAATTATGGGGACATATGAAAATACGACATCATGATTGGATTAGAAGTATTGAATATACTCATGGCCATAAAATCTGGTTAGTAACAAACTACATGTTATTCCATACGTAAGGGGCATGCTATGATATGTCACCCCTCTATTACTGAGGTAGGAATTTGTGTACATATATAACAATCTTTCGCGTCCATTGTCTCAACATACTCATTCAGCAAGTGATAGAAAACATTAGACGAAAGTTCCTTCTTCGTGTTAGTATTGTCAGGTAAATATTTTTCGTCTTGTTCGAGTTTCTCCAAAGGAGTTAATTCAGTAGTGGTTTTAAAAGTAGAAGCATCAATCGCGTCTTTCATTCCCTCCATGCATTCCAAGAATCATTGCCATAATTATTAGTACACATGCAATTGTTAGACCTATACCCATATATTTACAATATTTCATTTTATGTCCTTGTGTAGTATTGTCTGTCATGATCTATGGATAATCAGAAAGTTGAAGATAGTTTGTCAAATCAAAATTTTGCTGAGATATATAAAGGATCAACGAGGTCAAAGTTCACACGGTTTTCTTAGCAGCTTAGTCTCTTATCGGTTTAGCAGCTTTGTTTCAAAATCAGTTTCAAAAGTCAATGAGGTTATCAATGTCTTATTCGGTAATGTTCATGAAAATTTACTTTTCAAGTACCAAAGTGTCGTTCTGCTTCTTCATTTTCAAGACTAAGAGATAGAAATTCGTCTGACCAATCATTAGTGGCTGTGTATGCCCATTCTGGACCAGAATATCTTCTGCTCGCTATTCTTTTCCTTTTCAATTTTGCATCACCTTTCGATTCCCTTTCGCTTATGTCTTGTTCTTTGGCTGTGTCTTTTTCTTCATTCGATGTGGTTGTGATAGATACTTCTTTTCTTTTCTCCTTCAATTTTGGCCATTTGTTTTCGTTTAATGTTTCTTTAGTCTTTGATTTCACTGGTGATATGCTTTGTCTCCGTTTCGCGTTGTTTTCACCTGATGGACCTGCAACTGGTTCTGGAAGAATTGGAACAATTTAACTTTGCTCTGTCTTGTCACCTTCACCTGGGAGGTCAGTCAGGTTTTTTCCTTCTTTTCCTGTATCGTCTGCTTCTGGGAAAGCCCTCCTCTTATTAGGCTCTCCTGTTTCTTCACCTGAGATAGGATCTTTGTCACCTCCTGAGGCTTCTTCTCTGTTGTCCTCAAAAGGATCGACTGTGTCTTCCTCAGTGAATATTTCTTCTGCTTCAGTTTCTCCTTGTTCGCTTTCAGGCTCTTTTCGTTCTGTCTCAGTGCCTGATACTTTCCTGTTAGTTGTCGGTAATTTCAGTGCTTCAATTTCCTCTTCTGTGGGACACGTCACTTTTTTCGTGTGACTGGCGTGAATCCAGTTGGGAACTCCCGCACACTTCACAGCGGTGGTAGTTGTCAGAATCACTTGAAAAGGTCCTTTCCAACGTGGTTCCAAACACGACTTTCTCACATGCTTCTTTACCACAACCCAGTCGCCTGCTTTCAGGACGTATCCTGGACCTTGGATCTGTGGCAAGGTGGTTGCCTCTACCTGGTGAGAAAAAGAGCGGACCGCATCAGCCAGACCTTTGCAGTAGTCCAATACCATATCATCTGTAATATTTACTAGGGCATTCACAGGAACTGCTGGAAGTCTCATGGCTCGGCCCATGAGAATTTAATGTGGTGATAGTCCGGTCTTTCTATCAGGTGTGTTTCTTATTGACATTAACACCAAAGGCAACGCGTCAGGCCATTTCAAGTTTGTGGATGCCCATATTTTTGCCATTCTTGATTTCAGCGTACCATTCATTTGCTCCACTAGTCCTGATGCTTCAGGGCGGTAGCTACAATGCAATTTTTGTTCAATGTTCAATGCTGCACATAATAATTTGAATACTTCGTTATTGAAGTGACTTCCCCTATCTGATTCTAAAGAGATCGGAAATCCGAAAGGTGGTATTAGTTCTCTAAAGAGTAGTTTTGCAACTGTGAGACTGTCATTTCTGCGTGTAGGGTATGCTTCAATCCAGTGACTAAAAATACACACAATCACCAACACATATTTCAAGCCTGCATGCATAGGCATCTCAATGAAATCCATTTGCATCCTACTGAACGGCCCACCTGCTCTTCCAATGTGGCTCAAATTTACTACGGTTCCCTTCCCTGGGTTCATTTGTTGGCAAATGACGCAACGATGGCAAACTGCTTCAGCAACTTGGCGAAATTTGGGATTAAACCAATCAATTTTGAATAATCTAATCATGGCATCTCTTCCAAAGTGTGCTTGTCCATGATATAGCCTAGCTATTTGTGTCAGAAGACTGTCTGGCAAAACCAATCTCCCTTCACTTGAAACCCATAAATCATCTGTTTTTTTATGCATTGTAATTTACTCCATGAGAGTTTTTCATCCTTACTAACATTATTTTGTAGGAATTTCAATTCTTCTATTGTGTCTACAACTTTTAGAGCAAAGGCTTCATTTGGTTCAAGTTCTGGCTCACTTATCAAATTCCATTTGTCTCTGAGCAATATACAGTTCAATGCGCAAAACCTTGCGACTTGATCTGCATATCCATTTCCCAAAGAAACTAAGGGGGTCATTCTGAGGTCAACGACCGCGGGAGCACCGCCAACAGGCTGGCGGTGCTCCCAAGGGCATTCTGACCGCGGCGGTATGGCCGCGGTCAGAAACGGAAAACCGGCGGTCTCCCGCCGGTTTTCCGCTGCCTTGAGGAATCCTCCATGGCGGCGCAGCTTGCTGCGCCGCCATGGGGGTTCCGACCCCCTCACCGCCATCCTGTTCCACAGGATGGCGGTGAGGGGTGTCGTGGGGCCCCTGGGGGCCCCTAAAAGATTTTCAGTGTCTGCCATGTAGACACTGAAAATCGCGACGGGTGCTACTGCACCAGTCGCACCCTTCCCACTCCGCCGGCTCCGTTCGGAGCCGGCTTCCTCGTGGGAAGGGGTTTCCCGCTGGGCTGGCGGGCGGCCTTCTGGCGGTCGCCCACCAGCCCAGCGGGAAACACAGAATAACCGCGGTGGTCTTCTGACCGCGTAGCGGTATTCTGTTGGGGGAACCTTGGCGGGCGGACTCCGCCGCCCGCCAAGGTTGGAATCACCCCCTAAGTCTTGTGATTTCGAGTGTGCACTGCATTTTACCACTGCTACTTCTCCTGGTAACTGGACAGCATGTAACAATTCTCTTATTCTTTCACCATTTTTCACTGGTGATCCTGAAGAGGTCACAAAGCCTCTTTGTGACCACAATTGTCCAAAATCATGCACTATTCCAAATCCGTACTGACTGTCAGTGTAAATGGTGACTTTCATTAATGCCGAAAGTTGGCAAGCTCTAGTAAGGGCTACTAGTTCTGCTACTTGTGCAGAGTAAATTCCTTGAAGCCAAGATGCTTCTAGAACACCAGTTATTGTACATACAGCATATCCTGCTTTCAATATTCCTAGTGCATCTCTCAAACATGAACCATCAACAAAAATAATCTGATCCTTTTCTTCCAATCGAGTATCTTTGATATCAGGTCTTGGTTTAGTACAAAATTCAGTCACTTGAAGACAGTCGTGTTCGATTTCTTCGGCATTTTCAATTTCAACATTTTCACTGGGAAACAAAGTTGCTGGATTCAATGTAGTGCACCTTTTTAATTGCACATTAGGTGATCCCAAAATTATTGTCTCGTACCTTGTAAGGCTAGCACCAGTCATGTGCTGTGTTCGGGAACGTGTCAGAAGGATTTCAACTGAGTGAGGGACCATGACTGTTAAAAGATGTCCCATCACTATTCCTTCACTCTGATTCAGGCTCACACCAACTGCTGCTACAGCACGCAAGCATCCTGGTAAGGCTGCTGCGACTAGATCCAAAGTAGCTGAAAAATATGCTACTGGTCTGTTTACGCCACCATGGGCTTGAGTCAAGACAGACAAGGAACATGCATCACGTTCATGACAAAACAATGTGAAAGGCTTTGTGTAATCAGGCATACCTAAAGCTGGAGCTCTGCACATGCATTCCTTTAATTCAATAAAGGCATCGATTTAATCTCTTTTCAACATTATTTCATCCTGCGCATCTTTCTGGGTCAGTTTCAGTAAAGGTTTGGCTAGAGTTGAGAAATTGGGAATCCATTGGCCACAGTAGCCCACCATTCCCAAAAACTTTCTCACCTCTTTTCTTGTTTTGGGTGGACTCATTTGAAGTACACTCGTTAGTCTTTCTTTCATGATTTTTCTCGACCCTTTTTCTATTTGGTGACCCAAATATTTCACTTTCTTTTGGCAGTATTGCAATTTTGAAGGAGACACTTTGTGTCCATTCCTTCCCAAATGGTTCAGTAAGGCAATAGTGTCAACTGTACAGTCATTTTCTGTTTTGGATGCAATCAATAAATCGTCAATATACTGTACTAAGGTTGATTAAAAAGGTAATTCCAATGATTCCAGATTTTTCTTTAGAATCTGATTGAAAATTGATGGTGACTCCGAAAACCCTTGAGGAATTCAACGCCAACTGTAGGCTTTGTCCAGGAATTTGAAACAAAAGAGAAATTGTCTATCCTCATGAAAAGGCACAGAAAAGAATGCTTGTGACAAATCGATGACTGTGAACCACTCTGCATCACAGGGAATTCGAAACATTATTACAGCTTGATTTGGTACTACGGGACAACATTTGACTATTATGTCATTTATTTTTCTCAAATCTTGAACAATTCGGACCTTTCCACTTGGCTTTATTAGTCCCATGATTGGTGAATTACATGAACTACTTAGTACTTCTTTCAGTACTCCCTGTTTCACAAATTCGTCAATGAGTTGGGCGATTTTCATGAGAGTATCTTGTGGCATATGGTATTGCGGAGTGTGAGGAAAATTTACATTAGGTTTTACAGTCACTTTCACTGGTTCTGCTCCTTTGATCAATCCTACTTCTTTCCCTGTCATATCCCACACTTCCTTTCCAACAGTTTCTTGTAAATCAGCTGGAATATCTGCTTCAGTGAGCATAGGATAAAGAGTAATCAGGGGATACTCTTCATCAACAGTTTCCATTTCCTCTTCTTCTAAACTGTCCTCTTCTTCCTCATCACTGTTTGCCTGAAGTTTAATTCCATTATGTGAGCACATAATTGAGCATCCTAGTTTGCATAATAAATCTCTTCCGAATAGGGATATTGGACTTGAGTCACACACCACAAATTTATGTAACCCTTGAAAGTTACCAATTTTGACTTGCAGTGGATCTACTTGAACTGTTCTCCCTGAAAGTGGCAAATTTGGTACTTCAATACTTCTAACTGTAGAGCGTGTAGCTCCTGTGTCAACCAAAAATGAAACACTGTGACCCATAACTCTTCCTTCCACATATGGTCCCTTTTGATCAACTTCCAAAGATGCTGCAAGCATACAATTTCCCTCCTCATCTGAACTTTCACTCTCCCATTCATTGTTTATTCCATTCTCACTGTGTAACGGGAATTGGTGTACTGGGTGTACTGTGTTACTTTGATTCATTCCTTGACCTGTTACCTGTTGAGGAAGCATTACTTGTTGCTGATTCATTGGTGCTAAGGGTACTTGCATTTGCTGATTATGTACCATAGGAACCTGCTGTTGCATTGGCTGTGATTGTACCATTTGTACACGGGGCATTTGCACCTGCTGTTGTTGCATGGGTTGTAGACCCTGCATCTGATTTACATTATTTTGGAAATTTGGGTTTGGACCTCTCAATTTTGGTCCTCTCACATTCTGAAATGTATTGACATCATTGTTTTGCTGACCTACACCTTCCTGCACCAACATTGGGCACTCCCGTTTCCAATGTCCGACGATTCCGCACGTGTGACATGGCATCACTTTCTTCATTGCCTGTATACCATTAGGAATCACGACAGTATTCAAATCAGGACCATTATTCACAAAACCTCCTCGGCCTCTGCCTCTCCCTCTCATCTGTGGCTGAAACATAGCATTTCCCTGCTGTTACTGCTGCGGCAACTGTTGTTGGAAACCTGTCTGAGCTGCTCTAATCTGCATCACCATCACTTTTTCATTCAACCTTTTCAGCTTTGTCTCAGTCTCATCACTGCAGTATTTTGCATAATTCAACACTTCATCGATCGATTTTGACTGCCAACAAATCAAATGCATTTTAATCATCTGCCTAATTTCTGGTCTCAATCCTTCCACAAATCTGAATACAAAATGGAGCATGTCCTTTGCCTAAATCGTTTCCGTGCCGCTATAATTTTTAAATGCAACCTCTCATAGTATGCATGTATCGACTCTTTAACTTCCTGTGCTGTTCTGTCAATTTTCTGCCAATCTACATTTTTCGACGCAAGTTTTGTTTTCAAATAGTCAATCACTTTATGGTATATGCTCATTACCCTAGGCGATGGTGCACCTGTCTCCTTATCTCTTTCCGGTTCACTTGTTGGCCAATCTACAGCCCTTTTACAATCTTCCCACAAATCTGCTGGAACTACATTTTCAAACAAAGTATTCAGGTCTTCCCAAAGACACTTTGCGAGTCTCTCGAATCTATCTGTTTGTTGATGCCATTCGATCGGTTTCTCTCTTAATTTAGGGTAATCATCCGTAAAAGATTGAATGTCACTCCTGTGCCATGGTACATGGATAAGTTTTCCTCCTGCTGTTTCTCTCATTGGTAACATGGTTATAAGATCATCATTCTGTTGTGTTTTAACATTTTGATCTGGGGTACTTTCTTTCTTCTCATCCTTTTTCTTAACCCACCTACTCTCCCACTTGTCTAAACATCACCAAACCTGCGCGCTTTGCAATATTTCTTTAAGGTGTGTTTTCATTTCTGCAGACCTCATGTGTTCAAAATCTTTTGCCTCAAAGTCTAACCTGTAAGTTCTACTCAAGTGCTTGGTTTTATTTATATCTATTTTGTGTCTGTCTGCAATTTCTTGTAACCTCTTATGTATGCTGATTACTTCTCTTGTAACTCTAGGGCAAATGTATCTCAGCTCTTCTTCTGTGTATGATTCTAACCTGTTCAGACCCATTGTTCCATCTACGAGTTCACCTGCTTCCATGTCCAATCTTATTTGATTCAAATATTCTTCTCCTTTTCCCTTGGGTGTACTCTGTGGGGTATTCAGACTGTTCAACCATTGTGTTAACTGTTGTGCGTTTAGTCCCATTAATGTAGCATCTACGTCTACTGCTACTGATGGATTCTGTAATATTTCTGTTTTTGAGGTTTGCAGTATTATTAGTGGTGGATTTGACCTTACCACTGTTGCCGGAACACAAATTGGAATCGGACTAAATTCCAACAAAGACCCAGATCTATTTGACAGTGTTCCTACGGGAGTCATTTCTTGCGTATTTGCTATGTATCTCCTTCCTGTCTCATTCTGTGTCATTACACCTTGATCACATACACTAGACTTTGCTTGTATATATAATGGTACTGGCGGACCTACAGTGATAGGCAAAGATATTGTGTCCGGATTCTGTCTGTTACCCATAATCTGTGGCATGTTAATTCCCACATTATGGTTCATCATTGCTGACATGTCTAACTGTGTTTCTGCTGTTTGAATATACTTTGGCATTTCTTGTATCTGCTTTTGAGGCATCAAAATTTGTGTTTGTTCGGTTTGGATCAATGTCAATCTTTGGTAATTCTGTCCTCTCTGCACCAATAAATTAGAATTTATTTCCAAATTATGTTCATCATAATAGCGTCTTTGGACCTGTGGCTGATAATTATTAACAGGTTCCAGTTTAGTCAGGTCAGGATATATTCTCTGAACTTGTGGTATTTCTTGTGTGAAAGGCATATCAGGACTACTTTGCATCAGTATTTTTCTCAACTTCGGTGTTACAATACCCTGTATCAGTTCTGGAGGGGCAGTACTAGTGCTACGGCCATTTTCGTTTTCCACATATGGTGGTGGACGGTCATTTAACAATTGCAGAATGAACTCCTCATCATCTGATTCGTCTGACCTTTTCGAGGTTCTCTTGTCTTCTCTATCTTTGAACTGACCCCTGTTTGTTTTATGGGTAGCTTTCTTTCCTTCCATTTCTGCTTCGTCAGTAATTGCTGGAAACAATTTGACTCCCTGCAGTATATCTGATCTCCAAACCTTTTGAGCACTATCCCATCTAGCATCCACTAGTGTATTTTCTACTTTTCTCACTCTTGTCTCAAATTTCTTTTGTAGTTGCCTTCTAGCCATTTGTTCCCAAATGGCTAATGCTTCAAACTTGGCTGGTCTTGGAGGTATTTTCATGTCATATAGCGCAAATCTTAAATTCTCCAAAACTCTCAGATTAAACATCCCATGGATAGGAAACCTACACTTCCATGTTTTTCTGTTAATTTACACCATTGCTTTAACCAAAGACATGGTGCAACACCCTTTTCTTCAATTACGATGTAAGCTGGTGTACCCTCGGGCGGTGTTTCTTCTCCTACATTTGCTTTAATATATACATCTCCCCTCAAGGCACTCTTAAATGCTGTGAAAAATGTCATCTTTCCATCTTTTATTTTCTCAAAATGTAATCAATAAGTGACTTTAATTCCCGGAATACTCTTTGCTTGCCTTTCCCCACCAATTGCGCTTCACAGACTGCGTCCAATCCGTGTGCGACCCTTCTCACCAACCAACCTATCCCAGCGTGGCTCCTAGTGACGTCGCACTCACACACTGCAGCTGACAAAGTCTCGCGGCTTGTCCTCCTTCATTCAGCTTCACTCAAAACTAATTTCTGCAATATATCGCGAGCACTAATCAAAAAAGAAAACAAATCTGTTGGTTTACTACAGGAAAAGGTAATACAATCGCTTCAGAAACCTTAGGGATTTTTCACTAGCCTCGGCAGTTATTCCATCTTTCTCGGTTTCCCACTTTCGCAAGCAAAATTTGACCTGCAAACTTTACTCTCAACTGATCAATGAACTATTCTAGTGCACCTTAGAATTCATCAAATCTCAAAGTCGAAAATGTTCTTTTGTTACTCAACATTCGTACTGACTTGTTGACCACGCCCGATCAACCTATTAAACCGAACAAATTACAACATCAATCAAGTGTCTCATACACTTTTCAACATACTCCGTAGTCTCTTGACCTCGCAGGGCCCGTTTCAACATCAACAACCATGTGGACAATTTTTCCTGCACAAAGCGCTACACAAATATGAAGTTCGACTTCCCTACTTTCACACTTTGGAGTACCACTCCTCTAAAATTTTAATTGGAGTTCGTAACCCCCTAAAATCCTCACAAACTTCACAATTCATCTGCGGCATAAGCTATGCAAGCGCAAAGCCCTAACTTCACTCATACCGTCACTAGAAATGCTGAAAACATTCTCACACCTCCATTTCCTCCATTCGCAAGCTCCGAGATTCCAGGAAAGTCATTGGGGATTTAGGGCATCATCATCTCTCCAACTTGTTTTATTAAAGAAAATTTTAACTTGAATCTGTCTATTGTTCGGATGGGGTCCCAAAGGGCCAAACCATCCTCTGCTACCATCTACTGATAGCGCGTCCAATCCAATTACTTATGCTTGGACACGCCAGAGGTCAGTGAACCTTTTGACCGGGTTGAGTTCTCCTCATCCAAAGAATTGTCGGATCCCTCAAATCAATAATCATTTATAATCAATAACCAATACTCGATTAGTAATCAATCAACAAATTAGTTAAACAGAAAATCAGTAATTAGACACGCCATGACCTTTCAGTCATGAATAACCACACCTGTTTATTAAAAGTTAATGAGTTTATTTCCCTATATTAACAATGCTAACACAATATAAGTAAGTCTCAAAATCAACTGATATACATATACGAACATTACTGGCTGTCCATAGCGACGGAAGAAACGCAATCTACGCAAAACTTGGATTATAATGCACTTGGCTATAGCAATGCAAATCACTAATAAAAGTAACTGAATTTGACTAATTGCATACATTGGTCAGCATAACAAGATTTCAATTCAGCATGGTGCATCAAATGAATACCTCAACTAACCTCTGATTAGCATTGGCATGTGGGGCTTCATGCAAAATGAATTTAGTCAACATAAATTTAGAAAACTTATAGCTTGGGCTCTGTCAAAATAAGCAGTTGGTACCTAAGAAGGAAAATACCATGAATAAAACATTTATCCTTTCATAATTACCAAATACAATCAGCATTCAAGATAAGTCTTCGTCCTTCAGGTACCAGTTCGATCAGCATGGGGCTTCTCCAAAGGAGGGGCAAAGTTAAAGGCAAGTTTTCCTTGCAGCGGCAAGGAAAAGGGGGCAAAAGTTATCGTATGGGCAAAATGGGGTAAAGTTAAAGTCTCTAGGGTGAGAATTCTTTAAAGTCTCTCTCTCTGAGATATAGAAAAAAACATCAAAGTGCCATTAAGGTAAAAAGTGGCAAATGGCATCAAAATGGCGTCTCAAAAGGTGGCGTGAATAAAATGGCTGTCTTCTCTTTGTCCGGTGGGTTTAAGTAAGAAAAGTTCCAAATTCTTCATTGTAAGGAAATGCCTCCTTGGCATGGTTGCCCCCTGACTTTTTGCCTTTGCTGATGCTATGTTTACAATTGAAAGTGTGCTGAGGCCTGCTAACCAGGCCCCAGCACCAGTGTTCTTTCCCTAACCTGTACTTTTGTATCCACAATTGGCAGACCCTGGCATCCAGATAAGTCCCTTGTAACTGGTACTTCTAGTACCAAGGGCCCTGATGCCAAGGAAGGTCTCTAAGGGCTGCAGCATGTCTTATGCCACCCTGGAGACCTCTCACTCAGCACAGACACACTGCTTGCCAGCTTGTGTGTGCTCGTGAGGACAAAACGAGTAAGTCGACATGGCACTCCCCTCAGGGTGCCATGCCAGCCTCTCACTGCCTATGCAGTATAGGTAAGACACCCCTCTAGCAGGCCTTACAGCCCTAAGGCAGGGTGCACTATACCATAGGTGAGGGTACCAGTGCATGAGCATGGTACCCCTACAGTGTCTAAACAAAACCTTAGACATTGTAAGTGCAGGGTAGCCATAAGAGTATATGGTCTGGGAGTTTGTCAAACACGAACTCCACAGCACCATAATGGCTACACTGAAAACTGGGAAGTTTGGTATCAAACTTCTCAGCACAATAAATGCACACTGATGCCAGTGTACATTTTATTGTAAAATACACCACAGAGGGCACCTTAGAGGTGCCCCCTGAAACTTAACCGACTATCTGTGTAGGCTGACTAGTTTTAGCAGCCTGCCACAAACCGAGACATGTTGCTGGCCCCATGGGGAGAGTGCCTTTGTCACTCTGAGGCCAGTAACAAAGCCTGCACTGGGTGGAGATGCTAACACCTCCCCCAGGCAGGAATTGTCACACCTGGCGGTGAGCCTCAAAGGCTCACCTCCTTTGTGCCAACCCAGCAGGACACTCCAGCTAGTGGAGTTGCCCGCCCCCTCCGGCCAGGCCCCACTTTTGGCGGCAAGGCCGGAGAAGATAATGAGAAAAACAAGGAGGAGTCACTGACCAGTCAGGACAGCCCCTAAGGTGTCCTGAGCTGAGGTGACTCTAACTTTTAGAAATCCTCCATCTTGCAGATGGAGGATTCCCCCAATAGGGTTAGGATTGTGACCCCCTCCCCTTGGGAGGAGGCACAAAGAGGGTGTACCCACCCTCAGGGCTAGTAGCCATTGGCTACTAACCACCCAGACCTAAACACGCCCTTAAATTTAGTATTTAAGGGCTACCCTGAACCCTAGAAAATTAGATTCCTGCAACTACAAGAAGAAGGACTGCCTAGCTGAAAACCCCTGCAGAGGAAGACCAGAAGACGACAACTGCCTTGGCTCCAGAAACTCACCGGCCTGTCTCCTGCCTTCCAAAGATCCTGCTCCAGCGACGCCTTCCAAAGGGACCAGCGACCTCGACATCCTCTGAGGACTGCCCCTACTTCGAAAAGACAAGAAACTCCCGAGGACAGCGGACCTGCTCCAAGAAAAGCTGCAACTTTGTTTCCAGCAGCTTTAAAGAACCCTGCAAGCTCCCCGCAAGAAGCGTGAGACTTGCAACACTGCACCCGGCGACCCCGACTCGGCTGGTGGCGATCCAACACCTCAGGAGGGACCCCAGGACTACTCTAAGACTGTGAGTACAAAAACCTGTCCCCCCTGAGCCCCCACAGCGCCGCCTGCAGAGGGAATCCCGAGGCTTCCCCTGACCGCGACTCTTTGAATCCTAAGTCCCGACACCTGGGAGAGACCCTGCACCCGCAGCCCCCAGGACCTGAAGGACCGGACTTTCACTGGAGGAGTGACCCCCAGGAGTCCCTCTCCCTTGATCAAGTGGAGGTTTCCCCGAGGAACCCCCCCCTTGCCTGCCTGCAGCGCTAAAGAGATCCCGAGATCTCTCATAGACTAACATTGCGAACCCGACGCTTGTTTCTACACTGCACCCGGCCGCCCCCGCGCCGCTGAGGGTGAAATTTCTGTGTGGGCTTGTGTCCCCCCCGGTGCCCTACAAAACCCCCCTGGTCTGCCCTCCGAAGACGCGGGTACTTACCTGCAAGCAGACCGGAACCGGGGCACCCCCTTCTCTCCATTCTAGCCTATGTGTTTTGGGCACCACTTTGAACTCTGCACCTGACCGGCCCTGAGCTGCTGGTGTGGTAACTTTGGGGTTGCTCTGAACCCCCACCGGTGGGCTACCTTGGACCAAGAACTGAACCCTGTAAGTGTCTTACTTACCTGGTAAAACTAACAAATACTTACCTCCCCTAGGAACTGTGAAAATTGCACTGTGTCCACTTTTAAAACAGCTATTTGTCAATAACTTGTAAAGTATACATGCAATTTTTATGCTTTAAAGTTCCTAAAGTACTTACCTGCAATACCTTTCGAATGAGATATTACATGTAGAATTTGAACCTGTGGTTCTTAAAATAAACTAAGAAAAGATATTTTTCTATACAAAAACCTATTGGCTGGATTTGTCTCTGAGTGTGTGTACCTCATTTATTGTCTATGTGTATGTACAACAAATGCTTAACACTACTCCTTGGATAAGCCTACTGCTCGACCACACTACCACAAAATAGAGCATTAGTATTATCTCTTTTTGCCACTATCTTACCTCTAAGGGGAACCCTTGGACTCTGTGCATGCTATTCCTTACTTTGAAATAGCACATACAGAGCCAACTTCCTACATTGGTGGATCAGCGGTGGGGTACAAGACTTTGCATTTGCTGGACTACTCAGCCAATACCTGATCACACGACAAATTCCAAAATTGTCATTAGAAATTCATTTTTGCAATTTGAAATTTTTCTAAATTCTTAAAAGTCCTGCTAGGGCCTTGTGTGTTAAGTCCCTGTTTAGCATTGTCTTTTAGAGTTTAAAAGTTTGTTAAAAGTTTGAAATTAGATTCTAGAAACAGTTTTAGATTCTTTAAAAAGTCTTCCAACTTTTAGCAAAATAATGTCTGATACAGAGATGAATGTGGTGGAACTCGACACCACACCTTACCTCCATCTTAAGATGAGGGAGCTAAGGTCTCTCTGTAATATCAAAAAAATAACCATTGGCTCCAGACCTACCAAAATTCAGCTCCAGGAGCTGTTGGCAGAGTTTGAAAAAGCCAACCCCTCTGATGATGACCTCACAGAGGAAGAAATTAGTGACTTGGAGGCCAATGTCCCTCCTCCAGTCCTAAATAGGGAGAACAGGACCCCTCAAGTCCTGTCTCCAACTGTGTTAGTCAGAAATAGTGAGTCCCTCACAGGAGGGTCCCACATTTCTGAAATCACTGAGGATGCTCTCAGTGAAGATGACCTCCTGTTAGCCAGGATGGCCAAAAGATTGGCTTTAGAGAGACAGCTCCTAGCCATAGAAAGGGAAAGACAAGAGATGGGCCTAGGACCCATCAATGGTGGCAGCAATATAAATAGGGTCAGAGATTCTCCTGACATGTTAAAAATCCCCAAAGGGATTGTGACAAAATTTGAAGATGGTGATGACATCACCAAGTGGTTCACAGCTTTTGAGAGGGCTTGTGTAACCAGAAAAGTGAACAGATCTCACTGGGGTGCTCTCCTTTGGGAAATGTTCACTGGAAAGTGTAGGGATAGACTCCTCACACTCTCTGGAAAAGATGCAGAATCTTACGACCTCATGAAGGGTACCCTGATTGAGGGCTTTGGATTCTCCACTGAGGAGTACAGGATTAGGTTCAGGGGGGCTCAAAAATCCTCGAGCCAGACCTGGGTTGACTTTGTTGACTACTCAGTGAAAACACTAGATGGTTGGATTCAAGGCAGTGGTGTAAGTAATTATGATGGGCTGTACAATTTATGTGTGAAAGAACACCTGTTAAGTAATTGTTTCAATAATAAACTGCATCAGCATCTGGTAGACCTAGGACCAATTTCTCCCCAAGAATTGGGAAAGAAGGCGGACCATTGGGTCAAGACAAGGGTGTCCAAGACTTCAACAGGGGGTGACCAAAAGAAAGGGGTCACAAAGACTCCCCAGGGGAAGGGTGATGAGACAACCAAAACTAAAAATAGTAAAGAGTCTTCTACAGGCCCCCAAAAACCTGCACAGGAGGGTGGGCCCAGAGCCTCTTCACAAAACAATGGGTACAAGGGTAAAAACTTTGATCCCAAAAAGGCCTGGTGTCATAGCTGTAAACAGCATGGACACCAAACTGGAGACAAGGCCTGTCCCAAGAAAGGTTCCACTCCAAACTCCCATCCAGGTAACACTGGTATGGCTAGTCTCCAAGTGGGATCAACAGTGTGCCCAGAGCAAATCAGGGTCCACACTGAAGCTACTCTAGTTTCTGAGGGTGGGGTGGATTTAGCCACACTAGCTGTCTGGCCGCCTAACATGCAAAAATACAGACAGCAACTCTTAATTAATGGGACTAGAATAGAGGGCCTGAGGGATACAGGTGCCAGTGTCACCATGGTGACAGAGAAACTGGTTTCCCCTGGCCAATACCTGACTGGAAAAACTTACACAGTCACCAACGCTGACAATCAGAGAAAAGTACATCCCATGGCAATGGTTACTTTAGAATGGGGAGGGGTCAATGGCCTGAAACAGGTGGTGGTCTCCTCAAATATCCCAGTGGACTGTCTGCTTGGAAATGACCTGGAGTCCTCAGCATGGGCTGAGGTAGAACTAAAAACCCATGCAGCAATGCTGGGTATCCCTGAACTGGTGTGTGTGAAAACAAGAGCACAATGCAAGGCACAGGGTGAACAAGTAGAGCTGGAGTCTGGAAGAATGGCCCAGCCTACCAAGAGAACAGGAAAGTCAGTTGGGAAACCAACTACAACACAGCAAAAGAAAGGGAACCTCTCTTCTCAGGAAGAAGTTCTGCCCTCTGAGGGAACTGAGCCTTTGGAGCTTGAACCTTATCAGGTTGAGCTCTTAGGCCCAGGGGGACCCTCAAGGGAGGAGCTGTGTAAGGGACAAGAAACCTGTCCCTCTCTTGAAGGCCTTAGGCAGCAAGCTGCTGAAGAGTCCAAAGGCAAGAAAAATGGAACGCATAGGGTCTATTGGGAAGATGGACTCCTGTACACTGAGGCCAGAGACCCCAAACCTGGTGCCACTAGGAGAGTGGTAGTGCCTCAGCTGTTCAGGAAGTTCATCCTAACATTGGCCCATGACATTCCCCTTGCTGGACATTTGGGACAAACCAAGACGTGGGAGAGGTTAGTCAACCACTTCTACTGGCCCAATATGTCCAACATGGTTAAGGAGTTTTGCCTCTCCTGCCCCACCTGTCAAGCCAGTGGTAAGACAGGTGGACATCCAAAGGCCCCCCTCATTCCACTTCCAGTGGTGGGGGTTCCCTTTGAAAGAGTGGGTGTGGACATAGTTGGTCCACTGGAACCTCCCACAGCCTCAGGAAATATGTATATCCTGGTAGTAGTGGATCATGCTACCAGGTATCCTAAAGCTATTCCCCTTAGGTCGACTACTGCCCCTGCAGTAGCCAAGGCCCTCATTGGTATCTTTACCAGAGTGGGTTTCCCTAAGGAGGTGGTGTCTGACAGAGGTACCAACTTCATGTCAGCATACCTAAAGCACATGTGGAATGAGTGTGGGGTGACTTATAAATTCACTACACCATACCATCCACAAACTAATGGCTTAGTTGAGAGATTCAACAAGACATTAAAGGGCATGATCATGGGGCTCCCAGAAAAACTCAAAAGGAGATGGGATGTCCTCTTGCCATGCCTGCTTTTCGCTTACAGAGAGGTGCCACAGAAGGGAGTAGGATTCTCACCCTTTGAACTTCTGTTTGGTCATCCTGTAAGGGGACCACTTGCCCTTGTTAAAGAAGGCTGGGAGAGACCTCTCCATGAGCCTAAACAGGACATAGTGGACTATGTACTTGGCCTTCGCTCTAGAATGGCAGAGTACATGGAAAAGGCAACCAAAAACCTTGAGGCCAGCCAACAGCTCCAGAAGTTTTGGTATGACCAAAAGGCTGCACTGGTTGAGTTCCAACCCGGGCAGAAAGTCTGGGTGCTGGAGCCTGTGGCTCCCAGGGCACTCCAGGACAAATGGAGTGGCCCTTACCCAGTACTAGAAAGGAAGAGTCAGGTCACCTACCTGGTGGACCTGGGCACAAGCAGGAGCCCCAAGAGGGTGATCCATGTGAACCGCCTTAAGCTCTTCCATGACAGGGCTGATGTGAATCTGTTGATGGTAACAGATGAGGATCAGGAGGCAGAGAGTGAACCTCTCCCTGATCTTCTGTCATCAGACCCAAAAGATGGCACAGTAGATGGAGTGATCTACTCAGACACCCTCTCTGGCCAACAGCAAGCTGATTGTAGGAGAGTCCTACAACAGTTTCCTGAACTCTTCTCCTTAACCCCTGGTCAGACACACCTATGTACCCATGATGTGGACACAGGAGACAGCATGCCTGTCAAAAACAAAATCTTTAGACAATCTGACCATGTTAAGGAAAGCATTAAGGTGGAAGTCCACAAGATGCTGGAATTGGGAGTAATTGAGCGCTCTGACAGCCCCTGGGCTAGCCCAGTGGTCTTAGTCCCCAAACCTCACACCAAAGATGGAAAGAAAGAGATGAGGTTTTGTGTGGACTACAGAGGGCTCAATTCTGTCACCAAGACAGATGCTCATCCAATTCCCAGAGCTGATGAGCTCATAGACAAATTAGGTGCTGCCAAATTCTTAAGTACCTTTGACTTGACAGCAGGGTACTGGCAAATAAAAATGGCACCTGGAGCGAAAGAGAAAACAGCATTCTCCACACCTGATGGGCATTATCAGTTTACTGTTATGCCCTTTGGTTTAAAGAATGCCCCTGCCACCTTCCAAAGGTTGGTGAATCAAGTCCTTGCTGGCTTGGAGTCCTTTAGCACAGCTTATCTTGATGATATTGCTGTCTTTAGCTCCACCTGGCAGGATCACCTGGTCCACCTGAAGAAGGTTTTGAAGGCTCTGCAATCTGCAGGCCTCTCTATCAAGGCATCCAAATGCCAGATAGGGCAGGGAACTGTGGTTTACTTGGGACACCTTGTAGGTGGAGGCCAAGTTCAGCCACTCCAACCCAAGATCCAGACTATTCTGGACTGGGTAGCTCCAAAAACCCAGACTCAAGTCAGGGCATTCCTTGGCTTGACTGGGTATTACAGGAGGTTTGTGAAGGGATATGGATCCATTGTGACAGCCCTCACTGAACTCACCTCCAAGAAAATGCCCAAGAAAGTGAACTGGACTGTGGAATGCCAACAGGCCTTTGACACCCTGAAACAAGCAATGTGCTCAGCACCAGTTCTCAAAGCTCCAGATTATTCTAAGCAGTTCATTGTGCAGACTGATGCCTCTGAACATGGGATAGGGGCAGTTTTGTCCCAAACAAATGATGATGGCCTTGACCAGCCTGTTGCTTTCATTAGCAGGAGGTTACTCCCCAGGGAGCAGCGTTGGAGTGCCATTGAGAGGGAGGCCTTTGCTGTGGTTTGGTCCCTGAAGAAGCTGAGACCATACCTCTTTGGGACTCACTTCCTAGTTCAAACTGACCACAGACCTCTCAAATGGCTGATGCAAATGAAAGGTGAAAATCCTAAACTGTTGAGGTGGTCCATCTCCCTACAGGGAATGGACTTTATAGTGGAACACAGACCTGGGACTGCCCATGCCAATGCAGATGGCCTTTCCAGGTTCTTCCACTTAGAAAATGAAGACTCTCTTGGGAAAGGTTAGTCTCATCCTCTTTCGTTTGGGGGGGGGTTGTGTAAGGAAATGCCTCCTTGGCATGGTTGCCCCCTGACTTTTTGCCTTTGCTGATGCTATGTTTACAATTGAAAGTGTGCTGAGGCCTGCTAACCAGGCCCCAGCACCAGTGTTCTTTCCCTAACCTGTACTTTTGTATCCACAATTGGCAGACCCTGGCATCCAGATAAGTCCCTTGTAACTGGTACTTCTAGTACCAAGGGCCCTGATGCCAAGGAAGGTCTCTAAGGGCTGCAGCATGTCTTATGCCACCCTGGAGACCTCTCACTCAGCACAGACACACTGCTTGCCAGCTTGTGTGTGCTCGTGAGGACAAAACGAGTAAGTCGACATGGCACTCCCCTCAGGGTGCCATGCCAGCCTCTCACTGCCTATGCAGTATAGGTAAGACACCCCTCTAGCAGGCCTTACAGCCCTAAGGCAGGGTGCACTATACCATAGGTGAGGGTACCAGTGCATGAGCATGGTACCCCTACAGTGTCTAAACAAAACCTTAGACATTGTAAGTGCAGGGTAGCCATAAGAGTATATGGTCTGGGAGTTTGTCAAACACGAACTCCACAGCACCATAATGGCTACACTGAAAACTGGGAAGTTTGGTATCAAACTTCTCAGCACAATAAATGCACACTGATGCCAGTGTACATTTTATTGTAAAATACACCACAGAGGGCACCTTAGAGGTGCCCCCTGAAACTTAACCGACTATCTGTGTAGGCTGACTAGTTTTAGCAGCCTGCCACAAACCGAGACATGTTGCTGGCCCCATGGGGAGAGTGCCTTTGTCACTCTGAGGCCAGTAACAAAGCCTGCACTGGGTGGAGATGCTAACACCTCCCCCAGGCAGGAATTGTCACACCTGGCGGTGAGCCTCAAAGGCTCACCTCCTTTGTGCCAACCCAGCAGGACACTCCAGCTAGTGGAGTTGCCCGCCCCCTCCGGCCAGGCCCCACTTTTGGCGGCAAGGCCGGAGAAGATAATGAGAAAAACAAGGAGGAGTCACTGACCAGTCAGGACAGCCCCTAAGGTGTCCTGAGCTGAGGTGACTCTAACTTTTAGAAATCCTCCATCTTGCAGATGGAGGATTCCCCCAATAGGGTTAGGATTGTGACCCCCTCCCCTTGGGAGGAGGCACAAAGAGGGTGTACCCACCCTCAGGGCTAGTAGCCATTGGCTACTAACCACCCAGACCTAAACACGCCCTTAAATTTAGTATTTAAGGGCTACCCTGAACCCTAGAAAATTAGATTCCTGCAACTACAAGAAGAAGGACTGCCTAGCTGAAAACCCCTGCAGAGGAAGACCAGAAGACGACAACTGCCTTGGCTCCAGAAACTCACCGGCCTGTCTCCTGCCTTCCAAAGATCCTGCTCCAGCGACGCCTTCCAAAGGGACCAGCGACCTCGACATCCTCTGAGGACTGCCCCTACTTCGAAAAGACAAGAAACTCCCGAGGACAGCGGACCTGCTCCAAGAAAAGCTGCAACTTTGTTTCCAGCAGCTTTAAAGAACCCTGCAAGCTCCCCGCAAGAAGCGTGAGACTTGCAACACTGCACCCGGCGACCCCGACTCGGCTGGTGGCGATCCAACACCTCAGGAGGGACCCCAGGACTACTCTAAGACTGTGAGTACAAAAACCTGTCCCCCCTGAGCCCCCACAGCGCCGCCTGCAGAGGGAATCCCGAGGCTTCCCCTGACCGCGACTCTTTGAATCCTAAGTCCCGACACCTGGGAGAGACCCTGCACCCGCAGCCCCCAGGACCTGAAGGACCGGACTTTCACTGGAGGAGTGACCCCCAGGAGTCCCTCTCCCTTGATCAAGTGAAGGTTTCCCCGAGGAACCCCCCCCTTGCCTGCCTGCAGCGCTGAAGAGATCCCGAGATCTCTCATAGACTAACATTGCGAACCCGATGCTTGTTTCTACACTGCACCCGGCCGCCCCCGCGCCGCTGAGGGTGAAATTTCTGTGTGGGCTTGTGTCCCCCCCGGTGCCCTACAAAACCCCCCTGGTCTGCCCTCCGAAGACGCGGGTACTTACCTGCAAGCAGACCGGAACCGGGGCACCCCCTTCTCTCCATTCTAGCCTATGTGTTTTGGGCACCACTTTGAACTCTGCACCTGACCGGCCCTGAGCTGCTGGTGTGGTAACTTTGGGGTTGCTCTGAACCCCCACCGGTGGGCTACCTTGGACCAAGAACTGAACCCTGTAAGTGTCTTACTTACCTGGTAAAACTAACAAATACTTACCTCCCCTAGGAACTGTGAAAATTGCACTGTGTCCACTTTTAAAACAGCTATTTGTCAATAACTTGTAAAGTATACATGCAATTTTTATGCTTTAAAGTTCCTAAAGTACTTACCTGCAATACCTTTCGAATGAGATATTACATGTAGAATTTGAACCTGTGGTTCTTAAAATAAACTAAGAAAATATATTTTTCTATACAAAAACCTATTGGCTGGATTTGTCTCTGAGTGTGTGTACCTCATTTATTGTCTATGTGTATGTACAACAAATGCTTAACACTACTCCTTGGATAAGCCTACTGCTCGACCACACTACCACAAAATAGAGCATTAGTATTATCTCTTTTTGCCACTATCTTACCTCTAAGGGGAACCCTTGGACTCTGTGCATGCTATTCCTTACTTTGAAATAGCACATACAGAGCCAACTTCCTACATTCATGTTCTTCCATTGGAGGGTCCATGGGGTGATTTCTTCTTTGACCAATGAATAGTGTCTTTTCTCTTAATACTCATCTACGTGTGAGGTGTGTGTGAGGTGTCCTTGGAGTTTTGGAACACAAGTAGCAACAAAGTTGCCAATTAATTCTGCATCAGTGTCTTTATTGTCTGCACCTGCAGAAACTGACCTTGCTTCAAAGGGGATGAAAGTTGCCTAGCACGCAACCTTGAGATAAGGGTATTAGTCATTCTACTGGAAAAATACAGCTTTTAAAGGTTTAAAACACCTCTTTGTTAATACAAGTTAAAATTGAGACCAGGCAACTAGGCCAAAGCCTCTGCTAAATTTAAGCTAAACATATAACAGTTTAACAAGAAAATAATAAAATATAGCTGCAATTATGACACATTAATGCATTTGTCGAGTTTCATGATTAATTAAGCTTGTTTATACTAAATGGCGACCTACTTCGTGGGCACATTTTCTACATACATTATTTTTCTTTGCTAAAACACACATTGCATATACGATTTTGATACATGATATATAAATGTTTGTTAGTCTTTCTTTTTCTGCTTCATCAAGACCTGCGACAAACCTCGACGTGCAGAGTGTGTACTGAGGGGACGCTCATGACATCACACAAAAGCGACGCTCTCACGTTTGAACTTTTTCGGTGTCGTAATCAGCCCAATACAAGCAGAGACTCACACCCGCTCTTGTCGCTTAACCCTGACCCCAGCTTCAGAATTAGCTCAAAAGACGCCTGGTGTCTTCCTAAACTCTGCAGGCCTCGAGGTTTTACTGGGTTTGGTTAAATGAAAATAAACATGGCTTAGTATGTTTAGTGAAGCGCGTCCTAACTAAACTGAATGGGGTGTGAAAAGGAAACGTGCGTCCAGACTGCAAATACACTTTGGTTTTAACCCGCTGTCACGATACGGGCATGGTTTTAATATGCATTAATGAGTATCTTAACCAGCTGTGCTCCGAACGGTTGAAACACTCGAGTACATTGGCTTTCACCCTTACATTGCCTACTAACGCTGCCTGGCGACGCCCATACACTTGGTTCAGAGGAGGGTGGCCATGAGAACACACACAAAGGATGTCTCTAGCTGCCATCGTGTGGATTGTGAACTGTGGAATAAAACACACAGAAGGAACAATAAAGCCTTCAAGCCGCTCCCCTCCGTTGCACCATTTGAAACATTCATACTTGCTTGATACCGCGTCTCATCTCCAAGTATTTCACATTTCACGGGCGTTTGTAGCCTGTCCCTAACATTAGTACATTCAACCTGCTATTAGATTATCGTGAATGCTCCCATGAACGTTTATTTTTGGCCGGATCGACCGTTATTCCTAGACCAATGTACATGACTTTTATTAGACTTTAATTACTGATGTGTTACCACATTAACGCGGGCATATATTCACCTAGTTGCATATGTGTACTTAGTTGTTCAGTTTGTGCATTCAAAACAAGAATTGAGACAGACAGTAGAGTAGGTCTGGCGTTAGCCGCCAGTCTTATTACATTTTCGTTTTGTCATGGTGTTTACAAAATGTTATTGCCGGGATAGCTGTCGGGGTCTCAATGAAAAAAAAAAAACATTGACTTAAGCCAAAAATGTTTTTTGGTCTCAAACAAGCACAGATTCCCATAGTACTCCCTGACACTGAAGGAGATTACCTTGTGTGTGGATGTGCTTCTTGTGAAAGGACAGCATGTCCCAACTCGTAGTGAAGAAGTCAGAAATGGCTGAAGCAGGCTGACGAGTTGCCCCTTGACACATGCTGTAGAGGGTGGGAGAAAAATGTAAATGACAGAGAAAAAGAAAAAAGTCAAGAAAGAAAGAAGAAATGAAAGAAAGTAGGCAAGGAAGAAAGAAGGAGGAAAAGAAGGCAAGGAAAGAAAGAAGGTATAGAAAAAGATGGAAATAAAGAAGAAAAAGAAGGGAAGAAGCAAAAAAGAAGAACAGGAAAGAAACAACAGAAAGGAGAAAAGACAGAAGGGAAGTAGGCAAGAAAGGAAACAATAAAGAAAGGAAGAAGACAACATAATGTAGAACGGTTTCAAGTTGAAACAATATGGTATGATGCAATAGCAGGAGACAGGAACTGAAAAAGCCGGAATGTGCCTTCTGCTCACATCAGTAGAGTCCTGCTACCACATCAGGCTCAAAACACAAAGGTGAAATGAAAGGAATTATATAGTAAAAATAAAAAACACTTGCACTGAAGGAAAGTACCTGATGAGTGGATTAGCTCTTTGTGAAAGAACAAAATGCATTAACTGTAAGTGAAGTTAACCAGTGGCTTTAGTAGACTGACCCATTGCCTCATGCTTAATGCTGTAGTGGGAGAAAGCAAAATGTGAATGACGCAACAACAGAGCAATGGCTTAAAACAGATGGCTGCAAGCCCCTTTAAGGAAGTATAATAGACATATAATTTAAGTAAAATCAAAACATCTTGGCCAGGGCCAAACCTAAAAAGGGAAGTACGCAAAGTGGTACTGTTGATTTTATATTGGTGGCACCTTTGTGTTAAAACAGGCCCATCAGCATAAGACATCACAACACATAAAGGCGACATGTGAATAAACATAGCACCGTAACACATGACACAGTCTTCGTAGTATTGCAAACCATCAGAAAAATGGCTTAACTCGAATGCAAAATGCTTGGGATTATCTACCTCTTTCATAACCTGGTTGAATTTCATGAATACAGCTCTACGTTCTGTAGATGGATAATTAAAATATAAATCTTCCGGAAAAATGCAGAGAACATTCTGCAGTTGTGCATTATATCACATAACAAGAACATCTCAGCCCTTCCAAAAAGCTAATCATGCCATTGGCACTTAAACACAAGCACTGGCAGAGCGTGCCTGAATGTAAAAAAAAAAAAAAAAAACAAAGCAATATGATACGCCCAGCTCTAGCCACGTAATAATACTTTTTTTTATTAGCACTATGACGTGGCCAGCTCTTGCAACCTTATAGCACTTTTTTTTAATTGTGGAAGAGTGGCATTGCTGTCAAACAGCACAGGTCCAATTGTGATGTGCGCCTCCAGTCCAGGTATTGTTCCCTGAATTCTGGGACATGAACGCCTGCTTTTATAAGCGAATAAACACTGCTACAAGTCCGAGAACTCAAAGAAAAAACTGGGAAACTTGGCAAGGCTGGGGTGGCCAGGCGGATTTGCAACACGGAGCAAAGAGGCATGAGGGTGGGAGGGAGCAGTACACCGGCAGCAAGCCAAAACGGACAAGGGAAGTACGGTGGGGCAAGGATACAGACAGGAAAGGAACATGGGGAAGGGAGTACAGGAAGGAGCCAGGTGAAAATTATGTTCTCTCTAGTGTGCTTAAACACAAAGAAATGCATGCAGGAGTATTCTCACAAACACATGCACTTTTAAAGAGTGCTTCAACAAAAAGAAAATAGTAGCCTCTTAAACATGAGCACTCGAGAGAAACACATACTTGGGCCATGGAGTAGGCAGGGACAATCACACGAAGAGGTGGTGACTGCTGCCTGTTCTGACAAATGAGGAACAAGTAAATCAGAGTGACAATGAAGTCAACCAATGGTAAGCAATGAATGGGCCCCAAGGCCACTGTAAGCAAACCAAATGTCTCGGAAATGCTGTCAGACCAGACCTAAAAAGGAGCAAGTGTGTTAGTTTGTGACAGTGAAAGCACTTAGACTGCCCACAACTACAATCCACGCAAGATGGTCTGCACACCATTGCTGTGTTTTATACATTGCTAAATGAAATAATTTCCTTTCTATGATTTAACTCTATTTCTTATCTGTGTGTGGAGACCAAATACTATGAAAAGCTTGCCTCCTCTGAATAGTACTCAGTCCTCATTACATTTGTAGTGTTGTGGTTGGTTATGTGCAGTTTGTGTGTGAGTAGTGTGTAGAACAAACACTATCAAAAGCTACATATCTCTGGATTTCACTTGGTTCTTAGTACTTTTGTAGTGGTATGGTTGGTTATGTGCAAATGGTGTGTGTGTGAATATTAGGTGTTGGAAATGCCCTTTCTGCAGGGTCACCCCCAAACTTTTTGCCTTCCTTCTCCTCTTTTTCTGACCTCATTTTTGCTGGCTTTAGGACTCTGTGCACTTTACCACGGCTAATCAGTGCTAACATGCATATGCTCTCTCCTTAAAACATGGTGACATTAGCTCATCCCCAGTTGGTTTATTTAATTTTTTTGTAAGTCCCTAGTCAAGTGCACTACATGTGCACAGGGCCTGTAAATTAAATGCTACTAGTGCGCTGCAGCACTGGTTGTGCCACCCACATAAGTAGCCCCCTAACCATGTCTCAGGCCTGCCACTGCAGGGCCTCTGTGTGCAGTTTCACTGCCTTTTCGACTTGGCATTTAAAAGTAATTGCCAAGCCTTAAACTCTCCCTTTTCTACATGTGTCACCCCTAAGGTAGGCCCTAGGTAGCCCATAGGGCAGGGTGCTATGTAGGTAAAAGGCAGGGCATGTACATGTGTGTTCTAAATGTCCTGGTAGTGTAAACCTCCTAAATTCGATTTAAACTGCTGTGAGGCCTGCTCCTTTCATAGGATATCATTACGGCTACCCCCATATACTGTTTGAGTGGTAGATCTTGATCTGAAAGGAGTAGCCAGGTCATATTTAGTATGGCCAGAATGGTAATAGAAAGTCCTGCTTACTGGCGAAGTTGGATTTTAGATTACTATTTTAGAAATGCAACTTTTAGAAAGTGAGCATTTCTCTACACTTAAATCCTTCTGTGCCTTACAATCCACGTCAGGCTAGGTTTAGTTGACAGCTCCCTTGTGCGTTCACTCAGAGAACCCCAAACACAGGATGTTCAGTCACCCTTGCACACATCTGCATATTGAATGGGTCTTCCTGGGCTCAAAGGGTGGAGGGCCTGACACTTACATGTCAGAGGACAGTAGCCTGCCCTCACACAAAGGACTGCCACACCCCCTTCTGGGACCCTGGCAGACAGGATGGGACTGAAAGGGGACCTTGTGCTCTTCTAAGCCACTCTTAGATGTTTCCCCCACTTCAAAGGCACATTTGGCTATTTAAGCAGGGTCTCTGACCCTACCAACTCAGACACCTTTGGACAAGATACCGCTGGTGAAGAATCCCTGAACCAGAACCTGCAACCTGCCAAGAGGAACTGCCTGGCTGCCCAAAGGACTCACCTGTCTGCTTTTCTGCAAAGGAATGCTGCCCTGCTGCCGTGCTGTCCTCTGGCTTTGCTGAGACGTGCTCTCCAAGGGCTTGGATAGAGGTTGCTTCCTGTTCCCCGAAGTGTCAGGACCAAAAAGACTTCATCTCTGCAAAAGAACTCCTTGTGCAGCAAAAATTGACGCACAGCTTGCAAGAAGCGATGCACAGCCTGCCTCGGGATGAGAAAATCACTGCACCCTGAACCGGAACGAGGCAGCCCGACTTCCCAACGAAGAGATCAACACAGTGCTAGTGTTGCGACTGCAAATTCGGCGCACGGCTCCGTGGATCGATGCAAAGACGAACCGGAACGACGCAGCCCAACTTCCTGAGAGGAATCGACGCAGCGCCTGCCGTGTGGTAGAAATTTCCACGCAACCCCCACCGGATCGACGCAACCCCTGTGACTTTGTCCTGCATGCCCAGGATTTCAACGCATCGTCCCCGGGGCGTCCGAAAACCCCGCAACCCGAAGAGGATCCCAGTCTCTGGGCCGGAAATCAGCGCAAAACCTGCCCTGCATGAAAACTCAATGACGCATTGTCTGTGTGCGGCAGAAAAATCAACGCACACCTCCCCGTTTTCCACACAACTACTCCTCTGCGGTCCCTTGCAGATAATTTGAATGCAAACCAGGTACTTTGTGCTTGTAAGACACATTTGGTGCTTTTTAAGAACTAAAGACTCTTGATATCATTTTCTAAGTGATATTTCAACATGTACTTATTGAATCTTAATCGTTTTGACCTGCATCTTTCCAGATAAATATTATATGTTTTTCTAAATACTGTGTGGTGTATTTTTGTGGTGTTCTACTGTGTTATTGCATGATTTATTGCACAAATACTTTACACATTGCTTTCTAAGTTAAGCCTGACTGCTCAGTGCCAAGCTACCAGAGGATGGGCACAGGATATTTTGGGTTGTGTGTGACTTACCCTGACTAGAGTGAGGGTCCTTGCTTGGACGGGGGGATAACCTGACTGCCAACCAAAGACCCCATTTCTAACATTAGGCATATGCAGGGGGGAGACATCTTGCTTTTGGCAGGGAGGACATTCAAAAGGTGAGGCTCCCAAGGCATGAGACCCCTGGCTCTGCTACTTTCACCTGTGGAAGTAAGGCAAGGTTTCTAGGTTTCTAGGTTCCACATTTCACAGCTCCTTGGACCGGGGTATGCCAAAAGCAAGTCAGGAGCTGAGGGTCTACCGGTCCAGGCCTGATGGCCCGGGCAGCATTTGGGCTCGGCCGCAGACTGAATCTCATCATAGGACCTCACTAGAGAGGGCCTCCTGCAGGGGGGACCTGAAGATGAGAGTGCATTTGGTTGTGCAATCAATGCATTAATTTCGGGGGGCCGGACAGAGTGTGTTGGGTACTCACTCTCTACCCTGGGTGTCACAGGTTGCAGACAAGAAGTTCATGGAAAGCAAAAGCACCCCAACGTTTTGTGTACCTCAGAGCAAGACTTGAGACACTGGGATATTATCCTTGTTATCAACATGGAGTTTCAAATCGCCTAAGTTTGTGTAACATGTGCAGTGATGTTCAATGGCATTGCTCAGGGAGTATTGAATGTGGTGGCTGTCCCTGGAGGTCTGTAAATTAAGACTTCTAAAAATCAAACATTATGTGAGATTTTACTGTAAAAGCCACTACCTTCAACATCCATTAGCTCAGAGAGTGGAAAAGCAGTGTCCTGAAATGTGTCTGAGTAGAAAAAAGCCAGGCTCCCGCCCTTTTTTCCAATTCGGTCCATGTGCATTATGGCGTACCCCTGTGGAGCTGTCTTTGCTATGTTATGGTTTAAAGATTCATATAAATAGATTTCTTTTAGGAATAGAATATCTGCTCTTGTATCTATCAGTAGGTCAGCTATATCTAAAGTGTGCTTAGGAAGGTACCATGTATTCATCTGTTGAAACTGTCAGGTCTCTTGGTGTGGTCTCTTAATTTCAGTGTACATTTTTACCGATGATGTAACCCATTTTAGCTTGTTTTTCCAGCAGCCATAACTAGCTGTGTACATGTATTGCAAGACACAGGATGAGATAAAAGTTGTACCTTGATTCCAGCTTTACATCCCTTTTCACGTTCTTCGGAGGAGTAGGCCAGTTTTGTGAAAGATTTTTGGGAGAAATGGTACAGCATGGCTGGCGCTGGCTGCGGAACAAATGCAGTGGGCACAGGCGGGCTTTGACTGGCAGTTATGTGCTTCATTGATTTTGGCAAAGAAAAATAAAATCTCAAAATAGTCCAGCAGCAGGCACACAGTACAAGTAGGCCAGTATTCCAATGGTAAAACGAATAGCAAAGCAAAAAAAGAAGTGATGTGTGGATGATTTGGTAACTAAACTCAAATGGTAGTCTCCTAATAGGAGAGTATTAGATGGCGAAAGAGAACAAGAGGTAAAGAGGCTCGCCAGTTGTTAGGCTTTGACTCTCTACAAGGACAAACAAGGAGAAGGTATGGAATTAGACAACTACGGTCCTATTCAGGAAGGTAAATCGCCAAGCAGAGCTCTCCGCACAATTAGATTTACACCTGCGGGCAGACCTCCATCCAAATGGCATTCACCATTTCTAGGTGAAAATATCTGCCTAGTATCTGGATTTAGGAGTCTCTTGATAGTGGAAAAACGTGTTTTTTTCTCATAATTGATAATGGGTCACATAGCAACCAAGTATTAAAATCAATATACAATTCTGTGGTTTAGTCCCGATGTTTTCAGTACATTTAACCCAATCGTCCTGTTTTTGTTCTTTCTTCCATAGATGCCATAGTCTAACATATCTCAGTCTGCGGTACTGCGAGAATGTAACTGACTCTGGAATTGAACTTCTAGGAAACATGGATTCTTTAATATCAATTGATCTCTCTGGGACCAGTATATCTGACCAGGTAACAAAATATCAATGATCATTGTGATTGACTGGCAACTTTGTATTCTACCCAATGAGCTTATTCCCTTGTTTTTTTGTTGTTGTTTTTTTTTAATGTGCAGCGATCACTTCTAATCATTGAGTAAAAGGTCACCATATGTCAACATTTTAATATGGACATCTTTTGGTGATTCTGGATGAGCATGCTGGTTCAAGTCACGTAGTGGGGGCGGTCCAGGCAAGGCAGTAGTAAATCTTCCACTGTTACATACCAGCACTGATTCATTGTGCTCCTCTTGAAGTACACATTTCTGTAGGTATAGTTTGGTGAACGAAAGGGAACTGAAGTAAGGTGGTGGTGTTGCCTGATGTCTAACAGATGTGCAGTGTAAAAGTGACAGTGTATGAGCACACAAATGTGTAAATGGGGCACAAAGCACATAGTTCTCTTGGATGGCAGTACCCTTGTTTGTCTAAGGCCTAATTTAGCATCTTGATGATTTATTTTAAGTTGGAAACTTGAAGGGATTCATGGCACAGAGGAAAAATATTTCCAGTCCCTGTTTCGTGCTTAGTTGCTAAATTTAAGATTGAATTGTGACCACACAAAACTCACATTGTGCAAATGAACTAACTTAACATTGTGGTATCCAGTTTGTGGCTTGGAAGCATTAGTAGCCCACAGGGAGGACCAGATGATTCTACAGCTCATAAAAGTTCCCTCACTAACATCTGTGCTCTGTTAGCGAAAGATGGCACATGCCCACACTAGTGGTGAGCAGTAATGGATGTACAACGTTTTCAGCAGCTTAGAGCTTTTATAAGAACCTCTATGATTTCTGTGAATCTGGAAAACCTTTCAACTGGTTGAAATGATCCAATGTGACCCACTTCCAGACTGCCAGAGGCCACACCAACTTACGTACTTGTGTCATAAGTTCCCTTGTAGCTTGAATATTGGCGATCAGAACTGGGCCCCTCAAATTACACAGAGACCAGTCTAATGTATTGCTGTTTACTGCTTCAGAAGACAGAAGTTACTGTGGCACCCACCCTGTACTATTACCTTAAATGGGGCGGGGGAAAGTCAGGAGGCTTCCGTTGATCCCTGATTGGGGTAACCACACGCAGCATTAGATCACTGAATATTTACAGGCCCGCTTGGATGCCTATTCAGTCCATTGAGTATTGTACAATATGGAGCGAACTTATATGTTCCTCAGCTAAAGCACAACTGTTTACAGTACATTGTTAACATCCAGACTTTCTATCCTTTCTGCTTTTGCTTGTTGGTTCAACAACAAGAACAGAAATCATATAATCATAGTCAAATCTGGAGGGACTTTGGTAATGTAGTATTGAGGCACTGTAAGGCCACGTACATCAGAATATCAAACCGTGGGTTTCTTGTTGTCTTGCTTTTCCTGTTGTACTGTGCCATTGCAATGTCACATTCAGTAGAATATCAGTATGCTCGTTCAGTGGAATGTCAAGCATGGGTTACTTCTTGTTGGATGCTGGTCCTGTTCTAATGTGGCACTGCAGTGCTTTCTTCAAAAGACTATCAAACATGGTTCCTTGTTGTGGTGTGTGTATCCTGTTGTGTTGTGGCATTGAGGTGCCATCTTCAGTATAATATCATGCATGGGTTTCTTGTTGTTGTGTGGTTATTTATCACAGTATGGTCTCAAATCCTATTGATGGATGGGGTGCACAGTTCACCTCTCACACATACAACTTCCTGATCTTCTTGTAGTCTCTTGGCTTCTCTCCATGACTGTTAGTTGTATTCTTAGAGTTGGAGGCCGTGGACGCATCAGCTAGTGCAGTACTTAAATTGTGTGTGCATGTTCCTCTCACATAAAAGTTTCCAACCTTTCTCACTCCTCTGTTTAAATTCTGATCAACATAGTATTGTGCACACAAAATAGGCTTTTGTTTTTTTCAAGACAAATTCTTTTTGTTGCAGGCACCTGCCATTTGTCTGATTTCACAGTGTGGTTAATTTCTCTTTTATTGAACGATTACCTCTGGGAAATATTTGTGTTGTTGCATTGCTTGTCTAGCTCCCACCAGATACTAATGCTCACTTTTTGTAAACTGTCTGGCTTTGCTGTATAGTGCTGTACTATATTGATCGATCGCCATAATTAAGTTGTTTGTCAGGTAATTTTTTCATGTGAACCACCTCAAAAACTCAACTTATGGAGATCGACTGTTTTCTTATACAGTAAAGGCAAGAAGAAAACAGTGGATGAACTTTAGGGGCCCAAAACACAAAGTTACTTTAGTGTAGTAAAGTTACAAGTGCGTGGTCTTCAAAATCATGGCAGAGAGTCTGCACTCAGGGCGGAATCTCTGCATGGTGTACTGCAGAGTGCACTGTGTGGGGATTCTGCCCCAAGTGTGGAGATGTTTAGACTCTGCATTCGTAACTTTACTACACATAAGTACCTTTGTGAATCAGGCCCTTGATGTCAAAGCAGACAAGATGTTTGTGCTTAAATTGTACTCTTTCATCGACATTTATAGAGTGGTTAATGACCGTACGTGACAGACTTCTAATACACTGTGGTCCCATTTCATTCTCTCCCCAAATTCTGCTGTGCCCAATCTGTTGTCGCTATTTGGAATGTTAGGGTGCTGACATGGTAGAAAAAACATGCTTGCCGTTCAATCAAGTTAATTTGATTTTTGTCAATGGAGAGTGTGATGCAGACCTACCAGCTATCTTTCTGTTTTTTACGGTATGGTTAAGTACATTTACAATCATTGAATTGCTGAGGTGAAGCTTCTCAAGATGCTGGCATGCTGTGTATGAGAAGTGACATAGAAGAACAGTGCAGAGAGATGCCTGGTGGTGTAAGATAGCAGCAATCCGTGCTGGGCCTGAGCAGTCCTAAATACAGCTGCTATTAACAATTAATTACCATAACCAAATGCAGTCAGAACTTGGGCTCAGTTACATCCAGGAGCGGTTACATCAAGCAACCAGAGAATTCCATAAGGTGTCTGTTTTGGAGCGACAGAGGCCCAACACTGGATGCACGTTTAAGCAACCAGATAATACTATAGGGTGTCCCCTCAGGAGCACCTGAAGCTCAACCACTAATGGCACTGTTAAGAAACCAGAGATTGATATTTAAAGTCTAGTAGGCACCTTTGGGGAGCAACATTTATACAACCATCTGTGGAATATTTTCTGAGGAGTCCACTTAAAACAGCACGCTCCAATCATGATAAAATGGTTGTGAGTTCCACCTAGTAGAGGTGTTGGCCCTACCTTCCACCGTGGGTCGCGATATCAATCAATCAATCAAATAATTTCTTAAGCACACTACTCACCCAGTAGGGTCTCAAGGCGCTGGGTGGCGGTTACTGCTTGAAAAGCTATGTTCTCAGGTGCTTTCTGAAGGTTAGGATGTCCTGGGTCTTGCTTAGGTTGGTGGGGAGGGAGTTCCAGGTCTTGGCGGCGAGGTGGGAGAAGGATCTGCTGCCGGAGGTGGTGCATTGGATGCGGGGGACTGTAGTGAAGGCCAGGTCAGTGGAGCGGAGCTGGCGAGTTGGTATGTGGAAGTTGACTCGTTCGTTGAGGTAGGCCAGTCCAGTGTCGTGGAGGGCTTTGTGAGCGTGGATGAGGATTTTGAAAATGATCCTTTTGTTGATGGGCAGCTAATGTAGGGATCTGAGGTGGGTGGATATGTGTTTGTGGTGAGGGAGGTTGACGATGAGACGTGCGGCTGGGTTCCGGATTCGCTGGAGTTTTCTTTAAAGCTTGGCTGTGGTCCCTGCGTAGAGGGCGTTGCCGTTGTCCCGTCTGCTACTTATGATGGCGTGGGTGACTGTTTTTCTTGTTTCTAAAGGGATCCATTTGAAAGTCTTGCGTAGCATGCAAAGGGTGTTGAAGCAGGAGGATGATATGGCGTTGATTTGCTGGGTCATGGAGAGAGACGAGTCCAGTATGATGCCAAGGTTGCGTGCGTGGGTGGTGGATGCTGGGGTGGTCCGAGGGTGGTGGGCCACAAGGAGTCGTTCAGTGCTGTCTTGTTGGGGCCGAAGATGATGATCTCTGTTTTGTCTGAGTTCAATTTGAGGTGGCTGGCTGTCATCCATTTGGCGATGTCGAGGAGTCCGGCATGCAGGTTCTTCTTGGCGGTGGCTGGGTTCCTAGTGAGGGAGATGATGAGCTGGGTGTCGTCAGCATATGAAATGATGGTGATGCCGTGGAGGCGGAGGATGTTGGTGAGAACAGCCATGTAGATGTTGAAGAGGGTGGGGCTGAGGGAGGATCCTTGGGAGACCCCACAGATGATCTTGGTGGCTGTAGACCGGAAAGGAGGGAGGCGAACTCTTTGTTTACCAAAGAGAGAGTGTCCAGTTATTGATTCTGTGGAAGAAATGCAGTTAGATTACCCACTAGGGGATGAGTGTGAGTAGGAGGAAGATGTTCTTAATCTCTCTGCCCTTTTAAATGGATGCCAGGTTAGGAGACGTATAGAAGGAGCAGGTGGGGTAGGGAGCAGCAACCAACAAGCATTGGCATAGCCAATAGGTCTCAATTTTTGGACCTTATAAGTTTTTAACCATGCAACTCATTATCCTAGGTTCTGTTCTGCCATCGATTGAAGAGCTATACAATTGCTACATGCAACCCTAAAAAAATGCCAATTGTGTTGGGGAAAGGATGTGGCATAACATTTAGAGCTGCCGACTTTGGAATTGGGAAGCCGGGTTCGAGTCTCAGCATTTGCAGTTAAAAAAAAAATGATAAAACTTAAGTTTTAATCCAAGGAGCAGTTAATTAAAAAAGCATTTTTATATGAAACATTAAGCAGGGCACTGAGCTATGTGGGCTCCAAAAGTGAATCAGGAATTAAAGTTTGTTTACACACGCATACATGGCTGCATTCTGGTTGTCAAATGGCGTCAGCTGAGTGCATTTCTTGGACACGAGCCAAGTGCTCCGAAACAAACCATGGCGGATATGGAGCAGCACACGAGCAGGAAACTAACAAACAAGCCAAAGCAAAACAAAAAGGTAGTGCACCCACACAAACGTAAATGGGCGCTCGTGCAATAATCCATGTAACATGGTCATTCTTAAGGGCGGGAGCAAAAAAGTTAAAAGGTGGGACAAAAGTAAAGCACTTACCAAAGAAACCAAAGGAATTTTAAAAGGCAGGCCACAGAACGAATTAAAGTCATGAGTGTGGTGCAAGCCCACAGGTGTAGATTACAGTACGTCGATAGCGCATGCGCACTACTTATGGAACCTTGCTGTAAACGGAACCTTCAGAATGAGAAAGAACAAAGGGTAGGAAATAGAGGAGCAGCCGATTACAAGGCCCAACATTTGTTGGTAGTCATGGTTCATGTTTTAGCAAAACCCTACTGGATACAGCCCCTCCCCACAGTATCAATAAGTAAACAGAGAGTTGGGGATGCTTGCACTAATTTGTCATCCTCGCATCATGCCTTATCAGGGTAAACTATTCTAAATCTTGTCACGATATAAGCCACTTATAATAAGAAATAAGTGAACTGTAGATTTAGCAGTTTAATTCTTTTATTGTTTATTTTTTTGCACAGGCAACATGTACTTCACTGTCTTACAGAATGCAGGCCTGGAGCTTTTTCATGGGCTAGGCTATATCTAAAAAAAAAAAAAAAAAACAATATTCTTGTTGTAGGTCCAGAGAATATGGCGATAAGTTGAGGTGAAGTCGTGCTCAGGAGGAAATTGATGGATACGCTGGTGAAAGTCATCAAAAAGTCTTGTGAGCTCTGTTTAGTGTTCAGGGTGCTTTGGGAAAATGCCCAGTTCATGG
This sequence comes from Pleurodeles waltl, assembly GCF_031143425.1. Lineage (NCBI taxonomy): Eukaryota > Metazoa > Chordata > Amphibia > Caudata > Salamandridae > Pleurodeles > Pleurodeles waltl. The sequence continues at coordinate 916,573,693 of NC_090442.1, read as the reverse complement.
GGACACGTGTTTTTGTTTTTAGGTCTTGGCAAGACTAGGCATGCGCTGTCTTGAGGAGACTGTTATATATACTTTGTGGGCTTCAGCTGACCCCTGCTGTCGCTCTCAGATTCTTTTTCCTTATTTGTCCATTGCATGCATGCATCATGCCTCTTCCTGTGTTTAGCCATGCCCAAGAGCATGGACCAATTACTAGTATCCATCCACTGCTCCATTTTAGAAACTATTTTAGGAACTACTTTTTTCTTTGTTAAAGAGCACTTGTGTTTTCACTCGCTCCGAGCTCCTCTGTAAACAGGCCTGTGAATCTTGTCTTATCACATCACATTTGTTCTGCATTCAGAGACCGAGATCAAATGTCAGATGCTGTTTGCCAAGGGCACCTGTTTACCTTTCTTTCTCTGTCTTCAAAGTGAGTGGATTTTTTTGTTCATATCTTGGTGTTGCTTACCCGTTCCCAGTAGTCACCACTTTCGGTGCATGCTCTGTTTGGTTTATGTTGCATCAGTCTTTTTCCCACTCCTTCTTGTAAGTCTTCCCTTTCGTCACTGATGAGACGCAGCCCTCCCACAGAAAATGCCTTTTTCTGTTGCTGCTTGGGAGAGACCATCACTGCTCTTCTGTTTGTGCTCAGCAGCATCAGACGCCTGTAGTAAACGCAGAAGTGCCAAAGCTTGGCTGAGACGCAGTTTTACAACTCTGAATACAACAGCACTGGTCCCACTATACAAGGGTTCTGCAAAGTCGGTCCTGGAGAGCCGGGTCCATGCTAGGTTTTTAGCATATCCACATTTAGAATAAAGATGTTTCAGAAATCTACATCTTCCTAAATGTGGATATGCTAAAAATCTGGCATGGACCCGGCTCTCCAGGACCGACTTTGCAGAACCCTGTACTATACTATAACACTCACCGAGATCCACCACCAAACACTCAAAGCATGTCTCACAAGCCTTCCCGTGTGAGGCCTTGTTTATTTGGCGTCTGCTCCTCATATTTTTGCTAACTTGTGTCTGTATCGCATAATATTGTTACAATTCAAGATTTATACACAGAGTTTGAGGTGCGTGAAGTCGGACCCCTGTTGTTTAAGGAGGGAGACTTCTAGGCGTCAAATGAATTAGAGGAAAGCCTGAGTGCGATTTGTTTTGGAAAAGTAGCCACAAGTTCCCCAAGCTTAGTGGAAAATAGTTTCCGTTAGTTTGTGTTTCTAGGCCTGCCTCTTTTGTTGTCAGATGTAAACTATAGATGCTCTAATGGTTGAACTATATACAGACTGGCGTTTGCAATTATCTCACTATTGGGTGGACGGTTAGCCAGGTGAACTATCACATCTGGCCTCTGGGTGGATGTCAAACTTGTTTAAATCTGTAAGCATCACATCTAGTGTTTTACGGTCTTATTGTTGCAGTCTGGGTCACAACCGCATTATGTGTTTGGAAACCTCTTCCAAGTTGTGCTAGCAATGTATGAAAACAGTGAGCGTCAGGCATACTAGTGCTGTAAGCCTTATTGTACTCGCAATTGCGGTTTGAGTCACAACCGTTTTGCGACTTTAGAAACTTCCCTTTTTCTAAATGTTGAATCTGCGTTGTTTTAGTATTTGTTGCTGTTGAGTAATCTAGTTCTTTTGAGTTCGGACACCATGCCACACAATTCCACTTTACACCATGCCATAATTCAACTCAACATAATGCCACTTCACGCCACGCAACATAATTTCACACAACACCACACAATTCCACACCACACAATTCAACACCACACGATTCCACACTACACAATGTAATTACACTCCACATAATACCACCCAACATCACATAATTGAACACATACTTACTCTCTACTCATTATCACATAAATACACCCCACATAAATACACTTTACGCCACATAACAACAATCCATAGGGATGCACTCCTTACCATGACACATAATTTCACTCAGTGCCACAGTTTCACGCCACACTCTTAAACTCTGCACAGTTCCATTCCACATACCCTAATTCCACATTCAACCACATAATTCAAGTCAACAATTCCACTGCACACCACAATCAACACCAGATAATTCCACTTCATGCTACAAAATTCAACACTGCACCTCATAATTCCATTCGACTGTGTGCCATTCAACAACACACAATACCACTCCACATAATTGCACTCCATGACACACAGCCCCACTCCATTTAATTCCAGGACATTCAATTGCACGTAATTGCTATCCACATAATTGCACTGCACACCATGCCACATAATTCCAATACCCATAACTCCAGTCAACACCGTACAATATCACGCCACACAATTCCACAGCAAGCAGTTCCAGTCCCCACCAATTCCACTCCACACACATCCATCTCCACTGCATAACACATGACTAAAAGACAGTGATATTGACAACGCCTATAGCTCTCGGATTGCCGAGAGCTATTGGCTTTGTCAATGCTTGTTTTCTAAAGACAGACCCAGTGCCGGCATAACATGGTGTACTTACCATTAGTGTTTTGTTTTTTCCCCAAAGCGACTTTCATAATAGATTCTGGAGCTACGATGAATGACCAAAGGCCAGACAACTCTAGTTTTGGTGGGCTAGGCATGGATGGAGTGGCGGAGAGGAGCGCTTTCAGAACCCTGCTGTTTGGCGGCTGATCCAAAGATGATAAGAGGCCCACAGTATCCTAACCTTTACGTGCTGAGCAGCGGGCAGCTGTTCCAAAGGGACATGTGGGATTTGCAGCTAATTTAAACATCGGAATAGAAACGTCATTCTGAGCATTCAGACACCTGCATGTAAAGACACTGACACATTTCTGTTGAACTACATTTCTGTTTCTCTACGTTTTGACCCCAACTAGGTTTTTCCTAACAAAGCCGCAGCCAAGTCCTCCATGTTTTGTTCTGTGACACTGTAAAGCCATCCACATGTTTTCTGCACCATGATGAAAGGTTAGCCTTGCACAGCCTGGTGGCATTGTCACACCTAGCATACATTATAGGAGTGGTATGCTCGTTTAATCACACTTATCATTTGAAATAAAATCCTGAAGTAGAACGTGATCACTTTTCACCCAGCCGCACAGTTTGTACTTTCTCCCACATGAGCTTCATTGCCATTAGGAAAGCACCATCCACATTTACATGGGAGAACACCCCCCCCCCCGTCTGCCAGGTTAAGCCATGTAAGCTCCCCACTGACGTAAATAAAGCAAGTCCTTTCTAAGGAGCTAGACCAATTGCATGTATGTACATTAGTAGATTGAAGACTATTACAAGTAGCAGTGAGTAGCAGTGACAGAGACAGCTTCACTTACAACTTCACCAACTGTGGCCTACACTTTTAATGCTTTCTTGGTTCATGCTGTCCTGCACCAAGAAACCGTGTAAAAAATGGACAATAATCGATTAAAAGATGGTCTTGACTCAACAGGAACATTTAAACCAATCTTGCAGCATTGTTAGGTACCTAGAGTTGGTGGTCGTGTATCAGCCTAAGAAATGCCTTACATCCCTGTCGAACCCTAACCAATATGGTAGCCATTGCCAAGCTAAAAAATATATCAGCTGTTGAACCCACACAGACACAGAAGCATGTTGGTGTTATTATGAATGGAAGACAAGGAAGAACAAAGGAGGGCAAGCATATTATGTAAATCAAATGGGTGGTGGTGAAGAGTCCTGACGCATTCCACAAGAAAGCGAACTCAGTTAAAAGGCTACAGCAAACGTATAACCTGGTTATGATTGGGCAAAACAGACCGGACACTTACTGGCAATCTCAGCCCTATCCAAGTCAGACGATTTAGTGAGAAGTCCTGAACAATAATGTAGATGAGTCTGACAGAATTCCACTGTCAGCTCACCTCAGTCCGTCTAGCAGTGAAAAGAGGTGTGCTCAGTCCTTTAGATATGCTGGAATTCAGTGGAAAGAGTAAGTCCCTTGAGTGACATGGACTCTGTCCACCCAGGTTGGACCGTGCCCACGCAGGGATGGTGTGGCTTTCTTCACTAAATAACTGAAGTCTTCAGAGAATACAGTGGTCAGTGAAGATGTGGTCCAAGGGACATGGTTTCTATGGGTGCCAGAGGAGTTAACCCAACAGCAGCCACTGACAGAGGCATGAGGCAATAACACTGCACTGATTCCTGAGGCTTCACACAAGCCGGGTTGGAGGATGATCCAGGACAAGGCTGCAACTCATTCAACCATTTACTGTCTTGCAGAGTGAGTTTCTTTTGCTCGAGCAGCAGGTTGGGCCCCCACCCCTCTTGCAGCTTCTCTTACACTGAGACGATTTCTCTCTCTACCACCAGACTCAAGCAGCACATTTGATTTGGCAGGGCCTAAGGTCCTTGCCAATAACTTTTCTGCTCTCCCATCACCCAAACATTGCCTGGGAGATACTCAAACCTGGCCTCCAGCTTTGATGCAAGAATACTCAGACCGCAAGCAACAAGGTCTTTTTGAGGCATTTTATTTAAATCTGGCATAATTGTGCAAGGTTGGCATTAGTAGGGTGACCACCTCACTTCAGGCCATCAATGACACTGTCCCGGTTCTGGTATTTTCACCTACAAATCATTGATTACAGGTGTATTTATCTAAATAGTTCAGTGGAAACAAAACAAGTCTTCAGCACCCAAAATGCATTACGCTATCACATGGAAGTCCAGGACTGAAAACAGTGTCCATCAGCTGGCTAGAGATGTCATACTGTAGCACCAGCCCTGACATTCCTCAAGGCCGGAGGGCCAAGAGCTCCAGCAGCACATTCTTTTCTAACTCTCCACACTTCTCAGACCCCCAAGCGCGCACTTTAAGGCAGGGCTTTACCTTCTCTCCTAAGAAATTTGGAGGCTGACAACTCATGTCTTGAAGTGATAAAATCATGTCCCTTCCCACAAACCTACTCGGTCTCTCCTGTCATTCATTAAACTTTAAGAGGTCTACAAGGCTACCAGTTTGCTTCTGTGTATTATGCAACATATATTTCTAGTGCCGGAGCCAGGTTTGCTCTTTAGTCCACAGAGCTTTCTTCTCATTCTATCATTTGCGTCTTCAATACCATAGTGCTCTGGGAATACATTCACAAGAGTGAAGAAGATGCATACATTGAGTAGGTAACCTTGCAATTCTTCGCTCCTGAATCTGCACTTGCAGGCAGGTGGCTTGTTAACCTGTGCCACAGAGATTCTGTAGCAGAAATGGAAGCAATATTACTCATACAGGCAACTGGGAAACAAACCAGCATTTAAATTAAGTATAGTCGAAATCTAAAGGACATTTGTAGGGATAGGAAAACTAAATGAACATGTTGAATATCTTGCTTGCAATTTTATCTTTGGTCCAAGACACTCGACATGTAAACCTCCAGTGTCTTCTTAATGCTGCAGGCTCCTGTCGCCTCTTCTGCTACACTTTAAAGACTGCTTTTAGGTTTCTGGTTTATCCACAGTGGAGCCCCGCAGGACTGGCCGCAATTCAAAATCTATTCTTGACACCACTTTGTTGAAACTTTTAACGCTCCAATTTATCATGTGGGTTTATTTTCCATAGACAGAAAACGGGAAACAGCCCTGGATGAAAAACTATCATTCTCATCATCTCACACCGCACAAGTTATCCTGATTTGCAACCTTTGTTCATTTTTAGATTTGTTAATGTTGTAAATGTGGCTCTGTAGTTTCTGAATCTTATTCACAGCAGAATTACAGTGCCAGAAGATTTTAATAAAAACAGTATGGCATGATACCAGAATAACAACACTCTGCTTTATAGGTTTTGTACTTTTTATAAACTCTTTAGTGTAGAGCCGGATAGTGAAGACGACTATTAAACATCCCTCAGAGTCATTATGCACTTTACTCTTATATTCAGTTTTTTTCTCATTCTTATGTTGTGGGTATCCTGCTGCCTAGTGGCAAGACCAGAAACTGCTTCATAAGTTGTTAATGGTGCACCAATTTGTCAGGAGACACTGAATTTAATCATTAGGAATATTAGGAGGTATCTGATAGAGACTTCTAGCTGCAGCTTCCTTACCTTTGTATTCCCTGGCGTCAGCTTCAAATCCGGAATTTTTTGCTGAGCAATACCCTGTACATGCCGTCCGGTGGTGTTGTTTGGATCTGCGTGCATCGTTCGGCTCTGTTTGGCGCTGTCAGCATCATTGGAGCTGTTTGTGACATCATGGTCACCTATAAAGGCACCACCCTGGCGCGCGTATGACAGTTGTTTTCCTTCTGTGCCAGTTAAGCGCAGGTCCGGGATCGAGGTGCCCTCTGCCTTTTTTCGACCCTTTTGTTGCAGATTTTTCATCTGTGCGAGATGTCCTTGAGGAAACTTGTTTGGAGCCTGCCATTGCGCCATGTCGGTGACAGACCACCACCAGGTAAGTCTCTGGTGCCTTGACAGAGACCACGTCTCGAAGTCATGCTCCGACAGCCCGGCAATAGCCCTGAAAGCTTTGAAAGAGCAGTCTCTGAAGCTCATGGCCCAGCAGTCGACGTCGGTAGGGATGACTCCTAGGAGGTTACGGTCCCGCTCGAGGAGGAGTTTGTGGGACCGCTACAGGAGCCCTAAGTCGTCTTCTTCTCATTCGTGGTCCTCCGGGCACCCGGGGAAGAGGCACAAAAAGAAGAAGTCCACGAGGCGTCACAGGAACGTTGACGTTCTGAGCACAGTTCCGCGGAGCCGATGCCAGGGCCGACATCGCGTCTCTCTCCATCCAGGACCCGGAGTGACCCCTGCTCATTTTAAAGAATTTTACAAAGTCATGCGCCTCATATTTGAGTGGGCTGCCCCCGCGGGTGGGTCTTTGGGGGCTGCAGGGGCCCCACCGGGTTTGCCACCAGCAGCTTTGGCGCCATTGGGGACCCAAGAATCCGATATCGGAGCCGGACCGATGCCGGTTCCACACAGTCGGCCTCCTCCAGCGTCGGTTCAGAGGTAGACTCTCCTCCCACTGCCGGCGCCCACTGGTAGTGTGAGCCCCATCCTCATTCTGGATAATCTGGAGCCGGAATAACATCTTATGATGCCAATTCTGACTTCGACGGCACCGACACGGCCCAGATCAGTGCCTGAGGCTTATTTCAAAGAGCCAGCCAGAGGTGAGGAATGGAAGGGGTCTGATGACCCTTTAGGGTATGGTTTGGAGCAGGACTGGTATGAGTATCTAGGGGAAGCCAGTGGACTGGATACTTCTCCAGATACTGGCATGCTTTCACCTCCTTTTGTAGCTATGGAGGAGGGAGCTTCATATGCCGTGGTGGTGTGTAGAGCAGCTGAGGACTTGGACCTAGAGTTGCCTACGGTGCCGGTCAGGACTAACATCCTGACAGAGGTGCTTCAGCCGGGGGTTTCTACATCAGAGCCGATGATACCCTTCAACGAAGCCTTACTGATGTCCTGCTGGGGACATGGTCCAAACCCAGCACAGGGGCTCCTGTAAATAGGACAATCAGCTGGCGCCATCGACCAGCTCCTACTGACCCTAGTTTACTCACCCAACACCCCACCCCAGAGAGCTTGGTGGTCCAAGCCTCCACTTCCCATATTGATTTCCCTTCCGCTCCCCGGATAGGGAATCCAAGAGGCTGGACCAACTTGGGAAGAAGATATTTTCTTCCTCCAGCCTGTCATTGAGGTCCATAAACACCTCATGCCTATTGGGCCATTTTTCCCATACTTTATTGGATATGGTGGCACAGGTGCTGCCCAGGTCCCACAGGGCGTACAGGACACTCTCACTCAGACTGTCAGAGATGAGAGAGATGCAGCCAAGTTTACGATTCGGTGTGGTTTGGAAACAACCGACTGGCTGGGCAGGGCGATTTCATCGACAGTGGCCCTTCGTCACCTCGCTTGGCTTCGTACAACAGGCTTTTTGGGTAATGTCCAGGCAACCTGACGGCTATGCCCTTCGATGGCTCAGGCCTTTTTGGAGAAAAGGCAGACTCAACGCTTGTGCGGTTCAAGGACTCTCAAGCTATGGCCAGATCCTTAAGCCTTCCTTTCGCCTCTTTCGAGGCCTCGGAAGGAGCGTGGTACCACACCACCCACAGGTCAGCCATCATCACTGCATCCAGTGCACGGACGAGGTTGTGGTACCTTCAGACCCAGGGGCTCTAGCCAGATGTCGGCCACCACCCTGCCCCCCTTTTCCACAGCACCCACGCCCTGCTAGTATGATTCTGCAAGACCATGTTCGTCCAGTTGGAGGGAGGATTCAATTTCATCTCACTCACTGGTGGTCCATAACATCGGACAAATCATACACAAGGGCTATTCCCTACCAGTGGCGGCCCGTCCTTTAGGGCGAAGGGGCCACACCCCCCCCACCTTTTGTCCCCCATGAAGAGTGTCTGTCAGGCTGAACAAAGGTCAGCCTGACACACTCTTCATGTTCAGGTCAGGCAGCTAGGAGCAGACATGCATGATTTGCGCAGACTCCTGGCTGCCTGAGCTGAACTTTGCTGGGTTGAGGAGATCACAGCTCCTATGGGCGTGACCTCCTTAGCCCAGCAAAGGTGCCTCGAGGCCCTCCCTTGGGTGATGAGGAAAGTGTCACCAATTGACACTCTCCCTGGGCGCTTCAGTTTAAGCCCTGAAGTGCCCAGGGCGAGTGTCAATCAGTGACACTTCGTCACAGAGTGGGATGGGGTCAGCAGTCTCACTGACCCCATCCCACTCTGTGACAAGGCTGGGCCTGCTGCCTTCCCTCCTTGGCTGACCTAAGGTCAGCCAAGGAGGGAAGGCAGCAGTCCCAACCCTCCTGGGACCTGGAGGCCGAAGGTAAGTGTGTGTGTGTGTGTGTGTGATGTTTCATATTGAATGTTTGGTGCGTGCGTGCGAGCATGTTTGAATGGTATGAATGTTGTTAATGGATTGCGTGCGTGTGTGAAAGAATGAGTGTGTGATGTTTTAAAATGAATGTTTGGTGCGTGCGTGCATGTTTGAATGGTATGAGTGTTGTTAATGGATGTGCGTGCGTGTCTGTGTGTGAAAGACTGTGTGTGTGTGTGTGTGCCCCACCCGCCCCCTCTCTCTTAAAGCTGCCGGCTGCACTGTTCCCTCCCCTTCCAATCTTTACCTCTCTCTATCCCTCCATTGAAAGAACAGTTGATGGAGGATCATTTAATCTTGCTCTGAAAGAAAGATAATGCTCTCTTGGCCAAGGAAGCCATAGAAAGGGTCCTGATGTCAGAAGTAGACCGTGATTGTTATTCCCACTACTTTCTGAATCCAAAAAAGAACAAGGGTCTTCGCCCTATCTTGAATTTAAGGGACTTCAATCTCTTCCTCAAAAAGGAGAAATTCAAGATGCTCACTCTTAGTCAGGTCTTGTCTGCACTAGACCAAGGAGACTGGATGGTAGCGTTGGACTTGCAGGATGCATATTTTCACATCCCCATCCTGCCCACCCACAGGCGTTACTTGCGGTTCAAGGTGGGCCACGAGCACTTTCAGTTTACCGTACTCCCCTTTGGTCTCACCTGTGCCCCTCTGGTGTTCACCAAGGGATTTCAGTCTTCCCCTACCTCGACGACTGGCTGTTGAAGGCTCCAACGCCCCAGGCTCTCATCAGTCACCTTCAGACAATGACGAACATCTTGCATTCGCTGGAGTTCCCTATAACCGTGCCAAAGTCACACCTGACTCTGTCTCAAAAGCTTCTTTTCATCAGAGCCATTCTGGACACAGTTTAGTTTTGTGTTTTATTGTTCTGAGCAGCGAGTCTAGGATATTCAGTTTATGATACCAATGTTTTGGCCCCTATCCTGGACTTCGGCAAGACAGACTCTGAGGCTGTTGGGACTCATGGCCTTCCACATCCTATTAGTCAAATAGCCCAGATGGCAAATGAGGGCTCTGCAGTGGGACCTGAAGTTACAGTGGGCACAGCATCAGGGAAATCTTACCAGTACTGTTCAGATCTCTGAGGGAACTGCAAAAGACCTGTAGTGGTGGTTAGTGAACTGCGATTGGGTCAGAGGCAGACCCCTCTCCTTTCCCCAACCAACTCTCTCAGTAGTGCCTCTGGTGTCCGGCGGAATCCGAACTCCATATCAACTTACTGGAGCTCCAGGCGATCCGACTGGCATTGAAAGCATTTCTTCCTGTTGTAAAAGGGAAGATAGTGTAGGGATTCACGGACAACAACACCGCAATGTGGTACTGCAACAAGCAGGGCGGTGTGGGGTCATGAACACTTTGTCAAGAGGCTCTGCGTCTTTGGACATGGCTGGAACAGGAGGGCATTGCTCTGGTGGTTCAACACCTGGCAGGTTCTCTGAATGCCAAGACTGATTAACTCAGCCGTCGATGCCTAGCGAATCACGAATGGTATTTCCATCCGGAGGTGGCGCAAGCACTCTTTCAGCAGTGGGGAGAGCCTTGGTTAACTCTGTTAGCCTCCACAGAGTACGTGCAATGTCAGCAGTATTGTGCGTTGGACTATTCAGGCCTGCAACAGCTCGGCGATGCTTTTCGTCGCAAGTGGAGTTCAGGCCACCTGTATGCTTTTCTGCCCATACCATTTCTGCCCAGAGTTCTCAAGAAGATCAAGAAAGACTGGTCCCAAGTCATCCTAGTGGCTCTGGACTGGGTACGGAGAGTCTGGTATCCCAAGCTTCTGAAAATGAGTATCAATCCTCCAATCAGGTTGCCCCTTCGGGATGATATTCTGTCGCAGCAACAGGGGAGGGTTCTCCACCCGCACCTGTCAACTCTGCGCCTTCATGCATAGAGATTGAGCGGCAACAGTTGATGGCTTTTGACTTTCCTCCCAAAGTCTGTAAAGTTATTTTGGCAGCCAGGTGTTCTTCCACTAAAATGGTAAATGCGTGCTTTCGGTTGGTGCAAATGCTCGCTACCCCATCCTTCTGCACTTTTGTAACTTCCCATGAGGACTGCCCCTGTTACATCACTATTTTTTTTTGTTTGCCTGGGCTTGACCCTGTGCTTCATGTTTCAGATGGCATTTAAAATGTTGAACAATTGTTTGTTCACGCTCATGGATGTGTTTATGGAGGGCAAACTTGACACAAAGATTGGAGTTTACTTTTTGTTTTGCACTTTTAGGAAGTGCAAACTCCACACAAAGGTATTGAACCGCCTTACATCACCACCAGTTGCATTTTACAAGGACACATTAATTCCTGGTATACACAGGAAGATTAAGTAATTTGCCTGGAATCACAGGATGTTGAGCCGGTGCTGAGACTTGAACTGTGTTCCCCATCTCCAAAGTAGGCAGCTCCGCCCTTTACTACATCATCTCGTTCTTTGTCTGGTGCATGTTGGGGGCAGTCTGGTTTTGGTTTGCAAGTATCAGTTTCTGAAGCTGCGTCTCAGAACAGAGGGAGGCTGGACAGTAAACAACTCGTATGGAACATTAAAGGTCGCTTAAGTTTAAGAACTTCATTTACGATGGAGCGATTGACTATCGAATACAAGGTGGATTGCTTGCCTTAAACTTTAATTTTTTTTCCAAGAGCTGTGTTTAGTTTCCTACTTCCTTCTGGCGTCTTGCAGTTTCTGAGACCAAGAGCACGAGATTGTTCCGCCTCTCCAATTACAACCGGAAATGAACGGCCTGCACGCAGCATGCCTTTGTACCGAGACAGTTCAGCTCGTTTAATAATCTTTTTTATTATGCCCACATTTTTTTATTAGGCCTGTATTGGCTGCGTTTCTTGTGCTCAATTAGGACCTCATTGCCAGTTTTCTTTATTCACAGTTATTATACTGGTGAGCTTTCCGTCTTGCCAAGGTATCATTTTAGTCACTTTTCGTTGTAGAATATGATGTGCTTCTATCAAAATATATCATGTATACACTATAAAACATTACAGCTCGTAGATCGCCAATAGATCAATGTAATGTACTGCCTTCAGTATGGTCATGCATTGGTAAGTTTAAGTGGTCCTCATGCATACACTGACTTTCCTATTGTGTTTTTATTTTTTTAACATTTTTTAATACATGTGTATATAAACAAAAAGGAATCGAAATAATTGTGGTTTGATAATCACTAGTTTCACTTGTGGTGTTTAAAGTTTAGACAGATTTTCTTTTTAAAGTTTGTATTTTGCATTGCATGCCGCAAAACAACTACTGCTATCTATAGCTGTGTATCACGAAGAAATAAACATACATTTGTTTGCGTCCATGTTGTGTTCAAGCTTTATTTTTCAGTTTTACGGAAGCATTTTCTGCTTGCAGCAGTATTATCCTTTATTTCACCCGCTCTACCACAGAAACTGCAATGAAGCATTTCCTGGCATTCCTTGTTAATTGTCCTTCAGTCATGGTCTCTGTATAAAATCTAATCTAGCTGTCAGAGATGGCAATATAATTAAAATAATTCTGTAACGGCACCATTTGAGTCCTTACAGTCTGTAGGGGAAAAGATGACACAACAAATGCATTCTTTGGCTATTTATCACCGACTTACTCCATTCTATCATTTTGTGTTTTTTGATGCTTTTGTAAGAAATGTGAATGATCATTTCGGGTCAGCCAAGAGATTTTAGGATCATGTTATACTTTATATGCTCTAAGATGCTAAGAATGCCATGCTTCTCCACTGCACTTAAATGAACCATGCCGTCGTTGAGAGTGGTCACTAGAAGATCCAGTGCGTATTTATGCTTTTCAAGAGTTATTCTAACTCTACTTTGAATAACTTTAATTTCACTTTCTCAAAAACAATACATCTGTCTTCGTTTTTGAATTAATTAGGATGTTTACCTGTTTTGTAAAGCATACGTCTGACGTCCTTGTTTGATTTAAATTTCTTCCCGGAGCAAAAATATTGCATTTTTAGCTATGGCAGCTTTGTGTTTTCCTGATAGTTGTATATGTTTTATTAGTCTCTCCTTATTGCAATTATGACCCCGATTCAGGCCAATTTAACATCCTTATTACACTATGACTGTTTGAACACTCTTGATATGTTAGGGTGACCCATCTAGCTTATTTCTCCTCTGTGGCTTTCCTGCAGCTTTTTGTGGGGAATTGCGTTAGCCAGCCAGCAGGTCTGATGGTGGGGTGGTAAAATTGATATTCTATTGGAATTATCATGGCAGGATTAAATTAGGATGCTACATGTCGACATTTTCATTTTTGGCTGCAGATAGAGGAAGAAAAAAAATGGAAGTGCTTTAATTATATGCAGGGCCACTGGAATTATTTGGCAGGAAAGGACCAAATTATGAGACAGGGTTGACCAATGTATGTGAGAAGAAAAGTCCAGTTATGAATTTACAGCGCCGATAGCTCTAACTCAAGTAAATGTGAGACCTGTTGCATTGCAAATGCTTGTCTTAGTTTTCTGACCCCTCCCCCCTCAACACACCTTCAGTTGCTAAGTAAAAGTCATCCCCAATTTTTACACCCCATGACAATGTCATCACCCCACTGCATTTTGTCCGTGTACATAAAAACAGATGGGAGCACCGCTGTCTGGTTTGCTTAAGACATCTTGGGAACTTTCAGAAAGTTTACCTGGGAATGAATTCTTGATTACCATTGGCCTTGTGGTTTGTAACTCACACTTTCTGGCTCTCCATTTGCTGGCTTAATTTGCTTAATGCTCACTAGGTATAGTTTGTCCCTCCCACTGCCTAAACCATGGTTTCTGTATTCTTCCACAAACTTGCTTTCTGTTAACAGGCCTTTAAATCTTGTTCTTATCTCGTCACATTTGCTATGCATTCAAAGACCGAGGTCAAATGTCAGACGCTGTCTTCCAATGGAGCTTGTTTACTTTTTCTTTCTCTGACTTCAATGTGAGAGAATTTATGTGACAATCTTGCTGGATAAATGTGGTAGGAAAGAGTTTTTTTCTTGCACACAACAACATTTAAATGAACTGTGTAAGTATTTCAGAACATATCAGAATTATGAATACACAAATGAGGCAGATTTCTGTGCTTTAATATGATCAAAATGTATCATTAAACTGTGCACTCTATAGTTCTATTAGTAAAACTGTATATCTGTGCAAATGTAAGTGCAATTTCAATTGTAAATATGTTGTCTGTAATGACAGTGTGCTACAACACCATGAATACTCCACTCTATGCTGCTGCATTCTACTCTGCAGCACTCCACACCACTGCACTGCACTCTACTCTGAACCACTCTCGTGCCACTGCAGTCTACGCTACTACACTCTAAGCCACTTCATACTATGCCTCTCTATTGCCTATCCTGTACCACTCTACTCTGTGCCAATTTTCTCTTTGCCAATCTACTCTGCACTCTACAGCACTCCAGTCAAGGACACACCAGTCTACCCTGCACTCTACTATATGCCACTGTACTCTGCGCCACTATACACCACTACATTCTACACGACTGCGCTCTCTACACCAATGCACTTTACTCTCTAACACTCAACTCTATGCCCCTGCACTCTTTGCCAGTCTACTGTATGCCACTCTAATCTACTCTGCACCACTGCACTCTATGCCACTGCACTCTGCACCACTTTACCTTCTATCCTGAAACAATCTACTCTATGCAACTGCACTCTATGCCACTCTACTCTTAACAACTGCACTCTACGCCCATGCACGCTTCACCACTGCACTTTACTCAGCATCACTGTACTGTGTGCCACTGCTTTCAATGACACTAATCTACTCTACACTACTGCACTCTGACACTCTACTCTGCAACACTGCACTGTCTGCCATTGAACTCCATGTCACTCTACTCTGCACTACTCCACTCTATGCCACTGCACTCTATGGCACTATATTCTACACCACTGTATGCTACTCTGCTCCAGTGCACTCTATGCCACTTGTTCCTACTCTGCACTCTATGCCATTCAATTCTGTCATTGTCCACTGCATCACTCAACTCTACACCACTCCCCTTTGCACCATTCTATGCCATTGCACTCTATGCCATTGCACTCTATGCCACTGCACTCTACTATGCACCACTGTAATTTATGCTGCTGCATTCTATGACGCTGCCTTGTACGCTGCTGAATTCAATGCCACTACACTCTACGATAGTGTACTCTGCAACACTCTACACCAATGCACTCTACACCAGTACATTCTACTCTTTGCCACTCCAGTGTATGCCTCTCTACACGACTTCACTCTATGGCACACCAATACACTACACACTCTTCCACTCCACTGTACACCGCTGGTCACCATTCCACTCTACGACACTCTACACCACTCTCCTCTATGCCACTAACTTTTAGCCATGCTGAACAGCAGCCGTGCTACTGTACAAAATGGCCAAAACACATTGGCAAAGCCAATAGACTTGCTTAGGCAAGACCTATTGACTTTGCAAATGTTTGTTCGTTTTGAAGCTGTGGGGGTGAATGTTACTATTCTACCAGCCAGTGTTTTTTAGCCCCTCCACAACCAATTCTTTTTTAGGTCAAGCACCAGCCCTTTTCGACCTTTTGTAAGTATTCTGTGGGCTTTTAACCACACCCATCTCACACCCATCACTTTCACTTGTTCATGGGCTTGCCTTTCAAAAATCCCTCGGTGTCATTGGTAACTGTTTTACATTTGTCCAGCCTTTGGGCGGTTTTGTTACCGCCTTGCAGACTGCCCTGTTACGTGGATTATTGCACATTTGCTGATATACTTCAGCGTGGGCAAACTATTTTTAGGTCGAGCTCGCAAGCCCTCTGGCCTGTTGTAATCTATCTGTGGGCCTTTAACTATGCCCACTATATGCCCATCAGTATCACTCGTTCCTGGCCTTGCCTTTCAAAAACCCTTTGTTATCATTGATAAATGCTTTACATTTGTCCCTCTTTGAGGCAGTTTTGTTACCGCCTTGGCCATCGACCCTGCTACATGGATAATTGCACGTTTGCCGATACGTTTGACTGCAAGCAAACTTCTTTTTCCTTTTGTGTCTCTCCTTCGCGCTCATGCTCATGGTGGCCATGGCACTTTAAATTGGCTTGCTTATGTTAACTGTTTTACTTTTCATTTTCAACTTATGTAGCAAGAAAAGTCCAGTTAGAAATGTACAACACAAATAGCTCTAACTTGAGCAAACGCAGGACCCATTGTATTGCAAAGGCTTGTTTTCTTTCGTCTCTCCCCGTTGCGCTCCATGGCAGTCACAGCGCAGAACAGCAGTGTGAAATCCATTGGCGGTAATAGAGCTCTGGTCACATTGTTCTCACTGTTACCTAATTAGAGTAATTTCTTTTGGCTCTCCTCTTCATGCTCCATAGCTTTTACAAAAACACTTATAATTGATAAATGCTTCATATAAAAAACACAGAAATCCTCAAAGCTGCTCTCCTGACACAGCCAGAGAGCTGATACTACAATATTTACTGCACTTGGGAAACTCGCCCCATAATGCTTTGCAAGCATTCTTTTACAACATATTTTTGCCCATAACTCAGCCTGTGGTGGTCCTAGGACAATGGGACTACCACCAAAATGTTCAGTACGATGCACTCTTTCTGTCTGGGTTCCTACACTAGGTTACTGGGGACCCCAAAATAACAACCCCTCCCACCATTCACTGCCTTTTTAAGTTCTCTCATGGATGGAACTTTTGTTTTACAGCTGACAGTAGTTATTTTTTTAAGGGCCATGTTTGTATTTTTGTTGCAGTAGGCCTGCCACCCCTGAAAATGAACTATGCCCTCTAGGGGCTAAATATAGGCTTGTACTGCATTATTTTCTGCCATTCTGTTTCATGTGGTTAGGCCCTCTAGGGGCTAACTATATTGTTACATGATCATGTTTGTTATAAATGCTATTTTTATTGTGGTGTCCGGTGATACTGTTCTGAGCATTACAGTCAGCATACTACAATATTTGCAGCACTCGGAAACTTACCCCATAATACTTTGCACAGCATTCTTTTTTCAATTTGTTTTGCTTATAAATCAGGCTGTGGTGGTCCTAGGACAATGGGACCACCTTCAGAACATGTTCACCACAATGTGCTCTTTCTGTCTAGATCATCTCTGGGTCCCCACACTAGGTTAGTGGGGACCCCAAAATAACTCATCCCACCATTCAATGTATTTGTAAGCCATCTTATGGCTGGAACTTTTTGTTTTGCACCTGGGTGTAGTTTGTGTTTTAAGGCCCTTGTTTGAAAAAATATTCCAGTAGGCCTACTAGACTTTTAGTTATATGTAGGGCCAATGGAATTATGTGGCAAAAAAGGACCAAAGTATGAGGCAAAAGAAGTCCAGTTATAAGTTTACAATGCCAATAGCTCCAGCTCAAGTAAATGCGAGTCCGATTGCATTGCAAATCCGTGTTCTGCATACAGCAGATTGGTGGGATGATTATTATGTTTAGGAGCATGACAGTACCCAGTCAGTGCAGCACACTCTCTGCGAGAAGGGCTGGGG
The DNA here is from genome assembly GCF_031143425.1 of Pleurodeles waltl. NCBI lineage: Eukaryota > Metazoa > Chordata > Amphibia > Caudata > Salamandridae > Pleurodeles > Pleurodeles waltl. The sequence continues at coordinate 916,556,302 of NC_090442.1, read as the reverse complement.
CTCAATTTAATTTACCCCATATATAACAACGAACAAGTATTGGAGGAGTTCGCAATGGGGCATGTATACCAAGAAGTGAAATGCTGATAACAGTGCCAGTTGTTGGGTCGCCGGAGCTCCAGAGCAGAATAATGAAGTGCATCTTAAAATTGAAACTCCTGTGGAGAAGAAGTTTTATATCTTTAGTTTAAAGCTAAACACTGAAGTTAGTAATAGAGGCTATTTATTTTAGTCTGTCACTCACAGCTGTTTAAAGTGGCTCGATTCTTTGTTGTTAGCCTGGTGAAAATAACCAGGCCCAGCTGAGGAAAAGCCGCAAACAGACTGGCTCCTGCCCAGGAGTGTGCCAGCCCGTTTACAAGAGTGAGATGGAACCTTAATTGGGTCGGGGAGGGGCGTTCCTGAGATCAAAGGCCTCCCAGTTCAACAGATGTGCGGTGCATATCAGAACTACTGTTGTAAACAGCCGCGCGCAAGATCAGAGCCTCCTGGGGGTGGTTTGAGACGAGTCGGCATGCTCGGGGCAGTGGTGGAAATGGACATCTGTGGCTTTGTGAATGTTTTACATTAGTTCACAGCTGAAGTGATGGAAATTCATTTTGGATCATCTCAGCGCTCTGCCATCTGGAGCAACCATCCAAAGCCAAGTCAGCCCGCTCAACCTGGCGACATAAACGTTCTTTCACAGGGAACATTCCTCTGACCTCACTCCTCCGTGTTTTGGGGGACTTTTCGATTTGGGCTGGTGCCATCATTCTGCATTAGCCCGACTTGCCCTTATTTAGTGGCCACCTCATTACTTGCAAATGACAGTAAGTTACTATGTTTTGGGAAAGCAGAGGTGGACACGTCTTTAACACTCAGATGCATCATAACTCACAGAGATATGTAAAACAAATACTGTGTCCATAACTAGTAAGCTTTTTTTTCTTGGTGTTTGCAAATCCTTCTGTGTCAGCAGTTCCCAAAATATGGGGATTTGTATACATGCCTGCTTTCACACTGAGGGTGTTTCCACTCTTTCAAAGGGGTGCAGACACCTTTAGCCTGGGATGCATATGGCAGGGCTAAGGTATTGCATGTCATCAGCTGGGAATTTGTATGTTTTTGTGGGGTGACGGTTTTACAATGCGATCGGTTGGCATTGTGAAGATATAGCTCCACCAAGGAGAAACTATTGAATTGGTCTTAACACAAACTTGGCCAAAGGGCAGGAAGTTAGAGGATGCATAACTTAATGCCTGCTCTGCATAGGAGTCCTTCTATTGTTGCGCATGCCTGACGCAAAATATGCATCGTCGTGTGCTTGGTGTTGAGGTTGTTCCAGGAATACGAGCTTTTCCACTGTGGTACAGGAGGCTCTCCATTCCCAAACCTGAGGGACAAAGTAGCTGCTGTGATCGAACCAAGGATCCGCCAGGTTGGTAGAGTGGATGTCAATGCTTATATTTAAGCCCAGGAAAGAAAATACCTACTTTGCCTAATTCAGGCCAGATTTACTCCTTAGAGCCGATGCAGAGATCTTTGAGAAGGTGCTGGCTACCTGTTTGGAACGGCATTTCTATTTTTGATTACTGAATCCAGACAATAGTAGGAAGGCATAGGAATACGCTACGATAGCAGGAAGGGAAAATAACACTGTTGTTGTGCTGGCTGTAGATAACAAAGACATGTTTGACCATGTTAACTGTATGTTCCTGGCTAAAGTTCTCTTAGCTTTATCCCTGGGGCTTGGTTGGGTCAACTTAATTGTGACTAATTATCAGTCACTCAGTCAATTTACATTATTCGATTACATAGAAATGTATCATAAAAGAACACACCATACAACACAAAATAAAATATAATAAATAAAGGGTTATGAATAAAAAGTGAAAAACATATTGTTAAAATATATTAAATTGCATCATCAAAAATTACCATGATGCATGCGAGCACCAATGTCAAATCAAAAAAGCAACAGTAGACTCCTATGAATCAGCCCATCTAAGCAGCATAGTTAAAATATTATGGATTTCTGCAACTGCATAGCACTTTTTAAAAAGAGCCGACTACCTTGCATACCCGATTCCCCTTGAGTTGCGTAGACAAATTAGCCCAACTGTATATCTCCTAATCATTTGGTGTCGTAACAGTGGGATCAGGTACTGCCTTGTTAATGGAGAATAAAACTTGCCAAAAAATACAAAATGCTGCAATGACATGGGGGAGATGCCGTCACAGGGGCATAATAAAATATCTGCCGGTGCAAATTGATCCAGTGGAAAACACAACATCTATCCAATTGAGCCAGTACAGAACCGAGCTAGTAGCATCTGTTCCCAGGAGTTCTTAACAAATACCAGGAAGGGGGCTACACCCTCTACTCTTTGGACAAGACAAAAGTCTCTGATGGATGGTTTCATTAGCTCTGTCCTTTCTCGACATTCCTTCCTATGGGCCAAGACTAAGGCCTTCAACCACCCTTTGTCCTTTATATTGATAAATGCAGGATTCTGTAAGATCCAAGGACACCCCAGGGCCAAGGTATCATCTCTGATACACTTGATCCATGGAATTCAATGACCATGGCGACACAAAAAGGCAATCAGTGAAATACGATTTAGATCAACCGCTTCATTTAGCCACACAGAACACCATAGTAAAAGAGGTGCAGGGCTAATTTGATCCTCAGCATGTTCAAGGCCAAGCTCCTTGTGAACTATAGGATTGGAAGGGGGAAGGCCCAACAGCCACTGACAAACCCTGTTCTCTTCAGCTTGGGCCCTTGTAATGTCCCTGTAACCTTGAACCTCGTAGCCATAAACTAAGGAGGGGAGGCACTTCCTCCTTTAAATTTCAATATTAGGGATAATTGGCTTCCCCCTCAGGGTGGTGGCTAGGGAGAAAATTGTCCGGACTGCATAAGAGTAACAAGTGACCCTACTTGAAAGACACGGGGCCCAAGAGTAAGCTTCATCAAACGTAACCCTCAAATAAGAGAAATGGGTCACTCTAACAATGGTTTTACCGTTTATTCCAATAGGGCGTGTTTTGGTATTTTTGGCCCACAAATCATTATGTGTGTCTTAGTGAGACTGGTCGCAAGTCCAGCACCTTCATAAAATTGACAAAAGACATGATCAGTTGTTTTACGCCATTGGCAGTCCTAGCCAACAACACAGCGTCGTCTGCATAAATAAAAAGAGCCGTCATCGGTCTATTGCTCACAACTAGCATATCGTCCCCCACATTTCCTAGGACCCGCTCCAGCCTATTAATATAGAGTAAAAATAAAATTGGAGCGAGTTTGCACCCCTGGCGTACACCACGCTTAACAGTAAAAGTGGACATGCGTTCATTATTACTTCCAAATCTGACAGCAGATTTTAAGTCCCAATGGAGATGATGAAGGAAAGCAACCAGGTCAGCCTCCACATCCCAAGATGTTAAAATACCCCACAACTTTGACCGGTTTACGCAGTCAGAAGCACTCATTAGATCCATAAATGCCAGTTGGAGAGAGGAACCTTTGGCGATCTTGTACTTAGCTATTAGCAGATCAAGGTTTAAGCATTGCTCAGTAGATCCTAGGTCTTTTCTGAACCCGTACTGTGCTGCAGAGATGATGTTTTTACTAGAGATCCAATCCAACAAGCGGTCCAAGACAACCCCCTCAATAATTTTTGTAACAAAATCAAGGAGGGATATAGGCTGGTAACAAGCAGGATCATTCCAGCTGCCCTTCTTAAACACTGTAACAATAACTGATTCCCGCCAGGATTCAGGAATACCAACTTTGGCCGCAGAATTAAAGACTTCTGTAAGCAAAGGACCGCAATACTCAGAATTTTTCTTAAATATATTAAATAGGTCCATAGAAATCCCATCGGGGTCAGGGGCCTTATTGGCTGGATAAATGGGGGTAGCAGTGAGAACCTGTTCCTCTGTGAATGTGATGCACAAATGCAAGGGTACATCCTGTAACCCTTCTCCATCACAGATAACATTATATAAATAGATGTTGCTAAAGTGGTTAACCCATAACTTTCCCTGACTGACTTCCAGAAAGCTTGAGTGTCCCTAACTTGACAGGATAAGACTATGTTATCCTATCTCTCATCCCGCTATCGGCCATTCTTGTTTATAGGGCAAATTTATATTCCTTCCTACAAACCCTGATAAGCCCCTGATCCGTAGGGCTAGGTTTCCGTACAAGGTGCACCTTGTCCCTGGCAGCTTTGCTTGCTCTGTTGAGCTAAGACGTCTCTCCCTTTCCACAGTAGAATTAAGAGACTTACATAACATACTTCTTATGTGTCCAGTTAGAGTTTTAAAATTAGTAAGAATGATAGAGGGCTCTAAAGACACCATCAAATAACCCTTCATGAGCCAAGAGCGCTCCCTAAATAAGTGAGTCATCACTTTGGACATATCATTTGAGTGCCAAACTAGGCACAAGCCTTGACCTTTAGTAACCAGGGGAAAACTGGTACTGTTTTTGCCAGATGTTTTATTACCAATACCAATTGAAAGGGCTTGGGGATTATGATCACCATGTAGGGTGTAAATCACCCTCTGATCAGCCACCAATTGACTCTTACTCTTAGATATAAAGATGTAATCTATTACAGAGCCACCCCTTTTCCATGTAAATGTAGGAGTACTGGCGGAAGTATAAGCTGGAGTAGCACTAAGCAGATTCTAAGAGTGTGAAAGAGTATAAAATGCGCCCTCTGGGATCCATAGTATTACCATACGGGCAATCGACTTTATCCGGGTCATGCCACGAAATTGGAAGAGCCAGTGGGTACGGTTGACCTATCTGTACATTAAAATCACCTGTCAAAATTAGATTGAATGGCCCAAATAAATCTGCATGCTCGATCAACAGATCATTGATACAAGATAACAGCCTGACTCCCGGGAAAATCATTATTGTAGAAATTTATCATGTAAATGTAATACCTACAGGTCCACCTTACCTGAAAAGTTTGCATTAATACCTCACCCAGATCTGAAGGAATGATTCTAAACTCAAGACCCGGTTTAAACCAGGCCATCAAGCCCCCCCCCTTTGCTCTCCCAGCATTAGATGGAGTTGCGAAAAGATTATAGGTGGCATACCCATCAAGGGGAATATCCTCATATGCTCATGTCTCCTGGAGAAAAATAATGTCAAACCCCTTGATGAAGGTTACCCAATCCACATGCTCGTTTGGAATTAACACCTGCAATATTCAAACTAAGAAACCTAAGTGGGAAGCCCCCATCCTGTGATACATGGAGCTACCACATGCCCACTCTGGCTGGCCGCATGGTGTGCAAATTGGGAGCTCAGATCGAATTTTCCCCAGAGTTTAGACATGCTTGGGGCGCGGGGCAACTCTGGTTCACCGCAAGGGTGTTGGGCAAACCTGGTGCATTTAGTAGGGTGATGGATGGTTTGAGAGGAGGTTGAATGCACAATATAGAAGCAACCTCCGTAACCCCCGTCGTCCCCATTAATATAGGTCTCACATGAAGCATAGGCACGTATTCAAATCAGTCATTATCTTCTAAACCTTCAAGGACACCATACCCATTCCCTCAAAGGGGATTGCTCAGGTGGTGCTGTCTGAAAGATGGCTGCCAGGCCCTCCCCTCCCCACCCGTACCCCCTACCGTAGGGGAAGGTGGAATGTGTCTATAGAAGTATCCCAAGGGAAGAATCTTTATAGGGCCAGTGTATGACAATCCTATCCTTGCCAGAGAAAAAACGTCCTCTGCCCCATTTGGTCTACAAAAGTCTGTAATAATGCTGTCCCCTGCAAGCACCGAGGCAATGGCCCAATCCCACCTTACCCTTCGCACAAAAATGACTTCTCCGTAGAGGTTACATAAGGAACCAACAGGTTTTTAGAGTCAATGTATTGTCTTGTTTTTGAGTTCAAGGGTATCCCCCTACAACCCATCCCCAAGGGTCGGTACGTCGGCCAAGACCATCACATATGGAAAGCAAGCAGGATGATCAATGGTGGTGTGGGCAAATGTAGTTACATCGGGAACTGCCTTCTGCTTCCTCATTTCCAAAATAAGTATGCTATGAGGCAAGCCCAAAATAAAATGAAAGAAAATCAGGCAAAACAGTAAAAGGAAGTAAACCGCAAAAGTACCTTAGGGCCAGCAATAAGCCCAAAATGGTGTCACCGGGCGAGAACGTAGTAGCTGGCAGGCCCAAGAGGGGTGGCCCAGCCAAGCCCAGCCTCTACCAGGCGATGACGGGTCCGGTCTTAGCCGGGTCTCGTCTGGGCCATGCATGCACGCTTCGCACGTTGCGGGACTTGCAGGGCACTTTTGTAGCACGTCTCACCTGGCTCCTGGGCCTACCTTCACAAGAAGAGGTATCGGGGGGACGTAGTGCCACGCCAGACCCTACAGCAAGAGAGTCATTCTGGCAGGCAGAAACCGCGTTGGTCTAATTATCAAATCCTATAGACTGAGATCAGGGTTAGTAAGAGAGTTTCTGATATGATTCCTATAACTCTTCTGTGGGTCAGACTGTTTTCCCCCCTGATCTTTCTATTAGTTATGTGAGCGCCGGCCTTTACAATTCGTTGCTATTGTTTGATCACTTGCAGTGAGGAGGGCTGATACCACTAAAAACTAGTCCTGCAAGCCTATGCCATATTGTACCTTCTAATGCACATTACAACTTCTCTACTCAACTTCGTGGAACTAGATGATTTCTTCAAGTTTCTGTCTTTAAAATATAATATGATTAATTGAGGAGCCTGAATGTTAGAGATTGTTGGGTACACCAATCAAGGCATCAAGTCTGCTTACAATTTTGTCTGTGAAGTTCTGGAACTACTGTAACTAGGCCTGTCTGTAACACTCTTGTATGCCTACATGCATTACCACAATATTCCCCTCTACAGGTTCTGTAAGCTGGTGGTGTCATGACTTCGAAGGGTGGTGTGTGTCAAGATGAAGTTTCTTTTCTCTACCTTCACCTGGTCTAGACCTTACAAATGATTTTACCTTAGCATAAACCAAAATAGATGTATGAACTTTATCTGGCCAGCAAGCCTCGAGAAAATCTGGGAACCCCTCCATAGGTTGCCTCAATTGTGATCCCAAATGTGGACTGTTACAGTCCTGCGTCAGTCCCCAAAAGAGGTCACAAGCTGGTGCTTACCAGAACAGACCCTCCCCAAGATCTCCATTAAATCTCATTGTCCCCACCAATGCACAGGCCGAACTCATGCTCTTTTATATGTTTCCTCCTGTACCCTGGAGTACTGGACGATCACCATCAAAAAGTATGCCATCATGATCTCCTTCTCTCCACTCGTGCCCATGGTGGAAACCTAGAGTGATCCTTAGCATGCTGTGGTGGATATTCCCCCTTCTTGGGAGAGGGCTGGACTCACTTGGGCAGCTCTGTTGATGGGGCATCGCTCTCAGTTTTGAAGACTGAAGAAATGCATCATACTTGGGGGTGTAAAGAACAAGTTTCTTACCTTCAGTAATAGATGAAGGAAAAGATGTTGGAAACTCTACCTGGCCGCAGATTCCTTAAGTTAGAATTATCCCTAGGCGTCGGACCAGATCAAGTTTTTCGTGAGCAGTACCCCTGTGCACTAGTAGGTGACGTTGTTTGGCTCAGCATGGCGTTATCCAAAGTTTTGTGCACTGTGTTTATAAAGGCGCCACCCCAGCTGGCTGATGTCAGTTTCTTTTTGCAACTTTCCAAGCCCACAGCGGGGAGCCAGGAAGAACATTGACCACTGGTGTGTGGAAGTGGGACCCTGAGAGGGGGTAGCCCTTTCCCTAGATATCCATTCGCAAAGCGGGAAGGAAGGTTGAGTTGGGAAGGAATGTGCAGCTAGATAGAACCTCTACCAGATAAGGAGTTACCAAAGGTAAGAAACGTGTTCATTTGATAAAGGCTTCTAGCTGCAGATTCCTTACCTTAGAATATATACCTAAGCAACCCCTCTCTGGAGGTCAGTCTACAAACTTGTAGACTAGGAAGTCCTGCAGGACCGGATGGGCAAAGTGCACGTTTCCACTAACCTGACTGTCCAGGCAGTAGTGCCTGATGAATGTGTGCAGCAAGGCCAACGTTGTTGCCTGGCAGATGTCCAGGACTGGAACCCTGCATGCTAACGCAGTGGTCGCCACACAGCTCCACCTGGTAGCTGTTGCCCCCTGACACACTCTGGTCTAAGTTTGAGGCCCTCCTCCACCCGTAGGCACCTGCCTGCACCTCATCTCTCGGATTCCTGCCTTTCTATCTGATTTCTGCCTTTCTCCTTTTTTTTTATTTCACCTTCCTTTTTCCTATAACTGCTTTTTTCACTTTCTCCATTTTCTCCTATTTGGGCCTTCTTCCTTTGCGCGCCTTACTGCTGCTCGTCCCCCACGGCCCTGCCCCTCCTCCAGCACAGTTTTCCCCCGTCCTGCTACTCAGCTGTCCTGCCCTCCCCAAACACTACTTAATGGCAGCCGAAGGCAAGCCCATCTGCTCCCATCCACGCCTGGACAGTGCCCAGCGCCTCAAACCCTGGTTCCCAGACCATCTACCTCTATGTGCCAGCAACCTCTGCGCCCCCAACACTGGACGTTCTTCCCCCCCTCCAAGAGTCAAGGTGCATGTGCAGACAGCTCGAGAAAAGATGGAGGAGCAGCAATACCTGCAGACCAGCAGCCTTCAAGACCGCTGTCACCCCACACCACCACCTCATCAAAACAACACAGGGAACAGTCATTCAGGAACGCATCAATGCCAGCGCTCACAATAAGAAAGAACTCTTCACTGCGGTCAAGGCATTCGCCAAACCATGCACAGAGACATCAGACGTTCCCCCCCACCCCCCAAGAACTCTGCGACAACGTCACCACCTTCTACCACCCCAAGATCAAGGAGATCTACGACAGCTTCGGAACCCAAGTCCCCCCCACCTCAACCGCAACCACTGAACCTGACAGCGCCAGACCCCAGCAGACCCTGCTCAATTGGATCACCCTTTCCACTGAAGACAATCCCCCTTAGATTCCTGCCATCATCACATCTTCAGCAGAGCCAGTGCCTCCATTGCACCCGAACCCTGCCACACCATCAACTGCTCCATCGAGACCGCCACCTTCCCTGAAGACTGGAAACACCCAGAAAACAACTCCCTACTGGAGAAACCCTCTGCTGACCCAAGGGGCCTCAAGCACTACAGACCCATCTCTCTACTCCCCTTCACAGCCAAACTCATTGAGAAGGCCATCAATGCCCAACTCTCCAAGCACATCGAAACTAACAACATCCTGGACCTCTCCTAATCTGGCTTCAGGAGCAACCACAGCACCAAGACCGCCCTCTTTGCTGCCACAGACGACCTACGAACCCTCCTCGGCAGAGACAAAACTGCAGACTCATCCTCCTGAACCTCTTGGCCACCTTCAACACCGTATCCCACCACACCCTCTGCACAAGACTCCACGACGCCAGCATCCCTGACAGAGCCTTTCAGTGGATCCTCTTTCCTCACAGGCAGAGCACAGAAAGTCAGACTACCACAGTTCCACTCAGAACCCACAAAGAAAAGCTGCAGAGTGCCTCAGAGCTCCTCCCTAAGCCCCACCCTCTTCAACATCTACATGCCCCGCTTGCAGTTATCATCAGAAGCCATGGACTCAACATCGTCTCCCACGCCGACCACGCCCAGGTGATTCTCTCCCTTACCAATGATCCAACTCCGCCAAGAGCAACTTCCTCAGCGGGATGAAGGCAGTCACTGCTTGAATGAAGGAAAGCTGCCTCAGGCTCAACTCAGACAAAACTGAAGTCCTCATCCTGGACTCCACCCCATCCATCTTGGAGGGCTCCTGGTGGCCAGCAGCTCTCGAAAGTCCCCTCACACCAACAGATCACATACGGAACCTCAGCATCAACCTTGACTCCTCGCTGACCATGAGCCGCCAAATCAACGCCGTCTCATCCTACTGCTTCTACACACTCCGCCTGCTTCATAGGATCTTCAAGTGGATCCCCACTGAATCCAGAAAGAATGTCACCCAAGCTCTCGTCACAAGTAGACTTGACTAATCTACGCCAGCAGCACACAAAAAATCGAAAGGAAACTGCAAAACATACAAAACGCCTCTGCCAGGCTCATCCTAAACATCCCCCGACGCAACCACATCAACGGACACCTGGAAGACCTCCACTGGCTCCCAAATGATAAGATAATTGCATTCAAGCTCCTCATGCACGCCTTCAAAGCTCTCAACCACTCAGGACCGGCATACCTTAACCATCGCCTCTCCTTCTACGCACCCACCAGACATCTCTGCCCTACCCAACTGACCCAGTCCACCATCCCACGGATGCACAAGACCTAATCTGGAGAAAGATCCTTCTCTTACCTCTCTGCGAAGACCTGGAACACCCTGCATCTCAGGTAATTACCATCTCTGCCTCAATTCAGGTAGGAACTCAAGACTTGGCTTTTCGTATGAACCGCAGATGCTCCTACCCCTTCCCACTCCCCCCTCAAACCCACATAGCACCTTGAGATCCCTTCGGGTGAGTAGCCACGCTATATAAGAAATCTGATTGATTGATTGATTGCTCTGGTGGAATGAGCACACAAATAATCTGGGGGTTGCTTCTTGGCCAATGTATAGCAGATCCTAATTCAGAGCACAGTCCATCGGGAGATGGTTCACTTCTGCACAGCCTTCCCTTTTTTGGCCCCAACATATCCCTCGAAGAGTTGATGTCCACCCGGAACGGTTTTGTGCGGTCAAGGTAGAATGACAACACTCTTTTTAGAACCACCCGGTGGACTCTCTCCTCTTCCTTAGAGGGTTGAGATGGAGCATAAAAGGTAGGCAAGGTGATGGACTGACCTACATAGGACGGGGTAACTACCTTTGGCAAGAAGGATGCTCAGCTCTAAAGGACCAGTTTTTCTGGGAAGAAGGAAATATATGGAGGCTCAGATGACAACGTCTGTAATTCACTGACTCTCCAGCCAGGCAGATGTAATTGCCACCAGAAGGGCAGTCGTGATGGTGAGAAACCTAAGAGAGCAGGTATGAAGCTGCTCAAAGGGAGCACAAATTAAGAAAGTAAAAACCAAGTTAAGCTGAAGGAAATAAGTGTTGCAAACCTTTATGGAATCTATTTATAATAAGGGACTTGAAAAGGAAAGGCCCATCTGACAGCGTCAGTCAGGTGGAAATGGCAGATAAATAACCCTTCAACGTGCCTAATGCAGAACCCTGCTGTCCCTGTGTAAGGGTAAAGAGAAGAACGTGGGAAAGGGGTGCAAATAAGGGTTCAACCTGTTTGGCTGTTGTTGGAAAGTAGCATCTTTCTAGCATGGTTAAGGCCACTTGTTGGCCTTTTTGTCAGTGTGTTTGGCTGTGTTCACTGGGATCCTGCTAACCAGTGATTATGCTCTCTCCTTTAAGCTTGGTTGCTGGAACCGTTTTTCACCCCACATTTGGCAAACTGGTGCCCCCATGTAAGTACCTAGTATATGTTACCTAGGTACCCAGGGCATTGGGGTACCAAGGGATCCCTTTGGGCTGCAGCATGTATTATGCCACCCAAAGGGAACCAATGCAAAGTGTTCTGCAGGCCTGCCATTGCAGCCTGCGTAAAAGGGTGCATGCACCCTTTCACTGCCAGGTCACTGCACCAGGTCACTATAAGTCACCCCTATGGCAGGCCCTCCTAGCCCAGAGGGCATGGTGCAAGTACCTCTGTGTGAGGGCACCCCTGCACTAGCAGAGGTGCCCCAACAAGCTCCAGTTCCATTCTCCTGGACGTCTTGAGTGTGGGGGATGCCATTGTATGTGTGCACTGGACATAGGTTGGTACCTATGTCCAGCTACATAATGGTAACTCCAAATCTAGGCATGTTTGGTAACAAACGTGTCAGAATCATACCGCAATACTGTTGCAAGTATTGGAAGTATGATTCCATGTACTCTGGGGCTCCCTAGAGGACCCCCAGCATTGCTACCACCAGACTTACAGGGTTTTCCAGGCACCCAAGCTGCTGCCACCCCTCAGACAGGTTTCTGCCCTCCTGCTGCTCGATCTGATGAAGCCCAGGAAGGCAGAACAAAGGATTTCCTTTGGGAGAGGGAGGTAACACCCTCTTGCTTTGGAAATAGGTGTGACTGGCTTAGGAGAGGTAGACTTCCCAAGCCCCTGGTATGTTTTGAAGGACACATTTGGTGCCCTCTGTGCATCAACCAGTCCACATCGGTTCAGGGAACCCCAGTCTCTGCTCTGGCGCAAACTGGTTTGTAAAAAGGGGAGTGACCACTCCCTTATCCATCACCACCCTAAGGGTGGTGTTCAGAGCTCCTCCAGAGGGTCCCTGTGTTCTGCCATCTTGTTTCCAAGGTTGGCAGGGAACTCTGAGAGCATCTGAGTGGCCAGGCAGGTGACATTAGAGCCCCCTCCTGATACGTGCTCACCTGGCTAGGTGACCAATCCCTCTTTTAGGGCTATTTAGGGTCTCTCTCTTGGGAGGATCCTCAGATTTGGCTTGCACTACTTCAGCAGGATTCCTGTGCAACCTCCACTTTGACTTCTGGCCACTGTAACTGTAACTGGACCCTCCATAAAACCGACAATGCTGCAATCCACGAAGAAAACTCTTCTGCAACTTTGTTTCCACAGCACCTGCCAGCTTTGCAACATTGCCCCAGCTGTGCATCCTCAGAAGACAGCAACTCTTCAGCCTGCACAAGATCAAGAAGTAATCTCTCTTGGAGTGAAGTAGTCACTCCCCTGCATCCGCACGCACCTACTGCAGCGGCAACCGGCTGTGTGGATCTCCTCTCATCCTGAGCTGTGTGGATCCTGCATCTTGGGAGGTGGTCCGGAGCAGTCCTCTTGGTCCTCTCTGCCAGCTGTCCAGCTTTGGTGGAGGTAAGCCCATGCCTTCCCACGCAGGACAATACCCTGTGCACTGCACCTCTTGCAGCTGCCAAGGCTTGTTTCCATCTCCTCCAAGGGATCTTCAGGTGACGTGTAGCTCCAGTCCCCCGCACTCCTTCCTGTGACGCACATCCCTCTGCGTGGTTCTCCTGCGGCGTGGGATCCCTTTCTGTAGTGCTGCGTTGGCTCCTTCTGCAACTTCTGTGTCCCATCCTGTGGGTCTCCTGTGGGTTCTGCCTCTGCTCCTGTACACTGTCTACGATGCTGAGGGTCCCCTATCACTCCCCCTCTTGGGTTGAGTCCTCCTGGGCCTTGCTGGTCCTCGGCAGTACCACTTTTCCACTAACCGCAAGTTTTTCTTTGCCAAGGCTTGTTTGTGGAAATCCTTACTGACACCCATCTGCAGTCTTCACTCCAGCGTGGGCCATCTTCTGCATCCATCAGGAACTCTTCTCTGGCTTCAGGGCTGCAGTGCTGACCTGTTCTTCCTCTTCTTCGCCCCAACTCCTGCAAGTTCAGCTGGGTGGGTAGTAACTCTTAGTCCTCCTGGACTCCACTGTGACTTTTGGACTTGGGTCCCCTCTCTACAGATCTTCTCCACTAATCTACTGCTTGTTTCTTGCAGTCTTGCCTAGGTGTCTTCCTTTTCCTCCTTTTGGGTGGTTTGGGGAAATTCCAGTGATTTACACCTGCTTTCCTGGTCGCTGTGGGTACTGTGTTACTTACTACTGTGGTTTTCTAGTACTCCCAACTCCCTTCTACACATTCCACTTACCTAGGTGGGGGTCCTGTGTTTGCATTCCATTTTTTAAATATATGGTTTGGGCTCCCCCTAGGGTCACTATTGGTTATTGCTATATGCACTGTTTTCTGACCTTTTCTATGCATATTTCTGATTACTAGTTTATATATTTAGTGTATTACTTACCTCCTACTGGAGGGTTTGCCCTTCTAGTATATTGTGGTATTGTGTTCCAAAAATAACGTACCTTTATTTTTTTACAACTGAATATCTTTCAAGTGTGTAAGTGCTGCGTGACTACAGTGGTATTACATGAGCTTTGCATGTCTCCTAGATAAGCCTTGGCTGCTCTTCCACAGCTACCTCTAGAGAGCCTGGCTTCTAGAAACTTTCTACATTTCACTAATAGGGAATACCTGGACCTTGTATAAGGTTTAAGTACCTTAGGTACCTAGCACACACCAGGACACCTTCCTACAGCTGTACACCATGCCACAAACCTTTTCCAATGGCCGGTGTATATCATCTTGGTGGAGGGATGCCGTGATTACATTGCAGACTTTTGGGCAGAGGGTCAAAAGCTGTCAACTGTCGCCACTCAATCTCCATGCATGAAGCGAATGTTGACAGGTTCAGGTGGAGGAACCTCGTCTGATGCTGCAACAGAGGATCCTCCTGAAGTGGTAGCCTGATCAGTGGACCAATGGCCATGCTCAACAGCTCGGGATATCAAGCTCTCCAAGCCCAGTTCGGAGCCACAAGGATGACTTGAGCCTCGTTGATCTTTTTGAGAACTCTGGCCAGTAGTGGTACGGGCAGAAAGGCATACAGGAGGCTGGAGCTCCACTCAAGACAAAAAGCATCTGAGAGCAAGAGCTGCTGAAATTTCAGCACACAGTAGTGCTGATACTGCACATTCTCAGCGGTAGTGAACAGATCTAACCAAGGCTCTCTCCACTGTTGAAAAGGACCTTTCACCACCTCCGGATGGAGATACCATTTGTGATTTGCTAGGCTTTTTTGGCTGAGTATGTCTGTCCTGGCGTTCAGAGAGCCCGCAAGGTGTTGAGTCACCAGGGAAATGCTCTGACATTCTAGCCATGTCCCGAAATGTAGGGCCTCTTGACAAAGGGTCCACGATCCCACCCTGCTGTTTGTTCCACTACCACATGGCATTGGTGGTATCCGTGAACACCTGCACTGGCCTTCCTTTGGATGGTAGAAAGGCTTTCAATTTCAGCGGGATCTGCTGACCTTTAGCAGGTTGATGTGGATGCCAAATTCCACCGGAGACCAGAGGCCTCTGATCTTCTCCTCTCCCAGACGGCCATCCCAGCCCAAGAGTGACGCATCTGTCACTACTGTCAGACCTGGTTGGGGAAGAGAGAGGGGTCTGCCGCCAACCCAATCGCCATTTATTGACAACCAATACAGATCTTTTGCAGAGCTCTCTGAGATCTGGACCATGTCAGAGAGATTGCCCTGATACTGCGCCCACTGGAACTACAGGTCGCACTGCACAGCCCGCAAATGTCAATGGGCATTTGTCACAAGCATGATGCAGGAGGCCATGAGGCCCAGCAGTCTGGGAATCATTCTCACCAAAATCCAGGTTAGAGGGTGAATCATTGCTATCATAACCTGAATATCCTAGACTTGGGAGAATAAGCCAAAACTGCAATGTGTCTAGAATAGCCCCGATGAAAGGGAGCGGAGCATCTGAGAAGTGCTCAGTTGTGAATTCAGCATGTTGATAGTGAACGCCAGCAAGTGCAAGAGGTCCACCATAGTCTGGAGATGGAAGACGACTGCCTGGTGAAGACTGCGCCTTCAACAGCCTGTCATCGAGATGGGGGAAGACTGGCACCCCTGATCACCGTAGATGAGCTGCAGCCACCAACCTCACCTTGATGAACACCGAGGTGCACTGGTAAGGCCAAATGGGAGTACGGTTAACTTAAAGTGCTCACTTCCTACTGTTAATCACCGGCAGCTGGAAGCCCCTTCCATGACCACAAAAGGAGCAAATGCGCATGGCCATGGAAAGGCCAAAGGACCTGGCCATAGCTCTGCCGTTCTTGAAGCACTTAAACTCTGAGTCCACCTTTTTCCCAAAGAAACAGGAGCAATCAAAGGGCATGTCCATGAGCGAGTCCTGGACATCTCCGGAAAAGCCAGTGGTTCTCAACCAGGCATTGCACCTAAAGGCCATCGATAAAGAAACTGCTCTCCCCAGTGAGTTGGTTGTCTCCATCCCACAGTGTATAGCAATGTAGCTGCGTCCCTCCCGTCAGAAATAGCTTGGGAGTGTATGGCTCGGGCCTCTTCCGAAACCATACACAGCACTTGCGCAACCGAGTTCCAGAGTGAGTGGGAGTATCGGGCCAAAAGGCATGCAGTGTTATCTGCCAGCTGTGCCAGGCTGGGGGAACAAAACATTTTCTTTCCTAAGGTATCCGACCCCTTGGATTCCCTGTCTGGTGGAGTGGTAGGGAATGTACCAGGATTTAGTTTGGACATTGAGGCTTAAACCAGCTCTCTGGGGTGGGTTGTTGGGTGAGGAATTTGGGGTTCCTGCGGTGAGGCAATGGCAGAAGGCTGTTGTCCTCTTCACAGAAGCTCCTGTGCAGGACCAGGCACCGAGTAGGATGTATGTGAGGGCTTCATTAAATGGAAGAAGCAGTTCCGGCGGGGTAACTCCTTGCAGAAGCACCTCCATCAAGATATTCATCTTGACAGAGAGTAGCATAGGGTCCAGGACCTTGGCCGTTCTCCTCACCACCATTTCAAATGAGGCTCCCTCCTCCATAGCCACTGTAGAAGAGCCCAAGCCAATATATGTGGAGGTGTCCAGTCTGCTGGCATCTGCCAAATCCTCATTCCAGTTGTCCTCATTGGGGTCTAGGGGCTGGTATTCATAAGGGTCCGGTGGCCCCTCCCAATCTTCTCTAAGTTCCAACCCATAGTAATAGAGTTCAGGTTCTGGAGGGAATGAGTCCAGTCAGTGCTGGCGTTAGCATCAGATGATGCCCATCCAGCTCCGTGTCGGAGTCGGGGATAAGAATGGGGTCGGCAGAGGGATCAGCACTGGGTAAGGTTTAGTTGACTCAACTGATGTTGGTCCGGATCTGTCCCTCGAACCAAGAGGCTGGTTCTGGGAGCAAACCCACCAGCAGAAAACCAGTAGGGGCCTCTCCCAACCCTGCAAGGCCCAAAGGTGCACCAGCTGGGATGAGCCTCTCAAATATGAATTGCATGGCTGCATAAAACTCACGGAGTTGGGCTGGGGTCACACCGGCACCAGGAAACTCAGGAAGGCATGGAGACGGCGCAGGCTCAACCATGGAGCTAAGCCTTGAATGCTGATGTTCCATCACCTCGTTGGATGACTTCAACTGATGGGGCGAAGTTGAAGACCTCTTCGACTTCTTGCTTTTCTTTTTCTTGTGGAACGTACACGAACGCCCAGATGACTTTGACTACGACAGATATCAGTGGCTATGGGACCGATCCCTGGACCTTCATCTTTGATATCGTCGCTGCATCGCACATCAGGTGGCAACAGTTGAAGGACCGCTCTCTCAAGACCTTGGCATGCATGGCATAACAATAAGTGCAGGTCTTGGAGTCATGGTCGTGCTCAAGATACCAAAAGCAGACAAGTTGTGGATCCGTCACCAACATATGCTGGTCACAGATGTCACCAGGCTTAAAACAAGCCTTCGCCAACATTCTGCCACACCAGGAGATAATGTCTCAAAAAGACTTCGACAAAAGGTCAGTCAAAAAATGACTGGGAGTAGCTCTTCTATGAATCTATGCTGACTGGCTCAGAAAGAAAAGAACTGATGTCAGCGCAATGGGGTGGCACCTATATAGGCACCGTGCATGTCACTTTCAGCATGGACTACACCAGTGGTGCTATGCAGAGCCGAAAGACGCCACCTACTGGTGCGCAGGGGTACTGATCATGAAATCTGTCTGGATCCAGTCTGACACCTGGGGATAATTCTAAGGTTAGGAATCTGCAGGTAAAATTCTCTATCAGGTGATCCTTTTACTATACTCAAATTTGATAATGGATCACAAATGTGAGATAGAGGGATGCTGTTGCTAAGATCTGCACTGCAATTGAACTTCTCTTGAAATAACACTTCTTGTGCAAATCACTCTCACCAAGGCTTATGTCATTGGACATTAGGATTCTGCCACAAAGAAGATACTTGGCATGATGTGTTCACAAGAGTGCTTAAATACCATGGCTGTATTCAGAAAAGGGCAAGCTAATTTCAACTGTTCGCTAGTCATACCTCATGCATAGATAGACACTCATTTACATATTTTGCGGAGTCTCTGAAATGCACAGCCCCTTTGGAAGGATATTCTTTTGCACATGACTGATTTTAAAAGTTGATGTTCTCCTAGATCCTGACGTAATTTATTGGGTGGCCAGTTGATGATTTCACAAACGTAATGCAAAGCCGCCTTAGGCCTGTGACCATTTACCTTTTGTGGGTATCCTATCTTACATTAGCAAGTGTACTGTAGAGTGAAGTGGTGTAAGGTGTAGTTGCATACAGTGGAGTGGCATGCAGTACACTGGAGTAGAGAGCAGTGGCATACAGAAGAGGTGTGTAGAGCGGAGTGGCGCAGAGTGTAGTGGAGCTGCATGTAAAATTTTACAGTAGAGTGGCGTACAGTGTAGTGGCATACAGTGGAGTTGCGTAGAGTGCTGTGGTGGACAGTAGGCTGGTGTAGCTTTGAATAGTGTAGTGGCATACAGTGGTATAGAATCAAGTCATATAATGGATAGTGTTGAGTGCAGTGGCATAACGTGGAGTGCCATAGGGTGGAATAGAGTAGAATGGGGTGGCATAGAGTGGAATAGCATAGAGTGGAGTGCCATAAAGTGGGATAGAGTGAAGTGACGTAGAGTGGAGTGCATACAATGAAATAGCATAGAGTTGAGTGGCATACATTGGAGTAACATAAAGTATACAGTCAAGTGGCGTAGAGTGAAGTGGCGTTCAGTGGAATAGAGTTGAGTGGTGTACACCAGAGTGGTGAAAGTGAAGTGACGTAAAGCAGAATGGCATAGAGTGGAATAGTGTGAAGTGGTTTAGAGTGAAGTGGGGTAGAGTGTAGTGGTATACAATGGAGTGCCATAGAGTTGAGTGGCGTACAGTGGAGGGCGTACAGTGCAGTGGGTAGAGTGTAATAGCGAAGAGTGGAGTAGCATATAGTGGTGTACAGGAGGATAACATTGAATGGAGAGGGGTACAGTGGAATGGCATATAGTTAACAGGCATAGAGTGGCGGGTCATACAATGGCGTGGAGTGGTGTACAGTAGAGTTGCATAGAGTAGTGGCACAGAATGTAAAAATGTACAGTAGCGTATAGTGTAATGGTGTACAGTGTAATAGCGTAGAGTTGAGCGGCATACTGTGGAGTTGCATAGAGTGCAGTAGCGTGCAGTGGATTGGTGTACAGTTGAATAGCATATAGTGGAGTGGTGTACAATGGATTGGCATATAATTGACTAGCGTAGCATGGAGTAGCATAAAGTGGAGTGCTGTGGAGTGGGGTAGAGTGGAGTGGCAGAGAGTCCAGTGATGTAGAGTGCAGTGGTGTATGGCACACCTGAGTTCAGCAGAGTAGCATAGAGTGAAGTGGCCTAGAGTTGAATACCGGAGTGGCGTAGAGTACAGTCCAGTGATGTAGACAGGAGTGGCATAGAGTGGTATTGCATGGAGTGCTATAGAATTGAGTGACATAGAGTGGAATAGTGTAGAGTGGTGTGCTGTGGAGTGGCATAGAGTAGAACAGAGTAGAGTAGAGTGGAGTGGCAGAGTGGAATGGTGTAGAGTGGAGTTGCATGCCTTAGAGAGACGTTCAGTGGAATAAAGTTGAATAGTGTAGAGGGGAGTGACATACAGTGGAATGGGGTATAGGAATAGCATAGAGAAGATTAGAAGAGACTGGAGTGGTATAGAGTGGTGTGGCTTAGAGAGGGGTGGCATACAGTGTAGTAGGGTCCCTAACCCAGAACACAGTCAAAGTGTGGTCAAAACAGCATGGCTGCCTTTTATTTTTGTAAAGGCATCCATTAGCCAATCATGTACTGCCTTGTCACCAGCAAGTACTGCTAAATTACAGCAAAATTGCCACAGTATACTGCCGCCTCAGATATCCCTACGTCTTATTGCCCTGTAAGTTTAAAATACTTACCCTACTTAAATTTACTCCCAAATATGATCATCTACACACCATAAACTATATGCCTGCCAAATTTGATTAAAATCTGACCCCTCTTTTTCCGCTATGCCCTAGTACAAAGTCTATGGAAAATGCATCTATGGGAAAGCATGTTTTTGGGCCCCCTGTTTTTCGTTGTACTCTCTTGATGAATCTCCTCAAAACTTTGCATCTTCCACCAATGTAGAAAAAGCAATAGGTTAGCTCTTTCCCGGAAACTTTTGGAGTGGTTCATCAAGTGGTGCCGAGATAAAAGGAGGATTGGGAGATCCCAAAATGCATTTTCCCCATTCACTTTTCCATAGGAAAATTGAACATTAATACAGCAAAAACTGCTGAACAAAATTACACTAAATTTGTCAGAAAGCTAGATTTCAATCTTGAAAAGGTGCATTTTGTAAATTGCTGTGAATCCGTTCAGGAGTTTTTGAGCATTTAAGGCTAAAAGAAATATATATATTTCATGCTGTGTTAGATCCATGGAGCAGACAGATTTCCAGAGGAGATATGGTTGGCTGCCACCACATCAACAAACATGTGGCGAGAGCCATCTTAGGACTCATAGAAAAAAGTATAGAAAAGGATATAAGGAGGCATGGTCAGGATATGGATACCCTGCACTCCCTAGGCCTGATGTGGGGGGCCCTGGGGACCTCCCCAAGAGCCAAAAATGTATATTTGTTTTAAACTTTTGCTGCAAATTTGTGGTGGATCAACAGCAATATTTAAGCATTTAAAAAGATTGACCATGTGGGTTGGGCCAGGGCCTGGCGCAAGTCATTTTGAAGGGGATGGGGCATGGGGCCCCCTCCCAAAGCCTAGTCAGGCCCCCGGGGAACCCATGTAGGAAGCTGGCCTGGCTTATTGTGGGTACCTGATGGTACTTACACCTTGTGCCTGATCCAGTTATCCCTTACTAGTAGATTAGTAGTGTTCTAGCAGCTTAGGCTGATAGATGTAGCTATAGCAGAGCAGCTTAGGCTGAACTAGGAGACATGCAAAGCTCCTACTATACCACTTATATTATATAGCACTATATCATAAGAATCATAATACTCAGGGTTACTAAAAATAAAGGTACTTTATTTTAGTGACAATGTGCCAAAAATATCTCAGAGGATATACTCCCTTAGGACGTAAGTAAAATACACAAAATATACACACAAACCAAAATCAGGCAAGTAAACAGTTAGAAAAGTAGTGCAAACACTGTAGAATACAATAGGATGCAATAGGCCTAGGGGCAACACAAACCATATACTAAGAAAGTGGAATGCGAACCACTTAGGGACCCCTGGCCTAGTGTAGTGTGTAGAGGGTTGCTGGGAGTGTAAGAAAAAACTAAGGGTGTCCAAGATACCTGTAAGGAAATGCCTCCTTGGCATGGTTACCCCCTGACTTTTTGCCTTTGCTGATGCCAAGTTATGATTTGAAAGTGTGTGTTCTTTCCCTAACCTGTACCTTTGTCTCCACAATTGGCACACCCTGGCATCCAGGTACGTCCCTTGTAAGGTCTCTAAGGGCTGCAGCATGTCTTATGCCACCCTGGGGACCCCTCACTCAGCACAGACACACTGCTTGCCAGCTTGTTTGTGCTGGTGGGGAGAAAATGACAAAGTCGACATGGCACTCCCCTCAGGGTGCCATGCCAACCTCACACTGCCTATGGCATAGGTAAGTCACCCCTCTAGCAGGCCTTACAGCCCTAAGGCAGGGTGCACTATACCACAGGTGAGGGCCTAGGTGCATGAGCACTATGCCCCTACAGTGTCTAAGCAAAACCTTAGACATTGTAAGTGCAGGGTAGGCATAAGAGTATATGGTCTGGGAGTCTGTCATACACGAACTCCACAGCACCGTAATGGCTACACTGAAAACTGGGATGTTTGGTATCAAACTTCTCAGCACAATAAATGCACACTGATGCCAGTGTACATTTTATTGTAAAATACACCCAGAGGGCATCTTAGAGATGCCCCCTGAAAACATACCCGAATTCCAGTGTGGGCTGACTAGTTTTGCCAGCCTGCCACACACCAGACATGTTGCTGGCCACATGGGGAGAGTGCCTTTGTCACTTTGTGGCTAGTAACAAAGCTTGTACTGGGTGGAGGTGCTTCTCACCTCCCCCTGCAGGAACTGTAACACCTGGCGGTGAGCCTCAAAGGCTCACCCCTTTGTTACAGCGCCACAGGGCATCCCAGCTAGTGGAGATGCCCGCCCCCTCCGGCCACGGCCCCACTTTTGGCGGCAAGGCCGGAGGAGATAATGAGAAAAACAAGGAGGAGTCACTGGCCAGTTAGGACAATCCCTAAGGTGTCCTGAGCTGAGGTGACTCTGACTTTTAGAAATCCTCCATCTTGCAGATGGAGGATTCCCCCAATAGGATTAGGGATGTGCCTCCCTCCCCTCAGGGAGGAGGCACAAAGAGGGTGTAGCCACCTCCCAGACCTAAACACCCCCCTAAATTGAGTATTTAGGGCCCCCCAGAACCTAGGAAGATAGATTACTGCAACTTGAAACTTGAAGACGGACTGCTGACCTGAAGCCCTGCAGAGAAGACGGAGACACCAACTGCTTTGGCCCCAGTTCTACCGGCCTGTCTCCCCACTTCAAGCAAAACTGCAACAGCGACGCGTCCCCCAGGGTCCCGCGACCTCTGAAGCCTCAGAGGACTACCCTGCATCTAAAAGGACCAAGAACTCATGAGGACAGCTGCCCTGTTCCACAAAGACTGATACTTGCAACAAAGAAACAACTTTTAAAGGACTGCACGTTTCCCGCTGGAAGCGTGAGACTTTCCACTCTGCACCCGACGCCCCCGGCTCGACCTGCGGAGAAACCACACTACAGGGAGGACTCCCCGGCGACTGCGAGCCCGTGAGTAGCCAGTGTTGACCCCCCTAAGCTCCCACAGCGACGCCTGCAGAGGGAATCCAGAGGCTCCCCCTGACTGCGACTGCCTGCTTCAAAGAACCCGACGCCTGGTAAATACACTGCACCCACAGCCCCCAGGACCTGAAGGATCCGACCTCCAGTGCAGGAGCGACCCCCAGGTGGCCCTCTCCCTTGCCCAGGTGGTGGCTACCTGAGGAGCCCCCTCCCTTGCCTGCCTGCTTCGCTGAAGAGACCCTGGGTCTCCCATTGAAACCAATTGCAAACCCGACGCCTGTTTGCACTCTGCACCCGGCCGCCCCTGTGCCGCTGAGGGTGTACTTTTTGTGCTGACTTGTGTCCCCCCCTGTGCCCTACAAAACCCCCCTGGTCTGCCCTCCAAAGTCGCGGGTACCTACCTGCTGGCAGACTGGAACCGGGGCACCCCCTTCTCCATTGAAGACTATGCGTTTTGGGCACCACTTCGACCTCTGCACCTGACTGGCCCTGAGCTGCTGGTGTGGTAACTTTGGGGTTGCCCGGAACCCCCAACGGTGGGCTACCTTGGACCCAACTTTGAACCCTGTAAGTGCTTTACTTACTTGAACAACTAACAAATACTTACCTCCCCCAGGAACTGTTGAAATTTGCAGTGTGTGTAGTTTTAAAATAGCTTATTGCCATTTTTGCCAAAACTGTACAGGCTATTTTGTTGATTCAAAGTTCCTAAGATACCTGAGTGAAATACCTTTCATTTAAAGTATTGTGTGTAAATCTTGAACCTATGGTTCCTAAAATAAACTAAGAAAATATATTTTTCTATACAAAAACCTACTGGCCTGGAATTGTCTTTGAGTGTGTGTTCCTCATTTATTGCCTGTGTATGTACAACAAATGCTTAACACTACCCTCTGATAAGCCTACTGCTCGACCACACTACCACAAAATAGAGCATTAGAATTATCTCTTTTTGCCACTATCTTACCTCTAAGGGGAACCCTTGGACTCTGTGCATGCTATTTCTTACTTTGAAATAGTACATACAGAGCCAACTTCCTACAATACCCCAGCCCAAGACCCTGAAAAGTAGGAGTAAAGTGATACTACTTCCCCAGAAACACACTAAAAGTCGTGATAGGAGATTCTGCAAAGACCACAACAGACTGCAAAGCACTGAAGACAGATTCCTGGACCTGAGGACCTGTAAAGGAAGGGGACCAAGTCCAAGAATCACAAAAGTGTCCTGGGGGGCAGGGGCCCACTAAATCCCAGATGAAGGTGCAAAATGGCTGCCTCCGGATGGAAGAAGCTGAAGATTCCTCAACAACGAAAGGTGCCAGGAACTTCTCCTTTGTGCAGAAGATGTCCCACGGAGTGCTGGAGGATGCAGAGCTGTTTCTTTGGAGAAAGATCGCAAACAAGCCTTGCTAGCTGTAAAGGTCGCGGCTGATGAAAAAGGGTACTACCCGGGCCCAAGAAGGACCAGGAGATCACCAATTGGAAGAGGAGACAGAGGGGGCCCTCGGCAACACAGATAGCCCACACACAAGAAGGCAGCACCCGCAGAAGTACTTGAACACAGGTTCAAGAAAACTGAGCACGGTGATCATCTCAACACTACAAAAGTGGGTCCCACAAAGCCGGTGGTCAACTCAGCGAGTTGAGCAATGCAGGACGGGGTGCTGGGGACCTGGGTTGTGCTGTGCACAAAGAATTCCTTGCAAAAGTGCACAGACGCCCTAGCAGCTGCAGTTCACGCAGTACACAGGATTACTGTTTGGAGAGGGGAAGCAAGGACTTACCGCCTCCAAATTTGGACAGTTGGACCACTGGACAGTCTGGGTCACTTGGGTCCACCACCTGTGTTCCAGGGGCCACGCTCGTCAGGTCAGGATGAGAGGGGTCCCAGAGTACCGGTGACGCTGAAGTTTGGTGCCTGCTGGAGCAGGGGGAATATTCCGTCGACCCACAGGAGATTTCTTCTTGGCTCCCAGTGCATGGTAAAGGCAGACAGCCTCCAGAGCATGCCCCACCAGGAAACAGTCGAAAAAGCCGGCAGGATTAGACGCTACAATGTCACTGGTAGTCTTCTTGCTACTTTGTTGCAGTTTTGCAGGCATCCTGGAGCAGTCAGCGGTCGATCCTTGGCAGAAGTCAAAGAGGGAGATGCAGAGGAACTCTGGTGAATTCTTGGAAGTCTTAACTGAGAAAAAGCCCACAGGAGAGACCCTAAATAGCCCTTAGAGGAGGATTGGCCACCTAGTGAGGTAAGCACCTATCAGGAGGGGTCTCTGATGTCACCTGCTGGCACTGGCCACTCAGAGGCCTCCATTGTGCCCTCACACCTCTGGATTCAAGATGGCAGAGGTATGGGACACACTGGAGGAGCTCTGGGCACCACCCCAGGGGTGGTGATGGACAGGGGAGTGGTCACTCCCCTTTCCTTTGTCCAGTTTCGCGCCAGAGCAGGGACTGGGGGTTCCTTGAACCGGTGTAGACTGGCTTATGCAAGGAGGGCAACATCTGTGCCCTTCAAAGGATTTCCAGAGCCTGGGGCAGACTACTACTCCCCAGCCCTTATCACCTATTTCCAAAGGGAGAGGGTGTAACACCCTCTGTCAGAGGAAATTCTTTGTCCTCCCTTACTGGGACTGGGCTGCCCAGACCCCAGGAGGGCAGAACCCTGTCTGTGGGTTGGCAGCAGCGGTAGCTGCTGAGAAAACCCCAGAGAGCTGGTTTGGCAGTACCCGGGGTCCATAGTGGAGCCCCGGGGATGCATGGGATTGGCTCCCCAATACCAGATTTGGCACTGGGGGACAATTCCATGATCTTAGACATGTTACATGGCCATATTCGGAGCTACCATTGTGAAGCTACATATAGGTATTGACCTATATGTAGTGCACAAGTGTAATGGTGTCCCCGCACTCACAATGTCCGGGGAAATTGCCATGAACTATGTGGGGGCACCTTGGTTAGTGCCAGGGTGCCCTCACACTTAGTAACATTGCACCTAACCTTCACTAAGTGAAGGTTAGACATAAAGGTGACTTATAAGTTACTTAAGTGCAGTGTAAAATGGCTGTGAAATAACGTGCGTTATTTCACTCAGGCTGCAGTGGCAGTCCCGTGTATGATTTGTTTGAGCTCCCTTAGGGGGGCAAAAGAAATGCTGCAGCCCATAGGGATCTCCTGGAACACCAATACCCTGGGTACCTAGGTACCATATACTAGGGAATTATAAGGGTGTTCCAGTGTGCCAATTAGAATTGGTGAAAATGTTCACTAGCCTATAGTGACAATTGTAAAGGCAGAGAGAGCATAAGTACTGAGGTTCTGGTTAGCAGAGCCTCAGTGACACAGTTAGTCACTACACATGTACACTCATTCAGGCCACAAACTATGAGCACTGGGGTCCTGGCTAGCAGGATCCCAGTGAGACAGGCAAAAACAAACTTTGGCTGATGGTGAGGGATCCACCAACCTCATGGATCAGATGGCGAGCAGTCTGGACAGTCCACCGCCACATCTGCCACTGCAGCCTCTAAACCTTTGCAGTCTGACTCTCTCCTACCAAGTGCCAGTTTGAGGCAGGATTCCCCATCACCTGATCTGCTGTCAATCCATCATGTCAGACAGGTAGATTTTGCAGATAGTCCAGAGGGGCTGCTCCCTCTCCTTTGAGACTACTCCTCCAGCCATGCCACCACCTACAATAGAATGACGAAGGATAATTTGTTTCTTTTCTGCAAAGAGGTTATGGCTCTCCTGGCCAAGAGAGCTATAGAGAGGGTTCTCATGCCAGTAGTAGGTCTTGGTTGCTATTCTCGCAACTTTCTGGTCCCCAGAAATGACAAGAGCCTTTGCCGTATCCTTGACCTTCAGTCCCTCAGTCTCTTACTCAAGAAGGAGAAGTTCAGTGAGCTCACTCTGGCTCATATTCTATCTGCCTTGGACCCAGGAGATTGGATGGTAGTGTTGGACTTGCAGGATGCTTATTTACATATCCCTGTTCTTTGTGCCCACAGGTGTTACCTGCCTTTCACAATGAGCCACGAGCACTTTCAGTCCACTGTGCTCCCCTTTGTCCTTACCAGCGCCCCTCAGGTGTTCTTCAAGGTGATAGGTGCGGTTGCACCTCATATGCAGCGATCAGGGTTTTCAGTCTTCCTCTGTCTGACTGCCCCTCAGACACTCCTGTTCATCAGAGCAGCAATCTTGAGCTGTCTACCTGGCCCCAATTGGAAGTTACAGCTTATTCAATGTAATAAGGGAACTCCAATGTTATCCTATTGGAGAGGTAGGCCATGCAGTGATGAAAAACGAACTGGAGAGTTTTTCACTATCAGGACATGCAAAAATTAAAAGTACATGTGAAACTTTTTAAATATTCTGCACTCTGCCCTGTGGGTTGTTTTGGGCCTGCCCTAGGGGTGGCTTATATGTATGAAAAAGGAAGGTTGGGATCTGGCAAAAAGGTTTATTTTGCGAGGTCGAAGGGCAGTTTAAAATTGTACACGCAGGCTGCAATGACAGACATGAGACATGTTTAAAGTGCTCCTTAAGTGGGTGGCACAACCAGCGCTGCATGCCCACTAGAAGCATTTCACTTACAGGCCTTGGAAAGCAAAAGGTTTTGGTATGACCCTGCAGAAAGGGCCAAGTCCAACAATAAATATTCTCTGAAACCCAATTTCCATACATTATCATTTGTGTACAGTGCTTTATCGGTAAAACTGTATGTCTATGCAAATTTAGTGGCCATTTCAATGGAAAATGTGCAGTCTGTAAATGACAGTGCACTATCGCACAGTACTTTAGTTCAGTGGTTCCCTACCTGTGGTCTGGGGACCCCTGTTGGTCCGTGAAACCTAGTCTAGGGGGTCCGTGATTGCTTATAAAATTCAACAATATTAACAGATTAATAAGGGGCATATAATTGTTAAAAAAGCAAAATTTAAATGTGGACACTTTCCAATGTTCTACAAAATGTTAAGGAATTGAAAGTTGGAGGCTAAAAATTAAGTTAATGCCTTCATTTTGATTAGTGGAAGCAGTGCAAGTGCATCAAACAGAATGTAGCATGGGCGACTAGTGGCTTCAATTGAATATAGAAAAGGTCAAGCTTTTCAAAAGTATGATTTTTTTATATCTGTGAATTAAATAAACGATTATATAATGAGAGTATTTGTTTGATAAATGCTTGTTTCTGTATTTTTGTATTGTTTTGCAGGTCAAATAATCAAAAATGCTTAGGCTGGGTTCTCCTGCTTCAATTAATGACTCAGTGGTGGTCCCCAGATTCCAATAGTGATTCATTGGGGGGTCCCTGGGCTCCATTTATGATTAAGAGGGGGTCCACAAGAGTCAAAAGGTTGAGAACCACTGCTTTAGTTACATTGATTAAAAAAAGACTGTCTTGTGTTCATTAAAGCTAGAAAGTCACAAAAGCTTGTTGTTCTAAAAAGCGGGTCATTGTTCTAAAACATTTGCAAAGCCCTGATCCAGACCATAATTTCTGCCATCTCTATAAAAGACTGTGACATCAGTAGATGTGCAAGATGCTTACTTTTCCATACACATTCTGAATGTTCATCATCTCTGTCCTAGGTTCCAGATTCCAGAGAGGCACTTTAAGTTTCAAGTTCCGCCAATTAGGCTTAAGTCAGCCTTTCCAGTGTTTATGTAGGTGCTTGCTCCATTGGTTGGAATTTGAAACAAGGAACACATTCAAATCCATCCATACCAGGAGGATAGTCTCATTCAGCCTCCTTCATACCACTAAATCGCTCCAGATACTCTGCGTTGTTTATCTGTTTTATAAGACCACGCTCCTTGTTAAAGATAAATCAAATCGCAGCTCAAACTCATAGAAGGTCTGTTCAACTCATCCTTTAACAGGGTTTTCCTACCTCGTCATTGGATCTCGTAGCTGCAGACTCGCCTTCTCGATCTTCTGGAAACGTCTTATGCCAGTTTCTCCAGGTACATCCTTGTTTATTGTTCCTTTGGCAAGATTTAACATGAGGCATTTTTTTACCACATCCTCTTGCATAGGAATCCAGAGAAACCTTCAGAAATTGATTCCAATGTCCAGGCCTCATCCTCGATCTCTTGGTGGTGGTTATCAATGGTCACTCTTTCCAGGGCAATGGATGTAGCCCCTCCTCCTCCAGTAACTATGACAGAGGATGCCAGTCAGTTAGGATGGAGAAGGTCAGTCGTCTTGCCAGAGTAAATGGCTTAGGATGGTCTTCGAGACCCTCAAACTGTAGAGAATTTGTATTCTCTGAGTATTTCTAAACTATGCCCACTTCCCAGTGGGCAAAACGGTCCTTGCACAGGCAATCAGGTGGTGATGTGGTATGTGAACAAACAGTGAGATGTTCAGTCTCACTCCCTGGGAGTTATGGCACACCACATCTTTGCCTGGGCAGCGATTGGTCTGTTATCCTGATGGCTAGTTACTTTGGGGGAAGTAAACTAGACTTGCAGATTCAAGGAACAAAACATTTCCAGGGTCGACAGAGCTCCCCTTCAGACAAGATCTGTCTAGCAAATACGTCTCAGGTGTGGGTTTCCTGAAGGCTGACCTTCCCTGATCCCTGAACTCCCAGCTGCTTCTCTTCTTATACAGGAGGAAGGATCCTCGAGTATTGGGAATAGATGTCATGCAAGCTCCTTGGCCTCAGAAGCTCTGCTTTGCATTTCCAATCTTGTCTATACATTTCCTTGTATTGTTGAAAATCAGGAGAGAGAAGGTATTGGTAAGCCTGGCCCCAAAAAACTACTTTACCCTTTTCAGTATCATGTCAAGAGAACAGCCTTTGCCCCTCTCTACATTTCTTTTTGATGTTCACACTACCTTTTCGGAGCCTAATCTGTCTGTGTCTGCCGATTTGGCATCTGAAAGGTTAGGCCTATATAGTTAACTGGTTTTTCTTTTCAATCCTACATTCCTGTAAAGCCTCTTCTTTACCTTCATTTGGAAGTCTTTTGTTAAATGGTGTTCATCTAAGACTCTAGGGCCTGATCTTAAGACTGGCAGACAAGGACTCTGGCACAAATGTGACAGATATCCTCTGCCCCTTAAGTGCCATAGGATATAATACTCTTGTAATATGGTGGATTATATGGCGGACAGGATATCCGTTGCATTTGTGATGGAGTAACCCATTGGCCAAATTCTAATTTAGGCCCCTTTTTCTAAATTCATGTGATGCAGTGTTGTTTCTTGATCTTCTTCAGGTAGCCTTTAGTTTAATGGGGCTTGCTGTTTCTTCATTAAGATGACAGCAAGGAGCCTTTCGGATCTTCCATCCCCCATCGGGAGGCCTGGCTACAAATCTGGGTTTGGCTGACCATCTGTTGCATAGCCTTGACCTACCTAGATGAAGGAATCATACTTTTGTTTCTTCTTGGAACTCAATGCCTAGTTAAAAGCTCTTTCCAGGAGTGTTATTTCTTGCTGCTATCTCTTCGGCACATATAACTGGAGAAATTGGGGATCTTTTGTTCTCAGATCCATTTCTCCACTTTCTATATGTGTGTTTGTTCCTTTAGCAACCTCCCTCCCACCCCCCCTCCTATTTTCTTTTTTATATCAAACATGGTTTCTGTCTTTCTTTGTCCGGAAGATAGTTTTTACTTTATTTGTGCCCCAACCCCTCAATAGAGAATGAATTTGCCTTGCACACCCCAGATTTTTGGAGGGTAGTACTCATTTATTTTCAGAGAAACTCTAGCTTTAGGATTTCTGATTCTCTTTGTGTTTGTTATGGTTAAATAGACAGGGTCAGGAACCCTCGGTATTTAATTTAGGCAGGTGATTAGATATGCAATTTCTGTAGTTTATGACTTGCTTTAAATGGAAATATAGAAGTGCAGGTGCTCTCTATTTAGAGTACCTGTTTGCTACTCAGACGTGCCGGTACTCTTCCATTAAATGTACTGCAGCAGTGCTGAGAAGTGCAAGTACTCTTCCCTTCAAAGTAAAGGAGTAAAGGTACTCAGTACCGGACAGTGCCTGCTCACTTAAAGCACTGGTTTATGATGCATCAAATGTTTCCCTTTCTGCGTCTATTATTGGTCGTTTCAGCACAGGTAGAGCAACCTCGTGGTCAGTTGATAGAGGGATGTTCATCTTTGATGAATGCAGAGTAGCGACACCAGCTGCGCTCAACAATTTAATTAAACATTATAGGAGCCAGGTTGTGCGTTTAGATGCTGTTTTTGGTTCAGCTGGTTTGAGTTCCGTGTACCTTTGAGATTTGGTCTAAATAGTGCTAATGAACAAATATTTTTTTGCATAATCTAATGTTATACGGATATCAATATATATATATTTATAATCTATGCCTTACTTTCCTGGCTTCAGTTTTCTTTTGGGTATAGAAAAGCGACGAATAAGAGGGACAAAGTGGTAAAGACCCCATTACATAATGGTAATGTTCATTACACTGAGCCCTGCTCCTTCTTGTCCTGTTGCAAGGAGGCATTGATGTATTCTTTATTGCTTCTGTATAGAACAGGAAGTATAGGAGGACGTTCCGCCCTCATATTCCTTATTGAAATGTGTGGAGTTAATTATTTTTTTTTTGATAAACAATTATTATTATTTTCAGGGGAAAGGGAAAGGGGAGAAAAAGGGTACAAAGCAGAGGACTTTTGCATCATATGGGATTCCATCATCCACTTATTTCCAGTAGTAGTATTCACAATCGACAGCACTACGGACCATAGAGCGTACAACAATTCAGGACCTATTACAACATTCTTTCCTGTGTTCATCTTCCGGTCTATATCAGTAATTCTAGCCATCTTCCCCATATTTTCTCATATTTCTGTGGAGAACCCCTGGATTCAAATACCAATTTTTCTTGATTAGCACACCAATCAACCCCCTTTTTCCACCTCCGAAGTGATGGGCCTTCGGGGGAGATCCAGGCCACAGCAATATCTCTTTTGGCAACCAGCAAAGTTCTGGCTGCCAGGGCACGCTTTGCGTGTGTTCCCCCATCTCTTCCATAGCTCCTAGTAGAACTAATTTAGTTGATTTTTGTACTTCTTGTCCCAGGGCCCTTTCCAGGTCTTGGATCACTTTATCTCAGTATTTCTGTATCACTTGGAAGCGCCATACCATGTGGAAAAAATTAGCTGGTTCGCTCGGGCATCGTGGACATTTGGCAAAGGGGCGAAGTCCCGCCTTGTGTAGTCTGGATGGCATCAGGTAAGCTCCATGTAAATAATAGAATTGCACTACACGAAGTCTAGCCGACACCGCCAGCACCATGGGCGGCATTAAGGCCTCCCTCCATTCCGTCTCTTCCAGGGCCCCAATCCATGACTCCCACCTGGTCCTGACTGAGCATAAGCTACCAGGGGCTTTATTAATTAGTGTTTTATAGAATTGAGAGATACCCTTCCCTCCTAGGTTCCCCATGAGCAGTTTGGCTTCAAGTGGATTAAATTCTGGTATGGGTCCCGCCGTGGGTAGATGCACCTTCAGGGCATGTCTTAGTTGGAGGTACCTGAAAAATTGTGTCTGGTGTAGCTGGAAGTCTACCTGTAGGTCTTGAAATGAGTTCATGGTTCCCTCCTTCCATTCGTCTCCCATCAGGGAAATGCCTATTAGGTCCCACTCTGTGAATCCTTCCAGTGCTGCAGGGGCGCTCAACCATTTCCCCCTCCACAACGGGGTTTGAAGGGTGACAACGGCGTTCCATTGGGCATACCGCAGTGCGGCACGCCACGCCAGCAAAACCGCCCTAGTTATTTCTTCCATGTTGCGGGGAAGTGGTGATCCGTATAGTATGTCGAGAATACATGGGAAACCCAGAATCCCCAGTTCAGTCCGATAAGCCAGGTCGTCCCAACCTCCAGCAAACCAGTTGTGGATCACAATCAGTTGGGTGGCTAAATAATCTAGGTAGGGGTCTGAGGCGCCCAAACCTCCGTCGTACACCCCCCTTTGGCAGTGTTGTGTTGCTACTCGGTGTCTGGCACCTCTCCAAAGGAACTTTCCTGTGACGCTTTTGAGATTTCTGAACCAGGAGTGCGGGATTGGGAGGGGGAAGTTCTGGAAAATGTATAGGAGCCTTGGCAAGATCATCATCTTATATATGGCTGCTTGGCCCATCACATTTAGTGGTAAGGTTTGCAATCTCAGTAGGTCTGTTTTTACGCGTGTTAGCAACGGGGACAGATTTTTGGGCCACGTCATTTCAGGTAGGAGAGATATCCAGATGCCCAGGTATTTAAAACTGAGCCTGGTATTGTATTTTGCCAAACAAAGCATTTGCGTGAACTTGCCAACGGGATCAGGGCTGACTTGGTGGGGTTCATCTTGAGCCCCAACACCTGTTCATATTGCTGTAGGAGGCAGAGAGTTCTCGGTCCCGTTATACTGGGTTCTTCCATATACAACAGGACGTCATCGGAGTACAGCGCTAGTCTATCTTCTCGGGAGGGACCCCATTTCCAGCCATGATATAATGAGTCTGTTCTAATCATGTGGGCCAAGGGGCATCCCTGCCGTGTGCCTCTGCGAACCTCGAAAATAGAGGATAGAACCCCGTTGACCTGTATGCAGGCCGTAGGGTTGGTGTATAACGCCTGGGCCAGACGGCAGAATCTCGGACCCATACCCACGAATCGGAGCACCAAGAATAGGAACCCCCAATCAACTGAATCAAAGGCTTTTTCGAAGTCAATAAGTAAGAGGGTGAGATCTCGGGGTATTCGGCGTCTTTCCGCCAGGGCCACATGTAATCGACGGATACAGTGTTGCGTACTGCGGGTTGCCAGAAACCCACATTGGTCTGGATTAATTATTTGCGGTAGGACTCTCTTGAGGCGGGCAGCGAGGATGGAGGCAAAGATTTTAATTTCGGTATTAATCAAAAATGTCGGCCTGTAATCCGCGCAGTGTAGTGAGGGGGGTTGGGTTTTGGGAAGCACTACGATTGTGGCGGTGTCTAGCTCTCGGGGGAAGTGTCCGTCTTTCTCTGCTTCTGCAAAAAGGCGCAGCAAGTGTGGAGTTAAGTCCTCCTTAAATGTTTTATAATACTCAGAGGGGATTCCATTGGGCCCGGGCGTCTTGCCCGTACCTAAAGCCGAGACAGCTACCCCAATTTCCTCTATGTTGATGGGTTCTTCTAGGATCTGTATTTCCGCCGTGGGTAGTGATGTGAGGGAAGTTTCATCTAGTAGTCGGCGGGCCTGATAAAGGTCTATTTGTGTAGATGCCTGGTATAGTGTGCGGTAGTAACTGGCAAAGGCGTTTGCAATTTTGGGGTGGCTTGTAACAAGGTTCTCTTCCCTTCATAAATTTCAGGGACAATCCTTGAGGCATGATGTCAGGAGACCAGCCAGTATAGCATTTTCCCGGTTTTGTCCCCCCACCCGTAGATTTTCCCCATGCTGGTTCTCCATATGTGTTTCGCAGCCTCTAGGGATTGATCTCTGATTTCTTCCCGGATTAGGAGTTGGCGTGTCACACCCTCGCTGGGGTTTATTGCGCTCTCTTTTTCAAGGCACATTGCTCGAAGCTCTAGCTGTGCAATTTGCTGGGTTTTGGTAAGTTCTTGGATTCATATAAAATTTTTGGCTGTGCCTCGTAACACCGCCTTGCTCTCTTCCCATAGCATGCCTATTGAGGTCACTGACCCTACTTTTAGTTGAAAGTATTCTCTTTGTGCCTGTTGCAGCTGTTCTGTGTAATTTGTATCTTGGAGGTACCACGCATTTAGCCGCCACATAGGACGGGACCGGGACCGAGTGGGGCCCATGATAAGCTGGAGTGGGGCGTGGTCAGAGACTCCTCTGGCTAGAATTTCAATGTGAGACAGGGTGGTACAGTTTGTGCTTGGGAGCAGCACCAGGTCTATTCTGGATTGTGAGCCATGGGCCGCCGAAGTGTGAGTAAATTGTCACCGTCTCGGGTGCCAGACACGCCAGGCATCACAGAGACCCATCATGGAGAGCCCTCCAATGATTCCCGTTGCTGATGTATGTCTATATGTGGAGAGTGGACCGGTTACATCTAGGGTCGGGGCTGGGGTCGCGTTGAAGTCGCCTCCCAGCATAGTGATTCCTGGGGGTAGGTCTGAAAGTAGTTTGGTTAGAGTCTGGAGAGTTCCACTGATTAAGGAGGGAGGAGCATATACACTAATTATGTTGATCGTGGCCCCCTCGACTTTGCTGGTGATGGCCACATAACGTCCCTGGCTGTCTCTCCATATCTGGATGTGTGTCATGGGGAATGTACGGTGTAGTAATATGGCTACCCCTTGTCATCCGCACGAAAACCCTGCATGATATACCCTATCAAATCCCCGGCGGGCTAAAAAGGATCAGTTTTCTCCTAGGAGATGTGTTTCTTGCAGCAGGAGAATATCTGGTCGGTATCTATGTATAAAGGCGAACACTGCAGTAGGTTTAATCTTATCAAGGAGACCATTGAAATTCCATGAGATAATTTGTGTTCGGTTCATGTGGGTGTGTGATCCTGAAAAAATGTTTTATAGTGGATATCTGGCATCCTCATTATTAGACCTAGAAACTTTGGAATGTCTGTCTTTTGCCCTTGCTGCCTTGGAGTGTGTGTCCCCAGTGTGTCGACTGTGTCTCTGCGTCCCCTGCTCTGTGAGCTAACAAACAAGCATAAACATTTTATTAGCATAAAAATCATGACATTGGCCTCTGAAACTGGGCCTGAACTCCCTTGCCCCCCAACTCCCGCCCCTCCCCATACTTCCCCCCAGAAAAAGCATCTGTCGCCCATATGTGCTACCTCACTCTTAGAACTGGTGAGGTGAACCGTCAACTGGTAGGGCAGTGGTAGTGGTGGTGGACCCCTCCATAGTATCGGATCAGATGTGAATGCTCTATAAACAGTAAGCAGTTAGAAATGGCTTAGCGTTTGCTCTCCCGATTCTTGTCCAGAAACGTTACTCATTTACAGGATCACACAACCGGGCTACGGGACAAGTCTGTCTTCCAGTGGCCCTGGGAGAGCCCGGGTCTCATTCCATGGGCTTTGGTCCCCTGGAGTGGCTTCAGAGGTCGTTGAAGGCCGAGGGTCTCACAAGTCCATTTGGTGGGCCTCCAAAGGGGATTCTGAATGAGATCCGCGTCGCCCCCTTCTTCTCCGAGAGCGCGTATGCTGGCACCGGTCTGGTTGCTGCCTCCCTTGGCGATCTGGCAGCGCCTTGGGCAATGATCTTGAACCCTGCCTGTATGAGCCCAGCGGGATCTCTTCTGTTAGCCAGGTCCACGCCACGGCTGACTGTTCAAAGAAGTGGGTTTTATTACTGTAGACCACCCGGAGTCTTGCTGGAAATAGGAGGCGATATTGAATATTCATTGTTCTCAGTTTTTGCTTCACTTCTGTGAATGAGCCACGCTGCTGTTGCACTTCATACGTGTAGTCAGGGAAGAGGTGGACCTTCGCCCCGTTGCAGGGAAGCTCCCCTTTGAGGCGCAATTCTTGCAGCACCGCATCTCTGTCTCTAAAATTGAAGAGGTGAATTATTACTGGCCTGGGCGGGGAACCGGGTGGGGGTCTGGCCCGCAGCGACCTATGGGCTCGCTCGATCGCGAACGCTGGCGTGAGGTGGTCCGCCGCTATCCAGGACCAGAACCAGTCTTCCAGGTATGTGGTCAAGGATGATTCCGCAGTGGTTTCAGGGAGACCCACCATGCGAAGGTTGTTGCCCCTGGACCTGTTTTCGGCGTCTTCGGCTCTCCGATGCAGCTCCGATGTGCAGGTGGTCAGCGCCAAGACCTGGGCCTTAAAAGTAGTCACCTCATCTTCCACTGTGGAGATTCTGGATTCAGCTTCTCTAATTCGGGCTGTGGCGTTGCTAAGATTTTGCCGGACTAAGGCCACGTCCACCCTGACCTCTCCTATCTGGGATTCGACAGCCGCTTGGGAGGCCTGGATTGCCTGTAGGATAGCCGCCAAATCGCCAGACGTCGTCCGTGGCTCGCTTCCCCCATTTGGGGCAGGGTCTTCTGTCCGGGACCCAGCTGTGCCTGTGGTGAACTGGTCTATACGTGTCTGAGCTGTCGCCTGCTTTGCTGACTTATCTTTGCCCATGGTGCCTGTCCACCGTTCCAGCGTTACAAGAGAGGGGGGGAAAGGAAGAGGGTCAGTCCCTCGCCTTCAGCGGTGTGGCATTCTCCAAGGTCAGACGGGGGGGGGAGAAGATCGCGAGGGTGTCTCCTCTTCTTTAATGGCACCGACCCGGTATCTCAGGTCCAGGCAGCCGTCTCAGACCACGACCCGTCTCTATTTAATATTGCTCAGCGGTTTGGTCTTTAGTGGCGTCTCGATTTTTCTCACTCTCAGCAGGCCAGCAGGCGCGTTAGTCACCGCGGTGCCCCGTGGTGAGGTGCTTTCCAGACCCCGGGATTAGGGTTCTAGCCTCTCTGGGTCATTGTTGTGCGGTCCACGTCTGGTGCAGGATGATAAGGTTGTAGAATCTGGCCCTTCCTGGCCGATCTTTATCGCACCGTGTCTCCAGCCATGAGGCGTACCACTCCACCCGTACCGAAGCGTCTCAGCCGTCACCGCCCCTCAGCCTTCAGCAACTTATGCCTCACACTGGATCTCCTGCTGTTGTCCCGTTCAATCTCCAGCTGCGGCTCAGCTCCCCAGCCATCCGCGCCTCAGCGAGCGTCCGCTCGATCTAGCGGCGTCCTGCCGTCTCCGTGCCCCACGTGGAGGCATTTATTCGTGGCCTGGGTCTCGGGCCTCGCCGTCCCCGGACTGCTGTTTGGCCCATTTCAGGGCTTCGGTCAGAAGGAGTTCCCTTTTCCTATCTTTCAGGGGGTAGGAAGCGATGAGGCCGCAGGTCTCTGGGCATTTGGGGGGCTGGTTTTGTCTGCGGCGCATCTCTGCTGTGAGGCGCGCCGTCACCGCACCAAAGAGCCGTGGCCGAGCGCGCGGGAGCACCCGACTCCCACCGCGCCCCGGGTCTCACGGGCGCCCGTCAGTTTCAGTTATGCCCAGCTCTCTCGGCTTTCGGCGGGGAAGCACTTGTGTGTGTGTCCCGGGTTCGGGTCTCGGCACTCCTTGCCTCGGCTCAGGGGGATCTCCGCTCTTCTCCCCTGGCTCTGGACCCGGGGGGGAGGGAGGCTACGAGGTCACAGACCCCTGGGCCCTCTGGGGCCGATATAAGTTGTCGCATGCCTCCGATCGTGAGGCGCTCCGCCGCCGCATCGGCGAGCCGTGGCCAGGCGCGCGGGCACCTCCGACTACTGCCATATTCCGGCCCTCGGCCATCCGCATCTCAACATCATTTTCTGGATGCCATCTTGGCCGTCGGTGGTCACGGCGACAGTCCGCTAGTTTTCGGCCAGGAGGGTCGGAAAGTCCGTCACTTAATCTCTAGTGGGGTTACAGAGTCCCGGGAGAACAGTGACAGTGCTGATGGGAGCAGATGATGCTCCTTACAGTAGGCGGATGAAGGAGGGGTCCGGAGCACTATAAAAGTGCGACCGCCATCTTGACGCCTTGGCCACGCCCCCCGGAGTTAATTTTTTAATTAAAGATTATGGAGATCCTGTCTCCGGATAAGTCATTCCCAGTGTTTAGGAATGGGATGAGAAGGAGCATGACTCCGTGTAATAAAGATCACCAGGTAATTATACAGCACCTTATGCCACAGGTTGCATACTTCCTAAAGATTATGGTCGCTGACAGAAGAATCATCGTTTAGGTTACAGAAATCTTACAGGCTAAGGAGCTTGAGTGCAAAGCTATCCCTCCAGTTATAAAAATCATGCAGAGTCATGCTCATGATGACAGTTATCCTTCTGGTTACTTACATCATTCTGGTCTAGACAGTGGACAGAGGTATCACTGTGGTTACACCGAATTAACAGCCACTGCCAATACA
This sequence comes from Pleurodeles waltl, assembly GCF_031143425.1. Classification (NCBI taxonomy): domain Eukaryota; kingdom Metazoa; phylum Chordata; class Amphibia; order Caudata; family Salamandridae; genus Pleurodeles; species Pleurodeles waltl. Next base: position 916,517,603 of record NC_090442.1, on the reverse strand, counting down.
ACTAAGTTATCCTTCAAATTACAGATAAGGTACACACTTAAGCTGCTGACAGCAAAAAATCCTCCAGGTTACACATGTTTTACAGGTTCAGGCTCATGAAAAGAGAGCTAGCCCTTCACAGGTATCAATCAGGCAAAGCCATTCATCAGGTTACACAAATCTTACAGTCACAGAATTCAGTTAGCAAACTTACCACTGAGTACAAAAAACATACAGGCTAACATGTCAGATATATGAACCATCCATCAGTTTACACAGATATTACAGGAACAAGATTTGGACAGTAAAGCTATTACATTGCTTATTTATATCTGACAAGATAGGACATCTGATAAGAGGGTTGGAATGTAACTAAATGCAGTCCTAAAAATGCAATAGAACTCACCTTATATCCACTATGGCAGAGGAGTGCTACCCCCTCCAGCAGCAACTGTTGCAAACCTTTCACAACAAAACGATAATAAACTGTGTTTCGTGACTGGGATGAGGGGGAGTGCACTGTGCACTCCCCTCAGCGCGCATGTGTGTTTGGCTGGCTGACGAAACACACGTGCGCATTGTGCTCTCTCCAACCTGGCACTTTGTTGCCGGGCTGGAGAGAGCATGAAGAAGCTTTCAGTCTGCCTGGGAGCGTCCTGGCTGGGCGCTCCAGCCACTCCTAACGCTGCTTTCATGCAGCCTTAGGATTGGCCGCAGGGCAAGCTGGGATCCTGTGCCTCCTGTGACTAGGTAGGAGTAGAGGCACGGCAGCAGCAAGGCACGTACGTTTTTACAATTTTTTTGAAAATTTTTATTATTATCTCTGCGCCTCCCTGTTCCCCCCCCTTCCCCTCCCCCCCCGCCTTGGCCCCTGCGAGCCGTGATTGCCTTATATTACATAGAGAAAGCAGAGCTTGCCCACTCTGGAGGAATGCATAGCGACGTTGTACCCCCAAGCATTTATTGTTAAGCTGAGGCAACATTAAGCGTTGTTTTACAAGTCAGCCACAGTAGCTTGGCACTTTAAACCTCTGCTGTACAAACTTTTATTCCACATTTTACACCTCTCCACGAATCTCCTTCTTTACATCTGTCCAGTTACACCCTGTCTGTCAGCTATTCATTGCGCTATAGGGATTTTACAGTCTCAGCCCTTAGCAGATCTTTCTTTCAAGGCTCAAGATTCAGGCAGCCGATCTATCCCTAAAGTCTCTGATTGCCAGGAAGACAGAATTTACCTTATTCATTATTCTCCAATAGAGACATAACTCAGGAGCACTCTAATTTTTTTAATGACAGTGACATCAAAGGTACACAGGTATCAGCGTTCAGGAGTCTCGGTAGGCATTGTCACTGCAAAAAACCTAGGACCAGGGTGAGTTTGTCAGTTCTAGGATGATGTCATCTGGAAGCAGACCACAAGCTTAAACAATAAAAGAACAAACATTTTGGCCTGGTTTAATTCAGTAGTGCCCCAATCCGAGAAAAAAACAAGCAGTAGAGCCCACGTAGGCTGATGTAGGAAAAATCAGTCCACACTTGGAGCAAGATAAAAATAAACTCCAAACAGCAAGTAATCCGGGAATTCAGAGGGGGACTCAAGACTAGCCTCTTCGACTGAAGTTCCAAGCAGCCAGGACCTAGCTCCTGGATACCCTCATGGGTGATTAGCGCTCTTTACAAAACCGTGACTGATTGATTGACGTAGGCTCAAAATACCTGTTTAATAGCAATGAAAGAGATACAAACTAGTTTTCTGTTCAGTTTAAGTAGCTTTTGCTAGGGGTACCTTCATCTCCAATTCAGAAATGTCCACATTGTGTATGTGTAAGATAATGTATTATTGTAAAGTAGACTCACTGGAGAAAATAAACTTTGTTTAGTCTCGAGGAGAAAGTAAACCTTATTTAGTAAACAATATATTATATATAGGTTCAGGGACTACCATGCATCTTTCACTCCCTCAGCACATAATGTTGTATTCATGCTTCATGTATTCACACTGCAGACAGCAGCAAATGTCTGGTCACCTTGAGTAGGCGTCATTGAGAAGCTAGAGCCCTTGGCAACAGTAGAAGTTTTCATGTCCTAAGCCGCCCCTTTGTTGAGGACTTGTAGTACCTCAGTGTGCACTATTGGATCACTTTAATAAGTGGTTTCAAAATCTGTTTTCAGTATGAAAGGTGTGACACAAAATCCTACAAACTAAGTTACTTGATAAAAAAAAGGCAAGGGGGGACGTGTGTAAGTATGGTAATTGTCTGCCATTATTTTCATGCAATTAAATCCACATCTTCTATATTCAGGGTTCTGAAGTATCGCAGCTCCGCTATACTGCACTGCACTGCACCCCATTTCACATTTGATAGTCCAACACAGAGGGTAGGATTTAAACTTTAAGGTCCGCACTCGGGGCGGATCTTAGCCACGAGTGCAGACCTAAAGTAGTACTTGTAAATGCCCTTTGTAAAATCCCAAAGTCATCAACTTAGGCGTTTGGTCTAAGTTTAAACCAAACGTCAAAGTTTACTATTGTGAATCGGGCCCTGGGGTACTTGAATAGCAGGTTGATTGTGGCAATGCATTCTTGATTTTCAGCACACCAAACGGTGGTACCCATGCATTACTCTGGCATTACTCATTGATGTACCATGCTTCAAAGAAAGAGATGCATTACAACCATTTTACACATTATTTTGTTATATGTGATTCATTGATTGTGTAACTTAATTACCTACACCAATATACCAAAATGCACAACTTAGCTGTGATTTAAAAAAAAAGTTGCCTTCTGATGACCTAAAATATATTATTGAATATTTTCCATCTCAGGTTCAACAGTCTTCGTAAACAAATAGTAAGAAGTTAAATTGATGCACAGCGTGGTGCTTCAGTTCATTAAAATATATTTAAAGTTATGGACAGTGGCTACTTTATTTCATATTTATTTACTTACTAAAGATTTCTGTTATCTCAATGCACCTTCAGAGGGAAGAAAATAACGACAGTAGGCAAAATAGGGGGTGTTGGAGTCCAGTCAGTGGGTGAGCAACTGTGTCTGACGTTCCTCAGTCTCATCTCCTGTCCTGAGTTGAGTTCAGTTACATACAAGTATGAATAGTTTGCTCATGAAACATTCATTGTACTGCATGTATATGGGTTTAAATCCAAGGTTTGGTGTGAGGGTGTTACCGAGTCTGTGCTCATTGGTTTATCCAGTTCGCTCCTGTTGAGAGGAGGACTCTGGCTGGGGGTTGTCTTACTCAGTTACCATTTTCTGCTGGAAAGTAGGATCTTTGTCCCGGTATGCTTTTTGAGTGGTGCATATGACATTGCATTACAAGCCTAGGTATCCACCCTCCCCCCACAATGTTAGATACTTTCTAGCAGGATTCTGCGGTCAACAGTGTGTTAAGCAGAAGAGAAGCCAAGTCATATTAAGGTAGTTGTGTTGTCCTGCTCTAGGGTGAGAAGGAGCTCATTCATATTGGCTAAGATAGTTTTGGAGTCCCTTGAAAGGCATAATCCTAACTGATGGTTATGGAGAAGGTTATTGAGTTCAGCCTACATACATAGGGGGTCATTCTGACCCTGGCGGCCGGTGACCGCCAGGGTCACCGACCACGGGAGCACCACCAACAGGCTGGCGGTGCTCCCAAGGGCATTCTGACCGCGGCGGTTCAGCCGCGGCCAGAAAGGGTAAACCGGCGGTCTCCCGCCGGTTTACCACTGCCCTACAGAATCCTCCATGGCGGCGGAGCGCGCTCCGCCGCCATGGGGATTCTGACACCCCCTACCGCCATCCTGTTCCTGGCGGGTCTCCCGCCAGGAACAGGATGGCGGTAGGGGGTGCCGCGGGGCACCTGGGGGCCCCACAAAGTATTTGAGTGTCTGCCATGGAGACACTGAAATACGCCACTGCACCCGTCGCACCCCTGCAACTCCGCCGGCTCCATTCGGAGCTGGCATCCTCGTTGCAGGGGCATTTCCGCTGGGCCGGCGGGCGCTCTTTTGGAGAGCGCCCGCCGGCCCAGCGGAAATGTAAGAATGGCCGCCGCGGTCTTTTGACCTCGGTGCGGTCATTTGTCGGCGGGACTATGACATAGTCAGAATCAGGGCCATAGTCTTGTTGCCTCCCTGTCTTTGATTTCACAAAGGAGCAGGAAGCTGGAGATAGGCCGTGTAGTTGGCCTGTACTTTTGAGTTCACAGTACGTCTTTTTTCAAAAGGGGAGATGGTGGTGTGTTTCAGAGGGCAGAAGCACTGATGAAGTTAGCGATGTCAGCCACAAGGAGGATATTGTTTAAGGCATTCAGTTGAGCAAGGCACCACAGGCACATTAAGATCTCTGCATTTGCAATTGGCACAAAGGACAAGAAGGAGGATTGTTGCAGAAGAAGTGAAATGTGTGCATACAGGGTGTTCATGAAGGATTAGTGTGAACATTTGCTTTGCACACTTTTTGGCACAGTACTGTTGGACAGTTCTGGTAGATTTTCTTTGTCTGATTGGGGACTGGTGTATGTTTTTTGCAATGCAAGCCTTTTCAGCTGTATATCACTTTGTGGTAGTCACCGATAGTGCATTTTGGTCTGTAGCTTGCCCCACTGCCATTCCAGGTTTCAATTGCCATGTATTAGTTCAGCAAGAGCCCAACTTGAGCTTTCTGTGTTTTTCTGGTACTTTTATGTTTAGGGCAAAGGTTATGCTTAGGGATTTCTTAAAAACCAAATTTCATTGATTATAGGTAAAGGTAACATAAAATAGCAGAACAAAATGCACAGTGTAGTCACAATTCGATAGTTTATTTGTTCAACAATAACAATCACATTAATGCAGATTAGCTGTCTGCTAGGCCACAATAATCCAACCATTGCACCCAAATTTTATGGCATTTCTGAGGTCAGATGTTGATTATTCAGATAAGCTCCTGTATTTCTGCATATCTGTCCGTAGCTTTCCTCTAAGCAGTCATTGAGGGGGAGTTAGGTGAATTCCAAAACTGTGTAATGTTTCACTTGTTGAGCAGGGTCCCAATACCTACCAATTTACTGTCTCCTGTGTATCCACCCAGGCCCTTTAACATGCCCAGTACCTCTATTTGGGGCAAGGCATAATCTGACCTACCAATAACGTTCTATAGATTGAATCTGATCTTAGACTAGTCGCATGCAATGACTGGGCACTCCAACACTATAGGGAAGAAGGCACTGCCTGTATCCTCACATGGAAAGCATTTTAAGCGATGAAAGCCAATCAACTTTCCACTGCTCTCTAGAGGTAAAATAAGTAGCATGCAGACAGTTGTAGGAGGCACAGCTGCAAGGCTATAGTTAACACCCGAGGGGCCACATTTAGCAACTTCAAAGTTGCATCTGAAAGGACCACCAAGGATTCTTAGCACTCTTTTAGACCCTTGAATAGATCAGGGGCATTTATGATTAAGGAGTTATATGTAAGCAAAGTACTGCCTCACTCTAACGACCTCTGGGAGCATCTAAAGGGCAGAACACAGGGGATATGCTTAAGTATGGTGGTGATACAATAGTGCGTGGCAACTCCATAGGTATTTGTAGAATTGTGACCTATGCAGATCAAATTCTGTTTGGAGGGTCTGAAACTTTCATCTGTGTCCCTGCCAGACATCTCCTAATCTGGCCATGCAAATGCAATCCCATCCCACAAACCGCAAAAAGTGAGCACTGTGAGAGCCACTGACCCCAGCATAGAGGAGTCTCCAATAAGGTTTTGTCTGATAGAGACTTCTAGCAGATTCTTTACCTTTGAATTTCCCAGGCATCAGACTGGATCCATAAGATGTTCATGAGCAGTACCCTATGCACTGGTAGTTGACATCGACCGGCTCCGTGTGTTGTCATCTATGCCGAAAGTGACGTTGCGGTTCCCATACAGGTGCTACCCAGGTGTGCTGACATCAGTTTTTTTATTTCTGTGCCTACCAGTGCTGATCCACAGAAGAGCTACCTCTACGTCATTTTTGGACTTGCTTTTTTTGACGTGTTGTCAAGACTTTCTGAGGATTTCCTCCTGGTGTATTACAGAGAATGTCATCCAGGAAGACTGGATTCAAGCCTTGCGGATCCTCATTAGCTGATGTCGGGGACAGACCTGCACCTTGTCTGAGTGTGGTGTCTGGAAGGCGACCATGACTCAAAGTTGTGCTCTGATTGCTGCACCATGTACCCGAAAGCTTTGAGGGAGCGGTCCCTAAATCTCATAGCGGCCCAGCATGTGTCTCCGCACAAATAGAGGTCCCATTTGAGAGCAAGCTTCGGGGATCAGTCGCAGAGCCCTAAGTCGTCATCATCCCAATCAAAGTCTTCAGGATGGTCGGGTAAGTCGAGGCACAAAAAGAAGAGTAAGAAGTCAAAGCAATATTAGACTTCACCTCTACTCTCTTGCCCGACGAGGGATCGTTGACATTCTAGGCCTGGTTCCTCAGAGCCTGTACCTGGACCTACTCTCTGCCTTCCCTACTTTATGGGAGCTGTAGCAAACCCCGCCCAACTGAAGGAGTTTTATGAGGCCATGCGCCTCATTTTTATGCAGCCTGACTCTGGTTCCGTGCCGGTGGCTCGGGCCGCCAGGAATCCATTCTTGGATACAGACTGGCACTGGTCATACCATCTCGACCTTCCCCAGCACTGGTCCTGATGTTGATGCTCCTGATACATTATCCCCATTGTGATCCCAAACACGGAGTTGGAGGGGCATCGCATGACAGCGCATCAGATGCCAGCAGGAACTTAGAATATCAGCCCTATGGAGAAGACCCAAATATGGACTGGTGTGAGGAATCGTGTGAAGCCAGTGGACTGGATACTTCCCCAGATACTGGTATGCTTTCACCCCCCACCATGGCTACCAAGGAGGGAGCTTCATGTGCATGGTGGTGTGGAGGGCGGCTGAGTTCCTTGACTGTCAGTTGCCCTTGATGGCAGTCAAGACTAACATATTGGCACAGGTATTGCAACCAGGATGTTCCTTGTTAGAATCCCTGCTCCTGTTCAATGATGCCCTTACTGGCATTGTGTTTGAAACGTGGTTCAAACTCAACACAGGGCTCGTGTGAATAGGATGATTGCCCCACCCCACCAAACTTCCTCACCCAACACTCTACTCCAGAGAGCTTGGTGGTCCAAGCCTCAACATCTACCGTCCTTCTGGATAGGGAATCCAAGAGGATGGACTCTGTGGGGAAGAGGTTTTTTTTTTGCAGTGCCTTGCGGTCTGTGAACACCACTTGCCTTGAGGGTGCTTACTCCCACACTCTGTAGGACACGGTTGTGCAAGTGCTGCCACAGGTCCCAAAGAATACCTGGGCTGTACTCTCTCAGACTGTTGCAGATGGGATAGATGCAACAAAGTTTACAATACGATGTGGACTCGACACAACCGACTCACTGGGCGGAGCGATGTCATCGACGGTGGCCCTGAGGCGTAAACGGGGTTGAGGACATCTATCTTTTCGGGAGATGTCCAAGCTTCCTTTATGAACATTTCCTTCGATGGCACCCATCTCTTCAGAGACAAGACCAATTTGGCGCTGGAGCCTTTTAAGGACTCTTGGGCTACATTCAAGTCCTTGGGCCTCTCAGTGGGCCCTCGTCATCCCCAATTTGCCTTTTGCTCCTTTCATGGCTACAGAAGGGGCTTCTAGTCCCACCAGTTCCCTCCCAACCACCAAGCCACACCTGTTTCCCAGCCTCTGTGTGGCCAAGGGTGCGGTACCCACAAGCCATGTGGGTCACATAGCCAAAGGTCTGGTCAGTCCACCACCCCCAGCAACTGCAACCTCCACACCTTCCCAATCTGCCCCTTTATTATCATGGGCACCCAGTTGGCGGCAGATGCGTCATCACCTGCCCCACTGGCAGTCCATAACATTGGACAGGTGGGTGATGCAAATTGTCCGAAGGGGCTACCCCATCCCCTTCAAACCTATCCCTCCCTCCATGCCACCATCCCATGACCAGCTGACAGAGGATCATATGCCCCTTCTCTGTGAGGAGGTTTTAGCTCTCTTGTCCAAGGGAGCCATAGAGAGGGTCCCGTTGGAAAAAGTAGTTTGTGGTTGCTATTCCCGCTACTTGCTGGATCCCAGTAAGCCAAAGGGCCTTCGTCCTATTTTAGATCTCCGAACCCTCTACCTCTTCCTCAAGAAGAAGAAATTCAGAATGCTCGCTTTGGCTCAGGTCTTGTCTGCCCTGGGCCCAAGAATCTGGATAGTAGCATTGGACTTGCAGGACGCATATTTCCACATTCCCTTCCTGATGCCCACAGGCGTTACCTGTGGTTTACAGTAGGCAACAAGCACTTTCCTTTGGCCTTACCAGTGCCCCTCGGTGTTCACCAAGGTGATGGTGGTGGTTGCAGCTCATCTGCGGAGATCAGGGGTGCCAGAATTCCCCTGTCTTGACGACTGGCTGTTGAAGGCAAGCTCGCCCCAGGCTGTCGTCTCACACCTCCAGACTTCAGCGGACCTTCTGCATTCACTGGGATTCACTATCAACATGACAAAGTCACATCTGACCTCTTCTCAGACACTCCCTTTCATTGGAGCTGTTCTGGACATGATACAGTTTCAGGCATATCTTCCCGAATGGCGAGTCAAGGATATTCAGTTTGTGATACAGATGTTTCAGCCTCTATCCTGGATTTCGGTGAGATTGACTCTGAGGCATCCTGCTAGTGACACATGCCTGCTGACATATACAGAGTCTGCAGTGGGACCTGAAGTTCCAGTGGACGCAGCATCAGGGGAATCTCACAGACATGGACCAGATTTCAGTGGGAACTGCGCAAGACTTTTAGTGGTGGCTAACAAACAGAGATTGGGTCAGAGGCAGACCCTCTTCCTTCCCCAACCAGATCTCACAGCAGCGACAGATGCATCACTCCTGGGAGGGAGCAGCCATCTGGGAGAGGTGGAGATCAGAGAACTTTGGTCTCTGGCTAAACCTGGATGCCACATCAACCTGCTGGAGCTTCTAGCGATCTGACTTGCTTCAAAATTATTTCAATCCTCCATCACAGTGAGGCTAGAGCAGATGTTCAAGGACAACACCACCGCCATGTGGTAGTACAACAAACAGGGCGGGCTGGGGCCGTGGACCCTTTATCAGGAGGCCCTGCGTCTCCAGACTTGGCTGGTACAACAGGGCATTTCCCTTGTAGTTAAACACCAGGTGGGATCTCTGAACAACAAGGCAGACAAACTCAGCTGTCGATACCTAGCAGATCACAAATGGTGTGTCCACCTGTAGGTGGTGCAAGGCCTCTTTCAGCAGAGGGGAGAGCATTGGATAGATCTGTTTGCCACCGCTGAGAATGCGCGATGCTGGTAGTTTTGCATGCTGGAGTTTCCAAAGCGGCTGTCTTGAAAAGACGCTTTTCATCTTGAGTGAAGCTGAAGCCTCCTGTACGCCTTTCCACACATACCACTGCTGCCCTGAGTCCTCAAGAAGATCATGAATGAATGGGCTTATCGTTCTTGTGGCTCTGGACAGGGCACGGAGAGTCTGGTCCCCTGAGCTATTGTGCATTGCCATCGATCCTTCGATCAGGCTGCCTATTAAGGAAGATCTTCAGTCACAGCAAGAAGGGAGGGTCCTTCACCCGAACCTGTCCATGCTCTGCCTTCTTGCACGGAGATTGAGCGGCAGCAGTTGACAGCTTTCGATCTTCCTCCTGAAGTCTGTCAAGTTTTCCTGGCAGCCTGGTGTCCCTCTCTAAGACAGTATACGGCTGCTGTTGAAATAAATTTGTGGCGTATATGCAGAGAAACATATTGATCCTCTTTCGGCCCCTCTTTCTAAAGTCTTGCTCTTCATTCTTTTCCTTTCCCAGCAGGGCTCTGCTCTGGGCACTCTTAAAGGCTATCTATCTACTCTTTCTGCCTTCTTGTAACTGCCTGACCAACCCTCCTTGGACAAGTTCCCTATTTTACATAGGTTCCTAAAGGGTCTTGGTCATCTTTTCATCCTTCACCATTTTAATGCTTCAGTGGGCTCTCAATCTGGTTTTAACGTTCTTAATGTGTGCTTCTTTCAAGTCTCTCCACAGTTGTGCCCTCAGGCTTCTGATGTTATGGCAATTATATCTGCCCGCAGGGTAAGTGAGTTGCTGGCCTTTTCATCCAAGCCTCCTTACCTCTCTGTCTACCCTGACAGATTGTTGCTTCGAACAAGAGTCTTCTTTTTGCTGAGAGGTTGTCACCCCATTTCATGTAGGCCAATCCATCACATTGCCTCAGTTGTTCGCTTCTCCACATCCCTTTTGAAGAAGAGGAGTGATTCCATGTTTTGGACCCAAAAAGACAATTGTTGTTCTACCTTGCTCAAACACAAGAGTTCTGAGTAGACAACCAACTCTTCGTGGGGTATGCTGGTTCGAAGAAAGGTCGAGCAAAGTAAAAGTGGACCATCTCTAGGTGGGTCATGCTCTGCATTCAAATCTGCTATGCATTAGCCAAGAAGCAATCACTTGAGGGCTTGCAAGCTCATTCCACCAGAGCAAAAGCAGCAACCACTGCGTTAGCACATGGAGTTCCGATCCTGGACATCTGCCAGGCAGCAACATGGGCATATCTACACACGTTTACAGAACACTACTGCCTGGACAGCCAGGTCTGTAGGAATGGGCACGTTGCCCGTTCTGTCCTACAGGACATTTTGGTCTGAAATTTGTCTCACTGACTCACCTCCATGGAGGTATTGTTTAGGTATCTATTAAAAGGTAAGGATTCTGTAGCTAGAAGTCTCTATCAGATGAACAAGTTACTTACCCACAGCATACAGTGCTAGGTGGTCTTGGAGACCTCTTTCATTGAAAACCCCATATTTGTGCATTCCCTTGGATGCACATATGCAGGGGTTCTATTGTTAGGACAAAGTAGCGGGGATAGGAGGCAGCCAAGCCTAGTGCCATGACCTGTTGGGAAAGGGGCAATAGACATTCATTGACCTTTATTTGAGCCTAAGGTTGGGTATACAGGATCCTATTCAGAGATAGAAAACATTGTCCAAAACTCATTTTCATCAACACTTTAAAATAAGACTAATCTATTGAGTCAAAGGCTTTTTCAAAGACTGAGCATTAGAGCACCATTGTCTAGTACCTTTGAAGCCTATGTTAGCATTAGGTGCACTCTGCAGGTTCTGTGGTGCGTCCTGAGGTGTGGAATGATACCACATTGGTCGGGATGAATCAGAGTGAGGATCAACTGATGCAGGTGTGTGACTACAATGTTACCATGGATCTTAATCACTGAATTAGTGAGGGATATGAGATGATAGGAGTGACAGCTGTCTGTTGGAAGGCAGGGCTTCTTGATAACCACTACATTTGGTAGGTCTAGACCAAGTGGAAACTGACTCATCCTCCTGATCCTCTCCCTGAGTAAAGACCCAGCAACCACCAAGGACAAGTTCTAAAGATGCATGAAAGAGGTGGTACCTGGAAGAACAACAGCTGTCTCAAACTCAACAGCAACAAGACAGAAGTACTCATTATCAGGAAAGGAAAGGACACCCTCTGGAACATGGTGCCAACTGAGCTGGACCCAAACCCACCGAACATGCCCGCAAACTCTCTATCATCCTCAACAGCCAGCTATCCATGAAGAAGCAGGTCAGTGCTGTCTCCTCTGCTTGCTTCCTCACACTTCGAATGCTCAGGAAGGTCTTCAGATAGCTCCCACCCAACACCAGGCAGACAGTCACAGCAACTTCCTCTGTGTAGGAATAACCACCCAACTCATGACATATCTCCATATTATCCAGAACACAGCAGCCAGACTCATCCTGAAGCTCTCCAAAGGGACTCACATCCCCCACACCTCAAGAAACTCCACTGGCTACCAATAGTTCAAGCAGCTCACCCACGCGTACAAGGCAGTACACAACGAAGGACCAGCATACTTTAACAATCAAATGAACTTTCACCGGCCTACCAGGAAACTCCGTCCGAATCCTTCTCCCTAGCAGTCACCCGATGCTTCCACTGAATGAACAGTGCAGGCCGCTTCTTCTGCCACCTGGTGGCTAAGACCTGGAACAGCATCCCACTGCCACCTGTTGGCTAAGACCTGGAACAGCATCCCCCTCACCACCGCTCCAGCGGTTCAGGAAGGACCTCAAGACCTGGATGTTCAACCAATAGGAGAACATACAGCTTGCTCTCCCAGCACCACGGGACCCTCATGGGTGATGCAGACACGATCTACAAATCCTGATTGATTGATTGACTGATTTAGGAGGTGAGGGCGCAGGAGTGATTTGAACTTTCTATAATATCATAAGCGGTCCACTATTGGACGGTTAAATCTTAAACTGCTGCGACCTAATACAGCTGCTATAGGAAGTTTATTTTTTGTTAAGGTGGAGAGGACAGTTTGTGTGACATGAATTCATGTTGCTTCTTTGATACATTTGTAAAGTAGACCAACATTTTAAAAATTTCATAATCACTTCATTCAAACCAAATTAAGATTCTGCTGTCTAATAGCATCTTCCTCACTTATCGTTTTTTTCCCACTGTCATAGTCTCCATTTATGTTGTTTACAGCATCATCCAGTAAACAATGTGTTATTATTTGCAGGGATTGGCAGCACTGGGTGCAAACAGCAACCTTAAAGAGCTGATTGTATCCGAATGTCTTGGGATCACAGATATTGGGATTCAGGTAAGCATGTAAACATGTGTCTGGTGCAAATTCATAAGTACGTGGAATGAAAAGAAAAAGAATTCTGGGTCATAAAAAGTGTTTTCTCACTGTAACCACAGGCAACGCATAATAAAATCTCTAAAATCAAAGCTACAAAGTTTAAGCAGCTCTATAACCAGCTCTATTAAGCTTCCTGTTGATGTTAGAGATTTCATACTACAAACGTGATAATGTTAATTTAGTAAGATTTATTTGCATTGCATTATGCTTAGCGTGATTTCAATGTATTTTTAAAATGGAGTTCAAGGACTACTTGATTATTCCTGATATTTCAGACTTTTCAACAGATCTGTTACATTGTGCAACGTGTCACTTAATTTTGAGAAAGGAGACCGGTTGTTTATTCGCTAATAGAGCAAACAGGTCACTGAGGGAATTTCCCACTTGCAGATGTAATATCTTTATGTTAATCTGGAAGAGTGTGCCTAGCCATAGATTATACATTTTGTAAGAAGGAATAATGCTGAGCAAGCATCAGTTTAGGTACATCAATATGGTCGGTATAACAAATTGATTATAAGTCATTGTTATGCTTGCTTTCTATGAAGAACCATCTTTTTGAAGTCTTTCATGTAGTGGAATAACCTTTAAGTTACTTCTTTAGAGAAAAACTTAAATGCACATTATCTGCTATCTAAATAAATTATAAGGGCACATGAATTAAGTAAACAGAAAAGGAAGGACTTGTATAGTAAGCCCACCTTCGGCGGGGTCACGAAGAATGAAAAAAACACCTGTGAATTTTCTGAGTGAATGGAAATTTGTGGTCAAGAACTTTAAGTAAGGCGACTGGCACACAGATTTTTAAGTGCCTGAATGGCACTTAAATTGACATTGTGTTGTTGAGGTCAAGATGGAAGAATCCCATTTGTGTTGTTGCCAGCCCAGGGGACACCAACACTCCTAACAGAAAATGTGTGGAATGTAGAAGTGATCTTTAACGCAGATTTAATATTCATCCTCCAATTAGACAATGTAGTAAAATAAACCAACTTTAAAATGTCAAAAGTTCACAAGGTCCTACATTTGGCTCAAGTACTACACAGAGTGAAGCTAAACCAATAACGTAACATGACGAGATCCCATGACAAGATCAATAGTTGTTGCTTGTTTGGAGTATTTTAATAACGTGTACAGTAGCCTATCCAGGGAATCCATCTACAGGCTGCAGCGCACACCCTCAAGGTTCATTTTATTTAAGAAGAGGAAAATACAAACCTACTGTCAAAACACACTGCTGCCTCTCTAGAAAATCTAGGAACACATTTAAAATAGCAAGGCATCTGGAACAAGAACCTAGGATACATGCCGAGACAGGTCAAACATTATGTACAAACAGCCAATGCAGTAACCCTCTGCCAACTGAAATTCATAAAATTCTTAAACATAGTGGAAGATTCTGGCGAGGTATTACTCACGATAGGTAATCTCTCTGACCAGTGCCCATCATCCCAAACCTTTTCCCTCAATAATGTGGAAACTAAAACTCTACCAACTGGTCAGAGTGATTCATATGCTTGTGCATCCAGACCACAATGGGTTTATCCTAGTGGAAGTACGAAACACTGCATCAGTATGAAATCCTTGCCTGAACTAGATCGCCCTTGCTGGAGCACACAAACTGGCCTGTCCACGTGCTTTTATGGTGGCTGAACTTGAAAAGCAATTTGACTACGTTAGTTGGAGTTTTTATGGCAGGTTTTAGTAAAAATGACCTCAGGCACCCTTATTTCACATCAAGCTGCACTTTAAGACCTACAAGCGCATGTCTGTATCGGTGGGCGGTTCCCACCCTTTTTCTATTGGGAGGGCACTAGGCAGGGATCCCCTCTTTCTCACTTATTATTCACAGTATTTTTAGAAGCACTTGCAACATGGATCTATTGTAATGCGTAGGTGCAGGCATTTTGTGAGAGGGAGACTTCAAAGACCACATATCCTTCTTTATAGGTGATATTCTGCTTTTTGTTCACCATCCTCAATGTACTGGGCTAAAGCTGATTGTAATGCTGAGTCATTATCTATAGGCCTGTGGGTTTCATGTTAAGTAGGTCTAATTGGTCTTAGTCCAGATCCAAGGGACTTGGCAGACAAGTTGCTGCCCCAGACGTGAATACTTCGGAGTCTACATAGTCCTAGAGGAGAAACAGTGCTGAGACCTTAACATGACACCTTAACGTGAACGGATAAATAAAGCTGTAATAGGTTTGAACAGTTTTCCCATCTCCATTCTTGGAAGGGTGATGATATACAAAATTGTTCCACTTTCCGAAATCCTTTGTTCTTCAAAACTACTTTTACAAATTCCCACAGCATTTATTTGACTGGATGCGTGCAGTTGCACAACTTCATGTGGTCTGGCAAACAAGCAAGAATTGCTTTCAACAAATGTACCCAATTGGTATGCTCAGGGCCTGATTTAGGGTTTGGCGGAGGGGGTTACTCCATCACAAATGTGACAGGTATCCCATCCGCCATATTTCGATTCCATTATTTCCAATGGAAATCGTCATATAGCGGACGGGATATCTCTCACATTTGTGACAGAATAACCCATCTGCCAAACTCGAAATCATGCCCCTAGTAGGAATGAAAATGGCAGAGATAAGACTCTGTTATTGGATTTACTAGTTAGCTGTTGTAGTGATTGGCTGCTTGAAGACATTACACACCAAGCAATTCAACTTGGGCAAGACCTGTTGGAAAAAGCCAGAGTTCTGGGGTTTGTGTGTATATGAACCCCAATTTCCAAAGGAAATGCCTCCATGATGAAAGTGATTCTATACTGATGGATTAAAGATGTCTGTTGGATAGCGTGGGATTATAGATTCACTCAAAAAAAAACACTTTAGCAAGGGGCACCAATAAAGGCCCAAAGAACATGCTGCACAGTCTTTCATTCTAATAGTTTAGACAGTTAGCCCATTTGTATAATACACTCAAAACACACAACATTAGGTGTTAAGGCGGCAACAGCTTCATAATGCTACTTAAAATAAAGAGTGAGTTCACAGCATTAAACTTTACCCTGCTCTCCAAAATGCTAATGGTGTATACATCCGTACGTGATGATATATCCTTTGAGCCATTCTTCTCTGGTCTTTTCATTCAAGTCAGTAGTATGCCAGGCAGCAAAAGCACCTATGTTTTTCTTACCAACTGCATAGCTTAAGTTCAGAATGCTGACAGAAATTATACAGTTGCACTCATGTCACCCAGGAACCCTTCTTGCCGTCCTAAGAAATATTGCTGGAACTGGCACTGGCTGCTTGGGAGAAACCATTTTTTATGCTCAGCAGTTCAAGATTATTGCTTTGCATCACAGGTCTCCACAGTCCAATTACAAGTTCTTATCAATGACTTCTTCTCTGGAGAGGGCGGTGGTTCTAGTGTCATCATAAAATCAAAACCCTACTGCCCTTCCAGACCCTGAGTCTGCACAACTTATCTCAATGAACCAAAAGGTTTTTGCTTCAGAAAGCTTAGCCATGTGCACTGCAGATGCCACATGCCTCCTTTGATGGTAAACCCAGAGCTTTCAGAAATAGCACATAGGGCAATAGTAAATCTTGTGGATCACCTGAAGAACCTTTCTGAGCCCTGATGAGTGACTGTTTAGATGCTTCCAAACAGATTCTTTAATGTACCAGGATTCATCGGACACAGTGGCTTGATCCATCTTTCTGATGGCTGCTCTGCACAAGCACAACATCAATATTGCTAAAGCTGGGTCTTCCCTGGAGCATTTAAAAAAATTGCCTCATCGAGGCTCTCTTTCTGGGCACCACCACCGTAGCCAAGCAGATTCCCCAATATTGATGCTTTCTGGGATTTTCCAGGGGCCAACCCACATAGCGACAACAGTCATCCCAGTCAGCCAAGGCCCAACATTTCTACCTGTCCTTTGAGAAAGAGGTAAATTTAAGGGATGCCAGAAAAAATATTAACAGCTCCAACATCAGCTTCTACTATGGGGGAGTATTTTTTTTTCAGACTAATTGGGAGATGTGAGAAATTAAGTTGTTGGTTGGCTAGGGTGTGAGCTCTGGTCGAGCAACAGCCACATTCTTTGCAGAGTGAGCCACAAAAATTCAATAAATTAACCTGTGCTTAGCTCTGGGTGGGTCAAAAAAGCCATTAGGCTAAACGTATAGGCAATGTGTGAAGTATTTATGCATCATACAAACAGTAAAAAAGTGAAAACACAACACAATAAAAAATCCCAAACCAATTTAGAAAAATAATCAGTCAATCAAATATTTGTAGAGCGTGACTTTTCACTGGGGGGCGTCCCAATGTGCTGAAGTGGGGCACGGGTCAGTCGAAGAGCTAGGTCTTGAGGTCCTTCATGAACTGAGCCAGCAAGGGTGACTGCCTGAGATGAAGTGGCAGCGTGTTCCAGGTCTGCACGGTGAAGTAGGAGAAGAATCTTCCTCCAGCCATGTTCTTCCAGTCCTAGGGGTGGTGTCGAGGGCCAGTTGAGCAGAGCAGAGTTGCCTGTGGAGTGCATAGAAGTAGAGGTGGTGGTTGTGGTAGACAGGTCCAATTTTGTGAAGGGACTTCTAAGCATGTGTCAGGAGTTTGAAAGTGATGCGTTTGTTGATGGGGAGCCAGTGTAGGTCTCTCAGTTGGGCAGAGATGTGGCTGTGGCGGGGATGTCCAGGATGAGTCTGACCGCGGTGTTATGTATTCCCTGGAGTCTTGTTTGGAGTTTCTTGTTGATGCCTGCATAGTGCGTTGCTGTAGTCTAGTTTGCTGCTGAGGGTTCAAGGCAGGCTCCAGACAGCAAAGCAATCCTTCCAGGTAGAGCAGTAGACTGGTAGAGTGCATAGCAGGTCACAGCATCAGGCAGTCCTGTGAGAACTCCACAGGTCCAGTAGTGAACTAAAGAGTAGGTCTGAGAGCCCTATTTGTATACCCTGGTACCCTGCTCCTACAATGTGGGAAAAGTTTCTGGAACGGTCCTTTGAAGTTTTAGGAGTTTCTTGTCTCCACTGCCCTGTCTCCAAGCTGACTCCACTGACAATACAGGGTTATTAAACCTATTGTGAGTAACCAGAGCATAACCTATTCATGGGCAAATGGGGCTGTGCTCAGCTCCGCGCAGCTCCCCCAAATTCTGCCACTTGATGGAGCATTCAGGCTCTGCTAGTATTGCTATTGTGTGACTGTCAGGGGTGAATTCACAAAGTCTAAACTGTCAGTTACACCAAGTCAAGTGACCTAAGACAGGCTGCAGGCACAGAGAGCTAAGTGCGGAAAAAATGCCCCCCCAGGGTACCTACAGGCCGGGCCGGGATCAAAACTGATCCCGGCCGTGAGACTGATGCAACCAGAGTTTCCGGGTCACTTGACAACACTGCAGCAAATCTACATCTTTGGTGAGACCATGCTGCAGTTTTTCGATACCTACCTACTCTCTGGACTGCCTTTGGGCCCTAAACATCCAAAGGGGGTGAAACCTGGTAAGGACCCTCTGTATTGTGGGTCATATCGCCCCCTTTCCCTGATAAATTTAAACAATAAGATTCTGGCCAAAATTATCATCACCCGCCTCTCCCTCTTGTTGGATAGGATTATCTCCCCGCTCAGTCTGGCTTTGTTCAACACCGTTCTACCTCCATCAATCTTTGCACTGTCTTTGCAGTGCTAAATAGAGTGTCCCCTGAGGTTCAGGCAGCGATTGCCTTATTGGATGCGGAAAAGTGTTTCGATTCACTTGAGTGGCCTTTTTAACACAATGTCCTAAGTAAGCTCGGGTTCCCCCGGGGCTCCACCAAACTGATTTCCCTGTTGTATTTGCAGCCCACAGCAGCCATACGGCTTAATGGAGAGCTCTCCTCCTTTTTACCCATAGCACACGGCAGGGTTGTCCTCTGTCTCTTTTGCTCTTTATTCTGGCAATGGACCCCCTGGTGTGCCACTTACGTAAGGGACATTTCCACAGGAACTGCAATCGACCAGTGGACCGCTCCTGGTATCCCTATATGCAGACAATATTTTGCTTTTCGTCCACCATCTGGACACTAACCTTGCACCAATAGTGGAAGAAGTGACTCGCGTCGGCAAATTCTCTGAGCTGCATATAAATTGGAGTAAGTCTTAGCTTTTTCCGTTGACTGACATTACCCATCCACCTGAGGCAGAGTTCCCGTTGTTCTGGTGCTCTGACTCGACAAAATAATTAGGTATTCATGTACACAGAGACAAGGAGCAGGTGCTACGCTCAATTATGGACCTGCGGTGGAGAGACTCACCGCCCAGGTGGATAGATGGGTAAAGCTGCTGATCTCTATGGCGGACCAGATATCGTTCATTAAAATGGTGGTTCTCCCACAATTTTTGTATCTATTTTTTAATATCCCGATCCAGCTTATTAACTCCTTTTTTGTGTCACTTCCTAGCTTGATTATCCGACAGGTATGAGCGGATAGACGTCCGTGCATTCGACTGGAGGTCCTCACTCTCCCATATGAGCGGAGTGGATTCCGGTCCCCCACTTCCAGCTCTACTACTTGGTGGTGCAATGTCAATATATTTATCACTTGTATCATCCCAATGCCTCCCTTCCCTACTCCATCCCAGAGTGGGACTTGTCGGCTCCTGTCCCGCTGAACGCCCTCTTGCCTGGGGGGGTTCTGCTACATTGCAGAGATATTCAAACTCTTTCCACAACTAAAGCAATAAGTAATGGCGCACGTGTAAATACAGTAATTCAGTACATAAAGTGTCCACACACAATATGGACACTTTATGTACTGAATTACTGTATTTACATGTGTGCCATTACTTTTTGCTTTTGTTGGATAACCTGATGTTATCGTTTAAGACGTTGGGGGGTGAAACCTTAGTTTTGTGCACCGTGTTTTTATTAATTTTGCCAGGGATATTTGAAGTGAAAATAGGAGCGCCATTTCACTCACTATTTCACCCTCATTTGTATACTCTTTCCACAACTAGCTGAGCATGGTGTAAACTGGCTCGCTGGCTTCACTGAGACACATTGTATTTCCCAGCACTGACATTGAATAATAATACACTGGTTCAGCGTACATTAGTATTTTTCAACTTCATACCTTTGGTGATGTTTTCCCGGATGACCACATATTTTCACGCACTACAGATGCTCATTTCACAGACGGCACACAAGTACAACACTTTGTACTATGTCTACAACGTGCTAGGCGTGCACGCTACCCTACATATGCGTTGGCTTCTGGCGAGTTTGCACCACTTACCATGGTTGCTACGGCAGGCTCAGGGGCACGTTTGGTATCCAGACTCTATCTAGTTTGTATTAAGGCTCTTCCGGTTCCTGATGCTCGGCTCAGGGAATCCTGGGAGAGAGATCTGGGTCGCCCATTATCCCCAGAAGTCTGACAGGCGTGCTGTGTACAGACCAGATTCATCTCACCTAACCAGGGCCACAAACTAGTCCACTTTAAATTCCTTAGGAGGGCATAAATCACCCCCAGGGACACTGGCCAAATGGACCTGAGCAACTCTTCAGCTTGTCCCAAATGCTGTGCTTCGATTGCTCATTTTTCACATGACTTGGACCTGCCATAACATTAGTCACTTTTGGTGTGAGGTATGCAACAGATTGCCGGCTATTGTTGTTTGGCCTCTGCGACCTGATCCACTTACGGCCCTTCTCGGCTACACATGCAACTTACCAAAGCCCATTAGATGTCGCACTGCGATCTCACTCCTTTCTGCCAAACGGGAGATAGCACTTCGATGGGGTTCCTAATATGTGCCTAACATTCATTCTCGGTTGGCCAGCCACAAGTATTGCAACACCAATAGTGAACTCTACGCCTCAATACAGCCTGTGATGTCTAGGCCGAAGGATATTTGGCAACTGCTGAGGGACTACTCGACTACACTAGCCACTTCTCCTCCAACATCACAGACTTGTAATGATGCTAGTTCATGTTGAATTCATTCTTCCCATGTCATTCTGTCTGTTTCAGTACTAATTGTCTTTTGCCTGCCAAGCCTGATTGCCCTCGGATTGCAATCAGTAATACTATATATGATTTGTACTGACGTTCTACCACTTA
The DNA here is from genome assembly GCF_031143425.1 of Pleurodeles waltl. NCBI lineage: Eukaryota > Metazoa > Chordata > Amphibia > Caudata > Salamandridae > Pleurodeles > Pleurodeles waltl. Next base: position 916,496,810 of record NC_090442.1, on the reverse strand, counting down.
CATGTGGTAGAGTTTCCATGTTTGAACTGTATTAATATGTGTTTGTTCTTGGTATCTTTTAAAATGATAAATAAAATGTAAAAAAAACAAAAAAAAACATCCAAAGGGGCATCTAGTCAGTACATTGCTGGCAGATTGATCCCCAACACCTAGTGTACCCCTCAACCATGTTTCAGGGTCAGCTCCAACTCCTGGTTTGGAGTTAAGCCCAATTCCACCTTATAGTACCACGACTGACGTCCGGGCCCTTTGCGTCGACTGGTAATTCTTTCAGACATTGAAGTGAACCCGCAGCAACCTCAAAGTGTTTTCATATTGTTCGCATGAGGCAATGGACACTAAAGGTTTCACTTATCTCTTTCCCTTACATGAAGGACACACTTTCTTTTTTCCTGAAAACTTTCATGTCTTGTAGGACACTGCCCACTTCAATGATTTTTCAACCCACAATAAAAGTACAATCTCATCTTTTGATTGTGTTCCTTTTCATCTTCGGACAAGGACATCATGTTACTCCCAACTTCCAACTCCATAGGTCTGAAATCCCTTTCTCTGTTGCCCCTGAGGGTGGAATAATAAGAGGGGATTAAAAAGAAAGTCACATTGAGGGTTTTATAGTAGGCAGATTTTTCTTCTTTTCTAACTTTCACTCTTGAGTTCGACTTTCAACTTGGATTACCAAAGACATCAACTTTTGATTATTTGCTGGTTTAGTAACTCTAGTTAATTCATTTTTAATTTCTTCATTTACCGTTTTTCCAGAAAGAGTAAGGGAGGTAGAATAACCCAAACAGTTTATCGGGCTAAGGCTTTAAAATGAATAGTATATGCCTGCACATGGAATGATCTAGCTAAAATCCTAGGAGTTCTTCTTGAGCCATATATTTTTGATCTTCTCTGTCAAACATGCCTTTAAAAGCCTCAACAAAGGGCAGGTAGCTGTCAAGCAGGTGACTAGCTTGAAAGACTAGTGGGGTGGAGAAAGCCAAGGCAGTTCTGGTCATATTACATTACAGATAATAAATACAACCTTAGCCCTCTTGAAACACATAAGTATATGAGGCTAAGAGGTGCAATAAATTAGGCAAGAGTCCAAAAATTATTTAGGCTTTTTAGGATTGCCATTGAATGTCTTTTTATCTAACCCTGCTCAGGGAGGGACCATAGTGACCTACTGAAAGATTGGCAATGATGTTTTCATTTCTAAGAGGTTGAACAGCATCATTTTCTATTGTAAGGCATTAAACCTGTGCTGTTTGTTTCCAGTTGAAAGACAATCTTGAATTTGGTCCATGCTTGAAGTATGAATGGAATTCTTTTGGCGTGGCAGTCTTTCAAGATCAGGCCTTGTTGAGGAATTTGACAGGTATTCCGTAATGGAAATTTGATATGGAAAAGGAAGCTAAAAGGCAGAAAGTAAAACTAACTGAAGTAAAGTGGGGAATTCACCAATTTAATTCCTGACACAGAGAGTGCTTATTTTGTAAAAAATAAATAAATAAGTTCCAGAGTCCTTCTCAGAAGGCCACTGCAGCTTGCACCATCCATTGCCCCGGCCAGTGACAGTATCAATTCAACTACTACTAATCACTGCAATCCTACAAGTGTGACAAATCAGACTGTTCCAGGCCACCCAAAGCTATCAGAATTTTGTGGGTGGCAAGTATTATTCAATTTAAATGTATGCAGAATTATTAAACACTGTTGGTGTGCTCATCTCAAAATTAGACAGACATCGTCACCATGTGGTGGACTGTCATTAGTGCCAGTTTTGAGAAATAAGTGCCAGTGATGAACACCGGAAACCACTGGCTCAAATTAAGCACTGCAGGGATTACAGAGAACATATTTTAAAGGCATCTGGGTTTTATCTAACCAAGAAGGACAATCTAGAAGCTGAGCTAAAGCTTTGACTTTTCCCAGTCATCAGCTGAGCTAAAATATAGGCAACTGCTGGACCAAGTTAACATGTTAAACCAAGAATGTGTTCAAATGTTCCTCCTTTAAGTCAGAGATGCCAGCACGAAAGATTCCTCTGCTTGCAGAATACCACATTGGTAGACACCTTTGTGCAGAAAAAGACCCCAAGGAAGACACAGCATGCACCAAAAAGGACCAAACACCTAAATGCGGAAAATACCAAAGTAAAGAACTCTGACTGGGAGGGTCCAATTTTTATGAGTGAAACAGACAATCTTCTTCAACCAATACCTCTTGTTGTTACTTGCTGTCCACGTCTTCTGTTTGAAAATTGATACTGTTGCAAATGGCTTGGGACTTGGCATAATCCCCTAAAATCCTAAATGCAGTAAGTTAAAACAGACCTGTCTGCACTATTGGGCATAACTGTCCCTTGAGACACAGGATTAACAAAGAAAGTTCCAGAACCAACAACATCAAAAGCTCGGCAGAAACAGAACACAGAAGTCAAAGGACTTACCTCTGGAGACACAGGGTACAACCACGACGACATGGAGCCGAGTTGCACATATTTTCCATGCTCGTCCACCTTTTCCCGCATTACGAATACCAACGCCGGCGAAGACTACCACAGTGAGTACTGCCGCCTAGCACAAAAGGGAGGGGGGAGGAAAAAGAGTGACACACCAACACGCAACACCCCCACCCCCAACACCATACACACAACCAGATGCAGTAACATTACATATCCACCCCGTACCCCTCAGGAATAATGCAAGAACAAAATGATTGGAAGAAAGTGAGTGTAATACGATCAAAGAACATGAATAAGTGCATTAAATTACAAACGTATAAACATATTGAAAAAAGGACGGCCACTGCCCAGTCCTCAATATATGTGGGCCACAGGGCCACAACACATAGGCCAAGGCCCCACCTCACTCCTGCAACAACACGAGGAGAACACTGCAGGGGCATCTGGTCGAAAATACACAGGCACCTCAGGGGGATGGGAAATAGAGGGGCACCCAGTGGCGTAGCGTGAGGGGGTTCAGGGGGGGCCGGCCGCACCGGGTGCAACATCTGGGGGGGGGGGGGCGCGTACTCGCGAGTGCTAAAATCCACAGGTTAGGAGGGCGCAAATTACTTGCCTTGCCCCGGGTGCTGACAACCCACGCTACGCCACTGGGGGCACCTCAGCCGAAGATAGTACAACACCACTAATCCTGGAGGAGGCTACATGCCCTGTGCGATGTCCCGGGAGTGCAAGGTCACAGTCTCTCAAGTAGGTGGTTTGCCCACTGCTTGGTCCTGGGGAGTACAAAGCCACAGTCTCTCTAGTGGGTGGTTTGCCCACTGCTTGGTCCTGGGGAGTGCAAAGCCACAGTCTCTCTAGTCTCCCTAGTGGATGGCTTCTCCACTGGTTCTGGAGCGGGCATTGTGCCCAGTGTGCTTCATCCTGGGAAGGATGCGGTGAGTGGATGGCTTCTTCCACTGGTTCTGGAGGGGGCCTTGTGCCCAGTGTGCTCCACTGGTTCTGGAGGGGGCCTTGTGCCCAGTGTGCTTCATCCTGGGAAGGATGCAGTGAGTGGGTGGCTTCTTCCACTGGTTCTGGAGGGGGTCTTGTGCCCAGTGTGCTTCATCCTGGAAGGATGGGGTGAGTGGATGGCTTCTTCCACTGGTTCTGAAAGGGGTATTGTGCCCAGTGTGCTTCATCCTGGGAAGGATGGGGTGAGTGGATGGCATCTCCACTGGTTCTGGAGGGGGCATTGTTCCCTGTGATGCAGATCTTGGGGAGTGCACAATCACAGTATCTCACCTGGGTGTCAGACCCACTGGATTTGCAGGGGCCAGTACGCACAATAGCCCATGGAGGCAGGACTACACACTGTCCGCCGGCGATGATGGCTGCTCTGTGGCGGCATTGTTGGGGCTGGTGTCGGGGCTGGCAGTAGTGGGGGGAGCCTCCAGCCCATCCCCTGCATCCTCGGACGGCTGCCCACTGGGGCTGCTGCTGCTGCCAGTGGTGCTGGTGGCGGTGCTGGCAGTGGTGGGGGGAGGCTCCAGCCCATCCCCTGCAGCCTCGGCCGGCTGAACCACCATGGGTGGTGGTGGGGGCTCCGAATGTCCTTCCTGCCTGCTGGTGCAGGCCCCTTGCCCTTCCTGTATGCAGCTGTGGATTGCCCCTTCCCCTTCACACATGCAGCTGGGGGTGCCTCCATGCCCTTCCTAGTCGCAGCTGGTGGTGCCTCCTTGCCCTTCCTTGATGAACCTGTTGCAAGCACCCTGTCAGTGTTGCTGCCTAGTGCCCAGGATCCTCTCCCACCTGCAGTAGCTGTCAACACTACTGTGCCCCTGGACTGGGTGGCTGAGGTGCTTGCCTGGGTTTTCTTCACCTTGGCCTGAGGTGAAGGATGGGGGGTGGGGGGAGGGATAGGGAAGAGGTCAATGGTGGAGAGGAAAAGCTTCTTAGGGACACTGGGGTGGGAAGAGGGTGAAGGTATGGGAGTGGAGGAAGAGAAAGTGGTTGTAGGAGGTGTTTGGGTGCAGGTGCTGTGTTTGGGTGCAGGAGCTTGGGCTGAGTGCTGTTGTGAGGTGGATGGCTGTTGGGTGTCTGAGTGCTTCGTTTGGGTACCTTGGGAGGAGGGGGCACAGACACAGTGGGAGAGGACACAGGGGACGTGTGCATGGAAGTGGGGGTTGTGACTGCCAGTGGGGGGGGTGTAGTAATAGGCATGATGGTGGTAGTGGATGAGGATGTAGTGCATGCAGGTGTGAGTGTAGAAGCTACTGGGAGGGAGGTGGAGGAGGGGGACATAGTGGAGCCAGTGGATATCGGTATGTCTGCATCTGGATGGTGTTTGTGTGAGTGCCTGTGTGATGATGTGTGGTGCTTGTGTTTGCCTGAACCACTCCTGTGTGTTGTCCTGGGTGCATGCTGGTCTGCCTGTGTGCTTGGGATAGGTTGGGGTTCAGGGGAATGGGATTCGGCAGAGGAGGTTGGAGGGGGGAGGCTAGAAACAGGGACAATGGCTGTCATCGGGGAGGAGACCAGAGCCTTGATCTCTGTTGGGCTGCCATGCCAGAGTGAATGCCCTCCAGGAATGCATTTGTTTGTTGCAAATGGGCTGCCAGCCCCTGGATGGCATTCACAATGGATGGCTGACCAACAGAGATGGATCGCAGGAGGTCAATAGCCTCCTCTCTCAGGGCAGCAGGGCTAACTGGGGCAGGGCCTGAGGTGCTTGGGGTGAAGGAGATGCCCACCCTCCTCCTGGGTGAACGGGCATGGGAAACACGCTGAGGGGCTGCTGGGAGGGCGGTTCTGGTAGGGGGGTGGCGGATGTAACTGTAGTTGGGGTGGCCACAGAGGTTTCCGCCACCACCAAGGAGCTTCCATCGGAGGAGATATCACTGTCAGAACTGTCCCATACAGTCTCCGCCGTGGTGCTCCCCTCGCCCTCTGTCCCACTGGTGCCCTCACCATTGGTGGAGTCGGCTTCCTGGGCCCTGTGGGATGCAGCTCTCCCCGTCGCCGGTGCCTCTGCTCCTCCACCAGATGATGCTAATGCACATAAAGACAGTGTGAAAAAACAAAAATGGGGGGGGGGAGGGAAAGGATACACTTAATCAATGGCGGCAACAACACCACCGTTGGCGTACACCACACACACACACACACACACACACACACACACACACAGGGAACAGCCTTTAGGCATTGCACTAACAGTCCCAATGCTAGTCATCAGCCCAGGGACAGGGATGCCTAATGCCAATTGGAGCATACCTGAGACCCACAGACACCTGCCCAGTAGTGGATGCCTACTAGCTTGGTTGGAGGAGGTGTACATCAGACCCTGCCCAACATGGGCCCTACCCTGCAATGTCTGGCCTGGCCTAGGGGCACCCTCAGGTCCACATCCCCCACCCAGATGCCACCCCACCATGTGCAAGTCGTATATTGGGGCACTGTACTCACCCCCTTGTTGCTGCTGTGATGCCCATCCAGCTCCAGATAGGCCACCGCCAGTATGCGGGCCATCAGGGGGGTCAGGATTCGACGGGCACCCCTCCCTCGTTGGGAGGCCATCCCCTGCTGGGCCTCCGCCGTCTTCCGTATCCACCGTTTGCGACAGTGGGTGTTCCGCCTGCCTAGACACCCAGGGTCTGCACGTCCTTGGCGATGTCACGCCATATACCATTTTTTTGTGGGCGCTGACCTACAGAGAAATACACGTAGGAAAAGGTATCAGTCGGACTGTCCTGCCTGTTACACTCATGGCCCACCATAGCCCTCACATCCCCTTATGCACAGACATTACCCACCTTACATGCAGCACACTACCCAGGGCCCTTACCCCAACCCCCCCACCACACAAGGCCCTCGCACACATCATTCCATGCATTCATGCCCCATTCATCGTGCTCACAGTGTACACACATGTTGGTCTGGAGGCCCATACAGCAATTGGTAGTGGGGTAGGACCCCATCCACCAGTTTTTCCAACTCCGCAACGGTGAAGGTAGGGGCCCTTTCCCCAGTGACACAAGCCATGGTCGGTTCCAGACACAGGCCACAGCAGCACTTGCAGTGTAGGTCCTCTCGTGTTGCAGGTCCGGTAGCAAGTGGGTGAACAGATAGAAAATGGCGGTCACGTCTGCGGCGATGCGTATCGTCACCGCCGGCGTACATCACCACTGGCCACTGTAACCTATAGGGCCCAATGGGATCCAATGAGGATTTGCACTGCGGTTTTCAACCGCCTCTCGCAACGGCGCACAACCTCAGCCGAATTACCGCATTTCTACCTGTCCCTCCATACACGACAGGCGTACGCCATTTTGGGGGGGGGGAGAGCAGGCCATGGCACCTAACTGCGTCACAGTACACATAGGCACCATTTGGGCCTATACAACAATATTGTGTTACAGTCACAACATGCAATGCAGTGTAGTGTTTGGAAATATGGAATACTGAGCAGCTACTCACCGTTTGTCCCCTAGATTGCAACCGCTGCGGATGAATAGGAGATGGAGACATCCCCTGTGTACAGGCCTCTGGTGGACTTGACAACAATGGAGGACAGGCACATTATCCTCACCTATAGACTGGACAGGGCCACAATCACAGAGCTCTGCGCCCAATTGGAACCTGACCTGATATCTGCTATCCGTTAGTCCACCGGAAGCCCACTGGGATCCCCCCTCTTGTGCAAGTCCTATCTGTGCTCCATTTCCTGGCAGGTGGCTCCTTTCTCCTTCCAAGTGACAGTGGGCTTGGCAGCAGGAATGTCTCAGCCAATGTTCTCAATAGTGCTGACAAGAGTGTTGTCTGCCCTGATTAAACACATGCACAGCTACATTGTTTTCCCCCAGGTGGAGGATTTGGCCACAGTGAAAGTTGATTTCTATGCAATGGGACCTATCCCTAAAATTATTGGGGCTATTGATGGGAAACATATTGCATTTGTCCCCCTCTCTCCCCCCAAGAGAAAGAACAGGTGTTCAGAAATCGAAAGAGCTTTCACTCCATGAATGTGCAGATAGTGTGCCTGGTGGACCAGTACATCTCCCATGTCAATGCAAAGTATCCTGGGTCTGTGCATGATGCTTTTATCCTGAGGAATAGCAGCATCCCATATGTGATGGCTCAACTCCAGAGGCACTGGGTGTGGCTAATAGGTGAGCCCTGGTTTCCACCCAGGGGTTGTTGGTGTATGAGTATGGTGTGGGCCCTAAGGGTTATTGTGTGTCTAACAGTTGTCCCCCGATATTTTCAGGTGACTCTGGTTACCCCAACCTCTCATGGCTACTGACCCCTGTGAGGAATCCCAGGACAAGGGCAGAGGAACGTTACAATGAGACACATGGACGAGCAAAAATAATAATAGAAAGGACATTCGGCCTCCTGAAGGCCTGGTTTTGTTGCCTCCATCTAACAGTTGGATCCCTGTACTACTCACCCAAAAAGGTGTGCCAGATCATCGTGGCATGCTGTATTTTGCACAACCTTGCCTTACGTTGCCAGCTGCTTTTTCTGCAGGAGGATGAGGAGGCAGAGGATGAGGATTAGGACAACAGAAGTGCAATCATTTGTTAATACTTCCAATGACACACAGGTAAGACACTGTAATTACACTTTACATTGACAGATTTGTATCTGACATTGTCACCGGCAGGCTGATTTTCCCACTTCTATGGCCACTTACTGTACCCTTTGGCATTTCTATTTTCAGATATTTGTGCCCCACTAACGCTCCTGGTGTGTTGACTGCAGTCAACTACAGGTCATTCCTTTGTATACATTGCTGTACAGTTATATTGCAGTGTTTAAAGCTTGTTAAACAAATACATGGTTAAATGATTTGACAGACTCCATACTTGCTTTTATTCAAATGGTGTTTATTTAAGTGCTAATGATTAGAGTGGGATGTGAAGTGGGCTGGGGTGATGATGGAAGAATGTCCAAGATAGAGTTCAGTCTATTTGGATCACAGGTGCATTGTCCAATGGGGCTTAGGAAGGGGAGTAATGGCAGTTCTAGGTGGACAGGGTGACAGAGTGGGATACAAGGGTGACATTTAGGAGAGTCTTATTTCCTGGTGGGGGTCTTGCCAGTGTTCTCTGGCTTCTGCCTGGATCGCAGGGACTATTTGCGGGGTGGTTATCCTTCTGCAGGGAGTGGGGTGCTGGTGGCCTGTTGTTCCTGTGGCGGGGCCTCCTGTCCACTAGCGGCAGCGGAGGTGGAAGGCAGTTCATCGGTTTGGCTAGTGTCAGCGGCCCTGTAGTGTGCCACTTCCTCCCTCATGGTGTTGTCCATGTCTGCTAGAACCCCTGCAATAGAGACCAGGGTGGTGTTGATGTCCTTCAAGTCCTCCCTGAGCCCCAGGTAATGTCCCTCCTGCAGCCGCTGGGTCTCCTGCAACTTGTCCAGTATCTGACCCATTGTCTCATGAGAATAGTGGTAAGCTCCCAGGAAGTTTATGAGTGCCTCCTGGAGAGTCGGTTTCTTGGGCCTGTCCTCCCCCTATCGCACAGCAGTCCTCCCAGCTTCCCTGTTGTCCTGTGCCTCTGTCCCCTGAATCGTGTGCCCACTGCCACTAACCCCAGGCCCCTGATCGTCCTGTGTTTTTGGGGTGGCCTGGGGTCCCTGTAGTGGTGGACACACTGCTGATTGACGTGTCCTGGGGACAGAGGTATGGGCCCGCTAGGTGGGTACTGTGCTGCTGTTTCCTGTGGGGGTAGGCCTCTGTGGTGATATGGGACTGTGCCTGGGTTACCGACTGTCTGGAGATCCCTGATGGGACAGGTTGGTCATCTAGATCCAGGCGTCCAGAGCTGCTGTCATCACGGTGGGCCTCTTCTGGGAGTGGACTGGAAGTTGCTGGCACCTCCTCTCCGGTGACGTTGGGTGGGTGACCTGTGGGGATGTAAATGCGGTGCTGTGGTTTCTGTGTGTGTCATCTTGTGCATTAGTGTGTTGCCCTGTATGGTTGTTATTGCCCTGGCAGCTTTGCCTTGTGTGAGTTGTGATTTGGTGGGCTACGTGATTCTGTCTAATGTGCATGCAGTGGTGATAGGTGTCCATGCAGGTCTGTGAGGGGTGTCCATGCATTGGTGTTGCATGCAGGGCTTGGTATTGGGATAAGTGGGTTGTGATGTTGGGGTATGTGGGAGGTGGTGAAGTGATGGAAGTGAGGTTAAGGGTGGGATTTTGTGACAGCATGCAGGTGGGGGGAGGGTGATAGTAATAGAGATTTGACTTACCAGAGTCCAGTCTTCCTCCTACTCCTGCCAGGTCCTCAGGATGCATGATTGCCAAGACTTGCTCCTCCCATGTTGTCAGTTGTGGGGGAGGGGGAGGGGGAGGGGGAGGGGGAGGGGGAGGGGGTCCACCCCCAGTCCTCTTTACAGCTATTTGGTGTCTTGCTGCTGTGGAACGCACCTTCACCCATAGGTCGTTCCACCTCTTCCTGATGTCATCCCTTGTTCTTGAGTGCTGTCCCACGGCGTTGACCCTGTCCACGATTCTCTGCCATAGCTCCATCTTCCTAGCAATGGACGTCTGCTGCACCTGTGATCCGAATAGCTGTGGCTCTTCCCGGATGATTTCCTCCACCATGACCCTTAGCTCCTCCTCAGAGAATCTGGGGTGTTGTTGCGGTGCCATGGGTGTATTGTGAGTGGTGTGGGTGAGGGTGTGTGGGGTGCTGTGTTGAGGTGTATTATGTAGGGTACGTGGATGATGTATAGGTGATGGTGGTGTGTGGTTGTGGTCTTGCTATCTCTTGTGTGGCATTTGTTTGCATTGGTAAAGGGTTGTGGGTAATGTGGGTGTGCGTTTTATAGTGGTGTGGGTGTGGTGTGAATATGTGTGTTAGGTGTGTGTAATTTGAATTGTCCAATGTGGTGTTGTTTTGTTTGTGTATGTGTATTTTGAGCGTGGCGGTATGTACCGCCAATGGTTTAGCGCCATTGAAAGTCCACCGTGGTGATTCATGGGTCATAATGCTGTGGGCGTAGTTCTGTTGGCATAACGGTGTGGGTTTTGGTACCACCCGTTTATCGCTGACCTTTGATCTGGCAGACTTGTGTGTGTGGCTGTATAGTGACGGATTGCTATGTGTGGGTCATAATATGGGTGGCGGTAATCCGCTGCGGTGGCGGTATTTTGGCGGCAGTCAGTATGGCGGTAAGCGGTACTTACCACCAATGTCATAATGAGGGCCTTTATGTTTTAGTGACAGTAGCATCCGTTACCTCCACAATCCGTTCAGCTACCTTATATATTGTATAGATATTGTTGCTAACACATCACAACATGTTCCGCCAGGTGTTGCACTGATGACAAATACCAGAAACAAGGGACAAAGAGAATGTAAAATAAAGTAACTAAACCAGTAGAAGCATATATACATAGGTCTCAGCACCCCAGCATTATTTTGGTGTATATTTACATATATCCTTGATCTGCCTCCTTACCATGGTACTCCACCCTTAACCCCTTCGCTGCCGGGCCTTTTTTTGGCTGTTTGGGGCAGTTCGTGCTTAGGCCTTCATAACTTTTTGTCCACTTAAGCTACCCATGCCAAATTTCCATCCTTTTTTCCAACATCCTAGGGATTCTAGCGGTACCCAGACTTTGTGGGTTCCCCTGAAGGAGACCAAGAAATTAGCCAAAATACAGTGAAAATTTAGTTTTTTTTAAACAAATGGGAAAAAAGGGCTGCAGAAGAAGCCTTGTGGTTTTGTCCTTGAAAATGGCATCAACAAATGGTTTGCGGTGCTATAATCAGCAGCTTCCCAGCTTTCAGGAACAGGCAGACTTTTTGGCATTTTACTGGGACATACCCCATTTTTACTATATTTTGTGCTTTCAGCCTCCTTCCAGTTAGTGACAGAAAGGGTGTGAAACCAATGCTGCATCCCAGAAAACTAAACACTTCTGAAAAGTAGACTCAATTCTGAATTCAGCAAGGGGTAATTTGTGTAGATCCTACAAGGTTTTCCTACAGAAAATAACAGCTGAAATAAAAAAATATTGAAATTGAGGTGAAAAAAACAGACATTTTTCTTCACGTTTTACTCTGTAACCTTTTCCTGCGATGTCAGATTTTTTAAAGCAATATACCGTTACGTCCGCTGGACTCTTCTGGTTGTGGGGATATATAGGGCTTGTAGGTTCATCAAGAACCCTAGGTACCCAGAGCCAATAAATGAGCTGCACCTTGCAATGGGTTTTTCATTCTGTACCGGGTATATAGCAATTCATTTGCTGAAATATAAAGAGTGAACAATAGGTATCAAGAAAACCTTTGAATTTCCAAAATGGGCACAAGATAAGGAGTTGAGAAGCAGTGGGTAGTTGCACATCTCTGAATTCTGGGGTGTGAATTACAGAGCATTTCTCAAATAGGTGTCTTTTTTACACACTGTCTTACATTTGGAAGGAAACAATGTAGAGAAAGACAACAGGCATTAACACTTGTTTTCTTATTCTGTGTTCCCCCATGTCTCCCGATAACAATGGTACCTCACTTGCGTGGGTAAGCCTAATGCTGACGACAGGAAACGCAACATGGACGAATCACATTTTTACATTGAAATCTGACGTGTTTTTTGCAAAGTCCATAGCTGTAGATTTTGAACTCAAGCTCAGCCGGCACCTAGGGAAACCTACCAAACGTGTTCATTTTTTAAAACTAGACACCTAGGGGAATCCAAGATGGGGTGACTTGTGGGGCTCTCGTAAAAATGATACCTCACTTGTATAGGTGGGCCAAGTGCCTGTGACAGGGAAGAGCCAAAACATGTTGAAATTGAGGGGGAACCAAAGCAGGTCCAAAAAGGCAGTTTGAAAAAAACATTTTTAGGCTGAGAAGTGCAGCAGAATTTTTATCGGTATAGATGAGACAATGCTGGGTGGTAGGAATTTTTTAGATTCCGTAAGGTTCCATCACAAAAATGTGGGAAAAATGTGTGATTTCCAGAAAAGTTGGAGGTTTGCAGGACATCGTGGGTAAGAAAATGGTGTGGGGTGCATGTGAAGCACACCACCCTGGACTCACCTAGATGTTTAGTTTTCAAATGTGTCTAGGTCTTGTGAATTTTTCTACATGGCTGCGTCCTAAAGTCCAAAAGGTGCAACCCTCACCATTCCAAGTGTAAAACCAAAATCCAAAATAATCAAATGTCCTCTTGCTTGCCGTGGGATAAGATGTTTTAGTGTGCGGGGGAGAGCTGAAAGACTGTTACCCCTTCATTTGGGGTGGGCGCATAACGAGGCCCATACTGGTTGGTAGCCACCACCCCACTATTTTTCTTTTTTTAATTTCCTGGCATCTAATAGACTTTCTGCCCCCCGGGGTGTGGATCAGGGGTAATTGCCCCATCTGCCTACTGGTGGGCAGAACAACTTTGGCCCCATTCATTTGGGCTGGGGTATGGTCATACCCCCACCTTCTTATTTTGAAAACAAAAATCTTCCCAGGTCGATGGGCCTTCTAAAAATAGGCAGATCTGCCAGGCAGATATGGCCAACAGTAATGTTCCCCCATGGGGAGTGACCCTTGCCCAAGGGGCTGCCCCCCCCCAAACAAAACACACACATACACACACACCAATGGTGCCTAAGTGGTTCTTGCCCCACCCGGGCAGATCGACCTAATAAAAATAGGCAGAAATGGCCTAAAATAAATCCCCCCCCCCCAGGGGAACGACCCTTGCCTAAGGGGTTGCTCCCCTTGTGTGAAATTGATGCAAAAAAAATAATAATCCCTGGTGTCTAGTGGTTTCTGCCCCAGGTTGGGCCAATAAAAATAGGCTGATATGCCCCCAAGGGGGGCAGAAATGGCTTAGGAGTAATTTTGCCCTACTGGGAAGCGACCCTTGCCTAAGGGGTGGCTCCCCATATATAAAAAAAGAAATAAATAAACAAAAAAATATATTATGCTTGGTGTCTAGTGGTTTCTGCCCCCCCCCCCCCCGGGGGCATATCGGCCTAATTGTAATAGGCCGATCTGCCTCCAGGGGGGCAGAAATAGCCTAAAAATAATTTGCCACCCTGGGGAGCGGCCCTTGCTCAATGGGCCGCTCCCCTTATGCATAGAAATAAAAAATAAAAAACTCCCTGGTGTCTAGTGGGCATTCAGCAGAAATGCTGAGAAAGGCATTAAAGGAAAGGAAAGGCCTTTCCTTTGATGCCTTTCTCGGCCCCTCCACGTGATCGGAGGATAAATGCTTGTGCTTTTGTAAAGTTGTTATTATCACCGCGGTCTCTGGCTGATTGCCAAAGTGGGATGAAAACATTTTGTCTCTGTGTGGTTCCTCGCTTTCATGCCTCCAAGCAGAAAAAAATAGTTACTAGTCGTTTGTGATTTAGGAATTGTCCACTGCATTTTATGGGCCAAACAAAAATGCTATCCTCATCCATGTCCTCCCTCTTATGAGGTTGAGGATTCCTTTTACTCCCCTGGGTTACTGTCAATGTTCGAACTTTTGATAGTCATCCAGTATGAACTCCTTCCCAATGGATATGGTTTGTGGGATGCTAAGAAAAATGATCTCTTTAGTTTCTTGAAGGCAGGCCTCCAGAGACATTGATCAGTGTTCTTTTTCGCTTAGCCTGCTTTGGGCTTGCTTCCTTCCTCAGATTTTAAGGCCTTGAAATTCACCCTTCTGTGTGAGGGATGGCACAGTGCTAGGGCTGAAAAGCTTCTAACCAGTGGCTTAAGAGATGCTCAAACTGCTCTCTGCACTGAATCATCAATTGTTTTCATGAGTTCATCAAGTAGAGCATGCACTGTATTCTCCGCTTCCATAGAGACTTTTTTTTGCTGAAGGTTTACTTCACTTCCTCTAGCCTTTTCGATGAAGGCTCACCTCACTTCCTATAGCCACATAGCGGTTCGTCAGTGAGACAAGAACCCCACTGTCTTCACACACCTCACATAGTAAGTCATTGTATCCTCAGCACAATGCCCCCTTCCTAGTTTTCTTTTAACTTCCCTGACGAAAGTTGTTTGGCATAGAAACACTATTGTAAGAGCCTGTCTCTTCTTGGAAGGAGCAGACAATCTTCTAAAATCACTGAATTGAGGGGAAACAATCCTCTTATCTCGCGCTCCCAGATGTGTCCAATTCCTGATATGTTGACAGTTGCGCAAAGTTTAGAATTTGTGGATTATATCAAAGCATTCAGATCAGAAAGTCATAGAATGTGGCAGTACTCTAGATTTCATGCTGAGCTCCGTATGAAATGATGTACACAGCTGTGCCTCCATAGTTTTGCCCTTTATGTCTAGCCTTAAGTCTGTGACCCTAAGCTCTGTGTATACCCTTAGTGCTGCCTTCCTGTTCTCTGCCCAGAGCTGCCACTCAGACTGCACTATTTGTGGTTGAAGAGCCTGAAAGGGTGACCTGAAACGTTCCTAGTTTAAAGGCAGAACCTGTTTGTCCTTTCTGCAGACTATCGACCTTCATAAAAGACACACATGGACTGCAAAGCTGCTGCATTCCCTCAAGTTATTAGACTTCTCTCTCAAGTTAGATATAGTTGTTTGAAATGTTACTCACAAAGCTGAGGTACTTCAGGCTCTTGCTACTCTGTTTCCTTGTACTAGTTGCAAAGCAATAGGTGCACTATACAAATAACAGAGATCCTCACAGAAGAGTACAATGGAAATGGAAAACTTGCTATTCTCTATTGCTAGAGGTCCTCATAGAAAAGATCAATAAAGATGGAAAGCTACAGTTGCACTCTACTGACAACAGAGGTACTTAAAAAAGATTGTAATGGAGATGGGAAGCTGCAGTTTTTCTGTACCACCATAAGAGGTACTCACAGAGAGTGCAATGGAGATGGAAGCTGCAGTTGTGATATACTTCCAACAGAGAACCTCAGAGAACAGTGCAATGCAGATGAAAAGCTGCAGTTGTGTTTTATTACCAACAGAAGCCCTCAGAAAAGAGTACAGTTTAGCTAGAAAACGTACCTGCAGCACCAGTGAATCAGAGAGAAGTTCAAGGGCCGCAAAATTGCTGTTCCTTACGTCATTACTGGAGATCCCTCTCAAGTCAGATAAAACTGCTTGAAATGTGAGTCACAAAGCTGAGTGTGGTGTGGCTTGAACCTAGAAATTTTCATGTACACTCTTGCTACTCTAATATCTTGTGTTCGTTTTTCTAAATGATAAATACATATACTAAAGCTGGTAGATAGCGGTGAGTCAAACTTTCAGCTCCCATTAAATGCCTTGAGCATTATGGAAATAGTCGATGACACCGTACTACACATAAGGACTAGCAGTCCTTGGGAAGTACAAGTGCCTAAAAGTTCCATTTTGGGGGAACTTTTTTTATAGGTGTATGTATACAAGTGCAAGGGAAAAATGCAGTCACTCAAGGTAAAGGGCATCCAGTGACTCAAGTGGACTTAAACTTTGTTCTGTGT
The DNA here is from genome assembly GCF_031143425.1 of Pleurodeles waltl. Classification (NCBI taxonomy): domain Eukaryota; kingdom Metazoa; phylum Chordata; class Amphibia; order Caudata; family Salamandridae; genus Pleurodeles; species Pleurodeles waltl. Next base: position 916,480,936 of record NC_090442.1, on the reverse strand, counting down.
GAAAGGGAGCATTAATTGAGAGAGACTTCCACAAACCATTGGCAGAAGAGTGTTGATTGAGAGCCTCTATATATGTATGTTTTTTTGTATAATTTGTTTCTGGGGGAAAAAAACAAGACTGGCAAGACAGCTATAGCTGTCTTTAGGCCAGACCTATAAAATGGCCAAACAATTGTGAAAAAAGTGCAAATGTATATGCAAAGTTTTAAAATGGGTCTGAATCAAACATACACTGCAGCCATCTGATCTCATGTCTATTTATGTGCAAAAAATCACGCTTTTCATGGCGTTTAAAATCAACGTTTTATGTAGTGTATGCCATAATACAAATGTAAGGCTAGCATAGCACTGGCACATAGCGTTTGCAACAAGTGCTTACTAAGCTGATAGGTCAAGCTTTGCCAAACGATGTGGTTAGTGGTGCATTGAGTTTTATTTATTCATGTATGCGTATGTATTTATGTAGGTAAGCATATGGAAATAATAGAAATGTGAACATTGTTACCGCATAATTGAGACAGACCGGTAGCACTGTCTGGTGAGCTGCCGGGCGTTCTAAAATAGGTAACAGAATCAAATAAAAAAAATAAACTAAATCACTGAAAGAAAAAAGTAGAGGACTGTCCTACCAGCCCTGGCTGAAACACACTCGTTTAGATCTGCACGTGTGATCAGGCAAAATGTAGTCAATCAGATAGCTGAAGAAGGTTGATACAATTCATCTCTATGTATTCACACATATGTATGTTTATTTATTTATGTTTTGATTACATGACTTGGCAGACAGCTAAAGCTGCCAGTCCTAAAAAGAAGTATGCAGAGACGTTTTCAGATAGACGAGCACTTGTGTTTATGGATTCAAAAGCCTTTAAGGAAGAGAGCAGGCACAGGAGGTGAGAAATTGATAGGTTTCCAAGGCTTTATGAAACAATGTGGAGAAAGTGTTAAAACACCCCCACGTGGGATGGCTGAGTCCAGACATAAATCCAGTTCTTTAAGCTAACAAAAGGGAATGAAATCACAATAGCACTGTAGGCTTTACACTGTAGTGAATTGGCAAGGAATACTGCAGCATATCAGACAAAAATATACCCCTCTAGAGAGGGAAGATGTGAAATGAAAGTGGCGAAGGATGGGTTCTTGGTAGATTAGACAGTAGGAAAAGTTACAGAAAATAAGCAATTCTGGGAAACTATCCATATTTCGCATCTACAGCCATAACTTTAAAAAGCTGAAAATAAAACAAATCATTTGAACTGTGTTGAAATCATCAAATGGACAAAAAGAAAACTGAACGTGGTGTAAACAGAAACAAGTGACACATTTGCTTATGATAAATGGTTAGGCTCTTTGACAGCAGAAAACGTTGCTAATGTAATAGCAGTGACTCACCCACCCTAGAGTGCGTGGGCGTGTGTTGCCTTTGTGCCTCAGATCTGATGTTAGTGTAACTGAAGAAAAACTGTTCTTCCTGACATAGTAATTATGTATTTGCTTCAAAAGTTCTCTCTAACCTCAAATATGCAGTCTGTGGATGCAGAAGGGCAGAGGACAACGACAGGATCAGTGCCTGGACTGTCTCAGTATGACAGGTCATTAACTGATCTCATTGTATGGGGTCTGTGCTGTATTGCGAAGGCCATGCACATTTGTTTCTGGAGATGTGTGCATGCCAAGGAAGTTAACAATCCATTAGGCAGGAAAACACTGCTCACAATTAACTTGGCATCAAGAAATAGAAAACCAAGAGGGATCCTTTTCTCATAAATGTCAACATTTTAGAATTAGAAAGTGGGAGATTAAAAAAAATATAGGGAGAAGGTATTTCTCCCTCTGACGTCTGTTGAACAAGGGGCAATTTCAGTGGGGGCAGACAAAATATAGCCATTTTGGCTTGAAAGAATCTGGAGGCTGTCGCCCGAATCGTGTCTATTGGCATACATGTTTTCGCCAGTTGGAGATGGAAAAAGACTGTCGTGCGAAATTGACAGAAATCCTTGAAAAAGAAAACTTTGCACTTTAGTGAAATGTGCAGGCATTTAAAGAAAAGGTGGAAGAAAACAATCTTCATAAATACGTATTGTGGAACGAAAAAAGCAAATTTACAATATTTGTTTCTAGCAAAATAATGCCCTTATAATATTTTTCACTAACTTGCCTGAAAAAGAATACGCATTGACTTTTTTGTGGCATAAATTTCCCTGTAATGTAGAATTTCATCTGAGGGCTCATTGGGGAAAACGTGTTACAATTTTGCAATTGTATAAAGAGCAGAATTTCGATTTTTGTACAGCTAATTTTGCCCACCATTGGTGGACACTCCACATCAAGGCTGCAAATTAGTTTTTTTGATTCTACTCTATCAAGGTAGGACTCATTTTGTATTTGCAGGGCTAAAAATACTTTATACTTCGATGAAAAGTGATAGACCACAATGCGTGTAGATTGCAATACTTTAATCTGCATTGATTAAAGGTTCTTTGCTCTGCTGTCGGACAGAAGAAATTAAAACAGATGAAGCAGAAACAAAAGAAAGAAGCAATAAGGCAGAAACATAATATGATATAGAGAAAAAAGCACTGCAAGAAATTAGAAACAAGTTTTTCTTACCTACCTGTCCACTCATGCTCCAACATTACGACTGGTAAACAAATGAGACGAGCTGAAAGGAATATTTTGGACAATGTGAGGGTAGAGAGGCCACTGTTGGACTTGCAAAGGAGGCTACAACAGTCTTTAGTGGCACCTGAATTTTGCACAATTAAACGTAGAGCGTTTTGTTACTCATTTTATATATAGACCGTTCAAGAATTTAACATCCAAGGATAGGATGCTAACCTTAGTGATGAGTGAAAATGTTCTTTGAAAAGTGTAGGAGAAACAAAATTTTCTTTTGCAAAAAAATCAGGCACCACCACTCGCTGACGACAGCTTCTGTTATCCATGAATTCCCTGCAGTGTTTGGAGCAAACAGGGTGAAAAAAATAATGTACTTGGGGTAATGTGAAATTGTAGAGGAATAGGGTTCATTTTACCTAGACAAGTTCTGGGGAGGAGGCTATGGGTGATATCCTTGCCTGTGCACCATTTCAAACAGAGTGGGAACATCCTGAGTGCACTTCCCCTGAGCAGCATTCATAGGCTCTTGGATAAATACTTGCGATCAATGGTTAAGATGGACTTTCCAGTGGAATGAAACATCCAGTACCAGTACAAACTGGGTCTAAAATGACTGTGTCCTTGATCTGCAAAAGAATAAATGTCCTCTGTACCTTCTAGAAGGTGATCATAAAGGGGTCTAGGGCAACACTTTTGCTAAATCTTTGATGGTCAGGTCGATACTAGAGTCTTCTTCAATCACACGTCTGTTAGGAGACCGTAAAACTGAATAGAAGTGAAACAATATGAAGAAAAAGAGAGAACATCTTGACTATTCTTAGTCATATTAGATTCTTCTTCTTGATATCTCCCTTAGAAAAAGCACAGTAATTCTAAATCAGTATGGGGATTGGCCTCAAACCATTAAAACCCCTGCCGGAAACGGATGGGAGTGCAGAAGACAATTTGCTAACAAAGGTAAATAACCCGCTACCCAAAAAGTAAAAAAAAAAAAAAAAAAACACATGCACCCGGTTGCTGCTGGGGGTCACTCTGTCACCTTTTCCTGCTCTTGAGCGCAGTCGTTGGATTTATTCACTTTCTTGGAACTCAAAATCCTCTAGCATAGGAAGAACGGAATTGCGGCTTGTCAGGGCTCTGCAAGATTGAATACCTGGTTTCCACTATCCAGCAGGAGCATTAAATGTTTCTGTAAAATGCTCAGAAATCAGGAAATCTTGATTGCTCAGTTTGTACCTTTGTTGGGTAACCTTGGCTTCCTGCCGCTGGAGGTCAAAATATTTCTAAGCCTCAACATTTCGAAAGTTGAATTAGCTCTTTTAGGAAGCTTCAAAAGAAAAATTTAGTTACTCTTTTGGGAGATGCATGTCACAGATTCAAGTAGGAGGCAAACTTCTCTATCCCTATTTCTTTGCATCCACAGCCAGAACTCCAGCCTCACTGGTCTTAATGATTCCTTCTTCTTAGGTGCCCCTCTGTCTTTGATTTCCCTGACTACGGGTGACAGATTACCTGACCTACTGAAAACAATTTCAGAGCCTTGGTTTCAAGAGAAGGCAGGATCCAAGGCCACAGTCCTTTCTCAGGTAGCCAGCGGACTTCTTCTCTTTAGCATCTCCCAGTTCCAGGCAATGTTCTGATTTCCAGGTTGTGGTAGCCCCAGGATATAACCTTCACTCAGTAGAGGTTGATGGGATAGAATTCTGTGAGCCTATCCAGGCAAGGTCCCATGATTGTCCCTTCCCAACATTTCAGCAGTTTTATGACATATACGAAAACCATTCTCTGACAGCTCTATTCTTGGAATTTTCCAAAATACTGAAAGGCTGTGTAAGCTGCTGGAACTGTCAACACCTGCCAAACGATATGCCTGTTAACATTACATACCTTCCTGTCCCTACCTTTGGAAAACATATTCACACTTCTCATGTCCCCCCTCATGAGAGAGAGGAGCCAGCCTGGTCAGGGAAAAGCCAACTTCGAAGGCAGGTCCACACTATATTCATACTTTCATATAAAAAGTCCAGATGTGACCATTTGGTATCAGTCTCTTTCCCATGCCCTCACATTGTTCATGTAAATGTGTGTTGATGCTATTGTAATTAACTCTCTCCTATCTTCTTGCCTAAAATCCTCCAACAGACTAGTTACCTCAAAGGACCAATGGCCCTTCAAGCCGACCGTGATGAGGGTCATTCATTAGCTGGTTACTTACTTGTAGTCTTCATTACTCTGAATCATAGTCTCCTGATCACAGCCCTTAATTAATGAGCAATTACTGCTACCCACAGACATTGTTTACCTATCCTAGCTAAAAAATAACAGCACTTCAAATTGTTTTTGACCCCTCCCATCTAAAAAAAGGAGGAAGCCAGCCTGCTCACATCTTGTATTATCAAGTCTTATTTCAATGAAATGGTCACCTATCCATCCAGTTGAATCTGTGGTTGGAGGGAGGGTAACTAGGACTGTCGTGAGGAAGACTAGGAATTTGCGTAATGAAGATTACTGGCAAGGAACAGGGCCATTACATCTGCGTCCATCTTCGCCAACCTTGTTCTTACTTCATGAGGGAGTACCCAAAAAGAAGAAAACAAAAGCAACCAGAAATTAATCACTCGAGGGACCGAAATACTGCAGATACCCAGTGAACTTTATTTAGTATACAACTTTAAATTTACATCTTGGGTGAATTTAAAACATTAGTGGCAAAACCAGAAGAAAAAAACATGAAGGCAATCATGTCCTAAGAAAGTATGAAGATGGGACAAATTGGTAGTACAACACAAATCCCTCATTGATGCCTCTTTGAATTCTGTCCAGGAGGCCAACATTCCACTGGTTAAATGGCTTTGAACCAGACCAGGAAGAAAGTCCCCAGCTCTTTCAAAGGCCAAAGTGATAGGCTGCCTAAGCCAAGAACTTAAGGTAGACGAAGAAGGGTGCAACCTTTGACCATATGGCCCAAAATTACCAAAAGTGAATCATCCTTCCTAAATAAGGTGTCCTGGCCACCTAAATTGACAGGACCCAATTCAAATCAAGGAAATGTAAATTGACCTCTTCCAGGGAAGAAGATGGAAAGCAAACTGGAAAGAACAACCCTTCAGATAAATGAAAAGAGGAAGTAATTTTGAGAAGAAAAAAATGGCTTCAATTAAGGACCACTTTTTCCAAAATAACCTAAGTAAAAGGTCAGAGCATAAAAGGGTACAAAGATCACCCATCCTTGTCCCAGGACAAACTGTAACTCAAAACATAACCTTGCTTGACAGGTACTTAAGGTCCACCAACTCCAGTGGTTCAAAAGACTGAGCCTGCAGGGACCAAAGAACTAACAGAAGGATCCTGGAAGGCATTTGGGAAAAGAATAACAGGTCTTTTCAGAAAAAAACATGCAAAAGGCCAACTTAGAAAGATACTGAATTTCAAAAACCCAGAACCCTAGTCAGGTCACAACTAAAGGAATTCAGACCCTTCAGTAGACACCAATTTTTAAAATTCCTACGATGTAGAGTGTAGGTGTTAAGCGTAGAAGGCTCTCTCCAGTGGTCGATGTGTTAGGCAACCACTACAGAACATCCCTGCAATTGTAGTCCCAACCTTTCAAGCTCTAAACTCCCAGACAGAGGTGAGCCAATGAAGATTCTGGAAAAGGTGGAGTTCTGAGAGGGGAAGCAAAATTGGGAAATCACAGTGGGGCTGACATGACAGGCATGGAAAAGAATACAGTTAGGCCTGTCAGCTCTTGGCATGGTTTCCTCTGTCTTTTTGCTTCTGACCTCCTGGTTTTGATCCTGTGCTGAAGTTCTTTTTTGCTGCCTTAAGGATTCTAGGCACTTTACCATTGCTGATCAGTGCTAAAGTGCAAGTGCTCTCTGTCTAAATTGTATTGGTGATTGGTTTCTCCATGATTAGCATATTGATTTACTAGTAAGTCCCTGGTTAAGTGCACAAAGTGTGTTCCCAAGGCCTGTAAGCAGGTAGGTCGCTTCCCTCGCTGCTGCCAGCCGCCTGCATTTCCTGTTGGGCTCTCGGTATTGTCCTTCATTGGTTTCTCCTTACTCCGTAGCCGCTTTGTCCCTGCGGCCCCGCCCCCATCCCTCCTCGTAATCCTGCCTTACCACCCTTGCTCCTCTACTGGACCGCCCCGCCCTGCCATTGGTTTACCGCCACCCTCCTCCCAGCTGACACACCGTCCCTCCTCCCCTCTTATGCCGGCCGGAGCGCGGCAAGGACTGCGACCTTCGACCCTGCTTTAAGCAGGTAGATCGCTTCCCTCGCTCCTCGCTGCTGCCAGCCGCCTGCATTTCCTGTTGGGCTTTCAGTATTTTCCTTCATTGGTTTCTCCTTACTCCGTAGCGGCTTCGTCCCGCGGCCCCGTCCCCTCCCTCCTCGTATTCCTGCCTTCCCGCCCTTGCTCCTCTACTGGCCCGCCCCCTGCCATTGGTTTACCGCCACCCTCCTTCCAGCTGACACACCCTCACTCCTCCCCTCTTATGCCGGCTGCAGCGCGGCAAGGACAGCAACCTTCGACCCTGCTTTAAGCAGGTAGGTCGCTTCCCTCGCTGCTGCCAGCAGCCTGCATTTCATGTTGGGCTCTCGGTATTTTCCTTCATTGGTTTCTCCTTACTCCGTAGCCGCTTCGCCCCCGCGACCCCGCCCCCCTCCCTCCTCGTATTCCTGCCTTCCCGCCCTTGCTCCTCTACTGGCCCGCCCCTGCCCTGCCATTGGTTTACCGTCACCCTCCTCCAAGCTGACACACCCTCCCTCCTCCCCTCTTATGCCGGCCGCAGCGCGGGCGCGCCAAAGGCAAGCCCGCCTGCGCCCGTCCGCGCCAAAACCGTGCCTAGCGCCAGACCCCCTGGCCTACACGCCCCGCACTACCTCTCAACATTACACCGCTGATGAACTCCACACCCTAAACCCAGGTCGTTCATCCACCTGCTGCCAGGTCACACCAGCGCGCACCAGAGGACCTTTCTCTTGCGGTGCCTGCAACTTCACCTGCAAGCCAACCCCCGAACACCACACCAAAACAGACTGCCACCTAAAATGCATCCTGCTGAACACCCGCTCCGTCCACAAACACGCAATTGAACTATGGGACCTACTGACCACTCACTCACCAGACATCGCATTCCTCACCAAAACATGGATGAACCCTGCCTCGGAACCAGACATAGCAATAGCTATACCGGATAACTACAAAATCACCAGAAGAGACCGCAACAACAAACCAGGAGGAGGAATCGCCATAGTCCATAAAAACACCATAAGAATATCCACCAACTCAGACGACCTCATCAATTCCGCCGAGCACCTCCACTTCACAATCTACGTTAACGCCAACAACACACTCAGAGTAACACTGGTCTACAGACCCCCCGGCCGGAGACCACAGTTCTGTGACGATATCACCGACACCTTCAGCTCCCAAGCCCTCACCTCAACAGACTACATCCTCCTAGGCGGCCTGAACTTCTACCTGGAAAATAACAATGATACTAACACCACCAGCCTTATCGCCAACCTCGGCCTCAAGCAACTTGTCTCCTCACCAACGCACTCTGCAAGCCACACTCTCGATCCTATCTTCACAACCAGCAAACACGTGGCCTTCAGCCACACCACCGAACTCTACTGGACAGACTACCGATGCATCCACTTTTCCTACCAAAAACCAGTCACTCACCACCGCACACAGCCGCCCTGACGCAACTGGAGCAGAATATCCTCGGACCAACTGATCTTCACCCTCGCCCAGACCCCAACACAGCCGCCGCCAACCTGCACCACTGGTTAGAAGACTGCGTCCAAACACCCTTGCACCGCTCAAAAAACACCCTAACATCCTGCAAAGAATCAAGGCCAGCTGGTTCACCCCAGATTTACAGGAATCTAAACGACGTTGCCGCAGAACGGAAAACAAACTGGCGCCGTAACCCCACTGCCTCCAATCGCTGCACCTTCAAGGAGGCCCTACGCAGACATCACCAATTGATACGCACTGCCAAAAGGACCCACTTCAAAAACCGCATCGAGATCAACGTTCACAACACCAAAGAACTCTTCAGCATCATCCAAGATCTAACCACCCCGAAGAAACACCCACCTCCTCCACACCTGGACCCCGGTCAACACAGAAGACACTGTGAACACCATGGCCACCATCCACTCTGGATCTCCATCGGACCCTTGCCCACACCACATCTTCAACAAAGCCAACACCATCATCGCCCCCCATCTCTGCCACACCATCAACAGCTTCTCCGAATCAGCCACCTTCCCAGAGAGATGGAAACACGCAGAAATCAACACCCTGCTAAAGAAACCTAAGGCAGACCCTGACGACCCCAAGAACTACCGACCGATCTCCCTCCTCCCCTAACCGTCCAAGGTCATTGAAAAAATAGTGAATAATCAACTATCCCGGTTCCTGGAAGACAACAAGGCACTTGACACCTCCTAATCCGGATTCCGCAAAAACCACAGCACTGAGACCGCACTCATTGCTGCAACAGACGACATCAGGGCCATGCTAGACAAAGGAGAAACAGCAGCACTCATTCTCCTGAACCTCTCCGCAGCTTTCAACATACACATATGCCATCACACTCTCCGCACACGCCTCCACAACGGTGGATTCTGCGACAAAGCCCTGGGCTGGATCTCATCATTTCTCAAGGACAGGACCCAAAGAGTTCGTCTCCCGCCCTTCCTATCAGAAGCCTCCAGTATAACCTGTGGCGTCCCCTCAAGGATCTTCACTCAGCCCCACACTTTTCAACATATACATGGCCCCCCTCGCAACATCGCATGAACACACCATATCAACATAGTCTCCTACGCCGACGACACTCAGCTCATCATCCCCCTCACAAAAGATCCCACCACTGCAAAGGACAACCTCCACAATGGACTCCACGCCATAGCCAGCTGGATGGAAGCTAGCCACCTAAGGCTAAACACAGACAAGACAGAATTACTCATCTTCGGCACCAACCCCTCAGCCTGGAATGACTCCTGGTGGCCCACCTCCCTAGGATCTGCACCCTCACCCACCACCCACCCATGCAACCTGGGGGTCATCTTGGATTCCACACTCAGCATGACTCAGCAGGTCAATGCCATCTCCTCTTCCTGCTACTACACCCTCCGCCTGCTCCGCAGAATCTTCAAGTGGATTCCCATCAAAACCAGGAAGACCGTCACCCACGCCTTGGTCAGTAGCCGATTGGATTACGGAAATGCCATATATGCAGCAATAACAAACAAACTCCAGACAAAACTGCAAAGAATCCATAACGCATCCGCATGCCTCATTCTGGACATTCCACGCTGCGACTACATCTCACCCCATCTCAGAGACCTACATTGGCTACCAGTATCAAAGAGAATCACTTTCAAAATCTTCATCCACGCACACAAGGCCCTCCACAACACGGGTCCAACTTACCTCAACGACAGACTCACCTTTCGCAACCTTCGCTCCGCCAACCACGCCCTCGCCTACGTTCCTCGCATCTGCCGCATGACCACCGAGGGAAGATCATTCTCCTACCTCGCCGCAAAGACCTGGAACTCCCGACCACTCCACCTCTGCCTGACCGATGACTTCCATCTTTCAGGAAACACCTTAAGACCTGGCTTTTCGACAAGTAGCTCCCCCCCCCACTCCTAGCGCCTTGACACCTTCCGGGTGAGTAGTGCTCTTTACAAATCCCTGATTGATTGAAATGCTACTAGTAGGCTTGTAGCACTGATTGTGCTACCCACATAAGTAGACCTGTAAACATGCCTCACACCTGCCACTGCAGTGTCTCTGTTTGCAGTTTAAACTGCCATTACGACCTGGTAAGTGCTCCCACTTACCAAGCCCAACCTACCCTTTAACTACATGTACATTACCCCTACAGTAGACCCAAGGCACTCCATGGGCAGGGTACAGTGTATTTCAAAGGTAGGGAATGTACTGCCATGCTTTACATGTCATGATAGTGAAATACTGCTAAACTCAGTTTTCACTATTGCAAGGCCCATCTCTCTCATAGTGTAACATGGGGATTGCCTTTAAATATCTTTCAAGTATAATTCCCTTTGGGAGCAGATAGAGATAGAGGTATGGAGTCTGGGATCTCTGACCTCACGATTAAAAAATACAACTTTAGGTGAAGTTGATTTTTGAATTGTAAGTTTGAAAATGCCACTTTTAGAAAGGGGGGCATTTTCTTGCTTAACCATCCTGTGCCTCTTGCCTGTCTGTGTAGGACACGTCTGGGTCAGAATGATAGTTGGGCCTTTTGTGAATTTATTCTAGACAGTCACACAAAGGGAGCTGAGGTATGCCATTCATTTCCTGATGTGTCTTCATGAGCTAGAGTAGTGGGAGGAGCTGACACAGCACCTGAATAGGGCGGTGCCTGTCCTTGCACAAAGCAGTTTCCAACCCCCCAGAGTGTGTCTGGGGCCAGGGCAGGGAAAAGCAGTGTCTTGTGCACTACAAAGACTTCCCTTTGAAGTTTGCTTACTTCAAAGACAGAAATGGGTATAAGTACTGGACCTGTGACCCCACAAAGTTAGAACACTTCTGGACTGAGGACATTCTGCCAGGAAGAATATCTGAATGCTGTAAAAGGGACTGACCCTCTGCCTGTTGCTTTATTGTGCTGCTTTTGTCCTGGGAGTGAAAGGGGTGGACTTGCCATTCTACATTCTGCTTTCTAAGGTTCTCCAAGGGCTTGAACTGAGTTTGCCTCCTGTTAAGAAGTCTCAGGGACATCAAAGACTTCATCTGCCAGCGCCTGGACTCTTCTGCTGAGAGTCCTGACTTGCTAAGTGGTGCGAAATCCAGTCCCTGGGACCTTGGAAGTGGAAACTGGTGACCTGAGGTAGAGTATCTATACACCGACGTGCGCGGCAGAAAATCGACCCAACTCCTGTCTTTCAGTTGAAGAAATCAACGCAGCACCTGTCTTGTGGTGGAAGAATCAACACAGCTCCTTTTGGATTGACGCAGCACTTAATCCACCTTGGCCCCCTCATCACAGTGCGTCTGGATTTTCCATGCATCGTCCCTGGGTGCCACTTTCTCATCAGCCTGCACCGCAGTAAGGAACCAAGGCTGCCTGAGCAGACACCAGTACATCACCTTTCCTGCGAGGAGAGAACTGACTCATCACCTCCCCTGCCAGTGAGGAACGAATGCATTGCCTCACCTGCGAGGACAGAGTCAACACATCACCTCCCTTGCCAGTAAGGAACCAATGCATCGCCTCACCTGTGAGGAAAAGATCGATGCATCACCACCCCTGCCATCAAGTAACCAAAGCATCACCTCCTCTGCGCAGTAAGGAACCAACGCATTGCTTTGCTTTTTCGATGCCTCACCTCATCTTCGGCTTGCATTGTCTTTGTTTTTGATGCATCCCAGGTACTGTGTGTTAAAGAGATACAACCATTGATTCCTATGGATTAAGACTCATCTAATCCTTTTAAAAGTGATATTTTTACTTGTGTATGTAGATTTTTTGTCGTTTGGTCTTGTTTTACTCCGATAATCATTGGGTATTTGTCTAAACTGGTGTGTAGTACTTTTGTGGTGTTTTCACTGTGTTTGTGTGTGTATGTGTGTGTACAAATACTTTACATATTGCCTCTGAGATAAGCCTGTCTGCTTGTGCCAAGCTACGAAGGGGGTGAGCAGGGGTTATCTTAGCAGTGTGACTCCCTTACCCTGACTATAGTGAGGGTCCCTACTTTGACAGGGTCAAACCACTGCGAACTAGAGACCGAATTTCTAACAAGTACTATTTTGCCCGTGGCCAATATGGAAATACCATCATAACCTCTGCCCCTTACTCCTAGATCATTCTGAGAAACCTTTAGAATCAATGAAATTAAAGGTACACAATAGACCCAATGGGGCACACCAGGTAAAGAGCATCTACTCCAAACCATTGGAGATGTAATAAGACTGCAGAAGCTTGGAATAAGCACATTCTCCTGGCTCACCGTAGATCTAACCATGGGGCTCCAGATCTCACCACAATCTGTTGGAATGAGAAGGGACTGAGGCATAATCAGTTTGAAAAAGAAAACACCCATCTTAGGTTGCTTCCAGGCCCATTCTTCCTCCCTGGATCATACACTGTTGTGAGAGAAAGAAGTGGATTTGTCTCTGTTTACAAGCAGATCTTCTGAGCCAACAGAGACAAGTTTGAAGATCATGTTTCTCCTAGGCAATTTACGTACAATCTCCTCACCCAGTTATCTGTTTGAATCTGAACCACCTGACCCTTCAAAACAGGAGGAAAATGCCAGAGAGTGAACTGACCACCCCTCACACCCCTCCATTTGTATGAGTTTGAACTCTGTCAGAGACCAGAAATCCGAGGTTGACTGGCCACTTTGCCCCCCTGCCCCTCCCCCCACTGCCCAGATTTCTGGCATAAGTTGTCAATACTAGCTGTGGACGAATACTCAAAGGCAAATCCCTGCTTAGATTGTCCAATTCTAGCCACTTCTGCTTAGTCCTGTTTGACTTGTGACTGGAATCAACGTCTCGTACTCTTTGGAGACTGCACCCCAAAGGGGCTGCAGATGTTGCACTTGAGACTGAGGATGCAGTGGCACCCAAGGCAGAACAGCAGACCTGTCAACTCACATGATGCCACAGTGTGACACAATATTGATTCCCTTAACACGGTCACCCGGTGAGGAGCCGATTTCACACAATGGCAGGAACTTGATAGTGATTTTCTGATCATTTTCTGAGGCCTTAAATTGCCAACTTCCATAAATGGGTGTGAAAACACCCAAAGACATCAGCAACTTAAATTTAGTTTTTTTTTCTTTTTAGACAAGGGTATGGGGCAGGGGTGGGGGCACAAGTCTCAGCATGATGCACTGCCTCCTCCAAGACCCCATCGTCTTCTCACACTATGTAATTTTCAATTTAGTTGGCAGTAATAATTGATACCATCAATCCCATTCTCATCCTCTCGGTAATGGACCTGAAAGCGAGACTGTTAGAAATGACTGTAGCTTTTGACTTATGTGGGTGGCAACACGACCTGACCCAGATCTGTCCATAATGAAGTTTCTATAAATTGAGGGTCTGAAATGGTTCCAGGTGAGATTTCTTCTGATTCAGAAGGAAACCACAATCATGAAGAATGCTGCATACAGACTGAATCTCCTCCAGACTCTTCAAAGAAGCGAAAGAAGAGATTAGCAATTCTTCCAGGGAAGGCAAAGTCTGAGTAACCTGGGATTGACTCATACCCACCAGAGGAGCTAAAAGTCCTCTGAAAAGCCTTGTAGCTGATGTAAGGTTTTATGAAAGGAAGGATGACTTGAAGAGTTAAACCTTGGATTACTGCTAAGGTATAACATACTTCACCCATTTTGGTCTGAATTGTCTGGACTCCTTTTGTATAAAAAAGATGATTAAGTACCAACTCAAACCCTTTCTTATGAAGGACAGGGATGATTGCCCATTTGCTCAGAAGATCCTGGACTCCCTTCAGTAACTCCTGCAGATGTAGTGGATCAAAAGGGACTCGGGTATGCTGAACCAGATCCTGTGGAAAAGTAGTAGACCACATTCAATATCCAAAGTGTTTTTTTAATCACGTTGTTAATTTTCGGTTATACACATTATATCTAGCACACAGAGGCATATTTCATCGGCTCTGTAGCCCATGCGTTCAAAACATTACAGAATGAGCAGAGTCAGAATCCTCCCAATAAGGAACAACTTGAAACAGTAAAACAGTTGAGCATTGAACAGCAGTCGATGAAGTCTTGTAATAGGTATAAATATCAATAGCAACAGGGCAGACTAATAATAATGAACAGTGTCAAAAACTATATTATTGTAAGCTTTTGAAGCAAAGTATATACTTGAAGGGTTCCCAAATGTTTTGTGGAGTGGCTTGAAGATGTTGGAGCTCTGCAAAGTTCTCAGCCCACTAGAGAACAGCAGCCTCCTTTAGTCAATCGGCAAAATTAAGAAGGGGGCCCCTCATCCAACAGGCCAGCTGCCTTTTTTTTCCAGTAAAAGCAGAACTCCCACCAGCCGCCTACCTAATTTCGGAATATGCATAGTGTAGCCCAGCAATGCCATCAGCAGGGCACAGCCAACTGTAGTTTCCATTGTTTGTTATGGGATGATTTTTTTTCCAATTGTTATGTCAGATTGGTGGGCAGACCCATGCAAGGTGAATAAAGCCGGAGGGGTCGCTTGGGCACCAAGGGCACTGCACAGATTTTTCCAGGTCTATTATATGTAACTACTGTGACAAACAATAAAATCTGTTAATAAACCTGGAGCAACCTATGCCTATATTTAATAGATATGAGTTTAATTTGGGAGCAGCAATATTTGAATACAACCAGGTCTGTATCTAAAGCTATATCTTCCATTTCTCCAAGGCTCTAAGGTCGGTACTTGTATAAGTCTCAATATACAGTACAACGTGTACAGATTGGAGACCAAGCCTCTTTGGTCTGGTTTTTAGTAAACACATTTTATTAATTTTTTCAAGAGGTCAACAGTACAGCAAGGCAGCACTTCAAAGAAACACTACAGTATGACCGATTGAGCACAATACAGATTGCCAAACAGTATAATATAATAATACTCCAGCAGTTTCCTTAGTTCTAGGAAGAACCTTAGGATATTTGCCCAAGCCATTTTCCTTCTATTCTCAAGTGTGTTTTGGGGGTCATCCCCAGGCTTTGTAAACCAGTCTCTCTTGTTGTGCACACAAGTCCACCCCTTGTCGCCAGTGAGAGGAGTGGAAGCCTTCCAGCGTGTTGCAATATCATGTTTGGCAACCATCAGAGCAGTTCCCAGAAAGGTTTTATCAGCCCTCGTACCCCCAGAATTATTCAAGACCCCCAGGGGAATCACCAGCGGGAACAACAGGTCCTCCCACCCCAACATCTCAGTGAGTTCACCCACCACTGAAGACAAAAACCTCTGTATCTGAGGACACAGCAAGAGCATGTGGTAAAAATAAGGTGGGGTATTTCCACAACGGGGACAGGCCGAGTCTAGGAGGAGTGATGCACGGTACAATCTGGGTGGAGAAAGATAGGCGCCATATCTGAGGATAATATATCTGTATCATATGCTAACATGAGGAGATGGTGATAGTCCGAGGTGATCAGAGCATCCATACAATCGTCATTCTAGAGAGGGCCCAACCAGTTTTCCCAGCGGGTTCTAAAATGGTTCAAGGTGCTAGGGGCATTGATAATAAGTGTTCTATAAATTTAGGATATGCCTCCCTTACCCAGCATCCCCATGTGTAGTTTGGCCTCAAGTGGTCTGAACTCCGGAAGAGGGTCTGTGCGGGAAGTATGTGATTGAAGTGCTTGTCTCAGTTGGGGGTATTTGCAGAATTGTGTATTCGTAAGTGCATAGGTAATTTGGAGCTCCTGGAAGGATCACATGTGTGTTCCTGACCAAACATCATACAGGTGGGTGAGACCAATAAGATCCGATTTCTCAAAGCCTTGTAGTGTCACCACTTCCCATAGCCACATGCTATGACAAAGAGGAGTTTGTTGCATGAGTGTATTGGCCCATCGGGTATGTTGCAGGGCGGCTCTTCAGGCCAGGAGAACCGTTTTGGTCACTGTCATGGTGTTTTGGGGAATCATATAACATGGCAAGTATTTGGGAGAAGGTCATCTGGGAAAGTTTGAGCTGATAGGCAAGGTCTGACCAGCCACCGTTGAATCAGTCATTGATCACTAGCAGGTGGGAGGCCAAATACTAGAGATACAAATTGTTCATTCCCAGGTCCCCATCATATGGGGCACACTGGCTATGGTGGAGAGCAAGGTGAGGTCTGGAACTGTGCCGGAGAAATTAAGTCTTGTCTGTTTTTTGAATGAGTGGGGGAACTCCGGTGGTTCTTTGGGGAAAGTAGGCCAGACGGATGATGCTACATGTCTTTGGCGTCAAGTGGTGTCAGCGCAGCATTGGTCAAGGGTGAAATGAATACCATGTACAAATAGTTGTCCCCCCTTAAGCAAGCCAACATCTCTTAACCTTTGCTTCATTCTTTAGTCTAGCATTGGAGGGAGACAGAGTTGTTGAGGAAAAGTATGCATTGTAAGTAGAAGTGCTCATGGCAGGCCTTTAATCGTAAATGGCAGATAGATCAGGTGGCGCAGCGGACATTGGACTGCCCTGTATGGTCTGGATCAGTCTCACAATTCTGATAGCTATGGAGGTGTGAAGTTTTCCTGGCAGTTCCTGATCTTCTATAAGAACGTGAGGAGCATCATGTGTCTGGTAAAACCACATTGCAACATTCTGCGCTGCATGATATCATTCCATATCTGGTACTGAGAACCTTCCCCAATCATAAGGTAGTGAAAGTGTCTCCCAACACAGCCTTGAGTTGTGACCATCCCGCACAAACCTTACTAAAGCTGTTTTTAATTTAGATAAAAATGCCTCATTCAGTGGTAGTGGAATGTTCTGGATAAAATATAAAACTTAGGCACTAGAATTTTAATCTTTGCAATTCTCCCTGCTATCGATAGAGGGAGTGTCATCTTTTTGTTCAGTTTAGCGAGCGCCGTAGTTTCCCAGTATTATTTCATGCTCTGTCTTTGTGGAGTATGATCCCCGAGTAATGTACAGAGCAGTCACATCCTCGCAAAGGGGCAATCTATTGCTGGTCTGCAGGCCGCTGCAGATAATGGAAACATTTGAGATCTTGAGCAGTTAATGTGTATGTCTGACATATCACCACACCATACTATTTCAGCTATGAGAAGTGCAAGATTTGTATCTGTGGCCTTTTCATAGACCAGTATGTCATCAGTGACAATAATATATGCTTGTTGAGAAATGTGCGACCCTGATGGGAATGTGTAGTTTGCAACAAGGTGGCCACAGTTCCATGACAAGAGCCAATAACAAGCATTTGCAGTGCAACGGGTCTTGCATTTCTCAGAGTTAGAGCTATTAGCATTTGTAAACTCCCACCCAAGACTTTTCTTGCCACATTAAATGGAAAAAAAGAGCGCGATTGCGCTGCTACAGTTCACTCGTAGTGAAACCTATCAGCAAAAGTGGAATTATCTACGTAACAGGCAAAAGTGCAATTAACTGTGTAACCGGGTCGATGTCATGCAAAGCGCTCAACTTCTGCCAAGCAAGATCGCGCTGCGAAAAAAGATAAAAAGTAGTCCACAAACTGGACGTAAAACAGCGAGCCTCGTATGTTTTCAGTACTTGGTCGATGCGCTCGAGGAGGGATAACCACCGGAAAAGGCATGACGTATGCATGCCTTACACTAATGAAAGCAAGCAGATTTTAAAAGGCAAGCCCACAAACCAATGAAAGACACTGACGTGACATGGACGGGGCTCCGAGCCCTTTTCTAACTACTAAGCATCTCGCAAGCACATGCTAGTCTCGACCCTAAAAAGGGCGAGAGAGGGCACCGCTGCCTCGTGCCCCTGTCAATGGGGAAGGCTTCTGAGAGGCAACCAGTAATGCGGATTCTTGCAAGTGGGTTAGTAAATAGCAGTTTGGTCAAGTTAAATATTTTTAATTGAATGCCTAGTCTACGAAGAACAGCAGACATAAAAGGCCACTTGAGTGAATTGAATGCCTGTTCGGCATTAAGGAGCACGGAGATGGTATTTACTTCCGGACGACCTTGCAGCATGACAACAAAATTTTTTTGCAAGTTATTCAATGGTCCTGTCCAGAATGAATTCCGATTGTTCTAGCAGCAAAGTGGACATGCAACCATGCCCACAAGTGTCTTATTATCTAGATTCAATAGGGATAATGGTCTGTAGGACTGGCAAAGCTGTCCGTCCTTGCCAGCATTCACTATTACCATAGTAACCACCTCTCTAGACGTGGTCCACAAGAATTCCTCCGAAGGGAAAAGCCAAAAGTCGACTGGATATCATGGACCGCAGAGTAATAAGAATATACTCTTTCCTGTCATAACTCTCTCCCCAAGCATCTCTCACTCCCTGCATTGCAATCATCTGCCATCTGTAATTGTGTTAAAATAGTTCCTAAATCTCAAGGATGCCCTGTGTGTGTGCGAATTCTTTCGTATCAGTTGACCCCATGTTCTTGTAGGAACCCAGTCTTAATGTTGTGCCTGTTCATTTATGCCAGAATTTGACATTTGTTTCTGTGGTTCCCCTGCTCAGTCTGATGGGATCTGAATAATGACGTCTAGCCGTAATGTCAGTGAAAATTGCGGTACACGTGGCTGCACGAGAAACAGTAAAACAGAACTCCCAACCTCCCCTCATCCATAGTGGACACCTAAACTGTTAGTGCACACCGAAACCTTTCACAGACATCCCAGAAACATGACAATAAGTGGACTAGATGTGAACAATGTAAGCAAGGGCAGAAAAGCTAGCCCTGTATATGTTGTAGTAAACCAGACATAGGTAGTGCAAGTTATCAAAGTAAGATTGTGCCTCTCTACTTACAACAAACCACATTAAACAGTAATGCGTGTGCTGCAAGTTAAAGTTCAAGTGGCAGTCACGTAGAATTGCTGTCAACAGTGTCACGGTCAATGCATCGGCTTGTGAAGTAGTTCAGTTCGGGATTCACATGGTAAGGCTGGTCGTCTGCCATGAGTCAGGCCTGTTCATGTTTTTTTAGTAAATATTAATGCCTCCTATGGGTTGGTAGTGATGCACAGTTTATTGTCCACATGAAGGCGAGCCAGATGAAGCATACTTGATGGTTTTCGCTCACAGGATCTTCCTCGTTTCACTAAACACATTTTGTGCTCCTTGCACAAGTAGGGTAAAATCAGGATAGATAGAACTTTGATAAATCAAGCGGCTCTGCACCCTTGCCAGCCAGAGTGCAGTGTTGTGATTGCCGTAGTTCAGAAGCCGTGCAATGACAAGCCTGGGAGGGTCCCCACCTGGAGGTTTTGGATCTAGGGGTCGGTTAGCCCTCTCCACCACTTGGAGTTTGGAGATGTTTCCTCAACCAAAAAGCTCCACCAGTAGGTACTCAATGAACAGTTCGGTCACATTATATGGCCATCACTCTCACTAAGACTTGCTCAAGTCGGCTCATTTTAGTTTTGGCTGTAGGGGCCTCATTCTCAAGAGTAAAAATACTGTTTTCTGCTTCACTAAGATAGCCCCCCGCTTATCTAGTCTATCCTTCATCAAGTTCATTTGTGCATTTAAATGGTCAATTTTTGCAGCAGTCTACTTGAGACTGAATTTCATCTCCTGGCGGAATGATTTTATGTCCAGTTCTAGTTTTACTCAGAGAAGCAGGCACAGGCGAAGGTGGCCTAGAGCATGTACCCATCTGTCACCGTTTTTCAAATGGGAGTTTGCTCTGCTTATGATCTGTTTTCCCCATTGCTGGGGAAGTTCTTGCAAGGCCATTGGCTAAGCAGCGAAATGCACAGAGGGCTGGACAGTCAGGTGGTCTGTCGCTGCCTCGATCACTGATGTCCAGAGACATGCAGGAGGTGTTTATAGAAGGCCCAATGCAATTGCAGAGAAGGAGGTGCAGACAGGTGGTGAGAGCTTTAGGCCAGAAAGACTATCGAGCAGTGTACTGCAAGTTTTCAACCACAAGAGTGGTCCTAGCATGGGATGTCCCTTGCTAACTGGAGGCACAGGAGAAAATAATTAAGGTTTCATCTGGGTCATCTTGCTGGTGGAAGAAGGCCTCATACATACGGCACAGACCTGGTAGGGCACAGCAGCGTTTTCAATGCCATTCAGTCTTGCACTATGATTCAAACTGGAGAGGGGTGTGCAGAAAAGGGTGCACCATCAAAAAAGGTACGAAGGGTCAGGAGGGTGGAAAGTGAGGCCCAAAATGTACAGTTTGTAGGCTTGGCGGGTACGGGAAGGATCTAGTAAGGTTTGGGCTATTTCAAGGCTCACCTTGCCAATCAGATATCTATGGAGGTGATGTTGCTTCCCCATGCTTTTCAGGGGCCATGGCGGCCCACTGTCTGTTTTTTCAGTCCTCAAGGTCCACCATGCTGTAGCAGTTCCCGTGAGGTGTGTTGTAGAGTGCCCTCCACAGCTCACGCCTGGGCCGGGAGTCCCCTAATTCTGGCACAGAAGTCTCTAGTGGTACCTCGCTTACAGGATGTTCTGATTCTGGTGCTGGAATCATTGGGGGATTATGTGGCTGCACATTGGTCACAGCTACCCTCACGTGGGTGCGCCAAAGGGTTGCAGGGGGAGTTAATGTTCGAAAATTGGAGGGGAGGAGTGAGAGCTTTTCTTCAATCAGGCATCTTGGGTGGTGCCTATCTCTCGTCAATATCTGAACTTGATGATACCTAGACTGATCTGAAATGGACTTGCTCCATACCTAATGCAAAAATTAAGTCTTTCTCCTACATAAACCTTTGAAAGTTGTGGAGCATTGTCATGCTTTTGGTAGAAAAGGGGGCATTAAAGAGGCTGCTGACTGGAGCAGCTGGGACTTTTCTGAAAAAAATGTCTCACTGTTACTAACTCTTTCTCAAAGTGGCTGAGAGGAGTTCTTCTGAACAGTAGAGTGGCTGACAGCTCTCTTAGAGCCATATACTCAGCCTCTGATTAACTAGAGTTATTAATTTCCTGTCTTCCACTGATATTTTTCACTGAATCTTCCAGCTATGGATTGGAAAAGAGTTAGTGTATTAGCATAGATTTCATGTCCGCATCAACCTTTTACGACCACATCCATAAATGTCTTCTGCAGCTGAAGATCCTGAGACAGCTTTTTCAGCACAAAGCGAATCACAAGAAATGTCTGACAACAAAGCAAACCAGTTGCTCCATGACAGAGGAGAAGCGAAGTCCGCTCCCTCCTCAGTGTGATCAGCCAGTACTTAAAATTCCCTAAGAAGACATTGGGTCAAATAGTTTGCATCAGTGCTAGCTCAAATGGCAACATTAAAGGCTGCATAGGATCTCTTAACCACCAAATCAATTTTTTTATCTATCGGGTCAACAGGAAATGCCCCTTCAGAAATTATCATGACTTTATCTGACAACCCTGTGATCAGGAAATCCACTCTGACATTAGAAGGAAA
The DNA here is from genome assembly GCF_031143425.1 of Pleurodeles waltl. Taxonomy (NCBI): domain Eukaryota; kingdom Metazoa; phylum Chordata; class Amphibia; order Caudata; family Salamandridae; genus Pleurodeles; species Pleurodeles waltl. Next base: position 916,459,228 of record NC_090442.1, on the reverse strand, counting down.
TTCCTCTGCAAAATTCTGTATGGGATAACATCTTGTTAGGAATCTGGTAAATAAATAACGTTCTACATCCTTCCACTTGTATGGCAAGACAGTGCCTCGCAGCACTTAGACCACAAAGAGACGCTGGGCCTGATTTAGATCTTGGTGGTGTCACCACTGAGCGCTTAGGCAGCAGACCCGAATAGACTGTCTAGTCAACAGTGGTACGCCTGCCGTATTTAGATGTTACAGCTCTGCAAGGGGTGGACTGGTAATGGATTGCTGACGGAATGGCGACGGCGCAGGAACCAATGGAGTTTGTACAGTGGCAGGTGCTATGGAATATAGGTAAGTGACATACACACTGTTCCTTAGCCATAGATGTATCCCTGCACAATGCAACACACCACATTTACACAATAACCTATTGCCATTGTAACATAACACAACCTGTATATTCCAAAAAAACACATTGACATACATCCATGCCACAACATACACACACCCACACACGACACAACCACAACAACCAACACAACTACACACCCATCTGCACAAACACACTCACACACAAGCACAACTACATACATAAAGACAATGTCTGCCACATAACGACACTCACCTGAATGTGTCACACAGCAACACAACATACTTAACAACATTGAACTTACGTGCAAGTGACGCATACGGACACAAGCACACCACCCACTCCAGCTCCATCCACCTCAAACAGCCAATCCACACGCACACACATACACGTACTGACTCACACACACAGCAGATGGCACAAACCTACCAGTACAGGTTCCTTTGCACTGCACACGCATGGACACTGTTGACAAGTGTGAATATGCTGTCATTGTGATACCTACTGTAATAAACAAGCATTTTCAATGCAACCGGTCTCACATTTGTTCGAGTTAGAGTTATTAGCGTTGTAAAGCAACAAAAAAAACACAGCGCAATCGTGCTATGTAAAATGCAGCACGATCCCGCTGCGTGGAAAATAAACAGATAAAGTAGTCCGGACTCCAGGCTGAAAACATTGAGCCTCGTATGCTTTTGGTACTTTACCGGTGCTGTGTAGGTGGGCTAAACACCGGAAAAGGCATGACGTATGCATGCCTTTCACAAATAAAAGCAAGCAGATTTTAAAAGGCAAACCCACGAACCAATGTAAGTGACTGACGAGGCATGGGCGTGGTTTCAAGCCCAAAGAGATTACAGAATGGACGGAGCACTTTGTGCTCACCCATAAAAAGGGGTATGGCCTCTAAAACAGCGAGGCTACGCCAATCAAACTACACAAAAGGAACAAGAGCCAGCACTGCAGTTAACTTGGACAAAAATATAATTTACAATGAAAAGGCAAAACCAATTACCTCTCCCTAGCATTAATACATAACATTTATCCAGAACAATTTTAATTGAAAACCATTTATCGCATGATGTGCATTGAAGACAATACTTTCTTTAATAGCGCTCACCGCTGCTCCCTATTGTCGAGGGGTTTCAAACCCAATACTCAAGGGTTCTCTTCAGGACACAGAACACCAAAACACAACTGGTCAGGAACTGCCATCTTGTGAATGGCTTACCACCACAGCAGGGGCCTCACGATTCGAGTAGAGAAAGGAACACTCCTCGACTTGCTGCACTGAAGTATAAATCACTTTAAATGCTTGACCTTAAGTAAGTATTGTTTGTGCAGTGATATGAGGTAATTGCTCTCTTCTGTATTTGTGTGATAAATGGTTTTCAATTAAAATATTGTCTTCAATGCACATCATTCCTGTCTGAGCTACAACAAAGACTTACAATTAGCGCCTCCACGCTATTTTGCTTTTTAAGGAGGAGCCTTCAAATTTTGCAAATGAGTAAGGCTCAGAGTTTCCTCGTTTTCAAATTGGTGCAGAACCTGAATTTTAGTTGGTTTTGTTTTTTTCATTGTTCTTTAATTTGTATTGTTGTCAAATGTTTTTGATGTAGATAATGTTTGTGCAGTGATATGAGGTAATTGCTCTCTTCTGTATTTGTTCTTCTGTGTGCGATAAATGGTTTTCAATTAAAATTGTTCTGGATAAATGTTATGTATTAATGCTGGGGAGAGGTAATTGTTTTTGCCTTTTCATTGTAAATAATAATTTTTTCCAAGTTAAATACAGTGTTGGCTCTTGTTTCTTTTGTGTCATTGTGATACCAGCATTCATTTGGCAATAAATCAATTAATACTGACACCACAATGAAAGTTGTGTGTGTGTATTATATGCAAGTTGTGCCAGTGTCCCCAGCAAGATGTGACACAATTGTCTCCACGACATATGCATGTCACAGTGATTTAAAAAAATGACTGTGAGATGTATATGCCTGCAGTGGTGCCGACCTCCTGCGCAGTGGCCACCCAACGTACCCAAGCAATGCGGCATCCCTACCTTCGAGTCTCAGCAACAGGAGTTGGAGGGATGGGGGTATTTTTTCTGTGGGTCGGTGACTGCAGTGACCACAGGTGTTGTCCAGCCGAAATCGGAAGTGGAATCGGGGAAAAAAGGTGAGTTTGCACCCCCTTTTTTCACCAATCTGCCAACTCAGAAGTGGAGGTCGGACCTCCACTTTTTTCTTCCAAATCTGCATGGTGTCCGGGTTTATGCCAGCATCCACTTTTCACTCTCTCGCTGTCGACCTACGCGCTATTTCCTGGTGGAGACAACGCTTTGAATGCAGGCTTTCAGCTACCGGACCACCAACATCTAAATACGACGGGGAGGACCGTCACAACAGCGGACAGGTTTTCAGTTGACGGCGGGATTGTTACCACCAACATCTAAATCGGGCCCTTTGTTTATTTCCTCTGATTTTGTCCAAAAACCTATTTCCCCAAGATAGAACTTTGCTCTTTAAAAAATCTATTTTCTCCTAAACGTGCCAAAATCTCTGAGTTCTACTAACTAAATGAAGTGTCTCCTAGTTTCACCTTCTTCCAGCTCTTCCAAATCATCAAGCTGCTACTAAAGTGCTGTGCAAGCACTTTAGTAGCAGCTTGACACTCACTGGCCTGAAAAGCAGCAGCCACTGCTTGCTCCACCTTCTGTTTGGTAACACCTGTAGGAGGCTGGACTGGCTTGTAGTGGGTACCAAGGGGTACTTACACTTTGTACCAGGCCCAGGTATCCCTTATTAGTGTAGAGGGGTGTCTAGCAGTTTAGGCTGATAGAAAAGGTAGCTTAGCAGAGCAGCTTAGGCTGAACTAGGAGACGAGTGAAGCTCCTACAGTACCACTAGTGTCACATGCACAATATCATAAGAAAACACAATACACAGATATACTAAAAATAAAGGTACTTTATTTTTATGACAACATGCCAAAGTATCTCAGTGAGTACCCTCAGCATGAGGATAGCAAATATACACAAGATATATGTACACAATACCAAAATATGCAGTAATAGCAATAGAAAACAGTGCAAACAATGTATAGTCACAATAGAATGCAATGGGGGCACATAGGGATAGGGGCAACACAAACTATATACTCTAGAAGTGGAATGCGAACCACGAATGGACCCCAAACCTATGTGACCTTGTAGAGGGTTGCTGGGACTGTAAGAAAAGAGTGAGGGTTAGAAAAATAGCCCAAACCAAGACCCTGAAAAGTGGGTGCAAAGTGCACCTAAGTTCCCCAAAGAGCACAGAAGTCGTGATAGGGGAATTCTGCAAGGAAGACCAACACCAGCAATGTAACAGCGATGGATTTCCTGACGAGAGTATCTGTGGAAAAAGGGGACCAAGTCCAAGAGTCACGATCAAGTCGGGAGTGGGCAGATGCCCAGGAAATGCCAGCTGTGGGTGCAAAGAAGCTGCCACCGGATGGTAGAAGCTGTGGATTCTGCAAGAACAACATGGGCTAGAAACTTCCCCTTTGGAGGATGGATGTCCCACGTCGTGAAGAGTCGTGCAGAGGTGTTTCCGTGCAGAAAGACCGCAAACAAGCCTTGCTAGCTGCAAGGGTCGCGGTTAGGGTTTTTGGATGCTGCTGTGGCCCAGGAGGGACCAGGATGTCGCCAATTGCGTGAGGAGACAGAGGGGGCGTCCAGCAAGACAAAGAGCCCACTCAGAAGCAAGCAGCACCTGCAGAAGTGCCGGAACAGGCACGAATTGGAGTGAACCGGAGCTCAGCCGAAGTCACAAAAGAGGGTCCCACGACGCCGGAGGACAACTCAGGAGGTCGTGCACTGCAGGTTAGAGTGCCGGGGACCCAGGCTTGGCTGTGCACAAAGGAAATCCTGGAAGAGTGCACAGGAGCCGGAGTAGCTGCAAAACACGCGGTTCCCAGCAATGCAGTCTAGCGTGGTGAGGCAAGGTCTTACCTCCACCAAACTTGGACTGAAGAGTCACTGGACTGTGGGAGTCACTTGGACAGAGTTGCTGAGTTCAAGGGACCTCGCTCGTCGTGCTGAGAGCAGACCCAGAGTACCGGTGATGCAGTTCTTTGGTGCCTGCGGTTGCAGGGGGAAGATTCCATCGACCCACGGGAGATTTCTTCGGAGCTTCTAGTGCAGAGAGGAGGCAGACTACCCCCACAGCATGCACCACCAGGAAAACAGTCGAGAAGGCGGCCGGATCAGCGTTACAAGGTCCCAGTAGTCGTCTTTGCTACTTTGTTGCAGTTTTGCAGGCTTCCAGAGCAGTCAGCGGTTGATTCCTTGGCAGAAGGTGAAGAGAGAGATGCAGAGAAACTCTGATGAGCTTTTGCATTCGTTATCTAAGGAATTCCCCAAAGCAGAGACCCTAAATAGCCAGAAAAGGGGGTTTGGCTACTTAGGAGAGAGGATAGGCTAGCAACACCTGGAGGAGCCTATCAGAAGGAGTCTCTGACGTCACCTGCTGGCACTGGCCACTCAGAGCAGTCCAGTGTGCCAGCAGCACCTCTGTTTCCAAGATGGCAGAGGTCTGGAGCACACTGGAGGAGCTCTGGACACCTCCCAGGGGAGGTGCAGGTCAGGGGAGTGGTCACTCCCCTTTCCTTTGTCCAGTTTCGCGCCAGAGCAGGGCTGGGGGATCCCTGAACCGGTGCAGACTGGCTTATGCAGAGATGGCCACCATCTGTGCCCATCAAAGCATTTCCAGAGGCTGGGGGAGGCTACTCCTCCCCAGCCCTGACACCTTTTTCCAAAGGGAGAGGGTGTAACACCCTCTCTCTGAGGAAGTCCTTTGTTCTGCCTTCCTGGGCCAAGCCTGGCTGGACCCCAGGAGGGCATAAACCTGTCTGAGGGGTTGGCAGCAGCAGCAGCTGCAGTGAAACCCCGGGAAAGGTAGTTTGGCAGTACCCGGGTCTGAGCTAGAGACTCGGGGGATCATGGAATTGTCTCCCCAATGCCAGAATGGCATCGGGGTGACAATTCCATGATCTTAGACATGTTACATGGCCATGTTCGGAGTTACCATTGTGACGCTATACATATGTCGTGACATATGTATAGTGCACATGTGTAATGGTGTCCCCGCACTCACAAAGTCCGGGGAATTTGCCCTGAACAATGTGGGAGCACTTTGGCTAGTGCCAGGGTGCTCACACACTAAGTAACTTAGCACCCAACCTTTACCAGGTAAAGGTTAGACATATAGGTGACTTATAAGTTACTTAAGTGCAGTGGTAAATGGCTGTGAAATAACGTGGACGTTATTTCACTCAGGCTGCAGTAGCAGGCCTGTGTAAGAATTGTCAGAGTTCCCTATGGGTGGCACAAGAAATGCTGCAGCCCATAGGGATCTCCTGGAACCCCAATACCCTGGGTACCTCAGTACCATATACTAGGGAATTATAAGGGTGTTCCAGTATGCCAATGTAAATTGGTGAAATTGGTCACTAGCCTGTTAGTGACAATTTGGAAAGAAATGAGAGAGCATAACCACTGAGGTTCTGGATAGCAGAGCCTCAGTGAGACAGTTAGGCACTACACAGGTAACACATACAGGGCACACTTATGAGCACTGGGGCCCTGGCTGGCAGGGTCCCAGTGACACATACAACTAAAACAACATATATACAGTGAAATATGGGGGTAACATGCAAGGCAAGATGGTACTTTCCTACAACACCCAAAGAAGAAATGCTTTGACTGGTCCTTTAGGGAAGTACCTGTGGAATGCTCATCGACATGCCTGCTTTTTCGTCTAACCTTTGTAGGTTTCTTTATGATTCTGCAACACAAATGTCAAACCTTCAATCCGTACAAAGGAACAAATGCTTCCCACTTTATTCTAGTGCTAGGGAATAAAATATGTATCCTGCTTATGTCTTGAGATACCACCGACATTCCAGAGTCAGGCACAGGTGGTGGTCATGCTTGGCACAGCATACTCTATGAAATACTCAGTACCAACCAAATCGGATGCCCCAATGCCATTATTGAATAGGGGAGAATCCAAGAGGACAGCAACTTTAAACCGCTAGAGCAGTTGGTTAAATCAAGTTGTGCCTGCTTTCATTATACCTGAGAACTGACCCCGCATAGTCCTTTAGAGGAACTTCACATTTTCATTTCAGTATTAGGATTGCTAGAGCATATCCTCTGAAACAGAGCAAACATTCAGAGGATATTAAAGAAACAACTTATCATCTGTATAGCAGAATAGGCAAAATCTGATCATGACACAGAATCAAAAAAGAAAAAGTGAGTAGACTGGCTTTCTTTACTGAACGAGAAAGGTCAGTGGGAGGGAAAGAAACCATATTGGAATAGCATTATTTGTCAGCTAAGGAGGGTGAACAATGCCTGTAGGTAGGAGCATTTGCTCAAGAAGTAAGGACTGGGGCAAAGAAGGCGGATGAAGAGGTAATATCTATTCCTCGGCAGCTCTAGATTATGGAGATATAATTAAAAACAGTACAAAAGAGGGGACATTGAAAGAGATGATTTATAGTACTCCAAGGCTCTGAGAAAGATCAACAAGTTTTCTACAATCTTAATTGTGGCATTTGTATTAAAAATATAAATTCACTAGTTAATTACATATGTAATACTGCAAATGCATAACTCTAGGGTAGGCTTTGGTTGAAAGGCAAATAGCTATTTATTGACTCTGACCACAAGTCCCTCGAGCGGACTCCTGTGTCAAAGACCTGTCATAGCGGGCCACAGTGGAGGAAAGGCACACTAGAAAGACTAGGGGGGATGACAGGCTGATGGGGGATTTGGAAGACTGGGTGTTAATGCTGCAGAAAATATTGGAACCCCCAGAAGCCAGGCCCCCATGAACCGATGGTTGTCACTACTGCACATAATAGGACAGAGATCTAGCTTTCATTTATGTGAGAGAAGAGAAAAAGACATGAGTCAACATGTTGGGTTGAAGCCCGTATGTACTAATGATAGTTAGGCCACATTGCACAACTGAGGTACAGCTTTTGACCATAATGTGAAACATGGTAGAATTGGATACATTTTTTTTAAGTGTGTTTATTTGGAGGGGGGGGTGCTACCTATCTTCCTAGCTTCAGACAGCTGGACCTGAGCAGGGCATTTATATAACATGTTTCACTGAAAAAAACAAAAGGTTACAGGTACATTATAGTTATGTATCGGCAATAAAAAAACATAGAAATTCACTTAAAAAAACAAAGGTTCAGGGACGTGGTCATTAGGTTCAGATTTTACACACACAAAACCATAGATATACAACAGTTAAAGTTATCTCAATTACTTATAACTCGTGCCCTAAGATAACTATAACTCAGGCCCCAATCATGCACAGTTTTCTCATCAATAATTTTATAGCAAATGCTGTACTGATGTTATCAATGATGTCATAGAAGATGTCAAGACTGATGTAATTTGTGGGGTAATTAGCAGTGCATAGCGAGGGTATGAGTTATAGTTTTTTGGGATAACTAACTATAACTGCTGAATTTCTATGTTTTTGTGATATGCATAATTTTTGTTTCCATTAATTAAAAACTACTAAAAGACTTATACCAAGTTACAAAAAGTCCTTTTCTGGACCCAGATCTCGCTTTTTGCCAAATTTAGTGTAATTCTGTTGAACCGTTTGAGCTGTAGTCATGTTCAAAATCCGTATGGGAAATTGCATGGGGAAAACACGCTTTTGGACCCCCACCCTTTTTCTCGCCCCCCCACTTAATGAACCACCCCAAAACTTTCAGACAGGAGCTGAATTGATTGTCACACTACTTTTGAAAAATGTGTCACTAAATTCTCAAAACTAGTATGCCAGTCAACTCCCTATCTCATATAATCAGGGCTCCAAAAATCTACTCGACCAGGCGAGTTTTATTTTATGAGGTTGAGCTAATTTTAGATCCTACTCAAGGGGAGTGGACAAAGAACAGGGGTTCTGTTCAGCCAGAAACTGAATTAGCAATTAAGATGCCTTTAAATCTTTTTCATGTCACATTTTGCTTTGTGTTCAGAGACAGAGGTCAAAAGTCAGTTTGCCTTCTTGCACTACAAATACTTTTCCTTGTGACTGCAGAATTCCAGGATTTTGTAAGGTGGACTGTCCGACATATGTGAAATGAAAGGTTTTTGGTGTCAGGTTTTTCCTAACACACAACAGTTGTATATATCTAAGTCAACTTTACAAACATTTCAAAATATATTTCAGTAGCTGTGAAAGACAAGTTTTTGTACTTCTGTGTGACGATGAAAAAAATATTTTAATAGGATGAAAAAAAAGTCTGAACACTTTATTTGGTGATGTGCAAATGATACATGTTTTCTGAAACCCAATTTTCACAGATTATTGTTAATACACTATATAGTTTTATCAGTAAAGCAGCAAGTTAGTAGGAAGGTTTTTGGACATTCCTTGGAATTTTACTGTCTGACAGTGCGCTACCACATCATGCTTTAGTAATATATTTATTAGAAGTGAGTGTTTAAACATAAACTGAGAAACGCTCCTGCCCTGATGGCAAAGCTATTAGTAACTAAGAGGAAAGTCATGCATGGATCATGTGTACCCTATATGTGGGCTAGATTTATTTTTACATGGAGCAAATGTTTAGTGTATTTAATCAAACATAAAAGGTTTTGTTTTTACAGCAGAAATGCAGAATTTTCATATTTGAAGCTTCACTCATATGTGAGAATGAAGAAAAAGGTGACTGTAAAATAGAATATTTGCCTAGGATCACACAATTTGAAACCCGTTTCCGGGTTAAGTACATTAAAGTTAGGTTGAGTAGCTTACTCAAGCTACTCGACCGGCAGGTCTAGTACAAATTTTATGATTTTTCAAGGCCTGATAATGAATCATTGCAGCCCACGTGACTTATATGTCTCTTGCATCATGGTCTGCACATCTTTTTTATATTTTATTTAGTTGTTGTGAAAGGTCAGATATTTAAATGGAGATTAAGCAATTTTTTGTCATGCTTCAGGAGTCACAGCAGTAAATCTGATTAAAAAAATTGAGGCAACAATGCAAAATATGCACATTTCTACATGGCCCTCTACAAACCAAATTCTGATGGAAACTATCAACTCCCAGGGGAGTTCTTATCGCCCATGGTAGAGAAATCTTGAAAGATCACTTGCATTTGCATGAAATTATATCAAGTCCATCTCCTGGGGAGAACTAGACCACCTTCCAGTTTATGTGTCTTTCTCTGCATTTGCATTACCGCTTGAGCAGTGTCCGGTATGTCTGGCACGGTTATAAATCCCAAAAAGCTATGGTCTGAGTTGCTTTAGAAACCACACTACTGCAAAGGTATTCTCTTTCAACAGTAGTCCACCACTGTGCCATGAGTAGTAGTTTTCTGTTACTGAATGATAAGGGCTGATCTGCTCTTTATACATTTTCTGTGAGTTACTCAGATTATGGCCTGGGCTCTGTGATTTCTAGACCCTTTGGCAGCACAGATTTAGTCAACATTCTAACTAGAGACCAAGAACCCGGGAGACTAACTCATGAAACACCTGCACATTAAATGAGGGTGTTGTGATGTGGGCAACAACCAGTCCTGTGAGACACACATCAGCTTCAAGTGCCTATTGTTAGTAGGATCCAAACTTCCTTTCATCATGAATAGTCACATTCAAGAATATACACAAAAAAAATATACTATAATGAATTTTATTGAAACTAAAACCGTGTCCGAGTGCATGTAAGATGTATAGTTGTAACTATAAAATTGAACAGAATAGTGCAATGGTAATAGCGGCTAATAAACAGCTGTGGAAAAAAGTGATTTATTATATGGTATGGTTGTGTGACCTCACTGTGTAATAAAGACTCACTTCCGTATCAGGTCCAGTCAGTTTCGTTTGTAAAACCTTAGCTCAGCTAAGGTTTTAAGGCTTTGAGCAGTCTGCCTTTATCAAATGAACAAGATTAAAGCATTAAAAAGTACAAAACTAGTTTAACAAGAAGAAAATGCAACATAATCAAAATCTGACACCAGTTTATAAAAATAGGTTACATTTTTAGCTTTTAATAGACTCCTCAGAGACACCAATCCATGGGAGGATTCTGGCGTTATGAATTTTAAAGGAAAAAATAAGTCACAGCTTTTCACTTAGCGCAGTAAATCATTGTAATCTATTATCATTTGTGGTTAAAGGTTTGCCACAACAACTAACTTGCTGAAAGAGCGCTCTTATGACCAACTCTGGCATTAGCCAGTCACACAGAACGATAAGGTCAAGTTGAACAGTTACCTTGGAGATAAAGCAGTCTCCAGTCCAGTCCAGTTCCGGGGACTATGGGAAAACCACGATAAAAATCAATAAAGTGGCCCTGATGCAAAGATGGGGGATTTTAAACAATGCTGATTTGGTGTTGGCAGTCTTCCTGAGGCCAATGTCGCCTCTCTACAAACATGGAGAGGCAACATCGGCCTCAGAGGTCAATATCCCAGTGAAGTTCAGGTGAAGTCCAGCACAAAACCAGTTGCAGGTGGTCTACTGGGCTCGACTTACAGCCAAATCTGTGGTTCCCTTTAACTGTTAGTTACTTCTGTGCTGGGCGACCAAACTGCACTCTGACTTTCCTGGATTCAGCCGACTTGGGTGCAACTTTTGCGAGTTGGGCCTTGGTCACCCAGGCTCCACTTCAGTGGTCAATGATGATCAGGTGTTTCTGGCTACCAACTCTCCAAGGCAGGCTTCTTCAGGCTTTACGACCCTGTAGCTGTAACAGGGAGTTGTTAAGTTGACTCTTCAAGTCACTTTCTATGTGTGGGCTTCAAGATGCATTTTCTGCGAACAGGACACCAACACTCCTTTCTTTCCTAGCCGAATGTGCAGCAAGTGCAGCCCAGTCTTTGATACAGCTTATTTGTGCTGGGTCCCTGTAACATCAGGACAGTCCTTTGCTCCTCCTTCCAGTGCAGACCTGATCTGAGATCTGGGTGCCACTTTTATGCCTGTATCTTTCCCTCGGGATGTGCCACCTGTAGTCCCCTCTCATCTAGTGATGACCTATTGTGAACTGTGGCATCTGGCTAGCCCAGAATGCACCATTTTGCCTACACCCAACATGGCAGGCACTTCTCTGGTTGTCAGGAGCCCTTTAGCCCATACCAGAGGTTTGGCAACCAGGGGAGATGCCACTCTGTCTGCTAAAACAAAAGAGCAGTCCCAGCTCTCTGCAGAGCTTTTGAGGTCTTTCCTGAGAGTTGTTCACACCTGCCTCAGGAGGGCAGAAGGCTGTCTCGAGGGCAGCAGTTTGTGTGAAATCATAAATGGTTACTGGAAACTTTGAGCATCAAGTGGCAGATTTCAAAAGTTGTAATTTGTGAAAAAGTTACATTAAATTCGACTTAAGCAACAGAATGGATTAAATGCAGTGAATCTTTTTGTGCCTGGAAATGTCATATGTGGTAGTCCCATTCAGAAGGGAGCACTGCTGAGTTGTCAGATTGTAAATCTATACTCGCTTACAGGGCTACTAGCCTTTCCACAGTGAAAACAGCCATGCAAGAGTTTTACTGTCAGGACATAAAAAGTTTCTAAAACACATATCCATCTTTTTAATATAATGCACCCTGCCTTTAGGGCTAAGTAGGCCTGCCTTAGGGGTGACTTAAAATATTAAAAAGGAAGGTCTGGTCTTTACCATTTCTTTAAAATGCAAAGTATCTGCAATGGCAGTCTGGGTGTCATGTTTTACTTTCACGCTTGTGGTGGCATAACCAGTGCTGCAGTCCATGAGGAACACCTGACAATCAGTTACCAAGTACTAGGGAAATGTAAGTTAGCTTATGCCAACTGGGGATAAGCCAATTGAACATACCCCATTTCTGAGTTGGAGCACATGCACTGAGCATTGAAGATGTGCACTGAGGCCTTGTTAGTAGAGTCCAGTGCATCACAGAGAGCCCATATACCAGCACGAAATGCAGCAACAGTACAGCACAAAGTGGGGGAGAGCCTGAAAAAGGGCATCCCTTCACAACAACATATATCACAAATAATTAGAACATTATAACATTTTTTTAGGATTTTTATGCATTTGTTCTCCAGCCCCTCCCTTCTTGCCTCTAACTAAAATTCTTAGCACTAAAAGGAGCCTGTATGTGTTTCCTACATGACACTAACAGAGTTTATTGAGAAAAGTACTGCCAACAGACTGGCAGTACTTTTCCCCATATTAAGACATTGTTGGTTTGGCTCAAGCCAAACCGCCAATGTACTACACTGTCTGCCACGGTGGTAACGACTGGAGACTTCAGTCACCAGCCCGGCGGCCGTCACTAGCCCGCCTGTGGGATTATGACCCCACCTATCACAATAGTTTTCATGGCCTCCTTACCGCCATGGCGGTAGGCACTTTCAGTGACAGGGAATTCCTTCCCTGTCACTGATAGGGGTCTTCTTCGCCCTCCTCCTCTTCCCCTGGTTTCTCCCCTACCTCTCCCTCTGCAGACCCACCCCTTCATTCATGCTCCTTCATTCACACACGCACGCAAGCATTCACACACTCATTCTCACATTCAAGCACACATGCAGACATACATTCACACACACATCCACACAAACTTACATACATACAGGCACGCACACACAACACAACATACACGCACTCACACATCCATACATGCACACACACAACACGCAACACACACCCACATTCACGCACTCCTAGACATACACACACATCCCCACACACACATATACACACAACACCCCCTACCTCCTTCCCCTGTGGGAGCACCCAATTTACTTGTTGTGAGGGGGTCCTTTGGCAAGAGACGGGACGGGGCGCTTTCTGCCAGCAGCAGCATCCGCCTACAGAACACCGCCAGGCCATATCATGTGTCATGATACGGTCTGCGGCGGTCTACTGACATGGCGCTGTTGCTGGCAGCCGCGCCACCTTACCGCCATCCGCCGGCATGGCCACAGCTGGATTTCCGCCATCCTTCTGGCGGAAATCCTGCTGTGGTCATAATACGGCAGACAGCTGGTAGCCGCGGCGACGGTCTTTTGCCGGCCGGCACCGCGGCAGTAGACCGTATATACCACCAATGTTATAATGAGGCCCAAAGTCTGTATCGGAATTCATCATCTGATGTTTAGCACCATTTTGAATTTGTTTTGTCTGTGCAATCATCAAATTCTTCTTAGTCTTTTCCTACTTCATGTTAAAACAGTTACTACAGTATTTGGCATACTTAAGATATCGTCAGGACCATTGGTCTGCCAACACATTACACTCTGTAAAATATGAGACCCAAGTTCTGGATGCAAACCCAACACGAAAACCAATACAAATCCACTAATGCCTTGTCTATCTGGCTCTGTGACTCCACTGTACTTATTATAAATCTACATAACACTTTTGTAATATGCATGCACAAACTCCTCCAGCTGTAGTGTGGCTCTCAATGTTTTTGTCCAGTTCACTAATTTCTCAGGCACGTTTCATTTTGAGTGATTTATCGCTACTTCGTATTTCTTCATAACTAGATCAGTTCGGACGTCATTTGGCTGAACTCTCCCATGGTTCCTCTCTTGCCCATGCAACAGCAGCTTTACATTCTGTCTACAAATCTTTAGGATCAGCGACGTCAATCAATGTATTCAAATCAACCCAAAGCACCATTGAAATAGTCTCTAATGGATAGTCACAAATATGTTAACTTCTGTGTACTGCTTGTGTAAATTTTGGAATATTTGTCATAAATGCATAGGGTTCATCCCTGGACCAAGCATACGTACCTCCATGTACTTCTCGCAAAGGAACCTCTGTCAAAATCTTTTCTGACTCAGGTTCACTCATAAGTACTTTCACTTTATTTTCTCTATCAGTCTTTTTCTTTTTAAAACCAACTTTCTCCTTCCATTTTTCCCCGTATTTGTTCAAATCACTCCAGTCTTTTATGTAGTCACCTAAGTCTTTAATATGAGCTTGCAGATTCAGCTGGCCCATATTTCCAGTTTCTGCCTGACTCCATTCCATTTTGTAGCATTTACACAAGCTTTTGGCAAATCAGCACCAACTTCTTCTGCCAAATCTTCAAGGGTATCATGAACCTCGAACCCACACCTCGCTGCTTCGTTGAACAAATATCCCAATTCATCTGAATTATATACAAGTAATCTTTTTGAGTTTACTGTATCTTGCAAAATCTTCCTAAATTCAGTTTTCAAATCAGGAATATAATTTTTTCTCTTCTTAGGTGGTGCAGTAGCGACATCTTAAACAACAGAGACTACTGTTTCCACAGCTGTTGTAATTCCACTAGGGCCAGGAAAAACGGACCAGTAACGGAGGACCAGTAGCGCTTACAGAACCAAACACTGTTATTTCTTGTGCACTCCTACCTGGTTCGCCTGCACTCAGATTTGGGACTGGTGTCCTTTGTGTCTGTATTTGCGCATCAGCTGTGTAAGGAAGAGGTCTAGAACTAAGCAGGCCATTTAGGAATACATCCATCTCATCTGAATCAATTTCTTCATCTGTTTTGATTTTCATTTTAACAATCACAAAATTTATTTTATCCATTTTATTAACTATCGCAGGTAATACCCTCACACCTTGCATTGTATCCTCTCTTCCCACCCATTTCTGAATGCTCCACTTGGAGTCCAACCAATGGCTCATTTAATTAAATGTTTAGCTTCTTTATATTCTTTCTCTCCTTTTCTATGGGCACTCAGTCCTTTTTATTTAATCAATCAAACTGTGTACATCTAGGTTGTGGCTTTCTCTCATATATTGCATGTCTCAGGAAATCGAACTTTCTACTGTTAAAGGTACCCAATGAAATTGCCCCCAACATCAGTCATCAATTACAATGCAGAGGAGACTTCCGGAGGAATCTTATCACCCTAGATAACAAAGACTCAGAACTGCAGACGTTTTCAATACAGCACCCATTAGTCTCACTCAAAATGATTCAAACTCACTAAAATGAACATTTGAGTGACCAACCCATCCTAGCCCGGCTATGGGAACGGTCAACTAATCACAACACTACTTCATTTTCAGCATAGAAAATCAGTAAAGCTGCAAAGTCAACAGGGCGTGACCATTATTCAGGCAATAAATTTGTGAATCCAAAATATCACATAGCCCTACCACCTAAGCATTAACCAACTACATGAATATTAATTTGCCCCTGCTGACCTAATGTTAGAACAAACTTCTTAAATAAATAACAAATAGCAGCTGTGAATGAATGCAACACAATGTTTAAGCTGGAAGAGACTTAAAAGTTACTAAAGGCTTCCTCCAGCCAGTTCTTAGAGAACAGGATGTAATACATAAGAAACAGAGTGCATCTTGCTGCATGTAGTGTGCTATGTTTCCAAGGTGGAAATTGTCAGGCACCACACATTCTAGTATTTTTAAAGGCCAGTTTTTTCACATGAAAGATGGTTCTGCCTTACTTATTGATTTTAGTTTTCTACCTTGTAGAAAAATCTACATGAGGAAAATACTGGTCAAATGAAGACTCTCCTTAAAATCTAGAATGTGCATACATTTCCAGTACAGCTGGAGTTTTTTTCTCAATCCCCAGAAAATGACAGAGTTCTTTAAAATGTAGTAGGAGAA
Source organism: Pleurodeles waltl (assembly GCF_031143425.1). Lineage (NCBI taxonomy): Eukaryota > Metazoa > Chordata > Amphibia > Caudata > Salamandridae > Pleurodeles > Pleurodeles waltl. Next base: position 916,443,223 of record NC_090442.1, on the reverse strand, counting down.
CTACAAGAATACATTACCGACTTCTGAAAGCAGGGCTTGGTGAGTCAGTACCTTCATTCCAACGTTTTTGCAGCCCATTAGAGTTTTTGTAATATTGCTCAGTAATGTAATGCATCTACATTTGTGTGACTTCACCTGTGTCAAAAATAGAGCAAAAGTAGGCAATATTGATTTGGGCTTTGCTTTTCATTCCAGAAATTCTGTCAGCAGGCAAAGGATGTGGAACGACTGGACATCTCCCACTGTCTCCAAATAACCAACCAGACTTTGAAAACATTGGCTTTCTGCTGCCATTTTATCACATCACTCAACGTTGCTGGATGTCCTAAGGTGGGTGGATCAGCAGACCTTTCCAGGTTCATATAACATATCACCTTGCACATATTACCTGGCACCTGTAGTACGGACGTATTCTTATTAATCCACACAGTACTGGTTATATCATGCAACCAATGGACATTCATCATTTTAAGGTGAAAAGAAATTGTAATCACTACAGATTACCAGGACCGCGGTTAACCAGCAGTGGTGTTGTAGGATGTTGAGAGTGATACAAGGACATTACCATTTCACTATGGAAATATCGATCAAAGGGGTACCACAGCAGTTTGCAACATACAACATTTTGTGCTTGTGTGCACGAGGAGGCAGCTTCCAATTACACTGTGCAACTCTGGTGAAAAATTGCACCAGTGGAAAACAAAGTCATCTCCCATCACAATTTTGTTTTTGTGTCTCTAAGTACTTGAATAGTGCAATTCTAGCTAGGAAGCAGCACCGTTTTGAATAACTGGCAAGAGACAAAGATTAAAATTCAGCAAAGCAGGTAACTGGTACGTAATGCTGTGCGTGGGTGGGGATAACACTTCTGAAGTGGTTTATTTCCTGGCAAGGTATGTTGGGGTATCATTCCTAAAGGCCCTTTCTGATAGATAGTTCTAACCACAGAGTCCTCACCTTTAGAATATCCCATAGATGACTGACTGGATCTGGTGGATTTTTCAGCAGCACGTCTGTATTCTAGTAAGCAGCGTTTGTGTTGTTTCCTTAACAGTGCGCAAGAGTGTATGTTTCCTTCAAAACCGACTGTGCAGAGGCTACTGCTAGCAGATGTTGGTCAAGGACCCCCACAAATTGTGTCTTTGTTGTCTGGGCTCTAGTATGACTCAAAGATATGGGGCCAAAGTGCCCAGGCGCACCCAAAATCAATCCAAGACCCAGAGGTGAAGCTGTACATCACTGAGCATAAGTCTGCACATGTCTTGGAAATCGCACAGATCCCTTTGTAGGACCAAGTGGCAGGCCGGGTCGCAAGGCCATTCCTGAAACCAATACACATCCTGTTTAGAATCATTAGTCAAGTCAAAGTCCAAGAACAAGAAAGGGAAGCAGGAGTCCATTCTATCCTGCATCTCTCTTTCTAAAGAGAAGATGCAAGGGTGTTATGAGCTAAACTGCAATCCATTGAGGCCACCAGCCACAGAACCAAGTCCGCAGCTGGTCACAATATGCCCTGAGTTTCCTGGGCTGTTGTAGACTTTTCAGTAGATTAAGGCCTCAAAGAGAGCATGCTGCAAACATTTAGTGTGTGTCGGGCTCCTTTTGGCACACCTTCAGGCCCCACAGAGCAAAGGGGCTTCAGGTCCTATTACTGGCAGCAGTTCCTCCCTGGACAAAATCTGCCCCATTGGAACCCATTACCAGGCCTCTACTGTCACCATTACAAGCTTCCCTTGTGGCTCTACCTTTCACAACAGTCTCTAATGACCCAACAATATTGCAGACTCTGATAAATGACCCAATACTTATGCCCTGTGGCAGCCCACGAGCCAACAGCGGCCTGAGCTTGTCCGATGTCACTCTACAGAATAACCAAATTGCAACTACTTTTCATGCTACCTGATCCTAACCAGATGCCTCTACCGCATCACAGTTACCAGTAGAGGCTACATTGTTTTTTTTGGCTCTGACTGTGACCATATATCAGAACAGGGGTACCCCAGGATGCTGCTGCGGATGGTGATGATGATGGGGAGGGGTGACTTGCTTCCACCTAATTATACTGGTGATGCCTTATAGCTTAACTAACTAACAAAATGCCAGCACGGCATCGCCCCTGAGACAGAGCTTAACTTGCCACACGGACTACAAGTGAAGGAAAGTGCCTCATTTGCAGTAGTGGTTTGGAGGACAGCCAAGGTAGTAGAATTGCAGATACCTTTCATTGAGATCAAGACAAATGTTCTAACGGAGATTCTCCAATCTTGGCAAGCGTCATCGGAGCACTTGCTCCCCTTCAAGAACACACTCATGGCCACTCTCATGGATGCCTTGATGGCTATGTGGTTGAATAAAAAGTATTACTCCCTGGGTAAATCATCCTACTATACACCTCACAATTCTTTTATTCAACACTCAGGCACACCAGTGATCAATCTTAATACATGAATATCAAAAATAGTATTTAATAAATAACCCTGACGCAAGCTGATAGCTGGACCCTTTGGATCTGGCCAAGAATAGAATAAATATTTGATTCATTGAGCAATTGGCCATTGGATACGTAAATTGAGACAGCGGTTGATGATAGACCAGGGGGGTGTCTTGTGTATTGTCTCCCATGTGTGTAAGGTCTTGTCTAGTGGCCCTGGGTGGGGCTTGCTGGAATTTTTACTGTTATTTTTTATTATTCTGATTTTATATATTGATTTTTGTATGGGGTTATTTCTTAATTACTATTTGTCATATTACTTTAGTAAGATTAATCATTGGTGTACCTGAGTTTTGAATAAGAGAACTGTTAGGTGTATAGTAGGATGGTTTCCCCAGGGGATAATACTTTTTAATTGCTGTGATATTCTGCGCTGTCCTCTTGAGTAGATAGGTTGAGTGGGGGGCCTTTTCTCTTCTTTTTTCGATATGTGGTTGAAACCATGTACTTATCCAACTGTTGAATGCAAAGTAGCCAGGAGGCACAGGGCTGTACCTAGTGATCCAGACTCCCTTACCCAACCTTCCACCCAGAAAAGTCTCACAGTGCGGGTTTCAACTTTAAGGTTAATTCTAACTTATTTCTGACCAGTCCTCTGGATACAGATAGGGAATAGAAACAGAATTATGTTTTTAGCAAATAGATGTTTTTCATCTACCAGCTTGGCACTGCGGTGCATAAATTCAATTTGCCTGTTACACCATCACAAACAGCTATCCTGTTTATCTTTCAGACAAGCGTACCGCCTGGTGGACCTCTGCATACCCACAGGCAGGACACCATCTAACTGCAGACTAACAAATGTAAAAAAAAAATTAAAAAAACAGTGCTGGAGGCCCTTTCCATTTAGATACCCATGATATGGGACATTCCCATATCCTCCAGAACCACCCCAACCTTGCTCCAATTTAGGAAAGAGTTGAAGATAAGCCTCCCTAAAGAACACTACATCACATCCATTGTTGACCATATGTATGTCTTTGACCCTGTACAGCACTATGCTGTCTTTTGGCTAGGTTCACACAATTGAAATACCACATACGTACATAGCCCGCTCCACACAATCCTTATGGTTCATGACAAGTGAGACCTTGCCAATGGTCCCAGAAGACTTAAAGGCAGCCCTAGTTCAAACAATACATCGTGGGCAAGATGCTGCAAAATGTTTTTCACACAGGCCTAGAAACCATGAACTGCATTGGCAGAGCATCTGGCACCAGTGTTGTGCTTCAAAGGTACACCTGATTTGGTGATGTCCAAGCATCGCTTATGGACAAGCCCTTCGATGGACTAGACTGTTTGAAGAGAAGGCGGACTCTGCACTGGCAAGTTTTAAAGACACTAGGGCCACATCACACTCCTGGGGGCTACTGATTCCTGCATCTGGGAATGTAGGAGTTATTCGAGGGAGGTAGCTTGTAGGTAACAGCAACCTTCTCAGCTAATGATGCAGCAGACTGTTATGGAGGTGCAGACATGGGATTGGTAGACATTGTACCGAACAGCAGGAACACACCAGTCCTCCAGCTCCTCATCCCTCGCTGCAACAGCTACCAAGCCGATTTAGTCAGTCCTTAACGACTCACGTCCAACTGGTGGGAGGCAGGATTCATTATTTCTTCCCAGCTTGTTGATCCATCACCGTCTGAAAGATGGGTCTTGCAGATTATTCAGATTTCCTTTGCCTTTCTTTTGTTTTCCTTTTGCACCTTACCTTTCTCATGCAGCAAAATGAATTTCGGAGGAGCATCTGTCCATCCTGCTGCAGAAACTACATCTCTTGTCTCCAAGGGTGCCAGTTAATGGACACTGGAATCTGAGAGAGCGAAGGCTTTTATTCATGCTACTTCCTTGTTCCATAGAAGGACTGTCGACTAAGGCCTGCCACGGACCTTCGGACTATAAATGCTTTTCTGCACACATTAGCTCAGATTCTGTCTTCTCTGGATGGGGAGACTGGATGATGTCCATATACTAGTGGGATGCTTATTTTTATATACCTGTCCTGCAATCCCACCGGTGCTACCTGAGGATCAAGGTAGTCTAGGAACACTTTAAATTTTCAATGCTCCCCTTCGGCCCCCAGGTGGTCCCAAAAGTTATTGTGATAGCCGCTGCCCATCTTCAGAGGTTGAGCGTTCATGTATTTCCGTACATTGATGACTGACTGCTGAAAGCAGGTTCAGCACAGTCAAAGAGCACTCAGGACAACAGGGAAATCTCTTAATGTCATTGGGTTTTAGAAGTAAATGAGCCAAAGTCTCACCTGATTCAATCACAGTGGCATTGGGTGAGTCACACAAGAACAAGAGAACAAGAAGTTGAAGAGTTCTCCGACTTCATTGTGCCCATCCAGGTCATTGGATGAGGCGCTGTAACAACACAAAAAATCTTGGACCCGCTCCCACACTTACCTCATGGGGCCTGATCCTGGGTCTGATCCACGCCTCCCAGAATTTCGAGGAGCTAGAGCAATCCCTGCCCAACTGAAAGATTTCTATGAGACTGTCCATCTATCTTTGTGTGACCCAACCCCTCTGGAGTGAATTTGGGCCACTTGGGTTCAGAAGGTGGCCCGACTAAATTTCTGCTGGTGGGTTTGTTCGGCTCCAGTCACAATTCCATGACCTTCACCAGAGTCCGATCTAGTGGTGCTATTCCTGGCACCACTGATGCCCTTCAAAGGTGCCAGCTCCATTGTCATTTCTGACTCCGATACGAAGCCGGACCAGAAATGCACCTGCATTTCGGGTTTGAAATAGAATTCCTAATAAAGAATAACATAATAAGAGAGCTGGAAAGCACAGATTTATCAGTTATCAAAAATTATTAATACAGCCTTGAAGAAGCCCTTGGCTTGCATGCCTCAAAGGTCAAAACATGTGTTAGCTAATCCTGAAAACTTCCTATTTGAACAAATCTTTTTCTGCACTTAAGAGACAGAAAAAAAATATGCATTCAATGTGAAAGCAATTTGAATTAGAAACTTTTATTATTCAATTGTATCCTATTATATTACAATGTCTACTGTGTTTAAATTCATTCAAAGGAACTGTATAAATCTTTGGGATAACACTCTAATCATTATTGACATTTGAAATTATAAGGAGTTGTTGTTGGCCCAAACTTCGTATGAGTAACTTATCTCCTCTGAACCTGAATTTTAACAAATGTAACAGTGGTATTCTTTGCCAGGCCACTGGTGTGTTGGGCCTGTAAACAGAATCCAATACATCTGGAGGTGGTGCAGGATTTTTTCCAGAAATGAGAGGGACTAAGGCTCAATCTTTTTACCGCACCTGAGAGTGCACTATGTCAGCAAGGCTTTCTCGCTTGGAGACTCATTCCACATAGAGTGGGGCTCAGAACTCCTGTATGCCTTTCCATCAATACCTCGTTTGGATTGAGTTCAGAAGATTATCAAGACCAGCTGGTCCAACGTCAACCTAGTAACTCCAGACTGGTCTGTGATGGTATCCAGAAGTCCTGGGCATTAGCATCTGCCCTCTGGTCAAGCCAATGCTTTGGGGAGATCTTCTTTCACAGCAACAGGGCAGGCTCCTACACGTGGGTCCCTTCACTCTCTACTTTCATGCATAGAGATTAAGCAGCTGCAGCTAGTCTACTTCATTCTTCCTCCCAAAGTTGTTGATGTGATTCTGGCAGGGAGGGGCATCTTTCTGCAAAATCAGTGTATGCTGGGCTTTGGGACAAGTCTTTGGCTTGGTGCGACACCTGTCAAACTGTTTGTCTTGTTTTTGGCCGAACAAGGATTTGCATTGGGCACTATTTGTCAGCTCTTTGCGGTATCAGGCTTCTTTGTTTAAATCACCTGTCCGCAGAAGCCCTTCATGATGCCACAGTGGGACATGAATTTGGTTCTTTTCGAATGTGTCCCCCCCCTTTTGATCCAATGAACAACTGTCCTCTGTGTCACTTGACCCTGAAAATGATCTTTCTGGTCACAATCACGTCAGCTTATCATGTTAGTGAGCTGCAAGCCTCCTTGGACCAGCAGCCTTACACAACAGTCAATCTAGACAAACTTGTGTTGAGAACCTGTGCTGCATTTCTGCTGAAGGTCATAACACCTTTAAACGTAGGGTAGGCTATCACTCTTCACAGTTTCTTAGCCCAGTGTCACACCCCTCAAAAGAGGAGAAGAGACTCCATTGTTCGGACCCCAAGAGAGCCCTCAGTTACTACATTGCTAGTACAAAAGACCATCTGAGTAGTAAAAAAACATCCATAGGTGGAAAACCTCTGCATAAAAATCTGCCATGCGTTAGCTATGAAGCAGCCACCTGGAGGACTGAGGGCTCATTCCAATCAAAGTAAAAACTGCTACTACTGCTCCTGCACGAGAAATGCCTCTCCTGGATTTTTGTCAGGCTGCTACATGGGCATTAGTGCACATGTCCATGAAGCACTGTTGCCTTGACAGTCAGGTCCGTTGTGACTGACATTTGTTAGGTCTGGATGAACTTTTTGGTTTGAACCAGTTTGCAAACCCTCCTTGTACTGCTTTAGTATCTATTCACAAGGAGAGGAATCTGCGCTTGGAAGTGTCTATCAGAAGAACAAGTTACTTATCTTCAATACCGCTCTTTCTGATGGATACTCTGTCTAACTACAGATTCCTTACTGACTCTCCGACCTCCCCATTCTGTGAAATACATTCTTCTTCCAACTAAAAAGGCTTCAACCTAGAGATCTGCACTTTGGTCAATTCAGATGGGCTCTGCTTCTGAGGGTGCTGACAAGTTTTAGAAATCAACTGACATCAGAGTGTCTGGGAGGCACTTATTCATACGCAGCCTCACTCGTCACTTTTGGAGCGGAACAACGCTGGTGTAGAGTCACATGACACCACCTATTGGTGTGCAGGAGTACTGCTTGTGAGTTTGCAGATCCCTTCTGATGCCTTGAGGAATATTCACAAGGTGAGGAATCTGCTACTAAAGTATACACCAGAAAAAGCAGTACAAAGGTAAGTAACATCTTCGTCTGGCATATCACCAGTGGGCCCCCTGCTTTCCAAAATAATGCTGGACCTATTTGATCAGTAGGTACAGCCCTTAGTAGACCTATTCATCACTGTCAAAAGTGCACAGTGTCTACAATGTTGGAGTTTCCTTCAAGGACGCTCATTAGGAGACGTATTCTGTCTGGAACAGAACAAGAGACTCCTGTATGCCATTCTGCCACTACTTCTCCTGCCACAATTCTAAAGATAAAGAAGGAGCAGGCCTAAGACCTCCTAATTGCTGTGGAGTCGACCAGGAGCGTGCATTAGCATCTCCTGACTATATTCATAAACATCAATACAGTTTATTAACCAAGATGACAACCATGATAAACACAAATATACAGCACGTAGGGGAAAGAGGAAGGCAGTCATCTTGCTGCTTGCAAATGAAAGGCTTCTGGGAGATCAGGGGATCAGTGCTTTCGCCACTATGTTTTTTTTGCTAAGTGCTCATTAAAATGTTTAACTGTTGCCTAAATGCTGCTGATTGTTCAAAGAGATTAAATCCATTACCATCGTCAAACTGCATAGATGCACAGATGGTTTGATGAACACAATCATTCACAAGTAATATCTCAGTGTCTTCAATTCATGTCACTTATGTAGTTAGTAAACATACCTTTCACACACAAAATCACCCTCGCATACTTTCTGTAGCCACATACACTGCTAATCTGGCTTCCATCTTTTTTTATTCCCTCTCAACTGCCTATTTCACTGATGTAGTCTAAGAGCAAAATCTGTTCCTAGATGATTTAGCTACCAATACAGGTTAATGGTGCAGTGCCTCAGAAACATTTGTTTGTTTGTCGGATGGAGCTTCCAAATTCCAAGGCGAAATACGTTTACATTTTCATCACTGTTTATTGTCTAACACCTCTTGAAATGTAATGATTCTCTGTTGTGTTTCATTTCTCTCAGCTGGCTCTGGTGAGTAGTCTGAGATCAGATTAATTATACATGAAACGTGAGTGCTTCAGAGACACACTTTGCTCTCAGCTGGCAGTTGGTGTTGTGCTCACGACCTGGACCATTTGGAGATTTGTAGAAAAGCTTCTAATGATCAGTGGTGGCTGCTGGCAACAGAAAGTGGTGGGGCAGCACGGGCGGAAATAAAAAAAAAAAACTTCCCAGCCACTGCCACTCCCGGTCCCACTGCCGGCCACCTCTGTTCTCGGCAGCCACACAGCACAGGCTCCCAGACTCCCCCACCCAATACAGACTCTGCTCTCATGCAGTTACCTAGCACAAGAGCAGCACTGAGATTGGCCTGAGCAGGCTGGTTTAACACTCACTTAGGGACAGGGAGCCTGTGCCTTTTCTCCACCAGGCTGGTGAATATAGCTAGGTTGGAGAAATGTTAATGTGCATGTCGGTTCGGCCGTTCAAAGACAGCTGGCCAAACTGACATGCGCACTTACAGCTAACTGACATGCACATTTACAGTGGCCACCACTCCTCCCTGCCATGACCCAGCCCCGCCCCTCCCTACACTTGCATGACTCAGTCAGGGAATGAAAAATGAAATGCTAATACAAAATTTTATCATCACATTTGTTTTGCATTTGCTGGTGCTGAGCAGTGGGGCGATGCTCCTCCACCATTGTGGAGGAGTCACCGCTGCTGATGATGGACAATGAAATAAATAATTAGACTATTTCTACAGACAGAGAACATTCTGGTATCACCATGGTCTTGCAGAATGATCCCACAAAAAGCAGCAATCTTAAGCAGCCACCACTTTTACCTGGATCCATAGTGATTATTTACGGCATCCTTCATTTAATGTTAGGTGACTTCACAATATGCTTAACAGAAATGATACCATGTTTTATGTCTCCATGTGGTCATTGTGCTCCAAAAATCTTTCTCAATGTGGAATAATTCTTTTTATATGTGAATTTTACTAACATGCATGCAATGGATAGCTTAGTTTAGGTGGTGAAATATGTGGTAGAGTTGGGATTGGGTGGAACCTTCAAAACATTTCAATCAGAGAGAATTTACTTAAGGTCTGCCTTCCTGCTACCAGTATTTATGCACCTCAGTTATCTGCATCATTTCTGAAACGATGCACCAAGATGTGAGTGCTTGATACTCGGTTATTTTGGGTAATGAAAGAAATCCCCCAATGTTTATCTCTGGGCTACTTCAAACACCTAGAATAAATGTGTAAGGAAATGCCTCTTTTTGCATGTTCACCCCCACATTTTTGGACTGATGCTGCTGTTTTTTCGACTCTGAGAGTGCACTGGGGCCTACTAACCAGACCTCAGTGCCAGTGTTTTGCACCCATACAAATTGCATCTCAAACTGGATACACCCAATTGTCAAGGCTTGACTTACTTATAAGTCCCTATTATATTGTACCCAGGGCATGTAAGACAGAGTATCCACTCAAGGCTGCACCACTGTTTGTGTCACCCTTCATGTAAAAAGGTACAAAATGGCTCTCTGACTGCCACTGTAGACTGGAAGGAAAGAGTTGTTACTGGCAGTTCGACTTTGCCATTTAACCCAGTGCAAAACCACCCTATCCCTTAATGTTATATGTAAGTCTCCCCAAAGGAAGGCCTTTAAAGTCCTATGGAAGGGAACTTTATTTTGTTAGGTAAGACATATGTTTTACGATGTGTCTTAGCAGCAACACTTTTAAATTGTTGTTTTGCTGTGGGTAAAGTTGGTAGCTCATTGGCTAATACAGCGTTACCGGATGGCATCCCATCCCGGCTAACTTTTGACCGGGACTACCAAACTGGATCATGTAAGGTATCAAATGAATCGTGGAATTAAATTAATGTCACTATTTAAAGTAGGCAACATTTAGAAAATTTCCACTATGTGCTCTGCTCCTCCAGCAGCCTCATAAAGGCATAAATGCACACAATGACAGCTTTCTGACTGCATGGGGAGATGTGTGAACAACTCCCAGGCTCAAGGACAAAGGCAGTGTTGCAGCAGCAAGGTGTTACCTCCTCTGCCAGGATGGCCACCTTCTCTGCCAGGATAGCCACTCGGGGGGAGGGGGTTAGCACAGACATGTGCTTCAAAGGGGAAGCCATCTTTGACGGGTCACCCGGCCCAACGCCCCTGAGCAGGATGCCATTTTTTCCCTGTGGACAGCATGGAAACAGGGCCACAGAGGGGAAACTCGCCCCAAACCGTTTTTACCATGGACGTGTTGTTCTAAGGTTGTCACACCTCGATGGAGGGCTATCTTGTCCTGAAAATCAAGGAAAGGTTGTGCCATCTTGAAGGGGGCAAGCATGTGGCATTCTGGGATAGCCAAATGGCACACATCAGAGGAACTTCGTCACTAGGTAGGATGGGAACCAGTAGCCACTTGGCTAGTGACTGTCCTCCCTTAGGGCACTTTTCTGGATAAATATGTCACCCCTGGCACGTTGGCTCTCAGTAATCGCTGGACTTGGAATGAGGACTAGAAGAACACTTTGCACCCACTGGAAGCGCACAAAGAGAGACTGTGGTGCCGGTGCGACTGCACATGCTGCACATTGGGCTAGCAGAGTTTGGACCCAGTTCTGCGTGCCTGGCTCAGGTTAAAGCTAATTCCCATTCCAACACAAAGACTCCAAGTGTTAGTTGGCTGACATCCTAGAACGGCAATGGGAACATTAAAGCTAAAAGAGTTCAAGTTGCATCTCTGATAGCCACCACAGATGCTTTGCCACTACCAGACGCCAGGCACCCCAAAGGACAAATTAGAATTAATCAAATGGTGCACTTGTGTCTGCTGGTCACCCGTGGGTGTTGGTTGTGACCAGTTTCATCGACCAAGATCGACACCAACCTCCACCAAAGATTTGCCCTGTGACTGCTGTGTTACAAAAGCACAAGGTCTGCATTGGCAGCCCTTGGAACCCTGCAAAGAGGACATTGTGGGGCTCTGAGATCCATGGAAGAGTTGCCCCACTCACCTGTGGACTGAGGATTCGATCAGACTTGACCCCCGTCAACCGCACAGCATTAGGAGCATTCTTGAGAACCTTTGAGCCTGCATCCCTCAGCATCAGGACCACTCCATTGACATCTATGGCAGTCATCCTGTAAAGTTTGGTCTTGCTCTAAAAACACTCTGGTGGCCAGGTAACTGCCCAAAGTATCCTATCCTTTCTGGCCTCCTAGACCTCTGTCCTGCCAGACTTGGTTGCTCAACTTGGCCTGAAGTTTTCAAACTAACCATTACAAATTTTCGGGCGATGTCCATGACAGAGTCGCACCTCGTGTGCTCGTATTTGGAGCGGGACCATTACCCAAAGTCGTGCTTCGAATGCCGGGCCATGAATTCAAAAGCTTTGAGGGAGCGGTCCCTAGAGCTAATTGCGGCCCTGCGCTTAGCTCAGCGTTGCTTCTGGTCGAGAGGAAGGTCCCCGAGAGTGGTCAGGGAGCCCCCATTCATTGTCGTCCCACTCCAAGTTCTTGGGAAAGTCAAGCATTCTTTGACTTTGCCCCGTCTGTCGGCTGACGAAACAAGGGAAAGGGTTGTCATCGTTCCAGAATTTGTTTCTGGGTCAGCTCAGCACCTCCCCGATTTTCCGGAAGCCGGAGTGATCCCTGCCCAACTTAGAGAGTTTTATGAGGCCATGTGCCTCATCTTTGGGCAGTTTGACTTTGCTGGAGGGACCTCAGGGCTCGTGGGGTCAGCAGGGGCCCCTTAGGGTGCCGCGCTGGCAGATTTGGCCTCATCTCCAGATCTGTTTATGGATCTGAACCAGCAACGGTCATACCACCCCGATGCCGGTTCTGATTTTTTCTTTTTCAAATATGTTTTTATGAACTGTTTGCTGTTTTACATATGTAGGTCTATTTGCAGTAACATTTTGTCTTTATTGTACATTTCTATTAACTGAGCCGCGTCTCTGTTATCCTTTGCTTGCAATGTGCTTCGCGATCATCTGTTCATTTCAATTACAAATTAGCATTTATACAACATTGTTTCCAGCTCTTTAATCAGTCAGTTTTTTGGGCATCAGTTCTTTCAGATCCCCTTGTTACTTTTGTGCTTGGTGACCTAATAACAGACTTAACTCAACTTCAAACTGTAAATAAACTTATTGGCTTATGTGGGTGGATCTGCTTAATTTCTAAAGGGAGGATTACCGGGGTGTTTCTTATCATGTAGTGGTGGCCTGTACTCCACTCCCCCCCCTCCTCTATCCTTTAGTTATTGTGTCCTATCCCCCCCTACTCTTCGTCCCTACGTTTGTCCTGGCGGAGCGTCTGGTATTTCTCCCGTCCTGGATTCGGGGATCTTCCCCAGCAATCATATCTATTGGCCGTTTCAGCTAGTTCATCCCACCCCCTCAGGTGCTATCGGTCTCTTCGTTAGGTCGTCCCAGTTTGTCACTAGGTTTTCCCACTCCGAAGCGATGGAGGTCTGGCGAACTCCCCTGGCCTCCTCGGCTTTAAGGACCTGCAGCTCAGCCCTGGACCATCTTGTGACATCACTTCCCCACTCGGACAGAGAGGGGCAGCCGGGTGACTTCCAGCCCTTCACAATCAGTCTTTTATAGAGGGCTAGGGACAAGTCAAGGAAACGACCCCCAACCCTACTCCATTTGATGCCAGCTCTAAGGCCCAATAGGCACAAGGCGGGGGCTGGCCGAAGCTCCGCCCCGTACATCTCTGTGAGGACTGCCATCATCGCGCCCCAACCCCTCTGGAGTATCGAGCATCCCCACATCATGTGATCATAGTCGGCCTTACCATCCCCACATCTGGGGCATGTCCTGGGTGCCCCCCCATATATGCGGTGCAGTCATTGAGGAGTTAGGTATGTTCTGTGTAGGTAGTTGTATTGGATGTATCTCAGGCTCGTGTTGCGTGAGATCATCTTGGGATAAGCTAGTGCTCTGGTCCACTCTGATTCAGACAGGTCCCGCCCAATTGTCCTCACCCAATTTTCTCTTAGGGAATGCAGGGGGTCCACCGCTGCCTCTATTTGGGCCCGGTAGATTTTAGCAATCAAGTGAGATACCTCTCCTGCTGTCAACAGGAGGTGCAACACCCCGTGGACAGTGGGTTCCGCGTTAATCGTGTCCCAATGATCTTTCAGGGTGTGCACCATCTTCCTGAAGAGTAAAAATTGTCCTCGTGGCACTCCCCCCCCCTGCTACATCAGTGAAGCTCCTCAGCACCCCATCCTTGAATAGCCCCCCGATTGTCACCATCCCTGCTCTCGTCCATGGTCCCAATCCCAGCCCCCCCGCACCCCCACTCCCGGGTCCAGGGCGACGACCGCCAGCGGCAGAGCGGGAGAATATGGCGGCCCCACTCCAGTCCTTTTCGTGCACCGCTTCCAGCATTTCATTGCCACATTGCACAGTATATTGTCTCTTATGGGGGCAATCTTCCTGCCCGCCATACTTGCTGCTAACCGAGCTGTGTCTATTACTCCGTGTGCGGTAGACAGGTCCAGCTGTCCCCTGCCCACCAGCCAGCCGGCCACCCATTGTAACTGGGATGCCAAGTAATAAGCCTCGAAGTCAGGGGCACCCAGACCCCCCAGATGTGTCGGTCTACAGATAGTCGAGAGCGCCGTTCTTCTGTGGCCCTCATCCCATATCAGCTCTCTAAGCAGAGCGTTCAACTCTCGAAACCATGCAGAGGGGATCTGTAGTGGTAAGTTAGCAAAGTAGTAGAGGAGGCGTGGAAGCATGATCATTTTTGAGAGCGCCACTCTGGCCATTATCGATAGTTTCAATGATCTCCAGAACCCCACCGAGGAGCGCAGGGATCTGAGCGTCCTGCCAAGATTACCGTCCCTGAGGTCGCTCAATTCGTGAAATATTTGTATGCCCAGGTATTTAAAAGTCCGTGGGGCCCAGTTTACATCCGCTGGGCACGCATCAGGGCGCGCGCTGCCTGACAGCACAGGGAACACAAATGTTTTCCTCCGATTAAGGCGAAGTCCGGATAAGCCCCCGAAGTCTTCCAGGATCCCCAATGCCCACGTAAGTTCTCTTGTCCCGTCCCTCAGGTAGAGAAGTATGTCATCAGCATACAGAGAAACAATATGCTCAGTCGGACCCCAAACGATTCCCTTGCCCATGCCTTCACACCGCAGCTGCGATGCCAGGGGCTCAATTGCCAGGGCAAACAATAGTGGGGACAAGGGGCAGCCCTGCCTGGTTCCCCGGTATACTGGGTATGCACTGGAAATCGTCCTTCCGGTCTTAACTCTTGCTAGTGGGGATGAGTACAACAGGTCCACCCATTTCACCCACTCCTCCCCCAGCCCCATTTTAAGCATCACAGTCCTTAGATAGTCCCACCTGATAGAGTCGAAGGCCTTCTCGAAGTCTACCGCGAGCAAGACTCCCGTTGGCGGCTTCAGGTCCTCGGGCATGTGCAAAACCGTAAAAACCCGTCTCAGATTCAGGGAGGTGCTGCGGCCAGGGACAAAGCCGTTCTGGTCAGCGTGGACTAACTTGGTCATAAGGGGGAGCAGCCGATCCGCCATAATCTTGCTAAGAATCTTGAAATCGCTGTTTAGCATTGATAAAGGCCTAAAGTCTGTCACCGGAGCTTCCCTGACTTTTGTCTTGGGGAGTGGCACCACCAAAGCTTCCCGCAGCGTGCATGGCAGCTCTCCTTGATGCAGTGCCTCCGCATACATCTCTGCCAGTTGGGGAGCCAGCAGGGACTTGTATTTTTTATAAAAAATCCATGGGGAGACCGTCTGTTCCAGGGGTCTTCCCAGGTGCTAACTGCGCAATGGCTTCGCTTACTTCCTCCACCGACACTGGTCCCCCCAGGCTATCTCTCTCCTCTGCACTCAATGTTGGCAGTGGAGTTTGCTGTAAGTACCTATCGAAGGTCTCCGTCCGCAGTTCGCTGGGTTTCCCGTACAATTGCGTATAGTATTCCCTGAATGCGTCATTTATGGGGCCCGGTCTGAGCCTGCGAGATCCCTCCCCATCTAGCACACATGTGATAGGCTCACCCTGTCCCCCTGGGCGGACCAGCCATGCCAACAGTCTCCCCGATCTGCCCACCTCCGCCTGCATGGATGCTAAATATTTTTGCATATTGTGGCACCTGAGCTGTTCTTCAACCCAGGAGTGTTCCCTGCGGGCACGGTTATATTCTTCATTCTCCTGAACTGCCTTCCCCTGTCCCAATTCCCCCTCATGCATATCCTTCTCCAGGGCATTCAGTTCCTTTTCAAGCGTGCGCTTCACCCCCACTGATTGCCCCAAGCAGAAGCCCCTCGTCACCACCTTGAGTGCCCTAGAGGAGGTGGACCCACTGTTCGTCTCGATATATTCTGCTAGATGACATTGTAGGGCCTCCCTATACGCCTGGTCTTCAAGTGCTGAGGGGGACAGTCTCCATGACGGTATTGGGGGTCTATCCTCCAACACCCTCATCGTTACTAGCCAAGGGATTATGGTCAGACAGGGTGCGGGCTAGATATTCTGAGCGTATCATATTATTTATCAGGCCTGCAGTGCATACCACTCTGTCAATTCTAGTGTGCACCCGGTGGAGACCTGAGTAGTAAGAGTAGTCTCTAGCAGTTGGGTGATGCACTCGCCAGACGTCCGTCAACCCCCATGTGTCCAACCACTCACCTAACCTTTTAGCTGTTTTAATTGTCGCTGCCCCCTGTAGAGGCGGAGTGGACCTGTCCATGTTTGTGTCTAGCACTGCGTTAAAATCCCCCCTACTAATAGTTCTCCGGTGCATTGGCGTGTAAGGTGTCTCGACAGGCCCGTCATGAAGGGTACCTGGTCTTGGTTGGGGGCATAAATGCAGCTCAAGACTATCGGTATACCATGTAGCCTCCCCTCTAATATCACAAATCTTCCCTCCCGGTCTATGTTGGAAGAAATCATTGTGAAAGGGACTCCCGCTCTGATCCATACCAATACACCTCTCGCGTAGGCTGAGTATTCCGATGCAAACACCTGCCCCCTCCATCTGCGTCTTAGCTTCTCTCCCTCCCCTGGTGCCAAGTGGGTCTCCTGCAGTAATGCCACCTGTACACCCCTTCTCTTTAAATAGGAGAGTATTTTGTGCCTTTTAGCTGGTGTGCCCATCCCCCTAACGTTCCAGGTCAAGAGATTGTAGTCTGCCATTTCATAGTATCAGTCTGGTGACATTGTCCCCGGCTCTCCCAGGCCTCGGAGTTGTTTTTCCGCATGTTCATGTCTTTGCCATTAACTAGTTTCGCCACCCACTTTGCCATATTAACTTGTAACTGTGTAACCCAACTCCCGATCCCCAGGGCGCCTCTTAACCTGTAGGTTGCCCAGCAAACTGTGCAACAGTGCAACTTGTTCAACCACTTGTCAGCAATACTCGCCATTCTGTTGGATAGGCGAGGTTCTGGTCCGGGGGGTCGCCAAGTCCGGAGGGGCCGCTAGTTCCCATGACATGCCTTATCTCCGGAGCCCTCTGCAGGTCCAGGTTAGCCAAGTTCGTCGGCCGTTTGCGGAGTCACCTTCGGGGCTTGGGCTGAGTGTTCCAGGTCTCCCGCAGATGACACCAATGTGTCGTCCGATTCCTCCCCGGAGCCTTCCTGGGGGGACGCCTCACCACCCATGCGTGCCGCAGCTTCCAGCGCCTTCTTCCTGCCTTTCTCCTTCTGTGTTTGCGTTGGCGCCAGTCGTCGACGGTCTCTGGATTTCCTTCCCTTCAGAGCTCGGCGAGCCCTGCCTCCAGTCGGGCCCTCTCCTGCGGGCCCCCCCACCTGGGAGCCATGTGACTCCAGCCACTCCTACGCCTCCTCTGGGGTCTGGAGGAACGTTGTCTTCCCTTCCAGCATCACTTTTAATCTGGCTGGGTAGAGTAGCGAGTACTGGATTCCTTCTTCTCTTAGGGCTCTCTTGACTGTCAGAAACGAGGCTCGCTTGTTTTGTACCTCCAGGGTAAAGTCCGGGAATAGTGTCACCTCCCCGTTTGCAACTTTAAATGGGCCCGATTCTCTGGCCCTCTGCAGGAGGGTGTCCCTGTCTCTGTAGTGTAACAGTTTAGCTATCACGGCCCGAGGGGGCCTACCCGGAGCAAGGGGTCTCGCTGGTACCCGGTGCGCCCGCTCCAGTGTGTAGAAAGGAGTCAGGCGCCCTGGCGCCACTGTCGTACTGAACCACTTCTCCAGGAATTCAACAATGTTCGTCCCCTCGGCTCCCTCCGGGAGGCCCACCACGCGAACATTATTCCTTCTGTTCCTCCCCTCCGCGTCCTCAGCTCTCTTTTCGAGGCGCGTCACTCTGTCAACAAGGGAAGTCACTTCGGCCGCCAGGTCTTTCTGTTTTGGTGCGATGTCCGCCAGTGCGGTTTCTGTCTCTTTGACTCTGTCTACCAGTTTGTGGTGATCCGCTCTCAGTAGGCTCACCTCGACCGCGACTTGGCTGATCTCCCGCTGCAACGTTGCTTTTGTGTCCTCAATCGCCCCGAGTATTTTATCAAGAGTATCCTGGACTTTGACCTGCGTGTGGTCCTGCGGGCCCGGTTCCCCGCTCTCGGTCGGAGCCGCGGTGTCCATGGTTCTGTTCTTGTGGCGGCTCTTGGGGGACATCGGACCGGCAGAAGGCCGCACCCCAGGGGCCCCGACAGCAGCCCCAACGGTGTCTATAATTCCTCTCCGGGTCTTCACTCCTCACTCTCCCTAGGCCGCGCCTTTGTTCCCGGTTCGTCCTCAGCAGGATCCCTGCACCCCATCGGGACCCGCTGTTTCCGGGTTGTGGCGCTGGGGGCTCTGCGCTGACATTTTCTATTTAGCCACTAATCACTTCAGCTCCGGACCCTTTAGTGCGTCGTAGGCTCGCGTCTATCCCCCTTCCTCCTGGCTCCGATGTTGCCTCCCTCTTGCACTCCTTGTTGCGCAAAAGTCACTTTTAGACACCCTCAGACACCCCTCTAGGGCTATTCTCCTCTTGTATGCTGTTCTCCATCCTGCTCGGTTAGGGGTCTCTGGCGCTCTCGGGCACCCGGGGGAGTCCGCAATTCCATCTGCTGGGCATTCCACACACCGCTCCCCCCCAGGGCGCGAGCCGCCACTCACCAGCACCACTGATTGATCCTTTTGCTTCGCGGGCTTGATCCTGTCAGTTGGATCCTCCTGCCCCTGTCTCCAGGTCAGCTCCTAGGGGTCTCGGCGCGGTCCCGGGTCGCTCCGCTCCGGCACCCGCCTCAAATGGTCTATCTGTCCCGCCACAGTCTCATCAGTGCCCACAGGGGCCTACCAGGGTTTGCTGTCCGCTACTCTTTCCGCTTCTTCAGCATTTGCCAGGGCCCAGGGCTCCACCTCAGTCAAGCGGCCCCGCAGCATGCCCCCTAGTCGCACGGCCACCTCGGCGTCGTGTTGCTCCCTCTCCCTCGCGGCCCCGCTCTGGCTCCGATCCTCTCTGGGGCCACGCCTGTGTCTCGACGGGGTGTGTCTTTAATTGGGCCCCCGGGCCCCAACCGACATCTCCGCCGCAGCGGGGAGACTCGTCTGGAGTCCCCCGCTGTCCTCGGGCCGACCGCCCCCAAGCCGCCTCAGTCCGCAGCCCAGCGCAAGGCCACAATCTCCTTCGCGGGCCGGCCCCTGTATTTTCAGGGGGCCGCCAGCCTCCAGAAGCGCCGATTCGCCGCACCCCGACTGGGCGCGTCCTTACTAGGGCTCCCGGGCCCCCAGTGGCACCCCCGCGGTCGCGGGGAGACTTGGCCAGAGTCCCCTGCTGTTTTTGGGCCGTCTGCCCTCGCGTCGCGTCGGGTCACGGCCCCACGCAAGGCCGCGGCTTCGGCCGCGAGCCCAGGCCTCCGGCCCTTGCTCTCACCGACGGGCCGATTCCGCCCCCGGCACCCTCCGGGGTCGCCACAGGGGCCCGATCACGCCCGGCCACTTCCGTCGGCACAGCCCCTCCGCTCGGACCCTGATCGGCCCGGAGGAGGCACGCTTTTAACCGTTTTCTCGCCAGCCCCTCCGGAGCGAGAAATTCAGGCGTGCGCCATCCCCGGGTCCTTGGCCACGCCCCCATGCCGGTTCTGATGTTGATGCTCCCAACTCCGCCCATGCTCCTGGGTGGTGCCGACCCCATTCTCATTGACGACTTTCACATGGAGCCAGACGGGCTTTGGGTGACTCCAATTCCGACTTCAACAGGGGGCTTGCCTCCACCCCACCCCAGGTAGCATCCTGACCCTTACTGTCTTGGGTTGGGGTACGGTGAGGAATGGGAGGGGTCGCTGGAAAATTGGAATAACAGCTCCAAGATCCAATGGACTGGTGGATGGAACTGGGTGAGGCCAGTGGTCTAGATGCCTCCAATGACACTGGAATGCTTTCTTTTCCTACCGTGGCTACAGCGGAGTGGGTTTCCCATTCCATGGTGGTGTGAAGGGCGGCTGAGGTCCTGGACCTCGAGCTACCTTTGGTGGCAGTTAGAACTAACCTCCTAACAATGGTGCTTAACCCTGGGACTTCTTTCTCTGAACCCCTTTTGACCTTTAAAGAAGCCTTTACAGATGGCCTGCGGAGGTCCCGGAGGAGAAGGGACCATTCTCTCTCAATCTGTTGCTTTTGGGAGAGATGCAGTGAAGTTCACAATCTGATGTGGGCTTGGCGCAGCTAGGAGGATCTTCTGTCCCAGCTGCAGGGAAGGGTTCTCCACCCAAACCTGTCCAGTCTCTGCCTTCTTGCCTGGAGATTGAGCAGCAACAGTTGACAGCTTTTGACCTTCTGCCCAGAGGCTGTAATGTAATCTTGGCAGCCAGGCGTCCCTCCAAGAAAGGGGTATACGCCTGTCATTGGAAGAAATTTGTGGCATGGTACATAGACAAGTATGTTGACCATCTTTATGCCCCTCTCTCTGAGGCCCTATTGTTTATCCTTTCTCTGGCCCAGCAGGGCTCTGCCATGGGCACTCTCAAAGGTTATCTATCTGCCATTTCTGCATTTTTGCGGTTGCCAGATCAACCTTCCTTGTTCAAGTCCCCTATTGTAAATCGGTTCCTTAAAGCCTTTACTCCAACTCCATTTATTATGTCCCAATGGGATTTGAATTTAGTTTTGAGTTCTCTGATGGGTGCTCCTTTTGAGCCACTCCACAGTTGTCCTGTCAGGCTTTTCACTTTGAAAATAGATTTCCTTTGGCCATTACATCTGCCCTCAGGGTAAGTGAGCTGCAGGCATTGTCATCTAAGCCGCCCTACCTTTCCATCTATCCTGACAAAGTGGTGCATCGCCGTAAGACCTTCTTTTTTGCCAAAAGTGGTTATGGCCTTCCATGTAGGCCTGTCCATCACTTTCCCTACTTCTTACACTCCTGCATCCTTCTCAGGAAGAGGAGAGACCCACCGCGTGGACCCAAAAAGAGTGCTGGCATTCTACATTGTTTGTACCAAAGATTTCTGGGTGAATGATCAACTCTGTGGGTTATGTGGGTGTGAAGAAAGTTTGGGCAGTGCAGAAGAGAAACCATCTCCAGATGTGCCGTACTCTGCATTAAAATGTGTTATGCACTGGCTAAGAAGCGACCCCCTGAGGGTTTGCGTGCTCATTCTACCAGAGCTAAGGCTGCGACCACTGCGTTAGCACACGGAGTTCCAGTCCTTGACATCTGTCAGGTAGCAACATGGGCATCTCTGGACACGTTTACCAAATAATACTGCCTGGGTAGTTAGGTCTTTAGGGACGGGCGCTTTGCCTGTTCAGTCCTGCAGTACTTTCTTGTATGATCTTAATTTGCAGACCCAACTCTGAGGATGGTATTGCTTGGGTATCTAATCTGTGGTACGGAATCTAGATGTCTCTGTGAGATAGACAACTTGCTTACCTTCCGTAATGCCTTATCTGGTAG
This sequence comes from Pleurodeles waltl, assembly GCF_031143425.1. Classification (NCBI taxonomy): domain Eukaryota; kingdom Metazoa; phylum Chordata; class Amphibia; order Caudata; family Salamandridae; genus Pleurodeles; species Pleurodeles waltl. The sequence goes on along the minus strand of NC_090442.1, from coordinate 916,421,892 downwards.
AGACGATAGCTAGTTGCAGATTCCTTACTGACCCACCCATCCTCCTTGCTCTGCGAAAGGATTTCTAGAGATAAGGACTCCTTTCCAGGGCCCTACTTTTTTTTTTATACACCAGTGGTCAGTGTTCTTCATGGCTCTGTACTTCTGGATGGAAAATCATGAAAAGAAACTGACGTCAGTGCAGCGGGGTGGCGTCTATGTGGGACCTGCAACATCATATCCAGCGTGTACAACAATGGACAGGGAGCCTATCGACGCTACCTAATGGCATGGTGGAGTACTGCTTGAGAAAAACCTCCGGACTCAGACTGACACCTGGGAGAAATTCTAAGGTCAGGAATCTGCAACTAGATATTGTCTCTACCAGCTAAGGCATTACCGAAGGTAAGTAAATTGTCCTTTAAGGTACTTTGTTCAGCAGGCCTAACTTGGCCCTTGTAGCTGGCCTGCACTCCATTGTGGTCATCCTGAAGCTGGAGCTTTGTTCTTTTTGGCACTTTTTTCACTAAAATCTTTAGAATTGATTATCTCTGGTCTGCAGATTGGATTTTTGTTGTTTTGGTGTTGTTTTATTTATTAAAAAAAGTTCTGGTTTTCTGACTTGGTGTGGGATCCTTTTGTGTGGTGTTTTCACTTTACTACGGTTTTGAAGTGTTGTACAAATACTTTACACATTGCCAGTAAGTTAAGCCCGACTGCTCTGAGCTTGGGTAACAGAGGGTTGAGCACAGGTTAATGTAGGCTTGTTCCTCACCCTGGCAAGAATTGTGGTTGCTGCTTGACTAGGGCTCACACCCCAGTCAACCAGTATTGGGAAATTGGAAACTTTCTGTGGTTCCCTTAATTGGGATGTAGAGGCATACTGTAAACAGGGCAGGAGTGTGTTCAGTGCTTTCCAGAGATGCCTCAGTATGGGGAAGGAAGAGCATAACATAGGTGAAGATAGAGGAGCCTTGTGAGAGCTCTGTGGATACCTAAATACTAGCATATAAAGGGGTCAGATAGGTCCGCAAAGAGGTGCAATTCGGGAGCTATGTAGGGATGTCAGTACAGGTAGCGTAGTGCACAATGTAGCTCTGCAGGCGTGCTATGTGATAGTTCTGTGGGGTGTCTCAGTATTTGCACATATAACAAGATGGAGCAGAGGTACATTGTGATAAATATATGAATGAATCAGTGGCTGCACAGCGGTGCAAGTCAAAGTTGAGGTGCATTGTGAGCTCTAGGGATGTCTGGGTGGTGGGACAGTGGTGTAGGGCACAGTAGAGGTGTATAATGAGAGCTGTGATTATCTCTTAGCTATAGCACACTGGTTCAGGACCTAGTAAAGGTGCAATGCAAGAGCTCAAGGGATGTAAAAGTAGTGGCACTGTCATTGCAGGTCAGAATAGAGGTGGATTGTAAGATCTCTGTGGATATCTGAAAGCTTGGACACTGCAATTCATGCCAGAGGTACATTATGAAAACTCTATAGATCTTTCAGCACTGAAAGCCCAGTGAATGGCATACAACTTGATAGCAGGTGGATTGTCAGAGTTCTGTTAAGGTCTCTGTTTTATCATAGAAGTACATGATACTGGTCTAAGAAAAGGACTTATGTGAGAGTTCCCGCAACTGAAAAAGTAGCACGAAAGTGTAAGGCCTTGATTACAGTTGGTGAGAACTTTTGTATGAGAAGCACAAACTCCTATTTGCCCCTGAAATAGAATTACAAGTTGGGCACAATTTGTATCCACTAAATCTAGCACAAATCAGGCGGGTGTATAGAGTGAATTGTGTGTTAGCACCTCAGCTCAAGAGAAAATACACACATCTTGAACCCCTCATTCTTAGTCTGCAACATAGAATTGAGTGCAGATCCTGAACATGCTAATTACTGGATCCCTCACCACATCCTAGCTTTGCTCACAAGGACGGGAAGGGTAAACTGGACTGGATGCTACCAGTAATGAACAATCATTGGCAAAGCCCATAGGTCGTACCTATGTGAGATCTATTGCCTTTGCAGTAGTGGAGTGGGGTGGCGTGGAGTGGACCGGCATTGAGTGGAGTGGCATTGTGTGGCGTGGAGTGGCATTATTTGCTGAGAAGGAGTGCAGTAGAGTGACATTGTCTGGAGCAGTGTGACATTGTATAAAGAGGCATGGTGGCGTAGAGTGGCACTGTGTAGTATGGAAAGTTGTTCGAGTTGTCACAGAATTGCCTTATAGAACTTCAAAGCTTTGTGCAATTTAATTGCAATTCTAATCCAATATTACCAATTATATCGACATACAATCTATGTAAACATCTGATGCCTTTGATCATAAGCAAAAGAGCTTGTTTGTATGTACAACGCTTCTGCGAGAATTGGTTTGTATACCAATGAAAGCATTTTAGACCAGCAGGGACCTGGGGGCGAAGGAGCAACCTGTATCGTAATGGGGATCAGGAAGATGGAACCAGGCGGGAAGCTACAAATTCAAACAGAAGTAGGAGACATGCTCAGTACTCAATCATGATAGAGAATGGTAGTGAGTAACAAATACCTTGTTGTGAGAAAAGGGATACAAAACAGACTGTCAGAGGTAACCAAAGACATTACAGAGTTGTAAATTGAGAAGCTCTATGATTACTTTCTTAGATGTTGTGGTGGGGGGTTGTTAGGGAAGGAAGCACCACAAACAAGGGGGTAAGGGGAGAAGAAATAGTACCTCAGTTTTAGCATAAGCAGCAGACCGACAATAATTAAAATTAATAAATCTATTCTTGGTCCATGCTTCATAGAAAGCAAAGGAAGTGACACCTGTTTTGCACTGGCAAATTGGGCAACAAAGAAGAGTGACAAAGATGCCAATGAATGGTAAGCAATGGGCGGGTTCCAAGCCCTTTATAGTCAACAATACCCCAGGCAGCGTGCAGAGCATGCACTGTTGGCAGGCGAGACCTAATAAACAAAACCGACAAGCTTTTCAAACTTAGCAGTTGTAGAATTGTTCACAAAGGCATCACAGTAATGAAGTAGAAGGAAACACATACTTATTCTACACAGCATTCCATTCAAATGAGGGGCAATCCTTCCCACTGGCATAACTGTATAGTGCAGCCCAGTGCTAAAAAGATGGTAGGGCCTGCATGCAAAAACACCTGTTTTCTCGCAGTTTTGAACAACATCTAATGCTTATGCACAGCTAGCAGATTGGCACACCATGAATAGACCATGTCCCCAAACGTTACCACATTTAAACTGCAAGCTACACCCTATCAACCATGCACTCCTAATGAGCCCCCAGGCAACCAATGTGAATCAGAGCACACTGCAGCCTCGTCAAGTAAATGAAGTGCTTTATAAATTATACAGTGCAATAGTTCTTTACCTTGGCAGAAGGGGAATCGGGGTAACATTGCCAGCATGGCGGCTGTGTGTGTTAAACTTATTTCGCTGACATCTGCTGTTACCGTGAATGGAACGGAACAAGTTTGAATCCTAGCAGGTTCCACTCAGAATTCCATCCTTTTGATGTCGTTGTTTCCAGCGCTTATAGACTGCGTTATAGAAGGATATATAAAATCAAGTTATAATATTCTTGCCCAAAGCTGGTAGCTTTTTTATCAGAATGAAACTGCACACTTCTCATATATTAGATATTTTGTGGGGAGCAAATGCCTTACCTGTCTCTAGCAGGTTAAATGCGTTATTAAATACACTATCTGCCGTCGGTCTTTGGTTGTAAACTGGGGCCTGATGCTTCACTTCCTATGGTGAAGATTCCAAAACCATCGCTTTATACCATTCAAGTACGTTAACTCTATATTTCTGCGTCCCATTTCTTCTCAGTCTCATGATGGGGTAGCGGGTTCATTATAGAAGTGGCCCAGGCCTCTGCCGCATGAAGATCCCTACCAGTATGGGTAGAATGATTGTTGGGTGGAGGCTACCTGTGTTATGTGGGCAGCCTCCTCTCCAGTGGTTCATCAACACTCTCACTCGTTACCCCAGCACTCTCGGTACTATCCCTGACGAAGCAGGGACAAGCAACAGAAAAACAGTTAGAATACAAAGTAAAAGAATCCTTTAACAAATGTGAAGTTCAGTTCCATGTACCCCAGTCCGAGGTTAATAAAGTGTTGCTGAAGTAGCGGACATTCCAAGACTTTCAGACAGTGACATTAACACAACACATGCAGGGACGGGAGACTGTAGTTAGGAATATTACCAGCACAGCCTGTCTTCTTCGAGACTAATGGCGAGGGTGCAAGAGAAAACGAGAAGCCACAGGAGAAAAAGAACAAGCATTGGCAAAGCCAGTAGGTTTCGCCTGTGGTCACGTGGGAGCTAAAGTATTGTGAGGGCCACAGGAATTATGCGGCTTGAGTAAAATATGCGGCGAGAAAAGGCACATTATGCAGCATAATGCAGCACATTTTGTAATGGTATTACTTCATTATTTCATCATTTTTAAACATGGTAATACTGTCTGGGCATTGATTCCACCTCATTAGTACCAGATTAATACCTATATATAGTAATAATAAGCAACAGAACGGTGACCAGTCCAGCTTTGCAAAGGGTCTTCCACTGCGCAGCAACACGTGTCATTGCATTTTTTAGTAAAGTTTGAATTGTTTGGGCTAGAAACTTTTTTTTTTGTGCTAAAATATGCAGATCACCTATTGCAAATGCATTTGTCTTTGTTAATGTTTTTGTACATAGTAGTTATTAACTTAATTAGTTATTCCAGTGTTTGTGATTTAGTGCCTGACTTAAAGATACTTTACCTCATTTTGGAGCAAGGGATTTCAGATGTGTGTGGACATGGAATGGAGCAGTTAGAACATCCATTCGTTCAATAGGCAATCAACACAGATTAATTAAGCCCATCCATATTCCACTCACGTACCCATGATCCATACATTTATCATCTACTCATAACCAAGGCAACTGGAATAATGTTGTAGGAGGGCCAAATTTTGCGACAGGGTTGAATAAATTATGTGTCCAGGAAAGGCAAATTAAGCAGCTTAATGCGGCACATTTTGTAATAGTGTTACTTCATTATTTTATCACTTTTACACTTGCTAACACTGTATGGGCATTGATTGCACCTCATTAATGCCAGTTTAACAACCAAATGTAACAATAAGAAACAGAAAAGTGACCTGTCCAGCTTTGTAAAGGGCCTTCAGCTGCGTGCAAACGTATTGCTGTATTTTTAGTAACTTTGAACTGTTGAGCATGAAATTATTTTTTCCGCTAAAATCTGCAGAGTATGTGGCAGATGATGGATTATGTGGCAAATGAAGCAAATCTTTTGTTATGCGAAAATTGCTGGGGCCGCAGAATCGAATAATTCCAGTGGCCCTGCTCATAACCCACTATATACAACAGGACTTCTAAAAATTCCACTTTCTTCCTTCCTCACAATATGCCAGAAGCCCCTGCACGTAATTATTGGGATAAGATAGCTGCTGCTCCCGCGAGCAGTGCACTTATAGGCACTTCACGTGCAGTCTGCTGCCCTGCACAGGAAGGGCGGGAAGTGGGGAACAAAAGAAAGAGGGTTAGCAGGGGTCCAGACAGGTGGGTGTATATGGAAGGACGGTTGGGCTGGGAAAATCAGTAACAAACATGGGGTCATGCGAAAAAATGCTTGAAGAAAGCTGGTGCATTCCCGCGTCAGTTTATGCTAGTTTTATTGTGATAACGTGGTATTTTCCCTCGCAAATAGCACTGTGGACAGCCTTATGCCACTGTTTATGGCTGTGATGAAACAAAGACCGTGGAGTCCTCATTAGCCGTCCCCTCATGGGCTTATGGGCACACAGCAGGGCTCCGAGCAGGAGTGCTTGGGGCGGAGATCACCCTTCTTCCATACAGTCAGCACCATAGCTCAGGAAAATGTGAATTCCTTGGGCAACTGCTCTAGTATGGAACCATAAACCGACCAAAATCCTCACAAAGAACCTTTCAATTATATCAGGTAATAAAGGCCAGAGTCTGCTCACAGTTTGTTCCAACTCAACAGAACTGTGGGCAGGGATGGTGTCCACATGTTCAAAGCATGCAGTAGCGGCTGGTAATTTTAGGAAGGGGGGGCAGGTGGGAAGCACACACACATTCATTCACACACGCACGTACATCCATTCACAACACTCATGAACATTCAAACATACACGCACGCAAGCACCAAACATTCATTCAAAAAACACACACTTACCTTCAGTTTGGCGGTCGTAGGACGGTTGGGGCTGCTGCCTTCCCTATCTGGCTGACCTTAGGTCAGCAAGTGGTGGAAGGCAGCAGTCCCAACTTCATCACAGAGTGGGATGGGGTCAGTGAGACTGCTGACCCCACCCCACTCTGTGATGAGGTGTCACTGATTGACACTCGCCCTGAGCGCTTCAGGTCTTGAACCTGAAGCGCCCGGGTCGAAGACAATGGGTGACGCTTCCCCTCATCACCAAGGGGGAGGGCCTCGAGGCACCTTTGCTGAGCTGAGGAGGTCACGCCCATAGGAGCTGTGACCTCTTCAGCCCAGCAAAGTTCAGCTCAGCCAGCCTGGAGTCTGCGCAAATCGCGCAAGTCTAGCTCCTGGCTGCCCGAGCTGAACATTAAGAGTGTCTGTCAGGCTGACCTTTGCTCAGCCTGACAGGTACTCTTCATGAGGGGCAAAAGGTGGGGGGGGTGTGGCCCCTCTGCCCTAAATGAAGGGGCGTGGCTGAAGATGTGTATGAGAGCACTGCATGCACGGTTCTGTGTGTGAATGGACACATGTGTCTGAGCTTATGTGTGCAATGTGCAGCCATGTCGATGTGCCAGTGGATGTGTGTGTGTGTGTATGTGTCCACGCATCTGTGTATGTATGCATATGTGTATGAATACTCGCCCTGTGTGAGTGCGCAACCTGTGTGACTGTTGCTTGCGTCTGTAAGCAAATATACATGCGTATGTGCACACCTATGTAAATGTGTATGTATCTGCATGTGTACACGGCTATGTGTCTTAGTGTATGTGTGTGTACATGTGTAAAACTCGAGTGTGAATGTGCATTATTGAGTGTGTGCCTGTGCACTATGTGTAGGCTGGCCTTGGGGAGCGCACAAGGCTGCCCAAACCACATTTTGAATTTAAAAACCAAGCCGACTCGGTTCTGATTGTGAAACATTTGAGCTCTTGCATCAAACGCAGGAACTTGCATGGGCGGGAGGCTGGGGTTGGGTGGGAGTTAAGGACACACACAGCAGGTTTCCCCTTGCAGGATCGCTTGGGACGAGGATCGCGCTTCAGAAAATTGTGAGTTGTGCATGAAGGCGGCGGAGCCCTCATTAGGTGTCCCCTCAGGGGTAAAGAAAGGTCTATCATTCGCGCATCACTTTGGGAGTCCTGACCTCTCTCCGCTGTAGGACCGTTTCCAGGAATTTTTATCTGGATGGGCCAAGGGGGCGTTCGGGTGGGCCAATGTGTGCCCAGTTTTTAACAATTCTGGATGTAGCCTACAATCGCTAGATATACATTATATTTTCTTCCAAACAGTGATACAGAGCATGTAGAGAATTATTTGAGAGTAAAACTGATGTCTATACTCGCCATGCCCAACCCTCATAATTTCCAGCCGGGCTTTAATAAAAGCACCTGGATACCAAGCAGATTGTAACATTAGTTCAAGTTTAAGGAGATCCTGTAACCACACCCAACTCTGCACTATCAAGGCTGGCTATTAACTCCTTGTGATTTGCCCAACACCTCTTTGCACACTATGATCTTTGTAACTGTTTATTTTCATGTAGTTCTTTTGCTTTTATTAATGAGCAAGTTTAAAAAACAGCAACACATTTCTAACAAAAGAAAGCAATATTCCTGATATCTGAGGGCAGTTTTTATAACTGGTAATTGGTCAAAGAAGTAAACTTTTGGGCATATCACACAGAGAGCCTTGAGGGCGCATTGCCTGCTTTGTGCGCCCTGGGGTACTAGGGTATTACAGAGGGGGGCTGTTTCTGTAATACTGAGGACTCTGGCACACATGTAGAACCAGCGCTATCTTCATAGGGCATTCCCTCATTTCCATGGAGCATGGCCCCATGCAAATGAGGCAATAACTTTACCTCTCTGCTCACCCCATATCATGGATGTGGGCACAGGGGCAAATAGACCCTGAAGATACCCACTGACAAAACGCCACAGTAACATGGTGCACAGTCTGTGTGCCTTCTTAAGACAGCCTTCTGAATGGGGCTAAAGGGCTACCATGGACCACCCCAAGACATCACCCTGCAAGCTGATGCAGGCACTAACTGCACCTACTTGCAAGGGGATCTCACTCCCCTCTTTAAATTGCAGACAGCATTACACCTGCATTGTGAAATTCGATTTCTGTACTTACAAACAGCCGTTCCGTAATTCAATGAAATACTGCCCCCAGGGCAGGCACGGGTTCCCAGCATCCTGAGGGCAGTGCATTAATTATAACAGGGTACATGGTCCCTGTTTGCACCCAGTGCACCTGTTTAAAGGTGCGCAGTGAAATAAACATGGACAGTGCTCCTTATCTGTAATACAGGCCCTGTTGTTCTTTGAATACTCTTACAAACAAGGCCATACATAAGTATGTTGTGAGCTCCATCTTATGAGATAAACTAGTCAAATTCTTTTTCCACTCTTTGTGTGACAAAAAGGTGTGAGGACAGGAGATAGTGTCGATAAGGTGCTTTTGCAGGCTGCAGTTGTAGTTGCAATCCCTATAACACTGCAGATACATACATTTCAGGAAGTAGTGGAAAAGCTTCAGCATAATCATGCACAAGTTCACAAATCGCAATATCTGCACCAGTGTAACTCCTCAAGGTGTGGTGAGATGTGTGTCTTCAGGGTGTGGAAGCATGAGGGTGGGGTAATACTGACCTTCAGGAGCAACACCGCCCAGTGAAAAGACTCCTGGTGGTCTTCTGAACTAGGACCCACACCCACTCACACCACGCTTGCAATCTTGGCGTCATCCAGGACAGAAAGGTCCCCATAAAAAAACATATCAAAGACAGCCTCTTCCGCCACCTTCCTCACCCTTTGCATGCTCTGTAAGCTCTTCAAATGACTCCCAGTCAACACCAGACGAACAGTCACTCAAGCCCTTGTCACCAGTCTGCTGGAGTATGATAATGGACTCTGCATAGGAATCACCATACACCTCCTGAGGAGACTACAGATCATACAGAATTCAGTGGGCAAACTCATCCTCCCCAAATGGACTCACACCAGCCCACCTCCAGAAGCCCCACTGGCTCCCCAATCAGAAGAGATGTCAATTTAAGGTGCTGATCCACACCTACAAAGCCCTTCACAATCGAGTACCAGCATACATCAACCACTACCTGAACTTCCACCAACCTTCCGCTTCCCTCTCCCTCCCACTCACCTCCTGCATCCCCCGAACCTCACGGTGAAATCCTAGCATGACTTCTCCCTTCACCTATGGACCTCATTCACTTCTGAGATTCAGGAAAGAACTCAAGACCTGGCTGTTGAATTGAGCACTCAAAGCAGCAATGTCCCTAGCATCTGGATACCTTCGTGGGAGATCAGCTGTGCCCTATAAATCCTGTTTGACTGACTGATTGAAAGCAAACAAGCACTATTTAAGAAATGTGCCTAAATAGAACACATGATTTTTTTTTTTTTATTGTACACATTTAGTTTTAATACAGCTGTATAAAGTATATGCTGTGATGTACGCCGACACTATCCATTTACCTGAAAATCATACTCTGTGGCTACAGTTTAGCGATATAAATCCTGTGGAATAAATTATTATTTTCTGATGTACGTATGGATAATTAGCCTTAATGCCACCTTGTGTATATCATGCCACATTGTATACCACTTGGTGGGCTTTTATTGAGCTGGATTTTGATCAATGTCATTACTAATACATGTGAAAAGTAAGATCATTATAAACAGAACCCCTGAAATCATACCATGGGGAGGACCGAATTATGCAGCAGTGTTGACATAAGCAGCAAGGAAAGACAAATAATGCAGTTAATGAGGCACATTTTGTGATATTATTACTTTATTATTTTGTCATTTTGTTTTTTACACATCACCCCCTGGGCATAAATTGCATCTCAGTAGTATAAGTTTACCACCCAAGTATAGCAATAAGCAACAGAAACCCTTTCAGCCTTTGCCAAAGTCCTTCAACTGTGCAGCAGGCTTTGCAGTATTTTTAGCAACTTTTCATCCATTTGAGCAAGAAACTTTTTTTTTAAACTGCAGATTATGCATCAGATAGTGGATTATGTGGCTAATGCTGCAAATCCATATTTGTAGGGAAAACACCATAGTCACAAAATTGCATAATTCCTGTGGCTCCGACTAGATCCTAAAAATGTGCAATGTACTGCAACAAGATATCAGAATATGAAATGTGCATGTTCATAACCCCGCCACTCTGGTGGGAATAAACTCAGCCCAGCACAATTCTTTACTTGAGATAAAACATGTATTTACTTTACCACAGCATCTAGCAGAGAATAGACAAACATGTTCTAGTAGGCATTGCAGTTCCACATTATGACTGCTCATTCAATGAGGCATGAACTGCCACTGTCTGAATAGTGTAATGCATGTTCCATTTGACAGTTTATTACTGTACGCATACTACACTGACGAAATTACACAAAACTCTCCGTACCCCCACACAGAAACAGCCATAATTGAGGTGCAGAAGCCCATTCATAGTACTGAGCCCTGGTGCCACTGCACCTGTTGCATCATTTGCAGGAAAACTCTGCCCCCACTGCCTCAACACATACCACCCCGATGCAGCTTCCCTCAGACACAAGCTAGGGTTGCCACCAGGCTGTTTTCTTTTTTGTACTGGTGTGACCACTATTTTAATGTCTCAGCCAGTTCAAATATAGGGAGAATAATCTAAAGACAGCACTTTTGTCCCTACCAGTACATAAGTAAAACAGTTACTATCAAAACAGTTACTTTTAAAATGTAATCTAGAGGTCCTTTGACGATCCCTGACTGATAATTAAGGCAAACATAGTGAACAAAGATCACGTTTTGCCCTCCACTTGGGAGGAGCATTTAGCAGGTGCTTTCTCCGTGGCCTCTTCTGCCCTGACTGGAAAGGTCCGCTAGAACCGGGCCTGCTCCGCTGGTTCAGGTGCATCTGTAATGCAACTGGTGTTAATGTAAAGCGCACTGATACCTTGGATCGAGTTTGTGCTTTATAAAATTGCAAATAAAAGAAAAAAAGAACGAACAGCAGGAGGGGGTGGTAAACAAATACAAAGGAGTGTGGGTGAAAGATGGGGACAAGAGGATATATAGGGTGCATGTCTCTAAGTAAAAACACAGCTGAGAGTGGGGGTAGAGCGGGAGTGCAGATGGCATACTCGTTTAGTAAATTAACAAAAAAGTACCTGTAAAGTGACAGTAGCTAGTGAAAGGATACTGGCCGAAGCAAGTGAGGAGTGGCCAGAAGGTGTACTTGGTCCCAGCTCCTTCAATGGCAGGGATGGCAAAAGTAGCATGAAGTGAAAGCAGACGACCTGCTGACGACATGCTAGCCAGTAAGAAGCAGGTAAATCAGAGCGATGTTGGAATCAACCAATGGTAACTAAGGAGATGGTTTCCAAGTCCCTTTTAAGATTCAGTTTTTGTTTTATTATTCAAAAGACTTCACAAGCTCAGCGCAAGCCCTGTGCCGGCAAAACCTAAAAATTAGCTTCTTTATTTGCAGCTTAGGTATAGTTTAAAAACACAACCATACGGAATCTTGCCCAGTGCTTGAGGAACAAACATTGACAAAGCTAATAGCTTTCAACAGATAACATCTGAGATCACTTCACTGGCTGTCAATTGACTAAAGATGCACTTTCAAGGGTCTTTGCTATTGTCAGAAAGCTGTGTACTCGGAGAAGCATGCTAAGCATTACATCTCAGCTCTCTTTCAGAAACAAGCCCCAATCAGAGCACTAGGATGCCTCTGCTGTTAAAGTGCCTACATTCAGGAAAGCCAGGATGGAAGGTAGAGCATTTGCAGTTGTGACAGCGAAACGCATGAAATGCCCAGCCTTTCTCACTCAGAGTGGAAAAAAGACCTGATGCCTTTCAGAAAAGATGTCAAAATGTTTTTATTTTAACCGTTCTGACTCAGATATATCCAGATCCCAGTATCAGCGCCAGGAAAACGTAGGACATTTGCACGCTTAATAAAACTTAAACTATAACCACCAAGCATGCGTGTGCATGTGCACAGGCCATCTGTGGAGGGAAAACACATTGGCAAAGCCAAAAGGTCGATCTGAGCTATTGCCTTTGGCAATGTTTGTCTAATTTCCAATTATAACGTGTGCATCAGCTATGTTCGAATTGTTAATTATTAAAAGCATAGTGTAATTAGAAAGGCACACATGCGCAAAACTCCCAGACAGCTGCCACATGTGCGTGCCAATGTCATGACGTACTGACAATTTTGCAATTTTTTAACATCTTTATTTATTGTATTATGTATTTGTACAAACAACATACAGAGGCAATCCCAACCCTCCTCCAACCAGTAAACAGTGCCGGAATGAAATCCATAATAAGTGCAGTCCCATCATTCAAGAATTTATGTACAAGTGGGGTTATCACAGTGCAGTATTCTTATCCCCTCACAGTCCCCTGACTCCCCTCAACCTCCCCCCCCCCACCCCCCCCCAGGACAGGCCGTCCATAACTATCCAAGGACAAGGGCTATCATAGAGGGGCCCCCTCCCTCCCCCCCAGTGTGGGGAACAGAGTGTCCGGCTCTCATTCCGTGAGAGGGATGCAGCCTCCTACATAACTTCTGTCTGCCGACTCGCCCCCGTGAGACAGATCCCCTCCCCGGAGTCCACCCAACTGCGCCGTAGGTCAGCCCTTTTGCTCTTTCGTCACCTCACTCATTCCTCCATACCTGCCATCCATGCAACCGCTGTAGCCCCCCGTCCCCCCCCCGTTTGCCGTCCAGTGAATCACAACTTGCCGTTTTGCCAGGAGGAGCCTCAGTTGTGCAAACCGTCTCTGCATCCTGCCATCCCTGTGGGTGGAAGGAAACAAGCCCCTATTAACAAAGCTTAATCGAGGGATCATGGAATATCCTTGTCATGTTCCATAATTTACCTATAAACTCAGCCCAATATGATACCATCTTGGGGCACTTCCAACTCGTATGCAGGAAATCGGCCTGATCTGTTTTGCATCTGGGGCACTCCTGGGGTCGTTGGGGGTAAATACGGTGCAACCTCACAGGTGTGAAGTATGAAGGACCTGGAAATGCGACGTTACTGGATACCTCCCTCACTTGGGCACACACTTGGCCCCATTATCTGTCTGTAGGGGCTCCGGTAAGTCCTCCTCCCAACCATGTCACACTTGCATGACTAGCGGCCTGTCTTGTTTTAATGCTGCATAGAGCCTGGAGTCAGTTCTTACTTGGAATCCCCCCTCTAGTAGTACCATCAGCATCTGTGAAGTTGCTGGAACTGCAGGAAACCCAGTCCATATTTCCCTAATTGTCCTAGTCAATTTAGCAAACTGCAAAAACTGCCCCACTTTCACTCCAAAAGACTTCAGAGCCTCTTGGGAATAGATCTCCCAATGCGGTACATCCTTGCTCGGTACATCCTTGCTCCGTCCACCATCTCTTGGACATATCATCACTGATGTGTAAAACGGCTAAAGCCATTCCAATGGATGTCCCCTGTTAAAGGGAGGTGCCCTCAAGATCCGCCTCGCCATTGATTCCCACATCTTTGCCATTTGATGCACTATGCAAGGGCATGCGGTCAGTTGGCGTGCTCCTGTCAGGAGGCAGATTGGAAAGATCTCTGCCTCTCCTCCATACCAGCCAACAGTCCCTTCTCCTGATTGTCCTCTGACAAACAACAGCACACTGCATGTTGGATCTGAGTTGCCATATAATATAATTCCAGGTCCATAAGGCCCAATCCACCTTTCTCAGGATCCAGCTTGAGTATCATTAGTCCTAAACCACTCTTCTTCCCCACCCAAAGCAGCGACACCAGTAGGCTGTCCTGATTTTTAAATATAGTGTGAGCTATTGGGTCTATGGATTTCTGCAGTACATAGAGGCACAGTGGAAGAAACACTATTTCTGCAACCCCTACTCTGTCAATTGTGGACAAGGTAATCGTATTCCAAAAACGTACTGAGATCTGGAGACCTTGCACCACTCTATTTACATAATAAGCTGTCTGCTGTTGGGGAGTGTGCACCACCCGAATGACCAAATAGCAGAATTTATCCTTCCCCCACCAAATTCCCATCTGCGTTAGCTTCTCCACTTGGACAGTGGACAGCCACGCTAGTGGAAACAATAAATATTAACCCTGATTGTGTCATCCTGAGGCCTCTCCAAATGTCTGAAGCTCTGTAAGAAGCTTTGTGATGGAACGCTGTGGTTGCATCAAGTAAAGATGATATAATCCACATATAATGACATCACATGCATAGTATTCTCCACCTCTAAGCCCCACTCAGCCAATGCCACCCATAGGTGAATGGCCAATGGCTCCACCATCAGGGAAAATAAAAAGGAGGAGTACAGGTACCCTTGTCTGGTCCCCCGCTCGATCACCCAGCTGCTGGAGACATATGCTCTCATACGGACTCATGCGGTATGGTGCAAATGTAACAGTGGAACTCACTGCAAGAACTTGACCCCAACTCCCATCCGCCTCAGAACCTCCATCATATATCGCCAATCTAGCTACTCAAACACCGTTTCCACAGCTAAGGCCACTAGCGTGCCCTCAGAGTCCGACTCATGGAGCATATGTACAATGTGTGTTAATATTCATCATGTTACTTTGTGTCAGTATAAACCCACATTGTTCCTCATGCACCAGAGCCCCCAGTACGGGCTTGACTCTGTTGGCATGTACTTTTGGTAATACTTTGATGTCCATGTTTATCATAGACAATAGCTGATAGGATCCTGGTAATAAGGGGTCTCTGTCAGGCTTGGTCAACATGATTATGGCCTCCATCATCATAGTCTGCAGGAGTTGGTCTAACTTACAGGTCTCCTGGAATACTTCAAGCAGATGCACCCACAGCGGGTCAGCAAAAGCTCAGTAGAATGCCTGCGGTAGCCCATCCACCCAGGGGGCTTGTTGTTTGGCAGGCCTCGTATCACTGCTCAAAGTTCCATATCTGTAATACCTGCCTCTAATGCAAGCTGGCTATCGTCTGGCAGGTTGGGGAGCCTCACTCCAGGCACACAGCGCCCATTGGGTTAACTGGGCTTCAGACCCCCCGTCGTGTGCTTTAGCCAGGGCTGCAGCTTAGTGTGTGCTTGTCTCAGACAGGACAATGCTTGGGAAGCCCGTGTCGGAGCAAACATTTTTTTAAAGAGACACTTTCAGCTTTCCCTCCTGCTAGAAAGTGCCGTCAGGGGAGGGTGGGGCGGAGGTCACCAGAAATGCTTTGTCAGGGCTAATAGGCGCTATATAGAATTACAATTGCAATAAAATGCTAGTTCACAGACCCCATGGTGGGGGCTTTCACTGTGCATGGCAATGTGCTTTAGCATTCCTCATTGAGACACTGCTTGCCCATTAACGATGTGATGGCGGAGGCAGCATTTGCACTTGAAAGGTGACCTCTGCCTTGTTCCCAATCTGACTGTTAACTGAGATCTTAAAGGAAAAGAAAGTACAAGTAACAAATTATATTGTGTGCAGGGCTACTGGAATTATGCAATTGTGCGTTGCAGCGCTTTTTGCATAACCATAGAGTCACCACATTTGTCACATAATCCATTGTCTGCTGCATAATCTGCACATTTGAACAACAAAAAATATGTTTCTAGCTAGAATGGTTCAAAAGTTCCTAAATACGTAGCAACACGTGTTACTGGGCAGTGGAAGACCCTTTGCAAGGTCTGACTGGTCACCTATCTGTTGCTTACTGTCTTATTTGGGTTATATGCGTGTACTAATGAGGTGGAAATAATGCCCAGATAGTGTATTAAGTGTAAAAATGACATAATAATGAAGTCACAGTGTCACCAAATGTGCCACATCGGTGACATCTGGCTTGGTATCAGAGACAATAATTCACATTAACACAAGCAAGGGACTCTCAGAGGTTGAGTGGGAATGATATCTGGGCAAATACACTGAACCAGCTCCATTCCCCACTAAAGCAATGAAGTAACCTGGGGCCACAAAACCTGTCTTTGGGAATTAAACATTCTCGTGCCATATTTGTTTTCATAAAGACACACAGACAACATTTATTGATATTGACACACCAAAATATTGATATCATATATATTGACCATCCATTTCAATACGAGGCTAGATATGAAATAAGTTCCCTGAAGTTCTGAAAATCATGGTTACCCAATGGGCTGGTCCTTCAAGCACCGCCCCCAAGAAAATGTGATTTAGTACCCTGAGATTTCCACTGTGACTCCTACTTAGTCCTTGACAAGGTGAACTCAGCCACTCCCTCATACCGTGGAACACCCCCCCCTTTGGTCAACCAGTAGGCCAGACCCATAACCATTCCAGAGCAACACAAAACAGGACACCCTTGGCACTCTTTGGAAGATGGACCAGGGTAACCTGGCCATATCTTGGACCCTTGGTGCTAGACCATCTCCTAAATCACCCCTGGGCAGTACATATTGGCAGCCAAAATATAGCTTCTGTAGCGCCGAAACTACAGCCACGTGCAAACCACTGCTCCACTACTCCTCCATAGGGTAATAATCAGAGGCAAATCTGGAATTCAGCTGACTATATAAGGGTTCTGTTTTCACTCGGGCCATTGCCCCCTCTCTGGATCCTGCTGAAAGTTTGAACTCTCACACACAATGGCCATGTTTATCATAGACAATGGCTGATGGGCACCACCTCCCTTCTCCAACTGGTCCCTGCCTAAATGCCGCTGGCTCCATCATGGAGCCATTTTGATTATATTAGTTTTTTGTCTTTAGCTTTTCTGCTCAGGTCCACTTTTTCTTTCTCATGCACTGCAGTGCATTTTACTTCTACTACATCATCCATAGACAGACACCTGGGCTTAAGCACTGTTCATTCTTTCATACTACTCTCTGTCCCTGTAGTCACGCACTCCATATACCGCTCTTTTTTTCCTGTTTCCCAGGAACCTAAAACTAAAGTTGGTTGCACTTCGAGAGATGCACCAGCATACCTAGAAGACATAAGTGAATTCCTGCACAGATAAAATTAGTTCCTGCACATGAGAGTAGTCACAAACAGACGCCTCCTATTGAAAAGTGGAGCTCATTCATTGATAGTTTATCTTTTTTTCATGGTTTTATATAGCACAAACTCGATCTAAAGGTAATGGAGCACCAGTGACATTACACAAGGTCACATTTATCTTTTCAGCACAGGTAGATTAGGCGATTTGCCCAGAATCAGAATATGTTGAGCCGGCACCAAGACTCATCAGTGTCTGTTCAGATGAAGTGATGTGAGCTCCTTACTGGCTGGTGGTGCCAACCAGCTGGACTTACAGCTTCCCAATGTGAGGGGGCCGCAGATTCATGGGCATGCTCACACCCTACCACATACATGGCTCTTTGCCCAGGTCCCCATCTGGGTATCCTCAAATCTATCAATCTAATCATTCAGCAGAGTATCTAGTGCTAGTGATACTCACCATAACAATATTCAATCTACTTCTTACACTGCTTCAGCTCCCTCATAAGCATGTCTGACAACAGTATTTTCCACAATGTATTTCTGGTGCAGCATATGCACTTTTAAATTTTGGCCTCTAACATTCAGAGAAAAAGACACAGTGACTGAGTGTAAATGTGGCCTTGTCAAGTAGCTGAAGTTTTGTGAAATATATTTAACCTAAAACTCTCAAACAAAAACTGGCTTTATAGTTGTAATTTGCAAAATTGGTCCTTCTCTATCACAACAGCACAGAGCAATTTCAAGAAAGGTTTGTATTGCCCAAAACTGAAACATACCCCAGTTAGAAGGATACTCTTCTTCTGGACCATGATCTCTGTTCCACCTGATAGGTACAAAGGAGATGCCTCACTATTAATAAATCATTACATTGTTTAGAACTATGTAATTATTTATGTGAAATAGCATGCTATACTTTAATCTATAGTGAATATGCACATAGACAAACCTGAACTTTAAATGAGTGATAACGTAATCAAGGTGTGACCTCTAATAAATATCTACATACCACAATAATTTGTTTTCGGTCTACTCAGGAGACATCAGGAGGAACACAACATAGATTTAAGCCCTCACTTGATGTATGCAATATTGCTTTATATTCCATTACTTCTCATAATATACAACACTTGGTTGCTCCCCACCCAAGAATGTGCTGTAACAATACAAACATATATATGTTTTTACATTGTGAAGTAATCCTGCTTACTCCACTTTGTGAATGCTCCTTCCATTTGAGCTCTTTGCAAAAGGCCTTATTTTATGACCTTCAGATCGAAGTCCCTTATAATTTTCTTTACCCCAGTGCATGTGTCACTTTTATTAGAGTTCATGTAAGCTTACTTCTTGATGTCTGTAGGAACACTTCCTTGTGTTTATTGGACAATCCTCCATTCACATCATCTTGTTCCATGTTAGTATTTGTTTATTATGTGTATTTAGTTGCTTTTGGTAAGAGAAAACACCTTTCCAATAAGGCTTCAGGGCTTTCTTTACTGTGTGTCAGACATGCACACATGCAGAAGACTTGCCTAAAACCAATCGTCTTGCAGACATCCGATATTCGCATGTGTAGTGTATACTCTCGAAGATACAGCAGTGCTCACTTGCTGAGTGGAAATTAGAGGCAGAGTCTATAGATTTGGCTATGATGTGCTGAAGCATGAAAATACAAACATGCACAAATGCTGCTTGCTTGCATTTGCACATTAAGCCCAGACATATTGGCATGTGAGCTCTCATACTGGCTCTGAGGATGTGTTCATGCACATTGTGTGACATGGTAGCCCCACCACTGTGGCTTGAAGTACTACCCCCACCCTGGAAGTTCGGGTCTAGTTGCGTCCCTGCCTCAGTTCCACTAGGAATCTTTGAATGGGTAGTGCCAGCCCTGTCTCGGGCTTTCATAAGTCTTCGCTAAATAAGAGCTTGTTTATCGTCCTCTGAGTGAAGATCATCCTGGCACAGGGGCATAACAAAGCCCCTGCAGTGCAAGGGGGGTGGTGCCCCGAGCTCCAGTGGGCCTCCTCAGTTTAGTACTCTGCCCTGAGAGTTCCTGTGTGAATCCGGAGGGGGGCCCCTCCATGTACTGTGCGGGGGGAGGGTGCTTAAGATTTGTTATGCCACTGTCCTGGCATTTTGTCAGGTAAAAGCCAACCTCATGGGTGGGGGAGTCTCTCTTGAGCAGCGAGTCGCTCTTGCTATTTTTAATTTGCCATTTCAGCATGGTGGGTGGTCATATTGGAGAAGTAAATTCTCCCAAAAAAATAAGCCTGTGAATCAAAACACATAAAAACGAGCAGCCTAGTAGCATTGCGCTGCTGCTGGATTGAGGTCTAGCAAAAGAGCAGTGCGTGTGCACAGCCACAGAAAAACAGCCAGCAGAGACTGGATGAACCTTTCTTTCTCTATTTCACACCCTTTTACCTGCACCTGAGACGTCATACTAAGAAACTCTTAAACAAATTGAAATACTAATCACTGATGGACATTGAACACATCAGGCCGCATAACCAATGAACTAGAGAAAACGTTTCACCAATCCGGGGCATCATTTAGTCAGTCAACTAGTTCCTACCGGGTGTTCCTTTAACACAAAGCCATACAATGTTAGTAAAACCCAGGTAGTCCAATTCACCAGCATCATAGAGACCCCACAATGGCTGTCAACTGCTTGTCAGCAGCAAATACAGATGGCATGAGCAGACATAGGAAACAACATCAGAGCCACGAAAATTAAAACCATCCTTAAGAAACATGCTTCATTAAGCTGCCTGCCATTCACTAAGTCACCTGGTAACAATCATCCTAAGAACAGTCTTGTAAGTACTTCACGAAGCTATGTTTCAGGTCATCTTCCCATTATAATCAGTAGCCCTTCTTTTAGAGAAATTACGTATGTGTATGGCAATAGGCAACAAGAAAAACAAGTTATATCTAAGGGCAGGCAAGACAATAGAGTGTGCCTGCTGATCAGAACACTCTAATGCAGGTACCATTTGGTCCAGCATCTACCTCTGATAACTCCAGCTGCCATAAAAATCACCCGGGGCACCCTCTAGTGCCATGACATCAGCCTTCATGGTCAGAGTGTCAGGATCGAGGACCTTTATTGCAGGTTGGACTATAATCTACTAACAGCTCCTTCATTAACTAAAGACCCGTTCATTTTCTGGCAGGAAATGAACAAATCATCATAAATTATAATTGTGGCATTATATCAACACTTTTACAAGAAGGAAGTTAAAGTGAATCTGCTGCAGTCAGTGGCATCCGCAAGTACTAAAATTGATAACTAAGTAAGGGTTCTGTCCACAACTACTACACATTCAAAGGCATATATTCAACAACCACATACCCCACGGAGTTCATTCCTTTTTTAATCACATTTTGGATTGTATTGAAGCCATAGACAAACCAAAAACTGGCATCACAGCACCAAAGAGGTACATGAAGAACTGAAACAATCTTACAGCTTGCACATCAAAAATTATCATTGCCTAGAATTCTGTTTCTGAGGAATAATTTATTAATCAATCAATCAATACTTCTATAGCGCGGCTTATCATCGGTAGAGTCTGAAGGCTCTGATTATGGTGTGCTGCTCACTCTAATAGACAGATCCTTCCTGAACTGAATCAGCGATGCGGTCTGCCCGAATTTGAGTGGTAGTGTGTTCTATGTCCTAGCTGCAAGGTAGGAGAAGGATATTCTCCCTGCTGTGCTTTTTTGGATTCTGGGAATGGCTACAAGGGCAAGCTTGGAAGAACGGAGTCGTCTGCTGGGTGCGTGGAAGGTGAGGCTGTGGTTGAGGTAGGCCGGTCCTGTGTTGTGTAGTGCCTTGTAGGTGTGTGTCAGAAGCTTGTAAGTGATGAGTTTGTTGACCAGGAGCCAGTGTAGGTCTTTGAGGTGGGAGGAGATGTGGCTGTGTCAGGAGATGTCCAGGATGAGCCTGACTGCTGCATTCTGAATTCATTGTAGTCAGGATTGCAGTTTCTTTGTGATGCCGGCATAGAGTGTGTTGCTGTAGTCCAGTTTGCTATTGGCGAGTGTGTGGGTGACTGTCCTCCTCGTCTCATGGGGATCCACTTGAAAATCTTTCGAAGGAGTCGAAGGGAGTGGAAGCGCGAGGACAATATGGCATTGACTTGATGGGTCATGGACAGAGAGGAGTCCGAGCTGATGCCTAGATTGCGTGCGTGGTCAGTGGGGGAGCGGGCGTTTCCCAAGGTGGTAGGCCACCAGGAGTCGTTCCAGGCGGAGGGGGTGGAGCCAAGTCTGAGGATCTCTGTCTTGTCTGAGTTGAGTTTGAGGCAGCTGGCTTCCACTCAGGGAGTGACTATCTTTGCTGGATCATCAGTCAGGGAGAGGATCAGTTGGGTATCGTCAGAGTAGGAGATGATGTTTAGGCTGTGTTATCTGATGATTTTAGCGAGTGGTGCCATGTAAATGTTGAAGAGTGTCAGGCTGAGTAAGGATCCTTTTGGGTTCCAATGTGAATGATGGTAGTCTGACACTCTCTGTTCTTCAGGTAAGGAAGGATCTGATCTGTTCTAGTGCTTCATCGTGGATGCCGGTGTTGTGGAGTCTGGCGCAGAGTGTGGAGTGGGAGACGTTGTGAAATGCGGCAGAGGGGTTGAGGAGGATGAGTGCGGCCGTGTCTCCGTGGTTCAGTATGGCGCGTATGTCATTGGTGGTTGCTAGGAGTGCTGTTTACGTACTACGGTTGCTCCTGAATCCGGATTGGGATGGGTCTAGGATCTGGTGTGTCTCGAGGAATTCAGTGAGTTGCTGATTGACAGCCTTTTCTGTTACTTTGACTGGGAAACGGAGCAGAGAGATGGGTCTGTAGTTCCTCAGCTCCCTTGGGTCGGCAGTAGGTTTTTTGAGTAGCGGGTTGATCTCGGCGTGCTTCCAGTGGGATGGGAAGGTGACAGTCAAGAAGGATCAGTCGATAGTCCGGCAGAGCCCCATATTTTCTTGTGTTTTTGGGGACATACCCTGGATGTATATACATCTGCCTTTCTGACACACAAGTTAATCCTGTGGGCCTATTCCTGCTGGGGTGGAGGACCAGTGTCATGCTATGCCATATTTGCCCAACAAAAGCCCGAACACTTCCAGAACTATGGTGGCCCATGGACCTCCCCATTTATCAATTAGCCCTAAAAGTTTCATTCTGGGGTCAACTACAATGGCTCATCCAAGTGGATAAAATATATTTGGGCCAAGTATCTCTGTATAATAGGACATCGCCACACTGTGTGGTAAAAGGTCCCCAATTCAGTTTGGCACCTAAGGCAACTGGGGTCTGGATCTTGCTGCATCTTACTGAGCTTCGAGGAAACTGTAGTATACCCTCTGTAGATAGTTCAGCTGGATAGGGTGAGGTCTTGTTGAGCTCGCCAGTATCCTCAGAGCCATTCTTGCCTTCACCTAGTAAGCCTTGTCTAGTGGACCAATATCCTGCGCCCACCTATCCTGAAGTGCCGCCACGGGATCAAGGGTGTTACTTACCAACAAGCAATAGAGTCTTGAAATACTCTTGCTCCTAAAGGCAGATAGTGTGACGTGAGCCGGTAGGGGATTATTTCTGGGAAGTTTAAGAAGGGTGCCTCTGTGTGCATCCAGTGCATGTCACAATTGTAGGTAGTGGCAGTATTGCATGTGGTGCATGTTATAGGTCTCCACCAGGAATGAGAAGGCGTGGATGTGGCTCCCCTCCTAAAAATCCCTCAATGGTGAGATTCTGATGGTATCCCAAGTTTTAAAGCCAACAAGCTTGGCCGTGTGTTCCAACCATGAACCCTTCCATAGAGGTGTTTTTGCTGTCGGTATCTTATCCCATTTGGTCCATTGGAGGGCAGGGTGCTAGCAGGCCAGAAGTGTTGAAGGGGTTGTGGGGAGAGTGGAGCATGTGTGTGTCCCATACAGCAGGCAAAGCATGCCATATTGTTCAATGCACTCTAACTCCACCTCTGCCGTAGGGTGGTTGTTGTCACAGAACATCCAGTCATGGACTGGGAGTATTTGGCTTGTCCGTATTGGATATCTGGATGTATGCAACACCCATGCCACCTTCATATGGTGATAAGACACATTTCCTATATGAAATGCAAGGTTGTTTGCCTACCATAGAAACCTTAACATCAACATGCATAATGTTTGGAAAAAGGGCTGTGGCAGTTCATGAGGAATTTTTTTGGGGGTATAACTATATAACAATTGAGGAAAAGAGATAATTTTAAACAGAGCCCCTCTGCCTGCCACACTGATTGGCAAAGTTCATATTTTGATATTATGATGTATTCAAATGAGCAGAAGCACAATGATAAAATCCCACGCCTGCTGTTTGTCCAGAGTTACCACTATGACTAGGTATTTAAAATGCTCAGGCAACCTGTTTACAGGTGTACAGTTTCGAAGGCCGGAATATTCCCCAGAAACAGGAAAGTAGGTAGTCTTCATTCAGTTTATGGATAAGCCAGAGGCCTTGCTGTAGATGTGCACTATGTGCATTAATCGGGGCAGTGATTGTGGGGGTGGGGGTCAATTGTGACTATTTAGAGGTCATCCGAATATAGGGAAACTGTCTTCCTGCATGGATGACCATGAGAATATGCAGAGGTGCACCGCTAGGGGTGTAATTGTTAATAAAAACTTAAGCTGGGACAGAGGGCATCCTTGTCTGGTGCCTTGTTTAATTGGAAAGGGTTCAGACATGGCACTGTTCACCCTGATACATTCTCAAATCTCCATATGCAGTAGTGCTATGTAGCGGGGGGAAAGCAGGGCTGAATTTCATCCGGGAGGTGAAACATGAAGGGCCAATGCACTGACTCAAAAACATTTTTGAAGTCAATAGAAACTACGGCCTCCCGGTAGTGCAGGGATCTGGCCATGATTGGGTTCAGTCTCCTGTGGCAGTGTCTGGTACTATGATGGGGTAGGAAGCCATTTTGTTTGTAATCTGAGATTACCACCAGTAGTCTGTTGGCCAACACTTTGGCAAGTATCTTGGCCTTTAGGTTCATTAGGGATGTAGGGCTGTATGAGCCCCATTTGTTAGGAGGCTTGCTTGTCTTCAGTGTAATGGAGATGGTTGCTCCTCAGAGCTCCTGTGACAGCATCCAGTCCTGTGTGCTGCCTCAGAGATCCTCAGGAGGTGTGGAGTGCGGTGAGAGGAGTACCTCTGGAACACTTCCAAGGGGAGCCCGTTACGTCCAGGGGTCTTCTTGTGTCGTAGACATGTGAGGGCCTTTCATATTTCTCCCTCACTGAGCGACTCTTCAAGTCACTGACGATCCACTAGGGGGAAGGTTTGAATAGGTAATCAGTCTACAATTCGGCTCCTGCACACTGGTGTGGGTAGGACTCACGCTGCATAGTGGGATATGAATTATCTTGAAAATTCCAGAGTGATGCCCAGGGGCTTTTAACTCGTTGCCTCAGCAGCTTTCAGGCCTATAATGAATTACAGAACCAGGTCTTAGTTGGACCGCCAATGTAGGACCTTTCTGGGCTTATTGCCCACCTCGTATATGCAAAATTGGGAGGAGGGAGCAGCTGAGGCAGTGGACTCCAGCAGTTTTTGCTTCAATGAGAGGTGAGTCAAGACCTTAGAGTTCTTTAAGTGATCGTCATGAGTTTCGGTCAGTTGGGCCTACACGTCCTTGATCTGTGCTTCAAGGTCCTACAGCTCTCAGGGTGTTCATGCATACCAGTATTAGACAAACTGTGTTCTCTCCGAAACATCCTGCAAACATTGTTAAAGGACTCAAAACATTCCATATCTGATAGGGACTTCTAGTTGCAGATTCCTTACCTTCGGATTCAGCCTGGCGCCTGGGGGAAATTCTAAGATTTTTCTCGAGCAGTACCCCAGTGCTGTTAAGGGGTGTCGATCAACTCCACGTCAGTCATTGGCATTATGCTAGCTGGATATGACCTCGCAGATCCTATATAGATGTCACCACGGCGTGCTGACGTCAGTTCTTTTCTTTCCGCGCCAGCCTACTGTAGGAGGCTGGCCTGGTTTGTAGGGGGTACCAAGGGGTACTTACACTCTGTACCAGGTCCAGTTATCCCTCATTAGTGTAGAAGAGGTGTTTCTAGCAGCTTAGGCTGGTAGAAAGTAGCTATAGCTGAGCAGCTTAGGCTGAACTAGGAGACATGCAAAGCTCCTACTATACCACTGGTGTCATATGCACAATATCATAAGAAAACACAATACACAGATATACTAAAAATAAAGGTACTTTATTTTTATGACAATATGCCAAAAGTATCTCAGTGAGTACCCTCAGTATGAGGATAGCAAATATACACAAGATATATGTACACAATACCAAAAATATGCAGTAATAGCAAAAGGAAGTAATGCAAGCAATGTATAGTCACAATAGTTTGCAATAGGAGCACATAGGTATAGGGGCAACACAAACCATATAGTCCAAAAGTGGAATGCGAACCACGAATGGACCCCAAACCTATGTGAGCTAGTAGAGGGTCGCTGGGACTGTAAGAAAACAGTGAGGGTTAGAAAAATAGCCCACCCCAAGACCCTGAAAAGTAGGTGTAAAGTGCACCTATATTCCCCAGAGAGCACAGAAGTCGTGATAGGGGAATTCTGCAAGGAAGACCAACACCAGCAATGTAACAGCGATGGATTTCCTGACGAGAGTACCTGTGGAACAAGGGGACCAAGTCCAAGAGTCGCGACAAAGTCGAGATTGGGCAGATGCCCAGGAAATGCCAGCTGAGGGTGCAAAGAAGCTGCCACCGGATGGTAGAAGCTGTGGATTCTGCAAGAACGAAGAGGACTAGGAACTTCCCCTTTGGAGGATGGATGTCCCACGTCGTGAAGAAGCTTGCAGAGGTGTTCCCATGCAGAAAGACCGCAAACAAGCCTTGCTAGCTGCAAGGGTCGCGGTTAGGGTTTTTGGATGCTGCTGTGGTCCAGGAGGGACCAGGGTGTCGCCAATTTCGTGAGGAGACAGAGGGGGCGCCCAGCAAGATAGGGAGCCCTCACAGAAGCAGGCAGCACACGCAGAAGTGCCGGAACAGGCACTACAAAGAGGAGTGAGCCGGAGCTCACCCGAAGTCACAAAAGGAGATCCCACGACGCCGGAGGGCAACTCAGGAGGTTGTGCACTGCAGGTTAGAGTGTCGGGGACCCAGGCTTGGCTGTGCACAAAGGAAATCCTGGAAGAGTGCACAGGAGCCGGAGCAGCTGCAAATCACACGGTACCCAGCAATGCAGTCTAGCGTGGGGAGGCAAGGACTTACCTCCACCAAACTTGGACTGAAGAGTCACTGGACTGTAGGAGTCACTGGGACAGAGTTGCTGAGTTCCAGGGACCACGCTCGTCGTGCTGAGAGGGGACCCAGAGGACCGGTGATGCAGTTCTTTTGGTGCCTGCGGTTGCAGGGGGAGGATTCCGTCGTCCCACAGGAGATTTCTTCAGAGCTTCTAGTGCAGAGAGGAGGCAGACTACCCCCACAGCATGCACCACCAGGAAAGCAGTCAAGAAGGCGGCAGGATCAGCGATACAAGGTTGCAGTAGTCGTCTTTGCTACTTTGTTGCGGTTTTGCAGGCGTCCTGAGCAGTCAGCGGCCGATTCCTTTGCAGAAGGTGAAGAGAGAGATGCAGAGGAACTCTGATGAGCTCTTGCATTCGTTATCTAAAGAATTCCCCAAAGCAGAGACCCTAAATAGCCAGAAAAGGAGGATAGGCTAGCAACACAGGTAAGAGCCTATCAGAAGGGGTCTCTGACGTCACCTGCTGGCACTGGCCACTCAGAGCAGTCAGGTGTGCCAGCAGCACCTCTGTTTCCAAGATGGCAGAGGTCTGGAGCACACTGGAGGAGCTCTGGGCACCTCCCCTGGGAGGTGCAGGTCAGGGGAGTGGACACTCCCCTTTCCTTTGTCCAGTTTCACGCCAGAGCAGGGCTAGGGGATCCCTGAACCGGTGTAGACTGGCTTATGCAGAGATGGGCACCATCTGTTCCCATCAAAGCATTTCCAGAGGCTGGGGGAGGCTACTCCTCCCCAGCCCTGACACCTTTTTCCAAAGGGAGAGGGTGTAACACCCTCTCTCTGAGGAAGTCCTTTGTTCTGCCTTCCTGGGCCAAGCCTGGCTGGACCCCAGGAGGGCAGAAACCTGTCTGAGGGGTTGGCAGCAGCAGCAGCTGCAGTGAAACCCCGGGAAAGGCAGTTTGGCAGTACCCAGGTCTGTGCTAGAGACTCGGGGATCATGGAATTGTCTCCCCAATGCCAGAATGACATTGGGGTGACAATTCCATGATCTTAGACATGTTACATGGCCATGTTCGAAGTTACCATTGTGACGCTGTACATAGGTAGTGACCTATGAACAGTGCATGCGTGTAATGGTGTCCCCGCACTCACAAAGTCCGGGGAATTTGCCCTGAACGATGTGGGGGCACCTTGGCTAGTGCCAGGGTGCCCACACACTAAGTAACTTAGCACCCAACCTTTACCAGGTAAAGGTTAGACATATAGGTGACTTATAAGTTACTTAAGTGCAGTGGTAAATGGCTGTGAAATAACGTGGACGTTATTTCACTCAGGCTGCAGTGGCAGGCCTGTGTAAGAATTGTCAGAGCTCCCTATGGGTGGCAAAAGAAATGCTGCAGCCCATAGGGATCTCCTGGAACCCTAATACCATGGGTACCTCAGTACCATATACTAGGGAATTATAAGGGTGTTCCAGTATGCCAATGTGAATTGGTGAAATTGGTCACTAGCCTGTTTGTGACAATTTGGAAAGCAAAGAGAGAGCATAACCACTGAGGTCCTGGTTAGCAGAGCCTCAGTGAGACAGTTAGTCATCACACAGGGAACACATACAGGGCACACTTATGAGCACTGGGGCCCTGGCTGGCAGGGTCCCAGTGACACATACAACTAAAACAACATATATACAGTGAAATATGGGGGTAACATGCCAGGCAAGATGGTACTTTCCTACACCTACGTGCAGGTCCGAAGAAATGCTACCCCTATAGTCACTTTTTGGCTGGACTTTTCGACTTTTGGCGCTTTTTAGGGTCGAGCCTGCGTTGCATGTGCTCGCGCATGTGTATCGCAGCGAGACGTTTTAGTGTTTAGAAAAGGGCTTGGAGCCCTGTCAACATCACGTCAGTGTTTTTTATTGGTTCGTGGGCTTGCCTAATAAAATCTGCTTGCTTTCATTAGTCGAAGGCACGCATACGTCATGCCTTTTCCGGTGGCTAGCCCTCCTCCAGCGCAGCGACCAAGTACAGAAAACATGCGAGGCTCGCTGTTTTCCATCGGGCTCGTGGACTTCTTTTTCTCTCATTTACGAGCGTGATCTCGCTTGGCAGAAGTCGAGCGATTTACATAATTAATTTCACTTTTTCGGGTTATCTACATAATGCACTTTTGCCCGATCGGTGAAAAGTCGGGTTAGGAGTTTACAACGCGATCAGCTCTAACATGAGCAAACGTGAGACCCGTTGCATTGTAAATGCTTGTTTGACATTCTGGTGCATCAAGATGTTGTCTTGGAAGTTCGGATTCAAGCCTTGCAACTCCTGTCACCAGATGATCTCCGTGACGGATCCGCACCTCGTGTGTTTTTGGTGTTTGGAGCACGACCACGACGCAAAGTTGTGCTCCGAGTGCCGGGCAATGAACCCAAAGGCTTTGAGGGAGCAGTCCCTAAAGCTATTTGTGGCCCGGCGCTCAACTCTGCCCTGTCTCGATCAAGAGGAAGGTCCCTAGATTGCTTGCAGAGCCCACACTCTTCGTCATCCTACTCTAAATCCTCTGGACGTTCGGGTAAGCACAAGAAGCAGTCAAAGAAGAGCAAGCGTTCTTCAACTTCATCCCGTTAGTCGGATGACACATTGCGGGAAAAGGAGCATAGTCACTCTAGGCCTTCGTTCTCGGAGCCTTCATCTGGGTCGGCTGTGCACCTCGAGTTTTCGTGTGCTGGAGCCACACCTGCCCAATTGCTTGAGTTTTATGAGGCCATGCGCCTCATTTTTGGGCAGACCGACCCTGCTGTAGCGCTTGCAGGCCTCGCGGGGTAAGAAGGGGTGCCTCGGTTTCCGCACTGGCAGATTCAACCTTGGCCCCAGAGAGGACCAAGGGATCTTTTTCTGGATCTGTTTTGGGCCTTTTCTCCCATACTTTATGGGACACGGTTGCGCAGGTGCTGTCACTGGTCCTGGAGGAGGACCGGGCCATTCTCTCTCAAGCTGTTGCTGATGGGAGAGATGCAGCAAAGTTCACGGCTCAATGTGGACTGGATACGACCGACTTGCTAGGTAGATCAGTTGCATCGACAGTGACCTTGAGACACCATGCTTGGTTGAGGACGTCTGACTTTTAGATGGTAACCGTCTCTTCAGAGACAAAACGGACTCGGCATTGAGCACTTTAAGGAGCCCTCAGTCTACTTTTTCACCCCTTTTGTGTCTACAGAGCTGTTCTCGACAGAGGGCAGTTTTCGGCCTATCCTCCCGAGTGGCGAGTCCAGGATATTCAGGCTATGATACCGATGTTTCAGCCTCTATTCTGGAATTCGGTGAGACTGACTCTGAGGCTGCTGGGCATCATGGCCTCCTGCACCCTGCTGGTGACACAGGCCAGATGGCATATGCTGGCTCTGCAGTGGGACCTGAAGTTCCAGTGGACACAGCATCTAGGAATCTCTCGGACATCGTCCAGATCTCTGAGGGAACTGCGCAAGATCTGCAGTGGTGGCTTTTGAACCACGATTGAGTCAGAGGCAGATCCTTCTCCCTTCCCCAACTGGATCTGAGAGCAGTGACAGATGCATCACTCCTGGGATGGGGCAGCCACATGGGTGAGGTGGAGATCAGTGGTGTCTGGTCTCTGTGGGAGTCCTGGCTTCATATCAATCTTTTGGAGCTCAAGGTGATCAGCCTAGCCTTGAAAACATTCCTTCCCTCTCTCAATGGGTAAGTGATGCAGGTGTTCATGGACAACACCACTGCCATGTGGTACTGCCAATAGCAGGGTGGGGTCGTGGACCCTTTGTCAGGAGGCTCTATGCCTCTGGACATTGCTGGAACATCAGGGCATATCCTTGGTGGTTCAACATCTGGTGGGTTCTCTGAATGCCAGAGCGGACAAACTCAGCCGCCACTACCTGGTCTATCACAAATGGCATCTCCATCTGGAGGTGGTGAAAGGTCTCTTTCAACATTGGAGAGAGCCTTGGTTAGATCTGTTGGCCTCCGCAGAGAACGTCGTGCAATGTCAGGTTTCTTTTGTGTTGGAATTTCCCAGGAGGCACTTGCTCAGTGACACTTTCCATCTTGAGTAGAACTCAGGCCTCCTTTACGCTTTTCCTCCTATACCACTTCTGCCCAGAGTTCTCAAGAAAATCAAGAACAACCGGGCCCAAGTAAATCTTGTGGCTCCAGTCTGGGCACGAAGAGTCTAGTATCCTGAGCTCTTGAGCATGGCCATCTATCCTCCGATCAGACTCTTCTTTTGGGAGGATCTTCTGTTGCAGCAGCAGGGGGCGGTTCCCCACTCAAACCTGTCCAGTCTCTGCCTTCTTGCGTGGAGATTGAGTGGCAGCAGTTAACTGCTTCTGACCTTCCTCCCGAAGTCTGTAACATTATATTGGCAGCCAGGTGTCCCTCCACCAAAACGGTATACACCTGTGGTTGGAACAAATTTGTGGCATGGTGCCACAATTTTGTGGTGGTCTGTTGACTACCTCTTTGCCCCTCTATCAGAGGTCCTCTTGTTGGTTCTTTATCTAGCCCAGCAGGGCTCTGCTTTGGGCACCCTCAAGGGTAACTTGTCTGCTGTCTCTGCTTTCCTGAGATTACTTTACTAACCCTCCTTGTTTAAATCTCCTATTGTTGGTTGATTGCTGAAGGGTCTTACCCATATGTTTCCTCCTTCACCATTCATAACGCCGTTATGTGATTTGAACCTGGTTCTTACTTTTTTTCGAGCCACTTCATTACTGTCCACATAGGTTTCTTACTCTAAAAACAGCCTTCCTTGTAATCATCACTTCTGTCCGCAGGGTGAATGAGCTGCAGGCCTTTCCCTTGAAGACACCCTTCTTTTCCATCCATCCTGACAAGGTGGTGCTTCTTACCAGGGCTTCCTTTTTACCAAATGTGTTCATGCCCTTTCATGTAGGCCAATCTATCACTTTTTATGCACGCCCACATCCTTCTAAGGGAGAGGAGAGACACCACCACCTGGACCCAAAAACAGCGTTTGGCATTCTACCTTGATCGTACCAAAGAGTTCTGGGTGGATGATCAACTCTTTGTGGGTTATGTAGGTGCAAAGAAAGGTCAGGCAGTGGAGAAGAGGACCATCTCCAGATGGGTCGTACTCTGCATTAAAATGTGCTATGCATTGGCTAAAAAGCAACCCGAGGGTTTGCGTGCTCTCTCCACCAGAGCAACAGATGCTACCACTGCGTTAGCATGCAGAGTTCCAGTCTTCAACATCTGTCAGGCAGCAAGGTGCGCATCTCTGCACACATTCACCAAACAGTACTGCCTGGACGATCAGGTCCGAAGGGACAGGTACTTTGTCCGTTCAATCGCACGGGTATGATCTTGTTTCACAAACCCACCTCCGGGGATGGTATTTCTTGAGTATCTATTCTAAAGTAAGGAAGCTGCAACTAGAATTCTCTATCAGATGAGCAAGTTACTTACCCTCGGTAACACATTATCTAGTTGCAGATTCTTTACTGATCCACTCATCCTCCCCACTCTGCGAATTGATTTCTAAGAACAATGGACTTCCCTTCAAGGGCCCTAGTTCTGACGCCTCAGTGTTTTTCATGGCTCCGCTTTTCTGGTGTGGAATGTTGTGAAGTCAGCACGCAGTGTGACACCTATATAGGACCCGTGACTTCATATCCGTTGAGCACAATGCCGATGACGGAAGCAGAGTTGACCTACTCCACCTAGCGGTGCGCAGGGGTGCTGCTCGAGAAAAATCTCCAGATCCAGACTGACGCCTGGGAAAATTCTAAGGT
Source organism: Pleurodeles waltl (assembly GCF_031143425.1). Classification (NCBI taxonomy): domain Eukaryota; kingdom Metazoa; phylum Chordata; class Amphibia; order Caudata; family Salamandridae; genus Pleurodeles; species Pleurodeles waltl. The sequence continues at coordinate 916,389,634 of NC_090442.1, read as the reverse complement.
AAGGAATCTGCAACTAGAATATGTCTCTACCAGATAATGCATTAACCGAAGGTAAGTAACTTGTTCTTCAATGATAAACTTAAGTCGACTACAGGGCAGCACTATGGACAACAACTGCATAGCCACAACAGCAATAATGGATTCAGAGCCAGTAACAAAGATTGATAAAACCGTTTACAAACAAGCTGACAGCGAACAAAGTCAACTCAATCCATTAATAAAAAACAACAAAATTAACTGTGCTGTCCTTATTGAAATATAAAGAGATGTAAGCTTTCAGTCGGCCGAGCAGGCAGAGGCTTCCAATGAAACTATGACAACATCATCAAGTGATCTTTCCCCAACCAGTCTACCATTAAATATGAGTGGTAATACCACTGCCAGCGTTTTTTATAACCAAACAATGTACCACTTTATGCACCAGTAATCAGTCTACGCCAATAAGTGCCAACACTTCTGCTACAGAAGAACCAGGCGTGATAGTGTATCGTAATGTAGAAAATGAGCTCTCACCCCTCCCTCTTCTTTTACTTTCTTGGATCATCGCTGGTTTGCGAGGGAAGATCTCAGATACATACTGGGGAGCTTTCATTAATAATTATGATATCATACTCCTGCAAGAGACATGGGCTACGGGAAAGCACCATGTGCTGGGTTACTCCAGCTATAGCTTAGAAGAGTTACCTTCCTGAGCTGGTCGCCCTTCTGACAGCCTTTTAATCTGGGTCAAAAATGTGTCTAATATATCCGTAAAAAAGCTTGAAGAAGACAGTAATGATATCTTGGGCCTGTCCAGAAGGGGAAGAAATGGTAGAAAATTAGCTCTTTAAAATGTGTGCTATTGCTCAGTGCAGAGAAATAGAGAATCTCCCGTCTGCATGGTCTGCTTGTGCAATGCAGTTATTATCAATTACCTTGGCTTATGGCTTGCAAGCATGCAATGGGATATTCACTTCTGACAAATGGTGCGCCCATATATTTGCACGAGGAGTCAGCCAGAGCAGAATTGATTATGTACTCCTTGACATTGACCAACCAGCTAACTGGTACTCCAAGGAGTGCCGAAAGGCTAAGGGGGATCTAGTTGAGGCTGTCAGACAAGTTACACGAGAGGAAATCTGCACAGTACGCACCAAATACAAGCATATTGTAACATCCACTAAACAGAATCGGATCAACTCTAGTTGGCTAGACTTGGTTGAGCATCAAAAAATAAAGAGCCTCTGAATTTCTGACACATATTTGCAACGGCAATCTTGAAATCCACAGCCCTATAGAACTTTCCGTACAACTGCAGCAGTGGGTGGATCACTTTACAGACATGTTCGCACAAACCAGTTCCAGGGCTGTCACTGTAAGGTCAGATGTACAGGCCCTGGTGACCACAACCATCAGTAATCCACTTCATTTTACACTGGCCGACATGTGCCTATAAGAGCCATACAGACCTTGCAGCCGAGGAAAGCACTGTACCAGCCAAATTCCCAGACAATTTGCATCGCTCAGAACCCTCAGTATGGGCCCTTGTATAAACGCACTATCAAACAGGATAATGGAAGGAGGGAAAATTCCTGATTCTTGGCGAGGTGCCGAGATAATCCCTGAGTTAAAAAAAAAAGATGACAGAACATCTTCTAACAACTATAGGCCCATCAGCCTTATATAAAACCTCCAGAAGGTGTTCTACTAACAGGTTTTTGTTAAAATACTTGACTGGATCAAAGAGGTCTCTATTCTGTCCTCTTTAGAAATAGGCTTTTGCCCTAAGGTAAGCACAATCGACCAGAATTTCCAATTCAATCATATTGTTTGGAAATATCTGTGGCTTTCTAAGGATCATCTATACATGCCCTTTGTGGACCTCAGGGCTGCATTTGACCTAGTCCCAAGACAGCAGTTATGGTCACCCTTTCCAAAATGGGCACCTATCCCGCACTACTATATGTACTCATTAGGCTACAAAAGAACAACTTTGCATAAGTCAGATGGGGGATGGGTGGTGAGTACTGACTGTATACCGATCAGGCAAGGGGTACGCCAGAGATGTGTTCTCTCTCCAACTAGGTTTTCCTTGTATATAAACAACATAGTCAATTTTCTTTCCACCTGTGCCTATAATTTCTCCAGGTTGGGCGGTTTATGTATCCCAGCTCTGTTGTTCACAGACAACACTCTTCTGTTGTCCCAAACCCTAGCCAGGCTCCAAAACCTCCTCAATAAGTTTGCTGACTTCTGTGATCATCGATGCTTAGAAATGATCACTTCAAAAACTAAGGTTATGCTGTTTAATACTCACAGAACAGACATAGCTGGGTTCCTAATGAAGAAGGGTGACCGTGCAAATGGTTGATAAATTTGATTATCTGGGGATCAGAATTGATAAAACCAGAAAATGTGAGCTAATGTTACTCCTCACTGCACCTGTGTTCATAAAGATATAAGGCCACCCCTGAATCAGTTTTGGCTGCTGTTGAGATTTACAGTGCTAAGTCACAAGCTGCGTCCCTCTATGGGGAAGATATCTGGGGGTCTGAAAACACTAAGGCCCTCATTACGACTTCCGGGTTCGTCACGGGCGCCAAACATACCGCCAGTGCTGGCGGTATGTTTGGCGCCCTATTATGACATTTCCGCTGGGCCAGCGGACGGAAACAGCATTTCCGCCTGCTGGCCCAGTGGAAAGGTCACCACAAAATTGAAGCCAGCTCGTAATCGAGCCAGGGTGCAATGTTGAGGAGCGTCGGGTGCAGCAGCACCTGTTGCGCATTCCACTGCCTGTAATTCGGGCAGTGGAATGTGCGATGGAGCTGTGCATGGGGGCCCACCCCCTAGCCTCCCATACCTCCAGCCTTTCCATGGCGGTGTTTACCGCCGTGGACAGGCTGGCTGATGGGGACTCGTAATCCCCAGGGCAGCACTGCCCTGGCGGATTACAGCCGCCGGGACCGCCAGGCTGCAAGCTGGCAGCAGCCTGGCGGTATTACCGTTGCGGGTCCACCATGGTCATAATGTGGCGGTAAGTACTGCCAGCCTGTTGGCGGTACTACCACCACATTATCGCCACCCGCTGGGGTCATAATGACCCCCTAAGTGTTTTACTCTTAAAGAAAACGTTTTTTAGACTTTTGTTCAGTATACCCCAGAGTACCCCTATAAACCTGTTATTTTTTGATGCAGGGCTCAAAAGGATAGGTGATGTGGCAGCCTTTAAACCCTTTATCTATTGGGTCAGGTTGTGATCTACACCCAAGCTACAGCAATACAGGCTTGTTGCAGAAGAAGTTTTGAACTCAGATAAAGCACATCTTATTCCTTGGTAAATGCATGTCAAATCTCACCTTAACGACTTGTATCTAACCCCTTATTGGAGCAATCCTTTATCAATCAACTCAAGTGCCAAGGCTGTAGTAAAATTTGCTTTTTGGCACAGTAAGATCAATGCTCATCACTGCAATGCCACAACAGGGAGTCTGGTGGGGAAATTCCTAGTAATTGAACACCCCCCCCCATTGGAACCCTTAATGGATGCTATTCATCCACCCTGGGCACTCACCCTATTTATAAAATTTAGGATCAGCACGCTGCTGGTCAATAAATGTACATGTAATTGGAAGTTAAACTGTACTGAATCACCATCATGTACACTGTGTAATTATGCGACTGAGAATGTAGAACTTGTACTATTCTGCTGTCCTGCGTATGCCAGGCCAAGGGGGAACTGGATTAAGACCCTTTGCAATGCACTTGGAGTGAGACACTACAATGTGGCCCTACGTATCCTGAGGTCCCATACTTACCCTCTCATAGTTTTAGGTCTTAGCCAGTACTTGTATGTCGTGTGGCTAATCAGGGAGAGGACAGACATTATACAATAATTTTGCATGTTTTATTCTTTGCAACAGATTTGTTTTTTTACTTCCTGATTCTTTTCTGTTGGTTGGCCATTATAATGTGTACGTCTGCAAATCCCCTATCATGCACTTTTAATCGCACTTTTTCCATTTGTTATGGTCCACCTGCTTTATGTTAGATAAACTCCGTGTTTTTAGGAGTTGTATCTAATTATTTTTTAATAGCCAGCATCTTGTACTTGTTAAATTGTACCTAGGCTTTTTTCTCTTTTCAGCGGCACTATTTATGAGCAAATTACTTTACGTTTTTAATGTGCTTTTTATTATTTGGTAATGTTTTATGGGCTAGTTCCCGAAATAAATTTAAAGTTAATGAATGAGTGATAACATTCACATCTCACTACCTCCTGTGGACTCAAACCTATTTGAACTGGTGATGTCAAAGAAAGACAGGAAAAGACTTAATGAGCTAAACCGAAGCACAAATTAAATTAACTTTAGTTCAAAGGAAAGCCCAATATCGGATCCAACTCCTTAAAAGAAGCATAGATAATTTCCATTGCAAACCATCAAAATATACATTCAAAGCCAAGACCATTCTGCACCAGAGGTTACACCTAACCAACCAGCAGAGAGATGCAGCATCAAAAGACTCAACAACGATAAATCGATGACTAAACATCAGACCCAAAAAAGATCATAAGTCAATATATTAAGTGGAACTGCCAACCACCAACAATTCATAGAGCACTTAAAGGGGCATCACCTAAACCCTACATCAAACCCCTTTATTTTACAACAAGAAGCATCAAACACAAAGTACGCAAACATTAATTTAGCGCCCCATCAAGTCAACACAATCATTCAAAATCTGTGTAAGTCCCAGCCCTTAGAAGACCCACATAAACAGCCAACAGTCAACAAATACAAGTGTGACACAACCATCACAGGGACTCGTGTAAGTCACTTTGTACTATTTGGGAGCAGCCAGTCCCCAAAGGATCTAATAGAGTAAATTGCAATGGCAGAGATAAACTACATGTCCCACACCCCAAAGATTAGCTCATCCCAAACACAGCAAAGAGAAAAAGCAACCACAAGAAACCATCCCCCTCAAAGGGTAATGAAGAAAAGACCAGCGACATTCTCTTTTTCACCCCCACATTATGATTCTAAGGGAAAATGTGATGCAACAAATAGGGGCAATTTCTTACGCTTAAACAAATCTCAACCAGACTTGAAACATGTAAACTCAGAAGAGACACAAAGGGGAGCTTCATCGCCCATCCTGCAATAGGCAGTTCTGAAGCAACAGTTGGAACTGTACAGATAATCAGATGCAGATCTGGTTTATCCCTCTTGAGAGGGAGTGGAGTATCAGTATAAATAAACCTACTAAAATGCCATATCAAACACCCTTGAACCAATCAAAGTCAAAGTCAGCAAAAGTTAAATCCAACCCTGGGCCATGTTTAAAAATGGCAAAGGGCCCTACAACCTACACAAACATACACAAAAGGTGGAGTAATGTTACTAATCATGCAAATGGCCCTGGATACTGCCAGTTGAAACGAAACAACATGTCCGATGTCAAATACATGTAGAAGTGGCTCTCTTTTGTGCTGAGACCCACAAGAAATGCAACTTCAAAAGCAACCATGAAATGCTCTTTCCACTCGAATTAACAAGAGAAAGATAGAAATTTGAACCTGCATACAAGCCAGATTTCCTACATAATGGTTCATAGAGCATAGATAATTTCTAAAGATTATAAGGTGATAACATTTTAAATTTGGTTTCATCACATATAGTCACAACACATGGTGCCTGGGCCCTCAGGCTTTTTTTTTTTTTAGCTCAAACCCTTGCAGTGAGCCCAGGGAAAAAGGATCAGCTTTGTCGGGGCTTATCAAAAAGCATCACAACTAAATTAGAATTATTAATGAAAGAAATACCAAGTTATCTGCCATTCGTACAAACAGTACTCATAGCAGCAACAACTTCAGCAGCAATGCAAAGCCGTATTATTATAACAAATACATACATCCCACTACAAGCAAGAAAAAAGCCCCCTTAATAATGTCCCTAGAGATACTCGAAGATATAAAAGCAATAAATATGCGGGTCGAAGTAATGGTAACTAACAACTTGAACAATCTGAAATTTCTCTATAGAAGCCCAAGAGGGGACATCTTTGATGATCAAAATTCGATCTGGGGCATCCCATAGGCACTCTAGCAGCCCCATCAATCTTCAACACAGCCTAGGTTTATACAGCTGAAACGGGAGACTTCCCTCTATTAACCCAATTAAATACACAAGAGTCACCAAACGCAGTCTTAGACTACACCCTTGCCACCCATCCTCTGATTAAACAGTACAACTTACAGGAATATTACAAAGCGATTATTTTATCTATTTAGTAGCTTTGACCGTCGGCTTAGGGAAGGGAGCCAGGTCTTTGATGATGGGCTATCTCGCTGGTAAATAAAAATTGAAAAGACTGAAATGCAACACATCTCGCCCCAATTGGATAAAGGCTTGGAAGGAAGATCAAAAGGTGTCCAAATGGAAACTGTTTCTCTGCTCAGCCATCGATTACAGCCATGCCAAGACCTCTGCAACCAGTGTTTAATTTCGACTTTGCTGTTGGCCCCAGGGGTCCACTAAAGTCCAATCAATGCAAGCCTCAATACTCAAGGGTTAGTGAGGAATTAGCCAGACTTCTACGCCACATAAGACTGAATACAACGAAGGCAGATGAACCAGGTGCAGCAACCTTGGAAAAAATCGGAAGTTTTTGGAACAAGTACAAGAAACAAACAAGGGTAGCCAAACAAAAAATAAAGGAGAAAGAACGGATCTCCCTCCGCACATGCAAACGTAATGACACAAGGAAATTCTTGGCCCATTTAAACTCATTGAACTCAACCGAAAATGATTAGGAAATCGCATACTAGTAATTACTTTGGACAAATATATGTCACCTTATAGTGCCAAAGTAGTGAGGATTTGGCAAGCAAACTATTACCATTAAAAACACCAGTTTCCCCCAACATGCCAGACACATACAGGTGCACAGCAATATCTATAACAATGTGTATAAGCAAAGCTAGGACCAAATAACTCTGTGCTTGCTTTATTGACTTTAACACTGCCTTTGATAGCATAGACAGAAACGGCTGAACTCTAGGTTACAGATCATATACTTCCAACATGCATTCAGGCACTCTAGTCAGACACGTGGATACAGGTACAATTTGGCACAAACACATCCCTCTCTAAGAAAATGTTTACCAACAAAGGTCTCAAACAGGGATGTTTGCGAGCTCCATTTTATTTAATCTCCACATCTCTAATTTTGCCAAAGCCATATACCACCTAAGAGTCTGTCCACCTTAAATTGGAGAGACACCAATATCAAATCTGCTGAATGCAGATGACACACTGATCCTTCCCCAAGTCTGTAAATGATTGCATCATACTCTCAGAGGCCTAGAAGTTTACTGCAATGATAACCATTTAATAGTAAACTAGGGAAAATTAAACACCCTTATTTTTGGTAAATGAAGATTAAACAAAAACAGAGGGCAAAAGAATAAAGAGAAGCTTAGGGAAAAATCCACCTACAAATACTTTGGGTAGTATAGGTAGCTTTTTCGTCATCAGAGTGAATTACATTTCCAGGTTACACCCTTAATGTTAAGCTTTGCTCAAACTGGTAAACGACCTGCGTGGACCTTCAGTCACACTCTTGCTGGAGGTCATCATGGAAAAATACAAACCGTCAGTAACCTATGGCTGTGAGGTGGTCCTAACATCGATGATCAAATGGCTGGATACAGCCCAATGCAGTTTGTTCAGACATCTCTTCGGCCTCCCCTCTTCTACATCATAGGCACAAATTTGGTTGAAGTGTAATCTGACCAACCAAACTTCACAGCAAGCATCACAACATTTTGCCAAAGTTGCAAAAATGAAAAGCAGAGCACACTAAATTCCAAATGTCTGAAACCGGAAAGCGGTCAACACGCAATCTAAGGCACCCTACCACTATCGCTTGTTTGACATTTTGCAGATACATGAGGTCTTCGAATCTCCCCACCTTTGTCACACTTTAAAGGTATTGTAAGCACACAAATGAGTTTCCTTGTTTTAAATGGATATTAAAGCATGCCAAACAATAAAGCAGTTTAATACTTTACTAGTCTCATACACCCAAAGATGCATGCAACCATATCTAATAGAGGGTCTATCAATGAACTGTAAAAAGTACAATACTACGGTTTTGCCCACTGCATTATTGAAAAAATAAAACAAAAATGGGAAAGCACCTATTACACAATCAGGCTTTGCAAGTATAAAATTGAAACTCTCGCTCATATTTTACTCTGCTGCCCTAGCTTAAAATAACAGGCCACTTTATTACTCCCTCTCTTTCACAAATTAGAGGTTAGAACCTGTTCTAAGATGGTGAAAGAATGTTTTAACATCTCAGATAGGCAGCTGGCCAGTTTTTTTTTTAGTTCACAAAAACTGCATCAGTCAGATTACGAGCTTTTTTTGGCCCCACATTCACAGGTCAGATGCACAACATGGATGGCTTTTATTCGGGATGAGCCATTGGGTTTGAAACTAAGTTGGAGAAATTAATCGCTGAAATTCTCCTGGTCAACTCTATTATTGACATAAAAAAATGTATCCGCCAACTGCATGTTTTAGTTTAATTTAAAGTAGCTAATCTCAATCAATTATGTCTGTATTACTGATTTTCCAATGGTTTTAAATAACTACAGCATGTAGTTATCTGATAGAGACTTCTAGTTGCAGATTCCTTACCTTAGAATTTACCCCAGGCGTCAGACTGGATCTGGAGATTTTTCTTCAAGTAATACCCTTGCGCGTCGGTAGGTGGCGTCGTTAGCGTCGTAGTCGCCGTGATGACGTCAGGAGTAGTACATAGACGCCGCCCTCACGCAGTGACATCAGTTCTTTTCTTTCAGCGCCACGCGCTGATCCAAAGAAGAGCTACCCTGGTCTATTTTTTTGACCGAATTTGACCGTTTTGTTGAGTTTTTGTGTGAAGTTTGATGCGTCGAGGATGTCCTCGAAGAACGGTTTCAAGCCGTGCGAGGACTGTCATTGTACGATGTCGGTGATGGATTCTTATCCGTTTTGTCTATGGTGTCTCAAGCGAGACCACGACCCGAAGTCACGCTCCAAGTGCCAGGCCATGCACCCAAAGGCTTTAAGGGAGCAGTCCCTAAAGCTCCTTGCGGCCCGGCACTCGACTCTGCGTAGGTCCCGGTCTCACTCGAGAGGAAGGTCTCGAGATCGGTCGCTGAGTCATCACCACTCGTCTTCTTCCAAATACTCGAATCAAGGTAAGAAGAAGAAGTCGAAGAAGTCCCATCGCTCTCTGACTTTGCCCCGTCGCTCGGCCGACGCAACGCGGGAGGAGCGCCCACGCACAAGGCCTCCATCCTCGGAGCCTGCGTCTGGGTCGGCTCCGTGCTTCCCCGAGTTTCCCAGAGCCGGAGCTACCCCCGCCCAGCTTAGAGTTTTATGAGACCATGCGCCTCAAATTTGTGCTGTCCGACCCCGATATGGCGCCTTCGGGCCCAAGGGGTTTGGCTGAGGGGCCTTCGGGTTCCACTCCGGCGGCTCGAGCTACCGAGGTCACCTCCGGATCCGCGCACAGGTCGATTGTCGATGCTCCCAATGTCGGTAGTTCCCACTATCGATGTCGATCCAATTCTTGTCCCCAACGACTCGGAGTCGGAGCAGCATCGGGCGACCCCGCCTTCAACTATGATGGGGCCTATTCGTCCCAGGTCGGATTTGGACCCTTTTTCTTATGGGTACGACTATGGGGAAGGATTGGAGGGGTCCCTGGACCCTCATGAATACCAGGATGACCCTTCTATGGACTGGGCTCAGGAATTGGGTGAAGCCAGTGGTCTGGATACTTCTCCTGACACTGGCATGCTGTCTCCTCCTACCGTGGCTACAGCAGAGGGAGCAACTTATGGTATGGTGGTCAGTAGGGCAGCTGAGGTCCTTGGTCTCGGGCTTCCCACTATTGAGGTCAGGTCTAATCTCCTGACAGAGGTGCTTCAGCCTGGGGCTTCTACTTCAGAACCCCTTTTGCCGTTTAATGAAGCCCTCACCAATGTCCTTTTGGGTACCTAGTCCAAACCCAACTCAGAGGCTCCTGTGAATAGGACTATTGCATGCCGCCTTCTGCCCGATCCAAACGACCCTAAATTCCTGTCCCAACACCCCACACCTGAGAGTCTTATTATCCAGACTTCCTCTTCTTCAGGCTCATTCCCTTCCCCACCCCCGGATAGGGAATCCAAAAGGCTGGAACAGTTTGGCAAGAAGTAATTTTCTCCCTCCAGTCTTGCGCTGCTGTCTGTGAACACCGGATGCCTTTTGGGCCGCTATACCCACTCTTTGTGGGATGCGGTTGCGCAAGTCCTGTCGCAGATACCGGAGGAGGCCCCTGCTATCGTCTCCCAAGCTGTGAACGATGGGAGAGATGCAGCAAAGTTCACAATCCATTGTGGGGTGGACACGACCGACTCTCTGGGCAGATCGGTTTCTACGACGGTGGCCTTACGACGCCACGCCTGGTTGCGTACTTCTGTTTTTTTCTGGAGATGGCCAACAGTCACTCATGGACATGCCCTTTGTTGGCTCACGTCTCTTCGGAGACAAAGCGGACTCGGCCTTGGAGAGATTCAAGGATTCCCGGGCTACGGCTCAGTCCCTTGGTCTTTCCTCTGCCCCGCGCCCCATTACAGTCCGCTTTTTGCCCCTTTCGTGGCCACGGAAGGGGTTCCCTGTCGCATCCTCCACCCAGCCACCGTGCCACTCATGCTTTTCAGCCTCTGGGTGGCCGGGGACGCAGATAGTTTGAAAGGGCTACTCCCTCTCTTTCGAATCTGCTCCCCCAACCATGCTTTTATCCTTCAGACATCTTCCAGAGGATCATTTGGCACTTCTCTGCCAGGAAGTCGCAGCTCTCTTGGCCAAGGGAGCTATAGAAAAGGTCCCTATGCCAGAAGTATGTCATGGTTGTTATTCCCGCTACTTTCTATCAATCAATCAATCAATCATTCGCATTTATAAAGCGCGCTACTCACCCATTAAGGGTCTCAAGGCGCTGGGGGGGGGGGTCAGTGCTCAAAGAGCCAGGTCTTGAGCTGCCTTCTGAAGGAGAGGTGATCAGGTATGGAGCGAAGGTGGCTGGGCACAGAGTTCCAGGTCTTTGCTGCCATGAAAGAGAAGGATCTTCCTCCGGCGGTGGCTTTGCGGATGCGGGGGACGGCTGCCAGGGCTTGTCCAGTCGAGCGTAGCGTGCGCGGAGGAGTGTAGAAGGAGACGCGGTTGTTGATGAGTTTGGGTCTGAGGTTGTGCAATGCTTTGTGTGCGTGGGTGAGGAGTCTGAAGGTGATCCTCTTGTTGACTGGGAGCCAGTGGAGTTTCTTCAGGTGTCCGGAGATGTGGTGGTGGCGGGGTATGTCCAGGATGAGTCGTGCAGCCGCGTTCTGGATCCGTTGAAGTTTCTTCTGCAGCTTGTTGGTGATACCGGCGTACAGAGTGTTCCCGTAGTCCAAGCGGCTGGTGACGAGGGCGTGGGTGACGGTCTTCCTGGTGTCGATGGGGATCCAGCAGAAGATCTTGCGGAGCATGCGGAGGGTGTTGAAGCATGCTGAGGTCACTGAGTTGACCTGTCTGGTCATGGAGAGGGATGAGTCCAGGATGAAGCCGAGGTTGCGTGCGTGGTTGGTGGGCTGGGGAGTGCTGCCTAGGGCGGGAGGCCACCAGGAGTCGTCCCAGGCGGTGGGAGTAGGGCCGAGGATGAGGACCTCCGTTTTCTCTGTGTTCAGTTTCAGCCGGCTGTCTGTCATCCAGTTCGCTACTTCCTTCATACCGTCGTGTAGTCTGGTCCTTGCTGAGGTGGGGTTGTTGGTGAGGGATAAGATGAGCTGGGTGTCGTCGGCATAGGATATGAGGTCGAGTCCGTGTTTGCGTGCGATGTTTGCTAGGGGGGTCATTTAGACGTTGAGAGTGGGGCTGAGGGAGGATCCTTGGGGTACGCCGCAGATGATCTCCGTGGCTGTAGATCTGAAGGGGGGAGGCGGAGTCTCTGGGTTCTTCCGGAGAGGAAGGAGATGATCCATTCCAGGGCCTTGCCTCTGATGCCGGCGTTGCTGAGGCGGCGTATTAGGTTACGGTGGCAGACAGTGTCGAAGGCCGCAGAGAGGTCCAGGAGTATGAGGGCCACGGTTTCTCCCTTGTCGGTCAAGGATCTGATGTCATCCGTGGCTGCGATGAGGGCGGTTTCGGTGCTGTGGTTAGCTCTGAAGCCGAACTGTGTGGGGTCGAGGGAGTCGTTGGCTTCCAGGGCGGTGGTGAGTTGGGCGTTGACGATTTTCTCAATCACCTTGGCGGGGAACGGCAGGAGAGAGATTGGCCGGAAGTTTTTGAGTTCGGTGGGGTCTGCTGTAGGTTTCTTTAAGAGGGCGTTGAGCTCTGCGTGTTTCCAGCTCTCTGGGAAGGTGGCGGAGGTGAGAGATGCGTTGATGACGTCCCGGAGGTGGGGGGCGATGATGTTGTCGGCTTTGTTGTAGATGTGGTGTGGGCAGGGGTCGGATGGAGATCCAGAGATGGATTTCTGATATCAAAAATGGACAAAGGCTTACGTCCTATCCTAGACCTTCCGGACCAAAACTGCTTCTTCAAGAAGGAGAAATTTAAAATGCTCACACTGGCTCAGGTTCTGTCTGCCTTGGACCTAGGATACTGGATGGTAGCGTTGTACTTGCAGGATGCTCATTTCCCCATCCCCATCCTGCCTGCCCACAGACCTACGATTCGTGGTACATCACAAGCACTTTCAGTTTACCATGCTCCCCTTCGGCCTTACCAGCGCACCTCGACGACTGGCTGTTGAAGGCGGACTCGCCCCAGAAAGTCGTCTCCCACCTTTAGGCTACGGCGAACCTGCTGCACAAGCTGGGGTTCACTATAAAAATGCCAAAGCCACACCTGACTCCCTCTCAGACGCCCCCTTTGATCAGAGCTGCTCTGGACACAGTGCAGTTTCGGGCTTATCCTCACGAAAAGCGAGTCCAAGACATTCAGGCTATGATTCCGATCTTTCAGCCTCGGTCTTGCGTTTTGGTGAGACTGACTCTGAGGCTGCTGGGACTCATGGCCTCCTGCATCCTACTAGTAACACACGTCAGATGGCATATGCAGGCTCTGCAGTGGGATCTGAAGTTCCAGTGGGTGCAGCATCAGGGGAATCCCTCTGACATGGTCCAGATCTCGGAGGGGACTGCGAAAGACCTGCAGTGGTGGCTTTTGAATCCACATTGGGTCCACAGCGGATCCCTCTACCTTCCCCAACCAGATCTCTCTATAGGTGCATCACTTCTGGGTTGGGGCGGCCACATGGGAGAGACGGAGATCAGGGGACTCTGGTCTCAGTGGAGTCTGGGCTTCATATCAATCTTCTGGAGCTCCGGGCGACCAGGCTTGCTTTGAAAGCATTCCTTTCCTCTCTCAAAGGGAAAGTGGTGCAGGTGTTCACGGACAATACTACTGCCATGTGGTACTGCAACAAACAGGGCGAAGAAGGGTCCTGGACCCTTTGTCAGGAGGCACTACGCCTCTAGACATGGCTGGAACATCAGGGCATTACCCTGATGGGTCAACATCTGGCGGGTTCCCTCAACGCCAGAGCAGACGAACTCAGCCATCGATACACATCCGATCACGAATGGCATCTCCATCCGGATGTGGCACAAGGTCTCTTTCAGCAGTGGGGAGAGCCTTGGTTAGATCTGTTTGCCTCCGCAGAGAACGCGCAATATCAGCTGTTTTGCGCGTTGGAGTTTCCAAGACGGCACTCGCTCTGAGACACTTTTCATCTCAAGTGGGATTCCAGCCTCCTTTCCGCGTATACCTCTTCTGCCCAAAGTTCTCAAGAAAATCAAGAACGACCGGGCCCAAGTCGTATTGGTGGCTCCGGAATGGGCATGGAGGGTATGGTATCCAGAGCTCTTGAGCATGTCCATCGATCCTCCACTCAGACTGCATCTTAGGCAGATTTTCTGTTGCAGCAACAGGGTACGGTTCTTCACCCGAACCTTTCCAACCTCCGCCTTCATTCTTGGAGATTGAGCGGCAACAGTTGACGGCTTTTGCACTTCCACCTGAAGTCTGTGATGTTATCTTGGCAGCCAGGCGTCCATCAACCAAAACTGTATACGCCTGTCGTTGGAATAAGTTTGTGGCATGGTGTACTAAAAAATCTGTTGATCCCCTTTCTGCCCCTCTGTCCGAGGTTCTTCTGTTCATTCTTTCTTTGGCCCAGCAGGGCTCTGTTTTAGGCACCCTTGAAGGGCATTTATCTACCATTTCGGCCTTTCTTAGGCTACCTGATCAGCGCTCTCTCTTTAAATCTCCTATTGTGAGTAGAATCCTCAAAGGACTCACCCATGTATTTGCTCCCAATCCATTTATCAAGCCTCAGTGGGACCTTAATGTTGTCCTTACTTATTTGGTGTGGACTCCCTTTAAGCCAATGCATAATTGTCCCTCGCAGCTCCTCACCTTCAAAACTGTCTTTCTTGTTGCTATCACCTCTGCTCGCATGAATGAGCTTCAGGCCCTTTCCTGAAAACCTCTATTCTTGTCTGAACCCTAACAAAGTAGTGTTGCGCACTAAGGCTTCCTTCCTTCCTAAGGTGGTTACACCCTTTCATGTAGGCCAGCCCATCACTCTGCCTACTTTCTACGCACCCTCACATCCTTCCCATGAGGAGGAGAGACTCCACTGTCTGGACCCAAAAAGAGCGTTGGCGTTCTACCTCAATCCTACTAAAGATTTCCGGGTGGACGATCAACTCTTCATTGGATATGTGGGTGTGAAAAAATGAAAGGCGGTGCAAAAGCGTCCCATCTCTAAATGGGTGCTTCTTTGCATCAAAATGTGCTACGCTTTGGCCAAGAAACAACCTCCTGAAGGCTTGCGTGCTAATTCCACCAGAACAACTGATGCTTCCACTGCGTTAGCACGCAGAGTTCCTGTCCTGGATATCTGCCACGCAGCTACGTGGGAGTCCCTGCACACGTTTGCTAAGCACTGCTGTCTGGACAGTCAAGTCAGTCATGACGGCAACTTTGGTCGTTCGGTCCTGCAGGACTTCCTAGTATGATCTTGGTTCGCAGCCCACCACTGAGGATGGCATTGCTTGGGTATCTATTCTAAGGTAAGGAATCTGCAACTAGAAGTCTCTATCAGATGTACAAGTTACTTACCTTCTGTAACGAAATATCTGGTAGAGACATATTCTAGTTGCAGATTCCTTACCTCCCACCCATCCTCCCCGCTTGCAAACTGATTTCTAGGGACAGGGTTCCCCCTTTCAGGTCTTTAGCTCTGGGCCACCAATCTCAGTGTTCTTAGCGGCTCTGCGCTTTGGTGTGGAAAGTCGTTAAAAGAAACTGACATCGCTGCGCGAGGGTGGCGTCTATGTACTACTCCCGACGTCATCACGGCGACTATGACGCCAACGACGCCCGCCGAGTCAACCAATGCCACCTACTAACGCGCAAGGGTATTGCTCAAAGAAAAATCTCCGGATCCAGTCTGACACCTGGGTGAAATTCTAAGGTAAGGAATCTGCAACTAGAATATGTCTCTACCAGATTTTTTGTTACCGAAGGTAAGTCATTTGTACATTTTGTATCTATGCCTCTCACATGCAAATAAAAGAAAAATTAAAGAAGTACAAATGAAGCAGAGACAGGTGGGGGAGCAATGGACTTGATATTTGAGAGTGGTAGTGAGATGACAGAGAGAGGGGGGGAAAGTGATGCACTCCACTGGGGTTCTAAAACAGAATGAAAAAGTAGTCCACTTCCATAAGCATTGTAAAGATACAAGTCAGTCAATCAAAATGATGATAAAGAAAATATGCTCTATGAGTGAAACAAACAAAAAATAATGAGGGGACCATGGGAAAAGGAGGAGGGACCTAACATAGACAGGAAAAGTATCCAGTCACGAGAACCGGGCTAACCAAAATTTCTCTCTTTTTTTAAAATTGTAGACGTTGGTCTTTGAAAACAGATAGCTAACTGTATGCAAGACCTAAACATGAGATCCAACAGGTGCTTTGCCCGAATCTAAGGTGTAAGGAAATGCCTCCTTGGCATGGTTACCCCCTGACTTTTTGCCTTTGCTAATGCTAAGTTTTGATTTGAAAGTGTGCTGAGGCCTGCTAACCAGGCCCCAGCACCAGTGTTCTTTCCCTAACCTGTACTTTTGTTTTCACAATTGGCACACCCTGGCATCCAGGTAAGTCCCTTGTAACTGGTACCCCTGGTACCAAGGGCCCTGATGCCAGGGAAGGTCTCTAGGGACTGCAGCATGTCTTATGCCACCCTGGGGACCCCTCACTCAGCACAGACACACTGCTTGCCAGCTTGTGTGTGCTAGTGGGGATACAACGACTAAGTCGACATGGCACTCCCCTCAGGGTGCCATGCCAACCTCACACTGCCTACAGGTATGGATAAGTCACCCCTCTAGCAGGCCTTACAGCCCTAAGGCAGGGTGCACTATACCATAGGTGAGGGCATAGGTGCATGAGCACTATGCCCCTACAGTGTCTAAGCAAAACCTTAGTCATTGTAAGTGGAGGGTAGCCATAAGAGTATATGGTCTGGGAGTCTGTCATGCACGAACTCCACAGCACCATAATGGCTACACTGAAAACTGTGAAGTTTGGTATCAAACTTCTCAGTACAATAAATGCACACTGATGCCAGTGTACATTTTATTGTAACATACACCCCAGAGGGCACCTTAGAGGTGCCCCCTGAAACCTTAACCGACTATCCGTGTAGGCTGACTAGTTTTAGCAGCCTGCCACACACCAGACATGTTGCTGGCCACATGGGGAGAGTGCCTTTGTCACTCTGTGGCTAGTAACAAAGCCTGTACTGGGTGGAGATGATTATCACCTCCCCCTGCAGGAACTGTAACACCTGGCGGTGAGCCTCAAAGGCTCACCCCCTTTGTTACAGCACCCCAGGGCACTCCAGCTAGTGGAGTTGCCCACCCCCTCCGGCCACGGCCCCATTTTTGGCAGCAAGACCGGAGGAGATAATGAGAAAAACAAGGAGGAGTCACTGGCCAGTCAGGACAGCCCCTAAGGTGTCCTGAGCTGAGGTGACTCCGACTTTTAGAAATCCTCCATCTTGCAGATGGAGGATTCCCCCAATAGGATTAGGGATGTGCCCCCCTCCCCTCAAAGAGGGTGTAGCCACCCTCAGGGCTAGTAGCCATTGGCTACTAACCCCCAGACCTAAACACACCCCTAAATCGAGTATTTAGGGGCTCCCCAGAACCTAGGAACTCAGATTCCTGCAACCTAAGAAGAAGAGGACTGCTAAGCTGAAAAACCCTGCAGAGAAGACGGAGACACCAACTGCTTTGGCCCCAGCTCTACCGGCCTGTCTCCCCACTTCTAAAGACACTGCTCCAGCGACGCTTTCCACAGGGACCAGCGACTCTGAAGCCTAAGAGGACTGCCCTGCATCTAGAAGGACCAAGAACTCCCGAGGACAGCGGTTCTGTTCACCAAAGACTGCAACTTTGCAACAAAGAAGCAACTTTGAAACAACACGCGTTTCCCGCCGGAAGCGTGAGACTTGGCACTCTGCACCCGACGCCCCCGGCTCGACTTGAGGAGAACAATCACTTCAGGGAGGACTCCCCAGCGACTGCGAGACCGTGAGTAGCCAGAGTTGACCACCCTGAGCCCCCACAGCGATGCCTGCAGAGGGAATCCTGAGGCTCCCCCTGACCGCGACTGCTTGCTTCAAAGACCCGACACCTGGTAAAGGCACTGCATTCGCAGCCCCCAGGACCTGAAGGATCCGACCTCCAGTGCAGGAGCGACCCCCAGGTAGCCCTCTCCCTTGCCCAGGTGGTGGCTACCCCGAGGAGCCCCCACGTGCCTGCCTGCATCGCTGAAGAGACCCCTTGGTCTCCCATTGCTTTCTGTTGAAACCCGACACTTGTTTGCACACTGTACCCGGCCGCCCCCGTGCCGCTGAGGGTGTACTTTCTGTGTGGACTTGTGTCCCCCCCGGTGCCCTACAAATCCCCCTGGTCTGCCCTCCGAAAGACGCGGGTACTTACCTGCTGGCAGACTGGAACCGGCCTATTTGAAGCCTATGCGTTTTGGGCACCACTTTGACCTCTGCACCTGACCGGCCCTGAGCTGCTGGTGTGGTAACTTTGGGGTTGCTCTGAACCCCCAACGGTGGGCTACCTTGGACCCAAACTTGAACCCCGTAGGTGGTTTACTCACCTGCAAAAACTAACTAACTCTTACTCCCCCCTGGAACTGTTGAAAATTGCACAGTGTCTAGTTTTAAAATAGCTATATGTCATTTATGTGAAAACTGTATATGCTATTTTGCTAATTCAAAGTTCCTAAAGTACCTACCTGAAATACCTTTCATTTGAAGTATTACATGTAAATCTTGAACCTGTGGTTCTTAAAATAAACTAAGAAAACATATTTTTCTATACGAAAACCTATTGGCCTGGAATTGTCTCTGAGTGTGTGTTCCTCATTTATTGCCTGTGTATGTACAACAAATGCTTAACACTACTCCTTTGATAAGCCTACTGCTCGACCACACTACCACAAAATAGAGCATTAGAATTATCTCTTCTTGCCACTATCTTACCTCTAAGGGGAACCCTTGGATTCTGTGCATACTATTCCTTACTTTGAAATAGTGCATACAGAGCCAACGTCCTACATTAGATAAATTAGATTCTTGTTGAATCAGGTACAGGAGCTATTTCAGGAATAAAGAGTTACTCATGGGGACTTAATTAATCTCACTGTGGTTATCAGCAGGTCACAAGTTTGAAACCCATCAACGTGTTCCATGCTTCTGAGAAATTAGGTAATAGTAACAGCTGTTATTTGTGGGTCTTAAAAATGGCATGTGTAGTATAAAGTGCCACCTAGTAAAGATTATTAATGCACTATGCTAGGACACAGGTTAATATTGAAGAGGCCCAAATTGGTCATTGAATGCTAAGGCGTTTTCTAAGTTCCTAAGGAGTAACAGAGAGGGCAGCCTTTGGCCCTGTGCTAAAGGGTAAGTGTAGCGAATATACAGTCACCGCCAAAAAATGGATCAGGCACCTCTATGAGCATGTTTCTCCCACATAATGTATTCTATTAACATTTGAAGAACTCCCAGCTATAGTTCGAAATTGAGACACAGAACCAACTGGTTGCAGTTGTCTGCACTATCTGACCCTTGACACGAGCATTCCCCGTATCAGTGTGGCCACATTGACTTCGCATAGGATCAGGAAAAGAAAGGCAAGGACACATCGTTTTAAACACAGGAATTCTAAAGAACCCTCAACATGAAAAAAATGTTTAACATTTCAAAGGTTAGGTCTGGCTGCACACTTGCTCCATACACCCTTTACGTTTAGTGTCCTATACGGTCACGTGTATTAATCAAATTAAAATTCTAGTGATGAATGCCAAGTCACCCAATCTTTTCTGGTAAAGGGGAATGTTAGATTGAGACTTTCACTTGGTTTACTTCAATGCAGGTAACAAACAGAACCCCGTTGCCCGGGTGACATGTTTGTGAGCATGTACTGCATGCCACTGTACAGGTTCTACTCACAGCCTCATCTACTCTTTCTGCAGATGACGGATATAAGTATCCAGTACTTGACAAGTGTCTGCCGCTACCTCCATGTCTTGGACATCTCTGGATGTGTACACCTCAGTGACCGAGCACTGAAGTATGTTCGCAAGAGCTGCAAACAACTCCGGATTCTAAAGATGCTGTATTGCAGAAGTATTACCAAGTAAGTGTTTCATAGTTTCACCACATAACGTCCAGCGTTTTCAAATGTTCAAACATCTGTATGTGAATACATACAGATGTTTGAACATAACTTATTCATTTGCGGCCTTGGAAAATAAATTTTAGATTCACAATCGTATTTGTACTGACAGGTCTATATATGGAATTAATACCGTTGTTTCGCATGACAGGGATTAAAATAGGTTTTCTAAAGAAAACGTTTGCACTTCTAATTAGGCACAGGGTTTGTTGTGGAATAAACAAATGCAACGAGAGCTAGAGTATGATTTACATATTTGTAAACTTTTGTATTGCAACAATTAAGTATTTTAAATAGCTGGCAACTCGCATCTTCTGAAACAATCATATAATTAAAGCATTATATCACCCACTATCTGTTAGTAAAGTTTTAAACATTCATTCCACCATTTTTCAACACCTATATATCCCCTCATTATATAGCTAAGGATCCTCTTAAGGAAGGTGACAGAGGTCAGGTTACGTTAGGTTTTGAAATTATACATCGCAACGTAGAGCCAATACTGAGTTTATTGGCGCTGATAAACTCAGGTTTTCACCCCTTCCAGTAAAGAAAAGCACCAAAATGTTAGAAAAAGTATGCTTCTACTTAAATGGGTTGAAACAGCCAGGTTTTCAACAGTTTCTGAATCTTAGGTAAATTAGATTCTTGAAGGTACAACTTCAGGGAATTCAACTTGATGGCAGCTGCTACTGTGAAAAAAGCCCTACTGCCAACCATGTTTTGCTTAAACCTGGAAATGTCCAAGCAAGATTTATTTTCAGACCTCAGCAGCCTTTTGGGACAGTACCACCAAAATCACTGGTGCAATGGACATTGGTAGGGAGTAAACATTGCTTTATACACCAGGGACATTGATTTTGCTATTTTACAGACAGCAGTGCAGTTAGGCCAGAGCTGGTGAGATATGATCTCTAGGACACAGGCCAATGGCTAGCCTTGCAGCATAACTGCAACCCGCCGATCTGGTATGTCAGCAGATCATGGTAGATAGGGTTGCAGTAATCCAGTCGCGATGCCACAAAAGCGTTCGGTATCTGAATCTTGTGAGGGAAAGAAAGCTTTTTAGAAAGTTAAGAAAGACAAAGCTTTACCACTGTTGAGATCTGCTCAAAGTAAAAAAAGTTCAAGGTAATGTCTAGGTTTTGTATACTAGGTACAGGAGACAGCATACGGTCCAGAACAGTAGGCCAGAAAGGAAGACCCCAGACAGGTGATGATTTCATAAGGTGAAACATTTCGGTCTTGTCTTCGTTAAGTTTAAAGTTAGAACTCATCTATTGTTGGACAGTGGAGTGGCAGTTAAAAAGTTGGTCAGCTGTGTGTCAGACACCCCATTAGCTTTACAATATTTGGGGAATTGTCTACATAAAAATATAATGTTTAAATAAGAGAGGTGACAGAATAGAGAAACACTTGAAGGAAAATCTGAAAGGATAAATTTGACAAAAAGTTGGAAAACGAAGCTGCACCTATGTCTTTTATCCACAGGTTGGAGAGCCTAGACAAAGAAATGTGGTGGTTCACAGTGTCCAAAACCGCTGAGATATCGAATAGGCTTAAGGGAACTGAGACATCGTAATCTGCAGACTGATCTAAATCGTCCAAAGCACACAAAATAGTCAATTCCGTACTATGCCCATTGTTGAATCCCATCTAAACAGGGTGAAGAAGTTGGTTGGTCTCTATGATTTTGGAGAGCTGCTGAAAGACAGTCTTCTCCCGTACTTTAACCAAATACTGTGGCTGAGAGATAGGCTGGTAGTTGGCCATACAATCTGGATCAAGAGAGGGCTTTTTAATAAAGGAGTGACACAGGCTAGCTTTAAGGGAACCTTGCCTAAGAATAAAGAAGCATTAATGATGGTTCTAGGCCAACTAGAGTCCAATACCAAGTACCTTTTATGTAAGTAAGGAGGCAAAGGGTTTAAAGCTGAGCCAGAAGATACAAAACTATCATAGCAAAATAGTCTATAATCAGGAGGGTGACAATATGAGAGAGAATACGCTGGACTAGGAAGAGTAGCAGGTGACAGAGCAGATTAAGAACACTGAGAAATCTATAAAGTAGGTTGGATGGTACAAATCTTATTCTCAAAGAATTCTGCAGTATGGAAGAAATCTTCAGTGTGGAAGGAATTAAAGAGTTTTTGTCTGTGCAGCACTTACATATTGGAATGTTTTTTTAACTCTTTGTCGACATCACAATGATCCTTGAAGGGAATAATCATCTGCTCACCTTATGGACTAGACCCCAAGCCCACCATCCCTCAATCTCTCCCAGTCTGGCTTCTGTCTCCTCAGTTCCTCCCTTTTAAAGCCCTCCAGAAAACCAACTTCATAAAAAAGGTTGTGCTATCCATTAAGTCTTGTACCTTTTTTACACGCCCTTGGCCCATCTACTGTTTATGGCTTCTGAGTCAGGCAGCCAACTTCTGTGCTATAAGATTTGGCATCTCTATTTCACAGAAGCCATACATCTTTTCTGATGAATAGTTCTATTAGCAGATTTGTCACCTTTAAAATATTCCCCAGGCGCCAGACTGTATCCAGATGTTTTTATAGCAGTGCTGTCAAAATCTTCTGGGTGACGCCATGTGGTTTTGCATTGGCTTTGTCCCGTCCCGAAGGTAACAGGGCAGAGCCATATATAAAATTCACTCCTGATCACTGATGTCAGTTCCTTCCTTTCCACGCCTTTAAATGCGGATCTGATGTTTCTCCCCTCCTTCGTTGGTATTGACGATTTTTCAAATGAAAATCCAGTATGCATTGGAACAACGTCCCCTTCAAAAACTACAAGATTCAAACCATACTGTGTCTCGTAAACAGATGTCAGTAAAGGACTTGCATTAAGAGTACCTTCGGTGTTTGAACTCTGGCACAATGCCTAGTTGTATGATGAGTGCACCTTCACGCACCCGAAGGCAATCCAGGACCGAGAAGTGAAGCCTTATGTCGCCAAACATTGAAAGAAGTCATGGAACCCACATAAGTCCTATTGCAAGTCGAGGGAGCAGACCTGCTCTCTAGGGTAATCCCACAACAGGTCTTCGCGGTCAAAGTAATCCAGAAAGTCAAAGTCCAGATCAAAGAGGAAACATAAGAAGGCAAAGCAGGACTCAACGCCTTCCTGCCACTCTCCATCTAAAGAGAAGTCATGAGTGTGCCACTCTATCTCGTGCCTGATCCCTATTGAGGAGGCAATTGCACAGTTCATCCCAATGTGCTCAGAGATTCCTGGGCTATCGGCGACACTGCAGCAGGTCGAGGCATTTAAGAAGTCCATGCTGCGTATTTTTGGCAATCTCCTGGTTCTCTCTGGATACGCAGGGGCTTCCAGTTGAGGTACCACCAGTAGGTACTTCTTGGCACCATCTGAGCTGGTTTCCACTTCGTCATTAGTGCTGGCTTGCACTCTTGCTTCAAGACCAACGCCGGTACCTCTTTTGTTGACAATGTCACCTGCAGCAAATACAGTGCTGACGCTGGTCTCTGACCCCAATTTGAATCTATTTTGACCCTAACTGAGGTCGCTCTCTGACTCCTCTCCAGCGCACCTAGTTCCTGTATAGTCTCCTTCAGACAATACACTACAGCGGTGCAATCCTCGGATGCTACATCAGCATTTTGCTTCCAGTTCCTGCTAGAGTTTACTGGAGATGACAATGGTGATCATGTGGATGATTTAACCCAACATTATAATAAAGACAGTTTATACATTGATTTTACAGGAGGCCAGCCTGATACTTACTCTGATATGGGGTTTCTCTCTGCCCTTGAGCCACCAACAGAGAAGAGTGCTTGCTGCTGCTGAGGTACTGGACCTATATCAGGCCTCTGTTGAAGTAAAGACAAACTTTCTGGCATAAGTCTTGAAACCCGGGCCTGCTTCCTCTAATCCCTTACTCCCATTCAACAAATCTGCAACTGACACTGTGATAGGGTGCGATCAAATATGTGATTCATTCTGGCCCTGATACTACTAATTGCTTGGGGTGAGTGGTCGGCACAAGTGTGGTTATTCATCTCATGCGTAAATGTGATCCCCAGGGTTTTCAGTTGATGTGTTCGTATGCCTTATGGATATATCTTTTTAATGGATACCCCCAGTTTGGTGAAAAGGTTGACTGCCTTAGAATGTTTTAAGGATAGTCGGACCATGATGCCTTCTTTGAACCTCTTAATACCTGACAGACAGTTCCCTCATCAGTTTCAGCCTTTTCTTACACTGGGACAAAGGGTTGGAGTGTGGAGAGCACCAGGGCCCCCTGCTCACACCTCAGTCACTCCAGTCCTTTTGTGACTGGGGATCAGGCATACAGCACCAAGCTCATCAGGTGCACAGATCTTCCCAGTCTGCCTTCCTTGCTGTATCAGCATCCAGGTGAAATGTATTCACCCTTAGTGGGGCACAACAGCCCTGTGAGAGGCAGGATTCAACGTTTTCTTTCAGGGTGGCAAACCATGACATCTGGTAGAAGGATCATCCAGAAGGACCATGCCCTTCCATTCCTTTCCGACCCGCCACAGCATCCTTCTTCATTAGAGGTGCACCAATCCATATTACTGTATGAAGTGAGGGCTCTACTATCCAAAGAGGCCATTGAGAGTGTTCTGGACTCTGAAATAGGAAAGAGTTGTTATTGCCACTATTTCCTTATCTTCAAGAAGGATGGAAACATTTGTCCAGTTCTAGATCTTCACCCTCCGAATCAGTCTTAGATTATCTCCAGACACCTGACTTCTTTACAGAGACTTCCTTTTATAGGAGCTGTCTTGTATATGGTGCTGCTCATGGCCTTTCCTTCTTTGCAATGAGCCCCGACAATTGGGCTGTGATTCTGATATTTCAGCCGCAGTCCTAGAACTCAGAGAGCAGTTCAGAGGCTTCGTGGTCTGATAGCCTCATCCATCGTGCTGGTCCACTTTGCCAGCCGGCATATGCAAGCTCTGCAGTTGGGTCTGAAGTCTTAGTGGGCCTAGTCCAAAGGATACCTGTTGCATGTCATCCAGATTTTGGAGGAAACTGCAGCGGTGGATGCTTGATTGTGACCAGACCAGTGGCAGATCCCTCTCCTTTCCCCACCCAGAGCTGACGGCAGTGACTGATACATCACAGCTGGGTTTGAAGAGTCATCTGAAAGAGGTGGAGATCTGAGAACTCTAGTCTCCAGTGGAAACCAGACTCCACATTGGTGTATTGGTGTTGCTGTCCATTAACCTGGTGTTGAAGGAGAGGAGAGGCTGGTACAGGTTCTCCCGGGTAACACCATCCCCATGTGGTACTGCAACAAGCGGGGCAGAGTGGGGTCCTGGCCCAGGACGCTTTACTCCTTTGGAGGTGTTTGTATGCCGGTGGGATCGTTGAAGTCCAGGTTGTATGAGCTCAACAGGCAGATCACGATTGGCGGCTGCATCCAAGGTGGCACAGGGTGTCTTCCAACAATGGGTTGAACCCAGACTAGATCTTTTTACCACCATTGAAAATGCACAGTGTCTAAATTTTTGTATGTTGGAGTTTCTGCAAAGGTCCTCCCTAGGAAATGCATTTTGACTGGGGTAGAAAATGGGACTTCTGTAAGCTTTCCCACCTCTGCCCTCGTCTGCTCAGAGTTCTGAAGAAGATCAGGAATGACTGGGTCCAAGTCATTCTGGTAGCTCTGAATTGGGCCAGGAGAGTGTGGTACCCGTCTGAGCACATGTGTCTGGCTCTGATCAGGCTGCTAATTCGTTAGTCGCAGCTGCAGGACAGGGTTCTCCAGCCAAACCCACGCAATCTACACCTCCTTGCACGGAGATTGAGCAGTGGCAGTTGACGACATTTGATTTGCCAACTGAATTGTGGATGTCATCCTGCTGCCAGGCACCCTTTCAGAAAGTCTATTTATGCTAGGTATAGAGTCCTCATCCAAGAAACACAGAGGACAATTGAGAAGAGGTACGTCTTTATTCAGGCACCTCAACCACCCTTCAACTGCTAGTTCTACTAACTGTCTCCCCTCAACATTCTCATCCCCTTACCTCATCACATTCTTATTACCTACTCACATTCTAAACTAAGAATGTTGAACCCCCTCCCTATTGCCACCTGGTGAGGAGTCCAGCAGAACAGACCATTTGCAAGCCAAACTTTCAAATATTTTGTTATTTGTTTTGTCTTTGGCCAAACCAGACCCTGTGGAGGGCACTAGTAAAGGTAATTTATCTGCCTTTTTTGGCCTTTCTGCCTTTACCGGACCAACCTTGTTTAAATCACCTACTGTGATGCGGTTTCTTAATGGTTTAACAAACCTGCTCCATCTCAAACCTTTTTGATGCCTAAGTATGACCTAAATTTGTTCCTGACATTGCTTTTTTTTCTTTTTCTGACATTTCTCGTGTGCACCCTCTTCAAGCCATGGCACAGCTGCTTCCTGCGTCTGTTGTCTCAGAAGACGATCGTCCATGTCACAATCACTTCAACTGGTCGCATGAGTGAGCTCCAGGCTTTCTCATGTAACAACCCTCTAAAACAGTTTTCCTGGACAAATTGGTGCTGAGGAGCACAGCAACCTTCTTGCCAAAAGTCATGACTCCTTTTAACTTTGGGCAATCTGTCACTCTGTCAATGTTCTTTGCCTTCCTCACCCCACGAAAGGGGAGGAGAGGCTTCATCGGTTGGACCTCAAAATAGCTTTAAGCTTTCACATCGATCATACCAAGGACCATTAATTGAAAAATCAGGTTTTGGTGGTGTCTTCAGAGCAAAGAAAAGACAGGAAAGGCTGTGCAAAAAAGTTGTATAGTCGTCTCCATTAACACTTGCTATGTACTGTCTGTAAGAAGGTGGCTCTGTATGTACTATATCAAAATGAGATATAGTGTGCACAGAGTCCAGGGGTTGCCCAGAGGCTGAAGTAGCTAATACTAATGCTCTCTTTTGTGGTAGTGTGGTCGAGTAGTTAGGCTTATCAGAGGGGGGTGCAAAGCATTTGTTGTACACATACAAACAATAGAAGATGCACACACCCAATGACAACTCCAGACCAATTGCTTTTATATAGCAAAAATATATTTTGCTAATTTATTTCCAGAACCACATGATTCAAGTTGCAGGTAAGTACATTAATAAATAAATATTCCACATATGTATTAATATTACTTTGCTCAGAATCCATAAGTTGTACAGTTTTTGAATAAATGGCAATAATCTGTTTTAAAAGTTGACACTGCAATTTTCAGAAACAGTTCCTGGGCGGAATAAAAGTTAGTACGATTTGAGGGTAAGAACACGACTTGCAGTTCCAGTCTCTGCGGGGGAGGAAGTCCACAGGTTGGGGTTCAAGTTAACCCCAAACACCCAGCAACATGGGGTCGGCTGCGTGCAGAGGTCAAAGCTGAGGCCAATTTAGCATGGCCTCATTTGGAGAATGGGGGCACTCAGATTCAGATCTGTTTGCAGGTAAGTACCTGTGTCTTTGAAGGGCAGACCTGTGAAGTTTTGAGGAGCACCAGGGAGGCACAGGTAACCACCAAACACACACCCTCAGTGGCGCAGGGGTGGCCTGGTTCAGGGTGCAGACACAGCGTCGGGCTCCCAATGCTTTCCTATGAGGGGACCCTCGGGGTCACACAGATGCTGCAGGCTGGGTCTTCGTATTCGGCTTTAGAGACCCACAGGCTGGATAAGTAGGAGGACCGCCTGCTGAACGTTGCTGCACTGTAAGTCAGGTTCCCCAAGGCCAGGGGGCTACGGTGCAGTGTACCTTTTGGCGACCCTCCAAACTAAGATGGAGGACTTTGCAAGGAGGGGGTCACCTCAGCTCTGGACACCTTAGGAGTGGTCCAGTGAGGTGGTCACTCCTTCCTGCTTTCCCTAATTTTCATGCTAGACTTGCAGCCAGAAGTGGGGCTTTGTCTGGGGGGTGGGCAACTCCACTAGCTGGAGTGCCCTGGGGCAGAGTAACAAGAGGCTTGAGCCTTTGAGGCCCACCGCAGGTGTTACAGTTACTGTAGGGAAGAGGTGTGAAGCATCTCCACCCAGGAAAGGCTTTGTTTCTGGCCATCAAGAGCACAAAGGCAGTCACCTTATGTGGTCAGAGACTTGTCTGAAAGTGGCAGGCTGTCACAGACTGGTCAGTCCTGCATAGCAGTCTGGCCAACATATAGAATGCCCTCTGGGTGCTTTTTCAATAAATTCCACACTGACATCAGTGTGGGTTTATTGTGTTGAGAAGTTTGATACCGAACTTCCCAGTATTCAGTGAATCCATTGTGGAGCTGTGGAGTTTGTAATGACAACCTCCCAGACCATATACTCAATATGGCTATACTGCACTTACAATGTCTAAGAATGGACTTAGATACTGTAGGGCATATTTTGCTCATGCAGCTATGCCCTCACCTGTGGTACAGTCAGTGCCCCCTGCCTTAGAGATGTAAGACCTGCGAGAGGGGTGACTTACCTATGCCACAGGCAGTGGTTTGTGGGCAAGGTACCCTGAGAGGGATGCTATGTCGACTTTGCCCTTTTCTCACCACCAGCACACAAGCTGCAAAGGCAGTAGTGTGCATGTACTTGGTGTGGGGTCCTCCAGGGTGGCATAATACATGCTGCAGCCCTTGGGGACCTTCCCTGGCCCCAGGGCCCTTTGCACAGGTTTTGGGAAGGAACACTGGTGCTGGGGCTTGGTTAGCAGGATTCCAGCACACTCTCAATCGAAGTTGGCATCAATATCTGGCAAAAAGTGGGGGGTGTAACCATGTCAACAAGGGCACTTTCCCACACTGGCCAAAAAGCAGTCTCTGGATGGGCAGAGAGACCATTTTATCAGGCCTGAGGCTCCTACCACTACGTCAGCACATGCGATGCCTGTCCTTGATATCTGCCAGGCTGCGCTGTGGCATTGATGCACATGTTCACAAAGCAGTACTTGCCTGGATAGCCAATTCCAATGGGAAGGACATTTTGTCTGTTCAGTTCTGCAGGACTAGTTGGTCTGAGTCTACTATATAGACCTTCCATGTTTCAGGGGAAATGCTTTGTTATCTATTTATAGTTGAGGAATTGGAGGTAAAAAGTATCCATCAAAAGCCACATTACTTACATTTGCTAATAATGGATACTCTATTCAACCATAGATTCCTTACTACCCTCTCACGTCCCCGTTCTCTGGAGTGGTCTCTTTTTACCATCTAAAAAATCCCAAATTAGAGAACTCCACACTGGTACCATCAATTGTTGTGTGCTTCACATCAGAGGATGTGGAAAGAGTCAAGCGAGAATCTTAAATCACTGTACAGGGGTGGAGCTTATATTAGGCTCCGCTCCATCACTTCTGGGTCAGAATGAAGCCACCTAGTGGCACGCCGGAGCATTGCTATGAAACCTTCCACATCCAGTCTGGCACCTGGGTAATATTTTAAAGGTGAGTAATCTGCAGTTAGAATATCCACCAGACAGAGTACCAAAGGTAGGTAACTAGTTATTTTTGTTTTGTAGATCTCATTACATTGAGTTTTCTGTAAACCTCAGTGATATTTGTGACAAACTCTCAGTAATGACTCATCTCATCTTTGTTTTTGTTTGTTCTGTGATGCTCCATTTACTAAATTTGATTAGGCAGTGCGTAATTTGTAATAATGTAAGTGCAGGTGGCCAAATTTTTTCTTAGAATGCCACTGCACACGTAAGCCACTTTTGCTGCCAGCATATACACCAATCAAAGCCTTTTAGTGCTTTCACTAGTGCGCCAACTGTTGTTCACTTTGGAGATACTGTGTGTATTTGCTTTTATGTGACAAAAATAAATCAAAGGGGTACAATTTCAGGCCAAGTGAAGTGTGCAAATTGTTACATATTAGATCAGTATCTGCTGGTCATCTTTGAAACTGAAGGTGTGTAATACAATACCAGACCTGATTTACAGCGTGCGAGTAAACAATTCCTCGAGGGGTTTTGGGGATTTTCTCCCACAAGTGGCAATATTTTGGTAAAAAGGTGGCATGAAGTAACTTTGCACAAAAATGTACTTTTGTGTTGGGGGGATGGGAAGGGGGAGTGAGAGAGATTAGGGAAATAATTAGAAATAAAAATAAAAAAACTTACCTGTGCGGCCGCCTCGCTCATCTTCTCTCCTGCTCCTGATGGTGTCCCAGCAGTCCCAGAAGACACCACCACAGGCTCCCCCCCCATGCAATCCTGGCTCTGCTCTCATGCTATACCTAGCATGAGAGCACCACCAGGATTGGTCTGAGCAGCTTGGTCTGACGCTCACAGTGCATGGGAGTCTGTGCTGTTTCTCCAACCAGGCTGTGCAACACAGCCAGGTTGGAGAACCCTAAGTGTGCATGTCTGTACGACCGGCCTAAGATGGCCTGCCAAACTGACATGCGCACTTTTAAATGCACTCCAGCGACTCCACTCCTTTTCCCCCCTCGCATGGTCCTGCCCCGCCCCTCCCTGCACATGCTGGCTCAGCCAGCAGCTGAAAAATAAAACGATAATAAAATATCTTTTTATTTTTCAGCTGCTGGCTCTGAACCAAAGGGGTGACGATTCTCCGCCATTGCTGAGGAGCCGTCACTGCAAGATTCTGAACGAACACTAAACAGGCATTCCAATAACGTTGTGGTGCCCGTGCTGACTTTAACCTCTCTAAGGAAACCTTTGAAAAAATTGTGGCAAAAGAACAGATTTTTCAGCACAATTTCCCTACAAACTAGCTAAATAACTATGGGGGTGATTTTAACTCCGCCGAAGGTACCGCCGTGAAATGACCGCACCGCGGTCAAAAGACCGCGGCGGCCATTTAAACATTTCCGCTGGGCCGGCGGGCGCTCTCCGAAAGAGCGCCCGCCGGCCCAGCAGAAATGCCCCTGCAACGAGGACGCCGGCTCAGAATTGAGCCGGCGTAGTTGCAGGGGTGCGACGGGTGCAGTTGCACCCGTCGCGTATTTCAGTGTCTGCAAAGCAGACACTGAAATACTTTGCGGGCCCTCTTACGGGGGCCCCTGCAGTGCCCATGCCATTGGCTTTCCCGCCATGAACAGGATGGCGGTAGGGGGTGTCAGAATCCCCATGGCGCCGGAGCGTGCTCCGCCGCCATGGAGGATTCCCCCGAGCAGCGGAAAGTCGGCGGGAGACCGCCGACTTTCCGCTTCTGACCGCGGCTGAACCGCCACGGTCAGAATGCTCGTGGGAGCACCGCCAGCCTGTTGGCAGTGCTCCCGTGGTCGGTGGCCATGACGCCCTATATGTGTTAGGTTGTTAAAAATGCTTATGCAATGTCCATGGCCTATCACATCTCCCAATGTATGCAGCATTTTTTGTTGCTTAATTTTTTCATCCCGTCCCTTTGAAGTAAATTCTGAGCATCTGCCTAGAAGGCGCAGGGTGAACAAAATCAGGTATTCTATATATATATGGCATAAATCTGTGCTAGACAAATCCCACGGGCCCATTAAACAATGCTGCTTCCCTGTTACCCACAGTTTACTGGACCAAAAAATTATGTCAAGAATGCCCACAATAAGTGAAGGGTAAACGCGATTCTAATAAAGCCGCCAATTTGCATCTGATAGCTGTAATTATGTCAAGATTGGACCAGTATTTTAACACAGAATGCTGCCAATTATGCCCACACTCTCTGGATGCAGGGGTGGCTCCTCCATTAGGACGGAGGAGCGTTGCGTCACCCCTCCCCATTCCTCCCACCACCCTCCCCCCTGCCGCCACCAGCAGCTGCCAACCTTTGAAAGAAAAGGATAATAAACCCAGTTTATTATCCTTTTCTATTTAAATGGGCGGGGGTGACAAGCAGCAAGGGGGAGTGCTCAGCACTCCCCCTCATTGCTCATGTATGTTTGGCCGGCCGTCTTGGGCCGGCCAAACATACATGCGCAGTAGGCTGTCTGCGGCCTGGCAGCTGTGTTGCCGGGTTGGCGAGAGCCTGCACAGGCTCCCAGTCTGCCTCGGAACGCCCTGGCTGGGCGCTCCCAGCCAATCCTGACGTTGCTTTGAGCAGCGACAGGATTCACCACAGGGCAGGCTGGGAGCCTGTGCCTGCAGCAAGACTTAAGAGGAGCGCCGTGGGAGCAGCGAGGAACAAGGTAAGTGATTTTTATTTATTTATTTTAATGTTTATTATATCCCCTCTGCGCCGCGCCACCCCACCACTTCCAACCCCCGCGAGCCGCTCCTGTCTGGATGGACGGTCATTATTCCATCAATATACCAGTGACTGTAAATCAGCAAAGAATGTAAAAAGCTAATTGTAAGGGATGTGTGTGCTTCTGGGTAGCCTATGCAGTTCAATGCAGCGTTGCTATGTCAATGTTGTGAGGTGTCTGGAGGGAGCTGTACCCAATATGCTAGGATGTCGGTCTTCTGCAACAGACCCTGTGCCATAGGTGTGAACTGGAGTGAGCTGGGATGCCCTAGGCACCCAGCCAGCTGTATGACTTCCAACAATAGCTATAATTACTTTGGTTTGGAGTGAAAAATTGAGATTACATCTTTCCAGTTTCCTCTGCCAGACAACGGCATGAGAATGGCCCTACTAAAAGCTTAGCTAGGCCCCCAAATCCTACTCTTCAGTGCGAATTGTAAAGAGTGCCAGCGCACAGCTCAACTGCACTGAAGAAGTCCCTGAACTCTTAATACTCCATCTCTTTAAAGCACTATAAGTGCAGGTCAATCCCAACCTGCTTTTAGCCCCAGCTTTCAATGCTCATAAGAGGACTACCAATGCGTAGTAACCCTAGTTTCACGGCTAAATTCAGGTAGGTTTCTATGGACAACCCTGTGATGGAAGCTGTTTCCATATCTACATATCACATTGTCTGCAGAGGACTGTCTTAAATGCGTCCCATTCCACTAATGGAGAAGAGGCTGACTCACTATTATCAGTGAAGTAGTTTACAATTTATTCTCAGATCGGTTCCCTATGTGCTAAGTCCTCTAAAGTGGTGGGCTGTAGCTCCCAGGTCGGGACCGGGATATGGTTATACCCACTGTGAAAGGATCAATAGCAAGGGGCAGTTCTGCATAGTTATTACCCACACAACAACACGCAGATGAGTACTGAATGTCCTGTTTTAACATCACAATTGGGCAAATGCCAAGAAGGCGACGTTTCGACTTTCTGTGACTTAAGGACACAGTACAACCCAGTCTTATTTCTATTGTCAATGTCCTTGGGTATAGTCTTACTTCTCTTCCAGAATTAACAAGGAAGCCTTGGGTAGTTTTTTCTTCGACATGCCCAGACTCTTTCCATTTAAAGATCGCTCACTATCCTCCTTCATGGGGTCAAGTCTACAAAGCCAGTGCCTTCCCTCAGTCACCCCGGTCTAGAGTCCAATACATTAATCAGGCTCCCTGACAAGCACGTTGCACTGCTGTGCCCCCAAAGACCCCTAATCTTTTCTTCCAGGCTTGCACAGCAGATGGAAATCCACGCTTACCTGATGCTGCATATTTTCACAAGACCTCTGTCCATCATCGTGACCACAGTGCTAGTAGGAGCTGGGCCACATCTGAGCTGGGTGCCACGAAATATGCAGAATGCCTAGAACCAGCACTCTTAGAAACCATGTGCTGGACTAATCACACTCGGTCAGACCGCATGTCTTCTTGTTTTTTATGCTGTGCTTGCCTTTTCAATGATGCAAGCAGAGCTTATGCTTCTCGACAGAGCAGCGTCGTTAGTAGACCACCAAACCTCACACCGTCGCGGTACACTAACACCAACTGAGTGTACGAGACCCCCCAAAGGACTAGCCAGTGACAGTCACCTAAAGTTAGAAATCATACCGCACTCTTACTAAGGCCTCCCTTCGCAGCGTATGTGAAACTGCCTGCACCTCTCACACACTCGTCCCTGTGGCCAGTCAGCCCGGTCATATTAAAGTTATGTTGTGTAGCTGTTGATAGCCGCTGTTGTGTCACACATGCCTGCTCAGGTGCCACCTGCATAGATATGCATGTGTTTTTTTCTGTATCTAACGTAAAATTTTCAATGAAGAGGCATAAATACTGCACACTCACTAATGGTACTTGTTACGTTACCATCACTGTTGTTTATTGCTGCCTGATGCTCCCTGGGTCATTTGAGTTGCGCTTATAGCAAAGGAGATTTGCCGCCTCTTCCCAGTGGCTCCACAGTTTTGCCTCCGCAGCACTGTTTCCACAGTTCTGTCCTTATAACACTGTCATATTTTTGTCCTGATGTTCAAGACTGTACGATGAGATATCCTTGTCCTTGCCAGGCAGTGTTCACTATGCTCCTCGCTGCGGGGCAGGTTTAGCTGACACCACTTGCAGGTGGATTTGAGGGTTTGTTGCCTCAAACTATTCCTCCACGGTTCCTGGGCCATCGTTCCTCTCACAACAGACCTCCTCTGCTACAAAGAGCTCTCACCTCCCACCAGAGAATTGACCATGGTATGTCACAATGACACTCTACATCCTTTATGCATGCATGACATACAGTCACAGACACCTAGTCACGCAACAGCCAGGCCACACGCCTACATGCTTCTTTGATAGTGTTTTCCCATCATTCCAAACTCTATGCATTCAAAGCTTGAAACTAAAACAGAAACTTTAACCATACATCTCCTCAGCTCAGTTCAATTCAATGTCAATGTAAACGCTGTTTCAGTCAGTTGAGATCATGAAAGTGTATATATATATATATATATATATATATATATATATATATATATATATATATATATAAATATATAAATATATAAAAAAAAATAACATTCACTACAAACATACAGAAGCAGTTCAAATACTACATGCAGAACAAAAGTTAAAATGGACAACTATCATGGCATGAAAGTATTCAAGATTAACTCTAAAAGCAATTATCATCAAAATCCAAACACCATTATTAATACACTCAAAAATGATCATAGGAAACAAATTCATATATAAAACAATGACCTGAAATCGGTACATCATGATTATATCATATATATAATATCTGATAAAACACCAACCACATTCATTAAAACGATAATGAATTACGAATTCTAATAGCAGATTTTTAAAAATAGCTTCTTTAAAATTGGGATCAAGAGGCCTCTCATCAAATTTGCAGGAGAATATAAAATGGAACAGTGTTGGGCAGCAGTTTTGTTACAGGGACAATAACATATACTGGCAACATCATACTCATCAACAGGGAAGAAAAGTTTCCATCTAATTGATCCCAAAGAAACCTGGTAATTAACATTCTTTCCCAGGGGTGACTTAACCCATTCCATATATTACTCCAACGTAGGGCTCATTTGGATTAGTGCATACTCCTTAATAAGTGCTTTGCAGACTCAGATAGTTCCATATTCCGTGTCCAGTTCGTCAGAAAATAATCCTTGATCTAAGCTTTATCCTCCTTTCTAAAGGATCTCGGATTTGAAAAAGAGAGTGGGTCTACCCAGTTTCAGAAAATTAGGCTGCATATTCTGGATCCAGGGTATTGTGGAGCTAAGAGCACACACCAGGCAGTCCTCAATAAAAGGTTCCAATTCAACATGATCCTTTTGGTAATACAGGACTAGTTCTCCATGGACCAAAAAATGGGGACTCTTTGGTGGAACCCCTAGAACTACTCTAGGCACCCTTTTTTTCTCAACCTGCAAATCTTTAACCGTACAGTAGCCCCAGGCCCCTGCACCATATGTAAGAACAGGGATACACTTACATTTGTAAATCTCTACAAGTGGGCAAATGGGCGTATTTCCTATTCTTGGGGAGAAATTGAAGATAGAGCAAATAGCCTGTGAAAAGCAAACTCTCCTGCTTGAGAGAAAAGTAGCCCAGGTATTATTTTGCTTCAATGTTATGCCCCGATAGGGGAAGAAATTAACTCTATCCAAGCTCTTCCCCTTAATTTTCAAAGTGAGACTCTTAATGTTTTCTGTGTTCCCCCAAGTCTCCCTATAAAAATGGTACCTCACTTGCGTGGGTAGGGCTAATACTCGGGACAGGAGATGCAACATTGACACATCACATTTTTACACTGAAATCTGACGTGTTTTTTTGCAAAGAGCCAAGCTGTAGATTTTGGCCTCTAGCTCAGCTGGCACCTAGGGAAACCTACCAAACCAGCACAATTTCTAAAACTAGCTACCTAGGGGAATCCAAGATGGGGTGACTTGTGGAGCTCTCACCATGTTCTGTTACCCAGAATTCTTTGCAAACCTCAAAATTTGGCAAAAAATCACTTTTTCTCAAATTTCGGTGACAGAAAGTTCTGGAATCTGAAAGGAGCCACAAATTTCCTTCCACCGAGCACTCCACCAAGTCTCCCGATAAAAATAGTACCCCACTTGTGCGGATAGGCCAAGCGCCCGCAACAGAAAATGCCCCAAAACACAACGTAGACACATCACATTTTCCCAAAGAAAACAGAGCTGTTTTTTGCAAAGTACCTTGCTGTGGATTTTGGCCTCTAGCTCAGCCGGCACCTAGGGAAACCTACCAAACCTGCGCATTTTCTAAACCTAGACACCTAGGGGAATCCAAAATGGGGTGATTTGTGGGGCTCTCACCAGGTTCTGTTACCCAGAATACTTTGCAAACCTCAAAATTTGGCCAGAATAAAACTTTTTCTCAAATTTTGGTGACAGAAAGTTCTGGAATCTGAAAGGAGCCACAAATTTCCTTCCACTGAGCGTTCCCCCAAGTCTCCCGATAAAAATGGTACCTCACTTGTGAGGGTAGGCCTTGCGCCCGCGACAGGAAATGCCCCAAAACACAACATGGACACATCACATTTTCCCAAAGAAAACAGACCTGTTTTTTGCAAAGTGCCTAGCTGTGGATTTTGGCCTGTAGCTCAGCCGGCACCTAGGGAAACCTAGAAAACCTGCGCATTTTTGAAAACTAGACACCTTGGGGAATCCAAGATGGGGTGACTTATGGAGCTCTCACCATGTTCTGTTACCCAGAATTCTTTGCAAACCTCAAAATTTGGCAAAAAAACACTTTTTCTCAAATTTCGGTGACAGAAAGTTCTGGAATCTGAAAAGAGACACAAATTTCCTTCCACCGAGCACTCCACCAAGTCTCCCGATAAAAATAGTACCCCACTTGTGTGGGTAGGCCTAGCGCCCGCAACAGAAAATGCCCCAAAACACAACGTAGACACATCACATTTTCCCAAAGAAAACAGAGCTGTTTTTTGCAAAGTACCT
This sequence comes from Pleurodeles waltl, assembly GCF_031143425.1. Lineage (NCBI taxonomy): Eukaryota > Metazoa > Chordata > Amphibia > Caudata > Salamandridae > Pleurodeles > Pleurodeles waltl. The sequence goes on along the minus strand of NC_090442.1, from coordinate 916,352,602 downwards.
AGCTGTGGATTTTGGCCTCTAGCTCAGCTGGCACCTAGGGAAACCTACCAAACCTGCGCATTTTCGAAAACTAGACACCTAGGGGAATCCAAGATGTGGTGATTTGTGGGGCTCTCACCAGGTTCTGTTACCCAGAATACTTTGCAAACCTCAAAACTTGTCTAAAAAAACACATTTTCCTCACATTTTGGTGACAGAAAGTTCTGGAATCTGAGAGGAGCCACAAATTTCCCTCCACCCAGCGTTCCCCCCCAGTCTCCTGATAAAAATGGTACCTCAGTTGTGTGGGTAGGCCTCGTGTTCGCGACAGGAAATGCCCCAAAACACTATCTGGACACATCAAAATGATCAAATACAAAACTACCTGTTTTTGCTGGGGCACCTGCATTTTTGGTCCTGGGCTCAGCAGCCATCTAGGGAAACCTACCGAACCCAGACATTTCTGAAAACTAGACACCGGATGAAGTCCAGGGAGGTGGGACTTGCGTGGATCCCCCAATGTTTTCTTACTCAGAATCCTCAGCAAACCTCAAATTTAGCTAAAAAATAACATTTTTCCCACATTTCTGTGTGGGATCACCACACCGGCACAAATGTCCTACCACCCAATGTTCCCCTCAGTCTCCCGGTAAAAATGATGCCTCACTTGTGTAGGTGGGCTAAGTGCCTGTGACAGGGAAGAGCCAAAAACATGTCGAAATTGAGGGGGAACCAAAGCAGGTCTAAAAGGGCAGTTTGAAAAAATAACATTTTTAGGCTAACAAGTGCAGCAGAATTTTTATCGGTATAGATGAGACAATTTTGGGTGGTAGGAATTTTGTGGAATCCTGCAGATTCCAGAAGGTACCATCACAAAAATGTGGGAAAATGTGTGATTTCCAGAAAAGTTGGAGGTTTGCAGGGCCTTGTGGGTAAGAAAATGGTGTGGGGTGCATGTGAAGCACACCACCTTGGAATCAACCAGGTGTTTAATTTTCAGATGTGTCTAGGTCTTGTGGATTTTTCTATTTGGCAGCGTCCCAAAGTCAAAAAAGTGCAGCCCTCAGCATTCCAAGTGGGACGATTTTGAGAGTTACTAAGCCCTTATGGCCCAAATGTAAAACCAAAACCCAAAATAAAATAAATGTTGTCTTGCTTGCCGTGGGATAACATGTTTTAGTGTGCAGGGGAGAGCTGAAAGACTGTTACCCCCTTCATTTGAGGTGGGGGCATAACCAGGCCCATACTGTTTGGTAGCCACCACCCCACTATTTTTTTATTTTTTATTCCCTGGCATCTGGTAGACTTTCTGCCCCCCTGTGGTGTGGATTGGGGGTAATTGCCCAATCTGCCCACTGGTGGGCAGAACAACTTTGGCCCCATTTCTTTGGGGTGGGGTTATGGCCATACCACCACCCTCTTATTTTGGAAAAAAAATCCTCCCTGGTCTCTGGTGGGCTTTTTGCCCCCCTTGGGTGCAGAGGGGCCTTCCAAAAATAGGCCGATCTGCCCCCAAGGGGGGCAGATATGGCCAACAGTAATGTGCCCGCATGGGGAGTGACCCTTGCCCAAGGGGCTGCCCCCCGAACAAAACACACACGTACACACATCCCTGGTGTCTAGTGGTTTCTGCCCCCCTTGGGAGCAGATTAGCCTAACAAAAATAAGCCGATCTGCCCCCGAGGGGGGCAGAAATGGTCTAAATGGCCTAAATACAATTTACCCCCCAGGGGAGCGACCCTTGCCTAAGGGGTCGCTCCCCATACATAAAAACATAAAGTAAAATATATATATCCCTGGTGTGCCAGAGGTTTCTGCCCCCCTGTAGGAGGCTGGACTGGCTTGTAGTGAGTACCAAGGGGTACTTGCACCTTGCACCAGGCCCAGTTATCCCTTATTAGTGTATAGGGTGTCTAGCAGCTTAGGCTGATAGATAATGGTAGCTTAGCAGAGCAGCTTAGGCTGAACTAGGAGACGTGTGAAGCTACTACAGTACCACTTAGTGTCATATGCACAATATCATAAGAAAACACAATACACAGTTATACTAAAAATAAAGGTACTTTATTTTTATGACAATATGCCAAAGTATCTCAGAGTGTACCCTCAGTGAGAGGATAGGAAATATACACAAGATATATATACACAATAGCAAAAATATGCAGTATAGTCTTAGAAAACAGTGCAAACAATGTATAGTTACAATAGGATGCAATGGGGAAACATAGGGATAGGGGCAACACAAACCATATACTCCAAAAGTGGAATGCGAACCACGAATGGACCCCAAACCTATGTGACCTCGTAGAGGGTCGCTGGGACTATTAGAAAATAGTGAGAGTTAGAAAAATAACCCTCCCCAAGACCCTGAAAAGTGAGTGCAAAGTGCACTAAAGTTCCCCTAAAGACAAAGAAGTCGTGTTAGAGGAATAATGCAGGAAAGACACCAACCAACAATGCAACAATGCTGGATTTCCAATCTGGGGTACCTGTGGAACAAGGGGACCAAGTCCAAAAGTCACAAGCAAGTCGGAGATGGGCAGATGCCCAGGAAATGCCAGCTGCAGGTGCAAAGAAGCTTCGACTGGACTGAAGAAGCTGCGGTTTCTGCAGGAACGCAAAGGGCTAGAGACTTCCCCTTTGGAGGACTGATCCCTCTCGCCTTGTAGAGTCGTGCAGAAGTGTTTTCCTGCCGAAAGAACGCCAACAAGCCTTGCTAGCTCCAAATCGTGCGGTTAGCGTTTTTGGACGCTGCTGTGGCCCTGGAGGGACCAGGAGGTCACAAATTGGACCAGGAGAGAGAGGGGACGTCGAGCAAGACAAGGAGCCCTCTTAGCAGCAGGTAGCACCCGGAGAAGTGCCAGAAACAGGCACTACGAGGATGCGTGAAACGGTGCTCACCCGAAGTCGCACAAAGAAGTCCCACGTCGCCGGAGAACAACTTAGGATGTCGTGCAATGCAGGTTAGAGTGCCGTGGACCCAGGCTGGACTGTGCACAAAGGATTTCCGCCGGAAGTGCACGGAGGCCGGAGTAGCTGCAAAAGTCGCGGTTCCCAGCAATGCAGCCCAGCGACGTGAGGCAAGGACTTACCTCCACCAAACTTGGACTGAAGAGTCACTGGACTGTGGGGGTCACTTGGACAGAGTTGCTGGATTCGAGGGACCTCGCTCGTCGTGCTGAGAGGAGACCCAAGGGACCGGTAATGCAGCTTTTTGGTGCCTGCGGTTGCAGGGGGAAGATTCCGTCGACCCACGGGAGATTTCTTCGGAGCTTCTGGTGCAGAGAGGAGGCAGACTACCCCCACAGCATGCACAGACAGGAAAACAGTCGAGAAGGCGGCAGGATCAGCGTTACAGAGTTGCAGTAGTTGTCTTAGCTACTTTGTTGCAGGTTTGCAGGCTTCCAGCGCAGTCAGCAGTCGATTCCTTATCAGAAGGTGAAGAGAGAGATGCAGAGGAACTCGGCTGAGCTCTTGCATTCGTTATCTAAGGAATCCCAAGAGACAGAGACCCTAAATAGCCAGAAAAGAGGGTTTGGCTACCTAGGAGAGAGGATAGGCTAGCAACACCTGAAGGAGCCTATCACAAGGAGTCTCTGACGTCACCTGGTGGCACTGGCCACTCAGAGCAGTCCAGTGTGCCAGCAGCACCTCTGTTTCCAAGATGGCAGAGGTCTGGAGCACACTGGAGGAGCTCTGGGCACCTCCCAGGGGAGGTACAGGTCAGGGGAGTGGTCACTCCCCTTTCCTTTGTCCAGTTTCGCGCCAGAGCAGGGCTAAGGGGTCCCTGAACCGGTGTAGACTGGCTTATGCAGAATTGGGCACATCTGTGCCCAAGAAAGCATTTCCAGAGGCTGGGGGAGGCTACTCCTCCCCTGCCTTCACACCATTTTCCAAAGGGAGAGGGTGTCACACCCTATCTCAGAGAAAGTCCTTTGTTCTGACATCCAGGGCCAGGCATGGCTGGACCCCAGGAGGGCAGCTGCCTGTCTGAGGGGCTGGCAGCAGCAGCAGCTGCAGTGAAACCCCAGGAAGGGCAGTTTGGCAGTACCAGGGTCTGTGCTACACACCACTGGGATCATGGGATTGTGCCAACTATGCCAGGATGGCATAGAGGGGGCAATTCCATGATCATAGACATGTTACATGGCCATATTCGGAGTTACCATTGTGAAGCTACATATAGGTAGTGACCTATATGTAGTGCAAGCGTGTAATGGTGTCCCCACACTCACAAAGTTCAGGGAATTGGCTCTGAACAATGTGGGGGCACCTTGGCTAGTGCCAGGGTGCCCTCACACTAAGTAACTTTGCACCTAACCTTTACCAGGTAAAGGTTAGACATATAGGTGACTTATAAGTTACTTAAGTGCAGTGTAAAATGGCTGTGAAATAACGTGTACGTTATTTCACTCAGGCTGCAGTGGCAGGCCTGTGTAAGAATTGTTAGAGCTCCCTATGGGTGGCAAAAGAAATGCTGCAGCCCATAGGGATCTCCTGGAATACCCTGGGTACCTCAGTACCATATACTAGGGAATTATAAGGGTGTTCCAGTAAGCCAATGTAAATTGGTAAAATTGGTCACTAGCCTGTTAGTGACAATTTGTAAAGAGAGAGCATAACCACTGAGGTTCTGGTTAGCAGAGCCTCAGTGAGACAGTTAGGCACCACACAGGGAACACATACATATAGGCCACAAACTTATGAGCACTGGGGTCCTGACTAGCAGGGTCCCAGTGACACATAACAAACATACTGAAAACATAGGGTCTTCACTATGAGCACTGGGCCCTGGCAAGCAGGATACCAGTGAGACAGTGAAAACACCCTGACATACACTCACAAACAGGCCCAAAGTGGGGGTAACAAGGCTAGAAAGAGGCTACTTTCTCACACAACCCCCCCCCCAAACGAAGGACAATAAGGCTAACCTTGGCCAGTTGAGACTTTATTGTCTAAGTGGTGATAAGTAGAGAGTAGCTCTGCAATAGACTGGTTACTCCCTTTATCATCCACTATATGGTTACTTCCCTGTGGGGATGTAAACCACCCTGTTTGAAGTTTTTTAGCTAAGCAACAATGTGAAGATGTATTTTCAGAGTTTCTATCAGTAAGTTTTAGTTTAGAGCAGTGGGAATTGTCCACTGAACCTATTTGTAGTGATGGAAATGCCAGACAGGGATGCTGTCTCAGAAAAACCATAGCTGGGCAAAAACTTTGTCCATATGGCTGGAAGAGAGAACAGGGATGCTGTTTCTCTTGGGTTGGAGCAGGGCAGGGATGCTGTCCTATCAGCTCCACACTAGGGCAGGGATGCTGTCCTAAGTGTTGTGAGGCAGTGCAGAGTTTCTGCACTAAAGTTTCTCTGGGAGGGTTGGAGGGATGCTCCATGTTAACTAAAATGGTGCTCTTTTTCTCACCAATGTTAGTTATCCCACAGAGAGGTACTTCTACCTCAGGGAGTCCAGCTTTTCCAGCTGATGATACCCTTGGAACAGGTGCCACCCCAGGAGAGGTTTCTCCCACCACAGGAATGGTATCCTGAATGGTAGGGTGGTTAGGGCATACTGTGATACCCTTTATACCTGTTGATGGAGAGGGATCCTGAGTTTTCAGGCCTTCTCTCCTTTGCTTTTTCATTTCACTAGAAATGAGAGGGAACAATTCCTCAGGGATGCCCAGCATGGCTGCATGGGCATAAAACTCTACATCAGCCCAACCTGAGGCCTATAGGTCATTACCTAAGAGACAGTCTACAGGTAAGCTAGGTGATACCACCACCTGCTTAGGGCCAGTAACTCCACCCCAACTAAACTGAATTATAGCTAAGGGAAGGAACTTAGTGGAGTTATGGACATCAATAATCTTATACTGTTGTCCAATGATGTGTTGATCAGGGTGCACTAGGTTTTCAGTCACCAAAGTGATACTGGCACCTGTGTCCCTGTAGGCCAAGGCCTCAACACCATTTATTGAAACTGTCTGCCTGTACTTATCCATTGTAAGGGGACAAGCAGCCAGTGTGGCAAGGCCAATGCCACTAGGTGTGACAGAAACTGTCTTGGGACTGACTACCCCAGTTTCTATGATGGAGCCATAAGTGAACCCAACTACACCCTTTGCTTGACTGTTGCCAGCCGTCCCACCACTAGTACCACTACTGCTAGGGGCACTAGAGCTTGATGTATTAGTGGTGGTAGGCTCAGGGGGTTTACCTGGACAGGACTTATCCCCTGGCCTATGGCCTCTGTTTTTACACACAAAGCACCAAGGCTTTTTAATGTGTGCAGGTTGGGAAGAAGAGGAAGAATTTGTTTTATCCCCACCCTCTGAAGAGTGTTTAAGATTTGAAGTGGGATCTTTGGTTTTACCCTTATCCCCATGCTTATCTTGAGATTTTTCACCATCTTTCTTCTTATTGCCATCTTTGTCACCCCCTGTATGAACTTTTCTGTTCACCCTTGTTCTGACCCATTTGTCTGCCTTCTTTCCCAATTCTTGGGGAGAGGTCAGATCAGAGTCTACCAGGTACTGGTGCAACAAATCAGACACACAATTATTAAGTATATGCTCTCTCAGGATTGTGTTATACAGGCTTTCATAATCAGTAACTTTACTGCCATGTAACCACCCCTCCAAGGCCTTCACTGAATGGTCAATGAAATCAACCCAGTCTTGTGAAGACTCCTTTTTGGTCTCTCTGAACTTTATCCTGTATTGTTCAGTGGTTAAGCCATAACCATCCAGGAGTGCATTCTTAAGAACTGTAAAATTATTAGCATCATTTTCTTTCACAGTAAGGAGCCTATCCCTACCTTTTCCACTAAATGATAGCCATAGGATAGCAGCCCACTGCCTTTGAGGGACATCCTGTACAACACAGGCCCTCTCAAGTGCAGCAAACCACTTGTTAATGTCATCCCCCTCCTTATAAGGGGGAACTATCTTATGCAGATTCCTGGAATCATGCTCTTTTGCAGGATGACTATGGGGAATACTGCTGCTGCCACCATGGGTATCTAAACCCAACTTCTGTCTTTCTTTCTCTAGTTCAAAAGACTGTCTATCCAAATCCAGCTGTTGCTTTTTAAGCTTCAGTCTGGTTTGTTCCACTCTCAACTTATTGAGTTCCCTCTCTAACATTCTGTCATCAGGGTTGGTGGGAGGGACATTCTTAGACACAGAAGAATGAACAGAAGGAGACCTGTCCCTTACAGAAGCCACCCTAACAGCTTGGCTAACAGAAACATCACTACCAGTATGGTGAGAATAAATGCTTTTGCTATGATGTGAGACAACACTATTTGTATGGTGAGGCTCTCCATCATGACCAACTATGCTAGACTGTCTAGTAATGGGCAGGCTAGGAAGTTTCTTTCCTGAATCTTTTCCTGGGGGAGTCCCTGGATCAGATTGGGAACCATTTGCTACTTTTTCAACAGATGTGGCCCCTATGGCCTTATCTTGTTCTCTAAGCATGTTAAGCAATAATTCCAAAGAAGGATTCTTCCCTACACTCAAACCTCTCTCTATGCAGAGACTCCTTGCTCCTTTCCAGCTAAGGTGATCATATGCAAGTTTGGACAGATCAACATTTTGGCCTGTGCCAGACATTTTTAGAGAGAGTTAAAGTGATAGAAAAAGAGAAAAAAAGTTTTCAGAACTTTTTAGAAAGACAGAAAAAAAACTTTTTAAACTTTTAAGAACTTTTTGAAAGTTTAGAAGTACTTTTCAGCACTTAGAAAAGAGTGAAAAGAGGAAATGCAAAACTTTTTGGCTATGTGTATATACACTGACCTTGTTTTGTATATTTTTCTCTTATGAAAAGTACAATGACAAGAGTGGTAAGTAGTCTCAAAGCACCTATCCCACCGCTGCACAACCAATGTAGGAGGCTGGACTGGCTTGTAGTGAGTACCAAGGGGTACTTGCACCTTGCACCAGGCCCAGTTATCCCTTATTAGTGTATAGGGTGTCTAGCAGCTTAGGCTGATAGATAATGGTAGCTTAGCAGAGCAGCTTAGGCTGAACTAGGAGACGTGTGAAGCTACTACAGTACCACTTAGTTTCATATGCACAATATCATAAGAAAACACAATACACAGTTATACTAAAAATAAAGGTACTTTATTTTTATGACAATATGCCAAAGTATCTCAGAGTGTACCCTCAGTGAGAGGATAGGAAATATACACAAGATATATATACACAATAGCAAAAATATGCAGTATAGTCTTAGAAAACAGTGCAAACAATGTATAGTTACAATAGGATGCAATGGGGAAACATAGGGATAGGGGCAACACAAACCATATACTCCAAAAGTGGAATGCGAACCACGAATGGACCCCAAACCTATGTGACCTTGTAGAGGGTCGCTGGGACTATTAGAAAATAGTGAGAGTTAGAAAAATAACCCTCCCCAAGACCCTGAAAAGTGAGTGCAAAGTGCACTAAAGTTCCCCTAAAGACAAAGAAGTCGTGTTAGAGGAATAATGCAGGAAAGACACCAACCAACAATGCAACAACGCTGGATTTCCAATCTGGGGTACCTGTGGAACAAGGGGACCAAGTCCAAAAGTCACAAGCAAGTCGGAGATGGGCAGATGCCCAGGAAATGCCAGCTGCGGGTGCAAAGAAGCTTCGACTGGACTGAAGAAGCTGCGGTTTCTGCAGGAACGCAAAGGGCTAGAGACTTCCCCTTTGGAGGACTGATCCCTCTCGCCTTGTAGAGTCGTGCAGAAGTGTTTTGTCGCCGAAAGAACGCCAACAAGCCTTGCTAGCTGCAAATCGTGCGGTTAGCATTTTTGGACCCTGCTGTGGCCCTGGAGGGACCAGGAGGTCGCAAATTGGACCAGGAGAGAGAGGGGACGTCGAGCAAGACAAGGAGCCCTCTTAGCAGCAGGTAGCACCCGGAGAAGTGCCAGAAACAGGCACTACGAGGATGCGTGAAACGGTGCTCACCCGAAGTCGCACAAAGAAGTCCCACGTCGCCGAAGAACAACTTAGGAGGTCGTGCAATGCAGGTTAGAGTGCCGTGGACCCAGGCTGGACTGTGCACAAAGGATTTCCGCCGGAAGTGCACGGAGGCCGGAGTAGCTGCAAAAGTCGCGGTTCCCAGCAATGCAGCCCAGCGAGGTGAGGCAAGGACTTACCTCCACCAAACTTGGACTGAAGAGTCACTGGACTGTGGGGGTCACTTGGACAGAGTTGCTGGATTTGAGGGACCTCGCTCGTCGTGCTGAGAGGAGACCCAAGGGACCGGTAATGCAGCTTTTTGGTGCCTGCGGTTGCAGGTGGAAGATTCCGTCGACCCACGGGAGATTTCTTCGGAGCTTCTGGTGCAGAGAGGAGGCAGACTACCCCCACAGCATGCACAGACAGGAAAACAGTCGAGAAGGCGGCAGGATCAGCGTTACAGAGTTGCAGTAGTCGTCTTAGCTACTTTGTTGCAGGTTTGCAGGCTTCCAGCGCGGTCAGCAGTCGATTCCTTATCAGAAGGTGAAGAGAGAGATGCAGAGGAACTCGGCTGAGCTCTTGCATTCGTTATCTAAGGAATCCCAAGAGACAGAGACCCTAAATAGCCAGAAAAGAGGGTTTGGCTACCTAGGAGAGAGGATAGGCTAGCAACACCTGAAGGAGCCTATCACAAGGAGTCTCTGACGTCACCTGGTGGCACTGGCCACTCAGAGCAGTTCAGTGTGCCAGCAGCACCTCTGTTTCCAAGATGGCAGAGGTCTGGAGCACACTGGAGGAGCTCTGGGCACCTCCCAGGGGAGGTACAGGTCAGGGGAGTGGTCACTCCCCTTTCCTTTGTCCAGTTTCGCGCCAGAGCAGGGCTAAGGGGTCCCTGAACCGGTGTAGACTGGCTTATGCAGAATTGGGCACATCTGTGCCCAAGAAAGCATTTCCAGAGGCTGGGGGAGGCTACTCCTCTCCTGCCTTCACACCATTTTCCAAAGGGAGAGGGTGTCACACCCTCTCTCAGAGGAAGTCCTTTGTTCTGCCGTCCTGGGCCAGGCCTGGCTGGACCCCAGGAGGGCAGCTGCCTGTCTGAGGGGCTGGCAGCAGCAGCAGCTGCAGTGAAACCCCAGGAAGGGCAGTTTGGCAGTACCAGGGTCTGTGCTACAGACCACTGGGATCATGGGATTGTGCCAACTATGCCAGGATGGCATAGAGGGGGCAATTCCATGATCATAGACATGTTACATGGCCATATTCGGAGTTACCATTGTGAAGCTACATATAGGTAGTGACCTATATGTAGTGCACGCGTGTAATGGTGTCCCCGCACTCACAAAGTTCAGGGAATTGGCTCTGAACAATGTGGGGGCACCTTGGCTAGTGCCAGGGTGCCCTCACACTAAGTAACTTTGCACCTAACCTTTACCAGGTAAAGGTTAGACATATAGGTGACTTATAAGTTACTTAAGTGCAGTGTAAAATGGCTGTGAAATAACGTGTACGTTATTTCACTCAGGCTGCAGTGGCAGGCCTGTGTAAGAATTGTTAGAGCTCCCTATGGGTGGCAAAAGAAATGCTGCAGCCCATAGGGATCTCCTGGAACCCCAATACCCTGGGTACCTCAGTACCATATACTAGGGAATTATAAGGGTGTTCCAGTAAGCCAATGTAAATTGGTAAAATTGGTCACTAGCCTGTTAGAGACAATTTGTAAAGAGAGGGCATAACCACTGAGGTTCTGGTTAGCAGAGCCTCAGTGAGACAGTTAGGCACCACACAGGGAACACATACATATAGGCCACAAACTTATGAGCACTGGGGTCCTGACTAGCAGGGTCCCAGTGACACATAACAAACATACTGAAAACATAGGGTCTTCACTATGAGCACTGGGCCCTGGCAAGCAGGATACCAGTGAGACAGTGAAAACACCCTGACATACACTCACAAACAGGCCCAAAGTGGGGGTAACAAGGCTAGAAAGAGGCTACTTTCTCACCCCCCCCCCCCGGGGGCAGATCAGCCTAATTATATTCGGCCGATCTGCCTCCGGAGGGGGGGGGGAGGGGTCAGAAAAGGCCTAAAAATATTTTGACCCCCCTGGGGAGCGGCCCTTGCCCAAGGAGCCGCTCCCCTTATGCGTAAGCATGAAAAAAAAAAATCCCTGGTGTCTAGTGGTTTCTGCCCCCCGGGGGGGGGGAGGGTGTGGCAGGGGCAGGGGGGGGCAGAAATGGCCTAAAAATATTTTGGCCTAAGGGGTCGCTCCCCACATATAAAAAAATAAAAATAAACAACAAAAAAATATCCCTGATGTCTAGGAGTTTTCTCGGCCTAATTATATTAGGCCGATCTGCCCCTAGGGGGGGTCAGAAATGGCCTAAAAATATTTTGGCCCATTGCCCAAGGGGCCGCTCCCCTTATTGAAATATACAAAAAAAAAATCCCTGGTGTCTAGTGGGTATTTCTGCTGATCGGGCAGCAGAAATGCTGAGAGAGACATGCGACATGTCTCTCCCGCCCCACCTCCCGGTTGGAAGAGAAATGCTTCTGCATTTCTCTTCCGGGATCGCGCTGGAACATCGGAGGTGACCTCTGATGAGGTGAGCGTACGATTTGTGCACTGACGTCATGAGACGTGACAGGGGTGGGTCAGGGGTGGAAGGGGAAGCGATTCCCCTTCCTTCCCTGATTGGGGGTTGTGGGAGGGAGGCCCACTGGGGGAGAGCTAGTGTTTCCCCCTGGACCAGCTCACCCCAGGCACCCAGGGGGTTAAAAGTTTTAGACCTGTTGGTCTCTAAATTCAAGTTCTCCATAAACCTCACAAACCCATTTACAAGGGTATTAAGACTACTGGGGGTCCTTGCTAACAAAACTGTGTCGCTGATATAAAGGCAGCGGCCTATTCTTCACTACTGGTACATCCTTCCCAACTTCCAGAGGGACAGTCTGTAATCTATTGATATACAATAAATAGTGAACGGGAGCCAGGACACAGCCCTGACGGACTTTGTGTTTTAGTCTAAAAGAATAAGTGCACTCTTCCTTATCCCCAAACCTCCCTGAGGCAGAAAGATGAAAGTGCATCGCCTGCATGAAGTGCACCAACCCCACCTGATCTCCCATGGAGGTCAACAAGTTCCAAAGTTTTGATCTATTCACACTATCAAACACAATAAAGAGATCCATAAAAGCAAGATGAATGGAACTGCATTTGGACAATTTGTACTTCCTAACCAGAATATGCAGGTTAAGACATTGTTCTATCCTTTTAAGTCCTGAACGAAAACCATACTGCACCTCAGACAGGATGTTACTGTCTGAAATCCAGGTTACCAACCTATCTAAAATTATTTGTCCCACTAATTTAACCAAAGAGTCCAACAGAGAAATAGTATGATAACAGGATCAGTCCTGCCAGCTCTCTTTTGTAAATGCTGGTATAATAATTGGGGTCTCCCAGGACTTCAACCAAGCTCACATGAATGGTTAAACAAATTAGTTAGAAGGGGTGCCCACAATTCAACAGTGCCCTTATAAAGGTGCATAGGGGCGTCATCAGGCCCAGGTGCTTTGTTAGATATACTCATCACAATATCAATAATTACCTCTTCCAAGAAAAAGGAGCAGTGGATAGGAAATTGGGGTGGGGCAGGATCAAGCCATACTGACCCACTATTCACAGAGCAATATATACTACTGAAGTTAGTCACCCATGCCTCTAGGGAAACGTTATAATTCAAAGTCAACTTCATGGAATCAGGCAGGGAATAGTTTTTAACAATAGTCCAGAAAGTCCTAGTGTCTTTTGTCATGCAAGCACAGGCTAAGATTTCACAACACTCAATCTTCACCTCAGCTGTCCTTAATGCCAAATACTGTTTATATTCCTTTCTGCATATTGCAATGTCATCCTTATTTCTTGGTGATTAACTTAAAACGAAATGCAACTTCCTGTTTGCCTATCTGAATGTTTTATGAAACCAAAAAGCAGCCCTTGGCTCTAGTGGCTGAACATTTTTCAAGAGTATCTTCTTTGTAGTGTCTCCCAGGGACTCAAAGGCGGATACTATAGTCTCACCCCCAACCTCACTCGAGAGGACTGTAAAATGAGTATTCAAGTTGCTTGACACAAATTTACGAAAGACTAAATATATATTAGCATTTTTCCAAGCCAACCTACTCAAATTGTCCATAGCAAATAATAGAGTGGCCCCCCATCACCTCCCACTTAGCTATTTTTGGGAGATTAAGAGAAATAGTGATGGGGTTGTGATCGCTACAATTATTGGAATTAACCTGCCCGATTGAGAATCAGTTTATGTAAGTTCCTTAAAACGAAAACCTAGTCAATTATAGAATACTGGCCCTTGCTAGTAAGCAAAGCTTTCTTAGGGATGCTAGAAACCAAGAGCTCAAAGGCATTACATAAGTCATGGCTGACTAATAAAGGGCAAAGAACAAAGCTCCTGGCATCTCGGTCTGGCAACAGTATAAGGAGTTGGTCACATCATAAGTCATGCAACAGGCAGGGCACAGAACCCACAGGCTTCTTTGGTAGTGTTTCCCATCGTTCCAAAGTCAATGCATTCGAAGCATAAAACAAAACAAAACGGAAATTTTAATCATACATCACCTTAACTCAAAATTCTCCAGACTATACTCCTACACATCACAATCTCCCCAAACATCCACCTCACTTTACTAAACTAGACAGCAGAACACACTTTCCATACCTTTTCTGTCTTCCACAAGCAATACGCACATCTCCACAAAGGCAACACGCTGTATCACACACTCACAAAAGTGCAGCTAAGCCCTCCAACATGCCCAACACACAATCACATTGATTGGCCAAACACATTCTCTGGAAATTGCGCCAGGAAATATGGGACGTCTTCCATACACAATGATGACAGCTACCAGTAGAGGCATTTTGAAAAAATATTGAACCAACACAACAATCAAACACTGTAGCACTACAACAGAAATCCACTGAACACATCAGTTGGTAAAGAAGTACTTACCTACAACACATTAGAGCTACATCAAACACTACGATTCAACCACACCACTGACCGACTCCATTACATGAAAACTTAATAAAACACACCACATACATCCCACAACTGGTTATAGCAACAAAAGGTAGGTTCTGTCAAGGCTTCATCATCCCAACAAACGATCACGTTTCCTAGCCTCCACTCCAGATGACACACACCAACATTCTACTACATCATTCACTCTGAGCATTCCAGATACCAGCTAAGATGTCCAGGGAATGTGAGCACACAAAATATTAAACACTGCCTGAACATCAAGACCTGGATGTCCAGCTCATCCCAACCAAGACAGAATTCCTTTTATCTGCCTAGTAGAAACAAACAAGAAACAGTGCAGACCTGGGTCAATGACACAAACATTGATGGATTTGAACTCCAACTTTCAGTGAATGCCAAGTCACTTGGATTAACCCCAGTTACCAGCTTCATGCTCAAGAGCACATAGCCAAACAAACACAGACTGCCTGGGACCAGCTCTCTCTTCTACAGAAAATGAAACTGTTTCTTCTGGAAAGCAAATTCAGGACTGCTGTTTAAGCCATCAAAGTCTTGCATCTGAATGTCAGTAACAACCTGCTTATTAGCCTGCTAGGCTCTACAATGGCACCCCTGAGGCCATTCTACACACTGCATAATGCCCTGTCAAGGGCCTGAAGAAATAAGAAAAGATCATGGAACTCCACTGACTCCACTTTGCCAGTCAACACCATCTTCAAAACCAGCTGCACCATTTACAAAGCCATCATCACCAGCATCCCTGCTTATCTTGCAGACAGGCTCACCATCACTGGTGGTTCTTGCCACACCTATGCCAGGGACATCATTAGACTGCAGAGTTGAAAGCGTAAAAAAAGAAAAATAAGGCAGCAGGCCTTTTCCTTCAAGTCATCCAGAATCTGGAACAGCATTCTTTGGACTGCACAAGCACTGCGCCAATTTAGGGGAACTGAAGACGCACCTTTATAAAGCACAATACATCACAATGCATTAACAGTCTACAAACCAGCTACCTGCCCTAATACTGGTCGACTTTACCTCTCCTAATACTGGTTGACTTTATGCTTGTCAACTCTCTACAGTGCTTTGCTGCCTTTTGGCTCGGTTTACGCTATTGAAACACCATACACATACATGCATATAGACCTGAATGATGTCCCTAGAGGTCAACCTGGCTTGTAAACAAGTATGAAAGAAAAATCTAAGATTTCAGATACCCTTTTCAGCAAGAAACCAATATGAATACCTAGAACAAATATATTAAAAACTCGTGGAACAGTGGTACAGTAAGAGTGCACTGTGCTGTACTAGAAGGAAGGGAAAGGCCCACCCTAGGTGCTAGTTGGGAAGTAAAATGTAGCAAAAATCATGGTTCATTGTATCCTCGGGCATCTCTACTCTGATGATACTTCGCCTGTTTAACCTTTGATAGCTACGCCTCTGCTCTGGAAGGGGACAAAACACCCTCTCCCTTAGCCTGCTCACATTCACAAAATTAATTCTGCTGTCTTGCTGTTGGTAAGATGTTATGAAGACTTGCATGACGTTGAAAGAGGTAAGAATTTTAGATTGTCTGCAGTACTTGCTTGATGTGAGTGGAGTTTCGTAAGCTCATGATTTCATCTGATTTGCTATATTCCACCAATAACAACATGTTATGTATAGACATGTAGCACAAGGGAACAAGTTTAAAACAACACCACAAATAGTAGGAACAAAGGCAAAAAGTGGTGCATAAACAGAACTTGAAGGTGGGGCTCTGAATGCTGTAAGTGGAAAAAAGATGAAATGGAAATCGGGATGATTGAGTTAATTCACTGAAAGTGAGTGTGCAAATTCTGGTGTACCATGGAATGTGTCTTGGTCTAGAGATGGAAGCTTTAATAAGTGATGTGCTTGTAAGGTGTTCATTTTTTGTTCCAGACCTACAGTTCTCTAAATACTGAGTACTCTTATTACTATCAAATTACCTCTCACAATTTCATGCTGCCTCTGGTATCACCTAGATCTGTGTACTTGCAGAATAATGCACAGATCAGTGGCCAGCCGTGACTGTGTGAGTGTGGGTCTGGAGCTTTGGCGGACACCCACACCAGTTACTCAGATACCTTCCTTAAAGGTGCCACAGATAGAAGACATGATTCCCCCTGCCATCTGCCATGTTGTACACCTACGGGAGACAACCACAGAGGCTGAGACTGTACTGTTGCACCACTTATGAACAATTTACTTACCTCCGGCAACACCTTATCTGGTAGAGACCTTATCTAGCCACAAATTCCTTACCTTAGAATTATCCCCAGGCATCAGACTGGATGTGGACATTTTTCGTGAGCAATACCCTTGCGTGCTGGTAGGTGGTGTTCTTCGGCTTCATGTGGCATTGTGCGTGCCGAAATTGATATGCGCATTGCCTATATAGGCACCAGCCCAGCGAGCTGACGTCAGTTTCTATTCACGACTTTCTACACCAGGAGCATGGAATGACAAAGAACACTCGCCACTGCTGTGTAAAACTAGGACCCTGAAAGGGGAACAGCCTTGTCTTTAGAAATCAGTTCACAGTGTGGGGAAGATGTGTGGGTCGGTATGGATTCTGCAGCTTAGTAGAGGCTCTACCAGTTAAGGATTTACCTAAGGTAAGTAATTTGCTCTTCTTATCAAGACTTCTAGCCACAGATTCCTTACCTTAGAATAGATATCCAAGCCATGCCTCCCCAGAGGTGAGCCTGCTAAACAGTTTCACACCAAAATGCCCTTCAGGGCCGATCTGGCAAAGTGCATGTCCCAATGGACTTGACTGTCCAGGCAGTAGTGCTTAGTGAACATGTGTCGAGAGGCCCAAGTTGCTGTCTGGCAGATGTCCAGGACAAGGACTCCCTGTGGTAATGCAGTGGTCACAGCCTTTGCTATGATAGAGTGAACACGCAAAACCCCCGGGGGGTGCTTCTTGGCTAATTCGTAGCAGATTTTAATGCTGAGCACGATCCATTGGGAGATTGTCAGTTTTTGCACGGCCTTCTCTTTCTTTGCTTCAACATCCCCCACAAAGAGTTGATTGTCCACCCAGAGTGGTTTTGTGTAATCAAGGCACAATGACAACACTCTGAGGTGGAGTGTAGAAGGTAGGCAAAGTGATGGACTGGTCTACATGGAAAGAGGTGACTACTTTCTGCAAGAAGGACGCTTGAGTCCGAAGGACCAGTTTGTCAGACAAAAAGCAAAATGCAAGGAGGCTGTGATGACAGTGCCTGCAGCTCATGACCCTCTGGGCAGATGTAATTGTCACCAGAAAGTCCCCCTTGATTTTGAGGCGCCTAAGAGGACAAGAATTAAGCCGCTCAAAGGAAGTGCACATTAAGAAAGTAGGAAGCAAGTTAAGGTCCGGTTGAGACATAACAAAGGGATCAGGGGGAAACGTGCTGCAGACATTTCAGGAATCTATTAACAATAGGAGACTTGAAGTAAGAAGGCTAATCTGGCAGCTGTAGAAAAGCGGAGATAGCAGATAAATAACCCCTCCAAGTGCTCAATGCAGAGCCCTGATGGGTCAAGGTTAGGCTAAACAAAAGAACCTCATAAAGAGGAGCAGACACTGAATCAACCTGTTTCTCAGCACACTATGCCACAAATGTATTTCAGCGGCCGGCATATACAATCTCAGTTGAGGGACGCCAAGCTGCCAGGATAACATCAGAGATTTAGGGTAAAAGGTTGAAAGCTGTGAACTATCGCCTCTCAGCCTCCACGCATGAAGGCGCAGGGTTGACAAGTTCGAGTGGAGAACCCTCCCCTGTTGCTGAGAAAGAAGATTATCCCAAATGGGCAGCCCGATCGGAGGACGGACGGCCATGCTCAACAGCTCAGGATACCAAACTCTCGAAGCCCAATCCAGAGCCACAAGGATAACTTGGGTCCAGTTGTAACTGATCTTTTTCAGAAATCTGGGCAGAAAAGCGTACAGGAAGCCTAAGCTCCACTAAGACAAAAAGCCTAAGACAAAGCATCTCCAAGCGAGAGCTTCTTTGGAAACTCCAGAGCGCAACAATGCTGACATGCATTCTTGGCAGTGGCGAACAGATCTAACCAACGCTGTCCCCACTGCTGAATAAGACCTTGCACCATCTTTGAGTGCAGAGACATTCATGATCCGCTAGGCATCGTCTGCTGAGTTCATCTGCCCTGGCGTTCATAGAGGTGTTGAACAACCAGGGATTTGCCTTGCCGTCCCAGTCATGTTCAATGCCTTTTGACAAAGGGTCCACGACCCCACCCTGCCCTGTTTGTTGCAGTACCACATGGCGGTGATGTTGTCCGTGAGCACCTGAACTAGCCTTCCTTTGATAGAGGTGTAAACACGCTTTTAATGCCAGTCAGATCGCTCGGAGCTCCAATAGGAAGATGTGTTGTCTGGATTTTGCCGCAGACCAGAGGTCTCTGATCTGCACCTCTCCCAGAAGGCCGCCCCATGCCAGGAGTGTTGCATCTGTTACTACTGTCAAATCTGGTTGGGTAAGGTAGAATGGTCTGCTGCTGACCCAATTGTGGTTTGTTAACCACCACTGAAGACCTTTTGCGGTGCCCTCTAAGATCTGGACCATGTTGGAGAGATTCCCCTTATGCTGTGCCCACTGGAACTTCAGGTTTCAGTGCAGAGCCTGCATATACCAGTGGGCATGTGTCACAAGCAGGATGCAGGAGTCCATGAGGCCCAGAAGCCTCTGTGTCAGTCTCACCAATACCAGGATAGCGGCTGGAACATCTGAATCATAGCCTGAATATCGTGGATTTGCTGTTTGGTAGGACAAGCCTGAAACTGCAATGTGTCCAGAACAGCTCCACGAAAGATAACGTCTGAGAAGGGGGTCAGACGTAACTTCAGCATGTTTATAGTTAACCCCAGCGAGTGCAGGAGGTCCACCATAGTCTGGAGGTGGGAGACAACCGCATAGGTTAAGCCAGCCTTCAGCAGCCAGTCGTCAAGGTAGGGGTGACTGGCACCCCTGATCTCCGCAGGTGGGCTTCAACCACTGCTATCACCTTGGTAAACATCTGAGGGGCACTGGTAAGGCCAAAAGGGAAGCTAGGTGACTGAAAGTGCTTGTGACCTACCGTGAACCGCAGGTAACATCTGTGGGAAGGCAGGACAGGAATTTGGAAATATGCGTCCTGCAAGTCCAACCATCCAGTTTCCCGAGTCCAGTGTAGACAGGACTTGAGCAAACATGAACATTTTAAAGTTGTCCTTTTTCAGGATGAAATTGAGTGTGCAGGTCTCTTATAGGACTAAGACCTCCATCCTTTTTGGGCACCAGAAAGTAGTGGGAATAGCAACCGAGACCAACTTCTGCTGCCAGCCCCCTCTCTATGGCTCCCCTGGCAAAGAGAACCGCCACTTCTGGGGGAGTAAGGAAAGATGGTACCCCCTTATCCTGTTGCAAGTGGGTGACATGGGTGGAAAGGTGGACATGAAGGGGAGGTATTAGCCACTCCGGACAATCTGGAGAACCCAGCGGTCGGATGGTATAGCCCTCCATTATGCAGGTGATGACGAATCCTGCCTCCCACTGGTTGTCCATGATGGTTGGAGGGCAAACTGAAGAGGCTTGGAGGCTGTAGCTGCCAAGGGATTGGTGGACTAGCTTGACCTCTGGCTGCCTGACCCCTGTGGTCTGCAGCTTGCGCATCTTTGGCCACACAGGGGCTGGGAAGTTTGTGTGCTGTGGTGGCTGTGTAGACACAACTGGAAGCCTCTTCAAAGGCCATGAAAGGAGCAGAAGGCGGGTGGGGGTAGGCGAGGGCCATGGAAAGGCCCAAGGACCTGGCTGTATGGACCAGGCATACCCTGGGACAATAGGTGCACCTGCACAACTGAATCCTAGAGTGAATGTGAGCAGCTGCCCAAAAAGCACATGGTGTTCACCGACCACAGTGCTAAGCTTGCAGAAGACAACGTTTTCTCATCTAAGGAGTCCAGCCTTTTGGATTTCCTATCCAGTAAGGAATATGGCAGGATTGAGCTTGGATGTGGAGGCTTGGACCACCAAGCTCTCCAGGGTAGGGTACTGGCTGGCCGCCATCGCCCCTGGGTGATGGTGCCCAGCAGTTGTCCTATGCAAGGCTAGTTCCAGGCCCCATGAAGGACATCTGTGAGGGCTTTATTGAATGGGAGAAGCAGTTCTGAATGGGATGACTACCGGCTGAAGCAGCTGTGTCAAGACGTTAGTCGTGACAACCACGGAGGAGGCTGAATGTCCAGGACCTCAGCCGCCCTAGTCACCATAACAAACAAGGCTCCCTGCTCCTCCGCAGTCATGGAAGTAGGAGAGACAAGCCATCTGGGGAGGGGTCCAGTCCACTGGCATCCGCCAAACCCTCACACAAAGTGTCCTCATTGGGGTGTAGGGGGTGGTATTCATAAGGGGCAAGTGGACCCTCCCAATCTTCCTCAAGTCCTAGCCTATAAGAATAGGGCTCTGGCTCCGGCCTGGTGGGAATGGTTCCAGTGGGAGTCGGACAATGCCCATCCAGCTCTGTGTCAGAGTCAGGGATAAGAATGGAGACGGCGCCGGGAAGGTCAAGGTTGCTTGACTGGCATTTGTCTGGGTCCATTAGTGTATCCAATGGCCCAAATGGTGTGGGCCCCCTCCTAAATCCGTGGGTCCTCAAGTTGCTCCAGCGGGGACATGCCACCCAAATATGAGGTGCATGGCTTAATAAAATTCTCTTAGGTTGTGCGGGGATCGCTCTGGCTCCCGGAAACTCAGGGAGGCACGGAGATAGCCCAGGCGCAGGCTCAACGCGGAGCCAAGCATCCATTGTTGACACTCCTTTTTTGTCGTTGGATAACCTGTGGACAGAGCGAAAACTTCTTTGACTTCTTGCTCTTCTTTTTCTTGTGGGACTTACCCAAATGGGATGACTTTGACTGCGAAAAAGATCAGTAGCTCCGCAACTAATCCCAAGACCTTCCTCTTGACTGGGATCAAGACCGTTGCGACGTCGTACATTGAGCATCAAGTTTTAGGGATTGCTCCTTCAAGGCCTTGGGGTGCATGGCGTGACAATCGACTGAGGTTTTTGCATTGTGTTCCCACTTTAGGCTCCAGGGACAGTAAAGTGCCAGTCCGTCACTGATATTTGTTGGTGACAAGCACCACAAGACTTAGAATCCAACCTTCTTCATTGACATCCCTGCCACACCAGGAGACAAGTCTCAAAAAGCTTTGACAAAAAGTTAAAAAAAGACAGTCAAAAAGTGATTGTGGGTAGGTTTCTCCAGATTTGTACTGAATGGCACAAAAAGAAAAGAACTGACTTCAGCATGCTGAGATGGCAGCTATATGGGCACCTCGCACGTCACTTATGGCACGGATGACGACACCTACCAGTGCATATGCTCACAAAAAATTTCTGGATCCAGTCTGACACCAGGGGATAATTCTAAGGTAAGGAATCTGCGGCTATATGTCTCTATCAGATTGCAGAGGATTGGGATTCAGGAGAGCTGAGAAAGGTGCTTGCTGTCGGCTCTGAGGTGATTGTCTGCTGGTTACTAGCAGCAATGTATAACCATGACTTAGCGGCCCAGGGCAGAAAATACCGGCATACATGCTGATGCGCCAAACTCTACTATGAGGCAAGGTGGATCATAGAAGGAGATGGTGACCACAGAAACATCCATTCAGCTAGACATGGTGTCTGTTATGTTGGGGTGCTCTTCAGGTTTAAGCACTCTCCAAACCAGGCATTGAATGGGTGACCAACCTGGCACTGAATATACTAATGGTTACTGCAATGTGTCTATATTAATTGCCTTGTTATATTTTTAAGTTGATGGATGTTTTCAAGCATTTTTTATAATATATTGTTTATGGTGCATATAATTTGCATAAACTCCAATACTTTATAGTATTATATTTAATAAGGTGTAGTGGGTATATAAAGAGAGGCTCTTATTTGTCTCACTCTGCTTCCTTTTTTTTACTGTGAGAAGACTCTTTAAATGCAACTGTTTCTTTCAACAGGTTTATATCCACAAATTGCACCCCAACTTTCTCAACCTGTTGTAACCCTTAAAATCCTGCATTAAAAACTGACCTTCCAATCACTTATGTTTTTTAAACTGACCACTGCTTCTTCCTACCCTCTGTCTACCTCATCTGTATACAAGTGACTCTAAAAATCTCATGCCTATCTGCCTTAAAGCTCTATTGAAACCATAACAATATTTATTCCAGCTAGTAATTGTGCCTCATGTAACCCCTTCTAATAATCACATCAAACGAAACGAGCCCCACACAGCATGCAAACTAACCTTAATAACCAATTGACTGACCACTAACTAGGCTCTGGTTAGCGTGCTACTCACTGTAAAGCGTTTTGACACCTCATTAGAGGTAGTAACCACTATATATATATATATATATAGCAAATGATAGCAACCAGCCCACTAAGCAGTTTTTTAATTAATGTGAGGCAACACTGATGAATAAAGTGACATCTCAACATACCAGGTCTGGTTTAGGTGGAACTTCACAGGAAAGGCTGTGATCCCCTTGATTCATTACAGCCCCCCTGGCTCCCCATTCTGCAAGTGAATTTCCAGAAATAATAAAATTTCAATTTTAGCTCACTGCCAATTTTTTCAGTTACGTTTTCGCATCTGGGTGCATGGGAAACAAGCATTTGAAATTCAGTAGGTCTCGCATTTACTTGACTTGGGGCTAATGACATTGTAAATGCATAACTGGACTTTAATTGGTCAACCCGCATATTTTAGTCCTTTCTGCTACATAATTCCAGTGGCCCTGCATATAACTAAAGGGCTAGTAGGCCTACTGGAATATTTTTTTAAACAAGGCCCTTAAAACACAAACTACTCCCAGGTGCAAAACATATTTACTTGGCAGCTAGTAGAGGCGACATTGTCCTCGGGGCAATGTATAAATAATTGTACTCCAAGAATACGTGCTTACATTATCACTGTCCCTTTACTGCAGTCAGGGTAGTCAATCAAAATGCCCATGATGTTTCACACGCTTGAGAGCCATCTCACATGATATTAATGATCTTCAGTTAGTCTTGAACTGAAATATTAGTTATAAAATATTGACCATTGTACAGCATAATCAACTGTAAGCTCTCCTTGAGGTTAGTTTTATAAATACACATTAACAGCTCAAGTTTCACAGACTCAAACGTGTAGAGTTCATCTAGTCAGGTTTCTGTTTCGTTTTCGTAGCTTGTATCACATTATAAAAATAAAACTACAAGTCCCAGACTGCAAATCAGAAACAAACCAAATGAGTGAACCACGCATCAAACTAGGGAGCTGGACAACTCTACGAATACTACTGCAAGGGCTGATTTTCAGCATGTACCACGTTATAAAAATAAAAGTACAAGTCCCAGAATTCAAAGCAGAAACATAAACTAAATGAGCGAATCACATTTTGAACTAGGGAGCTTGACAACTCTACGAATACTACTCCAAGGGCTGGCTTCCAACTTAACGATATTACTGTTGGAATGCCCTCTTCAATAGTAGTGTACCATAGTAAAAACACAGCAAAGCCAGGATTTCAGCACCTTACCTGACTGTTTTCATCACGGACCGCAGCTACAGCTCATGAGCTGGGGTTGGCTGCTTGCACAGAGTTTGGAAGCAGCCACAGTGCACAAATTTCAAAGATATTTATTAAGGAGTTCTGTAAAGTTGTAATATTGTACTCAAACAAATAATTCATTATTCCTGGGGGCCCAAAAAACAAACATCTTAAAAGCAGAAAATAACTTTAAAGTGCTATGTAGTAACACGGCTGCTGCATATAAATGTTAAAGCAGTAAATACTAAGGCAATGTAATTTTAAAGCTATATTGGCCTATAGATTCCATGGCCAGCCACTCCCGGCCCCTTCAGCTCACTGTTACAGCTGTTTTTTTTTCTCCATTTGTGACATTTTTCTGTTTAGAGTGCATCTAATGTAAAAATGTAAAAATAACTCTGGTGAAGCACCTCGAGGTCTCTGCTATGTGTCCTGGTAACCCTTTGTTTTGTCCACGCTCCCGACCCTATGCTTCTGACTTCACAGAAACCTAATTTCTCATACTGGACACAGTGACACCTGCCTACAACTTGCCAGGGCATGATGGGCAAGGATGCTTTCAACACACCTCAGGACCTAGAAAGAAAATACTCTCCGATGTGCCTGCAAGCGCTATCGCTAATAAAAAACAAATGCATATATATTTACCATGCATTATCCAGGCAGGTAATCTGGTACCCTACAGATCATGCAAATAAAAGCCAAAAGCAAACATGAAATGACTCTTACTAGGGAACAGTGTAAACAATGTGAGCAGCGCTCCTTTACTGCTGGTCGAGTTTGCACTCTGAGTGAGCGCCATGACAACCACAGAGTACAGACAAAAGAAAAAAATGCTTTCTGATGTGCCTGGAAATGCTAGCGCTAATAAAAAACAAATACATAAATATTTACTGTGCATTCTCTGAGAAGGTAATCCGTTAACCTACAGATCATGTGAATAAAAGCCAAAAGCAAAAATGAAATGACTCTTATTAGGTAACAGTGTAAACAATGTGAGCAGCACTCCAATACCGCTGATCGAGTATGCGCTTTGAGTGACTTGGCAGCCACGAAGTGCAGACAAAAGAAAAAAGTAATTTGCCTACGCTGAAGTATATTGGCAATACTGCAATAATCCATGTAACAGGGTCAGTCTGCAAGGTGGTAACAAAACCGCCCCAAGATGGGACAACCGGGAAGCATTTACCAATGACATCAAGTGATTTTTGAAAGGCAAGCCCATGAGCAGATGAAAGTGACTGGTGCGGTTAAAAGCCCACAATACTTACAAAAGGTCAAAGTGCTTGCGCGCTCAACCTAAACAAGCATATTCAGTGCAATAGGTCTTGCATTTGCTTGAGTTAGAGCTATTGGTATCGTAAACTTATAACTTGACTTTTCTTGCCACATAAATTGGTGAACCCTCCCTCATAATTTCATCTTTATCATAATTCCAGTGGCTCTGCATATAACTAAAGCACTTCTATTTACCCTCTTCCTCTATCTGCAGCAAAAAATAAAAATTGCAGTAAAGACCATACACACACAGACTTCCTACCCGCTGACCTTCAGTTACCAATGAATCATCTAGCAGCGGAGGCCCTGAAAGACAAAAAGATCAGTACATGGCAGTTTTATATAGCGCTATACTTGCCCAGTGTCAGAAGACTGCTTGATAACTGCCATAGAATGCATTACAGGTTTCTTTTTCAGCAGTTGCAATAGTGGGATTTAAACATTACACCTTTATTTTTCAGCAGTTTAAATACTTCAAACTTTGTATAGGGAAAAAAAAAGTGCTTTTTAACCAATACAGAAAACATTAGTAACGTAGTCTGTGTTAGTTATGAAGCGCTCTTTATCCCCATTCCCTAAGCAAGATTTGCACTATTTAAACTGCTCAAAAATGAACATGAAATGATTACACGTTTATTTTCAGCAGTTTAAATACTGCAGATTTTGCACATGGAAAAAGGAGCACTTTCCAACTAATACTGACTATATTAGTAATGTAGTCTTTATGGGTAATGAGGCGCTCTTTTTTCCCTGTACCTATGCAGGGCTTGCACTGGTCGGATTTACCTAAACTGCATGGAGACACCACTGCAACAGATCCAGGTCTAGAGAAAGGTGGGCTGTGTAATGGGGCCCCCAGGCACCCAGACCTCTCACTAAACCTATGGGACTACAGGTGTTAAACTGGGTTTAATAGAAGAATTACCATAGCACAGTTCCTGTCCCTATCAAAACCAGTTTTTAATATAAATTCAACTAGACACCACTCGAAAGGCAGTCCAAGTCCCTATCAATGTGTATGCAGGAACCTTGGGGATAACTGGAGACCTTGACTACCCCTGGCCTCAGGTACGCACCCAAACTACTAATGATAGACTGTTGAAGTTCCCCTCAAGCACCGTCAGAACTTATTATCTGGCTGAAACTCAAGGAACTTGAGTCTGAACTTTCCCTTGTGCCCCACATAGTATTGCAAGTAGAAGTTGCTCCCCATGGCCACCACTCTCAGACTCGCAAGTGGAGCAGCCCTGCCAGTAGAGCACACAAGGGGAAAACGGGTGCAGCATATTGACATCAGAGCATCCAAACTTCAACACGTAAGGAAGGGCAAATAACCATAGAAAAAGGTTCGAAAGAAGACAACGGTACACATTGACAATGACAGGAAAGTAAAAAAGAATCCATATTTTGGTCGCAAAACCTTTTGAATATTTTTTAACAGCATCGTAATGTAATATGCACATGCATCTAACAAAGTAATTTTTTAAGGCTTCTGGCATATTTTATTGAATAAACATTAAAGGCATACATTATGAGCTACCGTAGAAGCACCAGTGACCGAACAATCGTTTTTGCAAAATGGTTTCGCTCATGCTTGTTTCAAAGGATCATCAAGTGCAAGCCGCCCAGGGAAACTCATGCCTTCACTTATGCAAGTGCGACAAGGATGAACTTTCTGGCAGGGTCCTTCTTGTGAAAAGGGAAGCTTCCTCGAACTCAAGCAGGAAACAAAGGAAAAAAAAAGTCCCCTAAAGAACAGAATAAACAGTACAAAGTGGAATTTTACAGAAGTTGGTCCCTGCTCACAAGGGGAAAAAGGAGTGACAACAGGCATGACTGATCACTAGTAAGGAAGGACTCTTTAATGGACACTGAAACTAACAAATTACATAGCTTGAAGCCCATAGTATAAGTATACTTAAAAGTATACAAGAGGTCGTACGCTTACACTAGACCTAAAAAGGATAACTGACATTAGCGTGCAGAGATGGTGTGTTACAGCTCCATGTCTAGAATCACATTACAGTACAGAACATCAGCATTTTCATATTTCGGGTTAAAGTTAATAATTTATCACTTATTTGGTTGAAATTGCAGAGCTTACCTTCTTCAGTATTTAACAGGTGGATTTTCGTCCACGAATTCCGTATCGTATTACCTGAATAGTTTAGCATATATTTGAATAGGTATACAGGGGTTTAGGCCCAAAGGAAACTTTTTTTGCACCTTCATCAGCTTTCCTCAGGTGAATTAAGTTCATGTAACCTTTGTGTGCCCAGTGTCAGTGGACCATTTCGGACAGCTTTATGCTTGTCCTTTGAACAGAGGTATGCACTGCTGAAAAACTGTGCACAACTTGATGAAGCTCAACCTACCATGTTCCATAATGCTCCTAATCAATCAATCAATCAATCAATCATAGTATTTATAAAGCGCGCTATGTACCCGTTAGGGTTTCGAGGCGCTGAGGTGGGGGGGGGTGGAGAGGCTGTTTAGCGGTCGAAGAGCCAGGTCTTGAGGAGCCTTCTGAATGTGAGGAGGTCCTGGGTCTGGCGTAGCGGAGTGGGGAGAGAGTTCCAGGTTTTGGCGGCGAGGAAAGAGAAGGATCTGCCGCCGGAGGTCTTGCGCTGGATTCGGGGTACGATGGCTAGGGCGAGGTTGGCGGATCGGAGTTGGCGTGTTGGGGTGTAGAAGTTGAGTCTGGTGTTGAGGTAGGAGGGTCCGGTGTTGTGAAGCGCCTTGTGAGCGTGGGTAAGGAGTTTAAAAGTGATCCTCTTGTCTACTGGGAGCCAGTGGAGTTCCCTCAGGTGTGGGGAGATGTGGCATCGGCGGGGTATGTCGAGGATCAGTCGGGCGGAGGCATTTTGGATCCGTTGGAGTCGTTTGATGTCTTTGGTAGGGATGCCTGTGTAGAGTGCGTTGCCGTAGTCAAGTCTGCTGCTGACGAGGGCCTGGGTCACCGTCTTTCTGGTTTCTGTTGGAATCCACTTGAAGATTCTGCGGAGCATACGAAGGGTGTTGAAGCAGGAGGAGGAGACGGCGCTGACCTGTTTGGACATGGTGAGGGCGGAGTCCAGGATGAAGCCGAGGTTTCTTGCGTGGTTGGCAGGGGTGGGCGGGGGACCAAGGGCGGAGGGCCACCAAGAGTCGTTCCAAGCCGAGGGAGTGCGCCCGAGGATGAGGACTTCCGTCTTGTCGGAGTTGAGCTTCAGGCGGCTGATGTTCATCCAGTTGGCGATGGATTTAAGTCCCTCGTGGAGGTTGGTTTTGGCGGTGAGCGGGTCATTGGTCAGGGAGAGGACGAGCTGGGTGTCGTCGGCGTAGGAGATGATGTTGAGATGATGTTGGCGGGCCAGTTTGGCGAGGGGGGCCATGTAGACGTTGAACAACGTAGGGCTGAGGGAGGATCCTTGGGGGACGCCGCAGATGAGGTTGGAGGCTTTGGAGCGGAACGGGGAAAGGCGGACTCTCTGAGTTCTGTCGGAGAGGAAGGATGAGATCCAGTGGAGGGCTTTGTCTTGGATCCCAGCTTCCTGGAGGCGGGTCAGTAGGGTGCGGTGGCAGACTGTGTCAAAGGCGGCGGATAGGTCGAGGAGGATGAGGGCTGAGGTTTCGCCCTTGTCCATTTGAAGTCTGATGTCATCTGTGGCGGCGAGGAGAGCAGTCTCAGTGCTGTGGTTTCGTCTGAATCCGGATTGTGAGGGGTCCAGGATTGAGTTGTCTTCGAGGAAGTGGGTGAGCTGAGAGTTGGCGATCTTCTCGATGACTTTGGCTGGAAAAGGGAGGAGAGAGATCGGTCGGAAGTTTTTGAGGTCGTTGGGGTCAGCCTTGGGTTTCTTGAGAAGGGGTTGGATTTCTGCGTGTTTCCAGCTGTCCGGGAAGGTGGCGGAGGAGAAGGAGAGGTTGATGATCTTGCGGAGTTCGGGGGCGATGGTGGCGTTTGCCGAGTTGAAAACATGATGAGGGCAGGGGTCCGTAGGGGAGCCTGAGTGGATGGTGTTCATGGTTGTTATGGTTTCTGCATCGTCCACGTGGGTCCAGGCGGTGAGGCGGCAGTCGTGGGAGGAGACGAAACGAAAGTTAAAAGGTATTTATGCTGCACTCATTCTAATAACGTCTTAAGTGAAAAATTTAGTTGAATACACGTAACAACTAAAGCATTGCTTTCAAGATAGACGGCTACCCGTTTTTTGTAAGGCTCAGTCACCAGACAAGACAGACAAAAGAAGTGAGCATTTTGCTGGTGCACCTAGTCATAGTGTTGCAGTGTCCTTTGCCAAGTTTTCAATTAGGAATCAATGACAAGATTCATTTTTTCAAGTGATAAACTGGAATTGTGCCAATTAAGCATTGTAAACTGGCTGGGTACCTAATCTGACTTCCACCAGTTCATTGTCCCAGATACATGGCAGGAGCCATGAAGCTACAATTAGACATAAATTGGTTTAATCTGTGTATTGGTGGGAAATGCTCAGCATCCACATTATAACCCTTTTGTTATATCTGCTCAGCCGGCATTCCTTCTTTAAACCAGCCTGTTTAACAAACTGCACTTCCTTAACGAACTATGGGCCATATCTACCAAAAGGTTTTAACCATTCTGTGTCTAAGGGGAAATATGTTAGTAGATAAAGGCACAGGTTACGTTCTTAGGGGGAGCTGTTCTCCCTCCTTTGAACAACCACTAACAGTACATATGAAGCCACAGTCTGTGAAGGTTTATGAGTATTGTGTTGCTGATTCCACATTTAAATACGCTACTTGCATGTAAGGTTGAATTTCCCTTCCTTGTTCTACGTTTGGATTTCAATTTCTGCTTTACCAGCTGCTCTTGTTTTCATTGTCAGTCTGTATTCATAGTTCCTGAGGGCATGTGTGAATCCTTTTGTGTCTTAGAACATACTAAGGATGATTATGATATAATTACATTTCTTTCCCTTGCAACGATACAAAATGACCAAGTACTGAAATTTAGCATTCCCAATTAATTAGATAACGACCACACAAGCACCTGCAAATCACACCACACACTTGGGAAAGCACAAACAGGGATGAGGATTCCATTTTTCCTGGGAACTATGCACAGCTGGGGTCCTCTGAAAGAAAATAAGGTTATCAGAAAACACAATTTGAAAATAATATTTTTATTGTGGCATTACAGATCACGACATCTTACTCACTTGATTCCCCTAATCAAGTAGGATAATAATAAACAATGTCATTTACTTTGGTCAGTGACTCAACGAGGGCTACTTATTCAATAAATGGTGAGATTTGGTAAGGTTGCCTAACAGTCAATTACTAAGAAAGTCCACACTTTGATATAAAGTTTCGAAATGTAAGTTTCAAAAATTACAGTTTAACAATAATAGACAGAAGTAACAAAATAGTGAAAGACCAAAGTCTGAAAAAAGATCTTAAAAATGTCACTTTTTGTAGTTCTTTTAATTTATTTCAAATGAAGTAAACAGACTGTAGATCATCACATTTAATGTAAGTCAAGGTGGCTTGCATAAAAAGACATTGTCACTGCTAACATTCAAACAACACAAAGGGCCTGATTCAGAGTTTAGCAGAGGGGTTACTGCGCCCGAACAGTGACGGATATCCCATCCACCGAAAAACATCCCAATTTACCCTATGGGAGTTACAACTCTGCCAAAATCTAAATCAGGTCCTCAGCACCTAACCCATTCAGATATTGAGTCCCAAGCATTCAGTCTTTGTTTCCCATATTTTGCCTGTTTATGTGGTCAGCCTCTCATGTCATATCTTGGTTTCTGTAATATGGCACATCTATCCTTTCCTTGTTGCCATTCCCGGACTATAGGTGCAGTTTGTGATAGCCAATGTTTGCAATAGTCCTCTTGGCAATTAGGCAACCTGGGAAATTTTAATGTTCATATACCTGGGGAACCTCTTCTCCTCCATAATTCCAAATAACATTATTTCGGGAGTGTAGTCACAGGAAATTGCGTTATTTCTGTAACAAATTATGAAATAGACGTCCAATATTTTTGTATCAATATGCAGGGCCAAGATATATGGTAAACGTCTCATTTGTTCTGTGCGTGGTGGGGAGGTACGTCTACCTCCTCCAGAGCTGTTCAGGTGTGCAGTATATTCTATTCACATATTGACATTGAATGAACTTAAGTTTGGCAGAATTTTCTAACTCGAGCCATCATTTTTGTTTCGCTATTGTCCTCAGCTGGTGGCCCTATATCTGCGACTAACCTATCTGGGCTGTTGTTAAGAAGGGAGTCATATACTTGAGAAATGTGTTCCCTGGATGGGGTCTGAAAAAATTAAATTGTCACTTTTTAAAGAAATCGGGACATCAGGATAGGTTGGGGATAAGTTCAGAATTAGGTTCTGGGTTATGTTCAGAGACCGGGTTAGAATTTGAGTTGTGGTCAGGCTTTATTGTCAGTGTTACGGTTATATTTTTCATTAGGCTTGTGGTCAGGTTAGGCCGAGTGAAGGCCATAGTGAGGCCAAGGTGCAGGAAATACTGCTAGCGTGAAAATTTATTCTGAAGAAAATGGTAACATTAATACTGATTTGTCAAGCTTTTTTTCGCGAAATGAGATGGTCAGATACATTTATTATCAAACTTCCACTTTCGAGTGCATGACCTACAGCCATAGTTAAGCCTTTCCTAAATCGAATGGAAATGAGCTGAGCTGATTACAGGATCCGTTTAGATTTTAAGTGTTTTTGCATTATTTTCCCCAGAGCACCACTCACTACCTACAGACAGGGCAGTACAGCATGTGGGAGAGGAATAGTTATTTTCAATCTCACAAAGGGACTGTCTTACACAGCAGCCACAAGGTTGGATCACATAATGTACGCGGAGAGACTGTCAAAATAGATTCAATAAAACAAGCCAATTTTGTTTTGAGCCAAATATGAAGCAGAAGAAAGTTATGGGTTTGTTTAGCTGCGAGCATTTACGATGTTTATGTACTATTAGATTTATACAACAAAGTCGGCAGTGAGAGTTCAGTTGCAAACTAATGTATTTGGAGCTGGTTGGCGCCATGGATACTGTGGGCCCGACCTAGCATTTTTATCCAAATTATGATATTGTAGTGCCACTCACTTGACGACCTTTAGATGACACAGCAAACCTATAAACCAGCAAGATTTGTGTAATACATGAGTGCGCTGAACAGAGGTAAAATATTTTGCTTTATTTAAATGTTATGCCTGCATTGGTTCATCTTACCTGGTACAGGGTACATCAAGCAGACAGACAAGCGTTGTTGATTATGGAACTATCACACACACTGTGAAAATATTTTTATTTGTAAGTGTCAAATGTATGTTCCATGTCACGAACATATTACATACGTTTTGGGTAGCTAACAACTATTTGTGGTTTCTTTAAAAAAAAAGGTGCTTGATTCAAAATCATTATTTGATTACCGCAGGGTCTGTATCCGATCATACTGGCAGCTATTTGTAATGTGAATTTTTCACATAAAACTAGGAATATATTGTGGAAGGTGTATATTCTGTTTTAATTTCTAGCTTTCGAAGACTCACAAGGTATCAGTCTGCTCTATATAAACTGGAACTTGTAGATGAACACTGGAGTGTGATAAGGGAGTGGCCAGGAAATCGGTGTAACACCGTAGTAGGTTCTGGAGAATTTAAGTCTACAGTAACCAAACATATATGTAGATGGTGACATTTGAATATTGATTCATTGACCAAAAGAGTTCAGTCCATAATGAGTCTTTTGAAAAAGCAAGTACTTTAATAGATGACTATAAAAATAAGATAAGGGAAGCGCTCAATGATCTAACCGTTTGTACAAGAGCAGTGCCAAGTAGTAGAAAACAACAGTTAGAAAATCTGAAAGATACTTCTAGCCGCAGATTCCTTATCTTAGAATGGTCCCCACCCGTTGGATGTCAGGGTTTAAGC
Source organism: Pleurodeles waltl (assembly GCF_031143425.1). NCBI lineage: Eukaryota > Metazoa > Chordata > Amphibia > Caudata > Salamandridae > Pleurodeles > Pleurodeles waltl. The sequence continues at coordinate 916,319,778 of NC_090442.1, read as the reverse complement.
CCTGTGGTTCCTTTTCACAGACAGATGACTATGACAGACCTCTGTCTGGTTTGCCTATGGTGCTTGGAGCCAGATCACGACTCCAAGACTCAGGAGGACTGCCACACCATAAACCTCAAGCCATTGAGGGAGCACTCCTTGCCTCCACAACGTTCCATGTCTCAGTTACAAGGAAGGCCCTGGGCCATTCGTGGAGCCGTTTCAAGCGCTTGTCATTGCTCTCAGAGTTGTCAGGTAAGTCCCACAAGAAGTCCAAGAAATCAGGGAAGTCGAAGCATTCTTTAACTTCATTGCGCCGGTCCATATCTGCATTGATGAGGTGCAGAGACTACGTCACTCTATGCCCTGTTCTCACTTGGAGCTTAAACGTCCCAGATCGGCATCACTTAAGATCAACTCTAGTGCCGGCCGGGACTTGACCTTCTGAGTCGGAGTTAGTGCCTGCTTTTTTTTAAAAGACCTAGGGAGGAGAGTATGAGTGGGAAGCATATAAGGATCCTTACGGTTACAGCAACCCCCATGATGAGGCCGAAGATAACCAGTATGAGGAACTGGCAGATGCCAGTAGTCTGGACACCTCCCTAGACACTGGCCTGGTATCTCTTCTTATTGTGCCTACAGAGGAAGGGGCTTCCTTTGCTATGGTGGTGAGAAGGTGGATGAGGTCTTGGACCTTTCACTGCCCTCGACAGCAGTCAAGATAAATGTCCTGACAGAGGTGCTTAAGGCGATAGTCACCCCCCTCAGAACCTTTCTTCCCTTTTATCGAAGCCCACACTGATATCTGCTCAGGCCTCAGCCAAACCCTGCACAGGGGCATCTGTGCTCAGGGTAACTGCCCGCCGCTATTGCCCCCCTACTTGGGACCCAGCTTTCCTCACTTAGCACCCCACCTCAGACAGCCTGGTTGTCCAGGCCTCCACATCTAAGGTCAACCCTGGTGTCTTCCCTACCACTTCACCGCATAGGGAATCCAAGGGGCTTGCCATCTTTGGCATGAGGATGTTCTTTTTCACGAGCCTTGCACTGCGGTCTGTGAACACCACACACCTCTTGAGCCGATATACCCACACAGTTTGGGATTCGGTTGCGCAACTGCTGCCTATAGTCTAAGCGGAACCTCGAGCCATACTGACATGGGCTATTGTTGGTGGCAGACACCCAGCAAAGTTTACCATTCGTCACAGACTGGATATGACTGACTCACTAGGCAGAGCGATTGTGTCATCATTGCCACTCAGTCACCACACTTGGCTCATGTGTATTGTTCTTTGTGGGAGAGGTCCAGGCCTCCTTTAAGGACATGATCTTCGACAGCACCCAACTCTTCAGCAGCAAGGCAGACTAGAGTGCTTTAAGAACAGCTGGGCCACTGCCAGGTCTGTAGGCTTCTCTGTTTGGTCCCAAACCAACCCCATGCTGCCTTACGCCTGTTCTGTAGCTACGGTAGGGGATACCAGCTGCTTCCATTGCCTCCCAACCACCAAGGCCAGCAGGCTCCCCAGTCCTTTCTTGGCCACGGATGTTGTTCCCACAAGCCTCGTGGGACACACAGCCATGAGTTTACCCATTCTGCCACCCCCCAGCAACTGCAGCATCAAAACCACTTTAATTATCCCTCATACATCATGGGCAACCAGTTGGTAGCAGGATAGAACATCACCTGACCTGCTGGTAGTAAATAACATTAGACATGTGGGAACTAAAAATTGTTCAGTGGGGTTACTTCACCCCTTTCCTAGAAATCCTGCCACCTATGCCACCATCAGACAGGCTGACGGAAGACTACCTCTCCCCTGTCCAAGCTCCTTCAGCCAAAAGAGCCATCAACAGAGTGCCATCAGAAGTAGGTTGTGGTTGTTATTCCTGCTACTTTCTGGTGCCCAAGAAGGACAGAGGACTTTCCCATATTTAGACCTGTGCTGTCTCGGTTATTTCCTGAAGAAGGAGAAATTCAAGATGCTCATGTTAGCTCAGGTTCTGCCTACCCTGGAAACTGGATGGTAGTTCTGGACTTGCAGAATGCCTACATCCATATCCCTGTCCTGCAGACCCTCAGGCGTTATCTGCAGTTCACCGTGAGCAATGAGCATCATATGTTCTCCCTTTTCACCTTAGCATCGCCCCTTGAATGTTTACCAAGGTGATGGCTGTGGTTGCAGCTCAGCAGCAGAGGTCAGGTGTTCCAGTCTTTCTCTACCTCAATGAGTGGCTGTTGAAGGTGGGCTTGTCCCAGACATTCATCTCCCACCCAAGTTTATACCAGACATCCTTCATTCCTAGGATTCACTATAAATGTGCCAAAGTCACAACTGACTCCTTCTCAGATGCTCCCTTTCATCGAAGCTGTTCTGGAGACAGTGTAGTTTTGGGCCAAGTCTGCGAAATGGAGAATCCAGGATATTTGGGCTATGAGTCTGATGTTCTGTCCTGGATTTCAGTGACACTGAGGCTGCTGGACCTTATGGCCCCTGCATCCTGCTAGTAACACCTGAAGTCCCAGTGGACTCAGCATCAAGGGAATCTCTCTGACATTGTCTATATATGGGAGAGAACTGTAGAAGACCTGCAGTGGTGGCTGACGAACCATGATTAGGTCAGTGTAGACCCCTCTCCCTTACCCACTGAGAGCTTACTGTAATGAAAAAAGCATCCCTCTTGCCTGGTGTGGTCATCTGGGACGGATGTAGATCAGATGAGTCTGGTCTCCAGCAGAGTCTCAGCTCCACCTTAACCTTTTAGAGCTGAGAGCGATCCGACTGGTATTGAAAACCTTTCTTCAATTCATCAAGGGAAGGCTAGTTCAGGGGTTCACGGACAACACTGCTGCCATGTGGTACTGCAGCATGCAGTGCAGGGTGGGGTTGTGCATCCTGTGTCAGGAGGCCCTACGTCTCTGGATATGGCTGTAATATCAGGACATTTCCCTGGTAGATCAACATCTGGCAGGCTCTCTGAACACCAGAGGGGACAAACTCAGCTGACAATGCCTAGTGGAACAGGAATGGCATCTCCATCCTGAGGTTGTGCATGCTCTCTTCAGAGATTAGGGAGAACCTTGGTTAAATCTATTCACTACCATTGAGAAAATGCCATGTCAGCACTTCTGCGACCTAGAGGATCTAAAGCCGCTTTTGCTCACAACACATTTAGGCGGTCATTTAAAAAATGGCGGTTCGGCCCGCCATGCCGGCAGTGGCGACTAAAGCCGCCAGCCGACATGGCGGGCCAAACTGCCATAAAAAGAACAGGGTGAGGGCTGCCAGCGGCAGCCGTCACCCACAGCCATGCTCCCGCTGCCAGGCAGCCTGGTGGCGGGAGGAAACACCATCCGCCAGGGTAGCTGCACTAGCCTGCGGATAATGTTTCAAATGCCGCCATCTTGGTGGAGGGGGTGCCCCGGGGCACCCCTGGTGGCCCCTGCACTGCCCATGCACTTTGCATGGGCAGTGCAGGGACCCCCGTGCAGGCACCCGTCAAGCATGTCACTGCCCGATTTACGGGCAGTGACATGCGCGACGGGTGCTGCTGCACCCGCCGCACAACAACATTGGCGACGGCTCCTCATGGAGCCGCCCTCAATGTTGCGGCCGTGTTTCCGGCCAGGCTGGCGGGCGGAGACACTGTCTCCGCCTGCCGGCCTGGCGGGGAGATCATTATATGGCCGGCGGGTTTTCCAGGAGGCTGGCGGTCGATGGAAAGACCACCCGACCCGAAATGAGGACCTTGGAGCTCAGTCCTCCTGTACACCTTCCTGCTGATATCACTCCTGCCCAGTGTTCTCAAAAAGATCAGAAACAACCAATCCCAAGTGATTTTTGGGCTCCATATTGGGCACGGAGAGTATGGTATCCCGAACTCCAGAGCATGAGCATCGGTCCTCACACCAGACTGCCTCTTCATGAGAATCTACTGTCACAGAAACAGGGCAGGGTCTTGCACTCGGACCTGCGCATGCTTCACCTTCATGCTTGTTGATTGATCGGTGGCAGTTAACCGTTTTGACTGTAGGAGGTGGCTCAGTATATGGTGTAAAACTGTAGGTAAGGCACACTGTACTGAGTCCAGGCAAGTGAGTGTAGGCAGCTGTAGCTAACCAGAGCTCTCATAGCGGTAGCTGTGGAGAACAGCAAAAGATTATCCAGCCGGGTGTAAAGCGGTTGCAAATACCATACAGGTCAGCCAGTGAAGCACACACAGGAAAGAACCACACCAGTGTTATAAACTTATGTAATATTTATTATAATACACACTCCAGAACTAACTTGGGTATATCTCCTAACCTGAGATATGGTCATACACAAATATACTTAGCAACATGTAAGTAAAGGCATAAAATAACATGGGCCCCCATGGGGGAGAGGGGCAAACCATATACTAAAAAAAATGGAATGCGAAAACCCCTCCCAACCTACACTACTACCCAAGGACCCACAGGAGCGGGAAAGTACTAAACCCCAAAGGTAAGTAGGTAGGATTCCCCAGGTGCCCGTGTGAAGAGTAGTAATCTTGGGTCAGTATCCATAGGCTAACATGGGAAAGTTGTGGTTGGAGTTTTCACATTTTAGGACCATTCCCAGACGACCCTGAGGAAAACCGTTGGGACAAGGGAGGTTGGATAGTGCCCCCATCCGTGGATACCGAGAACAGTGAAGTACCTACCCCTGGGAGTCCAGGTGCATAGGGGGGAAATCTTGTCAGAACCTCCTGTTGAAGTCAGAGGGGACATTGGTTGTCCAGCTGCTGTTGTGACCCGTGAACCCGGTCTTTGGAACCCAAGAGTGGATTCCAGAAGAAGAGGACCTAAGGAGAGAGGGGACAGCATCCTGACCACCAAGAGGTGGCTGGGCATTGGAGGAGAGCAATGCCCACCCTTCTCAGTGATGTTCCCTAAGGTATGGTGCAGCTGTGGAGTCCAGGCGATGCAGGAAGATTCCAGGAGTCATCCAGGAGCTGCCCCACAATGGTCGTCGAGTTGCAGGGGGGTCAGTGGTCAGTGTGACCACCAGCAAGCCTTGGCAAATGCAGAGAGTGGTGCATGGAATTTGCAGGAGTTTTGGGGACCAGCAAGATCCAGATGACCCAACCTTGGCAGGTAGGTCAGGGCCAGCCCTCAGCACGCAAGACAGCCAGCAGGAATCGTTGGAGCCCCTGGCAAGACCTTCTGACAGAGTCACAGGGCGGCCTCAACAGCACAGCAAAGAAGGATGCCCATGTCGCAGGAGTTGCAGAGAGGAGGTCATCCTTGGAGCTGAAGAGTGCCGGAGGCTGGGGCTTCTTGGGGCTAGGAGGTCTTTGGGCTGAAGAGCCAACAAGCCTTGGCAACGAGAAACAGACAGGGTGCACAGGAGTTCCAGACAAGCAGCTGTAGCGAGGGACTACAAACTTCCCAGTTCCAAGGAAGATAGGTCAGACCTCTGCAGAGCCACAGAACCACCACCTGTGTTGCAGAACCTTGGAGAGTCTGTGGGGCAGCAGGATCCACAAGCCAGTTGTCGTAATCGTTGAGGTGCCTGCAGATGCAGGAGTGACTCGTCACTCCAAGGGAGATTCCTTCTTGCTTTCCTAAGTGCAGGCAGAGTCCCTATGACTCTGGAGGATGCACGGCCACAGAGTTGCAGAAGTCTTTGTAGAACTTGGAAACAAAGTTGCAGTTGGAGCCCTCCTACTGGCTACAATCTTTCTTCTGGTTCCAGCAAAGAGCAGCAGCGGTTCCGGTGTCCAAGTTGCAGAAGTGTCTTGCAGAGGAAACTTGCAGATGGTTCCTGATGTCATGCAGATGATTCTGGGGTCCCACGCTCGGGAAGCCCCTAAGTAACCAAAGAAGACGGTTGAACACTAACTGCAATGACCCACCTATCAGAGGGGTCAGGAATGTCACCCAGCTGGACTAAACAGTCAGATGCTACCAGGGAGCTCTGCTCATTTTGTTTCCAAGATGGCAGAATCAAGTGGCCACCTGGCAGAGCTCTGGGCACCTCCAGAGGAGAGGAACTGGACAGTGGGGTGGTCACTCCCCTGTCCTTTGTGTAGTTGCGCACCAAAGCAGGAACTGCAGAAAACCAGTTTATGCAAGGAGGGCATCAAATGTGCCATTCAAAGCAGTCTGATGGCGCTCAGAGGCACCACGCCCCCAGACCATAGATACCTATTTCTAAAGAAGAGGTGGTCACACCTCTATCTTACAGGAAATCCTTTGTTCTGCCTTCCCCTGCCTGAGTTAAGCTCAGCAGCAGGATGGCAGAACAGTGTCTGGGGTTAGCAGCAGCAAAGGCTGGCATGCAGACCCTGCAAGGCTGTACAGGCAGACTTTGGGGGTCCCTAGGGAACCCCCAGAGAACATGGTATCATGCAACTAGCACTGGAATCGGTGTAGTTGCATGATTCCAACATGTTTGATACCAAACATTCCTATGTTCGGTTAAGCCATTATGTAGTTGGACTACTTGTGTTGTCCAGTGTACACTACATACCTTAAGGTGGCTTCCCCGCACTTACAAAGCTGATGGAATGGAGCCTGGGGTTTGCAGGGGAATCTCTGCTCATGCAGGGGTGCCCTCACACTTAGAACCATACACCATGCCCTTTGGCTGAAGGGCGTACCTTAGGGGTGGCTTACAGGGTCAGACTGCAGTGACCATGATATAAGGCAAACCAAGGTGCATGCACCATTTCACACAGGCTACAATGGCAGGCGTGTAGTCACAGTTTTCATGGGCCCCTATGGGTGGCACAGTACATGCTGCAGCCCATGGGGGACCAATGCCCTGGATACCTAAGTACCATATATTAGGGACTTACATGGGTGCACCACTATGCCAATTGCGAGGTGTAAGTTACCTTACAACTAAATTTAGGGGAGAGAGCACAGCCCCTGGGGTTCTGGTTAGCAAGTTCCCAGTGGGCTACAGTCTAAACACACTGACAGCAGAGAAAAGTTGGGGGGGGGGGACTATTTCAGAAAGGTGCTACTTTCCTACATTGGCCACACACCAGAAGTCTGTGATGTGATTTTGGCAGGCAGGCGTCCCTCAACCAAGACAGTATATGCCTTCCGTTGGGACAAATTTGTGGCTTGGCGTGCATCCAAAAATGTTAATCCCCTTACTGCACCCTTGTCAGATTTTGTTGTTTCTTCTCTCATTATCCCCACAAGGCTATGCTCTGGGCACTGTTAAAGGGCCATATTAGAACTCTTGTGTTTGCCGTATTAGCCTTCCCTGTTCAAGTCACCTATTGTGACTTGTTTTCTAAAAAGACGACAACACCTGTTTCCTCCAAAACCCTTCATCATGCCCCAATGGGATCCGAACCTAGTTTTGACCTTTCTGATGTGCTTGCCCTAGGAGCCTTTGAACATTTGCCCTCTATGCCTTTTGACCCTAAAAACAGACTTTATAGTGGCCATTACATCAGCTAGGAGGCTTTAGTAAACTGCAAGCTTTTTCTGTGTATACTCCTTACACAACTTTTTCTTTTTCCAGATAAACTGATTTTGAGAACATGTGCCTTATTTCTCCCAAAAATGGTAACACTTTTTCACGTAGGCCAGACCATCCCTTTGCCTACCTTCTTTGCTCCGCCTCATCCTTCTAAAGAGGAGGAGAGACTCCACCAACTGGATGCAAAAAGAACTTTGTTGTTCTATGTTGATCGTACCAGGTAGTTCTGGGTGGACGATCAACTCTTAGTTTGGTTTGTAGAGGCAAAAAAAGGTAAGGCCATGCAGAAATGGATCATCTCGCAATGGATTGTGCTCTGCATGAAAAACTGGAGAGGTGTTGCTTGGGCATCTATTCAGTGGTAAGGAATCTGTGGCTAGAATTCTGTATCAGATGAACAAGTTACTTACCTTTGGTAACGCCTTATCTGTAGATATTCTATCTAGCTGCAGATCCCTTACTAACCCTCCCGATCTCCCCACTCTGCAAACAGATTTCTCTATGTAAGTTAACTCTTATGAGGTCCTTAGTGTCTGCACTCTGGTACATCAGCAACGTTCGTTGGTCTGTGCTTCTGTCTTGGAAAGATTGCAAACAGTAACTGATGTCAGCATGCTGGGGGTGGGGCCTATATAGGCACCGTGCGTGTCACTTCTGGCATGGACGATACTGACGCAGTTCCGAAATACGCCACCTACCGCACACGCAGATACTGCCGGAAAAGTTTCTGGATCCATTCTGACACCTGGGGAGTATTCTAAGGTAAGGAATCAGCGGCTAGATAGTCTCTCTATCAGATAAGGTGTTACCGAAGGTAAGTCACTTGTACCAGAGAATAAAAATGAAAGGTTGTTCTATAACAAGGAATATAAAAAGGAAGTCGGACGGTGGATGGGATACTCCATCACAACCGTGACAGATATCCTATTTTTACAAATTCCATGGGATGTAATGGAACCTGTAGTGCAGGAAGGGAAACCCATCACGTTTCTGAGGTAGTATCCCATCCGGCAAGGTTGTAATCAGGCCCTCAAGACTATTTACTTTGATGACAAAATAATGAATGTGTCAAAATATCAGAAAAGCTCTGCTTTTAGGAAACTAAAGGAAGAAACAAAATACATGCTTAAGAGTTCAGATGCCTAATGCAAACAATTAGCAGAGTTCCTACAGCAGATTTTAATGAATAAGGCCACACTACAAGTAGATTTTCTAGCCTTAATTGTGATAAAAGATAATGAGTGGACTTTTGAAAAAAAATCAAGCAGTACTTAGTCAATTCACATGTATAAATAAGGAAAGCCAACTGCGCAAGATGATGGGAAGGTTTTAAGATTGCTCTGATGAGACACCAGCAATCTTGCCAAGCCTGTCGCCATCCCTGACTGTGTAGCACATGAATGTCGTGGCCCGACAGGAGGGCCTAATGGGGATAAGTGAGGATCGAGATCCCAGCCCGAGGCGCTTGGTTACAGCGGTGCTGCTAAGAGGGCAAGTCGGGCGTGGGATCTGCCGTCTACATGTGTTTCAATGCGGGTGGACGAGTGCCTGGGGGCCCAGATGTGGTTGGAGTGCTGCCTGCTGTGGACTCTCTGGTGGGACGGCCGGTCTCCCTCTGCCACTGTGGCTGCCGAAGCTGAGAAGGAGAGCGGTGAAGACAGTAACTTGGAGGCCAGAGCCATGATTGTGACACGGAACACCAGCAGAGCTTGGTGAGCGAGGCTGGTGGATGGGGGTGAGGGGTGCCACACATGAGGACACAAGAAAGAGCGTTGCGGGGCTATACACGCTGCTGAAGTGGCTCCTCTCCCTGCAACTGCTCTGCTGCTTCTCTCTGCCCTTCCAGCCTGCTGGTTTCTCGCCCACAGGGGGCCCGAGGTAGACCCCCTCTCTCGGTGTGCTGAGGCGCAAGGCGGGGAATGACACAGGAACAGTGCTTTCTGGCTGCAGTGGCCCCAGAGCGAGGACTGGCACTGATAGGTCTCACCAGCCTGCGAGGGATGAGTGCTGTTGGTTGCGGCACGGGATGGTTGTAGTGGAGGGTCGCTCTTCACCCTTGCCACGGAGCCTTGAAAAGTTGCACCAGCTGTGGGGTGGATGGGGAATTCTGTTGTTTGGGGAAACAGGCGTAGTCTCCCTGTATGACGACAACATCCTGATTTATATCAGGGACATTAGGGAAGGCATTTAGTCCATACAGATGCTTCTGCAGGATTTCAGTAAGGCGTCAGGGCTGCTGGTACACTGGGCAAAATCCAACTTATTCCCGTTACACCCACATTGCCCCTCACAGGATACAGTTTGAGATGGGAACCCCGTATGTTTAGATACCTGGGCATTAACATTTATCACAGCCTGCAGGATATCAGATGGCCTTTTGGAGCACACTCCTACTCAGGGTCCAGGGCAGTGTCACTTGCAAAAATGGTGATACTCCCTCGCCTGTTAAATTTCTTTCAAAATCTTCCAATTAATATACCCAGGTCCACCTTTGACGCTCTGCACTCCATAGTGGGGTCCTTAATTTGAAATAAGGGCCGCCGCCAAGTAGTGCTCTGGGAGATACACCTTCCCACAATGAAGAGTGGTTTAGGTGCTCCTAACCTTGCGCATTATTACCTAGCTGCAAAATTGCAGAGGCCCTCATACTGGTTAGCAGGTCTCTACACTGAGAAGTTGCCCCTCTAGACCAAGCTAGGGCACGAGCGGACCTGCAGAGTGGATTTCTGCCCCAAGCATGTCCACCACCTGGGGCAAATAGTCTACTCCAGATTGCATTTAACAGCTTTTACCGTAGCTTTCACCGTAGCCTAAAGTTAGTGCCACAAATGGCACTTAACTCACCGGCTATTCTGTTGAGGTTGGTATCCAGTTTTCTTAGAATACTGAGAGAGATAGGAATTAATACATGGTCAGTCTCTTGAGTGGAACCCTGAGGATTTTTTTTTGCAAGAGCTCGCTTCTGACGTACAAGCAGTTTCAAGAAGATTACCAGCTGCCTGCAGGACAATTCCTAGTGCACGCTCATCTATTGGTGGAGGAGGTCCGACTCTGGGGCATTATAGACACTGAGCCTGATCCACACATACTAATCCATGTATCATACACGAGGGGTGGAAATTGGTAACATGGTTTGCCCAGGCATTCGCACACGCTGTACAGGATCCACTTGTGTCAACCGGTAGCGAATGGGAGGGCAATCTGGGAAAGGTGATCACCATGAAGGATTGGGACCCTAGGTGGGTGTCCCGCAATGCAAAACTCCAATATACCCAACATAATATATTGCACAGAGCATATTTAGGTCTGCTTCTCTTTCCCGTATGTTTGGCTACCCAGGTACATGCCCCGATGCCAAGAAACAGAAGCTGATATCAAGCATAGGCTCTGGGACTGCCCGATTGTGGCAGAGTACTGGACGAGGATGTTAATTGAAATAGAGCGAGTGTCTAGCCGCAGGGCTCGTCCACAGACCACTAGTCACAAGGGCCCAGCAGTAGGTTTATAGACCTCGCGAACAAATACGAGGTCTGTGGAAATAACCCACAGCAATGGCCTGGGAAGCATTGTTTAGTTACTTATACTCCCATGCAGAGGTACCCAACACCCCGCGAGACGATTCATGAGACCCACCCACTACCCATCTTCATCCCTCCCTTCCCCCCTCCACTTTCCATTCCTCACGATACAGTCGAAACACGCACCCTTCATTTAGCGTGACATCTCAGATGAAGACAACCTACTAACCGCAACTTGCATTTGATGATCAGGCCTATCCAGAACAAATTTATTTATTTATACACAAAGGACATAAATAGTGTATCATAAAATGGTTCTTTTTGTAGTTAAGTTGTCAAAACATGTTAAAGCATGAACTATTGGCTCCTGCAATGTCGCTGGTGTTACGCTGGTGTTACATATGATATACATAAAAATAATGTGTGAACGCTCCTGTAGACATTAATACCAGTTTACTCTGTTGTACTTAACTGCATCTTGACTTTCAATAAAAACGGTTAAAAAAAAAATAAGGAAGAATATACCACACTAATAAAACATAGTAGAACATCTGCATCAATTATGGATATTTTGCCTGCAAAAATTAATGAATTAATGCTAGTCTAACAGTCCTTTATACAAAAGATAATTAATTCATCATTAAACTCTAAGGCAATATCATGCTTCAGTTAAGGCTGCCAAAAAAAGCCAATTTTGGAGAGAGAATTGAGGCTGCAGGTAAAGTTGCATGAGGTGTTTAAGACTATAAATAATAATTCTTCACCCAATGACTGTGATAGAAGTGTGCCTCTTTTTTGAATGGTGTGAGAAATTAGCCATATTTTTCATGATAAGATTCTTTAAATACAATCTAGTTTTGTCACAGTCTCTTTGAATGACGTGATCAAGTCTCCTATAGCTGTAGTGATAAAGGATATGGAATGTTTTTGCATACTTTCAGTCCCATCTTCCTGTGTTGTGTAGCCATTTTAGTTATAGCTTTATGCACGTTAGTTTAACACACTAGGCCGCTGTGCACTTTGACCTAGATATATTTGATTCGGCTTCGCATTGTTATTTTTACAATAACCAGTTTTACGATCTTGTTTTATTTTCATTTATCTAACTGCTTTTTGCTTAGCCCAGCACTGTGTTCTCAAACAAGACATTCTTGATCACTTTGTGCTTCAGTCAAGGCTACAGTTTGGTACATTGCCGGTGAACGTGGTAGAAGTTTAGTCTCCAACATTCGTAGAAAATACACATCCTTATGTAGGGACATTTTCGTAGAACATCAGCTGTGTTATTATAAAAACACTTCCTAGTCCCATTACACGTTAAGAGGGAGATTCCAGCCAGGGAACCACAACTGTATGCTGATTACTGAATGCTTTGCTGCAGGTGCTAACGCAGACTACAGACCTTTGCTCAGGTATGAGGGTTGATGTCCTCCCGGGGGAACCTGAAAGGCAGAATTAGAGCTTAACATGTTGTGCTCAGATTATGATTTAGATAGGAAATAGTCCATAAATCCTAGTGGCAATATGATAGCATTATTCTTTTGCTTCACTCTCCTCATCACCATTTTAATATTGTCATGTTGTGTCGTCCTGGTTATTGCAGCTCACGCCTTGCTATCTAAAATGCAGTTGTTTTATTAAACCAGTTATTAAAACTTATACTGATTCTTATTGTCATTTATATATGAGACCAAAGTGTGAATGAGAGAACAGGATGCGAACTGAGTTACCACGACTTCCCTGAGAAGCCTCATATGTCATGCACTCGGCTGCCCAATCACCCCTATCTTCTGGTAGAGATGAGGCACTGTTAGTTAGCTGGAGCAAAACCCGGATTTAGGGTGACAGGTGTCACCCACAGTGGGTCAGACTCAGTCTCCCACACCGTGGACGATCTTGCTGCTCAAAATCCAGTAGTCTCATTAGATTAATGAGAGCCTACACAACACCTGGATGACACTAAAGCTGCTATCCATAGCCTTAAATCGAGTTCCACTTCTGATCTATGCCCCATTGATCTGCTGATCATGGGATCAGATGCAGTCAACCTGATGGTGAACAAACTACTTAATGATTCACTTGCCACTGCTGTTGTGCCTTAGCTTGTAAACAGGCAAAACTATCCCTCTTTTTAAAAAAACACTAAGCTGATCGTAACACGCTGGATAACTGTAGACCTATTTCACTACTACCTGCATTGTCAAAGATTCTAGAGAAATTTCTAGAGAAATTTGTAAATCAGCAGCTTTTTATTTTTTGAAACCTGATGGTTTCCTTCACCCCAGTTTGTCTGAGTTTCGGCCTAATTTGAGTACCGAGATTGCTCCTCAAGAGGTGACATTACAAATCAAAGGCACTCTAGATAAAGGGGGCTAGGACGTGCTGATATTTCTGCAGAATTCGATACAATTCTATGCTCTCTGCTTCTCAGCTGATTAAAGGCCATTGGATTAAATGGCTTAGCACTGAGATGGGTGGAAGCCTTCTGGAGAACAGAGGTCAAGTGGTTTGGACTTACCTGTTTTCATCTGGTATGAAGGCTCTAGCAGTGGGACTGCACAAGGCTCTGCTTTGAGTCCTACACTTTTTAAAAACTATTTAACTCTTTTGGCTCGTCGTATAGAATATTTCAGAGCAAAAATAATTTCTTACGCTAATACGCAGCCGCTCTTCTCCTTTATTAAATATGAAGAAATTGACCTAGACCTCATTAAGCCTTGTCTGGCTGCAGTTTTCACCTGGATGCTGTAGAATCAGCTGATGTGTAATACAGATAAGATGGTAGTCCTTCTCTTTGGCTTTGACTCCTTTCGATTGGTTCGTATGCTGGCCAGAGTGATCACCTCCACTCCCTCAATTGGAAGTGGTTAGAAATATAGGAGACAAGTTTAAATAACAACTCTCTTTTCAACCTGAAGCCTCGCCATTGGTAGTGACTTATTTTGGGCTTCTCTGCACATTAAAAAAATATTAGCATTTCCTTTCCTTGCCTGCAAGGAAAATAGTGGGTCAGGCCATAATCACTTCTAGGCTAGATTATGCTAATGTTTTATAACTGGCCTGCCAGTCTATCTAATTAAAAGGCTTCAGGTTGTACACAATGTGACAGTGGTGATTCTTCTTAGCCTTCCTTTGAGAATTATGGTCTCCCCTTATCTCCACTCCCTCTACTGGCTCTCAGTTAAAAAACGGATTCTGTTCAAGACACTTGTACTGACCTTTAGAGCCTTATATCTTGTAGGCCCTCGGTATCTTGTAGCCAGAATACATTTTTATTCATCTGTAAAGGAACGTTGCTCCTCTATTCTTGCCTTGGCCCTGGCGCCAAGGTTTAATGGCTGTAGGAAAGGCAGCTGCTCTTTCTGCTTTCTAGGTCATATTGCGTTGAATGAACTTCCTCTTGACCTTGAAAGATTTAAACAGACATTTTAGAAAAAGTTAAAAACACGGCTCTATATTTGGGTTTAATTTCTTGCTCATTAGTTTTTGCACCAGGACACTCTTCGAAGCATCTGTCACTCTTCATAAAATCCTGCTCATCGTCATTAACACAAGATGTGTACCAAATGAACTGAAAAAGGCACCCTTGGACCCACAAGTTACTGAAAACTTCAGGCCAGGATCACCGTTGCCTTTTATTGCAAGTTTACCGAAACATGTGGTGTTTAACAAGATAAATGCATTTTTTGAAGAACAAGAGGAAGGATACTGTTTGGAAGGGCAATGGCTCTCTAGCTTTGGAGCCTATAGAAAGAATGGGTGAGCTCTGCAGTGCGCCTTGAAAGAAAAGAGAACACCAAAGCAGATTCCTAACTCGCTACAGTAGACCACAAATGGGGAGCTTATCACACTGATACTCCAAGGATGAATCTTTTTGATGCATCTCAGAATAAGGAAATCAGTCTCTTGTTGGAGTACCCTGAGGAGGATTTGCTAAGGCAGGCATTCAGCATTGTTTTAGTCTTTGGCCTCCATTATGCATTTCACTATTCTCTCTTTTATGATAGGTCTTTCAGAAGATAAAGAGGCATGCACCAGAATTTATTGCAGTAGACATGAAGACAGCAAGATGCATGAGCTATTCCAATCACCTCTTTGTGAGCGTATACCAGCCACTGAAAATTTCTTCAGAAAGGATCTTCTTTTCCAGGAGATTGAGGGGGCATGTACTGCAAGATCTGGAGACTCAAAGGCATACTTCTAAGACAAAATGGCTCTAGTAAGAACACGCATTTGTGCTTTGGTATCCTGAAAAGCACTGCTTTCGATGGATTTATCCAACATCTTTCAATTTGTGTTGTTCTTAGCTAGGGGTGACCTCAAATTTGGCATGATCAAAGGTTACTTGGCAGACTTATCTGCTTTACTTAACACACTACGCAAGGATCCAGCTTCCTATCATCATCAGATTTCTACAAGGTCTACATAATTCTTCTCCCTGAATTCCCTGTGTGTACACATTATGGGATTTGATCTTGGTATTCATTAATTCCTCATGGAAACCACATTTGACCATTTCCATTCATGGTTGTTTTAAGTTTGGACCCGGATGACTGTCTTCCTGGTGGGGAGTACATTAATTTTAGAATTTTTTTGACATTTTATCTACTTCGTTTTTGAGTTTTTTTCCCTCCTGCTGTGTTGAGGATGTCTTGAAGGGAGACAGGTTTTAAACCATGTGGCGCTTGTCACTGGGCTATGTTGCTTACGGACCCACACCTAGTGTGTCTATGGCATCTGGAGCATCACCACATCTCCAAGGTGTGCTCAGCCTGTCGGGCCATAGCGCCAAAGGCTTTGAGGGAGCGGTCCCTAAAGCTGCTAGCGGCCCAGCAGACAACTCTTTGTTGCATGACTCCTCTGAGATCTCTATCCTGGTTTAGGAGGAAGGTCCTGGGACTGCTCCAGGAGCCCCAAGTCCTCTTCATCCCACTCGAAATCTTCAGAACAGATTAGGTAAGAGGCACAAGAAGCACAAGAAATCGAAGCATGCTATGACTTCTCCTCGTCCGTTGGCTGACGAGACAAAGAAACATCAGCATTCAAGGCATGGCTCTGCAGAGCCTACGCCTGGGTTGACTTTGCGCCTCCCTGCTTTTCGAGGAGCCGGCGCGACCCCTGCTCAGCTCAACCTGCGTGGCACCATGTGGTCATGGATCCAATCGGGGATGCAGACCAACGCCAGTCGTGCAAACTCTACCTCCCCCGATGCTCCCAGTGCCTACCGGCTGTGACAGCCCCACTTGTAGCCCCAAATCTGACACGGAGCTGGAGCGGAGTCGACCAACGCCGTCTCTGGCACCAACACTACCTGTGTGTCCTAGGTTGGTGTCTCAGCCTTATTCGGAAGAGGTAGGCCTCAGGGAAGAATGGGAGCGGTCACTGGACCCTATAGAATACCAGCCCGAAGGTCAGGATATGGAGTGGTGTGAGAAACTGGGTAATGCCAGCAGACTGTACAAGTCTCCAGATACCAGCATGCTTCCCCCCCTACCGTGGCTACAGAGGAGGGGGCTACATTGTGCTATGGTAGTGAAGACGGCGGCTGAGGTTCTGGGCCTTGAGTTACCCTTGGTGGCTGTCAAGACTAACATCTTGATGGAAGTGCTACAGCCGAAAGCTTCCTCTTCTTGCCATTCGATGAGGCACTGACAGAAGTATTACTGGGAACCTGGACCAAGCCCACCACAGGGGCTCATGTGTATAGGACGATTGCCCGCCACCATCGCCCCGCCCCAGGGGACCCAAATTTCCCCACCCCAGCCCGGAAAGCTTGGTGGTCCAGGCTTCCACTTTCCATGGCATGTCCCCTGCCACACCCCTAGACAGGGAGTCTAGGAGGCTGAATAGCTTAGGTGAGAAGATATTTTCTCCCACCAGCCTCGCCTTGCAATCAATAAATACGGCATGCTTATTGGGTGCTATTCCCACACACTGTGGTATACTGTTGCGCAGGTGCTGCCACAGCTCCCGAGGAGACCCGGACATTCTTTCCCAAGTAGTCAAGGACAGGAGAGACGCAGCCAAGTTCACTATTTGCTGCAGTTTAGACACAACCAACTCTCTCGGCAGAGCGGTTTCCATGATGGTGTTGCTTAGACGCCATGCCCGGTTGAGAATATATGGCTTTTAAGGGGCTGTCCAGGCTTCCCTCATGGACATGCCCTTTGATGGCAACTGTCTATTTTGAGATAAGGCAGACTCTGCATCATGGGCTACAGCCAAGTCCTTGGACCTCTCAGCTGCCCCACATCAACCCCACCCTGCCTTTCGCTTCTTTCATGGCTAAGGAAGGGGTATTCAACCACGCCAGGCACCGTTTCATGCATGGGTGAGGTCACGGTTCTTACCAACCTTGTGGTCCAGGTATGCCAGCATTCTGCTACAACCACCACCCCTCCAGTATCTGCAGCCTCTAAGCCTCTCCTAATCTTGCCCTTGAAGATCATGGGTGTCCAGTTGGAATCCACCATCTCTACCACTGGCAGTCCACAACATCGGGCTGGTGGGTATTATAGATCATTTGGAGGGGCTACTCACTCCCCTTTGAATCTACTCCTCCCTCTATACCTCAGTCCTAAGACCGGCTGATGGAGGATCATCTGGCCTTGCGCCACGAGAAAGGCAAGGCTATCTTGGCCAAGGGAGCCATAGACCGGGTTCCAGGGTCAAAAGTAGGCTGTGGTTTCTACTACCGCTACTTTCTTGTCGTAAAAAAAGAATAAGGGATTTTCAACCTATCCTAGATCTCAGAACCCTCAACTTGTTCCTCAGAAAGAGAAATTCAAAATGCTTATGTTGGCTCAGGCCTTGTCTGCCCTTGATCCTGAACACTGGATGGTAGCGTTGGACTTGCGGTTCACGGTAAGCCATGAGCCCCTTCAGTTCACCGTGCTCCCCTTCGGCCTTACCAATGCCCCTCGGGTGTTCACCAAGGTGATGCCGGTGGTTGTAGCTCATCTGCCCAGATCAGTGGTGTCAGTCTTCCCCCTATCTCGGCGACTGGCTGCTAAAGGCGGGCTCACCCCAGGCTCTCGTCTCCCCCCTGCAGACTACAGCAGACCTTCTGCATTTGCTGGGATTCACTATAAATGTGTTGAAGTCACACCTGAATCCACCTCAGATGTTCCCTTTCATTAGAGCTGCTCTGGACACAGTGAAGTTTTGGCTTATCCTCCCGATGAGCAATTACGGGATATTCAGGCTATGATTCAGATGTTTAAGCCTCTATCTTGGGTTTCAGTGAGACTGACTCTGAGGCCTCATGGCCTCCTGAATCCTGCTAGTGACACATACCAGGTGGCATATGCAGACCCTGCAGTGGGACCTGAATTTCCAGTGGGCGCAGCATCAGGGAAATCTCTCCAACATGGTCCAGATCCAGATATTAGAGGGAACTGAAAAGGACCTGCAGTGGTGTGGTTAGTGAACTGCGATTGGGTCAGAGGCAGACCCCTTTCCCTTCCTCAACCAGATCTCACAGTAGTGACAGATATCTCACTCCTGGGATGGAGTGGCCACCTGGGAGAGATGGGGATCAGAGGACTCTGGTGTCCGTCAGAATCCAGACTCCACATAAACATGCTGGAGCTCATTGCAAACTGACCGGTATTGAAAGCCTTTCTACGCTCCATTAAAGGAAGGCTAGTGCAGGTGTTCACAGACAACACCACTGCCATGTGCTACTGCAAGGCCGGGGTGGGGTCATGGACCCCCTGTCAAGAGGCTCTGTCTCTCAGAACATGGCTAGAACACCAGGGTATATCCCTGGTGGTACCACATCTGGCAGGATCTCTGAACTCCGGAGTGGACAAACTCAGCTGTTGATGCCTAGCAGATCACAAGTGCCTTCTCCACCTGGAGGTGGCGCAAGGTCTCCTTCTGCAGTGAGGAGAACCTTGGTTAGATCTGTTTCCCTCACAAGGAACATGCAGTGTCATCAGTTTTGTGTGCTGGAGTTTCCAAGACAGCTATCACTCGGAGATGCTTTATGTCTTGAGTGGAGCTCAGGCCTCCTGTATCCCTTTCCACCCTTACATTTCCTGAAACACCGCTACACGATACCGGTGCTGCTGACTTGGTTTGACGGGCTTATCATGGCCTTTTTCTGCATCAATTGATTCAAGGATCATTACCTCAGTATGGTCCTGCTTTGCGCTAACGGCATCCTAACAGTGTGAACACCCCTTGTTGGACCACTGCAGGATACCCTTGGATTAACCGACTTTTTTCTACATTATATATGTAAAATCTTTGCATGCACGTGCTCGCCTTGAAAAAGTCCTTTGGACGAAACACGTGTTGTCTATTTGTGGACTGTACACACTCATGACTGCTTGTGGAATGTTTACTCACAAAGAATTAAAGCTTACTCAGTTTGGAAAACAACCTTGATTGAACTTCGGATTTCTTCCTTTTTTCCTTTGGATCAATTTGTTTGGACTATTTTTTGAAGTGCCCGGTACCATTTTCCTAAATACTTTCCAGCACAGTTCAAAAAATATTTTGTCATCAGTGCACTGAATACCCATGGTGTTTGGGTATTATAACCGGGTTCTGCACCCATGAGAACTCTAACGTTGTTTTGACTTACTAATCATCTACCTTATGTACGGATGTGTGAATATTAGGCATTAACCACTGTTTCTGTTTCTTTACAATTTATCCCTTTCCACCCATGTCAGTCCTACCCAGAGATCTCTAAAAGAGTAGGGATAACTGAGCCCAAGTCATCCTTGTGGTGCAGAGTTTGGTATCCAGAGCTTCTGAACATGAGCATTGATCCTCTAATCAGGCTGCCCCTCCGGGAGGATCTTCTGTCACAGTAGCATGGGAGGGTCCTCCACCTGAACCTGTCAAATCTCCTCCTTCTTGCACGGAGATTAAGCGGTGGCAGTTGCCAGCTTGCAACCTTCCTTCCAAAGTCAATGTTATTTTAGCAGCCATCTTAAACATTACCACCCTTCCCAACAGGGAAATCAGCAATGACTGCCAATGTCTGACATCCTGGTCAGAGTGCGCCAGCAGAGTGGCGAGATTGACTTTGTTACACAAATCTGAGGTCCTACTGATCCAGATCCCCAGATATTTAAATTCAGTCCTCACCACTTTCAAGGGTGTAAAGCCAAAGAGTGATCTCAATCTCCACTGTGCATTGGAAACAGTAATTATTTGTCCCAGTTTATAGTGAACCTAGATACCTCCACAGAGGCTGAAAGATATATTTAAACATTTGGAGTTTCGCAGGCACTTGTCAAGTATAAAAAGATGTCATCTCCATGCACAGAGATTCTTTCCTTTCCATCGGAGCCTCTCGGCCATCTCATCAATCTGCTCATCGATCTGTATCCATTCCACAAGACCCTCTGTTAACAGTGCAAACAGCATCGTCAACAAAGGGCAGCCCTTTCTCATGCCCCTGTACAGCCAGAACTCACAGGAGGTGCAACTATTAACCCTCATTCTCCAACATAGCCTCTTATAGAGCAGTTGCATCCATCTCCGATATTTGGGGCCAAACCCTTTTTCTCCAGGACTCTAAACAGAAATGGCATCTAATGAGGCTACAACTCGACCAATGGGGGAGGTCTCCACTAAGGCCAAATTACTGTGAAGCCTGCAGATATTCAGTGCCATAGGACGACCATACATTTTTAAAAATGTATTTTACTGATTTGAGGAGTTTTAGAAAGCGTGAACATGACCCATAAGTATATCAGAGCATTGTACAAATAGCAGACAAGTCATACATTTATGGTCAAAAGTAATCTGGAAAAAGTGAGAATCAAAGCAAATGTACTGTGAAGAAAATTGGTATGTAGATTCACATTCTAGTGGTAGATCAATAATACAGTCAGCTGAGTACTCCAGAGTTATTTCTGAAATAATTTGTTCAGAAGCATTTTTACTTCTGTTTTGAATGAGGTAGTTGAGGGGTTTGACCTGATTACAGGTGAAAGAGTGTTCCATATTTTTGGGGCAAGGCCGGAAAAGGAGCAGCGGTAAGTTTCCTTTTTGTTGAACTTCTGCAGTTTCAAGAGTAGAGAGTTAGCGCTTCTTAAGGTGCGACTGCCAGCAGACAGTTCCAGTTTGTTGGCCAGGTTGGCGGAGTTTTATGGTTGAGGGTCTTGTGTGTCATATTACAAGAATGACCACAAAAATCGTGGCTGTGTAAGGGTGGAAAATAAGCTCAAGCAAGTGTACAGAGTCAGTAAACCATAAGGTCTCAATTGAATGTTGAAAAAGAGTGCCCAAGCGGTTTTAACACCCAGCTACAGGGTGCATGGACTGTCACCTTGGAAGGGCCACAGTTGGTTTGTAGAAAGAGGAAAAACCACGGTACATCGCAAATTCGTAGAAGTGTCAATTTATTCTCCTGTGGTGTATCAGAAAAGACAGTGAGACAAATGGGCGAGGTGTCAACAGGCCAATACAGTTCTCATATTCGGAAAAACAACAGCTGACACGTGTTTCGTCAGAAATGACTTTTTCAAGGCTCCAACGTGTGGAAGTATCGCATGGTGTATGCGACGACGCTAGCATAACGGCAAGACATTATCCGCTTTTTTCGGAGGCTTATCCTGGTCTTTGGACCATCTCTCCTTTTACTCTACTTGACAATTGTAGTGCCCATTGGAGCCTGATAGCATAACTTGATACTTCCACATGTTGGAGCCTTGAAAAAGTTATTTCTGACAAAACACGTGTCGGCTGTTGTTTTTCCGAATATGAGAACTGTATTGGTCTTGTGTATCATGCAGGCTATCTTCAAATGGATCCTTGCTTCAAACGGGAGCCAGTTTAGCAGTTTTAGATCAGGACTGATGTGATCACATTTTCTGGATCAAGTGACAAGCCTATCCGCTGAGTTCAGCTTGGTCCTTATTGGCACAAGTCTTGCTTTGGGTAAACCTGAAAGAGTAGCATTCCCAAAGTCTTAATTGTAAAATGACTAGGGATTGTACTGCCAACTGAAAGTCATCCCGGTGCAAGAAAGGTTTGATTTGCCTTAACATGTTTAGTTGGTAGTTGGCTCCCCTGGTGGTTGCGCTGATATGATCTTGCATATTTAGATGTTTGTCCAATGTTATGCCAAGTGATTTAGTAGAGTCAATGATGTGTGGGGTGCAGTTGAGAGCTATAAGTTGTTTGAGCCAGTCATCTGTGGGGGTAGAGTGACTGTGAGGGATGTTCAAGAGGAATTCCTTTTCGAGTATGTTGAGCATGAGGTGGTTGTGGGTTAACCACTGTTGGGTTTTTAGCAATGTGAGGTTGAGAGTACTGACGTCCTCGGGTGATGAGATTTTCATGTATAAATGTGTATCATTTGCATATGAGTGGTACTGAAAATTTGAGCGTTTTAGAATATCAGCGGAGGTTCCATGAACAAACTGAATAGCGTGGGAACCTTGGTGTACTCTAATCAAGACCTGAGTTGTGTCGGAGAGGGTTTGATTAACTTTGATCATTTGAGCTCCTTTGTGTAAGATAGAGGCAAACCAGTTTACCACATTCCCAGATACTCACATTCTTGAATCTAGAAGGTATGTCAAGATGTCATGTTTGACCATGTCGAAAGCAGAGGAGAGATCAAGAAGTATAAGCAGATATTATTTGTTGTGGCCTAGTCATCTCAAGGTATCATCTACAATATGAGTTACTGCTTTTTTCTGTGCTTTGTCTTGTTCTGAAGCCAAACTGGAAGTGGCCAAGGAGGTGATATCGTTCAATGCGGCCGCACAGTTGGAGGTGAACATATTTTTCTAGGATCTTAGTAAGGTTGGTGATGGGACGGAGATTATTGCGGTCAGACTTTTTTTTTTTAAACAAATTTTTATTAGTTTGAATTATGATACATTCCAATTGAAACATCCTTTAAGAATACCACAACAGTTAAATCATACTTATATAAGAAGACGCACAATATACAACGTATCCTAAAGCTTGTGAATAGCCCTATTCTCAGTACTCCTCCTCTTCTCACATATTAATTTTCAAATGCTAATGGCTGAAATTGTCAGCTAGGATGGTGGGATGCTGTCTTGTGTTAGTTATGGCTGTTGTGTCCCTTATGTAAACCCCCCCTATTTCCTCCCTGTCTTCCCCTCCCTGTGCCTGACCAAGTATAGTTTGCAATCCCTCCTCTATCTTCCCCGCTGTCTCATCTGTCCCCCATGGTAGAACAATCTGGTGTATCTCTTGTTTTGATCAGTGATCCTCTCAGGTCCATTGGTGGGCCACTTCCTATCAATCAATGGGTGTGTGAACTCGTCCTGCCTCTCCTGTTGACGCGGGGTCCGTCTCCCCCGTAGCTTGTCGAGAAGCCAATATTATTGCGGTCAGACTTGTTGGCATTTGGCTTCTTTAGGATGGGTGTGACCTGTCCTATCTTTAGAGATTCTGGAATCAGGCCCTGAGGGAGAGATGCATTGATAATCATAGTTCAGAGCCGGAGGATGGAGGAACTTAGTTCTTTGACAAGTTTAGTGGGCAAAGGATCATTGAAATCGTTGGAGGGTTTTTGAGATATTATTGTATGTTGGCTTTGCTTGGGATTTTGAAGGTATTCCAGGTAGCATTGTTTTCTGTAGTAAAGCTGGTTTGAGGAAATCTGATAATTTGAGGCCCTGGGAGGAGAATGGGTTGGAGATGGTTTAGTAGATGCTGGGAAGCAAGTTGTAGTTCTGAATCAATATTCATAGTCTTTTCCATGAAATTAATGGAGAAATTGTTTCCGCTAGGTAATGATTCGTTATCTACCGAATAGGGATTAGAGTTGCAGGATGCTTGTTGTTTGATGAGTTTGAATAGTTTTTGGGTCTATTTTTGGCTTTGTTGAGTTGTGTCCTAAAGCATTCTGCTTTGGATCTTCTGATGTGTTTATTGTAGGTGTTTCTAGTTGATCTAAGAAATTCGAGGTGTGCCAAGGAGGGAGATATTCTTCAGGATCTTTCAGCAAGTCTTAAATTAAGTTTTTCCTCATTGAGGTTGCTATTGAACCAAGGTTTGGGGTGTCTATTGGGTATTTATTCTAGTTGTTTCGGAGCAATTGTATCAAGTTTGTGAGACATTGATTGGAAGTAGTGATCAGTAAGATCATTGACATTCTTCAAGTTAGATGGGGGAGGTAGGGTGTTGTTACTAATAGAGGTCTATTGTACTTCCCCCTTTCCATACCTTGGTGTTGTGCATCCACAAGGTGGTCCTCCTGCAGGCAGACACTGTTGGGTTGGTATTGAGATAATGCTTTATAAACCAGCCCTCTTTTTACCTTGTTGCCCAACCTGTTAACATTCCATGTCACTATCAACAGCTGTTTGGGATTCATCATGGCATAACTCCCCTCTCCAACCCTTCCATACCTTTGGGCCCAATGATCGACAGAACCAAGGAGATTCTATATGACAGACAAGAAAACAAGAAAACTTAACAGCAACCTACAACAGTCCCCCATCCCACTTTACCAAATTGTGTTTGTACATCAAACCTCCCCCCAAAGAGACAGTACATATGGTACCTAAACCTGAAACACAAATCAACAATATGTGAGCATTTGCTGGGGCACGGCCAATGGCCAGCACCGTCTAGGTAATTTCAAAGATAGTCAGGTCCCATAGGCCCACCGCCTGCAGGAGGCCAACTCTAATTCCAAGTCACCCAGAGTGGGCCCAGTTTTGTGTTGTCGGAGTCCAATCCATCTGGTCTGCCATCATTGGTGTTACAGCCGGCAGCTGTTCGTCGTCAGAGCCTCGATCTGTTGCTTTATGGTCCGATCCACTACCACCGCCATCCGGCTTAATGGTTCGTCATATATTGCTGCTCATGATGTCCCTGTTGTTCTTTAGTACTGTTTTGACCTGTGCACTTTTTATCTGTTCCTGAGTTAGGGCAGCCTTATTATGTCTCCTGCTACTCTGACGCCCACCTAGTTGCTTTTTCCATCCATCCCCCAGCTCTGTGTCCAGCAGTCAGTCGTGACACATGTCCTACCTTTCAAGCCATTCTCAGGCTTCCTGAGGTGTAGTCATGAAGTATGCTTTCCCCCTGTGTTCTACCCTCAGCTTTGCCAGGTAGAGGAGCACATATTTCAACTTTAGCTGACACATGACCTTTTTCACCAGGACATATGCCCCCCCTCAACTGTTGAACTTGGGTGGTGTAATCAAGGTAGAGGTTGACCCCTTGGCCGCCTATCATCCAGGGCCCATGCTTCCTCGCATTCTGGAGAATTACATCTCGGAAGTTTATCAGCCTTGCTATAATTGGATGAGGATTCCCTCCCTGCGGTGGAGGATTCTCTGGGATTCAGTGAGCACATTCCACGGAGAAGAATTTTGGGGAGGATCCCCCTTAAACTGTTCCATCCAACCAGTCCTACACTTAGAGTTCTAATGACGATCTCTTTATTCTTTCCGGCATTCCCACCAGGCAGACATTATAATGACAAGATCTGCTCTCCACGTCTTCAAGTTGTTTCGCTAGAGTCCTCAATTCTTTGTCTATGGTGGAAACCCTCTAAGTTGTTTCACTTGCAGTACCATAGTCCCTAGCATACCCTCAGTTTCCTTGACACAGCCAGCAAGCTTCCGTTGGTCCTCTCTAATGAGCCCAACTTCCCCGCAGCTGAAGCGATTTGTGCTTCTGGCATTACATTGGTATCCTTTATCGCCTTTAAAATCGCAGCTGTATGTGCAGCCAAGGTCTCCGATTCGTCCCGCTTTTCCCTGGGAGTCTCCACCAGACAGCCCTTCTTTGGGGCCCTCCTTGGTCGCTCATGGTTTGACCATGGTCACCATCAGAAAAAACACCTTTTTACACCACAGTATTACTCCTTAGCGTCCTTTCTGACCTCTTATCCCCTGTACATAGGGCAAACTAGGAGGGAAATGCCATGTGGCAGTATCCGCCAGGTCTTTGGTACAAAGTGCGCAGGTGTTCAATTCCACCAGAGGATGCCTGGCAACCTATGGTTCTGCACGTGGAGCACTACACAACGTGACCCACTTAATTGCTATGCCAATCCAAACCTTGCCCCCGGCTGATTCAGGTCCCAAAATTTGCATCTCCAGCCCAGTCATCACCATTTCTGTCTTTGAGACTACAACCAGTGAGAGGGGAAAAAGAAGCAGTGAGAAGGCCCTTGCGATTGCCAGAGGGGGGGTTCCAGCATATAGAAGTCCCTATTAAAGCAGGCATGTATTTCTGTCCAAAATGAGAGTGGGTTAAGAGCACATTCCATGGTTTCCAAAGAGCATCACTCCCTTCCCTTCAGCTCCCCCCCCCCACACTTTGTCCCAGTGCAATGTCCATGGCTCTGTGGGGCTCAAGAGAACAGCCCACCACCTCTCAGCATGCATCAAAGAGCGGGAGCATCAAAAATCCCAGGTGGGCACCATCTTATCTTTGTTTCCCTCACCGCACCATCCCTGCAGCCGACCTGCTCGCTGTGGAACTTTCCTTGACACATATGGGGGGGAGGGAGGTTGAAGAATTGGTGCGCCCCTCAGCACCTGCCTTATGCTTACAGGGGGCGCTCACCTATGCATCTGGTACAGCGAGCATCCCAGCTCCTGCCACTCCTCCTCTCTCTGTGTCCTGCACTCTCACAGGGGCCACCACAAAACAGTAGCGATTCGGGGTTTCAGTCCTTCGCAGCCTCTCACTAGATGGACAGGACTGTGGACGAAGGGTAGTGACAGTCTCATGCAGCAGCGCAAAGTCCCTCCAAGTCGGCACCTCCATTGGCGGTCGCTCGATCAAACACGAGCATCTGCCACCTTAGGGCTCCAGTACTCACTCCATCACAGGACAATTAACCCTCTGGGGCAGTCTGGACCTGGTCTTGAGTTCCCCCTCCCCCCAATCCCAATCCACTGGTTCTCCGGTGGGGAGGATTCCATCATGAGGGGCTTCACTCAGCCCAAAATTGGGATTGTTCCCACCTTTTCGTCCTGCTGGGATGGGGGCTCTGGACTACACGTCCGACTCCATTTCAGGCTCGGCCACCTCCCCTGGTCCACATATTCTTGATGTGTGCTCTTTTCGAGCCTCTTCATAATTGTGCCCTCCGACTGCTCCTAATCAAAACAGCATTTCTCATGGCAATTACATCTGCCTAGAGGGTGAGTGAGCTGCAGGCTTTATCATTCAAGGCTCCCCAAGTATCAGTTTTTACAGACTAACTAGTTCTTCGCGCTAGGGCTTCTTTCGCGCCAAAAGTGGTAACACCATTTCATGTGGCACCATTTCAATCTGTCACCTGCCCCACCTTTTATGCTGCTCAGCATCCCTCAAAAGAAGAGGAGCAACTTCATTGTCTGGACCCAAAAATAGCGTTTTTGTTCTACCTTGACTGCACACAAGAGTTCCAGATGTGCGACCAGCTTTTCATGGGGTATGTTGGGGCGAAGAAAGGTCGGGCCTTGCAGAAATGGACCATCTCTCTATGGGTCATTCTCTGCATTAAAATCTGCCATGCTCTGGCAAAGAAGCAGCCTCCTGAGGGCTTATGGGCTCATTCCACCAGAGCAAAAGCTGCCACCTCTGCGTTAGCACATGGAGTCTCAGTCTTGGACATCTGCCAGGCAGCATCGTGGGCGTCCCTGCACACATTTACCAAACATTACTGTGCGGACAGTCAGGTCCGCAGGGATAGACATTTCACCTGTTTGGTCCTGCAGGACTCCCTAGTTGAAATGTGTCCGCAGTCCCTCCACCGGGGACAGTATTGCTTGGGCATCTATTCAAAACTAAGGCATCTGCAGCTAGTAGTCTCTATCATATGACAAGTTACATAACTTCAGTAACACCTTATCTGGTAGAGACAATTTCTAGCCACAGATACCTAACCCACCTACCCATCCTCCCCGCTCTGCGGACAGATTTCTTTGGTTGGGAATGATCCCTTTCAGAGCCCTAGTTTGGACATACCAAAAAAGTTGCCTTTATACAACAGTAGTTTCATGTTACAAGAGGACACTTGTTCAAAATGGTTTGGCATTACCTTGACCAAGACTGTATCTAAGTTACTTGCTACTCTGGGATGCTTAACTGCTGAAAAGTTGACCCGTTAGGTCCCTCTTGTCAACCTTGATGGCTGTGGAAAAAAGACTCCCCCACCACCACCACCCCCCACCATCCTGCTGCAGTTGGCATACGGTAGGGCTTGTAAGTGTCCACCTGCACTCCAGCTCAGCTAGGTGACATAAACCGACACTATCCACTAAGTATAGGAAAGTACCCTCTTTTTGGGATGGTTACCCCCACTTTTTGCGTGCTATCAGTACTAACCAGGACCCCACTGATTGTGCTCTCTCCCTTTAAATTTAGTCACCTAGGACTTTGTACACTCCACAATTGGGCATATTGGTGCCCCCTTATAAGTCCCTAGTATATGGTACTTAGGTACCCAGGGCATTGGGGCACCATGGGTACCCCATGGGCTCCAGCATGTATTGTACTACCCATGGGAGCCCATGCAAAACGTGTCTGCAGGCCTGCCATTGCTGCCTGTGTGAAATGGTGCATGATCTCTTTCACCACAGGTCACTGCACCAGGTCACTGTAAGTCACCCCTATGGTAGGCCATCCTAGGCCAGAGGGCAGGGTGCAGGTCCCTGTGTGTGAGGGCACCCCGGCATGAACAGAGATGCCCCTGCGAACCCCAGTTCCAGTACATTGGACTTTGTAAGTATGGGGGAAGCCATTTTACCTGTGTACTGGACACAGGATAACACCTGTGTCCAGTTACATACTGATAACTCCAAACTTGGGCTTGTTTGGTATTAAACATGTCAGAATCATACCCCAATACTGTTGCCAGTTGTAAAATTCCATGCACTCTGGGGGCTCCTCAGAAGACCCCCCAATATTTCTCCTAACAGTCTTCTAGGGTTTTCCAGGCAGCCCATGCTGCGGCCAACCCTAGACAGGTTTCTGCCCTCCTGCTTCAGTACGGGAAGGCAGAACAAAGGATTTCTTGTGGGAGAGGAAGGCAACACCCTCTTCCTTGGGAATAGGTGTTACATGGCTTGAGAGGGGTAGCCTCACCAAGGCACCGGTTTGCTTTGAAGGACACATTTGGTGCCCTCTTTGCATAAACCAGTTTGCACCAGCTCAGGGACTACCAATCCCTGCGCTGCTGCGTAACTGGAACGGAAAGGGGAGTGACCCTGTCTATCACCACCCCATAGGTGGTGCCCAGAGCTCTTCCAGGTGGCTACTCGATTCTGCCATCTTGAAACCAAGATGTGCAGAGGCCCCTGGGAGCATCTGAGTGGCCAGGTCAGACAGTTGATGTCCGAAACCCCTCCTGATAGGTGGTCACCTGGCAAGGTTACCAATCCCTCTTTTAGGGCTATTTAGGGACTCCCTTGTGGTTGGGTCCCCAGATTCGACGTGCAAGACTTCCCCATGAGTCCTCTGCATCGTTTACTTTGACTTCTGGCCACTGGAACCGCAACTGGATTCTTCAGGCGCCAACAAGACTGCAACTCCGGCAACATCTTTGCTCTACAACATTGTTTCTCTGTCTCCTTCCAGCAACTGCAACATTTCCCCGGCTTTGCATCCTCTAGAGTCGGCAAGACTTCAGCCTGCACCAAGAAGCACTCTCCTGCATGCAGGCACCTAAAGCAATGATATCCAGCTGCGTGGATCTGCCCTCTTCTGGAACTGCATGGATCCTGCATCACAGGTGGTGGTCTGGAGTGGTCCCCTTGGTCCTCTCTGAGTCAGTGAGCTTTTGCCTCTCCTTCCAGGACAGTACCCCTGTGCACCATAACTCTTGCAGCTGCCAAGTATTGGTGTTTCCTGCTCCAAGGGATCTTCAGGATCCGTGTAGCCCCGGTCCTCAGCACTTCCTCCTGCCAAGCACAGTCTCCTCTCTGCTGCTCCAGCGAGGTGGGACTCCTCTTCAGGTGTTCAGACTGGCCCTCACTGCGACTTACTGTGCCTGCTGCCTAGTAGGTTGCCTGTGGGGGCTGCAACTGCTTCTGTTGGCTCTCCTGACTGGTGAGGGTCACCTTGGACTCCCTCCAAGGGTCAAGTCCCCTGGGCCTGGCTGGTCCTGTTCAGCCTTGCAACTCTTTTTTTGCTCCTCTTGCATTTGCCAATGCTTGTTGGTGGTTCTTCAACACCACTGACCAACTGTAACCTAACAGCTAACATGACACCATCTGCACCACTCCAAGGACTCCTCTTCAGCTCCTGGGCTCCACAGCTGGTCTTCTTCTTTTCCCTTCGACCTGGTTCTTCATCCACAGAAGGGTGTGTAGTAGCTCCTTCCTCCACTGAACACTCCATTGTGGACTTGACTCTGCTCCTTTTTTTGCAGGTCCTCTTCTTTAAAATCGACAGTTGGTTTCTTCTAGACTGGTCCTGTTCTTGCACAATCCCTTTTCTAAGCCCTCCTATTAGTCCTTCGGAAGACCAGGTACTTACCTCAGCTCTCCTGGTCGCTGGGGATCACTCAGGTAGACATCTCTTGGCGTTTCTAGTTCTTCCAGCTCCCCTCTAACAACTCCATATTCTTGGGTGGGGAACTTCACTCTGCATTCCACTTTCTTAGTATATGGTTTGGCCCTCCCCTAGGGCCCTTACTATTTTCACTAAGTATTGCCAATGCTTGTTTCTATGCTCATTTCTGATTGCTGTTGTGTATAAAACTAGTGTGTATTTACCTCCAGTTGGGGGGGGGGCTGCCTATAAGTAATCTAGTGTGTATTACTATAACACTGTGGTTCTTTCATTTGTGACAAGTTAATGTGTGACTATAGAGGCATTGCATAAGCTTTGCATGTCTCTTAGATAAGTCTTGACTGCTCATCCACAACTACCTCTAGAGAGCCCTGGCTTGCTAGACACTGCCTACCCTTCACTAATGGGATTTGCCTGGACTTGGTATAATGTGCCAATACCATAGGTGTCCACCACACACCAGGTCAGCTTCCTACAAAGCTTTACTAGTCCAAAATGGCAGAACACCTGGCATTTACTCTTCGCCTGTGGTAAAGTCAAGTCAAGTTCCTTGGAAGTTGACAGGACATCCATGTTCTTTTTGGAAATGCCAGGAATGGAGGGTAGCCTTAGGAATATTATGCTCAAAATAGGCAATGGAAGGAAGTAATACAAGATCCCCCCTCTCAAGACCAGGCTGTCTCCACTCCCACAGAGGTGGAAGTGGACCCTCTGCAGTGGATAAAGTAGGTCCAAGAGCAAAGCCAGGTGAGAGTCAAATGCCTAACCAGGTGTCCTATGCTCTCCCGGACCTTCTCAGGGATCCTTGAAATAAACACACTTTTTAGAAGCATGCATAAAAGTTACATTCCGCCCATCATTTTGCTATTTATGACCTAGAAATCTTGGTCATATATCCATGTTTTATAAGGCGGCCATTTCTAACCGACCCGAGACCTTGATGATTGGAACCAGGACTTCCTTGAGAACATCCCACTCATGAGATCCTTGGACATGCAAAAGCTTTGCGCTGCACACACAGTTCTAAAAATATGCGGTCTGCCAGTTCTAAATAATAAATCTTTTGTATTCAACTATAGTTTGAAATGTGAACCTAAAGTAGTGCTGTCTGAGTGGTCCCTCTATTTTAGAGGGTCTTACATTTTTTAATACAGTTATTATTTTTTATTGCAGTTTGGCTAAGGTAAAAAACAAGTTTATCCTTCCAAATAGTTAAAAATATGTTTAGATTATTTAAATTCAATAGTCTCAAGTTCAAGGCAGTGCAGAAGAACCAGCAAGGCATGCCGTAATACAGCATCTACTTGAAGCCACTGAGAGGTGACTGAGCTGTGTGGAGTCAGTGCCCTGCTGCTTTCTCATGCAGAAAAGTGCCATGGTGCTATCTGTATGAACCACTGCTACGATGTATCCAGGATCCATAGAAGATTGTCTTCTTTTCTTCTCCTTTACATGTGCAGAAATGTTTTTAGTTTGTCACACAAGGCACTGATGGCAAGGTCTTCACAATGTGCTCGGTAACAGTAAGCCCAAATGTGTCAGGCAGAGGGAGCAGAAGGGGCATCTTACTAATCGTTAGGACCATGCACCCACTATTCCTGTTTTTGGACCAAGGATTGATGGCCTGGGTAAGTGGTGCCTGGCCATCCAGTAGTGGGTGGCAATACTTTGGAAGATTAAGTTGCTTTCCCTGCAGCAGATAGAGTTTCAGGGAAATTATATGGGGTTTAGCTTGTGTTTAGAAACAGACCTAACTGTTCCCAAATAGTCTGCTTTTCAAGTGTATGCATTCAAGTGCATAGTATGCACATGTTAGATCAACCCTGTCTGCACTTAACACCTTTCCACATTACTTCATGGTTAAGCATAACTTTAACCTCACATAACACAAATGGAATACAACTAAACACCTCAGACACAACACCCAGTACTTCTTACAAAGCCGTAATCACAAAATCTCAATTTTTGGAATCCTGCACATCAATGGGGTTGCCAGTTACCAGACCCACTGACAAAGCACTTCATAGCCTCAGCATGGATACAAGCAGTGTCTAACTGCTGCTATTCAATGTAGTACCCCTATAAAGGATGCCTCTAGCCCAAGAAGATTCTTAATCTACCAGCCTGTTACAGTCTCTTTGGTCATGCCAGTCCACTGTACTGCTTTGGAGATCATTTATCCTAGGCGAGGGAAGGAAGGCTTTCACCAGTCTGGAGCCTGGAATCACCCCTATTAATGGAATATATCTAAATGGAGCCAACAAGTGTTTATGGTAGTTCACAGAGAAGCCAAACTTTGAGTAAGGTTATAAGTGTCAGGTTTAAACCAGACTCTGCCTCTCTGACATACAGTTGTTTAGGTGTGGATACCAGTGAGACTTCTACTTTTGCAGAGAAACGGTCAGCTTGGTGAAGAACTGAGGGGCATTATTGATACCAAACAAGTGTCCTGTACAGATGGTGCTGGTTTCCATTTGCCGTCCTCATTTACGGGTACATAAAAGAAAGCATCCTAAATTCCCACCTAATGCAACTAGACACTGCTGTGGGAAGGGACCTGCATAAGAACTAAAGCCAACATCATGAACTTCTGCAGGAAGAAGACTTGATTTAGGTAGTAAAGAGCTTAGAGTAGTATTCCTACCCCCCATTCTTCGGCTCATGGACTGAACTATGGTAGCCTTGTTGGAGGAGCCTTGGCAGCTTTACAACGTAGACTTTCTTCACTACTGAAGACGCATGCATTTTGAGGGATAGCCCTCCTCCCACTGGTGTGGAGCAGGCATTGTAAGATATTGACATGGAGGGCAACTGGTCCATAGAGAAGTCACTAGGGCATCTCAACTTCAGTTGAGGGCAGGGGATTAAGCTTCTTCCACCTGAAGCATTTTATTATTGAAAGGATTATTTTCCTGATGGGGAAAAAGGTCCAAGCCATAGCCTTGGGACATACAAACTTCAAATTACAGAGAGTGGGGTGGCTTAGCAGACTTAAAAAGTAGACCCTTTATCAACAGGACGCTAAGACGGCAGTCAGCAATTTGGTTTTGATAATGCCCACCTTTCTATTAAAGGGATCAGACAAGACCAGAGAGCCATGTCCTGTTGGCTGTGTCAATGAAGTCCCTCAATATCAGCAGATTCTGTTAATCTGTGCCTGTACTCAGTTTGAACATTAGCCTGTTTCTTGACATAACTGGGAGCAAGGAGACAAGCTTGTACTGTTCCAGGGAACAAGCAGGCGGACTAATCAGACTTGTGCCAGACATGGAACTCATTGATGGTCATCATGTCCTTGGAATATGCCTGCCTCAGGGAGAGCTCAGCTGACTAATAAAACAGAAACTTTTTAAGACATGGGCAAAGTGGGCAATTGCCTAAGGCATACATCGTCCAAGGGTCCCCTCGAAAAGTGATTTTCTCTCTGTATCTATTTCTCTAGCTCAACCTCTTCCTCTGTTTTTGTGTGACCCCTTCTGTTAGGAATGGGGTCTATAGTTGGCAGTCAGTTTACACCCTGTCCAAGTAGAGACCATCACTCTAGTCAGGATAAGGGAGATATGAAGCTCAGATAGCTCCTGCTTACCTCATGGTAACTTGGCACAAGCAGTCAGGCTTGTCTCAGAAGCAATGTGTAAAGCATTTGCACATAACACACAGTAATACAATGAAAACACTACAAAAGGACACCACACCAGTTTTAGAAAAATAGCCAATATTTATCTGTGTAAAACTACCAAAACAAGAAAAATCCAACATACAGTAATAAAGATATGAATTTTGCAAGAATTAACTTAAAAATACAGTTCCTTGAAGTTGATAGCTCCATCTGGGGCTATCACCGGCGTCATGAACAACACATCCAACAGTTCAGGCCGACTGTGGAGACAGTGGTCAGTGCAGGGGTCATCAGGGCTTTGAAGTCACACGCTTTGCAGATCGAACTCCGGGCTGATGACGAAGTCAGGAGCGCTGGTGTTGATGGCGTCGGGGCTGCAGTGCGAAGAGGGACGATGTGACATGCGGTGCCCACAGGTCACAGTGCAGGCAGCAGCTCTATGCAGTGTCCTGCAGCGTCAGTGAGACCAGGGCTGCATTGTGAAGCGGGGTAGTGTGACGTTTGATGTCTCCAGATCGCGGGGCAGGCAGCAGTGTTGTTGCTGAAGCGCTGTCGTAGGCAGGCCCCAGGCAGCGGTAGAACGTGCGGCAGGCTCTGTGTAGCGCCCCTGGGTCATGTTGCAGACAGGGTATCTATTGATGTTGGAGTCGATGGTGGAGTCAATAGCAGACCAGGGCTGCAGTGCTGGAAGGGACGGTGCCTCCTGTACCTCACGGGCGGTGTCCTCAGGCCACAGTGCAGGCAGTGGCATCAGTGTTAGCGTAGAGCGGCATCGTCGGGGATACCAAGCTGTGGTGTGAGGAAGGCGATGCGGAGTTCGGGTCCCACAGGTCACAGTGCAAGCAGTGGCTTGATCTCAGCGTCAGGTGTCGGTGTTCGTGAGACCAGGGTTGTGGTGCGAAGTTGGGGCAACGCTCCATGCAGCGGCTTCAGGTCATGGTACAGGCAGAGGCTTCGTTGACAGTTTTGTGGTGGTTTTTCTTATGTTGCAGCACAAAACACACCGTTCCCAGTGCTGTAGGCAGATGAACCTGAAGTCTTTAATATCCCTGACACTTCTAGCAGGAGGCAAGCTCTACTTCAAGCCCTGGGAGAAACTTCACAAGCAGGATGCACAGAAAAGTCCAGTCTTGGTCCTCTCTAAGGCACAAGCAGCAACTGGTGGCAAACCCAGCAAAGCACACACAGCAAAGGGGCATTACTCCTTCTCTAGCTCTTCTCCTTGGCAGAGGTTCTTCTTGATCCAGAAGTGTTCTGGAAGCATGGGGTTTTGGGTCCACTACATATACTCATTTCTGCCTTTAAAGTAGGCAAACTTCAAAGGAAAATCTCTGTTGTTCATAAGATCCTGCCTTGGCCAGGCCTGGCCCCAGAAACAATCCAGAGGGAGGGATACTAGGTAGTGTGAGGAAAGATACAGCCCTTTCAGGTGCAGGTATCAGCTCCTTCCTCCCCACTGTAGCCCAGGAGACTCATCCGGATATGCAGGACACACCTCAGCTCCCTTGTGTCACTGTCTAGAGGGAATTTACAAACAGCGCATCTGTCAGTCTGACCTAGATGTGGATTCCACAGGCATGCAGAGGCACATAATGATTAAGCAAGAAAATGCCCGCTTTCTAAAAGTGGCATTTTCAAACAGACAATCTATAAACCAACTCTACCAAAAGATGTATTTTTAAATTGTGAGCTCAGAGAACTCAAACTCCACATCGTTATCTGTTACCAATGGGAAACTGCACTTAAAATATATGTAACCCCTTTACAGCCAAGGACATAATGGTTATGTCGTTGGCTGCAGCACTGAGGCTCCAAGGACATAACCGTTACGTCCTTCGACCGGCTCATGGGGGGAGCGCTAGCACTCCCCCCATGTGCCTCGCCTCCACACCCCTAGGGCAGGGATGGAATGGGAATCACTTCCCCTCTCACCCCCTGACCCTCCCGTGGCATCTGATGACATCAGCGCACGATCGTCCCCTCTGTCCTGGAAGCTCTGCTTTAGCATTTCTCCTCTGATCACATGGAGGGGGCGAGAGAGGCATCAAAGGAAAGGAAAGGTCTTTCTTTACTTTTGATGTCTCTCTCAGCATTTCTGCTGCGATCGGGCAGCAGAAATGCCCACTAGACACCAGGGAGTATTTTTTTTTGTATTTATGCATAAGGGTAGCGGCCCCTTGGGCAAGGGCCGCTCCTAATGGGGGGCAAATTATTTTTAGGCCTCCCCCCCCCCCCCCCCTCGGGGCAGATCGGCCTTTTCTAATTAGGCCGATCTGCCCCCGGGGGGGCAGAAACCGCTAGACACCAGGGATTATTTATTTTTTTAATGTATTTTAGATGTGGGGAGTAGGCAAGGGTCACTCCCCCTTTAAATTTGTTTTAGGCCATTTCAGATCGGCCTATTATAACCTCTAGGCACCAGGGATTTTTTTTTTAAATTTTTTTTTAGACATGGGGAACGACCCCTTAGCCAAGGTTCGCTCCCCTGGGGGAAAATGTTTGTAGGCCATTTCTGCCCCCTTTGGGGGCAGATCGGCCTATTTTTATTAAGCTGATGTGCCCCCAACGGAGGCAGAAACCACTAGGCACCAGGAATTTTATTTTGTGCCAATTTCACTGCAATGGGAGTGCCCCTTTAAGCAAGGGTCGGTGCCCTGGAGTGGGGGAATTTATTTTAGGCCATTTCTGCCCCCCTTGGGGGCAGATCGGCCTATGTCTATTAGACCGATCTGCCCCGGGGGGGGCAGAAACCACTTATGCACCAAGGATGGGTGTGTGTGCATGTGTCTTTTGTTTGGGGAGGAAGCCCCTTGGACAAGGGTCACTCCCCATGGGGGGCACATCTGCCTCAAGGGGGGTAGAAAGCCCACCAGATAACAGGGAAGATTTAAATAAGAGGGTGGGGGTATGGCCATAACCCCACCCCAAATAAATGGAGCCAAAGTTGTTCTGCCCGCCGGTAGGTAGATGGGGCAGTTACCCCAGATCCACTCCGCGGGGGCATAAAGCCTACTGGATGCCAGGGAATGTTAAAAAAAATATATAGTGGGTTGGTGGCTACCAACCAGTATGCGCATGGTTATGCCCCCACCCCAACTGAATGGGATAACAGTCTTTCAGCTCTTCCCCGTACACTAAAACATCTTATCCCACGGCAAGCAAGAGGACATTTGATTATTTTGGGTTTTGGTTTTACATTTGGCCGATGAGAGCATGTCTAACTGTCAAAATCGTCCCACTTAGAACGGTGAGGGCTGCACTTTTTGGACTTTGGGATGCTGCCATGTAGAAAAATCCACAAGACCTAGACACATCTGAAAACTAAACAGAGTGGTGTGCTTCGCATGTATCCAGCACTATTTCCTTACCCACAATGCCCTGCAAATCTCCAACTTTGCTGGAAATCACACATTTTTCCCACATTTTTGTGGTGGAACCTTCCGAAATCTGCAGGAATCCAAAAAATTCCTACCACCCAGCATTGTAGAATCTATTCCGATAAAAAATCTGCCCCATTTGTCAACCTAAAAACGTTTTTTCTCAAACTGCCTTTTTGGACCCGCTTTGGTTCCCCCTCATTTTTGACATATTTTTGGCTCTTCCCTGTCACAGGCACTTGGCCCACCTACACAAGTGAGATATCATTTTTACCAGGAGACTGAGGGGAATTTTGGGTGGTAGGAAATTTGTGCCGGTGCGGTGATCCCACACAGAAAATTGCATTTTTTTTAGCTAAATTTGAGGTTTGCTAAGGATTCTGGGTAAGAAAACACTCCACACAAATCACAGCTCCCTGGATTCCCTCAGGTGTCTAGTTTTCAGAAATGTTTGGGTTTGGTAGGTTTCCCTGGATGGCTGCTGAGCCCAGGACCAAAAACGCAGGTGCCCCCCCCCCACCCCCTGCAAAAACAGGTCATTTCGTATTTGATCATTTTGATGTGTTTACATAGTGTTATGGGGCATTTCCTGTCACGAGCACTAGGCCTACTAGTTCCCCAGGTGTCTTGTTTACAGAAATGTCCATGTTTGCTAGGTTTTCTTAGGTGTCGGATGAGCTTGAGGCCAAAATCCACAGCTAGGCACTTTGCTAAAAACAGGCCTGTTTTCTTTGGGAAAATGTGATGTGTCCATGTTGAGTTTTGGGGCATTTCCTGTTGCGGGCCCTAGGCCTACCCACACAAGTGAGGCACCATTTTTATCGGAAGACTTGGGGAACGCTCAGTGGAAGAAATTTGTGGCTCCTCTCAGATTCCAGAACTTTCTGTCACCAAAATGTGAGGAAAAAGTGTTTAGTTTTTTTTGCCAAATTTTGAGGTTTAGCGAAGGATTCTAGGTAACAGAACCTGTTGAGAGCCCCGCAAGCCACTCCATCCTGGATTCCCCTAGGTGTCTAGTATTAAAAAATGCACAGGTTTGGTAGGTTTCCTAGGTTCTGGGCGAGCTAGATGCCAAAATCCACAGCTAGGCACTTTGCAGAAAGCACGCCAGATTTCAGTGTAAAAATGTGATGTGTCCATGTTGCGTTTCCTGTTGCAGGCCTACCCACACGAGTGAGGTACCATTTTTATTGGGGGAAAACAGAATAGAAGAACCAGTGTTACTGCCCTTTGTCTTTCTCAAAAAAAATTCCCTGTAATTCGCATGCTAGTATGGGCACCCCGGAATTTAGAGATGTGCAAATAACCAATGCTTCTCAACACCTTATCTTGTGCCCATTTTGGAAATACAAAAGTTTTCTTGATACCTATTTTTCACTCTTTATGTTTCAGCAAATGAATTGCTGTATACCCGGTATACAATGAAAGCCCATTGCAAGGTGCAGCTCATTTATTGACTCTGGGTACCTAGGGTTCTTGATGGGCCTACAAGCCCTATATATCCCCGCAACAAGAAGAGTCTAGCAGACGTAACGGTATCTTGCTTTAAAAAATCTGCCATAGCTGGAAAAAGTTATAGAAGAAAACGTGGACAGAAATGGCTCTTTTTTTCTCCTCAATTTGAATTTTTTTTTATTTTAGCTGTTACTTTCTGTAGGAAAACCTTGAAGGATCTACACAAATGACCCCTTAATTAATTCAGAATTGTGTCTACTTTTTAGAATTGTTTAGCTGTCTGAGCTCCATCATTGGTTTCACACCCATTTCTGTCACTAACTGGAAGGAGGCTGAAACCACACAAAAATAGTAAAAATGGGGTATGTCCCATGATTTTACCAACACAATCCTTTGTTGGTGCCATTTTCAGGGAAAAAACACAAGCCTTCTTCTGCAGCCCTTTTTCCCATTTATTTTTTTTAAAGGAATTTCTGCTGTATTTTGGCTAATTTCTTGGTCTCCTTCAGGGGTACCTCTAGAATCCCTAGCATGTTGGAAAAAAAGGACGCAAATTTGGCATGGGTAGCTTATGTGAGCAAAAGTTATGAGGGCCAAAGCGCAAACTGCCCTAACTAGCCAAAAAAAGGCCTGGCACCCGAGGGGGAAAAGGCAGTGGCGGCTGGTGACATTTGAAAGTGGTGGGGCGTAATAGTCTGGGTACGACTTTTATGTAGCGAGCAAGCTCAGTGGACAAACATGGGGTCCAGGGTGGGTCCTCCACCCAAGAAAAAATAGAAAAAAGATTGACACATGGTCCATTTGAAAGGAAATAAATTTAGTGAGAAAGCAAGGTTTATAAAGCAGTGGGAATGTATACTCTTGAAATATTAAACACATATCTTACTGCATTAGTATGTTCACTTTACTTTAATGTGCGAATTGTACACTGCAACAACTTCAGGCCCTTTAAAGTGTGTGTTTACCCACTATCTTGCACTCCATGCAGCATCAACTTTGGAAGAATATGTTCTAACCAGGCATCAGGAAGCACACACAACTGCTGGCTGCAACCAGTCATACAGAAATATGTGCAGACAGGTCTTTAAGTGGGATGAAAAAAGTGGGGGCTCTCTAAAAGGGAAAATGCAAAATGAGATGTTATTGCATCCAGAAATATAACACAACAATTGACATCACGTAAAGCCTGTCAGTACAGTTGACTTTGTCAATGGTTGTTAGCTGTGGAAGATAAATGACTAACAACAATGATTAGTTATAAATAATTAACATTGAAAATGTTTCAATTCTGAAATTGTGATACTATAAATTAAATATTGTTTATGCCTGCGGAAGTAGTATGGCCTTCAGTTATTTGTTCTTTAATGTTATATATCTTTGCCCTATTTCTCTTCACATCTCATCCATCTGCACATTTTCATCCTCCTCTCTCCTCTTCAGCACCCTCTTTTCACTCTCCCCTGAATGCACTCTCTGCATCTCCCTCATTTTACCACCCCAAACATACATTGCACTCATGCACATACAAGCACTTTATTTCCTTTTGCTTTTGTCTTCTAAATATTATGACCTCTGTGCATCCGCCTCACACACATTTACACTAAGGGCCAGATATGTCAAGGTTTTTTGCATTCGCAAACAGTGCGAATGCCCGTTTGCGAATGCAAAAAGCCAGTTCAGAGTGTAAGAAAGACATTCTGAACACAATTTTAAGGAATCACTAAAATAGCGATTCCTTAAAATTGCGACCCTGTTTAGAGAGTCGCAAATTGCGGCTCTCTAAATAAGAAATCGCAAATAAGGACTCCTTATTTGCGATTTCTTAGCACATGTATGAAGCCATTCCTAAATGTGATTTGGCCATTTAGGAATCGCTATTTAACCATGTGCAAAATTTAAAAATTCATTTTTAAAATGTACATGTAAAGCACACATGCCCTTTTGGCATCTGTGCACCTTACATGTCCCAAAAAATAATTTTGGGGTGCAGCAGAGGGGGCCTAAGGCCCCTAGCACCTTGGGGTTTTGCATTTCCAAAATTGCGATTTCTGGTTAAGAAATCGCAATTTTGGAAATGCAAAAAATTTGCAGATATCGGCCAACAGGCCCATAGGTGTGAATGGGGCCGGTATCGCAATTTGCGATTCGGTAATAGCATTTGCGATTTTTAAGAAATCGCTATTACCGATTTGCAAATGTGATAATGCCATTTTGCGAGTCGGAAATAGCGATTTCTTAAAAATTTCTATTTCCGAATCGCAAAAGGCCTTCATGATACATCTGGCCCTAAATGCCAAATGTAACTGGAAAACGTGACCATTGTTCAGTGTGCTTTGTGAAGACGCCAACACACTGACAGGCACTTTGCTTTACCTTCAGCCTCAGCACCCTCAATGAAAGCTCCTCATAAACACCTGACACGAATCAAAGTGTGCACTAGGCAAGACAGAAACAGATCATGATGAAACAGCTAACTCTCTTGGTGAAAGCAACATTAATTAAAACATGTGAAATAAGAGTAACTAAATCACTTTTTAATATTCATTGTTTGCATATAATTTCATGTTTTTGGCATTAATGCTAAGGGCATGATGACAGGGACAGTTTTAAGGCCATACAGCAGATAAATTCCTTTACTGCAAGCACATATTTCTCCCTTTGTGCTTGAATCCAATATTTGGATCAATTTTGCAAGGGAACAAGAACTATGCTCGTCTTTTGGATCAATTTCATGAGGGAACAAATGCAGCACCTCCACTTCTAAAGGAGCCAGCGATTTGCAGCCAGGGCCTGTGGCGTCACAGTGGGGGAGGTTAGTGTGGCAAGGGGTCTCAGTACCATAAAGATAACATAAGATTAGCATTATAACACTTACCATTACCCAAGACAAGACACCAAGTTACTCATGCTTGCATCCACTTCTACTGCATGAGGAATGGGGGAAAAAGTGGGCTCTATGTCAGTGAATGTTAGACGGCTGGGATGAAGAAGTTTCAGTGATAAAAGGTACACGTTTATTTGAGCTGCGGATTACATGTTTAATATGACATATCACGTCATTAGTCTGCAGAAGAAATAAAACGAGCATAACTAGCCATGATAAATTACTAGAACCATTACTGCCTTTGAGAGACGAAATCTCCTACAGAGGCAGTGAAAGGAGAGGAGAGCTGAGAGAACAGATTTTTTTCTTAATGTCTGTAAAAAAGATAGAGCTCCAACTTACTTGTGTGCAGGGTTGTCTTTGGCATATTTATGACTTGAGGTCTTAAGATCATACTCCTGTCTCCCAGAGATCCCTGGGTGGAGTTATTTATTGTATTTATTCCACTTCTCTGCCACAGACTGCTTGTAATGCAGGAAAAGGGGATTTTCTTTGCGCAATGCCACATTCTTTTAATATAATGTGACCTCTGGTACGTAGACCCTTCTGATCACACCCCACCATTTGAGTAAATAGGAAAGGGTGGATAATAATATCGGAGTGACATGAAGTTTTCAGAAACCCGGGCTGAACAAAAAACGCTCCAGGCTGTTTACTATCAGGGCTTCTGGTGGAGGAGGAGATAAGCCAGGGACGTCACTGCGTTCTGAGAAAACATAAGGGCTTTGCGTGGGCAAGCCCTGTCAGCCCTACTTTGCAGCTTTCAGCCACATACTGACGCAGGCGCAGTGAGGCTTTTCAAAGTGCACAACTTTCACTCGGAAAATGTTGTGCAGAAAATGTTTTACTTTCATCATGTAATTAAATATATGTTTCACTATAGAGGCCAGAAAAGGCTAGGGGTGCAGCCTCTTAGCCCTTGAACACCAGCCGGCCCTGGGAAAAGGCCTGGCAGAGAAGGGGTTAACAGCAGTCTCTATGTTAACCTATGGGGGACATAGGCCTTGCGATAGTAAACAACAAATTGGCAGTATTTCACTATCAGGACTTGTAAAACATACCAGTACACACACGTCCTACCTTTTAAATATACTGCCCCCGGCCCATGGGGCTACCTAGAGCCTACCATAGGGGTGACTTACATGTAGTAAAAGGGAAGGTTTGGGCCTGTAAGTAGGTACACTTGCCAGGTCGAATTGGCATATTTAAAACTGCACACCCAGACACTGCGGTGTTCACAGGGCTACTCATGTGGGTGGTACAATCAGCACTGCAGGCCCACTAGTAGCATTTGGTTTACAGTCCTTGGACACACATA
Source organism: Pleurodeles waltl (assembly GCF_031143425.1). NCBI lineage: Eukaryota > Metazoa > Chordata > Amphibia > Caudata > Salamandridae > Pleurodeles > Pleurodeles waltl. The sequence continues at coordinate 916,276,689 of NC_090442.1, read as the reverse complement.
GTGCACTTTACTAGGGACTTACTAGTAAATCAAATATGCCAATCATGGATAAAACAATCACCAATATAATTTACACAGGAGGCACTTGCACTTTAGCATGATCTGCAGTGGTAAAGTGCACAGAGACAATAAACCGGCAAAACAGATCTGATAAGATAGGAGGAAGAAGACAAAAAGTTTGGGGATAACCCTGCAAAAAGGACCATTTGCAACATCCTTTCTGATTATTTAACTATTTAAGTGCGGTGTCAGCAAAAGATGAACAACAGTCGCCTGAAACTCAACTCCGACAAGACGGAAGTCCTCATCCTCGGACGCACCCCCTCGGCCTGGAACGACTCATGGTGGCCCTCCGTCCTCGGACTCCCACCCACCCCTGCCAGCCACGCAAGAAACCTCGGCTTCATCCTGGACTCCGCCCTCACCATGTCCAAACAGGTCAGCGCTGTCTCCTCCTCCTGTTTCAACACCCTTCGAATGCTCCGCAGAATCTTCAAGTGGATTCCAACAGAAACCAGAAAGACGGTGACCCAGGCCCTCGTCAGCAGCAGACTTGACTACGGCAACGCACTCTACACAGGCATACCAACCAAAGACATCAAACGCCTCCAACGTATCCAAAATGCCTCCGCCCGACTGATCCTCAACATACCTCGTCGAAGTCACATCTCCCCTCACCTAAAGGAACTCCACTGGCTCCCGGTAGACAAGAGGATAACCTTCAAACTCCTGACCCACGCTCACAAGGCACTTCACAACACCGGACCCTCCTACCTCAACACCAGTCTCAACTTCTACACTCCAACACGTCAACTCCGATCCGCCAACCTCGCCCTCGCCATCGTACCCCGAATCCAGCGCAAGACATCCGGCGGCAGATCCTTCTCCTTCCTCGCCGCCAAGACCTGGAACTCTCTCCCCACATCTCTTCGCCAGACCCAGGACCTCCTCACATTCAGAAGGCTCCTCAAGACCTGGCTCTTCGACCGCTAATCCAGCAGCGCTCCCCCCCCCTCAGCGCCTCGAAACCCTGACGGGTACATAGCGCGCTTTATAAATACCATGATTGATTGATTGATTGAAAGCCTGTATTCTCTCAATGCATCTGACGACTGCTGGCCGACACTGGGGAGGGCTCTAAAGGACTCTATGGTGCTAGTACCACTGGGTTTCCTTTTTACAGCTTTTAGCTTGAGCTCAGGCAGCCGGGGGAAGAGCTTCCCCATCATCCCAAATCTTTTTGGGTTTTCGGAAGGATATGACGATCAGCACTCATGGTGCGCTAATGTTATTTCTCTGAAAGTGAAACTTTTCAAGGGCATATCTCTTCCCCCAGAGCACTGATTCAGACAGGGGAGATATAAATGGAAAGGAGATAATTTCTCCTTTTTAATGATAACTCTGCCTAGAGGATTCTTGCTTAGGGGATGTGTAGTATGTCATGGGTAGGTATTAGCAATACTTATTATATATTATCTTGTTATTGTGTATATTTTATCGTTTGTATTTTGTCTTACTTAGTTATGTTTGGTATAGTCCGTCTCCCCCTCCAACTGTGATCATCTTTGTCCCTTCTGGACTGTGTGTTCCATGTAGATGACAGTTGGAGAGGTGAAGGCTGGATGACATCTGTATTTACTGTGGATGGAGTTTCTTTCTCTGAGGATTTATCAATAAACATTTATCTTGGAAAAGCATCATCTTTGAATGTTTTGAAGGTCTTTCCAAAGCATGGAGCAACCCACTACACACCAAAGATCGATGTGTGGCATGGAAGTGGCCTGTGCTTCCCCTGCCCTTTTAGACTTACTGCACTCCTCCCTCCCAGCCCCCACCCACAGACTGGATGGGTTGGGGTGTTCACCCTCTAATTGCCCTCACAGATGGTGGCGGGGCAGCAGACAGTACAATGGACACCAGGGCATGGGCCTGTGCTCCACCCCTGCCCTGTAAGTCATTCAGCCACCACCTAGGGGGATGGAGGGCGTGTTCACCCCAATCCATTTCCCAAGGGTGCAGAAAGCCCAATAGACACCAGGTAATTTAGAGAAGAGTATTGTTTTGGAGGGGGAGGAGAGTGTCCCCCCGTGCATGGGTCTGTGCTTCCACAACCACAGGTGCCAGAAATCCTTTTGTGCTCCTGGGGTTTGGATGGGGGCACTCACCCCAATCTGCCCTTGCCCCCCAGAAGGCCTACTAGCCTTCAGAAATTTAACACACAGTATTTGTTTTGGGGAGAGTAGCTTCTCTCAGCATAGGCCTTTGCTCCCAACCCCCTCTTTAGCCTCATAAGTTCTTCTGCACCTCCCAGGGGGGCTGATGGTGTTTACCCCCAATCTCAGTAAGTTCACTAGACACATTATTTTATTTATTTATTTTTTAAGAGTATAGCATTTTTGTTTGGGGGGAGTGGAATGGCCCCCCTTGGCATGGGCCAGTGCGCAACCCAAGGGCCCATTAGATTATCTGCCCTTCTGGAGGGTGGAGGAGGGTGGTTCCAACCCAGTATTACCCCCGGCGGGCAGAAAGCCCCTAGACAACAGGGAACATAGCACACTAGATTTGTTTTGTTGCAGAAAGGCCCTCGTCCGCATAGGCCTTTGCTGCCGATGGGGTCCATCAGTCTTTCTGCCCCCCCCTCGGGAATTGAATGGGGTGTTCACCCCAGTCTGCCCAGGGAAGATTAGAGAAAGTCCACTAGAAAACAGGGATCATAACGCACTGCATTTGTTTTGTGGGGGAAGGGCCCCCATCAGCATAGGCCTTTGCGCCCATAAGTCTTTCTGGCCTCCCCCTCACTCCCCTGGATAGGTGGATGGGATGTTCTCCCCCATTCTGTTCCCTCCTGGGATAAAGAAAGCACACTAGACGCAAGGGAATTCAGTGCACAGTATTTTTGGGGCAGTGTAGCAGCGCCCTGGGAAAGGGCATGTGAACCCTGCCGCTCCAAACCCCATTAGTATATCTGGCTCCCCTCTGTGGGGGAGGGATGCCTGGATTGTTCACCTCCAATCTGGCCGCACAGGGGCAGAAAGCCTACTAGACACCAGAGAACGTAGCACACAATATTTGTTTTGGACGGAGTAGACCCCTCAACTTAGCCTTTGCTGGACCCATTGCTCCCACGGCCTCACAAGTCTTTCTGGTCCTGTCTTTTTTGGGGCACAGTCGGCTAGAATGAAGTCCTTTGTGTGTGAGCTGAGCCAATGCCTTTGAAATGCAAGTGTGGTAGGTCTGCCCTCCGATCAAGTCAGAGATAGCCCATCTTGCCAAGACCCAGACCCTCCTTTGTGACACTGTCTAGGAGGAAGACACAAACTCCAACTGCTAACTACACCTAGCCATGCGACCCAGGAACAGGCTGCAGGGACCAAATGATAGGACAAGAAAACACCCATGAGAGAGGTAGACCTCAGTGTAGAGAGAAGCTAATTTGTGAGTTTCCATTACCAAGACATGTAAATCTTAAAAGTACATATCCAACTTCTTTAATGCAATGCACCCTGCCCTAACGAATGTTTAGAGCCTACCCTAGAGGTGAAATATCTGTATTAAAAAGGAAGGTTTATGCCTGGTAAAAGGTTTATTTTGCCAGTTTAAAACTGTAGGCACAAGCCTGGGACATATTTAAAAAGGCTACTTAAGTGGGTGGCACAATACGTGCTGCAGGCCCAATACTAGCACTTAATTTACAGGTCCTGGGTACATGCAGTACCACTTTACTAGGGACTTACAAGTAAATTAAATGTGCCAGTTGGGTGTAAGTCAGTTTTACTGTGTTTAAAGGAGAGGGCGCAAGCACTTTAGCACTAGCTCTCAACTGTAAAGTGCACTAAGTCCTAAAAGCCAACAGAAAGGGTTCAGAAGGCAGAAAGGTGGAGGCAAAAAGCTTGGGGATGACCCTACAGGGAGAGTCAAGTCCAACACAGGGGAATAGTAGACACATTGAAAAAGGGTTAGAGATGCTTATTTCCTCTCTTCCTCAGAGGCATCAGGTAAAAAGGCCTGTCCTGCTTTGGTACCATTGCCACCTTTGTAGGTCCTACACAGCAGAGTGAAGGGACAGTAGTCATCCATATACAAACAGGGTGTATTTGGGATGCCCCTCTTATATCAGAGCCTCACTATAGGCCCCATTCCTTGACACACAAGGCCTCAGCACTGAGGTCTGTTTCCTGTTCAAAATAATCTACAGATTGGGAAGAGATAGGGCGTACATTTAAAACCAGTAACTTGCAATGTTTTCAAATTAGGAACACCTTAAGTATGTAACAACCAGAGAAAACACAACAGTTATTTTGTATATGTAGTTAGTGGCTTATGTAATCTGCACTTTACCATTAAATATAACACAAGACCCAAAATACAACTTGGAAATGTTACAGACTGTGCTTGTTTGGTGCAGGATACTACAGAATTAGCTAGAGGAAGGATGGGGTCTCTTTGGCTTTCTAACTAGTAGAATTTTATAAATATGAAGCTGGAGTTAAACGTGCAAATGATGTGGCTCTGATCCAGTAAGGTATGTTGCTACATGATGAAATTAACTTGTTTAAACTATTGTCTGCCATTGATGTGCTGGAGCTGGCCTCAGCGACAGTGCTCAGGTGCTGAGGACGGCTCCAGCGTGGTCTGGCACCCGGGGCAGGAAATCCTTATTTTGCTCAATTCAGCCTCAGGAGCTGAGGAGGAGCTTCCTGAGTACCTAAAGCTGGATTTTTTCTCTGAAATGACGATTGGCGCACATAGGGCGCTGACTTAATTTCAGAGAAAGTGAAATGTGCTGATCAGCTAATTTCACTTTCACTGCTTTGGTGCTCAGGGGCATACCTCTGCCTCCTGAGCACCGAAGCAGATGGTAGAGGTATCGCTGGATAGAGGAGAACCTCCCCTTTTTAATGGTAACTTTCCCTAGTGGATCCCTGCTTGGGGATCACTGCAGGAGGATGATCTCTAAGTGGCAATTCACTACACTAGACACCAGGGCCTATTTGTTTGAGGGGTAGCTGCCTCACACCTCAAAACCTACAGCCCCCCACCCCACCCCAATTCCCCAAGAGTAGATGGGATGTTCTTACCCTGGGGGGGACAGAAAGGCCACGAGACAGAATGGGTGGGGCAGGCATCGGGCCTAGCCCCCACCTACCTATATCACCCCCTGCAGTCTTTCTGCCACCTGTCAAGGCAAAGATAGGAGGTAGCACCAGGGATTACATCTGGATGAGGGAGTGCCCCCCTGGGAATGGGCTAGTGCTCTCCCCTACCCAGGTCCAAAAATAAGCCCCCCCCCACCCCCAGTGCTGATTGGATGTTCTGTCTCCACATTGTATTTTTGTGGCCTTTCCTGTTGCAGGCATTAGACCTACCCATACACGTGAGGTACCATTTTGATCAGGATACCTGGGGGAATGGTAGGTCGTAGGAAATTTGTGGCTCCCTGCAGATTCCATAAATTACCATCACAGAAATGTGAGAAAATTGTGTTTTTTGTCAAAATATGAGGTTTACAAGGGCATCTGGGTAAGAAGAAAATGTAGTGGGAGCCACGCACCTCAGCCCTACCCTGGATTTCCCCAGGTGTGTAGGTTTCAGAAATGTACATGTTTGCTAGATTTCCCTAGGTGCCAGCAGAGCCAGAGCCCAAACTCCACAGCTAGCTGAACTGAAAAAAGGTAACTTTTCGGTCCCAAAATGTGATGTGTCCGTGTTGTGTTTGTGGCCTCTCCTGTTGGCGGGCACAAGCCCTACTCACACAAGTGTGGTACCATTTTTATCGGGACACCTGAGGAAATACTGGGTGGGAGGAAGTTTGTGGCTTCTCAAATATTCTAGAGGTTTTTCTTACAGAAATGTGAGGAAAATGTGTGTTGTAGTCAAACTTTGAGGTTTGCAAGGGGTTCTGGGTAGAAAAAACTAGTGGGAGCAACAAACTCGCCCCACCCTGGATTCCCAGAGGTGTTTAGTTTTAAGAAATGTACAAATTTGCAAGGTTGCCTTAGGTGCCGACTGAGCTATGGCCAACATTACCCCAGCTAGTCACACTGCAAAAAATGGGTAAATTTTCAGTAGAAAAATGTGATGTGTCAATGTTGCACATGGAGCCTTTCCTGTTGCAGGCACTAGGGCTACCAACACAAGTGAGGTATTGTTTTTATCATGTGATGTGGGGGACTGAGAGGTAGTGGGAAAATAGTGGCTCCCTGCAGGTTCCAGAACCTTCCATCACAGAAATGTGAGGAAAATGTGTGTTTTTTAGTCAATGTATGAGGTTTGCAAGAGCTGCTGGGTAGAAACTCCTAGTAAGAGCTACACAAGTCATTCCATCCTTGATTCCCTCGGGTGCCTAGTTTTAAAAAATGTGCAGGTTTGCTGCTAGGTTTTCATAAGTGCTGGTTGAGCTAGGGGCCAAAATCCACAGCTCGATGCATTGCAAAAAAGAGTCAGTTTTCAGTGGAAAAATGTGGTTTCCATGTTGCGTTTTAGGGTCTTTTCTGTTGTGGGCACTAGCCCTAACCATATAAGTGTAGTACTATTTTTATTGGGAGACTTGGGGTTATGCAGGGTGGTTGGAAATATATTGCTGCTTTTGTTTTTAGTCAAAGTTTGAGGTCTGCAATGGTTTTTGTGTAGAAAACCTGGTTGTAGGGACACACGTTCAACGATTGTACAGATTTGCTATGTTTCCTTTGGTGCCTCCTGAGCTCTGGCCCAAAATTCACAGCTACCCACATCAAAATAAAGGGCCGGTTTTCAGTGGAAAGAAATGTGATGTGTCCATGTTGTGTTTAGGGCCATTTCCTGTAACAGGCACTAGGCCTACCCACACAACTGAAATATAATTTTTATCGGGAAATAAGTGGGAATGCAGAATAGTAGAACACTTGTTATTACCAACTGTAGTTCTCTCCCTTTGTGCCTTTCAAAGGTTAAGGCAGTATGTAAGAAGAAGACATTTTGATAAATGGCCTCTGAAATACATGGTAGTATGGGTTACCACAAATTCAGAGATGTACAAATAACCACTTCTCATAAACTGTGTATCTGGTGTCTATTTCATAAATATATAGGTTTCTTTGATACCCATTTTACACTCTATATTTTACCATATGAATTTCTCTGTACCCGGTACACAATAAAAAAAAACATTGTAAGATGCAGTTCAGTTACTTGCTCTGGGTAACTCGGGTTCTTGGAGAACCTATATACCCCCACAACCTGAAGGGTTTACGGTTTACTTTTGTAAATCAGCCTCTATGACAAGAAGTTGCAAATTAAAATGTTGTCACAAATAGCCATTTTTTTACTAATTTTTCAGTATTTTTTTATTTGAACAGTTCGTTCACAAATCACCCCTTTCTGAATTTAAAACTGCCTGTTTTTCAGAAATGTATAGCTTTACCAGATCACCCACGGGTTTCACCCTGGTTTCCATCACAAACTGGAAGTAGTGAACAGGCTACCTTTTTGAAAAATGACAAAACTGGTAGAAAAAAATAGTTTTTTTTTAAATTCAATGCTGTAATTTTGAGATATATATGTATGTACTGGTATTAATATACTTGTGAAAACCTAACTATGAAGCAACCGAGCACTACTTTATGTGAGGGGTTGGGAGAGGAACTCAAAGATCGTGTACATGAAATAGGATTTACACAAATACATTTTACACGCATTCCTATTCGAGGCATGGGGAGATTGTGATTTGCCCAAAAGCACATGATGTTGAGTCAAGTGCTAAGGCTTTGATTCAAAACTGGGTCTCTGGGTTTTGAAGGCAGAGGTTCTAGCCTCCACGTCACATCTCCTCCTGTTATTAGTTCAGGACCACAACACCCCTTCAATTGATATTTTTAACGAATCAATAAGATTATCAAAATAGGTTAGTCTGAAATATTAATTAAGAAAAACCTAAACCAATATTTTTCTTTGAATTTCTTGTGTTTTGTAGTGCTAATATTTGACTACTCTAAGCAGCACCAAAGGCCATGCCCTTTGTGCAGTAACCTTGCTCATAGTACCTGCAGGGCACGGTTGTTTGTAGTATTCTTGTGCGCAGGGTATGGTCATGTGTGACCCTTTAGTGATGCACAACACCTGCAAACAGCCTATTGCTTGCATTATTTTAGTATTTTCTATGGTCTGTGGTTCTAAACTTTCGTCCACAGATCTCTGACAGCATGGTAAAGTCACACTGAGTGTAGGAAAGTGGCCTCTTTCTAGCTTGGTTACTCCCACTTTTGGCCTGTTTGTCAGTGTGTTTGACTGTGTTCACTAGGATCCCGCTAACCAGGACCCCAGTGACTGTACTCTCTCCTCTGAATTTGGATGCTAGTAACCTTTTCTTCCCACAATTAGCATACTGCCCCCCCATATAAGTTCCTAGTATATGGTACCAAGGTACCCACGGCATTGGGGTTCCAGGGGATCCCTTTGGGCTGCAGCAGTTATTCTGCCACCTAAAGGGGGCCCATGCAAAGGGTTCTGCAGGCCTGCCATTGCAGTCTGCGTGAACCAGGTGCACACATCCAGTTTCACTACAGCTCACTGCACCAGGTCACTGTAAGCCACCCCTTGTAGGCCAACTCAGCCCAGAGGGCAGGGTGCAGGTACCTGTGTGTGTGAGGGCGCCCCTGCACTAGCAGAGGTGCCCCCATGAACTCCAGCCCCATTTTACTGGACTTCGTGAGTGTGGGGACCCTATTTTATATATGTACTGGGCATGGGTCACTCTCTACCTATGTCCAGCTTCATAATGGTAACTTCAAACCTGGGCATCTTTGATATCAAACATGTCAGAATCATACCCCAACACTGTTGCAAGTAAGGGAAATATGATTCCATGCACTCTGGGGGCTCCTTAGAGGACTCACGCATTTTGCTACCACCACTCTTACAGGGTCTTCCGGGCAGCCCAGCTGCTGCCACCCTCAGACAGGTTTCTGCCCTCCTGCTGCTTGATCTGATCAAACCCAGGAAGGCAGTACAAAGGATTTCCTTTGGCAGAGGGAGGTAACTCCCTCTGTCTTTGGAAATAGGTGTGACTGGCTTGGCAGGGGGAGCCTCCCCAATCCACTGGTTTGCTTTGAAGGGCACATTTGGTGCCCTCTGTGCATAAACCAGTCCACACCAGTTCTGGGACCCCCAGTCCCTGCTCTGGCACAAAAATGGACAATGGAAAGGGGAGTGACTACTCCCCTGTCCATCACGACCCCGGGGGTGGTGTCCATAGCTCCTCCAGAGGGTCCCTGGTTTATGCCACCTTGATACCAAGGTTGGCAGGGAACTCAGGGAGCATCAGGTCGGACAGGTGACGTCAGAGGCCCCCTCTGATAGGTAGTTACCTGGTTAGGTGACTAAGCCCCTTCTTTGGGCTTTATAGGGTCTTCCTGTGGGGTGGGTCCTCAGGTTCAGCTTGCACGATTCCAGCAAGACGCCTCTGCAACCTCTGCTTCGACTTCTGGCCTCCAGAACCACAACTGGACCCTCCAGGAACCTAAAAGCTGCAGATCCACAAGGAAGACTCTTCTGCAACACTGTATCCAGAATTCCTGCCAGCTTTGCAACATTTCAATGGCTGTGCATCCTCAGAAGACTGCATCTTTTCAGCCTGCACAAGAAGAAGAAGGAATCTCCCTTGGGGTGAAGGCATCACTCCCCTGCATCCGCAGGTACCTGGCTGCATCGATGACAGGCTGCATGGATCTCCCCTCATCCTGAGTGGCGTGGGTCCTGCATCATGGGTGGTGGTCCGTAGAGTCTACCTTGGTCCTCTAAACCAGCTGTTGCACTTTGGTGATGGTAAGTCCTTTCCACTCCACACAAGACAGCACCCAGTGGGCGGTGTTCTTTGCAGCTGCCAGGGCTTGTTTGCTTCACCTCCAAGGGGAACTTCAGGCAACGAGTAGCTCAAGCCCCCAGCACTCCTTCTTGCAACTCCTGGGCCTCTGCGTGGTCCTTTGGCGACGTGGGAGCAACGTCTGTGGTGCTGCGTGGGCTGCTTCAGTGACTTCTGTGTCCCTTTTCTGTGGGACACCTGTGGGTGCTGCCTCTTCTCCTGTGGACCTTCTGCGACGCGGAGAGTCCCCTATGACACCACCTCCTGGGTGGAGTCCTCCTGGACCTTGCTGGTCCCCACTTGCTGGTCACCGGCAACACCTCTTTTCCTCCAGTCGCAAATTTGCCTTTGCCAAAGCTTTTGGGTGGAAATCCTTCACCGACACCCGTCTGCAATCCAGTTTCCAGCGTGGGACACCTTTTGCATGCATCAGGAACTCTTCTTCAGTTTCTGTGTTGCAGTGCTGACCTGTCTTCCTTCTTTGTCGACCAACTGCAAAAAGTGCCCCTGGGTGGGTAGTATCTCCTACTCCACCCTGGACTCCACAGCCACTTCTGAACTTGGTCCCCTCTCTCCACAGGTCTCCATCTTTGGTAATCCACTGCTGGTTTCTTGCAGGCTGTTCTGGATGTCTTATTTTTCTTCTTTTCATCCTTTGGGGTGGTTTGGGGGGAATCCAGTGTTTTACGCCTGCATTCCTGGTCGCTGGGGGCTACTGTGTTACTTACCTGTGTGGTTTCCTAGTACTCCCAGCTCCCCTTTACATGATTTACTTACCTAGGTGGGGGCCCTGTGTTCGCATTCCACTTTCTTAATATGTGGTTTGGGCTCCCCCGAGGGCTACTATTGCTTATTGCTATTTTACACTGTTTTCCAGCCTTTTTATGCCTCTTACTGTTTATCAGTATATATCTATATCTATCTATCTATATATATATTAGTTCCTTACCTCCTATTGGAGGGTTGCCTCTCCAGTATTTTCTGATACTGTGTTACACAAATACAGTACCTTTATTTTTGTGCACCCAAGTGTTCTTTCTTGTGTGTAAGTACTGTGTGACTGTAGTGGTTTTGTATGAGCTTTGCATGTCTCCTAGATAAGCCTTGACTGCTCATCAACAGATATCTCTAAAGAGCCTGGCTCCTAGACACTGCCTACACTTCACTGAGAGGGGATACCTGGACTTGACATAAGGTGTAAGTACCATAGGTACCCACCACACACCAGGCCAGCTCCCTACACTGAGTCACAAGGCTGCCTTAAAATATGATGACAGCCACCATGTCTGCAGACCCCACAAAAGAATCTTGTTTTATTCTTTACCAAAAAAGCATTGCAGCCTCTATCAGGTGTGGACCAGACCTCCCTGTCAGAGGGTTGATCCCAAATTGCTCTGAAATTATTTTCAAAAACAGTGTCCATGGGCCTATGGTCACAAATTAGCATCCAATATGACTGTCATAACCCCCAAAAATCACAAAATACCAAATAATCCTAAATTATAGATGGTGACAATGGTTATTGTAGCACACACCTAACAGAGCATGTAAAGTATTACAATAGTCTAATACAGGGGTCTCCAACCTTTTCTGTAGCAAGAGCGACTTCTGATCATTGAAAATCATTGTGAGCTACCGAAGACTAAACAACTTGCGCATTATTACCAACCACCCCCACGCCAAACTTCCTTGACTTTAAGCCTAGGGGCACTATGACAGGGCTGCCATGTGTGTCAGTAAGAGCGTGGTATTTGGGGATGTACGAACATGTGTGCATATGAATGGGATATATGTGTATGGGTAACTGAAAGCAGATGTCATATGTACCTGTGGCACAGGGCATACTTTTTGCCAGGTGTGGCACAGTTACAAGTATAGCACAAACATACAGCCATGTTTTTAAAAGGGAGGAATTTAAAATTCAAACTTTTTCATAATGTGGAACATTTTTCTACACTTTAAATTTCTCCCATTTAAGAAAGTGGTTGTATTTTTGAGTCATAGATATTTCACAGTGTTCTACTGGCCACTGGGAGCAACAGGCCTGCTGTTTGTAAATGCAGCACTTTGAAAAAAGAATTTGAGAAAATGAAAAGTTAACCTAATTATAAGGTAACTTTTCATTTTCTCCAATTTAAAAGCATTGCTCTGTGCCCTGGGTCATAAATCTGATGCCAGCACAGCTCCTTATCGGGCCCTGCTATCTGCAGACTGGTATTAATAATATAAAATAAACAACGCCTTCCCTTAACTTTAAAAGGAAAAATGTGACCCTGTGCTTATTTAAAAATGAACTCCGGCCAGTGAGCTACTCTGAAGGAGTGTGGGAGCTTCTGGTAGCTCACACGTGGTTATATTATATGAATATGTCAAATTAAAGAGTACAAAAGTGGGCATTCCCTGTGGCCCCAGGTGTGAATTCAAGACCCAGGGAAACACCCAGGACACTTCAAACAAATATAAATCACATGGGCAGCTCAAATAAAAAAAAAGGATCTGCCATTCTCTGCAGTCCTAACACCTAAAAGATCTATATGGTGGTACATTTCTACAAGAGAGTTTTACAAACCCCATGCCTTCACTTACACCCAATCAAAACAAGCATTGGCATAGCCAGTAGGTCTCGCTTTTTGGACCTTATAAGTGTTTAGACATGCATCACATTATCATGGGTCTCTTGCATCTCTCCACTAACTTGTGCTGTATGAGGCAGGCAAATAGACTGATGTAGTGTCAAATGACACTAAAAGTGTTGGAACGTGCCTATGAAAGGTGGGCATCTTAATAGAAATGGTGTTTAAAGTCCTGGTCTCTGTAGAATTGACTTCTACTCAAAAGTCTAGTAATGCACAAGTACTCAGTTATGCCCAACATTGGGTCAAGTTCTGAGCTAGGGTCCTGCAAATGAAGGCTGTTCTTTAACCCAGCAGAAGTCTAATTAATTTGTACAGAGAGGTAAATGGGTAAAGCACAGCAGCTCTGCTTACCTGGTCCCACACCAAGCAAGGGTGCTGCTACTAACAGCTTAAATTGCTGCATAAGCTGTACAGGGCAAAGGCACTGTGGAGCAGATACTTCTTTGGGACATTAGTGCTGGCGTGTTATTTATATTCAGTTTCTAAAAGGTAAAAAGGATGTTTGCAGGGTCAGCCTAGTACAAAAACAATGGTGAAGAAAGGCCTTAAAAAGGACAACAAAAGCTCCCTGATCTGATTCTCACATATAGGTTCAAATGCTCAATTTAGTGTCTCAATGACTACTAAAAATGAATATGGTTTTGCCAGGTTAGCCCTTCATGGATATACTATTTGCAGTATAAGTTATGTTTTGTTGTGCGCAACATTTAAGTTAAGTGTACCATGTCCATCAAAACAGCTCTGAAAGAGTGAGAAGGTTGACGAACGCTAAGAGATAAAATCCACTCTTTTGTGTTCTTTTTGCCACCTTTTTAGGTAGATGCAGCGTAATAAGCAAAGGCTCTATTTACTGCATGTGCAACCTACATTAAATGAACAAATAAATTCATCAAAACAGGGAGGATGGAAAAGACCTATAAACCTCACAAAGAAGGCATTCTCCTTATAGACAGGGTTAGTCCACTGGCAAGACAATACTGAGTCGTAACGTTTGGCATCAACATCTGCTCTAACTACAGGCATCTACATGTCCCTTTGCCTAGGGCATCAAAAATCTTGTGCCAGCCCTGTATATATAAATATATTTATGTAGACTCTCACCCACAGCCATGACTATGATGATCTATTTGTCACAGGAATGCTTGCATGTGGACATTTTAAAAAAAAGGAATACAAGCTAAAATGAGTAACAATCTGGTCAATGTGGCAAATTCGAAACATTTCGTTTCAACAAGATATCATCCATAATTACCTCTTCACCCCACCCCCAAGTGACAATTGCCAAAAGTAGCACTGCCACCACTCTAAGGGCAGTTGTGTTACTTTTATTGTGCAAATTAAATCATATGTTCTCTCCTCTCTTGAGAAAAGTTGAAAGAGGTATGCACATAAATTATAGAGACTGCTTCAGTACTGGAAAGGTTTGAAAAATGGTAACAGCCAACCTTGAAGCAAATGCAAGACAAGCACAAAAGCACAAATGACCTGATACAGAATAGACAAACCACTTAAAGCTCCACAAAACAACCTGATAACATGGCAGCCACGCTAGTGAAGTGGTCATGTGACCCTTCACGGTACCAGGACTGCCCGGCTCTCCAAAGCCCACTTACTGACGAGATTGTTATCCAATTTGGTACAAACCAATTTTAATTAGAATGCGTGGCTTGAGGACTTGTCGTTTTTAAATCTTTAATCCTCATTTGAGTATGACGTCGAAAATAACAATTAAAGATTATATTATGATTAGCAGAGTCTGCTCATACATGGGGAAACAAGAAGAATTTCATTCAACCTTTCGTCCTCCCTTACATTGCGCTCAGAGCCAGGGCTGCACTTGTGCCAACAGAGCTTGCAGTGATGTATGCCATGACAGGGTACAGACCAGGTGGCTCATCTGCTTTGAAAGCACCAAGCACTGTAAAATTACATGGGCAGCCAGTTTCAAGTCTCAGCATTATCTCAAAGACCTAAAGTATAAGCAAATCATCTAAATGAACGTAAGGTTACTTGAGATCATGTTTTGCACTCCAATACCTTCGGGTCAAAGCTTGCTTTGAATTTGGAAGTCAGAACGCTAAAAACATTTAGCACAATCTTAATCGTTGAATGCACAGCAAATGTGACCAGATAACAAGATTTACAGGCCTGTTTACAGCACAGCTCAGTAAGCCACAAGCACGCTCTTCAGTGCTCCAGATGAAAGATAAAAGTAGTCCCTGAACAGATCTTACAATGGTGACCAGTGTATTTATGTAGTACTTGGTCAGTGCTCCGTAGGAAGAAACAAAAAAGAAAAAGGAGGGGCAAATTAGCAAGCGAGGACTTAAGGAAACTGACTTAGACAAATGTAAATTAGTGGGTGGAGTTCAACTCCACAAAGCATCTAACAACAGGTCGCTAAGCGACCTAAATAGAAACTTCCTTAACCAAAGTACTATTTTCGTGCCAAGATCGGTGTAAGACCTTCAGTGGTTTTTAGTCTCACTTGCCAGAGCCCTTAGGAAGTTTGAATTGCAAATGAAGCAGTTATCTTGAAAATGCCTCTCCTTCCCACCCAGGATTGCACCAAACTTTCCATGACACCATCTGCAAGGACAAACTCTAATTTTGGAAGGTAATGTGCCCATTGGTCAAACTGAGGCATATGTATTGTCAGAGAAAGTTATGTTTGCATTGTTTAAGGTTTTGAGTGGTGGTTAGCTCAATTAGGTGTCGGAGTAAGAATGTCACAGGAAATACAAGAGGTTCGTAGTGTCCGAGCATTTACTGTTTGTGGTCCTGCCCTTCAGCTTAAACAGCCATGCGAGACAACCTACTCATTTTGCACCGGTGGTGATATAATTGTCCTTAACCTAGAACACTTGTGCTTCTCATCTCCTCCTTCTAGCAGAAATATGCTTGTGGATAGCTTTCATAGATGGGTGTTAATGTGGGAAGTAGTAGTTAGAAGAACACCTTACTTTACTTATTCCTTAGTAAAGATTTCTCTCTAACTCATTCCCATGGTTTTCTCATTGCCTTCCACTTCCTGTTTTGAAAGAAATATATGGTTCTTCTTAGTAACACTTTGTTTGGTGTACCCTTTCATCTTTGCTTCTGTGGAGCATGGGTATTAAGTGGATAGCGCCTTTAAGGTCCCATAACATTTCTTAGTAGTGTCTTTCTAACGTTGTCTTTGTGTGTGCCATAGGAGCTTCACTGAACTGTTGGTATTTTACTGGCTCCTGTCTGACACCTGAGAATACTTCAATGGTGAAGGATGTGCAGAACAATATATTACCAGGTGTAAAAGCCTCTGGAAACGAAGAGTAACTTTTCCTTCATTTATAGTATGTGACTCTTCTAACGGAGTAATTTCAGTGAACACAGCGCCATAGCTCATATAGCTAGTAATTGGTTATCATGCTTACTTATATAGATCATCTTTACATAGTATTTGTAATAAATTTGATACTTTGTTTTCAGATCAGCGGTTCTAAAACTGGAAGCAAGAGTGCAGAGCACAGAGTACAGTAGTGAAGATCCTCCTGTATGGTTTGGGTATGATCGACAAGGAAATTTATTAAACTGCGGCTTAAAACCAGAGAACGAAACGGGAAATGACAATCACAACATGATACTCCTGAATGAAAGCAATGAATGATTATACATTTGAGACAACCTTTGTTCATAATGCCAGCTCCAATAATGATGTAAAGAAATATTTTAACTAACTGTATTCTCTGGTAAAACAGTAGTTTTAATAGTATTTAAGTTGATAAAATATCTGCTGTAGTGTAAGCCATCATAGAAATAAAGCTCGCCATTAATATGTAATTAAAATGCAACGTTGTCATGCCTATGTATTCTTTAATGAGTCTACATTTTATTAAATTAAGAAAAGATGCACAATTACAAATGTGGATTTTCATTAGAGAGGCTTTTATCACCTTTCAATGGTAAAACTTTGACTTTAACATACACATTCTGTCTGGAGGAGAGTATACTTTACGAAAAGGTAAGGAAAGCCAAAGTGTCCTAGCATGAATAAGGCAATATTGTGAAAAACAACAAAAACTTGCGACACAGATAATGTAGTAACAAATAAATACAAAAAAATTATCCATTTGAAGCATATTTTTGTATTGACACCACCCAACAATATTTTCCTGGATAATACTTAAAGACAAGAAGTTTTAAATAGTTGTCTCTCACAACTGTGTTGGTTGACTGAGTGTGAGAGAATAAATGAACACTACTAGTTCAAGCAATTGAATTTGTTGGTACTTATACTCTAATGATTACAATTAAATATAGTTTTTTTGTACAAGAATATGACACATATAAAATATTTCATTATTCATTTTAGGCTACTAAACTGTCACTTTAGATCGCATAGCAGTCATAACAATTAGCACACACTGTGGGATGCAAAGCAAACATTTAAGTATATTGGGATAGTCGAACAAGAAAAAAATCTTATTTACAAAATGTATATGTTTTCTTTGTTGTGAGTCTAAACATTTTAATAATCACTGTGGTATGTGATTCCATGCAATAATTATACCAACACTACTGGTACCAAAAAAAATAAATTAAAAAAAACTCATAAAAGGTCAAAAGATTTTTGTTACATTTGTGGTGTTTACAAGAGCACACTTGCTGTGCCATGTCAAATCGACTATAGGTCATTGTGATTTTGACCAAGTGTATACCACAAAATACCTGAAAGTGAACTTTGTGATATTTTTATTACTTCTTGGTCGTAACAATTGATCTCACTGTCCTGTGCTGCCTGTGGCAGGAGGTCATCTACTCTGATTGTAGGGATCTGGAAAGGTAACAGATGTAGATAAAGCGTGAAGGAGGATCAGAGATCTATCTGGATAGTGTGGCACAACCCTTCTTATAACATTGCCATTATGATATTTCCATTGAAGAGGTGTGATAACATGCACTGCGTTAACGTTATCCTTTTGCTGTTATAGGATGGACTAGCTCAAATTATAGGAATAAGGGGGGGCCTGTAGGGTCCTCTGGTGACCAGCAGTTTGCAGCCGATTGGTTTGATCTTTACAAGCTTGTCTGGTTAGTACTGAGTGGCTATTTAAATTGGCTGGTAGATGCTTCGTTATTGCTATCCAGCTGCCAACAAGGTTTCACGGTTCTTGTATACATTATATACCTGTCCCGCTGATGAGGGACCAGATAAAATTAATTGGTATATGATATCATATGGCGATATAACTTCATCAAATTGATACAGAAATAATTGTCCTAAAGTCTAAAATAACTGTCCTCCTTCTTGTGGTCAGAGGGAGGCGGCAGAGTAGAGAATGTGTACTATGTCAGTGGAGTGTAGATTGGGGACTACGGTTAGAGTCCTCTATATCTCATTAAGCAGGTTGTGGGCCTTCAGGTGCAGAATGGCAGCGAGTTCTTCTAGTATATATTGGAGAGACGTATCTTATGGTTAGGATGATGTAATGATTATTTCTACAGTATTGGATCTTTCATAGATTCACATTCCCCGTCGTCGAAGTGGGAGTCCACAGTAACATTAAACAGCAGTATAAAGACATTTTTACTTATAAAACAATGTTAGAGTGCATTCACTTTTCCAGCCTATTGTCCTCATTTGAAAAGACCTGAAGTCCAGCCAATCAGGCAACAGCATCCTGTAGAACCCTCTCCACAGCAGCTCCAGTCTCTCAGATTTTTTTTCTGCACATCACGTGAAGGGAGTCTCCTTGAACGCTACTAATTTGTTTTTCATTTCCAGCTTTAAAAGAGACAGAAAATGTTCAATACTTCCAGGAAAGGACTTTTTAGACCCTGCAAATCATGTTGGAAAAAGAGATTTCATGTGGATGACCAAATAAGGACTGCCTCTACTGCCTTCATCCTCACGACAAAGTGAAGGACTGCAAGGTAAGTCGCTTCTCAAGTCACAAGGACTCCATCTTCAGGTGAGGACAGTGACATCTCTGCTATGTCTCACAAGGGAGATGGTTCTCAAGGCCAGGGGACCTCTGAGGAGGGTAGGAATGACCAAAAAACACCTCCTCACAAGTATCTTAAGTACTCTCAGAAAAAGGAGAAAACATCAACATTCTGCTCAAAAACTGCTTCTTCTGAGCCTACTACTTCAGCTCTAAGTTCTCAGACCATCCTCATACTTCTTCATCAGAGCTGTCGACAAAGCCACAGACTCATGTAAGAACACAGTCGACGAGATCTTCACCGTCGACGACCACTACAGCGATGTTTACCACTGTTTCATCGACGAGACAATGAACAACTGCAACAACAACTATTTCGGTCATAGTCCCTCCCATCCCGTCGACAAAGGTATTATCGTTGGCGAAGAGTTCAGCAATGACACCACTGTCAGCGAGGCCACCATGGACTGTGACACCAACGGCAACATTGTAAACGGCACCTCAGTCTATGAGACCGCCGTCAATGCCGCCAACAAAGATGACGACCATGCCATCAACAAAAGCTCACTTTCCCTCGACACATTCGACATTCATAAAAGTGACAAAGAATTTTCTAAGACCCCAAGTCACCTCACCCTGCAAAGTTTCACCATATCCTTTTCACCACTTACTTGATTTGGAGGATTCAGGTGATGAAGGACCATTTGGCCCAACACACAGCTCATCCGAACTATAGGTCAAATAAAAAGATGAAGATGACAAAGAAGGGGAAGAATTCTATTATGGACAATATTATAATCCGCACGTCAAGCAATATGCATACTACCATGATTGCCTGGAACCTCCATCTTCACAAAGTGAAGTGCAAGTACCTCTCTCATTGATACAAGATGTACAGGCTATGCTGCAGGTCTACCGTAGAAGGTTCCCAGAACCTGGGTTCAAACTGGGGTGGTGTGATGGGCAAACAAACAATGAATTAATCCCAGATCTCTATGCATGATGGGGGTGAATGTTTGCATTGTTCAGCATTCCGACCATCTTTTTTTTTTTTGCCATTACAATTTATGCAGCCAAATCTTTAGCCAGCTTAGGCTGTTACAATAGGCAGATGTGGTCAGAGGTGAGCTCCCTGTTGGATCTAGTGCCCAAAGACAGAGTCTGAGGAGGAAATATATTGCAAGAAGGGAAACGCACATCATCTGAAATAATTGACTGTGCGATGCATATTGCTTCCATTGGCTTCCGGCAAATGGCAGGAGCAGCAATATGCATACACGGCCGGCTGCAATCTTCATCGTTTAGGCCAGAGGTACAATCAAAATTATTAGACATGGCATATGATGGAGAAACACTACTTGGCAAACACATAGATGACGCCTTACTCAACATCAAAATTGATATGGCCACTGCAGAATTGTGGGGCACATATCAATTCTGTAAATCTCCCTTTCAAAGAGCTTGAGGTAGAGGTTTCTTTCCCTAGAGGGGAGGTTTCCAACATTACCAACAATACCAGCCCTTTCAATCTCAATGTAGGTCTGCCTACCAACAACAGCTGTACCGTCTGCCACCATCCACAACCTACACCATACTGACTGTGAAACACAAGCAGCCCACCCAGTCCAGAGATGTTGCCTGTAAACAGTGACCTCGACCAGGTGCCAACTACCATCACATTACCTCACCCCATGGGTGTAAACATCTCGAACCATCTATACCAATGGAGGGAAATAACTACAGACAAGTGGCTACTAGATCTCGTCATCTATGGTCATACCCCAGAGTTTGTACATGACACCAAAAAGTGTGCCTCCCCCTCTGTGATGCTATTAATTGTGTTTGACCAATGACTTTGTGTTTCACCACTGCGCATATTAGTTGCTCAATGTTCACCAGTAGCACATTATATGTTTTGTTCAGTTTAGCTGCCTATTGGCTTTAACATGGAGTTAGCCATTACATTCTGTATTCAGTTCAGCTGCCTATTGGTGACATGGCATTAGCCATGACTTTCTGTATTCAGTTTAGCCGCCTATTGGCTTTGACATGGCATTAGCCATTACATTCTGTATTCTGCCTATTGGCTTTGACATTGCATTAGCCATTACATTCTGTATCCTGTCTATTGGCTTTGACATGCTGTATTCAGTTTAGCTGCCTATTGGCTTTGACATGATATTATACATTACATTCTGTTTTCAGCTTAGCTGCCTATTGGCTTTGACATGATATTAGACATTACATTTGATATTTAGGTTAGCTGCCTATTGGCTTTAACGTGGAGTTAGACATTGCAGTTGAAACATCGCAGATGTCTGTATTCTTCCAAGCTGTGTTTTTCCACAAGATGAACCAAGCTGTTTTCTTCACACCAGACTAGACCTGATAAGAGAGAGTACATTTGGTGTTTTCCTTTCTGCTCAGCCTTGGGAATAGTAGAAGTCTAGGAGATCTGGCCAGTCTCCAAAGGCTTGTGTAGTTTTCCCGAGTCTGAGAGGAGGGGGCACGCTTTTGTAAGGATGACTCTGGGCTACAGTGAGTTAGATTCGAATCTGCTTGACTTCAGGCTGGAGCTAGACGTCAGTTGGCAGTCTCCCGTTTGGGTAGATAATCTCTTTCTCGCAGTTGACCGGAGTCATCAGCTTGCAGACCCCAGAAAGATGAAGCTGAATATTTAGGCCCTGCCGCCTTGCTCAAACGGTGATGAATTTGACTTTTATGCTTTGCTTTGAATATATTATATATTTGCTGTGTACATTGCAACTGAGAAGTACTGTGATATATTTTGCTTTCATTGCTGCGACTACTTTTACTCTTTTGAATGTGTGCTTGAAATCTACTAATTTGTCTCTCAAGAACTTGTGGGTGAGGAAGAATTAACAACAATAAAGGTCTTCTTTGAACTCAGAAGTGCATTCCAGAGAGGTTCTGTAAGCTCCGATAGGAGATAAGTAGGAAAGCAGAACATTTTGGCGTAGTCAGCAGTCTTGAAAGTCGAGTTATAGATTTCTATGTGCACAATTTAAAATTGTAATTGTTTTTTGTTTAGAGAATTACAGAAGCACAGCAGACCATGTTTGAAAATGCATGTGTAGTTAAACTGCCTGATGGTGCTGTGAGAAACATGTTTTCTTGCTGTGATAAAGCATATTTAGAAAATGTGCCTTTTGGAAGCAATGATGTTCCTTTTGTTTTTGACAGAAGGGTTCGGATACTTTTATCTGCTTACAGAAAAATGCAGGAGAGATGTAGGCAGTTAGAACATGAAAATAAGAATTTACGTGAGCAAATTAGCCAGAACACATTAATGCAAGATAATGCTGAAATCTATAAAACTGCTGTTTTAGAAGAATCTGTCTTTTCCTATTCCAGTAATGAGGGGGTTAAGACAGCTGTGAGCCAGTCTGAGCCTCTGTGTGACCAAGGTTTTTTGGCAGTCCAAGTGCATTCCTTAACTGATAACACGGAGAACAGAGCTCAGAATTTGATTTACGAGGTACCATCGCTAAATGTGCAGTTACTGGCACAAGTAAAACGAAAGATTTTAGAGCTTCTTACTGTTTGCACTAAGCAAGAGACACCGAGTTTCAGTAGCTTGTTTGAATTTTGGAAACAGAATAGCCCTCATCTGAGTGAAATCCTAACACTTTGGTATATGGTCACTAGGAAAAAATGTAAGCATCTGCGCGCTTGTGATTTGGCAAATGAAATAATTCAGACTTTAGGTTTCTGCGCAGTGCAAGAGGAACACACTGATTTACATGTAAATCAGGAACAGGGGAAGAATGAACAGGTGCCACAAGCCCCTTTTCAGGGTGTGGAGAGGGTGCAGGGAGTACAACAGGTAAAAGAGTCACCAGTGAAATTGAGTGCACCATTTTAATTTGTGTCCCCTGAGGATAAAAAGCATGTTTGTTTGACTAATGATTCATTGACTGAAAAGTGGTTTTCTAGCACAGGAGAAGGAACAGTGTTGTACAATGTGTGCCAGACTTTAAAGCAAGAGCTGTTTGAGATGTGTCATTTTTACACTGATTCTTGGTTCACTGCCAATGGTTTAGCCGTTTGGTTTTCCACATGGCTTGTACCTAACTGGTTCAATTCCCTTGCAGATGTTAAAGAGAAAAATTCAGAGAGAGCAGTGTTCACCCAGAATTCTGACTTAGTGGGGATGGCTAAGTGGGTGCACCAGAAATATGAACAGCTGGGAGAGAAAGCCACTTACAGGTGGGCAGAGATTAGAGAGATGCACATTCCCCTAGATTTGATAAAAACTGTGCAGCACGCACAAAAGCAATCTGTCCCACAAACAGTCACAGAGCAGTTGGGGAGAGGAAAGTTACCAGGACAGATATGGCAAATTGATCAGGTTTTAGGGCGAATGATTGCTGCATATTACCTAGGAAAAATTAAAATTATGGTGATGACTAGAAAAGAATCTGATTGATTCATACAAATTGGAGACAGAATGGCCCAACTTGTCAAAAGTGCAGTGAATGGAGGTTTGGTAAAGAAGGAGTCTGCCCCAGCCCTTCTGACAGTGCAAGAAAAGGGAAGCTGTGGTGCAGCAGATAAAAACCTCAGTGCTGAGGTATGGGTTGAAGCCCCAAGTGACCCTCCGGAACCTACAGAAATCATAACAAAGGGCCCCAAAAACGTCCTGCTGATTATAAAACAGGGAAAAGAG
The DNA here is from genome assembly GCF_031143425.1 of Pleurodeles waltl. NCBI lineage: Eukaryota > Metazoa > Chordata > Amphibia > Caudata > Salamandridae > Pleurodeles > Pleurodeles waltl. The sequence goes on along the minus strand of NC_090442.1, from coordinate 916,253,604 downwards.
GAAGGGTACATTTCAAATGACAAATGTTATTTGCAAGAAAAGTCATACTTTTTTCTTTTGCAGATCCTACCACGTTTCACCACTTTCCCCGAGTGTGCTGTGTGGTCCCCCTTCGGGTGTGTGCGTGTGGGGTCGGGGAAGGGACCGAACCCCCAACCTGAACCTGACTGAGTAAAGGGCAGGCACCATGGATCCATTTTGCGCAAATGGCGTCTTCAGTTCAAGTTCAACTTGTTTGATTGCATTCTTCCACTGGAACTAAGCAACCTTAACAGTTAACTGTCTGTGTTTTTTCGTGTGGAACTCTGACTTTCACTTACCTTCCAGCAAACCTTTCAGGTGGACCGTGCACCTTTACATGAGTAGAACTCATGCTACATCAAATGCTATTTTAGAGACACTATAATCTCATTCAGAGTATAAAAGTTTCAGTCTTTTCTGTGTAGATGTATCTGATGTGAAAGGTTTTGAGATCTTTATGTTAATCCACTTTCATTGCTTTACAGTGATTGCTTTGATCATTCAAATCTGATTTGCTTATAATGTTTTTTTGTGTTGATGTTTTTTGTTTTTGTTTGAAACAAGAGATATGTGAAACAAAAATTCATTGGTCATAGGGTGGAATGTGATGCTATTAATTGTGTTTGACCAATGGCTTTGTGTTTCACCACTGCGCATATTAGTTGCTCAATGTTCACCAGTAGCACATTATGGCCCTCATTACGAGCCTGGCGGTCTGTGACCGCCAGGCTCGCGGTTGACGGGAGCACCGGCGACAGCCCGGCGGTGCCCCGCAGGGCATTCTGACCGCGGCGCTTTGGCCGCGGTCAGTGCAGGAAAACCGGCGGTCTCCCGCCGGTTTTCCGCTGCCCGTTGGAATCCTCCAAGGCGGCGCAGCTTGCTGCGCCGCCGAGGGGATTCCGACCCCCCCTACCGCCATCCAGTTCCCGGCGGTCCGCCCTCCGGGAACCGGATGGCGGTAGGGGGGGTCGCGGGGCCCCTGGGGGCCCCTGCAGTGCCCATGCCACTGGCATGGGCACTGCAGGGGCCCCCGTAAGAGGGCCCCTAAATGTATTTCACTGTCTGCTGCGCAGACAGTGAAATACGCGACGGGTGCAACTGATTCCGAGCCGGCTTCATCGTGGAAGCCTCTTTCCCGCTGGGCTGGCGGGCGGCCTGAAGGCAGCCGCCCGCCAGCCCAGCGGGAATGTCAGAATTACCGCCGCGGTCTTTCGACCGCGGAACGGTAACCTGACGGCGGGACAAGGTCAGAATGAGGGCCTATGTGTTTTGTTCAGTTTAGCTGCCTATTGGCTTTAACATGGAGTTAGCCATTACATTCTGTATTCAGTTCAGCTGCCTATTGGTGACATGGCATTAGCCATTACTTTCTGTATTCAGTTTAGCCGCCTATTGGCTTTGACATGGCATTAGCCATTACATTCTGTATTCTGCCTATTGGCTTTGACATTGCATTAGCCATTACATTCTGTATTCTGCCTATTGGCTTTGACATGCTGTATTCAGTTTAGCTGCCTATTGGCTTTAACATGATATTAGACATTACATTCTGTATTCAGCTTAGCTGCCCATTGGCTTTGACATGATATTAGACATTACATTTGATATTTAGGTTAGCTGCCTATTGGTTTTAACGTGGAGTTAGACATTGCAGTTGAAACATCGCAGATGTCTGTATTCTTCCAAGCTGTGTTTTTCCACAAGATGAACCAAGCTGTTTTCTTCACACCAGACTAGACCTGATAAGAGAGAGTACATTTGGTGTTTTCCTTTCTGCTCAGCCTTGGGAATAGGAGAAGTCTAGGAGATCTGGCCAGTCTCCAAAGGCTTGCGTAGTTTTCCCGAGTCTGAGAGGAGGGGGCACGCTTTTTTAAGGATGACTCTGGGCTACAGTGAGTTAGATTCGAATCTGCTTGACTTCAGGCTGGAGCTAGACGTCAGTTGCCAGTCTCCCGTTTGGGTAGATAATCTCTTTCTCTCAGTTGACCGGAGTCATCAGCTTGCAGACCCCATAAAGATGAAGCTGAATATTTACGCCCTGCCGCCTTGCTCAAACAGTGATGAATTTGACTTTTATGCTTTGCTTTGAATATATTATATATTTGCTGTGTACATTGCAACTGAGAAGTACTGTGATATATTTTGCTTTCATTGCTGCAACTACTTTTACTCTTTTGAACGTGTGCTTGAAATCTACTAATTTGTCTCTCAAGAACTTGTGGGTGGGGAAGAATTAACAACAATAAAGGTCTTCTTTGAACTCAGAAGTGCATTCCAGAGAGGTTCTGTAAGCTCCAATAGGAGATAAGTAGGAAAGCAGAACACCCTCATCTTCACTTATTGTGGAAAGAGACCTTAAATATGCTCGCCAAGGAGCAATGGAGCAGGTACCCTTCAAATAGAAGGGAACAGGTTTCTACTCTTGTTTTGTTCCTTGTCACAAAGAAATCAGGAGAATGTAGATTCATTTTGGATCTCAGAAGGCTGAACAAATTCCTAAGGAAACAACTGTTCTGCATGGGCACTCTATCAGACATCCTGCATCTCCTGAACCACAGAGATTATATGACAGCTCTTGACTTGCATGATGCATATTTCCACATTCCCATATATCTAAAGTGTAGGAAAGTAGCATTTTTATGGCATAGTTACCCCCACTTTTTGCCTGGTGTCAGTGTTTAGACTATAGTACACTGGGATCCTGTTAACTACAACCGCAGTGTCTGTGAATCTCCTCTAAATTTAGTTGCTTAGTAAATTTTACACCCCACAATAGGTATACTGGTTCACCCATGTAAGTCTCTAGTATATGGTACTCAGGTACCCAGGGCATTGGTACACCAGGGGTCTTCCATGGGCTGCAGCATGTATTATGCCACCCATGGAAGCCCATGCAAACTGTGTGCAGGCCTGCCATTGCAGCCTGCATGAAATGATGCATGCACCTTTCACTCTAGATATAAGGTTTGCCTTATATCACGGCCACTGCACTTGGACACTGTAAGTCACCCCTATGGTAGGCCCTTGAACCCAAGGACAGGGTGGATGGTACGGAGTGTGAGCGCACCCCTGCAGCAGCAGAGGTGCCAGCACAAACCCTAGACTCCATTTCCTGGGCTTTGTAAGTGCGAGGAAGCCATTTTAAGGTATGTAGTGGACACTGGTCAACACGAATGTCTTCTCTGAACCTAGGTATGTTTGGTTTCAAACATGTTGGAATCATGCAACTACTCCGATTCCAGTGTCAGCTGCATGATACCATGTTCTCTGGGGATTCCTTAGAGGATCCCCTCCAGATCTGCCTGTACAGCCTTCCAGGGAGTGCATGCCAGCTCATGCTGCTGCAGACCTCCAGACTGTTCTGACCTCCTGCTGCTAAGACTAACTCGAGTAAGGGAAGACAGAAGAAAGGTTTTCCTGTAGGAGGGCGGTGTGACCTCCTCTCCTTTAGAACTAGCTGTCTCTGTGGTGGGGTGGCCTCCCAGCACCACCAGACTGCTCTGAATAGCTAATTTGGTGCCCTCCATTAATAAACCGGTTCGCATCAGTCCAGGAAGCCCCTGTTCCTGCTCTAGAGTGAAACTACACAAAGGACAGGGGAGTGACCACCTCCCCCCGTCCAACTACTCCCCTAGGGAGCTGCACAGAACTCTGCCAGGTGGTCGGTTGATTGTACCATCTTGGAAACAAGATGTGCAGAGGCCCCTGGGAGCATCTGACTGGTTAGGCCAGGTAAATGACGTCCCTGACCCCCTCCAATAGGTGGGTCACTGCAGATGGTGACCAACCCCCTTTCGGGGTTACTTAAGGGCTCCCCTGAGGGTGGGTCCTCAGATTCGTCAAGCAAGACTCTACAAGGAGACATCTTCTGCTCCTGGCCTAAGGAACAGCTGCTGGTCTGGTTTGGAACTGAAACAAGACCGTATCCAGTTTGGAGGGTTCTTACTGCAACATTGTTTCTCCAGCTCCTGCAAGATTTCTGCAACCTCCGTTTCCGTGGCTGTGCATCCTCCACGGTCAAAAGGACTCTGTCTGCATCCAAGAACCAAGAAGGAATCTCCCTTGGAGTGAAGGAGTCACTCCCCTGCATCAGCAAGCACCTCAAGATGACAACGACCGGCTGGTGGATACTGCTGTCCCACGGACATCGAAAGCCTCTGCAACACAGGTGGTGGTTTTGTGGTCCTCTCTTGGTCCCCCTTGTCTTCTGACGAACTTGGGAGACAGTGGGCCCTTGCTGCAGCCACTGGAACAGAATCCTGTGCACTGCAACTGTCGCTCTTGCCAAGGCTTATTGACTCCAGGAGAACTTCAAGCTCCAAGAAGCCCCAGCCTCCAGCACTATGCAACTTCAAGTTCAGCTTTCACTCTGCAGCTCCTGCGACATGGGACTCCTGTTTTGCTGTGCTGCTGAGGCCTCTCTGCAACTCCCTGTGCCTTCTGCAAGTGGGCCACTCGTTGGGGCTCCTCTGGCTCCAGCTGGCCTTCCTTCCTGCTGAAGGCCTGCGCTGACTCCCCTCCAAGGGTCAAGTCACTAGGACCTTGCTGGTCCTTAAAAACCTACAATCTTCCTTGCAACAATTATTTGCATTTGCCAAGGCCTGTTGGTGGTCCTGCAGGCCACTAACCCTCCTGCAATCCAGCGACTGATGTGGGACAGCTCGAGGGTGACTCCAAGGATCTCCTGCATCCCCTGGACTCTGCAGCTGCACTCCTTCCATCACCATCCTGCAGGAACTTCACCTCCAAGAGGGTGAGCGTTGCCTACCTGCACTGCCTGGACATCTCTGAGTAGTCTGGACACTGTCCCCTTCTTTTTCAGGTTCTTCACTTCTGGAATCCACCTATGGGTTCCACCGACCTGGTCCACGGGCCGCGACAGCAGCTGGTCCATTTACTCCAACAAGGGTTTCCGACGCCACTTCACTCCTAGGCACCTTGGCACCATGGTGTGGGTACTCTGACCTTCTGGGTTTCCATGGGTGGGAGTACTACCTAGCCTTCTTTGTGCCAACTGATTTCCTTGGGGTCCACTGGGAAGGATCCTGAATCCATAAAAATCTAACCGCAACGGTCCTGAGTTAGCATATGGGACACCCGGCTTGATGATAACTCTGCACCGGAGCGCCTGTAGGATTTCTGATACTTACCTCTGGTAATTCCTTATTCCCCTAGTCCTTGGTATTCTAACATGCTTACCTTGATTGGGCACCTCCATTCTTATACCACTTTCTTAGTATAGGGTTTGGCCCCTCATAGAGTCCCATGAATTTCTATGCTTTTCCTGCTTATTGGCAAGTGTATATTTTTTGTGTAGATATCTCCAAGTGGAGAAATACCCATGTTAATGTAATAGTAGGGTTGTAATAAAGAATACTTTATTTTCGCAACACCTGGTGTGGTTCTTTCTTGTGTGAGAGTTACAGACTGACTTTTGTGGTATTGCAAGTGCTTTACACTCCTCCTGGATCAGCTTTAGCTGCTCACCAGATCTACCCCTAGAGAGCTTATACTATCTGGACACCTAAACACTATCACTGAGGGTTGCCTGGACTCAGTTAAGGGTGCCACACCATAGGTGTACACCATAAACTGAACCAGGCTACTACACAAAGCATTGCAAATAACTCCGCTTCACAGTGGCTGGCTCCCATTACTAGTTCAGAGTAATCCCATTCGGCCTCAAATCAGCTTCCCTCATTTTCACCAAATGTCTCACCCTAGTTGCAGCTGTCCTCAGGAAACAAGATCATTAGGTATTCCCCTACTTGGACGACTGGCTGCTGAAGGCGCAAACACCTATGCAAGCCCCACAAGCAACACAGGATTATATTGCACTGTTTCACAAGCTGGGACTCACACTAAACATTCAAAAGTTGTCTCTTGTTCCACAACAAAAGATAACGTTTCTAGGCTGCACCCCAGATACCAAGTAAGACAAAACATTTCCTTCCTAGAAAGACAGCAAAGATTAATTAAACTGGCCCTCAAGATTTCCAAATTAAAGTCAGTTTCAGTTCACAAATGGAAGTCATTGCTAGGTATGATGTCATCAATAATAAATCTGGTCCCCTTTGCATGCCTGAAGATGAGACCATTGCAAGAAGAGTTACAACACCAATGGATTCAGATGGAAGGATTGTTCAACAACCTCATCAAAATAACTCAAAGAATGGTCGAAGCTTTGAGGTGGTAGTCCCACACTCATATCTCCAAGTGCCTCATCTTTTTGCCTCAAATACCAGACTTCACCATAACGACAGACGTCTCCCTGGAAGATTGGGGCGGTCATCTCCAGGACCTGCAAATCCAGGGTAAAAGGTCTACCACTCAAAGGTCCATGCATATAAACCACTTGGAACTCAAGGCTATTTTTCTCACTCTCTCTGCTTTCTTAACTTGCATACACAGATCTTCAGTGCTGGTATGTACAGACAATACGACCAGTATGCATTGCATGAACAAAAGGGGATACAAGGTCGCTGGCTGTCTCTCCCAGAAAGCACAGGAGTTCATGCACTGGCTGACTTCACACAACATTACTTGAAAGGCCGAGCATGTAGCAGGAGCGGGCAGTACTTTGGCGGACACGTTCAGCAAATCCCAAGAGGGCTGCCACAAATGGGAGCTGAACCAGGAAGAAGTATACAAAATTTGGCAACTTTGGAGCAAACCACAATTAGACCTCTTCGACATGAACAAGAACAACAAATGCCGCTTCTATGCCAGTTGGCACCCACTCCCAGGATCATGGGGAGAATTCCTTTTTGATAAGATGGTCTGGGATATATGCGTACACTTTGTCCCCCATCCCCATGAAACTAGAAGTCTTCCAGAAGATGAGAACAGAGCGGTGCTGATTGATCTTAATGACTCCCAGGTGGCCCAGGCAGTAGTGGTTCACGGAGCTCCTTCTGCTGTCTGAGTCCAAGTCTGTTCGTCTTAGACCAAGTGTACCCTGCTGACAATGAACAAGGGCCAAGTTCTACATCCAATCTAGGCTCTGTCCAGTTATATGCATGGCTCCTGAATCAATGAATTAAAAAAAAAAATTAATACTATCCTGTTGCCCAGATCCAGGGTGGACAGAACCTGGGCCTATGTGAGCATCTTGAATTGTCCTTCTGCAGGAAGGCTTTCAGAGGAGGAAGATCCAAATAGAACAAAGGCCTCTTCAGCACCAGATAATAGCAGAAATACCATTCAGCCACTGTTTTCAAAGCAGGCAGCCTCTATATGGTCACTATGGACAAGAGAGGCTGCACTTCTTGCTGGAAACCACGTGGGTGTGAAAGCTGATGTGCAGGTCAGAAAGGAATGGAAGAGCACATCCCGTTGGACAATTTGGAGGACCCAAATGTCTGATGTAATCTGTTGCCTCCCCTGCCCAACCCATCCCAGAGAAAGTGTTTGATTTGGCCTCCTACAGAGAGGCTGTGAGCCACTAGCTACACGCTAATGTGGCTTGGAAGCTGCTGCTGCACGGCTAGGGGACTGAGAGGGCCAGTGTCCATGTTGACTAGCACACTGTCTGCCTGATCCCAGTCCCCTGCCCCGAAAGGCAGGGATGCTTGCTGTGCCAGCCAAGTCTGGCATTGTCTGTATACCAATTGTCTGTAGGATGCCGAAAGGGTGCTGTGGCTCAGCTTTCATTAAAGTGTTTGTGGGAACAATACCCCTTCTCACCAAACAGATTAGACCAGGCAAATAGCATATCCATAACAGAAGCCTGAACAGCCCCAGAAAAAACAGTAGAGCTCATCCAAGCATGGTTCTGGAGGGACACACAGGTACTGACCGCTTGGCCTAAGCAGTCGGTGGTGTAGAGGCATTCTTTTTGTTAGAACAGTTAAGATCTCCAGTTTGGTGTCCATTGGTTTTGCAGTTATGGCACCAAAACTTTCTGGGATCCAAATTTTTACCCTGGTACCCACCCTTGGGCTGGGAAGAGTATCAGGCCCACCCTCCTGTGCATGTTTTTGAGGGCCTTTTGAAAACGTGTTTTTTTTTTTTTGGTTACCCTATTCCCCCTGGTCTTTTTGGCCTCGTTTTTGTTGTCTCCCACACCAATGGAAGTCTTGGTCACCCATGTTTTGACCCAGTGGTCTGCCTTTTCCCCCCAATTCTTGTGGAGAAAGTGGACCTAGGTCCACCAGTTAATGATGTAGCTTTTCCTGCACACAATTACTCAACAGATGCTCTTTCATTACTAAATTGTAAAGACCTTCATAATCATGCACATTGTTACCCTTTAACCAGCCATCTAGTGTCTTCACTGCGAAGTCCACAAAATCTACTCAGGACTGACTCTGAGTTTTAGAGTCTCCCTGAATTAAATTCTGTACTCCTCAGGGGTGAGCCCAAATCTCTCAATCAGGGTATCCTTCATGAGATCAGAGGACCTTGCACCTGCCTCATTCAGTGTTTATCAGTCTATCCCTGGACTTTCTTGAGAACAGTTCCAACAGAGGAGAGCCCCAATGCTGTTGGTCACGTTTTCTGGCATAGGCTGTGAACCATTTGGTGATATCATTACCTTCCTCATATTTGGGGGCAATCCCTTTGGGGATTTTAGGGTCAAAGTGCTCTACTCTGCCCCTAGTTATGAAATTACTGCCACCATCCATTGGTGCAAAACCGATTTCTCCTTTCTCATTTTCAATTGCTAGGATTCTGTCTTCCAGGGCAAGTCTCCTAGCTAATCTCTCTAAAACAATCTCCTCTTCAGAGAGTCTTTCTGTGGACCTCACTTCACTGGCACCCCCTCATATACAGGGTCAGGACGGACCTTCTCATACTATGTGAGTAGCTCCTGGGGCTTTGCAATGGTAGGGTTTGAGGCTGTTTTTATTTTGTATCCTTTACAGAGAGTCCTTAACTGTTTGTGAGAAAACTTAAGATAAGGGGTGAGGTCAAGCTCCACATACCTGTCCTCTGAGGTACTCATTAGTTTACTAAAGTGGGACCTTTTTGGACTAGAGAAAAAAATCCTAACACAGGTTTTTACAGTCCTAACTTAAGTACGTTTTAACAATTTTTACTGTTAAGCTACAGGGACCTAACCAGGGCCCTGACAGTACTTTTAGAAATTTGGAAAAATACTCAATTAAAAAAATGCTATTTAACTAAAGGCAATTTTTGGATTTACTCAAGTAATCACTTATTGACCAAGGGGTATCAGCAAATACAAAGTCGCAAACCCCACCACTGTGCCACCGATGTGGAAAGCTGACTCTCTATATGGTGCACCACAAAATTTACATCATGCAGACAGTCCAGTGGATCCCTAATTGGTTTGCAGAGTCAAAAGTAGATGGGACTAATGCTCTATTTTGTGGTAGTGTTGGTGAGCAGTTAGGATTATCAGAGAGTAGTGCTAAGCATTTCTTGTACTCACCAAAGCAGTAAATGAGACATACACTCAAAGAATAAATCTGAGACCAATTTGGAAAAATGACACTTCTTTTTATATTTGTTTCATACCCAAGAGCTTCGTAATCAGGTGAGCAGACTTTTAAGCATAAATACTTTGCAGTTTCAGAAATCAACACTTAGTGCAAGTTTCAGAGTTCTCTCAAAGCTATCCTATGGAAGAAAAACAATGTTCAGCAAACACAGGTTTAACAACGTCTTACGAAGCCAATCTTAAGGAGCAAAGGTAAGTACTGGGCACTGATCAGAACCACACCACAGCTAACACTGGGGGCGACACTGGGGCGGCATGGTGCAGTAACATGTAGGGTGCCCAATGGTTCTCTATGGGAGTTGGGCCTTGTGACAACAGGCTGCAGGCTGTGGCTAGGAAGCCAGTCAGGGGTCAACAAGCAGGTAAGTAGTAGACTTGGGATGCTCAGGTATGTGGGAGCACCTTTGGTCCTCTTCTTCTGTGCCCAGGGGTGAGGGATACATGGGTGTCTTTAAGCGTCAGGTTTTCTCGTCTGGGAGCACTCTCAGCCAAGGGGGTCCAGCGTGTTGAGGCTGCAGGCATCGTCTGGGAGGCTGGCAGGGGTGGACCAAGGATGGACTCGAGCTCTTAGCAGCCGGGGAACATCACTGGAACCAGTGACCCACCTCAGGTGGGCCAGGGGCCCAGTCGTTGCTGGAGGTGTCGGCTGCGAGAGAGGGGCCTGCATGCAGAGGCTGCAGGAATCTCGGGTGAGTCCAAGATGGTTGAGACCACACTGGGCTGATTCTCTAGGCAGCTGGAGACTCGCGTTGACACCATTGGTTGCCTTCGCCTCTGGTCGTGGACATCGGGTGCAGTGGTCACTTCTGGTGTTGGGCGTCCAGGGACTAGCAGCTGCAGAGTCTTTTTCTTGGAGTTTCTTGTTGCAGAGCAGGTCTGCTACTCACAGGAGACTTGAGCCTTTGTTGAAGGCTAGACAAGTTGTTTTTTTCGGTCATTTGAGGTCAGCAGGCAGTCCGGCGTGGTCAGATGCTTCTTTTTTTCCTCCTCTGAGGGTGCAACTCTTCTTTGACTTGGTCTTCTTAGGTTGTCGGAATGTGAGTTCTAGGGTTAAAGGGTGTCACCTAAATATTCAATTTAGGGGAGTTACAGGGAGTGCCAGGCGGTAGCCAGTGGGCTGACCATCTTTATAGTAACTACACCCTTCCAAGCAAGATGGAGCAATTTGAAAAGCAGAATCCACTTCAGCTCGTCCACCTTAGGGGTGGGACTGACATGAAATGGGCACAGCTCCTAATGTAACAAATGTTCTGCCTGTGCTGCCACCAAAAGTGGGAAATACCAATATAGAAGGTGTATAGTAGGGAAAAATGCAACTATTTAATGTAACAGTGAAAACCTCAATCGATCCCTGAAAACTATCTCATTACTTTTGTAAACCATTCTTCTTGCATTTTATTTACTGTTCCACACTACCCCACCCGTTCTCATTAAAGAACATTACATGCTACATGGCTATTTTACAACATCAATGACACATATCATGTAAAAACTAATTGAAACACAATATACAACAACAAACATAAATGGTTTAATAGTGTTGGTAGTGTCATCATCCTACTTCAGTCTTCATGTATTCACATTAAGTGGCTGCAAGTCCCATTTATCAAATGCAGTCCACAGCAAAAGGTAGCAGTAATAAGAACCGTATACAAGAGAATTCTTATGCAGGATAGTTCAGTGCAGTTCAACCTTATTCCATAAGTCTCATTCTTCAATTAAAAATATTCTTCAGCAAGGCTGTCAACGTGTTTCGTCCCCTAATGCTTATGGGCCTCCTCAGGACGGTGGAAGAGTGAAGTACATTTACAGGTTCGGGACATGTACGGGGGTCTTTGAAACAATTAATCTCTAACAAACATCTTTTATGGTACTGACGAAACCCATATTTTTGAGGATATCAGCAACTCACGAAGTAAATCACGTCGGTTTATGTGTAGCAAAGAGGCATGATGCCTCAAAGGTCCTTATTCCCTTTAATCCGAACCGTGTGGAGGAACGCTCATCTCATTGTTGGATGGGCAGAGCGGAGATGCGGAGAAAACAGCCACTGGGAGACTTGAGTCTTTATTGAAAGCTGGACGAGTTGGCTTTTTGGGCCTGAGTGCTTTGAAGTCAGCAGGCTTCTTCTTCTGAGGGTGCAACTCTGCTTTGTCCAGGTCCTCTTAGGTAGTCGAAATCTGAGTTCTTGGGTTCAGAGATGCCAGCTAAATACTCAATTTAGAGTTGTTACAGAGAGTGTCAGGTGGTAGCCTATGGGCTGACCACGCTTAGGGTGACTACACCCTTCTAATGATCACGTCTACTGAAAAGTGGGCATAACCCTTACCCCAGTGGTCTAAGTCTTTCAACGTAAGTTGGAGGAATTTGAAATGTACTGTCCGCTTCAGCTCGTCCACCTTAGGGGTGGGACTGGCATGAACTGGGCACTCCTCCTAATTTATAAAATGTTCCCACCTGTGCTGCCGCCAAAAGTGGGGTCAGGACAGGCGGTTGGTCATCTCTGCCATTTGGAGAGACTTGGGTCCCATTACAAAGGAGGCAAGGCTTTTCAAGCTTCCTGCTCTCTAATGTCCATCCTGCCTGAATGAAGTGGTAACACCTCCTCCCAAAGTAGAGAGCTGGCTCTCACTTTAGGGGGCTAAAAATGTGTCTTTGGTGGCTGGACTGGCCAGGACTAGTCAGTCAGCACACTAGCAGCTGGTAGGTTTTAAGGGGGCGCCTCTAAGTAGCCCTCTGTGTGCATTTATCAATAAATCCATCATTGGGGTCAGTGAGGGTTTATTATTCTGAGATGTTCAATACCAAACATCCCAAGATTCAGAGAAGCCTCCATGTTGATGAGGAACTCGTAATGACCAGCACATGCATGTAAAATGGATTCCCTGTTCACTTACTACATCTCAGAATCGACAGAGATAAAGCAGGGGCATATCTGTTCATGCATATATGCCTCACGTGTGCCTTGATGCACCCTACCTTAGGGGTGACTTACACGTGGAATATGCAGTGATAGGGGACCTGGCACACAGGAGTGTGTGTCAGGTCGTGTTTTCAATTTAGCCTGCACCAACACACGCAGTCTGCAATAGCAGCACTGTGTAGGTTTGGTGAGGGGTCTCTGGGGTTGGCACATCTGGTGCTACAGCCCTTTAGAGATCTTCCTTGGTACCACAGACCCTAGGTATCAGGGGTAGCATTTACCAGGGACTTACAGTGGGAGCTTAAGAGTTTACCAATTATGCAAAACAACTGTATAGTTTGGGGGAAAGATCTGTCACTGGAGACCTGGTTAGCAGGGACCCAGTGCATTAACAGTCAAAGCCACACCAGAAACCAGGCAAAATGTGGGGGCTAACCATGTCAAAAAGGTTGCTTTCCTACACCTCCCTTATAAAATCCTTTGGATTTTCTGTAGTGTCTTATGCCGATGATACGCAGATTGTTGTTTCATTGGCTAGCAACCCCAAAGACACAGCAAACAGATTGTACTAATGCATGGTTCACATTGGCAAGTGGATGAGTAAGAAATGTCTGAAATTAAATTCCAGGAAAACCAGAGACGTGCTGTTCCGAAAGAATACTTCCTTTTGCTCCTCTAGCTGGTGGCCACAGTACCTTGGCCCTTTACCTTCTCCGGTTGCCAAAGATAAGAACTTAGGAATCCTACTTGATAATAAACTTTCCTTTGAAAAACAGATCAATGCTATATCCTCATCCTCCTTTCTCACTTTAGGGATTAAAAGAAAGGTGTTTACTTTCATTACTCATGAACTACAAATGATCTTGGTTTCGATGCTTGTGCTGGCTAAACTTGACTATTGCAGCTTGCTTTCTTTGAACATTCAAAAACATTTCCTAAACTACAGACTGTGCAAAATGTGGCTGCCAGGTTTTGTGGGAGGGATTCCTAGACATCAGTCAGCCCAACAACCCCTTATCCAACTTCACTGACGTCCGGTAAAGAAGAGTATTGATTTTAAAGCATGCTGTGTTGCGTTTACGGCACTACTTGAAGCTGGACAGATTATATCAAACACTGCTTATTGTGGTATGTTCCTTCCAGGCCACTTCGCTCATCCACAGCAAACAATGTTGTCATTCCAAGGTATAGGAGATACAACTGGGGTGTGATGAAGCAGAAAATGAAGGTTTTACATTTATTAACACGTAAACGTAGTGTGAAATAATCATGTGTGACTTTAACCGAACTAATAAAGATTGTACGGGGACAAAATGTGCCCTCAGAGTAGTTTGCCAACATTTATAAGCGTGCTTTATATAACGTGATGTATTAGAATTGCACTAATCCGACATAATTATAAACGTGTGCTATGATTTGCTGGTTTGAAATGTTCTAGCTTAGCATAACTTTAGTGCAGGCTTCGGCCTAGTTGCCTGGTCTCACGGTTTAGATGCTCGTATTTTCCAATGTGCTATTAAACGTGTACTTTTGCTTGAAGCTGTACTTTTCCACTGGGACCGTTCACATGCTTATCTTAAGGTTTCATGCCAGCCTGGCATATTTTCTCTTTTTCTCCAAGGTCGATTTGCAGGTGCGGACAATGGAGGCTCTGAAAGTGAGCTAATTGGTATAAAATGTTGCAACTTGCGTACCCATCTCCAAGGATAATGTATGCTTAAGTAAAAGCTTGAGAACTGTCGTTTTTGATTGGACAATTTGAAGCTAACCTATGAACCCTCCAATGGAAGACCCTACTGGATTTGAACTGTTGTCTATAAAACCTAGGTGCACGAGAGGAAAGTAGCCTTTACCCGGCCATTATCAGCCATTACAGCCATTATTGGACATCCCGCCATTTTGTAGACTTTGCAGCTATTATGGCCCACTTTGCTGCGACGCCATTTTGAAAGAGACTTTGATTCTTTCTCTAATCGAGAGAAAGAGACTTTAGATGATTCTTGCCCTAGAGACTTTAACTTTGATTTAATCCCTTGCATGAAGTAGTAGTTTTACCTTGCCGCCGTGAGGCAATTGCCCCGTCCACCCCTGCCCCTTTTGCCCCGTCCCATGCTGATCGAGAAACGGTACCTGTGAGACGAAGACTTCCTTGAATGCTGATCGTAATTGGTAAATATGAAAGGAAATTGTACAATTGCATTGTGTTCCTTTTAGGTAACCAACTGCTGATTTTGACCAGAGCCCTAGTTAGGAGTTTTCTAAATAAATGTTGCTAAATTGTTTTTGCATGAAGTCCCACATGCCGATGCTAATTTGAGGTTAGACGAGGATTCCATATGTCGCACGATGCAATTTGAGATCTTGTTATGCTGACTAAATGTATGCAATTAGTTTGTTACAGATTATCGTATTAGTGATTTGCATTGCTATTATCGAATGCCTTGTGATTCAAATGCTACATAGATTGCACCTGTTTCGCCGTTATGGACAGCTATTAATGTCCATATATGTTTATCATTTGGTGTTGAGACACATCTATATTGTGCTAGCTTTGTTAATATAGGGAAATAAAATTCACTAACTTTGAATAAACTGGTGTGGTTATTCCTGACTGAAAGGTCAGGGTTCGCCGAAATGTATTCTGGATTAATTGTCAAGTGTTATGTTGATCAAGGTATTGCTTATGTTCGTTATTAATTATTGATTAAAGGAAGTTGACCGATATAGAGTACAGAGAGTCCCACTTAGTCAAAAGATTCATCGGCCTAAAGAGCGTCCGAACACAGGTAAAATTATTAGTACGGACCGCTCTATCAGTAGATGGTAGCAGAGGACGGTTACGTCTTTTGGGACCCTGTACTCTTAAAGTACATGGTGTTGAATTAACGGTTACGCATTTTGAGACCCCACTCGAGAAGTTGAATTAGATTTTTCTTGGATAAAATAGATTGACAGAATGATGATGGGCTAGGTCCACCGCGACTTTCCCGAAATCTCGGAGCTTGCGAATGGAGAGAATGGAGGTGTGGATTCGGCGTTGGCGGTACTAGTGATGGTATGAGTGAAGTTAGGGTTTTGCGCTTGCACAGCTTATTGCCGCAGATTGTGTGAGAAGGTTGCGAGGAATTTTTTTTCTTTTTAGAGGATAGCGGAGGTGCGACTCCGAGTGTAGAGGTAGAGAAGTCGTCGAACTTCATAGAAATAGCGGAGGTGCGACTCCGAGTGTGAGAGTAGGGAAGTCGTCGAACTTCATGTGCGTGTGGCGCTTTGTGCATAAAAAGGTCCACGTGGTTGTTGTTGTTGAGACGGGCCCTGCGAGGTCAAGAGACTCCGGAGTATGTTGTTTTATGTTGTGGTCTGGGCGGTTTAGTAGGTTGATCGGGCGTGGTCAACGAGTTGGTACGTGTGTTAGGGAGTGAAAGAAACTTCGACTTCGGGCTTTGACAAAATTCTAAGTGCACTAGAATAGATCACTGACAAGTTGAGAGCAGAGTCTGCGGGTCACATTTGCTTGCGAACGTGGGGACCGAGAAAGATGGAATAACTGCCGAGGCTAGTGAAAAATCCCTAAGGTCCTGAAGCGATTGTGTTACCCTTCCAGTAGTAAACCGACAGATCTGTTTTAGTTTTTGGTAGCTCGCGATACATGCAAGAAGTTGTTACGAGAGGAGCTGAGTGAAGGAAGACTAGCCGCGAGGCTTTGTCAGCCGCAGTGTGTGTGAGTGTGACGTCACTAGGAGCCGCGCTGGGATAGGTTGGTTGCAGAGAAGGGTCGCGCACGGATTGGACGCAGTCCGTGGGACTCGATTGGAAGGGGAAAGGCAAGCGAAGAGTATTCCGGGAATTAAAGTCACCTATTGATTACAAACTTTGTGAAATAAAAGACGAGAAAATGAAATTCTTTAAAGCATTTAGGAGTGCGATGAAGGGGGAGTCTTACATTAAAGCGAGCGTAGGAGAGGAGACGCCGCCCGAGGGCACACCAGCTTACATTGTAATGGAAGAGAAGGGGGTAGCTCCGTGTCTTTGGCTAAAGCAATGGCACAAACTGACAGAGAAACATGGGAGCGTAGCGTTCCCGATACATGGGACATTCAATATAAGGATCCTAGAGAATTTGAGATTCACGATGTACGACATGAAGGTGCCTCCAAGGCCAGCCCAGTTTGAGGCTCTAGCGATTTGGGAACTAATGGCCAGACAGCAACAGCAGAAGAAGTTTGAGACCAGGATGAGAAAGGTAGAAAAGACACTAGCGGATGCTAGGTGGGATAATGCACAGAAGGTGTGGAGGTCAGATGTATTGCAGGGGATAAAATTGTTTCCCGCAATTACTAAGGAAGAAGGGGAGGCAGGTAAGAAAGCTACCTGTAAGACAGACAGGAAGTGTTCCAAGGATAGAGAGGACGAGGAAAAGTTGAGAAGAGAAGAGGAGTTAGAGGATGAGGAGTTAATAATGCAATTGCTGAACGACCGTCCACCACCTTATGCGGAGAATGGACAAGGTCCAAGTACCAGTTCTGCCCCTCCGGCACCGGTACGGAACAGTGAAACCCAGAGTTCAGGAGCGTCATCGTGATCTAAGGACCCGAGTTTATTGTTCACCCCGCAGATACCGCAGGTTAGGAGAATATATCCAGATGTGCCCATGTTGAAACCAGCAGAAAATTATCACCCGCAGATGCCAGGGTACTACAGCAGTGACAACAGTGGAGGAATGATTCTAGAACAAACCGTAAGGGGAGTACAGAATGGTCACAACCAGACATTGGCACAAGCTGAATCAACTCTGCTTTTGATGCCCCAAAAGCAGATGCAGGGGGGAAACGCACATGCTCAAATGACGGGGAGTCAGATGGGCATGCCGGCAATGATGACCCATGGTGTGGGAATGAACATGCCTCAGAACATGGGAAATGGACAAAACCCAGATGCGATATCACTACCCATTACTGTAGGTCCACCGGTACCTTTGTATAGTCAGCCTAACTTAGGTCTGAGCGGTCAGGGATCAATGCTGCAGAATGGGACCGAAAGGAGGTGCATAGAAAACACTCCAGGGATAACTCCGATAGCGCCTCAGCCAAATGGATCTGGGTCCTTGATGGAGTTTAGTCCCATGTGTGCTCAGTCAACACTGGTGAGGTTGAGCCCCCCACTGATAATACCTCTAACATCGAACACTGAAAGGCTGCCGCAACCATCAATGGCAGTCGATGTAAATGCTACACTTATGGGGTTGAATGCGCAACAGCTGACACAGTGGTTCAACAGTTTGAATTCTACACAAAGCTCAGCCAGTGGGAAGGGAGAAGATTATATGAATAGGATGAGGCTGAACATGGAAGCACAAGAATTGGTGGAAGGGACTATGGGTGTGAATAGGTTAGAGTCCTACTCGGAAGAAGAGCTGAGATATCTATGTCCAAAGATTACGAAGGAAGTGAACAAGGTACATAAAAGCTTGCAGGAAATAGCTGACAAAAACGGGGTTGACATAGACAAGACAAAACACTTGAGCAGGAGCTACAGGTTGGATTTTGGGACCACAGATTTTGAACACATGAGGTCAGCAGGCATGAAGGCACACCTTAGAGAATTGTTGCAGAGTGCACAAGTGTGGAGGTGTTTAGACAAGTGGGAAAGCAGGTGGGTAAAGAGAAAGGAAAAGAGGAGGGACAGCGCTACAGAGCACAATGAGAAAAGACCACAGAGCAGTGATACAGTAACTATGTTACCAATGAGGGAGACAGCAGGGGGAAAATTAATACATGTACCATGGCACAGAAGTGACATTCAGTCTTTTACGGATGATTTTCCCAAACTGAGAGAGAAACCGATTGAATGGTATCAGCAGACTGACAGGTTTGTGAAGCTTGCAAAATGTCTCTGGGAAGACCTGAATATTCTCTTTGAGATTGTGGTTCCGGCAGATTTGTGGGAGGATTGCAAAAGAGCTGTAGGTTGGCCGACAAGTGAACCAGAGAGAGACAGGGAGACGGGTGCACCATCACCTATGGTGATGAGCTTGTACTATAAGGTGATTGAGCATTTGAAGACGAAGGTTGCCGCGAAAAATGTGGATTGGCAGAAGATTGATCGAACTGCCCAAGAGGCTAAAGAATCGATTCATAGTTACTATGAGAGGTTGTTGAAGGCGTTTAAGAACTACAGTGGCACGGAAACAATAGAGGCGAAGGACATGCTCCATTTTGTGTTTAGATTTGTGGAAGGGCTGAGGCCAGAGATAAGTCAGATGATAAAGTCGCATTTGATTTACTGGCAGTCTAAACCGATTGACGAAGTCTTGAACTATGCGAAATACTGTAGCGACGAAATTGAAGTGAAACAGAAAAAGCTGAAGGAGAAGGTGATGATGATGCAGCTTAAGGCAGCTCAGACAGGTTTGCAAGGTCTGCAAGGGTTGCAAGGGTTGCAAGGGTTCCAACAGCAGATACCGCAACCGCAGCCGCAGTTACAGGGAAACACGGCGTTTCAGCCACAGGCCAGAGGCAGAGGCAGAGGAGGTTTTGCGAATAATGGTCCGGATTTGAACACTGTTGTGACGGGTGTGCAGGCAATGAAGAAGGTGATGCCGTGTCACGCGTGCGGAATCGTAGGTCATTGGAAACGCGAGTGCCCGATGGTGGTGCAGGAAGGTGCAGGTGCAGGTGTAGATGTTGGTCAGCAAAACAATGATGTCAATGCATTTCAGACAATGAGGGGACCGAAAATGAGAGGTCCAAACCCAAATTTTCAGACCATAAATCAATTGCAGGGATTGCAACCTATGCAGCCGCAGCAGATGCAGATGCCTCGTATGCAGATGACGCAAATGCAGCCAATGCAACAGCAGTTAGCCATGGTACCTAATCAGCAAATGCAAATACCTTTGGCACCAATGAGTCAGCAGCAAGTGATGGTTCCTCCACAGGTCTCGGGTCAGGTAATGAGTACAAATGGCACCGTACAACAGTTCCCATTACACAGTGAGAGTGGAATAAACAATGTATGGGAGAGTGAAAGTTCAGAAGAAGAAGGAGATTGTGTGCTTGCAGCATCCTTGGAAGTTGATCAAAAGGGTCCGTACGTGGAGGGAAGAGTGATGGGTCATCGTGTCTCATTCTTGGTTGACACGGGAGCCACACGTTCAACTGTTAAGAGCAGTGAAGTACCAAATTTGCCACTCTCAGGGAGGACAGTTCAAGTGGTGGGAGTAGCAAACAGACATCTGACGAACCCAATAACAGATCCGGTACCAGTCAGCATTGGTAACTATCAAGGGGTACATCAGTTTGTGGTATGTGACTCAAGCCCGATAGCACTATTAGGGAGAGACCTATTGTGCAAATTGGGTTGTTCGATCATGTGTTCGAACGAAGGAATAACAATACAGACGAGCAGTGATGGGGAAGAAGAGGACAGTGTAGAGGGGGATGAGATGGAAACTGTAGATGAAGAGTATCCTCTGATTTGTCTTTTCCCGATGATAACTGAAGAAGATATTCCAGCCGAATTACGGGAGACAGTCGGAAAGGAAGTGTGGGACATGACAGGGAAAGAGGTGGGATTGATGAAAGGAGTGGAACCAGTGAAAGTGACTGTAAAGCCCAATGCAATCTTTCCCCAGACCCCACAATACCACATGGCACAAGACACCCTCATGAAAGTTGCTCAACTTATTGACGAATTTGTAAAACAGGGAGTACTGAAAGAAGTGTTAAGCAGTCCATGTAATTCACCAATAATGGGACTAATAAAGCCGAGTGGAAAGGTCCGACTCGTGCAGGACTTGAGGAAAATAAATGACATCATAGTCAAATGCTGCCCAGTAGTACCGAATCCAGCTGTGATAATGTTCCAGGTCCCTTGCGATGCTGAGTGGTTCTCAGTCATCGATTTGTCACAAGCATTCTTCTCGGTGCCTCTTCATGAGGACAGCCAATTTCTCTTTTGTTTCAAATTCCTAGACAGAGTGTACAGTTGGTGTCGAATTCCTCAAGGGTTTTCTGAGTCACCGTCAATCTTCAATCAGATTCTAAAGAAAGATTTGGAAGCATTAGAATTGCCATTCGAGTCAACCCTAGTACAGTACATTGATGACTTACTGGTTGCATCAAAGACAGAAAGTGGCTGCACAGCCGATACCATTGCTCTGTTGAATCATTTGGGAAGGAATGGACATAAAGTGTCTCCTTCCAAATTGCAGTTCTGTCAGAAGAAAGTGAAATACTTGGGTCACCAGATAGAGAAAGGGTCACGGAGAATAATGAAGGAAAGAATAACAAGCGTACTTCAAATGAGTCCACCAAAGACAAGGAGGGAGGTGAGGAAGTTTTTGGGAATGGTGGGTTATTGTCGCCAGTGGATTCCCAACTTCTCGACTCTAGCAAAGCCTTTACTGAAATTGACCCAGAAGGATGCCTTGGATCAAATTGAGCTGAAGGGAGATGAGATGGATGCTTTTGTTGAACTGAAAGAATGCATGTGCAGGGCTCCAGCTTTAGGTATGCCTGACTACACAAAGCCTTTCACATTGTTTTGTCATGAACGTGATGCATGTTCCCTGTCTGTCTTGACTCAAGCCCATGGTGGCGTAAACAGACCAGTAGCGTATTTTTCAGCTACTTTGGATCCGGTCGCAGCAGCACTCCCAGGGTGTTTGCGCGCCGTAGCAGCAGTTGGTATCAGCCTCACTCAGAGTGAAGGAATAGTAATGGGACACCCAGTAACAGTCATGGTCCCTCACTCAGTTGAGATACTTTTGACCCGCTCCCGAACGCAGCACATGACTGGAGCAAGACTCACAAGGTATGAAACGATAATTCTGGGCTCACCGAATGTGCAGCTGAGAAGGTGCACTACGTTGAATCCAGCAACCTTGCTCCCTGGAGAAAATGCCGAAATTGAGAATGCTGAAGACGAGCATGACTGCCTTCAGGTGACTGAATTTTGCACAAAACCTCGACCGGACATTAAGGATACTAAGCTTGATGAAAATGACCAAATTCTTTTTGTTGATGGTTCATGTCTAAGAGACGGGATGGGGATTTTGAAAGCAGGATATGCTGTATGTACTGTAACAGGGGTCTTGGAAGCGGGATGGCTTCAAGGAGTCTATTCTGCACAAGTAGCAGAACTTGTAGCTCTTACCAGAGCATGTCAACTGTCTGCATTGATGAAAGTCACCATTTACACTGATAGTCAATACGGGTTTGGGATTGTGCATGACTTTGGACAACTATGGTCACAGAGAGGTTTCCTGACTTCTTCAGGATCCCCAGTGAAGAACGGGGAGAGGATAAGGGAATTGTTACACGCCATTCAAGTGCCAGCCGAAGTTGCAGTGGTAAAGTGCAGTGCTCACACGAAAGGACAGGACTATGTTTCTCTGGGAAATGCATATGCGGATCGAGTCGCGAGATTTTGTGCCTTGAACTGTATATTACTCAGGGACGAATGGAATTCAATAAGTGAGCCAGAACTAGAACCAGCTGAAGCATTTGCCTTGAAGGTCGTAGATACAATAGATGAATTAAAAGCATTACAAAATAATGTCAGGGAGGATGAAAGAGATTCCTGGATTAAATCACAATGTATAAAGAGACCAGACGAGTTATGGGTTTCAAATGAGGGAAAATTTGTTTTGCCAAACAGTCTCTTATCACAGCTTGCGCGGTTCTATCATGGGCAGGCTCACCTAGGGAGAGATGCCATGATAAGATTGTTCAAAACTGATTGGTTTAACCCCAGATTTCGTCAAGCTGCAGAAGCAGTTTGCCATCGATGTGTCACTTGCCAGCAGATGAACCCAGGAAAGGGAACAGTTGTGAACGCGAGCCACATTGGTAGGGCAAGCGGGCCTTTTAGTCGTATGCAGATGGACTTCATTGAGATGCCTGTGCATGGAGGTCTGAAGTATGTGTTGGTGATTGTGTGCATTTTTAGTCATTGGATTGAGGCATACCCCACACGTAGAAATGACAGCCTTACAGTTGCAAAGCTATTGTTGAGAGAGTTAATACCACGTTTCGGATTCCCGATCTCTTTAGAATCAGATAGGGGAAGTCACTTCAATAACGAGGTGATAAAGTTACTTTGCGAAGCGCTGAACATTGAGCAAAAACTACATTGTAGCTATCGCCCTGAAGCCTCAGGACTGGTGGAGCAAATGAATGGTACACTGAAATCAAGAAGGGCGAAAATATGTGCATCGACAAATTTGAAATGGCCTGACGCATTGCCCTTAGTGCTAATGTCAATGAGAAACACCCCTGATAGAAAGACTGGATTGTCTCCGCACGAAATTCTCATGGGCAGGGCTATGAGACTTCCTGCAGTTCCCGCAAACGCGCTTTTGAATATTACAGATGATATGGTGTTAGACTACTGCAAGGGTCTGGCTGACGTGGTTCGCTCTTTCTCTCACCAGGTGGAAGCGACCACCTTGCCACCGATCCAAGGTCCAGGACACGCACTGAGAGCAGGTGACTGGGTCGTGGTAAAGAAGCACGTGAGAAAGTCGTGTCTGGAACCCTGTTGGAAAGGCCCTTTCCAAGTGATCCTGACGACAACTACCGCTGTGAAGTGTGCGGGGGTTCCCAACTGGATTCACGCCAGTCACACAAAGCAGGTGTTGTGTCCCACAGATGAGGAAGTTGAAGCGCTAAAACTGCCAGTGCCTGACAAAACAGTGCTGAGTGCTGAGACATAGCAAAACCGAACTGAAAGCGAACAGGCAGAAACGGGAGAGAGAGAGATATTCTCTGAGGACGAAGAGACCAACTCGCTTGGGGGAGACCAAGGAGAAAGTTCAGACAGCGACGAAGCAGCTGAAGGTGACAAAGAACCTGAAGCAGCTGAGGGTAGCAAAGAGCCTGAAGCAGCTGAAGGTGACAAAGAACCTGAAGCAGCTGAGAGTGATAAAGAGCCTGACGAAAGTAACGGTGACGAAGGGCTCGAAAAAGGTGAAAAAGCAGGAGAGCCTGATCAGAGGAGGGCTTTCCCAGAAGCAGACAGTATAGAAAAAGAAAAAGAGAACGTGATTGATTTCCCAGAAGGAGGGGACAAGGCAGAACAGGACGAAAAAGTTCAAGCCTCCACAGAAAAGATCGCAGGTCCATCAAATGGACACGGTGCAAAGAGGAGACTAAGTATATCACCAATAAAAGAAAGGGCTAAAGAAAGTTTGAACGACGGAGAAAGGCCAAAAGTGAAAGAGAAAAGAAAGGAAGTGACTGTTGTGGAACAATCCTCAAGTGAAGAAAAAGATTTGACAAAAGAGGAAAGTGCCAGCGAAGCAGAATCAAAAAGAGAAGCAAAATTGAAAAGGAAAAGGATACCAAACAGGAGATATTCCGGTCCTGAATGGGCATATGTAGTCAATGACGATTGGACTGACGAGTTTGTATCTCTAAGCATCGAGAACGAAGAAGAAGAAGAGATACCAATAGAAAAGAAAAGTTTTATGGACTCTGTCGATTGAAAGGGTAATAAATGATATTGCTTGCTACAATATAACGTGAAACAAACAACCAGCTGAGACATTGCTAAACCGGATGAGACTTGCTGAACTGATAAAGACTGAGTTATTGCCGAATTGAGACAAATGCTGCTAACCGATAAGTGACTGGCCTCCTGAAGAAGACGGTGTGAACATTGTGCTCGTTCAGCTTTGTAATTGAATTGCTAAATAGTTTCTTTATAGGTGCTTCCAGCTCTCTGATTCTATACAGATCATGACGCAAAACAATAGAAAGAAATATTGTAAATATGTGTGTATAGGCTTGATAATTGCATGTGTACTAATAATAATGGCAATTGTGCTTGGAATACATGGTAAGACTGAGAATGAGAGAATTGATGCTTCTACTCTTGCTCCTGTTACTGTCACCGAACTAACCGCATTGAAAAGACTAGCATTGGATGAGAGGCTCTTGCACGATAAGAAAGAGCTTTCGTATAACGTTTTCTATCGCTTGCTAACAGAATATGTTGAGACTATGGATGCAAAAGATTGTTATGTGTGTACACAGATACTGACATCAGTGAAGGAAGGGGTGACATATCACCACATGCCTCTTACATACGGGATTACATGTAGTATAGTAATGTCTAGATTTTATGGTCAAACTAACATACAGTATTTTTACTCAAATTATGATGTTACCTTTGCATATGTTCCTATAATAGCGCAGCTAAGCCAGATTGCTAAAGATTGGGATGCTAAAATAATGAGGGAATTTTTTGAGCCAATGCAACCTTTTGAAACGGCTCACGCTCATAGGGAAAACCTTACCTGCTCGCTCTCTGCAATAGAAATAAGCTTTTTAGATCGCACAGATGATAGAAGGGCACAAATGAATGCGAAATTAGAAAAGGAGCTACATAAGCGGACTTCAGTAGATAATTATGATTTTGCTGCAATAAAGACACAAGGGAAAATAGCTTTAGATGCTTGGCATGTAGGGAAATTTTGTATATATCGAGGTGAATCTTATTATGACAACATTTTTGTAGGAGCGAGTGAGTGTAAACATACGTTTATCTTTAAGGCCAAATGGACATTCATGATGGACGGACTTGACCCTGTCATTCCAGGTGTATATTACATTTGTGGGTATAATGCCTATTATCGTCTTCCAAAGGGATGGTGGGGGAGATGTTATTTGGGTATAGTGTTCCCAAAGGTTTATCAACTGGATGACCTATCGATGATTCAAAAGACATCTGGATCCCATCGTATCCAGAAAAGAGAGACCGCAGCTGCTGTGGTAGGAGATATATTTGGAGCCATGATTCCTTCATTGGGAGTTGTGTTGAATTCCATTAAAATAAGAAAGTTGTCTACTATAGTGGATAACATGTTGACAAAGTTTTCAGGTGCTATAATCCTGATAGATGCTGAACTTGCAGCGGAAAGAGCTATGACTCTTCAAAATAGGCTTGCTTTAGACATTCTTTTAACAAAGGATGGTGGCGTTTGCAAAATGCTTGGTACACGACACTGTTGTACATATATTCCTGACAATAGTGTGAAAATTAAAACTATGCTTGCTAATCTAACAAAAGAGAGTGCAGATTTGAAGGAATTGAAAGAACCAGGAGTGTGGGAGAAGGTTGGAAAAGGTATTGTTTCAGTGGGACATTGGATTGGGGGAATTTGGAATGGAATATTGTTAAAAATAATAGAGGGAATTTTAATAGTGATAATTTGCATATTTGGAATTTGGGGAATAAAAAGGGGAATAATAATGATTATGGAAAGAATTAAGAGAAGAAAAGAAGAGAAAATTATGAAAAGAATGGCGGAAGAATACAAAGCGCAAACTAGGGGAACTAAAAGGAAAAGAGAACTGACAGAATTTTAATGGAATAAAATTTGTGGGCATGGTTTGGTGTGATGACAAGTAGTCATCAGAGGAGGGATTGATGAAGCAGAAAATGAAGGTTTTACATTTATTAACACGTAAACGTAGTGTGAAATAATCATGTGTGACTTTAACCGAACTAATAAAGATTGTACGGGGACAAAATGTGCCCTCAGAGTAGTTTGCCAACATTTATAAGTGTGCTTTATATAACGTGATGTATTAGAATTGCACTAATCCGACATAATTATAAACGTGTGCTATGATTTGCTTGTTTGAAATGTTCTAGCTTAGCATAACTTTAGTGCAGGCTTCGGCCTAGTTGCCTCGTCTCACGGTTTAGATGCTCGTATTTTCCAATGTGCTATTAAACGTGTACTTTTGCTTGAAGCTGTACTTTTCCACTGGGACCGTTCACATGCTTATCTTAAGGTTTCGTGCCAGCCTGGCATATTTTCTCTTTTTCTCCAAGGTCGATTTGCAGGTGCGGACAATGGAGGCTCTGAAAGTGAGCTAATTGGTATAAAATGTTGCAACTTGCGTACCCATCTCCAAGGATAATGTATGCTTAAGTAAAAGCTTGAGAACTGTTGTTTTTGATTGGACAATTTGAAGCTAACCTATGAACCCTCCAATGGAAGACCCTACTGGATTTGAACTGTTGTCTATAAAACCCAGGTGCACGAGAGGAAAGTAGCCTTTACCCGGCCATTATCAGCCATTACAGCCATTATTGGACATCCCGCCATTTTGTAGACTTTGCAGCTATTATGGCCCACTTTGCTGCGACGCCATTTTGAAAGAGACTTTGATTCTTTCTCTAATCGAGAGAAAGAGACTTTAGATGATTCTTGCCCTAGAGACTTTAACTTTGATTTAATCCCTTGCATGAAGTAGTAGTTTTACCTTGCCGCCGTGAGGCAATTGCCCCGTCCACCCCTGCCCCTTTTGCCCCGTCCCATGCTGATCGAGAAACGGTACCTGTGAGACGAAGACTTCCTTGAATGCTGATCGTAATTGGTAAATATGAAAGGAAATTGTACAATTGCATTGTGTTCCTTTTAGGTAACCAACTGCTGATTTTGACCAGAGCCCTAGTTAGGAGTTTTCTAAATTAATGTTGCTAAATTGTTTTTGCATGAAGTCCCACATGCCGATGCTAATTTGAGGTTAGACGAGGATTCCATATGTCGCACGATGCAATTTGAGATCTTGTTATGCTGACTAAATGTATGCAATTAGTTTGTTACAGATTATCGTATTAGTGATTTGCATTGCTATTATCGAATGCCTTGTGATTCAAATGCTACATAGATTGCACCTGTTTCGCCGTTATGGACAGCTATTAATGTCCATATATGTTTATCATTTGGTGTTGAGACACATCTATATTGTGCTAGCTTTGTTAATATAGGGAAATAAAATTCACTAACTTTGAATAAACTGGTGTGGTTATTCCTGACTGAAAGGTCAGGGTTCGCCAAAATGTATTCTGGATTAATTGTCAAGTGTTATGTTGATCAAGGTATTGCTTATGTTCGTTATTGATTAAAGGAAGTTGACCGATATAGAGTACAGAGAGTCCCACTTAGTCAAAAGATTCATCGGCCTAAAGAGCGTCCGAACACAGGTAAAATTATTAGTACGGACCGCTCTATCAGGTGGCAGACATTTTACGATCTGCACAGCTGAACTCTGTAATACCCTCCCCTCTGATTTGAAAGAATATGACAGGACGTCTCCCTTTTGGGAAAGCCCTAAAAACGTGGCTTTTTAGTCTTTAAATAGTCTTATTCTGATCTTGCTCGACGTTTCTTTTTTCTGATCCTTTCTTAATCCTTTTTCATTCGGACCCTTTAGTTCCTGTCAGTGCCTAGACGCCTTCGGGCAGTAGAGCGCTTTATAAAAACAATTTTCATTTCAGAATGTGACAATAGAGCATTAAACAAATGCAGTGTCTTTGTTTTGTTCAAAATAAGATCAACAGCATGTGGGACGTATTAATGACATGTATTTCCTAATGTCAAAGTTTCAGCCTGTAGTAATGACAACGCAGCAGCCGCTGTAGCTGCCAATCCATTTGGAAGACCTCTAGCTACGGGGTATAACGCCACAGAAAAATATGTGCATGGTCTTTTGAGATCCCCGTGTTGTTAAGTGAGAACAGCAGGGACACATCCTTCTCGTTCATGTGCATTCAAAACTAATTATGTTTCATAATCTGGAATACCCAAGGCCAGTCATCACATTAAGCTTTTCTAATGTGGACAAATGCAATCTGATGTTCTTGTGACCATGGTACAGGATTGAGAACAACTTTCTGTGTAAACTCTAAGGGACTTGGAAATGAGGGAAATGTTCAGAATCCATTGTCTACAATACCAAGACATGCCCAAGAAGCATCTGACTGGTTGTTGTGTTTTTTGGAAATTGGATGTTCTAGTACAGTTTGAATTCTGTTACCTTCCTCTCCAGAATCCACGCAACTATGTGTTGAAAATAACTTATGTACTCAGGACCTTTCTTTCTTCGCATATTTGTTTGTAAAAATATTAAAGTTAACATTGGCCTTTCTTGTATTTCATCATTTATGTTCCTGTGATCCTTTCTCTCCGCTTTTTAATGTTGCATTATGCCACTTCACTACCTCTTAGTCTTCTCTACACTTTTTCCATATTTCTGCTGGCAAGATGATGGAAAACATCTGATCTAAGTCCTTTATTGTCAACTGTCATATCTTTAGTATCTTTTCTGGGAGGGCATACAATTTATCTGTATTTTCTCTAATGTTTGGATAGTCTTTAGAGGAAGCTAATAGCGCTACATATGTCCAAGGTATATGTGTACATGAAACAAAGGCTTTTTAGTATTAAACTCAGGAACTTCTCGCATTAGAAACTGGCCATCAATCCGTAATTATTTTATATTCTCAATTGTGGATACTAAACGCATCAATAGACATGGTGCCGCTTCTTCCCCAACTTGAAGGTTGCGAGCCTGGTAATCAATATCCTGCATCTCTATATCCTATTCACATTTAAATTTCACTTTCTTGTCATATGCCCTGACCCCATGTTCTTTCAAATCTTGAAATATATGTTTGCGCACATGTTCTAAAACATTATTTTTCATGATAAAGGTAAACTCTCCAGGGAACTCAACCTTTTCCAACATCACCCCAAAAAAGATCAGTGCCATTGCATAATACATTGTCTATACAAATAAAAGCGAGGGATCAACACAGTACCTATTCATCTTTCAGACCTCTCAGTTAGGTTGTTGGGAAATACAACCAATATAATTAATGTTGACGTTTTAGACTGTACAGGTGATTCACTTCCATATGTCTGCTAATATTTTAGGATGCTCCCATGGAGGGGGATGTATTGTTCTATTTAATAACCCATCAATAATAAGGTCTCTCTCCTCTGGCTCAGATGGAGCCGGAGACCTGGTTGGGTAAAAATTTTTGTCTATTAATTCATCCTGCTTACCTTGTTCCTCTCTTTGTTCCTTTATATCCCTAGCCACGTACAAACCTTTATCTTTCTTATCTCTTTTTACCATGGCATGTTTTACCAATTGCTCACTGGCATAGTCCTCCCATATGTTTAATATTTCAAACTGTGTTAATCTTATCTTTTTTTTACCTAGTGTATATAATGTCTTGCAAAGGATATCTAATTTATCAAAGGCAAACGTTCCCATATTCTGGAATTGCAAGGCTGAGTTTTTCCTATTGTAATAATTCTACTGTTTCAAAAAAAGTCCAAAACAAAGTCCCTTTTTCATCATTATTTCAAAAGCAGGTGAATCTTTTAGCTGCACTTGATCCACCTGGGTATATGTATTAAATAGGTTACCCTTTGTCTAGCTTCTTAGGAACACCAAAAACACGCACAGATCTTGGGAAATGTACAAAGGCTGGTAATTTAACAACATTATTTAGAGGAGAAATAGGACACCTAACTCCCTCTACTTTTTTTCAGGGATTGTAACACCTATCAGTTTGTTGGGGACTCTTAACTCCTACTATTTTGTTGGGGACTTTAATCCCTTCTTTTTTATTGAGGCCTTTAACCCCTAATTGCTGTACAGACTATTGACTAATTAATACATCATAACATTACAAAGGAGAAACCTCTGAGATTTCAATCCTTCCCGATCTTGATGCCTGCATTCACAATAGTTCAGAGAGAGAGAGAGACCAAGTAATCAGTCTCATGTCTCAGGGTTGCATAGTCATTCTGTCCGTTGGTTGGTGCGAACTCCAGAAAAGCAGTCCTCTCTGGTGATGTATACTTCACAACTTGGAGGAACAAACTGGCCCCTGGACTGTGGCGTAGTGAACGTGGCAGAACTGATCCCATCTATATTAGCAGTGCACTTCAGCTGATTGAGCTTAAATAATGTCACTGCTCACAAATGGGGAAGAATGCAGACGTGGAAAATAATCTATTGTTTATTCATTTGCAGTGCTGCAGAGAGCCGGTACGCTTCAGACTAGCAACTCTCAAATGCAGTATGCAAGTGATATTTATATGTTCAAGACACCATTGGTTATAATTGAAACAGATGAGGCTGCCTATCCTCTGCAGGCTCGGGCTGACATATTGACTGTTTAATGTTGTATGTAATGCTCTTACTTGTGCATGTGGCTATACAACTGATATCCTTAGTATTTACCCCTTGCGCGCCAGCAACAAGGCACTGATTGTCCTCAGCGTACAGCTTTTTTTCCAAATGTTAATTCTAATAAAGAGATTCTAGATGAAACAGATGAGACAAGAAACAAAAAAAACACAGTGACTGTAAACGTCCTTCAAAGGATGTGCATATGTATACATGTTCCTGACACATTTACCACTTTTGGACTTCTTTTATACTTCTCATCTTTCCCTCATTAATTTCAGACATAAATCAGAAACAACTAATTAGAGACTTTCCAGGGTAAAAAACACATAACTCAGCAGAATTTTCTTGCAGACTTCAGCTATTACAAGACAGGAAATAACACTATTCAGCTGTTTCTGCATGTCAAGAACATTTGGTTGTTAGCAGAAAGGATTAGATAAGTATTTCTCAGAAACAGAACAACATGTAGACAAATCACCTAGTGAACAGGAATAAATGAAACTTGTCTGGCACTGAATAAATGAGAACTGCATGAGACATGGAAACTACACTTTCGCACCACCAGGAATGGTTTTTGCTGGGCAGTCCGAAGGACCTCAGGGATCTCTGGCAAAATCTTGCCGACTATGTCCCAAAGGGCTTGTGTATTTCTGACTAGCAAACAAGAAGTGCTGACTGACCTCAAGACTAGGCTAGCAAATGAGAACATGAATTTTCTGAATGCCTCAATCCTTTGCAAGTCTCTAGGGAAGTGATAGGAAGAGAGTTGAGATGCACGCTGTTGGTAGAGGCTTGAATCACCATACTCTCTGGAGTGGGATGCTGAGTCAGCAAATCAGGGTCATTGGGTGACGGCCTGTGGCATCTTGCAACCTGCCTGTCCAAAGGTGGGAATGAACAAGTCGTAGCCCATTTGCCCATCGAAGTATACATCAGGACTTCATTAAAGGGCACAAAGGGCTCAACGAAAGGCTGTTGAAGTTGCAGGACCTCTGTAAGGACATTAGTTCTGACCTCCACAGAGGGGAGTTTTTGGTCCATGACCCGTGCTGCATGTCTAATGACCAAAGGGAAGAAAGTCCTTTCCTCTGTTGATGGTCACTTGGGGAGAAATCAGCTCAATATCAGATGATGTATCAAGCCCACTGGCCTACTGCAAGTCCATATAGAAATTGTCATCATTGTAGTGAAGCTGTAGAACATCCCTATCATCAGTACTGTCATGTACAAAAGGTGGCAGGCTTTGATCAGACTCTGAATCAAAAAACTTGTGAAGCTCTTAAGGGCCTATCTGTGGCAGTAATAGTGTTCTGCCAGAGTTAGACTGAATGGTGACCAAGCATGTCAATGTGGATTCTTGACTTTGAACAGGAGCGGGACTTGCACAGTGTCTTCCAGTGTTTTTTGGCAAGGTCACTTCCAGGGCAAATGTAGTCAACAAGGAGCTATCAGCAAGCAGGAGGACTGCTGTGAAAAGCTTCCAGGTCTAGTCTGGCACCTGGAAATTATTCTAAAGGTGAGGAATCTGCAAGAAATCAGCTATTGTCACCCAGTGATTTCTAACACAAAAATAGCTAATTGTTAACTAAAACATTTGTCTCCATATCATCACACTGATATATTATAGTGTCAAACAGTGAATTCTGTCAGTGGTAACTGATCATCTGATATAGACCTCTTGCCACAGATTCCTTACTTTAGAATATTTCCCAGGCATCAGACTGGATATGGAAAGTCTTGAGCAGTACCACTGCATGCCAGTAGGTGGCATTGATCGGCTCCACCCTGGAGTTGTCCACACCGGAAATCACATGTGCAATGACTACATAGGTGCCACCCTAGCACACAGACATCAGTTCTTTTCCTTCAGCGCCATCAGCACAGATCTAAAGAGATCTACTTCAGTCCAATTTCACTATTTTTCGACATTGTCAACTTTTTTTTTTTAGCTTTTGCTCCGAGTGTGCACTAGAGATGTCCCCTAAAGATCCTGTGCAGTTTGAACCCTGTGGGGTTCCTGTCAGAGGCTGTGACAGACCCCCATCTGGTTTAATTCTGGTGCCTCGAACCCGGCCACAACTCCAAGGCCTGCCCCGACTGTAACACCGTGAATCCTAAGGCAGTTTGGAAGTGTTCCCTAAAGCTCTTGCTCACCCAAAAACCGGTAGACTGTGCAACACTCTAAGTCTGTTCACGCGGAAGGCCCATGAGCGAAGCCATTCCCGGCCCTCATCATTGTGCTAGAAGTCGCTGGGTAAGTCCTGCAAGAAATAAAGCAATTGAGAAGTTGAGCCAATCTTTGACATTGCTGGACTGATCTAAGTACTCGGATGAGGCGCAGGAACAATGCCACAGATCCAAGTCCCGCTCCCATGGGTCAGATGCAGAGCCTGAGTCTGGGCCAGCACTTCATATTTAAGTAGGCTGATCCCTCTGGAGTGCCTTTGGGTCCCTCGGGATCAGCAGGTGACCCCAATGGATTCCCTCCAAAGGGTTCGCCCTCAGGCCACTTTGGATCAGTTTCTGGATTGTCTCTAGTCACAAGGCCACAACCTTCCCAGAGCCTGCTCCAATGATGCCATTACCGGCACCTCTGATGCTCAGTGGTGGGGTCCACCCCATTATCATACCAGACTCCGATACAAGGCCGTATCAGCATCATCGGACATGTTCTCCTGCCAGAATATGACCTTCCAAGTTGGAGCCAGTGCCTACTTTTTTTATAGGCTCCGAGGGGAGTACAATTAGGAAGGATATGAGGTCTCCCCCCTGTAATAAGCCCGCTCCCTCTCAACCTCTTCCTAAAGAAGGAGAAATTCAAAATGCTCATGTTAGCTCAGGTCCTGTCTGCCATGGATCCCGCAGACTGGATGGTATCATTTGATTTGCATGATGCCTATTTTCACACACCTATGCTGCCAGCTCACAGATGTTACCCTCCCTATTGCCCATACCAACCAACCTTGGGTCTTCACGGTCATTTGTGGCAGTCAGGGGTCCCAGCTTTCCCCTTACCTCGATGACTGGCTGTTGACAGTGGGCTCACCCCAGGCAATGGAAGCCTACCTCCTGACTACTGCGGACCGCCTGCATTTGCTGGGGTTCACTATTAATGTGACAAAGTTACACCCCATTCTTTCTCAAATGCTCTCTTTCATTTTAGCCATTCTCAACATACTGCAGTTTCAAGTCTATGGTCCGGAGTGGCAAGTACAGGATAATCAGGCTAAGATTCTGATGTTTCAGCCTCTATATTGGATTTCACTGAGATTGACTCTGAGGCTGCTGGGTCTCATGACCTCCTGCTGGTAACACATGCCCACTGGCACATGCAGTCTCTGCAGGGGGAACTTAAGTGCCTTGTCCAGATATTGGAGGGAACTGTAAAAAACCTGTAGTGGTGGTAGATGAGCCACAATTGACTCAGTGACTGACCCCTCTCTCTTGCCCATCTAGAGCTCACAGTGGTGACAGATGTTTCCCCTTTCTAGGTTGGGGATGCCATCTGTAGAGATGATGGAGATCGGAGGATTCTGGTCTCCAGGGAAATCTCAGCTCCACATAAACCTCTTGGAAAGAGATCAATACGCCTGGCTTCGAAAGCCTTCCTTCCTTCAAACAAGGGAAGGTTGGTTCAGGTATTCACAGATAACACCACTGTTGTGGAGCCTTTCTCAAGAGACCCTGCACTTCTGGTCCTGGCTGGGATGCCAGGACATCTTCTTGGTTGTACAACATTTGGCATGCTAAGTGGCACAGCGGTCGAGCTCAGAGATCATTGCCTTGCGGATGACCAATGGCATCTCCACCCAGAATTGGTGCCTGGTCCCTTCCGCGAGCAGAGTAACCTGGTTAGATCTGTTCATAAGAACAGAGAATGTGCAGTGTCAGGTCCTTTGCGCACTGGAGCTTCCAAGGCGGCTCTCTCAAGAGATGCATTTTGTCTCACATGGACATCAGGCCTTCTGTATGCTTCCCTATCAATACCACTTCTGCCCCAAGTTCTCAAGAAAATCCAGACGGGACCTAAGTCATCCTTGTGACTCCAGATTAGGCACAGATAGTATGTTACAGCAACAGGGCAGAGTTCTGCACCCAGACCTGCACACGCTTCTCTTTCATGCATGGAAATTGAGCAGTGGCAGCTGACAGCCTTTGACCTCCCTTCAGAAGTATGTGATGTCAGTCTGGAAGCCAGGTATCCCTCAACTAGGACCACATATGCCTGCCATTGGGATAAGTTTGTGACTTGGTTCTCTGACAAAAAAGTTAATCCCCTCTTTATACCTATGTCTGAAGTTTTGTTGTTTGTTCTGCCTTAGCCGAGCAAGGCTTTGCTTTGGGCACAGTTAAAGTTAAAGGGTATCTTTCAGCCATTTTGGCTTTTTTACAGTTGCCGGGTCAACCCTCCCTGTTTAAGATGCCAGTTATAACCTGTTTTCTAAAAGGACTCCAACATATGTTTCCTCCAAAACATTCATTATACTCCAATGGGACCTTATCTTGGTAATGACATTTTTGATGTGCTCATCCTTTGAGTCCATGCACAGTTGCTCTCTATGCCTCTTGACCATCAAAACAGTATTTGTAGTACCCTTTGCATCACCCTGGAGAATACGCAAACTGTAGGCACTCTCTGTGCACCCTTGTTACACCAACTTCTTTCCAGATAAACTGGTTCTCCGTACTCATGCCACTTTCCTAATAAAGGTGGTGACGCCTTTCCACATCATCCAGAGCATCACATTGCCCACCTTCTTTTCTCTGATTCACCTTTCTAAAGAGGAGAAGAGGACCCAAAAAGTGTGTTCACACTGATCGCACCAAGGAAATCCAGGTGGACAATCAGCCTTTTGTTGGGTTCACTGAGCCGGGGCAAAGAAAGGAAAAGGTGTGCAGACACAGACCATCTTCAGATGCATTGGGAAAAAAGAAAAGCAACTCCCTGAGGGTTTGCTGGCTAAATCCACCAGAGCCAAGGCTGCAAACACCACACTAACCACTGAAAGTACCCATCCTCGACATTTGTCAGACTGCTATGTTGGGATCTCTGCACACACTTACCAAACAGCCAGGTTAGTTGTGATGGGCACTTTGTCCGTTCGGTCCCTCAGGGCTTCTTGGTTGAATCCATTCACAAATCTGCCTCTGATGCAGTATTGATTGGGTAGCTATTCTGAGGTAAGGAATCTGTAGCTAGAAGACTCCATCAGATGAGCAAGTTACTTGCCTTCGGGTAATGCCTTACCTGGTAGATACTCTATCCAGCTGCAGGTTCCTTACTGACACACCCATCTTCCCTGCTTCTGCAAATGGTTTCTCTCTTATTTGTAAGGCCCCTGTAGGTCCTCAGAGTCTGCACAGTGGTTAATCGGTTCTCTGTGTGACTCTGTGTGTCTGGCATGGAAATGTCATGAAGGAAACCGATGTTAGCACCCTGGGGTGGCACCTATATATGAATCATGCATATCATTTCCAGCGCAGATGACACAGACACAGAGCAAACTGAAACCACCTACCGGCGCATAAGGGTACTGCTCAAGATTTTCCAGGACCAGCCTGACGTCATGGGAATATTCTAAAGTAAGGAATCTGCAGGTAGAGAGAATGTATACCAGATAAGACGTTACCAAAGCTAAGAAAACAGTTCATTGAACTCCTGTATCATCACAGAGATATGCTAACACCTGACATCTTAAAAGTGTCATTTGTATCATGTTTAACCTGTCATTACATTCAGCGAATCATTCTTTTAAAGCTGAGAAATAATCATGCTTTACATGCTTAATGCCAAGACTATTTAATTGAATCCTTGTGTTATCGTAATTGCTCAGCAGATGTAACAGCCTACATTTTAATAAAACTGTGATGCTTCACTTTTTTTAATCCAATATTTATGCACAAGGAAGAGACAAGAGGACTCAGGGTACATCAGATACCACGCCAAGGGATTATTTGCTGAAGTCCCTGTCGTAACATAGTAAAAGAAAATGATAAACATCTGTGATATCTAAGTGACAGTGCTACAAACAACATGCAAATCGGCTACCGGAGAGTCCCTTAATGTCATGTTTTTTCTTTAAATTCCTTTTAATTTATATGATGACTGCAAACAGGCCCCTCGCTTACATAGATGCTTCTATAGATGGCTACAGCCCAACTTTTCGCCTTTTCGACAATCCGATTGTGTATATTTATACCTTGTTTCAGAAACCACACTTGCAGTGTTTGGTTAAATATAGTTTATATAATTAATGGGGAAATTCACTAGAAAAGCGACCTCTGAGACACCAAAACAATCAACTTAAGCTATGCATATGTAGGAATGGTACATTTCAGATGGGTAATAACACTGTCCAAGAAGACACTGAAAAGGATAATAGAATAAGGCATTGCCGTAGGAACTGATTATTTTACAAACTTAAATGCATGTCTTTGCCTCTGTAAACACTGTACAACCCCCAATAAAGATAATTAAAAAATATATCAAACGCATCTAGTAGGTCTAATGACAGCCATCAAGTATCTTGATTAACCAGGATGCAAAGCGCATCACCTATGGCCCAGGTCTAACTGCAAGCCATCAAATGTTTTATTTGTAGATAAAATTGTTTGGCCGTGTGGTAATTCAACTATTATGTCTGATCGGTTTGTGACATTATCAATTGGAGGGTCACTTTGAATGTTAAGTAAACTAATAAAACTGAGGACCATATTTATACTTTTTTAGCGTTGCACTTGCGTCGTTTTTTGATGCAAAAGTGGCGCAAACTTACAAAATACAATTGGGGCATATTTATACTCTGTTTGCGCCTAATGTGCGTCAAACATTTTAATGCACATTCAGCGCAAACCCTGCCCCATATTTATATTTGACGTCCGACCCGCGGACGTCAAAATTCTACCATGTCGTCATTTTTTGGAAGGGGGAAACTGCCTTGTGTTAATGATATGCAAGGTAGGCGACCCTTCCAAAAAATGACTTTAAGTCCTGTGCGCCTTATTTATACCCCAGTGTCATTTTGATGCACAGGTGGGGGTGGGCCTTAAAAAACGGCACACAGCATGTTGTGCGTGGTTTTTTAACGCCTGGGTCAGGGCAGGCATTAAGGGATCTGTGGGCTCGGAAGGAGCCCAGAGGTGCCCTCCCCTGCCCCCAGGGACACCCCCTGTCACCCTCGCCCACCCCTGGAGGACACCCATGGATGGGGGGGGACCCATCCCAGGGAAGTAAAGGTAAGTTCAGGTAAGTATTTTTTAACTTTTTTATTAAGTGGCATAGGGGGGCCTATTTTGGGCCCCCCTACATGCCACTAAGCCCAATGACCATGCCCAGGGGACATAAGTCCCCTGGGCATGGCCATTGGGCAAGGGGGCATGACTCCTGTCTTTGCTAAGACAGGAGTCATGTCAATGGGGGTTGTGCATCAAAACAAAATGACGCAAGTCCGGTTTGAGGCCTGATTTTTGCCTCAGACCTGACTTGCACCATTTTTTGACGCACAACCCCGATTTACCCATACGCCGGCGCTGCCTGGTGTGAGTAATTTTTTTTTTACTCTGACCAGTCCGCAGCACCGGCTAACGTCATTCCATAAATAAGGCGCCTGCATGGCGCGTTGGAATGGTGTTAGCCGGCGGTAAAATTGGTCCAAAAGCATTTATTTTGAAAATGTGCATCTTTATGATTTTTTTTGCATTGTACTTTACTCCATCATGAAGTCACCTCAACACATTTGGTGTAAGGCGGTATGGAAAAGAGAGATCATGTAGAGAAAAAAAGAGAGGGAACGACAGAAGCAGAAAAGAGGGAGCTATGGACCATTTGGGGGCTTTTATCAAGCGAACCTTTACTGTTTTATTTAATTTTGACTTGAGAAACATAGAAACAACTAGACATCTGAGAATTAACTTTGGTCTGCAAAACTGACATTTAGTAAACAGAAAAATCAGGTAATTCACTGTAACAGGTGTAAGAAAACGCTTTCTGTGAATTGATGCAAAGACATCGCTTTAAAATGTTGATGGTCTTAATGCTATCAATACTGTTGAAAAAACTCCAACAGTTTCAAACAAATCTTCAAAAGGTCCACCTTCTGTAGCATGTGAAGTGTACTTTAAGGTCCTTTTGGGCGAGAAATGTACAAAAAAAGACATACTGAAATGTGAGATTTATCCAGTGAGATTTTGAACCTCTAAATATTGACTGCTCATGTGTGTTGGGCTGGACCATACCCTGAGACCCGAAATTTGCATTCCTCCATATCACGAATGAGATAGTGATCCATAGATATAAGGCTGCGTTGTTGTGGATGGGACTGGTGGGGTGAAAAGAGGCATTCCTGGAGCCTGGAAGAGTGTGGAACCCCCTCCCCTGAAGAAATGGAAGTCTGCACTAGACAGGTGCATGTCATTGGAAATCCGGATCTAAAACTCTAAGGGGTGTCCGCAAAAACACTACAAATAATGGGCAGTGTAGTGTCAACACAGGGGAACTACCCTTCAAAGACATGAATAGCCACATCGAGTTCCGGATGAAGAAACCTGGAAGTACGCCACCGATCTATGAACTACAGGTTGAGGCTACTGATCAACAGGGTTGTCTTGTCAAGAGATGTAGGGGTGCTGCAAGAGACTCTTTGGGTAAGGGCTAACCCTACTTCACTACCTCAAGCTACTTCTATTGCTGGCTGCTTTTTCAAGGTATCATGTGACGTTAAAAAAATAATAATAAGAAGAAAACCAATAAAATGGTCTATTAAAAATAAAAAGATTGGCTTCTCATTATATGCCGTGATGTGAATTTTCATGACTCCATGCTACAACAGGACCATCAAGTTTTGGAGAAACCAGCACTACCCATATTGACAAAATGTCCAGAATTGACAAACAAATTTAGGCCCATATTTATGACATTTTGGCGCACTTCAGTACAGCAAGCCACCTTGTTGCGCTACCCTGCATCAAAGGGAAATGGCAGGAATGTGCCGTATTTAAGCAATACAGTGCATTCCTGTCCTTTCCCACTGTGCTGGTGCCATTTTGGCAGCTACCACCATCGCAGTCACCCTTGCAATATGGTGCACCATGATGCAAGTGTGCCTGCGTTGCATGTGGGATTTTTTTTGTGGTGGAAGGGGCACCTTTCTGCATATAAATAATCCTTTGAGGCGTTTTCCACATAGAAAGAGGATATTTCTCCTTGTTGCACCTGCCCTGGGAGGCAGAAGGTTTTGGCGCATTACCAGCTTTCTAAGGTCATGTAAATCTGGGAATGAATCTGATTACAAATTTTAGTCTATAATCCCTAAGATTTTGATAACATGACGGTTTACGAATTAGATATTCATTGTGGACTTTGAAAAAAATGTTTTGTTGAACTCAACTTCGTACATGTGAAAAACCTCAAAATGTACACTTCTGCTGTTTTTCTGAATGTGTACCTTTGGTCCATTGTTGGTTTTTCTAAGTGAACAGTCACCAAAGGGGGCAATATAAAGTTAATTTAGAGTAATATTGAGACAAAAATATACCAAAACACATCAAAAAATGAATTTAGCCACAAGTGGGGGTTCATATTATAATTCATAAATATAGTTAATACTACTTGGCCAGTAGCATCTTAAAAAGACCTTTGGAATACCCTCCCAGATGTTTTGAAACACTCTGCATCCTCCAAA
Organism: Pleurodeles waltl; assembly: GCF_031143425.1. Classification (NCBI taxonomy): domain Eukaryota; kingdom Metazoa; phylum Chordata; class Amphibia; order Caudata; family Salamandridae; genus Pleurodeles; species Pleurodeles waltl. Next base: position 916,213,509 of record NC_090442.1, on the reverse strand, counting down.
TGTCTTGTTTCCTTCTCGTGTCACCCCTTCCCTGCCTTTCGTCCCTCGCATATTGGATTGCCATTGGCATTTGCCCCTGTACACGTCCTGTGCATTCCTGGAAAAAGTCTGGTTTCTGCACTCACAGTGTGTTCCTGTAGAAACGAGATCTCACAGTAACTGGAGGCCATCTTGATTTGGCTTATTTGGCATTGACCTAGCTTGATTTGCCTTCCTCAGCGTAGCACTCTAGGCATTTTCTTTTTCAACTATCTTGCCTTATTGCTTCAGATTCAGGGTGTCTGCACAAGCTGGGCTGAAAAAAGAGAAAAGGAATTCAAATTAAGGTTTGGGGGATCCTCTAGACCGCTCCGATTTTTGGTCCCTTTTTAGACATGGTACTGTTTGATATGTTGCTATAACTTTATTAGAGGAAAATAGGCTCTTTAGAATGGATTATATCCCACTGAAGTCCCTATATCCCATCTCAATCTCTTGATTCGCAAAAGCAATTCACTTACAAATGTGTGCTAGAAAGAGCCTTTGCCCCTCTTTCACACAGCATGCAGGAATACGCGGATCTCCTCCCCACCCCCATATGGGTGGACAGTGCTCCTTTCAAAGACACTGACCTCAAAGGCCACTTGAAAGAAAAGACATTTGGCATCACAGAAACAAGCTCCTTTTACCTCGAGCGTTAAAATGTTTCTTATAGAAACACATGAAGTTTCATCTGGAAGAGCCAACTCTACTTTGTGACATACTATACTCCTCTCTGATGATTTCCTGGGTAGTGGGAAAACCTCCCTCTCCTGCTCCTCTGTTCTCACCTCCTCTGAAAAGGAGCCATATTTGCCCTCCTGAAGCAGTTATCTCAGACTGGTAACAAGTTGTACAAATAAATCCACTGTTATTTTTGTACACTGCTAGGCACCTGTAGTCCTCCTTTGGAACTTAGGCCCATATTTATACTTTGCGCTGGATTTGCGTCATTTTTTTTACACAAATCCTAACTCCATATTTATACTTTGGCGCTAGACCTGTCTAACGGCAAATTTATGGCGCTAGAGTCATTTTTTTGACAGTGGAAACCTACCTTGTGTCAATGAGATGCAAGGTAGGTGTTCCCGGGCAAAAAATGACTCAAAGGCATTTGCGCCTTATTTATACTCCCGTACAAAAATGACGCACAGGAGGAGGAGGGCCTTAAAAAATGGCTCTAAGCCTGTTTAGAGTCATTTTTTAACGCCTGGATCAGGGCAGGCGTTAGAGGATCAGTGGGCTCATTTCCATGGGCTCCGACCATGGTAGCAGTCCACAGGTGCCCTTCCCTGCACCCAGGGACACCCCCTGCCACCCTCATCCCACCCCTTGAGGACACCCATGGATGGGGGGGGACCCATCTACGGTAAGTACAGGTAAGTAGAGGTAAGTAACTTTTTCTTTTAAGTGGCATGGGGGGCCTAACTTGGGCCCCCCTACATGTCACTGTGGCCAATGGCCATGCCCAGGGGGACAAAAGTACCCTGGGCATGGCCATTGGGCAGGGGGGCATAACTCCTGTCTTTGCTAAGACAGGATTCATTTCCATGGGGGTTGTGCGTCAAAAAATGACGCTAGTCAGGTTAGAGTCAATATTTTTGGCTCTAACCTGACTTGCACCATTCTTTGATGCACAACCCCCAGTCTTCCCTACGCCTCCCCTGCCCGGTAAGCGTCAATTATTTTGGCGCTAACCAGGCTGCAGCGCCGGTTACTGTCATTCATTAAATATGATGCCCAGCTGGCGCATTGGAATGGCTCTAACCAGCATCAAAAAGTATAAATATGGCCTTAATATTCTACCCTTTATCACCAGAATGGTTCCTTCCTAGGCACATAACGGTCTCCTAAATTATGGTATGTGGAGAGCGATCCAGGAATATGTGCACAGTTGTGTGCATTGTACACGCCCTTGTCCATCCTGGAACTCGAAGACATTTTAAACCCCTGAGTTGAGTCCTAAATTAATAACCTTTTTCGGCCAGTCTGGCCATAACCCTAAAAGGGGCCAAACAAAGGCCTCAAAATCTGTCTAGATCAGCTTCCTAATTTAGCAGGTCCCCAATAAAAGGCTTTGAATGTCACCCAGATTGTGGCTTCCTACTAGTGCCCTTTGGTTGTGAAGTTCATGAGAAGTTAGCTCCAGAGTGAACTTTGGTTGTAGAGAAAGACACTCACTAACTTTTCCAAATGTAGAACACATTTTAATAAAAATGAATCCCAGAATTGATAAGTTTACCTGTTGACCTGTTGTCAGAAATTCCTGCGACACTTACCAGGTATTACTGTACGGAACTTCTGGGTGCACTCCTTCAAATCAGTGCTCCACCTCAGATACCCTTTCCTCCGGTTTAGAAATTATTGGTCTCATCAATTCCTAGACACATTTCTAATTGGGCCATTCTCAAAGCTCATCTGTGATTGTCAGTATTGCCCTTATGGTTGAAATTCCTCCCAGCTCTTTTGATATCTGTATAAGTCAGCAATTTCCAGTAAAACCATTTGACCTGCTATGTCCTAATTGGTAGACTGGCCCCGACTTTGTTAACCTCCTGGTCTCCGAATTAAGGTTTTGGAGGGAACAGCCCTTGTGTGCCTCACTTCCTTCTGCACAGTCTCTGACAGTTCTGCATTGGAGTTTATAGCCTGAGGTGACAGGTGTACGGAACCCTCTATTCTTCCATTCATTACTTGGTCTTTCCGGATCGCCTGAACTGGTCTTGTCCAATACCTCTTGGCTTATGTGCAAGGATGGAGTTCTCAGTTGCGGTTATCTTTCCATACTACCTTTTAGGGTTTTCAGTTAAAGTTTTAGCTTGCCGGATGTGGTTACTCTTCCTGGTATCCAGAAAAGGTTTCGGTAAGTTAAGTGAGCCCTTCGGAGCAGTGGAACAGTATCACTTTAGACAGCAGCTTGCAAGACATACTTAAAGTAGCTGACTGGATGCTCGCTTCGACCTTTAATACTTATTTCAAATCTATTCCTAGCAGTGCCGCAAACGTTGTTCCAAAGGTTGCATAATGTTTTTTTTGATGTATTTATTGGATTTCATTAAAGATTATCACAGTAACATCAAACGTTGTGCCACACATTCATTACATGTACACTGCTATCATCTGAACCTGATATGCTCCTCTCCCAGAGGTATGAGGAGGACGGCTGTAGACTGGACACAGAGCCTGAGAGTGTGAAGTCTTAGCAGCATCTCCATCTCGTTCCGCGGTTTCACCGTGCTCAGCATGAGTAGTCTCGTCAGAAGCAGCTTTCAGAGTAGCATGCAGGAACAGATATGCATGAAGAGGATCCCAGATGCCACAAGGTCTGGACATGGGAGGCGGTAGCTCAACATATGAAGACAGTAAATTAGATCGTAAGCATTCCTTGAGTTTTGGCGCCCTCCCACGCCAACGACAGCCGACTCTGTGTTTAGCCAATAACCGCACAAGTGCTACATATTTCAAAAGCACCAGAAGTGGGGACAGTGTTAGGGCTCGTCCCGCCATGAGAGAGAACGCAGCACCACCTCACGCCTAAAGGTCCGCACCAGCACGCACAACCACGCCAAGTGAGGAAATGTACGTGTCCACGGCCCTCCCACATCTGGTCGAAGTCCATAACTGTGTAGAAGGGCCAGGGTAGAATATATCCTATAGAGGAATTTGTCATGGATAATGCGGAGCCTACCACTGGGAGCTAACTGCCCTGTTTGCACGCAACAATATTCCCACTGCTCGGTGAGGACAGCCCCAATATCTGCCTCCCTTTCTGCTCATGCCAGACCCTGAGAATCAGGGTATTTCGCTTGTGCAGTGTGATAAAAGAGCATTACTAGGTACCGTGTCATACCAACATGGAGCATGGTGTGTAAGGTGTGAAAAGCAGGATGCCCAGCTGGGTAGGGTGACCAGAATTTTATTACAAGACCGGAGGCTCATATTATGCCTTCTTTTCTTACTTTATTTGCGTAGCAGCCAAGAACAACAAATCCCAGAAGACCCTGGGAAAGAACTACCAAACGACATCACAATGCAGGTAACCAATCATATATCGAGTGTGAGTACAACTTTCTTAACTGCGAGCAACAAGCCCTCTTTTCTTGCTGCTCGCAGTCAAGATAAGTACTCTGCTCGCTTATTTAACATTATTTGTCACAAATGTTTTTTTATGTTTTATATGTTGCTAGTTGTTTAACTTGCCTTTATGTTGCCTGTATGCCTCACACTTCTCTTCTATAGCGCGCTGTGTTCTAGGGCTGTTCTTTCCCCGAAGCATTCTATTTTTAGCCGTTACCCACTAACGCCTCTTCAACGCTTCCTCAGAGGGAAGCCTTTCAGCTTTGCCTTCCCTAGTTGCTTGTTCTTCGGCTGCAGGGATTCCCTTTCCCTTGGGGAGTTGCCATCTGTCTCCGGCAGGCTTCTTCTAGCTCTGCCCTGACACACGCCCTCCAGCCTCAGTCAGGTTAACCCCTGCTTTTCTGGTTTTCTCCTCACCAGTCAAGCAGCATCTTCTTGTGGGTTTTTCTCTTTTCATGGGCTTTTCGCACATTTTTCATTAGATCTTATTTTTTATGTTTATTTTTATTTTTTATTTTTATTATCATTATGCCTGGGGACGAACAGACCCAGTCTTTAAAAGACAATTTGAAGTCTTCTATTAAGGATTCGGTGCAACATGCCGTTTCTGTTTCCATGTTGGATATTTCCAAAAATGTGAAGGGCTCATTATCCAAAATGCTTAGCCCTCTGGTGATGTTCCTTCAAAAAAGGGAACGAAACGTGCGGCTCCCTCCCGGGTGCCTCATAAAGGCGTTTCTATTAAATCTGAGCCTCCTATCCGAGAGGCGAATACTTCGGGGCTCCCTTCTTCCCCCATTTCCGTTACTAACCTCAGAGATACGGACAGTGGTGAAGATGACACCTTTGACATTTCTGTCAAGCTTGGGCCTTTGGAGAAGAGGCGGAAAATTTCTCCCTCGGATGCTTCATCCCTTGCACTGTCTGATAATTTGGTGGACCAGTTTGGGGCACCCATGTTCGACCCTACTTCGATCCACCATCCTAATTCCTCTGAGTGGTTCCCCTCCGAGCAAGTCTCGGATTACGTTTCTTTTTATTTAAGGCATGCCTTGGATAAGTCATGCAGAAATAAACTTAAATCTGAATGTCCCAGACCCTCCCTCCCATCTAAGGTGTCTGATACCCCCTCTATTGACCCAAACATGTTATTATTTTTTACTAAGTTTGGCAAGGGTCCAAAAAAGGGGGTCGATAGGGCCTGGTCTAACTGCCAGGACAGATTGCTTGTTTTGGTTGGTCCTTTAACAAGGATTTTGGACCTCGCTGAGGAGGCTAAAGCGGAGGGCGGTCAGGTGGACCCCGAGACGCTGTCCAATTGGGCTCAAAGGGCAATTTTTATGCTTGGCAATGCCAATACTTTTATATCGCAGGAGCGACGCAAGAGCCTTTTACTCAAGATTGACCCAAAATTGAGTTCCTTATCCACCAAAGAGGAAGGACCTAAGGCCGAAGGTCTGCTGTTTGGCGATTCCTTCATAAAGGAAATGAGTAGATATGTCTCTACATTTGCTAGCATTGATAAAGCCCAGTCTTCTATGAAAAAAAAAAATCCCAGTGGGTTTTTGGCAGGGCCGGCAGAGGAAGGAGTCGCTTTGCCGGCAGTTACTCATCTTGAGGTCAGTTCCTCAACAGAGGATCCTTTAACCAAGACTCCCAGCAAGATTACCAAGGACACAAACCCCAGTTCTATCCCCGGCGATTCCGTGGAGGCCGCGGCAGGGGTTTCAAGCCCAAGAATGATCTCACAGGTAAGAACTTCCAGTTCTGGCCTTTCTCCAGTAGGAGGCAGGTTAGCTTATTGTCTAGGCGCTTGGTTGTCTCTCATGTCAGATCCCTGGGTATTACAGACTGTACAGGGTTATTGCATAGAATTTTATCAGCGTCCCTTTCAGACACACCTTCCTCTTCCCATTCATTTTTAAAACGATCGGTTACTGTTGGTACAGGGCGAGATTGAGTCCCTTCCAGTGAAACAAGCCATAGAAAGGGTCTCCTTCGACCCTTCTGGGTTTCTAACCACTATATTTCTGGTTCACAAGAAACACAACAAATATCAGCCAGTCATAAATTTAAGATTGTTCAACGACTTGGTAGTGTATCATCATTTCAAGATGGAGACGATCCTCCATCTCAGGGACATTCTCCTTCCGGGCGATTGGCTAGTCCGCCTGGATCTCTAAGACGCCTATCTTTCGGTCCTCATGCATCCAGCTTTCAGGAAGTTCCTTCAGTTTCAGTGGGAAGATTCTTTCTTCCAATTCAGGACGCTGCCCTTCGGGTTGTTTTCAGCCCCTTGGTGCTTTACCAAGATCCTCAAACCGGTGGTTGCCTTTCTCAGGGCTCAGGGTGTCAGGCTCATAGTCTATCTCGACGATTTCCTCATTATGGCCCAGGACAGGTCTCGTCTTTTGGTCCATCTGGATCTTTGTCAGAATCTGTTGATAAGTCTGGGCTTCCTCATCAATCCTATCAAATCAGTTCTTATCCCTTCTCAACAATTGGAGTTCCTCGTTTTTTTGGTGAATACAGTCAATTCGATCCTTCAACTTCCTCAATTAAAGGTATATTTGATAAAGAAAGAGATTCGACACACCTTATCCATTTCCCGTACCTCCCTCAGGTCTTTGGCTCATCTAGTGGGCCTCCTCTCTTCCTCCATTCAGGCCATCTTCCCAGGGCCTCTTCATTACAGGGCCCTTCAAAGACTAAAAATTTGTCATCTCCGTCAGGGCCTAGCTTATTCAGATTCCGTTGTTCTAGACGCGGAATCCAGGGAGGAACTCCTTTGGTGGCTCAGTCATTTAGATGCGTGGAACGGGAGAATGATTTTCTCTGCCGCCCCAGATCTTGTCTTAGAGTCAGATGCAAGTCTGACAGGCTGGGGCGCAAGATGTGGTCAACTCTCGACTGGGGGTTCATGGTCCGTTCAGGAGTCAACACTGCACATCAATTGTTTAGAGATGCTTGCAGGTTCCTTTGTCATCCAGTCCTTTACAAAAGACATAGTCAGGTGCACAGTGCTTCTCCGAATGGACAACCTGTCAGCGGTCAGATACATAAATCATTTGGGAGGTACCAAATTCAGACCCATGGCCTTCGTGGCCAAAAGCCTATGGGAATTCTGCCTGCAGAGGAACATTTCGGTCAGGGCAGAATATTTACCGGGTCAGCTCAATGTCGTGGCCGATTGGTTTTCAAGACATATCTACGATACAAGCGTTTGCATCCTTCTGTATTCAATCACCTTTCTTCCATCTTTGGCACTATGTCAATAGATCTCTTTGCTTCCCGTCTCAACTCCCAACTCCCTTCCTTTTTCAGTTGGAGACCGGAGCCCTTGGCGATGGCCACGGATGCCTTCCTTCAGTCATGGCCCCCTTCTCTCCTTTACGCCTTTCCTCCCTTTCTCCTTATTGCTCGGGCCCTAGCAAAAGTTCGCAGACAGAGTTTATCCCTCGTCTTGATCACCCCCCCTTTGACAGTCCCAGCCTTGGTATCCAATTATCCTGGGGCTAGCTTCAGATTTTCCAGTGTTGATCCCTCCCTTTCCCAGTTTACTCCTGAACCCTCAAGGTCTTCCTCATCCCTTAGTCATAGACAACGCCCTTCATCTAGTGGCCTGGAGGATTTCGGGGCTTCCTGGAGAGTCCCAGGAATTTCGGAGGAAGCTATCCACTTTATCCAGCAATCATGGTCCCCAGGCACAGCAAGAGTTTATAAGTCGGCCTGGTTGGCCTGGTGTAGCTGGTGTCTGGACAGGAATTCAGATCCTGTTTCAGCGGATGTAACCCTAGTAGTCAATTTCCTAGCTTCTTTGGCGTCTCAGGGTAAAGCTTATCGGACTGTTAACACATACAGATCTGCAATCTCTGCAGAACATGTCAGAGTGGATGGAAGACCTATTGGTCAACATTCTTTAGTCTGCCGATTGTTGAAGGGAGTAGGTTTTGTCAAACCTCCAATTCCTAAATACAATGTTATGTGGGATGTTAATACTGTACTTTGTCTTTTTATTACATGGCCAGATAATGATGAGTTATTGCTTAAACACTTGTCTGCTAAATTAACAATGCTTTTATGTTTGGTTTCTATTAAACGTGTTTCTGATGTGAAAGCTTTAGATGTTTTCTCTTTATGTTTTTCCGCTATGGGTGTTTATTTCCAGGTCAGTAGACGTACCAAAACTAACTTATCTTCTGTATTTTACCCCTTTTTTCCCTCTCAACCCAAGCTGTGTGTTGGCAATTGTTTGAAGTCTTACGTTTCTCGAACTGCAGATCTTAGAAACGTTTCTTCCTCCCAGTTACTAATTTCCTTTCAAAGACCACATAAGCCTATTTCTGCTCCCACTCTGGTCCGTTAGATTAAATGGCTAATGTCCCTTGCGGGCATTTCTACCCTTTCTTTTGGTGCCCATTCGGTGAGAGGGGCTGCTGTCTCTCACGCCTTTTGGGCAGGGGCTGGGTTGCAGGATATTCTTAGATCTGCAGATTGGTCAAACGTCAATAGTTTTAGAACTTTTTATTGTAAACCTGTTGATCATCCATTGGAGAATGTTATTTCTTTGCTTTAAACTAGCATAATATGAGCGTCCGGTCTTGTAATAAAACTGAGATTTGCCTAGCCTTCGTGTCTGAAAGGCTAGATTTTATTAAAGACACGGAGGCTAGTATTATCCCGCCGCATTTGTTTTTAACCCTCCCTTGTGTTTCCTTCACAGTCGCGTTACCTTCGACCAGCTCTGCTACATCCGGCTGATTTTCATTCGGATTCGCTGGGTTCCATTTCGTCTCATCGTTCCTCCTGGTTACCTGTTCAACTCGTTTCCTTCTTCATGGACTCCTTCATGGATTTTCTGTCTGTACTATTGACTTTCTATTTTGTTATGTTTTGGCTCTCAGATAACTATAACTGACTCTAGCAAGAAAAGAGGGCTTGTTGCCCGCAGTTAAGATAGTTGTACTCACACTCGATATATGATTGGTTACCTGCATTGTGATGTCATTTGGTAGTTCTTTCCCAGGGTCTTCTGGGATTTGTTGTTCTTGGCTGCTACCTAAATAAAGTGAAAAAGAAGGCATAATCTCAATTGTAAAGCCAGAAACCGGGACATTTCACAAAAATAGAAGAAGGACAACAAGTTTTCTTCAACAGAGCGCACAAAATGACAGTGTTCATCAGCATAGATTTACAGAAGAGGCACCAACAACACACAGCAAATGCCATTTTTAAAATCAGTATGATGTCTGTTAATTAAATAGCTTTCTAATAACGCCTGCCTTATATTTCTGCTTTAGAAAACAAAAAAACACTTTTTACAGTTTTCTGGCGACTCTCTTTAACCCCTTCTGTGCCGGGGACGTAGTGGTTACGTCCCGCGGCACAGTGCTGCTGTGCCGAGGACGTAACCACTACGTCCTCGGCACACAGCCCAGAGGGAGCGCTCTCGCTCCCTCTGTGTGCTTCCCTCCCACCCCCCAAAGTCGGGGATGGAAGGGGAAGCCCTTCCCCTTCCACCCCCGACCCCCCCACCCCCCCATAATGACGTCAGCGCGCGATTGCGCGCTGACTTCATTATGGGATCCTCGCCGCACAGGAAGCCATTTGCTTCCTGTGCGGCGACTAGAGAAGAGGTAAGAATCTCTTCCCGGTGGGTGGGGGGTTGGGGCTAAAGAGGCACCGGGGAAAAGGAAAGGCTTTTCCTTTTCCCTGGTGTCTCTTTGAGCATTCCTGCTGCCCGATCGCATTGCGATCGGGCAGCAGGAATGCCCACTAGACACCAGGGATTTGTTTTCTTTATTGTTTTTTACTGTTTTTGGCACGCGGGGAGCGGCCCCTTGGGCAAGGGTCGCTCCCCTTTAGGGGGGCAATTACTATGGCCATTTCGGCTACTTTTCAGCCAGATCTGCCCCCAAGGGGGGCAGAAAACACTAGATCACCAGGGATTTTTTTTTTTTTTGCATTTATGTGTTGGGGGTGCCCCCTTGGGCAAGGGGCCCCCCCCCAAGGGGGCAGAGAACTGTTGGCCTTTTCTGCCCCCCTTGGGGGCAAATCGGCTACTTTTTAGCCAGATCTGCCCCCAAGGGGGGCAGAAAACACTAGATCACCAGGGTTTTTTATTTTTATGTGTATTTATGTGGGGGGGGGGGTGCCCCCTTGGGCAAGGGGCGCCCCCCCAAGGGGGCAGAGAACTGTTGGCCTTTCCTGCCCCCCTTGGGGGCAAATCGGCCTATTTTTTTTAGGTCCATCTGCCCCCAAGGGGGGCAGAAACCACTTAGGCACCAGGGATTGTGTGTGTAGTGGATGGGGGGGGGTGCCCCCTTGGGCAAGGGTCGCTCCCCTTTGGGGGGCATGTCTTTTAGGGCCATTTCTGCCCCCCTTGAAGGCAGATCAGCCTATTATTTTTAGGCTGGTCTGCCCCCAAGGGGGGCAGAAACTACTAGAACGCCAGGGATTTTTTTTAATTTGTTTATTTTTGTGGGGGGGCGTCCCCTTGGTCACGGGGCGCCCCCCCAAGGGGGGCATTGACCTGTTGCCCATTTCTACACCCCCTGGGGGCAGATGGGCCTATTTTCTTAGGCCCACCTGCCCCCAAGGGGGGCAGAAGCCACTTAGACACCAGGGATAGTGTGTGTGTGTGTGTGTGTGTGTGTGTGTGTTAGTGGATGGGTGGGGCCTTGGGCAAGGGTCGCCCCCCACTTTGGGGGCACATGTACCCAGGCCATTTCTGCACCCCTTGGAGACAGATCAGCCTTTTATTTTTAGGCTGGTCTGCCCCCAAGGGGGGCAGAAACTACTAGAACGCCAGGGATTTTTTTTTATTTGTTTATTTTTGTGGGGGGGCGTCCCCTTGGTCACGGGGTGCCCCCCCAAGGGGGGCATTGACCTGTTGCCCATTTCTACACCCCCTGGGGGCAGATGGGCCTATTTTCTTAGGCCCACCTGCCCCCAAGGGGGGCAGAAGCCACTTAGACACCAGGGATAGTGTGTGTGTGTGTGTGTTAGTGGATGGGTGGGGCCTTGGGCAAGGGTCGCCCCCCACTTTGGGGGCACATGTACCCAGGCCATTTCTGCACCCCTTGGAGACAGATCAGCCTATTATTTTTAGGCTGGTCTGCCCCCAAGGGGGGCAGAAACTACTAGAACGCCAGGGATTTTTTTAAATTTGTTTATTTTTGTGGGGGGGCGTCCCCTTGGTCACGGGGCGCCCCCCCAAGGGGGGCATTGACCTGTTGCCCATTTCTACACCCCCTGGGGGCAGATGGGCCTATTTTCTTAGGCCCATCTGCCCCCAAGGGGGGCAGAAGCCACTTAGACACCAGGGATAGTGTGTGTGTGTGTGTGTTAGTGGATGGGTGGGGCCTTGGGCAAGGGTCGCCCCCCACTTTGGGGGCACATGTACCCAGGCCATTTCTGCACCCCTTGGAGACAGATCAGCCTATTATTTTTAGGCTGGTCTGCCCCCAAGGGGGGCAGAAACTACTAGAACGCCAGGGATTTTTTTTTATTTGTTTATTTTTGTGGTGGGGCGTCCCCTTGGTCACGGGGCGCCCCCCCAAGGGGGGCATTGACCTGTTGCCCATTTCTACACCCCCTGGGGGCAGATGGGCCTATTTTCTTAGGCCCACCTGCCCCCAAGGGGGGCAGAAGCCACTTAGACACCAGGGATAGTGTGTGCGTGTGTGTGTGTTAGTGGATGGGTGGGGCCTTGGGCAAGGGTCGCCCCCCACTTTGGGGGCACATGTACCCAGGCCATTTCTGCACCCCTTGGAGACAGATCAGCCTATTATTTTTAGGCTGGTCTGCCCCCAAGGGGGGCAGAAACTACTAGAACTCCAGGGATTTTTTTTTATTTGTTTATTTTTGTGGGGGGGCGTCCCCTTGGTCACGGGGCGCCCCCCCAAGGGGGGCATTGACCTGTTGCCCATTTCTACACCCCCTGGGGGCAGATGGGCCTATTTTCTTAGGCCCACCTGCCCCCAAGGGGGGCAGAAGCCACTTAGGCACCAGGGATAGTGTTGTGTGTGGTTTTTTTTTTTTTTTTTGTTGCTTTTTTTTTGAGGGCTGTCCCCTTTGGCAAGGGTCGCTCTCCACGGGGACACACTACTAAAGGTATTTTCTGGCTTCCTTGGGGTAGACAGGTCTATTTTATTAGTAGGCCCATCTGCCCCATGGCAGAATCCACTTAGGCACCAATTTCTAAATGTTTGATGGTGGGGTGTTTGTCAACTGAAGAAGTCTTTGCATTTGTGATAAAAAATGTTTTCCTCCTTTTTGTTCTAGTTCAAAGCTTTTGCTTTATTTGCTGTGGCTCCTTGCGGTTTTGGCGGTGGTTGACCTGCAGTTTGCACAGTTGCATGTTTTAGGTAAGTAAAAACAATTTACTCCAAAGGAGTATTGTTGCCATGCATGAATGACATGTTTGTAGGGGGTGTACTAAATGCAGGATTGTGTGTGAAATTGTCCTTAGGTTTGTGCACAATGATATTTGTTTTGTCTTATTTCTAATTTGCCTTTCTTTCTTTATTTTTAGTGGGATATCATTGGTGATTGCTGTGTAGTTGCTGGTGAATCAAGCTTTTTCAGGCAAGTGAGCGGTATAGTTTTTGAGTTTATAACTCTTACTAACAAAGCTACACTTTGTCACTTGTCTTACACAGTGCTGGTTGTTGGTGGTGAATTTGTCCAGTTAATTTTAGCAGGAGATATCATGGCTAGCCGCAGGATGACCGCTCAGCAGGTGGTTGGTATGCTTTTTGAGTCACAGTCTGATCATGACTATGAGACAGACTCTGCATCTGAGGCAGAGGAGGAAGTCAGAGATTCTGGCAGTGATGTTTCTCTTGGAGGGGAACCTTCTGATGATGAAGCCACACTCAGTGCAGATGAAGGGCCTGTTGTAGAGGAGGACATTGATGTGCCAATAGTGCAGCAACCTGGGGCTGAAAGGTTTCCCGTTATAAGACCTGATGTCTGGGTTGCCCCAAACATGCAGCAGCCAGAGTTGCCTGCCTTTACTGGTCTCCCGGGGTGTAACGCCAATACAGAGAACTTTATGCCTATCAATTTCTTTGAGTTATTCATGGATGATGTGTTTTTGGAAGAGATTGTTGAGCAGACTAATTTGTATGCGGAGCAGCATTTGAGGGACAACACTGCTAGACTTAGGCCACACTCTAGAGCTGCCCAGTGGATTCCCACTAATTTGGAGGAGTTAAAAAAGTTTTGGGGTTTGACTTTTTTGATGGGGTTGATAAGGAAGCCGTCACTGGCTTCTTATTGGTCTACTAGTCCCTTGATGGCAACAGCTATATTTCCAGCGACCATGAGTCGTAATCGGTATTTGCTTCTTCTTAGGATGCTGCATTTTGTTGACAATGCATTAGCCTTGCCACGAGATCACCCAGATTCTGACCGTCTTTTTAAGATTAGGCCTGTCCTTGATCATTTTGTAGATCGGTTTTCGGAGGTCTATGTTCCAGGCAAAGAGTTAAGTGTGGACGAGTCTTTGGTCCTCTTCAAGGGTCGTTTGGTTTTTAGGCAGTACATTCCTAGCAAAAGGGCACGATATGGAATTAAATTGTATATGCTGTCTGAAAGTAGGACAGGATATGTGTATAGTTTCCGTGTGTACACTGGTAGGGATTCCAATATTGACCCCCCTGGTTGTCCTCCCACTTTTGGAGTTACTGAGAAAATTGTGTGGGATCTTGGTAGACGACTGTTCAACAAAGGTCACCATTTGTATGTAGATAACTTCTACACTGGTGTGCAATTGTGCAAGGAATTGTTTAGAGTGGACACAGTTGCTTGTGGCACAATCCGTTCTAACCGGAAAGGCTATCCAAGGGAGCTTGTCTGTAAAAAACTTGAGAGAGGACAGTGCTGTGCCTTGCGGAACGAGGAGCTGCTAGCTTTGAAATTTTCAGATAAGAGGGATGTCTACATGCTAAGTACCATCCATGATGAGAGTACTTCCCCTGTGACTGTTTGGGGCCAGGTTGCTGAAGTGCGCAAACCTGTGTGCATTTTAGATTATAATAAGCACATGGGAGGTGTAGATAGAGTTGACCAGAGGTTGGAACCTTATACTGCTATTCGTAAGTCTTACGTTTGGTATAAGAAGTTAGCACTTCACCTCTTCCACTTAGCAACCTTCAATGCTTTTATTGTGTTTAGGGATAGGTCTCCAGAGTCAAAGATGACATTTGTGAAATTTCAGGAGTCAGTGATAGAGAGCCTTATTGTGGTGGAACAGGCCAGAGTTCCTAGAGAAGCAGTGGTGGAGGATGTGGCTAGATTGAAAGATCGCCACTTTGCTGAGCACATTCCTCCCACACCCAAAAAAGACTTTCCAGCTAAGAAATGTAGAGTGTGTTTTCGAAGAGGTATCCGGAGGGAGTCTCGAATGTACTGCCCGGATTGTCCTTCAAAGCCTGGGCTGTGTGTCGGTGCTTGTTTTAAGAATTACCACACCCAGAAGAATTTCTGGGAACAACCATGAGTGTAAACTCATGTCTGTTTTGTATTTTCATGTGTTTAGTTTCATGGTTAGCATTTCTGTCATGTTCTTAGTTAGAGCGTTTGTATTTGTAGTTTTGTAATTCTTTCTACTTAGTTAGGGGTTCCTCTGTTAAAAATTTTTTAAAAAAATGATGCCATTGTGGGTGGAGTGGGGCTTGGCTGAGATATTGACTTGCTGTTGGCTACTGCAACACACTGCCAGCCAAACACCAGTCCACACACTCCCATCAGCTGGTGTGATTGTTGTATCAGGCACGTGGGCGTATGTAAGTGATGGGCCCTTGAGTGGCGCTGTCTGTCGATGTGAGTGTTGTAATGTGCTGGGCCCGTGGCTGGCGGTGTGAATGGCCTTGTGTGTGTCATGTATGAAAGTTGTGTGAATGGACTGTAAAGCGGTTGGTGCCTTGTCGCGGCTTTACAGCTCACGAGCTGTGAGTCATTGGGTCAGTTTTTTGCCTTTCAGTTACTAACAGTGCATTTCATTTTTGTGAAAGCTCTTGTTAGTAAAATTTGATCCACTGAACCATCACTCACCCTCGTGCCAAATCCAACCAGTATGTGTGGTAAAAATGACAAAACCTGCTCCGCTGTAATCAGGCGTCGCAGCACACCTGTGACACGCTAGGTGCCTCAGGTGGGACCCCGATGATGAAGCATGCCACCAACTTGGTTGGTGGGTGAGGGGTCTTTTTCACATAACCTAACTGTGTTTCTTTTCAAAATTTTAGTGTTTGGCACATCACGGACGTATGTGGGCACATCAAAACGATATATTACAAAACTACCTGTGTTTGGGGGGGAGAGGGCACCTATGTTTTTGGTCCTGTGTGCGGCCTTCATCTAGGGAAACCTACCAAACCCAGACATTTTATAAAACTAGACACCCCAAGGAGTCCAGGGAGGTGTGGCTTGCGTGGATCCCCCAACATTTTCTTACCCAGACTCCTCTGTAAACCTCAATGTGCTTAAAAAAAAGCATATTTTTCTGACTTTTCTTCGTAGGATCACCACTCCAGCACAAAATTCCTACTCCCCAGTGTTCCCCTCAGCCTCCCAAGTAAAATGACACCTCACTTATGTGGGTCCCCAAAGCAGAGTCAGTCTAAAGATGTATAAAAGAATATGTCCTTATAAACTTGCTGTGCTATCCCCTCTATCTCTACAAGTTTTGGGTCTTATTCTGTTGCAGGCACCTGGCCCACCCACACAAGTGAGGTATCATTTTTATCGGGAGACTTGGGGGAACGCTGGGGGGAAGGAAATTTGTGGCTCCACTCAGATTCCAAAACTTTCTGTCACCGAAATGTGTGGAGAATGTGTTTTTTTAGACAGAATTTGAGGTTTGCAAAGGATTCTGGGTAACATAACCTGGTCCGAGCCACACAAGTCACCCCATCTTGGATTCCCCTAGGTCTCTAGTTTTCAGAAATGCACAGGTTTGGTAGGTTACCCTAGGTGCCGGCTGAGCTAGAGGCCAAAATCTACAGGTAGGCACTGTTTTCAATGAAAAAATGTGATGTGTCCACGTTGCGCTTTGGGGCGTTTCCTGTCGCGGGCGCTAGGCCTACCCACACAAGTGAGGTATAATTTTTATCGGGAGACGTGGGGGAACGCTGGGTGGAAGGAAATTCGTGGCTCCTCTCAGATTCCAGAACTTTCTGCCACAGAAATGTGAGGAACATGTGTTTTTTTAGCCACATTTTGAGGTTTGCAAAGGATTCTGGGTAACAGAACCTGGTCCGAGCCACACAAGTCACCCCATCTTGGATTCCCCTAGGTCTCTAGTTTTCAGAAATGCACAGGTTTGGTAGGTTTCCCTAGGTGGCGGCTGAGCTACAGGCCAAAATCTACAGGTAGGCACTTTGCAAAAAACACCTCTGTTTTCCTTCACCAATTTGGCTGTGTCCACGTTGCGCTTTGGGGCGTTTCCTGTCGCGGGCGCTAGGCCTACCCACACAAGTGAGGTATCATTTTTATCGGGAGACGTGGGGGAACGCTGGGTGGAAGGAAATTCGTGGCTCCTCTCAGATTCCAGAACTTTCTGCCACAGAAATGTGAGGAACATGTGTTTTTTTAGCCAAATTTTGAGGTTTGCAAAGGATTCTGGGTAACAGAACCTGGTCCGAGCCACACAAGTCACCCCATCTTGGATTCCCCTAGGTCTCTAGTTTTCAGAAATGCACAGGTTTGGTAGGTTTCCCTATGTGGCGGCTGAGCTACAGGCCAAAATCTACAGGTAGGCACTTTGCAAAAAACACCTCTGTTTTCCTTCACCAATTTGGCTGTGTCCACGTTGCGCTTTGGGGCGTTTCCTGTCGCGGGCGCTAGGCCTACCCACACAAGTGAGGTATCATTTTTATCGGGAGACGTGGGGGAACGCTGGGTGGAAGGAAATTCGTGGCTCCTCTCAGATTCCAGAACTTTCTGCCACAGAAATGTGAGGAACATGTGTTTTTTTAGCCACATTTTGAGGTTTGCAAAGGATTCTGGGTAACAGAACCTGGTCCGAGCCACACAAGTCACCCCATCTTAGATTCCCCTAGGTCTCTAGTTTTCAGAAATGCACAGGTTTGGTAGGTTTCCCTAGGTGGCGGCTGAGCTACAGGCCAAAATCTATAGGTAGGCACTTTGCAAAAAACACCTCTGTTTTCCTTCACCAATTTGGCTGTGTCCACGTTGCGCTTTGGGGCGTTTCCTGTCGCGGGCGCTAGGCCTACCCACACAAGTGAGGTATCATTTTTATCGGGAGACGTGGGGGAACGCTGGGTGGAAGGAAATTCGTGGCTCCTCTCAGATTCCAGAACTTTCTGCCACAGAAATGTGAGGAACATGTGTTTTTTTAGCCACATTTTGAGGTTTGCAAAGGATTCTGGGTAACAGAACCTGGTCCGAGCCACACAAGTCACCCCATCTTGGATTCCCCTAGGTCTCTAGTTTTCAGAAATGCACAGGTTTGGTAGGTTTCCCTAGGTGGCGGCTGAGCTACAGGCCAAAATCTATAGGTAGGCACTTTGCAAAAAACACCTCTGTTTTCCTTCACCAATTTGGCTGTGTCCACGTTGCGCTTTGGGGCGTTTCCTGTCGCGGGCGCTAGGCCTACCCACACAAGTGAGGTATCATTTTTATCGGGAGACGTGGGGGAACGCTGGGTGGAAGGAAATTCGTGGCTCCTCTCAGATTCCAGAACTTTCTGCCACAGAAATGTGAGGAACATGTGTTTTTTTAGCCACATTTTGAGGTTTGCAAAGGATTCTGGGTAACAGAACCTGGTCCGAGCCACACAAGTCACCCCATCTTGGATTCCCCTAGGTCTCTAGTTTTCAGAAATGCACAGGTTTGGTAGGTTTCCCTAGGTGGCGGCTGAGCTACAGGCCAAAATCTACAGGTAGGCACTTTGCAAAAAACACCTCTGTTTTCCTTCACCAATTTGGCTGTGTCCACGTTGCGCTTTGGGGCGTTTCCTGTCGCGGGCGCTAGGCCTACCCACACAAGTGAGGTATCATTTTTATCGGGAGACGTGGGGGAACGCTGGGTGGAAGGAAATTCGTGGCTCCTCTCAGATTCCAGAACTTTCTGCCACAGAAATATGAGGAACATGTGTTTTTTTAGCCACATTTTGAGGTTTGCAAAGGATTCTGGGTAACAGAACCTGGTCCGAGCCACACAAGTCACCCCACCTTGGATTCCCCTAGGTCTCTAGTTTTCAGAAATGCACAGGTTTGGTAGGTTTCCCTAGGTGGCGGCTGAGCTACAGGCCAAAATCTACAGGTAGGCACTTTGCAAAAAACACCTCTGTTTTCCTTCACCAATTTGGCTGTGTCCACGTTGCGCTTGGGGGCGTTTCCTGTCGCGGGCGCTAGGCCTACCCACACAAGTGAGGTATCATTTTTATCGGGAGACGTGGGGGAACGCTGGGTGGAAGGAAATTCGTGGCTCCTCTCAGATTCCAGAACTTTCTGCCACAGAAATGTGAGGAACATGTTTTTTTTTAGCCACATTTTGAGGTTTGCAAAGGATTCTGGGTAACAGAACCTGGTCCGAGCCACACAAGTCACCCCATCTTGGATTCCCCTAGGTGTCTAGTTTTCAGAAATGCACAGGTTTGGTAGGTTTCCCTAGGTGGCGGCTGAGCTACAGGCCAAAATCTACAGGTAGGCACTTTGCAAAAAAACACCTCTGTTTTCCTTCACCAATTTGGCTGTGTCCACGTTGCGCTTTGGGGCGTTTCCTGTCGCGGGCGCTAGGCCTACCCACACAAGTGAGGTATTATTTTTATCGGGAGACGTGGGGGAACGCTGAATGGAAGGAAATTCGTGGCTCCTCTCAGATTCCAGAACTTTCTGCCACAGAAATGTGAGGAACATGTGTTTTTTTAGCCACATTTTGAGGTTTGCAAAGGATTCTGGGTAACAGAACCTGGTCCGAGCCACACAAGTCACCCCATCTTGGATTCCCCTAGGTCTCTAGTTTTCAGAAATGCACAGGTTTGGTAGGTTTCCCTAGGTGGCGGCTGAGCTACAGGCCAAAATCTACAGGTAGGCACTTTGCAAAAAACACCTCTGTTTTCCTTCACCAATTTGGCTGTGTCCACGTTGCGCTTTGGGGCGTTTCCTGTCGCGGGCGCTAGGCCTACCCACACAAGTGAGGTATCATTTTTATCGGGAGACGTGGGGGAACACTGGGTGGAAGGAAATTTGTGGCTCCTCTCAGATTCCAGAACTTTCTGCCACAGAAATGTGAGGAACATGTGTTTTTTTAGCCACATTTTGAGGTTTGCAAAGGATTCTGGGTAACAGAACCTGGTCCGAGCCACACAAGTCACCCCATCTTGGATTCCCCTAGGTCTCTAGTTTTCAGAAATGCACAGGTTTGGTAGGTTTCCCTAGGTGGCGGCTGAGCTACAGGCCAAAATCTACAGGTAGGCACTTTGCAAAAAACACCTCTGTTTTCCTTCACCAATTTGGCTGTGTCCACGTTGCGCTTTGGGGCGTTTCCTGTCGCGGGCGCTAGGCCTACCCACACAAGTGAGGTATCATTTTTATCGGGAGACGTGGGGGAACGCTGGGTGGAAGGAAATTCGTGGCTCCTCTCAGATTCCAGAACTTTCTGCCACAGAAATGTGAGGAACATGTGTTTTTTTAGCCACATTTTGAGGTTTGCAAAGGATTCTGGGTAACAGAACCTGGTCCGAGCCACACAAGTCACCCCATCTTGGATTCCCCTAGGTCTCTAGTTTTCAGAAATGCACAGGTTTGGTAGGTTTCCCTAGGTGGCGGCTGAGCTACAGGCCAAAATCTACAGGTAGGCACTTTGCAAAAAACACCTCTGTTTTCCTTCACCAATTTGGCTGTGTCCACGTTGCGCTTTGGGGCGTTTCCTGTCGCGGGCGCTAGGCCTACCCACACAAGTGAGGTATCATTTTTATCGGGAGACGTGGGGGAACGCTGGGTGGAAGGAAATTCGTGGCTCCTCTCAGATTCCAGAACTTTCTGCCACAGAAATGTGAGGAACATGTGTTTTTTTAGCCACATTTTGAGGTTTGCAAAGGATTCTGGGTAACAGAACCTGGTCCGACCCACACAAGTCACCCCATCTTGGATTCCCCTAGGTCTCTAGTTTTCAGAAATGCACAGGTTTGGTAGGTTTCCCTAGGTGGCGGCTGAGCTACAGGCCAAAATCTACAGGTAGGCACTTTGCAAAAAACACCTCTGTTTTCCTTCACCAATTTGGCTGTGTCCACGTTGCGCTTTGGGGCGTTTCCTGTCGCGGGCGCTAGGCCTACCCACACAAGTGAGGTATCATTTTTATCGGGAGACGTGGGGGAACGCTGGGTGGAAGGAAATTCGTGGCTCCTCTCAGATTCCAGAACTTTCTGCCACAGAAATGTGAGGAACATGTGTTTTTTTAGCCACATTTTGAGGTTTGCAAAGGATTCTGGGTAACAGAACCTGGTCCGAGCCACACAAGTCACCCCATCTTGGATTCCCCTAGGTCTCTAGTTTTCAGAAATGCACAGGTTTGGTAGGTTTCCCTAGGTGGCGGCTGAGCTACAGGCCAAAATCTACAGGTAGGCACTTTGCAAAAAACACCTCTGTTTTCCTTCACCAATTTGGCTGTGTCCACGTTGCGCTTTGGGGCGTTTCCTGTCGCGGGCGCTAGGCCTACCCACACAAGTGAGGTATCATTTTTATCGGGAGACGTGGGGGAACGCTGGGTGGAAGGAAATTCATGGCTCCTCTCAGATTCCAGACCTTTCTGCCACAGAAATGTGAGGAACATGTGTTTTTTTAGCCACATTTTGAGGTTTGCAAAGGATTCTGGGTAACAGAACCTGGTCCGAGCCACACAAGTCACCCCATCTTGGATTCCCCTAGGTCTCTAGTTTTCAGAAATGCACAGGTTTGGTAGGTTTCCCTAGGTGGCGGCTGAGCTACAGGCCAAAATCTACAGGTAGGCACTTTGCAAAAACACCTCTGTTTTCCTTCACCAATTTGGCTGTGTCCACGTTGCGCTTTGGGGCGTTTCCTGTCGCGGGCGCTAGGCCTACCCACACAAGTGAGGTATCATTTTTATCAGGAGACGTGGGGGAACGCTGGGTGGAAGGAAATTCGTGGCTCCTCTCAGATTCCAGAACTTTCTGCCACAGAAATGTGAGGAACATGTGTTTTTTTAGCCACATTTTGAGGTTTGCAAAGGATTCTGGGTAACAGAACCTGGTCCGAGCCACACAAGTCACCCCATCTTGGATTCCCCTAGGTCTCTAGTTTTCAGAAATGCACAGGTTTGGTAGGTTTCCCTAGGTGGCGGCTGAGCTACAGGCCAAAATCTACAGGTAGGCACTTTGCAAAAAACACCTCTGTTTTCCTTCACCAATTTGGCTGTGTCCACGTTGCGCTTTGGGGCGTTTCCTGTCGCGGGCGCTAGGCCTACCCACACAAGTGAGGTATCATTTTTATCGGGAGACGTGGGGGAACGCTGGGTTGAAGGAAATTCGTGGCTCCTCTCAGATTCCAGAACTCTCTGCCACAGAAATGTGAGGAACATGTGTTTTTTTAGCCAAATTTTGAGGTTTGCAAAGGATTCTGGGTAACAGAACCTGGTCCGAGCCACACAAGTCACCCCACCTTGGATTGCCCTAGGTCTCTAGTTTTCAGAAATGCACAGGTTTGGTAGGTTTCCCTAGGTGGCGGCTGAGCTACAGGCCAAAATCTACAGGTAGGCACTTTGCAAAAAACACCTCTGTTTTCCTTCACCAATTTGGCTGTGTCCACGTTGCGCTTTGGGGCGTTTCCTGTCGCGGGCGCTAGGCCTACCCACACAAGTGAGGTATCATTTTTATCGGGAGACGTGGGGGAACGCTGGGTGGAAGGAAATTCGTGGCTCCTCTCAGATTCCAGAACTTTCTGCCACAGAAATGTGAGGAACATGTGTTTTTTTAGCCACATTTTGAGGTTTGCAAAGGATTCTGGGTAACAGAACCTGGTCCGACCCACACAAGTCACCCCATCTTGGATTCCCCTAGGTCTCTAGTTTTCAGAAATGCACAGGTTTGGTAGGTTTCCCTAGGTGGCGGCTGAGCTACAGGCCAAAATCTACAGGTAGGCACTTTGCAAAAAACACCTCTGTTTTCCTTCACCAATTTGGCTGTGTCCACGTTGCGCTTTGGGGCGTTTCCTGTCGCGGGCGCTAGGCCTACCCACACAAGTGAGGTATCATTTTTATCGGGAGACGTGGGGGAACGCTGGGTGGAAGGAAATTCGTGGCTCCTCTCAGATTCCAGAACTTTCTGCCACAGAAATGTGAGGAACATGTGTTTTTTTAGCCACATTTTGAGGTTTGCAAAGGATTCTGGGTAACAGAACCTGGTCCGAGCCACACAAGTCACCCCATCTTGGATTCCCCTAGGTCTCTAGTTTTCAGAAATGCACAGGTTTGGTAGGTTTCCCTAGGTGGCGGCTGAGCTACAGGCCAAAATCTACAGGTAGGCACTTTGCAAAAAACACCTCTGTTTTCCTTCACCAATTTGGCTGTGTCCACGTTGCGCTTTGGGGCGTTTCCTGTCGCGGGCGCTAGGCCTACCCACACAAGTGAGGTATCATTTTTATCGGGAGACGTGGGGGAACGCTGGGTGGAAGGAAATTCATGGCTCCTCTCAGATTCCAGACCTTTCTGCCACAGAAATGTGAGGAACATGTGTTTTTTTAGCCACATTTTGAGGTTTGCAAAGGATTCTGGGTAACAGAACCTGGTCCGAGCCACACAAGTCACCCCATCTTGGATTCCCCTAGGTCTCTAGTTTTCAGAAATGCACAGGTTTGGTAGGTTTCCCTAGGTGGCGGCTGAGCTACAGGCCAAAATCTACAGGTAGGCACTTTGCAAAAACACCTCTGTTTTCCTTCACCAATTTGGCTGTGTCCACGTTGCGCTTTGGGGCGTTTCCTGTCGCGGGCGCTAGGCCTACCCACACAAGTGAGGTATCATTTTTATCAGGAGACGTGGGGGAACGCTGGGTGGAAGGAAATTCGTGGCTCCTCTCAGATTCCAGAACTTTCTGCCACAGAAATGTGAGGAACATGTGTTTTTTTAGCCACATTTTGAGGTTTGCAAAGGATTCTGGGTAACAGAACCTGGTCCGAGCCACACAAGTCACCCCATCTTGGATTCCCCTAGGTCTCTAGTTTTCAGAAATGCACAGGTTTGGTAGGTTTCCCTAGGTGGCGGCTGAGCTACAGGCCAAAATCTACAGGTAGGCACTTTGCAAAAAACACCTCTGTTTTCCTTCACCAATTTGGCTGTGTCCACGTTGCGCTTTGGGGCGTTTCCTGTCGCGGGCGCTAGGCCTACCCACACAAGTGAGGTATCATTTTTATCGGGAGACGTGGGGGAACGCTGGGTTGAAGGAAATTCGTGGCTCCTCTCAGATTCCAGAACTCTCTGCCACAGAAATGTGAGGAACATGTGTTTTTTTAGCCAAATTTTGAGGTTTGCAAAGGATTCTGGGTAACAGAACCTGGTCCGAGCCACACAAGTCACCCCACCTTGGATTCCCCTAGGTCTCTAGTTTTCAGAAATGCACAGGTTTGGTAGGTTTCCCTAGGTGGCGGCTGAGCTACAGGCCAAAATCTACAGGTAGGCACTTTGCAAAAAACACCTCTGTTTTCCTTCACCAATTTGGCTGTGTCCACGTTGCGCTTGGGGGCGTTTCCTGTCGCGGGCGCTAGGCCTACCCACACAAGTGAGGTATCATTTTTATCGGGAGACGTGGGGGAACGCTGGGTGGAAGGAAATTCGTGGCTCCTCTCAGATTCCAGAACTTTCTGCCACAGAAATGTGAGGAACATGTGTTTTTTTAGCCACATTTTGAGGTTTGCAAAGGATTCTGGGTAACAGAACCTGGTCCGAGCCACACAAGTCACCCCACCTTGGATTCCCCTAGGTCTCTAGTTTTCAGAAATGCACAGGTTTGGTAGGTTTCCCTAGGTGGCGGCTGAGCTACAGGCCAAAATCTACAGGTAGGCACTTTGCAAAAAACACCTCTGTTTTCCTTCACCAATTTGGCTGTGTCCACGTTGCGCTTGGGGGCGTTTCCTGTCGCGGGCGCTAGGCCTACCCACACAAGTGAGGTATCATTTTTATCGGGAGACGTGGGGGAACGCTGGGTGGAAGGAAATTCGTGGCTCCTCTCAGATTCCAGAACTTTCTGCCACAGAAATGTGAGGAACATGTTTTTTTTTAGCCACATTTTGAGGTTTGCAAAGGATTCTGGGTAACAGAACCTGGTCCGAGCCACACAAGTCACCCCATCTTGGATTCCCCTAGGTGTCTAGTTTTCAGAAATGCACAGGTTTGGTAGGTTTCCCTAGGTGGCGGCTGAGCTACAGGCCAAAATCTACAGGTAGGCACTTTGCAAAAAAACACCTCTGTTTTCCTTCACCAATTTGGCTGTGTCCACGTTGCGCTTTGGGGCGTTTCCTGTCGCGGGCGCTAGGCCTACCCACACAAGTGAGGTATTATTTTTATCGGGAGACGTGGGGGAACGCTGAATGGAAGGAAATTCGTGGCTCCTCTCAGATTCCAGAACTTTCTGCCACAGAAATGTGAGGAACATGTGTTTTTTTAGCCACATTTTGAGGTTTGCAAAGGATTCTGGGTAACAGAACCTGGTCCGAGCCACACAAGTCACCCCATCTTGGATTCCCCTAGGTCTCTAGTTTTCAGAAATGCACAGGTTTGGTAGGTTTCCCTAGGTGGCGGCTGAGCTACAGGCCAAAATCTACAGGTAGGCACTTTGCAAAAAACACCTCTGTTTTCCTTCACCAATTTGGCTGTGTCCACGTTGCGCTTTGGGGCGTTTCCTGTCGCGGGCGCTAGGCCTACCCACACAAGTGAGGTATCATTTTTATCGGGAGACGTGGGGGAACACTGGGTGGAAGGAAATTTGTGGCTCCTCTCAGATTCCAGAACTTTCTGCCACAGAAATGTGAGGAACATGTGTTTTTTTAGCCACATTTTGAGGTTTGCAAAGGATTCTGGGTAACAGAACCTGGTCCGAGCCACACAAGTCACCCCATCTTGGATTCCCCTAGGTCTCTAGTTTTCAGAAATGCACAGGTTTGGTAGGTTTCCCTAGGTGGCGGCTGAGCTACAGGCCAAAATCTACAGGTAGGCACTTTGCAAAAAACACCTCTGTTTTCCTTCACCAATTTGGCTGTGTCCACGTTGCGCTTTGGGGCGTTTCCTGTCGCGGGCGCTAGGCCTACCCACACAAGTGAGGTATCATTTTTATCGGGAGACGTGGGGGAACGCTGGGTGGAAGGAAATTCGTGGCTCCTCTCAGATTCCAGAACTTTCTGCCACAGAAATGTGAGGAACATGTGTTTTTTTAGCCACATTTTGAGGTTTGCAAAGGATACTGGGTAACAGAACCTGGTCCGAGCCACACAAGTCACCCCATCTTGGATTCCCCTAGGTCTCTAGTTTTCAGAAATGCACAGGTTTGGTAGGTTTCCCTAGGTGGCGGCTGAGCTACAGGCCAAAATCTACAGGTAGGCACTTTGCAAAAAACACCTCTGTTTTCCTTCACCAATTTGGCTGTGTCCACGTTGCGCTTTGGGGCGTTTCCTGTCGCGGGCGCTAGGCCTACCCACACAAGTGAGGTATCATTTTTATCGGGAGACGTGGGGGAACGCTGGGTGGAAGGAAATTCGTGGCTCCTCTCAGATTCCAGAACTTTCTGCCACAGAAATGTGAGGAACATGTGTTTTTTTAGCCACATTTTGAGGTTTGCAAAGGATTCTGGGTAACAGAACCTGGTCCGACCCACACAAGTCACCCCATCTTGGATTCCCCTAGGTCTCTAGTTTTCAGAAATGCACAGGTTTGGTAGGTTTCCCTAGGTGGCGGCTGAGCTACAGGCCAAAATCTACAGGTAGGCACTTTGCAAAAAACACCTCTGTTTTCCTTCACCAATTTGGCTGTGTCCACGTTGCGCTTTGGGGCGTTTCCTGTCGCGGGCGCTAGGCCTACCCACACAAGTGAGGTATCATTTTTATCGGGAGACGTGGGGGAACGCTGGGTGGAAGGAAATTCGTGGCTCCTCTCAGATTCCAGAACTTTCTGCCACAGAAATGTGAGGAACATGTGTTTTTTTAGCCACATTTTGAGGTTTGCAAAGGATTCTGGGTAACAGAACCTGGTCCGAGCCACACAAGTCACCCCATCTTGGATTCCCCTAGGTCTCTAGTTTTCAGAAATGCACAGGTTTGGTAGGTTTCCCTAGGTGGCGGCTGAGCTACAGGCCAAAATCTACAGGTAGGCACTTTGCAAAAAACACCTCTGTTTTCCTTCACCAATTTGGCTGTGTCCACGTTGCGCTTTGGGGCGTTTCCTGTCGCGGGCGCTAGGCCTACCCACACAAGTGAGGTATCATTTTTATCGGGAGACGTGGGGGAACGCTGGGTGGAAGGAAATTCATGGCTCCTCTCAGATTCCAGACCTTTCTGCCACAGAAATGTGAGGAACATGTGTTTTTTTAGCCACATTTTGAGGTTTGCAAAGGATTCTGGGTAACAGAACCTGGTCCGAGCCACACAAGTCACCCCATCTTGGATTCCCCTAGGTCTCTAGTTTTCAGAAATGCACAGGTTTGGTAGGTTTCCCTAGGTGGCGGCTGAGCTACAGGCCAAAATCTACAGGTAGGCACTTTGCAAAAACACCTCTGTTTTCCTTCACCAATTTGGCCGTGTCCACGTTGCGCTTTGGGGCGTTTCCTGTCGCGGGCGCTAGGCCTACCCACACAAGTGAGGTATCATTTTTATCAGGAGACGTGGGGGAACGCTGGGTGGAAGGAAATTCGTGGCTCCTCTCAGATTCCAGAACTTTCTGCCACAGAAATGTGAGGAACATGTGTTTTTTTAGCCACATTTTGAGGTTTGCAAAGGATTCTGGGTAACAGAACCTGGTCCGAGCCACACAAGTCACCCCATCTTGGATTCCCCTAGGTCTCTAGTTTTCAGAAATGCACAGGTTTGGTAGGTTTCCCTAGGTGGCGGCTGAGCTACAGGCCAAAATCTACAGGTAGGCACTTTGCAAAAAACACCTCTGTTTTCCTTCACCAATTTGGCTGTGTCCACGTTGCGCTTTGGGGCGTTTCCTGTCGCGGGCGCTAGGCCTACCCACACAAGTGAGGTATCATTTTTATCGGGAGACGTGGGGGAACGCTGGGTTGAAGGAAATTCGTGGCTCCTCTCAGATTCCAGAACTCTCTGCCACAGAAATGTGAGGAACATGTGTTTTTTTAGCCAAATTTTGAGGTTTGCAAAGGATTCTGGGTAACAGAACCTGGTCCGAGCCACACAAGTCACCCCATCTTGGATTCCCCTAGGTCTCTAGTTTTCAGAAATGCACAGGTTTGGTAGGTTTCCCTAGGTGGCGGCTGAGCTACAGGCCAAAATCTACAGGTAGGCACTTTGCAAAAAACACCTCTGTTTTCCTTCACCAATTTGGCTGTGTCCACGTTGCGCTTTGGGGCGTTTCCTGTCGCGGGCGCTAGGCCTACCCACACAAGTGAGGTATCATTTTTATCGGGAGACGTGGGGGAACGCTGGGTGGAAGGAAATTCGTGGCTCCTCTCAGATTCCAGAACTTTCTGCCACAGAAATGTGAGGAACATGTGTTTTTTTAGCCACATTTGGAGGTTTGCAAAGGATTCTGGGTAACAGAACCTGGTCCGAGCCACACAAGTCACCCCATCTTGGATTCCCCTAGGTCTCTAGTTTTCAGAAATGCAAAGGTTTGGTAGGTTTCCCTAGGTGGCGGCTGAGCTACAGGCCAAAATCTATAGGTAGGCACTTTGCAAAAAACACCTCTGTTTTCTGTGATGTGTCCACGTTGTGTTTTGGGGCATATCCTGTCGCGGGCGCTAGGCCTACCCACACAAGTGAGGTATCATTTTTATCGGGAGACTTGGGGGAACATAGAATAGCAAAACAAGTGTTATTGCCCCTTGTCTTTCTCTACATTTTTTCCTTCCAAATGTAAGACAGTGTGTAAAAAAGACGTCTATTTGAGAAATGCCCTGTAATTCACATGCTAGTATGGGCACCCCGGAATTCAGAGATGTGCAAATAACCACTGCTTCTCAACACCTTATCTTGTGCCCATTTTGGAAATACAAAGGTTTTCTTGACAGCTATTTTTTACTCTTTATATTTCAGCAAATGAATTGCTGTATACCCGGCATAGATTGAAAACCCACTGCAGGGTGCAGGTCATTTATTGGCTCTGAGTAGCTAGAGTTCTTGATGAACCTATAAGCCCTATATATCCCCGCAACCAGAAGAGTCCAGCAGACGTAACGGTATATTGCTTTCGAAAATCTGACATTGCTGGAAAAAGTTACAGAGTAAAACGTAGAGAAAAATTGATGTTTTTTTCACCTCAATTTCAATATTTTTCTTTTTCAGTTGTTATTTTCTGTAGGAAACCCTTGTAGGATCTACAGAAATGACCCCTTGCTGAATTCAGATTTTTGTCTACTTTTCAAAAATGTTGCGGTTTCTGGGATCCAGCGTTGGTTTCATGCCCATTTCTGTCACTGACTGGAAGGAGGCTGAAAGCACAAAAAATCGTAAAAATGGGGTATGTCCCAGTAAAATGCCAAAATTGTGTTGAAAAATTGGGTTTTCTGATTCAAGGCTGCCTGTTCCTGAAAGCTGGGAAGCTGGTGATTTTATCACCGCAAACCCTTTGTTGATGCCCTTTTCAGGGAAAAAACCACAAGCCTTCTTCTGCAGCCCATTTTCCCAATTTTTTTGAAAAAAACGAAATTTTCACTGTTTTTTGGCTAATTTCTTGGCCTCCTTCTGGGGAACCCACAAAGTCTGGGTACCTCTAGAATCCCTAGGATGTTGGAAAAAAAGGACGCAAATTTGGCGTGGGTAGCTTATGTGAACAAAAAGTTATGAGGGCCTAAGCGCGAACTGCTCCAAATAGCCAAAAAAAGGCTCGGCACAGGAGGGGGAAAAGGCCTGGCAGCGAAGGGGTTAAAAACCGGGACATGAGCTAAATTGCCCAAAATCTGCCGGGAGAGGTGGTGAAAACCCGGACTGGCCTCACAAATCCGAGACGCCTGGTCGCGCTACAGCTGGGAAGTCTGGTGTGCCTGCGTTAACGTTATGTCTTGATCGGATGTGTGTAAAGATTTCTAGTGGGGACGCCAGCGCCTCGCCTATGAAGTCTGCTTGAGAAAGGAAGACGCCGTCTCCATACAGCTCTCCCCACTGTTTGCAGCCATGGTGCCTGAGCTGCACTTTGCATAAAGACTCATGAGTGAGCGGCAGTAACGGGTGATGAGAGAGACGATTCAAAGGGGAAAAGAGGAGTGTTTGATCCATTCTGCGGCTTAACATATGCCATGCCTTCGAGGTACAGGCCACCGTGGAGTCAGTAACAGAAGGGGCACCAGAGGAGGTACCCTGAAAGGAGATTGAAAGGATGGGGACCATGAAACCCTACTCTACCGCCAGGTGGGGAAGAAACGGAGGGGTATGTATCAATGGATGGCATTGCGGACCTGAGCGCATAGATAGTACATCTTCATATCAGGGGCTTCTAATTCCCTTTGGAGAAAGGTAAGGTCAATAATTCCCCACTGAAATGCGTAGCTGTTTCCCTGCCTGTGCCAACCAAATCAACTGGATTTTCAGAGTTTGAAGAAGGAGCAAGTCAATGCAGAGGTATGTTTTTTATAAAAACGTATACGAATTTGGGCAATATCACCATTTTCATTAGGGCAATACAGCCCGCCAGAGACAGCAGGAGAGAAGTCCAGTGAGTTATGCGATCGGTGAGGGAAAAAAGTGCCATGCCATAGTTGCAGAGAATGACTTCCTCTCCATCCTGAGATATAACATCCCCCAGATATTTGAGGCCCGTCTGACACCACCGCAATGGAAATTCTGGGGTAAAGGGTTTAATAGCCAGTCTAAGAGAGAAAATCTGCAATTTTTCACAGTTTATCAGAACGCAAAAAAAACCTCTCAGAGGATAGTGTTTAGACTAAGATAGTGATCGCATACAAAAAGGGTCATGTCGTCAGCATATAAAGAAATCAAAAGATGTGACTAGGGTGTTGTACTGCGTACTTCCGCTGTTGTCTCAGCTTGGAGGCAAGGGGCTCCACTGCCAAACCAAAATCTAAGGGTATCAAAGGCAACCCTGGAGCATACCTCACATGATTTAGAAAGGAGTGGAGATCGTCCATTAACGTGTACTCTAGCAACAGGACAGGAGTAAAGGAGCACAATCCACGACAAAAAAGATCTAGGTATGAGTTGGGAGGTTTACCAGGTTTTAATAGTGTAATGATTAGGGGTTTGCACATAGAAGGAGGGAGCTGTCCCTCATGCTTCCCCTCCTGAAAGACAGAAACCAGCACCAAGAGATCAACAGAGGTCTTGTAAAAATCTTCTGGGAGCCCATCAGGTTTGGAGGAAATCCTGCGTGTCCATGTGTAGCTGGTGCCATGCATCTCGAATGCCCAGAATATTATTGGTCCCCAATTGTCACCTCGTCATAGTAGCCAGGGTATGCCCTTTATTCTCTCCCCTCCCCATATGCTCTAGCCCAACGGTACTCAAAGTACGGCCCGCGGGCCGCCAGCGGCCCCACGGACCTAGCTTGGCGGCCCGCGAGACGCACAACAACTTAGACCATGCCTGTGAATTCACCGTACGTCAGCAGCCTTTAATGTGCACATGGCCTTCATTTTACACCTCTGACGTCACGCGCTTTAAGATGTTAAAAGTACATATCTTATTTTGATAACGGTTAAACGATTCCACTGTACACCATTAATAGCTTAAACGTGCTCACACTTTACTAAATTTGCACCCCAAAAAGCCATCAAGCATTATACACACAATTGGACATTTTCGCTCACCACTTCCTGTAGCAAATATGTTTCTTTTTTTTTTTTTGGGCCTCGGCAACTACAGTTTGGAAATATAATGAAGATAAAAGTCTTCAAATAACCGGACACTGAATAATACATAATGGAAATGATCATGGTAGGTGCCTTATGACGTAGTAATGGGAGACTCAGATCACCGGGCACTTGTGACGTCACACTCGCAGCCCACAGTCACAGGGCGAATGGCACAGCAGGTGCCCCCGCCCGGCTTCTTCACCAGAGTCTGCCCCCCTACCACCAGCGCGTGCTGTCTCTCCTCACTGGAGCCATGACCCGGGGCACATCAGCTTGCACCCAGCTGCACTCTGTATAAATAAAAGGCAAAGCGGTGCTGCCATTAACTCAAGGCACACACTGACTGCTTCCACAGTGCCACTCTGGTATTACACGGAATAATGTACCCCCATTAGGAACAATCTGAGGACAGATACATCGCTTTGTTCTTCAGGGCCTGCACCGATCTTCTTTTCGTATTTTAACAGAGTTGCAGGCACTAGTCAATACATTCGTAAATCCAACATACCACACCTAATAACATTAAATGGGTAGCTTTCCGACAAAAAAAGGAAAACGCTTGTAGCCTCTTTACCAATCGTAGCGAAATCCCAGCTCTAATTGAACACTGTGAGCCTCGGCTGCGACCCATAACCATCAGGAAAGGCCCTCCCCCCACCCGATGCTTTCACAACAAACTGATTTTCAGAGTGGAGGCCCAGTGGGCGACAGAGCTGACACGCATGTACTAGTGCCATTACTGGACCCGGGAGACGGCCATTAACCGATAAACCCGATATATAAGGCATCCCACCTAACTAGGGTCTAACCTAGCCCACTATTAGTCACAATTTTGTCTACTAACCGTTCTCTCTTAACTATACCTTATAAAATCATGCAAACAGTCTCCCCATTTTGATGGCGCTGAGTGTGTTACTGGGGTAGGGGTGAGAGCAGATGGCGCTGTGTGTGTTACTGGGGTAGGGGTGGGAGCAGATGGCGCAGTGTGCAGATGGCGCTGTAAAAAGGGGGCGGGGTGGTTGTTCCCCCTCTAAGCCCCACCCCCGCTGTCACTTCAGTGCGGCCCTCGGCCGCAAACCATACTGCAATTTTGGCCCCCGAGAAAAAGTTTGTGAGTACCCATGCTCTAGCCATTGCATATTTGCCCCAGAAAATAAATTTTCTGTTAGCCACTTCATAAAATTCTGATTGTACCGTCTTGATCTGCTGAGTCACACAGGGAACAGTGATGTTGCCCATCTGGGCCTCCAACTGCTTAAGCTAGCTCTCCAAGTGGGCAAGATGATTTCACAGAGAGCACAGGGCTCCCCCTCTTTTAGTTTAGCTAGGTACAACCCTCTCACTGTGACCTTGAATGCCTTCCATATTGTACTGATCAATGGCACTGAACCAATATTTCTGGTGAAGAAATCAGAGATGTCATGCCTAAGCTCCTTTAGAAACTTGATCCATGAGCGAGTGTGGGTACAGGCACCAGTTTGTGCTGAGGGTCGGTATGGACAGGGCAAGTAGGACTAGAAAGTGGTCAGGGTGTGTACGTGCAAGATGTACAATCTTCTGTGCCCAGTTTCACCTCCTTGGAAATCAGCAAGTAATCCAGCCTAGACCAGCTCCCATGCACCACGGAGTAGAAAGTGCCTTCCCTTGCCATAGGATGATGTGTTCTCCACATCGAGCAGAGCATGCTGCTCAATATTATCTTGGAGGTGACGGGAGGCAGTGATGCGGTAGGTGGGCAGTATATTCGAGTGATCTATAACAGCAGATAGAACTATGTTGAAGTCACCGCCTCATGGTAGCAACAACGGGCCAACACATGTGACTTGGCCCCAGAGGCTATCAAAGAAAGAGGGGTCATCTATGTTCAGTCAATAGCAATTTACAATTGTAATGTAACGGGATAGTAATTTCCCCCACATGATTGTGTATCAGCCCTTTGTGTAACATAAGGATTCCTGAGGTATATACGGTACTACCTTGTGTATGACAGTTTGCACAACATAAAAACACAAGCAATCCTCAAATTATCCCCCTCCCCCAACTGATGGCCCAATCCCATCAGGGATATGTCCCCACCCCTTGAGACATCTGCAATGTGGATAACTCGTCAGTTAGCCCCAAGGAAGGGACAGAAAGAAAAGACAAAAAACAAGCACATGAATAAGGGGTAGCCTCTACGATGGAGCCAGGTAGCTGGCGGGGTCCATCCTCATCAGGGTGAGGGTGTCCGGGATAGGTATTTTCAACCTCAGTGTTCAGAGATAATGTGTTTACCAGCAGGAGCAACCAGAAGAGAATGCGGAAGCATGAACGTCAAAACTTTGATATCATAGTAGCGTTAATATACTCGGGTCACAGCTCATGGTTCCGCCCATGGGTCCGGGTCATCCCCAGATCAGCAGCTTGTGACGACTCCCCGGAAGGGACAAGGATACATGCCCTCTCATAGTCCTTGAGAGATGCCTGGACCTGAAATATGATACGTTGCAGATTGGTGAATATGTGGTCTTTGCCATTAACTGAAATCTTAAGGCACGCTGGGTAGAGCGTGGCATATGGAATATCAGCTTTGCGTAGTATTTGCTTGATTAGAACAAACGTTCGGCAGGCATCCTGAACTGCAATCATGAAATCTGGAAATAAAGATATTGTATTTCAGTCAAAGTTCAGTGTGTGTTGCTCCCTAGCCATCTGAGAGCAGTATTGCGGTCCCAAAAGTTGAGTAGATGGGCAATAATTGGATGCACAGGTGCACCCGGCGGGGGAACGAGCAGATAAGGTGCGGTGAGAGCTCCGATGAGAAGAGGCGAAAAGGAGTTCACGCCAAACAGAGTGGTTAATATCCTTTCCACATAAATCTCTAGTTTACCCATGTTGGTGATTCGTGCATGTCAACTATGTGAAGGTTATTGCGACAGGATCTCCAAATCTTCATTTTTGCTCTGCTATGACTTTGAGCACCTTCTCCATGTTAAGTAGCAAATCCCCTCAAGATGGCATTGTGTCCTTAACCACAGATATGAGTTGTTCTGCCTCTTGTTGTCACTCATCATGCTTTTCAAGTTTGGGGTGATGGCATCTACACTTGCACTCATGAAGTCCATTTTGGATACAATAGAAGTCAAACTCTGTTGCATCCCCACTAGACCCAGTGGCCATTATTTTGGGGTTCCAGCGATTACCAAAATGCATTTTAGACTGTCAGCCATTGGATTTGCCCAAGTCTCCTAAAGATTTGAGGCCCACATCGGCACCTCCAACAGTTATATTGCGCTGAGTATAGAGATGTGGTAGTCACTCGTCACCGGTGATGCCATGTGAGGAATAAAGCTGTCCAAAGCTAGATCCCACCTTGTCTCCACATGTGAGTATATGGTAAAGGGGCACAAGCAGACCCAGCCTTACCGGAGGAAGGGATCTTCACCAGACTCCACAATGCAGCTTCCTCCAGAGCCAGGTCTCAATGGCAGGCAGCTACCACTTCTATGTAGGCCAGCCCGGGGCGGACATGTGTCAGTCTAGCCTCTATAACTTGACGAAGAGGTACGCTCTCACTAAAAGGCCTGACACTGTGCACAGAAAAATGGTATGTGTTGTGCAGGTCACAAGGGCTCGCTTATCGACGTCTCACAGTTAATTTGTCCCCAAAGTAGCCTGCAGCTCATGCCCCCACCAGGCATTTAGTGCCAAGGTTTGTTGCAATTGTTCCAACTTTACCAGTGGCAGCCGGCCCAATCCTTGTGTCGCTCCCAGTAGCAGGTCGACCACCATAGACTATTCTGTGCCGCAATAAAGTCAGAGAGCCCCCAGGAGAGCTGCAAAAGTATCATTGGGGGCAATAAAAGTGGGGACCATGCAGAGCACCTCTGCCCCCACAGACAGGTTGCTCTCCCTGGCCTCGGGTCACAAACAAGGTGCATCTGCAGGACCGGTCATCCCGCAAGGCGCACTTACCTCTGTGTCAGCAGTAGGCCTGTTCAACAGTGCCAATATTAATCTCTGCGCCAGGCAAGGCTCTCCCATCATGCCCAATGAGGCCTCGCGATTGGATTGGGTACGGGCCTCTGCGTCCTGCTAGACACCACATAGCCCTGCAGTTCCTCCAGCGCTGCACCCAATGGGTGACTGAGCTAGGCATGGTACAGTCTTGGGGACTCCTCCTAGCCCTAGCAGATCCAAGCAGGCAAGGGAGGCACATCCCCGGGTAGTTTGCTGTCAGTCTCCAACTGGGGTCCCCCAGCACCTCCAAAGATGCGCAGCACAGAGTCGGGCCCTGGTCCGGGATTAGGAGGTCCCCAAAGACAATGAGGGTCCGCCCCGGAGTTCCCACTCAGTCACAAGTGGACAATAGTTTCATGGCCCCTGCCGATGGGGGGTCAATAAGGCAGGATGAGAGCAGTGTTTTATGCCCAGACTGCCCGAGCCCCACTCAGGTGTGGCCATCTTGCACACCCGCACCCAGGCACCCTGAACTTCCATAATGTTAATCTCAGTATATTCAGGTAAAATGTAGATTTCCTTAGATCTGGGTATTTAGATATTGATACTTTTATGCATAACCATGAATATTGTGCTTCTGCTTTCATTAACTAAATATTTGAGCCATGAACATTTAGACCTCTAAACCACACCAGCACTGGATTGTTAATGCAATAAAAGGAATGTTTATGTTGGAATATGGAATGGTATAATAGTCAGCACAGAGTAAGGATGTAAAAGGTGCAGTGAGAGATATATCATCGGGCCACCATAAACTGTTTCTGTTGCAAGGTAAGAAGTGTCATAGCGCTGGCTCAGTGAGAGATGAAAGCATTGCTAAATATATATCAGTAACAGAACAATACTGTGTAGTTTATTGTGTGGTGTAAGGTTGTTGGTGGCTACTGTACTTGTTGAGAGGTTTTACAGAAAGTAACTTTCTATTTGTCAATCAGTCTGACACAGGAGCAGAAGCAATAGAATGATGGTAAGAAATGCTTTAAGTAAGAATAATAAAAGTGAAAGTGCTTGTGCAAAATAGCTTTTTGAGAGTACTGCACCATTTAATGTATGTAGTATATAGCACCCTTCTTTCTGTATCTGCAATCCAACTTTGCCAAATTTGTCCTCAGCCAATGACCCATTATTTAGAAACAAATACTTTACTCTAACATTGTAGTCTTTCCTACTGTCCTTCTTCCATCCTTATTTCAGCCCCATGTTCCCTTTTCTGGACATATTTTAGTCTGTTTACTTCCGAGAGAGCCCTACCTTTGGGGAAACTTAGGCCCATATTTAGACTTTTTTAGCACTGCATTTGCGCAAAAGCGGTGCAAACTTACAAAATACAATTGTAGTTTGTAAGTTTGCGCCGCTTTTGCGTCAAAAAGCGGCACAAATGCGGCGCTAAAAAAGTATAAATATGGGCCTTAATTTTAAACATATCTTATTTAGGTTGAGCGTAAGCGTTCAACCTTGTGTATACTTTTACTATACTTTTTCTGGCTTAAGGCCATTTCATTTGTTGGTTGTAGTGTCCTTTAAAAATTCTTGTTTTCTAGTGGTAAATTTTGCCTTTTTATCCCTCCTTTTTCTGTTTCAGAGCAGTGACCAACTACCATATTATTCCACTTTGGTTTCTTTATCTGTTGCTGTGACATACTTTTTTGTTATTTCTTTGTTGCTCTCTTTCCACTGTGGGTGTTTTAAGCTGGTAGATGCCTGTTTTATTGCAGCATTCAATTCCTCCCTCCTTCTCCCACGTAGCTAAACCTAGAAGCAATATTGTGAAACTTGCTTTGCTTCGCAGAGTCTCTCTCTCTCTCCAGGGGCCCTCCCTGCCAGCACTCTGGACATCACATACAGGACATTGTGAATCTCCTTTATGGGCCCATAAATCTTCTCAGGCTGCTCTACTATTGTTAACTTCATTAGAGCTTTGTTGACATGCAAGGCAAGAACTCTTGCAAGACTTTTCATTCTGTTCAAATAAAAATAAAATACTTTTCCAGCCTTATTTTCCAATTTCTGTTCAGACGTTTCTGATGTCAGTAGCCACCAGTGACCACCAAAAATGGCTGAAAAAGACAAAATTATGAGACAGGGTTGACCAATTTATGTGGCAAGAAAAGTCTAGTTCTGAATTTACAACGCCAATAGCTCCAACTCATGAAAATGCGAGACCTATTGCATAGCAATTGCTTGTTAAATACTGTGCTTAGAAGGCGGGGAGCCGCAGAGGTCAACTATGTCTCGGTCAGTTTCACTCCTTCAAGGGAATGTTATGTTTCTCACAGGTGACCAAGTTCTCTGCTTCAGTAGAAACATACAAATTACTGGACTGTGCTTCCCGCTGTAGTTAGAACACTAGTTCAAGACACCGCATGCACATCATTGGGTTGCCCTCCCTGCTGAAGCAGGAGATGCAGTTCAATATCACAGCATTTTTTTGCCTAGCGGGGAAAAACACATTTGTTTTGTAACTTAGAGTGGGGGGGGGGGAACGCCTGTCTGCGCAGTTTTGTTTTTTAAATAGAAAGTCAAATGTCCTGTCTCAGTAGCACAAAGTGATATACTCTCTGGTTTACAGAGATGAAAATAAGCATTGCTTTCTTGAGTTCTTATACATAGGCCTTCAGGGCAAAAGAGACATGTTCATAATCCCGCCTTCACAAATCCTGCAATGTTTAATATGGTTGGTAATCAACTGGGGATTAAGCATGCAGATCACTCCCTGCTTGTCTTTTCTACCTAACATCATGGAGGGCAGGAAGTGTGCTGAGAAAAGGCATCATGTGTAGATAGAAAATGAGAAGTAACAGACATTTTTTGCCCTACTGACTCTTTTCCACTTTACTGGATAATAACGGGAATTATGTTTTAGAGTGGATGTCAGTTCCTATCAAGGAATTCTTAAGTTGACTACTTTCAATGAAGGTGTCAAATTCCTTCTCACTATGACGTATGTATTCTTTAGGTACAAGACAAATGGGTGTTACAAGTATTTCAAAACGGACAGACAATACATTTTCTGTCGCCTCCAGTATACTCTCGGTTCAGAGGTTCCACCTTACCGCGGAATATGGAAAGACATCAAGCTCTTCTACAAGGGATAGAAACAAATTATAAAAACACGAGCAATCTTTATGGTCCTTCAAGATCAGGAGGCCTAGAATTATTATGCAGTTCTGTTTATGACTGACAAAACTGATAGAACCTTTCAGCCCATCTTGAATATAAAACGATTAAACAAGTTTGTTTGACATACTCCACTCAACCTATCTCTTCATACAGCAATTCTGTCAATTTCTCCAAGAGACAGCTTACTAACCCTGGATTTCTTACATATTACAATTCATCAACTTTCTCAACTATGTTAAGATTTGCACTGGGATAAGCCCAGTGCAATTGTAAAGTCCTGACTTTGCATAACTCCATAGAGACGAAGAAATGTTTAAATGCACTGGTTCTGAAAGTGACATCCTTCCAGTGGCACAGCCCTGTGGTGCGGGGGCCCACGAGCTCCACAGGGCTCCCTCAGCACAGTGCATGAGCACAGAGGAAACACTGCCTACTAGAGCTTGGGGCATGTGCATAGAAATTCTAACTGTGCCTAGTTCTGCATCTCACCTCAGAATTGCCAGTCACTCTTTCCGAGGGCAGAAGTGGGACTCCACTGCAATTACTCTTGGAAACAACAGCGCATCAGTCATCCCATATATACTTGAGTCCTATGGTGAGTCTGGATACATCTCCGTTCCTGCTATCAAAAGTAAAAGAGGCCAGGAAGCGCAAGAAGATTGGTTTCAGGGGAAGTTATTGTTGGTGTTTTCTTAGATTAGTATATCTTTTTCTACCATTGATCTGTAATCATTTGGCGCTTTAGGCCCACTCTTGTTAATGTGTAATTTTTGTATATCTGGACCCATCGAGTCCCTTGTCTGTAGTTTTTACTTCTGTATTCTTTATTCTGGTTGTCTTTAGTTCGGTATGATTGTGGAATGACTGAGTTAGATATTATGTTTTTTGTTCTTTTATATCTAGCTTTATGTCCTTTATGAGTTTTAGCATTTTGTAAAATTATTGAATAAAATCATATTTTGGTGATAGAATGCTCTAATCTGTTATTCCATTTTATGTCCAGCCATATTGCTCATCCATGTGTCACTGTTAGTTCTTGACATACAACACTATAGATATCCATATCTATAGCGATTCAGTACCTGAGGATTATCATTCCTACAGGTTAATTGTTGTAGCTTGTCACGTAGATTTCCTCTACAGTAGTTACTCCCTCAGCACAGTACCTGGCCTGAGTGAGTCTGAAGGTGGCCCACTTCCAATTTCGTTAGGCCGCTGCATCCTTTTAATTAGAAGGCATAAACATCTTTCCTTTCCGTGATGATTGGTTAATAGCTGCTGCTTCTTTGTCGAAGAAAGTCACATGGTGTTTGGGATGATATTTAGCATACCTGACAAAATCCAACTCTGTTGGGTCAGAGTTTATCAGGTCCAATAAATAAATCCTCAATTGGGAGATTGCCCCTGAAAAAAAGGGAATTAATATGTGGATTTTGACCCTTGACACACCAAATCTACATAGCCCAGTAATTATTGGGCATTTTTCACCCAATACATTTGAAAAGATATTGTGAGAAAACTTCAGGAGTGCGGTATTAGCAGTCAAACTGCTAATTGTGATGTGTGCAGTAACAGGAGGTACCACACACACTGCATTTAACCAGGCCATTTGTAATGAGGGCCTCAGAGGGTATACACTTGACTAAAAGATTTAGGATTTCTACTGAATCTCAAGAGGTCTCAACCCATTCAAACTCGGGAGTGACACTTCAACGATAGAAATACTGTTCTACGAGTTCCCAAGATTATGGAACACTATTTCCAATAATTAAGGAATTATCCCTCACCCTTTTCTAGTGGTTGAATCTATTTCATCTTCCAAAAGGTGTTTCTTTAGCTCCACAATTACCAAACGTCCGCACAACAGTTGCTAGCTAGC
Source organism: Pleurodeles waltl (assembly GCF_031143425.1). Taxonomy (NCBI): domain Eukaryota; kingdom Metazoa; phylum Chordata; class Amphibia; order Caudata; family Salamandridae; genus Pleurodeles; species Pleurodeles waltl. The sequence continues at coordinate 916,173,403 of NC_090442.1, read as the reverse complement.
TGAGATTGGGGTGTGTCTTCAGGAATGAACTAAAGAGTCAATGGTTCCCTTTTTTAAACGAGAAGGCAGTGGCACTGGAGAGAACTTTCAGACACACTTTGGCCCATATTTATACTTTTTTGGCACCGCATTTCTGTAAAAAAGCGGCGCAAATGCGGCGCTAAAAAAGTATAAATATGGGCCTTTGTTTTTCTGGATTTTACTCCAATTATTCAGATGAATTCACCACTAGTAAAAACAGATAGTCTGTATTACCTACAGTGTCCCAGGGACCCAACATCCATGTGTGTTTGTCCCTTTTGTGCTCACCCAGGGCTGCTAGTGTTGCAGAAGGGGTTGCGGACACCTGTGCTGCCTGTTCTCTAATACAGACGGTGCCACTGTACATTTAGCACCAGTGCTATGGTAAAGGGGTATGCCCTTATTTGCAGTTTGCCTCTGCACCCTTGTTATGTTATGGACAGCATTGCAGAGGAAAAGAGGCTGTCAGGAGGTGCACAGTCACTATACTCCCCAAGCGTGCCCTCTGAGGGGGGAATGGATTCCATGGACCCCCGACACCATGTACAGGCATATGCAGTCACTCACACTACCAGAATGCAGAAGGATTTCTATCACCCCCTTGAAGTGCAGGCTGGGTGTCGCCTGCACCGTGAAAGAGCAGCTTCTAACAGCCACTCCGCCTTCCACGAATGTGCTGCCCTCAGTGCAGCCGCGAGCTGGAGGCTGATCAGATGGCAGTGCATTGTTTGTATTAGGGCACTGTCCTTGTTTACGCCTGGCACACTTAGTAGAGGTGTGTAGTGGTACAAACAAGCACAGTCCACCCTTAACATACTACATCTTAATGTCGTAAAAGCCTATAAAAATCGCCACAAGAGCTCCCAGAGTGTGGCTCGGGCTGCATGGAAGATTTGTTCACCACAAATCACCACCTGATCCGCACAGCCAAAAGGAACTTTTTCACCGACAGACTGGACAAAAACAGCCACAACAGCAGAGAACTTTTCAGCATCCTCAAAGAGTTCTCCAACCCCAACGCCAACGCCGTCACACCCTCACAAGACTTGTGCAACTCCCTCGCCACCTTCTTCCATCGCAAGATCAGCGACCTCCACGACAGCTTCGGACACCAGACCCTACCAAGCAACACCGAACCCACACCCCCGGCCATCACCCTCAACGCCTGGACCCACATCAACACTGAAGAAACCAAAACCACCATGAACTCTATCCACTCCGGCGCCCCATCGGACCCCTGCCCTCACTTCATCTTCAATAAAGCCGACGACATCATCGCCCGCACCTCCAGGCCGTCATCAACTCTTCATTTTCTTCTGCAACCTTCCCCGAAAGCTGGAAACACGCCGAAGTCAACGCCCTACTAAAGAAACCTACGGCTGACCCTAGCGACCTGAAAAACTTCCGCCCCATCTCGCTCCTCCCCTTCCCTGCCAAGGTAATAGAGAAGACCGTCAACAAACAGCTTACCACCTTCCTGGAAGACAACAACCTGGTCGACCCTTCACAAACCAGATTCCGAACCAACCACAGCACTGAAACCGCCCTCATCTCAGTCACAGACGACATCAGAACCCTGATGGACAACGGTGAAACAGTCGCCCTCATCCTCCTCGACCTCTCGGCTGCCTTCGACACCGTCTGTCACCGCACCCTAATAACCTCGGCTTCATCTTGGACCCTCTTCTCACCATAACCAAGCAAGTCAACGCCGTGTCCTCCGCCTGCTTCCTCACCCTCCGCATGCTCCGCAAGATCTTCCGCTGGATCCCCACCGACACTAGAAAAACCGTGACCCACGCCCTCGTCACAAGCCGTCTGGACTACGGCAACACCCTCTATGCTGGGACCACCGCTAAACTCCAAAAACGCCTGCAACGTATTCAAAACGCCTCGGCCCGCCTCATCCTCGACGTGCCCCGCAACAGCCACATCTCCGCACACCTGAGACACCTGCATTGGCTCCCAGTCAGCAAAAGGATCACCTTCCGACTTCTCACCCACGCACACAAAGCCCTCCACAACAAGGGACCGGAATACTTCAACCGTCGCCTCAGCTTCTACACCCCCACTCGTCTCCTCCGTTCCTCTGGCCTCGCGCTCGCTGCCGTCCCTCGCATCCGCCGCTCCACGGCGGGTGGGAGGTCCTTCTCCTTCCTGGCAGCCAAGACCTGGAACAACCTCCCCACCAGCATCAGGACCACCCAGGACCACTCTGCATTCCGGAGACTCCTCAAAACCTGGCTTTTCGAGCAGCAGTGACCCCCCCTTCCCTCTAGCGCCTTGAGACCCGCACGGGTGAGTAGCGCGCTTTATAAAGTTAATGATTTGATTTGATTTGATTTGTTCATAGAACCATGTGGAATCTCATTATGCTGCTTGCCTTCCAAGTGCGGTAAACAGGTCAGCAGACTACCTAACAAGGATCCTCGTCCGTGTCCTTGCACAAGTCACAGGAAGCCTTGTAATTGATTGTTCGGGAACTGACTTGCTCGTGTCCAAACAGACATCTTTACACAGATACCTGATGAAGGCAACCAGGAGGGTAGGTGTGCTCTGTCTGAGCTGATCCAACAGCCTGCTTCATGCATTCCCTCCCATTCTTCTCCTCTCGAGAAGGCAGAGGAAGAATCAGCAGAAAGCTTAAAGAGTGATTTTATGTATCCCTTTCTGGCCTTGCAACCACTGGTTTCCTTTTCTTTTCACAATGGTGGTTCTTCCTCCATTTCATAGTCCATTAACTCCTGTTCCTCTTCAGATTCCTCTCCTATCCCTTCTCTCTTTGGGCCACCTTCACCATACGGCTTACAGGTTGAAATGTAGGTCTTCCCTCAAAGGCTTGTTACAGAGAAGTGCCAGTTGACATTCAGGAATCTTGGAAACCATGTGTTTTACGCGATCTAAACCCCTGGAAACATTTTGAATCTTGGTGCCATATCAAACATACAGAAAACCAGACAACTTGTAACTCCCCCTTAGTTGTGGAGTTTCTCCTGGATTGCTTTTTAAAGGGTCTGGCCTCCTCTACAATAAATGCTCACTGGGCAGCCATTAGAGGGTTTCAAGAACCATGGGGCTCTTTAATATAAGTTACTCCCCAAATAGCCAAATTAGTGTACTGGAAATGTAGAATATATATGCAAAAAATACAACATAACAACAGACATTGTCAGAAAGCACTACGATGTATCAAATAAAAAAACACTGCAGGCCCAAATCCAATGCTGACCAAAAAAGGAGGACAGTTCACTTGAGGACACTGAAATGAGTAACTTGAAAGGGTCACAGTTAAATGCTAACTTGTGTTTAGCAAACATGTAAGTATTTACAACCTTAGGCATACAGACTCACTGGCCCATATTTAAAAGAAAATGACGGAGTGCGAAGCTGCCCCAAAATTGACAGCACCGCACTCTGTCATTTTCACAATGCCGGGATGCACCATATTTAATTGAATACGGCACACCCCTGTCTTGTCCCTGTGCTGGCACTAAGTTGAGCTGCCTAGCATCAACACAGACATCCTAGCACTATCGTGCAAGGATATATGCATTGCAGAATTTTATTTTTTTATGTGTGGGGAGGTGTCGCTTCCTGCACATAAACAATCACCAATGGAGATTTGGCACTTGTGTGTGCTGCAGAATGCAGCATACACAGAAGAGACAAAGGGTCATTTTGAAAGATTGTTTATGTGCAGGAAGGGACACCTTCCCACACATAAACGATCATTTCTGGCATTTTCCTCTTTCTATGCGTGCTGCAGAATGCAGCACACTTAGGAAAAGCAAAAAACAAGGAAGAATAAAAGTATTCCTCCTTGTTGCGCCTTGCTAATGCCACCCCTGGGGTGGCGTAAGATTTTGGCGCTGCCTCAGGTTTAGAAAACACGTAAGTCTGGGGCAGTGTCAGAATGCAATGGGTGTTGCTGTGGCACACCCACAGCAACACCCATTGCACGTCCCTTCCATGCAAAGTGCTGTGTGTGAAGGGGCCATATTTACAAGGTGGCATTAAGCCACAAACAGTGGCGTAACATCACTTTGTAAATACGGCGCAGCGCATAGCGCCACCGAAGCATCACGTAAAGCAACGCTCCGGTGGCGCTAGTGGCTCACAAATATGCCCCATAGTGTTTCCAAGTAGATTGTATCCTGATTAGACAATGAGTGCAGGAAATCAAATCAGCTCAGACTACACAGAGGTCTATAGAATTTGCTTGTTAGGCCATCCAATCCAGGGGCTTTGCCCGCAGAAAGATTCAATATGGCTTCTTCAACCTGTGCTAGAAACTCTCTTTGACCGTCTCAAAGCCAAGCCAGCACAATCTCTTTTATTTAGCTACACAGCTCTTCAGTGGAACCCATGCAATGCGTATGGCATAGGTTAGTATAAGAATTTGTGAAAATTGCCAGTATGTTCTTGGTATCGTAGTGTTCTGTGCCATCAGGAGGGCGATTTGGAATGTTGATATGCGCCCCACGGCGTCTATAGTTTTTGGGCCAAAGCTTGTCTCGGTCTTCCCCATTCACCATCCACTATTGTCACTGCATATTTAGACATATGTTTTATCTCTAGGTCCACTGCAGCATTATAATCCATCACCAGCTGATGTATATTGGCTAAGAAGCTAGGGTTTTAGCATGTTCCTGCTGACGTTCTAACCTTTGTATCTGATGCTCTATGTTTCGCAATTGAGTGTATAGTGTTTTAATGTTGCCTGCTTGTTTACTAATGCATATTCCTCTAATGATGGCTTTACACCATTCCCAGAGAGTGCTCACCTTGTCCACAGATCCCATGTTGTCCCCAAAGGATGCTGTTAAGCCAGGCCGTATTTCATCCCAAAATACAGGATCTGTCAGCTCTGTTGGGCAGGTGGGTGAATATGTGGGGTTTGCTATCCTGAGCAAGACCAGGGCGTGATTTGATAGTGTGCTGGGGAGGTGTGCAATAGCCCGCTTCCAGTCATGTACATCTCAAGTTGTTGGCCAGTAGTCCAGATGAGAGCACGTGTAATGAAAAGATGCTATGAATGTGCTTTTACATTCAGTGGAAAATGTCGTTCTCCACAAATCTAAAATTCTGTGTTCTTCTATGCCGGACAGTATAGCCTGAACTGCCTTCTTACCAGGCCAGGCTGATCTATCAAGAGTGTGGTTCAAGTATTGAGGTACCCTGCCTCCACAGAACGGTGCATGCCGTTAGTGTGAGTAGCTTGTTCCACACTGCTGTGTAGAATGCCGGGTCGTCAGTATTCTGCCCGTATGTGTTCACTAGAGCTATATGTGTACCATAAATTGTGCCTTGTACCATCACATAGTGGCCCTGGGTGTTCAGAGCATGCATATATTGGCTGGAAAGGGACCCCTTTCCTTGTAGTGTGGTCAGTTTTGTGTATCCTTTGCGCACTAGCTTCAGGCTTTAGGCCTTTGTGCACTTTGCCCTGGATGTATTTTATTCCTTTGCTCGCAGCTTAGAGCCTCTGTGCACTTTGCTCTAAATGCTTTTTATTCGGCTTCGTACTGTTATTTTTCAAATAACCAGTTCTACGGTCTTGTTTTATTTTTTATATCACACTGTTTAGCCTACTTCAGCACTGGAGTTCTCAATAACACATTCCTGTTCACTCTGTGCTTCAGTCAAGGATACAGTCTGGTACATTGCCGATAGACGTGGTAGGAGTTTAGTCTTTGGCGTTCTTGCGTAGGGACATTTTGTGATCACGCTGACATGTTAGTTATAAAAACACTTCCTTGTCCCAATACAAGCAAGAGGGAGATTCCGACCAGGGAACCACAACTAGACGCTGACTGCCTCGTTGCAGATGCTGAACCAGATCACAGGTCTTTGCTCAGGTATGAGGGTTGATGTCTTCCCAGGGAATCTGAAAGGCAAATTAGAAACTTAACATGCTGTGCTCGAAATAGAATTAAATGAGAGAGAGTAGAAATTATTAACACCATGATAGCGTTATTCTTATGTTTCTCTCTCCTCGTGACTATTTCAATCCTACTGTGTTGTATTAATCTGGTTATTGCGGCTCACGCCTTAATATCTAAAATGCAGTCGTTTTATTGAAACATTATATAAAAACTTAAACTGCCTTTGTCATTTGTATATGAGATCATACTGTAAATGAGATAGCAGGTTTGGATCTGAGTGACCACGACTTCCCTGAGAAGTTCCAAAGATGTCATGCGCTCGGCTGCCCAATCATCTCTTCCCCTCGGGAGAAATGAGGCACTGCTAGTTAGCCGGAGCAAAACCGGGTTTAGGGTGACAGAGGTCCTTCCAAGTGGGTCAGACTCAGTCCCCCACACCATGAACGATCCTGCTGCCTAGAAATCCAGTAGTCTCATTTAGGATAATGGGAGCCCATGCGACATCTTGACTAAAATCAATATGCCCCGTGAGTAGAACAAGTGAGATGATGCATATCTATGCATTGCCAATTTGCCCGCCACCCTTTTCTTGGTTCTGGGGTCAGGTGCGTTTCTTGCAGATAGACAATTTCAATTTTATGGCGGTCTAGGTATGCTATAACATGTCTTATTTTCCACAGGTTATTAAGGTACCTAACATTCCAAGATAGGGTAAGAAATTGATCACCTCCCCCATCTGTTCCTGTTGCCATGTGTTGTTCAGTGAGCGGATACTGAATGAGTGTGTACTAGTTTAGGTGTTGTGGATTGTGGTAACGTGCACTTCTGTTAGGACATATCTCATTGTTGAAATATTGTGTGAAATAGCACGTATTTCCCCCCCCACATCAGCATCCCAATCATGTAATGACATTCCCCTGTCCGCAAACATAGGTACTTTGAGAACAACAGTTACTAAACATCAAATGAACCATCATGAAGGTCGAAAAGGGTAATGAGGAGCACCGAGTGGGGCTGCTAGGTTACTGGTGGGTACTATATGCAGCAGCAGAATCAGTTGGGATGTACACTATGGACGTCATGGGTATTTCTGAGTTTTTAGGTCTTCTCTTGGTGAAGGCGAGCTGATACTTCAACAAAAACAGGGGTTTAGTGTTGTGTTAGTCTGAGTCGCCATGCTGTAAGGACCTCTCTGACATTGCAGGGGGAGGCATAGGGCACTGTCCATGGGTGCGTTTTTTCTCAGGAGACCAGCAGCCTTCTTAGAGTCTTGAAAAATGTGTTGCTTGCCCTCCAATGAGAACCTGAGCCTAGGCAGATATAACATTGCGTATCCTTACTGGCCTGCAGTAGAAATGTGTTCACTGGCAAGAACTCCTTTTGCGCCTTTTGCACTGCCAACGTGAAGTCGGGGAAGCATTTGATGCTGCTGCCTTCATAGGTCTTGGCCTCTTTTGTCCCTCCCCTGTCTGAGAATTATGTCCCTGTCTCGAAAGTTCATGAGACGTGCTATTATGGGCCAGGGTAGTCTGGACAAAATATTGCCTCAAGTATGCTCTTCACAAAGGTTTCCAGATTCCCTGTGTTAGTTGTTTCCAGTATTCCTAGAATATGCAAAATTTTTCTTCACAACCTGGGCTCCAGGTCCTCTGATTTCACCTTAAGTGATACCAATGCCTTTTCAACTTCATCCAGTCTATGCTTCTTACTTCACACTTCATCCTCAACATCTGAAATGTGCTGTTCCACTGCTGTGACATGCTGATCTTGTTTGTCCATCTGTTGAGCCATATAGCCCATTCTAATGGTAAGCGCATTGAGGGCCATATTTATACTTTTTGACGCAAAACTGCGCAGATGCAGTTTTGCGTCAAAAATATTACCCCCACACCGTGAACGATCCTGCTGCCTAGAAATCCAGTAGTCTCATTTAGGATAATGAGAGCCCACGCGACTTGGCGCCGCCAACAATTGGTCTGGCTCTAATTTTCGGGTCCGGCTGACTCTCTTGGTCTCATATATATATTGACTCCTCGGTTCCGTAAACGGAGACGTCCGTGGGGCTGAGGATTTCCACCGCCACAGAATAGGTACATCCTATTACTTAGTGGTCGGTTGTTCAAGCTTGAACTTCGAAAAGGAAAACCCCGTTATTGGTGTGCCTTCTCTGCCCTAGTGCTGTTTCATAATGGCAAATAGTGAACATAGCGCTTAATATGCGCCAACCGCTCACGAGACATCTGGTAGCACATGGTCTCACGAACCAGGGGGGTCCAGTCACGTTTGTGGTGGACGCCCATGCCGCCTATAGGACGGAACTTTTTTATTCTTGGGTTGTATTTCCAGCAGTAGATGGAGGTACAAACACTTTTCACGAATACACTTTTGCTAATGCCCCTGGACAATACAGGGCATATGCATATTTAGAAATACCTCTATCATATCAAGAACATAATAATTGGCTTGATGGCACCCTACCCCACACCATAACACCTGTTAGGTTAGCTCCACTGAGTAATGATGGTCCTACCTGGCCTTTATTGGCTACATATAGACCACATCCTGCGGTAGCTCAATTGGCGGTGGCTGAAGTTCGTCGCTTATATACGGAATTAACGGCTACATATAGACGTTTGGTTCAATTTGTGATGCAGACACTTAACACAAACCCAGCGTGTGCTGCTCCTGCGCAACCACATGCAGTGGTTCCGGGGGTTAATCCGACCACTCTACACTCAGTTATGGGTAAAGCCCCAGCTAAGCGAGAGGAGACTCCATTTTGGCTGGTGCAAAAAATTAATACGCTGGAAGCAGTATTTCCCCATACGGGACCTCAGGATAAACATAGAATATTGACGATGTGTTTGCCGTATGGAATGGTTCCTCCTGTGGACCATTGTAATACTTGGGGCATGGTATTTGCCGCGCTCTACACTACCGCACACGGTACACCCACATTGGCTAATCTACCGTAAGTGCTGAAAACAATTCAGGATGAATATGGAGCTGCCCCAGCCTTAGATTTGAGGATGCAGCTTATGGGCAATTTTGCCACGGTTTCTTCTATGATTTTGAGTAATCTCAAAGGAGAGGCAGTAGCACTAGCGGTGCGTATGCGTCTTCGAGACGTCCCGCAGGGTAACCAGGAGCGGGAACTGCCGAGAATCATAGCGGAAACATATTCAAGTATCGGTTGTGATAGCCTTGGGGCTAGACCGCAAAAACCCCAGTTACAGGGTAAGAATAGTAAAGATACTACTAAACAACAGCAACCTGAGGGTACTAAAAAGCGCTGGGAGAAAAAACAACAGACACCTAAGAAAGATAGGGGACAATCTCCGCAACCGGAGACCCCGCAGAATAGGTATAATCTCAGGAATAGGGATAATTTGAAGACGCCTGATAGATATCAATATACTGATACACGCCAATCTCGTTCCTTTCAGGACTCCTCGGAAAAGAGAAGTGAGAGAGGTGGGCGGTCGGAGCGGAGAACAGAGTACGTGAAACCAAGACAGGAATCGCAACGCTCAACGGAGGTTTCTGTCAAACAAGAAGAGAAACCGATCCAACAAAAGCAGCAATTTAAAAAGAAGAAAGTGGCGGCGGTCTCAGTTAGACATGCCACTCAAGAAGAGAGTTCTCTTGAGGAACAAGACATGGGCGTTAGCACTGTTAGACAGCGCGGCAGAGGTCACAATAGTTCGCCGGAGTCTTCTAGAGCATCTGGAGGTGAAAGGTGATGACTTAATTCAAGTCGAAACAGCAGATATGCGTGTCTCTGATCCCGATAGAGTATATACAGTAACTTTACAATTAGAAGGGGACATTGAACGCACTATAAACTCCATCTTTTGGGACCGTATGGTCAAATTGTATGACGTTCTGCTGGCCGAACAGGATTGGCCACCTGACTTTGTTCGTAACTGTCCAGTTGGGGAGGAGGTTATTACACCTTCGTTCTCACCACTTGTCCCGGGAGAACTAGCAGAGTCCTATAGTAAATCATGGGCTCTGGCACAGGCCCCCGCCCTGTATAGGAATAATGTGGGGTGGGATAGGAATTCACCTTATCATGTAATTCCGATAAAAGGCGAACCTCAGCCGCAACCGCAGTATCCTATAAAATTTGAAGCAAGGGCATCGGTAAGGAAAATTCTTACACAATTGGAGTACCAGGGAGTAATTGAACCCTGTGTCTCGCCGATGAATAATCCCTTATTTCCGGTAGCAAAACCGGACCATTCTTATAGGATAGTGGTGGATTACAGACATTTGAATGGACATACACGCACATATGCAATACAGAATTCACATAGAGCTGCGCTCATGAATAATATAGTGCGTAAGAAATACAAAACAACTTTAGATATCTCGAATGGATTTTTCTGCCAAAATATAGCACCCAAAGTAGAGACTATACGAGCTTTACAGCGTTTGGCTCCCCAAAAAAGTTTCGTCGTCTGCCTCAGGGGTATAAGAATAGCCCAGGACTATTTTCGGCTTGTGTAACTGACATCTTGCACGAGTTGGACCCCGAAGCATTATCTTATGTTGATGATATATATTTGACGACCAATGAGTTGCTGCAACATTTAAGGCGAGTAGCGCGCATTGTTGTGGGATTTGCTGACATAGGCTACAAATTTAATTTAAAAAAATCAAAGATTGCCTTCCTCAGTGTCATTTTCCTGGGATATGAGTTATCGAATGAGGGCAAGAGCTTAGCGCCTCACTTTTTGGAGAAATGTGCTCAGTTGCAACCTCCAAATACGGTTCGGAAACTCCAGTCATTATTGGGGTTTCTAAATTTTGGCAGAACTTACATTCCTGATTATGCTACACGTATAAAACCATTATACGAGTTGATTCGCCCGAATTTTTCGAGTAGATTTTGGACGATTGAGCATACACATATTCTTCGAGATTTACAATCTGATCTCTTAGCAGAAAAACATTTACACACACAGGACAATAAAACGCATCTGGTCATCGGGGTTATACCTGGTGCCGTTGGGTTTACTTATGTCACCTTTAACAAGGGTGACACAGTCCCGATAACATACAAGTCACACTTGTATTCTGCTGCAGAACACCGATTTGCACAAATTGAGAAAGTTCTCACTGCAGTACAGATGGCTGTGATTAAAGAACGACCTCTTGCCCAGGGCCAACGCTTAGTAGTTGTTTCCCCGATTCCAGCCTTAGAAGCTGTTACAAAAGCGAGTGTTCCTAATTCGAAAGCTTTACACCTGTGATGGATTCAATGGGCTACGTCTTTGACAGCCACTGATGAAGATTACATATTTGACCCTAAACTACAGACTCAAGAATTTCTTCAATATGAAATGGAGTACCCAGTTCCCGCTGGCACATTGCCTATTGACCAATATCAGGTGGTCATGTATACCGATGGCTCTGCACAACCAGTGGTTGGGACTAAACAACAGTATTCTGCTGCATGTGCGGTGGTGAGCGGCTATATGGAGGGGGAGAAGTTCTGCCCCCAACATACTTATACACAGACCTTGGGAGACTGTACGGCACAGTTGGCTGAGCTGAAAGCTCTATTGTGGAACACGCGGATCCGGCGATATTTACATTGCTGGTTTGTGACTCCTATTACTGTGTTCAGTCTTTCAATTAATATTTGTACTACTGGAGGTTGAATGGGTTCAGAGATTCCAAAGGTAACACCATTAAACACAAATTGCTGTGGGGGAAGGTTGCGGATCTGAAAGAAACGCTTCCTAAAGTCCATGTTGTGCATACACTTGGACACCAGCGCGTTGGAATACACGTTGCTGGGAATACATTGGCTGATGAAGCAGCAAAATCGGCAGTGGCTGTTGCCACTGTGGCCGCAGTAACTCGTTCAAGTTCCAAACCAGACACAGAGATTTTGGCTGCCATAAAAGCTACGGCTGATGGCACGCCATTTCCTAAAAGATTCCCTGCTAAATATAGTTACTGTATGGGTGGTATGCTAAACGCTGTAGTTAAAATCCCAGGCGTTGGTGTACGTGAAATGCCCAATAAAGTTGAGCGATCTCGATTAATTACTGCAGCACATGAGGGGGCGGTATCTGCGCATGCGGGCGTGGCTGCCATAATTTCACTCTTACATGCTCGTTACTGGTGGCCTGGTCTCTATAAAGAGACAAAGCAGTATGTCCTTTGCTGTGACGTCTGTCAACAAATTAAAGTTTCCACGGTCAGACGCCCGCAGCAGACGCCCCTTCTCATATCAAATAAACCTTTACAGTGTGTGTACTTGGATCATTGTGGTCCGCTGATGCCAGATAGTGCATACAAATATATATTGGTTGCTGTAGATTCGTGCTCCAGATTTGTGTGGGTCTGGCCACAATGCTCGGCTGACGCTCAAACTGTTATTAAAGATTTGCGTATCTTTGTCGATACATTTGCAGTTGCGCCTTTTCATTCGGACCAGGGCCCTGCTTTTGCCTCTAAGGCATTCAGGGATGCCATGGCTTCGTTGGGAGTCCAGCTCCAGTTCTCGTCTCCATTTCATCCCGAGGGAAATTCTGTTGTGGAGCGTTTAAATCGCGATTTAAAGCAATCCTTAACGGCCAGAGTTATAGGTATGGGTTGTAGTTGGCTAGCCCACCTGTATGGAGTACAGAGAGCACTTAATAACTTGCCTAGAAGGTCCCTGGGGGGGTCGTACTTCATATGAGTGCCTGTTTGGAACACGAATGTATGTTCCTGATCTAGATGGTCCTGGTGTGGAGATGGCAGATACGCCCTTTGCCATAAATGATTGTGTCACTGTTTTGCAGGATTTACAACAATTCCGTGAAGATAACTCTTCTGCGAGTGCTGCCTCCACAGGAATTAAGGATGTGCCAGTCACGCCTACTGGTTGGATTCCCAGGAATGGGGATCTTGTGTGTGAAAAGGTCGCAGTGAAAAAAGAATTTGGTCCTTCTTATCGGGTGCCTGTCCCTGAGATAGGGGTTAACGGCATGAGGACTGTAATTTTACCACCGTTGCAAGGTGCCAAGGGAAATCGCTTGGTTTCTATTGATAATGTCAAGTTACAACATGTGGCCGATTCTGCACAGCAGACCAAGAGGGACACCCAGTAGTTCCGGAATCCCTCTCACTACTGGGGAAGAAGTCCCGCTGCAGGTGATTTGCAACAACGTTGTTTCCTCTCCGAGCTTGGGGAGGGTGGAAGCTGATCTTGCGATTGTTCCACAGACGGCGAATGCTACAGAATCTTTTGATCAAGTTGATGTACGTTCTAATGTTATTACTGAACATGTGGTTTATAGCGTGCCAAGGCGAGAGCCACCATCTGCTTCTTTGTTTACGGTTGCACCTTTTGTGAGAACTTCCTCTGGCTGCTTCAACACCACTGATGATACTGTGTCGGACTCCTCGTCCTCTTTACCATCAGCCCAGGGTCCACGTAGGCTGCTGCGTTGGCTTAAAAACACATATTTTGTTGTTCCTTGGAACTATCTGTGGCTTTTTATGACTGTAATGACTCTTTTTTTGGTGGCTGGGATTTGTAGTTACTTTTTTTTTTGGTGATACATGGTCATTTTCTTCCTGAACGATCTGACATTGAGCGCGTGGAGACGTTGTTGAGACCACATTTTTCGTCTCATATGGTTCGAAGAGACTTGTCCTTTGTGAATATTTCTGCAGTACCGATTCCAGATGGGATTGTGTGGGATAGAGTAATGTTTGATATATATGGTCCCACTGAAATAATTCAAATACCGTATGTTCTCAAATTATCAATGAATGATATCGTTATACCTGGCATTGTATCTGATGATTGGGATGTAAAGACAGTGGATTCTATGTTGACGGAATTGCAATATTATACTGTCTATGAAAAGGAAGATGCTTACCTGTTTAGAGATAATCATGGTGACATGTTTTGCTACAATTATTATGGACACCACTTTATTCATAAAGCTAGTAGCCCTAAGTCGATATTTGAATATATACAATGGGAACATTGCCCGACTCCTCCACAGGGAAGCTCTAAAACGTATTCTGATAAATTTGCATATTTTTCTGGGCATAATCAACAGAGTGCTAAGTCTTACTATTTTAAAGTTACTCCGCATACTAATAAGCAAATGTTATTGACGGATACTAAATTACTATATTCAAATTTGTTTGTATCCAAACTTTCGATTGAGGGGTATGAATACTGGTCCAAAATTGTTGACTTGAAAATTGTCTGGGGAACGAAAAATTGGCAAATGAGGGGCAGGGACACATTGTTTAGGGCGTGTATTATTCCTGTCCAAACGATTTTTCTAAATGACACTGTACAACAGACTAGTTGTTTGGGCTTATCAACGATTAGAGATTTGAATTTGCCTGGCATTCCTGTCCCTTCCAAATTGAACAATTGGCAGCAATATATTAATGCCACGTTTCATGAGCTTACAGACTGGGTCCAAAATGGTACGCTTAACACTTCATTGATACATCCGGGTGGGTGGTTATTGTGGCCCATAGACACTAATGGGTGTCATCAGCGTTTTGTCACCTCTTCGGGGGGGTTCAGGACTAGTAGGGCAGACCCTCGCTACAAATCACCAGAACATGCTGATATCATTACTACATACAGCGTGGGGAAACTTTGTCAACAATGGTTGAAGTCATCCACTCTGGATGCAGTTAAGACACATCTCACGTTACTGTCGAATGATTCTGACTTGCAAGATTTTTTGTCAGGGCCAAGAATGCCGCGGAAGAAGCGTTTTCTATATGAAGTATATAATGAGATTTGGAAGCTTTCACAACAGGAGGCAGCGGCCCGGTTAAGGCAAATTGATCAGGAGAATTTGATACAGGCTTTGTCTGTTGTGGATAATGGGATGCATACCCTTTCGGACCGTGTTTACACTATTGACAACATTGTTTCCTCTGCTATAGACATTATTAAATCTGATATGTCTTCTTTATATCATGGGCAGAGTCAAAAGCGGTCTATCATGCAGTTGGGTTGGACTCTACAGACCTTGAAGGCAGGTCGCGTTCCGTGGCAGCACATTCGTGCCAGGGAGATATTTATTTCCTTTAATTTGACTCGTCAACAACAGCTGATGGCTAAGAAGGAAGCAACATATGTTATGTTAAATATTGAAAAGTTGGAGAAATTACCTTTTACTGTTGCTGAGATACCGTCAGCTGAGTGGTTGATTCACGGGGTTATTAATTTGCCTATCTCCACTCTGCAATTTACTACATGTTTAAAGCACATTCTGGTGGGTAGATATGAACGGTTGGGAGACAGTTACATACACGAGGTGTGGGAGCTTCCCTTTGTATACAGATGTATTAATGGTTTGAGGGAGGTTTTTCTTAGCGGTAGCGAATGCGAAACTTCTGTCAACCATTCGATGGTTTGTAAACAGCTGTCTTTGCACGGGGCGTGTAATGCCTCGTTTGCTAACTTAGCTTGTTATCTAAAGGGAGTTCCAGTCCCGGTAATTAAAAACACTTTGCAGGTGCTTTCAAACGGCAGTTACGTCCTTCTTAACAGTGAACCCTGTTGTGGCATGCGTGCCGGAATAGTTTATGTAGTCATTGTCACCAAGGCTGTTACGTGCTGCGGGAATGTGTTGTTTCCCCCCACTCAAATTAGGGAGGTAGCGGACATCTGGCCTCATATTGCTACTTCCAAGGTGAATTTCGACAAGTTGAGTCGACTGAAAGCTCTATTGTTTCAAAAGCATGTGGCCCTTACATCTGCTAGCGAGACCTACGCACTTCAGGTGGCGAGGTCATCTGCAGAGATACAGTCCCTTTTGAATACTAACTTTCCGAGTCACTTTGGTGAACTCGTGGGACGTATATTTAATGCGTCCAGCACTGCTGGAATTGCACATTTTTTTAAAGCTGTTGGTGTTGGTTTTGCTCATACCTTCTCTTCCATATTCGGTTTAATACCTTCGGCTATTCATTCTATTTTCGGAAGCATTTTTGGGGGATTCCCAATTACTTTGGCTTTGTTGGCTGGGGTTTTGCTGTTGCTGCTGTTCTTCCGCAATGGCTGTCCCACTGCGACGGGATCCCACATTAGCGCTCCCATTAGCGCAGCTGTGTCGTGATCACATGATGCAGCATTTTGGAGCAACACTCCTGGGACAATTGGAGTGTGACTGGTCTCTGTCATTCGACAGGTTTTGGATTGTGTGCAACCCGTGTTTCGGTGCCTTTGGTGCTCGTTTGAACATGCACTGGCTCTCTGTCTCTCACTGCAGCGCCCCCCCGGTGGTCGATACTGATCTGTCCGATTAGGGCTCATTCCCAGACTTGTGCACTGCGGTTGCGTTTGCTTCGTGAGGCAGTTTATGAGATTCCCTTCCTGGAGGAAGATGGTATTGTCTCTTTCATAGGCCCTACACGGGGTGCCACCCTGGATGGTTCTGGGGCTTTGGAACACACCTGCTCCATGATAATTGTGGATTTTCCGATGTTGACATCTGTCGAAGTAGAGGATCTCCTGCTTTCCGTGGCTTCTGTCTAAGAATTGGATTTTTTAAAATTGACATTATATTGAATTTGGCTTTACTGTCACATGCTTCCAGATTTATACTTTGTTTTCTGCTTTGCTGTCCTCTGACCTTGTCGAAAAATATATTTGATGTTTTTTTTTAAATCTGGGGCGTACTTTTATATTAGTTGAACCACTTGCTACCGACAAGGGGAGGGTGTAGTGTGGTCAGTTTTGTGTATCCTTTGCGCATTAGCTTCAGGCTTTAGGCCTTTGTGCACTTTGCCCTGGATGTATTTTATTCCTTTGCTCGCAGCTTAGAGTCTCTGTGCACTTAGCTCTAAATGCTTTTTATTCAGCTTCGTACTGTTATTTTTCAAATTACCAGTTCTACGGTCTTGTTTTATTTTTTATATCACACTGTTTAGCCTACTTCAACACTGGAGTTCTCAATAACACATTCCTGTTCACTCTGTGCTTCAGTCAAGGATACAGTCTGGTACATTGCCGATAGACGTGGTAGGAGTTTAGTCTTTGGCGTTCTTGCGTAGGGACATTTTGTGATCACGCTGACATGTTAGTTATAAAAACACTTCCTTGTCCCAATACAAGCAAGAGGGAGATTCCGACCAGGGAACCACAACTAGACGCTGACTGCCTCGTTGCAGATGCTGAACCAGATCACAGGTCTTTGCTCAGGTATGAGGGTTGATGTCTTCCCAGGGAATCTGAAAGGCAAATTAGAAGCTTAACATGCTGTGCTCGAAATAGAATTAAATGAGAGAGAGTAGAAATTATTAACACTATGATAGCGTTATTCTTATGTTTCACTCTCCTTGTGACTGTTTCAATCCTACTGTGTTGTATGGTTCTGGTTATTGCGGCTCACGCCTTAATATCTAAAATGCAGTCGTTTTATTAAAACATTATATAAAAACTTAAACTGCCTTTGTCGTTTGTATATGAGATCATACTGTAAATGAGAGAGCTGGTTTGGATCTGAGTGACCACGACTTCCCTGAGAAGTTCCAAAGATGTCATGCGCTCGGCTGCCCAATCATCTCTTCCCCTCGGGAGAAATGAGGCACTGCTAGTTAGCCGGAGCAAAACCGGGTTTAGGGTGACAGAGGTCCTTCCAAGTGGGTCAGACTCAGTCCCCCACACTGTGAACGATCCTGCTGCCTAGAAATCCAGTAGTCTCATTTAGGATAATGGGAGCCCATGCGACTTCCTGACTAAAATCAATATGCCCCATGAGTAGAACAAGTGAGATGATGCATATCTATGCATTGCCAATTTGCTTGCCACCCTTTTCTTGGTTCTGGGGTCAGGTGCGTTTCTTGCAGATAGACAATTTCAATTTTATGGCGGTCTAGGTATGCTATAACATGTCTTATTTTCCACAGGTTATTAAGGTACCTAACATTCCAAGATAGGGTAAGAAATTGATCACCTCCCACATCTGTTCCTGTTGCCATGTGTTGTTCAGTGAGCGGATACTGAATGAGTGTGTACTAGTTTAGGTGTTGTGGATTGTGGTAACGTGCACTTCTGTTAGGACATATCTCATTGTTGAAATATTGTGTGAAATAGCACATATTCCCCCCGCCCCCACATCAGCATCCCAATCATGTAATGACATTCCCCTGTCCGCAAACATAGGTACTTTGAGAACAACAGTTACTAAACATCAAATGAACCATCATGAAGGTCGAAAAGGGTAATGAGGAGCACCGGGTGGGGCTGCTAGGTTACTGGTGGGTACTATCTGCAGCAGCAGAATCAGATGGGATGTACACTATGGACGTCATGGGTATTTCTGCGTTTTTAGGTCTTATTTTGGTGAAGGCGAGCTGATACTTCAACAAAAACAGGGGTTTAGTGTTGTGTTAGTCTGAGTCGCCATGCTGTAAGGACCTCTCTGACGTTGCAGGGGGAGGCATAGGGCACTGTCCATGGGTGCGTTTTTTTCTCAGGAGACCAGCAGCTTTCATAGAGTCTTGAAAAATGTGTTGCTTGCCCTCCAATGAGAACCTGAGCCTAGGCAGATATAACATTGCGTATCCTTACTGGCCTGCAGTAGAAATGTGTTCACTGGCAAGAACTCCTTTTGCGCCTTTTGCACTGCCAACGTGAAGTCGGGGAAGCATTTGATGCTGCTGCCTTCATAGGTCATGGCTTCTTTTGTCCCTCGCCTGTCTGAGAATTATGTCCCTGTCTCGAAAGTTCATGAGACGTGCTATTATGGGCCAGGGTAGTCTGGACAAAATATTGCCTCAAGTATGTTCTCCACAAAGGTTTCCAGATTCCCTGTGTTAGTTGTTTCCAGTATTCCTAGAATATGCTAATTTTTTCTTCACAACCTGGGCTCCAGGTCCTCTGATTTCACCTTAAGTGATACCAATGTCTTTTCAACTTCATCCAGTCTATGCTTCTTACTTCGCACTTCATCCTCAACATCTGAAATGTGCTGTTCCACTGCTGTGACATGCTGATCTTGTTTGTCCATCTGTTGAGCCATATAGCCCATTCTAATGGTAAGCGCATTGAGGGCCATATTTATACTTTTTGACGCAAAACTGCGCAGATGCAGTTTTGCGTCAAAAATATTACCGCCGGCTAACGCCATTTCTTTGTGCCGTGCGGGCGTCAAATTTATACTTTGATGCACGGCGGCGCAAACCACAGGTGTGAGTAATTGTTTTTTTTACTCAAACCAATGCGTCATGTCGTAAAGGAAAATGACGTTAACACGGCGAAAATGACTGTGAGCCGGTTTAGCAAACCTGATATGCGCCATTTTTTTACGCAATTGCGTCAAAAAGCAGTGCAAACACAGCAAAATGTGCTAAGGAGAGCCAAAATGGATCCCAGATCCCTGCACAGACCCCAGGAAGATGACAACAGACCAGGAACCAGCCAGGAGGACCCACACAAGGCCCAGGACAGGGAGAAGAAGACAAGAAAGTGTTGCTTCAGTGCAGAGGAGCAGGAAATTCTGGTGAAAGATGTGACGGAAAACCAGCACCAACTGTTTGTCACCTCAAAGTTGCCAATCAGTAGGAGAGAGGCAATATGGCAACAAAGTGTTGACAAGATCAACAGTGTGGCAGAACTACGGAGAACAGTCATCGAGTGCAAGTAACACTAGAATGACTGCAAGCACAGGACCAAGGGAAAGATGGCCAGGAACAGGAAGGCAGCACTGCAGACTGGAGGTGGGAGTCCAGCACTGCAGGAAGCCCTGGACCATATGGAGGAGATGGTTGCAGCCGTCATCCCTGAGGAGATCGTCACAAGGATTCAAGGACAGGACAGCGCAGATTACCAGGAGACAACACAGATGCAGGGCAAGTTGCATGGGGAATTAAAAGACACAAATGTTAACTGTAAGCAGGGGGGTGGACATACCTACTACACAATGCATGTAAGTCACGATATTCAGGGAGTGGAATGGGTAAAAGGGCACGGCATGGGGGCATGGGCTGTAAATGGGCCCAATACTACACTACACCAACAACCTTTGCATGGGGGTATGCTGCAATGCCAAGGATGTTGCAAAGGTAAAGCCATGCCAGGAGGGCAGGGTACAATGTTAAACTGGCAGCCTGTGACACGTCAGCCAGTATTCTCCCCACATTAACTAGGGCCCAATTAACAACCTCTGGCCATATCTGCAAGTGGAATGTAACATTGACAACAGTTGCCACTACCACCTCTGCTGTGTGTGAAGGCCAAGTAGCTAATGGCAGTAACGTCCCCATGGATCAAACACACCCAAATGAGAGGGTTCAGGATGACAACGTTATCAATCCCCTGAAATCAATACAAATGTTCCAATCCTGTCAAATGTGACTGTCCATAGTTGCTACAAACATCAGCCATTGTCATAAACATTAGGAGGTACACAGCACTAATGTCATACCCATGCTGCATATGTCGGGGTCCACCCTGTGCCTGGGTCACAATAGCTCCAATGACACCATGCAACATCCCATATGTCATACTGCTCAGACAACAGCATTGAGGGGGAGGACACATGTAACTAGTTACAGAAATACACCCGCACAGTCAGAGGAGGAAATGGAACACTGCCAGGACAATCAGTGCAATCCAATGTACCACACATTCCCCAAAATCAGCAGTACACATTACCAATGCTGACATCCATATCCTGCCGTACCAATGCTATACATAGTATATGCTAGATCTCAACAACATATAGGTGGATGTGAAAGATCAGATACTGGGGCAGTTCCAGATTGTTAAGCGTGGTGCTAGAGCCACCAGAGCACCCACAGCAAGTGAAAGACCAAACCATGAGAATGGAAGTAGACGGAGGGTAGAGTAGGAGAAGAAGGTGGCAATTCACAATTTGGCCTGAACCAACACCTAGAGGATGTGATGCTGACAAGTCCACAAACTGACCACAATACATGTGACATGCAGGTGGGGCATAGGCCTGGGAGAATGTTAATATGAAAGACAGGAACAATGAACAGGAACCAAGATCACAATGTGAAAATAATCGGAAGGCAGGCATGTCACATTACAAATGCCACAACACAGACACACTAATTGTACCATATCTCATTGCAGTGGACGATGGCTCTCCTGCCGATATGCCTATCCAGGACTACCCTGATGACATGTATGACGAGCTGACAAACATCAGCCAGCAGAGCCTCCAGAATGTCCTTGGAACCCTCCAGACCCCACCTTCAGTCACAAGGAGGAGCACAGAACTAGCAGCCATCACAGAGGACCCACCCATCACCCCAATTGTACGACCTGCCAGCTCCAACACAGCTGAGGACTCTGATGACCCTGGCACCAGCTTTGAGTGAACTGTAGTCGGAGTACAGCGGGAGCTGGCCAAGGAGGTGCAGGTGGAGATGCAATCTATGGCAGCCAGCCTACAGGGGGTGCGTTCGTACATGATGTCAACTGAAGAACAGACAGCAGCTATGCAAGGGCGAACAACAATCTTGCAGGAACCTGAAAAAAGGTTGAAGGAAATCAGCACAGCTGTAATAGAGTTGACCCAACACCTACAACAACAATCCTGTCAACGCGTGCACAAATGCAATATTGAACCCCTCAGGGCCGACCTGGCTGCCTACCACCGTGATGTGGCTGTCATTCTTAAGAACCAGCAGCTCCTCCTTGCTGCAGTACTGCCCTTAAGAGCCCCACAGTTGGCAGCTACTGGGATGGCTGACTCCACATCTTCAAACACTGAGGTGTGTGTTGCCCCTTCATAACCACCACCACCAAGGGCAGAGGAGACAACACACACATCAGAAGATGAAGACGTGGAACAGATCACCTTCACCCGTAAGAGTACCCGGTAGCACTAGTCCCTGCCACATGGCCACCTATTACCAAGGTCCTGTGCTTTGTAACATGCCAGTCTTGCAACAACTGTACTCAAGCACTGTTCTTCAGCCCAATGTTTATCTTGTCACCCTGCCCTGTGATTGTCTCTCACTACCTCATTGGCAAATCCTGTCCCTCTGCACTGTCTGACACTTCACCCCAGCATGTCCAATGACATGACCTTTTGCACTTGGGTAGGATCCCAATGGAAGATGTCACACTAATGGACTCACAATCATGGACAATGTACATAAAGCACTACAGTACTTTCATATAAATAGCACTTACAACAACTTTGTCTCTGTGTAATGTGACACATCAACCGTGATGGCCATCAGTGATGTTTACCTCAGGTCAATGATTATTGATTGTCAATACACCTGACCTGAACGAATCTTGGCTGATAACTATGCACAGTGGTCTGGACTGTAACATCATCTGCCCTTCCTGAGGGTTATTTCAGAGGAAAATAGAAACTATACACCATAATGCTGTGTTGGACACAATTACGCTTCCTCAAGGGATGTCAAAGCCAGAAAATAGTGGCTTAAATTTTTTCTGCAATTCAAAACTTACGTGACATTTGCCCCAATTTTTAGCTAACACACACCATACTGCATGAATGGATGTATACGCGTTTCCATAGAAATAAGTCACCGAGCTGAACATTGTAACAAATGATACAGTAGGTGTGAGTTATATATTCCATACTGCATGAGATCATACTACCACTCACAGGATTCGCTTGGATATCAGGCTGCAGGCAGACTTAACACAGTGTCCTCAATATCAAATCTGGTAGAAAAGTATGTGATATTGAAAACATACATCACACATTAACCACACTTTGGGATCCATAGTAACCGTGTGTGGTGGGTGCAATGGATGGCCGAATCTTAGCTGAGTACCTTTGGTGTAGCTGCCAATGTAACAGCTCAGTTGGGATATGGTTGCAGCATGGGACACAAAAGCTAATACAAATGAGACACTGTTCACTTATGCCAAGGCCCTGATCTACAAGCATTTGACACATATTGTAAAGGGTTACCTAGATATTTATTAAATAGTAAAAACAGAAGCTAAAACCAGGGAAAACACATTACCTAACCGAAACTACTCTAACTACACATTACCCACAACTGTCCCTAACTAACCTAAGCTAAACTTACTTATCACATTTAACGAGACGATCTAAACAACTTATAAGAAGGAACACATGGAGGACAACATATACTAACCTAAACACATACTATCTTATACTAAACAAATATATATTTGTTGGTTATTATTTTTTTTTTTTAAACACCAAAACCCCAACATCGTCCCCCAATCATCCACCCACCCACCCACACACATAATAAAAAACAGTTATAAAAAGTGCGATACCCCCACCCCACACCCACTACTACTAACTAAACTAACAACCTATACTAACCTAACACTAAGCCCCCTAACCCCACTAATTTAAAGAACCAGGAAAGAGGAGGGAGGGAATCATGGCTGAGTATAAGGTTTACACGTTGGCCCTCCGCAGGGTCTTTTTGATGGCACGCACCCTCCAATTCACTTGTGCCACCTCCTGCTGCAGCCTGGTCATTTTACGCAACACACGGTCCAAGTTCCGTTGTATCTGGTGAAAAGCTGCAGGGTCTATGACTGCAGCAGGGGTGGTCTGGGTGCCAGTGGAGGAAGTATGGGCCCTTGTCGGTGCCATGTCTGTAGGAGGAGGTGCAGGTGGTGCTGTGACAGGTCCTGGAGCTGTGGATGTTGATGGTCCAGCAAAGGTCCCTGCTAATGTTGGTGCCACCTGGGTGGTAGTGGTGGTGCTGGTGGTGGTGGCTGTGGTGGACACAGAAGGGCCCCCCACACTCTGGAGGCTCTTTCTTGGCGATAATGCCTTGCCATGTTGCGGAACCCAGACTCCACATCCAGAATGTGGCAGTAACGCATTGCCCTGCGCTGAAACTCTCAAATCTGGATGGGAGTCCTATTGGCAGCTGTTCAGACAAACAGAAAACCAAACATTAGGTACTTCATTGTGTGAAATGGCTCAAGAAGTAAATCAGACAATACATCTAATGTACCTGAAACAGCCCATATCATCATACAGATCACTGATTGTCTCTGAGGCAGTACATGCCAAGCCAGCCTACGCATTTCCTATCATCAAACAGCACATCAAAAGCCTAAAGGATGAGTAACAACTGGATTGACTTTGGCATCATTGTTCAGCCATTTGTCAGGTAAAAATCATGCTGCAAATCCTCCACCACTGACAGGCTAACAAATGACTATGTTCTTGATGACAATCTAGAGCCACAAGATCTGCAAGTTGTAAATGGAATTGCCAGGATAGACTGCAGTTGCTAATCATGAGTGGGTATCCTAGGTTTGGACAAGTGATTTACAGATTTACATGTCTGAATACTAAACTTGGATCATCAGTCCTAGGTACACTATTCACAACCCTACGCCTGTGCCTGAGGGGGGTGGGGAACAAGCAACAAATAATTTCAAACAACAAGGACACCTAGGAAGCTTTGGACAGCTGTACATGGGTTTGGCCAGCACACCACGGGTAAGGAGGAAGTCCAACTAGGATACACCCAAACCTTGGACAATCCCATCAAAACTTACCTTTGGAAATGCAGACCATTGTCAACATCATTTTCTACCAGTAACCCATGACTTACAACAAACAAATAGATGCATGCACACCTCTGGCCATGAGCTGCATGCACACCTAGGCCATTGTACTTAAGTGCCTCATACTCGTGGCACAACATGTGGAGCTACATGCTGCTAGGAAGTTAAACATACAGTCAAACATGTTCATTAGTGAATAGGGAAGCTGAAGTCTGTGGGTAAGAATTTGGCATCCCTATTCTGGGAGAATCAGGGTCTAACTTGCTGACTAAATCACTAATATGGTCCACTGCTACATTTTCTGATTTAAAGTTTCATCCACATAACTCATCCCTATTCACATTGCCGTGCCTACCGGACTGACCTACAATCCCAAATTATAACAATACAATAAGGATTGGCCAACTCAAAGATGGGGAACAAATGATACTCCACTCAAGAAACAAAACCGATCATTGACCAGCGCATTACACCTTGCTATGTGTCCAACACACAGGAGTCAATCACATATCATCAGCAAACACAACACAGAACAGAAATATCAACACTTACTGGAGATGTCTGGGTCCGCAAATCGAGCCACTTCTCCGATAGTGTAGGGTGCAGGTCCACCTGTAAGGCATAGAAGGGAGAAATGTGCTCAATGTCTGTGCACTGTATGACACTTCCAAATACAAATACTATGTGTAATATTAACTCAGATTGTCAAGCCTCTCAGACATGATGATACTGCATCCTACATACCACTGCAAACATGTACAGACCCGGGGACTCCAGTGAGTGAGACACACATATCTGCACACATGCAGTGGCCCTAACTATCATGTGGTGGCAAACATGTTCCTTCATTAGTTAGCAGACTAATTCATGGACGGTATTCCTCTCATCATGTGTATCCATGAGAGACATGCCAAGCCACTTTCCGGGAGGACTGCAATGCCAGTCACCCAGCTATTGTGATTAAGACCAATTTAAGACACACAGGTACAATGTACAGAGTGCCAGGGACAGTTGTTAGCCCTCAATTTGTATCATTTTCTTCATTTGATGTGCCACAGCTATGGTAAGTTGCACCAACCATAGAGATATGAACCTTTGTGCATACATTTTGCCATCCATCTCTAATTTAAATGTGGCACTACAAACTCCAAATATCAGTCTAAGATTTTACCTGAGGTCAGCTATAACTTGTTACGTATGTGTCAGAATCCAGTTCAGATATGTATCTGAAAAAATTGAGGGACACATTATTTCTTGAAAATATCTGGATTTATAACATATGTTTAATGATACACTCACAGACCATGCATGAAACATATCTTAAAACCACATTGGCATCATCAATTGACGTGAAGCCTGCACTAATTTACAGGCTCCTGTTGTGTTTTGAAAGTTAGTCTAGCTATTGTGTCAACAAATGACGGTAATGTGTAGGAAATATTGTATACCTCACAGACAACTGTGGCCCATATTTATACATTTTTTGCACCGCATTTGTGCTGCTTTTTGACACAAAGGCAGTGCAAACTTATAAAATACAATTGTATTTTGTAAGTTTGCGCCACTCTTGCTTCAAAACATGTTGCAATTGCAGTTCTAATAAAGTAGAAATATGGCCCTGTATGTTTAACTAGCATTCCACATGTTCAAAAACATTGCCTGCAGCATATGAACAAATCAGCTACTGTCACTACAGAGCATTTAAATGTGCACATTACTCTGATTTGTACTCACCAACAGGGCCACGAATCACAATCCCCAGGTGGTCCAGCAGATCTTGCTCCCTTGCACAAGGTCAGCCCAGCGGTGCTTAAGCTGGTGGTCATTGCGCGGTGTGTTGTAGATTCTCTTGAGATGGTACAACACCTTTGCACACTGGAGCCTCCTTGGCTCTGTGTGATAGCCTTGTATCACACAACCACCTGCCTCTATCATTAAGGGTAGGAAGTGGCACACCAGCCAAATAAACCCACCCAGCTCCTCCTCTCCCATCCTGCCAAGACGAGGCCTACCCAACATGATTGCACCAAAGAAAATGGACTAAAGGGGTACAGAGGAGAATAGAGGGAAAGTAGGACAGGGAAATGCAAAATAACAAAGAACACAGCCCAACTATACCCAAACTAACACTACCCACAACAGACTCCCAACACAACAAAGACAAATGTTGACGCCACAAATGACCAAAAAAACACTAACCCAGGATACCACAGACAGTTCTGAAACACAAAAAGACAATTTAAAGACCACACTGGAGACACATTCACAAAAAGCACAGAGAGACAAATCAAAACACAGCCACACAGTCAGGAAATATCACAGACTGCAAAGTGAAAGAGAAAGTATGCCCACTGTACCAATTCTGTGAACAGGATATCCTATTACATCACTTCCTGCCTCAAATGCGGTGCGTTTTTATTGTTATGCGTCAAAATATTATGATGCTTACAGTCTGTGCGTCATTTATTTTTGACGCACATGCTTAGAAATAACCCTGCATTCATATTTTGAAATATTTTTCATACTTAACCAATTTCAGGGAGTACAGCGTGGGAATTACCGCTCAGGGCCAATGGATGTTTCAAGGCAATGTGCGTTATATTTCGACGCATCTGCGTCATTTTTTGATGCATGTTTGTCTTTTTTGATGCGTATGCGTCAAAATTTCTGCATTTAACTGGGTTTGGGTCATTTCTCATTTGTAATAGTACATGACAGATGTGACAATACAGAGATAGGCTGATTGCACCCACATTGGGCATTACGGTATATGGCACATGTGACAGATCATACTACTGCGGACCATGATCCTCTACTTGTTGTACCAGATTTGCACTCTTACCTGAAGCAATAGATGGCCAAACATGTGGGATACAATTAGGTATTACCCAGTTTGGGCATGTTTTGCATCAAGAGAGGATAACAAGGCGACCCAACTCAATACAGTAACTCAATGCCTATGGGTCAATGTGTGTGATTTGGCTACTACTATTGTTGTTGTCTCACTGTGTGACCATCACAAGACGCATTTTTTGCAAATCTGCTTGTATGCATGTGGAGTCAATGTGTCCAACCCTCAGATGCTATTCAGTGTGGAAATGAGAGAGGACATGCGTTAATCATACACGTAGCAACACTGCTGTGTGCACTTGCTAATTTTTTGGGAACATAAGCAGCACCAATGATAAAGCATGCACAGGATAGATAGCAGACGGTTGTTCATGGCAATGTTCTAAAACTTAGTCATCACATGTCCTGGAATGTTGGATACTACTTCCTAGGCACTTGTTTGTTTACCCACCATGAGTCAGGCATGGGATAATGCTATGTGGGTACTGTGTTAGTGACACCGAGTCCCAAATATAATACACAAATGTAATGTTACTCCACAGTTGGAGTCATATAAATGAGCCATGTCTCTCCTGTGGCAGTGGAGGACCAGCAGACCAAGCAGCACTGGTTCACATATTTCCAGTGGTAAAATGCACAGAGGTGTCTAGTTCATGTGTTTGGGCCAGTGTTTAGCCTGTATCATTATTGGGGTCTATGTTGTCACAGTTACGTGCAGGTCTAGTCATGCGCCTGTTGATCCATTTCCTGTATCTACAAAGTATCCTTCACAGATCAATAGAAGGAAAGCCAATGAGGAATTGAAAACACACATGGGGATAGTCCAGCTCTGTCACTGCAGACGTGTTATGAGACTGACAACAGGGCAACCTTGGTGTGCTGACAAAGTTAATGTCTCAGGATCCTTATACCGGCAGGTGTCCTCACAACATTTGTACACAGGTTGGCCTCTAAAATTCCCACTGCATCTGGGAACATCAGTGCCTCTTTGCTGATTAATCTCACAGCTATTCACCACGCAAGCCCCATCAATATGTTGGGAGCAATGTGAATCAGCGTGTGGACTGTCAGGGTCCTAACACGTGTAGACATTTCATGCACATTATCTGACGTTGTTTGTTGTGCTGGAGGCACCATACTCAATCCATGCATACAGCCATGGTACACTGTCACTATTTGTCACTCATGCATACATGAAACCCAGACAAGGGATAGGCCATGATTCGGCTATTTGGAGACAAGTTCCCCCCATGGTACGATAAATAAACTGATTATGCTATACAATTTATTTGAGTATGCATTGAAAACCCACCTGACACAATACCCCAGGAGGAAAGTGAGGGTTGGGAAAGCAACTATGATAAAAATAAAGCCACAACGAACCTTTAGGGTAATGCAAAGGCAGGAACCGGTCAGGCTAACAGGATGCAGGGTCAATCAGGATCCAAACATCTAACAAGGTAAACACACAGTGGTCAGACTGAGACTTGTCAAAGGTGGAACAACACTGTGGAAACTGAAAACTGTGTTTCTCCTGTGTGTTGGAACGTAACACATGAACCCAACGGCTGTGTTACACAGCTGATTTTTATGGCAATGCATAACAGTGTTATAGATAAAATGTCAGCTTCTATGCTGTTCCAGGCAGCTGCAAGGGCAGTGCATGTTCAAATGGCTGGTCTCCATGGAGGTGCTCACAGGTGTGTGCAGAATCAGTCTCTCACAAATCCTGTAGGTGAGATTCAAGTTCAAAGAGCCAACAATACCTTTCACATGGGAAGCAATGTACAGGTGATTACAGGTCCTACAGACTACAAGGCAGTGCATTATTTAACCTGACGTCCATGCAGACAGAAGTACAATGACATGGCATAAAATACTAAAGAGGGAAGCACACTGGATTAACATTGTGAGTCCAGGTGTGTGTAGAGGAGGGATTATCTACACATATTCCCATTCCAGGGACCTCTGAAGAAGGGTGGCTGAGAGAGGGACCATGGGTGTGGATGGACTTAGGACATGGGCTGCCATGTGCAGGGGATGTCATGTGAGCAATGCTAGTCATACCTGGGGCACTTGTGCTATCAATTTGCTGCGTATATGGAAATCTTGTCACACATAGTCCCTGCAAAGATAGGTAATGTATGACTTACTGCTGTCAAGGGTCTGGTCATACATTCTTGTCACCAATGCAATAGCACATCCACTGCCTCATGTATGAGGCATTTTTTCCCTTATTGACTGATGGTGTCTTAGTTGTGTGCCATATGCTGCGATGAACCATGTTGCCAACATGTATTGTGTGAAATAGGTGTGGTCCTCTGCTATTGCCCTTCAAATGTGAAATGTACAAGATATACGTCATTTACAGTGTGTGTGTGAATGTGGCTGTACATTAATACGCATCAAAATAGATTTGGATTTTTCTCTGTCCTGATCTGTATTTCAGCAATGCTCCATGAGGCTACACTCTGATTCTGATAGTTAGAAATAATGTTATGCAAAAATGATTACCCAGACCATGATATAGTGAATAGTATAGGTGTTTATTGATGAGTAGAGTTAAAAGAAATTTTGGACAATATGTTGTCTCCGACGCAATCCTGCAGCTGTGTTTGGATGGCCCCCCTCATGTTAATGAACAGCATCCTCCTCTTCAGGCATTTGTGGGTTGGGTTCATATAGGGGAATATTCCTTCCTACACACATGTTGTGCAGGATAGCACAGGTCAAAACTCAGGTGAGTATAGGAGGCTGCCTCCGGTGATGTCGAGGCACCTGAATCTTGACTTCAGGATGCCAAAGGTCCTCTCGACTATGGTGCGTGTCCTCCTATGTGCCTCATTATAGGCATGCTTTGCTGCAGTGCTTGGGTTTGCAAATGGGGTCGTGATCCATGGCTGGATCCCATACCCCTGCTCAGATGAAAGAGAAAATGAGTGAGAACATGCTGATGTAGCTTGCACCAGAATTATCAATTTGCATGGCAGTTGTTCTCTTGTGTTGTCTGTGACTCATCAGTGTTTGTGTTATTGTGTGGAATCCTAGACGTCTAGGATGTACCATCACCATTGGGTTGTTTGCTTATCTGAACGGGTGTTTGGCTGTTGACCAGATGTCAGCAGTATTTTTGTTGAGTTGCAGTACAGTGTGTACTCCCTTGCATTGTGTCATGTGAAAGAGGTGTCCCTGTGTCTCATCTGGGGGTGAGATGATACTTCCATACACAGATTCAATTCCACAGTGGTGGTAACACGGTTGCATCTATATACCCTGTACATCCCATTCAATTTCACATATGCAATAGAATTATTTAACCATCAGTGAGACCCTTAGATTTAGCAAGGTGACAATGTACAACACATCTCCGTACGTTGACAGCACTGACGTGTTGACAATTGACTACGCACTAATTTCACATGTGTGACAAGTTCACTGCAGACCTATTTCTCTGCCCTTGCCAAGACAGGTTGTAACGTGTACCTATACTACTGAACATGTTCTAGTTCAGATGGCTGTAAGTAAAACATACATCACTCTCCTATTCATTCAATAAGTCAACTTCATCTTAATAAAACATCATATCTGGCATCCCCAAAAACATTTTTTAACTTATGCAAAAAAATATATATGTATATATACATTGATATTCAAAACCATAATATTCAAAAAATAGAACAAAACCCCCCTTTTCAAAAAACACCCTAACAGCTCAATCCCACAGATACCTAGATAGACAAATACAAACCAAACAAAAGACACACATAAATACAGCACCAAGACACCGGACCAACAAAACATTTCATGCATCAAAATATCTCAATACACAGTCTGCACATCAAATATCACATATCCTTACTCAGAAATATTGTATATATCGTAAAAACACAGTTTAGATATTAAACTGATATATAGTTCATCTCCACATCATCTCCAGCTATTCGCTCTGAAGAGGTCCTTTTCAATCAATACAGTTCTTGATGTCCAAACGGCAAATGCCAATAATATGCAAGCAATTTCTAACAAATGTAGCTCAATCCGGCTTGTCCTCGGAGTGAAAATTGGATCAATAATTCTAATCCATATATTCATGGATCATCAACTTCCGGAATGTTTTTTTTTACACAGGAACAGACTTGTATAATGCCCTTTGGAATATATCACTGATATAGATATATTTATGTTTTAAATTTATATATAGATTGAAAGATATGGCACAATGCCCAAACCTGATGTAGTGCCCTGTTGAAGGTGGCTGTTAGTATTGTGATTCAATCAGAAGGTGTAAGCCCACCGAAACGCGCGTCAGCAAGGATGATGATCCATGAATATATGAGGATTTTGAGAGTTAGACAAGCTCTCATGGCCCAAATGTAAAACCAAAACCCAAAAAATTCAAATGTGCCTTTGAGATAAGATCTTTTAGTGTGTGGGGGAGAGCTAAAGACTGTTGCTCCTTTCAGTTGGGGTGGGGGCATAACCATGCCCATACTGGTTGGTAGCCACCACCCCATTATTTTTCCTTTTTTTAAATTCCCTGGCATCTAATAGGCTTTCTGCCCCCGGGGCATGGATCGGGAGTATTTGCCCCATCTGCCAGGGTGGGCAGAACAACTTTGTCCCCATTGATTTGGGGTGGGGGTATGGCCGTACACTCACCCTCTTTTTAAAAAAAAGAAATCTTTCCTGGTCTCTGCTAGGCAAGATGAGCCTTACAAAAATGAGCCGCTCTGCCCCCAAGGGGGGCAGACATGACCAACAGTAAGGTGCCCCCATAGGGAGCGACCCTTCCCCAAGGGGCTGCCCCCACCAAACAAAACACGCACACACCAATCCCTGGTTCCTAAGTGGTTTCTGCCCCCCATCCCCCGGGGCAGATCTCCCTAATAGAAATAGGCCTAAAATAATATTGACCCCGGGGGGTGACCCTTGCCTAAGGGGCCGCTCCCCATTAGTATAAAAAAAAAAAAAACTGGTGCCTCTGCTGCCCGACACCCCCCCCCCCCCGCGGCAGATCAGCTTAATTAAAATAGGTTGATCTGCTCCCAAGGGGCGCAGAAATGGCCAAAAGTGCCCACCAGGGGAGTGACCCTTGCCTAAGGTGTTCGTCCACTTTAGTGAAATTCTCGTAAAAACAAAAACAAATGCCACCGGTCTAGTGGCTTCTGCTCAACCGCAACCCCCCCCCCCCTACACACACACCGGTGGCAGATCAGCCCAATTAAAATAGGCTGGGCAGAAAAGGCCTAATTGGAAAATGCCCCCCAGAGGAGCGACCCTTGCCAAAGGGGTCGCTCCCCTTCATTGTTTATATAAACCAAAACAAACTCCCTGGTGTCTAGTGGTCATTTCTGCATCTTGATCGCTTCACTATCGGGCTGCAGAAATGCTCAAACAGACATGAAGGTAAAGGCCTTTCCTTTCATGTCTCTCTGCCTGCTTCCACCCCCCCACCCGATTGGAAGAGAAATGCTTTAATTTCTCTTCCAGTGCAATGGGTGCGGCCTTTGATGAGGTCAGTGGGCGATCTCGCGTTGACAACATCAGAAGTCACTGAGGGTGGGGTGGGGGTTGGAAGGGGACATGATTCCCCTTCCATCCCTGGCCTAGGCCCTCGTGGGGAGCACTAGCGCTTCCCCCGAGGGCCAGTACCAGGAGGTAATGTTTATGTCAGTGGCGCCTGAGCATGGAAAATGCTATTTTGCCAGATTAACCATGGAACATGCAAACAATACCTATGTGACAAATTTAGACAGATTTGGTTATTGCTAGAAATGGTTTAACATGTTCATTTTGTCAGACTGAATGATAAATAGGGACTACAATGATTTTTTTTCCTGTTGTTCCCTCCCAGCTCTTGGGAGACCAAACTGGTGCAATCAGTGATCCAGAAAAGAAAAAAATATGAACACCCGGTAGAAGAGACAAAGAGGGAGCTATGGATCCAGACCCTGGAAACCAGGCACAATGATATGGCATGGAGACACATACAAATGTATGAGGGAATACGAATGGATTTATAATGCAATCAACGTAACAAAATGCCTTTACAATGAAAGGCTTCTATTACAAGATTTTTTACAATTAATATGCCTTTAGAACAAAATCATTTTCCACGAAATGTAAGTATTTAACAAGTAATTATAAACCCAATATATATTTTTGTAGAAAGGCATGCGTTGTAAAGATATATATATTTCAATATATATATACACACACACACATACACACACACACCTTTTAACCAATAACCCCTGAACCCTAAAAAATCCTTCCCCAAATTCCCTCACCACCCAAAAATACCCATAACCACCTTAAACCCTATCAGTTCCCTTATCACCCAAAACCCAAACGCACCCCAAACCCTAAAAATGTCCTTACCAACCAAAAACCCATACCCATCCTAGAACCTAAAAGTTCCCTTACCACCCCAAAACTCATAACCACCCTAAATTCTAAAACTTCCCTTACCACTCCAAAACTCATAACCACCCTAAATTCTAAAACTTCCCTTACCAACCAAAAACCCATACCCACCCCAAACCCTAAAAAATACCTTACCACCCAAAAACCCATAACCACCCTAAAACCTAAAAGTTCCCATCCCACCTAAGACCCATATCAACTCTAGAAACTAAAAGTTCCCTTAACACCCAAAAACCCATATCCACCCTTAAACCTAAAAGTTCCCTTACCACCCAAAACCCTACACCCACCCTAAAAATCCCCTTACCACCCAAAACCCATACCCACCCTATGTGAGTTTTGTTTGATGGATCACTCCTAAACTTTACGGGCAGCAGTGATCCAGTAAGACATGGCGAGACATACAGTACCTGAGAGACGGAAGAATGACAGAAATACTCCAGTATTGAGATAGTGAGCTGTATAACCGGAAAGGGAGGAAGTGGCCTTAAACAACTGAGGCAAAAACATAAAATGGAACAGACAGACTCAGACAATGTGGCCAAGAACAGAGAGGGGCTCTATTTCATAAGCCGACTCACACAGGAAAAAATGGAGATGGTGCCACAAACCAAAACAAATTAACAGCCACACATGTGTGGACACAAGGAAATAAGACACTTACTGGCACAGAAAGACATGCACTACCTAACAGGCAGACTCATCCGTCCTGAAACTGACACTTGTATAGGCACAATGAAAAAGGGATAGAGAATGGATAGATGGATGAGACAAAGGGAAAGGAGCAGACTGGGGCAAGAAACACAAACAACAAGACAGGAAACGGGATTACTGTGGTACACAAACACACATGAATAGGTGGACAGTGATACAGGGATTGAACAAAAAGAGCAGAGGAAGATATGCACAATGCAACAAGAAGACACTTGCATAGGGAAATACTTTCACAGGGGTAGAGGCATGGGAGAGATATATGGGAATAAGAACAGGGAGACAAAGTGTCAGAAAAACATGTACATTGGCAGGGATCTTGATCAATTTTACATGAGGACATACAAAGGTCATACACTGGCACCACACAGAAGAACTTCTGGTGTGCATTCTGTTGCACCAACATTGTCCCACAAAATATGAGTGTGTAGGTTCTTCATGGTTGCCTTAAAGATCTCTGGTGCTGATAGACTGCATAGTTCCCCAGAAAGAGTTAAGCTGCTGCCACATGGAGGATGTGGAAAAAGGCCTGCATGAACAAGTAGATGATTGTGACCGGCTCCAGCTACAGATGTTAGATTTACACTACTTCAGGACAAGTGTGAGGAATCAAATCAAAGTCCAGTCAGCAAATCTCACCTCATACATCCAGGACCTGTTTGAGGGCATACTGGAGGATCTAAAGAACCTTTAGGGAGAGTAGCTTCACGGTGCCCGATAGGTGGTTCACCCCTGGATGTCCTCACATGTATTCACGTCATTGAGTACAAAGAGGCTCTTATAGCTAAGGCTAGAGAGGGGGCCAGGTCTCCTTCAACGGAGTCATGATGTTGCTCTTCCAGGACCTCTCTCTGTACACCTTAGCAAAAAATCGATTCAGATAGGGCACCCATTCCGCCTCATCTTTCAGTGGGAGGGCAGACACCAGTCTCTTACCTCCTTAGAGGCGACAGCAAAGCTTCTGGGCTTTTCACTTCTAGAAGGGGATTTGATACGGCTGAGGGACCATGGAGAGGCTCCACGGTCAACAGCATGGACCAAGCTCTGCCAAAGACACAAGGCTGGAAAAATGATAGAACGAGTCAAGCAAGGTGAGGCTCCTCTCACATCTGCGACAGGCCACTGGAGAGAACCCAGAGCCCTCACAGGAGGAGGCCTCTGTAACCCCATGAAACATTGCCCCTTGGCACCCTCTTTGCCAACCTACATGCTGCCTCAGACGATCAACACAAGAGGTTTTTCACCATTTTGTTTGAAGGTGGGGGGTGTCAGCGGACCCCAACAGAGCACAACAGGCACAGACAACAGCATGCAACTCTTTTAGGCTCACTAACACTGCACAATCCACTAGTGTGCAGACTTGGGGGGCAGGGAAGGGGGCTGGACCCATGTAGACATCTCCCCCACACTGTTAGCCCACTGTAGTTTTATTCAAGTTGGGGGGTTGGGCATCAACTGTGGGGACAGTCCAACCTATGTTTACCAAGATACTTACAAACTGCGTTATGGCTTAGGGACAGGGGTCATTGAGCAGACACCTATCATACACAACCCACTATGCAGCACCCACCTACACTATGAATCCTGACATATAACAGGAGGGTCCACAACAACCACACAATGAAACTTAGTATTCTTTATTGGTATTTTGGGTGAACTGCAGCGTTTGGGGGCCAATATCTTTCTCCTTCAGGAGACACACTTGCTCCGGGGGGACCAACTCCGATTGAAGGCATTTCTTCTCCAGTAGCAAGCGTCCACTTCTAATAACCTGGTGGGGTTTGCAATCCTCATTAGGGATGCCACGAAATTTCAGGAACACTAAGTCTGGAGGGATGACCAGAGGAGGAGTCTGTTGGTGGGGGGAGCGTGACGGGGCATGCCCATCGTGATTGGTATACACTAGTGCCCTAACTTGACAGGAGACCTTCCTGCACCCAGTGGTTCAGAAATTTGTCAGTTCCACCAACCACCCTCTCTTGGGGGCAACCTTAACTGCGTGATGCATGCCATGCTAGACAAATCCCATCAACGGGTGGGAAGCACACATGCCCTGTCAGCAGCTGGTCTGGCATTATCGTCACACGTTATTATCGGACTGCTCCCCTTTTTCCGCAGAGTATAATACATACGCCAGGATTTATTATCTCCTTGTCGATGAGCGGCGGGTGGAGGACATTTCCCGTGGGCCAATGAATATTTCAGGCCATGACCTGGTGCATATTTGCTTTTGCTTTACTGGCCTCCAACCTGGAGTGCGGGTGAGGGTCTTGGAGGTTGAACAATTCCCTACTGCAAGACCCAGTGGTATGGCACGGAGTGATGACAGCTATGCAGGAATATCTGAAATTCAACCAAATTGTGGACATGGACCTCCTCAATTGTATGGGATGCCCTGATAGTGGTAACCCGCAGAGCCTTCATCAAGGAAGCTGCCCAGACAAGCAAGAGTGCTCAATCTGCACAGCTAAGGGATGACCTAGCCCAGGTAGAAGACAAATACAAGACCCGCTCCTCCAAGAAACTTTGGAGAAACATCACAGCCCTTTGTAGTCAAATCTGTACCCTGGAATACAATAAAGCCAACTATATCCTTGCCCGTACCGTGACTCCAGTCTACGAAGAGGGCAACAAAGTGTGATCCCCTTTCGCCAATGAACTTATACCAGGCAAACACTCCAGAGGTCGTAGCTCGGCATACATGTCTACAGGTGCTTCCCCTCCCAATGCTCACCCAGGAGGGCAGAGGCCCCTCTCAAAGAACTCATCACACCTTCCGAGGTGCTGCACGCAATAAAACATTAAACAAGTGTAAGCACCAGGGCAGGATGGCTTTGCTGCTGCCTTCTACAAACATGCTGCACCAATGATAAACCCCCTAATGGCTGAGGTTTACAATTCACTGTCACAATCCTGCATGCTGTCCTCTATGGAGGTGGAGGCCACCGTCTCTCTGATGGCAAGCCAGACAAAGACCTGACATTATGTCAGTCTTACCACCCCATTTCTCTACTGAATCCAGATACTAGGTTGATGTCCAAAATTCTGGCGACCCGAATGAAGGGTTGTCTGCCACACCTAATCCATGCAGACCAGACAGGCTTTGTTCCCATTTGATCCACCAGCGACAGCACTAAACGGGCCTTACACATCATTGACCGAGAAGAAGCAGCACAAAGAGGTGATTCTGCTCTCCCTTGAAGCTGAGAAAGCATCTGATCGGCTAGAATGGTCTATGTTGAAGTCCACGCAAAGTGGGCAGGGTTTGGAGCACTCTTTCAGCGATGGATCACTGCGCTCTGTGCCTTCCCCTGGACTGGAATCCAGATCATTTGTTGTCACTCTGGGGAGAGTCAATTACAAAGGGACACCTGGCAGGGTTGTCCCCTTTCTTTCCATGCTCTTTTCCCACTACCTGGAAACCCTTCTTCACAAGATATGCCCCCACGGGGGAATCCACGGAGTCCTCTTTCACCAAGATAACTTTAAGGTTTAGCCTTCGCTGATGACATGCTGCTAACCCGGTCACACCCACTGCATTCTTGGCAGAATCTCCTGACACTATTGGGCGAGTACAGGGGGCTAGCAGGCCTGAAAATCAGTCTTGGGAAACTGGTAGGACAGAGGATGCTCCTCCACTAACTCCAAGCGGGAACCCCTTTTCAATGGAGGCTTGCATTCCTTCTGTACCAGGAGGTGACCCTGATACCAGATTTATAGACATGCGCAAGGGCAAACTTCAAACTCCTGGCACATTCCCTTAAAATGCTCACTGCCTCATGGCTCCTCCATGCCATCTCTTGGGTGGAGGATAGCTCCCTTTAAAATGTCAGCCCTTCCTAAGATCTTATATATGTTCAAAGCCGTCCCCTTACCACTAAATAAGACAGAACTCCAACAGAGGTCAGACAGCTGCAAGTACTTCATATGGACTGGCACACACCCCAGGCTTACAGACCAAACAAGAGCCCTACCTCCACTACTTGGTGGGCTAGGCAATCCCGATATTCACCTCTATTAATTGGCAGCGCAGGTGAGGTACATAGTGGATTGGCTCAGTGAGGAAACAGATAAGCCATGGTGCTTCATTGACCAAAACATGATGACTAGATTGTTAGAGGTCCTCTTGCTGCCCAAATCTCAGGGATGCCGTAATCTCTACATTTCGCCAGTGACAAGAGGTACCCTGGATGCTTGGGGCTACCTTTGCTGATATGGGAGAGGTTGGGGGAGGAAACTGGGCATCAGTCCCCCTTAAACACTGATCCATGGGAACAGAGACTTTACCCCAGGGCTATAGAGGTTGCGGTTTCACACGTAGATCGACAGATGCTGCTTTTAGCTCTGAGGTATGTTTCACAGTAGCACTATTCGATCTTTTAAAGACATCAAACAGACATATCAGATTCCGAGCTGGAGAGATTTCAGTATCTCCAAATTAGACACTGGTTTCTGCAACATGGAGTAAAGACCTTAGCAACGTGAACCCTCATGTACTTCGAGTGGTTCCTACAGACCCTCTTGATGTTGCGATGCTTGGTCTCCCAGATTTACTCCACTCTACTGACTGATGAATGCCTTGCGTACATGTCCAACTTACAAGACAGGGTGGGAGGAGGATCTGGGGGTCCCCCTAGATGATAAACAATTGGTTGCCATATACACGTGCATGACTAACTTTGTAAGACACGCACAGGGAAGGGTGACACTATACAAGAGTGCTGGTGGCATTATACACCAGCACTCCTAAGGAGGTGGGACAGCACTAAATGAAGGAGCTGCTGAAGGGGGTGTGGGGAGACAGGAACTCTCTACCAGATCCTGTGCACCTGCCAATTTTGTGAAGAGGTGCTGCAAACCATCACTTCAATCGAGGGACGTCCCTTGGAGAAAGACCCCCACCTGGATCCTAATGGGGCTGCCACAAAAGGCCACATTCCTATTTCACTCTACCAAAGGGAAGAGGATCTCGCACATTCTCTGGGCAGCTAAACAGACCATCATGACACTCTGGGGGAAAGATCTCTTCCCCAATACCTCCAGGTGGCATTTGAGGAAATGGCAGCTTCTGCCATATGAGAAGATAGCATATGACATGCAGTATACCTCACATAAGTTCACAGCTATGTGGGACCCGATCCTGGATTACCTCAGTCTAGTTCATAGGGATCTCACAAGTCCAAACCCCCCTCAGAGTACTGGGTTTACTATCCCATTACAGACTATCTGCCAAAAAGATACTTAACTTTTATGAGCGGCTGAATATAGAGCTCCAGATCATCTGCACCTTCTTCAGCGAGGTGGTATCATTTGGGGGGACTGTTGTTAGTTCTTCTTTAGTTGGCTTAGTGGTCACAGGTGGGAATGCCCGCTTTAAGTTTGTGCTAGAAAAGGACAATAAAAACGATTGACACCTAAAATGTTTAGAGGTGGTAAAAGGATTAAAGAGTTGGCTTTTTGTTGATCTCACTCGGATATTCCTTTTCGATCCCTGTTAGGTACTGCTGGGACCACTGGTCGGACTGGTTTACCCATGCTCACTCAGTGAAGGGGGATACACCCAAGTCCTCTCTGCATCCTGGA
Organism: Pleurodeles waltl; assembly: GCF_031143425.1. NCBI lineage: Eukaryota > Metazoa > Chordata > Amphibia > Caudata > Salamandridae > Pleurodeles > Pleurodeles waltl. Next base: position 916,133,407 of record NC_090442.1, on the reverse strand, counting down.
ATGTCAATGGTATATTGGATAAGCTGAAGTGAGGCATAGTCCTTGCGTCAGCCTTTCGCTATGATGCAGCTCTTCTTCAGGTGACGCATCTCTTGGGCTCAATGCCCATTCTTGTTGAGATTCGCCGACAGCAAAGTCTCCCACACCTGAATAGTCTGGGACACTGGTAATGTTGCTATTCTGCTACAAAATAGGTTCTGATTTGTTCACACACAAACAGGGAGTGACAACCAGGATTGTTACATTACCAATGCAGCAATGCTTCCCCAGTCTATTGTTAATGTGTATGCACTCTCCCCTCCCCTTCTCCTTCATTGCTCAAACATCTCAGTTGCTTAATCTTTTAGCCCCTGATGGATAGTCATGTGCTGGGTGGTGATTTTAACAGGGTAGCAGGCTTGGAGCTGCATAATTATGTACTGGACCCATGGGGGCATACTGCCTGGTCCTACTCCACTAGCACACTTTATAGACTCTATGGTCCTGTGTGACGTCTGGCGCAGATTCCATCCCCAGGACAGAGGCTACACCGTCTACTCCTACTCCAGGCTGGATTATGTCAAGGTCCCTGAGCCAGACACAGGCTCTATTCTAGATGTCCAGATAATGGCTTGTGGGCTCTCAGAGCCTCTCCAGTCAGACTGAGCGTAAATGGGACAAGACTCAGTGACGGGGTGGGTGAAAACTATCTGTGTGGTGGTTGACTGACCCCAAGTTCGGATCACATCTTCTTTCCAAAATGGAGGTATACTATGCACAAAACACTAGTGTAGGAAGTTGGCTCTGTATGTACTATTTCAAAGTAAGAAATAGCATGCACAGAGTCCAAGGGTTCCCCTTAGAGGTAAGATAGTGGAAAAAAGAGATAATTATAATGCTCTATTTTGTGGTAGTGTGGTCGAGCAGTAGGCTTATCAGAGGGTAGTGTTAAGCATTTGTTGTACACACACAGGCAATAAATGAGGAACACACACTCAAAGACAATTCCAGGCTAATAGGTTTTTATATAGAAAAATATATTTTCTTAGTTTATTTTAAGAACCACAGGTTCAAGATTTACAATCAATACTTCAAATGAAAGGTATTTCACTTAGGTATCATAGGAACTTTGAATCAGCAAAATAGCCTGTACAGTTTTGGCAAAAATGGCAATAAGCTATTTTAAAACTAGACAGTGCAAATTTAAACGGTTCCTGTGGGAGGTACGTATTTGTTAGTTTTGCAGGTAAGTAAACCACCTACAGGGTTCAAAGTTGGGTCCAAGGTAGCCCACCGTTGGGGGTTCAGGGCAACCCCAAAGTTACCACACCAGCAGCTTAGGGCCGGTCAGGTGCAGAGGTCAAAGAGGTGCCCAAAGCACATAGGCTTCAATGGAGAAGTGGGTGCCCCGGTTCCAGTCTGCCAGCAGGTAGGTACCGCGTCTTCGGAGGGCAGACCAGGGGAGTTTTGTATGGCACCGGGGGGAAACACAAGTCGGCACAAAAAGTACACCCTCAGCGGCATGGGGGTGGCCGGGTGCAGAGTGCAAACAGGCGTTGGGTTTGCAATGAAGTTCAATGGGAGACCCAGGGGTCTCTTCAACGAAGCAGGCAGGCAAGGGGGGGGCTCCTCGGGGTAGCCACCACCTGGGCAAGGGAGAGGGCTACCTGGGGGTCGCTTCTGCACTGGAGGTCGGATCCTTCAGGTCCTGGGGGCTGCGGGTGCAGTGTCTTTACCAAGCGTTCGGTTCTTAGAAGCAGGCAGTCGCGGTCAGGGTGAGCCTCCGGATTCCCTCTGCAGGCATCGCTGGGGGTATCAGGGGGGTCAACTCTGGCTACTCACAGGTTCGCAGTCGCCGGGGAGTCCTCCATCTGCAAGATTGAGGATTTCTAAAAGTCAGAGTCACCTCAGCTCAGGACACCTTTTTTTTATAAAGAATTTTTTATTGGTTTTGCAATTGAATAAGATAATACAAAACAAGCTAAACAATTTATACAGAAATAACAAGGCGCCAATGGGCACCAAACAGTGGTCAAATCCAATGCCCCAGCCAACACCCTGAATGAATAGATTGTACATGTCAATGTCGACGTGTCACGTATGTGCCTCATTTCCCACCAGAGGAACTAGAAGAATGTGTGTGGATTCTACCTCTCATTGTGTCGGTCCGCGGCATCAGGGGTTAAGTTGTCATGCCCTCCCACCTCCCCCAGATCTTGTTATATTTATTCGGGCACCCTCTAGCCTCATATACGAGCTTCTCACATTGGGCACACCAATCCATCCCTCTCTTCCATTTGGTCAGGGCCGGTGCCTTATTGGCTTTCAAGTCCGCCACGATATCTCTTTTGGCCACTAGGCATGCCACCCCTAGCAAGGTTCGCTCTGCTCTGCGTAATCCCGAATCTCCCATAACCCCTAGTAGGGATATCAATGGTGTCAGCTCCATGTCCACTTGCAGGGTCAACGAGATCTCTCGCGAGATCATCTTCCAATAAGTATTAATAGTCGAGCATGACCACACCATGTGGAAAAAGTCAGCGTCTGGGCTCATACATCGTGGACAGTCAGCTGTAGGCCAGAGCCCCGCCCTGTGCATTTTGGAGGGTGTAAGGTAGGCAGTATGGAGATAATAAGTCTGTATTAGTCGGAGACGTGTCGCCATGGTCAGGGCGTGGGGAGCTGCCAATGCCTCAGTCCAGTCCTCCTCTTCCACAGGGCCCACCCATCCCTCCCATTTCCGACGAAGTTCCTCCAGGGAGCAGGCAGTGGAAGTGATTAATGTGCGATATACCTGGGAAACGCCTCCCCTATCCAGATTCCCCATCAGGGCCCTCCTCTCCATAGGAATGCTTACGGGTATGCTGTCCCCTGTTTGGACCTGCGTCAGAAGGGCATGCCGTACTTGGAGATACTTGTGGAATTGTGTCTTATTTAATGCAAAGGTTTCTTGGAGATCCTCGAAGGAACGCATATGCGTGCCCTCCCATACATCACCCAGTGTAGAGATGCCTATATTATCCCATTTCTGGAATCCCTCAAGACCCGCCACCTCTCCCAAGCATGTCCCATGCCACAGTGGGGTCTGCTGAGTAGGGCGCCCCCACCATCCTGAAATCTTTTGAGCCGTCCGCCATCCCTGCAACACCACCCCTGTCACCCCAGGAGTCCCCCGTGTGATCGGACCGCCATACAGGGCGTCAAAGATCTTGGGGTAGCTCAGCGTCTGAAGTTCCAGTCGGGTCTGTCCATCCCCCCCCCCAACCAGTCGTTGATCACAAGTAGTTGCATCGCCAAGTGGTAGTAAAGGACATTAGACATTCCTAGGCCCCCTTCGTAGACGTCTCTCTGGCAGGTTTTAAGCGCTAGCCGGGGACGGGTACCACTCCACAGAAATTGGCGTGCTAGCGAGTCCATTTCTCTAAACCATTTCATGGGGATGGGGTTTGGATAATTTTGGAGGAGGGAGAGAAGCCTGGGAAGGACCATCATCTTATAGAGTGCGATTCTTCCAAGCAAGTTAAGGGGGAGGTCCTTCCACCGTTGAAGATCGTCTTTGATTCTTCTGGTTAAAGGCGTGACGTTGAGCTTCCATGTTAATTCAGGGAGCGTTGCGACATGCACTCCCAGGTATTTAAATCTATTCCTCCGCACTGGTATACTTTGTTGCCAGTCTATACAGTCTCTAGATTGATGGAGCGGAACCAACAGGGATTTTTTGGGGTTTAGGGCGAGACCCGAGGCCTCCGAGAAGATGTCTAGAATTTGCATGATACGGGGGCCGCTCCTGGACGGGTTAGCTATGTATAGTAGGACATCGTCCGCATATAATGCCACTCGGTCTTCTGGACACGCGGGCCAAGACCAGCCCTCCATCAGAGGGTCCTCTCGAAATAACTTCGCCAGGGGTTCTATTATTAATACAAAGAGTAAGGGGGATAGCGGGCATCCTTGTCGGGTGCCACGGCCAATCGGGAACACACCCGAGACCACTCCGTTTACCTGGACCTGAGCCGTTGGATTAGAGTAGAGCAGTCCCACAAGGCCTCAGAACTTGGGTCCAAGTCAATTTTTTTTTAATACTTGTTCAAGATAGGACCAATCCACTGTGTCAAAGGCCTTCTCAAAATCAAGTAAGAGCAGCGCCAGAGGGGTGTGTGACAGGATTTTATGGTGTGCTAAGGCGAGATGTAGTCGCCTGATGCAGTGCCTGGTGCTCCGCGCAGGCATGAAGCCGCATTGGTCAGGGTGCACCAAGGCGGGCATTGCCTCTTTTAATCTAGTGGCGAGGATTGACGCTAACACCTTGATCTCAGTGTTGAGGAGGGAGATAGGTCGGTAAGCCGAGCAGTTTGGCGATGGGGTTTGGGTCTTCGGGATTACTACTATTGTAGCTAGGTCAGCTCCTGAAGGGAAGTGACCTTTTTGCTCAGCTTCTTTATACATCTCAAGTAAGTGCGGGCCAAAATGTCACTACATTTCCTTTACAGTTCCGCAGGAAACCCATCTGGTCCTGGCGTCTTGCCTGAAGCCAGACTGGCTATCGCATTCGTTATTTCTGTGAGATCAAGTGCCTCGTCTAGCCTGTCCTTGGTCGCCTGAGAAACTCTGACGAGTGTTATGTCATTCAAGAGGGGAGAAGCTTTTTCAACAGCAGGCCGGGGGTGCGCTGCATACAGGCGTGCATAATAGGAAGCAAAACTCTGAGCAATCTCGATGGGTGTCTTGAGAAGGGTGCCTGTATCATCTCTAATTTCGGGAATGATTCTGTTAACTAAGGGCCGGATGGCCAACCATTGTAAGAGCTTCCCATTTTTGTCTCCCCATCCATATATTCGGGCAGACGATGCCCTCCACATTTGCTTCGCTGACTCAAGTGCTAAGTGTTTGATTTCTTCTCGGACCCTGGTGAGCTGCCTCAGTGCGGAGACTTCGGATAAGGCCGTTTGCTGGCGTTCCAGTTTTAACGCTTCAGCTTCTACCTCGGACATTCGCGAGTCACGGGTGCGCTCACGTGCGCGCAGGAGGCACTTAGCATGTCCTCTTAAGGTAGCCTTGTAGGCAGCCCATATTGTGCCTGACGACTGGACCGTTCCCACATTCAGTTCAAAGTACTGCGTGAGACGATCCCTAATCTCGAGGGTATAATCATCATCCTGTAAGAGCCATGCATTTAGGCGCCATACCGGACGTTTAGTGAGATCTAGTCCGCCCAGCCGAACTCGCACCGGTGCGTGGTCCGACACCCCTCGAGGCAGTATCTCTGCCCCCGTGACACCGGTGAAGTCCATGGCCGGCACAAATACTAGGTCAATTCTAGAGTGTGTCCGGTGGGCAGCAGACGTGTGCGTATATTGACGCTCCATAGGGTGCCAGGTTCTCCATACTTCACATAGGCCAAGGCTGTCGGCCCATCCCTTGAGGCCGGCGGCTCGGGTGGACCTGCCCGCAGTGACATCTCCTGACACATCTAATCTGGGGTCTAGAACCGCATTAAAGTCCCCTCCTACTATTGTGATTCCTTGGGGGAGTCCCGCTACCACCTGCCGAAGTGAAAGTAGAAAGGCATCAAATCCCGCTGGGGGGGCATACACGCACACAAGATTCAGTGTCGCCCAACGAAGTAACCCTGAGACTACTACAAATCTGCCTTGCGGATCGGATCCCGTAAATGTAACCACCATGGGTAGTGAGCGGTGGAGCAGGATAGCTACCCCCCTGGATCCCCTAGAGAATCCTGCATGATAGACCCTATCAAATCCTACTCGAGCCAGCATAGGGCATTTAGTTCCCATAAGGTGGGTTTCCTGCAGTAGGGCTGCCCAGGGGGAATATCTACGGAGAGTGTTAATTACTGCGGATCTTTTGATCTTATCTAGCAGCCCGTTCACATTCCATGAGATGATTTGTGTCAATGGGGACCAGGCGTGAGTCGCGTAGGAGTCTTACAGTGTTGGGTGTCAGTCAGTGGACAAAGGAATGACCAGTTAAAACTTAACAGTGCAATACTCAAAATATACCTATCTAACCCTAACTTAACCTTCTTCCCCCAAAACCACCCCCCTCCCCATACTCCCACCCAGGAAGCATCTGTCGCCCTAACAATCAACCAGAACAAAACAGCCATATGGGCTGCCATAGGAGTGGAGTGGTGGACCCCTCCATTAGGTCGAATCATTTACAACTAATCACAAAAAGTCAAGCCATACTTTACAAGTCTTAAGGAAAGCCCATATCCCCGATGCAGCCCATCACGGATTTCCTCGAGATGGACCGGGCCCTTCGCCCCCCCCCCCCCCCACACACGCTCCGTTCGGGGCTTCGTGCAACATGTCAGCCAAGCGCCGGGGATTGACTCAGGCGGTCATCGTCTCCAGTCCGCGTCTGAATCCGCCCCTCAGGAGACTCAACAGGCAACCCTCCTCTCTGTGAGCCCGTCTCTCCCACCGTCTCTTCACCCATGGGAACGTCCGGGTTTCCTCGTCCTCCTCTCCGAGACCTAGTGCGTTTACAGCCCCTCCAGGGCCCCCCAGCGGGGGGGATCCGCCCGGGAGGGCTCCCCTCTCCACGCCGCGGACCCCTTTCGAGCCCCAACGCCCTCCTCAGTTAGCCAATCCCATGCCTCCTCCGGGGAGTCGAAGAAGTACGCCTTGCCCGCCATAATGACTTTAAGTCTCGCAGGAAAGAGGAGCATGTACGAAAGTTGCATCGCCCTAAGTTTTTGTTTAACTTGCTCATATGAGCGGCGACGGGCCTGGACCTCCCTGGTGTAGTCCGGGAATACTAAGATTTTGTGGTTTTCCCACTGAAGATTTTCGGAGCGCCTTGCCTCTTTAAGGATATTGTCACGGTCTCTAAAGTTGAGGATTCGGGCAATCATCGGGTGTTTTGGACCGCCCGGAGGGGGGCGTGGGGCGAGGGCTCTGTGAGCACGTTCCACTGCAAACCAGGGTGAAAGAGTTTGGTCTGGCATCCAATTTTTGATCCACTGCTCTAAGAATTCTGTGGCTTTGTCTTCCTCCGAGCCTTCCGGGAATCCTACAAAACGTAGGTTGTTACGGTTTTCTGCATCTTCCGCACGGCGGTGTAGTTCGGATGTTCGCGTCTGTAACTGGGCCACCTTGGTCCTAAGGTCAGCTAGTTCGTCCTCGTTGTGGGAGACTCGGCCCTCCACTTCAGTGATATGATTTACCGCGTTTCTGAGGTCCTGCCTGATGAGGCCCATGTCCTCGCGCACCTCCCCGATTTTAGTCTCCACAGCTGTTTGCGATGATTGAATTGCCAGGAGAATGGCATTCACTCCGTCTGGTGCCGGGCCCCCCGCGGCTGTCTCTCCGTCTCCTCTAGGGCCTGTTGAAGTTGTAAATTGATCAATCTTTTGCTGAGAGGGCGGGGGATGTTTACTCGCTCTATCCTTCCCCATTTTGTCTCGGAGGGAGGGGATGGAGTGTCTATTTTGAATTATGCAATTCTTCTGTCCAAATTCTACACCCTAGACGCACCCACGGGGAAGGTCTCAGAGGAGGACCATCGGCAGGGTCTCATCAGAGCGCGTCGGCGATAGATGTCGCAGTCCCCTCCCCGGGACTTGGTGGCCTCCGGTCAGCCACGTGTTGCTGGTCTGCCAAGTTTCTGGTTTCTCCCCGTTCCAGGAGACTTCAGCACGTCTTTAGTGGGTTCCCATCACCAGGGTCTGTTGGCGTGCTTTATCAATGTTATGGCCGTGGGCTGGGAACAGGTCTCCGGGGAGTCTCTTTAAATTGAAGATTGGGAATCATGGGGGCACAACACTGTTGCCCAAATCTGCTGCGCCCTTTTGAGTTCCTATTGCATTGTTTATTGGGGGGGGGGGCCGCCCCGGACTCTCTTCTCCCTTCTTCCTCTTTCTCTCTTTCTTCTAGGAGGGGGCCGAGAGCCACCCACTTCACCCCGGTCGGCCGGGAGCAACGGACAGGAGAGCGGCCGCACCGCACAGCTGCGTCCTACTCGGCTCAAGCGAGGTAGCCCCCACCGTACGGCTCACCTCTTCAACGCCAGCATCATTGCGTTCATTTCGCCAGGGCGGGGTACATCCAATCGGCCGCGTCACCTCTTCTCTTGCGGGGGGCTCCAGATTACATGGCCAGGTCCAGGCGCCCCCTGCAGAACGCGCGGCTTGCTCGCCCGCAGCAGTTTTCTTAGCGGTCAGGCCCCCGTCCTGGGGCCCGGCCGCGCATGTCCGAGTCAGACAGGGGAGCCCCCGTCCCAGGGCTCACCCTCTCCAGGCTTCCCCTCTGCTCTCCGAGCCCGGTGCCACGGAGTCCGAGTCTCCAAAGGCCAACGAGGGACGCCGGCCGCGTCGCTCCACCATCTGCCGGGGGCCCCAGGTCACAGTCCGCTCCGGGCACTTCAGTGCCGCGCACGGCCCTCACTTCGGTGGCGGCCCCGTCAGCGGGCGGGCCCCGATCCCCGGGCTCGCCGAGACGCCGTCAGCCCGGCCGCCATCTTGGGAGACCTATCGATCCGGTCGCGGCCAGCGTTCACGGCTCGGGCCGTGTCGACACCGGTGCCGGAGGTCTCTTCGAGGTCTGGGAGCTAGCGGGAACAACTAGGGCATCATAATACATTTCCTGGTGGCAGCTTCTTAGGGCGGATGACGGAGGGGTCCAGAGCACTCTCAGAGTGCGACCACCATCTTGACGCCCAAAGCCACGCCCCCGCTCAGGACACCTTAGGGGTTGTCCTGACTGGCCAGTGCCTCCTCCTTGTTTTTCTCATTATCTCCTCCGGCCGCGCCACCAAAAGTGGGGCCGTGGCCGGAGGGGGCGGGCATCTCCGCTAGCTGGAATGCCCTGGGGTGCTGTAACAAAGGAGGTGAGCACCGCCAGGTGTTACAGTTCCTGCAGGGGGAGGTGAGAAGCACATCCACCCAGTACAGGCTTTGTTACTAGCCACAGAGTGACAAAGGCACTCTCCCCATGTGGCCAGCAATATGTCTGGTGTGTGGCAGGCTGGCAAAACTAGTCAGCCCACACCGGAAGTCGGGTATGTTTTCAGGGGCATCTCTAAGATGCCCTCTGGGGTGTATTTCACAATAAAATGTACGCTGGTATCAGTGTGCATTTATTGTGCTGAGAAGTTTGATACCAAACTTCCCAGTTTTCAGTGCAGCCAATGTGGTTCTGTGGAGTTCGTGTTTGATAGACTCCCAGACCATATACTCTTATGGCTACCCTGCACTTACAATGTCTAAGGTTTTGCTTAGACACAGTAGGGGCATAGTGCTCATGCACCTATGCCCTCACCTATGGTATAGTGCACCCTGACTTAGGGCTGTAAGGCCTGCTAGAGGGGTGACTCATGTATGCCATAGGCAGTGTGAGGTTGGCATGGCACTCTGAGGGGAGTGCCATGTCGACTTAGTCATTTTCTCCCCACCAGCACACACAAGCTGGCAAGCAGTGTGTCTGTGCTGAGTGAGGGGTCCCCAGGGTGGCATAAGACATGCTGCAGCCCTTAGAGACCTTCCCTGGCATCAGGGCCCTTGGTACCAGGGGTAATCTACATTGGCATGGGCAGTCCCAGGTCTGTGTTCCACTATAAAGTCCATTCCCTGTAGGGAGATGGACCACCTCAACAGTTTTGGATTTTCACCTTTCATTTGCATTAGCCATCTGAGAGGTCTGTGGTCAGTTTGAACTACAAAGTGAGTACCAAAGAGGTATGGTCTCAGCTTCTTCAGGGACCAAACCACAGCAAAGGCCTCCCTCTCAATGGCACTCCAACGCTGCTCCCTGGGGAGTAACCTCCTGCTAATGAATGCAACAGGCTGGTCAAGGCCATCATCATTTGTTTGGGACAAAACTGCCCCTATCCCATGTTCAGAGGCATCAGTCTGCACAATTAACTGCTTGGAGTAATCTGGAGCTTTTAGAACTGGTGCTGTGCACATAGCTTGTTTCAGGGTGTCAAAGGCCTGTTGGCATTCTACAGTCCAGTTTACCTTCTTGGGAATTTTCTTGGAGGTAAGTTCTGTGAGGGGTGTCACTATTGATCCATCTCCCTTCACAAACCTCCTGTAGTACCCAGTCAAGCCAAGGAATGCCCTGACTTGAGTCTGGGTTTTTGGAGCTACCCAGTCCAGAATAGTCTGGATCTTGGGTTGGAGTGGCTGAACTTGGCCTCCACCTACAAGGTGTCCCAAGTACACCACAGTTCCCTGCCCTATCTGGCATTTGGATGCCTTGATAGAGAGGCCTGCTACTTGCAGGGCCTTCAAAACCTTCTTCAGGTGGACCAGGTGATCCTGCCAGCTGGAGCTAAAGACAGCAATATTGTCAAGATAAGCTGCACTAAAGGACTCCAAGCCAGCAAGGACTTGATTCACCAACTTTTGGAAGGTGGCAGGGGCATTCTTTAGACCAAAGGGCATAACAGTGAACTGATAGTGCCCATTAGGTGTGGAGAATGCTGTCTTTTGCTCCTGGTGCCATTTTGATTTGCCAGTACCCTGCTGTCAAGTCAAAGGTACTTAAGTATCTGGCAGCACCTAGTCGGTCAATTAATTCATCTGCCCTTGGAATGGGATGGGCATCTGTCTTGGTGACAGAATTAAGTCCTCTGTAGTCCACACAAAACCTTATCTCTCTCTTTCCATCTTTCGTGTGAGGTTTGGGGACTAAGACCACTGGGCTAGCCCAGGGGCTGTCTGAGTGCTCAATGACTCCCAATTCCAGCATCTTGTGGACTTCCACTTTGATGCTTTCCTTAACTTGGTCAGACTGTCTGAAAATGTTGTTTTTGACAGGCATGCTGTCTCCTGTGTCCACATCATGGGTACACAGGTGTGTCTGACCAGGGGTTAGGGAAAAGAGCTCAGCAAACTGTTTTAAGATCTTCCTACAGTCAGATTGCTGTTGGCCAGAGAGGGTGTCTGAATAGATCACTCCATCTACTGAGCCATCTTTAGGGTCTGTGGAGAGGAGATCAGGGAGAGGTTCACTCTCAGCTTCCTGGTCCTCATCTGTTACCATCAACAGATTCACATCTGCCCTGTCATAAAAGAGTTTGAGGCAGTTCACATGGATCACCCTTTTGGGGGTCCTGCTAGTGCCTAGGTCCACCAGGTAGGTGACCTGACTCTTTCTTTCTAGCACTGGGTAAGGGCCACTCCATCTGTCCTGACGTGCCCTGGGAGCCACAGGATCCAGAACCCAGACTTTCTGCCCTGGCTGAAACTCAACCATAGCAGCCTTTTGGTCATACCACATATTCTGGAGTTGTTGGCTGGCCTCAAGGTTTTTGCTTGCCTTTTCCATGTACTCTGCCATCCTGGAACGTAGGCCTAGTACATAGTCCACTATATCTTGTTTAGGCTCATGAAGAGGTCTCTCCCAGCCTTCTTTTACAAGAGCTAGTGGTCCCCTGACAGGATGGCCAAACAGAAGTTCAAAGGGAGAAAACCCTACTCCCTTCTGAGGCACCTCTCTGTAGGCGAAAAGCAGACATGGCAAGAGGACATCCCATCTCCTTTTGAGCTTTGCAGGGAACCCTATGATCATGCCTTTCAATGTCTTGTTAAATCTTTCTACAAGCCCATTGGTTTGTGGATGGTATGGTGTGGTGAATTTGTAAGTCACCCCACACTCATTCCACATATGTTTCGGGTATGCTGACATGAAGTTGGTACCCCTGTCAGACACCACCTCCTTAGGAAATCCCACTCTGGTAAAGATACCAATGAGTGCTTTAGCTACTGCAGGGGCAGTAGTGGACCTAAGGGGAATTGCTTCAGGGTACCTAGTGGCATGATCCACTACCACTAGAATATACTGGTTCCCTGAGGCTGTGGGAGGTTCAAGTGGGACCCACTATGTCCACACCCACTCTTTCAAAGGGGACCCCCCATCACTGGAAGTGGAATGAGGGGGGCCTTTGGGTGTCCACCTGTCTTACCACTGGCTTGACAGGTGGCACAGGAGACACAAAACTCCTTTACCTTCTGGGACATGTTGGGCCAATAGAAATGGTTAACTAACCTTTCCCAAGTCTTGGTTTGTCCCAAATGCCCAGCAAGTGGAATATCATGAGCTAAGGTTAGAATGAGCTCCCTAAACTCTTGAGGCACTACCACTCTCCAAGTGGCACCAGGTTTGGGATCTCTTGCCTCAGTGTAGAGGAGTCCATCTTCCCAATAGACTCTATGTGTTCCAATGATCTTTCCTTTGGTCTCTTCAGCAGCTTGCTGCCTAAGGCCTTCAAGAGAGGGACAGGTTTCTTGCCCCTTACACAACTGTTCCCTTGTGGGTCCCCCTGGGCCTAAGAGTTCAACCTGATAAGGTTCCAACTCCATGGGCTCAGTTCCCTCAGAGGGCAGAACTTCTTCCTGGGAAGAGAGGTTCTCTTTCTCTTGTTGTGTTGAAGCTGGTTCCCCAGTCTTCTTTCCTTTTCTCTTGGAGGGTTGGGCCCTTTTTCCAGGCTCCAACACCACTTTTTCACCTTGAGCCTTGCACTGTGCCCTTGTCTTGACACACACCAGTTCAGGGATACCCAGCATGGCTGCATGGGTTTTGAGTTCTACCTCAGCCCATGCTGAGGACTCCAGGTCATTTCCAAGCAAACAGTCTACAGGGATATTTGAGGAGACCACCACCTGTTTCAGGCCATTGACCCCTCCCCACTCTAACGTTACCATAGCCATGGGATGTACTTTAGTCTGATTGTCAGCGTTGGTGACTGGATAAGTTTGTCCAGCCAGGTATTGACCAGGGGAAAACAGTTTCTCTGTCACCATGGTGACACTGGCACCTGTATCCCTCAGGCCTTCGACACTCATCCCATTAATCAAGAGTTGCTGCCTGTATTTTTGCATATTAGGGGGCCAGGCAGCCAGTGTGGCTAAATCCACCCCACCCTCAGAGACTAATGTAGCTTCAGTGTGAACCCCGATTTGCTCTGGGCACACTGTTGATCCCACCTGGAGACTGGCTATTCCAGTGTTAGCTGGAGTAGAGTTTGAAGTGGACCCTTTCTTGGGACAGGCCTTGTCTCCAGTTTGGTGTCCCTGCTGATTACAGCTACGACACCAGGCCTTTTTGGGATCAAAGTTTTTACCCTTGTACCCAATATTGGATTGTGAAGAGGCTTTGGACCCTCCCTCCTGAGCAGGTTTTTGGGGCCCTGTAGAAGGCTCTTTACTTTTTCCCTTGGATGTCTCAACACTCTTCCCCTGGGGAGTCTTTGTGACCCCTTTCTTTTGGTCACCCCCTGTGGAATTCTTGGTCACCCTAGTCTTGACCCAATGGTCCACCTTCTTTCCCAATTCTTGGGGGGAAATTGGTCCTAGGTCTACCAGATGCTGATGATGCAGTTTATCATTGAAACAATTACTTAACAGGTGTTCTTTCACAAATAAATTGTACAGCCCATCATAATCATTTACACCACTGCCTTGAATCCAACCATCCAGTGTTTTCACTGAGTAGTCAACAAAATCAACCCAGGTCTGGCTCGAAGATTTTTGAGCCCCCTGAACCTAATTCTTTACTCCTCAGTGGAGAATCCAAAGCCCTCAATCAGGGTAACCTTCATGATGTCATAGGATTCTGCATCTTTTCCAGAGAGTGTGAGGAGTCTATCCCTACACTTTCCAGTGAACATTTCCCAAAGGAGAGCACCCCAGTGAGATCTGTTTACTTTTCTGGTTGCACAAGCCCTCTCAAAAGCTGTGAACCATTTGGTGATGTCATCACCATCTTCATATTTAGTTACAATCCCTTTGGGGATTTTCAACATGTCAGGAGAATCTCTGACCCTATTTATGTTGCTGCCACCATTGATGGGACCTAATCCCATCTCTTGTCTTTCCCTTTCTATGGCTAGGATCTGTCTTTCCAAAGCCAATCTTTTGGCCAACCTGGCTAGCAGGAGGTCATCTTCATTGAGGCTGCCCTCAATGCTTGCAGAGCTGTTGGACTCTCCTGTGAGAGAAGCAACATCTCTGACTATCACTTCTGTAGTCAGGGTTGGAGAAACCCTGGGCTCCCTAACTAGGAGAGGGGGTGGGAAATTTCCCTCCTCATCACTAGCTTCCCCCTCTGTGAAGATATCATCAGAGGGGTTGTTTTTAGCAAACTCTGCCAAAAGCTCCTGGAGCTGTACTTTGGTAGGGTTTGAACCAGTCTTTATCTTTTTGATTTTGCAGAGAGACCTTAACTCTGACATCCTAAGATGCAGGTAAGGGGTGAGGTTGAGTTCCATCACTATCTCTTCTGCAGCAGACATTATGGGGGTTATTCTAACTTTGGAGGAGGTGTTAATCCGTCCCAAAAGTGACGGAAAAGTGACGGATTTACCACCAGCCGTATTACGAGTCCATTATATCCTATGGAACTCGTAATACGGCTGGTGGTATATCCGTCACTTTACCGTCACTTTTGGGACGGATTAACACTCCTCCAAAGTTAGAATAACCCCCTATGTTTCTAAAAGTTGGAATACTTTTTAAGAATCTAAAACTATCTCTAGAACTTAATTCAAACTTTTACAAAACTTTTAAACTCTCAAAGAAATGCTAACAGGGACTAACACAAGGCCCTAGTAGGACTTTTAAAAATTTTGCAAAATAGCTCAAATTTCAAAAATCAGTTTCTAATGACAATTTTTGGAATTTAGTTGTGTGATCAGGTATTGGCTGAGTAGTCCAGAAAATGCAAAGTCTTGTACCCCACCGCTGATCCACCAATGTAGAAAGTTGGCTCTGTATGTACTATTTCAAAGTAAGAAATAGCATGCACAGAGTTCAAGGGTTTCCCTTAGAGGTAAGATAGTGGCAAAAAGAGATAATTCTAATGCTCTCTTTTGTGGTAGTGTGGTCGAGCAGTAGGCTTATCAGAGGGTAGTGTTAAGCATTTGTTGTACACACATAGGCAATAAATGAGGAACACACACTCAAAGACAATTCCAGGCCAATAGGTTTTTATATAGAAAAATATATTTTCTTGGTTTATTTTAAGAACCACAGGTTCAAGATTTACAATCAATACTTCAAATGAAAGGTACTTCACTTAGGTATCACAGGAACTTTGAATCAGCAAAATAGCATGTACAGTTTTGGCAAAAATGGCAATAAGCTATTTTAAAACTAGACACAGTGCAAATTTCAACAGTTCCTGGGGGAGGTAAGTATTTGTTAGTTTTGCAGGTAAGTAAACCACCTGCAGGGTTCAAAGTTGGGTCCAAGGTAGCCCACCATTGGGGGTTCAGGGCAACCCCAAAGTTACCACACCAGCAGCTCAGGGCCGGTCAGGATGCAGAGGTCAAAGAGGTGCCCAAAACACATAGGCTTCAATAGAGAAGGGGGTGCCCCGGATCCAGTCTGCCAGCAGGTAGGTACCCGCGTCTTCGGAGGGAAGACCAGGGGAGTTTTGTAGGGCACCGGGGGGGACACAAGTCAGCACAAAAAGTACACCCTCAGCGGCACTGGGGTGGCCGGGTGCAGAGTGCAAACAGGCGTCGGGTTTGCAATGGAGTTCAATGGGAGACCCAGGGGTCTCTTCAACGAAGCAGGAAGGCAAGGGGGGGCTCCTCGGGGTAGCCACCACCTGGGCAAGGGAGAGGGCCACCTGAGGGTCGCTTCTGCACTGGAGGTCAGATCCGTCAGGTCCTGGGGGCTGCGGGTGCAGTGTTTTTACCAGGCATCGGGTTCTTAGAAGCAGGCAGTCGCGGTCAGGGGGAGCCTCTGGACTCCCTCTGCAGGCATCGCTGGGGGGGCTCAGGGGGGTCAACTCTGGCTACTCACAGGGTCACAGTCGCCGGGGAGTCCTCCCTGTAGTGTTGTTTCTCCGCAGGTCGAGCCGGGGGCGTCGGGTGCAGAGTGGAAAGTCTCACGCTTCCGACGGGAACCGTGCAGTCCTTTAAAAGTTGTTTCTTTGTTGCAAAGTTGTTTCTTCTTTGGAGCAGAGCCGCTGTCCTCTGGAGTTCTTGGTCCTTTTAGATCCAGGGTAGTCCTCTGAGGCTTCAGAGGTCGCTGGACCCTGGGGAACGCGTTGCTGTTGCAGTATTTCTTGAAGTGGGGAGACAGGCCGGTAGGGCTGGGGCCAAAGCAGTTGGTGTCTCTGTCTTCTCTGCAGGGCTTCAGGTCAGCAGTCCTTCTTCGTCTTCAGGTTGCAGGAATCTATCTTGCTTGGTTCTGGGGGCCCCTAAATACACAATTTAGGGGGGTGTTTAGGTCTGGGGGGTTAGTAGCCAATGGCTACTAGCCCTGAGGGTGGCTACACCCTCTTTGTGCCTCCTCCCTGAGGGGAGGGGATCACATCCCTAATCCTATTGGGGGAATCCTCCATCTGCAAGATGGAGGATTTCTAAAAGTCAGTCACCTCAGCTCAGGACACCTTACGGGTTGTCCTGACTGGCCAGTGACTCCTCCTTGTTTTTCTAATTATCTCCTCTGGCCTTGCCGCCAAAAGTGAGGCTGTGACCGGAGGGGGCGGGCATCTCCACTAGCTGGAATGCCCTGGGGCGCTGTAACAAAGGGGGTGAGCCTTTGAGGCTCACCGCCAGGTGTTACAGTTCCTGCAGGGGGAGGTGAGAAGCACCTCCACCCAGTACAGGCTTTGTTACTAGCCACAGAGTGAAAAAGGCACTCTCCCCATGTGGCCAGCAACATGTCTGGTGTGTGGCAGGCTGGCAAAACTACTCAGCCGACACTGGAAGTCGGGTATGTTTTCAGGGGGCATCTCTAAGATGCCCTCTGGGGTGTATTTCACAATAAAATGTACACTGGCATCAGTGTGCATTTATTGTGCTGAGAAGTTTGATACCAAACTTCCCAGTTTTCAGTGTAGCCATTATGGTGCTGTGGAGTTTGTGTTTGACAGACTCCCAGACCATATACTCTTATGGCTACCCTGCACTTACAATGTCTAAGGTTTTGCTTAGACACTGTAGGGGCATAGTGCTCATGCACCTATGCCCTCACCTATGGTATAGTACACCCTGCCTTAGGGCTGTAAGGCCTGCCAGAGGGGTGACTTATCTATGCCATAGGCAGTGTGAGGTTGGCATGGCACTCTGAGGGGAGTGCCATGTCGACTTACTCATTTTCTACCCACCAGCACACACAAGCTGGCAAGCAGTGTGTCTGTGCTGAGTGAGGGGTCCCCAGGGTGGCATAAGACATGCTGCAGCCCTTAGAGACCTTCCCTGACATCAGGGCCCTTGGTACCAGGGGTACCAGTTACAAGGGACTTACCTGGATGCCAGGGTGTGCCAATTGTGGAAACAAAGGTACAGTTTTAGGGAAAGAACACTGGTGCTGGGGCCTGGTTAGCAGGCCTCAGCACACTTTCAAATCATAACTTGGCATCAGCAAAGGCAAAATGTCAGGGGGTAACCATGCCAAGGAGGCATTTCCTTACAACTAGTTTGGTGTACACTAGGATCTCTCTGTGGGAGGCTTTCAAAGGTGCGCTTGCGGGGGAGGTGTATCAGCTATCTGTCCAGCCAACGCAGACAATAAGCACAAGAGATTGCTGATTTAGATGGTATCATTTTGGGTTTGGAGGCTTGGTACTAATTGGCACCTGATCCTATGTTACAGTGTAACAATGACTTTCTCAAAAATCAGAATCTGCCAATTATTGTTGGTGGAGGCAAGGGTAGCCTGGCTCGCCTCTCAGAGAAGAGATTAGCACTAGGGAAACTAAGCCTCCATGCTGTTACACTGGCTGTGAATTCGTAGGGATGCCACCATGATGTTACTACTGCTTGCTCTGCTGATGGGTAGCTGGTGGTGGGCTAGTAGGCTATTGCTGAACTTCTTCACTTTACGCTAGTTACAACCCCTCAGAGCCCACAGCATTGGCTGACCTTGTCCAGGACTTGCCAGTTCCTACCCTCTCCAATACGCACAAAGCTCAGCTAGAGAAACGCATCATGGAGGAGGAACTAGTGGAGGCACCTGTAGTGCTCCAAAATGAAAGGTCCATGGATAACAATGGATTTCCTGTGGAGTTCTTCTAGGTTGTGACTCCCAACAATCCCTGTGATCAAAGCAATGAGCCCTTGGAGATTGGGTTGTTACCGCGTGAGCCTGGAAACCCTAAGGACAGTTGCAATCATACCGCCCTAATTCTCTAATCAATGTTGAGGCGAAATTGATCGCAAATGTCTTACCAACCAGTTTAACAGTTATTGTCTCGTTGTTTCACAAACATTATAACGTATCATAAAGGCCACACGCCATAAAATTCTTTACCTTCATAATGCACTAAGCTCTATCTGACAGGCTTCCAGGCCCCCTAGAACTTCTCCTGGTCGAATTTGAGAAGGCCTTTGATTCAGCTGATTGTGTTGCTTTATTCATGGAACTCCATAAGGTCAATGTTGTGCTGGTTTTCATTTACTATAGCAGCCATCTCCATACCGACCTTGGAGTCAGGGTTCGACTCAGTATACAGCTCTGAGTTTCCTGTGAAAACGAGGACAGAACTGGACTGCCTAACTCACCTTTGTTGCTTGCGCTAGCTATAGAGCTGCTTGTGGATTGGCTCCACATAGACATGCTTGGGAAGGGGGTTGAGTGGCCAAAGGCAATTGTGGACAGGGTAGCGCTCTATGCAAATTACCTAGTAATCTTCCTCCAGGACCTGCAAGACTCTGGACTGCGGGCTCTCCAGATTATTATGATATATTTTTGGGTGTATATTCTAGTGTCACCATCAACATGGTCAAATCAGTAGTCTACTAGATCAGTAGGGGTCTGGGTGATCTTGACTAGGTTTTTTTCGCTGATGTCGCTGTCACAAAACGGTTTCAAATATCTCAGAGTTTACGTGATGAACAAGGACAGGGCATGGGTACGGAACATCTTGCATCCTGGCACCCTCCTTCCACTGTCTCGCATGAGCAGAGCTGCTATTGTTGAAATGATGTCGCTGCCACAGCTCTTGTATCAATTACAACATTAGTCACACAGGATTACACAGGCCTTTTTTTTAAAACTCACATTATGGCAATGGTGCAGGCTTCTCTTTTGGAGAGGCAGGACACCTAGAACAGCCATGAGTAGGTGCTATAAATCGCCATACGACTGGGGTGTTGGCAAGACTGACATACAATCACACTATACAGTGGCACACCTCGCAGTGAGCGATCCCCCACAGTATGACCTGGCCAACATAACAGAGCGGTGGGCCCCGGATGATGTCTCCTTCCTGAACTAAGATTACTGGGCTTGACCTCCGCTGTTCCTTCTCCCGGAGATGCAGTTTATTTTGGAGGCTTGGCATGTGACCTGAAGGACCTGGGGTGGCTTGCGCACTTCACCAGGGAAGCTCCACTTTGGATGGGAACTGCCCTTGGAGACATTGTGACTCTGTGGGGTTCTGCGGGTGGGACGCAATTGGCATCTCTGCGTGGGGGGCTGTCATGGAGTGGAACCACATGGTGCCCTTCAGAAAATGTAGGACTCTTTCACCTTGCACAGAGGCCACTTTTTCCGCTATCTCCAACTCTGGTAAGCCCTCCACCCCTACATCATGAACTGTACTGAGGACACTGATCCTAACCCGCTGTAAGACTTCCTTGTGATGAGCTAGGTAGGACACAAACAGACCTCCCGGATATATCAGACCATTGTGAACAATTCACCTGATACTATTGATAACCTGAGAGTGGCTCGGAAGAGGGATCTGGGGGACATTTAGGGAAGATGATTAGCGAAATACCAGGATAGCTCCCTGAGTGACTGCAATTGCGACACAATTCTGAATGATCCAATCGAAGATTCTGCATAGAATATGCGGTACTCCATCGAAGCTTTGGCAGGAGCCCTTCCCTAGAATGCTTTAGATGCAGTTCAGCAGAAGGTGATTTCCTGCAAATCCTTTGCTCCTGCCCGGCTCTTCATCATTTCTGGACTGGAGTGCTGGAGATAGTTGTGGGAGGTGCTGGGCTGTCCTCTGGACCCTGACCGTACATTGCTGCATGTTACCGAGGACCTCGACATTGTTTTAAGCTAGCATTCCTCCACATGGGTCTACTGGTAGCTAAGAGAGCTATTGCCAGAGATTGGGGAAACGCGTCTAACACATCCTTGGCGAGATGGGACAGGTGTCTAGATCAGTGTATGGCTGCAGAGTTACCGATATATGAATCGAGGGGCTGCCCACGCAGACACACTAAGATATAGTTTAAATGGCAAAAGTTCAGAAGAATTGCATATGGGAAGGAGGTGGCACTGGCTATCATCTTGCCTGTGTCCTAGTCCTACATGCTGACACTACAACAGACGCAACAGCACGAGCACATTCAAGGCCCATATTTATACTTTTTTAGCGCCGCATTTGCGTCATTTTTTTACGCAAAAGCAGCGCAAACTTACAAAATACCATTGCATTTTGTAAGTGTGCCGATTTTGCTTCAAAAAACGACGCAAATGCGGCGCTATAAAAGTATAAATATGGGCCTCAGTGTGCCTGCTGTAGGGAAATCAGCTTAACGAGGTTATTTGGGGATCTTTTTCCCCTCTCCAGAGTCCAGCTTTACTTACAAATTCTTCATTTGATTGAACATTAGTAATTGCTTTCACCCAAGTTGACCATAGTTAGACAACATGTGTAAGAGATAAAAAAGTAACAGCTGGGCCAGCACACTTCATCTGCAAATCAAGCATTCTTCAGGAGAACAAAGACAACGTTTATCAAGTCTTAAAGTGCATTTTGATGTTCCCAGGTTCTTATTTATGTAAGACGTACAGGTCTTTGCATGCTCTCTGGCAATGTCAGGTATTTTGGTGTATGTACTGTAATAGAATACCAAACGGATTTGTTAGCATTCATTAAGTGTTGTTTCGATCTAACAGCTTTTACCAAATAAGAATAATTAATGACTGAATTGCCATGCAAGTCGTTAGCAGAGGGTGCATAGCCTTTTAAGCTGTTTTACCAAGACTGCAACTTATGACCTGTATGTTACATAAGGAGCTTTGCAACAAAGACATTATCCCCGAGAGTTATATTAGCTGCCCCCTTGATCAGCATTCCACTGCTCCTGGGCTTGGTTTACGCTCTACCAATACTAACACAAACATACATACATGCATGCATGCATACATACATACATAAAAAGCATATCATCCTGTGAACTACAAGTAACACCAATGCACTGCAACGGGCACATTAACCCTTTAGGCTATTTTATGATGACTCCATATTACACATTCAGCAGGTACAGTAATGCTTATGTACTTGGAGGCTATAAGTTGTCATTGACCACGCTCCACATGATGCTGCCCCCACGAGTCTCCCCCATCTGCCACCACCCCCTCTTTCATCGAATGTAGATTTCCGAGTTCCCGGGGTAACATTGTTCTATTCCCCAGTACTGAAGCCATGACACGTGTATCTCACCATATGCGCTGGCTAAAACATCCACAGAGCTAAGAAACAAGCTAGGATCTCTTTCTCGTTTTCTTTCAGCTACACGACATGTTTAGGTCAGGTCAAGTGGTCTTGGGGCAGCACAGAGAATTGTGAACTCTCAACTTCTGCCAAGCCAATTCTGATGCCTATTTAACTTAAACAAACAAAGGTTAAGGTTACTTCTGGCAACTGAATCTAGGCAACTACAGAAGTACAAGTACCTGCATGTATTTGTGTGTGTACGCCAATGGTATTTCTAAAGCGTGAGCACAGCCGAAGGCAGCCGAGACCTGTAAAGTGCATTCGCTGCGGATCAAACCCCAAAACACTCTTGACGTCAGTGTTCGCCCTGCAGTAATTGCCGTTTTTGTAACCCTCCTCCCCCTGTTCTGCTTCCCACACGGCCCATGGGCATTTCGCCACCTCCAACTGCAGTGCACTTTATTTAGGCGCTGCAGTGCAGGCAACAAAATATCTGTTGAAAAATAAACGAGGGTCAAAGAAAAAAACAGCCAAATCAATACGTGAAGGCAGGGGTAGCCGAGATATGGGCTGACAATGCATGTGATGTAATGGGTTTTCAGAGGGGGAGTCTTGCACTCTTTACTAAGTTGAGGGTAGCGCAGGAGCTTCCTGTTGTTCCAGATTCTGGATGCACAGTTTGAAAAGGCCTGTCTTTTTTTCACACACTCCTTCCCGGTCTGATGGTGACCTGTTGCGGGTGTGCCGAGAACCACCAGAAATGGTGAAGTTTGTTAGGGACAGACCGCACTCAAAGGAACCGAGAACCTAAACAGGCATAACCACACATCGAAGAAATTCCAGGATGCGGTCAATACCGAACCTTCTTTTAATGTAGGAAATTTGCAATTCATTAGATCAGAGATATTAAACACAGTACACACACTTGGCATCTACAAATATTAAGAACGGTATACAGAATAGCGTGTACATTAAAACAAACAGTTCAATGGGTGAAATATGCACCGATAATACTGTGTCAGCACAAGATCACTTGTCAGTAAAGTTTAGGGGGCATGAGGTTCAATCCGGATTTAGTTGTTAAAACAGGCAAAGGACTCCGAGGTTTGTTTTCTTCTACCGCATTTCGAATGAAACGTCTAACATGTCTTCCAAGAATAGTTATGGGTGTCTTTTTCACTATCGCCCACTAGAGGGGGTTAAAACCACACAGTGGCATTATTGATGTTCTATAACGCCCTACAACCGAAAGCTCCCAACTACAACTCCTTAAAATAGCGTCTCAACACTTCACTAAAACAGGGATCTCTGTGCATCATGCTTTTAAAGCAGCATTTGGTTAAAAATATTATTTTTTTTAAAAAAAACGGTTCGTGAAAACTTTACACAAGTATTTCTTCTGTCCTGCTACTGCTAAAACCACTTTGGGGCCAGACAGCAAATTTATACGCCGCCTCCAAAGTACTAGAATTCGGAGTACTGAAGCCGGATTTGGGCCTTCAACAGTACTGCATCGTTTCATAGTAAAGTTTTGTCGACCTGGGAAAGAAAGTAGGCAGTGGCAGCATAAAGGCACTGATCTTGAGAGATTTATCAACTGCGTTCGAATTGGTAAATCATTGTATCTTAAATGAAAGATTTAAAGGTATTGATGGCACCACCCTGGCCCAGTCTAAGTCGTCCACAAAGCGCCCCCAGGGATCTGCGATTTCTCCTCATATATTTAATACATCTGCGAGCCCTTATATCAGGGTACCTATGATACAGGGATCAATGTGCACTGTCAATATTCAAATAATGGTACGGCTAGGTAGAGGAATAGCATCCAGCCAATCCTAACACTGCATGGAGTTTATTAGGAACTGGATGTGCACTAGGGGCAAAAATTAAATTAAGGCAAAACGAAAAGACAAGTGGTAAAAATGGGATACAATCTCTGGCATTAAACCTTACTGATTCCTTCAGCTGAGTGACGACGGGTCCACTGCAAACATGATTTAGACCTTAGATGTAAAACTGACTCTTCGCTGTCTACAACTCAACAAGTATCTGCAGTCCTCTCCAACTCGGCCCATCACTTAAAGCTCTTAAGTGCTGCCTCTCCCGATAACAATGACAAAAGATCAGCTGTGAGTGCCCACTCTTACGGGGTCTAGTCTTGACTATGCCAATCATATTTTATTCATTTGGGCCCTCCTCCGTTCCTGCCCCCAAGCTACAGGTTAATCAAACCGCTGCTCGTCTTATCCCCGATTTTTTCACCTTCATTGAGACCCTATACACATGCAGGTGCAATTTAAGGCCCTCTTTCCAGGCTACAGATTTCTTTAAGGACCAGCCAATCCCTCCCTTCATGCGCAATTGATTAAAAACGGTACGGACCTCCAAGAACTACATGCTCAGAGCTCTATGACAGTGAACGTACTATCTATTCATAAGCTAAACAAAGGTAAACCATTCATAGAAACAAAAGGGTGGCCACACCTTCTCTGTATGTTTTGCCAAAGTCTGCAAGTCCCTACCAGGTGAATTACGAGCCTTGGCAAAGTTCTGTCTCTTCAGGTAGTCCCCTAAGACTTGACTATCCATCAAGCCTTAGAGATCTTTGTCTGAACAGTTCTCTCTTGTACATGGTCTAGCTCCAAAACACCTATGGTGTACATGTGCTTTAGAAATATTGTTAATGAACAAGTTACTTACCTGTGGTAAAAAATTATTTGGTAGAGGCATATTCTAGTTGCAGATTCCTTACCTTACTATTTACTCCAGGAGTCAGTCTGGATCTGGAGATTTTTCTTCGTGCAGTACCCTTCGAGTCGTCAGGTGGCATTGGCCGACTCCGCATCTGACGTTGGTATTGTGGTTGCCGTGATGACATCAGGGTTGTATATAGGTGCCAACCCTTTCTTTTCACGACTTTCCACGCCAGAAGTGCAGAGCCATGAAGAACACAGAGTATTTCGCCAGAACTAGGGCCCTGAAAGGGAGTGCCTGTCCCTAGAAATCAGTTCACACAACAGGGAGAATGGGTGGGTCGGTTAGGAATCTGCAACTGGAATATGTCTCTACCAGATAATTTGTTACCAAAGGCAAATAACTTGTTCATCTGAAAGATGAAAAGTCCTTACCTCAGAATAGATACTCAAGCAATACCTTCCCTGGAGGTGGGTCTGTGAACCAAAATCATACTAAGAAATCCTGCAGGACTGACCGGCCAAAGTAGCCATCCCTGCAGATCCAACTATCCAGGCAGTAGTGTTTTGTGAACGTGTGCAGGGACGCCCATGTAGCTGCATGGCAGATGTCCAAGACTGGAAATCCACGTGCTAATGCAGTGGTTGCAGGAGTTGCTCTGGTAGAGTGAGCACACAAACCCTCAGGGGGTTGCTTCTTAGCCCAAGCATAGCACTTTTTGATGCAGACAACAACCTATCTAGAAATGGTCCTTTTCTGCACCGCCCGACATTTCCTTGCACCCACATAACCAACAAATAATTGATCGTCCACCGGGAAGTCTTTGGTCCGATTAAGTAGAACGCCAATGCTCTTTTTGCATCCAGACGGTGGAGTCTCTCCTCTTCGTGAGAAGGATATGAGGGTGCATAAAAAGCAGGCAAGGTGATGGACTGGCCTACATGAAAGGGCCTGACCACTTTAGGGAGGAAAGAGGTCCTGGTACGAAGCAACACTTTGTCAGGATGTACAGAAATTATGGGTGGCTTCGAAGATCGAGCTTTCAGCTCACTCACTCTACAAGCAAAGGTGATGGCTACAAGAAAGCTGGTCTTTAAAGTGAGAAGCTGAAGAGGACAATTATGAAGGGGCTCAAAGGGCTGTACACATGAGGTGAGTACCATGTTCAAATCCCACTAGGGCATTATGAATGGGGTGAGCGGAAACCTGTGTAAGACCTTTGAGGAATCGCCCAACAATGGAGATTTAAACAAGGAGGTTTGATCAGGTAGTCTGAGGAAAGCAGAGATGATAGTGAGATAACCCTTAAGGGTGCCCAAAGCAGAGCCCTGCTGGGCAAGAGAGAGGAATAACAAAAGAACCTCAGACAGAGGTACAAACAGGGGGATCAACAGACTTGTTGGTACACCATGCCACAAATTTACTCCAACAACAGGCGTATACCGTTTTGGTGGAGGGACACCTGGCTGCCAATTTAACATTACACTTTGGGAAGAAAGTCAAAAGCCGACAACTGCCGCCACTCAATCTCCACGCAAGAAGGCGGAGGCTGGACAGGTTTGGGTGGGGAACCGTTCCCTGGTGCTGCGACAAAGGATCCTCTCGAAGAAGCAGTCTGAGTGGAGGATTGATGATCATGCTTAAAAGCTCTGGATATCATACTCTTCGTGCCAAGTTCCGACCCACAAGGATTACTTGGGCCCAGTCGTTCTTGATCTTCTTGAGAACTCTGGGCAGAAGTGGTATTGGAGGAAAGGTGTGTAGGAGGCCTGTGTTCCACTGGAGATGAAGTGTCACTGAGTAAGTGCCGCCTTGCAAACTCCAGTGTGCAAAACAGCTGACATTCTGCACTCTCTGCAGAAGCGAACAAATATAATCAAGGCTCTCCCCATTGCTGAAAGAGACCTTGCGCCACCTCCGAATGGAGAATCCATTCGTGATCGGCCATGCATTGACGGCTGAGTTTTTCCGCTCTGACATTCAGAGAGCCCACCAGATGTTGAACCACCAGGAATATGCCCTAACATTCCAGACATGTCCAGAGGCTCAGAGCCTCCTAACAAAGGGTCTACAACACCAATCTGTCCTGCTTTTTGCATTACCACATGGCTGTGGTGTTGTCTGTGAACACCTGAACCAATGTCCCTTTGATATAAGGAAGGAATACTTTCAATGCAAGCCTGACAGCCCTGAGCTCCAGAAGACTGATGTGGAGCCCAGACATTGCCGAAGACCAGACACCTCTGATCCCCGCCTCCACCATGTAGCTGCCCCATCCCAGGAGTGACGCATTTGTTACTACTGTCAGATCTGGTTGGGGCAGGGAGAGGGATCTGCCGTTGACCCTTTCGCGGTTTGAATGCCACCATTGCAGATCTTGTGCAGTTCCCTCTGAGATCTTGACCATGTCGAAGAGATTCCCCTCATTCTTGCTCTTTTTGAGAAATCTGGGCAGAACTGGTATCGGCGGGAAGGCGTACAGGAGACCTGAAGTAGAGACTCCCCGGTCACGGAAAAGACCTTGCACCACCTCTGGATGAAGATGTCAGTCGTGATCCACAAGTCATCGATGACTGAGCTTGTCTACTCTGGCAGCAAGTGAGCCTGCTTGATGTCGTACAACCAGGAAAATGTCCTGCCATGTCACCAAGTCAGAGGTGCAACTCCAAGAGGTTTATGTGGAGCTGAGACACAGCTGGAAACCTGAGTCCTCTGATCTCTAACTCTCCCAGATGGCTGCCCCATACCAGATGGAACAAATCTATCGCCACTGTTAGCTCTGGGTGGGGAAAGGAGATGGGTCTGCAGGTGAGCCAATCACTGTTCATCAGCCATCACTGAAGGTCTTGTGCAGTTCCCTACAATATCTGCACAAGGTCGGAGAGATTCTCCTGATGCTGCACCCACTGGAACTTCAGGTCCCACTGCAGAGGCTTCATATGCCTGCAGGCATGTGTTACCGGCAGGATGCAGGAGGCCAGGGGCACCTCAGCCTCAGAGGCAGTGTCACTAAAATCCAGGATACAGGCAGAAATATCAGTATTATAGCCTGAATATCTTGGATT
The DNA here is from genome assembly GCF_031143425.1 of Pleurodeles waltl. Lineage (NCBI taxonomy): Eukaryota > Metazoa > Chordata > Amphibia > Caudata > Salamandridae > Pleurodeles > Pleurodeles waltl. Next base: position 916,106,286 of record NC_090442.1, on the reverse strand, counting down.
CACCGCTCCAGAGGATAGACCTGAAACTGCCCTGGTCCAGAATGGCATTGATAAAAGAGTGTCTGAGAAGGAGTCAGGTGTGACTTTGGCATGTTGACAGTGAACCTCAGTGAAGGCCGGTGGTCCGCCATAGTATGGAGGTGGGAGACAACTGCCTGGGGTGAACCTGCTCTCAACAGCCAATCATCGTGGTAGAGGAAGACTGGGACCCCTGACCTTTGCAGATGGGCTGCAACTGCTGCCATCACCTTTGTGAACACCAGAGAAGCGCTGGTAAGTCAAAAGGGGAGCGCAGAAAACTGCAAGTGCTTCTGGCCCTCCATGAATTGTAGTTAGCATCTGTGAGCTAGCAGGACGGGTGTGTGAAACTAGGAGTCCTGCAAGTCTAACGCTACCATCCCGTCTCCTGGTTCCAGGACAGACAGCAGAACCTCACCTAATGTAAGCATTTTTAATTTCTCCTTCTTCAGGAAGACGTTGAGAGTGCACAGATCTAGTATACAGTGGAGGCCTGTATACTATTTCATTACCACAATGTAACAGGAACTGCAAACACAACCTACTTCTGATGCTGCCACACTCTTTATGGCTCCCTTGGCCTAAAGAGAATGCTCTTCCAGACGCAGCAGGGAGAGGTGGTTCTAAGTGGACAATATGAAATACCCATTTGTCCCAGGTTATGGACTTCCACCGCAGCAGGTGGTGCCTGACCCTGACCCTGCCACTGACCAATTGCCCTCGATAGTGAGAGGTCAAACTAAAAGGGCTTTGAGGCTGCGGCTGGCGTTGTTTTGGTAGAGAGGGTAGATTGCTGGCCTTGAGTCCCATTGGGCTTGTGGGAACTGCATCTGCATCCATGAAAGGACTGGGGAGCCCTTTGGCCAAGGATGTGAAAAAAGATGCAGTTGGCAGCCCCCACCATAGCCACAGAAAGGCAGAGAGGGGCTGGACAGAGAGTACCAAAGACCAGCACTGGCCTTGCTGTCCATTAGGCGCTCGAGTGCCAAGTCTGCCTTCTCACCAAAAAGACGAGTGCTGTCAAAGGGCATATCCATAAGGGATGCCTGGAGATGCCCCGAAAAGCCAGTAGACCTCAACCGGTGGAGGTGATGGAGTGCCAATGACTATGCAATCCCACTGGCCAGTTAGTCAGTCATATCCAGACCCCCGCATATGGAGAGCGTAGCTGCGTCCCTGCCATCTGCAATAGCCTGGATAATGATGATTTAGGCCTCCTCCGAGACCATGAGCAGCACCTGCACAACCAAATCTCAAACTGTGTGGATATGTTGGCCTAAGAGGCAGGTAGTGGTTACTGACCGCAATGCAAGGCTGGCTGAAGAGGATATTATGTTGTCGAAGGAGTATAGCCTCTTTTGTTCCCTATCTGGTGGAGTGGTAGGGAACATGCAAGGGTTGGTTTTAGACCTGGAGGCCTGGAAAACCAGGCTCTCCGGGGTGGGGGGTCCTGAGTGAGGAAAGGTGGGTCCATAGGAGGGGGGGCAATGTGGGCAGCATCGGCCTATTTGCAGGAGCTCCTGTGCAGGGAGTGGCCAATGCTCCAAGCAGGACATCTGTGAGGGCTTTGTTAAAAGGAAGGAGAGGTTCTGTGGGGACAACGTCCAGGTGACGCAACTCTGTCAAGACGTTTGTTTTGACTCCTACTGAGGGCAGCATTAGGTCCAGAATCTCAGCCTCCCCTTCCAAACCACGACAAATGAATCGCCGTACTCCATACCCACACTAGGAGGACAGACTAAGCCAGTGTCTTGGTAAGTGTCCAAATCACTGGCATCAGTCAGTTCTTCATACTCACTATCCTTGAGCCCTTCCATGAGATTGGGATAACTATAAGGATCTGAAGATCCTCCCCAGTCATACTCCCCATAGGGCCTACTGAAATAAGTAGGCCCTGGCACTGACCCAGAAGCTCGAGTTCTAGTCAGCACCAGAACTGAACTCGGCTGATGCTGATCTAGGTCTGTATGGGAGACAGGTATTACGATGGTGTTGGCACCACTATGGGGTGTCAGCGGTACCAGGTACTGCACCACTTGGACTGGTGCCGGGGAAGGCCGCAACCTTGCGTCAGGAGCCCATCTGGATATAAATCCACAGGGTCCAACTGGCACTGAAGGCGATCACACCAGCAGTATTACCATGGTGTTGGCACCACTGTAGGGCATCAGTCGTGCAGGGTACTGCACCACTCTGATTGGAGCAGGGGAAGGCCGCAACCTCGCAATAGGAGTCCTTCTGTATATAAATCCAAAGGGTCCAACTGGAGCCGAGCGAGATCCCACCAGCAGAAATCCAGTGAGGACACCTGCCAAACCTGTGGCGCCTGAAGGTGGTCCAGGGGGTTTGGCCTGCACAAATACGAGGTGCATGACCTCATAGAAATCTTGGGCAAGGGGTGCTCCAGGAAATTCTTGGAGGCACGAAGAGAACCCAGACTCAGGCTCCATGGCAGGGAGCAGGGCCTAAACCCGTGGTGGTGTTACCACACCTCGTCTGAAGACTTGGATCAGTGTAGCAAAGTCAAAGAGCGCTTCAACTTCTTAGATTTCTTTTGGGACTTAAAGACTTTGAGCACAATGAAAAGCACTGGAACAGCTGCACGAACAGACCCATATGACTGTAACCTCGAGTGTCCGAGTCGACTGGCGTCAAGAGACCAAGAGCTTCAGGGAAGGCTCCTGAACCACCTTGGGATTCATGGTGCAAAACTGGAGCTGGTCTTAGAGTACTGGCCTGGCTCTAGGCACCAGAGTCAAACCAGGTGCAGGATCTGTCACAAACATCTGCCTGTGCCAGGAACAACAGGTTTTTTTTAGGGGACATCCCTATTTGGACACTGGGTACAAAAGCTCAAAAAAACCTTGACAAAATGCCAGAAAAATACTCCAAAACGTGGATGAAGTTAAATGTCTTCGGACCTGTGCGTATGGCGCAAAAAGAACTGATGTCAGAGCACTAGGGTGGCACCTATATAGGCACTGCAGGAGTTATTTCTGTTGCAGCAGTCATATAGCCTATCCTACCGGTGCACAGACAAACTGCTCAAGATTTTTCAGATAAAGTCTGACGACTGGGGATTACTCTAAGGTAGTGAATCTGCGGCTAGATGTCTCCATCAGATATTACAAGATCTCAAACAACTTACTCTAACAGAAGACCGTGTAGTCCTTTTAAACACCAAGTTACAGCTACCCATGGTTTTTAGGGATCTACGGATGTTTAACTTTGCCTTTCCCTTTCCTAATCACCTTTTAATTAAAGACAGTCACCTCTTCTAAGCATTCTTCTCATCAGAGTTGAGTCCATGTTTGTAAAAGAAGTGGGTTTGGTGCCTCATTTGTGAAATCCCCAGTAGCTGACATACAGTGGAGAAAGGAGACAAAAACAACAGAGTGGGCAGAGGGCCAAGAAACATGGATACTGGGAAAGAGACAGAGAAAGAAAAAAAGATACCAATACTAGAGAACTGCAGCTACAGGTAAGGGACTTATTTTCGTCTCCAGTATTGAATCTTTCATAGATTCACATGCTTGAATCAGAATAGCAAGCAGTTACTGTATTCGTATATCTTACAGTATTAGCTCAAATAGCGGATGGTGGGTAGAAAATATATAAAGAACATTGATATGCAATTTAATAAATGAATATATAAACATCCATATATATACACACTTTTATATTTATTTATATATATATATATATGCGCACACACACATCATACATTAAAATTTGCATAAATTCATAAACATATGGAAACAAAAGAGGCTCGCTCCCCTTATTGAAATAAGTGGTGTAGTAAAACCTGTCCAACTGCTGCATCACTGCACTGTCCCAATTCCAGGTAATAATGTTGCATGAATTATATGTACACCTTTCCAAGTTGCAACGCAACATGTCTTCTCCAGAGGCACTTCCGCAAACAAAGTAATTGAGGTGGAAACTGCCCTAGTTGAGTGTGCCCTAGTTTTCTGTGTGAGGGGCTTGCTTGTTTTTGAGTTGCAGAACTGGAATGGAGCGGAAATTCATCGAGAAATCTTTGCCACTGTGACTGGAGCACCCTTACGAGTGTGTCCATCTGTGTCTAACAGTTGGTCTGTTCTCATGAGCTGTTTAGTGCAAGGTAAGTAGAATTTCAGATATCACTTGATACCTAGTATATGAATAGACCTCTCAGCTGGTAATGTTGAATTCGGGAAGAAAGTCCAAACTATTACAGGCTCATGGAGGCAAAATCCAAAGGAACCTTGGGAATTAATCTTTAGATTGGTTCAGAGAAGTACTAAATTGCCTGTGAGGTGCAAGAAGGTTCTTAAGTTGAGAAATCCTGTATCTCCTCTACCCTACTTGTAGTTAGTGCTAGTAACAAGGACACCTCCAGGTGAGAAATAGGAAGTGTGCTCTGTGAAAGGGTTTGAATGAACTCTTTATGAGTTGAAATAGAGCTATGTTCAAGTGCCAGTACAGGAAAAGAGCCCTTACTGGAAGAAAAAACTCAGAATAAAACTTTTATGAACTATTTGATGATTCCACAAGAGTAGAAAGGGAGAAAATGTGATGAGCATCTATATCTTGAAATTGCTGCAAGCAGTATCTTAACGGACGCGTGTACCAAACATGACTGAGCTAGTGAGAGGAGATAGGGTAGTTATCTGCCAGATTATGCTAGTAGGGGATGTTGATTTGATTTTTGGCACCATAGGCAGAAACATTTCCATTACCATTTACATGTCTTCATCGTGACTTCTGCCTCGACTCAGCAGTGTCCAGGAAGCCAGGTCTCTATAGTGGTAGCTGTGGTGAGCAGCCAAGACTTATCTGGGAGGAGTGTAAAGCACTTGCAATATTACAGTAGTCACATAGTAACTTGTCCCACAGGAAAGGAACCACACAGTGTTGCAGATATAAAGGTACTTTATTACAGTAACACTGAACTAGAATACTATAGGCAATCCCCCCTCTCTGGAGGTAGGTACACACAAAATATACACAGGTAAGTACTAGGAATTAGCATGAAAACAGAAATAGCAAGAGCCCTATGGTGGGGGGGGAGGGGAAACCATATACTAAAATAGTGGAATGCGAGAATGGGTCCCCACCAGATGATATGGGGTAGTTAGCCGAGGGCTGGAAGAGTATGGAAACCCAATAGGTGAGAATCTAGAAGACCTCCAGCGACCAGGAGAGCAGAGGTAAATTACCTGGTCATCCCATAGGCTAACATGGGGACTTAGAATCGGAATAATCCAAGAACAGGACCAGGCCGGTGGAACTCAGTGCTGGATTCCAGATGAAGAGGACCTGTGGAAGAAGGGGACTGAGTCCAGTCCACGCAGGAGTGTCCAGGTGGCGCAGAAGGCAATGTCTACCCTTCTGTGGGTGAAGATTCGGGATGACGGAGAGAGATGAAGGCCAGCTGTGGAGTCCAGGAGCTGCAGAGAAGTCCCTGAAGTCACCTAGGATCTGTCTCTCGATAGTTGCTAGATTGCAGACAGAGCAGTGGTCAAGAGGACCATCAAAAAGCACAAGCAAATGCAAGTCAGACATGAAGACGATTTGCAGGACTGGAGAGGACCAGCAAGGTCCCATGGACTTGACCCTTGGAGGGGAGTCCGGGTTGACCCTCAGAAGAGAGGAGAGCCAGCAGAAGCAGTCAGAGCCCCCAGGAGCAACCCACTGGCAGCAGGCACAATAAGTCACAGTAAGGTCAAAGCAGCACACCTGAAGAGAATCATGCCACCCATACTGGTATCAGTATTGGGGATGATTCCGACATGTTTGTTACCAAACATGCCTAGGTTTGGGGTTACCAATATGTAGCTGGACCATAGGTAATGACCTATGGCCAGTACATAGCTAAAATGGCTTCCCAGGGAATTGGAACTGGAGTTTGCAGGGGCACCTCTGCTCATGCAAGGGTTCCCACATACACAGGGACCTGCATCCTGCCTTCTGGGTTAGGAGGGCTTACCATAGGGGTGACTTACAGTGGCCTGGTGCTGTGACTGGCAGAGAAAGGGTGCATGCCCCTTTTCACGCAGGCAGCAAATGGCAGGCCTGCAGAAACCATTCCTATGGGCTCCCATGGTTGGCATAATACATGCTGCAGCCCATGGGGGACCCCTGGTGTACCAATGCCATGGGTACCTAAGTATCATATACTAGGGGCTTACAGGAGTACACCTGTATGCCAACTGTGGGGTGTAAAAGGGTATCAAGGCAACCAAAATTAGAGGAAAGAGCACAATCACTGGGGTCCTGGTTAGCAGGATCCCAGTGAAAACTGTCTAAGCACCCTGACAACAGGCAAAACGTGGGGATAGCTAGGCCAAAATGAGTGACTTTCCAACAATGTTGGTATGTGAATGTGGTTGCATTTTGATAGCAAGAGAAGCTCTGTGTACCAATGCTGTGTGGGCCACCTGCGGGCTGTGAGGATGAAACGACACCGCTAAAACTTCCACTCGGTCAGAATCTTTCATATTAAAGGTATCAGGGAAAAGAGTAGGCATACATAGTTCCCGCACCATCTGTCAAAAGGCATTCCCCCCAAGATCATGGATGCCAACTTGCAGAGAAATGGCATTCACAGTTTTTGTTTGTTCCAAATGGATGCAGAGCCGGTTTGACCCAGAACGAGAAGATCCTACTTAGTGCCGACTGATCAAACTCTCATTTGTAAAGGCTGCTTCAGATTTTGCTTAGCATGTCTGCTATGAGATTTCTAGTCCAGGGAACATGTTCAGTCTGAAGAGTTATTCTGTGTGTTGTTAGCTGGCTGCAGATTTCCTGATCTTCCTTGGACAGCGCTAGTGATCTTGTGCTGCTTTGTTTATTCACATATTCCATGATGGTGGTATTGTCCATGCAAACTAACACCGAAGACTCTGCTATCATTGTCAGGAAAGTTTGGAGACTGAATGAATGGCTTTGAGCTCTCGGCCATTGATATGTATGCTCTTCTGGAGCAGAGACCACTTTCCTTGAATTTGCATGTTCTGGAAATGACAATCCCAGCTTTCAAGGGAAGCATCTGTAATCTGGGACCACTAGGCTAGAGTGTTATCATACCTGTGTGAAATTCACCAGGCCCTCAAATGATTTGTTTGATTTAATCTATTGCTTTTGCAGCTTCTCCTGTAAGGCTTTTCATTTTTAGGCGTGCAAAAGGGTTCATACTGATCACTGAGGACATGGTGCTTAAAAGATAACAGTTTTTTTATTTTTTATGAACCAGTTACTGGAGCCATGGTTGCTTGTCTTAGACTAGAAAGTCTTTGTTTTGGACAGCATCTAGTGTTGAGGCCCAGGAACAGTATGTTCTTGAACGGAGGAGTTGATGATCTTTGATAACTGACACTTAGTTTGTGAAACAACTTTAGGCAAGCCTCTGTGGCCTTGGAAATGCCACTGATGCTTTTATCAACCGGATGTCGAAGTAGGGGAATACCTGATGACCGTCCTTCCTGAAAAAAAGCTGATTTGCAGCCAAATGGAAGAATTCTGATGAGTGGGTGGGAATGTGGAAGTAGGAATTATGTAAATTCAGAGCTGTCATGTACTGTGGGGGCGAGGGTGGCCACGTAAAAGGATTGTTTCCGGAAATACTTGTTTACTTTCTGGAGGTCCATGATGGATCACCACTATTCTGTTTTCGTGTTTCACCACTACTCTGTTTTCGTGATTATGAGAAAAAACAGAGGATAGAAGCCTGTTCCTTGCTGAGAATGTGGGCTCTTCTCTATGGAACCTTTGGTTAGCATAGCTAGCACTCCCTTCCAAAGGAGATGGAGATGAGGTGGGAGCCCTTGTTTTGGTGGAGTAGTTGACAGAATCTGGGTGAACTGTAATATCTGCCTACATGTGATGAGATCCAGGACTTATTGTCCGATGCTATTTTCCGCCATAGATGACAAGGTTTTTTGGAATTGTTTCTCCCACAGGATGGTGTAAACAGCACCAGAACGTTGTCAATGTAGGTAAGCTAGCCTAAGGGTTACTGAGAGGGCCGATAAGTCAGATATCTCTGGTATCCTCCTCGATACTGATAAGTGTCTTCCGCGGGTCCCTCTAAAGAGTGTTTATTAGAAAATTGTAATGTGCCAAAAGATCTTGCGGTATCAGAGTCAGGCTTGACTGTTTGCAAGGCTTCGTCGACATGCTTGCCAAACAGAGCGTCAGCATTGTAAGGTAAAAATAATAGATATATTTGCACATCAGATTATAAATGTTGTGGCCTTGAATCAACCTTGGGTTCCCAGGACCACTGACCCTGCCAGTTGAGGGAATCCTAGTGAAGCTATATATATAGCGCAATCTATGTTGTCAGATGAGGACATTTCACCCCTCTACAACATCTTTTTTTTGTATCCGTCATTTCTGTCTTCCCGCAGACATTTTATGTATTTGGCCGTGTCTGACCATGACTGGTAATTATACCTGCAATGTATTGCCAGTGAATTATAAAGAAAAAACAAACTGATTGCTTGTTTGCTATTGGAAGCTAGAAGTGTCTGGTCACTCCCTCTTAAAGGGTATGGAAACCACCAAAATTCATCTGTTGGGGGGGATCCACAATTGTGGTTGTAACATGCCCTGGTGGTCTAGTACTACAGCTACATGGACCTGACCTATGCTCTTAAGTTGGAGACGGAGTGATGTAATTGCTCGACATACTGCCTGTTTATATACATCTGACTGTTTTAGGCATGCTCATATTAGTCACCTTAATTCTTGACATTAAGTTATCCTGGAATATGCATGCTTTGCTCTTGATTGCACAACTTTTGTCTATGTTTGTACTGTCATCGAGATCGGCGAGGCAGACGTAAACGATTAGGCTGATGTTAACAATGTTTGTCATCATCGTAGACGAGGCCATCGTTAACAATGCAGACGTGGACGAGGCCGATGTAGACACAGTTAGGCAGATTAGGTCATTGTAGAGAAGGCAGTCATTGTAGACATCCATCATAGATGAGGCTGCAGCAGACAAACATCGTAGAGGAGGCTGTTGTAGACGACCATCATAGGTGACCATCGTAGACCAGGCAGTTATTGCTGACTGACATAGATGACTTTCATAGATGAGGTTGACATAGATGACCATCGTAGATGAGGCTATCGCAGATGACCTTCGTAGATGAAGCTGTCGTAGATGACCATCGTAGATTAGGCTGTCGTAGATGACCATCATAGATGGGGCCGTCATCGCCGACCGTAGATGATGCTGTCGTAGACGACCATCATAGATGAGGCCATCATAGACGAACATCTTAGATGAGGCCGTAATAGACAAACATCGTAGATGAGGCCGTCATAGACAAACATCGTAGATGAGGCCGTCACAGATGAACATCGTAGATGAGGCTGTCGTAGATGACCACCATAGACGACCGTCGTCGACGATCACCGTAGACGACCATTATAGACGCCCATCATAGACCATCATAAACGACCACTGTAGATCAGTCTGTCTTAGACGACCATCGTAGATGAGGCCATCATAGACTAAGCCATCTAAGACAAGGCCCTTCGTTGAGGAGGCCCTTCGTAGGGCTGTCGTGGACAAGGCCATCATAGACAAGGCCAATGTAGTGTTAGTGTTTAAGAGGAAGTTGAGGGTCTGTTTGTTATGTTTATGAAGACTCATAGTAAGTCTTTTTATGACTTTTCTGCATGCCTTCTAGGGACCCTTTGCGCAATGTCTCCCTTTGACCTCTCCTGTGAGGTGAATCAATACACACTCTCCTCATTATGAATGACAGATTTATGATTCTGTAGTCCCAATAATAGCCTCATCTCTCAGAACGTGAGAGGTTAGACATATTTTGTAGTCCTTTAACTTGGTTCCTGCTACTTATTAGTGCCAGGATTAGAGAAATAAAACATTAACTATAATCTTGGATGATCCAAAAAGAAGTAATAGCAGAAGAACTGAGCAGAGCTCAGGGAGACTCCCTTCACAAGACATGCAGTAGAAAATCTGAGATGCTCAGGCTTTGTTGGGAGTATTCTAGAGGGTGCTGTTGCCTGATTGGTTATAGTTCAAGTTTTGTCCTTTTATAAAAAGGACATAGGCTATTAAACTGACTTTTCATTGCCATTATAGCTTATGACAGTGATATATATATATATACTGCTTTATTATGATACCGTGGAACTCCTACTTCGACCAGGGGGAATGATTCAAGCATGTGAATCTATGAAAGATCCAATACTGGAGAACTATAGGTTCTGTCACAAAGCCCCACCTACTAAGCAGCCAGACTTGCCTTTGCGTCAAAAAATAAGCCATAATTGAAGGAGGAGAAATACATCAATCTGTGACATTAGATCATCCTTCATTTAAACATCAAAAATACTCAGAATAGATCCACATGGTCAAGGCTGGCACATGTACTGCCTAATTCAGGCCTATAATAAATCACAGACCGGTGGAATCTCCTTATCTGTTCAGACAGCAAAACTCTCAAACGCTCTCCTAGCAAGCATCAAAGATCACTTGGAACTGAGGAAGGAAGTAAACCACTGCCTTTTCTTCCACAGATGACTCCTAATCATAATCAACAGAGAATTAACATCAGTTGCCCATGTAAAGATAGTATGCACTTACAAATACAAACCCATCTTTCACTCCTCAATCTATTCCACACTAAAATGCAGCAGCACGATTACAGGAACAAATGGTCATCATACAACATTGGAACACTTCCCACACAGGCCATACTAAATACCCACACTCTTCCAACCAAATAGAACCTATAAAGTAGCGTGCTACCTGTCTACCAAATGCTTTCAAGTGCCCCATAAACAGCATGACGCACTATATATATCGATATATATATATATATATATATATATATATATATATCAATCTCTCTTAGAACCCACACAGATTTGAGTCAATATTTCAAGACTTTACTGCGATCTCCAAGTTCACCGAGACATTCGGGTCTCCTATGGTAACCTCACAGAAAGAAAGTCCCATCACCACCTTGCTGTCTTCCACTTCCAGAACCTTGTTACAGACTCCACTGTATCAGCCCTATACAGTCCTCCTTACCAGTGCCATCAACATAAAGATCCTGGAGAAATTGCCGCATTTATTGCATTTCTAACGTTACCCATTTGCTACTGGACTAGAATTTACCACATTATGTGATCTTTGGTACTGTGCCCAAAGCATTTCAGCCTCATGACCTTTCCCTTTTTCTATGCACTGACAACCCCACGATAATTCCATCCCTCCCGGATCACCGGAATTCACCACGATCAGGCTTCATTACCATGGCACACACCAGCACATACCGTCTGTCCTGAAAATTCTATTTTTTCACATCATTAATAAAGACTTTCTACGGGTAATTAGAACCATTACAATACAGAAAGGCAATAAATAGTTCAGCCGAAAAATAAAAATAATAATGCAAATCATTTGGAATAGTACAGAAATAAAACATCAAGCGCAAAATGTAATATCAGGTGGACAGCCAGATGCAATTAAAATTCATGCCTAATCCACATAGTGCATGTGTTACCCATAAACAATAATAGGCTGGCTGAGAAATGAAACCCTGCAAATATTAGATAAGCACAGCAGCTGAGGCTGCCAAGAATTTCTTCCGAGTGGTCAACATGAACTTGGCAAAGCCTGACTATACACACACGTCACAGCAGTTAAAACATATTTTAATGGCTTCTTTGCAGGTTCTCACATCCAATCTAAGCAGGGAAGGTTTAAATAAAGTAATTTGGTCTGTTTTTAGAGCTGGGCACATGCAGAGAAATGAGACAGTTCATTTGAATTAGCGTTCCATAAAATGCCCTGCCTTGCTGAACTCAGAACGACCGAATCTTAGTCTTCAGTTATGTTTTATAACCTTTCTTAATGCAAAGGACATGTGTGATTGGAAACTTGGTTTTGTATATGAGCTCCCAACCAGATTAAACAATGTGTGTCTATTCATCCAAAACAGCTTGCGTTTAAAGGATGGGAGCCTCACCTCTCGTTTTAGAAAGCTTTTTAAGTGACTGTACGTAGGGTGAACGTGACTCCAAGTTGGCCCCATGCCAAAGTTCTCTTGGGAAATTTTGCAATGAGCGGTAGCAACCAGATTTAGCCAGCTATGGTAATTTAACTCTTTGCATAACAAAACTTTTAAGTGTCATCTAAAGCTCATTTGTTCAGATACCAACTCCAAAGTGAGGCAGCCCCAGCTGCCACATGTTGATTTAGGAAGAACAATTCTAGTCTAATCTATTATTGGCATGATGAAAAGGGAAGGAAAAAGAGACACCCAAATATTTTATGTTGGGCTATGTATAACCAGGATGACAACTTAACCTGAAAGGCCTCTTTACCAAAGGCTAGGGCTGGAATACATTTGGCTTTTATACCTTCTAAAATTGGGGAAAGGAAGTGGCCAGAAAGTCTAATCAACAGACAACGTAATGCGAATGAGAACACTGATTTTGCTTTTAGGGCGGATACATGGAGATGGTGGCCCTTTGGATCAAAGATCTCTTAAATGTTCTTGGGCGAGTTATTTTAAAGCTTTTGCCAAATATAACAGTATATTTTTGAGATTCTTAATGACAAAAAAATGCTCAAGCAATAAGTATCCAGGGATGCCAAAGAGAGGTGGAGATATTGTAGTAAGGTGTATTTTGATGGATGAAAAAGCCAAATTTGATTTTTGCAAATGAAGTAAATAGCATACAATATCTTGCATACATGCTGTAAGTGAATTTATGCTCTTAGATTGACAATAGTAGACAAAACGTTTCCACTTGTTTGCATAGCACTGTCTAGTAGTAGGTTTTCGTGCTTGTTTAATTACTTCAATACATTCTGATGGAAGATTTAAATAACCAAATTATATGACTTCAGGAGCCAAATCGCTAGATTGAGAGCATTGTGGTTTGGATGCCTGATTTGACCTTTGTTTTGTGTTAACAAATCTGGTATGTTTGGGAGTTTGGAATGAGGTACTAGTGTTGTGCACCAAGGCTGGCGTGCCCAAGTTGGTGCTATGAGTATCATGTTGAGTGACAATTAATGTAATTTGTTGACTAGATATGGAAGGAGTGGGAGAGGGGGAAAAGCGTAAGCAAATATCACTGACCAATTGATCCATAGAGCATTGCCCTTGGATAGGGGATTTGGGTGTCTGGATGAGAAGTTTTGGCATTTTGCTTTTTCGCTTGTTGCGAATAGATCTGTCTGGTGTTCCCCACTCTTGAAAGTACCTTTGAAGTACTTGGGAGTGAATGTCCCATTCGTGTGTCTGTTGGTGATTTCTGCTGAGGAGATCTGTCTATCCCTGGAATGTATTGTGCTAGTAAATTAATTTGATTGTGACTTGCACATTTCCAAATTGTTTGGGCTAGAAGGGACAGCTAAGATGAGTGTTTCCCTCCCTGTTTGTTGAGATAATACACGGTTGTCATGTTTTCTGTTTTTATGAGAACATTCTTCTGTTTGAGAAGAGGTGGAAATGCTTTTAGGGCAAGGAACACAGCTAATAATTCTAAATGTTTTATGTGAAGCTGTTTCTGTTTGACATCCCATTGCCCGTGAATGGTCTGATTGTTTAGGTGAGTTCCCCAACCGATCATTGAAGCATCTGTTGTAATTATGGTCTGAGGCACAGGGTCTTGAAACGACCACCCTTCATTAAATTGCTGCGATTCCACCACTGAAGGGACATATGTGTTTGGCGGTCCATCAACACTAGATCTTGAAGTTGACCGTGTGCTTGTGACCATTGTTGTGCAAGGCACTGTTGTAAGGGCCTCATATTTAATCTTGCATGTGCGACTATTGCTATGCAAGATGCCATAATTCCTAAAATCTTCATGATAAATCTTACTGTGTGTTGTTGATTTGGCTGTATGAGTGGTATTACATTTTGGAAAGCTTGTATCCTTGGTATATTTGGATACGCTAGAGCTAGTTGAGTATTTAGGATAGCACTTAGGTATGGTTGTACTTGTGCTGGTTGAAGGTGTGACTTTTGGTAGTTTAGAAAGAACCCTAGTGTGTGCAGAGTTTCTATCACATAACAAGTATGTTGTTGGCATTGAGTAAGATTGCTTGATTTTATTAGCCAATCGTCTAGAGATGGAAAGACATGGATGTGTTGTCTTCTTAAGTAAGCCGCTACTACTGCTAGACACTATGGGGGTCATTCTAACTCTGGCGGGCGGCGGAGGCCGCCCGCCAGAGTTCCCCCCTCCGAAATACCGCACCGCGGTCAGTAGACCGCGGAGGGTATTCTAAGTTTTTCCCTGGGCTGGCGGGCGGTCGCCAAAAGACCGCCCGCCAGCCCAGGGAAAAACTCCCTTCCCACGAGGATGCCGGCTCGTAATCGAGCCAGCGGAGTGGGAAGGTGCGACGGGTGCTGTTGCACCCGTCGCGTATTTCACTGTCTGCCAAGCAGACAGTGAAATACTTGTAGGGGCCCTCTTACGGGGGCCCCTTGACCCCCCCTACCGCCATCCGGTTCCCGGCGGGCGGACCGCCGGGAACTGGATGGCGGTAGGGGGGGTCGGAATCCCCTCGGCGGCGCAGCTAGCTGCGCCGCCTTGGAGGATTCCAAAGGGCGGCGGTACACTGGCGGGAGACCGCCAGTGTTGCCGGTCCGACCGCGGCTTTACCGCCGCGGTCAGAATGCCCTGCGGGGCACCGCCGGCCTGTCGGCGGTGCTCCTGCCGACCCTGGCCCCGGCGGTCTTAGACCGCCAGGGTCAGAATGACCCCCTATGTGACCCCTCTTGGAGCTCTTGTTATGCCAAATGGCAACACCTTGAACTGGTAGTGTTTTCCTGCTGTATTTTCTGTGAGCTGGGTGGATGGGTATGTGGAAATACGCATCCTTGAGATCTAGAGCAGTCATAAAATCTTGTTTCTACAGTAGTGGAATAACATCTTGCAGAGTTACCATGTGAAAATGCTCTGACAAGATGTATAGTTTTGAGGGACCGGAGGTCTAATATGGGCCTCAGGGTGCCATCTTTTTTGGGAATTAGGAAGTATAGTGAGTATACTCCTGTTCCTTGTTGAGCCAGTGGAACTAATTCTATTGCTTGCTTTATTAGCAGAGATTGTACTTCTTGTTGTAACAGAACTCTATGTTCGGGGGACAACTTGTGATATCGTGGTGGAATGTTTGGAGGGGTGGATATTAGTTCTAGGCAATAGCCATTTTCGATAATTGATAATACCCAGTTGTCTGTGCTGATATTTTGCCAATGAGAGTGGAATTGCTGTAGTCTTCCCCCCAAAGGAGATGTGTGGAGTTGTAGGGAGGGAAGGAAGTCACTTTTTAGGCTGTGATGTTGTTTGTTAAGAGGCTTGGAATTTACCTCTATTTCTGAAGTATTGACCTCTATAGGATCCTCTAAACCCACCTTGTTGATACTCGGTTTGTTGTGATTACTTTGTTTGGGAGATGGAAGCCTCTGAGGATTGTGGCTTAAAACCTCCTTGAAACTGTGGCCTGCAAAAGGAGCCTCTATATGGGGTGGTGTATAAAGTGCCCATTGCTTTTGCAGTATCCGAGTCCTTCCTCAATTTTTCAATAGTGGTGTCCACTTCTAGGCCAAAGAGGTGCTTTTTATCAAAAGGCATATTAAGTACTGCCTGTTTAATTTCTAGTGTAAAACCAGAGGAGCGCAGCCATGCATGTCTTCTGATTGTGATGGCAGTGTTTATACTACTTGCAGCTGTATCAGCAGCATCAAATCAAGGGTGGATCTTATCTGATTACTGCTAATCGCTTGCCCCTCTTCTACTATTTGTTGTGCCCTTTTCTGGTGCTCTTTTGGGAGATCTTGTATAATGTCCTGCATTTCATCCCAATGAGCCCTATCATACTTGGCTAAGAGTGCCTGAGAATTTGCAATTCTCCACTGATTTGCTTCTTGTGTAGCAACTCTTTCCCCTGCAGCGTCACATTTTCCACTCTCCTTATCAGGAGGTGGTCCATCTCCTGAAGACTGGCTATTTGCCCTCTTTCTTGCTGCACTGACTACCACTGAGTCAGGAGGGACCTGGTGAGTAATGTAATCTGGGTCCGAAGGGGCAGGCTTGTACTTTAAATAAATTCTAGGTGTGAAAATCCTAACTTTAACAGGCTCACTAAAACTTTGGTCTGCGTGGTAACATTGAGAGACACTGGTACCTTGAATGTGTAGAAGACAGTGTATTAAATAAGAAATCTTCTTCTAATGGCTTCAAATGCATGGTTACCCCATGATAAGCCGCTGCCCTGGATATTACTTGGGTGTATGCAGTGGTATCTTCTGGAGGAGAAGGTTTTGATGGGTAAATATCTGCGTCATTATCTGGGATGGGATCAGGGTCATAGAGATCCCATGGGTCTGCCGTACCTCCTTGTGAATATAAAGAATGTGTTAGAGAAGGCAGTGGTGGTGGGTTGTTGTGAGGTGAGAAAGATAATTGTGGAGATTGAGGAGGAGAAGTATGGAGGGGTAGTGGCTTCTTTTGTTTTTGCACCTTTGCTGGTGGCTGTACAGAGTCAAATTCCTCTTGGAAAGCCAGCTTTCTTTTTGTCTTTGAAGGAGGTGCAGTGATATTTCTTCCTGTCTCCTTATGGATATGTATTCTGGATTGTCTCTCATCCATAACTTGTAAAATTGGTTCAATTTCAGGCTCTTCCTCAGAAGCATTTTAAGATTCTCTCAATTTTTTGAAAGTCCTTGTTCCTCTGTATATGAGGATTTTTTCAGCTCCGAAGTGTGTAGTTTTTTTGGTCCCGAAAAGGTAGTCAAAGGTCTCGGCTCCTATGCCAATTGCTGAATTTTTGACTCCAAAGAATGAGCTCTTTTACTGGAGTCCGAAACGGTGCCTTTAACAGATTTACTCGACTCCGAAGTAGACGGAGGAATGGCCTTTTTTGGGGCTGACCCCGAAGGACGGTCACCAACAGTCTTTTTTCGGGCAGAACCATGGCCTTCCGGCAGTGGTGTACCCAAGGCCTTTAAATGTTTTTTGTGCAGGGGTGTAGGGGCAGACGTACTCACACGCTGGCCAGTTTGATGGGTCTGTCGTCTTCCGACTCTTGTTCGGATTCTGTGTCTTGGATGTAGACTGCTGTCTGCACCTGCTCGTCTTCCATGAAGTTGAGATGTTTGCTGCTTTTCAACGCCATTTCGAGTCTTCGGGCTCTGCGATCTCGGAGGGTCTTCTTTGGTTGAAATGATAGACAGGCCTCACAATCTTCCTCCTGATGGTCTGGAGAAAGGCACAAACTACAAAACAAGTGCTGGTCTGTATAGGGGTACTTCGCGTGGCACTGACGGCAGAATCGGAATGGAGTCTGAGCCATCAGGCTTTCCATGCGGTAGGCCTGAACAGGCCCGAGTCGGGGGAACGCGCCCCGAAGGGTGGAAAAATGAAGGTTTAGACGTTTCTACCAGTTCGATGCTAGATGGGAGACACGATCGAATCAATAGCGACGAATAAGAACTTTTTCTGTGGTTTTCGAATTGAAATCTCAGAGCGAAAGGAAACACGTCTGAACCCGACCGCGGAAGAAAACAATCTAACAATGGAGTAGATGCCCATGCGCAATGGAACCAGGAGGAGGGGTCACTTGATCCTGTGACTCCGAAAAGACTTCTTTGAAGAAAAACAACTTGTAACACTCCGAGCCCAACATTAGATGTTGGAAGAGCTATGCATAGCATGTGTATCTGGAGCTACACACGCCATCGAAATATATATATATATATATATATATATATATATATATATATATATATCTCTATCTCTCTCTCTCTCTCTCTCCCCTTTTAGTTTGGGGGGACTGCCTACAAGTAATCAAGTTCAGTGTTGCTATAACAAAGTACCTTTATTTTCTGTAACACTGTGGTTCCTTTCAGGTGGGAAAAGCTACTGTGTGAGTGCTGTGGTATTTCAAGTGCTTTGCACTCCTCCTAGATAAGTCTTGGCTGCTCATCCACAGCTACCTCTAGAAAGCCCTGGCTACCAAGACACTGTCTTCATTCACTAATGGGGTTGCCTGGACCTGGAACAAGGTGCCAACACCATAGGTGTCCACCCCACATTAGGCCAGCTTCCTACATCTACTAAGAGTATCATCACAGTATTCTAACATTGCCACAGGCATTCTTCCTGGCTTTGGGGGACAAGACCTGTTATTACAGAGTCTCAGTGGCAGCTGGTGATTGCAAAAAGTGGTGCAGCATAAACCCAAAGTCATTATTGCAGCCGATCTGCACGACCCTGCACAGCAGACTACAAAAAAATGAGCCCACATCTGAACCACTGAAAACTCTGAGAGGGTGTGTAGCAAAATAACATTTCAACAGGACACCATTTAGACTTTCTTATTTTTTTGTATGTATAGGCCGGCAAGTCCAGGTCTTCTCTACTTTGCATTCTGGGAATTGCAGTTCTAGCTATACCCTTATAAAATTAGGCTTCCACATCCCCGAATGTAACCACAAAGAAGTGAACTAGATGAGCATCCACCTATGTGCCTGGGAAATATGAGAGTGCTGCACAATTTCAGGGTTATCAGCAAACTCATGCAAGCAGGACACAATGTAGGCTTTGAGTTGACAACATAGTGCATGCTGGGATTTGTAGTTTATACAGTCTTCTTCTTACACTGATATGAACAATGATTTTTTGAAGGCAAACTCTGGGCTGTAAGCGGTGTTCCAAGGACATAAAACAATGTGACAAGCCAGTATACAATACATTCATAGCCCAGCAATTTTTATTGTGAACTCAGTGTCCACCTATCAAATCTCCACTGGCCTCTCTTGCAAACACACACTTGAAGTAGGAGAAAAAGCAGATTGTTTTAACAAACAGAAGTCACAGTACAAGAAGCAATGTTCGTTGGAGAAAAACAGGTATACTTAAATTAAAAAATGAAACTGGATACGACCTAGCATCAGAAAACAAAGAGTAGCAGTATTTTGCACTCTTCTTAATGCTAACTATGATTCCTATTCCCACCTTGCCCTATGACAAAACAGAAAGGGAGGGGGAAATTGTTCTTAAATGACGTCACCTTCTTATAGCCGGAGCTGAAAAGTGAAACGCTTGCGGCCAATTCAGCGTTTCTAGAAATAGGAGGAGAATGGGGGGCTACGTCACCTGGGTTGCAAGGCCACACAAGGGCTGCATGTACATAAGCCCTACGTATGCCACCACACAGCTTCAGGTAAGCAGTCAAACGTATAGCGCAGTTTCCAAAAATGTCTGACTGCCTGTCTCAGAGCAAAGCAGTCAGGCATGAGATATATTTGCTATGTCATACTTGATTTATGGCAAAATACATGAATTTAAAGGGGCACAAATTGAGGGGGAGGAATGGGGGCAAAGGAACTAATAAGGTACCAGCCGCTGCTGCTGAAAGCTATCTGAAAGAATACGACTTACAGATTAAAAAGAGTGGGTGCCACTACCCAATCCTGCTTTAGGCCCGATAAGTATTTAGTGGGTCATTAATGCAATTCGCCTTCCCTAATTTGACGCAAACCCAGTTACCATGATGCAGCCACTATTTCATTAAAGGTTGGATTCCCAGTTAATCAGAACAGAAAATGTTACTTACCCAGCAGACATCTGTTTTGCGACATGTAGTGCTGTAGATTCACATGCTTTGCAGAAGTCCGCCAACGGACAAACACTCCCGACATCTTTGGAGAGGAACACGCTCAAGAAGTTGGACACCAAGCAGCCCTTTCGATCTGAGACTCCGAGAGCCAGACGATTCCACCAGCACAGTACGCGGGTACACTAGCCCCATCTCAGCATGCAAAGATGTTTGAAAAGACTTCCAAGTTGGTCATCAGTCCACCACTTCCCTCGGGCCATGGTAGGATCGGACAAATAAAACCGGATGCACCCCTCTCTGGTTTGGCACCAAAATTCATAAAGACCAAGATGCCCTCTGCCCCAACCAAAGATTCCACGCCATCTCAATGTATATCTTTCAAACCGACCACCTCGGCATAGAAAAAGCAACCATCACTATCGGCTTCGGAGCCGACCCTTTTGGTTGAAAAAAGACTTCAGTGCCGACAATTTCGGAACCGAAATTTATGCTTGGAAAAACTATACATTATGAACTGGAGAATTCTTCTGTGAAGCCTATTTTGGAAGTCATGGACGCTCGCCAGCAGAAAAGTCATAGACAAAAGGAAACTGTGAAAATAATTGCTTCTCTGCCATTCCAATTAAAAGGAGACTTACTTTCCAAGAAACATTGTATACTGCTCCTCCCCCTAAGACAGTCTCCAAAGAAAAAGACAAAGCTCCAGACCAACCTCCGCCTTCTCCACCTCACTCTCCTGTGCTTCCTCCTACTCCACCACAATCTCCTACATCTTTTATACAACCACAATTCTCTCCACAAGGGTCATCATCATCTCATAGGGATGACTTAGCTGATGTTCCACAAGATGTATATCCATGGGATCTATACGATCCAGACTGAATTCTCCCTATTGACCTTGACCTTTATCCAGCTAGGCCTTCACCCCGAGTATACAACAGTATATAATCAAGCTATTGCAAGGGCAGCAGCATATCATAATGTGCAGATGCATAATGACCCAATCATGCATTCTTTAACCAACACTCAAAAAGAAGAGTCTGTTTCTACCAAGGTTAGTAGGTGTGCTCAGACATGCCACAGACATATTTAAAGAACTTGTTAGGGCAAGGATCATTACACCAAGGATAGACCAAAAATATAAACCTGCACCCTCAGATCCGAAGTTTATAAGAACACCACCAGATTCTATAGTGGTAAGTACGCCACAAAAACGTGCTAATAGCCAGTCTACAAGGGATGCTCCTGCCTCCGGATGAGATAAAAAAAAACTAGACTCAGCGGACAAAAGGGTAGCTGCTCAAGCTGCAAATCTCTGGAGAACTTCAAATTCTCATGCATGAGGTATGCCAGAGCCCACTGGGACGAGAAGGAAGAACTACTCCAGTATCTTCCACAAGAACCCCAAAAAAGGGGGAAGGAGATAGTCGCAGAAGGGCAGGCCATCTCAAGTAATTTATTCAGATGTGCTGTTGATGCAGCTGACACAGCGGCATGTGGTTTGAACACTAGTGTTCTTATAAGAGGACATGCTTGGTTGAGGTGCTCAGGCTTCAAGACAGAAATACAACAAGCAGGCCTTAACATGTCTTTTGATAAGGAGCATTTATTTGGCCCAGAGGTTGATATTACTATTGATAAGCTGAAGAAAGACTCTGAAACAGCTAAAGGTATGTGGACCTTACTAACTACACCAACTAGGGGGGATTTTAGAATGCCACAATTTAGGGGTGGTTTCAAAACATCATCTACTGAGCCTTCCACCTCACAAAATTAACAAGGAACACACTTTAACAGAAGGGGTTCCTTCAGAGGATCTTACAGAGGCTCAAATAACAGAGGGAGAGGCAAAGCGTCCACCTCTAGAGGCTCTCCCTCCAATACAAAACAGTGACTTTTTACAAATTCCTGCAGCACATAAATCTCCAGTGGGGTTTGGGGGGAGAGGGGGGAAGATTGGCAAATTGTTATCTCCAATGGTTCAATATCACCCCAGATCATGGGTTATATCAATTATCCAACATGGTTATTGTCTAGAACTTATTTACACTTCACCAAATATTCCTCCTCGTGTTCACAAGCTCTCACACAACCATCTAATTATTTTAAAAGAAGAGGTGCAGTCCCTTCTCCTCAAAGGAGCTATAGAAACAGATCCCCTATCTCTACAAGGGTTGGGAGTATATTCACTATATTTCCTTATACCAAAGAAAGATGGTTCCTTAAGATCAATCTTGATCTCAGGCCTCTCAACCTGTACATATTTTCAGAGCATTTTCATATGGTCACTCTGCAAGATGTTATTCCCCTATTACAGGAAGGAGATTACATGACAGCATTAGATCTCAAAGATGCTTATTTCCACATTCCCATATGTTGGAAAATGGGTTATTGGTAAGGGCAGGTAAGTACCTACACTTAGCAATAGGCCACTACCCTCCACTTAGGTCCAGTTAGGTCTCGGTCAATTAAACCCAGCTCAACCCTTGGTAGCTTGGCAACAAGCTACAAGGCTGAACTTAGGAGACAGAGTGTAAAGCATTCAAATATCACAAAACAGTAATTAAATGAAACACAGGAAACAGTTTAAAAATCCAAAATCAATTTATAAAAGTAGGAAATATTTTTAGCTTTAAAATGACACAAAAATGAATAAAATCAGATAAGGGGAACCGGAGATATGAATTTTTAAAGAAGTATTACTTTCTAGCGCATAGAAACAAAAAGCGCAAATCAGGTCATCTGGTCGCACCTCGACCGGGGCAAAGTCAAAGTTTAAGGCCGACCGCGATGGAGCCCGGTTCGGCTACAGGCCACGGGAGGCCTCGGTCAAAAGTTTACCTTAGGACTTGGTCGTTTTTCTGAAGATTTTCTTTAGTAGGACGAACCTGCCAGTCCAATCCGACCTCCTAGAACTCTTCTCCTCAGATACGCATCGCAGGGCCCTCGGTGGAGATTTTTACCTTCGGACTTAGTCGTTTTTTCGAGGTGAAAATCCTTTGACCGGGGCAAACCTGGATCTTGGTCTGACGTCCTTGGAGCCCTCCTCGGATACGCTGGCTGGGCGGTCCCGGTCAACTTCCTACATTCGGACTTAGTCTCTTTTTTGTAGATTTTCTTTACCGGGACGAACCTGCAAGTCAGGCCGGGTCACGGTTGAGGCAAGCCGGCTAGAGTTGCCGCAGCAGGTCGGTCCCTCTATGGAGATATTTTCCAAAAGTTCTCCAAAGTTCTCCAAACTTCTGGATCTAGTTCCAGATGTTCTTTTAAGGTTCTGTTGGGGTCCACAGCTCACCCCCAGGTTCCAGAAGCTCTGAGATGCTCCTTGGGGGTGTTGGCTACAACTCCCGGAATGCACCTAGCGCAAACTCCTTTTTGGCCACTGGACAGTGGTCAGCTGGTTGGTTTCTTCATGAGTTGGCACAGGGGACTCTGGTTAGCACGTTTTCACCTGTAGCAAACAGGGAGTCCCTCCTTGAACCAGTTGAAGCCAGGCAAAGTCCTTCTGTGGTGAAGCCCAAGTGTGCAGCTGGTGCAGTCCTTCAGAGTGCAGGGTCCAGGTGCAGGCCAGGGGTCCAGCAGGGCAGTCCTTCTCCTGTAGTTCTTCCTTGTTGGAATCTGATGGGGATCTGAGGTGTGGGTGCAGGTCTGCCAGTTTTATCCCTGCTCCTGTGTGAAAAACAGGGGGGTCCTGGTTCTCCAATCAGGTGCACGGTCCTTCCCCCTGTGATGACCACTTCCTGGGAAGTGTGGCAAAAATCAATTCCAGGGAGCAACATTCCTCGAAAATCCATCATGGCTGAAAGTGATTTTTGTAGGTTACATCTGGCTGAGCACACCCACAGGTGTGGCTAAAAATCCTAAACACACCCCTCCCCTGCCTTCACCTAATCTAATCAAGGGGGCACCTAATTGTCTGGGTTTGCAGGATGTGTGGGTGTTGATGGATTGCTCCAAATGTCCTTCTCTGCCTTTGAAGACCAGTTTGGCAGCCCTCCCCTTTCCTGCTTCACCATCTGCTGGGAGGAGATCTCCTACCACAGGCACATCTCTTTGTGTGGAGCCAGGCCACTTCACACCTCAAAGCAGCCTGGCCAATCAGAGCACAGCAGCAAAAACACTGCAGGGCTGAAGTTGGCAACTTTTCAGGTAAAGTTTAAAACTCTTTACCTGAACAAGTTATATTAAATCCCACAACTGCAAATTGTGGGATTTATTATAACAATTAATTTGATACCAAACTTCTGGTATCTGTTACTTAAGGGGAATTTTACAATTAAAATAAAGTCTCCCCATTCTAGCCTATGGAGGCCACTCAATACAATGAGTGAAAAACAAATGTGTCTGTTTTACCTCACCAGGGCTTATAAAACTATTTTTATAAGGTCCCTGCTTATGGTTACATGAAACTCAGCCCTAGGGGCACATAGGGCACACCTTAGGGGTGACATATATGTCAAAATAAGGTAGTTTAAGACTTTGGAACTAATATTAATTCCAAAGTTGAATTTGCATGTAACTTTAATTTAAAAGCAGCCAGCAAGGCAGGCCTGCCTTTAAAATGGCACTGGGCACCTCAGCAGTGCACCTACGGGGGCACTACCTATGCTGGAGTCCCTAAACCTCCATGCCCTACCATATACTAGAGACTCATAGGTAGGTTAACTTTGCCAATTATAATTAGCCTAATTTGCATATCCACTTTACACAGAGCACTGGCCCGGGGATTGGTAAGCAGTACCCAGGGCACAGGCAAGAGTCAGTAACCACCAGTACCTGTCCAAAAAGTTTGTGGGTGACCAGGGGAAAAAGGAGGACTTTTCTACACCATACATGCAGCACATCACAAATATCTCTGATTTATCATTGCGGGAAAGCATTATCAATTGAGATAACAACCACTCCCAGAGTATTCACAAAATGCTTAGTTGTAGTAACTGCATTTCTCAGAAGGCATCACATTCACGTTTTCCCAAACTTGGACGGCTGTCTCATGAAAGCCAATACCATCCAAAAAATGTCAGGAGCATACTCAGTGCACAGTAAATCTTCTACACACTTTGGGATTTACAATAAACTACCTCAAATCCGATCTTCAACACTCAAAGTCACCCTTATCTGGGAGCAATTCTCAATACTCACTCAGGATTGGCATATCCAAGCCCAGCAAGGATTTAGGCTTTTCAAAATCTCCTGGCTCAATTATAGGAGAATCATACTTACACAGTGAAAATGGTGATGCAACTTTCAGGGATGATGGCCTCATGCATTGCCATTGTTCCTCATGCAAGACTACACATGTCCACTACAGCAGTGTGGGTCTCGTCAGTGGTCTCAGTCAGGGTCATCTTCAGGATCTAGTGTTGTTGGACCGCCAGACTCACTGCTCTCTGCAATGGTTTAATCCCACCAACCTTTCAAAAGGGCGGCCTGTTAAAGACCCTGTGCCACAGATCACTCTCACGACAGATGCATCACAGATGGGTTGGAGAGCTCACCTCAACAACCTTACAATACAAGGGAAATGGGATCTCATTCAACAAACTTATCACATCAACTACTTGGAGTTGCTAGCAGTCTTCCTAGAGCTCAAAGCATTTCTAACCACAAATGTCTCACAAAGCGGTTCTAGGCCGTACAGACAACATGACAACTATGTATTATCTGCAGAAAAGGGAGGGGGCACACTCATCTCAACTGTCCCTTCTAGCTCAGACAATTTAAAAGTGGGTGATATCTCACAGGAATGGACAATCAGTATGCGGACCTATTAAGCAGGACGCAGCAACAAGTCAAATGGGAAATTCACCCACTAGTAATTCACCCATACTTTCGTCTCCGGGGGCCACCAGAAATATATCTCTTCGCCACTGCCGAAAACTCAAAATGCCAAAACTTTGCGTCCAGATAACCACGCCGTCAGTCCAAGGGCAATGCTCGATGGATGACTTGGGTCAGGGATATTTATTTGCTTACGCTTTTCCACCTCTCCCACTGATTCCATTTCTGGTTCGCAAACTGATACAAACATCACTCTCCATGATCCTTGTAGCTCCCACCTGAGCATGTCAACCTTGGTATACAATACTACTGGATGTGTCTGTGGTTCCCCATCACAAACTTCCCAACAGACCAGAGCATTTTACTCAAAAGAGGTCACATCAGACCCCCAGATCCCAAAACACTCAATCTTGCGATATGGCTCCTGAAGTCACAGAGTCTGGGTATTTACAACTGTATGGATGGATGGATATTGTTAGGGAGGCAAGTAAACCTACAACTAGACAGTGTTATGCTGCAAAATGGAAACGTTTTGTATGCTATTGTCAATCTAAACACATTGATCCACTTAAAGCATCAGTGCAAGACATTGTTTGTTATCTGCTACATTGTTTGTTTTCTGTAGAATGCCTTAAAGCTGTCTGGAGACCTTCATTTTTGGTCAGTAGTGACAAACACCACCTACTCTTTACACCCCTTATAGCATTTCAGCATTATTTCATTTTCTGCTCACACTAACGTTTTGATCTTTAATAGCCTTGAAATACATGAATTATGCCTCCTGCATTTTTTTGTGTTGGTGGCCCCGTTGCATTAGTACAGAAGAGAGAGGTAGGATCTAATCTACAAAGCTTTGCTGTGTACATTTGTGTCTAGGTGAAAGAGGTGAAGCGAAACAGCCATTTTGGATGCTCCTATTCCTTATGGCCCCAAACATGTGACTTTCACGCATGCCTGCTCAATGGCAAGCACACCATCTTTTGTTCATAGATTGGCTTCTCGGTGTTTCCAGGGTTTGCTCACAACATTCGCTTGGCTTATGCTCAAATTTTGCTTTTCACAAGAGCTCCAATGCTACTTTAATTTACATAATTGCCAGGAGCATCACAGAAATCCTTAATTTTGCTGGCACCCTTCAAACAATGTGCTTCTTGAGAAACCAAAGGGCAGACTTCTTACCCGATATTCTAATTTATGCCCCCACTACCAAGGACCTTAATTGGCAAAAGGTGGATACATTTCATTTTTTTTTTACTGCCAGCTGCTTCAGTAAGGACATTAGTTGAGCCTTCTCTGAGAGGCAGGATTGCCAGGACCCCTCACTATGCAGTCTGTGTTCTAAGGTTAGTATACCTTTAAACAACAGACACAAGTGAAAGTACCAAAGTCTAATGGCAATAACAGAAAGAGGGGCTGCAGACGAATCAAAGAATCAAATTTAAAACGTTCTTCAAGGTGGAACTTAAACTAACATTCTTCTTTTTTTTAGATATATTTGGAATCACACACACTTTGTAAGATGCCTACGCTTTGTAAGTCAGATTTCGAGAGTTATACATAGATGAAGTGTGGACATTGCAGAATTACTTGGCAGTACACCTGTTTAGCAATAATACATAGTTACCGGTCTTAGCTACAAATCAATGCATTTAAACAGACATATACTGTGACTTAGTGATTTGCCTCGTGGCGTTCTAATTTTTTAAAGAATTGAACTGAAACCAAAAATGTTCAATAATAGAAGTGAAAAATTATTTTATTTGTTTTGTAGGTGTGTCAAGTTTAAGAGACTGAAACCAGTTTTGCACTTGAAGAGATATTCTGCCGCTCGTAGTGCTGGCTTGAATCCATTGCTCTCTTCCACTTATGTCATTCATGTGGGCTGAAGAAAAGGAAGACAGAAAAGCATTAGGTAGGATATTTCATGTTAATGGCAGTAGACAACAGCGGACAAAGAGATTACAAATTACGGCCATGACAGACAATTCAATCAGGATGGATTGCAACAAAACCTACTTTTACAGCAAGACCTAAGATAAGTTCTTGCTCAGTAACATCTTTCTAACTTGTCCAAAAGCATCCAGAACCTTCACTGCGTCACTAACAAAATCATGCCCCATATTGTGTCTCATCCTCTATTGCCCTGAAAAGAGACATTCGTTGAACCGTTTCTGTAGTTAGATCCAGACTTTGCAACAGCCTTTTGTTGGGAAACAAAATCAGCCCGCAAACTGTGTAAAACTGAATTCACTCTTTGGATGTTCAGACATATTTAAAACATTTTAGGAATAAAATGTGCAGCTCCATAAACGATTTCATTTAAGCAAGGGAGGCTAAAAGTGAATTTACAAAATATGGACTGATGGTAGAGTGATGAAAAGCATCGAATAGAACCATTTGTTTGTGCATAACGTTCCTTCAACAAAAACAGGTCCACCAATTAACCATATGATTATTTTGCTTGAATCTTTTTATTTATTTTATATAGAGAAAAACAATCACAGTTTATGTACGTTTATGGCAGTGTGAAAATCAGGAGCGCAACCCCATGACATATCATTCGATTCGACGGATCTCCCAATGTATGCAGCCCACAGCGTGCCAAGGCCCCTGTTCTGTCGGAGTCATGCGTCACAAACCATGTGCGTAAGACGCAGGCTCCTGCGGCAACAGTGATGCGCCACATTCACCAAGAGCGAGTTTGGTGCCCTAGTCCCCGGGCTTGGGTAAAACAGATGTGACCCCTCAGAGAGTGACCAAGGCTCCGCAGTGTCCAACAGCTGGAGTCCAAAAATTCACCTGGCAGGGCACTGCAGCTGGGAGGCCAGGTAGTATTGCTCCATGTTTGGTACCGCCAGACCACCTCTTTCCAGTGATGAGTACAGTTTTGTCAGTGCCACTCTACAGGGACTTTTGTTCCGAATAAATTCCCTAATTCTGGACTCCAGTTCCCTAAACAAATTACCCAGAATATACAAAGGTAAATTGGAGAAATGGCAAAGCATTCGAGGGAGGACCAACATGTTCAGAAGCACTAGCCGTCACATCAAAGAGAGTGGTAGTGTTTGCCAGAAATTCATTTGGGCATGAATAGATGTCACCACTCACTTGAGGTTTCCGTCATGCAGATCCAACGCAGCATGGTATACATTAATGCCCAAGTATTGGAACGTCCTGAGCTGCCAGGGAATGAGGACACCTGACAGGGTGAGACTGGGATTTGGCCAATCGGGGCTAAAAGGGAATAGACATGACTTTGTCCAGTTGACTCGCAATCCCAATAGCATAGCAAAGCATTGCAGTATACCCACAACTTCCTCTGGAATATTGGAAATGTTTCTAAAATACAGGAGGAGATCATCTGCATAAAGGGACACAGTATGTCGACAATCCCCTAGTGGGATACTCTAGGCCTCCCCCAGTCTGTGGAGTTCTGCTGCCAGGGGCTCTATCGCCAACAAAAACAACAGCGGAGAGAGGGGGCAACCCTGCCGAGTCCCCCTGCTCACCCTAGTCGCGCTAGTTCTGACCCTGAACTGAGGGTGTGTACCCAACGATTTCACTAATCTTAAAAAGCCGGGGCCAAAACCCAACCGGTGCAGCACCTCAAATAAGAAGGGCCATTCCAGTGAGTCGAAGGCCTTTTCGAGGTTCAATACCAGGCAGCCTGCCCCAGGCCAAACTGTGTGGAGTACTTCATGACCTGGAACAAGCGTCTGATATTTAGGGAAGTGCTGCCGGCACACAGCAGTTCTGATCGGAGTGGATCAACTGAGGTACCAGGGGCACCAGCCATGTTGCCAATAGTTTAGCCAGAATTTTATAATCTGTGTTAAGAATCGCCAGTGGTCTATACTAACCCAGCGCCATTCGATTTTTGACAGGTTTAGAAAGGGATCTCAATAGCGTCTCCCGCTGCGAAGCAGTCAGGGGTGCTGCCGACAGTCTCCTCAAACAGCCGCAGCAGGCGAGGCACAATAAGTATGTTTTAGAAAACTCTGATGGGAGGCCATCAGGACCTGTGGTTTTTCCAGCAGCCAATGTGCATATACTGTCCTGTATCTCTGCTAATGTTAACAGCTCATCTAGTTCCTCCCGCTGATTGTCTGTGAGATAGGACAGAGGGGAAGCGAGGAAAAGAGCTCCTCAAAATTTGGGAGCCCGGCGTGGTCTTCGATTGGTACAGGGCTGTGTAATAATGTGTGAGTTCATCGTGTATCTCACCTTGGGTGTAGAGCGCACCGTCCGTCGCCGAGCGCGACTCGAGAACAGGGGTGTGTTCCTGCTCTTGGCGGATCAACCAGGCCAATAGCTTACCTGATCTGTCAGCCGCAGCGTGTGTGCGAGCTGAATGGGCTGCATAGTTAAGAAAGGGCATCCTCTCCACCAGTGAGAGATGTTCTGCTCTCTTTGTTGCAAGTATACACATTCCTAGAGTGTTCTGGATGGCGCACTGTTTGTGCTGCAACAGCGTTCTCTCCACTCGGATTAAGTTGTGTTCAATGAACTTGCACATATTCCATTGTGTACCCAGGCTGTGCCTCTTATGTAAACGTTGAAAGCGTCCCAGAATTCAGCGATGGCTTTACCAAGCGACGCCTGAAAGGGTGCATCTTCCAGCATCTCCGGCAACAGCTGCCAAGTGGGAACAACAGAGGCGGACGTGTCCCACCCTAGTTGTAGGAGCTAAGGATTGTGATCAGAGTGAGTGCGGCCAAGGTAATCCGTCTGGAGCATTGCGGAGCACAAGTTAGCTGTACAAAGTATTCTATCAAGTCGCACATGCAGCTGGTGCAGGTTGAAAAAACCAAATAGACTCTTGCCTCAGCATTGCAGTGTTGCCACGAGTCCAACAGCCGCCAGTGCTGGAGCCACTCCCGCAACGACTGCGCAGCAGCCACCATGGGCGCAGTGGGTAATGGTGGGAAGGAGCGGTCAAGGTCTAGGACTCTATTAAAATCTCCTCCCACAAGCAATGGGAGCCCACTCCAGTGTGAGAGGGTGCCAGATAGTCTATGGAGAAAAGAGGCATTATCTGCATTTGGTGCATAAATAGACCCCAGCAACAATGCGCGCCCATCTAAGCGTCCGCTTACAAACACATACTGACCCTCAGCATCCATCTCACTTCCTCCACCACAAACAGGGTAGCTGGCCTGATCCAAATAAGAGCCCCTATGACATATGCAGAGAAATTGGTTGCGAACAGTTGTACCCACCAGCGCAGCTGCAGTCTGGGGCCTTCTGACAGCATGAGGTCTGCTTCCTGCAGCAGTGCTATGCAGATCATATGTCTTCTAAGGTACAAGTAGATGGAATATCTGTGTGCAGTCATGTGTATACCCCCCACATTCCATGTAAGGATATTAACGGGATTCATAGGCGGGCAACTGGAAGAGAGTCCTTAAGTCACCACACCCTAAAGCACTAAGCATTGCAGAACAGAACAAGCCACTGTGGGAAGGGGTGTTGCAGGAATACGGACTCCAGTCAACCAATAACAATTGTGGCATAAAATGAACAATACCAACAGAATTAAAACAGTACAATACCATCCGAGCAGAGGGACAATAGGTGTCTGCCCAAACCGTCTAACTCGCCTATCCAGCGTAACTAGCATGGGACAAGAAGGTACCCACAAGTAGGAAAGTGAAGGGGGTGGGGGCTTACTTCATCAATATGCCCAGCGGCAAACGCCCCTAGTACGTCTCATAAGCAGAAAGAAGCCAGGCACGCATTACAGTGCACCCCGTGTCTGCCCTATAGGCCACTCCCCAAACCCCGCCTTCAGGGTCATCTAAAAGAGAAGGGTGCACCCCGGAGTGTTGAACTAAGCAGAAAAACAAGTCAAACCAAGAGATGCAGCACAGCCGCGAGCATGCAGCGCAACGCAGCCTGAGCCAGCAACCAGCTATGGCTAAGGCAGCAGACGTCAGAGAAATTAGCATGCAACACCAATGCAGGTTTAAATCATGTTGTCTGCGGCGTCACAATAGAGAGGGCCATGGACCCAGTGTCTGAGAGGTTTCCACCAAAACAGTCATCTTCGGCATCAGTCATTAAGTTCTTTTTCAGTGTCTGAAGTAGTTGTCAGCTCTCTGAAAGCCGCTGCAGTCTGTAGTATGCTGCGCTGCTCCTGTAGGATCTGCTCTAAGTCCAAAGCAAGGCCTAGTCCCACAGGGGATATTTCACTACGTTAGCGGCTCCTACGCCTGCAAGGCTTTGGGTTCCATTACTCCCTCCGCTCTGTCGTTGACTCTTGTTGGTTGACCAATCTCGCTGACTCCAGCCACTCCCATGGGGTGTCAAAAAAGCGTGTCTTTCCCTGATCTACAGCTCTCAGACTGGCCGGGAGGAGTAGGGAATATGTCAGGCGAGTGCCTTCAACTTGCGTTTAACGGATAGGAAGGAGCCTCTCTGTCTTTGTACAGCAACAGTGTAGTCTGGGAACATCGTTACTTTAGCGCTGTCCACCTGGAGGGCTGGGAGCAATCGCACCACTCACAGGATGGGATCTCTGTCCAGAAAGTGTAACAGTCGAAACAGGAAGGGTTACGGGTCCGCAACCGGCAGCCGGGGTCTTGTCGGGACGCGATGGGCACGCTCAACTGAGAAGAATTGTGTAAGTGACCCCGTTGGACCAGCTCACAAACCCAATACTCCACATAAACAGCGTCAGCACCCTCTGCTACTTCTGGAAGGTCCAACACGCAGATGTTGTTCCTCCTGGTGCGTCCCTCTGCGTCCTCCTCCCAATGCTCCAACGCTGCAACCCTGTTGACTAATTTCCGCAGTGAGGTGTCCATCTGGCTAGACTTGGGAGCAAGGGCATTTATGGTATCCTCCAGCAGGTGAACCTTGGCTGCCAGTTTACAATGGTCTGCGTGTAGCAGATTAAGTCACTAGTCACCTTAACGCTTTTGTTCTCCAGCGATTTTCGTGTCTGATCAAGAGATGCGCCAATGCCTTCCACCGCTGCCAGCACCGCATCCAGTTTATGACTATTTCAGGCCTAGGCTTCAGGCTCGATATCTGTAAGCTGCTCCCTGTTCTGGAACGGAGGTGAAACATTTCAGCTGCTGCAGGGTTCTGGCTATCCAAGTTCACAGCACCAGGTACTCAGAAAAGTGGCGTAGCAGCCTTAGTTGACTATGCTCTTAGCCCCGGTGACCCCTGTACCACTGGCCTTTCGATCAGGGGCCTCTGCCCGGTTGTGGGTGATTAGTTGTGTGGCCTCCTGTTTGCAGGTGCACGCTAGTATGAAGTTGGGCCCTGTGGCATGTTGAGACAGGGGCATGGGGGCCCTCTTGTATATGCAGCATGATCACTAGGAGGTGCAGCAGCATGAGCAGCGCCCCTCTCCAGCGGTGACAACTTCAGGCTACTCTTTGCATTTCTTATGCCACCCTCTACAGTTCAGGAAGCCTTAAGGCAGTGGCCTCTCCAAGACCCCTATGCTCCTCCGTTATCACCTGGGGTCCCCTGATGAGGAAGCAGCTCGGCAGGGAGGGGTGGTGGTTGCCGGAGGTGCGGCCAGATATGCCATGTCCGACCGGGCCTGAGGCCTAGTTCAATGCCCTCCCAGTCGTTGGGGTCCTCCCTGCTGTTGATGGGGTGGTGTAGGTTGGGCACAAAGACCGCGCGGTAACCGGGGGCACTCCCCGACCCCAACTAGGCCTCAGGACTCATGGCCGGCCTCTCCCCCGGGGCCACTAGCCGCACACCGCCATCCCCCCACCCCCCAGGGTATCAGCATACTTTGATTGGAGAATAAAGGCACAGATGCCTTTGTATAAAGAATAAAAAAAAAGTGAAAACACTTTTGAGACCATTTAGTGGGTTGCACTGAAAGACCCTTTTATGCGTCACCACCAACGCCATGCACTCAGCAGTAGTGCTACGCCAGTATCACCCCCCCACACCCCCAACAACAAAGCTGTAGATTTAAAAAACTTTTCTAAGTTTAATTTTAGACCTCCAGACTGCAGGACATTTCAATCAATGAGCAGGAGCAAACAAAAGCTACCCACCACAATCCCAGTCCACTTTGTCCCATGGGTGTTCAAAGACAAACTGACAACTTTAAAATACTATGCCATAAGCATCACTGTTTTAACCCATTACAGGAGCTAAGGTATGGATTGCAAACATCAGCAATTTCAATCACCTCTGATAGAACTGACTGGACCACCAGCCACCCTACTGAGATTGGACCTCCGAAACCAAACCAAGCACACCACAACTATCCACCCCAAGGAATGCTTAGCTACTACAAGAAAATGGAGAGAGTTCTTGCCCGCTACTGACCAAGGTAATCTCCAGTTTAACTCGCTAAACAAAGAAGAGCTCAAGTGGGTCGAGACAGTTTCACTCATAATAGTACCAGCCTGGTACCAATCAAACACGCTGACAAACTGTCACAATCACCTGCAACAACAATTTGGCATTTGAAATAAAAACTGAGCTCGGCAGAGTTGAATAGGTGTTGGAAAACAGACATTCAAATGAGAACAAACTTCTCCTGATTGTGCATCACAAAATATACAGTGCAACAATCCTGGAAACAGGAAACAGAAATGTGACGGCAAAAAGCTAACAGTGAACACTTATATGGTGCAACAGTTTAAAATACTGAAAAGAGTTAAGATCATTACATCCCCCTCGAGAATACGTCTTTAGCAAATACAGATTGGTGGTGCACTAATATCAACAGACATCTAACAAACAAAATATCAACTGCATGGACAGCTATGACAATCTTCAAGACAACAGCAAACCCACCGCGCAAGGTGTCACCTCGGAATCTGCTATTTTAGCAAATTCACACACTTTCACTCCATGAAATGGAAAAGAGCACTGCTCACACCAGAACGCAAACCACAATCACTGCACAGGAGACTCATGCCTGTGTTGGGGGATCAGGGAATGTGCAGACTAACTATTACTGAAAATAACTGTAATGCAATGCACACAGTTTCTAGCCCGACGATGTCGTTCCTGAAAAAGTCCTGCTAACAAAAGTAATCTAGTCAATTATGTACTGAGTCTGTCTTGCTTATACTCTGTGACCAAAACTAGGAAAAAGTAGCCACAAAATAAATCTTGTTTCAGAGAACAGAGAGTTATCTAAACAGTCCTGCTTGGCATGAAAGTCTACTATCTACTGTCAAGTAAACACAGCCAGAAGAGCTATCTTCTGCCAGCTGCTTTCAACGCTTTATATACTACCACGTCACACTGGCCAGATTCAGGCAACTGGGGAACATGGAAAATGGCTAAGAATTGGTTGCCAAAAGGCATGACCAGCTCACAGCAGGATAATTCAATATACTAATAAGCTTGAGAGACAGGGAACTCCAAGTATCAGTATTCTGCAAAGAAGTGTTCAACATACACATGAACACCTCACACAATTACAGAAATCATGGGGTCTTATGGCAATCAGAGGTTAATAGGACGCTGAAGATTGGGCTACCGCATTTTAATAGCTGTGTGGGAGGAATACGATTATACAAAGGCACTTCAAAATTCTTTAGAAGAACTCCCTTTGTCCCCCACTGGAATCTCTCAGTGGAGCTGGGCTGGGCAGTCAAGACTCACTCTACGATGCAGAGGCGTTAGAGACTTTAATACTGTGTAATACAATAGGAAACAATAACATCGGTTTCCAGTTGATGCTATACTTTAACAAATAAAAGGACTTTAATAACAGACAATTTAAAAGGCACACACAGTTCCTCAACCCAGTCAGAGATATTCTCCTGGGTAGCAGGGCTTGAGGGACTTCATGGTTCCAGGTACACATGGCCCATCAAGCTGCCCCTACTCAAGAACTTTCCTGTGGACAAGATCTCTCTTCCTGGCAGGTGCAGTTCAGCTTAACTTGCATGCCCTTTCTCCATGTGTCAAGCAGTGAGATGATTATTCTAACAACATCTGCGTACATAGGCTGAGTCCGGAGGGAGAAGTATAACTGGGAAGAGGTTTGACTCATGGCTTTGTCGTCTATCTCGTATTTTGGTTCAGAGGTATAACCCTTCATCAGTGTCAAGTCAAAAATGCAGAACCAAGAAACTGCTGGAAGAGCAAGAATTTATAGTCCTCTGATGTCAAATGTGGCACACCACTGCGAACTAGAGTGTTTGGAGTCCTTAGAAGTTAAAGGGCTCCTCCAATCCTGATGGAGCCTTTTACTGCAGTTGCTAGTCAATTTTGGTTTTCATCTTCTCCCTTCTGGTGGCCATGGTGAAACAAGTTTTAGCCAAAGTCACCAAGTACCCACTTTATTCACCAAACCTTGGCAGACAAAAATGTTAGAAGGAAAAAGGAAACTATTCAATCTGTGCATAAGGCTTTAATCACACTAACCCACCAAGGAGGTCACCTAATTGAACAGATTTTGCTATACTCCCTGGAATAGACTAACTGGTCGTTTTCATCACCTTTCACACTAGCTGCACATGCATACAATAAACTGGCCATGGGAGGCACAGGTGTGGACTAAAAAGAAATGCAGTGCTAGGCGTTTGTTTGGGAACCTAGCAGTGGAGTATCTTGGGGTGAAAGGCTGGCGGTGGAATGTGGGATAATACAAGCAGGAAGATGGGAAACTAGAGCTGACAGTCAAGCAATGAGGAAACCCTAACTGACAGGTGGTCAGTGGGGAAACCTGGTCTTGTAGTTCACTGTGGAGGTGTAGAATTGGGGAGGGGTGAGGTGAACGTGGAGGATCATTTGCTGGCAGGTACATGTCAGACAGAAGCAGACACATGGTAGTGGCAAGACAATGAAAGTTCGCAGCATGAATGATGTAAATATATTACATATAGATTGCTGGCATCACCCTGTGACATGACGTGAGCAGCAAAAGCCCATGAAAACTGGTTAACGTGAAAGGGGCACTGAGACAGACCAGGGAGAAAGCCAATGGTGATTATATGAGGGAGGGGCAATTAAGCCGAGGAAGGAAAGCAGATGCCAGGTGGTGGTTGGGCTAAGAGGCTGGATGTCGGGAAAAAATAGTAATTTTCTGGAGGAACAGTGCAGCTGAGAAACAAGTTGCGACAGTAATCAAAATTCCCTAACAGAAGAATGCCCCTTATTTTAAATTATTGCAATTAAAGGAGGAAGTTTGAGGTACAAGATATAACAATTACATTTTCATGTGTTACAGTCACGCACATAGTTGTAGATGAGCAAAAGCAACAACGCTGCCTATCCTCCAAAAGACAAGTTGTGATGAAAACTGATGTCATCTTTAATTGCTTTAAAAAAAAAAAAAAAAGTATTTATGAGTAGGGGTCCATTAAACTTCTAAACATCTAATCAACTCATGGCAACACGTCTCATGCAAGTTTCTGCCCTATCCATCCTAAAGTAATGCTTCATAGTCTTGAATGCAAGGAGTCAAACACTTGAAACATGGATCACAACTATAGCAACTCGAGACACATACAAAGGGGTAGGAAGAGCTATCTAGGTGCAAGTACAACACAATATAATACAATAAAAAGATTAATGTGAATTGAAATCTTTACCACTGAGAGTCTTCTGTCCACCTTCGGTAGAATTCTGCTTTCCTTGCAATTGGAGCTCCGGGCTTACATCAATCTCTATGCCAGAAAGCTGGAAATTAGTGTTTAAAGAGGCTGGCACCTTAACGGTAATATTACCTGCAATACCATAAAATCATGTTAAAACTAATGCAGAATTAACAACTACACATTAAAAGGTCAACTATCTTTTAACAGGAGCACCTCTCATTTGCATATGCACGTACAAAACATCCATTCATGGGCTTTAACCTTAGAACTCCCAGACTGTCTAATTTTCCTGTTGTGGCTCACAGGACTAATCCCTTACTTATGGGACCTTAAGCTAGAAAGAACAAAATAGCGGGAAAAATGTCCCACTGCAGAACAGATACCACAAAGGGAACTTCTGCTGCCCTACCACAATTCTTTTTCGTTCCTAAAAGCAGCCCAGGGCTTAGCGGGGTGTCCAAGTATTGTGAACGGCTGCTGAACATCGACCAAGGATGGACTGAACACAGGCATAATTTCTAATTGGTTCAAAGGTAGCCAACCAGAAAATGTGAAACAATGTGGAGTTTTAGCCACCCTAACTGGTCGTCCTTCGACCCATGGGTCACTCTGATTAGATACTCAAGGATCAAGCCAAGTAACTTGTGATCGATAACCCTTCAGCTCACGAAAAAATAAGGAATTTTGTAGCACAATGAACTGCATCATAAAAGTGGGATTGATAAAAACTCTGGTGGTGCCAAGTTAAAGTAATTGAAGTCTGTACCACCAGAGGAATTTTAGAGCAGGTACATTCTTTCTATTTCACATTTTGCTAAAAACATTTCACCATGCACTGTACACTGTGAAATCCCTAAGCTACAGCTAAGTGTCAACTTAACATTTCTACCAATAAAGCACGCAACAAAATACTTTAAAACTGTATGGCTCAGCAATAGAAAAGCAGCCTAATAAAATAAATGAAAAAGAGAAAACATTTGAAAAAATGGGACAGTGATTACGGTACTCTATAAAGAAGACACTTTTCCAGGTTCTAAGCACATGGCCATATTTTGCCATCGAACACAATGACTTGTATGAAGCTTCCATTAAAATATCTTATTGTGCACTTTCCTCTCAAGGTCAACAATATTTCTATCCTTCCGATTCACATGTAGGCAAGCACATTAGCCAGTGGCATGGCAAGAGTAAGTAATACATAGAAGCTTAGACCTAATATACCATCTTTTATTTTTCAAGCATAGAAAACACCAGTTAGGACAGGCTCCCACACTAGGTTTCTTAAAATCGAGTGGATGAATGTGTCTACATTACTCCTGGAACCCTTCATGCCTAATGTGTAACTAGATTGGATAGTGTTTACGATATTTACCAAATGAGCTGTGTGGTTCCTCGTGGTATTGACAATTCTGAAGCTATCTCTGAGGACTGAGTACTACCATACAATTTGCAGGTAGCACAAGTTATCCACACATACTCCGAAGTCCCCAACCATACCTTACGTCAATTCCCTTCACTTTAGATTCCAAATTTAATTGAAGCACAATGGGTGAATCTGGGCAGGCTTGTGATATCCTGGAAGTACAGGCAAATTCAGACAAATCAATCAGACTGATTAAGTTCTCCTCTATTGCTTGAACGTTCTTTGGTTGTAAATAAAGAAACTGAGAAGTCTTACACTTAGATCATGACGACCAGTCTGGAGTTAGGCCTAGGGAAAATTAATGGGAATCATTAGCTTATGAAATCTAATGTTGTCACATATCCAATGCACTCTCTCTAGAGGTCCAAAAACCATAGAGCTCTCCATCTAGGTAGACACCGTCCGTGCTCATCATTGGCATGAACAGAACCGGCAGGTAAAGGAGGGCAGAGCTATTGCCTTTGAGGCACAGTTCAAACAATTTTGCAGCAGCGAAATTTCACCCAAGGTAAGACAACTTCCCGTTAAGAGTCTGCTTTGAGACGCGGAGGTGCAGGGCAGCGGACTTGGCAGCATCTTTGGTTAGGGTGTGGACCGAAAGATGTGCTTCTCCTTAAAGCAGTTGGAGTTGTGCGTCATGCTTGGTAGCAGATAGGGATTACAGGCTTTTGCGCAGTGCATGGGAAGAGACAAAGTAAGAGACACTCCGTCAGTGAAGATGGGACAGATGAGAATCGACGAGGGGAAGATGAGAGCTAATGCAGCTGTCACATCTAGTTCAGAGCCACCAGTCATGCAATAAGCACAGCACATCACTAGAGACAGAATTAGTGAGTGCCCTAAACAACAACAAGCCCACTAACTGCTGGAGAGGGAAGGGTCCTACTGCTTGGAATCTGGTTGCTGCAAACCCAATTGGAAAACGGAGTGGGTCACCTGTTAATTTTTGTGCCAAATAGAGGCAGAAACCGCTTGATTGGTGTAAGAATTTGACTATTTGTCGGATATCAAGATTACAAAGAAAAGTGGGACAGAGTGATATGGATTGGCAACCAAAGGGGACAATGACAATTGAGGCAGAAACAGGTGTAATGTGTCCCTGGGGCTCATTAGGGGTACCACCGTTTAACCGTGGCCACCAAATGGAGACATACCGACTGGAGGCTTGGGGAATCTTCTGGTTGAGTCCTCTGAATGAAGTACAGAACTATGTTCATGCATATTAGGACCAACAAGAAAAGGCTTTGGGGGCAGGGTCTGGGAGCCAAGGAAGACCCATACTGTAATAAGGCCCCAACAAGACTATGGGCGTAAGAACAGTGTTGCCCTTCTAACCCCAAGACCAAATAAATGCAAGTTTGGTGCTGACTTGAAAGGTGTCCTCCCTGCTCGAACGACAACTTTGGTTTTCTGGGCATAACAGCCCATTCCCCTTCTACCAATTTTTTGGCCTCTTGTCTCCATCCTCTTTATCGTCTTCCATTCATTGCCTCTCTCTGAAATCTTCTTATTGCGAGGCTGATAATCCTCCCCACCTCCTTAGCACCTAGACTTCTTCGCATTTCTTTTTTCATTATATTAGAGGCGGTAGACTTGAGGTCTCCTTCTACCTTCTTTAGCCTTGACCCCTCTTTACTACCCTTCTTGGTTACCCCCTTCACAACTCCTCTCCTTCCACTAAACTATTCTATCCGTCACCATTTTCGTTGCCATACTACTTTTAGAAAGACTGAGGTTCCTCAGCAGTAGAGAATGGGGCATTCTTATGCCTCCCAGACTTAACATGTGCCACCACAGAAAATCCCTAATTAAATCTTCTGCAAACTGGAAACATGAATCCCAACAGAGTCTTCTCCATGTCATGTAATACCTATCAGGTCTACACCCCAACCTCAGACACAATATCCTGTTAAACATGAAGCAAGAGCTCCGGTGAGGGAGATCCTCACTCAGCTAGACTATCTCGGAGTGGTTGAGCCCTGTGCTTCTGCAATGAACAATCCGTTATTGCCGGTTGCAAAGCCACACCATTCCTATAGAATAGTCTTAGGTTACAGACATTTAAACCGACATACACATACATATGCTATACAAGCATATCCCATAGCACGGCACTAAAAAACAATAAATAATAAAGTGCAAGAAATATGAAACAACGTTGGATATTTCCAACGGGTTTTTCTGCCAGAATTTAGCGGAAGAATGTTGGAATCTAAGTGCATTCTCATTTGGCTCACAAAAATGGTTTTGCCGTTTACCCAGGGCTATAAGAATAGCCCAGGGCTGTTCTCAGCCCGAGTAACATCAATATCACATGATATTGATCCCAAGGCGATATCCTATGTGGATGACATTTATCTCACAGACGACGATCTCAACATTCATCTTGTTAGAGTCGATCGAATAATATTGGGGTTTGCAGAGGTCGGTTATAAATTCAACTTTACGAAAAGTAGGATTGCCTTTCTCAGTATATTATCTCCTGGGATATGAGCTGTCGAACGAAGGGAAGAGGCTGGCCCTGCACTTTCTAGAGAAATGTGCACAAAGGCACCCACCAAACACTCTAAAGAAACTACAGTCTTTACTTGGTTTCTTTAATTTTGGCAGAACATCCATTTCTGACTATGCACAATGTATCAAGCTACTTTAGGACTTAATACGTCTAGATTTTTCTAGCAGACACTGGACAGTTGGACACACACGCATCCTTAGGGAATTGCAATAGGACATGCTGGAAGCTAAACACTTACACAAAACAAATTTGGTCATCAGAATAATTGCTGGTACCACTGACTTTACTTATGTTACCTTCAATGAAGATGCCCATAGCAAATAAATCACACGTATACTCTAATGCAGAACAACGTTTTGCACAAACAACGATTCTAACTGCAGTTCAGATAGCTGTCATAAAGGAGAGGCCACTTGCCCAAGGGAAACGCATGATTGTCGTTATGGCGGTGCCAGCCTTAGAGGCCGTCACCAAAGCGAGCATTCCTAACACTAGCATTACAGCCACATTGGATTCAGTGGGCAACCTCTCTGCCTGCTATTGATGTTGATTACATCTTTGATCCAAAACTCCAGACACAAGAATTTCTCCAGTACGAACAGGAATGCCCCCTCCTCTAAATATTTTGCCTTTAGACAACTACCATACTGTCATTTATACTGATGGTTCAGCACAACCAGCTGTTGGTACCAAACATCAATACTCAGTCGCTTGCGCAGCTGTGACTGGAACAATGAAGGATGGAGTCTTCCACCCTCATAATACCTACACGCAGACCCTAGGGGACTGTACAGCTCAGTTGGCTGAACTCAAAGCCCTAATTTTAGCGCTAGAACACACAGAAACAGGAAAACTGACTTTAATAGTCTGCGACTCATATTACTGCGTCCAGTCCTACAATGATTATCTTAATCATTCGAAGCTGAATGGGTTTAGAGATTCTAAAGGGAACAACATAAAACACAAGACATTGTGGGGGAGAGTGGCCGATTTTAAGGATCAGCTACCGTGTGTCCTTGTAGTACATACATTGGGCCACCAACATGTAGGAGTACACGTTGTCGGTAACACTTTGGCTGACGAAGCAGCCAAATCCACAGTAGCTATGGCTTCTGTGGCTGCAGTGACTCATTCCCATACAAGATTGGAGGATGAAATTCTGGCTGCTGTGAAGGCTTCGGCTGATGGCAAGCCCCTCCCGAAAGGGTACCCTACAAAAAATTCTTACCACATCAGTGCGCAGAATGTTGCCTATGCAACACTTCCTGGGGTTGGAGACCGAGCAATCCCCAACGAAGACCAAAGATTAGATCTATCGCTTCTGCTCATGCTGGTATTTCAGCCACAGTAACACTCTTGCAGTAAAGATTTTGGTGGCCAGGTCTATACAAACAGGCAAAGCAAAACTTCCTTTGTTGTGATATTTGCCAGCAAATAAAGGGCTCCAATGTCAAATGCCCATCATAGACATCACTCGTAGTGTCCAGCAGGCCATTACAATGTATGTACCTGGACCATTGTGGTCCACTCCAGCCTGATGGTGCATACAGATACATCCTAGTAGCTGTAGATTCTTGTTCTAGGTCCCTGTGGGTATGGCCGCAGTGGTCGGCTGACACTCAGACTGTTATAAAAGACTTGCTGATCTTTATCGGTACATATGCAGTTGCAGCGTTCCATTCGGACCAGGGCCCTGCATTTGCCTCTAAGGCATTCAGGGACACCAAGGGGACGACGGGTGTTGAACTCCATTAGTCCTCACCATTACATCCCGTGGGACATTCGGTCGTGGAGAGGCTGAACCGTGATCTAAAGCTGTCCTTAACAACTAGAGTATTAGGTTCTGGTCGCAGCTGGCTTAATCACCTCCAGAAAGCACTGAATAATCTGCCGAGACGGTCCTTGGGGGGACGCAGTCCATATGAGGATCCCTTTGAGATACCTATGTATGTCCCAGATCTTGATGGCTCTGGGTATGGTGGCAGCAGACACACCTTTTGACATAAATAAACGTCTCACTGTCTTACAGGAGCTTCAGCAATATTGTGATGATAAATCATTCACCAGTGCTGCCACCTTAGGAATAGGGAAAATACCAACAACTTCCACTGGCTGGATTCCTAAAGTTGGGGATCTGGTTCGTGAAAAGATCGCTGTGAAGAAATTCGGTCCAACCTACAGAGCACCGGTCTCAGTCCTGGGAGTATAAGGTACCAGAACTGTTATCTTGCCATCGCTGCTCAGGAACACAAGGAAACAGATTTATTTCCATTGACAACGTCAAATTTCACCATGTGGCCGATCCTGCACAGTAGACCCAGAGGTCCCTTAGGTAGTTCCCGGTCCCCTCTCACTACCCAACAGGACATACCTCTTCAGAATAGAATGAACAACACTACTTTGGACTATGCAACAATGTCCAACAATTCTACAAATTCCCCCTCGATCATGGGGAAGGCAGAAAATTAGCTCTTGCTGGTTCCTGTTACCAATGTCTTCAATGACAACTCCTGTTCAAGATTTGGCCGTTTTTATACACCAACACAACACAGACTGATGGCACCATCTACTAGGAGCCTCCACGTGAAGCAGACCCATCTACAAGTACTGCACTTGCTCCCGTGTTTGCAGAGACGGCCTCTGGTTACTTCATCAATATTGATGACTTTTCTTCGGACTCAACCACCCCAGTGACTGCAAATGTTTAAAGATACGTAAGCTTTATCTATGGCTTGAAACTAATGACTTAATATACCCCTGGAACTATCCATGGTTTAGCCTGACATTTTCTGCCTTATTTTTATGGATTGGTTTTGTGACTGT
This sequence comes from Pleurodeles waltl, assembly GCF_031143425.1. Classification (NCBI taxonomy): domain Eukaryota; kingdom Metazoa; phylum Chordata; class Amphibia; order Caudata; family Salamandridae; genus Pleurodeles; species Pleurodeles waltl. The sequence goes on along the minus strand of NC_090442.1, from coordinate 916,062,562 downwards.
TTTCTTTTTGCTCATAAATGGTCATTACATTCCTGAACGCTCCTCTGTAGAGCCTTTGGATGAAATATTAACTCCATATCATTCCTCACACAAAGTCCGCAGAGACTTGTCCCCAGTGAACATTTCAGCGGTACCCATTTCTGATGGGATTGTGTGGGACACAGTTCCATTTGAAATATACAGGCCAACTGAGGTTATTCAAATTCTATATGTATTTAAAATATCTATGACAGATGTCATTACAACGAGTGTTGTATCTGATGATTAGGATGTCCACACAGTTGATTCTATGTTAACTGAAATGAAGGACTATTCAATATTTGAAAGTGATGATGTATATGTAAATACAATGAATTACAGGGAAATGTTCTGCTATAATAATTGGGGACATTACTACCTGCACCGTGCAACCAGAGATGGACTGGCACTCAACTACACACAGTGGGAACATTGTTCAACACCAACAGTGGGAAGCCCGAGAAGTTATTTAGAGAAATGTACTTCTTTTTCTGGGCATGACACAAAAAATTCGGAGTCATATTTTTTCAAATTACCTCCTTCTAGAATTAGGAAAATCTTGCTAAACTGATTTATTCCGATTCCTTTGTTTCCCGTCTTACTGTTGACGGTTACGATCACTGGAAGAACACTATTGATTTAATGAGTGTATGGGGAACACAAGACTGACAAATACAGGGTAGGGAAGCTTTATTTAGAGCATGCCTGATTCCTGTGCAAATGATCTTTTTAAATGACACGATTCAACAGACGTCCTGCCTAGGGTTAGCAAAAATAAAAGACATGAACATGCCCAGTATTCCCACACTGGCGAAGTTCCTTCCTGAAAAGCACAGAGGAAGAGCTAGATGCAAAGGTTCAGGCTGGTACCTATAATTCTTCACTTTCCAGCCCCGGTGGGTGGTTAATATGGCCAGTAGACACCAATGGCTGTCAGGCGTGTTTCTTGAATTCCTCAGGGGGTTTCAAGATTAGCCAGCCAGATCCTCGCTTTCTCTCAGGTCAACACAGGGTGATAGTTACTACATACAGTGTGGGTAAACTGTGCCAACAATGGGTACAGTCGAACACGTTAGCCGCAGTTAAAGAACACCTTAATACGCTTTCTGAAGATATAGACTTGCAGGACTTTTTCTTAGTTCCTAGGAAGCAGCGCTCTAAAAGATTCATCTATGCTATGTATAATGAGATGTGGAAACTTTCTCAGATAGAAGCTGCTGCGCGGTTAAGGCAAATAGATAAGGAAAACTTAGAAAAGGCTTTAGCAGTTGTTGATAACGGCATGAACACTCTGTCCAACAGAATTCATTCACTAACAGTGTCGGCTACGATAGATATAATTCAGACAGACATGTCCCATTTATACCATGAACAAAGTCAGCTGCGTTCCATTATGCAGCTTTGATGGATGCTACAAACATTGAAAAATGGCCGTATTCCATGGAGTTACATTAACAATATTGAATCATTCACTGCGTTTAATTTATCCAGGAAACAACAGACAATGGCTAAAAGGGAAGCGAGTTTCACCATGCTTCATATCGAGAAGTTAAAAAGTTGCCTTTTACGATCGCAGAGAGTCCTTCAACAGTATTGCTCTTACATGGCATCATTAATCTGCCCATTTCCACTTTTTGTTCTTCGGAATATCTAAAACATCTTGCCGTGGGCAGGTATTAGCGTCTGGGCGATAGTTATATTAAGGAAGAGCAGGAGTTGCCCTTTAATTACAAATGTCTGAACGGCAAAACTGAGGTCTTTCTAGGCAAGAGCGAATGTGAGACTACTGTTAGTCATTCAATGATCTGCAAACAGGTGTCCCTTTACGGCCATTGCAATGCGGGGTTCGTGAACTTAGCCTGTTTTCTGAAGGGTACTCCTGTCTCTTTGATTCGACCAGCATTTCATGTACTTTCTAATGGAAGTTACGTGGTGCTGAGCAATAAAAGCTGTTGCGGTATGCAACCAGGAATTGACTACACAATTTTGGTCTCTAAGGTTGTTACGTGTTGTGGATATGTTTTAATTCCCCCCAACACAAGAGATAAAGGTATCACAAATGTGGCCTCACATTGATACTATTAATATAAATTATGACAAGCTGAGCAGACTAAAGGCGCTACTGTTTCAAAAACAGGTCGCGTTGACATCAGCTAGAGAGACGTATGCTCTCCAGATTGCGAGATCATCAGCCGAGTTACAATCCCTATTAAATACCAACTTCCCCAAGCACTTTGGAGAGCTGGTATCCAGAATTTTCAACGCCTCAAGCACTACTGGGATTGTCCATTTCTTTAAGGCTGTTGAGTCTGGATTTGTGTCAATTTTCCAAACTATCTTCGGAATCATCCCGTCGGCCATTCATTCGCTCTTTTCAAGTGTGTTTGGTGGCTTTCCTATAATTTTGGAATTTATTGGCTGAATACTGCTATTTCTTCCGATTTGCAGAGGTTGTTTCTTTACAGCTACACAGAGCGATGGAGCAGCTACCACCAGCACCACTGTGCCGTGAACACATGGTTCAGGTCTTCGATGCTTCCTTGCTGGAGGAATTGGAGTGGGATTGGTCATTGTCATTTCAACCACTCCTCTGTTGCGTGCAGCCTGTCCTTCGTTGCGTATGGTGCTTCTTCGAACATTTGCCAACAGTGTGTCTTGCCATCGTCACACCATTGCCTCCTGTGGTCCAAGAACTGCTGATGTCCCCGATCAGGGTTTATACACGGTCTCGCCCCCTGAAACTAAGCCTGATCCGCGAGGCCATTCACAAACACTCTGTGTTGAATGAGTTAGCTCCTCACTCTATGGAACTTGGCACGCCTTCAGGTGGACCTGCACGAGAGGCTACTGCTCTCTTTTGCTTCGTGAATCCATCCGCCCATGTGATCGATCTAACATCTGACAATTTGGCCTCGTTTTTTGATGACTTCCTAGTTGATGACTTCGGAGCTACTCTTCAAGAGCATGACTATTGTTCGCACAAATTAGTGATTGCCTTTATTTTCCTCCAAACAAAGTTCAATGTAGGCTTTTATTGTCTTTACTTTGGCCTTTTGTGCTTGTCATGGTCGACATTAGGTCTCTTCGTATGTTTTGTTTTTAAGCTATTACTTTTTAAATAGGTTTTTAACTTATTTTAAGCTGTTAGCTTTTAGTCCAGAGCAGTTTTTTTAGCATTTGGATTCATTCACATTCAGTGGCGTCCAGTTATGGCGTCAGACTAGTTACGGCAATGGGGAGGGTGTAGTAAATCCTAGTTTGTTTTAATGGGATAACAGGAGTTAGCTTAGCTTTTGGCTTGCAGACTCGTGCCCCCGTTACCTAGTGACTTTTAACTTACTTAGCTTGCTCTGTCTTAGCCCATTTATTTAATTAATTAGTTTAAGATGGCTGCCTTGTTTATAGTTAGGCCATTTGTTTAAATTTATGTTATCAGTGCCACTGCGCTAAGGCGTCCAATCAAGAAACAAAGACAAACAAACTGTAGGTGTTCACCTTAGGTACTTTCCCTCTTCACACCTTTGAGGGAATTCTTTATATTAATTGCCGTCCCAAGCATGCTGTGTTGTCTATTGTTTGGGAACAACTTATGTCTCTGGTCGAGGTAGACCTGTATAAATACACCTCACTTTAAACAGATAATCAGAGGGATTCTGACCAGATACCATCGCTGCTATCGATGCTACATGTCGCCTTGAAGCTGACCAGGACTTCGTGTTCCTACGGAGTCTGAGCTAGATACCTCATTCCAAGGTAACAAGGGTTGGGGGCTCTTCTCAGGGACATGGCATTGGCAGATTAGGTTTAACATGCCGAGCTCTCCTTTAGGTAGAAGGTTAGGCCTATCAGAATAGGGTAATAGGACATATTATATATTCTATGCCTTTCTATGTTACTGCAAGATGGTGGGGGTCTTTATAATTATGACTCTTGTCTTTACAATTCTGTCTCTTGCACTGTCCATTATCCTAATCATTGCAGCCCATGCAATTTACCGCAGATTGCAGATTGTGTTGAATAAAAACTATTGAAATCTTACTGCATATTCGTTATTGCCTGTGTTTGGTTGAGACATGATGTATCTGTGAGAAAGGGGTAATTTCCATTTAACTACGATACTCCCTGAGATGTCACATTCTGGAGTCCATGCATAAAGGCTGCCACAAATCACCTTTAACTGTTTGGGTTTTTGGCGAGGTACTGCTAGTGAGCCGGAAGGGTTGGGACTACAGTTGTGACTTGTTGTAGGATAGGCATAGTCACCTACAAACATAAGTACTGTCGTCCTTAAGAGTCCAACTACGAGAATATGTGTTTCGGATGTTGTGCATACTACTGACTGGAATTGAGGGGCATCAGATTACCTGTTTGCATGTTCTGGTTGAGCGCAATTGCATTACTTCACGAATGCCCATATTGTGGTGGTGACAATTGTGCATGCAATGTTTACCTAAGGGCCGTTTTAAAATCTGAAATACCTTTCTAAATTCAAGCCTTGTGTAATCGAGGCAAAACATGAAGAAAGAGTATGGTTTAGCAGCAGACAGTGCTTTTTTGATCATCTACTCTTAGGGCTAAGTTACTAAGAAAGTTGTTTTCCATGACAGGAATGTGAAATCACATGAAAAGTTGTCCCGTAAGGAAATTATGAAAAATTACTAAAGCAATATTTTGAGTTGTTTGTTTAATATTCTAACTTGATCAATGCTTTTAAAAGAACTTAATCAAACCTACTCAACTTTGGTTTGCTGTTCCCTCTCTCAGAGGATCTGAATAACTATCTATAAAGTGATTTGGAACTACACTGTCTCTCAGATAGTTTCTTCCAAAGAAGCTTTAGAACTAAAGACTTTTTCTGCCTGTACAGGTAGATCCGTCTATTGTGAGACTGGGCATTGGTGCTCCCGAGCTCTTTCGATTACCAAGGACATTCAGATAGGTTGAAGTTTATGTTGCCTTAAAAGCACCTTTTATTTTCAAATAGTTTGTATTAACATTTTATCATAACAGTAGAATTGTACGCTCAGGCAATAAAAGATGGAATAACAGAGTAAAGTCAACATTATCATACAGGGTCAGGCAGTACGTAACACTACATCAGAGGAAGGATGCACAAAGTACAAGGTGTTCCCAGTAGGATAGCCTTAAAGAATTAAATAGATGCTTAATTACAGGTTTGCGTCATCTGGAAAGGTTGTGCATTATATAATGATGAGAGAAGTAGAAAAACAAATAACAAGCAAGAAAAGTAATTAACAATCAAGAACTGACAAGCTGGAATGTAATAGTGGCATCCATGATAGGTCAGATAGAAGTCCTCAGAGGTAGGATCACAGGTGTTATTTCGAGGGGCAACTTCCTTACACAGGTGAGTGGGAAAGGAGTACAAAGAGGCACACAACCCATGTAAAAGCAAGGAGAGATCACTAGAAAATTGGAAGCTGCTCCAGGCCCCATGGTGAAAGGGATAGACACTATTTGTTCAAGGCTGCAGGGACTTGTCTTTAGTGGTACTGTGAAGTACAATCACAGTGTATCCCACTACCTACCAATAGGGTACCTACGCAGGCCTTGGGCTTCTCTCCTGTGAATGGTGGTACTTTCGCCCAATATAGAAGATCCCAGCGCCATGTATCAAGTAAAGGGAACTGTGCAGATTTCTACTCAACCCCTTAGCTGCTGGGCCTTTCCCCCCTCCCAATGCTGAGCCCTTTTTTGGCTATTTGCATTAGTTCGCGCTCAGACTTCATAACTTTTTATTCACATAAGCTATCCACGCCAAATTTGCGTCCTTTTGTCCAACAGCCTAGAGATTCTAAATATACCCTGAGTTTGTGTGTTTCCCTGGAGGAAGCCAAGAAATTAGCCAAGATACAGCTAAAAATCCGTTTTTTTTCTCCAGAAAAATGGGGAAAAAGGGCTGCTGACGAAAACGTGTTTTTCCCCCCTGAAAATGGCAACAAGGGTTTGCGGTGCTAAAATCACCATCTTCCCAGCATTCAGGAACAGGCAGACTTGAATCAGAAAAACACATTTTTCAACACAATTTTGGCATTTTACTGGGACATACCCCATTTTTAATATTTTTTGTGCTTTCAACCTCCTTCCATTTAGTGACTGAAATGAGTGTGAAACTAATGCTGCATCTCGGACAGCTAAATATTTCTGAAAATTAGACAAAATTCTGAATTCAGCAAGGGGTCACTTGTGTAGCTCCTTCAAGGTTTTCCTACAGAAAGTAACAGCTAAAATAAAAACTATATTGAAATTGAGGTGGAAAAAAAAAAAAAAAGTGTCATTTCTGGACACGTTTTCTTCTATAACTTTTTCCAGCTATGGCAGATTTTTTAAAGTAATATACCATTCCGACTGGTGGACTCTTCTGGTTGCGGGGATATACAGGGCTTGTAGGTTCATCAAGGACCCTATGTACTCCGAGCCAGTAAATGAGGTGCACCTTACAACGGGGTTTCATTGCATACCGGGTATACAGCAATTCATTTGGTGAAATATAAAGATTGAAAAATAGATATCAAGGAAACCTTTGTATTTCCAAAATGGGCACAAGATATGATGTTGAGAAGCAATGGCTATTTGCACATATCTGAATTCCGGGGTCCTCATACTAGCATGTGAATTACAGGGCATTTCTCAAAAAGACGGCTTTTTTACACACTGTCTTACATTTGGAATAACAAAATGTAGAGAAAGACAAGGGGCAATAACGCTTGTTCTGCTATTCTGTGTTCCCCCAAGCCTCCCGATAAGAATGGTACCTCACTTGTGTGGGTAGGCCTATTGCCCGCAACAGGAAACGCAACATGGACACATCACATTTTTACATTGAAATCTGACGTGCCTAGCTGTGGATTTTGGCCTCTAGCTCAGCCGGCACGTAGGGAAACCTACCAAACCTGTGCATTTTTTTAAAACTAAGCACCTAGTGGAATTCAGGATGGGGTGACTTGTGGGGCTCTCACCAGGTTCTGTTACCCAGAATCCTTTGCAAACCTCAACATTTGGCAAATAAAACACTTTCCCCTCACATTTCGGTGCTGCAAAGTTCTGGAATCTGAGAGGAGCCACAAACTTTCTTCCACCCAGCATTCCACCAAGTCTCCCGATAAAAATGGTACCTCACTTGTGTGTTTAAGCCTAGTGCCCATGACAGGAAATGCCCCAAAACACAACGTGGACACATCACATTTTTCCAATGAAAACGGAAGTGTTTTTAGCAAAGTACCTAGCTGTGGATTTTGGCCTCTAGCTCAGCCAGCACCTAGGGAAACCTAGCAAACCTATATATTTTTAGAAAGTAGACGCCTAGACGAATTCAGAATGGGGTGACTTGTGGGGCTCTCACCAGGTTCGGTTACCCAGAATCCTTTGGAAACCTCACAATTTGGCAAACACTTTTTCCTCACATTTCAGTGCTGCAAAGTTCTGGAATCTGAGAGGAGCCACACACTTCCTTCCACCCAGCATTCCCCTAAGTCTCCCCATAAAAATGGTACCTCACTTGTGTCGGTAGGCCTGGTGCCTGTGTCAGGAATAGATCACACAACGGTCAATGTTGGTCCCTACATGAGGGCCACTGTTGACGCTGGGGTGATTCATTCCTGACACAGGCACTAGGAACAAGCACTCATGTGGGGTAGCATTTTTATCAGGACAGGTGGGGAAACACTGGGTGGTAGGAATTTTGTGGATGCCAGCATATTCCTGTAAGTTGTGTGACAGAAATGCAATGCAAGAAAAAAATAGTTTTTATTCAACATTTCAAATTTGCAGGGTACCCTGGGTAAGAACACTATGGGGAATCTACACAAGTCACACCTCTGTGGACTCCCCCGGATGTCTAGTTTCCAGAAATGTCTGGATTTGGTATGTTTTCCTACATAGCCGCCGACCCCAGGACCAAAAGATAATTTTGATGTCTCCACAATATGGTTTGGGCAATGGAATTTGGGGCTGAACTAAATTGGGGAGCTCCCAAAAGAGCACTCACTCTGTGCTTGCTGCCACATGCACCTGCTCTCAGGGTCAGGCTAATAGTGGCCCCCAGGGAAACCATACAAGCTGTTAAAAAAATTATTGCCCCCACAGAGGGTCGGCCTGCTCACAGGCAACCCCCTGTCAATTTAATTTTTTTTCTTCATTCCCACCCCCCACCAATGTGAAATCCCTTGTGTCTAGTGCCAGTTTCCTGTCCACCCTTGTGTCTAGTGGCAGTTTCCTGGCCATCGAGGCCTAGAAAAACCCGTTTAGGAAGGCCTTGTTTGGGCCTGTTTTCCCCACTGGAGCAGGAAGCGGGTGCATAGCCGCTTCCTGCTCTGGCGGGGAAAACAGATAGTGACAGATAGTGACATCAGCGCGCCTCGCTGGGTGCTGACATCACAAAGGGGTGGGTGGAGGGGTGCGGGGGAGGGGGGAACACAGAAGATCTTCCGTGTCTCCCGGGGTTTTTCTAATTTTAAAAAATTGCCCGTTCTGCGGGTTGACCCCAGCGACCTTCCTTCATATGACATGAGACTGTGGCGCATTATGAGGGTACTGGGAGGAAGTCTTGAGAGCATTCTGGGGAGTTACACGGGTGTTGGTGGAGGCCTCCGTGGAGCACTGCTTGCTATGGGTGCTTCTGACACCTAAACATGGGACACTAATACACCATGGGTTCACAATCTTGGGACTGGTGCTAGCCAAGAGGAGGGTGGCCATACACTGGACGCAACCTGCAGCCCCAAACAGCTGTAAATGGCTGGCAGATGTGCAGGAATAGGGTGTGGCAGAGGAGAGACGTCTGTGAGCTGTATGCACAGATGAGAATGTTGAGCGAGAACTGGAGTTGTGGGAGAATATGTTAAATAGCTTATAGGAGATAGATTTGCTGGCACCTGTCCCCTCCCCCAACCCCTTCTCCCTCTGGTTCAGGGTGATGGTAAAGCAGGGGAACCTCGGGTGGCAGGTTAGAGTGCTGTGACCATGCTCGAGCTTGGATGAGTTCCCACATTTCTCAGGTTTCGGAGTGTAGATGATGGTGTAAGGGGGAGACTGTGTGTCTGCCCCCCCCCCCTACGCCCTGTGATGATTATCTTTGTCTTCCTCCTGGTCCCCCCCTCCTATTTCCCATTGTCTGTTTCGTACTCTATACCTCTCTGCTTCTCTCTGTTGTGTCTCACTGAGATACATGGGATCGTCTCACTCGCTATGGAATGGCACTTTCTCATAATGCTGCTGTTCACTTCAGTATGAAGATTTTATAGGTATATGTTGCATTTTTCTTGCAGTATTGCTCATGCCGTGCTTTTGATTCCTTGATAATTCTGAAAACGTGTTAGATGACACAATACACATGCTATTTCCATGTGCCTTGCTTTTGAACCAATTGCTAATATAAACAGGTTTTAAAAAATTAACACAACGTCTGACAACTGCTGAAATACACCCGACCAAAGAGGCACTAGTTCGGGGCAGCCCCAAAGCATGTGGCAGAAATCCACCGACTGTCTCTCACAGCAGGCACAGACTGCTTTGGCTACAGGGAATAAATTATGGATTTTTGTCGGGCGAAGTAAGCCCTGTGAAGGATGTAGAATCGTATCATATTAAAGTGAGCGCTGTGCGATACCTGATGCAGATATTACAAAGTTTTGGCCTTTCTCTTTCATGTAATGATCTTAGAAACATTCCCAGGCATCACAAAGTGATTTAAGTAAGGTTTGGGTGTGGGTCTTGATGTTTTCACAAAGTCAACTGATAATCCTGCAGCTGTTCCCAAAAGTGTATATGGACTGTACTATTGTGTGAGTCTTCAGCTTGCACTTGGTGATCACCCACTTTGCTCAGACGATATGCTGTAATAAGCCATGTATCAAAATTTGGTCATCAAATAATCCAAAATCCTCGAGAGAAGAGAAGGGTAAAAGTTGCCTAACAAGGAAGAGGTTGCCTAGGTCCTGGGGGGGGGCCTGATTAGTGTGCTAGATCTAAATTCCTCGATAAGAAAAGAGGTACTTTCCCGGCAGAACTTGACCACCCCCCAAAAATAAGTCGACCTGGGGAACTAAGGGGAGACAAACCATTCACCAGCTGACAGAGTCACGATTGTGCCCTGAATTCAGTAAGGAGTCTGCTTGTGCCAAATTGATATTTCTGAAGATCTGCTAATATAATGAGACATTATCAGTGTATAGGGATATGGTGTGGGTTAAATTAGTCTGAGGACGTCCTCCGAGGTGTTTGGATGGTTCCCTCTGTCCCCGGGAGACAGCTAAATGCACACACTGTTGCAGGGCAAGGATCAAACACTACTGTCAACATTAAAAAAAAAAAAAAAAAAAAAAAACACCAAATATAAGCATGCTGAATGTGACATTAGATTTATATTATATTCCAGTAGCACTACCAGCAATGAGGCTGTGGGGCAGGACCTTTTCTATACTGGGTCTCCAAGTGGCATCTTCTCATAAAGGCATCTGGTTTCCAATGGCCCGGTGAGAGCATGGAATCATGCCACCAGTGGTATCCTCTGTTGTATCTCTCCTTCCAAGAGATCTTTCTTCACCTTCCTTGTACAGTTCGAACTGTAGGAGGCAAATACATTAGGACCAACAAGGACTTTCTGCCTCCTCTGATCTTGTGTTTATCCAAAATGTGCCTTTGCAATGGTAAGTAGTTCCTTAACCCCTTCGATCACATTCTATATTAATTAGCTAAAGTGTATGAATAGTTTCTATCCCTGCTGTCAGCCACACTGTGTCCCATGTTCATTTTCACAAGTAGTCAAATTCAGGTCAATGTCAAAACTTTATTTTCAGTATGGATGGTATACCAAGTATATCCTGGTGAGTCACTGCTCCACAGTTATTTGAAATAAGGCCAGCCTGAATATTTACTTCTTTTGTTTGTGCACAGAAAGGTGGCATGTGCATTATAATGTAAGATTAACTGATCTAAAGGCAGGCAAAAGGGAAATGCTTCATATGTCACTATAATAGATGCCCTAACGTCAACTGGCAATTTGGGTACCTATTTAGATGGCACAACACTAACAGGTGTTGCCATTGGTCAAAATTTACTGTGCATGCCACGATCATTTCAGGGTGTCCAACTTTCAATATACAGGGAGTGCAGAATTATTAGGCAAGTTGTATTTTTGAGGATTAATTTTATTATTGAACAACAACCATGTTCTCAATGAACCCAAAAAACTCATTAATATCAAAGCTGAATATTTTTGGAAGTAGTTTTTAGTTTGTTTTTAGTTTTAGCTATGTTAGGGGGATATCTGTGTGTGCAGGTGACTATTACTGTGCATAATTATTAGGCAACTTAACAAAAACAAATATATACCCATTTCAATTATTTATTATTACCAGTGAAACCAATATAACATCTCAACATTCACAAATATACATTTCTGACATTCAAAAACAAAACAAAAACAAATCAGTGACCAATATAGCCACCTTTCTTTGCAAGGACACTCAAAAGCCTGCCATCCATGGATTCTGTCAGTGTTTTGATCTGTTCACCATCAACATTGCGTGCAGCAGCAACCACAGCCTCCCAGACACTGTTCAGAGAGGTGTACTGTTTTCCCTCCTTGTAAATCTAACATTTGATGATGGACCACAGGTTCTCAATGGGGTTCAGATCAGGTGAACAAGGAGGCCATGTCATTAGATTTCCTTCTTTTATACCCTTTCTTGCCAGCCACGCTGTGGAGTACTTGGACGCGTGTGATGGAGCATTGTCCTGCATGAAAATCATGTTTTTCTTGAAGGATGCAGACTTCTTCCTGTACCACTGCTTGAAGAAGGTGTCTTCCAGGAACTGGCAGTAGGACTGGGAGTTGAGCTTGACTCCATCCTCAACCCGAAAAGGCCCCACAAGCTCATCTTTGATGATACCAGCCCAAACCAGTACTCCACCTCCACCTTGAAAGCGTCTGAGTCGGACTGGAGCTCTCTGCCCTTTACCAATCCAGCCACGGGCTCATCCATCTGGCCCATCAAGACTCACTCTCATTTCATCAGTCCATAAAACCTTATAAAAATCAGTCTTGAGATATTTCTTGGCCCAGTCTTGACGTTTCAGCTTGTGTGTCTTGTTCAGTGGTGGTCGTCTTTCAGCCTTTCTTACCTTGGCCATGTCTCTGAGTATTGCACACCTTGTGCTTTTGGGCACTCCAGTGATGTTGCAGCTCTGAAATATGGCCAAACTGGTGGCAAGTGGCATCGTGGCAGCTGCACGCTTGACTTTTCTCAGTTCATGGGCAGTTATTTTGCGCCTTGGTTTTTCCACACGCTTCTTGCGACCCTGTTGACTATTTTGAATGAAACGCTTGATTGTTCGATGATCACGCTTCAGAAGCTTTGCAATTTTAAGAGTGCTGCATCCCTCTGCAAGATATCTCACTATTTTTGACTTTTCTGAGCCTGTCAAGTCCTTCTTTTGACCCATTTTGCCAAAGGAAAGGAAGTTGCCTAATAATTATGCACACCTGATATAGGGTGTTGATGTCATTAGACCACACCCCTTCTCATTACAGAGATGCACATCACCTAATATGCTTAATTGGTAGTAGGCTTTCGAGCCTATTCAGCTTGGAGTAAGACAACATGCATAAAGAGGATGATGTGGTCAAAATACTCATTTGCCTAATAATTCTGCACTCCCTGTAGATATGTTTTTGTATGGACATCCTTGGAGGGACTGAAGGTCCTGCTCTGAGCAGCCACTTCCCCCATCACTCCTATTTCCTTAGTAGAGTAATTCCTTTAGCTACCTCAGTAGTTTCTCTGCCACGTTGTTTGTCATGTATATCTTGTTTGAATCACTTCACATCTCAATGAGGTCACAGACAATGTGTATCCCATTATATTTTCTTTCCATTTTTACTGATCATTCCTGGGTTGTGCTTCATTCTGGTATTTCAACTTCCTTCTGTTATTTCATCTTCCTTCTTTATTACCTTGTAAGATCTATCCCTGTGCCCTCCCTCATCCATTTCCCATTGCTTTATCTCAGGCACTGTTTCAATCCTGCATTGGCTTGCTGCAGCAGCTTTATCAAATATCATCCTCCCTAAGCGAACCCTAAAAAATACAAATTCTCTCTTTACATCTTTAAACAAATGTATCAACACTGCCACACTTTTATTACCTTTACCTGTGATTATTCAATAAGAAAGTTAATGGTAGGCTGATAGTTATATTGATTCTTCCATAGCCTATTCTAACAAACCTGCAGTAAATCAATCAGTCACAAATTCATGTCATGCTAGAGCAAAAGAGTCTCATTCAACCTCTGGGTGGCCCATCACCCGACATTATAGTCAGTTCATCACACTGGATATTAGTATTCTATATTTTATTTCAAATATCACCTGGATCTATGTATGACATCATGAAGACTGCAGACTCAACATTAGATATTTAGTCTGATGACTTACTAAATATTCTGTGTTTTACAGCGCATAATTATTAAAGGCCTATGTTGCATCTACATTACAGCTGCAACTCGGAACTGTACTTCAGCTGCACGTTTATCTGTTTTAACATTTCCTTTCTTACTCATCCATAGTGTTTGATCCACTTCATACTTTCTTATTCTACTTCAATAGCGAGATCCACGGCAATTATCAAGTTGTGCAGCTTAAATTATGCAAAGGAGTTAATTCACCTCCACCCACTCTTGTTTACTTATTTTCAATGGTTTTTGTCACAGGATACACTTCAAAAACCAATGTTAGCTAACAGATGGGCTAAGCCTCATACCCAGGGATACCAGGCCTTTCCAGGATCTGAACTTCTCAATGTCCCTGGGCCACCTTAAGAAGCCACCTCTACAGCCTCCCCTCTAGTTCCTCAGGCTACACCTGCACAAATGGCAGGTGCTTGAGAAGAGAGAACAAATAATATCTGTAATCGTTGATCATACAACGTAAACTCACACGCTCACTACTTGCTAAGCAGAATCTCACCCCTGCGAGCGGTTCAGTTTGTATTGTCATAAGCAGCCCCTTTTTACTCACTCTGTCTGACTTCATCACTGTTTGTTGGTAGTATTTAGGTCCAAGCAACAGACCGCTTTAGGTGTCTTTTTGACAGACCTATTGTTTGTAGTACATACCGTACACTTGGGTTAACCCTCTGCTCATGACTGAATGGATTTGTTGTCCATCTGATGTGCCTCTTGATACAATAAATGTCCTTACTATTCTTGTGTTTGTCCCCCCAAAAGCATTTCAGTCTCATTGTGTTGGAACGTGAAAGGACTTTCTGCCCGCAGCATTTAGCACTCCATGAGAGTGCATGTGTTTTCTTTCTTTATCCTACATGTATTCTTCTGCCCCACATGCTTTGAACTCCCCTTTGCCCTCCCCATTCAACATTTTGTTTTAAATATTATTCATATATTTATTTTAAGAGGGCCCCAGCACCAATAAAGTGCTACTAGTCAGCCTGCTACCATCCATCTGGCATGCATCTTGTTTTCGATTTTATTTGTTTACTTTTAATTTACCACCTAACATTGCTGTCTGCCATACTATAAGCATACACTTAAAGTATTGAAATGGCCACTACGTATCAAGACGCAGCCCTCTTGGAATGGGTATTCTTAAATACAAAACCCACTGCAAGGCTGCTGGCCATGCAAGTGCAAACATCATGGTGTATGCCATCAGACACGAATGGCAATGAAAAAGCAAAAGCTCTGTCTTTTAGAGTAGAGGCATATCTTTACCACTGCTTGTTTTTTTCATTGATAGCATGCTCCTTATCCTCTCCCTTAATTGCTAATACCTTCATCTCTGCAAGTTTAATTTCACCCCACTAAACTTGTCAAAGTCATAAGCTTGGCTCAATCATAAGCTTAGCTGAGCCAAGTTACTGGCTACTTGTTTAACTCATTGCATAGAAGAAAGCCTCTCTTCCACAACCTAGTGGAGGCAGAGAATGTATAAATGGTGTACTAAAAAGTAACAAAAAACACGGCATCAGGCATCAAGATGGAGGTCACACTCTAGGAATGCTTTGAACCCCTCTGTCCGTCACCTCAATCCAAGTTCAGTGCTGCTGCTGCTACTACTACTACTCCCTTCCTGCACAGGTGCATTGTCCCAGGCCTAGTACCCCTCTGCGTGTCTGCCAGGGCCGCAATGTAAAGGATGTCCCAGTAATTGTGCTCTCAGATGCGACCCCGTGGCCCTGCAAAATGGCAGCAGGTAACAAGTGAGGATGTCGCCGCCCACCTGAGGAGACTGACTCCAGCGACCAAGGAGGGACGGGAGTGTTCCCACTGCTTCCACCAGAGGACTGGAGGGCCGTGATCACGGACCTCTCCTCCCCGCTGCAGCAGACAGCTGTGGCTTGGGAGGCGGGTCCCAGGCCCGCACTGCTGGCCTGCCCCTATCCATCTCCCTGGTCCTGGAGGGCCTGGAGCGGCGCTGCCTGTGTGGATGGAGTGTGGCAGGCAGCCTCCCCTAAGGGAGCCAGACAGGTCTGCCAAAGTCCCCCTTGACGGGCAGCCTGGCCCAGAATATTGCCTCCTCAAGCCCGCGGTGGGCCTGTTTGTGAAGGGAAGTTGTAGGTTTTTCAAGTTTATTTTGCTGTTGACCTGGACATATGTCTTTCTTTTTTTCTTTGAGTCTTTCACATATATGGGTACACCCCTTCACAGTGGTTCACACACCACGACCCCACTCCACAGCATTGACAATTATCACAAACCAGATGTTGGACTATCGAGCTGGGCGGTCTCCTCCCACAGACCCTGGTTGAACCTGTTGAACCCCCATGATGGCAGCAATTCACACCTTGTTCTGGAATGGAAATGGTCTCTTGGACAGAGTGAAGTGCACGACTGTGCTCACCTTTGCTCAACAATACCTTCCAGAAGTCCTCCTGATCCAGGAGACCTACCTCCTGGGAGATTGGTGCCCTTTCTTAGCGCGCAGGGGGTACAACAGAGTCTTCCACACAGGTTTTACACAAGGGTCTAGAGGATTAGCCATACTCCTCTGCCATTCCTTTCCTATGACCATCTGACGAGCGCAGAAAGATCCAAATGGCCATTTTCTGGCTCTTAATGGAATGCTCGAGGGGCACACAATTATCTTAGTGAGCATCTACGCTCCTCCAGCAGGCCTTGGCACTTTCCTAGGAGAAATCTCCAAAATCATATTATCACACGGTACAACCCTGATAGGTGGCAACTTCAATGCAGTCCTCGCTCCGGAGATTGACACATCTGGGCCACCTTCCGACGCACTAAGGCTCATTACTTCTCTGACTGCCTTACTTCCTTAGGATTCTCTGATGTATGGAGGACTTTGCACCCATGGTGCCGGCAATTCGCCTACACCTCGGCAGCACACCACACGCATTCCTGCATTGATCTCATCTTCATGCCCGCCCCGACTGTTGCACGATTACCCATGTTGAGATTCTGCCAAGGGGAATATCAGACCACGCCCCCCTCTTCTTTGCCTTGGTCCACGTGGTGCCTAAACGCATGGTATCTACAAGATAAATCTTGTACTCACTTACAAACGGAGCTTTAGTCTTACTTCGTTATTAATGATGGCTTGGATACCTCTTTGGGGAACCTTTGAGCAGCCGTATTTCGCAAAAGGCTACATACGGTCTCCGCAAGAGTGAGCTCGCTCATTGCATATTACTCAGCTTGAGGCTCAGGCCCTCCGGCTTGAAGGTGCCTTGGCTCTGA
This sequence comes from Pleurodeles waltl, assembly GCF_031143425.1. NCBI lineage: Eukaryota > Metazoa > Chordata > Amphibia > Caudata > Salamandridae > Pleurodeles > Pleurodeles waltl. Next base: position 916,045,810 of record NC_090442.1, on the reverse strand, counting down.
ACCTGTGAGAGAATGTTTCCTGTTGATTATCTTTGATATAAGAGGAAATACGTCTCCAATCCATGGAGGCGGCTAAACACTTATGGAGTGTCTCTACAGCCAACGTCTACAGTTGGGGTGATAGAAATGGGAAATTACTGGTTTCTCATCAACAGATGTCCAGAAATATACCCAAAATTATCAATGATGGCAGTAAGTTTAATATGCTCTCAGAGATGGCAGGGGCATTCACCCACTACTACCATAAACTTTACGTGGCCTCCTCTACGGTCGACTCTGCTTACTCCGCCATTTCCTCAACGATATAGCACCTCCTTAGCTTCCGGGCTGAGGTACAAATGCTGGACAAGCCTTTCATGATCGCAGAAATAGACTCAGCAATATCTGCAATGGCCTCAGGGAAGACTCCTTGCCCTGACGGCTTTCTTATGGAATATTATGTGGCCTTTCGGGACATTTTGACACCTCAACTTCTGGCCCTTTACAACAAGGTCAATCTGTAGTGTAGCCATTTTTTAATGTAGCTTTATGCGCATTTGCTTAACGTATTAGGCCTCTGTGCACTTTGCCCTAGATGCATTTTAATCAACCTCGCACTGTTATTTTACAATAACCAGTTTCACGGTCTTGTTTTTATTTCATTCTATCACACTGTTTAGCTTACTTCAGCACTGTGTTCTCAAACAATACATTATTGCTCGCTCTGTGCTTCAGTCAAGGATACAGTCTGGTACATTGCCGATAGACGTGGTAGAAGTTTAGTCTTTAGGGTTCGTAGCAAGTACACGTCCTTACGTAGGGACGTTGCTTAGAACATTGGCGTGTTAGTTATAAAAACACTTTCTAGTCCTAGTACACGTAGAGGGAGATTCCGACCAGGAACCTACAACTAGATGCTGACTACCCCGTTGCAGATGCTGATGCAGATTACAGGCCTTTGCTCAGGTATGAGGGTTGATGTCCTCCCGGGGGAACCTGAAAGGCAGGCTTAGAGCTTCACAGGCTGTGCTCAACATATTACTTAGAGAGAACATAATCTAGTTGCACTATGATAGCCTTATTCTTGTGCTTCACTCTCCTCGTTACTATTTCAATCCTACTGTGTTGTATAGTTCTGGTTATTGCAGCTCACGCTTTGTTATCTAAAATGCAGTTGTTTTATTAAACCAATCTTTAAAACTCATACTGCCTTTGTCATTTATTTATGAGACCGCACTGTGTATGAGAAAACCGGTTGGGACCTGAGTGACCACGACTTCTCTGGGAAGTACTAAGATGTCATGCGCTCGGCTGCCCAATCGTCTCCTCCCTTCGGGAGAGATGAGGCACTGCTAGTTAGCCGGAGGAAAAAACGGATTTGGGGTGACAAGGGTCCTTCACCGTGGGTCAGACTTAGTCCCCCACACTATGAACGATCTTGCCGCCCAAAAATCCAGTAGTCTCATTTGCATAATGAGAGCCTACACGACAAATCGATTGGGTGTCTTTCCACCTGAGCTAGATACGGCCACTATTGAGGTTATTCTGAAGACTCACCCCTTCTACATCTTGCACCACCTACTGCCCACTTTCTTGCATCAATGGGAAAGTGAAGATCTACACTACGTTGTTGGTGTCTCACCTCAAGAGAATGCTACACACCTTGATACACCCGGACCAATGCAGGTTTATGCCGAATCGTGCCACAAAACATTGTATATGTTGTCTTCATGTGCCCTAAGCCCACCATCATCGACTGCCTTTTGACTTAGTGCTGTTTTTATAGACTCTGAGAAGACGTTTGACACGGTGGACTAGGGGGATCTGCAACTGGTATTGCGGCGGGCAGGAGCGGGTCCAAGTTTCTGCAGATTGGTCCATGCCTTATATACTAACTCCACAGCCTAGGACCAGATTAATGGAGCTCTCTTGCACACATTTCCCATTTAAAAAGGTACCCTTCAGGGCTGCCGCCTATCTCCCATCCTTTTTTGCTACGGCAATTGAGGCATCAGCACAATTGACCAGAAGTGATCCTCTAGTTTGCGGGTGAGGATGGCGTGCGAGATACAAAAACAATACCGGCATTTATGCGGACAACATCCTCCACTAATTAGCAGACCCAACCACAAGTGGTCCTCTGCTGTTTTCAGCTCCTCCGATGTTTCAAGAATGCCTCTGGCCTCCGAATGAACCACTTCAAGTTGGTTGTGGTGGCTCTTGCACCATCCCGGAACTGCTCTGACTGGCAAGAAGTTGTGCCCATTAGTCGGCTGAGCTTTAAATACTTAGGCATCCGGGTGGCGCTTCTCTCACAACTTGCTTGGTCCTTGAATCTCACACCATTGGCACGGAAAGCCACTGCTGACCTGGCTAGGTGGCAGTCGCTCTCCTTGAACATTCTAGGCCGTACTGACTTATACAAAATGATGATCCTGCAGCGGTTTTCATACATTTCCCAAAACATACCACTTCTTCTGCCCTGTTCTTGGTTCCTTGCCAAGATAGGACGGTGTCATCATTCCTCTGGCATGGATCCCAACATCGCATTGCATTCAAACATTGCCAGTGTGGCCCATAGGTTGTAGGGCTAGGAATGACTAATCTCTATCTTTATTACCTGGCCTCCCAATTTCTTCTAAACCATGATTGGTTCAGCGGAGGATGGCCAGACCCTGCCTATCAGATTGACCTCGCCCAATTAATCATCCCCCAGATACTGTGTCTGTTTTATGGCTCCTCAATTCCCAACAGCAACGCCTTGGTGACCAGAAAGTTTTTTTAGGCCTGGATGGCGGCCTCGTGCCATAATCTATGGGCTAACACCCTTACCCACAAAACACTCCTTTGGCATGGCATCTGGCAACGTGAAGTGGCAACATTGAGGGGTTTTGACAGGTGGGACCTGATAGGTATATCCCGATTTGGGAACCTCTGGGCAGGATCACACATGCACTTCTTTCAAGAACTTTAAACCACCTACAAGCTCTCACATACCCAATTTTTCAAATACCGCCAAATAAGACATGCCCTTCATTCACACACCTCCCACACAGATTCACTCCCAGAGTTCAGTCCGCTTGAGGAAAAATTCCTCACGGGGACTCTGGGAAAAGGGCATATCTGTCAAATATAAAGAATGTTGACTATCAATACCCCCGGTGACTTTGAGAATCTTGGAGGCCACTGGGAGCAATAGGTGGGCCCTATCGAGGATAATGACTGGAGAGATGCCTTGACGGCACCCAGAACTATAACCATATCCTCCCGATTGTGTATGGAACAAACATACTATCTATATGGAGCATATCTCTCACCAGCCAGGTTGTAACTTGCGGGCTCCTCCTGGACCCTGCTTGCCCTTGCTGTGCGGGCAACCTAGCTGATTGCAACACAACAAGATTATAGACGGAATGCTGAAACTTTTTAAAAACTCACTCCAAGTCACAGATCTGGGTTAAATCCATTGTTCTTTTGCTCACCATGCCACCCCAGTTTGGACCCAGCCAAATGCAAATCAGTCTTGACACTGTTCCCCCTGGGAACAGTCCAGCCCTAACTGCCAGGCCAGGCCCTCCCTGGATCGAAAACAATCAACCTGGGACTAGTTTTGGGGTATCACCTCTATACAGCCAGGTTAGCTCATTTCTACCATACAATTTTGTTATGCCCTCCAATTCAGAGGATTTGCTCTGCAGTGATGGGAGAACTCTCCCGAAGTATTGGGATGGGAAATCCCATTGACCCCTTTATTGGTTCTTCTGAGGGTCCTGGATAACGTTGGGGGGGGCATGTGAGCGGATCACACTTTTTTAGGAACAACCTTGATGGTGGCCAAGTGAGACATTGCAGCAAGCTGGAAAACACCTACACCTCCCACCATCTCTAGTTGGTGTTGAGGGGTGGATTGGTGTGCATGGCAGGAGCGGCTGGTCTATGAGGCCCAGGGCTGTCCTCGTAAGCATGATCGTGTATGGGGACAATGGCTGGGCCAGGTCCCTTAAGATCTATGTGGAGCCCGGAGTCCAAAGAGCCAGTTGTGCTGCTATATGATCATTACATTCTGGTTGAAATTATAATATGTGATATAAAGTCGGAAACTGCAACGGTTCTTAAGAGTCAGACTTTATTTCCATGTCCACTGCTTCAATTGTCATTTTCCTTCACACAGCTTTTCTGGTCACCTCTCCTCTCACAGATCCCCAGCATTCTAATCTACCCTCCTGCACCCAACATTCCAAATGTCCCAGCCAGAAGCAGGGGAGGAAGATCTACCATTTCTAATTAACTATCTCTAATTAACTACTATTTCTAATAACTGTTATATTTCTTGTATTTTATATCTTCCTATGAATTATCCTGAATTTTATATGAACTATATTACAACAATATGCTTGAATGATTATGCTGTAATGTTGCTCCTCAGTGTTGTCTGTGCCACTTTAAGGACCTTTTTGACTGAAAACTCAATAAAATTTGTTTATTAAAAAAAAGTAGCTAAACACAAAAAAAGAACTTTACAAGCAAAACCTTCAGAATTTTGGTTGTTACTGTACTGTGCACCCATGAAACTACTTAAATGGAAGTGGTTACTAATATTTTTAAAATGACAGATTCCAAAGTCTTTAGAAAACAAAAGAAAAATCTTCATGTAAAGGTTGTCTTAGTGGTGACTGCCACAATGAACAACTTATTTAACACATTGTTCCTCTCGCTGCCAAACACAGATTGAAAGAAAAAAAAAAACTGTCCAAAACTGATATTATTTCATATGTTTTTTCAGCCTCCCCGCACTTCCTGGCAGAGAACCTACTCAAACAGCCCATGTTCTGTATTGTTCTCAGCCCAGATTAAATAGCACATCTGGTTTCTACATACCACGTGGCAGGATTCTGAAAGTCTTTACCTAGGCCACATTTGATTCAAGGTTGCCACACATAATATACAGGTCACCAGATTGTGTGGGCAAAAATAAATAAAAAAACAGGAGAAGAAATAAGTGTATTGCCACGGTTGGATAGCCACTGAAAAAGAGTGAGTGCAGGGGAACAGTCTAAAACAAATAGGGATTACACAGGGATGGTTTACGGACGATTGTGACTGCAGGGAGTGTAAGGAAGAGGCTGGTGAGATCGTAGCACAGAATAAAATACGAAAAATGAGGTTGGGGGAGAAAAGGTGAAGAATATTGGGAGGTGAGGGAGTGACAAGAGCAAGGAGTCAGAGTGAATGGAAAAGAAGCACCAGTAAGAAGGCCTGGAGAAAAACAAAATACTTTTTTAGTTACTTTTGTCCCCAGGTGGGTCTAGAACTTGGGCACAAGATGTCAGAGAGTTTTACAATGTAGCACAGTGATTCTGTGAGCAGGTTAATAAACTAAGACCATAAAATAGGACTAGCTTCTACAGAGAGCTGTGACTTCTTTGTAGTTTAGTACGTATACTGGGGATTTTTAAATGTACAAGGGGTTTGTGATATCCCAGTATGTATTTTGTTTGCAATATGTGTGTTTTCTTCCCTAACAATTGCACAAATTAATTTTTTGCTGTGCTAAGATCACACTCTTCATAGGGCTCACATTTATGCGGTTCTACTTGCAGTGGAGAGGGAAAGAGTGGTGAACACTAGTTGCTGAAAGCAGGAAAGACTATAGATAGTGAACACAAATATAGATGAAAATATTGGCACCTATTCCTAATTTTTCCTGCTTTCACTATATATATATTTTTTTTAATAGTTTCTTTGGAAAAACCATGAGTAATCTATACAAATAATCACTTGCTGATTTAAAATTTTGTCTCTATAAATGTATTGATCTCCGGGTTCACCTGTGGTTTTCACGCCTCTTTCCCTAACAAACTGCAAGCTGGTAAAAACTACAAAAATATGAAATATTGACCAAAACTGTAAAAACTAGTGAAAAGGTGTTAGTTTTTTTTTTTAGTTTAACAACTTTAACTATTTCTGAAACCTAGGATGAGTTTGATTTCACTGATACCATTTTTATGTGATACTCATTCATCAACTGAGTTGCAACGTATAGTGAATTTTCATTGTGTCTTGACCATGCATAAATTCAAAGCTTGGTTAAGTCCCATTAATACAAAATAAATGTGAAGGGAAGCTATGCATTTGGGAAATGTGCCCAAGAATGTGAGTTCAAAAATAGGTATTATTTGTTTCACTTTGAATGTGGGGTTATGCATAACATAAGGTGATTCTCAGGGCATTTCATAAAATGTTTTCGCTTATGCACACTGACTTAAATTGGAAGCCAAATGTGTGAAGAATTTCAAAGATACTAACAAATGTCCTACTATCCTGCTTTTCCACACTTCTCCTAAGAACAGCGGTACCCCATATGAGAGTGGGCCTATTGCACAGGAGAGCAAAAGCCCAAAACCGAACCACCTGAGCTTCAAACATGTTGAATTATGATTTCCACCATGAAGGTAGCTGCAGTATTTGGTCGTGGGGTTTGCAGACATCCATTATAACTTAACAAACCGAGGTAGTTTTAAAAAGTTGACATCAATGGGTGTTAAGGTCAGTGTGGCCTGCATAAATCAAACTTAAACTTAATTTTCGTGCCAAGAAAGCTCTGCAAACTATAAACTGCGGCTAAAATCACAACAGTTTCTTATATTTTTGACAGGGAATGTTCTGGAATTCGTAGGGATTGACAAAAGTCCTTCCCCCTGGCGTTCCTAAAGTTCTCCCAATAAAATCATTCAATCTAATCATTCAAGGGATGTGGGCAGCTGTGGTATTTGATACGGAGTCACCAGCAATAAAGGAAGCCTTCCGCCCTCGGATATTGCGCAAAACTAGACACCAGGGTAGGTGTTGCTTGTGTTGATCCCACCACTTTATTTTCTTTTAAGCCACAAGGCCCTGTGGTGGACCTGGCCATTTTTATAGGGTCATCCCCAAACATTTTGCCTTCCTCCTCCTATTTTTTCTGATCTCTTTGCGTTGGCTTTTGGACTCGGAGCACTTCATATCACTGCTGATCTGTGCTAAAGTGCATGTGCTCTCTCTTCTAAACTTGGTATGATTGCCTTACATCTGATTGGCACATTTAATTTACCTGTAAGTCCCTTGTAAAGTGGTATCCCTTATACCCAGGATGTGTAAATTAAATGCTACTAGTGGGCCTGCAGTGCGGCTTGCACCACCCACAGAAATAGCTTTCCAAACCAGTCTCAGGCCTACCACCGCAGGGTGTGTGTGTGCAGTTTACCGCCACAGGGACCGGGCATCTAAATTCACTTGCGAGGCCTGGAACTCCCCTTTTACTACATCGTCACCCCTAAAGTTGGCCCTAGATAGCCCTATGGGCAGGATGCTGTGTATGTAAAAGGTAGGACATATGTCTTTATGTACTACATGTCCTCAGAGTGACAAACAGCCCATGCAGTTTTTCACTACTGGGAGCGCTGCTCCTCTCTTAGGATTGGATTGCAAATGTCCTAATTTATGTCTAAGTGGTATTGTCTGATCTATGAGGGGTGGCGCGGGCATGTTTGCTATGGTTAGAATGGTAGTGAGAAATGCTGCTTACTTGTGTAGATGGATTTTTTTATTACCATTATAGAAATGCCACTTTTAGAAAGTGAGCATTTCTGTGTGCTGAAGACTCTGGTATTTTGCAGCTCGACTCCAATGCACTTCTGGGGCAGAGTGACAGCTGAGCTTTCTGCATACTTTTCAGAAAGCCTGTACACAGGGAGGGTGAACATATGCATATTGAATAGTCTTCCGGGACTGGGGAAGATAGAGGCAGGGCACACCTGCATCTGTAAAGGCTGTGCCCTGGTCTCACACAAAGGGCTAGTTTACCCCTACTGATGTCTGGAGCCAGTGCTGGAAGAGAAAGGGGACATTCCTGGAACTGGTTAGGGCTGGTTGCCCCCTTTTGTGGAAGCTGCGCAAAATGAGTATAAGTACAGGGGACTGTCCCCCACATTGGGAAAGCACTTCTAGAACTGGAGACCGAGCCTCTGCCAGAGGGACTGCTGCACTGCACAAAAGGACTCAACTGAACTGCTCTTTTGTTTGTTGCTCTGCTGCCAGCCCGTTCCCTGACTGTGGACGTCTCTAGGAGGAACCAACACTGTTTACCCTGGTCTGCTGGCTTGCCTGGCCCTGTGTGCCCCCCCCCCCCACATAAAAGTGATCTCCCAGGGGGACAGAGAGAACACAGTCAAAACTTGAATCGAATGGTGGCAATGTGGTCTTTACATAGTTAAAAATGTCCTTTTATGTGCTTTAGCTATACTCACCAAAGTGGGGTATTGTTTTCTTCAGGAGACTGAGGAAGGCAAAATGACAAGATATTTGCCACTGGATGGAAGTGTCCAACATTTTAGTCACATAAATATGGGCAAATTTGTGCTTTTTTAAAACTATGCTTCGATGTTTGCAGGGCATCTTGGTTAAGAAAATGTGCAGACCCACTCAAACCACACTACCTTGAATTCCCCTAGGTGTCCATTAGAAAAAAAAAAAAAAAGAACAGGCTTGGTAGGGATCCCTAGGTACCAGTCAGCCCCAGGCCTAACTGTTGCACTCATCCCCCATGGAAAGACAGGAAAGTGATTGTTTTTTTTCTGGAGTAGTTTTGACGTTTGCAGGGCATTTTGGGCAAAAACAAAACCTGGTGGGATCCGGGCATGCAAAACCATGCTGGATTCCCCTGGCTTTTGTTTTTAGAGAAGCCCAATATTGCCATATAGGCTGATAACTCCCCACTCTGTTTCCCCCAGAGTATAGAAAAACTGTCTGGTGTCCATGGGTGCAGCCCGATGCCAGGACAGGCCAAAACCCCAGCCCACTTCCTTTTCCCACCTTCTCCCTAGTGGTCCAGTAACCTTCCTGGTCCCCTGGCATGGACAGTTTGGAGATAAATGCCCCAGGGAGTTTGATGATAGGATGGGCCAGCACCACACTCCATTTATTTACCCCTTGGTGATCTTCTGGGCCTTTCTGCTCCCTCGGTGGGCAGAATGGGAAGTTTATCCCCAATCTGTCAACCTTGGGTGTGGTGGGGCGAGCTCTCCAGACAACTAGAGAAAAAAGTGAGAAAAGAAATAGGGTGAAAATCTTGCCCATCCTTGCCTTAGGCTTCACCCAACTTCTGGGCCCTAGACACAAAACAGAAAGCTCTCCAGTCACCAAGTATAGAAGTCAAGAAAAGGAATGGTGTGCTATGCCACCCAAATTTGCCTCTGGGTCCTCCTGTGCACATATTTTGTCTGATTTCCCCAACTCCCCCCCCCCCCCAGAGAAGCAGAAATCGGACAGAGGATAAACTCCCTTAATCTGCTCCCCTTGGGAGCTGAATGTGTCTAGAAACCAGGTATGTGAGGGCAGTCTGATTCCAGTGAGGGTCTGCCCGTGACCCAATATCTTCCTTTACCCATCCATTACCGTGTGATTTAGGGGTCCTTGCCCCCCCCCATCCTCCTCCAAGTGGGTGCAGACTGAGGATAAACCCTGTAATTTGCTCCTAACCCAAAAGGGAGCTAAAGATTGTCTTTGCCCAATGTGCCAGCACCTCCCATGTATTTCTTTTTAATATTTGACTTATGTCTAGTGGGCTTTCCATTCCCTTGGAACAGCAGGAAGATTAGGAGTAATGCCCAAAGTTGTTCCCCTGGGGGAAGAAAAACTGTACAGGACCCAGGGAATTGTGGGGCCACTGCATTCAAAGAGTTTTTCTTTTATTACTTTTTTGCTAACCCCCAAGAGGGTTAGGGGCAGCCCAAATTCGCAGATAGGCCAGCTTCCACCCCATATTTTTTCACACCATTTCCCAATGGTCTTGTGGGCTTTATGACTCCAGGGGAAGGCAGATGGAGGACAAATACTACAATCTGCCCCACACGAGGGGCAGAAAGACTGTCTACGACACAGATGTGGAGGTACGCCCCATGCCAAACAGACCTTCTCTTAATCCATTAGTTTTTACTTTTTATTTTTAAAATACCATTACACTAGTGTCTAGTGGGCTTTCTGCCCACTCAGAAAGCAAACTGGGAATAAATCCCTTGATCTATTTTCCCCCGGGGCAGAAATACTATGCTGGCCCGAGTGGTGGTGAGAGCATTAGCCTACGCCTAGGGGCTGCTCCCCTCATGATTCTCTTTTCTGGATTCTATTGGAGTGGATTGCTGTTCAGGAATTGCCTTCCTGTGATAATCTATGAGCAGGAAATTGCTAGCAAGCAGTACCACTGGAAAGAGGAATAACCCAATTTTCCAGGGGTGCTTCTCCAGGTCACATCAGTGCTTAGGGAACTGAACTGTGCCCCAATAAAACTGAAAGCAGTTAAAGCCTTTAGGCTCCGGCTGCTTTTGGTGTAAGTGATCCCAGCAGATCCATGAAACTGAAAATGCATCTTGGGCTACAAGTAAAGCACTTCTTTTGCAGCCTGAAGTGGGGCATAAAAAAGGGAATGAATATGGTGCAAGGACATGATGTTCATGTTCACTACACTACAAAGGTAGTGGGGAGAACATGAACATCACGTCACAGCATTAAGGATGTTAAGCCCATAAATGGGGGTGGGGAGTTCAAAAACAAATTAATACTTCCTAATACTTTTAGTGTTTGTTTGTGATAGTACAATTAAGTGGTAAGCTCTACAGAACGGTCTATGGAACGTGTTCACTACATTAGTCAGGACTATGACAAGAATTTGAGTAAAGCAGACTGCCAGTAAGTAATAATTCATCTTGCCTAAGTTGCGATGCCAGAGCAGAATACCTTCTTTTTGCCACTGAAGTGTAGAAGTATTACGCCATTGTAGAGTTAACGTTCTGGACATTCTGGTGGACATGGAGATATGATTTGGAGCAATGAATATTATTTGCTATTCGACACTTTAAGATAAAATTGTGGGGGCATGGCTACCCCAAACAGAACGGTGTACACCCTTAGAGTGCAGTGCCGGGCCAGGCCTGCTCTCCTCTAGCATTCAGCCTGCTCCACGTTTCCCTAGTCTTGGAGGGTCCGTGTGGGGAGTTGGAGTCGGCTGGATGGCACATGGGCTGCTGCTGAGTCGATGGCAGGGGATTTGGCCGAGTTCTGATCAGCCTGGCGGCATCACAGACCATGAGTGCGCGGCTCGGCCCTCCAATGATGGCAGAGCCTCACAGGGGTGAGACAGCTGTGGCAGAGCGATGTCTATAGTGGGGACGGTGGCTCTTCCATGTTGGCTTCTGACTGCCCTTGATGAAGTGCGGCCTGAGAGTCGATGATCAGTGTAGCACTCCTGGGGAGCTGAGGCCTACACCGGCATCCGCTGCATGCCCACACATGGCTAGGAGTGGTGATTTGGGCCTGGAACAGTCCACCGCCGCCATGAGGACCGAGGTGAGGAGCGAAACAGATTTGTGATGGGTGACAGCCTAACATGGGGCTCAAACTGAGCAGACAAGAGCAGTTGAGTCACGTTGACTAGGGTGCTGGCCAAAGTGAGGTGACGGACCATTGGGCCTGCAATGCTCCCAGCGATCTGAGATCCCTTAACCTCCACCTACATGAAATGCGACTTGGGTGTGTCACTCGGGACGGATATTTGGATCACCCCCTGATGCAGGGGCTGATGCTGTGAGGCTACTGGGGTGTTTTGGAGAAGGGTGGGTGAAAACAAACCTCAGACGACCTTGACTGCAGTGCCTGCCAGTGTTGGAGAGCCGGGGTTCAGTCCTCACTCAGTGGGGTGAAGCTGCTGCCTGCCTGGAGGTGACTGGACATTACCGTAGAGGCACGGTTGAGCAGGGGGCTACCCTCAACCTGGCCTACCGATGTCCACACCTGGAATGGCGGGAGAGCCCTCTTGATGTGGCTGAGGCCTCGACCGCAGAGGGATACTGACTCAGTGACTCACATCTATTCGACTCCTGGGGGCCTGGTGACCCTCTGCTTGAACAAATGGCCCTACTTCCCCCAGCCCAATTCTAACAAGACAATATTGAATGCTCATGCTGCCCTCCTCCCTCAGCGTTAAGCGGGACTAGCGAAGGTGTCCTACTTGACTTCTCGAGGCCTCAGCCTACCGATAAACTCCCTTCGACTACTTGTAATAAATCATGGGAAAAGAAAGGACCAGCAGCGAACCCCCAACCTAAAATGGACAAAATGGACCTTGGCTCCGAGGGCAGGCAATGGGCATCAGGGATCCACCCTAACGACTCAGTGCTCAACTGAATCCAGGAACCTCAACACCAAATTACAAGCCATTTAAGCATTTCAAAATGTGCTCAAAACCAAGATTGGGGAAGTTAAAGTAGACATGTCACTATTCCACCAGTATCTTTGGAATATTACTCAGTTACTGAAACTGAGAACAGAACCTCAACTGGGGAAGATGATGTCACCTCTCTCAAGACCAACATGGTCAAGGTGTTATCCCTCACTGTCACACTCTAAAAGCGTGCCAGAGATGCAGCAAACAGGTTGAGGCGCAACAATCTACGGCTTGTTGGATTCTCAGAGGGGTCCAAGCCCTCCGATCCGCTAGCTTTTTTATTTATTTATTTTTAAAAACAACTGGCTGCTATTGTGGCTACCGTAAGATTCCCTCTCACAATAGTTCATAATTCTAAGGGCACACAGATCAGTGGCTCAACACCCTCCTCTGTGACCACTAATTACCAGGACCCACAATTATGACAGACACCCCCATCCTTCCAGAGACCTACAGGACCGAGGCGCCAACATTGAAATCATCCCAAATAAGGATATTCACAGACTACACACGGGAAATGCAAAGGCAACGGAGGTCCTCAGATAAGGATTAACAGAAACTTAAGGCCCTCAAACCTTCAATACATGATCATTTGCCTGCAAAACTTAAAGTAATCCTTGAAGGCTGCTCACACTTCTTTGACACTGTGGAGGTGGCACAGGAATTAGCACCTGAAAGACCATCTCGGCAGTATCTTGGTGCAGATCCTGGGGCCTCCCTGAGGTCAAGAGCTTCTGCACGACTCCAAGCCTCGCAACCCAAGCAACAACAGTGTACCAGATTTCGCAGGACACGTAGCTACTCCATGGGCTCTCCAGACTCCTCGAGCACACAACGACCCAGGTGCTTTCAGTCCCAGGGGGCCCAAATAAATGCTGAGGGAGGATTCGCCTATATTGATGAATCCATGATCGAAAACACAGAGGATCAAGAAAGCAGTGCACCGTGACTACATTTAGCTCATAGCAGCCATACAATGCCAGGAATGCCTATAATCAATCTGTTCATTGCAGGAAGGCCACAGTTAGCAACCTGCAAACCTTCTATATTGGTTTTCATGTTTGATTTGGGGAGTTTGTGGACAAAAGGTGCTTCGGGGGAGGACGTAAGGGGGAGCGTTCTGGGGGTGTAAGGAATATTGTTAATTTGGTGTTTTGTTATGATTTGTCTCACCAATATGCTGCTCATTGCACTGTCTAAACCATGACTGGTCCCTGTGGAACCTTTTGGACTCTCTTCACCACCACTGGTCACCCCCTGCTGAGATGGCACCTTACACTAGGACAACTACAAACCCCTGACAGTTCATACTTCCCTGACTTGGAATTTAAGCGGAACCATAGACCGAATTAATACAGCAACAGTCCTTCGTTATGCTAAATGTCTTCACCCGTCCATTCTCATCCTAGAGGAGACACACCTTCTGGGTTTGAACTGCCCCTTCCTGAAACAATTTGGCTATGATAGAGTCTACCACTGTGGTTTCACCAGGCGATGTAGGGCTGTGGCCATACTATCACAAAAATCCTTTCTCCTCTCTCACAGTTATTGGCACAGTTACACATCTTCTGGGTTGATATGTGGAGGTAGAGGGTGTTCTTGAAGGGCATCCATACAACATCATGAGTGAATACATACCTCCTCTTCTGCTGGCCCAAACATTTGCAGCACATACAGAGACACTTACAGCCATTTCTAAAGGCACAACTATTATAGGAGAGGACTTTAATGCAACACTGAACCCTGACATGGATACCAAGGGAACTCACACACCGCACTGCCTAGCGAGGGCTAAACAATTCAAAGGGTGGCTGGACTCCTTGGGCTTATGCAATATATGGAGAATCTGGCTCCTCTGACACACAGACCTCCTCTTAGTCCCTGCAAGTGATGAGCTGCGGGGCACTCAAGTGGAGATTCTCTGCATAGGTATCTCAGACCACTCACCTACTGAAATTCGTTTTGACAGTTAGCCAAACGCAACACACTCAAAGTAGTGCCTCTGTGCCTGGTTGATCCAGGCCAAGCACTGCACAGATGTCCTTTCCACCGAACTTCAGGCATACTTTGATGTTAACATGGGGAGAGTGGTCTGCGTGATTAGGCTTTGGGCAGCAAGCAAAGCCACCATGCGTGGGGTTGCCAAGGCACAGATTATGACAAACTGAAAAGGACCAGAGGTGAACAGTGACAGACCTGGAGGTTTGTATGGCCACTCTATGGCCAGTATGCAACCAACCCCTCTGTGACCATGAGGCGCCAACTTGCACTATATAGGTCTACTTAGACAAACTACCCAGGAGGAGGCCCAACAATGCTGGACACCATCCACTCAGCAAGAGTATGATAGCGTAGACAAATCCAGTAAACTCGTTAACTGTATGGCCACTAGAGACATGGCCACTAAAATAATCCCAGAAATCCTAGACCCAGCAGGTTCCATGCGTTTTAATTTTGTTGAAATAGCAACATTTGCTGCATGTTAGCCGACCCTGTACGCGGACCGGCCTCACACCTGGTAAGAACGGTCCAAGCCTGGCGGACACACCAGTCTTGCATCATGGTGAAGTGAGCGGATCTGGAAGAGCTTATCCCATGGAGGAAATCCACCAGGCCATATCCTGGCTTCTTGCCAGGAAGACATCCCTTGGAAAAACTACTGCAAATTCCAAGATATCCTGTCCCTGCACCTCCTCAGTTTATATACGGAAGTGCCCTGGACCAGCTGCTTTTAACTGGAGAAACTATGGTGCTCACGAAGGCTGATCAACCCTCGCCACCCTGCCGCTCATACAGATCCATATCCCTCATTAATATGGACGTTAAGATTGCAACTAGACTTAAACATGTTGTATCTAGCTTGCTCCACCCTGATCAATGCAGATTCATGCCAAACCATAGTATCTAGCGCTGTATACGCCGACTACAAGTCGCAGTGACACATGCACGCTTATACTTTTTGACTTTGGAAACGCTTTCAACTATATCAACAGGAGCTTCAAGGGGGTCAAGGGGTTTGGAGGGAAGTGCTTATCAAAATGTACCAAGCTCTTATATATGTTGATATACTGACCTACTATATTTGCAGCCAAGGTGTCTGGTGTTGATCAACGACCTTCCTAAATCTGCAGGGGGATCCAACAGAGAGCCCCTATATTCCTTCTCCTGTTCGTCCTGGACACTAAACACCTTGCTCGCTTAGTGCGATGTGACGCCCAACTACTTGGATGGGGATGGAAGGGCACCACTGAGAAAAGGATTAGACTTTATGCAGATGACTTCCTTCTTTACTTGGCCAAACCACACCTGACGGAACGCACTGTCTCCACCTCCTTGAGATGTATGAAGGGGCCTCAGAATTTAAGGTAAACACAAACAAATCCCTGCTAGTACCAATTCATGGCCACAGTGAGACAATACAACGGCAAACCCCTAGACCGTTGAAGTGACAGAGTTTTAAATACTTGGGAAACTACATCTCACTTATACCCCAAGTTGACCTGGAAGCTCCAACATGACACCTCTCATCCCCGGATAGGCCCGTCAACACTGGGTTGCTCTACCACTTAATTGAATAGGCTGTGTGGCCCTTTTTAAAATGACAATCCTCCCACGATACTTCTACACCCTACAGAATTTACAGCTGTAGATCCCAAACTGATGGTTTAGGGACCTCTCCTCCATGGTTCGCACCTCCCTGTAGGATAACCACCTCCCTCATAGTGCCTAGTCCAAATGCTATTGGTTTATGATGGTAGTATAGCAATAGTGGACCTCCAATTGTGCTACCAAGTGACGCAATTACTGGTGGTCAACGAAAGGCTGACCGGAGGTTGGGACGACTCTGCATAACAAGCCCAATTAGGCTTATTAAACCTTGACAAATTCATGGGACTGCTCTACAGGGATCCACTCTCTAAACATCTCTCCAACGTAACAGGTTATCTATTCCAGACATGGCATGTGGCGCTGCATTCAATGGGTTGGCACAACATGCTCATCCAACAGACTTAGCTGTGGAGGGGTCAGCACCTCCAACAAACCACCAGCATCCAGAGCTTCCAGGCATGGGACAAAATTGGCATTATGACCTTGTGTGATATTTGGCAGGGGAACCACATTAGCTCTTTCTAAGACCTCCAGGCACACTATGCCCTAGCTTAGAGACAGTTTCATAAATACTAGCAACTCAGACACACTTTAGCTATACACAAATATTGTCTTGAAACACTCCCTGAATATAACTTGTCGGAGGCCCAGATGCCGATGGACAAGCTACAGAGAGGTGGGAGACACCGCAAATATCGTGCCATGATCAACAATGTCACCAACGTCTTTCCCTCTTTGAGGAAGAAGTGGGAGGCCTGAGTCAGCCCTCTAGAGGACATAGACTGGTGACTCGCCCACATGGCTACCTGTGAAATCGCTATATCCTCCGACTTGATGCAGATCCAGCTGAACTATCTCCACTGCACAATAGTTACAACAAATCATAAGAAACCCATACTTAACATGATGCATTAAATCTGCACTGAAAACATACTGCCAGATCTATACGGGCATGGGAAATTTTATTTCACAGATGCCTGAATTAGTCAGTCACAGCACTTGGGACTATATCACAGAAATGGTGCAATGCTCGGGTCTGTGAAATGGAGCCCCTTTAACTGGGTGTGTCAGGCACAGACAGGTCAGTGCACCCTGTCACAATGAACCTGTTGTCTCAGGACAGCCACAAACTCAGAGCCTGCACTAGTGAAACTCAGGTGGTTATTTAAAGCAGAGTCCATCTTTCTTATTACATGCAGCAACATCTTACAGGCAGATGCAATCAGTAGTGGGGTAGTTGAGGGTGGTGGAAGGGGTCCAAGAGACCGCACATATTGTGAGCCACTACTTTGTGTCATGCAATAAGTGCGTGCCCTGTCAGCTCCTTCGCCTCTGTGACCACTTCTATAATACAGTGCTGGCACAGTGGCAAAGGGTCTCGGCATTTACATGGGTCATACACCCATGCAAATGTGGGTGAGCCTCCTTGAGATTAAGCCAGAGCTACATGTAAGCTGTGCGATCTGCATCACCAAAGGAGTCACAAAAGTGCCTTTCGGGCGCACACATCTGTTTAAGCATTTTTTTTAATTTTCAAACGTGTTATAGATCATGGTTCCTTATTACTTGCATTTCAGAAACATACAGAAATTACAAGCCATCTCAAATAAATAATACCATCATGTTTTAATCTATTATCCCCAATACGTCGGCTATCTTTAAATAGATTGTATCAGGTGACAGTTCCTTCTCAACGGTCTTCTAGTATCAGACACTGAATGTACGTGTTCTCTACCCACTTTCTACAGTGTAGTATGCTTTTGCATGGGTCACGTACGAGCCTTGCTGCAGGCATGTGATCTGGGTATGTGCCTCCCTCTTGTTCCCCCTTCTGTAGGTTTCTGGGGTGTGCCAGGCTTGGGGTGTGCAAGGTTCCAAATGAATGGCTAGACTGGTCTGCCTGTTGCTAAAAAGCAGAAAACCATACAATTCTATTGTTTCTGCTCATAGACTGAACCTTGTAAAGATACAGTGATTTATGGGTATCACATAACCTAATTATATAGTGTAGTTTGTTGATCGTTAGGTGTCCGATTTATAATCTCCCCCATTACTATTAGATTTGCCACCCTACGGCACTTTAAAAAATATGGCCCTTGTTACTCACAGCAGAGAAAAAAGAAAATCGCAACCTATCACAAGATGGCGGAACATACACAAGTATGAAACTAAAAGCACAAGACTATCAAAAAAGATACCTCTCAAGTGTCACTTATAATATGCGTTTGTTACACTAAAGAGGCTGTTTGTTAATACCAACCCATTTATCATTCTATATATTCTCCAGAGTCATGATTTTATTTTACTCTGTATTTTAGAAATAACAATGATGCCATACTAACCCGAGAAATCAGCAACACATGAGGTAGGTACTTCGCAAGGGGCCAAAGGACAGCATTTGAGACAGCTGTGGTGTAAATCAACTCGTACATAATGAGTGTTTTTATCAATAATCTTGTTAGATTATTTCATTTTTCACTAATGTCCACTAACTCACCTTGATCCCCACGGTGTCCACATCGCAGTGGAAGTAAAGACTGCTGGCAGTGCTTCCTGATGATGCATAGACTACCAGTTGCTCTAGTACCCCTGATTGGTCTACACTGCCTCTTATCCCACACTGAGGCCTCTTGGTTGGTGTTCAGTCGCTACACAGAACAGTGACATCCGGGTGTCGCCCCATCACCTCTACTCCTCCCTGTGACACCC
This sequence comes from Pleurodeles waltl, assembly GCF_031143425.1. Classification (NCBI taxonomy): domain Eukaryota; kingdom Metazoa; phylum Chordata; class Amphibia; order Caudata; family Salamandridae; genus Pleurodeles; species Pleurodeles waltl. The sequence goes on along the minus strand of NC_090442.1, from coordinate 916,027,257 downwards.
CATTGTGGCCCAGCTTGAGTCTGAGTATCTCCGGGTTGTTTGAAAAAGGGCCTCTCCATATTCATTCAATTTCAAGCATACCTGGTTATATGTGGTGAAGACTAACTTTTCTCTCGTTACAGACCTCAATAGATACTGATGTGCCTGTTGCAAAAGCTGCAGTCAGGTTTGCAAGAAATTATGCCTAACTAAAACTCCAGATTTTTGACATTTTATAAAAAGAGGCCAAAAACGTATTCAAAATCAATGATGTTTCAATGAGAAAGTTGATTAAACTCAAAGGAAATTCCATAATCTTCATTTATGGGACATGCAACTGGTCAATATAGGGTGGGTCTTGAAAAGCATTAAGGAAATGCACCTCCGGTGATAGGTATACATTTTTGAGCGGGGTATGTTGTTTATGGCATTGCCTGGAAAACTCTTGTCATGTCGTACTTTGATTGAGTCATGATTTTATTTTACTCTGTATTTTAGAACTAATAATGATGCATACACTTAAAAACAAAAGCTGAATATGTCAGATCATTAGTAAGAATCCAGTGGCAGCTAAATAATATGCAAGTCTCTAGTTTAAATAATTATTACTACCAACCACCACCCTTCACTACAATATCAGGTGTCTGCAAAACTATCTATTTGGTACACTACATACAGTACTTTTCTTTGCTGAATTAACAGTGTGGTAAGGAGGGACTTGCTTAGGCTGTGGAACATGGTGGATATGATTTAGCAGACTCCCTTAGCACTCTCCTGGATGGTCCCTCATCTATGACCTAGATGGACAACTCAGCGGACTGATCAGGACCGAGGTAGGGGAAAGTTGGGGTCTAACCATTCACGGAATAGCAACGAGAGAGTGAGCTCTTCCTAAGTCACATCCCGGGTACTTATCCCATTGGGAGGCACTTCCTGGAGCAGAACAACCTGCACATTGGACAGAAGGATGGAGATGAACACATAAGATCTTTACGTGGAATGTTTGGAGTATGTCCACTGCCACTAAGCGATGCTAGGTACACTCATTTTTACGTTGCAGGGGACACACACACTGCCATGGTTCAGAAGATAGGGAGGGTAAAAAACTTCAAATCAAATGGAGGGGCATGTGATATCCACTGCATATTCACTGTATGATGGGTTATGCTTATTTGGGTCTGCCAGGGGTCCTGTTTGAAATCTACAACCAACTCATGGACAGCAACCAGAGATACGTCTAAATAGAGGGAAAACTAGATGGCAAACCACTGCTGATCAGCAGTATATACACTCCCAATATGGGACAATCACATTTTTACTCCTCCCTAGCCCAACTTCTATTTTTTGCTTGAATCTTTTTATTCAGTTTCAGATTTTATACATTTACAATCAGTACATATTAACTGCAATAGGGAAGAATCAGGGACGCATCCCTGGATACATTCGATGCAGTCCAAGCATGTACTACTGCAAAGTTTCATGCAGCAGTTAACAACAGGATTAAAAACGGAGCAAATAAAAACAACATATTGACACTGAGAGTGTACATATGCCTCCAATCTCCCGGGTCTGCAGTGGTGTAGGACGGTCAATTTCCAAAGCAACCCATTAGTGAGCAGTTGTCTTTACTTCCTTGTTGAACAAGATAAAGATTCAGCATTGTCATGGCATGTAATAATACAATTAACAAAACAACAACCACAACTGGAGTCCGCTTCCATAATTCCCAGGTGTCCACCTCCCTCCCCAGAGCCCTCACCAGCTTCATCCAACCAGACCTCCAATTGTACAGCAACAAACCCAGACCAAGTATGCTTCATCTAGACCATGTCAAAGAGGGAGACCAGATGGCAAGGGCACTGACAGAGTGCGGGCACACAACCAAACCACTGCTACACCCCTGTGTGATTCATGGATCCAAGGTGTCCAGCGCTCGGAGTTCAGACAGCATCTCATACCAGACAGAAGCAAGAGGATATTTGTGCAACCCCAGGTTATCATCCTTCCACAATGCACCCACTTCCGCCTCCACCCACACCACAAATAACCTCATCCATGGTCCGAGCGAGGGGGTGCTCCGGATAATTCCATTGTCGGGTGATAAAGTGCTTGGATGTCAAGAGGCCTAAGTCCAGGAACCTCGTGGTCGCTTTTTGCTTTTTAGCTCTAGGGAATAGGCTTAAAATACATGCTTCCTATGCGTGCAGTGACAGGTGTGCCTTGAAAGCAGATAGCTGCATTGATACATCGGGTCAGTAGGAGCGCAAGCAAGAGCAGGACCACAACATGTGAAGTAGATCCGCCACTACCAGTGCACACCGAGGACAAGCTGCATCAGTGCAATGAAAGTACTGATTGATCTTGGCTGGAGTAAGATAGGCTCTCTGTAATGTATAGAACTGGACGAGGTGAAATCACACATTGCATGGTATGTTAGTAGGGCCCTTCAAGACTGCATCCCATTCTTTGTCTGTGCAGGGTCAGGCCAAGTTGCCCTTCCAACTGGCCCATAGGGCAGCGAATGTGGGAGCAGTGTGAGTTCGAAGCGAGCTGGCAAACCAATGCACCAAATACCTACAGGGCCCCATGACCGGCAGATATTGTACTATCAAATGCGTTGGTTGTGCGATAGAGAGGTCCCTCCCAGCGCGGAGACACTGTTGTCATCAAGAAATTGTACAGAAGAAACTGTCCTGGCGACAAGCCAGAGTCCTCTGCTAGTACAGCAAATGGGGTTAGCGTGCCTTCAATATACAGATCTCCCAGCATGTGTATTCCAACAGCATGCCAGGTTCCCAGCTCTGCCGCTGATGTGAGCTGAGCATTTGTAGGTGTGCCCAATAAGGCCAATGCTGGCGCATACAGAACCGTCATACATGTGATGTGAAGTCTCCTGTGGTAGCAGCGGTGCACAATGGCCAGCAGCAGAGAGACCTGCGTCCCCATGCATATGACTGGGTCAAACAAATGAGACACGTTAAGCAGCGTCCAGGACCGCAGGGCCATGGCAGTGTCTGACAAATACAATACGGAGAGCCACCTAGCAACCCAATGCAGTTGGGAGGCTAAATAATATTGCTCCAGATTCGGCAGTGCTAGGCCACCCTGGTTGAGCAGCGAATACAATTTTGTCAGCGCCACTCTACAGCGAACCTTGTTCCTAATGAATTCCCTAAACCTAGGTTAAATTCCCTAAAGAACTTGGCTGGGATGTCCAGAGGTAAATTGAAGAAGTCATATAACATCTGTGGGAGGACCACCATTTTCTTAAGAGCCACTCTGCCGATAGCGGCAGTGTTTGCCAAAAGCCCATTTGAGCATGGATGGATGTAACAGCACACTTGAGATTCCCGTGGTGCAAAACCTCCATAGAATGGCATATGTTGACACCCAGGTATCAAAACATCCTGGGTTGCCCAGAACGTAAGACCCATGTCCAGTGGGCCTGGTGTAAAGGGAAATAAGCACGACTTCGCCCAGTTCATGCGCAATCCAGACAGAGTGGCAAATCGCTGTAGTGTGTCACTCCCAAGCCCCACTTCTAGCATCATGGCTGGATAGCCCACCATTATCAGAGAAAACTTCAGTGGGATAGTTGATATACTTCTAGCTCACTCTCACACACCACTACCAAGCGCTCTGTCACATACCATGATTAAAGGCCCTTCAGGACTGGCTCCAAAACTGTTCTTTAAAGATAATTGGTATCATAAATACCTACTAACAAAAGAGTATTCCTATTACTCAGCAGTCCACGATGTCCATGTTCAAGATTGGATTGATAAGTGAGCCACTCTACCCTATTGCCAGAAGTAGAAACAGCAAAGATCTAGGTCTAACTGAAGCAGATCACAATCCATTGCTGAAACACATTATTTGGGGACAACACACAACACCACTACCAACGTGAAAACTTCAGTGTGATGCGCTAGAGGACCCTGCTTTCTATGCATCGATTGAGTTTACTGATCTTCAGTATTTGCAGAAAACGAGGCTTCAAACGACTCTCATGCACCTATCTCGGAAGATTCTAATGTGACACTGGGTGGACATTTCATACAGACATCTGTAGGGGTAAGGACATTCAACGCCCAACCAACAGCTCCCAATTTGGTTGAGCTCTATAACAAAGCTTTCAAACAGATGCTACTCCCACCCGAGAGGGACTTGTAACAGCTCTCCTGAAGTCTGGGAAACCACCCGTAGAACTACAATCATATTGGCCCTTTTCAATATTCAATGTAGACTATGAAATACTGGGGAACGTTTCAGCCAACAGACTGTTTCCATATATAACATACTTGGTATATCTCGACCAAAACGTCTTAGTACTAGGGTGACACACAACCCAGAACATAAGACAGTTGTTATGGATAGCTTAATCCACCCCGCCAGAGTGGCCAACCTCAAGTAATCTGTCTGTTGACACGGAAAAGGCTTTTGATTACCCTAACTGGAGGTTCCTACATATGGCCTTCAAATGGTTTGGTTTGGGTGAGGGCTACCACAAAATGGATTAAGATTCTTTTCCAGCTCTCAATGGCGCAAGAATGCACTGGCCAGTTGATAGACCAATATCAAGTATGTTGAGGTACTAGGAAAGGTTGCCCCATCTCTCCCCTCTTATTTGCCTTATTATTAGAATCCTTTGTGACACATTTGAAAACAGTGATTCAAGAATGGGACATTCCCAATTGCATAGCGAATGGCACAATTGCACTTTATGCCAACAACCTCTTTTTCTATCCGAGGGAGACAGAGACCAATATTGTGTCGGCCATTAGTAAAATTGAGACCTTTGGTGAAGTCTCTGGCTTAAAGGCAAATTGAGACAAAACTGACATTTTTATTACAACCCAGAACCCTACAATTATGGGATACTTCTGTAGAACCCTTTCAAGATAGGACTCCTTCACATTTAAATATCCGGGGGTGCAGATTTATCACACAGAAATAGATATGGTGAAAGGGAATTTAGGACAAACAGTGAGGTCCCTTTGCACCCAAATCACATTTTGGCCTTCTCTCCTTATCGGATAGTGCTGACCGAAATGGTAATGTTCCCTCAACTCCTTTGTCTTTACACAAATGTACCTTCTGTTTTACTTAAGACACGCTTTAAAGAGGCATATGGCATATTATCAGATCTGATTTGGAATAGAGAATCTAGGATTTCAAATTTTAATACTTATTGGTACAAACCTAATAGCTCTGGAGATGGCTGGCTCAATTTAATTGAAGTGAACTTGGTAGTGCTACTACATCCACTAAATTAGACCGACTGGCTGAATTGGTCCTGCAGCCCTATAAACTAAATGAGGACCTTTCCAGACTGCTGAGAGTAGCACAGCACTGTCACTGGTGGACCCTTGACTGAAAGCCTGACACTAGCTTTTAAGCCCCTAATGTATTACTCTCTTTAATTAGTGTGCAAACACTCAAACGGAGGAAGACCGGTAGCAACAAGATGGGAGCAGTTTGGCCTTACGATGGCAATAGAATGCTGTCCCCGGTGCCACAATGTTAAAGAAGGCTATCATCATACAATGGGGGGTTGCTCCATAATCATCCAGTTCTGTCACACAATCCAAGATGTCATAAAGACAGTTACCAGCATGGAATACTAACATACCCAAGAGGAATGCTTTCTTGGACTGGAAACCCAACCCAAACGAGTGAAAGCAGGCACTAAATTAGCAGAAATGGTAATGATCTTGGCAAAACGTGCATTCACATGCAGTGGAAATCACCAGCAGGCCCACATATTAACAATGGGAGGCACCCTTAACAGCTAGGTGAAAGCACAGCTTTGCATAGATAACAGGCCTATGACCTTTATAAATATCCACCAGCTAGGGGATGGGCCAAATTATGTTTAGCCCTTACATATATTAGAAATTATGACTTAATGCCCCCTTGAAATTGTGTCCCTTTCTCTCACTCAGCATTAGCCCAGTCACATTTGACCACAAGTAGATTTATGGAAACAATGGAACTTCACTATGTGGTCCACTATAATGTGGCCAGAGCCCATAATAAAGTACCTGCAACATCTGAGATACCTCATTACGCATTCACAAAGGACTTATGTTATCCCAGGAACGGAGATCCCCTGCATTGAACCTGAATAGCAGACTCTCCCCTTAATTGTCACCAGGAAACAGTTCGTGTTTACTGCTGACACTCGTTATTCATATTCATTACAAGGACATAAGGGTTGCCATTTCAATCGCCAAGAGCATCGGGCTTGTCATTCTTGCATAGTTAAGTGTTCAATTAGACATAGGGCTCATCACAATCAGTTAGAAATGTATTTATCATCTTAATACTTGACATTTGATATCTAAGCATCGTTTTAATTAATGAAAATATATGCCTGTTAACAGTAAAGAAATGTTGGGAGAGTAATATTAATAAACAAATAAAATAAATATTTTTTTTTAAGTTAGTGGTAAGTATAGTTTACAGCGGAAGAACAGTGTAATATTATGCATTAAGTAATTTGACAGATTATCCAACTCTTGCTATGGTCGACATGCACTCATTCTCGACATTATATACTATTTCTGAAATTCCATATATCCTACCTTCCTGTGATTTTAGATCAACCTTTCCCAACTGGGATACATAGGCATCAATTGCTCCTTGGTGTGTACAGGCTTTCAAAGAACCATCAGATGAGTCTACAGGATGGAAACCCATGAAGCAGATAAGAGGGTAGATTTCCAAACTGTGCACAGCAATGGAAAGTACAACTGAACATACAACATGCATAATAGTTATATTATAACAAAACACACGTTTAATAACTGTGGACTCTATTGAAATGGATGCTTACCACTACACATTAGATAATTTCATTTTAAATTCCTAAAGTGCTCACAGGTGTGTACTGGAATACAATTCTAAAAATATCCAACAGCTTTTTTCATTTGTTTGCATACATATATCAACTCTCTCCAGACAAACACAGCTTAAAAACAATACCATCACAGTCAGTATTTTTTAATGGGCGCAAAGGTTGTTCTCCCACAAATCAATTCATACTGACAAGCAAAGGAAAGATGTAATCTATAATACTCTATGAGGTAGAGTTTTTGGCCGCCACGGTGCCCCTTGAAACTGAGGAAAGTAAAACTGACGTTCTGAACAAGCTTTTCTATCTTCCTCTGATGTTCCCTTTAGCTCACGAAGAAACTGACTGTGCCATGAGGGTTGTGAATGAGGAAGCATGCCAGGATTCAATACATTGATAAATGTAGTTTGGTGACCTCTGAACGCCTTGTTGGCATCTACTGTGAAAAACTGTCAGGCGCAGTTTGCAGCTCCCTATAGAACTTTTTTCCTAATGGAACCTAAGAAGTTAAAATTCCCAAAACAAGGTGTCCTATCAAGAAATAATAACGTATCAAAGCCCTTTTGAAAGAAGACCCTGAACCAAGCACCAGAAAAGCCTGGCATGAAAGGGACAAAAAGTTCCACAGTCCTGCAGAGATGTGAGTAGTGTATGCTGTGGGCTGGCCACACAATTGTATCAAAAATGAAGGACAAGCGGCACTGTGGCATACTCTGTTTTACTTGGGGAACAGAAGTAATCTGGCACTTCCTTTTGCCCTGCACCACCGGCAGCCATTTAATTATTGAGACATTGTGGAAAATGCTCTCCTCGTTTTAGTCCAACGATAATAATGAAAAACCTGCCTGTCTAGTGGCAAATCAAGAAGTAGGAGTAACAAGACAAATGACTTTGTATCTAGTGAGAGCATTCAAAATGAGGGAGAAAGGATCAGTGCAGATCAAGAACATGGAAGAGACTTGCCAGACTGGTAACAGAGTAAAAACTGAAGCAATCAAGTAGAATGTCCAGACATAATGTCAATTCAATAATGAATCAACTAGACAAACTTTACGAACTTATGATACAAATTACAATACTGCTTTTTTTTTTATTTCCCTTAAACGTGTCTATTTTGTTTGCATGGCTTTGAAAAGGCTTTCAGAGTTAAGAAGCTGCTTCTCCCTTAGAATGCGGATATAAGGATCCGTGTTTTTTGACGGTCCTAAACCTTCAAGGAGACAACAGTGGTTCCTTAACCTAATTCCACAATGTCGCAGCTATGGCATTATAAGGAGAAGGTTATCTACCTTCAACCAGGAAGAGAGGTCAGTCTTGAGAGGCCGAGGCTGTCTCCAGCAACAATTAAGGGTCTGATTAATGCCTCCATTATTCTGCCTGCTGCAACTGGGTCAATGGCTTCTAATGCCGGGCTTGTTATCTGAATATCGGAGGCCATATTGCTGAAAACACTTTAGTGTTCTAACGTGATGCCTGTGGATGGAAGACGTTTTACAAAAGGGCGAAGAAAATCTTGCAAAAGAAAAGTGTTACCGTTTTTATTTCCAGCACATAAATCAATTGCTCTAAATGGGAACCAGGAAAGATTTTTCATGTTCTTTGAGAGTTCGTATTCATACAGCAGGAAGACAGTCACATAAAGAGATTATCAAGCAGTCAGACGGGAATCAGCCAAAACTAGCCAGTCTTAATGTAAAGGTAACCGTTTACACCGAAATGGTCTTTGTTAGTGCAGCTCCAAGGTAGTAAGCAGAAGTACTTCAATTTTCTGATTTGTAAAAAACAGACAAAAAATCATTTTGCACCCTGAAAAAACAGGGTCCCTGTTCTTCTATCTCAACCTTCCTGTTCATCTATCTCTACCTCATATCCAACGATCTGTAGTCAGAGATTTTATTTCATTTATTCCCTTAATTAGGACCCCCACCCTCAAAAGTCATTTAGAGGCTCAAATTAAAATATAACACAGCATGAACTGGACCTTCCCAGGGGAAGTGTTCTTTCCCACGGACTTCCAAATAATAACACTCCAGTTTAATACCCATGTTGAATGCTTGTTTACGCCAGGACATGCCTTATGGAACCAGCAACATATACATGAATTTCTTTTATCTGGGCCTCAACGCCAAATTTGCAGTTTGCTTCTTCTCGGTTATTATTGCTATTCTGACAACCTGCCCCACCATCTGATACTCTGTGAATTGTTTTGTCTAATGGTAGAACCTTGACATGGCTTTTCCTCATCAGTGTTCACTATCTCACCTGGTGCTCCACTGGCACTCCGCAGAACACTTTCAGCACTTGTAATGGCATGTGGGAGCGTCATGGTTTTCGGATGAAGTCAAATCCAGTAAATACCTTTCTTGTTGTTGGTCTAGCGACACAAGGTGCGGGTAACAACTTTGATTGTCTGCATCCCTCTCCAGCAATCAAAATACAAGAGTCCGGTGTTCAAGCAGTCTTTAAGATGTACAAGGGTGACTTGCACCTACTGAAGAGCAATTCCTTCTTGTCGCCAAGACTTGGGAGTTTGTTCTGATTTGTGTGAACACGATTGGTCAGGACCATTTAGGGGACTTTTAGGCACTAACGCCTAAACACCAAATGATTGAGGGGGTGGGGAAACAGGGGAAGGGGTGACGGGCCGACAAATCACAAAATCAATGTACAATTTGTGAATGATTAGCATAAGGATTACTTCCCTGGATGGGAACTAGGATTTGTCCAATTGTGGATAGTAATACTGGCAGGAGATATCGTGGGAAATACTCCAGTCTTGAAGTGTGTAATGATCCTGTCTGTCAAAGGTAAAAATATGCCCGTCCCATTGACGGGAAGACTAGCATTTGACTAGCCCCTTCCTTTTGATCAGAAAAGAACAAAGCCACCCCTGTCAATTTAGCCCTGTGAGTAGTGAGAGAACTGGGACCCTTTTCTTAGTCTGTAAACTGTTTGGAAGAGATGAAGAAGCCTATGAAGAGCCTGACTGAGATAGGCCAGGAGGATTCAAATACTCTGAAGAAGACAGTGTTATGAACCCAGAGCTGAGAGAGACTGCAGAAGCAGACCTGCTGGAGTAAGTGCAACTGAAGTAGCAGGAAAGCTTACAGAGCCAGGAGCAAACATTTACGCATTTACTGATATTTGAGACAGGCCCAGTAATATCACTACCATTAAAAAAATTTACCAAATGGGAAAAGAGAAGTCCTAATGGAGTTTTATTCTTTTGACAGCAAAGGACCTGTAAATCAGAACCTCTTTGTCTTCACGAGTTTTACTGGAGAAGGACTTCAAAATCAGGCATGTCTTGAATTGGATGGGGTGGATTGGGATGAACTGGTGCACTAAGCACAGGCAGGCTGGAGGAGAAATTAGTCCAGATCCCCATTTGCCCTGCAGGATGATTATGGATTCCAGATTTGCTTTTTCTTACTGTCTCAGGTCACGCAGAGCTTCTGGAACCTGCGGGTACAGTAGGCCTGGAGGATGCGATCATCTATGGGGCAAAATCAGAGTCTGTATAATGCGCGGCTGGATTGGCTCAGTAATACACAGTGCTTGTGGGCCCATATGAAAAATATTGGGCACCAGCGCTTATATTTTTACACTGCAGACACAACTAGTTGTGAAAGACTGCACTCGTTTCCAATCGAAAAAAGAGCACTACAAAAGATAAATTAAAAACATCCCTAATGTCGAACAAAGACGGGAAAAGAGGTTGCTCTTTAAGTGACCAAACATTACTTACATGAATCTGAGCATTTATTTTTGGGCTAACTCTTGCATACTCTGTGTACACACTTATAGGAACATTTATATTGTGGCTTTCTGAAAGTGTAAACATATTATACAGAAAAAAATGATACAAATAAACTGTTTTCAGAAAGTGTAAACATATGGTACAGAAAAAGCTACAAATACACTGCTTTACCAGAGCAAAAATACATCCACAAAATCCATTGCCTTTAAAGTTGGTACTTATACTACCCCTGTAGAAAACTTGCAAATGCATACCTATTGTGATGTTTCCATGCTTGCTTTCAACTGTTACGTCACCTACAATATATGTAAACAAATTACAATTATTAAAAGCCTGCACTACTTTGTAGAAATGAATACAATTAATTTTGCTTAAAAGAACATTGTATATTTATACACATAGAAGTTTATTTAACAGGCTGCTGAGTGCAGGAGTAGAAAGGCATAGGCAAATTCAAATGTGGATTTCTCAAGTAGGTCGAAAGATACGTGGAGGCCCTCATTATACTCCTCAAGAGAAGCAGGTACTGGCTGCCCAGGAGACGGTATTGTAAACCACGTGGCCCATTCATTAATAAAAGGACTCGCGGGGGCGTGACCTGCAGTACATGGCTGGGGCTGCGTAGACGATGAACTCTACACCGGCACGATGCGTTGTTACAAGACAATGAATCCTGCCAAAATAACCCTCAGGGGGCGTGATCAGCAGGGCAAGGCGGTGGCTGCATAAACACTGAGCTCTGGCAGGCCGCATTGCCATGAGAGAATTAATCCTGCCAAGACGACTCCCCTGCGGAAATCGGGGGTGTGGCCTTCGGGGCAAGGTGGTAGATGCATAGAAGCTGAGCTCCGGTACCCTGTGTTGCTACAAAAGAATTAATCCTGCCAAAATGGCTCTCCCTCCCGAGCTGGGTCTAGGGGTCTTCACATAAGTTAACGACCCTTCCCTTCACCCACATTGGAGGAACGTGACCCCTGAAACGAAGTGAATGGGAGACTAAGAGAAGTATCTCTGCCGCGGCCAAGGCACTTAAGATGGTGCTGCTGCTGCAGAAGAGCAAAGTGAGTCACGTTTACATCACGGCCCAGAGGAGCCGGGAGTGAAGCACCCGCTCAGAGTAGCCCTGAAGACCCTGTACTGTGCAACTGACCCCTGGTGAGGGGGGACTACCACAGGCACCGAGCGGACATAGTAAATGAGAGCATGCGCGGGCCCGTGAGGAACAGCAGGCTTGTGACCTCACAAAGACCAACGCCTGCACGAGAAGTGGTCATGCCTTCTCCTTCGGCCTGCATCGGGGGAGACAGACCACACAGAGTTTTGCGCTCGAGCCAGGGACCCCGAGGGACTTCTAGTGTTGGCCCCAGCCAGACCCTGGGAGATATCGGCCTGGCCAGGCCTCAGGGGATTTACCAGAATTTATGCTGCAATGTGGAATCTTACCCTGTGAGGGACCATCAGAGACACCAAGCGTACATTCAAGGAAAGGGCATGTGAGCCTGTGAAGAACAGAGGGCTCACAGCCTTACAAAGACCAATGCCTGTGAGAGGCACGGTCCTGCCTACTCCTTTAACCTACAGAGGGAGAGCTGGACTGCTGGGAGAGCTGCGCTTGGGCTAGGGGCCCCAGGGGATTTCTTTAAAGCAGGCCTCACCTGTGAGTTATTGATTTGGCCGGGCCTCGGGGGAAATACCAGAATCTCTTTTAAAACTGGGCATACTTTAATAAAAGTGGCACCAGGAGCCAGCCTAGTTGACAGACGTGGTGAGGCCAGATAAACCCTAGAAATTAGGATCTACTATTAAAATCTCCCCCCACATTAATCGCAGGAATATTAAACATTTTAGGAGACGGGGAAATAGACCTTGATGCATTTTACCTTCCCCACATCCTTTCGGAAATTTCTTACAGACACTTAAGATACTTCATAAGTAGGGCAAAAACGCAGGCCCCCTCCTCCCACTTGTAAATCCGCATCCATTGTATGAAATGGCGAAAAGAGGGACCCAAGGCAGAGGGATCAATTCAACACAGATGAACGGCCAAAAGGCTACGATAGGGTGCTCATGCCCAGGGAGCAGTGGTGTGCAGAGTTGAAATTTACGTTATTGATATCACCATGGCCCCACTGGTGGTGGCCCTAGAACTGTGAATCTTTGCCCCATTTAGTATTTACAGTGAAATAAGATCGGGGAGGAGAAGAAACCGATCACACCAGTAGACTGTACATTGGAAGGAATTCCCACAGGGTGTAAGGGAAAGACTACACAATGGTACTCACAAAGACTTCACATCAAGCTCACGGAGAAGCTGTAAAGGAAGACTGGGAGGACTCACGCATACCATCACAATGCACAGCTGATAAAGGCTTAGAATAGCACACAGTATTAATACTAGCGGCCATCAAAGAATCTAAAGAGACTTTGGAACTGAACATTTAAACTGTAGCAAAAGATGTCATTCTCCTACAGGAAGATCATAAGAAATTGGTCGACAGAGTGGCAGAGACTGAATCAACATTATCACATATAAGGCTTTCCCTGTAACAGCTTGGTAGATATCAGCCTTATCTTGTAATAACTTATTCTGACAAGCCAGCATAGCTACAGTATTTATTGTGTCAAAAGTTTTCTGTAATTGCATGTTTCTCATCTTCTATTTACACTTCTCATGCATTTGTCTGTAAGCAGACAAAAGTATCCAACCTCCCTTGCTAAGAACAAAAGGGTCATCATTCCATCCAAAAAGCACCTTTTAAAAACATGTATGAACAGTTAATAATTCAGTTTTATCCAAGCACCCATCCTAAAATTTAGAAAGTCCTGATAAACAAGGAAACACATTTGCCAATACATCATAAGGCATTTTAATCTCACATGCATGTTCAGAAATGGTTTGCGGTGCTTCCTTTAACTCTGCCACACATATTTTCACTTTTAATTCGTACACTTTCAACCTCCAACCTCCCTTTAGACTGTCTGACCTACGCCAAAATGTTTTGCTTCACTAATGACTGAGCTGAAAAACTCATGCACTGGCAAAAATCTCTGGAATGCGGTTCTTAGTCTAAAGAAGACATTTATTAAATCACTTTGCAAGGTTCATAAAGGAAGGTCAGTAGAATTGAAAGTGCACCTTTAAAATGTGTGCCACAATAAAGTGAGAATATGCACAAAGAATCTTCGATCTATAAACAACAAATATATACATGCACAGATACAAATACCTATATTTGGATATATATATTCATACACAATGCAAAGCTAATAATTAGTAAAAATTCAACACCATGAGGCACAGGCAAATCTGCGTCATCTCCCTCCTAATCAGCATAAGACCGCCAGATCCCAGAATCGATCGTGGAATGAGAGAGAGATCAATTATCCTCACGGGACGGATGACACACCTCAGTGTCCTGAGCATGTCCGAGATCTGAGTCACTCCGTGGTCCATCTGGTCTCGGTCTCTTATATACTTTGAATAAACACGAGAGGAGAATTCTAGAAACTCCCTCCCACTCAATAAGTTTATTATTAAAAAAATGCTGGTTACTTTAGGTCAGCTTTGAAAAGAACATGTCGGGAACTGGCCAAAATCCCAAGGTGACCTATATCAAAACAAAACCATTACCTGCCGTCCTAGTACATTCTTATCAAAGTGAGCCCTTGGTGAGAAAGAACACGCAAACAAGCAGAATAAAAACATGAGCAAGAAGCACATTGTACCATGGAAAAATACTTGCAGCTTTTAACATGGTGGTGGCTAATGCTAAAATAAAGTCAATAGGCAAAATGAAGCTGGTGGTCACTAATGTGAAGGTGTGCTGCTAGGCTAAGTGCAACATGGAGTCAGTGGTCAAAACACAAATATCATTATAATATAATATCAAGTTTAATAAATGTTCTCACCAGGTAGGCAACAGCTACAAATTTCAGTTTTTGAAATATTTATTGCAAGCCCAATTCACTGGTGAAGTCAAATTTGTAATAAATATTTTGGAAAGGAGACTTTTAGAAAGTTACCTTTCCCCTGCCTAAAATCCCTCGAAGTGAAATCTGTATTTTAATCTCTCATTTCTGCAGCCAGTAATTAGCAAAAGAACAGGTGTGAACTTGTTTCAAGCAGCAAACAATAGGATGACCTGAATGGGCAGAGATTACCTATCTGTACTTTACAGAATATGTAAGGTAGTAATGTGAGGATGGTTTTTGACATCAAAATGTCAAATTCTGATTGAATGTCACATCATACTTGACAAGGCAATTGAGGATTTTCATATGACACTTGTGGTGCTCATTGAAGAGGCCTCCCCTATCACAGGCAAATGTTAATCGACATTAAGGCAGGACCTCACAGCCAGACCAGCCCAAATCACAAAGAGTGCCTCTTTTTGACATCACATTGTCAACAATTGCTTGACAATTCTGCTGCATGTACATATAACATTTGGGGTGCACTTCAAAGTAGGGAAACAAGATGCCGAATCAATTTGTGAGTATCCACTGTTGGGTTGCTGAAAACCTAGCTTTTGTTCTACCAGACTTTTGTCTCTGAGGTTGTTCTGGGTAAAGGACCTGCCTCAAACTGTATGTTTTGTGTTATATGTGGGAGGACACTATGATTAACATAATACACTCCCCCACACACACACCCTCAGCCCTCACAGGCCAGGTTTAGTATGACCAAAGGACACTGGCCTTCTTGAAAATGCCTAAATAGGATAGGGGTAGCCCTGGGAAGGCTTTATCCTATTTGTTAGGGCATCCCCAGGGTCATTCCCACCTATTAGCTCATGCCAGGTATAAATGTGGAATCTACATGCACCTACTTCACAACACTCCTGAATCCAAGGATGATCAGAACAGGACTCAACCTGCTGTCAGCAACTTGAGAAGAGACCTGGAAGACTGAATGTGCTCTCTTTATTATACCCAGGACATGATGCAGACTCCAAGCGTCATTAGGCTGACCTCCTTTTCAAGCTACAGGGACTCAACAAGCTATAAGGGGCCTTTTCCTGCAAATTTACAGATCATCTGGACCAGACTCTCATACTGACCGCTGCCTGCGACCCTGTAAGTCTACCCTGAGATCTTGGAAGGCTATAAAAGTGTACTCCTGTGTTGGATTGAGACTAAAGTCAGAAAGTAACATCTTTGACCAGGACAAGCCTAGTTAGTGTGTCAGATCTGACTCCATCGCAGTCAGTGTCAAATTGCGCCTAGGTCCTGTTCTACCACAATCATAGAGTACCACTGGCACTTTGTTCTTCTTGGTGCTACTGCTACTTGAAACTTTACAAATTCATATCTTCAGTTCCCCACAGATTTATTGGAATTTTGGTGTCATTTTGTTTATTAAATTGTACTCTGTATTGGGATTTTTATTGTTTTGCACTTTAACTTTATTACTGTTTTAGTACGGCAAAAATACTTTATTCACTGCCCATAAGTTAAGCCTGTCTGCTCTGTGCCATAACTACCAGGATCTACTTAGATGTGGCATTTCCAGCTCCAGACAATGTTTTATTTTCTTTGGTCTTACCATGAACACTACCCAGAGCAATGTCGCCAGCAGCTGATGACAGAAGAGAGGATTCTGCATAAAGATATTGTGTTTTCAGTAGACCATCTTCTGTACAAATGTTAACGAAGGTCCCTTGCAGCTTATCCAGGTACACAGTCTGCAAAAAAGTATGCAAAGTGGGCATTCAGAACCATAAAATAAGAGCAACAAGGACAAAGCTAAATAATTTACTATTAGTCATAGTAAATGGGAATGCGTGCAATAATTATTGAAACAACAGTTAGGAAATGTTCATATGAAATGTATGACGAAAAATCACTCAATAGATTTGTATAGTGGGATACTTTAGAATGCCAAGATTCCATACCATAAAGGTCGACATAATGTAGTGTTTTTTCTATGCTTTTCACTATGTGGTAAGGGTGACATTTAAACAGTCTAAAACATGATGCCGGTGATTGTGAGAAAGGCTACCCAGTGGCCAATACTGGTCAATTCCGAATGAAGATGATTTCATGTGTAACTTTAGAGTGCGGGTCTTCCTTTTAAATGAGGACACTAGTGGGATACGTCAAGCGAGGCTGCCGGTAACACAGGGGGAAGGACAGAAGGATGGAAGAAAGGAAGAAAGAGGGGCGAGGAAGAAAGAGGAGAGAGGAAGAAAGAGGAGAGAGGAAGAAAGTAAGATAGAGCGAGGAAGAAAGAAATCAAGAAGAGAAGGGAAAGAAAGAAAGCAAAGAAAAAAGGAAAGAAACAAAGAAAGGATGCAAAAAATTAGGTTGGTTGCCTCAGGCTGAGTTATGGGAACAGCAAAACTGCAGCAACTTAAACTAATATGGATGATTGGTGGTTGCACCTGAAGCACTGATATGGGCCATTGAGGATAGCATGCATAGGGGGGGGAAATATAAAGTGACATGGTAGAGTCTAGCCTATCGCTTTACCTTTTACAAATAAAACTACATTTTGAAAAACTCAATCCTTCCCATTAACATTTTGACCTTTAAACGTTTTCATGCTTGTTAATTAAATAAAATATTTCAAAATGAATGTATTTGTTTGATGTACACCTGGCTCCGTATGTTTGTGTATTGTTTTGAAGTTGGAATCGGTAAAATCACAGTGTGAAACTCTGACTTCCCCTAGTGATTGTGATTCTGTCACTGTTTGGGTGGGGGGTAGGCGGGCAGGGGTCTACAGAAGTCAAACAGTTAAGAACCACCGCCCTAAAAAAAGATCCATCTTTATTTCATAAATAACTTCAAAAACCTGAACTGTCCACCTCAGCATCCTTACATATGATAGAACACAGGCTAAGTTAACGGACGTAGATTCTATTCAATGGCAGATCGAAAGTAAAAGACATTTTGACAGGACCTCAGGAAAGGCCACAGTACTTAAAGACTCAAGAACTACTGGAAATAATAGCTCATGTCCACACTTTAGGAATAAGGACAGAAAACCACAGAATAACCAGTGTAACAAATTGCATATTGAGCTGTATTGTATTGTATTGTATGGTGCTTTACAAACAGTGCCAACAACAAAAGGAGTACATTATCTAGTTACGTACACTTTTCCCTGAGGCACGAATATCCAAATTCCCATGAAGTGTTCCACGGCCAACAATCTTGCCTCCGTTAGCTCGTACATAAATGTGATGGCTCTACAAAAGAATTCAGAGAAGATTTAAAATTAGCAAGATGCTTATTCACTTAAAAAACATTCATATTTCTTATAGTTCACCTATTTAGATTGTCGCTGAGTGATGGTATATGCTGGTAGTGTATTAGAAATGCCATTTTAGTATGACTAAAGTACAGGAAACCATGCACAAGTGTGAGGACCAATTGGTCATCTACACAGCATTGTACTAGAGTGCATAATCACAACCAAATGATCAGCGCCTTAAAACATTCACTTCGTGTTGAGGAAATAAAGACCCTGAAAAACAAAAAATAGCTGAAGATAGCATAAAGTAGTGATTAAAGCCAACTATAATGTCTATTTGGCTTCTTAGTGCAGAACAGGTAAGAGTAAAAGGAAATTCTCCTTCAACATTTGTGACTAGAAGTAGGCCTCTTCCAATAGCAAACTTTTTTAAATGATCTAATTTAAATGACTTTGGGCCAGGTAGATAGTTCAATCATTTAAAGCTTGCCGAGTCCAGTAAGCTAAGTACCATTAAATTGGCAAAAGTACCACCTTTTATTTATAATACTTAGAAATGACAGGAGTGCAGTAGGAAGCTTTAATACGAAAAAAAGGTATTCATTAGTAATAGTAGTAGAGAAATGTTATTCTGCTCACAAACTACATCCAACAATATATTTTTCTATAACCAAGGAGATTTGCAAGTCCTTATAACAGTGGATGTTTAGTAACAACTATTCTGCCACAAGTTTACAAATAATGTTGCTGTTTATTTACCATAAAAAAGGAAACATAATCATACCTCTTATTTGTAATTAAAGCATCTGAAATACCTATCTAGAAGTCAATGATTCCCTTTAGAAGTGTTATGCAGGGGTAACTTTTAACTGCCCATGCCCTCAGAATTGACTGATTGATGGTCCTGGCCCTCTGTGCAGGATCACCCCAAATGTTTTCCTTCCTTTGCTGAACTAGTTTATGTTGGCTTTTAGAACTCTGTGCACTAACCAATAGTTAAGTGTGTGTGCTCTCCCTTCTAAACACATTAACATTAGCTTACACCTGATTGGTATACTTAATTGACCTGTACATTCCTAGTATATGGTACTACAGGTCCCCATGGCTTGTAAATTAAATGCTACTAGTGGGCAGAAGCACTCATTGTGCCAGCCACTAAAGTAGCCTTTTAAAATATATCAGGCCTGCCACTGCAGCCTGTAGCCCAGTTTTAAACTGCTATTTCAACCTGGCAAAATAGACGTTTGCCAGGACTAAATATTCCTGTTCGAATACATATAGGTCACACTATGTTGGGCACTAAGGGACCTAGGGCAGGGTCCAGGGTGTTTAAAAAGTAGCACATGTGGGGTTAGGTTTTACATGTCCTGATAGTCTAAAAATCCATTTGAGAGACTAACGGTGCAATATATTACTACACTTAATGTGTGCTAATTTTAGTCCAGATATAGAAAGGCTGTTTACCCTGAAACGAATTGTAATTTAGAATTCCCTTTAGCCGTAAAGGCATTTTTTAATTTACTATTTTGAAAATGCCATTTTTAGAAAGTTGGCATTGTTCTGCCCTAACCCACATGTGCACTACTGCCAGTATCTCTGGTCACATGACTACAAATGAATCCGCTGTTGTGGGTTGTGTGTTGCTTCCAGAAATGGTAACAAAGAAGGCCTAGGTATGAGGGGAGTGGGTCTTCCAAACAGGATGGTGGGAGGTGCTGTACCATAGGTCAGTGAATTCCCCCATAAAAAGGCCAGTATCCGGTATAAAGGTGGGACCTTCAGAAACTCTCCCAAGAACATTCCTGGACCAGTTGAAGATTTAGAAGAGGGAATGCCATGCTGTCTGAAGAAGGAAGTCCTCTTGCTTAAGCTACAGGGACACAGCAAGCTTCCAGAGGCATCCCTGCCGCTTCCTAAGACCAACAGTACCTGCCTCAGCCCTTGTGCCTTGTGCCTCTACCCGAGTAACCCCTGATCCCCAAGAGGTGCCTCCAGGTCTTGGTCCCTTGGCTGGTATCCGCATGAACTCCTCCAGAAGAAAAAGAGAATATACAGACGCTTTCTGCTCAACACATCAACAAAGTGATCTCTGTGCATCAAGAATTGACCACAAGTGACTGCCAATGTGAAGCTCCAGCAGAAACTGCTCTTTGTGCTGACAACAACTGCCCATAACATATGACAGCCCTCGCTGCTGTGCAACATGTCTAAAAAATCAAGTGGGGGACATGCTACCCCAAGGAGGTGTGAGGAAGGAGGGAGGGTGAAACAAGGGACAGTGGGATGATGGCATGGGATGGAAGCAACATGGAACTGCTGGGAGAGAGAAGCAACAACAGACAGCAGGAAAAGGGCAGATAGACTGATCAGTGCCATGCACTCATATAGAGTGCATGGCAAAAAGTAAAGAAGAAAAGAAAAGATCTGGAGGAGCATGTAGCCAGTAGAAGGATGTTGGCCGCGAACAGGAAGATGTGCTAGGTCCATGCTCTACGGCAGGGGTGGAAAATTACTCACTGAAAATTATAGCTTCTTAAGTATGGGACCCACAAGCATGCCAAGGCAAGAAAACCTTAGTAACTGTGAACAAAGTAAATTACTCAAAACAATGTAAATGTAATCACTGAAAAGTCAGTTTTTATGTTTTCGTTGCGGCACACTGATCAATCTTTCAGCATAACTATATTAAGGATGCTCTTCAACAATCTTACTGAAGCACAAGTGTTGCACAGAAGCAAGTCAATACATCAAATTACGTTTTTTTTTTTTTAATCTTCCTAAGTGTTATTCAAACATAACCAACAACTCCAATCTTATTGCAATGGAATGCAACTCAAATTTAACCCCCAGCAACCTAATGAAACCAAGTTCTAAAATGATAAAATCTTCAATATACACAACAAAATGAGAGGTGCACTGAGGCGTATCAACGAGTTGTCAGATAAAATGCAATGTCAATCTGCAATTACCATGACTGTTACTATAAAATGCAGAATCTTCTTCCATCTTTTTTTTTATTTTTATGAAACATGGCTCATAACTATGGGCAGAAGCGGAGGCAGATGTCTTTTGTACACACCAAACCCATACAATCATGCCAAAACACTTAACAGGCTGTAACATAGTCAAAAGGACATCAATTGAGACAGTAGAAAATGATATAAAGATTAAGCAATATGCAAAGAGTGGAACGGCAGTGGAAGGGGGATTTCCTCCCATCTCGGAACTTCGAAAGATCAAGTTTGAACTGAAGATTTTACTATGAAAAAAAAAGTTTGTTAATACCCAAGAGAAAGGCTTGCTTACAAAGCCTATTATTCATACACACTGAGAGTTGTCAATTTAGACCTCTTTGTTCATTCTGTTGATGTTCACACTGTTTCAGTAGTAAATGGGGACAAATGTGCCTCCTCTTTTTCCCCCAGAAATACTAATTTCATATTCATTCATACCACATAAAACGGTCTGCTTTCTGCTTTTGTTCAAAGTTATGGAGTGGTTTTCCACTGGTGTATTCTGACACCCTTTAATCATTTTTCATTAACTGTAATGATATTTGAGTTCACCTTCTAATATTGTTAATTATGTCATTGTAAAGCCTAAAAGATAAACCTTTGTTCATTTGTTACAGTGCGAGAGACTAACTAATACGTCGCCACAGGAAGCCATGCCATGCACCTGTAATATCCATTACCATATTTGAGAGTTGTATCCAAACTACGTTCATAAAGCAATTTATTACTGCATAACTAGTTGTTTCGTACCTTTACTGATTGGAGAAGACTGTCCCCCTTCTCAGTTTCAATCTTACAGTTGTCACATTCAACTTTTTGAATTTTTACACTGCCATTACCAAATGTCTTGATGTCAAGATCTATAATGAGAAGAAAAAAAAATCACATGGATATACAGCATTGGTTTTCAATTATTTTGTTTACGTTCGATTGATTCTGATCAGCAAATGGAGCACCAATATCTAAATATATGGATTCGTGTTCATGAAAGGTTGCAGAATGATTTGATTTGAATCTAGCTACATCTGAGCATAAAGTGTAAATAAACTGACCATTAGTAGCTAATATTGAACTTCTTACTCTCTGTGATCAAAGTGTCTGCAAGTAAATAACACATAGTTCACATTTCAAAGTTTGTTCACCCTTGGTACTGCGACTTCAAATGAACTTACAAACCTGCGTAAAATTGCTGTGTATATACAAAGAGCATTTACACGTTGGGGAAAGAATTTCTGGCACACACATATCCTACAAGACATCCAGGTGGTAATTCCAACAGGCGCCAAGGTTCCTTGTCTGGTAGGTCTAGGTCCCTTTCACAGGAACATAGGCTTCTGCTTCAAGGAATACATATATGATAGCCAACAGACAAGGCTGTTTGAGAGGAAATCCCAAACATGGAGGGGGTGAGCGTAACTGTGGTCCTGCAACCATGGAGAAACTCCTGGAAGGCTGTAATCCATGTCATGTCTGGGAACTACCGCTTTGTACAGGCTGAGCCTACTTGTTGAAATTTGCAAATCCCCTGTAGCTGCAGAACTGTTCACCATGGGCATCGATTCACCAAAATGCCAGGGGTAGCAGAAGTGACATCATACACCAGGTGACCTTAATGATGCCAAAGGAAGTGATGTCACATGACCTTAAGCCTCATGAAATCACAATAACTGCACTCACTCACCCTAATTCACTCATTCTCACTCTACTGATCACTCTTACTCTGACCCACCTATATATTCTCATTCCCAAACCTTCAGACACAAACACTATTCCACATACTAACATACATGCTCACACTCTCACCAGAACTCTCTTTCACCCAAATGCGCACATATAAAATATACTGAAAAGTATTTAATGCATTTACCTAAGATGCCACTGGAGGTTCCGTTCCAGATTGTGCTGTTCCACTTTTGTATTACGTTAATAGTGAACAATAGATTATTAATTACTATTAATGTTATAAAAATTAGCAGAAAAGGAGTCTGGAGCCAGACTCTGGTATTGCGAGCTACCCTTCCGTTCTTGGCATTAACGTTGCCATCTCTGAGGCCAGGGATCACGAAGGAAGTGTCGGGATTGCAAAGGGAAATTCAGGGGTTGCAGCTGCAACCCCTGGCAACCCCCAAATGACATCCATGCTGTTCACAATGAAAGGAGTATATTTCTTGTAAAATACACCACTCATCAGTTTGTAGCACATTAATTAGTTAGCATGAGCTTGTTCGCTTTTATAATATAAAGTGTCTTTGGAACCACTTTTTTGGGTTTCTTGTAAAACGTACATTTACTCCAAGGAGAATATTGGCTCTCCAACACACATCTAATGGTAAAACATCTAATAAACCTAACAGCCTTTCAATTCAACATAAAAGCAAGGACTAGAGCTTTCTAGAAAGGAACAGGGGCAGCTCCTTTGCTATGGCGAATGAGTGTCACCCCACTGGCTGTGCCAGAGCAGACAAATAAAACAACAGCTTGTAGAGAGGGGCTGGGCCACAGGAGGTGGGAGGAGGGGAGAGTGCACCTAAGTGCACATATGTTTTTGGCTAGTCGTCTGAGGCCGGCCAAACATACATGCGCACTTAGGTTTCTCCGGCTTGGCTGTGTACACAGCCGGGCTCGAGAAACTGCACAGACCCCAGGGCTGTGTCTGAGCGGCATTTACTGCCACTCAGACCAATCCTGGTGCTGTTTTCATGCAAGGTTTTGCATGAAAGCAGCGACCTCCCACCCCCCACCACGCGTTATGTGGCAGCTGCCGCTGGAAAGGAATGTTCTGTATTCTACACAGCTAAAGAATCTGGCCATTTCAGTGTCAGGGTCGTAGCCCCCTCAAAAAGTGCCTGACCAGTGCCATATGTAAAAGTTTGAAAGGAGAAGCAGATTTGTTAATATCACGTTCCTACTCTCACTACTTATGTAACTGTCAGTCAACTCTTTTTATGAAGGTACGCAGTAAAAAAATGAAAAAAGTTCAAAAATGCAGGATGGTCAATGCAGCAACCATTACTTGCTAAGAAAAATACAAGTAGTAGAACATATTAAAATGAATTAGATTAATACTATCAGCAGCCCCCATCTAGCAAAAGCTATCTACCACCTCTTTAGATTCTACACACATATTGTTTGGTATCAATGTACAAGACAACTCTGGCGCACGTTTGATATTTTGTAGTCACAAGAAGAAGAAATTCTTCCAGTAAAGCAATGTTGTAGGCCAACTGTTTAGGGTTGCTCTGTCACTACAGGAGAGTCAGAGGTTAAACCATTGCAAATCTTCTAAAACTATTCCACAAACCACTAAGATGCGATGGTGTACATAAATAACGAGTCACAATGTCACCTGTAATTTCTGTCCCGGGACGAGATTGATCAGCAAACTGCAGCTGCATACAAGATTAAGTGTGCAGTAAAATCTTCCAAATACCAATAGGTCTCAAATAATCTTATGTATGCTGTGGTGCTTTACCTATGGCTATATATGTGATTCCCACAAATGAATGATGGATATTAGCATGTGCTTGGCCATTAACCACAGTCATATAGGTGTATATGTATGCACTGATTCATGTGAGTATGCTTATTTTAGAAATTATTGATTTTCCCCCTGAGCCCTTGTAAGCTAGTTACTATATAGGGTGTCACCTCTGCCCAGACCATGACGCCATAGCAACCCTCAGCTAGGTTAAGTGGTAGTGGTAGTGGTATGTGACTTTTCACCTTCCCCACACTGAGCACATGTGCGAGTATTTTTACTGTGCGGTTTCACCCTGTGTCACAAGCAACTGGCGATTAACAACCAGTGCTGATGATAGTCCACAGTTCATGCTTTAATTACTTACACAATCTGGCACAGTATGTATATATAATATTGTGGTATTGTTCTTTTAGGTGTATTAGTACTCGTTTAGGAGGTATGAAATTCGTTTTTCACAAGTAAAGGCTCTAGTTAGTACTAGGAGCCCTTGACCAATATTTCCACATGTTGCCATAACTGAGGATGAATGGGCCATTACACCCAATTTACATCCATCTTCGCATTTTCTTGTGATTATACCCGAGGTACCTCAAGGTATTTTTAATGAACAATCTGAATCCGGCCATTACCCGGTATCTTCATTTTTTAAGTCATGTTATCTTGGTGGGATGAGGTTGTCTAAGATGAAGCATGCTACAAAAGTATGAGTGATCCTTTTGGATCCAATTTATATATATATAGCCCTCCCCACCCAGCTTTTTGTGATTTTGCAAAAGACGATTTTCCTGTGAAATTTGAGGAGGAACGCGATGCCGGCTATTTTTACACATCTGTTGCAATAAAACTTAATGTTGTTTTTTTTGTGCTCCCCACCCATAAGTTTAGCTGCCCTCTTGCCAGAGGATGAACCACTGCCTGAGCCTGGCAGACAGCAGCAGAGAAGCAGACCACCCAGTGCGTTTCATCAAGACGGAGATAGGACTCCAGCTATCTCCTATCTGAGAAGCCTAACCCGATAGGGAGCAATATATTTTACCTATTGGTGCTTGCCAGTAGGTAGTTATAGTTTGGACCTAGTTTCCATTGGGAAAGCCTTTTTTTGTTTTGCTAATAACATTGGCACCATTTGACAAATCTTCACAAAATGTTCCAACCCAGTTTGACAGTCACTTCAGCTGCTGCCTGTAAAGTTTTGGGGTGATGTGTCAAGCGGGAGCTGAGAAAAAGTGTGAGGGGGTTGGGTTCAGGGGTCTCAAAACGCATTTCCCCCATGCAATTACCGATAGGGATTTTAGACACTATTACAGCTGAACAGAATTACACCAAGTTTGGCAGAAAGCTAGATCTTTGTCCAGGATGAGTGCTTTTTGAAATCTGGTGTAAATCTGTTCAGTAGTTTTAGCAAAAAAATGTAGAAATTCACAGGAAAAAAAAAGTCACAGGGACATTATAGTTAGGCTCAGATTTTGCACACAAAACCTTAGAACATCAGCAGTTATAGTCATCTCAATTAACTATCATTCGCACCTTCGCCATTCACTGCTAATTACCCCACATATTACATCACTCATGACATCTTCTATGACATCATTGATGACATCACTGCAACATTTGTAGTAAAATTATTGATGAGAAAACTGTGCATGCCAAGGGCGCGAGTTATAGTTTTGTAACGCCGCTGTAACCTTTGTTTTTTTCAGTGAATTTCTAAGGTTTTTTAAATTTTATTTCCTAACTATAATGTCCCTGTAACCTTTTTTCAGTAAAATATCCATATCTGTTGGCTAGAACACTTACTACATATCAGGGCTAGTGTGGAACTGATGGAAGCCAGTTGCCCGTTTCAATATCCCCATAGCATCCTTTGATCCTTTGGAACAAAGAACAGCACACACTTCCAGGGCGATTAAAAATACAAAATACCTTTTATTGTATCTGAGCACTCATTCAATATATGTAGTAATCCATAATAAAACCGGTTGGAAAAAAAAAAAATATATATATATATATAATATACACATACATATATATTTATATATAGAGAGAGATATATATATAGATATATATGGAAAGAGCATTCCTACAGGGGACAATTCACACAGGCCTAAAGATACATTAGATGGCTAATAGTATAAACCTCCAACTCTAAATCAAAATTGTGCAAAACTAATTAACAACAACAAATTAAAGAGGCACACAAATGCACAATACTGTGTCACAAAATTTCACATTTTGTGCCTCAAAATTTGCTGTTAATACCGCAATATCCTGGATGATCTGTATATGCTGCATAACTTAGGTATCCAGGTGGTAGCCTAAGCATTAAATAACCAACTGTTTAGGGGGGAAACATCCTTTTTTACGACTTTTTTTTTTACGAAGGTCGTGGTTAACGAAAGCGCAACAACGCTTTTTTTAACCACGACTTCGTTTTTTTGTGCCTTAACTACGTATGTTCTGAACAACGAACATGCGTGGTTAAGGTACAAAGAAGGGACTTGGCGAAGGTAAGTGGTGGGTTTAGGTTTTGGGGAGGGGGTGGGGGGTCAGGGGGTTTTAGGTTTTGGGGTGGGGTTGGGGGGGTGGGGCGTTTTTGGTTTTGGGGAGTGGGTGGGTGTTCAGGGGGTTTTGGGGTGGGGTTGGGGGGTGGGGCGTTTTTGGTTTTGGGGAGTGGGTGGGGGGTCAGTGGGTTTTAGGTTTTGGGGTGGGGTTGGGCGTTTTTGGTTTTGGGGAGTGGGTGGGGGGTCAGGGGGTTTTAGGTTTTGGGGTGGGGTTGGGGGGGTGGGGCGTTTTTGGTTTTGGGGAGTGGGTGGGGGGGTCAGGGGGTTTTAGGTTTTGGGGTGGGGCGTTTTTGGTTTTGGGGAGTGGGTGGGGGTCAGGGGGTTTTAGGTTTTAGGGTGGGGTTGGGGGGTGGGGCGTTTTTGGTTTTGGGGAGTGGGTGGGGGGTCACGGGGTTTTCGGTTTTGGGGTGGGTTTGGGGGGGTGGGGCGTTTTTGGTTTTGGGGAGTGGGTGGGGGGTGAGGGGGTTTTAGGTTTTGGGGTGGGGTTGGGGGGTGGGGTGAGGGATGTAGGGTGAATGGTGCCTATTGCTAATGATTTTATCAGGAATGCCTTTACAACGAAATATCGTTGTTAAGGCATTCGTGGTAAAATCATTAGTAGTAGCAACGAGGTCGGTGTTCCGACCTCGTTGTTAAGGCAGTAGTTGTTTTTGCAGTCGTTGTTTCGTCGTATATTCTGTTTAGGGTTGTCAAGTTTCCATTACAAATGCAGAAAGGGATTATGGCCCGATGATAGTTATATGGAAACCTCTCACATAAGCAGATGTAAACGGACGGCTGGTTGATGTACACGGAAAGACATACAGTGGGCTTCCCAAGAACACAGAGGCTTACGACCTGCTGATTGCTAGGCAATGGTTGGTTTTATAGTCACTAATTTGCTTACTTCTTATTCGTCGACTTTCTTCAGCCCAGCTTGTCCATCTTGTGTCTGTCTCTGCCCTGGTCATAGCCTCTTCAAATCATCTCTCTGACTGGCTGGGTTCTGTCCTTCCACTGCTCACTTTTATGAACCTATGTTTTTCCTTTTGCTTAAGCGCTCGATAAGAGTGCATGCTTTCCAGCTCTCTCCCTTGTGCATTTCCAACCCATGGTCCATGATACCATCTCTCTCGCTTTGCAAACCCTCTTGTGTTCCCCAGCCCCAGCCAAACTCCTACCCCACATTCAGTGTTCTTACTTACTGTACTAGCCATCTCAGTCTCCGTCATAAACTCCTTTTCTCCTCCTCCATCCGCTCCTTTGGTGTCCCCCAGGCTCCCAGTCTTTTTAGGGTCGAGCCTGCGATATCACGCGCTTGCGCATGCATATCGCTTGCAAGATGCTTTAGTAGTTAGAAAAGGGCTCAGAGCTCCATCCATGTCATGTCAGTGTCTTTCATTGGTTTGTGGGTTTGCCTTTTAAAATCTGCTTGCTTTCATTAGTGGAAGGCATGCATACGTCATGCCTTTTTCGGTGGTTAACCCTCCTCGAGCGCAGCGACCAAGTACTGAAAACATACGAGGCTCACTGTTTTCCGTCTGGTTTGTGGACTACTTTTTCTCTCTTTTCTCGCAGCGCGATCTCGCTTAGCAGAAGTCGAGTGCTTTGCATGACATCGACACTGTTACATAGTTAATTGCACTTTTGCCGGTTACGTAGATAATTGCACTTTTGCCGATATGTTTCACTACAAGTGAACTGTAGCAGCGCGATTGCGCTCTTTTTTTCCCATTTAATGTGGCAAGAAAAGTCCGGTTGGGAGTTTACAACTGCTAATAGCTCTAACTCTGAGAAATGCGAGACCCGTTGCATTGCAAATGCTTGTTTATAATGTAATCTTGTTCTTGGTGGGAAGGTACCAAATTGGCACCAGCCCAGAACTTATTAAAACAAAACACAAAAAATATGTTCACACTACTTCTTTTTCATTTTTTTAACCGATTCATCTTGCATCAGTAAATAAAAATGTTGCCTGCATCAATTTGTAGCCACATTCCTATAACTGCACAAGTGCATGCCTACAAAATGACGTGGTTGCTGCGTCCACAACACTGCACCTTTTTATGCATTCTGTTTTTTCTCCTATTAACTTTTGGCCATACTACATAGCATCTTCCTGATGCTGCACAGCATTGCCAAAAGGTATAGGCAAAGCCAACAGGTCCCAAAGGTGGAACACATTATCTTTCTGAATTCTTGGTCACTCATTTGAGCTCTCAGCCCTCTTCCCACAGCCCATATGCCCAGAGTGTCGTTTGCAATAAACCCCGGGGAGCTGCAAAGCCTTTCTGAAGATCCTGAAGCAGACCTGCACCATCAAAAACTGGCATCCAAGAGCCCCAGCCCCGGAGAAATGTAGATGAGTTAAGTGGCTGGCCGGCCTGGCCCGGCCCTGGTCATGAAAACAGTGTCTTCTTCACCTCCTGCACTTTTCATCCTCCTGCACTATACAAATATCAAGTAGAAGCCAACAACTGCAAACATTTTATATTGCGAAGCAGATCTGACGTCAAGAATACTGTGCGCAAGGCTGTTCATGGAGCCTGCTGCACTGTGTTTTTTCCAACAGTGTGCTGAACAGGATTGTTCTATGCACAACAACCCCACACTGCAGGGTGTGTATGAGCTGCCACTGAAGTTAATTAAAACGCCTCATGAACCTTGGCATCACTCTGAAAGCGCCGAACCAGAATGTGACAACATGCACAGAATGAGCATGGTGATAGAAGAAAATGTGAAAGTATATCTTTGCGATGATGCTCCGGTTACTAGAGAATTATCCATATGTCCTAGTTATTCCTTAGGAGGAATACCAAAGCTAATCTGACCGAAGAAAGAAAAAGAAAAAAAATGAGTCCATAACTCACTATCGCTACAATGAAGTATTTAATATTGAAATTCAAAAGAAAGTATCCAGTAACAGAGAAATCATCCATCATTAACGGATAACAAAACCTTGTGGCCAAAATTATCAAACGATATTCCCGCACCCTGGATTGTGTAAGGTTTTAAAAATGTGTGGAGAGTCGGCAAATCCCTGCGAAGGAAACACCCTTGAATTCAGCACAAGAGGCAGCAATGTCTCCTGTTTATCTTTCCTGGATCTTAGCAGAGAGTGGAACTTTAGAATGTTCTTGAGCCGACTAGACGTTTTCTCTTCTAGGACCAGATGGGGCAATGACAGAAGCTTGGCTACCATGGTTAACTCCACCAAACGTAAGGAGCAAATGATCTGTCTTCCTGAAATCTTTCTCCTAACATACAAAGAGTGTAGCAAAAGTTCCTCCTGTGATGATGGGTTGGGAAAAAAAAGAGAGCAGAAACGTGTTCCTGTTCTCTATGAGACAAAGAAGAATTCTTCATCCAAAAAACCAGGAGCAGTCCTTAACACAATTCCATCTTTTATAATCCTTAATTCTGGGTGCTTACACATTAATGCATCCAACTCACCTAACCTGGTGGATGTGATGTCCACAAGAAAAATCATTTTAAAGTAATTTAAGCTCAACCATGGACTGTGGCTCAAAGGGAAAACTTTGCAAACAATTAAGGGCCAGAGGTAAATGCTGTGGAGAAACAAAACGGTGCAGCGAATCTGACAATGTGTCTCAAAGGTGCCAACGCTGTGCTTACACTCCTTGTGTAGAACTAGGAAGGAGCCCATTAAAAAGTCTGAATGTGCTTTATAGTATCACAGGATATACTTCAGTCCTATAAAGGCGAGTAGATGATTCCCCATGTCCTTCTAATGACTAAGCTAGAGTGTGACACAGTCCGTCTAGATTTACAGATGATCACGCACCCATTCACTTCCGCACCCTAGCTAGCTCTTGTAGAAAACAGAGCATTTATCGTTCCCCGCGGGGGTCAGGGACACAAAGCAGAGCTGTTCAGGACAAACATTTAAAGCAGCGAAGCAAAGACTGCAAATGAAGCAGTCAGACGAGATGAATGGTCTTATGCAAGTGCTCCATGATTTAAATGCGCCAATGCCATGTTTTCTCGTTTTGCACTGTTGACCTGACGTTCATGTCTGTGAGCCAAGTCACACAGCGCCCTGGCATCCGAGGTGAGATTTTGCAAAAACCGTTGCTACGGAGAAAACGATGTGGTATGTTGATTCGTTGAAGCATAAAAACCTCTTTGACCTAATAGATTCTAGAAACTTATGTTTGATGGTTTGAATATGTGATTTCCCATGCCTCCTAGAACTTCACTCCTTAGCAGATGCTTCACGATCCCCGTTCCTTTTTTCGGAGATGCACATCTCTTTTTTTTTTTTTTTTTTAAGAAAACAGTTCCAGACTCCATCTCTGGATGCTGGAAGAGACAATGTAACCGCATCACTGAACATCAACAAGGGGTGTGCTTGCATTAGTGTAGCGGGTGGCGGTGGCACTTTCAACGAAATGTATTCTGTTACTTTATGAATTCTTCTCGGGCTCTAAATCACTTCTGCCTCCACAACACATGTGCCGTAGTGGACTATCTCTACTTACAGCATTTTCCAAAAACGTCGTAGCCATAGAATGTGTATAAAACATTTTCAGCTGGAAAGCAAAATAATGCCTTTTTGCAGCCTTTTGAGAACACAATATAACGCGTTGCATAAAGGGCGGAGCAGGCTCCTAGCATAAACAACTGACCAGCTCAGGGAAACTTCAACTACATTTCTGCAGAAGATGCCTGCAGAATAAAGCAGTCAAGCATCACACTTCTAAACTACATTTATAAATACATTGCAAAAAATGAAATGTGGCCCAGGGAGGAATCTGCAAAGATGCATTTCTGCTGGACTCATAGGCCGGGCTTCCGTATTGACGTCCACCAGTCTCCGAGAAAATGATTTACATCAACCAAGCAAATATGCATTACTAGGGCGCTTCTTCTTTGGGAAAAGGTCCACAGGGGATGGTGCAAGACTAACCCCACCTGAGTGTATACGTCCATTTCCTGTGTCTTCCAGGTTTCTCGTTAAAATGTCACTAACTAATACTCTTTTCCTACTTCTTTTCAACGCAGGGTCAAGGCGTGTGGTGTACACTCTTCACTCGTATATGTTACCCTGTTTTCGCCCATACTGCCAAAAGGGGCACAGAACTATCAGAAAAACCGTGTACTGACTTCAGAAAGCTGGGAACTCCGACCTCTGAATGCCATATTAACACTGATCCAAAACGTATAAATGTAAACAAATATTCTGACCACAAAACGCTTTTCTATACTAACCTTGATGGGCATCCACTGGAAGACTGCATAAAACAAACATCAGCAAAGCCAATAGGCCTCGCTTATGCGAGAGGTATTTATTGGCTTAGGCAATGAGTTTTAGGCAATGAGTTTTAGCCATGTTGTACACGAGTATGGCTGAAACGTAGTGCAGTGGAGTGTCAGAGTGAAGATGCTGGAGTACAGTTCGTGGGGGAGGGGTGTACAGTGTTGTAAAGTGGTACAGGGGGAGTAAAGTGTTGTAGAGTGGAGTTGGGGTGCAGAGTGGAGTGGATTAGATTTGATTAGAGTGGGGTGGATTGGAGTGAGATGGACTGGACTGCTGTGGGATGAATTAGAGTAGAGTGGAGTGGAGTGGATTAGACTGGAGTGGACAGATTGGGGTGGGGTGGGTAGACTGAATTGGAGTGAGGTGGATTGGATTCAGTGGGGTAGAGTGGATTGAAATAGGGTGGATTAGACTGGGTGGGTGGGGAGAATTAGATTGGAATAAAATGGATTAAACTGGAGTGGAATGGATTAGATTATTATACTGGAGAAAGGTGGACTGGAATGGGCTGGCTAGGGGTGGATTAGATGATTATATGGGAGAAGGGTGGGTGGGGTGGGGTGGACTGGATTGGTATGGGTGCAGTGGGGTGGACTGGATTGAACTGGACAGGGGTGGGCTGGGGTGGATTAGATTAGATTGGTGTAGGGTGGTGTGGTTTGGAGTGTACAGCACGATCTTGTGTTAAGGCATAATTTCGAAAATCACACATAAAGAAACAATGCTGCAGATCATAGAGAGCTGCGCGCACAAGCAAAAACAAAACATGAGCCTGCAAACTGAGAAAAGAAGACTTGTGAAAATGAAAGAAAGTTAACTGTAGGAAATAAAACTTTAGCAAAAATGTGCCAGAGGGGACAAACAAAATTGCAGTCACACTGCTCTCCAATAATAATTTGCGAGCCGACCTTGAATGTGCTGGCATGCAGATGAAAGCGAGTTTGCTTTTCCAGAAGCCTGGGCTAAGTACAGTTATATTCCCATTATCTGCCTTATATATTGAGTCACACTCTCCAGTTGTGTTTGCAGGGCACGAGAAACTTAAAAAAAGATTTTATATATATATATATTTTTTTTTTTTACCACAAACATGTTGGGAGCAGCGGATGGGCGTTGATTAAGTCGAATCAAGCACTGCTTAGTACCTGCTCCACATAAAGGAACGTAAATGATACTTTGCCTGCAGTGACCAATTACGAACCTGCAAAGAAGAGTGCCATACAAGCCTATAAGTGGTAAGCAATAGGTGGGCTCCAAGCACTTTTGTGAACAACAGTGTCTTGCAAGCGAGACGCACGCCCTAGCGCATGCTCTCGCTGACTCAACCCTAAAAAGGCCTGCTATCTAGCATTCAAAGTAGTCCTCCAAAATAACCTACTTATCCGAAAGACGTAATTACCACAGAAGTTGACATGAAAGAGACCTGAAGCCGCCTCAACCCAAAAGTACCAAAGACCAAGAAAATAAAAACATGGATAGGCACTTACTTCTTCTCTGAAACACTCAAAAAGCCTTGCTGAAAAGTTCAGGATGATGCCTTAACAGCTCCCATTTCATAAAGCCGTGAAGACTTACCTTTCATTATCACCATTACTATTTGCATCGGATCTAGGGCCTCTTAAAGTAATTTGCATTTTTTAGTCCTGTGTCAAAAACCGTTTTGTCCCGGTCAGGCTGGACTGTTCCCATGGGGAGTAGGGTCAAGACTGATTTGCATATGACTAGGTGCAAACAGGGGTGGCATGGTGAGCAAAAAAAACAATGGATTAAAACCAGATCTCTGACTGGGGGTGAATGCTTGATATTGTTCAACATTCCGTCCATCATCTGTTCTTTTTGTATTTGTCGCCCTAAGTTGGGAGGGTATGCAGAGACATGGGTCCCTTGCACACTGTGCCACTAGATTCAAGCTAGCCTAGCAGATGAGGGGTGATACCCCAAAACCGGTCCCAGGATGCTTGTTTCTGGTCAAAGGAGAACCTGGCCTGGCAGTTCGGGCTGGACTGTTCCCATGGGGAACAGGGTCAAGACTGATTTACATATGGCTGGGTCCAAACTGTAATGGCATAGTGAGCAAAAGAACAATGGATTTAACCTGATGTGTGACTGGGGAGAGAGTTTGAAAAGTTTCAGCACTTTGTCCCTCATCTTTTTGTGTTGAGGTGTTACCTCTACCTGGCAGGGAGGCCAAACAGGAAGTGAACCCAAAAGTGGAAGCCTAAAAGGTGAGCTTCATTAGGGAAGCCGCCTTCGAAGGGAAAACAGTAGAAACACACAAGAGAGGCTGCTCTTTTGTTCCGCTAGCTAGGTTGGCGTCAAGGACAGAGAGAGGGAAACAGTTGCCAAAACAATTTTCCCATGGGCATGCAGCCCTCAGGTAGTCACACCCCTGCTATGGACTACCAAGCTCCACACACCAAGAGAAGGGTTCCGCCAACATAGGAGTCGGCAGAATATTGTATTCTGGGATACCTAGATGACACACTATGTAGGAATTCATCATCAGATGGGAGGGGACCTAGTAGCGCATTGGCTAGTAGTTACTGCATCCCCAAGGGTAAGTCCTGGGCATAATAGTGACACCCTTGGCACCCAGACATCAGATCACATCCTCAATGGAGAGGAGACTGAAGAAGAACTGCCCTGCTATTTTCTGAACCGGCAATGAGAGGATGCATCAAAGACTAAATAAACTGCACCTGTTGATCCTCGGGCTAACAGAGAGAGGACTGTACTTGTGGTGCCTTGCTCGATGAAAAGTTACCTCCAAACACGAGTTAGAAGAAGTGACTCCAACGGTCAGTTGTCTGAGTTCCTATTACAGCTATACGGTCATAAAAGCTGAAAAACCAGACATCGACCAATGTGTCCAAACTTGCCCCACCATGTTCATAGAATGAGGGGTGGCCCCAGGAAGACCCCTATCAGATCCAGATCACCATCCACAACATTCTTCAGCATCCTGCATCCTATGCATCAGGACCACTCAATTGTTGTCTATGGCAGTTCACCCAAAGAATGTGGAAATGAACTGGAGATTGCTTTGTCTGCAAGGTAACGGTCCTGCCAAGTCTCATTGGACCCTCTAACTCGCTCCCTGCCCGAGTTGGTCACCCTAAGTGGGTCGGAGCAATCAGACATAACTTTACAAAGGTGTTCTTAGTAACTGTGATAGTTGCTAATACTTGACTGAGATTCGAGTAAAATGCAGTAATTTATTATTTGTTTAATAGTTTAAATCTCCAGAACCTTCTGTGAATTTTATTTGTTTTGGATAAATTATGAGTTAGTCGGATAAACCCTCTGGTGAGTTCTAGTGTACAGCAACGTACACCATGACAGCGCTTGTAATATCATCTTAAACCCTCCCTGCTCACTAACATACATCATTGGGTACACTGTGAGTGCACTCTGTATACATGGCTAAAGTAAAAGCTCTGTTGTACTACACTTTGTACACTATGACCACACTTAATATTCCTGGCTAAAATCATCTGCTGCTCTCTAGTAAACAGTGTGTGAATTGTGAGTGCATGTGTATATCTAGCTTGTACCAGCACTGTGTATGCTGTGGCCACACTCAGTATATCTGGACAAACTCCTGCTGAGTTCTAGTGCACTCACAAGATACACTGTGCTGTGCGTCTGGTAATATCTTATTAAACTCTCTAGTATATAGCACTGTGTAAACTGTGAGCACGTTCACTATGTTTAGCTAAACTCATTGGGCCAGACAGAGCTCCCCAGCCGCTCCATGGCCATCTGGCCTGGCGCTGACTGCTCCGCCTGCATTCTCGAGCCTGACTGACAGCTCCGCCTGCATTCCTGAGCCTGATCATGTCTGTTGACGCCCCGGCCGATGCCTCCTTCATGCCATTGCTACTCCCGCCTTCCTGCCTCCCACCCCCAGCCGCTCCCACCATTCAGGACAAATAATGGAGGCCGCAGAGTGGCCACATAGCCGGCGCGCCAAAGGCAAGCCCATCTTAACCCGTTCGCACATGGACCGCACCCAGCGCCAGGACCCCTAGTACTCCCACCCACCACACCACCAAGGAGAGCCAGGCCATGAACGTCAAACACCCCATAAACGGCTGCTTCACGGCCTCCCTAAGCTCAACCAAAGGACCCTTCACCTGCCTACATTGAAGTTTCTCCTGCAAAGCAGACCCACCAGTGCATCCTGCTAAACACTCGCTCCTTATGCAAACACGCCACGCAAATCTAGGATACCACCACCACTCATTGCTCAGACGTCGCCTTCATCACCGAAACATGGTTAACAACCTCCCAAAACCCCAACATTGCTACAGAACCCCTGATGGCTACATGATGATACACGGAGACTGCACCAACAAACATGGCGGGGGGAAATCGCCATCATCTTCAAGGAAACCATCCAAAGCACCATCACCAACGACGACCCAACGCTCCTCATGGAGCACCTCAACTTTCGACTAAAGACCGATGCCAACACAATGATGCAAGGCACCCTCGCATACAGACCCCTGGGACCACACCCAGCCTTCTGTGACACCATCACCAACCTCATCGCCCCCCTCGCCATCGACTCCATCCACTACGTCCTACTCAGCGATCGCAATTTCCACCCTAATGATCCCAATGACACCAACTCCACTTCCCTCATAGAAAACCTCAGCAACATCGGCCTCACCCAACTGGTCACCAAACCCAAGCACAAAGCCAGACACATACTGGATGCCATCTTCACTTCTAGCGATAGAATCAATTTCACCCATGTGACTGAACTCACCTGGACCGACCAACTTACCATCTTCAATTCCCAGCAGTCCACCTCCAAGCACCTCAGCACCCCCCACTGAAGCTGGAGCAAGGTAACGAAGATCCTATGGGCACAGGCCCTAGGCACCACACAACCTGAGCCCACAGCAACCCTCAACCAGGCAGTCAAAAACTTCACCACCTGGATCACCAAATCCGCCAACAGAGATGCCAGCTAAAACCAACACCACCTCCAGGCCAGCGAGAGGGTACACTCTGGAGCTCAGAAACTCCAAAAGCAACTCCTACCGACTCAAGAAACAATGGTGCATGACCAAGTACCCCTGCGACAGAGCCGCCTACACGACAGCCCTCAACAACTACCACCACCACATCAAGGCAACAAAAAGAGCAGCAATCGCTGCCCCATTGACACCGCAGTTAACCAACAAAAGACCTCTTAAGAATCATCAAGGATTTCTCTAACCTGATAGCCACAGAGATCACCATCCACCCATCCCAGGAACTCTAAAACACCCTCTCAGACTACTTCCAAAGCAAGATCACCTCCATATACAACAATTTCAACCCCCAACCCTCCAGCCTAGAAAACATCTCTCAAGCAGTGAACACCAGCCACACAATAACCTCGGGTCCCCGATTCCCACAGAGACCACTGCAGCCATCAGGTCATCCATCCACTCCAGCACACCCACCATTCACTGCCCCCACTGGCTTTTCAACCTCGGACCCAACATTATCAGCACGGAACTAACCTGCATACTTAACACCTCCATCTCCACAGCAACCTTCCTGGATGAATGGAAGCACTCAGAGGTCAGACCCCTCCAAAAGAAACCCTCAGCCGATACCAGCAACCTCTATAGACCGATCTACCTGCGCCTCTTCCTGGCCAAAGTGCACAAGAAAGCCATCAATTACCAGCTCACCGACTACCTTGAATGAAACCACCTTCTCGACATCTCACAAATCAGGATTCTGGACCAACCACAGCATGGAGACTGCACTGATTGCCTCCATGGACGACACCAGGACCCTCCTCAACCGAGGAGAGTCATCAGCTCTGATCCTTCTGAACCTCTCTGCAGTGTTTAAGACATCACCGCCGACGTACCCCAAGCATCCTCCCTCAGCCCAACCATGCTCAACACCTACATAACTCCCCTCAAAGACATTGTCACATCCAATGGACTCAATATAGTCTCCTACACCAACAACACTCCACTAATCCTCTCACTCACCGAAGCACCCCACAACACCAAAGCCAACTTCTGCAACGGCATGACCAACGTAGCAACATAGATGAAAAACAGATGCATCAAACTAAACACCGACAAAAAAAACTGAAGTTCTGATCTTCGGGAAGAACACCTCCATATGGGATCACAGGCGGTGGCCACCAGAACTCGGACCAACGCCCTCTTCATCATGCCACACACAAAACCTTAGCATCACCCTCGACTTCTATGAAGCAAGTAAGCTCAGTTGTTTCCTCCTGCTTTTACATCCTCCGTATGCTCCGCCAAACCTTCAAATGAATAGCTACCGACACCAGTCACACACGCCCTGGTCTCCAGCTGCTTAGACTATGGCAATGCTCTCTACGCCATAGTGTCCTCCCAGCTACTTAAACGACTTCAGACTCTACAGAACACTGAAGCCAGACTCATCCTCAACCTCCCCAAGCATCATCCCTCACCTCAGGAACCTCCACTGGCACCCCATCCAGAAGAGACGCCAATTCAAAATCCTCACACTCACATACAAGACTCTCCATAACCTAGGGCCGTCCTACATCAACCATTGACTGAGATGCTACGTCCCAGCAAGACAACTGCGCTCCACCAATGCGTGCACACACACACACACACACACACACACACACACACACACACACACACACACACACACACACACACACACACACACACACACACACACACACACACACACACCCACCCCCCCCCCCCCCATCGCAGCAACAGCAGAGGGCGCTCCTTCTCCTACACAGCAGCCAAGTCCTGGAACAGCTCCCTCCCTGGCAGACTTGAGAAGGAGACTGAAGACGTGGCTTTTTGACAGAGACACAGCACCCTCAGTGCCCAGATATCCTTCGGGGTGATAGTGCTGTGCTTTACAAATGCTGATTGATTGATTGATTGATGGCTGCTTTGTAGAGTATATCAATGTGTGCTGTGGGCCCACAGTATGTCTCAGAAAACCATTTGCTGCATTACAGGGCCCTAATGCCAGCAAAGAATATGAGCCTCATGTGCCCTGACAGGATAGTAAAAAAAAAAAAAACTGTAACTGTGAGAGTTGAGTGCCTCTCACACCGCTGGGCACTGGCGAAAAAGCACCTGCTGCAACAACTATAGCTATGCCTGTGTTGCAGAACCACACTAAAATAGTGCAGTCCTGCAATGAAGAAGCAGCTGAACAATTAAGTGTATGGAATCATGCTGGGCAGAGCCACCCTGTCCCACCAAAAGTACAACAGCTGGTGAGGGATGTGCAGGAGATGACAAACTTAAAAGGCAATGCAGACAGGATGAGAGGGCTTGGGGTTCACTTCTTATGTGATGAGGTCAACAACACCTCAACATCTAGAGTGCCTAGTGGGACATGTGCTCTAAATAAAGGTGGTAGGCACACAACAAAATACAGCATAGCAGCCACTGGAAACTGCACACTTAATCAGGGCCTTTAAGACAATCATGCAGTGCCAAAGCGACTGATCTAATAGGTCAATGTATGGCCAAGTATTTTGGAGGTTTGTAGGCCTTATTAATGTCTGGTGGGCCAGTGATTTTTACTGTTGATCTCACTGACATTACTAAAATAATTGCAAGCATCAACGCATACAGACTCGAATAGCTTGCAAAACACCCATACAAGGTGTCTTCAGAAGTTCAAAACTGCCCCGATTTGCAAATGCGAGTACTTTTTTTTTTTAACTTTGGGATTTGCTAATGGGGAGGGGGGGATCATATCTTGTTTCCCAGGCCTATTTTCTTCCCCAGTTCAACTCTGTAATTAATCTTGGGATAGGACGACAGCGCCAGTTATTGAGCACCTCTAGCAAGCATGACTGGCATCTGATAAAACCTCTGAAAAAGGATCAGATTAATTCCCTCTTTATCTGGGTTCAAATTAACTCCCTCAGTAATTTAACTCAAAAAACAAAGAGCACAGTTCAGGGGTGTGGCATTCCTAAAGCCCAACACCCAGGACATATTGTTTGGGGACAACAAGTTTTCATGTTTATTTTGTCCTTGGGACAAGTAGGCCCATCCCCGTAAAGCACAAACCCACTGGCTGGCAGTTCACAGTACTACATAATGGATCAGGGAAGGACACTGTCTGCAGTTAAGGTAATATTTGTGCCCATATGTTAATGCTCTTCAAACTTGTATTTACAGTTCATTAACGCAAAGTCTTTATTATTAGGGTGAGCCCGCTAAGAAAATGTTGCAAACCCGGACTTCACTACTGACAGTGGTTCCATTATAAAAATGTGGACATACATTTGCAAAGTTTAATAATATTAGGCTATATATAATGCTCCCAGCATGCTCTCTGGTTTGATGCAAATGTTTGCAGGAGCTTGAAAGCAGAGTTGGTGATCTTTGCAAACCCGGACTTCACTACTGACAGTGGTTCCATTATAAAAATGTGGACATACATTTGCAAAGTTAAACAATATTAGGCTATATATAATCTCCCAGCATGCTCTCTGGTTTGATGCAAATGTTTGCAGGAGCTTGAAAGCAGAGTTGGTGATCTTTGCAAACCCGGACTTCACTACTGACAGTGGTTCCATTAAAAAAATGTGGACATACATTTGCAAAGTTTAACAATATTAGGCTATATATAATGCTCCCAGCATGCTCTCTGGTTTGATGCAAATGTTTGCAGGAGCTTGAAAGCAGAGTTGGTGATCTTTGCTTTCAAAATAAAATTTTCAGAAAAATGCAAGTAGGAAAAATATGTTTTGCTGAACTACTGTGAAATTTAGGTACCATTTATTTGAAGCATTATTCAGTAAAATGTGTTGATGCATGCTAGTATTTCACAAAAAATATTCATAATGGAAAAATCAATGTAACCAGTTCCAACAAATAATGGGAAACATTAAAATAAACAAGTATTAGCTAAGCCAATAGGTCTGACATTGGTGATCAGTGGTTTTGTCAAAAATGTTAATTTGATACGGTTTTTGTACAACTTTATTTTCATGGGAGCTGCCAGCCCTAACAATCGTAACAGACAGTGGCAAAAAGAACAAATACTTTTATGTGTCAAAAAGCACACCTTGCCACAGTAGTTCAGGGCACTGAATGAAACTACTTTATGAGCCAATATGCTCCTCATAGTGAAGCCAGATGATAAATAGAGAGATAGAAATGAAATAAAAACAAAAGCTCCCAATTCTTAAAGAAAATTACAAAAGTGCACCCTTGATATATGTCCTGGCATTAGTGCAGATTAACAGCTTTCATGAATTCACAAGAATTTACCGAAGTAATCCAGGAAATCGTACTCCTAGAAAATATTTGTGAACCTCATTTTAGCACAGCAAATATGCAAAAGTAGATTTGCTCATGCTAAAATCTATTCAATGTTTAAAAGTTCACTTTCTCTCCAACCACTTTTTCCCAACCCTGGAAGAAGTTTTGCTTCTCTGTCCGTGCTGGGAGTAAAATTTCCAACCTTTCTCTGCATGGGAAAAGATTAAAGAGCTGGTAAAATCCCCTAAAACATGCATGTTAGTAAGTTAGCTCAGACTCAAAAGGGCATTCCAAAACTGGAACTACTGCTTACCCCTATCTCCAGCCCCTGTATATAGATTTGCTGAAAAGTAGCAAAATAAGGGAATTGCTAGTATTCAAACCCTACAACAATATGAGCCATGGCGTAATCAGACGGGCTATTATCAGAGCTCCTACATAATGGGGTTGGCCATAACTTGTCACCACACTAAATAGCACCAAAGGGACAAGCGGATTTTTTTTTTACAGGACCGGTAGATTTCTGAAACAACCTGTCCTATGGACAAGTAGATATTTTACAAAATTCCACACCCCTGATAGTTATAGGACAACAATCTTAGGTCATAAATGTATACTGCCTCTTCCCTACAAATTGCCCCATTGTGCACGAGATTCTTATTGAAAATGATTTAGTAATGTACTATCTCCCACGTTGGTGTTGCAGTGGTGCAGTAGTCAGTAATCGAGTAGTCAAGTCATATGGAAATCATTACCTATCTTCACTGCTGGCAACCTTCGTGGCTGTACAGGACGAGACTGCTGATTCACAGCCACGCTCCTTCAGTACAGTTCCGTACTATGTTGGACCCAGGTGGTAGCTGAGGAGTTCCACTATGCATAAAATTCTAGTCCTGGCTTGAAAAGATTGTTTGATCTTAGGCAAAAAAAACTCAACCTCATTGAGCTTCTTGTAACTGCACACGTAAAAGTGGGCATTTACTCCAAAATGGATGTCCCTCTATGCCCCTTTTCTCCTTTCAAAATAATGTTATTGGTTCAAGTATTAATATTCCTTCAATGTTATTCTCTTTACTCTGTCCCGGTCTTAGCAACTCTAAAATTAATGAACAGCTGACTTGAAATATCACCAGTCCTTAAACACAGCCCTCTTAGTAACACCACTGTACACCAGGACTCGGCGTTTAAAAATAATCTGTGAATTCCATGGCCGATATGGAGCCAGCGCATTGGTTGCTACTGCCACAGCTATTCTTCAGAATGCAAAGATTCATTAGGAGGGTGGCCATATTGTGCAGATAAAAAACAGTTTTCAGCACTGTTACCTAAGCCTTGTGTGGTGGGAGCGTTGTACTCAACCCTTGGAATAAAGATCTACTCGGCTATGTCAGTCCTCAACTAGATGGTTCAATCTCCCACTCTTTCCTTAGACCTTTGAGCTGTCTTTAATTTCCCAAACTTCAATGAGACACTGTTCTCTAGGCCTTGGCTACTACACAGCACATGCTATGTTGCAAAACGCATTGTTAGCTAACAGTGGGCTTACTGTGCGCCCGTTGCTTACCATTTGTTGGCTTCATTGTTACTCTCATATGCTTGCTTCTGGTTCATCAGCTTGTGCTGGCTTTCATTCCTCTTCTTGTGTATGTTCCTCCGCTGGAGCGTGGATGCATTACTTGTATCTTTCCAATGCTCGGTTCTCGGTTTTCTTTTTGTTTAAGCCCTCTCCTAGAGTGCATGTAATTTCCAGCCGATTCTCTCATCTACTTCTCCCCCTCTTCTGTGCTTGCTTGTGTTGCTCTTTCTCTGCCCTCATGAGTCTCCCCCATTAAACCCACATTGCTCTCTCATGCTTCCCCCAACGGCGCCCTCTGATTTGCTTACCCCACCCATTCCCCCATGTTGCCTCCTCCATATGCTTCCTCAGTGCTGCTTCCACCACCACGTTGCTTCTGCACACCCATGTTACTTACACTGCCCATCCACTCTCTGGGTTACATCCAACACTCCGTACTGTTTCCAAAAATAATAATTTTTAAAAAAGTTTCCACATTTTTTTCCTTTTGTTTCCAAGCCTACAAAATGATTGAATCAGCTGCATCAAAGACTTAACTTAAAATTCTTTAGCTACGCTCAGTTTCATCAGTGCATGGCAAAATAAAAAGTGGCAAAGTCAATAGGTCTCAAACGTTAAACCTATTGGCTATGCTAATGCTCGATGATAGTCTACTCTTCTCTAGTTTCTCGTGCATAGCCAAAGCCTTATCATTTCACTTTAAAGAGGTTATATGTGAAGGGAAAGACTCAAAGTTCTAGCTACAGACAATAGTGTCATACAAACGCTCGCCAATCATCGATAACAAATAATAAAAGATGTGCAGTTGCACATGTCTTCTAGATTAGGTTAAGTGCCCGTGCTGAAAAGCACAATTATTTCAATGACAGTATTACAAATGTTTAATAGAGCAATGAAAAATGCGTGTATACTGTTTTTGAAAGAGTAACTGTAGTACAATAGTCCCAGAACTATCATGTTGCAGTGTTTCGAGAAATAAACGTGGGCAGAAACAATCTCACATAAAAATAACATGAGTTCGGGAAGTTTCGAAGGTCTTGGAGCACCCGATCGAACTGAGCCCCAAAACAGCACTAATGGGACACACAGAGGAGCTGGGAGGGCCACGGGCGGATGGACCTTTTTAATAGGGACGGCATGTCTAGTGGCACAAAGAGATATTGCCCAATTATGGAAAAGCCCCATCGTTGTCGGTGTCGACTGGTGTGCCCAACAAAAAAGCCAATATACGAATCACGGGGCTGTCCTCAGAAACATGACAAAATAGACTTGGGGGGGGGGGGGGGGGTCTTACCATGATCTGCTGCTGTAAGTGGGTTGATTTTCGCAAAAGTCACAGTATATGTTGATATCACACTGAACACTCATATGTAACTCCTGACATGAAAGTAATGTACTCACTGTAAATGCTTAGGAAGCAGAC
Source organism: Pleurodeles waltl (assembly GCF_031143425.1). Taxonomy (NCBI): domain Eukaryota; kingdom Metazoa; phylum Chordata; class Amphibia; order Caudata; family Salamandridae; genus Pleurodeles; species Pleurodeles waltl. The sequence continues at coordinate 915,982,874 of NC_090442.1, read as the reverse complement.
AAATGTAAAAATAAAATAAAGTTGGTTAGAAAAAAAAAGAAAACAAGTTTGGTTTAAGTAAATCATTACTTTTTAATATAACTTGTACTTACAGTATTTGTTAAAAGGAAATACAAATATGCAAAACATTTTAAAGCATGGAAAGCTCAAAACTGGACGTCTTACTCTTACAAAGGAGCAAGTTGAGATCTCTACATTATACACATAAAATATCAGAATTTTGTTTCTTCAAACAACTTATTTGACTACTTCAAAAATATCTAAGCCACTAATAAAAAATAAAAATAAACTGGCATCGTACATGGGATAATGTTAGAGATCCCAGGAGTGCGTAGTTCACCTGTCTGTATATTTTCACTGCATTATGGTATTTCCAGCCTTTATATTGTCATTATAGGCACAGTACCTACTGTATTCGAAGCTAAATTGAGGTATATACCTCTCTTTTCGTGCTTAACTTTTTATTAAGCGTCACTCGTAATAGTGCAAAGGATGCAAATATAACAGAGATATTGTCACACGTGCACACCACCACATTAGCAACTAATCCGGAGGGGGTATGACAGTCTAAACATACTGTTAAAGCCCCAGCTTTGCTCCTCCTCACGTACCAAACCTGGCAGGCGTACACACCTCCACCTGGCTCTGGCTGTCGATGTGCTCTGAGAGGATACTCATTCGTTTGGCCGACTCGTTGTACTTAACCTCGAAGTCCTTCAGGTCCGGCCCATGCGGCAGAGGCCGGGTTCCCCCGCTAACCGTGACGAACACCCGGTCCCCCTCTGGGTAGCTAACGGGGTCCAGGGGGCGCACCCGCACGTGGCACGGCAGCTCCACCAGCAGGCGGCCAAAGGGACTGACGACCAGAGTCCACTGTTTCAGGGGCAGGTTCTTGGGGGAGCTCCCATGCAGCCTGCTGGGCACAGCCCAGCAAGGGTAGGTGGGCGACGGCCGGTTGCCCTTTGCACATCCTAGCAGTAAGGGCACGGAGCGCTGCAGGGCGCTATTCAGCGCCGGAATCAGGGGCGTCATGGGCAAGGCAATAGCCATACCTGCGACCAGAACCCAGCACAGACTGGTCGGGGTTATATTTCCTCTACACGTGCGACAGTTCTGTCGCTCTTCGGAAGAATAGTATTCCTGGGAGAACACTTCCGCCCTCGAAACTTCGGATGGAAAGTATTAACCAATCCTGTGAGTCTAGGAAGTTTGTCACCCAATCCCCAGCAGCTTCGGTGACTGTCCTATCAAAAACTGGTTAGTAAGCACAGCAACATAAACATGTGTCCGCCTGGGTATGGAAAGAAGCACAACCGCCCTTAAAAAGACGTTGAAAACATGCTCAACAAGGCGAGAACATTGACTCATTAGTAGTTCATTAGTATCCCCTTAACATTTTGATGAGATGCATCCCAGATTCGAAGTGCATAAAGAAAAGCATTGTAACTATGGGGGTTGTCAACGAGTGTGGGGGCTGGGGTCAGAGATACGGATGAAACTACAAAATATTTTGTACCTGCATTGTTTTCCTTTCACCTATAAATGAAAAATGAATGCAACTTACATTTACTTTGTGGGAATGCATTTTTCTGGTAGGACAGCTCAATTGGTCAATGCAGTCACTTCAAATGTCTGTGGGTGTAACCGGATGATTACTGATTTGAATCCTGATCGGTGCACTGGGGACATGCTTGTATTTATAGTGCTAACTGGTCCAAGCCTGTGACTGAAAACCCTGTGAATAAGTCAATAGCTAAAAAAAAAAATATATGCAATATAAGGTTGGTTGCACACAGAACATCCAACGGGGAGGTTGCCACCACACAGGCTACCTCCCCTACAGCCCCATTAAGAGTTTGCCACATGCCTAGCATGAAACAGGCTACAGCATTGTCACTGGCTCGAAATCGAGCCAGCGGCAATGCTGTTGCCCGAAGGGTGCATGAGCACCCTCACAATGTTCACTTTGCAGACAGTGAACATTGCTATGGTGCTGGGCAGGGGGGGCCTGCACTGCCCTTACCAAGTGCATGGGCAGTGCAGCAGTCCCATGTGCCTCTTCAGAACATTGGATTTGATATAGAAAATTTCAGTTAGCCAAAAGTGCTCTCAAATTGCACACAGACATTTTGTGAATGGAAACGAATTTTGGAACAGCCTGTGTATTAACTGGTTGGGTCACAAAATTCTGAATTGTAGGGGGTTGCACTCCACCTACCTCAATATTCACTATGACCTATTGCCGTTAAAGGGATGGTGGCCTGCCCGGTCAGCAGACCACCATGTCTGCGACTGTATTTAAATAAAGTACACTTTTTAAAAAAATTGCAGACAGTTTTCCTTAAAAGAACGAGGGCTTCATTTAAACAGAATTTTTTAAGTTTGAGAGTTTTGCAGTGGTCTGCTGGACCACTTCCTCCTCCTCTACAAACATTTTTTACATTCACAAAGAGCAAGGGTGTCAGGAACTTTACAATGTTTGGCAACTGGAATTCAGTAACAAAACTATGATACATACCATAACCAATTGCTATTTCGAAGGGACATCCTAAACATGACCCTTCCAAATAACAATAAGTTATGCTTTGCTGAGCCCATTTTACAATTTGGATACATGTTATCAACTCACAAAATGCAAAGCTATTCTGCTGTTGCAACCCCTATTATTTTGCAAATTGCTAAATAACAATGATCCCTTATGGCTACTTTTGAGTACATGGAAAACTAACAAATCAACACACACTCCAATAATTTGTAAATGGCCTCAAACCTTCATTTTGCTCTATTTTCACAACTTAATATCCATGTTTCATATTGAAATCACTACATTAAGTCTACAGTTCTGCAAAAGAGTTCCCTATTCAGACATCAGCAACCGCAGCAGGACATGAGGGAGGCTAGCTCCACTTGATTAGGCCAATTAATGTAATTATCAAATAAAGAGATGAGACCACTGATAGAGCGGTCCGTACTAATAATTTTTGCTGTGTTTTGGACGCTCTTTAGGCCGATGAATCTTTTGACTAAGTGGAACTCTCTGTACTCTATATCGATCAATTTCCTTAAATCAATAATTAATAAGGAACATAAGCAATACCTTGATCAACATAACACTTTACAATTAATCCAGAATACATTTCGGCGAACCCTGACCTTTCAGTCAGGAATAACCACATCAGTTTATTCAAAGTTAGTGAATTTTATTTCCCTATATTAACAAAGTTAGCACAATATAAATGTGTCTCAACACCAAATGATAAACGTAAATGAACATTAATAGCTGTCCATAGCGGCGAAACAGGTGCAATCTATGTAGCATTTGAATCACAAGGCATTCGATAATAGCAATGCAAATCACTAATACGATAATCTGTAATGAACTAATCGCATACATTTAGTCAGCATAACAAGATCTCAAATTGCATCATGCGACATATGGAATCCTCGTCTAACCTCAAATTAGTATCGGCATGTGAGACTTCATGCAAAAACAATTTAGCAACATGAATTTAGAAAAACTCCTAACTAGGGATCTTGTCAAAAATCAGCAGTTGGTTACCTAAAGGAAACACAATGCAATTTTACAATTTCCTTTCATATTTACCAATTACGATCAGCAATCAAGGAAGTCTTCATCTCACAGGTACCGTTTCTCGATCAGCATGGGACGGGGCAAAGGGGCAGGGGTGGACGGGGCAATCGCCTCACGGCGGCAAGGTAAAACTACTACTTCATGCAAGGGATCAAAGTTAAAGTCTCTAGGGCAAGAATCATTAAGGTCTCTTTCCCTCGATTAGAGAAGGCATCAAAGTCTCTTTCAAAATGGCGTCGCAGCAAAGTGGGCCATAATAGCTACGAAGTCTGCAAAAATGGCGGGATGTCCAATAATGGCCGATGATAGCGCAATGGCTGGTAATGGCTGATAATAGCTACTTTCCTCTCGTGCACCTGGGTTTTTATAGGCAACAGTTCAAATCCAGTAGGGTCTTCCATTGGAGGGTTCATAGGTTAGCTTCAAATTGTCCAATCAAAAACGACAGTTCTCAAGCTTTTACTTAAGCATACATTATCCTTGGAGATGGGTACGCAAGTTGCAACATTGTATACCAATTAGCTCACTTTCAGAGCCTCCATTGTCCGCACCTGCAAATCGACCTTGGAGTAAAGAGAAAATATGCCAGGCTGGCACGAAACTTTAAGATAAGCATGTGAACGATCTCAGTGGAAAAGTACAGCTTCAAGCAAAAATACACGTTTAATAGCACATTGGAAAAATACGAGCATCTAAACCGTGAGACCAGGCCACTAGGCCAAAGCCTCCGCTAAAGTAATGCTAAGCTAAAACATTTCAAGCAAGCAAATCATAGCACACGTTTACGATTATGTCGGATTAGTGCAATTCTAATACACCACGTTATATAAAGCACGCTTATAAATGTTGGCAAACTACTCTGAGGGCACATTTTGTCCCCGTACATTCTTTATTAGTTCGGTTAAAGTCACACATGATTATTTCACACTACGTTTACGTTAATAAATGTAAAACCTTCATTTTCTGCTTCATCAATCCCTCCTCTGATGACTACTTGTCATCACACCAAATCATGCCCACAAATTTTATTCCATTAAAATTCTGTCAGTTCCCTTTTCCTTTTAATTCCCCTAGTTTGCGCTTTGTATTCTTCTGCCATTCTTTTCATAATTTTCTCTTCTTTTCTTCTTTTAATTCTTTCCATAATCATTATTATCCCCCTTTTTATTCCCCAAATTCCAAATATGCATATTATTACTATTAATATTCCTTCTATTATTTTCAGTAATATCCCATTCCAAATTCCCCCAATCCAATGTCCCACTGATGCAAGTCCTTTTCCAACCTTCTCCCACACTCCTGGTTCTTTCAATTCCTTCAAGTCTGCACTTTCTTTTGTTAGATTAGCAAGCATAGTTTTAATTTTCACACTATTGTCTGGAATATAAGTACAACAGTGTCGTGCACCAAGCATTTTGCAAACGCCACCATCCTTTGCTAAAAGAATGTCTAAAGCAAGCCTATTTTGAAGAGTCATAGCTCTTTCCGCTGCAAGTTCAGCATCTATCAGTATTATAGCACCTGAAAACTTTGTCAACATGTTATCCACTATAGTAGACAACTTTCTTATTTTGATGGAATTCAACACAACTCCCAATGAAGGAATCATGGCTCCAAATATATCTCCTACCACAGCAGCTGCGGTCTCTCTTTTCTGGATACGATGGGATCCAGATGTCTTTTGAATCATCGATAGGTCATCCAGTTGATAAACCTTTGGGAACACTATACCCAAATAACATCTCCCCCACCATCCCTTTGGAAGACGATAATAGGCATTATACCCACAAATGTAATATACACCTGGAATGACAGGGTCAAGTCCGTCCATCATGAATGTCCATTTGGCCTTAAAGATAAACATATGTTTACACTCACTCGCTCCTACAAAAATGTTGTCATAATAAGATTCACCTCGATATATACAAAATTTCCCTACATGCCAAGCATCTAAAGCTATTTTCCCTTGTGTCTTTATTGCAGCAAAATCATAATTATCTACTGAAGCCCTCTTATGTAGCTCCTTTTCTAATTTCGCATTCATTTGTGCCCTTCTATCATCTGTGCGATCTAAAAAGCTTATCTCTACTGCAGAGAGCGAGCAGGTAAGATTTTCCCTATGAGCGTGAGCCGTTTCAAAAGGTTGCATTGGCTCGAAAAATTCCCTCATTATCTTAGCATCCCAATCTTTAGCAATCTGGCTTAGCTGCGCTATTATAGGAACATATGCAAAGGTAACATCATAATTTGAGTAAAAATACTGTATGTTAGTTTGACCATAAAATCTAGACATTACTATACTACATGTAATCCCGTATGTAAGAGGCATGTGGTGATATGTCACCCCTTCCTTCACTGATGTCGGTATCTGTGTACACACATAACAATCTTTCGCATCCATAGTCTCAACATATTCTGTTAGCAAGCGATAGAAAACATTATACGAAAGCTCTTTCTTATCATGCAAGAGTCTCTCATCCAATGCTAGTCTTTTCAATGCGGTTAGTTCGGTGACAGTAACAGGAGCAAAAGTAGAAGCATCAATTCTCTCATTCTCAGTCTTACCATGTACTCCAAGTACAATTGCCATTATTATTAGTACACATGCAATTATCAAGCCTATACACACATATTTACAATATTTCTTTCTATTGTTTTGCGTCATGATCTGTATAGAATCAGAGAGCTAGAAGCACCTATAAAGAAACTATTTAGCAATTCAGTTACGAAGCTGAACGAGCACAATGTTCACACAGTTTTCTTCAAGAGGCCAGTCACTTATCGGTTAGCAGCATTTGTCTCAATTCGGCAATAACTCAGTCTTTATCGGTTTAGCAAATGTCTCATCCGGTTTAGCAATGTCTCAGCTGGTTGTTTTTTTCACGTTATATTGTAGCAAGCAATATCATTTATTACCCTTTCAATCGACAGAGTCCATAAAACTTTTCTTTTCTATTGGTATCTCTTCCTCTTCTTCGTTCTCGATGCTTAGAGATACAAACTCGTCAGTCCAATCGTCATTGACTACATATGCCCATTCAGGACCGGAATATCTCCTGTTTGGTATCCTTTTCCTTTTCAATTTTGCTTCTCTTTTTGATTCTGCTTCGCTGGTACTTTCCTCTTTTGTCAAGTCTTTTTCTTCACTTGAGGATTGTTCCACAACAGTCACTTCCTTTCTTTTCTCTTTCACTTTTGGCCTTTCTCCGTCGTTCAAACTTTCTTTAGTCCTTTCTTTTATTGGTGATATACTTAGTCTCCTCTTTGCACCGTGTCCATTTGATGGACCTGCAACCTTTTCTGTAGAAGTTTGAACCTTTTCGTTCTGTTCTGCCTTGTCCCCTCCTTCTGGGGAATCAATCACGTTCTCTTTTTCTTTTTCTATACCATCTGCTTCTGGGAAAGCCCTCCTCTGATCAGGCTCTCCTGCTTTTTCACCTTCTTCGAGCCCTTCGTCACCGTTACTTTCGTCAGGCTCTTTATCACTTTCAGCTGCTTCAGGTTCTTTGTCACCTTCAGCTGCTTCAGGCTCTTTGCTACCCTCAGCTTCTTCAGGTTCTTTGTCACCTTCAGCTGCTTCGTCGCTGTCTGAACTTTCTCCTTGGTCTCCCCCAAGCGAATTGGTCTCTTCGTCCTCAGAGAATATCTCCCTCTCTCCCGTTTCTGCCTGTTCGCTTTCAGTTCGGTTTTGCTCTGTCTCAGCACTCAGCACTGTTTTGTCAGGCACTGGTAATTTCAGCGCTTCAACTTCCTCATCTGTGGGACACAACACCTTCTTTGTGTGACTGGCGTGAATCCAATTGGGAACTCCCGCACACTTCACAGCGGTAGTTGTCGTCAGGATCACTTGGAAAGGGCCTTTCCAACGGGGTTCCAGACACGACTTTCTCACGTGCTTCTTTACCACGACCCAGTCACCTGCTTTCAGTGTGTGTCCTGGACCTTGAATCGGTGGCAAGGTGGTCGCTTCCACCTGGTGAGAGAAAGAGCGAACCACGTCAGCTAGACCCTTGCAGTAGTCTAACACCATATCATCTGTAATATTCAAAAGCGCGTTTGCGGGAACTGCAGGAAGTCTCATAGCCCTGCCCATGAGAATTTCGTGCGGAGACAATCCAGTCTTTCTATCAGGGGTGTTTCTCATTGACATTAGCACTAAGGGCAATGCGTCAGGCCATTTCAAATTTGTCGATGCACATATTTTCGCCATTCTTGATTTCAGTGTACCATTCATTTGCTCCACCAGTCCTGATGCTTCAGGGCGATAGCTACAATGCAGCTTTTGCTCAATGTTCAGCGCTTCGCAGAGTAACTTTATCACCTCGTTATTGAAGTGACTTCCCCTATCTGATTCTAAAGAGATCGGGAATCCGAAACGTGGTATCAACTCCCTCAACAATAGCTTTGCAACTGTAAGGCTGTCATTTTTACGTGTGGGGTATGCCTCAATCCAGTGACTAAAAATGCACACAATCACCAACACATATTTCAGACCTCCATGCACAGGCATCTCAATGAAGTCCATCTGCATACGACTAAAAGGCCCACTGGCCCTGCCAATGTGGCTCGCGTTCACAACTGTTCCCTTTCCTGGGTTCATCTGCTGGCAAATGACACATCGATGGCAAACTGCTTCTGCAGCTTGACGAAATCTGGGGTTAAACCAATCAGTTTTGAACAATCTTATCATGGCATCTCTCCCTAGGTGAGCTTGCCCATGATAAAACCGCACAAGCTGTGATAAGAGACTATTTGGCAAAACAAATTTTCCCTCATTTGAAACCCATAACTCATCTGGTCTTTTTATACATTGTGATTTAATCCAGGAATCTCTTTCATCCTCCCTGACATTATTCTGTAATGCTTTTAGTTCATCTATTGTATCTACGACCTTCAAGGCAAATGCTTCAGCTGGTTCGAGTTCTGGTTCACTTATCGAATTCCATTCATCTCTGAGTAATATACAATTCAAGGCACAAAATCTCGCGACTTGATCCGCATATGCATTTCCCAGAGAAACATAGTCCTGTCCTTTCGTGTGAGCACTACACTTTACCACTGCAACTTCGGCTGGCGCGTGAATGGCGTGTAACAATTCCCTTATTCTCTCCCCGTTTTTTCACTGGGGTTCCTGAAGAAGTCAGGAAACCTCTCTGTGACCATAGTTGTCCAAAGTCATGCACAATCCCAAACCCGTACTGACTATCAGTGTAAATGGTGACTTTCATCAATGCAGACAGTTGACATGCTCTGGTAAGGGCTACAAGTTCTGCTACTTGTGCAGAATAGACTCCTTGAAGCCATCCCGCTTCCAAGACACCTGTTACAGTACATACAGCATATCCTGCTTTCAAAATCCCCATCCCGTCTCTTAGACATGAACCATCAACAAAAAGAATTTGGTCATTTTCATCAAGCCTAGTATCCTTAATGTCCGGTCGAGGTTTTGTGCAAAATTCAGTCACCTGAAGGCAGTCATGCTCGACGTCTTCAGCGTTCTCAATTTCAGCATTTTCTCCAGGGAGCAAGGTTGCTGGATTCAACGTAGTGCACCTTTTCAGCTGCACATTCGGTGAGCCCAGAATTATCGTTTCATACCTTGTGAGTCTTGCTCCGGTCATGTGCTGCGTTCGGGAGCGGGTCAAAAGTATTTCAACTGAGTGAGGGACCATGACTGTTACTGGGTGTCCCATCACTATTCCTTCACTCTGAGTGAGGCTGATACCAACTGCTGCTACGGCGCGCAAACACCCTGGGAGTGCTGCTGCGACCGGATCCAAAGTGGCTGAAAAATACGCTACTGGTCTGTTTACGCCACCATGGGCTTGAGTCAAGACAGACAAAGAACATGCGTCACGTTCATGACAAAACAATGTGAAAGGCTTTGTGTAATCAGGCATACCTAAAGCTGGAGCCCTACACATGCATTCTTTCAATTCAACAAAAGCATCCATCTCATCTCCTTTCAGCTCAATTTGATCCAAGGCATCCTTCTGGGTCAGTTTCAGTAAAGGCTTTGCTAGAGTCGAGAAGTTGGGAATCCACTGGCGACAGTAGCCCACCATTCCCAAAAACTTCCTCACCTCCCTCCTTGTCTTTGGTGGACTCATTTGAAGTACGCTTGTTATTCTTTCCTTCATTATTCTCCGTGACCCTTTCTCTATTTGGTGACCCAAGTATTTCACTTTCTTCTGACAGAACTGCAATTTGGAAGGAGACACCTTGTGTCCATTCCTTCCCAAATGGTTCAACAGAGCAATGGTATCGGCTGTGCAGCCACTTTCTGTCTTTGACGCGATCAGTAAATCATCAATGTACTGTACTAGGGTTGACTCAAACGGCAATTCTAATGCTTCCAAATCTTTCTTTAGAATCTGATTGAAAATTGACGGTGACTCAGAAAACCCTTGAGGAATTCGGCACCAACTGTACACTCTGTCTAAGAATTTGAAACAAAAGAGAAATTGGCTGTCCTCATGAAGAGGCACCGAGAAGAACGCTTGTGACAAATCGATGACTGAGAACCATTCGGCATCGCAAGGGACTTGAAACATTATCACAGCTGGATTTGGTACGACAGGGCAGCATTTGACTATGATGTCATTTATTTTCCTCAAGTCCTGCACGAGTCGGACCTTTCCACTTGGCTTTATTAGTCCCATTATTGGTAAATTACATGGACTGCTTAACACTTCTTTCAGTACTCCCTGTTTTACAAATTCGTCAATGAGTTGGGCAACTTTCATGAGGGTGTCTTGTGCCATGTGGTATTGTGGGGTCTGGAGAAAGATTGCATTGGGCTTTACAGTCACTTTCACTGGTTCCACTCCTTTCATCAATCCCACCTCTTTCCCTGTCATGTCCCACACTTCCTTTCCGACTGTCTCCCGTAATTCGGCTGGAATATCTTCTTCAGTTATCATCGGGAAAAGACAAATCAGAGGATACTCTTCATCTACAGTTTCCATTTCATCCCCCTCTACACTGTCCTCTTCTTCCCCATCACTGCTCGTCTGTATTGTTATTCCTTCGTTCGAACACATGATCGAACAACCCAATTTGCACAATAGGTCTCTCCCTAACAGTGCTATCGGGCTTGAGTCACATACCACAAACTGATGTACCCCTTGATAGTTACCGATGCTGACTGGTACCGGATCTGTTATTGGGTTCGTCAGGTGCCTGTTTGCTACTCCCACCACTTGAACTGTCCTCCCTGAGAGTGGCAAATTTGGTACTTCACTGCTCTTAACAGTTGAACGTGTGGCTCCCGTGTCAACCAAGAATGAGACACGATGACCCATTACTCTTCCCTCCACGTATGGACCCTTTTGATCAACTTCCAAGGATGCTGCAAGCACACAATCTCCTTCTTCTTCTGAGCTCTCACTCCCCCATACATTGTTTATTCCACTCTCACTGTGTAATGGGAACTGTTGTACGGTGCCATTTGTACTCATTACCTGACCCGAGACCTGTGGAGGAACCATCACTTGCTGCTGACTCATTGGTGCCAAGGGTATTTGCATTTGCTGATTAGGTACCATAGGTAACTGCTGTTGCATTGGCTGCATTTGCGTCATCTGCATACGGGGCATCTGCATCTGCTGCGGCTGCATAGGTTGCAATCCCTGCAATTGATTTACGGTCTGAAAATTTGGGCTTGGACCTCTCATTTTCGGTCCCCTCATTGTCTGAAATGCATTGACATCATTGTTTTGCTGACCAACACCTGCACCTTCCTGCACCACCATCGGGCACTCGCGTTTCCAATGACCTACAATTCCGCACACGTGACACGGCATCACCTTCTTCATTGCCTGCACACCCGTCACAACAGTGTTCAAATCCGGACCATTATTCACAAAACCTCATCTGCCTCTGCCTCTCGCCTGTGGCTGAAACGCCATGTTTCCCTGCAACTGCGGCTGCGGTTGCGGTACCTGCTGTTGGAACCCTTGCATCCCTTGCAAACCCTGCAGACCTGTCTGAGCTGCCTTAAGCTGCATCATCATCACCTTCTCTTTCAACCTTTTCTGCTTCACCTCAATTTCGTCGCTACAGTATTTCGCATAATTCAACACCTCATCAATCGGTTTCGACTGCCAACAAATCAAATGCGACTTTATCATCTGACTTATCTCCGGTCTCAGCCCTTCCACAAATCTGAACACAAAATGAAGCATGTCCTTCGCCTCTATTGTCTCTGTGCCACTGTAGTTCTTAAACGCCTTTAACAACCTCTCATAGTAACTATGAATCGACTCTTTAGCCTCTTGGGCCGTTCGATCGATCTTCTGCCAGTCCACATTTTTCGCGGCAACCTTCGTCTTCAAATGCTCAATCACCTTGTAGTACAAGCTCATCACCATAGGTGATGGTGCACCCGTCTCCCTGTCTCTTTCTGGTTCACTTGTCGGCCAACCTACAGCTCTTTTGCAATCCTCCCACAAATCTGCTGGAACCACAATCTCAAAGAAAGTGTTCAGATCTTCCCAGAGACATTTTGCAAGCTTCACAAACCTATCAGTCTGTTGATACCATTCAATCGGCTTCTCTCTCAGTTTGGGAAAATCGTCCGTAAAAGACTGAATATCGCTTCTGTGCCATGGTACATGTATTAATTTTCCCCCTGCTGTCTCCCTCATTGGTAACATGGTTACTGTCTCGCTGCTTTGTGGTCTTTTCTCATTATGCTCTGTAGCACTGTCCCTCCTCTTTTCCTTCCTCTTTACCCATCTGCTTTCCCACTTGTCTAAGCACCTCCACACTTGTGCACTCTGCAGCAGTTCTCTAAGGTGCGCCTTCATGCCTGCTGACATCATGTGTTCAAAATCTGTGGTCCCAAAATCCAGCCTGTAGCTCCTGCTCAAGTGTTTCATCTTGTCTATATCAACCCCGTTTTTGTCAGCTACCTCCTGCAAGCTTTTGTGTACCTTGTTCACTTCTTTTGTTATCCTGGGACATAGATACCTCAGCTCTTCTTCCGAGTAGGACTCCAACCTATTCACACCCATAGTCCCTTCCACCAATTCTTGTGCTTCCATGTTCAGCCTCATCCTGTTCATATAATCTTCTCCCTTTTCCCCTGTCTGAGCTTTGTGTGGAATTTAGACTGTTGAACCATTGTGTCAGCTGTTGTGCATTCAACCCCATCAGTGTAGCGTTCACATCGACTGCCATTGATGGTTGCGGCAACTTTTCAGTATTCGATGTTAGAGGTATTATCAGTGGGGGGCTCGACCTCACCAGTGTCGACTGAGCACATATGGGACTAAACTCCATCAAGGTCCCAGATCCCGTTGGCTGAGCCGCTATCGGAGTTATCCCTGGAGTGTTTTCTATGCACCTCCTCTCTGTCCCATTCTGCAGTATTGATCCCTGACCGCTCATACCTAAGTTAGGCTGACTATACAAAGGTACTGGTGGACCTACAGTAATAGGTAGTGATATCGCATCTGGGTTTTGTCCATTTCCCATGTTCTGAGGCATGTTCATTCCCACACCATGGGTCATCATTGCCGGCATGCCCATCTGACTCCCCGTCATTTGAGCATGTGCTGTTCCCCCCTGCATCTGCTTTTGAGGCATCAAAAACTGGGTTGTTTCGGCTTGTGTCAATGTTGGGTTGTGACCATTCTGTACTCCCCTTATGGTTTGTTCTAGAATCATTCCTGCACTGTTGTCACTGCTGTAGTACACTGGCATCTGCGGCTGATCATTTTCTGCTGGTTTCAACATGGGCACATCTGGATATATTCTCCTAACCTGCGGTATCTGCGGGGTGAACGGTAAACTCGGGTCCTTAGATCCCGATGATGCTCCTGAACTCTGGGTTTCACTGTTCTGTACCGGTGCCGGAGGGGCAGAACTGGTACTTGGACCTTGTCCATTCTCTGCATAAGGTGGTGGACGGTCGTTCAGCAATTGCATTATTAACTCCTCATCCTCTAACTCCTCTTCTCTTCTCAACTTTTCCTCGTCCTCTCTATCCTTGGAACACTTCCTGTCTGTCTTACAGGTAGCTTTCTTACCTGTCTCCTCTTCTCCTTAGTAATTGCGGGGAACAATTTTATCCCCTGCAACACATCTGACCTCCACACCTTCTGTGCATTATCCCACCTAGCATCCGCTAGTGTCTTTTCTACCTTTCTCATCCTGGTCTCAAACTTCTTCTGCTGTTGCTGTCTGGCCATTAGTTCCCAAATCGCTAGAGCCTCAAACTGTGCTGGCCTTGGAGGCACCTTCATGTCGTACATCGTGAATCTCAAATTCTCTAGGATCCTTATATTGAATGTCCCATGTATCGGGAACGCTACGCTCCCATGTTTCTCTGTCAGTTTGTGCCATTGCTTTAGCCAAAGACACGGAGCTACCCCCTTCTCTTCCATTACAATGTAAGCTGGTGTACCTTCGGGCGGCGTCTCCTCTCCTACGCTCGCTTTAATGTAAGACTCCCCCTTCATCGCACTCCTGAATGCTTTAAAAAATTTCATTTTCTCGTCTTTTATTTCACAAAGTTTGTAATCAATAGGTGACTTTAATTCCCGGAATACTCTTCGCTTGCCTTTCCCCTTCCAATCGAGCCCCACGGACTGCGTCCAATCCGTGCGCGACCCTTCCCTGCAACCAACCTATCCCAGCGCGGCTCCTAGTGACGTCACACTCACACACACTGCGGCTGACAAAGCCTCGCGGCTAGTCCTCCTTCATTCACCTCCTCTCGTAACAACTTCTTGCATGTATCGCGAGCTACCAAAAAATAAAACAGATCTGTCGGTTTACTACAGGAAGGGTAACACAGTCGCTTCAGGACCTTAGGGACTTTTCACTAGCCTCGGCAGTTATTCCATCTTTCTCGGTCCCCACGTTCGCAAGCAAATCTGACCCGCAGATCTACTCTCAACTTGTCAATGATCTGTTCTAGTGCACTTAGAATCTTGTCAAAGCCCGAAGTCGAAGTTTCTTTCACTCCCTTACACACGTACCGACTCGTTGACCACGCCCGATCAACCTACTAAACCGCCCAGACCACAACATAGATCAACATACTCCGGAGTCTCTTGACCTCGCAGGGCCCGTCTCAACAACAACAACCACGTGGACCTTTTTATGCACAAAGCGCCACACGCACATGAAGTTCGACGACTTCCCTACTCTCACACTCGGAGTCGCACCTCCGCTATTTCTATGAAGTTCGACGACTTCTCTACTTCTACACTCGGAGTCGCACCTCCGCTATCCTTTAAAAGAAAAATCCTCGCAACCTTTTCACACACCCTGCGGCAATAAGCTGTGCAAGCGCAAAACCCTAACTTCACTCATACCATCACTAGTACCGCCAACGCCGATTTCACACCTCCATTCTCTCCATTCGCAAGCTCCGAGATCCCGGGAAAGTCGCGGTGGACCTAGCCCATCATCATTCTGTCAATCTGTTTTACCCAAGAAAAATCTAATTCAACTTCTCGAGTGGGGTCTCAAAATGCGTAACCGTTAATTCAACACCATGTACTCTAAGAGTACAGGGTCCCAAAAGACGAAACCGTCCTCTGCTACCATCTACTGATAGAGCGGTCCGTACTAATAATTTTAGCTGTGTTTTGGACGCTCTTTAGGCCGATGAATCTTTTGACTAAGTGGAACTCTCTGTACTCTATATCGATCAATTTCCTTAAATCAATAATTAATAACGAACATAAGCAATACCTTGATCAACATAACACTTGACAATTAATCCAGAATACATTTCGGCGAACCCTGACCTTTCAGTCAGGAATAACCACATCAGTTTATTCAAAGTTAGTGAATTTTATTTCCCTATATTAACAAAGATAGCACAATATAAATGTGTCTCAACACCAAATGATAAACGTAAATGAACATTAATAGCTGTCCATAGCGGCGAAACAGGTGCAATCTATGTAGCATTTGAATCACAAGGCATTCGATAATAGCAATGCAAATCACTAATACGATAATCTGTAATGAACTAATCGCATACATTTAGTCAGCATAACAAGATCTCAAATTGCATCATGCGACATATGGAATCCTCGTCTAACCTCAAATTAGCATCGGCATGTGGGACTTCATGCAAAAACAATTTAGCAACATGAATTTAGAAAAACTCCTAACTAGGGATCTTGTCAAAAATCAGCAGTTGGTTACCTAAAGGAAACACAATGCAATTTTACAATTTCCTTTCATATTTACCAATTACGATCAGCAATCAAGGAAGTCTTCGTCTCACAGGTACCGTTTCTCGATCAGCATGGGACGGGGCAAAGGGGCAGGGGTGGACGGGGCAATCGCCTCACGGCGGCAAGGTAAAACTACTACTTCATGCAAGGGATCAAAGTTAAAGTCTCTAGGGCAAGAATCATTAAGGTCTCTTTCCCTCGATTAGAGAAGGCATCAAAGTCTCTTTCAAAATGGCGTCGCAGCAAAGTGGGCCATAATAGCTACGAAGTCTGCAAAAATGGCGGGATGTCCAATAATGGCCGATGATAGCGCAATGGCTGGTAATGGCTGATAATAGCTACTTTCCTCTCGTGCACCTGGGTTTTTATAGGCAACAGTTCAAATCCAGTAGGGTCTTCCATTGGAGGGTTCATAGGTTAGCTTCAAATTGTCCAATCAAAAACGACAGTTCTCAAGCTTTTACTTAAGCATACATTATCCTTGGAGATGGGTACGCAAGTTGCAACATTGTATATCAATTAGCTCACTTTCAGAGCCTCCATTGTCCGCACCTGCAAATCGACCTTGGAGTAAAGAGAAAATATGCCAGGCTGGCACGAAACTTTAAGATAAGCATGTGAACGATCTCAGTGGAAAAGTACAGCTTCAAGCAAAAATACACGTTTAATAGCACATTGGAAAAATACGAGCATCTAAACCGTGAGACCAGGCCACTAGGCCAAAGCCTCCGCTAAAGTAATGCTAAGCTAAAACATTTCAAGCAAGCAAATCATAGCACACGTTTACGATTATGTCGGATTAGTGCAATTCTAATACACCACGTTATATAAAGCACGCTTATAAATGTTGGCAAACTACTCTGAGGGCACATTTTGTCCCCGTACATTCTTTATTAGTTCGGTTAAAGTCACACATGATTATTTCACACTACGTTTACGTTAATAAATGTAAAACCTTCATTTTCTGCTTCATCACCACCACCCAGATTTTGCCTGCATGTCTGCAGACGAAGCGTATGTAACACTATTCTTTAGTGTGTCCATCTGTGTATGTGAGAGAGAAAAAGGGAAAGTGTTAGTGAGCAACAGGAGCCAATAAAGAGGGATAATATCAATAGAAGGCACAATGTACAGGTGATTAAATTTGGAAGAAGGAGAAATAATTGGGATTTGGGAGAGGAAAGGAGAAATTAAAGAGGCAATGTCAGGTGCGCTTGTGCATTTAAGCGAGAGTACATGTGAGTGAGAGGAGTGTGTGGGACTGAAAAGATCTTTGAGAAAGTGGTATGAGAAGGTGAGCCTAGAAGCTATGTGAAAGGAAGATATGTTAATTGAATGTGTGGATTATGATAGTGAGATTGTTGTGAGGACCCTTTAGTACCTGGGTTGACTGCCCCTATCGTAGCTTAGTTTCATGGCTTGTGCCTTTTACATTCACACACATTTTCGTTCTTGTTTTTATCAGCTGCTTCTTCCAGGAGGCAGGGTTCATGATGCACATTTAATCAGCCATTGTACAAAATGTTATCTGAAACTTTGTCCAAGGCTTCCATATACGGTACATGATATGCTAACTTGTATTGCCAGCCCTGGAGGCGATTTCTGTCTCCAAGATACAGTATTACATTAGAACTGTTCTCCAAGCAATGCATGGGTCATTATATAAACAACTCATAGGCCGAAGGAGGATAGAAGACATACTGGTCATGACCGCCCTGGAACACATACCACACAACAGACAGATTTGCTGATCCTGGTGCAGACTCTTCAGCTTCCTGAGAGCATTGCCATCCAGATACCAGGTAGACTCCTACTATTGTATTCAGATATGGGGCTTGGGCTAATCCCTTAGGTCAGGCCAGCAGTGGGTTACAACTACTATGCTCTCAGATCTAGACATAGGGTTTTGGTAGGAATCTCTAGACTTTCTAGAATCACACAAAATGGTGGGACTGTTTATCTTCTTAACTTTGGCTGTAATGTTGGTTACCATACTCTGCTTCATCTGCCTTAATATCACAGCGCATGCTTTTTACACTAGAATGCGATTGCTTCTATAAAATGCATTTAAATCCAGTTCGCATTTTGTGTCTTGCTTTGGCATGCGTGAGTAACTGAGTGAAAATGAATGATCTGTTTCCATGACTTCCCTGAGGAGTCAGTGTCAGGTTCAGGTTGTCACAAATAATCTTTCACCAACAGGTTTGGGTGTGGCAATGCGAGCTAGCCTGGAGTTAGGCTGACAGCTACGAAGCAATGTGGGCAGTCTCCCGTGATCAATGGTGCTGCAATCCTAAAAATGCAGTCCTATTACCAAAATAGGAAGTGCATTACATTTCTCTGAATTCTACCTTACCGATATGGCACAACTATTAGCAATTCTTGTAAATTGTAGACAAGTTTTACCCAACATTTACTTGCTAATGGGCTTCCTAATGGGATGGAGATGTTACATTTGCAGTAGAGGCCCACAATGCATAAAAAACAGAAATATTTTATCCATGGGTCAATTGTCTTGTAGTCAATGTCAATACAAACACTTTTCACACACACACTGTAGAAAAAGCACCTGCACAACAGAGAGCTTATAATTATTTAGAAATTCCTCTATCATATAAAAAACACTAAAATTGGTTTCAAGGCGCCCTTCCACATATTATTGAGAACGTTAGATTGGGACCCCTCTATAATGACTGTGCCTTCCTGGCCTGTTCTAGCTACCTAAACACCATTTTGAAATATACAAAATTTACAGGCAGCAGATCTGCGCCCAATATACAATAATCTAGTTGCATCAGTGGTTCCCAACCTGTGGTCCGGGACCCCTGGGGGTCCGCGAAGCCTTCTCAGGGGGTCCGCGACTGCTTAGAAAATAAAAAAATATGAACAGATTAGGTTCCCTTCTTTCAGTAATGACTCAGTGGGGGGTGGGGTCCCTGGATTCCAATAATGATTCTGTGGGGGTCCCCGGGTTCCAGCAGTGATAAAGTGGGGGTCCACAGAAGTCAAAAGGTTGGGAACCACTGAGTTAGATTATATAGACGCTTAATAGAATTTGTAATGCGAACATTAAATACTTCCTCAGCGAGGGCTGCTCCAGCTGTCCAGCAGTTGGCTATACCAAGGATTAATCTGGTAACTATCAACTCAAATATGGGTAACATTTCCACCAGATGTGAAGAAATTCCATTCTGGATTGCACTAAATACAAATCAGATTGAAGCAGAATTTTACCCATAGGGGCCCCCATAATGAATATAGAATTCGCAAAATATGTGTGCCATTTGTGATGGTTCGATTGGTCGATGACTGTGCTACTTGGGGCACAGTATTTGCTGCAGTATATATCATAATGCACTGAACACCATCTCTGTTTAATCCTGTGGAGGTGCTAAAACATATTAAAAAAACAGCATCCTCAATAATTTTAGGAAATATTAAAGGGGAGGCAGCAGCGTTGGCAGTACGCCAGAGGCTCAAAGATGTTCTTCAAATAGATCAGAAAAATCAGCTACCAAAAATTATCTCCAAGACTTATACTAGTATTGGTAGGGATAACTTGGGGCCCAGACCAAACAAGCCACAATTGAAAGGTAATTCCAAAAATGATAGTACCAGGCAAGCAAGATAAGGAGGGTCCTAAAAAACACAGGGACAAACAATAATAGAGAGAGTCTCTGCAGTCTGAGACCTTGGAGAAATGTTATGACCTAAGAAATTGGGATAATTTGAAAACACCTGACAGGTATCAGTACACTAACACACACCCTTCACGTTCCTTTCAGGACTCAGCGGGAAAATGGACCGACAGAGGTGGGCAGTCAGAATGTAGAAAAGATGAGTACGTGAAACCAAAGAAGGACTCACAACGCTCATCTGACATCACAATGAAAATGGAAGATAAACATCCACAACAAAAACCTGAATTTAATATGAAAAAGATTAAGGGGATTTTGGTTAGGTATGCCACATGTATTGAGGATATTACTGAGGAACAGAATGTGGGCAGTGACTCTGCTACAGAGCACGGCAGAGGTTACAATAGTTCGCCAGAGGTTTCCAAAGTTTCTGGATGTGAGAGAAACCAATTACTACATTGAAGTCAAAACACCAGACAGCGCGTCGCCCCTCCCGATCGAGTTTACAAATGAAACATTCAAATTGAGGTGGACATTGTGCGTACAATTAAAGTAACTTCCTGGGAAAGATTAACACTCAGCTATGACATTTTTCTGGCAGAAAAAGATTGGCCGCCAGAGTTTGTTAGAACACTCCCACAAGGGGAAGGTGTCATTTTGCCATCTTTATCAGTCCTAGTTCCAGATCTAGTAAAATACGCTTATGCTGCAGATTGGGCTCTAGCACAGGCACCAGTGCTGTACCAAAACCCCATAGGTTGGGATAGAGGTGCTCCTTATCACGTTATACCTATACAGTGCAGCCCACAAGTACAACCTCAATACCCAATAAAACATTATACAAAAGCCCCTGTGATGAAAATTCTCTCACAATTAGAGTACCAGGAGAAATCGAGCCCTGTGTATCACCAATGAACAACCCTTTGTTTCCTGTAGTTAAGCCAGATCATTCATTAAAAAAATGGTCTTAGATTACAGACATTTAAATAGTCACACACTCACATTTGACCTACAAAACTCACATAGCACAGCTTCTATGAACAACATTGCCTGTAAAAAATACAAAAAAACCCTAGACATTTCCAACAGATTTTCCTGCCAAAATCTAGAACCTGAAATCAGAGATTTAGGCAGATTTTCTACATTAGGCTCTCAGTCTCACTTTTTAAACCCCCACAATGGTATAAGAACAGTCCAGGTGTGTGCTCAGACCATGTGACATCAGTATTCCATGATATTAATCCTGAGGCGTTGTCCTATGTAGACGTAACTTATCTGGCAGGCGACAACCTCAACACACATGTGGCTAGGTTAGTTTGCATTGTATTGGGATTTGCCAATCAGGGTATAAATTCAATTTTAGGAAAGCAAAAATTACTTTCCTCATTGTCCTGTTTTTAGAATATGGTCTTTCAAATGAGGGGAAGAGTCTGGCACCACACGTCCCAGAGAAGTGTGCACAATTACAACCACCAAATATCATAACAAAACTGCAGTTCTTGTTAGGATTCTTTAAATTTGGCAAAACATATATACCAGATTATGCATAATGTATAAAAACACTTTATAATTTAATAGGTCCAGATTTCTCAGACAAACATTGAACTTTTCAACATACACAAACTCTCAGATCATTACAAACTGACATGCTTGAAGCAAAACATTTACACACATGTGAAAACAAAACAAATGTGGTCATCCGGATAATTCCTGGTGCCACCGGATTCACATATGTCAGATTGAATGAAGGTGACACAGTACCAATTGCATACCAATCACTCTCATATTCAAATGCAGAAATGCGTTTTGCACCAACTGAAAAAATACTGACTGCAGTTCAGGTGGTTGTCATCAAGGAGAGACCTCTGGCCCAGAGCAAGCGCAATATTGACATTTTCCCAGTCCCAGTCGTGTTGCTGTGGCTAAAGCCAGTGTTCCAAATGCAAAAGCATTACATCCATGATGGATGCAATGGGCTACCTCCTTGACTGCCGCTGTTGTTGACTATGTTTTTCATCCAAAACTACAGACCTAAAAATGTCTCCAATATGAACTTGAGTACCCCCATGCCCACGAATGTCATGCCTCTAGACCACTTTAAATACACCATCTATACTGATGGTTCAACTCAACCTGCTGTAGATACCCAACACCAGTACTTTGCAGCTTGCACAGCTGTTTACTGAGTCATAAGGGATGGTGAGTTCAACCCTCAACAAACCTACTCACAGTCCCTAGGGGGCTGCACAGCACAACTCACTGAGCTCAAAGCATTGTTCTTGACACTGGAGCACACGAATACAGAGTTCTCCACACTTATTGTGTGTGATTTGTTTTGTTGTGTTCAGTCCAGCAATGAAAATTTACAGTACTCGTGTCTTAATGGGTTCATAAATTCAAAAGGAAACACCATAAAACATTATTGTGGGGGTAAGTGGCAGAGTGTGAAGAGAAACTGCCATAGGCTCATGTAATACATACACTAGCCCACCAACTCATTGGAATACACGTTGTAGGGAATTCATTGGCTGAAAAAGCTGCCAAATCTGCAGTTGTTATGGCAACTGTTGCTGCAATAACTCGTGGTCATACGAGGGTGGATGATTAATTTTTGGCTGCTGTAAACGCTTCAACTGATGGCAAGCCCTTAACAAAAGCATACCAAACAAAAGATTCCTACCACGTGAGTGCCCAAAACATTCCCTGTTGGACCTGGAAGCCCTTTTGGCGTGTCTCCTCTGTCTTTTTGCCTTCTGATCTACTCTTTTTATGTGGCGTACTGGCCTCTGTTTTTGCTGGTTTATTGTCTCTGCGCACTTTAACACTGCTAATCAGTGCTAAAATGCAAGTGCTCTCTATATAAATGGTACTGTTGGTTGCTTTATCCATGATTGGCACATTTGATGTACTAGTAAGTCCCTAGTAGAGTGCACTGTAAATCATATGCTACAGGTAGGCCCGCAGCACTGATTATGCCACCTACATGAGTAGCCCTATAAACATGGCTCAGACTTGCCACTGCAGCATCTGTGTGTTCTGTTTTAAACTGCCAATTAGATCTGGCAAGTGTACCCACTTGCCAGGCCTAAACCTTCCCTTTTCCTACATGTAAGACACCCCTAAGGTAGCCCCTAGGTAGTTCCATGGGCAGCGTGCAGTGTATTTAGAAGGTAGGACATGTACTGGTGTGTTTTACATGTCCTAACAGTGAAATTCTGCCAAATTCATTTTTCATTTTTGCAAGGCCTATCTCTCTCGTAGGTTAACATGGGGCTGCCTTTAAATAAACCCTGAAGTTTAGTTTCCCTTTGAGAGCAGATAGGAATTTGGAGTTTGGGGTCTCTAAACTCACAATTTAAAAAGACATCTTTTAGTGATGTTGGTTTTTAGATTGTTAGTTTGAAAATGCCACTTTTAGAAAGTGGGCATTTTCTTGCTTAAACCATTCTGTGCTTCTGGCCGTTTGTGTATTCCACATCTGGGTCAGACTGACAGTTGGGCTGTTGTGAATTCCCTATAGACAGTAACACAAAGGGAGCTGGGGTGTAGCCTGCATATCCTGATGGGCCATCTGGGCTAGAGTGGAGGGAGGAGTGGTCACTTACTCCTGAAAGGGCAGTGCCTGCCTTCACACAATGCAGTCTCCGACCGCCCCTGGAGTGTGTCTGCGGCCAGGTCTGGGCATGGCAAGATCTTGTGAACAACAGAGACTTTCCTTTGAAGCATGCCTACTTCAAAGGCAGAAAGGGGTATGAGTAGTGGACCCAAAACCCCAGACTTTGAGAATCTTTCTGGAATCAAGAGGAACCTCCGCCAAGGAGAAGAGCTGGAGGAGTACTGCCCCTTTGCTGTGTTGCTCTGCTGGGTTGGCCTGCAGTTGCTGTTTCTTCCTTAAAAGAGAGCAAAGGGTGAACTTTGCTATGTATCCTGCTTGAGAAAGATTGCCAAGGACCTGGAGTAGAGCTTGCCTCCTGTTGAAAGTCTCAGGGATATCAAAGACTTCAGTTTCATCTGCCTACAGAACTGGGCACTGTGTGATTTGTGCTGTTCAGGGAGAAAAACCACTGCGACGCCGCCAACGACGCCCCAGGCCTGTACCGTGACCTGTTGACGCTGCACGGAGTCGCACTGCCCGGTTTGCACCGCAACCCTGGTCTCACGGACGCCACCATCTGACGCCACCACCAAGCTGCTGCTTGCACTGTGACCTGTGGGCCTGCACTCCAGCATCGCCTTCCTTACACCGCAGCCTGGACATCCCCGATACCGTTGCTCCTGCTGCCGCTGCCGCTACTGCCTGCACCGTGGTCTATGAACACACTTGTGAGGAACACGAAGCATCGTCCCATCCCGCACCGCAGCCCTGGTCCACCAACGCCAGTACCGTTGACTCCAGCGTCATCAACAGAAGTCCCTGCCTTCACCCTAACCTGTGGACGCTGTACGGAGCCCATCCTGCACCGCCAATTTGGGCCTACCGATGACAGTGACTCAGCAATGACAACAGTGCTACCTGCTCAATGACTTGGTGATACTGCACGTCGCACTGCCCGCTTCACACCGCAGCCCTGGTCTCACAGACGCCACTGGACGCTATCACCGAGCTGCTGCCTGCACCGTGACCTGTGGGCACCGCACGTCGCATAATCCCGCTTCGCACCGGAGCCCCAGCACCATCCACACCAGCGCTCCTGACTTCATCAGCCTGGAGTTCGATCCGCAACGTGTGTGACTTCAAGGGCCCGACGACCCCGGCACAGACTCTGGAGCCGATGTCACGATGCCAGCGACGCCGCTCTCCGGACCTCATTATGAGGATCAGGATGTTCTGCAATTCCAACTTACTGTTTGCAGGTCTTCCCGATACAATAGCTGGCCCGTGATGCAGCGGCTGGCCTTATCTGTTGGTTTTGTTGATCACGACGCCGTGATAGCCCCACGTCCAGCTATTGACTTTAAAGAACTGTATTTTTAAGTTAATTCTTGCAAAATTCATATCTTTATTACTGTATGTTGGATTTTTCTCATTATGGTCTTGTTTTACACAGACACATATTGACAATTTTTCTGAAACTGGTGTGGTGTCCTTTTGTAGTGTGTTCACTGTATTACAGTTTGTTATGTGCAAATGCATTACACATTGCTTCTGAGGTAAGCCTGACAGCTCATGCCAAGCTACCAAGGGGGTGAGCAGGGGTTATCTGAGCGGGTATCTCCCTTATTCTGACTAAAGAGAGGGTCTCTATTTGGACAGGGTGTAAACCGACTGCCAACTAAAGACCCCATTTCTAACATCTAAACCATTCCTTTTGTAACAATACCAGGGGTGGGTCATTGTGTGATCCGAAGCAAACATCGTAAGCTATAACTGATCAAAGCAGCTCATGAGGGTGTTGCTTCTGCCCATGATGGTGTGGTGGCTACTGTAGGAAGTTGGCTCTTTATATACTATCTCAAAGTGAGAGATAGTGTGCACAGAGATCAAGGGTTCCCCTTAGAGGTAAGATAGTGGCAAAATTTGATAATTCTAAATGCTCTATTTTGTGGTAGTGTGGTCGAGCAGTAGGCTTATCAGAGGGTAGTGTTAAGCATTTGTTGTACACACACAGGCAATAAATAAGGAACACACACTCAAAGACTTACTCCAGGCCAATAGTTTTTATATAGAAAAATATATTTTCTTAATTTATTTATAGAACCACAAGTTCAAGATTTGAAGTAAATACATAAAATGTAAGGTACTTCACACAGGTAAGTTAGGAACTTTGAATTAGACCAATAGCATACATAGTTTTAGTAAAAATGGCAATATGATATTTTAAAAGTGGACACACTGCAAAAATCAACATTTCCTGGGAGAGGTAAGTAATGGTTAGTTTTTCAGGTAAGTAAGGCACTTACAAGTCTAAGTTCCTGGGCATAG
This sequence comes from Pleurodeles waltl, assembly GCF_031143425.1. Lineage (NCBI taxonomy): Eukaryota > Metazoa > Chordata > Amphibia > Caudata > Salamandridae > Pleurodeles > Pleurodeles waltl. Next base: position 915,957,518 of record NC_090442.1, on the reverse strand, counting down.
GCAGCCCACCGCTGGGGTTTCAAGGCAACCCCAAAGTTACCACACCAGCAGCTCAGGGCCGGTCAGGTGCAGAGGTCAAAGAGGTGCCCAAAACACATAGGTGCCTATGAAGAATAGGGGTGCTCCGGTTCCAGTCTGCCAGCAGGTAAGTACCCGCGTCCTCGGAGGGCAGACCAAGGGTTTTTTTTAGAGCACTATGGGGGGACACAAGTAGGCACACAAAACACACCCTGAGCGGCACAGGGGCGGCCTGGTGCAGTGTGCAAAGCAGGCGTCGGGTCACTCTAGCAGTGCAGGCAGGGCACAGGGGGGATTCTCGGGCCAGCCACCAACTGGGCTAGGCAGAGGGTCGCCTGAGGGTCACTCCTGGACTGAGGTTCGGTTCCTTCTGGTCCTGGGGGCTGCTGGTGCAGTGCTTGGTCCAGGTGTCAGGTTCCTTGTTACAGGCAGTTGCGGTCAGGGGGAGCCTCTGGATTCTCTCTGCATGCGTCACTGTGGGGGTCCAGTGGGTTCATCTCGGGCTACTAACAAGGTCGCAGTCGCCTGGGAGTCCTCCCTGTGGTGTTGGTTCTCTGGAGCTCGAGCCGGGGCGTCGGATGCAGAGGGTGAAGTCTCACGCTGCCGGCGGGAAGAGTAAAGTCTTTAGAACTTGCAAGAAAGTTGCAAAAGTTGTTTCTGTTGTTGAGCAGAGCCGTTACTCATGCGAGTTTCTTGGTCCTTTGGTTCAGGGCAGTCCTCTGAGGCTTCAAAGGTCGCTGGTCTCTGTAGGATGCGTCGCTGTTGCAGTTTTCTTCGAGTCAGAAGACAGGCCGGTAGGGCTGGGGCCAAAGCAGTTGTCGTCTCCGTCGTCTCTGCAGGACTTTCAGGTCAGCAGTCCTTCTTCTTGGTTCTTCTTGGTTCAGGTTGCAGGAGTCTGATTTCCTGGGTTCTGGGGTGCCCCTAAATACTAAATACAAAATGTAGGGGTGTATTTAGGTCTGGGAGGCAGTAGCCAATGGCTACTGTCCTGGAGGGTGGCTGGGCACATCCCTAATCCTATTGGGGGAAGCCTCCAATCTCAAGATGGAGGATTTCTAAAGGCAGGGGTCACCTCAGCTCAGGACACCTTTGGGGATGTCCTGACTGGTGGGTGACTCCTCCTTGTTTTTCTAATTATCTCCTTCAGCTTTGCCGCCAAAAGTGGGGGCAGTGGCCGGAGGGGTGGGAATCTCCACTAGCTGGGATGGCCTGGGGCGCTGTAACAAAAGGGGTGAGCCTTTGAGGCTCACCGCCAGGTATTACAGTTCCTGCAGAGGGAGGTGAGAAGCACCTCCACCCAGTACAGGCTTTGTTACTGGCCACAGAGTGACAAAGGCACTCTCCCCATGTGGCCAGCAACTCGTCTGGTTGTGGCAGGCTGGCAGAAACTGGTCAGCCTAACACTAAAAGTCGGACTGGTATTCAGGGGGCATCTCTAAGATGCCCTCTGGGTGCATTTTACAATAAATTCCACACTGGCATCAGTGTGCATTTATTGTGCTGAGAAGTTTGATACCAAACTTCCCAGATTTCAGTATAGCCATTATGGCACTGTGGAGTTCATGTTTGACAAACTCCCAGACAATATACTCCTTATGGCTACCCTGCACTTACAATATCTAAGGTTTTGCTTAGACACTGTAGGGGTATAGTGCTCATGCACATATGCCCTCACCTGTGGTATAGTGCACCCTGCCTTAGGGCTGTAAGGCCTGCTAGAGGGGTGACTTACCTATGCCACAGGCAGTGTGAGGTTGGCATGGCACTCTGAGGGGAAGCTGTGAGGCAGTGTGCATGTGCCGAGTGAGGGTTCCCCAGGGTGCCATAAGACATGCTGCAGCCCTTAGAGACCTTCCCTGGCATCAGGGCCCTTGGTACCAGGGGTACCATTTACAAAGGACTTATCGGAGTGCCATGGCTGTGCCAATTGTGGAAGCAAAGGTACAATTTAGGGAAAGAACACTGGTGCTGGGGCCTGGTTAGCAGGGTCCCAGCACACTTTCAATCATAACTGTCATCAGAAAAAGGCAAAAGGTCAGGGGGTAACCATGCCAAGGAGGCATTACCTTACACCCACCCCAAACGAAAGAGGATGAGACTAACCTTTCCCAAGAGAGTCTTCATTGTATAAGTGGAAGAACCTGGAAAGGCCTTCAGCATTGGCATGGGCAGTCCCAGGTCTGTGTTCCACTACAGCCTCCATTCCCTGTAGGGATATGGACCACTTCAACAGTTTAGGGTTTTCTCCTTTCATTTGCATTAGCCATCTGAGAGGTCTGTGGTCAGTTTGAACTATGAAGTGAGTACCAAAAAGGTATGGTCTCAACTTCTTCAGGGACCAGACCACAGCAAAGGCCTCCCTCTCAATGGCACTCCAACGCTGCTCCCTGGGGAGTAACCTCCTGCTAATAAAAGCAACAGGCTGGTCAAGGCCATCATCATTTGTTTGGGACAGGACTGCTCCTATCCCATGCTCAGAGGCATCTGTCTGCACAATGAACTGCTTAGAGAAATCCGGAGCTTTAAAAACTGGTGCTGTACACATAGCTTGCTTCAGGGTGTAAAAGGCCTTTTGACTGTCCATGTTCCAGTTCACTTTCTTGGGCATTTTCTTGGAGGTCAGTTCCGTGAGGGGTGTCACTATTGATCCATATCCCTTCAAAAACCTCCTATAGTACCCAATCAAGCCAAGGAATGCCCTGACGTGAGTCTGGGTTTTTGGAGCTACCCAGTCCAGAATAGTCTGGATCTTGGGTTGGAGTGGCTGAACTTGGCCTCCACCTACAAGGTGACCCAAGTAAACCACAGTACCCTGTCCTATCTGACATTTAGATGCCTTGATAAAGAGGCCTGCTGTTTGCAGGCCCTGCAAAACCTTATTCAGGTATACCAGGTGATCCTGCCAGTTGGAGCTAAAGACAGCAATATCATCAAGATAAGCTGCACTAAAGGACTCCAAACCAGCAAGGACTTGATTCACGAACCTTTGGAAGGTGGCAGGGACATTCTTTAAGCCAAAGGGCATCATAATAAACTGGTAGTGCCCACCTTTGGAAGGTGGCAAGGGCATTCTTTAAGCCAAAGGGCATCATAATAAACTGGTAGTGCCCATCAGGTGTAGAGAATGCTGTTTTCTCTTTTGCTTCAGGTGCCATTCTTATTCGCCAGTACCCTGCTGTTAAGTCAAAGGTACTTAAGTATTTGGCAGCACCTACTTTGTCTATAAGCTCATCTGCCCTTGGAATGGGATGAGCATCTGTCTTGGTGACAGAGTTGAGCCCTCTGTAGTCCACACAAAACCTCATCTCTCTCTTGACATCTTTTGTGTGAGGTTTGGGGACCTAGACCACTGGGCTAGCCCAGGGACTGCCAGAGTGCTAAATCACTCCCAACTCCAGCATCTTGTGGACTTCCACTTTGATGCTTTCCTTAACTTGGTAAGAATGTCTAAATATTTTGATTTTTGACAGGCATACTGTCTCCTGTGTCCACATCATGGGTACACAAGTGTGTCTGACCAGGGGTAAAAGAAAAGAGCTCAGCAAACTGCTGTAGGACTTGCCTGCAGTCAGCCTGCTGTTGACCAGAGAGGGTGTCTGAACAGATCACTCCATCTACTGAGCCATCTTTAGGGTCAGTGGAGAGGAGATCAGGAAGAGGCTCACTTTCAGCTTCCTGATCCTCATCTGTAACCATTAACATGTTTATATCTGCCCTATCATGAAAGAGTTTGAGGCGGTTCATATGGATCACCCTCTTGGGGGTCCCGCTAGTGGCTAGGTCCACCAGGTAGGTGACCTGACTCTTTTTCTCAAGAACTGGGTAAGGGCCACTCCATATGTCCTGAAGTGCCGTTGGAGACACAGGCTCCAGAACCCAGACTTTCTGCCCTGGCTGAAACTCAACCATAGCAGCCTTTTGGTCATACCACATCTTCTGGAGCTGTTGTCTGGCCTCAAGGTTTTTGCTTGCCTTTTCCATGTACTCTGCTATCCCTGAACGTAGGCCTAGTACATAGTCCACAACATCTTGTTTAGGCTCATGAAGAGGTCTCTCCCAGCCTTCCTTTACAAGTGCTAGTGGTCCCCTAACAGGATGGCCAAACAGAAGTTCAAAGGGGGAAACCCTACTCCATTCTGAGGCACCTCTCTGTAGGCGAAAAGCAGGCATGGTAAGAGGACATCCCATCTCCTTTTGAGTTTTTCAGGGAGCCCCATGATCTTGCCCTTCAATGTCTTGTTGAATCTCTCAACAAGGCCATTGGTTTGTGGATGGTATGGTGTGGTGAATTTGTAAGTCACCCCACACTCATTCCACATATGTTTCAGGTAAGCTGACATGAAGTTGGTACCTCTGCCAGAAACCACCTCCTTAGGAAATCCCACTGTGGTAAAAATACCTATGAGTGCTTTGGCTACTGCAGGGGGAGTAGTGGACCTAAGGGGAATTGCTTTAGGGTACCTAGTAGCATGATCCACTACTACTAGGATATACTGGTTCCCTGATGCTGTGGGAGGTTCCAGTGGACCCACTATGGGCCTCATTCTCACCCTGGCGGTAATTACCGCCAGGGCGGAGGTCGGCGGTAGCACCGCCAACAGGCTGGCGGTGCTCCGCCGGGCATTCTGACCGCGGCGGTACAGCCGCGGCCAGAAGCGGAAAGCCGGCGGGCTACCGCCGACTTTCCGCTGCCCGTCTGAATCCTCCATGGCGGCGGAGCGCGCTCCGCCGCCATGGGGATTCAGACACCCCCTACCGCCATCCTGTTCATGGCGGCTCTCCCTCGTGCCAATGGCATGGGCACGGCAGGGGCCCCCGTAAGAGGGCCCCAAAAAGTATTTCAGTGTCTGCCCAGCAGACACTGAAATACGCGACGGGTGCAACTGCACCCGTCGCACCTTCCCACTCCGCCGGCTCAATTCTGAGCCGGCATCCTAGTGGAAAGGTTGATTTGCCCTGGGCTGGCGGGCGGCCTTTTGGCGGCCGCCCGCCAGCCCAGGGCAAATGTCAGAATCACCGCCGCGGTCTTTCGACCGCGGTGCGGTGTTCCGACGGCGGTACCTTGGCGGACGGCGGAGACCGCCTATGTCTACTCCCAATCTCTCAAAGGGGACCCCACCACTGGAAGTGGAATGAGGGGGGCCTTTGGATGGCCACTCGTCTTACCACTGGCTTGACAGGTGGCACAGGAGGCACAAAACTCCTTGACTTTTTGGGACATGTTGGGCCAATAGAAATGGTTGACTAACCTCTCCCATGTCTTGGTTTGTCCCAAATGTCCAGCAAGGGGAATGTCATGGGATAAGGTGAGAATGAACTCCCTAAACTCCTGAGGCACTACCACTCTCCTAGTGGCCCCAGGTTTGGTATCGCTTGCCTCAGTGTAAAGGAGTCCATCTTCCCAATAGACCCTGTGAGTTCCACTGAAATTTCCTTTTTCTTGCTTAGCTGCTTGCTGTTTTAGGCCTTCAAGAGAGGGACAAGTAGCTTGCCCCTTCCACAGCTGGTCCCTTGAGGGTCCCCCTGGGCCCCAAGGCTCAACCTCGTAAGGTCCCAGCTCCATGGGCTCAGTTCCCTCAGGGAATAGAACTTCTTCCTGGAAAGAGAGGTTCTGCTTCTTTTGCTGTGTTGAAGCTGGTTCCCAAGTCTTCTTTCCTTTTCTCTTGGAAGGTTGGGCCATTATTCCAGACTCCAACACTTCTTTTTCACCCTGAGCCCTGCACTGTGCCCTTGTCTTGACACACACCAGTTCAGGAATACCCAGCATGACTGCATGGGTTTTGAGGTCTACCTCAGCCCATGCTGAGGACTCCAGATCATTTCCAAGCAAACACTCTACTGGGATTGCAAAAGAGACTACCACCTGTTTCAGGCAAGTGACCCCTCCCCATTCTAAAGTTACCATTGGACTTTAGTCTGATTGTCAGCGTTTGTGACTGGATATGTCTGTCCAGCCAGGTATTGTCATGGGGAAACCAGTTTGTCTGTCACCATTGTGACACTGGCACCTGTATCCCTCAGGGCTTCTACTCTAGTCCCATTGATTAAGAGCTGCTGCCTGTATTTTTGCATGTTCGGTGGCCAGGCATCAAGTGTGGCTGGACCCACCCTTCTGAGCAGGTTTTTGGGGCCCTATAGAAGAGACTTTACTTTTTCCCTTGGATGTCTCAACACTCCTCCCCTGGGGAGGCTTTATGACCCCTTTCTTTTGGTCACCCCCTGTGAAAGTCTTGGTCACCCTAGTCTTGACCCAACGGTCTGCCTTCTTTCCCAATTCTTGGGGGGAAGTTGGACCTAGGTCTACCAGATGCTGATGCAGTTTGTCATTGAAATAATTACTTAATAGATGTTCTTTAATAAACAAGTTATACAGCCCATCATAATCATTTACACCACTGTGTATGGTAGTTTACTTATTATGTGTGGGGGTAGTTGTGGGCGTCATGGTGGGTAGGGTGTTTGGATACTTTTTTAGGTTAAGAGAGGTGGTTGTATGACACAACCACGCATGCCGTTTCCACTTATGCCTTTGCTAAGCCTGCTTTTACAGCAAAATTCGCTATTAAGGCATGCATGGAAAGACATGGTTGGAACCACGTAGGTCCGGCATGTGTGGTTGTGTCATACAACCCACAAAACCACTCACCCAGCAGCTGAAACATAGCACTAAACACACACATGCAAAGTGAATGAAAAGTGAGTAACAGGCGTAATCGGAGAACCCACACAGCAATGGCATCCAAACGGAGGTGAGTGACAGAGCAACCAGGGGCATTATACTATGCTGCTTGCAGGTCTACACACCACACACACATTTTACAACATCTGCTGTGTGCAGCTTGTTTCCCGTTGCTTATGGTGCCCTTTCAAGAATGTAATGGAAGCATGTCTTGTTCTGCAACAAGTATTTTCTATGGACATGAATCTAATGGTGTTCCTGATGAGGGTTCATTCCCAGAGTTGTCCTGCAAGATTGTGGTTGCTCTGTGATGCCGTCTATGAGTCATCCTTCATGGACCAGGTAGCTTTGGCTCCCAGTGCCCTAGCATCAGGCACAGCATGAAATGGTGCTCACCTCGGCTATGGCTGAGGCTACGGATTATGTGTGCTCCTTTGACCTTCTGGATGAGGTTCTGGTGGTTATATCCTCTGCCACAGTGGTTTCTCTCTTGAATTCCATCTCCATTGATGTGTTTGATGACCTCATGCAGGATTCCAATGCAATGGCTCTTTTTTTACCAAAACAAACTATTTTTTTATTTGGCAATGTCCTTTTGAATTGCTCTGCTTGTTGACTTGGACATTTTTAATTGTTTCTTTTGTATTTTTATATGGTTTTCTATTTTTTAGGGGATACTAGAATCTGCACTCCAAAACTGGCACGGGAAGGGTGTTATGAGGACCCTTTAGTACCCAGGTTGGGATCCCTTATCTTAGCTTAGTTTCATGGTTTGTGCCTTTTACATTCATACGTGTTTTTGGTATTGTTTTTAGTATTCTCTTTCAGGAATTGTTTTATATATTTTAACAGCTGCTTCTTCTATGAAGGCAGGTTTCACGCTGCACTTTTAATCAGCTGTTGCACAACATGTAATCAGTTACTTTGTCCAAGGTTACCATGTACGGTACATAATATGCTAACTTGTATTGCCAGCCTAGGAGCCAGTTTTTATCTCTGAGACACCATAATACATCAGAACTGTTCCCTGAACAATGCATGGGTCATTACATTACATAGGCCCAAGGAGGGTTGAAGGCATTCCGGTCATGACTGTTCTGGGATGCATACCACACGACAGACCCTGCTATTCTATTCAGGTGTGGGGCTGGGGCTAACACCTTAGTTCGGGCCGGAGAGAGGGTTACAACCACTATGCTCTCTGATCTAGACATAGGGTTTTGGTAGGAATCTCTAGACTCTCTATGATAACACAAAATGGTGGGACTGTTTATCTTCTTCACTTTGGCTGTAATGTTGTTTATCGCGCTCTGTTTCATCTGCCTTATTATTGCAGAAAATGCTTTTTACACTAGAATGCAATTGTTTCAATAAAATTCATTGAAATCCAGTTTGCATTTTGTGCCTTGGCTTGCATGAGTAACCAAGTGAAGGGGATATGATCTATTTCCATGACTTTCTTGAGGAGTAGAGTGTCAGGTTCAGGTTGTCACAAATCACTTTTCACCCCAACAGGTTTGGAGGTTTGTGTGAGGTACTGTGAGATAGCCAGAAGTTGTGATGCCGCGCTTACCCGCGGCGTCCCTGATCACTACCGCGGTCGAATAGCGCCTCCGATTATCGAAGCGCCATCCTCCGTGTTTTCGTCCTGCTTTTGCGATGCGTGGCAGGAAGCATTTTTTATGTCCCCGGTCGCGTCGTTCTTACCTGTCCTTGTAATATTTTTCTTTCCTGTCGGTGGTAGACTCCCTCCTTTGTTCTTTTTCTTCTTTTCTTCTCTCTTCTCTGTGCTCTTGTCTTTTTCTTCTTTTTGGTCTCCATGCTTTCTTCTTGCAGGGATCCATGTTGTCTTGATCTGTTCCTTTTTCCCAGCATGCCTTTTTCTCTTATACTTTTTTCCCCATTCTTTTCTATGGGCCTTTTCCCAATCCAAGATGGTGTTGTTTCCTTTTCCGGTGTTGTCACTTCCTGTCTTCCTGTATATAATCCACTTAGTCCTGATCTGCTTTGCGTTGCAAACACTTCCTCTTGGTGGTGATCTTAGTTCCTGTTCGTCGTTTGTTTTACAGTTCCTGCTCCCCTGATTGCGAATTTTTCCTGCAGTCCTTCCTGCTTTTTCCTTTGTTTCAGGAGTTCCTGTTTTAGAGGTTTTTCCCATTTTTGGGGTTCTCATCCTCTGGGACTCCTTCTGGAGGGTACGGTCTGCCTTGGCGTTTCTCTGTCAAGCAACATCGTGGCTACTAGAAAGGGTCGCCCCTATCTTGGTCTATCCAGAACCAGCAGAAGACCGGGTGCTCTTTCAAACCCTTCCATCAAAGGTGAGAAGCATCGTGCAGAGCGTGACAGATTGCAACACCCAAAGAATCCACTTTGCATGACCATAGAAGGACCACAGGGAGACATAGTGGAAAATGCACAAGCCATGCTGCAGACCGTCCAACAACAAACTCAAGAGTTACAATTACGGGCGGAAAACACTGCACTAAGACAAGTTCTGTTCTCCCAGTCAATGGATGTGCCACCCGTATCTGCTGCTACACTTCAATATACCGGGGATCCTGAGAAGATAAATGAGTTTCTGGATGCCCTAATGGTTTTCTTTGCCTTCCGTCTGTTACAATTTTCTTCCGATAAGGCTAAGGTGGGTTGTCTGATTAGTGCCTTGTCTGGCTCTGCATTAGCCTGTGCAACTCCCTTGGTTTCTGCGGAAGATCCCGTCCTGAATAATTATCCTGCTTTCTTGAAACTCTTCAAGCAGATGTTTGAAAGGCCTGGGTTGTAAGCTGCGGCAGAGGAGGCTTTATGTGATATACAGCAGGGCAACCAGGCCGTTTTGCAGTATACAGCCCGCCTTAAACAGTTGGCAGCCAAAACCACCTGGTTGGAACGCACCTTTGTAACTTTGTTCCGCCGAGGACTGCGTGAAGAAATCAAGGATGAGTTAGTACATTCTACTCCAACCCGTTCCTTGAAGGAATTAATGGACCAAGGCATGAACATTAAATATAGATTACGATAGCGTAAGATGGAAAGAAGAAGAATGCGAGTACCATATCAGCCTGGAGTGAACTGTACCATCAGTCGGCGAACTGATGAAGTCCATTCTGAAGCTTCTCCATCCTCAACCGAAAAACCCATGCAGATTGATCTAGTTCGTGGTCCGTTATCCGAGGCAGAAAAGGAGGATAGAAGATGAGAGGGTCTTTGCCTTTACTTTGGCAAGGCTGGCCATCAGATTCGATGTTGCCCTGTTCATCCTTCCAGACCTTTGGGAAACGCCAACTCCTGTCCCCTGTAAGGAGGAAAGAGACGGGAGGAGCTGAGTTACCATCAATATGTTCCTCCAGAGAAACTATGTCTACCTTGTTCATCCTTTCAGTCACATTACAATGTTCACAAGGTCAGGAAGAACAACTCTTTGCTCTTGTAGACTGTGAAGCTAGCAGTATCTATTTAGACAAGACCTGGGAAAGAATTCCACGTGTTCCTAAGGAAACCCCGGAGCAAGTACACACGGTATATGGTTCTCCTTTAACCTCTGGGCCTGTGGTTGCGTCTACTCCTACACTGTTTGAATTTTAGAAGGCACCAAGAACATGTTGCTTTTGATCTTTTATCCTCGCCTAATCACATGATGATTTTAGGAATATCTTGGTTAACCCGGCACAACCCCTATATCAATTGGGAAACAAGAACAATATCTTTAACATCTCAATTTTGTCAGCAAAATTGCTATTCTACCAACTCATATTGGTCTCCCAAAAGAAACTATCAGTCCTCTCAGAATTCTAATAACGCTATAAATATGATTTAAGAGGTACCAGATTGTTACCAGGAATATTTCAACATCTTTCAGAAACCTAGTCATCCCATCTTACCTCCTCATCGAATCTATGATTGTACTATTCCTCTGATTCCAAATGAGATAGTTCCATTTGGTCAAATGTACTCTCTGACAGATCAAGAAAAGAAGGTACTCAAAGAATACCTGGATGACAACTTAAAGAATGGGCTAATTACTTCTTCTTCATCTCCTGCTGGGGCTCCTCTTTTCTTCGTTCTCAAGAAGACAAAAGATCCAAGTCCATGTGTTGACTTTCATGTACTCAATTAAATAACAATCAAGGACTGTTACCCTTTACCTTTAATTCAGGATATACTGGACTCCATACAAGGAGCCAAGATATTCACTAAATTGTATTTAAGAGGTGCCTATCATCTTGTGCGTATTAAGGAAGGAGATGAATGGAAAACAGCCTTCCGTACTCCATTTGGACACTATGAATATTGTGTTATGCCTTTTGGGTTAACCAATGCACCTTCTGTTTTCCAACGATTCATGGATTCTGTATTTTCTGACTTGTTAAACCATAATGTAGTAATCTATCTTGATGACATATTGATATATTCCTGTAATCCTGAGCAACATACTTAACATGTACTACAGGTTTTGGAAAGACTAAAAAAGAACCAATTATATTGCAAACCAGAGAAGTGTAAATTCCACAAGACCGAAGTCAAGTATTTGGGGTTCAGTGTTAATCAAACAGGAATATCTATGGACCCAGACAAAGTAAGAGTCATCCTTGACTGGCCTTCTCCCTCTTCTATAAAGGAAACTCAATGTTTTCTTGGGCTTTTGAACTTCTACCATCAGTGTATTCAGGATTTTGCCCATGAACAAAGCTTCATAACCCAGACTATTAAAAGAGAAAATCTGAAGAAGGGGTTTGTCTGGACCGAAGATGCTGAGAGGGCCTTTCAAGAGCTAAAGAAGTCCTTCACTCAAGGACCTATTTTGCGCCATCCTGATACTACAAAAAATTTTATAGTAGAGACTGATGCATCTGAAGGAGCCATAGGAGCGGTCCTACTTCAAAAACAAGTTGATGGATTAGAACACCATGGGGGTGATTCTCACCCTGGCGGGCGGCGGAGGCCGCCCGCCAGAGTTCCCCCCTCCAAAATACCGCTCCGCGGTCGAAAGACCGCTGAGGGTATTTTGGCTTTTGCACTGGGCTGGCGGGCGACCGCCAAAAGGCTGCCCGCCAGCCCAGTGCAAAAGACCCTTCCCACGAGGACGCCGGCTCAGAATTGAGCCGGCGGAGTGGGAAGGTGCGATGGGTGCAGTGGCACCCGTCGCGTATTTCAGTGTCTGCAAAGCAGACACTGAAATACAAAGTGGGGCCCTCTTACGGGGGCCCCTGCAGTGCCCATGCCATTGGCCCCACGACAACCCATACCGCCAGGAGCCGGGAGAACCGCCAGGAACAGGATGGCGGTATGGGCTGTCAGAATCCCCATGGCGGTGCAGCGAGCTGCGCCGCCATGGAGGATTCTAATGGGCAGCGGAAAACCGGCGGGAGACCGCCGGTTTTCCGCATCTGACCGCGGCCAAACCGCCGCGGTCAGAATGCCCTGCGGGGCACCGCCAGCCTGTTCGCGGTGCTCCCGCCAACCCTGGCCCCGGCGGTCCATGACCGCCGGGGTCAGAATGACCCCCCATATCTTCTAACTCTCTCACATTTTGTCAGAAGCTGAACACAATTACTCAGTACTGGAATTTCTTGCTCTCAAAGTAGCATGTAAAAAATGGAGACATTTTTTGATGGGCGCTAGAGAGCCTTTAGAAGCCAGGACTGACCGCCGCAATTTACAATGTCTTCGAAGCTTCCAGTGCCGTAATAGTCGGTAAACAAGATTGGCTTTCTTTTTTAGCCAATATGATTTTGTGATAACTTATATACCTGGACCCTAGAATCTCTTGGCAGATGCATTATCCCATCGATACCCTGACATCGCAAATGCCTCCTCTTCACACATCATTGCAGTAGAATCATTGGGGTTACTCAATCTTTTCTGGATCATGTTAAATCGGAGTACCAGCTCCTTCCACTTGAAGAGTGGAATAAAATGACACCTCTTTTAAAAAAGGAAAAGGACTATTTTTATCATCAACAAAACCTTTTCTTACCTACTAAAAAGGTACAAACCGAGGCATTGCAAATGTGTCATGAGTCTCCCGTGGCTGGGCATCTAGGAATCAAGAAGACCCAGGAACTGCTTCAATGATCTTTTTGGTGTCCTTCCCTTAAGAACGAAACCGAAACCTATGTCTCAGCATGCCCTGTATGCGCCCAGAACTAAACCAACAGGTTTATTGATGCCTCTACCCGTTCCCTCAGCTCCTTGGGTTACCCTTTCCACAGATTTCATTTGTTGCCTACCGACTTCTTCAGGTAACCATGTCATCATGGTAACTGTTCATTCTTTCACCAAGATGGCGCATTTTACAGCACTAGAGTAAATACCAACGGCCCTTGAAATGAGTCGCATATTCATGCAAAACATTTTTTATCTCATTGGTCTTCCGCAAGAAGTCATTTCTGATAGAGAGCCACAGTATGTGACCCGATTTTGGACAGCCTTTTGTGCCTTTTTAAACATTGACGTATCCTTGTCCTCTGGTTTTCATCCACAAACCAATGGTCAGACTGAAAGTGTGAATCAAGAACTCCAGAAATACCTGAGATGTTACTGTAATGCCTCTCCGAGCAATTGGTAAGATTTTCTTGCCCTTGCGGAATTCTCCTATAACAATACAGTTCATAGTGCAACCGTAGCAACACCTTTTTATTGCACCTATGGATTCCATCCTGGGGCCATGTCCGCTATTCCTAGTAAGACTTCACTGGTGCCTGCAGTCACTTCTTTTGCACGGCGAATCTGCCAAATCCAAGGCCTGATCACACCACTCTTTTGGCCTCTAAACAAGCAATGAAACGAAAGGCGGATTGCCAACGTCAGAGGGAACCCTCTTATCAAGTAGGACACAAGGTGTGACTTTCCTCCAGATTTTTGACCTCTCGGTTTTCCCTAAACAAATTCAAACCTCGTTTTTATGGACCCTTTCAGATCCTGCAAGTGTTGAATCCTGTTGCTGTCCGACTAAAGCTACCTCATACCTGGAGAGTTCATCCTGTTTTTCATGTGTCCCAGTTGAAACCCTTAATTCCTGATCCATACGACCAACATTTTCAACGACCTCCTCCTCTTTCTGTGGACAGCAATCCTGAATATGAAGTACAGGAAATCTGTGAATTCTCGATATTCTCGGAACAAACTGCAGTTTTTGATCCACTGGAAGGGTTATCTCCTCAGTGTCTGCTCTTGGGAGGATACCTCCTCCGTTTATGCCTCCCGATTGGTTCGCCTTTTTTATTCCTGTCAACCTGACAAGCCCGGGGCCTCGGGGACCTACTGTGATGCCGCAGTTAACCGCAGCATCCCTGTTCACTACCGCAGTCAGACAGCACCTCCGATTATCGGCACGTCGTCCTCCACGTTTTTGTCCTGCTTTTGCGATGCATGCCAGGAAGCATTTTTTATGCCCCGGGTCGCGTCGTTCTTATCTGTTCTTGTAATATTTTTCTCTCCTGTCGGTGTTGGACTCCTTCCTTTGTTCTTTTTCTTCTGTCTTTTCTGTGCTCTTGTCTTTTTATTCTTTTTGGTCTCTATGCTGTCTTCTTGCAGGGATCCATGTTGTCTTGTTCTGTTCCTTTTTCCCAGCATGCCTTTTTCTCTTATACTGCTACTTTTTCCCATTTTTTTCAATGGGCCTTTCCCCAATCCAAGATTATCTTGTTTCCTTTTCCTGTGTTGTCACTTCCTGTCTTCCTGTATATAAGCCACTCAGTCCTGATCTGCTTTGCGTTGCAAACACTTCCTCTTGGTGGTGATCTTTGCTCCTGTTTGTCGTTTGTTTTCCAGTTCCTGCTCCTCTGATTGTGAATTTTTCCTGCATTAATTTCTGCTTTTTCCTCTGTTTCAGGAGTTCCTGTATTAGAGGTTTTTCCCATTTTGGGTTTTTTTATCCTCTGGGACTCCTTCTGGAGGGTACGATCTGCCTTGGCGTTTCTCTGTCAAGCACCATCATGGATACTAGAAAGGGTCGCCCCTATCTTGGTCTGTCCAGAACCAGCAGAAGACCGGGTGCTCTTTCAAACCCTTCCATCAGAGGTGAGAAGCATCATGCAGAGTGTGACAGAAGTTAGGCCAACAGCTACCAAGTGACATGGGTTGTATCCAGTCTGCCCCGCCCGGTGGTGCTGCCGTCCTAAACACCCAGTCTTATTATCAAAATAGGAACTGCATAACAAGATGACTCAGGAAGCGTAGAGTCTGGGAGAGTGTAAGGGAAGTGAGAGGAATAGAAAGAGCTGGGCATCAGAAGACAGACAGAAATTATGTGTAAGGAAATGGCTCCCTGTTGCAGTTACCCCCCACTTTTTGCCTGATACTGATGCTGACTTGATTGAGAAGTGTGCTGGGACCCTGCTAACCAGGCCCCAGCACCAGTGTTCTTTCACCTAAAATGTACCATTGTTTCCACAATTGGCACACCCCTGGCACACAGATAAGTCCCTTGTAAAAGGTACCAGTGGTACCAAGGGCCTTGTGACCAGGGAAGGTCCCTAAGGGCTGCAGCATATGTTGTGCCACCCTAAGGGACCCCTCAACTAACACATGCACGCTGTCATTGCAGATTGTGTGTGTTGGTGGGGAG
Source organism: Pleurodeles waltl (assembly GCF_031143425.1). Classification (NCBI taxonomy): domain Eukaryota; kingdom Metazoa; phylum Chordata; class Amphibia; order Caudata; family Salamandridae; genus Pleurodeles; species Pleurodeles waltl. Next base: position 915,942,255 of record NC_090442.1, on the reverse strand, counting down.
AAAAAGGCAAAGTCGACATGGCATCCCCCTCAGGATGCCATGCACACAAAATGCTGCCTGTGGCATAGGTAAGTCACCCCTCTAGCAGGCCTTACAGCCCTAAGGCAGGGTGCACTATACCACAGGTGAGGGCATAGCTGCATGAGCGATATGCCCCTACAGTGTCTAAGTCTATTCTTAGACATTGTAAGTATAGTTGTGGCCATATTAAGTATATGGTCTGGGAGGTTGTCAAAAACAAACTCCACAGCTCCATAATGGCTACACTGAATACTGGGAAGTTTGGTATCAAACTTCTCAGAATAATAAACCCACACTGATGCCAGTGATGGATTTATTAAAAAATGCACACAGAGGGCATCTTAGAGATGCCCCCTGGATTTTACCCAATTGTTCAGTGCAGGACTGACTGGTCTGTGCCAGCCTGCTGCTGAGAGACGAGTTTCTGATCCCATGTGGCGAGGGCCTTTGTGCTCTCTGAGGACAGAAACAAAAGCCTGCTCTGGGTGGAGGTGCTTCACACCTCCCCCCTGCAGGAACTGTAACACCTAGCAGTGAGCCTCAAAGGCTCAGGCTTCGTGTTACAATACCCCAGGGCACTCCAGCTAGTGGAGATGCCCGCCCCCTGGACAAAGCCCCCACTTTTGGCGGCAAGTCCAGGGGAGATAATGAGAAAAACAAGGAGGAGTCACCCACCAGTCAGGACAGCCCCTAAGGTGTCCTGAGCTGAGGTGACCCCTGTCTTTAGAAATCCTCCATCTTGATTTTGGAGGATTCCCCCAATAGGAATAGGGATGTGCCCCCTCCCCTCAGGAAGGAGGCACAAAGAGGGTGTAGCCACCCTCAAGGACAGTAGCCATTGGCTACTTCCCTCCCAGACCTAAACACACCCCTAAATTCAGTATTTAGGGGCTCCCCAGAACCTAGGAAACTAGATTCCTGCAACCTGAAGACGAAGAAGGACTGCTGACTTGAAGCCCTGCAGAGAAGACGGAGACACCAACTGCTTTGGCCCCAGCCCTACCGGCCTGTCTCCCCACTTCAAGAAAAACTGCAACAGCGACTCGTCCCCCAGGGTCCAGCGACTTCTGAATCCTCAGAGGACTACCCTGCATCTAAAAGGACCAAGAAACTCCAGAGGACAGCGTCCCTGTTCCACAAAGACTGCAACTTTGCAACAAAGAAGAAACTTTTAAAGACCACACGTTTCCCGCCGGAAGCGTGAGACTTTCCACTCTGCACCTGACGCCCCCGGCTCGACCTGCGGAAAACCAACACTACAAGGAGGACTCCCCGGCGGCTGCGAGCCCGTGAGTAGCCAGAGTTGACCCCCCTGATCCCCCACAGCGACGCCTGCAAAGGGAATCCAGAGGCTCCCCCTGACCGCGACTGCCTGCTTCAAAGAACCAGACGCCTGGGAAACCCACTGCACCCGCAGCCCCCCAGGACCTGAAGGATCCGAACACCAGTGCAGGAGCGACCCCCAGGCGGCCCTCTTCCTAGCCCAGGTGGAAGCTACCCCGAGGAGCCCCCCCCTTGCCTGCCTGCATCGCTGAAGAGACCCCTGGGTCTCCCATTGAATCCTATTGCAAACACGACACCTGTTTGCACTCTGCATCCGGCTGCCCCTGTGCCTCTGAGGGTGCACTTTCTATGCCTGCTTGTGTCCCCCCCCCAGTGCCCTACAAAACCCCCCTGGTCTGCCCTCCGAAGTCGCGGGTACTTACCTGCTGGGAGACTGGAACCGGGGCACCCCTATTTCCATTGAAGCCTGTGTGTTTTGGGCACCACTTTGACCTCTGCTCCTGACTGGCCCTGAGCTGCTGGTGTGGTAGCTTTGGGGTTGCCTTGAACCCCCAATGGTGGGCTACCTTGGACCCAACTTTGAAACCTGTAAGTGCTTTACTTACCTGTGAACCTAACAAATACTTACCTTCCCAGGAACTGTTGATTTTTGCACTGTGTCCATTTTTAAAATAGCTTATTGCCATTTTTACCAAAACTGTACATGCTATTGTGATGATTCAAAGTTCCTAAGATGCCTGAGTGAAATACCTTTCATTTAAAGTATTGTTTGTAAATCTTGAACCTGTGGTTCTTAAAATAAAATAAGAAAATATATTTTTCTATATAAAAACCTATTGGCCTGGAATTGTCTCTGAGTGTGTGTTCCTCATTTATTGCCTGTGTGTGTACAACAAATGCTTAACACTACCCTCTGATAAGCCTACTGCTCGACCACACTACCACAAAATAGAGCATTAGAATCATCTCTTTTTGCCACTATCTTACCTCTAAGGGGAACCCTTGGACTCTGTGCACACTATTTCTTACTTTGAAATAGTATATACAGAGCCAACTTCCTACATTATGTGTGAATAAAAAGTGTGGGGATTGATAGGACTCTATGTGAGACAAAGGGTGGAGGAGGGATGGGAAGAGAATGGGTAAACCTCATGCTTTTAAGAAAAGTAAGCAGGATGAATTATAAAAATAAGTTCAAAACAGTAGCTGAAGGAAGAGATGGCAGTGTGAGACACAGAAGAGAGCAGATGAATATTTTTGGAGAGGAGAACACGAGGTGAATGCCTAGGCTGAAATCAGGGTGTCATATTACCAGTACAAGCAGCAGAGGTCATAACATTGCTAGAAAGTGTGATATAGAAAATCGTACCTTGAACTAGGATGGCAAAAATGCTTGTGCTGGGCCTGGGTCGTGCAGTGGGAGATAGAAGCAGAGGAGAGGAGGAAGTAAGAGAGGTGATATGTGACTGAGGTGGTGAGAGTCAAAAAAGGCATATGAATGTGACAGAACATATTTATAGTAGATTATGTGGGCTAGAAGACAGCAAGAGCATGGTTAGAAGACAGTGAGAGAGAACAAGGTGTGAATAAAGAGTGTGAGCGAGTAGAGAGTAAGAGAAAACAGTGAAAATACACATGAATGTGAAACAAGAGTGTCACCCCGAACACCATATTGGAGAGGGAAGGGAAAATAAAGACTTACCTTAAGTCCAATTTGGCTCTCCGGCGGCTGCTGCAACTGTAACTGAAACAAAAGAAAGACTGTTAATCTTACGGGAAATGAAGAGGAACAAGAACAAAAGAAGGATTGGAGAAACTACAAAAGATGACAGAGAAGACAGACTAAAGAAAAACAGAGCGTGAGGAGGCTGACGGAAAAAGAGACAGAGAAGACATTCAAATGCCTTTAAGTAATTATTCAGCACAGGTGTAGCTCCAGAGGACAAAAGTCCCAGTACCCGAGACACTGATAATCGAAGCGTTGCAGAGTGTGGAATATCCCACCAGTTTCACTCTTTTACCTGCCATGCTCCGTTTGGAAGAGAAAGGGGAGGAAGGCTAGGGAGTCGGGAGAACATTACAGAGAAAACTAAGTAGGTAGTATTTTAAAGCCTTGCAAATGTGAGTATTAAAAGAGCCCATAAAGAAGCTTAGAAATAGTATTTAAAAAAAAAAAAACGTTTTATTGACTTTTCTTCGTCAAATACATCAGGGCTTTGCAGCCTTCCACTGGTATAGTAAGCAACAATATATATAGCAGCACAGGCAATCAACTTCAGTACATAGCTTATCTTAAAGACACACAGTAATACAAGCAGCACCTGCAGGGCCAAGGTCTTCTCCCATCCTCCCACTGAGTAGGAAGTACCCCTCGTCTCAGACACCATCCAGGGGAGGCCTACCAAAGGCATTAGTCATCCAAGGTCTATCTGGAATTGGCTCCAGGAGAATCCCCTGCGCCTCCGCCCATCCATTCCATATTTTTTTATACTTTTTGGGACATCCCCTCATTACATATATGGGCCCTTCCAGCCCCATGCAAAAATCCATACCTCGACCGAGGGAGCCTGTACATACTTACAGGCCTTTGTGATGTCCCTTTTGGCAAGTGCCAGGCCCAAAACACAAAAGCGTTTTTTGATATCTTGTACCCTCTAGTCCCTTGTGGATATGTAAAAGGATCACTTTGAGGTCCCTTGGAATACCCCTTCCCAAAACCTTCCCCAGCCTCCCCAGAACTCCCTCCCAGAAACCGGAGAGAACAGGGCAGTACCAAAACGTATGCGTCAGATTTCCTTCCATTCATCATCATCCAGGGCTCCCAAGTCTGCCTCCTAGGCCCTACGCACCTTCTCCAAAGGGTCAAGCACATTCCGGAGGTGCATTTTATATGTCAGTGATAGCTTATGTTCTGTCATGTTTGTCAACAGTAGCTTGGCCTCCAGAGGTGAAAACTCTGGTATCTCTGCAAGTGCAAGCGTGGGTGTCAATGCGTGGCGAAGCTGTAGGTACCTAAAGAACTGTGTGCAGTGAAGTGCAAATTCTGTTTGTAAGTCCTGGAAGGATTTCAGTATTCCGTTCTTAAGTACGCCCCTTAAGTTTGAGATCCCCACGAGATCCCAAGCATCAAAACCCGTACGGAGGTAAGTCCCTTGCCATATTAATGTTTCTAAGGTCAGTCTGTTTTTCCATCCTATAGCCTTTTTGCCTCCTCCCACGTTGCCAGCACAACCTTGGTCGCTGGCAGCAGTTCCTCCCTGGAGAATCCCCCATAAAGCATGTGCAAAATCCCTTTTCGGTCCTATAATCGATCCCTCAATAGCATATGCCGGGTCAGTACACCCCCCCAAACCACCAATCATTGATGATAAGAAGGTGAGCCGCCCAATAATACAATCTAATATCTGGTGTGGCCATACCTCCCTCAAACACCAATCTACAACAGTTATTCATAGAGATGCTTGGAACGTCGCTTCCCCAGAGCAGCACACGCATCTGGGTGTTCTCCCTCTGGAAGAAGGATTTAGCAGCAAGAAATGGGTAATTCTGTAAGTGATACAAAAGACGCAGTAGTGAAACCATTTTGAATATGGCCGAGCGCCCCAGTACGGACAACGGGAGAGCCCTCCAGAACGATGCATCCTTGAACAGCCTCTCTGATTAGGGAGCCAAATTTCTCTCAAAGGAGCATTTGCGCTTCCTGTAACATACACCCTCTAGATACTTAAATCCTTCAGGTTGAATTGATAGGCCCGATGCCCAAGGCATATCTGGCAGGCACAGATTTATCGGGTAAATCACTGATTTTCGCTGGTTAATACAGAGTCCTGAGTATTCACCAAAGATCTCCAGGATTTGCAATGCCCTTGGTCCAGACCTCTCGGAGTCTCCTAAATATAGAAGCACGTCATGGGCATAAAGCAATATTCTGTTGCTCAAAGTGTCCTCCCACTGGAATTCCCTATATAGTAGGTCCTCTCGCACCCAAGTGGCCAGCGGCTCTATTACGACTGCAAACATCAGAGGAGACAGGGGGCACCCCTGATGTTTGCCCCTTTCCACCGAGAACCAGTCTGAGATCTGACCCCCAGGTGCACTCCGGCATCATAGATCGATATACAGGAGTCTTACATAGTTAATGAACCAGGGGCCGCAGCCCATCTTCTTCGGAAGGGCGAACACGAACGCCCAGTCAACCGAATCAAAGGCCTTCTGAAAAATCAATAGATAATAGGGCCTTATGCTCATCCACCAATGCACTCAGGGGAATAGCATTATGCACATGCCTCAAGTTGTGTCTTGTAGCCCATGTTGGCATAAACCTGGACTAGTCTGGGTGGACCAGATGGCCAATAATTTTCCCCAGATGATCTGTGTTCAACAATAAAATAGGTTGAAAGTCCTCACAGCAATGGCCAGCAGTGCTCGGTTTGGGTAATACTACAATATCTGCCGTCCGGAGGTCCGAAGACAGCGTGCCCTTTAATAAGGCCTCTTGGAACACTTCCAGCATAGGCCAACCTGCATGCTGCCATACCAGTCGTGGGAAACCATTTGGCCCAGGTGCCTTCCCAGGTTTTAGCTGTCCTCTCACTTCTTCCACCGAAATGTCCAACTCTAAGGAGGCTATATCTGCTGCTGAGAGGCTTGGGACTGGAAGATCTTGTATAAACTGGAGGAGGACTGGACGTGGATCGTTTGGGTCTCCCTGATACAGATGCTGATAATAGATGACAAAAGCCTGAGCCATCAGCCCATGACCCATCGCCCTTAACAAATCCCCCATCTGTAAGTATAGGATGACGGCCGGCGCCGTCCTGGGAGTGCATAGCCAATGCAAGGTTTTACTGGCCTTGTCTTCCCATTGGTAGATTCTGCTACGAGTTCGCTTTCCAGGCTGCCCATGCCTCTTGTGTAAGTTCCTGCCACAACAGAGTCTGCGTATATATTAAGGCCCTCATTATGAACACGGCGGTCTGTTCCGCGGCGGTGGCGGTAAAAACCGCCAACAGAGGAGCGGGCCGGACCGCCAAATAATGAACCAAACAGGACAGGCATCCCGAAAACCACCCACCGCCAGCAGAGGAGTGCCGATAAGTACCGCAATCTACGAAACAAGGGAGGAAAGGGTACAGTCACATACCCACCTACTCCACCTACCGTGCAACACCCCCCCAACCCTTCACAGCAGTGCGTCATAATCCCCACAGCAAGAGGTATATACCCGACACAAGGCTAATCCAACTTGACTATAGTACATACAAATGCCCCACACCCATAAACAATGAAACGAAAGACCAGGGTTCAACAGTGTGCTGCAAAAACACAGGCCACACAGAAATCTTTAAAGAAAGCTCACAGAGCCAAATAGTCCAGACAGGGCCAATGGCCAGTCCGTATGGTTACAATTGCCATGGGCCACAATGGACCCAACGTGACTCCCACAAGCGCACGGTACTCCACCTAATGGGGCAACAAAGGGGCATTGAGGCACCTCACGGAATGGGGGCAGGAGGTGGTGGGGGTGGGGATTTGCGACAGGGGTGGGCCTTGGACTTTCGTTTGGAAGGTGGAGGGGGGTGGGCTTGTCCTTTGAAGGGGGGGTGTTTAGAGTGGGTGGAGCCAGATAGACTCAGCTCAGTCCGGGCCTTTTTTTTCTCTGGGGGAGGGGCACGGGAATGTGAAGGGCGGACAGGGGTGGGCTGTGAAGTGGAAGGAGTGGAAAGGGCAAGGAGGTTAGCACGCTTGGGGACAAGATGGGGTGGGCCAGTGGGTTGGAAGGGGTCAGCATGGGAGAGGAAAAGTTTTTTCGGAGCAATTGGGGTGGTCCTGGATGAGGGCATGGGAGTGGAGGCAGAGGCAGTGGATGTATGTGGTGTAGGGATGCGTGTAGTGGGTGCAGGTGACGGGACAGTATGCTGTGGTGTGGTGGATGTGTGATAGGTGGGTGTCTTGGTGCGTTTGTGTGTTTTTGGAGGTGGGGTGGACACAGTGGGAGAAGACTAGTGTAGATGTATGTTGTGTGGGTGTCTGCAAGTCTGGTGAGTGTGCTGCATGTGTCAACTACAGTAGTTGTGGTGAGTGCAGGTGTGGTGCATGGGGTGCATGTATGGATGTCTGCTATTGTGGTGAGTGCTGTAAGAGGAGCAGCAACACTGACTGAAGGAGCAGTGCATGAGGGTGTGGATGTAGATGGGACAGACAGGGAGGCGAAGAGGAGGGCACACTGTGGGAAGTGGATGTTGTTGTGTGTGCATGTGTCTGTTGGCTGTGTAAATGCTTGTGGTGGGAGGTGTGGTGCTTGTGTTTAGAAGTGTGCTTCTTGTGTGTTGATGTGCTTGACTACGTGTCCGAATGTGTGACTTGGACGGGTGAAGGGAGTGGGGTGCTGGAAGGGGTAGAGGAGGTTGGAGGGGGGACGGAATGGCCAGGGAAACTGGCTGCCATCCAAGAGGAGGCCAGAGCCTGAAAAGATCTCTGTAGGGCAGACACGGCACCGTGAATGCCATCCAGATAGGCATTTGTCTGCTGCACCTCTGATCCTAGCCCCTGAATGGCATTGACAGTGATTGTCTGCCCTACAGAGATGGTTCTCAGGAGGTCAATAGCCTCCTCTGTGAGGGCAGCAGGGCTGACTGGGGCAGGGGAGGAGGTGCCTGGGGCGAAGAAGACGCCCACCTTTCTGGGTGAGCTGGCACAGGCAACTCGGTGGGGAGCAGAAGGGAGGGCGGTGATGGAATGGGAGGTGGCGGAAGATGTCACTGTAGTGGTGTGGCCACTAGGTTCCACCACCGCTGGGGAGCCCCCATCGGGGGAGGTCTTGGAGTCACTAACTCCTGTGGTAGTTGCCTCCCCCGTGGAACTCACCTCACCCTCCCACCTACTGGTCCCCTGGGCGTCGGATGTCTCTGCCTCCGAGGATCCGTAGGGCCACTGCTTCCCCACTTGCCTGTGCCTCAGCTCCCTCGCCAGATATTGCTGCTGTACCAAACCAACACAAGAGAACAGGGATGGGGAGACAAAACAGGAGAGACAATTGTAAATAGCTGAATGGAGGTACATAATGGCCAGTCATACACCCACCCAGAAGACACACCCAACAGGCAGCACCGTTCACTATGCCCATGGCCATGCCCCTGACTACTGACCAGAATACTGCTCTACACCCATCCCATGGACTATCTAAGGAGGCGATGTGTGGGAGACCTGACAAAGGCACCCCTACACCCTTTGGGGACCATAAAGTAGATGGACACCAGTCGGAGTCCCTGCCTCTAAGCTGCATGAACCCTAATGCACACACAGACATCCTTCAAGACTGAAGTTTGTGAAATGAGTACTCACCCCCTTGTGACTGTTGTGCAGCCTTCAAGCGCCCATCCAGGTCTGGGTACGCCACTGCCAGGATACGTTGCATAGGGGAGGTTAGTGCCCGACGGGCACCCCTTCCACGTTGGGAGGACTTCCCCAGCAGGGCTTCACAGATCTTACGTGCCCAGCACCGCAGGTCCTCCCACCTCTTTCTGCAGTGGGTGCTCTGCCGGTTGTAGACCCCCACGGTCCGCACCTTCTTGGAAATGGCATGCCAAAGTGCCCTCTTCTGGTGGGCGCTGACCTAAAAGGGTGACACAGATATGGAACACAGAGGTCAGGCACTTGCAAGGTAGGTAGAGCTGGCTTATTGTTTACTATGGGACGGACAGTACTCTCAGACTCACAGGCCATACGCATGCAGCATGCCATGCACCACGGCCCATGCACGCTCAGAGGTGCACACATATGTCCATTCAACACCATCCATTACATCCAAACAGTGCCCTCCAAACCCAGACTCACCTGTACCTCTGGCTGTCCCTACAGTTTGGCGTCCAGGGGCAGGACCCCGTCCACTAGCCTTTCCAGTTCCTCCTGGGTGAAGGCTGGGGCCCTTTCCCCTGCAACGCGAGCCACATCCATTGCCAGAGGCAGGCCACAGCAGTACACACAGTGGAGTACCTATCCGCACGAGATCAGGGAGTCAAGTGAATAATCGATGACGAACTTGCGTACGTTCCGCGGCGGTGTGCACAGTCACCGCCGGCGCCAATCATGATACGCCAGGATTCCCCATTGCCATCCATGTTAACCAATGACGGTGCGAACGGCGGTAAACACGGCCTTACGCTGTGACGTCAACCGCTAGCGGTATGAGGTCACTTCCACAACGAAAGGCCTGGATTACAGTGGGCAGACATTTTGGCAGTAACTACACATCTATAAATAAAACTTTGCACAATGCAGGCCCTGCTAGCCACATGAAGCACCTAAGCATGTGTCCATTCCGGAATATACCACACATGAAATACTCTGTTTCCTCATTGTGATGTAGATGTAGATCTGTCAGGAAGCAGTTAATGTAGAGTCACTACAATGAACTATGCAGTGCACAAATGATGACATGTGTGCCTATGAATGTGTCTTCATCACACCTTTTTGAAACCCCTCATAGGTACTGATCCTTGTGGCGAGGAAGGGCACCATCGGTGTACAGACCACTTGTGGATATGAGGAACGTGCAACAATTCAGGAACTTTGTGCTTTACTGGATCCTGCACTAACTCTGGGAAATCGTAACAGCATGCCATCCCTACTGAAGTGCAGGTGCTCTCCACACTCCATTTCCTGGCCACAGGCTCATTTCAAGTGACAGTGGGCATGGGTGCTGGATTTTCACAGCCAATGTTGAGCATGGTACTGACAAGATTTCTGAATGCAGTTGTACGACACCTGCAGTCCTATGTGAGGTTTCCCCAAAGTACTGATCTCCTTGCCAGCAAGTCGGAATTCTATGCCTTTGCCAACATACCACATGTCATAGGTGCCATTGATGGCACCCACATACCGATTATCTCCCCAAGAGTGAGGGAACAGGTGTACAGGAACAGAAAGAACTTTCACTCCATGAACATCCAATAGGTATGTACTGCAGACCAGTACATCTCACATGTGAATGCCATGTTCCCAGGTTCAGTCCATGATTCCTTTGTGTTGAGGAACAGTAGTGTGCCACAGAGGATGGAACAACTCCAAGAGGACAGAGGGTGGATCATAGGTAAGTGTGCCTGTCAGGCTGTCTGACTAAGGGGCATAACAATGACGACTCTGTATTGCACCTTTTTCTAGGTGATTCTGGCTATCCAAACTTGCGTTGGCTCCTCACACCAGTGAGGAATTCCAGGACGGATGCAGAGAGGAATTACAGTGAGGCCCATGGACGTACTAGGAGGGTGATAGAGCAAACTATGGGTCTCCTGAAGGCTAGATTTTGTTGTCTACATATCTCTGGGGGTTCCCTGGCCTATGGGCCTGAAAAGGTGTGTAGAATAGTAGTGGCCTGCAGCATGCTGCACAACGTGGCAGTAAGAAATTCTATCCCCCTCTTGGAGGTGGAGGGTGCTGTATGTCCTGACCAGCTACCTCAGAGAGGTGAGGAGAGTGATGGTGATGATGAGGAAGGGGAAGATGTCAGTTCCAGGTCCCAACTGATACATCTCTACTTCCAGTAACTGCGTGGGACTTGGGCCTGACATTGGGTTTTGTGACACATACTGTCAGTGTGCTCAGTCATATAGGGAGGGTTAGTAATGATAGCTAAAACATGGTCCACTTCTGCATGGTACAGATTGAAATTTTCTGCATTTACTTATTGCCAACATTTAGGCACACAGGACTCCCTTCATGCACAGATTTGACAATAAAGTAGTTATCAGCCAGTTGCATCCATACTTCACTTTGTTCACAATTTAACACAGGGGACAGTGTTACAGGTGTGATATGTGTTTTATGGGTTGAGGTGAGGGAATAGTGCTATTTACAGTGATGGCAAGTCGTAAGGGGTGGGTGTCCTCAAGACCAACATGGTAGCAGCCTTGTTGGTACTAATGATGGGTCAATCTTTTCTTACATTAGTTCATATTGCCTCTTAGCAATGTGTGGGGGCTGATTGAGTGGGATGGTTGCTGTACAGATTGTTGCTGAGTTACGTCTTGAGGGGGGCCTTGTTCTTTGCTGGGGTTCCAGTGCCATATCTTGGCCCGAGGGTCCGTTTGGGCGCCTGCTGTTGATCTTTAGGGGATGACATGGTAGGCCCTTGAGTTTCATGCGAGGGTAGTTCCTGGGATGTTTCTGCTGATGGTGTAATCTCATGGTGGGTGTCCGGTGCTGTTGTGGGGGCCTCTTGTCCTGTGTGGGTGTCAGACTGGTTTTGGACCAGCTGCAGCAGTGCTCCTGCTATGGTGGCCATTGTGGTGTTGTGCTCTTTCCACTGCTCCATGGCCTGTTGGTGGTGTTCCTGCTGCATCCTCTGACTGTGCTCCAGGGTGGACACAATCTGTGCCAACCTGTCATGGGTATGCTGGTAGGGCCCCAATACCTCTGATATCACGCCCTGGGCTGCTGCATCCATCCTGTGGCCTCCCCCCTGGCCCACTGCCACCCTTGCACTTGCCCTAGCCCCCTGTGCCTGTGTCCCCTGCACAGGTCTGGCAGTACCACTTGTACTGGGGCCCTTGCCTTCCTGCATGTTGGGAGTGGGAGACTGTGGCCTCTGTACCTGTGTTCCATCAGTCTGTGGCCTGGATACACTGGTGTGGGGATGCTTGCCCTAGGCTGCTGGTCTTGACTGGGTGGTAGGGGTGACAGTGGTTTCCTGGGTGGGACTGCTGCATGGTGAGAGTCCAGGACTGTGTGAGGGACCTGCCTGCTCATCAGTGTCCAGGGATCCTTCACCAGTGTCCTGTGAGGTGCCTCTGTCTCCCTGGAGGGCTGTGGCACTCCTTTTCCCATCCGTTAGGGGTGCATGGGTGGTGGTGCCTGCTGGGGGACATAGACATGTCTGTTACAGCTGCATGAATGTTTGGGGTGAACAGGACTGGTCTATTTTGTGCTGGGGTTACTTTCCGTGGTCTTGCAGGGTCCCTTTGTGTGGTTGACACTGCATTTAGCGTTGAGGGTGGGGTTGCATTGTGGTGGGGGTGTTGTTCCATTGTAGGTACTTGCAGGGGTAGGTGACTGTGCACAAGGGGAGGGATGTGGGCCTGTTAGTGGGTTTGTGGTCATGCGGGGGTGGATTAAGTGGCTGATGCCTGGGTGGGGTGTTGGTCCTGGTGGGTGTGGGTGTGGGTGGGGAGGGGTGGTGCATCCATTACAGGTATGGTGTATATGGGGTATATGTTGATGACTTACCCAAGTCCATTCCTCCAGTGAGTCCAGTGAGTCCCTCAGGGTGTAGGAAGGTGTAAGGAAATGCCTCCTTGGCATGGTTACTCCCTGACTTTTTGCCTTTGCTGATGCTAAGTTATGATTTGAAAGTGTGCTGAGGCCTGCTAACCAGACCCCAGCACCAGTGTTCTTTCCCTAACCTGTACCTTTGTCTCCACAAGTGGCACACCCTGGCATCCAGGCAAGTCCCCTGTAACTGGTAACCCTGGTACCAAGGGCCCTGATGCCAGGGAAGGTCTCTAAGTGCTGCAGCATGTCTTATGCCACCCTGGGGACCCCTCACTCAGCACAGACACACTGCTTGCCAGCTTGTGTGTGCTGATGGGGAGAAAATGACTAAGTCGACATGGCACTACCCTCAGGGTGCCATGACAACCTCACACTGCCTATGGCATAGATAAGTCACCCATCTAGCAGGCCTTACAGCCCTAAGGCAGGGTGCACTGTACCATAGGTGAGGGCATAGGTGCATGAGCACTATGCCCCTACAGTGTCTAAGCAAAACCTTAGACATTGTAAGTGCAGGGTAGCCATAAGAGCTTATGGTCTGGGAGTCTGTCAAACACAAACTCCACAGCACCATAATGGCTACACTGAAAACTGGGAAGTTTGGTATCAAACTTCTCAGCACAATAAATGCACACTGATGCCAGTGTACATTTTATTGTGAAATACACCCAGAGGGCATCTTAGAGATGCCCCCTGAAAACATACCAGACTCCAGTGTGGGCTGACTAGTTTTACCAGCCTGCCACACACCAGACATGTTGCTGGCCACATGGGGAGAGTGCCTTTGCCACTCTGTGGCCAGGAACAAAGCCTGTACTGGGTGGAGATGCTTCTCACCTCCCCCTGCAGGAACTGTAACACCTGGTGGTGAGCCTCAAAGGCTCACCCCCTTTGTTACAGCGCCACAGGGCATCCCAGCTAGTGGAGATGCCCGCCCCTCTAGCCACAGCCCCCACTTTTGGCTGCAAGGCCGGAGGAGATAATGAGAAAAACAAGGAGGAGTCACTGGCCAGTCAGGACAACCCCTAAGGTGTCCTGAGCTGAGGTGACTCTGACTTTTAGAAATCCTCCATCTTGCAGATGGAGGATTCCCCCAATAGGATTAGGGATGTGACCCCCTCCCCACCGGGAGAAGGCGCAAAGAGGGTGTAGCCACCCTCAGGGCTAGTAGCCATTGGATACTAACCTCCCAGACCTAAACACACACCTAAATTTAGTATTTAGGGCCCCCCAGAACCTTGGAAGATAGATTCCTGCAACCTGAAGACGAAGAAGGACTGCTGACCTGAAGCCCTGCAGAGAAGACGGAGATACCAACTGCTTTGGCCCCAGCCCTACCAGCCTGTCTCCCCACTTCAAGAAAAACTGCAACAGCGACGTGTCCCCCAGGGTTCAGCGACCTCTGAAGCCTCAGAGGACTACCCTGCATCTAAAAGGACCAAGAACTCCCGAGGACAGCGGCCCTGTTCCAAAGAAACTGCAACTTTGCAACAAAGAAGCAACTTTTAAAGACCACACGTTTCCCACCGGAAGCGTGAGACTTTCCACTCTGCACCCAACGCCCCCGGCTCGACCTGCGGAAAACGAACTCTACAGGGAGGACTCCCCAGCGACTATGAGCCAGTGAGTAGCCCGAGTTGACCCCCACTGAGCCCCCACAGCGATGCCTGCAGAGGGAATCCAGAGGCTCCCCCTGACAGCGACTGCCTGCTTCAAAGAACCCGACGCCTGGTAAACACACTGCACCCGCAGCCCTCACTACCCCGAGGAGCCCCCCCCTTGCTTGCCTGCATCGCTGAAGAGACCCCTGGGTCTCCCATTGAAACCTATTGCAAACCCGACGCCTCTTTGCACTCTGTACCCGGCCGCCCCTGTGCCGTTGAGGGTGTACTTTCTGTGCCTGCCTGTGTCTCCCCCGGTGCCCTACAAAACCCCCCTGGTCTGCCCTCCGAAGTCCCGGGTACTTACCTGCTGGCACACTGGAACCGGGGTACCCCTATTTCCATTGAAGCCTATGTGTTTTGGGCACCACTTTGACCTCTGCACCTGACCGGCCCTGAGCTGCTGGTGTGGTAACTTTGGGGTTGCCATGAACCCCCAACGGTGGGCTACCTTGGACCCAACTTTGAACCCTGTAAGTGCTTTACTTACCTGTGAAACTAACAAATACTTACCTCCCCCAGGAACTGTTGAATTTTGCAGTGTCCAATTTTAAAATAGCTTATTGACATTTTTGTCAAAACTGTACATGCTATTGTGATGATTCAAAGATCCTAAGGGCCAGATGTAGGAAACTAAAATTTTGCGACTTGCAAATTGCGAGTCTGACCGACTCGCAATTTGCAACTCGCAAAACCATATGCAGAAAGGTGTCTCAGACACCTTCTGCGACTCGCTATGGGGTCGCAAAGACCCACCTCATTAATATTAATGAGGTGGGTCGCAGTTTGCGACCCCATAGAGAGTCCCTGCACTCACAGGGATGGTGGCCTGCTGTAGTCAGCAGACCTCCATGTCTGTGACTGCTTTTTCAATAAAGCAGTTTTTTTTTCATTTTGCAGCCTGTTTTCCTTAAAGGAAAACGAGCTGCAAAATGAAAACTAAACCGAAATCATTTGGTTTAATTTTTTTCATAGGACCACTGCCTGCTCTGAAAAAATATTTTTGTCGGCATTCACAAAGGGGAAGGGGTCCCATGGGACCCCTTCTCTTTTGCGAATGAGTTACCACCAGTGTGACACTGGTGGTAACTGCGAGTTGGTTTGCGACCGCATTCGCGGTCACAAAGCAACTCAGCATGGCGATGCGGTCGCAAATAGGAAGGGAACACCCCTTCCTATTTGCGAGTTGCATCCTCAAATTGCGAGTCGGTACTGACTCGCAATTTGAGGATGAGCATCGCGTTCGCCCTTTTGCATGCCGCAAACTGCGTTTTTCGCAGTTTGCGACATGCAAAATGCTTCCTACATCAGGCCCCAAGATACCTGAGTGAAATACCTTTCATTTGAAGTATTGTTTGTAAATCTTGAACCTGTGGTTCTTAAAATAAACTAAGAAAATATATTTTTCTATATAAAAACCTATTGTCCTGGAATTGTCTTTGAGTGTGTGTTCCTCATTTATTGCCTATCTGTGTACAACAAATGCTTAACACTACCCTCTGATAAGCTTACTGCTCGACCACACTACCACAAAATAGAGCATTAGAATTATCTCTTTTTGCCACTATCTTACCTCTAAGGGAAACCCTTGGACTCTGTGCATGCTGTTTCTTACTTTGAAATAGTACATACAGAGCCAACTTACTACAGATGGCCAGTACCTTTTCCCCCCAGTCTGTGTATTCTGGTGGTGTTGATGGCGGTCCTCCCTCAGTCTTCTGCACTGCGATGTGGTGCCTTGATGCCATGCCCCTGACCTTCCCCCGCAGGTCGTTCCATCTCTTCTGGATGTCATCCTTGGTGCATGGATGGTGTCCCACTGCATTGACCCTGTTCACAGTGGCCATAGGTCCATCTTCCTTGCGATGGATGTGTGCTGCACCTCGGCCCCGAATATTTGTGGCTCCACCTTCAGGATCTCGTCCACCATGGTCCTTAACTCCCTTTCAGTGAAGCATGGATGTTTGGGGGGGTGACATGGTGAGTGTGGTGAATGGTGTCGGGGCTGGGAATGCGGTGAGGGTGCTCTTCTGTGGGTCGGTGTGCGTCTCCTGTATGCTAACGTTCGATGTCTGCCTCTGGTGCTCTAGGTCTTCTTGGCCTGGTTTCGTTCCAAAGGATTGTGGGGTATGTCTGGGGGTGTTTTATGGGGTTATGGATGTGTGTCAGGTGTGTGGGTTACACGCTTATCCAATGTGTGCACTTCTTGCTGTTAAGTCCACCTGCCGCCCATGGAGGTCAGAGCCGCCAATGGTCGTTTGGCCTCCACGGTCCACCAAGGTGATTTGTGCATCATTATTTGGAGGGCAGGATGTGGGTGTGCTTGGCGGTGGCGGAGTGGGGAGGTCCAGGATTCCCGCTGACAGGGTCATGGCGAGGAGTGGTGATCTGGTGATTTTTGGCGGGGTTGGGATTTTCATTAATTGTATGGCGGGTTTCCATTCACTGGCAGCGGTGGCATTCTGTTCACCCCCACCACGGCGTTCGACGGTGTTTCCCGCTGTGTTAATAATGACCGCCTAAATCTCGCAGGAGGGCTTCCTGGACCTCCAAATCTAAAATTCACCCCTCTAGTTCCCGAATATTCTGCCTACTTTTCTCTCTTTGACCTTTCACATAGCTGATGATCTCACCCCCTAAATAGGCCTTCTGCATCTCACAGACCACCTCCTGCGAGGCCACTGAGCCCTGATTTTCAGGGAAGTATTGCTCACTTCTTTGGAAGTGCATGTCTCAGGAGTCATCCCATTGAAGGTGCCATCTGTCCAGTCTCCATCCCGCCCTCGTCACTTCTTCCCCCAGGTCAAGGTTGTCTCTATCGGAGAGTGGTCAGATAGCCCCTTTGCCAAGTGCCATACTTCCATCACTATATGGCACTCCTCTGCGGGCAAGAAGAAATAGTCCAGTCTTGAAAAGGTACGATGCGCCCCAAAATATCTCCTTGCTGATTCGGGTGGTGCACTCTCCAAGCATCTGCTAAATTCAGGTTCTGCATAAATGTTGCTACTGGTGTTGACCCACTCTCACTTGCCCCAACTGAGGATCGATCGAACTGTAGAGTGCACACCCATTCATGTCACCCCCTATTATCCATTGGGCCTCAGGTAATTCCTTAAGAATTCCTCCCAGCTGAGCCAAGAACACCATTGTGAGTGGGGGAGGAGCAGAGACTCTCAAGATTGATATGGGCCTACCCTAAAGAGTCTCGATGACAGATACATACGGTCCCAGGTCATCTGTCCATGGGTGCATGATGACTAGTGGAGTGCATTTTCTGATTACTATTGTCACCCCCCTGGAGCCCCCAGTAAAATACTGTATGATAAGCCTGTGAGAATCCCCTACGGCCAAGAAGAACAAGTTACTTATATTCGGTAATGCCTTTTCTGGTGGATACACTAGCTACCTGTGGATTCCTCACCTAAAGAATTTTCCCCCATGCACCAGCATCCGATGGAAGTTTTTCTTCCAGCTCTGCACATCGACGATGATGTCACAATTGCCCACCTCCCACGTGACGCCGTATGACGTCATCCAGGCAATAAGAGGTCCTCGTCGGCATGCAGACGTCCGTTATCACAATTTTTTACGTGCCTTTCAGGCAAACAGGTGAACATTGATACTACGCATTTGACATGAACACATCAATCAAAACTTATATTCCATCATTTAATTCAACCAATAGAAAATATAACAAGTAGAAATAAACATCCTACTGCATACAGTTCTACAAAATCAATACATCTAAATATCCACATATAAATATATATTACATGTATATAATAAACAATTATATACACATATATAAATAATTGCATCAGTATATACATATCAACAACATACAGATGCTCACCCAAGGAAATCTTGGTAAGACCAACCAGGCAACGGGGAGGTGGGTGGGACTGTGAGGAATCCACAGGTAGCTAGTGGATCCACCAGAAAAGGCATTACTGAAGGTAAGTAACTTGTTCTTCTGATGGATACAACTACCTGTGGATTCCTCAACTAAAGAATAGAGTCCCAAAGCAGTACCGCACTCGGTGGTGGGTGCCTGAATTGTCAAACCAAGAAATCCTGCAGCACTGACCGTGCAAAATGGCCATCCCTCCGGACTTCAGAATTCAAACAATAATGTTTAGCAAACGTGTGGAGGGATGCCCAAGTTGCAGCCTTGCAGATGTCAACCACAGGAACACCTCTAGCTAAGGCCGAGGAGGCCGCCTTACCCCTGGTGGAATGGGCTCTCAACCCAAAAGGAGGTTCCTTCTTTGCTAAAGAATAACACAATTTGATGCAAAGAATGACCCACCTGGAAAGCGTTCTCTTGTGGACAGCCTTGCCTTTCCTCTTCCGCACGTAACCGACGAAGAGCTGATCGTCCTGTCTGAACTCTCTCATCCTTTCGACGAAGAAGCTCAATGCTCTTCTTAGATCTAGTCGGTGTAGCCTCTCTTCCTCCTTTGATGGATGTGGTGGAGGATAGAAGGAGGAAAGTGTGATGGACTGTCCTAAATGAAAAGGTGTAACAACCTTCGGTAAGAAAGCCGCCTTGGCCCTTAACACCACCTTGTCCCTATAAAAGGAAGTATATAGGGATTCCACACTAAGAGCCTGGAGCTCACTCACCCTCCTAGCTGACGTAATGGCCACCAGGAAGAGAGTTTTTAAAACTAAAAACCTTAAGGAACAAGAATGCATCGGTTCAAACGGTGAACCCATCAGAAAAGCTAACACTAAGTTCAAATCCCACTGCGGCATAACGAATGGAGTGGACGGAAACTTGTTAGTGAGACCTTTGATGAACTTCAAAACTATTGGGGACTTAAACAAGGAGGGTTGGTCTGGAAGGCACAGAAAGGCTGACAGCACCGACAAATAACCCTTAACAGTTGCAACTGCACAACCCCTCTGCGCTAAGGAGAACGCAAATGACAAAATGTCAGATAAGTGGGCATGTAAGGGATCAATTTTATTCTCTCCACACCAAGTCACAAATTTAGCCCACCTGCTCGCATAGATAGATTTGGTGGAGTGCCGCCTGGCCGATAATATAACGTCCACCACTTCAGGTGGGAGAGAAAAAGTACTCAGATGGCCCCGTTCAATCTCCAGGCATGTAGGTGCAGGCTCTGGAGGTGGGGGTGTAGAAACTTCCCCTGTGACTGCGAGAGGAGGTCTGCCCTGTGAGGGAGACGGAGCGGAGGGCATAGAGAGAGTTGGAGAAGGTCTGAACACCACACCCTTCTTGGCCAATCCAGAGCTATTAAGATGACTTGGGCCCGGTCTTGGCGAATCTTCCTCAGAACCCGAGGAATCAAGGGTATGGGGGGGAAACACGTAAAGCAACTGACCGTTCCAGGACATCTGAAACGCGTCCCCCAATGCTCCTTGCACCGGATACTGGAGGCTGCAGAACGACGGGCAGTGTGCGTTCTCCCGAGTGGCAAACAGATCTACCTGAGGAACCCCCCACACCCGGAAGATGCAAAGGGCCAGGTCTGGATGAAGATGCCACTCGTGATCGGTCGAGATGTGCCGACTGAGACTGTCCGCACGTACGTTCAAAACTCCGGCCAAATGGTTTGCTACCAAGCAAATCCGATGGTCCTGTGCCCAGGACCAGAGTCGCAGAGCTTCTCTGCAGAGAAGGTACGACCCCACTCCTCCCTGTTTGTTTATATACCACATCGCGGATGTGTTGTCTGTCAGGACTTGAACCGACCAACCGCGAAGGGAAGGGAAGGAAGGCCTTGAGAGCCATACGTATCGCCCGCAATTCCAACAGATTGATGTGAAACCTCTGTTCCAGTGGAGACATATGACCTTTGACCTCCACGTCCCCCAGATGAGCTCCCCACCCTAGAGTGGAGGCATCCGTTATCACTGTGGCCACTTGAGGTGGCAGGAGAACGGCTTTCCTTGAGAAAGGTTGCCTACCGCAGCCCACCATCGAAGATCCGCTGCAGGGTCTCTGGAGATCCTTATCGATTCCTCAAGACCCCCTTTGTGTTGAAAACACTGCCTGCGGAGACACCACTGAAGAGCCCTCATGTCAGCGTGCATGAGTGACCAACAGAATGCAAGAAGCGAACAGACCGAGCAGACGTAGAACCTTGAGGACTGGAACGACCGCTCCATTCTGGAACATTGGAATCAGCACCTGAATGTCCTGAATCCGCTGCGGCGGAGGAAAGGCTTGATTCAATGTTGTGTCTAGTACTGCCCCTATAAACAGGAGGCGTTGAGAGGGCTCCAAGTGAGATTTGGGCACGTTCACGAAAAGCCCAGATCGAACAACAACAGGGTTGTCGACTGCAGGTGACGCCGCAGGAGCTCTGGAGACTTGGCTTTGATCAACCAATCATCCAGATAAGGGAATACTGCTATGCCCCTCCTTCTGAGCTCTGCTGCAACCACCGCCATCACCTTCGTGAAGACTCGAGGTGCTGAAGTAAGACCAAACAGAAGGACGCAAACTGATAGTGTTGCAACCCCACCACAAACCGGAGATACTTCCTGTGCGACTTGAGGATCGGGATATGAAAGTAAGCATCCTGCAAGTCGACAGACACCATCCAATCCCCTTCGTTCAACTCCAAAAGAACCTGTGCTAGGGTCAGCATTTTTAACTTTTCCTGCTTGAGGAACCAATTCAAAATCCTCAGGTCCAGGATTGTCCACAACCGACCATCCTTTTTGGGATCAGGAAATATCTTGAATAACAGCCCTGACCCCTCTCTTGCTCTGGAACCAACTCTACTGCACCTTTCGACAAAAAGACTAGCACTTCCTGTTGTAATAAAAGAAGATGGTCTTCCGAACAGAAGGATGGGCGGGGGGGGATGGGAGGAAGAAACTCCCAAAAGGGAAGAGTATAACCTTTCCCACAATATCGGTGACCCAGGAGTCCGATGTTATTGACTCCCACATGTGGAGAAACTGAGACAATCTACCCCCCTACTGGAGATGCATGCAAAGGGAGTGAGGGAGGACTAAGGCTGCTTTCCCAGCAGCACCCCTCCGGAGGAAGAGGAGGATGAGGCAGAGTGCTGCTGGGAGGCCCCTCTGGTACGAACCCTACCCCTTCCCGTATATGATCTATAGGGGTGAGAATGAGTAGGTTGCTGTCCTGCTGACTGGAATCTCCCCCGAAAGGAAGAGCCATGCCCAAACCCCCTGAACCTCCTAAATGATCTCAAAGGAGTAGAGGTGGAAGCTTGCAAGCCCAAGGATTTTGCCGTGGCCCTACTCTCCTTGAACCGCTCCAAGGCAGAGTCAGCTTTTGTCCCAAAAAGTTTATCTCCATCAAAGGGTAAATCAAGTAGGGTTGACTGCACATCGGGAGAGAATCCTGAAGATCGTAGCCAGGCATGCCGTCTTGTTGCTATTGACGTGCCCATACATCTGGCCACGGAGTCCGATGTGTCAAGTCCAGATTGGATAACCTGGGTCGCAGCTGCCTGAGCGTCCGCCAAAAGGTTCAGAACCTCCTGAGGCAATCCAGAGTGTGTCTTGACCTCGTCCATCAGGGCATAGATGTACCTGCCCAAGATACAGGTAGCATTTTTTTTTATATTTTTTTTTTTATAAGAGTTTTCTATAGCGCTAGCAAGACCGAGAGGGTAACAGAGCGCTTTACAGCAGAACAGGAAATAAACATAAGAATAAACATAAGAGACACACAAGTCAAGAGTCATTTTGTACAATGGGGGTGCAAGTGGGTTCTCAAGAATAGAAGGGTGGCAGTTCGGGGAAGGGGGGGTGGAGAGGGAGAGACCCTTATTAATGAGAGGGGTGGTTTAGGAGGAATTCTTTCAGTAGTTTCTTAAAGGTCAGGTGGGAGGTGTTAGATCTGATGTGGATGGGTAAGGAGTTCCATATTCTCGGAGCGTTGTTAGAGAAGGAGCATGATCAAGTTTTTTGCTTGTTGGGTTTCGGAAGGAGGAGGAGGAGAGAGCTTGTGCTTCTCAGAGATCTAGTTTGACCAGCTTTCACTAGCTTGTTAGCGAGGTATTCAGGTTTCCCAGTGTGAAGGGCTTTGTGTGTCAGGCAGGCAGTGCGGAACAGGCAGCGGGCCTCAATCGAGAGCCATTTCAGGTTCTTCAGGGCTGGGGAGATGTGGTCAAATTTATTAGTTCCTGTCACTAGTCTAGCTGCTGCATGAAGAGTGGACCTCATAGGGGCGAGTCGGGATTTGGCCGTGCCAGTGAGGATAGAGATCCCATAGTCTAGTCTTGAGAGTGCCAGTGCTTGAGTGGCCTGTTTGAGGTCATCGTGGGGTATGAAGGATTTGATTTTGTGAAGAAGTTTAAGGCTGCGGAAGGCATTATTAGTGTTTGACTTAATATGGTCCTGCAAGGTCAGGTTGGAGTCCAGAGAGATTCCCCGGGATTTGACCGTGGTAGATGGGGAGAGAGTACATTTGAGGGCATCAATAGATTTTAGCCATTCTTGCAGTTGAGGAAGCTGGTTAGATTTCGAGAGGAGGAGTATTTCCGTCTTGTCATGAGTGAGTTTGAGGTGGTTATGTGAGAGCCAGCAAAGGGCTTCTTTAAGGGTATTGTTCAGGTGGTGGATGTCATCTAAGGAAGATAGTTCAATATAGAGTTGCGTGTCATCAGCATAGAGGTGGAAGGGGATATGAGCTCGGGTGAGGATGGTGGTAAGAGGGTCCATGTAGATGTTGAAGAGGGTTGGAGAGAGGACAGAACCCTGGGGGCCTCCTCTGGTGATGGGGGAGGTGGGCGAGGTCGTGTTTAGAAGTTTTACTAGTTTTGTACGGTTTTGTAGGAAGGAGGAAAACCAGCGGAGGACTGTGCCTTCAATGCCTACTCTCTTTTGGAGGGAGTCGAGAAGGAGTTTATGGTCGACAGTGTCAAAGGCTGCTGTAAGGTCAAGGAGAATGAGTAGGCAGGGTCTGTCAGAGTCAAGAGAGATGAGGAGGTCATCTACAATGTTGAGGATGGCGGATTCAGTGCTGCAGCCTTTCCTGAATCCAGATTGAAGAGGGTTTAGGAGGATGTTGGAATCAATATGTTGGGTTAATTGTTAGAGAGCACATTTTTCAAGAATTTTGGCCAGGAAGGGAAGGTTGGAGACAGGTCTGTAGTTGTGGAGGTTGTTCGGGTCTGCTCCTGGTTTCTTCAAAATTGGCGTGATTTGGCCTAGTTTTAGGCAGTCAGGGAACACGCCAGTCGGAAGGGAGCTATTGATGATCATTGTCCAAGTAGGGGAGAGGTACTGGTGGAGTTTTTTTGCCAAGGAGGAAGGGAGGGGGTCAGCTAGGTGGGAGGAGGTTTTGGAGGAGGACATGAGTTTGGAGATGTCCGATACCAGGAGGGGTTGGAAAGAACTCCAGTTGGCAGGGGCCGGCCGAAGCATCTGGGTGGGGAGAGTGATTTCGGTTAGGGGGGAAGAGTTGACGGAGAGGTATAGAGTCGGGGTAAGATTGACAGTGGATGGGAGGGGGGGCACAATGTTGGGGGGAGAGTCCCTTGCTAAAGAACGTTCAATCTCAGTGATTTTATCGTTGAAGAAGTTGGCAAAGTTAACGCAGGTGGCCTCAGTGGTGGGTAAGGGGTTGGGAGTAGGTTTGGTCGTTTGTTGTTTAATGATGTTAAAGAGCTCTTTCGGGTGTTTTTTGGCTCTGTCAAGGGTATTCTGGAAGAAGGATCTTTTTTCATTATATATGTGTTTTTTGTACCTTCTCCGTGCACTTCTGAGCTGATCTAAGTGGGTGGAGGAGGGGTCAGATCTCCAAAGTCTTTCCATGGCTCTGAGTTGTCTTCTCTCAGAGTTGAGGTCATTGTTGAACCAAGCTCTAGATGGGATGTTTCGCAGTTTTTTCAGTTTTAAAGGGGCAAGCTGATCCAATATGGTAGTTATAGTTGAGTTGTAGTGGGTGGTTAAGTCCGTCGTGGAGAGGATGGTCGAGGGGGGGGGAAGAAGAGAGGTGATTTTTTCTTCAAAGGTAGATAAGGGGATTTGGCTGACATTTCTTTTCCAACTAAAGGATTTTTGGGGATGGGGAGTGGATTGGGGGATAAAGTTGAGATGGAAAAGGATGATATGATGATCTGACCAGTCGACAGGAAGGATGTCAACGACCTTGAGGAAATCTTTATGTGCTATGATCGCATCTAGTATAGCACCTTTGCTGTGGGTTTGGCCCTTGCAGTGTTGAGAAAGGTTGTTGCTGTGAAGGAGGTCATGAAGGGATTGAATGAGTGCATTGTTCCCATCATTCCAGCGAAGGTTGAGATCGCCCAAGATGATAAAGTTGGGGTCAGAGAGGGAGCAGTGAGTTATTAGGTCAGCTAGGTGATCCGCAAAAGGTTGGGTATTACCCGGGGGGTGGTAGAGAAGGTGGAAGGACACCTTAGAGTTGGTGCTGGTCTTCAAGGAGGCGTTCAAGTGTTCACAGGAATTGAAAATGAGAGCTTCTTTGAAATCAATTTCTATGGTATTTTTGTGGATGATGGCAATACCTCCCCCGTCGGTTCTTTCTCTCTTTGTTGTAGATAGAGTAGCCGGGAGGGACAAGGGTGTCCAAGATTGGTTGAGAGAGTTCGGTTAGCCAGGTCTCTGTGATGAAGGCAATGTCAATGTTATGACTGAGGATAGCGTCAGCGAGATCCGTAGCGTGTTTGACTGCTGATCTACAGTTTATGAGCATGCAGTTGGTGCGAGGATGGATCTTAGGCTCAGGATTGGAAGGGAGAGGGGGGATATTAACAAGTTGGGCAGGGGGTCTGGGAGAGGGAGGTTGTATACGTTGTCTCCTGAAACCGGTGATGACTGGTATGTTAGAGGGGGGGGGGGCAGGGTGGGGAGGGACGGGTTATAGGAGAGAGCAAGGATAGTGGCTTCCTTATGGGATAAAGGAGGGCTGGTTCTTCTAGGTCTCGGGGTGTTACGAGGAAGGGGTATAGAGGGCCAGTGGATGCTCTGGGAAGAGTTGTTGGCCGACAGAAGCGTGAGTGTCTGGGTCGGCACTGGGGGAAACAGTGAGTCGAGGCTTCTCGCTAGTTTGTTAATGCCTTGAATGATGAGTTTTAGTTGGGATTCAAGGTTGGAGAGCCATGAATTAATATTAGTGGAGGGAGAGAAATTAGGGGTGAAGGAGTGGGAGGAAAAATTCTTCTTAGGAAGGGGCTGGGGGGATTGATTGCGATGGGATATAGGATCATTGGGCAGAAGGTTAAGGGAGGCTGTCGAGGGGTGGGAGGGGTTAGAGTCAGAGTACGGGTTAGGGGAGAAAGGGGGGGCAGGCTTGGTAAGAAAGTCACTACAGGTCAACAAGTTGGGTCTAGAGGAGATCCGGGGGAGAGGGGGGGAATGAGGGGCGATGGAGGGGGGGGAGTCGAAGGGGGGTTCGGGGAGAGGAGAGGTGATGTGGGAGAGGATCAGGGGAGTAGAGGAGGAGGAGACAGAGAGGGCGTAGTGACTGGGAGTATTGAGGTTGCAGGAGTAAGAGGCATGATTAAGGTGAGAGGGGAAAATGGGGATGGATGGGACAGACAGGATGGGGTTGTCGGCACTGGGGGCAGGGGGGGATGGTAGGGGGAATAATGGGGGTGGGGAGGGGTGTCACTGGGCTGGGGGTGGATTGTGGGGGAGGGAGTGTGGACTTAAGGGCGGGGAATAAGGATTCAAAGGCACGGAGGTTGGAGTCATTAGCTTGAATCATGATGGTTCCATTTCTGAAGATGGAGATGATGACATTTCCCTGGAAAGCTGTAGAGCTGGAGATAGAGAGTTTGCAACCGTAAGGGATATTAGTAGTCTTAAAGGGGTGAAGGTGAGTAGTGAGGAGGGTGTTCCATTTAGCCGGGCGTCTAGTGAAGAAGATGAGATCAGTCTTTTTCGGGCCATTATGAGCAGTGAAATAGGTGTCCACAAGAAGAAGCTCCGGATGTTGCCTGG
Source organism: Pleurodeles waltl (assembly GCF_031143425.1). Lineage (NCBI taxonomy): Eukaryota > Metazoa > Chordata > Amphibia > Caudata > Salamandridae > Pleurodeles > Pleurodeles waltl. The sequence continues at coordinate 915,916,096 of NC_090442.1, read as the reverse complement.
AAAGTTTGCGTTTGAAGTTTTTCAGCGCAGAGGGGGAGGGGTGATTAGGGGGAGAAATGGAGAAGGAGTTGGGGCCATGGGGTTTGAGGAAGGGGGAAAAGGGAGAGGAGGTGTATCCTGTGGGGGGCGACATCAGGAGGACGAGGACAACAGGAGGACTACCCCTGGTTAGGGGTCTTCAGCGTCTGCAAAGATGGTTGACGGGCAGCTCCTTATAGGTGAAAGCCGGAGATGGGGGCACCTCCAAGGCTGGGCCAGAGAAGGGGCTCTAGTAGACCAACCCAGGTTGGGGGCCTCAAGGGACGGTGTAGTCAGGCGGCTCCTCGCGGGTCAGAGTCAGGGGAGGAGATTCCTTAACCGTTGGAGCCAGAGATGAGACTCCGGGAGGAGGGAGTCCGGTCCTGTCTTAGACCCGGACTGATCAGGGCGGGCAGAACGCCTGTGGCCCGGCAGCGGGATCAGGGACGCAGGGCGAAAACAACTCCTCAGAGGTCGGGGCAAGAGCGGAGACTTAGACCAGTCTGACTCACCCGGCGGGACCAAAGACACTGAAGAAGATGCCCTCAGCTGCCTCAGTGCAAAGACAGCCCGACTGCGGGGGCAGGCAAGGCTCTGGGAGAGCGGAGACCAGGTCCAGCGTCAGTCTCATCCGGTGGGACCAAAGATGCTGAAAAATGCTCATGGCTGCATCAGTGCAAAGGCAGCCCAACTGCGGGGACGGGCGAGGCCCAGGGGGACCTGGACGTCAATCAATACTCAGTTCTCACGTGCAGGGCTCAAAGGTGTCAACAACCCCCAAAAGACCCTGACTGAGTCAGGAGGTTCAAGGGCGGTCAGTAGTAGGGGGGGGGCACCAAGAGGGAAGGAGGAGAATCAGGACTTACATAAAAAAATGATCCCAACCCTCAGGAGCTTCTCGCGGTGTATCCGTCACGGCGGCCATCTTGTTAAAGCTGCCAGGATCAGCGGTAAAAACCATACATCCAGGGGGGGCACCCCAGTGGGCAAGGGGCTGACAGAGGGCCGGAAGGAGAGGCAGCTCATAGTTGAAAGGAAGCAGCGCCAGGGCGGTATCGAGATCTCAAGCCCGAAGGAGCAGCCTTCCTCTATGGCTGCCAGGAGAAGATGCAGAGCAGTCCTCAAACCTTCCCCTGATCGGCGGCTCACGGAGACCCGCAGCGGGTCCTCCACTCCACCAGGACTCGGGGCCAGCAACAGCTCTAGTGCCCTGCTGGAACCAGGGACCTACGGCCCCAAGCAAAGGGGAGAAATCCCGGGCAGCCCTTGCTGCCACCCCAGGACTGAAAGGACTGGAGATCCGGAGAGGCTATCCCTGAAACCCAGCCCTCCCTCTGGCCGTATCAGGGACAAAGGACTGTACTTGATCGCTCTCCGATGCTCAGCTGCGTCTGGTGCCTTCCTTGGCCAGATGCATGGAGGCTGCGTGCGAATGTCGGATCCCGGCAGAATCCCGGATGTCCAACTGCTCCAGGAGAGGACGCTTCCGCACGCTTCCTCTGAAGCAATCCGAAGCTGCGGAATGGCGCACGAGGACCGGGCTCACCGTCGGGAGCGCTGCTCCCCTCGCTGCAGGAGACCGGGCTCTCTGTCGGGAGCGCTGCTCCCCTCGCCGTGGGGACCGGGCTCACCGTCGGGAGCGCTGTTCCCCTCGTCGCGGGAGACCGGGCTCTCTGTCGGGAGCGCTGCTCCACTCGCCGCGAGGGACTGGGCTCTACCGTCAGGAGCGCTAATTCCCTCGTCGCGGGAGACCAGGCTCACCTTCGGGAGCGCTGCTGGACTGGGCTCTACCGTCGGGAGCGCTGATTCCCTCGTCGCGGGAGACCAGGCTCCCCTTCGGGAGCGTTGCTGGACTGGGCTCTACCGTCGGGAGCGCTGATTCCCTCGTCGCGGGAGACCAGGCTCACCTTCGGGAGCGCTGCTCTCCTCGTGGTATGGGACCGGGATCTCCGTCGGGAGCACTGAGGTTGAGAACGGACGCCGGTCAAGGGGAAGATCGGGATTTACACAAAAGAGTGATCCTGTCCCTCAGGAGCTCCTCGAGGAGCGTCCGTCGCGGCGGCCATCTTGGAACACTCATTTGTTGACTTAAGGGCCATGCTGCATGAAGAGAACGCCTTTTTTGCAGATTGGTCCATTCTCTTGGATTCCCTATCTGAAGGAACCCCTGGAAAAGACCCTGGAGCAGTGCGGGACGAGCATGAGACCTGCACCACCAAGCTCTCTGGAGTCAGATGTCTTGACTAGAAAGCTGGATCTCCAGGAGCCACCCGATACCTCCTTGCAACAGACCTATTTACTGCTTTCGAAGACACAGGCTTCTTCCACACCTCCATTATCAGGTCTACGAGTGCCTCATTAAATGAAAGAAGCAGCTCCGCCACTGCCGAAGAAGAGTGCAACACTTCAGTAAGAATGTTAGTCTTTATGTCAGCAGCTTGAAGAGGAAGGTCAAGAAAATCCACCGCCTTCCTCGCCACCGAATGGAAAGAAGCAGCCTCTTCGGTGTAGTCCCCTGGGGATGCTAAGTCCCACTCCGGGGAAGTGTCCAACCCACTGGCATTGTCCAAGCCCTGCCGGTCTCCCAGGGGCTCTACAATCTCACCCTCTTCCAAGAGCTGTTTCTCATATTCCTGCACCTCAAGCAGCCTCAGAGCCAATCTCCTGGAGCGGAGCCTGGCCTCTATTCTCGGCATCGATAAGGCATCTGCCGACGCCGAAGACCTCGGACGGCGTCGACCCTCGGATTCATCCGATGCCGGATCCATCGGCACCGTAGGCTTCTTCAGCGTCGATGGAGGTTGTGGCGAACTCATCGGCGCCGGGGCAGCAGATGTCGTCGGTGTCACAGGCCTAGGTGACGCCATTGGTACCGGCGCTGAACCAGCACCTCCCGTAGGAAGGAAAGGCATGAAGGGCGTCGGCCTGTACGGAGCCGGAACACCCATGTCATACACCAAAGGACCTGAAGGTCCAGACTGGCCACCTCCCGGAGCCATGGTTGCGAAGATGTTAAACATCGCATTAAGAAATGCAGCAGGTTCTGTGCCTGGTGCTGGGAACACCGGATATCCCTGCGGAGTCGGCGCCTGAGGCGACGCTGGCGTCGGTTCGGGCATCTCCATCTGCGCCGGTGAAACCGACGGATCCTGATGAGGATTGACCTCAAAGACAGACAGCGGAGACGTCGGAGAAGTAGGAGTCGTCCGAGGAGGAGGTGTTACCGTCAGACTAACCTCCCATGTCTTTCGGCATCAAGCTGATGGCGACCTCGAGCAGGATTGGTCCTTACTCGAATGATGTTGTGATCCATGCCGGCACCGGGAGTCTCGGTGACGCCTGTGCGATTTAGAAGATTTAGAAGAAGACCTACGATGGTGATGTCTCTCCTTTTTCTTCGATTTCACCAAGAATAACTTGGCCTCCCGCTCCTTGAGTGCTTTCGGATTCATGCGCTGGCATGAACCGCACGCCTCGACTTCATGGTCAGATCTCAGACACCACAAACAATTTTCGTGTGGGTCTGTCACCGACATTCGGCCATCACACTCCCTACAAGGTTTAAAACCCGATTTTCGTGACTGAGACATTGTAACACTCAAAGTGAAACAGTAGCTCCCTGGTAGCCTTGAGGAAAAACACATTACTCAAAGGCACGGAAAAAAGGGAACTGATATCTGCATGCCGACAAGGACCTCTTATTGCCTGGATGCCGTCATATGGCGTCGTGTGGGAGTCGGGCAATTGTGACGTCATCGTCAATGTGCAGAGCTGGAAGAAAGATTTCCTTCGGATGCTGGCGCATGGAGGAAAATTCATTAGGTGAGGAATCCACAGGTAGTTGTATCCATCAGAAAGGGAACTTATTTCCCAGTAGATGTTGAAGAAGCACAATGTCCACCTCTATTCTCAATGCAGCTCTGATAATTGCCCCACGTTTGATTTTGTCTAGAATCCCATTCACATTCCACAACAACAGTTTGAGCATTCCTGCTCCAGAGGGTGCCAGGTCTCTACCTCCCATCCTGGTAAGGTGCAACTGGGCCCTGTGTTCGCCGTCCCTTGATAAATACTAAGTTGACGTACTGCTGTGATCCCAATAACCTGCAAGAATTTAACAAAACCCCCTGCTCCCTTCCACCCCACCTTCTCAACTCCCACCCCATACTTCCCAAACCAGAAGTACCTGTCGTGTTGTGTCGTCTAGGGACCTAGCCAAACTGGCAACTGTGACCTATAGCACTCCCTGCACCAACACCCCCCCTAACATAACACACCCGCTGGAAAAACATTAACCATTTGTTTATAGATCCCCGCTCATCCCTCCACTCTCCCTTGTTCATACATACTGAACATACAGGGAGTGCAGAATTATTAGGCAAATTAGTATTTTGACCACATCATCCTCTTTATGCATGTTGTCTTACTCCAAGCTGTATAGGCTCGAAAGCCTACTACCAATTAAGCATATTAGGTGATGTGCATCTCTGTAATGAGAAGGGATGTGGTCTAATGACATCAACACCCTATATCAGGTGTGCATAATTATTAGTCAACTTCCTTTCCTTTGGCAAAATGGGTCAAAAGAAGGACTTGACAGGCTCCGAAAAGTCAAAAATAGTGAGATATCTTGCAGAGGGATGCAGCACTCTTAAAATTGCAAAGCTTCTGAAGCGTGATCATCGAACAATCAAGCGTTTCATTCAAAATAGTCAACAGGGTCGCAAGAAGCGTGTGGAAAAACCAAGGCGCAAAATAACTGCCCATGAACTGAGAAAAGTCAAGCGTGCAGCTGCCACGATGCCACTTGCCACCAGTTTGGCCATATTTCAGAGCTGCAACATCACTGGAGTGCCCAAAAGCACAAGGTGTGCAATACTCAGAGACATGGCCAAGGTAAGAAAGGCTGAAAGACGACCACCACTGAACAAGACACACAAGCTGAAACGTCAAGACTGGGCCAATAAATATCTCAAGACTGATTTTTCTAAGGTTTTATGGACTGATGAAATGAGAGTGAGTCTTGATGGGCCAGATGGATGAGCCCGTGGCTGGATTGGTAAAGGGCAGAGAGCTCCAGTCCGACTCAGACGCCAGCAAGGTGGAGGTGGAGTACTGGTTTGGGCTGGTATCATCAAAGATGAGCTTGTGGGGCCTTTTCGGGTTGAGGATGGAGTCAAGCTCAACTCCCAGTCCTACTGCCAGTTCCTGGAAGACACCTTCTTCAAGCAGTGGTACAGGAAGAAGTCTGCATTCTTCAAGAAAAACATGATTTTCATGCAGGACAATGCTCCATCACACGCGTCCAAGTACTCCACAGCGTGGCTGGCAAGAAAGGGTATAAAAGAAGGAAATCTAATGACATGGCCTCCTTGTTCACCTGATCTGAACCCCATTGAGAACCTGTGGTCCATCATCAAATGTGAGATTTACAAGGAGGGAAAACAGTACACCTCTCTGAACAGTGTCTGGGAGGCTGTGGTTGCTGCTGCACGCAATGTTGATGGTGAACAGATCAAAACACTGACAGAATCCATGGATGGCAGGCTTTTGAGTGTCCTTGCAAAGAAAGGTGGCTATATTGGTCACTGATTTGTTTTTGTTTTGTTTTTGAATGTCAGAAATGTATATTTGTGAATGTTGAGATGTTATATTGGTTTCACTGGTAATAATAAATAATTGAAATGGGTATATATTTTTTTTTTGTTAAGTTGCCTAATAATTATGCACAGTAATAGTCACCTGCACACACAGATATCCCCCTAACATAGCTAAAACTAAAAACAAAATAAAAACTACTTCCAAAAATATTCAGCTTTGCTATTAATGAGTTTTTTGGGTTCATTGAGAACATGGTTGTTGTTCAATAATAAAATTAATCCTCAAAAATACAACTTGCCTAATAATTCTGCACTCCCTGTATACGACCATTCACTATAAATCAGTCTGTCTGTCACGCAGTAGACAGGGACCTCTGCGTCAACTCCCCATCGTCCGCCGATGTCCCGGGACTCACCGGCGAACTGGCTATGTCCTTTGTTTCTCGCGCTGCCCCATGCTCATGGGAGCGGGTCTACGTCCCCTCCTAAAAACCCTCTGCCGCAGCTCTGTATGCCACTCCTGTCCTGCCATCTTAACACCTGCACTCTGCAGACTGGGCTGGGAATTTAATGTCATAAGTGGTCGTTCCTCAATCTAGTTCCAGGCTGTCTCTGGTGTGTCGAAGAATAGAGATCTCCCTTGATACATCACCTTTAGGAGGGCTGGGAATAAGAGCATATACGTGAGCCCCATCGCTCTCAGTTTAGACTTGGCTTCCAGGAACGACTGCTTTTGCTGCTGCACCTTTAAGGTATAATCTGGAAAGATCATTACTGTAGCACATTGATATGTCAGGGGCTACACTCGTCTTGCTGCCCTGAGGACGGCATCTCTGTCTATACTGTTAAGTAGCCGCACTATAAATGGCTGCGGCGGGCCCCCTAGAAATAGTATTTATAATAAGTAAAGTTATTCTCTGCAGCAGGCAAAGAATAGTTATTGAGCCAACTGAGACTTAAGTCTCTCTTATTTAAGTCATTGTAATTTCTATTGTATTTTTTATAAACCTTTATTTTCTTCTAAGAGTGCATAAATATTCAAGTAGTGTGTCTCAAAAAGGGGGCAGGGATACTAAATGCTCAGGTCAAGGGAGGAAGCCTAAAAGGGAGAAAGTCTGTGAAAAAGACAGAAGAGACTTGTAAGGAAATGCCTCCTTGGCATGGTTACCCCCTGACTTTTTGCCTTTGCTGATGCCAAGTTATGATTTGAAAGTGTGCTGAGGTCTGCTAACCAGGCCCCAGTACCAGTGTTCTTTCCCTAACCTGTACCTTTGTTTCCACAATTGGCACACCCTGGCATTCAGGTAAGTCCCTTGTAACTGGTACCTCTGGTACCAAGGGCCCTGATGCAAGGGAAGGTCTCTAAGGGCTGCAGCATGTCTTATGCCACCCTAGGGACCCCTCACTCAGCACAGACACCCTGCTTGCCAGCTTGTGTGTGCTAGTGGGGATAAAACGACTAAGTCGACATGGCACTCCCCTCAGGGTGCCATGCCAACCTCACACTGCCTATAGGTATAGATAAGTCACCCCTCTAGCAGGCCTTACAGCCCTAAGGCAGGGTGCACTATACCATAGGTGAGGGCATAAGTGCATGAGCACTATGCCCCTACAGTGTCTAAGCAAAACCTTAGACATTGTAAGTGCAGGGTAGCCATAAGAGTATATGGTCTGGGAGTCTGTCATGCACGAACTCCACAGCACCATAATGGCTACACTGAAAACTGTGAAGTTTGGTATCAAACTTCTCAGCACAATAAATGCACACTGATGCCAGTGTACATTTTATTGTAACATACACCCCAGAGGGCACCTTAGAGTTGCCCCCTGAAATCTTAACCAACTATCCGTGTAGGCTGACTAGTTTTAGCAGTCTGCCACACACGAGACATGTTGCTGGCCACATGGGGAGAGTGCCTTTGTCACTCTGTGGCTAGTAACAAAGCCTGTACTGGGTGGAGGTGCCTCTCACCTCCCCCTGCAGGAACTGTAACACCTGGCGGTGAGCCTCAAAGGCTCACCCCCTTTGTTACAGCACCCCAGGGCACTCCAGCTAGTGGAGTTGCCCGCCCCCTCCGGCCACGGTCCCACTTTTGGCGGCAAGGCCGGAGGAGATAATGAGAAAAACAAGGAGGAGTCACTGGCCAGTCAGGACAGCCCCTAAGGTGTCCTGAGCTGAGGTGACTCTAACTTTTAGAAATCCTCCATCTTGCAGATGGAGGATTCCCCCAATAGGGATAGGGATGTGCCCCCCCCCCCTCAGGGAGGAGGCACAAAAGGGGTGTAGCCACCCTCAGGGCTAGTAGCCATTGGCTACTAACCCCCCAGACCTAAACACACCCCTAAATCGAGTATTTAGGGGTTCCCAGAATGCAGCAAGATAGATTCCTTCAACTTAAGAAGAAGAGGACTGCTGAACTGAAAAACCTGCAGAGAAGACAGAGACACCAACTGCTTTGGCCCCAGCTCTACCGGCCTGTCTCCCCACTTCTAAAGACACTGCTCCAGCGACGCGTTCCCAGGGTCCAGCAACCTCTGAAGCCTCAGAGGACTACCCTGCATCTAGAAGGACCAAGAACTCCCGAGGACAGTGGCTCTGTTCCCCAAAGACTGCAACTTTGCAATCGTAAAACGCCGGAAGCGTGAGACTTTGCACTCTGCACCCGACGCCACCGGCTCGACTTGTGGAAAACAAACACCACAGGGAGGACTCCCCGGCGACTACGAGACCGTGAGTAGCCAGAGTTGACCCCCCTGAGCCCCCACAGCGACGCCTGCAGAGGGAATCCCGCGGCTCCCCCTGACCGCGACTGCCTGCTTCAAAGACCCGACGCCTGGTAAAGACACTGCACCCGCATCCCCCAGGACCTGAAGGATCCGACCTCCAGTGAAGGAGCGACCCCCAGGTGGCCCTCTCCCTTTCCCAGGTGGTGGCTACCCCGAGGAGCCCCCCCCCCCCCTTGCCTGCCTGCATCGCTGAAGAAACCCCTTGGTCTCCCATTGAAACCTATTGCGAACCCGACGCCTGTTTGCACACTGCACCCGGCCGCCCCCGTGCTGCTGAGGGTGTACTTTTTGTGTGGACTTGTGTCCCCCCCATGTGCCCTACAAAACCCCCTGGTCTGCCCCCGAAGACGCGGGTACTTACCTGCTGTCAGACTGGAACCGGGGCACCCCCTTCTCCATTGAAGCCTATGTGTTTTGGGCACCACTTTGACCTCTGCACCTGACCGGCCCTGAGCTGCTGGTGTGGTAACTTTGGGGTTGCTCTGAACCCCCAACGGTGGGCTACTTTGGACCCAAACTTGAACCCCGTAGGTGGTTTACTTACCTGCAAAAACTAACAAACACTTACCTCCCCCAGGAACTGTTGAAAACTGCACTGTGTCTAGTTTTAAAATAGCTATATGTCATTTATGTGAAAACTGTATATGCTATTTTGCTAATTCAAAGTTCCTAAAGTTCCTACATGAAATACCTTTCATTTGAAGTATTACTTGTAAATCTTGAACCTGTGGTTCTTAAAATAGACTAAGAAAATATATTTTTCTATACAAAAACCTATTGGCCTGGAATTGTCTCTGAGTGTGTGTTCCTCATTTATTGCCTGTGTGTGTACAACAAATGCTTAACATTTCTCCTCTGATAAGCCTACTGCTCGACCACACTACCACAAAATAGAGCATTAGAATTATCTCTATTTGCCACTATCTTACCTCTAAGGGGAACCCTTGGACTCTGTACATGCTATTTCTTACTTTGAAATAGTACATACAGAGCCAACTTCCTACATTGGTGGATCAGCTGTGGGGTACAAGACTTTGCATTTGCTGGACTACTCAGCCAATACCTGATTACACAACTAAATTCCAAAAATTGTCATTAGAAACTGATTTTTGAAATTTGAGGTATTTTTCTAAATTTTTAAAAGTCCTGATAGGGCCTTGTGTTAGTCCCTGTTAGCATTTCTTTTAGAGTTTAAAAGTTTGTAAAAGTTTGAATTAAGTTCTAGAGATAGTTTTAGATTCTTAAAAAGTATTCCAACTTTTAGAAACATAGGGGGTCATTACAACCCTGGCGGACGGTGTTAAAGCAGCGGAAATACCGCAAACAGGCCAGCGGACAAAAAAAGGGAATTATGACCCTGGCGGAAACTGCCAACAAAGACAGCCACTTTAACACTTCGCCTGCCACAGCTGTACATAAAAGCAGCGCGGCAGTCACCGCCAACAGACAGGCGGAAGACAATGTACTGCCCACACTATTACAACCCGCCAATCCGCCACCTTTTCCGGGGCGGATTCACCGTGGATAAAAACACGGCGGAAACAGCTATTGCTATGGGAAAACGCTCACCTGAACATATCCCACGAGGAACGAGGAATCCATGGAGCCGGAACTACAAATACTCCCTGCCCTTGTGTTTCTGCTCTTCTACGACCAACAGCTACCTAGGCGCCGCAGACAACGGTGAGTACTGCACCTACGACATGGGGGAGGGGGGAGGCAAAAGTTAGGTTGGACACCCACCAAACCCCCCCACCCCCACCCTCGCATATAACAACATACACACCAATGCATTCACATAAATCACAGTAACAACCCACAATCCCCCCGGAAGAATGAATACACAAAGCGACAATCGGTCAAACAATGTAATGTGCCAATATACATGTCATACAAAAATATACAGATATATATTTGAAAATCAGTCATAATTATATACAATACGAGAAGTAGTGCAGATATGTACATAACAATGTCCATGCACCATCAGTCCAAAAATACATGGGCGAGGCCCACATACGATACCTGACCACAATCGGAGAGAACACTGCCGGAGCATCAGACAGAAATACTAAAGGTACCTCAGGGGGAAGGGAAGGGGGGGCACCTCAGCCGGATGACTGCAAAGCCAGATCCACGACGGGGCTCCATGCCCATTGATGTATCCTGGGGAGTGCAAAGCCACAGTCTCTCAAGTCTCTACAGTGGGTGGGTTGCCCACTGTTCCATCCTGGGGAGTGCAAAGCCACAGTCTCTCAAGTCTATACAGTGGGTGGCTTGCCCACTGTGCCATCCTGGGGAGTGCAAAGCCACAGTCTCTCAAGTTGATGCAGGTCTCTACTGGTACTGGGGCGGATTGGTGCCCAGACTGGATGAGTCTCCCCATGAAAGGTAGTGTCCTGTCACTGTCCCATCCTGGGGAGTGCAAAGCCACAGTCTCTCAAGTTGATGCAGGTCTCTACTGGTACTGGGGGGGACTGGTGCCCAGACTGGATGAGTCTCCCCATGAAAGGTAGTGTCCTGTCACTGTCCCAGCTGCACATGGGATAAGGATGCCTGATGTGGCGGGCCATTCATTCCTACCCGGTGCATTGCCCTGTTCAGCGGTGCTTTGCCATGGCGGTCTCTGGACTGTTCAGCGGTGCTTTGCCATGGCTGTCTCTGGACTGTTCAGCGGTGCTTTTACATGGCGGTCTTTGCCCTGTTCAGCAGTGCTTTGCCGTGGCAGTCTCTGGACTGTTCAGTGGTGCTTTGCCATGGCGGTTCAGGACTGTTCAGCGGTGCTTTGCCATGGCGGTTCAGGACTGTTCAGCGGTGCTTTGCCATGGCGGTCTTTGCCCTGTTCAGCGGTGCTTTGCCATGGCGGTCTTTGCCCTGTTCAGCGGTGCTTTGCCATGGTGGTTCAGGACTGTTCAGCGGTGCTTTGCCATGGCGGTCTTTGCCCTGTTCAGCGGTGCTTTGCCATGGCGGTCTCTGGACTGTTCAGCGGTGCTTTGCCATGGCGGTCTCTGGACTGTTCAGCGGTGCTTTGCCATGGCGGTTCAGGACTGTTCAGCGGTGCTTTGCCATGGCGTTCTTTGCCCTGTTCAGCGGTGCTTTGCCATGGCGGTCTTTGCCCTGTTCAGCGGTGCTTTGCCATGGCGGTTCAGGACTGTTCAGCGGTGCTTTGCCATGGCGGTCTTTGCCCTGTTCAGCGGTGCTTTGCCATGGCGGTCTCTGGACTGTTCAGCGGTGCTTTGCCATGGCGGTCTCTGGACTGTTCAGCGGTGCTTTGCCATGGCGGTCTCTGGACTGTTCAGCGGTGCTTTGACATGGCGGTCTTTGCCCTGTTCAGCGGTGCTTTGCCATGGCGGTCTCTGGACTGTTCAGTGGTGCTATGCCATGGCGGTTCAGGACTGTTCAGCGGTGCTTTGCCATTGCGGTCTTTGCCCTGTTCAGCGGTGCTTTGCCATGGCGGTCTTTGCCCTGTTCAGCGGTGCTTTGCCATGGCGGTTCAGGACTGTTCAGCTGTGCTTTGCCATGGCGGTCTTTGCCCTGTTCAGCGGTGCTTTGCCATGGCGGTCTCTGGACTGTTCAGCGGTGCTTTGCCATGGCGGTTCAGGACTGTTCAGCGGTGCTTTGCAATGGCGGTCTTTGCCCTGTTCAGCGGTGCTTTGCCATGGCGGTCGCTGGACTGTTCAGCAGTGCTTTGCCATGGCGGTTCAGGACTGTTCAGCGGTGCTTTGCCATGGCGGTCTTTGCCCTGTTCAGCGGTGCTTTGCCATGGCGGTCTTTGCCCTGTTCAGCGGTGCTTTGCCATGGCGGTCTCTGGTCTGTTCAGCGGTGCTTTGCCATGGCGGTCTCTGGACTGTTCAACGGTGCTTTGCCAATGCGGTCTCTGGACTGTTCAGCGGTGCTTTGCCATGGCGGTCTTTGCCCTGTTCAGCGGTGCTTTGCCATGGCGGTTCAGGACTGTTCAGCGGTGCTTTGCCATGGCGGTCTTTGCACTGTTCAGCGGTGCTTTGCCATGGCGGTCTCTGGACTGTTCAGAGGTGCTTTGCCATGGCGGTCTCTGGACTGTTCAGCGGTGCTTTGCCATGGCGGTCTTTGCCCTGTTCAGCGGTGCTTTGACATGGCGGTCTTTGCCCTGTCCAGCGGTGCTTTGCCATGGCGGTCTCTGCCCTGTTCAGCGGTGCTTTGCCATGGCGGTCTCTGGACTGTTCAGCGGTGCTTTGCCATGGCGGTCTCTGGACTGTTCAGCGGTGCTTTGCCATGGCGGTCTCTGGACTGTTCAGCGGTGCTTTGCCATGGCGGTCCCTGGACTGTTCAGCGGTGCTTTTACATGGCAGTTCTGATAAGGACATTGGTGTGTGGCATGACGTTCTATACACTGGACATTGGTGTGTGGCATGACGTCTTCTACACTGGACATTGGTGTGTGGCATGACGTTTCATCATTGCCCAGCGGGGCTGTGGCAGCCGGGGCCCTCCAGGGCACTGACTCCGGCGGTGGTCTCCTGACCAGTGACGATAGCGGGGCCCTCCTGGGCTGTGACTCTGGCGGTGGTCTCCTGACCAGTGACGATAGTGGGGCCCTCCTGGGCTGTGACTCTGGCGGTGGTTTCCTGACCAGTGACGATAGTGGGGCCCTCCTGGGCACTGACTCCGGCGGTGGTCTCCTGACCAGTGACGATACTCGGGCCCTCCTGGGCACTGACTCCGGCGGTGGTCTCCTGACCAGTGACGATACTTGGGCCCTCCTGGGCAATGACTCCGGCGGTGGTCTCCTGACCAGTGACGATAGTGGGGCCCTCCCAGGCTGTGACTATGGCGGTGGTCTCTGGACCAGTAACGACGGTGCTGGAGGTTGTGTCTCGACCGCCGGAAATGATGGCGCACTTCTCCGCCGTGACACTCATAACAGCCTGGGCAGACTTCCTCTGGCCCTTCCCCACCTTTGGTGGAGTCACAGCTGACTCTCCAATCCCCTTGGAACCCATGTCAGTTGTTTTCCCACCAGGAGTCTTCACACAGTCCCGTCGTCCACTCTCCAATTTTGGAGCCTTTACAGGGGATGGGCTGCCAGTGCCTTGGCTCCGGGTCCTACTGCCTGCCCTGGTGGCCGGTGCACTCTAAAAACCTTGAACAGGCACCACTGGTATTGGAGGCTTTTTGGCTGAGGCGCTACGACGGGACTGATGAATTGGATGGGGGGGTGGGGGCAAAAAGGTCAACTTTACAGAGGGACAGTGTAGACGGGTCTCATCGACCTCGTCTCCAGACTCTATGGACTGGCGCCTTCCGCGCGCCTCGTGCGAAACCCTTGTGCGTTGCCATGGGGACGCATGGACGCCACCCGGGACGTCGAGACCGGATTTCCGCGTATCAGCACAACAACAAAAGACGGACTTCAAAGGGAGAGAGGAGGAGCTCGCTGGAGGAGAGAAGCGTCGGACGAACGCAGAGAGAGACCTGTGAGAGGAAGACGCCGAATCCAAATCCGCAGAGAGGACAACACGCCAGAACAATGACGAAGCAAGAAACCAGGATATCGAAGGAAGCGAGCCCCGCCACCACACAGGAGGGTCGTGGCTTCACAAGGTACGGTCCTTGTTGCGGGGACGGTGGTATTCTGTATATAATAATAAGGATAACGAGGGGTTGGAACAAAAGGGGGTCACCGGGAACGGAGTCATAAAGAGTGACAGGTTGGGCTGAGCACTTAAAGCCATGTGAGACCACTACCCCTGAGAACTCCCCACCACGTCCTCACAAAGGTATATCCCTATACCTGTACACCCTAACACACACCCCCTCTTATTTTCTCCACCCCCCTTGCACGTTCCCTTACTAAACTAAACCCAAAAACCCCCACAACGCCACTTACCATTTGTCTGTTCCTGTCTTCTTGTTTTTCCGGGACCTCGAGAGGAAGAGACGTGACCCAGTAATCCACAAGGACCTAGGAGAGAAGGAATAAAAATAGAACAGAGACATTAAAGACAAGAAGACCCTACGGGAAGCTATTCCTAAAAGACATTTGTGTTATTGCACTATACGAACAGTTACCACAACCAATAAAAACCTTTTAATTTCCCCCCTATATACGGGCCCGAGTCCTTTGTGCCGCCAAGCCTTCCACAGTGGTGTCAGAAGTGGGATAAAGTTCCCTGGTGGTACAAAGGGACCGATACAATGGGGGCGAAACCCACATTAGCGGACATGATCAAACAATTGGCTGAGGGCCAGTGCCACCTCCAATTGGTATGGGAGGCACAGCAAAGAGAGGCAAAGGAAGATCGTGAGGCCCTTCAAACAGCTCTGAAAAGTCAAGCCACCATTATGGCTAGTAACCAGCTGGTACACGAGACTGCGCTTCAGAAACTGACGGACACCATTGCGCCCAGTAAAGTCCACCCTAACGTTCCCAGTTCGGTACTACGAAAGTTCCAAGAAGGAGAAGACCCTGACTCCTTCTTCACAAACTTTGAACGTGTGGCCTCTTCGGCTCAATGGCCTGAAGAACGGTGGGGTCAATATATCGCCCCCCTCCTGACAGCTATTCTACAAACAGCATACTAGGCTGCGAATCCCGGTGGCACTACCCCATATAAGGACATTAAGAAAAGTATACTAGAAAGAGTGGGTCATGATACCGAATATTATAGAATGAAGTTTCGAAAAGTGAAATGGGGACAGAACGAGGATCCCCGTACTTTCTATTTTAGGGTTAAGGATTTGGGTCTGAAATGGCTGGGGGCGTTAGGGACAGACCGCGAAGACATCATTAAAGCAATTATTCTGGAAAAATACCTAGACTCTCTTCCTGGTAGTACCAGAAATTGGATACGACAGCACCCTAAGATAGATACCGAACTGGCAGTCGATCTGGCCTGCGCTTACCACCGGTCTGTGGATGTTAGAACTCTAGGCCCCAGGAACCTAAGCAAACCACCCATAGGACCCCTCAAATATCCTCCTTGATGAACTTTCGAGGAACCTGGGAATTCTAGAAGCGGAGAATCCAGCCCCATGCAACAACCGCAATGCTTCAGTTGTGGCGAATGGGGCCACATTGCAAGGGGATGTCCCCAAAAAAATGAAGGGGTTGAACCCATGGAAATAGGAGTCACCCAGGGTAGGGTCTTGTGTATTGGAAAAGGGAATAATACTTTCAAACAAATCATAAGGATAAATGGAACCCCAATAGAGGCCTTGATTGATTGAGGTTGTAGCCAGTCCGTGATCCGCAGAGATTTAGTAAGGACCGTAAGCCTGGCCCCGAGTCAGTGGGTTACTATATGTTGTATTCATGGGGACAAGGCCAACTACCCCCTAGAACTGGTCAAAATAGAATGGGGGACATATCACGATTTCCTTCCCATAGGGATTATGTACCACTTAATAGAAGATTGCGTCATCGGCACAGATTATTCTCGATTCAGTGACCTCTTAGACAAAATCAGAAAACCCGAACCATCCCCTGATTGGTGGGTTGATGCCCCGTTTGCTACCTGTCACATTGAGGGTTCCTCAGATCGGAAGAAACTAACACGAAAGGAAAAAAGAGAAGAGAAACGAAAATATTCCACAGACAGACCCGAGAATTCCCCAGAGAGGCTGGTAGCCAGTGTTGATAATGTCTCAGTCTCTTTTAGAACTAGCCAGCGAGAGGACCCCACCCTCGTCCATGCATGGAAGAATGCCAAAACAGATTCTACCGGGGAGGTAGGTCCCTACTTCCTAGTGCATAAAAACCTGCTATATAGAGTCACTATGACCCCAAACGGAGAAAAGAAACAACTAGTGGTACCAGAGGTCTACCGGACTCAGGTCCTGTTCCTAGCCCATAACCAACCAGGGGGTGGACATTACGGCCGAGAAAAAACTGAAGAATACTTATTGAGACGCTTCTATTGGCCCGGAGTTTATGCCCACATCCGAAAATACTGCACACAATGTCCTAGGTGTCAGTTAGTAGAACCAGGATCCTTAAGGAAAGCCCCTTTGCAACCTCTACCCATTATAGACACTCCATTTAGACGCGTGGGTATGGATCTGGTCGGCCCTCTTCTACCGTCATCCAAAGGGCACACCTATATACTCGTCTTGGTGGACTACGCTACCAGATATCCTGAGGCGGTCCCTCTTACCAGCACAACCACGAAATCAGTCGCCCAAGCCATGATAACATTTTTTTCCCGTGTAGGTTTTCCTCAAGAGATCCTAACTGATCAGGGGACTCCTTTTGTATCAGCTCTTACAAAACAGATATGTAAAACATTAGGGATCTCTCAGATAAAAACCGCAGTATACCATCCTCAAACGGATGGTTTAGTGGAACGATATAACCACACCATTAAAACATTACTACGGAAAACAGTAGATGACTCCGGAAAAGACTGGGACCAGAAACTACCTCTGGTTCTTTATGCTATCTGGACTCATGAACAATCATCCACTGGACATAGTCCTTTCGAACTGGTATTTGGGAGACAACCCCGTAACTTACTTGACATGGCAGCCGAAATGTGGGAGGAAAAGGATAACGAAGAAAAACCTCTACTCGAATATATCCACAAGTTAAAATCACACTTGCAAACTGTTTGGGAGGATGTACGAAAGCATTTAGAAAAAGCACAAGAAAACCAAAAAACGTATTACGATCAGGGCACCAAACTCGGGGGTTTTCCAACCTAACGACCAGGTTCTAATAATGCGACCCACATCCGAACATAAACTACTGGCCAAATGGCAGGGACCCTACCTCGTAGTAAAAGCAGTTTCTCCCGTCACCTATCTTATTGAAATTAATAACCATCCAAAACGGACCCAAATCTATCATATTAATCTTCTAAAGAAATGGGAAACACCTGAAAACACTCCTAACCTCCCGGCTACTGGGTTCCTAATCACTCCAACCACTGGGTTAGGTCTGGACCTTTATCCCACCTCAAACGTAGAACAATGGATAAGTCCCTGTGTAAACAACTCTCTGTCCAAAATAGAAAAAAGCCAGTTATCCACATTGATACAACAATACTCCGATTTTTTTTCAGAGACTCCCGGACGGACTTCTCTGATTCAACACCATATTAGAACACCGGAGGGCCAAACCATTCGCCTACGGCCCTACCGGA
Organism: Pleurodeles waltl; assembly: GCF_031143425.1. Lineage (NCBI taxonomy): Eukaryota > Metazoa > Chordata > Amphibia > Caudata > Salamandridae > Pleurodeles > Pleurodeles waltl. The sequence goes on along the minus strand of NC_090442.1, from coordinate 915,898,572 downwards.
TTCCCGAAGCAAGGAAGCATATCATTGCAGAAGAAATAACAAAAATGTTATCCCTAAAGGTTATTGAACCCTCCACCAGGCCTTGGTGCTCCCCTGTTGTTCTTGTTCCAAAACCGGATGGGTCAATCCGGTTTCGCATTGACTTCCGGAGGTTGAACGACATATCTCTGTTTGACACATATCCTATCCCTCGGGTGGACGAGGTACTGGAAAGAATAGGAAAAGCCCGCTATATGTCTACTATAGACCTAACGAAAGGCTATTGGCAGATCCCACTGGCCCCTTCCGACAAAGAGAAGACAGCCTTTGCAACCCAATCTGGTCTTTACCATTTCACTGTCCTTCCCTTTGGTCTACATGGAGCACCTGCTACATTTCAGCGCTTGATGGACCGGCTCTTACGACTGTTCCAGGCGTTCACGGCAGCATACCTCGACGATATCGTCATTTTTTGCGATTCATGGTCAGAACACCTACATCACCTAGAAAAAGTATTCCACACGTTAGCGGGGCCGGCCTTAAGGCCAATCCAAAGAAATGCGTTCTAGGTCAAACTCAAATTGCTTATCTCGGTTACCTTATTGGTAACGGGGTCCTATGCCCTCAAAAAGATAAAGTTGAGGCCATTTTACAGGTACCTGTCCCCAAAACCAAGAAAGAACTTCGTTCTTTTTTAGGATTGGTAGGATACTACCGCAGATTCATTCCTCAATATTCCACAATTGCAGCCCCCCTCACCGACCTTCTGAAGAAACATTTCCCCACCAAACTTCCCCCTTTTACTGCCTCTCAAATTCAGGGGTTTCATGTGCTCAAAGACTCCCTTACGACAGAACCGGTCTTACAGTGTCTGGATTTTTCCAAGCCCTTCCACCTCTACACCAACGCTTCCAACGTCGGTCTCAGAGCCGTCTTATCCCAGCCCGACGAGATGGGTCATGACCAACCTATTGTGTACATTAGCCGTAAGCTACTTCCCAGGGAGTGTCACTATCCTGCTATCGAGAAGGAATGCCTAGCGATAAAGAGGGCCATAGAGTGTTTGCAGTATTATCTCTTGGGAAGGCCTTTTGTCCTCTACACCGATCATGCCGCGTTGACGTGGTTGGCCTCCCATAAGGACACTAATTCGAGAGTTTTGTGCTGGTTTCTTGAGCTCCAGCCTTTTACCTTTCAGGTCCGCCACATCTCCGGCTCCCGTCAAGGCCCTGACGATTTTCTGTCCCGACTCTGCGGTCCTCTACCAGTCCCGATCATGGGATGGGGAGTGTAGACGGGTCTCATCGACCTCGTCTCCAGACTCTACGGACTGGCTCCTTCCGCGCGCCTCATCCGAAACCCTTACGCGTTGCCATGGGGACGCATGGACGCCACCCGGGACGTCGAGACCGGATTTCTGCGTATCAGCACAACAAAAGACGGACTTCAAAGGGAGAGAGGAGGAGCTCGCTGGAGGAGAGAAGCGTCGGACGAACGAAGAGAGAGACCTGCGAGAGGAAGACGCGAATCCGCGGAGAGGACGACACGCCAGAACAACGACGAAGCAAGAAACCAGGATATCGAAGGGAGCAAGCCCCGCCACGACCCTGGAGGGTCGTGGCTTCACAAGGTACGGTCCTTGTTGGGGGACGGCGGTATTCTGTATATAATACTAAGGAAAAGGGGGGGTTGGAACAAAAGGGGGTCACTGGGAACGGAGTCATAAAGGGTGACAGGCTGGGCTGAGCACTTAAAGCTGTGTGAGACCACTGCCCCTGAGAACTCCCCACCACGTCCCCACAAAGGTATATCCCTATACCTGGACACCTTAACACACACACCCTCTTATTTTCTCCACCCCCCCTGCACGTTCCCTTACTAAACTAAACCCAAAAACCCCCACAACGCCACTTACCATTTGTCTGTTCCTGTCTTCTTGTTTTTCCGGGACCTTGAGAGGAAGAGACGTGACCCAGTAATCCGCAAGGACCTAGGAGAGAAGGAATGAAAATAGAACTGAGACATTAAAGACAAGAAGACCCAACGGGAAGCTATTCCTAAAAGACATTTGTGTTATTGCACTATACGAACAGTTACCACAACCAATAAAAACCTTTTAATTTCCCCCCCTATATACGGGCCCGAGTCCTTTGTGCTGCCAAGCCTTCCACAGTGGTGTCAGAAGTGGGATAAAGTTCCCTGGCGGTACAAAGGGACCGGTACAATGGGGGAGAAACCCACATTAGAGGACATGATCAAACAGTTGGCTGAGGGCCAGCGCCACCTCCAATTGGTATGGGAGGCACAGCAAAGAGAGGCAAAGGAAGATCGTGAGGCCCTTCAAACAGCTCTGAAAAGTCAAGCCACCATTATGGCTAGTAACCAGCTGGTACACGAGACTGCGCTTCAGAAACTGACGGACACCATTGCGGCCAGTAAAGTCCACCCTAATGTTCCCAGTTCGGTACTACAAAAGTTCCAAGAAGGAGAAGATCCTGACTCCTTCTTCACAAACTTTGAACGTGTGGCCTCTTCGGCTCAATGGCCTGAAGAACGGTGGGGCCAATATATCGCCCCCCTCCTGACATCTATTCTACAAACAGCATACCAGGCTGCGAATCCCGGTAGCACTACCCAATATAAGGACATTAAGAAAAGTATTCTAGAAAGAGTGGGTCATGATACTGAATATTATAGAATGAAGTTTCGAAAAGTGAAATGGGGACAGAACGAGGATCCCCGTACTTTCTATTTTAGGGTTAAGGATTTGGGTCTGAAATGGCTGGGGGCGTTAGGGACAGACCGCGAAGACGTCATTAAAGCAATTATTCTGGAACAATACCTAGACTCTCTTCCTGATAGTACCAGAAATTGGATACAACAGCACCCTAAGATAGATACCGAACTGGCAGTCGATCTGGCCTGCGCTTACCACCGGTCTGTGGATGTTAGAACTCTAGGCCCCAGGAACCTAAGCAAACCACCCTTAGGACCCCTCAAATATCCTCCTCGACGAACTTTCGAGGAACCTGGGCATTCTAGAAGCGGAAAATCCAGCCCCATGCAACAACCGCAATGCTTCAGTTGTGGCGAATGGGGCCACATTGCAAGGGGATGTCCCCCAAAAAATGAAGGGGTTGAACCCATGGAAATAGGAGTCACCCGGGGTAGGGTCTTGTGTATTGGAAAAGGGAATAATACTTTCAAACAAATCATAAGGATAAATGGAACCCCAATAGAGGCCTTGATTGATTCAGGTTGTAGCCAGTCCGTGATCCACAGAGATTTAGTAAGGACCGTAAGCCTGGCCCCGAGTCAGTGGGTTACTATATGTTGTATTCATGGGGACAAGGCCAACTACCCCCTAGAGCTGGTCAAAATAGAATGGGGGACATATCACGATTTCCTTCCCATAGGGATTATGGACCACTTAATAGAAGATTGCGTCATCGGCACAGATTATTCTCAATTCACTGACCTCTTAGACAAAACCAGAAAACCGGAACCATCCCCTGATTGGTGGGTTGATGCCCCATTTGCTAACTGTCACATTGAGGGTTCCTCAGATCGGAAGAAACTAACACGAAAGGAAAAAAGAGAAGAGAAACGAAAATATTCCACAGACAGACCCGAGAATTCCCCAGAGAGGCTGGTAGCCAGTGTTGATAATGTCTCAGCCTCTTTTAGAACTAGCCAGCGAGAGGACCCCACCCTCGTCCATGCATGGAAGAATGCCAAAACAGATTCTACCGGGGAGGTAGGTCCCTACTTCCTAGTGCATAAAAACCTGCTATATAGAGTCACTATGACCCCAAACGGAGAAAAGAAACAATTAGTGGTACCAGAGGTCTACTGGACTCAGGTCCTGTTCCTAGCCCATAACCAACCAGGGGGTGGACATTACGGCTGAGAAAAAAATGAAGAATACTTATTGAGACGCTTCTATTGGCCCGGAGTTTATGCCCACATCCGAAAATACTGCACACAATGTCCTAGGTGTCAGTTAGTAGAACCAGGAGCCTTGAGGAAAGCCCCTTTGCAACCTCTACCCATTATAGACACTCCATTTAGACGCGTGGATATGGATCTGGTCGTGCCTCTTCTACCGTCATCCAAAGGGCACACCTATATACTCATCTTGGTGGACTACGCTACCAGATATCCTGAGGCGGTCCCTCTTACCAGCACAACCACAAAATCAGTCCTCCAAGCCATGATAACATTTTTTTCCCGCGTAGGTTTTCCTCAAGAGATCCTAACTGATCAGGGGACTCCTTTTGTATCAGCTCTTATGAAACAGATATGTAAAACATTAGGGATCTCTCAGATTAAAAACCGCAGTATACCATCCTCAAACGGATGGTTTAGTGGAACAATATAACCACACCATTAAAACATTACTACGGAAAACAGTAGATGACTCCGGAAAAGACTGGGACCAGAAACTACCTCTGGTTCTTTATGCTATCCGGACTCATGAACAATCATCCACTGGACATAGTCCTTTTGAACTGGTATTTGGGAGACAACCCCGTAACTTACTTGACATGGCAGCTGAAATGTGGGAGCAAGAGGATAATGAAGAAAAACCTCTACTCGAATATATCCACAAGTTAAAATCACACTTGCAAACTGTTTGGGAGGATGTACGAAAGCATTTAGAAAAAGCACAAGAAAACCAAAAAACGTATTACGATCAGGGCACCAAACTCCGGGTTTTCCAACCTAACGACCAGGTTCTAATAATGCGACCCACATCCGAACATAAACTACTGGCCAAATGGCAGGGACTCTACCGCGTAGTAAAAGCAGTTTCTCCCGTCACCTATCTTATTGAAATGAATAACCATCCAAAACGGACCCAAATCTATCATATTAATCTTCTAAAGAAATGGGAAACACCTGAAAACACTCCTAACCTCCCGGCTACTGGGTTCCTAATCACTCCAACCACTGGGTTAGGTCTGGACCTTTATCCCACTTCAAACGTAGAACAATGGATAAGTCCCTGTGTAAACGACTCTCGGTCCAAAATAGAAAAAAGCCAGTTATCCACATTGATACAACAATACTCAGATTTTTTTTCAGAGACTCCCGGACGGACTTCTCTGATTCAACACCATATTAGAACACCGGAGGGCCAAACCATTTGCCTACGGCCCTACCGGATTCCCGAAGCAAGGAAGCATATCATTGAAGAAGAAATAACTAAAATGTTATCCCTAAAGGTTATTGAACCCTCCACCAGCCCTTGGTGCTCCCCGGTTGTTCTTGTTCCAAAACCGGATGGGTCTATCCGGTTTTGCATTGACTTCCGGAGGTTGAACGACATATCTCTGTTTGACACATATCCTATCCCTCGGGTGGACGAGGTACTGGAAAGAATAGGAAAAGCCTGCTATATGTCTACTATAGACCTAACGAAAGGCTATTGGCAGATCCCACTGGCCCCTTCCGACAAAGAGAAGACAGCCTTTGCAACCCAATCTGGTCTTTCCATTTCACTGTCCTTCCCTTTGGTCTACATGGAGCACCTTCTACATTTCAGCGCTTGATGGACCGGCTCTTACGACTGTTCCAGGCGTTCACGGCAGCATACCTCGACGATATCGTCATTTTTAGCGATTCATGGTCAGAACACCTACATCACCTAGAAAAAGTATTCCACACGTTAGCGGGGGCCCGCCTTAAGGCCAATCCAAAGAAATGCATTCTAGGTCAAACTCAAATTGCTTATCTCGGTTACCTTATTGGTAACGGGGTCCTACGCCCTCAAAAAGATAAAGTTGAGGCCATTTTACAGGTACCTGTCCCCAAAACCAAGAAAGAACTTCGTTCTTTTTTAGGATTGGTAGGATACTACCGCAGATTCATTCCTCAATATTCCACAATTGCAGCCCCCCTCACCGACCTTCTGAAGAAACATTTCCCCACCAAACTTCCCCCTTTTACTGCCTCTCAAATTCAGGGGTTTCATGTGCTCAAAGACTCCCTTACGACGGAACCGGTCTTACAGTGTCCGGATTTTTCCAAGCCCTTCTACCTCTACACCGACGCTTCCAACGTCGGTCTCGGAGCCGTCTTATCCCAGCCCGACGAGATGGGTCATGACCACCCTATTGTGTACATTAGCCGTAAGCTACTTCCCAGGGAGTGTCACTATCTTGCTATCGAGAAGGAATGCCTAGCGATAAAGTGGGCCATAGAGTGTTTGCAGTATTATCTCTTGGGCAGGCCTTTTGTCCTCCACACCGATCATGCCCCGTTGATGTGGTTGGCCTCCCATAAGGACACTAAATCGAGAGTTTTGCGTTGGTTTCTTGAGCTCCAGCCTTTTACCTTTCAGGTCCGCCACATCTCCGGCTCCCGTCAATGCCCTGCCGATTTTCTGTCCTGATGTCCCGACTCTGCGGTCCTCTTCCAGTCCCAATCATGGGATGGGGAGTGTAGACGGGTCTCATCGACCTCGTCTCCAGACTCTATGGACTGGCGCCTTCCGTGCGCCTCGTCCGAAACCCTTACGCGTTGCCATGGGGACGCATGGACGCCACCCGGGACGTCGAGACCGGATTTCCGCGTATCAGCACAACAACAAAAGACGAACTTCAAAGGGAGAGAGGAGGAGCTCGCTGGAGGAGAGAAGCGTCGGACGAACGAAGAGAGAGACCTGCAAGAGGAAGACGCCGAATCCGAATCCGCGGAGAGGACGACACGCCAGAACAACAACGAAGCAAGAAACCAGGATATCGAAGGAAGCAAGCCCCGCCACGACCCAGGAGGGTCGTGGCTTCACAAGGTACGGTCCTTGTTTCGGGGACGGCGGTATTCTGTATATAATAATAAGGATAAGGGGGGGTTGGAACAAAAGGGGGTCACCGGAAACGGAGTCATAAAGGGTGACAGGCTGGGCTGAGCACTTAAAGCCGTGTGAGACCACTACCCCTGAGAACTCCCCACCACGTCCTCACAAAGGTATATCCCTATACCTGTACACCCTAACACACAAACCCTCTTATTTTCTCCACCCCCCTTGCACGTTCCCTTACTAAACTAAACCCAAAAAACCCCACAACGCCACTTACCATTTGTCTGTTCCTGTCTTCTTGTTTTTCCGGGACCTCGAGAGGAAGAGACGTGACCCAGTAATCCGCAAGGACCTAGGAGAGAAGGAATAAAAACAGAACAGAGACATTAAAGACAAGAAGATCCTACGGGAAGCTATTCCTAAAAGACATTTGTGTTATTGCACTATACGAACAGTTACCACAACCAATAAAAACCTTTTAATTTCCCCCCCTATATACGGGCCTGAGTCCTTTGTGCCGCCAAGCCTTCCACAGACGGTTTCTGACGAACACTGGGATGGGTAGCTGGAGGGGGTCTGGGAGTGGAGGAAGAGGAGGTGGTTGTCGGAGGTGTAACTTTAGGTGTTTTGGGTGCAGGTGCAGGTACTGGAGGCTGTCGTGAGGTGGATGGATGTTGGGTGAGTGATTGCCGGCGTTTGTGTACTTTGGGAGGGGGCGTCACAGACACACTGGGAGAGGACACAGGGGACGTGTAAATGGCAGTGGAGGTGGTGAGTGCAGGTGAGCGGCTTGTGGTGCTGGGTGTCCTGGTGCGATTCATGGTGCCTGTAGATGTGGTGCATACAGGTGTGTGTGTGGACGAGACTGGGAGGGAGGAGGGAGAAGAGGAGGAGGGGGACACAGTGGAGGCAGTGGATGTTGTTGTGTCTGTATGTGGCTGAGGCTTGCGTGAGTGCTTGTGGTGTGTGTGGTGCCTATGTTTGCTTGAGCTACTTGTGTGTGTTGACTTGTGTGCATGCTGGTCTGTAGGTGTGCTTGGGATGGGCTGGGGTACAGGAGACTGGGTCTGGGTGGAGGAAGTTGGAGGGGGGAGGCTAGACACAGGGACAATGGCTGCCATCAGTGCTGAGGCCAGAGATTGCAGGGTTCGCTGAAGGACAGCCTGACCAGAATGAATGCCCTCCAGGAATGCATTACTGTGTTGCAACTCTAGTTCTACAGCCTGGATGGCATTCACAATGGTAGACTGCCCAACAGTGAGTGACCTGAGGAGGTCAATGGCCTCCTCACTGAGGGCAGCAGGGGTGACTGGGGCAGGGCCTGAGGTGCCTGGGGCGAAGGTGATGCCCACCCTCCTGGGTGAGCGGGCACAGGGCGAACGCTGAGGGGCTGCTGGGAGGGCGGTGCTGGTAGGGGAGGTGGCGGCTGTACCTGTAGAGGTGGGGGGCACAGATGGTGCCGCCACCACAAGGGAGCCCACATTGTCGAACGAGTCCGTGTCGCTGCTTGGTGATCCGGTGGCCGACGTGAAGCTCCCCTCGCCCTCCGTCCCACTGGTGCATTCAGAGTCCGTGGTGTGGCCCTCCATGGCCATGTGGGATGCAGCTCTCTCGTGCTACGGTGCCACTCTACCTCCGCCTGTTGATGCTGATGCACAAAAGGACAGGGAGAGCAGACAAAGGGGGGGAGACAGAAGAAAGAGGGTTTTAGTGCATGGCATACCGCTACCGTTGGCGGACAAGACAAACGCAGATGCCCCCTGCATTACGCCGTGCTCCTGCCCTCTGCACATGCAATTTCTGGGATATGGCCTATATGGCAATGGTGGACATCGGCGCACATGGATGCCACAGGGGCAACTATACCTCGACTTGGCACTCTGCTGAGGTGGGGTAGAGTGCCACATGGCCTACATTACGGAGGGGCCTTGCCTACCGAACTCGCCCTGGCCTAGGGACACCCACAGCCCACCTCCACCACCCAGACACCTCCACTGCACGCAAAGTCCACAGAATGAGGTTGTACTCACCCCCTTGTGTCTGCTGTGATGCCCTCAAGCGCCCATCCAACTCCGGGTAGGCCACCACCAGGATCCGGAACATCAGGGGGGTCATGGTGCGACGGGCACCCCTCCCACGTTGGGAGGCCATCACCAGCTGAGCCTCCGCCATCTTCTTGCTGCAGCAGCGAATGTCCTCCCATCTCTTACGGCAGTGGGTGCCCCGTCTCTGGTGGGCCCCCAGGGTCCGGACCTCCTTGGCGATGGCACACCAAATGTCCCTCTTCTGGTGGGCGCTGACCTACATGACATGCACAAGGAAAGAGGAACAGTCATTACCAACTGCACCGTCGTTGTGAGTGGCCCCCTCCCTACTCTGGCTATGTGGCCCATACATTCCCATGCATTAATGTTCTATGGACTCTGCCCCCTTCCCTCTTCCAACCAGCCCTCTCCACCCAGGCCTAGCCCATCCAACGTGCTCCCTGTGTACTAACCTGTTGGTCTGGAGGACCTTAGAGTAGCGTCTACTGGGGGAGGACCCCGTCTACCAGTTTCTCCAACTCCTGTGCAGTGAAGGCAGGGTCCCTTTCCCCAGACGCAGCAGCCATCGTCGCTTCCAGACCGAGGTCACATCAGCACTTGCAGTGTAGGTCCTCTCCTGTCGAAGGTCAGGTATCTAGTGATTGAACAGATATAAAATGGCGGTGACGTCCGCGGCGGTGCGCATCATCACCGCCAGTGCACCTGTTCATTGGCTCCTGGGACCCATAGGGTCCAATGTTAACCAATGCAGCATTGTGCCGTGGTCTACGACCGCCTACCGCGACGGTGTGTGACGCCAGCGCTGTTACCCCACAATTTAGAGGTCAGGCAGCCGCCATTTCAGGGGCCCACATGGGTCCATTTACTTCTGCGTCACACATAGCTAGGCCTACACTCAACACACATACAGGAAGGGTTTTGTGAGTGGTGTAGTCTTGTGTGTGACTGTGGGTACATACCTGGATGAATAATGACTGGTTCTTCGCTGTTGTCCTTCGTAGGCACCGTCTGCTGGGACATATGAGAAGATGGCGGAATCCTCCGGTGTACCGACCGCTGGTGGACCTGTTGACAATGGAAGAGCGACATGTCATCGTAACCTACCAGTTTGACCGTGCCACAATCCAGGAACTATGTACCCAGTTGGAGCCAGACCTGATGTCACCAATCCGCCATCCGACTGGAATCCCCCCTGACGTGCAGGTGCTGTCAGTGCTCCATTTCCTTGCAAGTGGGTCTTTTCAGACAACTGTGGCCATGGCATCAGGGTTTTCCAACGTGTTGTCCAGAGTGTTGTCTGCCCTGCTGAAACACGTAAGGAGATACATCATTTTCCCTGAGGTGGAGGATTTGCCTACAGTGAAAGGTGACTTCTATGCCCTTGGACATATCCCCAATGTCATAGGTGCTATTGATGGTACCCATGCAGCTCTGGTCCCCCCCCACAGGAGTGAACAGGTGTACAGGAACAGGAAGAGTTATCATTCCATGAATGTCCAGATGGTCTGTTTGGCAGACCAGTACATCTCGCAGGTAAATGCTATGTTCCCTGGCTCAGTGCATGACGCCTACATCCTGCGGAATAGCAGCATCCCTGATATGATGGGTCAACTCCAGAGGCACCGTGTATGGCTATTGGGGGACTCTGGTTACCCCAACCTTTCGTGGCTATTGACCCCAGTGAGGAATCCCAGGACCAGGGAAGAGGAACGGTACAATGAGGCCCATGGGCGGACTAGGAGGGTGATCGAACGCACCTTCGGCCTCCTGAAGGCCAGGTTCAGGTGCCTCCATATGACAGGTGGATCCCTATTCTACTCACCGAAGAAGGTGTGCGACTTCATCATCGCCTGCTCCATGCTCCATAATTTGGCTTTGCGACGCCAGGTGCCTTTTCTGCAGGAGGATGATCCAGATGCCGGTGTTGTAGCAGCCGTGGAGCCTGTGGACAGTGATGACGATGAAGCTGATGAAGAAGACAACGACAACAGGGAGTCAGTCATACAGCAATATTTCCAATGAGACATAGGTGAGAACATTTTCATTTTTAGCATTACATTAACTTTCACACGTCTACCTCTATCCTGTTTTTCGATTTGAGTGAACATTTGGTAACTGAGTTGTACCCTTCCATTACGGTTTCACAGGTGTGGTTACCTACGTGTCAACTGCTTGCATCCTTCAAGGGCTGGTGATGTGTGACATAGGTATGTTAGCTTTAGAATGGTACACCCATTATGACACTGTCATTGATAATACATTTTTACTGAATCACAGACTGACTCCAGATTGTTTTGTGTTTCAAGGGTGTTTATTGAAGTGCTCAGAAATGGGAGGGGGTTGGAAAATGAGGATGCGTGATGGTGGAGGAATGTCCATGGCAGAGTCCAGTCTATTAGTCTCACAGGTGCACTGCCCATCTGGGCATAGGAAGTGGAGCTGGGGCAGTTAAAGTATGGACAGGGTAACAAAGTGGGACGGTGGGGGGACAATCAGGGTGGTCTCATTTCCTGGCGGGGGTCTTGCCATCTTGCTCTGTCCTGTTCCTGGATCTCAGGGACCGCTTGCGTGGTGGTTGTCCGTCTGCAGGGGGTGGGGTGCTGGTGTGGTGGTCCTGTGGCGGGGCGTCCTGTCCATTAGCGCCAGCGGAGGTGGTGGGCATTTCATCGTCCGGGCTAGTGTCAGGGGCCCCTTGGAGTGCCACGGTGTCCCTCAAGGTCGTCTGTATGTCCTTCAGCACCCCTACGATGGTGCCCAGGGCGGAGCTGATGGTCCTGAGCTCCTCCCTGAACCCCAAATACAGTTCGGCCTGCAGGCGCAGGGTCTCCTGCAACTTGTCCAGAACCGTTGCCATCGTCTCCTGGGAGTAGTGGTATGCTCCCATGATGGAGGAGAGGGCCTCGTGGAGAGTGGGTTCCCTTGGCCTGATCGCCCCCTGTCGCACAGCAGCCCTCCCAGTTCCCCTGTGTTCCTGTGCCTCCGTCCCCTGGACCGTGTGCCCACTACCACTGCCCCCAGGTCCCTGTTGTTGTTGGGGTGGTGGGTTACCCTGGGTGCCCTGTAGTGGTGGACACACCGCTGATTGACCTGTCCTGGGTAGGGAGGTTTGGGCCCGCTGGGTGGGTGCTGTGCTGGTGTTACCAGAGGGTGGAAGGTCGGTGTTGGGCTGTGCCTGTGCAAGGGGAACCGACTGTCCCGAGGCCCACGATGGTCCGGGCTGGTCATCAGGATCCAGAAGGGCAGAGCTGCTCTCGTCACTGTGGGCCTCTTCTGGGGGTGGAATGGTGTTGTCTGGACCCTCTGGTGTGGTGACGGTCCTTCGGGTTCCTGCAGGGGCATAAGAGCATGATTATTGCATGTGTGTGTGTAATGGTGTGCAATGGGTGGGTGTTTGTGTACCCCAGTGCAAGCATTCCGGTGTGTGGGTTTGTGTGGTGATGGTTGGAGGGGTGTACTGGGGATGTGCAGTGGGCATGCTTTAGTGAGGGGTGTCCATGCTTAGTTGTGTCATGCAGGGCTTGGTGTTGGGATGGGTGGTTTGTGTCATGGGTGCATTAGTGAGGAGTTGTAGTGATAGGAGAGAGGGTGAGGGAGGGGGTGTGTGATAGCATGCAGGTAGGGTGGGGGATATGATAGTTACGAATTGACTTACCAGTGTCCCATTCTCCACCGACTCCTGCGAGGCCCTCAGGATGCAAGATGGTCAAGACTTGCTCCTCCCATGTTGTTAGTTGTGGGGGAGGAGGTGGGGGTCCGCCGCCAGTCCGCTGTACCGCGATGTTGTGCCTGGAGACCGTTGAACGCACCTTCCCCCGTAGGTCGTTCCACCTCTTCCTGATGTCCTCCCTATTTCTCGGGTGCTGTCCCACGGCGTTCACCCTGTCCACTATTCTTTGCCATAACTCCATCTTCCTGGCTATTGATGTGTGCTGTACCTGTGAGCCAAATAGCTGTGGCTCTACCCGGACGATTTCCTCCACCATGACCCTGAGCTCCTCCTCGGAGAAGCGGGGGTGTCTTTGGCGTGACATGGGGTGGTGTGTGTGATGTGTGGGGTGGTGTATGTGGTGATGGTTGTGGTGAGTGTAGTGGTGTGTGGTGTTTTGTGCGTGTATGTTGTGTGGGTGATGGTGTTGTGTGCCTCTGTGTAGTGGGGTTGTCTATTCTGTGCTCTCTCTCTCTGTTGTCTTCGTGTCTAATTTTTGGTCATAGGGGTTTGTGGGTGATGTGGGTGTGTGTTTTATATTGTATTGGGTGTGTGGGAGTGTTGTTTGTATGTGTATCAGGTGTGTGTATTTGTAATTGTCCAATGTGGCGGTGTTTTGTAGAAGTGTGTGTATTTTGAGCGCGGCGGTGTGTACCGCCAATGGAATACTGTGGATGAAAGACCGCCGCTAGGATTCGTGGGTCGTAATAGCATGGGCGTGTTTCTGTTGGCGTGGAGGTGGAGGTTTTGTTTCCGCCAGTTTATCACTGTCCTTTGGTGTGGCGGTGTTGTGTGGGTGTCTGAATTTCGGCGGATTCCAAGATGTGGGTCATAATAGCTGTGGCGGAATGCCACCGCCGTGGCGGTGTATTGGCGGTCTTCTGCACGGTGGTAAGCGCCTTTTACCGCCAATGTTGTAATGACCCCCATAATGTCTAATGCAGAAGAGAATGTGATGGAACTCGACGTTACCCCTTACCTGAGTCTTAGGATGTCAGTGTTAAGGTCTCTCTGCAAAACAAAAAAGATTAGAACTGGTTCCAACCCTACCAAAATACAGCTCCAGGAGCTTTTGGCAGAGTTTGCCAAGAACAACCCCTCTGAGGATGATCTCCCAGAGGGGGGAAGCTGGTGAATTGGAGGAATTCCCACCTCCAGTCCTAGTTAGGGAGTCCAGGGCTCCTCAAACCCTGACTCCAACTGTGATAGTCAGAGATGCTGCTTCTCTCACAGGAGAGTCCAGCACCTCTGGAATCACTGAGGACAGCCTCAGTGAAGATGACCTACTGTTAGCCAGGATGGTCAAAAGATTGGCTTTAGAGAGACAGCTCCTATCCATAGAAAGGGAACGACAATAGATAGGTTTTGGTCCTATCAATGGTGGCAGCAACATAAATAGGGTCAGAGATTCTCCTGACATGTTGAAAATCCCAAAAGGGATTGTAACTAAATATGAAGATGCTGATGACATCACCAAATGGTTCACAGCTTTTGAGAGGGCTTGTGCAACCAGAAAAGTAAACAGATCTCACTGGGGTGCTCTCCTTTGGGAAATGTTCACTGGAAAGTGTAGGGATAGACTCCTCACACTCTCTGGAAAAGATGAAGAATCCTATGACCTCATGAAGGCTACCCTGATTGAGGGCTTTGGATTCTCCACTGAGGAGTATAGAATTAGGTTCAGGGTGGCTCAAAAATCCTCGAGCCAGACCTGGGTTGATTTTGTTGACTACTCAGTGAAAACACTGGATGGTTGGATTCAAGGCAGTGGTGTAAATGATTATGATGGGCTGTACAATTTATTTGTGAAAGAACACCTGTTAAGTAATTGTTTCAATGATAAACTGCATCAGCATCTGGTAGACCTAGGACCAATTTCTCCCCAAGAATTGAGAAAGAAGGCGGACCATTGGGTCAAGACTAGGGTGACCAAGACTTCCACAGGGGGTGACCAAAAGAAAGGGGTCACAAAGACTCCCCAGGGGAAGAGTGTTGAGACATCCAAAGGGAAAAATAGTAAAGAGTCTTCTATAGGGCCCCAAAAACCTGCTCAGGAGGGAGGGCCCAGAGCCTCTTCACAATCCAATTTTGGGTACAAGGGTAAAAACTTTGATTCCAAAAAGGCCTGGTGTCGTAGCTGTAATCAGCCAGGACACCAAACTGGAGACAAGGCCTGTCCCAAGAAAGGTTCCACTTCTAACTCTACTCCAGCTAACACTGGAATGGCCAGTCTCCAAGTGGGATCAACAGTGTGCCCAGAGCAAATCAGGGTTCACACTGAAGCTACATTAGTCTCTGAGGGTGGGGTGGATTTAGCCACACTGGCTGCCTAGCCTCCTAGTATGCAAAAATACAGGCAGCAACTCCTAATTAATGGGACAAGTGTAGAAGGCCTGATGGATACAGGTGCCAGTGTCACCATGGTGACAGAGAAACTGGTTTCCCCTGGTCAATACCTGACTGGACAAACTTATCCAGTCACCAACGCTGGCAATCAGACTAAAGTACATCCCATGGCTATGGTAACTTTAGAGTGAGGAGGGGTCAATGGCCTGAAACAGGTGGTGGTCTCCTCAAATATCCCTGTAGACTGTTTGCTTGGATATGACCTGGAGTCTGCAGCATGGGCTGAGGTAGAACTCAAAACCCATGCAGCCATGCTGGGTATCCCTGAACTGGTGTGTGTCAAGACAAGGGCACAGTGCAAGGCTCGGGGTGAAAAAGAGGTGTTGGAGCCTGGAAAAGGGGCCCAACCCTCCAAGAGAAAAGGAAAGAAGACTGGGGAACCAGCTTCAACACAACAAGAAAAAGAGAGCCTCTCTTCCCAGGAAGAAGTTCTGCCCTCTGAGGGAACTGAGCCCATGGAGTTAGGACCTTATCAGGTTGAGCTCCTAGGCCCAGGGGGACCCTCAAGGGAACAGTTGTGTAAGGGGCAAGAAACCTGTCCCTCTCTTGAAGGCCTTAGGCAGCAAGCTGCTGAAGAGTCCAAAGGCAAAATAACAGGAACACATAGAGTCTATTGGGAAGATGGACTCATCTACACTGAGGCAAGAGATCCCAAACCTGGGGCCACTAGGAGAGTGGTAGTGCCTCAGGAGTTTAGGAAGTTCATTCTGACCTTAGCTCATGATATTCCTCTTGCTGGGCATTTGGGACAGACCAAGACGTGGGAGAGATTAGTCAACCACTTCTACTGGCCCAACATGTCCCAGAAGGTCAAGGAGTTTTTTGTCTCCTGTGCCACCTGTCAAGCCAGTGGTAAGACAGGTGGACACCCAAAGGCCCCCCTCATTCCACTTCCAGTGGTGGGGGTCCCCTTTGAAAGAGTGGGTGTGGACATAGTGGGTCCACTTGAACCTCCCACAGCCTCAGGGAACCAATACATACTAGTAGTAGTGGATCATGCTACTAGGTACCCTAAAGCAATTCCCCTTAGGTCGACTACTGCCCCTCCAGTAGCCAAAGCACTCATTGGTATTTTTACCAGAGTGGGATTCCCTAAGGAGGTGGTGTCTGACAGAGGTACCAACTTTATGTCAGCATGCCTGAAACATATGTGGAATGAGTGTGGGGTGACTTACAAATTCACCACACCATACCATCCACAAACCAATGGTCTTGTTGAAAGATTTAACAAGACATTGAAAGGCATGATCATGGGGCTCCCTGAAAAGCCAAAAGGAGATGGGATGTCCTCTTGCCATGTCTGCTTTTCGCCTACAGAGAGGTGCCTCAGAAGGGAGTAGGGTTTTCCCCCTTTGAACTTCTGTTTGGCCATCCTGCAAGAGGACCACTAGCTCTTGTAAAAGAAGGCTGGGAGAGACCTCTTCATGAGCCTAAACAAGATATAGTGGACAATGTACTAGGCCTACGTTCAAGGATGGCAGAGTATGTGGAAAAGGCAAGTAAAAACCTTGAGGCCAGCCAACAACTCCAGAAGTTTCAGTATGACCAAAAGGCTGCTATGGTCGAGTTTCAGCCACGGCAGAAAGTCTGGGTTCTGGAGCCTGTGGCTCCCATGACACTTCAGGACAGATGGAGTGGACCTTACCCAGTGCTAGAAAAGAAGAGTCAGGTCACCTACCTGGTAGACCTAGGCACTAGCAGGACCCCCAAAAGGGTGATCCATGTGAACCGTCTCAAACTCTTCCATGACAGGGCAGATGTGAATCTGTTGATGGTAACAGATGAGGACCAGGAAGCTGAGAGGGAACCTCTCCATGATCTCCTCTACACAGACCCTAAAGATGGCTCAGTAGATGGAGTGATCTACTCAGACACCCTCTCTGGCCAACAGCAATCTGACTGTAGGAAGGTCCTGCAACAGTTTGCTGAGCTCTTTTCCCTAACCCCTGGTCAGACACACCTGTGTACCAATGATATGGACACAGGAGACAGCATGCCTGTCAAAAACAAAATTTTCAGACAGTCTGACCAAGTTAAGGAAAGCATCAAAGTGGAAGTCCACAAGCTGCTGGAATTGGGAGTCATTGAGCACTCTGACAGCCCCTGTGCTAGCCCAGTGGTCTTAGTCCCCAAACCTCACACCAAAGATGGAAAGAGAGAGATGAGGTTTTGTGTGGACTACAGAGGACTTAATTCTGTCACCAAGACAGATGCCCATCCCATTCCAAGGGCAGATGAATTAATTGACAAACTAGGTGCTGCCAGATACTTAAGTACCTTTGACTTGACAGCAGGGTACTGGCAAATCAAAATGGCACCAGGAGCAAAAGAAAAGACAGCATTCTCCACACCTGATGGGCATTATCAGTTTACTGTTATGCCCTTTGGTTTAAAGAATGCCCCTGCCACCTTCCAAAGGTTGGTGAATCAAGTCCTTGCTGGCTTGGAGTCCTTTAGTGCAGCTTATCTTGACAATATTGCTGTCTTTAGCTCCAGCTGGCAGGATCACCTGGTCCACCTGAAGAAGGTTTTGAAGACCCTGCAAGCAGCAGGCCTCTCTATCCTCTATCAAGGCATCCAAATGTCAGATAGGGCAGGGAACTGTGGTTTACTTGGGACACCTTGTAGGCGGAGGCCAAGTTCAGCCACTCCAGCCCAAGATCCAGACTATTCTGGACTGGGTAGCTCCAAAACCCCAGACTCATGTCAGGGCATTCCTTGGCTTGACTGGGTACTACAGGAGGTTTGTGAAGGGACATGGATCTATAGTGACACCCTTCACAGAACGTACCTCCAAGAAAATGCTCAAGAAGGTAAACTGGACTGTAGAATGCCAACAGACCTTTGACACCCTGAAACAAGCAATGTGCACAGCACCAGTTCTCAAAGCTCCAGATTACTCCAAGCAGTTCATGTTGCTTTCATTAGCAGGAGGTTACTCCCCAGGGAGCAGCATTGGAGTGCCATTGAGAGGGAGGCCTTTGCTGTGGTTTGGTCCCTGAAGAAGCTGAGACCATACCTCTTTGGTACTCACTTTGTAGTTCAAACTGACCACAGACCTCTCAGATGGCTAATGCAAATGAAAGGTGAAAATCCAAAACTGTTGAGGTGGTCCATCTCCCTACAGGGAATGGACTTTATAGTGGAACACAGACTTGGGACTGCTCATGCCAATGCAGATGGCCTTTCCAGGTTCTTCCACTTAGAAAATGAAGACTCTCTTGGGAAAGGTTAGGCTCATCCTCTTTCGTTTGGGGGTGGGGGTTGTGTAAGGAAATGCCTCTGTGGCATGGTTACCCCCTGACTTTTTGCCTTTGCTGATGCCAAGTTATGATTTGAAAGTGTGCTGAGGTCTGCTAACCAGGCCCCAGCACCAGTGTTCTTTCCCTAACCTGTACCTTTGTTTCCACAATTGGCACACCCTGGCATCCAGGTAAGTCCCTTGTAACTGGTACCTCTGGTACCAAGGGCCCTGATGCCAGGGAAGGTCTCTAAGGGCTGCAGCATGTCTTATGCCACCCTAGGGACCCCTCACTCAGCACAGACACACTGCTTGCCAGCTTGTGTGTGCTAGTGGGGATAAAAATGACTAAGTCGACATGGTACTCCCCTCAGGGTGCCATGCCAACCTCACACTGCCCAGAGGTATAGATAAGTCACCCCTCTAGCAGGCCTTACAGCCCTAAGGCAGGGTGCACTATACCATAGGTGAGGGCATACGTGCATGAGCACTATGCCCCTACAGTGTCTAAGCAAAACCTTAGACATTGTAAGTGCAGGGTAGCCATAAGAGTATATGGTCTGGGAGTCTGTCATGCACGAACTCCACAGCACCATAATGGCTACACTGAAAACTGTAAAGTTTGGTATCAAACTTCTCAGCACAATAAATGCACACTGATGCCAGTGTACATTTTATTGTAACATACACCCCAGAGGGCACCTTAGAGGTGCCCCCTGAAACCTTAACCGACTATCCGTGTAGGCTGACTAGTTTTAGCAGCCTGCCACACACCAGACATGTTGCTGGCCACATGGGGAGAGTGCCTTTGTCAATCTGTGGCTAGTAACAAAGCCTGTACTGGGTGGAGGTGCCTCTCACCTCCCCCTGCAGGAACTGTAACACCTCGCGGTGAGCCTCAAAGGCTCACCCCCTTTGTTACAGCACCCCAGGGCACTCCAGCTAGTAGAAACAAGGAGGAGTCACTGGCCATTCAGGATAGCCCCTAAGGTGTCCTGAGCTGAGGTAACTCTAACTTTTAGAAATCCTCCATCTTGCAGATGGAGGATTCCCCCAATAGGGATAGGGATGTGCCCCCCTCCCCTCAGGGAGGAGGCACAAAGAGGGTGTAGCCACCCTCAGGGCTAGTATCCATTGGCTACTAACCCCCCAGACCTAAACACACCCCTAAATCGAGTATTTAGGGGTTCCCAGAACGCAGCAAGATAGATTCCTGCAACCTAAGAAGAAGAGGACTGCTGAACTGAAAAACCTGCAGAGAAGAAAGAGACACCAACTGCTTTGGCCCCAGCTCTACCGGCCTGTCTCCCCACTTCTAAAGACACTTCTCCAGCGATGCGTTCCCAGGATCCAGCAACATCTGAAGCCTCAGAGGACTACCCTGCATCTAGAAGGACCAAGAACTCCAGAGGACAGCGCCTCTGTTCCCCAAAGACTGCAACTTTGCAACAAAGAAGCAACTTTGAAAGAACACACGTTTCCCGCCGGAAGCGTAAGACTTTGCACTCTGCACCCGACGCCCCCGGCTCGACTTGTGGAGAACAAACACCACAGGGAGGACTCCCCGGCGACTACGAGACCGTAAGTAGCCAGAGTTGACCCCCCTGAACCCTCCCAGCGACGCCTGCAGAGGGAATCCAGAGGCTCTCCCTGACCGCGACTGCCTGCTTCTAAGAACCCGACGCCTGGTAAAGACACTGCACCCGCAGCCCCCAGGACCTGAAGGATCCGACCTCCAGTGCAGAAGCGACCCCCAGGTGGCCCTCTCCCTTGCCCAGGTGGTGGCTACCCCGAGGAGCCCCCCCCCTTGCCTGCCTGCTTCGCTGAAGAGACCCCTGTGTCTCCCATTGAACTCCATTGCAAACCCGACACCTGTTTGCACTCTGCACCCGGCCGCCCCTGTGCCGCTGAGGGTGTATTTTTTGTGTGGACTTGTGTCCCCCCCGGTGCCCTACAAAACCCCCCTGGTCTGCCCTCCGAAGACGCGGGTACTTACCTGCTGGCAGACTGGAACCCGAGCACCCCCCTCTCCATTGAAGCCTATGTGTTTTGGGCACCACTTTGACCTCTGCACCTGACCGGCCCTGAGCTGCTGGTGTGGTAACTTTGGGGTTGCCCTGAACACCCAACGGTGGGCTACCTTGGACCCAACTTTGAACCCTGTAGGTGGTTTACTTACCTGCAAAACTAACAAACACTTACCTCCCCCAGGAACTGTTGAAATTTGCACTGTCTAGTTTTAAAATCGCTTATTGCCATTTTTGCCAAAACTGTACATGCTATTTTGCTGATTCAAAGTTCCTATGATACCTAAGTGAAGTACCTTTCATTTGAAGTATTGATTGTAAATCTTGAACCTGTGGTTCTTAAAATAAACTAAGAAAATATATTTTTCTACATAAAAACCTATTGGCCTGGAATTGTCTTTGAGTGTGTGTTCCTCATTTATTGCCTGTGTGTGTACAACAAATGCTTAACACTACCCTCTCATAAGCCTACTGCTTGACCACACTACCACAAAATAGAGCATTAGAATTATCTCTTTTTGCCACTATCTTACCTCTAAGTGGAACCCTTGGACTCTGTGCATGCTATTTCTTACTTTGAAATAGTACATACAGAGCCAACTTCCTACACTGTACAATCAGTGAATAGTAGTACTCGTTCATGCTTGCCAGTGTTAGATGGGGAACCCATTGATGGAGAATACCACACAAGGTAAGTCAGGGGTATGTTAGGTGAGTAGTTGAATATATTGTAATTACATAAGAGCCTAGGCTCTATCTTCCAGCAGTGTGGCACATTAATGTTTTTGTATGGAGAGGATACAATGGTCCTTTATCTCTCATACCTCCCTAGAGTCACTCTTAAGTATATTAGCTACCTTTGTTATACCTGTTCTGTATATGTGAAAGAACTGTGTGATGTTCCTGCAACTGCTAAATGCCTGTTAAACATTGTTTGTGTTGGAGTGGACTGCACTGCAGCTGCCCCAGTTGTGCCTTTGTTCTGTTGTGAAGTCCGGTATAAAACTTTAAACTACACAAAAGAAAAAATTATTTATATTGCCTAAGCTTGTTTTAATGCATAGTGCAAACAAAAGAGTGATCCCTCAAAAAAAAATGTAGGCAGTTTACTTTTGGTTTTTATGCAGTAACCAAGCAGTTTTTGAAATGGACTAGACTACATTTTAAAATCTTAAACATATTTGACAAGGGACTCCATGTCATGTATAACATATTCAGCCAATTTCCAGGTACGGCTCCTCTGCTATGCCGGAGGGGCATCGCCTCCCTTGCCAGCAGCAGCTGCTGCAGAACTTTTACAAAATAACTAAAATAAACTACGTCTATTATAGTTTTATTGTAAAAGGGGCGGGCCACGGGCTATGATGAGCACAGAGGGGGAGTGCACAGCACTCCCCTCAGTGTGCATGCATGCTTGGCCGGACGTCTCGGGCCGGCCAAACACACATGCACACTGTGCTCTCTCCAACCCGGCACTGTGTTGCCGAGTTGGAGACAGCAGGCAGAGACTCCCACTCTGCTTCGGAGTGCCCTGGCTTGGCGCTCTGGCCAAGCCGAATGCTGCTGTCATGACAGCAGCATTTGGTTGGCACCAGGGCAGGCTAGGAGCCTGTGGATGCAGCGCGGTGGTGGCAGTAGGGAATCAGTTAAGTGTTTTTTTTTCATTCATTTTCTCCCCCCGCCACGTACCGCCCCGCCCCTTCAGCACGCCGCCCCTGTCAATTTCAGCATTTTAGTCAACAGCACTTCGCATGCTGAGTGGTTCTGCACATAATCACAGGGTTGAAAGCCCCACAGTGCAACTTGCTGTCAGCTGCAGAGCCAGGAATGGTTGATGGTCTCGTACGCCATAGTGCCACTTGTTCGACTTGTGAAATACAAAATAACATTTATTTCCTGACGTTGGACTTTTTTTCTTCTAGCAATCAAGGATTAAACAGCCAAGTGAGTGCTTCATGGTGCCACTTGACCAACTTGTGAAATGTAATAAATAATTTAGTTTTTGACTTTCTGCCTTTTTTCTTGTAGGAATTTAAGGATTAAACTGCCCAGTGGGGTGGAGGGCAGGGCAGCCTTTCAAATGCAGGTGTGGGCACATCGCTGCTAAAAATAATGCTCCTTGGAAAACCAAACCTGCATGCCAAAAAGATTACTTACCAGAACAATCCGAACAGCAACAACGGAACATGCCTACAGAGACAATGAAAACGAAAAACACAATATACTGGTGTGATTTAGGATGGGGCATGTTCAAATCCTCTGTGACCAGCGTTCCACGAACACCACTGTGAAGTTCTCTGCTTTGATCAGGTGCTGCACGGGCTGCAGGTGCTCCCACACAAGGGCCACCAGTGGTCGGTCTACACTACTGAATATATGAAGTTGTTTTGATGGTATACAAGGATTGGTGTTTTACAAGTCATTGTGTGTACTTCAATGCTTTCTTTACCCAGTATTTCGTACACCTCCACTTCCTGCTGCTGTCTTATAATGCCCGATATTGCTTTAATATCCTATAACTGCCAGGGCTAACACTGGCTTAAATGTGAATTAAAATTTTAGATAAAAGGCTCAATATTAAGGACAAAATATCGCACAAGGTGCCAGTTTTATAGAGGCAAGTCATAAATACAATGGACTATGTAAACCCAAGTAAAAAGCAGCTGGCACAAGTTGATGTTCATTTCATTACTCGTATTTTTTTAAACATGTAAAGGCATATTTTGTAACTTTAATGTTAGAGAACTCGCTCACTAAATTAGTGGTACAGTGAAGCCAGAGCATTCTTCAATGTCTTCAATCCATCTCCTACACTAAAAAAAAAATGCAACCTTGGGCAGGCAGCCAGGGGTTAGTTTCTAAAGGATTTAAGGCAGGTCTGTAATTGAAATGATAAATGTCTAACAAAGCTGATTTGTATCTTTGAAGGTTTTCGCTCTGATTTAATTTGCCTATCCCATTCTGGTAAGACATTGTGTAATAACAGTATGTCTGCCAACAAAACCAAATTACAAACTAGCATTGTCTGCCTGACCTTCGGCCTTTCCAATGCCTGTTTTACTTTGTCGTGTGTTTTTTACAATTTTAATATTGGGGTAGCTTCTGAGCCCACACCAACAAAAAAATGGCTGAAAGCGAAAATATATTTTTTATCTCAAAAAGCACATATTACCATAGTAGCCCATGGCATTGAAAGGAAATACTTTGTGTGCAGATTTGCTCTTGTGAAAGAGCAGACTTTTGTTGTTTACAATGAAGATAGCCAAAGGTTGCCACACGCTGTAGAGTGCGGAAGAGAAATGTGCATAACATAACAGCAAACCAATGAAAGTAGAGGGATGACTGAAATCACCCGTGGGTAAGGTATAGTAAAATCAAAGGTTCTGGGTGACCTCCAACCCCAAAAATTACTTTATACTATGAATGCGTGTGTGTCTATCAAAATCAAAATATTCTGTTTCACAATATTTTTGTAGTTTACACACAAATTATGTAAAATTAATATATTGGGCGCAATATATTTAATACAATGTTTCTTTAATCCAGTATAGTTGTTCTGTCATACAACCGTTTTGGAAGTGCTGCTAGAGTTAGCCAGCTCCAGAACGGACAACAATAATGCGTCAAACAGTTCAGTGGACAGATGCAGCTAACAAATATATTTTTTACCAACCTGAATTCTTCCATTACACTGAATATACTATTTATTAAAAAAATATCTAGAGCTGTGTTCAGACTGAATGGCCTTCCAGCAGTTCCAAATTCTAAGATGTGATACCCTGCAGTTTTACTTGTGCAAGTCGTCTTATGATGTAATTTGCAGTGATGTCATCATGAAGCTGATTGGTGGTTTGGTTACCTAAACAAAATCTAGTTTGTTATGGTCATAGAATATTTGCAAGTATGAAATTCTTACCGGTTGAAACCTGAGCACTACTCAAAGAAAGCAGAGCTCCCCAGTTGCATGGCTAATTTCATTTCAAGACCTGAGGCTACCATTATACATTAATCTTTTAATTGCCACTCCTGCAGGACCTTTAACGAATCTTCAAACAGAACAATTCCAATCTAGAATAAGACACAGAAAGTTCTTAAATAAGCCCTTCACAGAACATCCCTCCTCTTTTAAATGCTTTTAAATAACATTGTTATTTATTAATTTAAAGTTTTAAACTAGTGTATAGTTTAAGGATTATTACTGTGCTTTGGTATTGTTTTAGAGGCTTCTAATTTATAGAAGCATGGGTTTCTAGGTGAAGGATTTATTAACAGAGTTTATATATATATATATATATATATATATATATATATATATATATATATATATATATATATATGTTTTGACAGGTTTATTTGTAACAATGAGTTTGAGGGTTTATGTGTTGCCTTTGTGGTCGACATCGGGCCGTGCGAGCGCAAGTAGTTTTAATAGCGCGTGTAGCCTCCCTCCGATCGGCGTAGCATGTGTAGGCTCCTGTGCTGGCAGCAGAGGCCGGCATAAGTACTGGGTGTGCCTCAGCCTGTGTCCGCGAGCCCCAATGCTGCCAGTGGCTCAGTGGCCGCACGCACACTGGCCGGCCTGAGACAAACAGGGATTGGCTCCCTGTGATCTGGCTAGATTGCGGCGCTCACCTTGGAGTGGGTGAAATACAGTGAAATCCTATGTGCATGTGTAACCGAACTATAAAAATACCGTTGGAAGTAATGGTGGCTACTCTCCCATCCAGCTGAGATGAAGAGAGGAGCGTTTATTACAGAGAAGAAGGCGATAGTGTGTTTGATTAGGTTTATAAGAGGAGAGTTGTTGGTTTAGTATTTTAAAATTAGTATTTTGAAAGGTGTTCTAGAGTAAGTAAGTTTTGGGCATTAGGTTTATTGTTAAAGTGGTTATTATGGATGCTGAACAGGGAAGTAGTGTTGAGTTGTCTGGGACTAAAGTGAATAAGGAAATTATTAAAAAGCTCATTCAGCAAGAAATGAGGGCACAGGTGAAGGAGACGTTAGATGGTATTCTAAAAGAGAAGAAGAAAAAGGAGATGGAATTGTGCGAGGAATTTTTCTCCTTACTCGAGGACGAGGAAATGAGACAGAAATGTGGAAACAGGTTGAGGCAAACAAAGCATATGGATGAGAGTAGAGTCACTAAAAATAGGAAGAATGGATTTAACTCTATGAGAAAGAAAGGTGTCTTAAGCAACACTCAAGGGAAAGGTGTACATTGTGACACACAGAGAGTAAGGCCCTAATTATAACAAGGGCATTAAAAAACGCCTACCGCTGCGGTGACGGCCGCCAACATAACGTCACCGCAGCTACCGTCCGTCCGCCATCTTATGATCACTGCAGGACTTGCGCCACAAGATGGGCAGAGATCCGGCAGTGATCATACTTTCGGATGGTGGTAAGCCAGAGCTGCTACCACCAGCACCGCCACACCAGTTGAACCCCACCAGCCGTATCATGACCTGTGGTACGGCCTGGTTGTGTTCTGCTGGCGGGGCTCTGCTGGTGGTAGCAGTGCCCCTTCCCGTTCCCTGCCGGAAGACCTCCTCGACAAAGGTACGTCGGGCTTTCGACAGGGGAGGGGGCGGGGTGTGTTGTGTGTGTCTGGTTGTGTGCATGAATGTGTGAATGCGTCTGTGTGTTGTGTTGTTTGCATGGTTGTATACGCATGAGTGAATGCGTGTAAGAATGGCGAAGTGAGTGCGTGTCTGCATGTCAGTGTGATTGCGTGTAAGAATTTTTGCAAGCATGTCTGGAAGTATACGTGTATGCCATTGTGAGTGACTGGGTGTATGCGTGGTGTGTGTCTGCGGGTGTGTGCGTGTAAGGGGGGCGGGAGGGTGTGTGAGAATCGGAGGTGCTGGGGGGAATTTTGGATGGAGGGGGGCATCTGGTGAGTGTTGGGAGGGGTGGGGGAGCCGCCTACCGGTGACAGGATATTTCCGGTCACTGGTAGGGTCTACCCCCATGGTTTTTGTGGCGATGCTAATGCCACGAAAACCATGGTGGTAGGCAGGTACTATGCTGGCCGCCAGGCTGGAGATTGACATCTCCTGCCCGGTAGCTGATATTGCCATGGCGGTATGAGTGGAGATATGTACCGCCAGCCTGTTGGCGGTAGTACCGCCACATTTCCACTCACCGCCGGGGTCATAATGACCCCCTTAGAGTCCTTAGTGGCACACAGGATGATGAGTTCAATGACTTGTATATGGTGTCATTGTCAGATGACAATAAAGATTTGGATGGATATGTCTTGGACATAATCCAGGATGAAGAATTTGACATGGAGTATCAATTCCCAAGCATCGATCAGGCAAACTTTCTAGCTCAGCTCATGTCCAAAATGAATGGAAAACCAAAATAAGTCAGGACAAGCACTGTAAGCACCCTCCCTAATGCAGTTCTGTTTAAAAACTTTCAAAGAATGCCATCCAGTGCAGTATGTATATTTGAAGTCTACACGTTAAATAAACCTTTCTCTATTCTTAAAGATCCTTTATCGTTTTAACATGATGACTGGTGCAGTATTTGTATGGCAAACATATTAATTGCTCCCGTGTGCTTTTGCTCTTAGGACCAAGCTAGACTCCTGACTCGGTCACATCTAAGAATTTGCTGGTTTGCCTACATCTTTTACTTAGGACATACAGCTTACGGTTAGAAATTGTCTAAGTTACTAAATGCTCACCCTCTGACTAGCCAAATCTTAGTATAGTCAGTTCCGATGAGACACCAAGAAAAAGAGGAGAATAAAAAAGAGTGAATAAGAGAGAAAACTTGTTGAGATGACACACATGCAAGGATAATGCTTGAATCTGTTTATTTATATTACAATATCGGCAGCACTGTAAAACAGGTATCTCTATTTAGTTCCCTTGCAATTGCAGGCAGAAGAAGGAGTTCTGCTAGCGTTACAAGGTGTGCATTTGAACAGCTCTCCTGTTTGTTTTTCTTTAAACATAAAACTTGCTGAAAATATGAGTGAGGAAAAGTCTCAGGATAGGTGAAAAATATGGAAATGAGCATACAAACACAAATTATTGCTCTTTCTTCCATTATGCAGGGCAACACTTGTAATCGCTTGTGGATGTCACCTGGCAGAAATACCTATCCCAATGCTACCTGCACGAATTTACACCCACAAGAGCTGATTCCAGAGAATGCATCACTTGATGAGCGTATAATGACCAATCAGGTCAAAAGCAGCAATAAAGCTCTTGAACTAGATGGCTATAATTTTTTCATGGCAGTATTAGCTCCCTCCTCACCAAGTTCACCCAAATGAGTCGCGTATTTCATTATGTATATTTAAGGCATTATTCTTATTTATAAATTCGGAAGAGTGCTTTGCTCTCTTACCCTTTGGCCAAGATCAGTTAATATCAACTCCATTAAAATATGTGTTATAGTCGGATGTCTTTTGCAGATCATCGGAGTCAGTATCTGAGTCCAAACATTGTGTCACATTTATTCACCTCTTGAGGCTGGTCTTGAGGCAGAGAGAGTCTGACAGAAGGCAGAGACCATACATCTGCGTGCAGCATTCATCTGCTTGTCGAATGTATTGGAATGCCCTGCAGAAGGATTTGTGTAATCAAGAATCAGATTTTTCCTCTTATGGGAGTCTTTTTTGATTATATCAATGGTTTGTAGTTTTTTTTTAGCACAGCAGAATCCTCTATAGAAGAAACCGGGAACCTATTACCGCCCACAGCCAAGCTCTGTGATATCAAACCATTCCTAAAAGACTTTCCAATATCTTTTACAATAGGTGTCATAAAAGAGGTCCCACCTGTTTACACGGAGGCATTGACAAACGTACCACAGAAAGTATGCACCTCATGCTAGAAAAGCACCTTCTCTCACGCTGCTTGTGTACATTAATGTGCTATCCCAATATCTTCTGCCATAGCAGTGTTATAAATTCGCTATGCTGTAAGCACAATGGTGCAGGAGTGAAGACCTACAGTCTGTCTGGGGTTCTGTCAGAGCCTGTGCTTTGGAAATCCAGATGGCACTCAAGACTGGAGGTGGGATGTCAGAACGCTGCAGTGGGTGCAGTAGAGAGGCATAGGTAAGCAGTTAGAGGCATGGGTCAGCAGTAAGAGGAGGGGTGTAGTACAGCCCCGGGAACACCCAACAGTGTGACACACACACACGGATGCATGCACTAACCCCATGTTAGGGATCAAGGGCACGTTAGTCAAGAGGGGGAGAGCCCCTGGCACACACAGTTAGTGCGGCTCATGTTTCTGCAAGCCCATTCTGCCTCCTTCGTCACTTGTTATTGCTGCAGTTTGGCATAACCGCCGCACTTCACCCACTCCAGAATTGACGTATTTGTAAACAATATGTGCTCATTGCGGCATACACACAGAATAAATAACTTGGCACTGTTTTTTGCAGTGGATACAACATGGTCGCTTTATTGATTTTACAACTGGGCAACCGCCTGTGAAAATACTACGTTTTTCAATTTCTTTGATCCGGGGAGCATTCCATTTACTGCACTTTTAATTCGCACTTCAGACAATGCTATCATTGCGCTTAGTCATATATCGAGATCAATACATCTAAAGTGAGCTCAGTAATCAATCACAATTGCACAAATAGCATTGACGGATTGACCTTCTAGTCCTGGCCTCTGTTTGTCATGTCTTTTCTCGCCCTTTGGTTTGTAGGCAGTCCCACATATTGTTTCTTGGAGGGGGCTCCCTCCAAAGTGTTTGTTTTACCATGTTTCTTGAAGGGGGTAGGTTCAAGTTCTTTGGATTAGGCGCAACTCACTGCCTTTTGTGTTCCTGTGCCCTGTCAGTCGACCTGGAGGGTCTGGGCTGCGAGTGCCGTGTTCCGCTTACTCCCCTTGGTCGGCCTCCCTTCATCCTGCCGTAAGGCATCCCCAGGTAAGTGCCTGTTATTTGCACATACTGCCTGAGAGGCTTACGTCTCCGGGCATCTCCCCCCAAAACAATTATTTTTTTTCTTTATTCCATTACTGCAACCAGGTTGGACCAGAAGATGCCCAACCCGTCCTCTGATAAATGTACTTTGTCCGGTGCGTATAACTCTGGTCGCCTGGGGTGGATCAACCCGTGGCGTATGCTCTCCAGCCCGTTAACCTTGCAGTACTTAGCGACTGCGATATTCAGTTTTCATCTGGAGTTGTCGATTGCTTTGTTTAATGTGGCCCCCGCCACTGGATTCTGGGGATAATTTCCGACCAGATGATAGTGGTGCTCCCACACTGTCTTGTAATTAATAGTAAGGATTGCCTGATTTCGCTCAGGAGGACCTTACGCCCCACCGTGGTTAGGTCGTTACTGCCGAGATGTATAATTATCATTTCGGGTGGTCTTAGCGCCGCTTCTAAAAAGCTATGTATTGTCTGTTCGAGCTGTGCCCACTTCATACCCAGGAAACCCCACCATCTGATTGTTTTGGTTGGTCTTTGACTCTCACTGGTGTGGATGTTCTGCTTCCACCATGCTTGAAGCCTGGATACGAAAGAGTGCCCAATCACCCATATAGTCCAGTGTGGCACGCCTGTCAATATAATCACAAACAAATCTCTCTACATCAAATGCGGGCGTATATATCTTTTATAAGCGTTTGATCGCCACCTTCCTTCTGCTTTGATGGTGCCTACATTTAAGCCTGAAGCAGCCACCGTAATAGCTGCCCCTATGCGGAAGAGTGGGAAACAAAATCTCCTGGTGCTAGGCCCCTTTCTTCAATGTTTTGCTCATGACTGCCTTGCACTGGTATTTGCTCAGGTAGTCTCCATTGTTGTGTCTGAACAGGGGGCCCGGCGAACCGGGGCGTACGGCTAAATAATCCTTGAGAATGCAGACTGGGCAGTACTTTGCTTGGCTTATGCAATTGATTTCTATTCATGAGCCCTTGCCCTGCTGATCTGTTTTTGATCGCCTTAGTAAGAGGTGTGCTCTGTCGGGCTCTAACCTGCAGTCCTCTACCTGGAGGCAGTTGCCACCCCCTAGCGTTTTTGCTGAGGCAACCAACTAGCTTAGGCGAAAAGCCACAAAGAATGCTGTGGAAAAAGCTGCTTTGAGTAAAACCAGCTCATAGGGGTTGTCTGTCACCGCCTCCAAGGCGTCTACTAGCCGGGTCAACTTGCTGAAATCTATGGGGTGCCTGTTGTCTAGTTTGGGACCTTTGAACCGTTTCCAACCTTTCATTGCGGTTCTGATGTAGTGTGATGTTGTGGGGTCTGTGCCTGTCTGTAATTTGGAGTAGTGTACTACCGCTGCGAGGTGCGCCTGTGCCCAGGATTTTGTTTTGCCCTGCAGGTAGGCCCACATGATTAAATGTTCTACTGCTGCTCTGGTTGCGACTGGATCACCAAGGGATTCCAGACCCCCTATTCCCATGAGGGCTCTGGCATATTTGGTGTACCTTCTGTGTGTCTCTGGTTTGAGTGCGTTCTGCACTAGTACTGACAAGTCGGCTCCGCCAGCTCCCACAGGCTTTCTGGAAAGGGTGTCATCACTTGGCTGGCTTCTGGGGCTTGCTTCCTGAATCTGTCCATCTGGGAACAAGAGAGAGCGTCTGCTCGTGAGTTTTTTATCCTTTGGACGTGCCTTGCCCTAATGTACAGGTTACCTCTGAGCTGAAGGCTCACTAAACGTCTCAACAGTCTTAGCGTATCTGGGCAGGATGCAGACCCCTTGTTAATGGCCATGACAACGCCTAGGTTATCTGACCACAAAGTTATCTTTATGTTCTGCAGTTGTCCCTTCCAAACTGTCAAAGCTACCACTATGGGGAAGAGCTCTAGAAATGTGATGTTTTTGGTGATTTCCAAGTCGTACCACCTGTCAGGCCATTTACCGTTGCACCATTTGCTGCCTAGTATGGCCCCAAAACCACAAGCCCCGCGGCTTCAGTGTACAGTGCAATCTCCTTGGCTGATATGCAGCCCTCTTCGCCAGATGAGTCGGCTGTTGAATTCTTTCAGAAAGGCGTCCCACATGGTGAGGTCTCTTTTGACCGCTGACCCGAGTCTAACACGGTGGTGTTTCTTACGCAAACCTGATGTAAGTTTGCTTAATCGCCTGGCAAAAAACGCCCTGCTGGGATCACCCTAGTCGCAAAGTTGAGCTTACCAATCATGCTCTGTATATCCCTGAGGGTAGCTTTCTGCTTGCCCTGCAGGGCTTTGATCTCTTCCCTTAGTTCCCTTACTTTAGCCTCTGGTATCCTAGAAGTTCCAGTGGCTGAATCTAGCTCAATGCCCAGGAAAACTAGGGACGTTGTTGGGCCAACCGTCTTGTCAGCCGCTAGGGTGACCCCCATGTCTTTTGCCAGATCCTGGAAGGAGTTCAATAAGCTGGTGCATTCGCCTATGCCAGCTTTTCCCACAAATAAAAAGTCATCCAAATAATGCACCTTCCCTCCTGTTGTTTTCTTTTTATGTAGCGCCCATTCTAGGAACGCGCTAAATTGTTCAAAATATGCGCATGCGATGGAACATCCCATGGGCATGGCTTTATCGATATACACTTGTCCATTGTGCTGGAAACCCAGTAGGTAAAAACTGTTGGGTGTACCGGCAGTAGCCAAAAAGCTGACTCTATGTCTGCTTTTGCTAGCAATGCCCCTCTGCCTGCTGCCTTGATTATGTCAATGGCATCATCCACTGTGGCGTAACCTACTGAACAGGCCTCTTCTGGGATATTGTCGTTTACTGATGTCCCCTCTGGGAATGACAAGTGATGTAATAATCGGAACTGGCCAGCTTCCTTCTTGGGCACCACGCCCAGTGGGGAAATGATCAGGTCCTCCACAGGGATGGGGGCAGCTAGGGTCCCTTCAATGCGCCTGAGCCTCAATTCTTTATTGATTTTTTGGCTAATCACCTGGGGGTGTTCCGTGGCTGATTTCAGATTCCTTACAGTGCCCCCCACTATCTTTCCTTTCACAGGGATTTTGAAACCTTCCTC
This sequence comes from Pleurodeles waltl, assembly GCF_031143425.1. Lineage (NCBI taxonomy): Eukaryota > Metazoa > Chordata > Amphibia > Caudata > Salamandridae > Pleurodeles > Pleurodeles waltl. The sequence goes on along the minus strand of NC_090442.1, from coordinate 915,866,397 downwards.
AAAACCCTTAACTAATGATCTGCGTCCCTTTTGTTGTAGTACTCATTGGCAAGTTTCCTCAAAAATTTGGTGTTGACTGGTGAACTGGCTAGGTTCCATGTCCTTAGTTTAGCCACTTGGGATGTTGTCGGTCTAGTACCATTGTTTCTTTCGCTTGTCTTTTTTATCTCCCCTGTGTCTGCCTTTCTTACATGCTGCTGCTGGGTGTTCACCCCCACATGATGAGCAGCTGTGTCTGAACTTGCAATTTTGCCCCCATGTGCACTCATCTGTGTCAAACTTCCAGAAGATTGCTTGTGCCCCTTTATCGCTTTGCCCTTTGCCGCTGTGCCAGTGTTTGTACTTATAGTATGTTTTGTGTCTCTCATGTTTCCCCTTGGGTTGTGTGTTCCGAAAGGGCTGGTCCCCCCCTCCCAGCCCAAGAGTTGACTTCCCTGGCCACCATCATCTTATGAATATAACTGGATACATCCTCCTCGTTCCATTCCATTTCTGGGTGCACCTGCATTTTCAGTCTAAAACTCTTGTCATACTCCAGCCAGGCATCCCCTGGGAATTGGCGGTGTGCCTCGTGTATCTTGGATTCATACAACCATAGGTCCACTGTGCAGCGCGGGAATTTCTCGACTATAACGCAAGCCATTATCATGAAAGCGCTCAGCCAGTTCTCAAAATTCCTCTCTTTCCTGGCCCTCTTTCTCTCTCTCTCCTGTCCTCCTCTTTCTTGGCGCATATGGTAAGGTCTAACCCTTCCACTTGGATTTCTAGCAGGAAGAAAATGTCTATGAATTATTTTCTCCATATTCTTTCTTTTACTGCTAGTGGGATGGCTGTTGCCAAGCCAGCCTCCCTTTTTGCCATAGCCGGGGGACCCAAGGATGGCCTTACTTATGACTCTGGGGGATTCCCTGCTGCTAGGGGGGGCTCTATTGCCCTGCCTGCTGCCCTCACCGTTGTGTCCCATGCTGCCGTGGGGTCCCCATTGGGAGTCTGATCTTTCGCGCTTGACTGAATGCCTGGCTGGCCACTTTTCCCTGCGTGCCCTGGGCTCTCCCCTTGCTCTGTGCTATCTACATTTAGCCTTGTGCCGCTCCCTTTCAGTATCAGTGGTGCAAATGATTCTAAACATTTTTTAATTATTGCGCTGATATGCTCACCCTCTGCTGGTGTGTGCGGCGCGCTGGACTCAGCTGGTTCCCCGGTGGATGGTGCCCAGGAGGGCCGGCCTGTCCCCCTCGCTTTCTTGGGAGTCTTTTTTGCCGCTTTGCCCTCTGTTCTTTGGCGATTGCTTGCCTTTTGAAGAGGCGGGGGTGACCCCCTGTTGTTCGTATCGGTCACCCGGGGGGGTCGCTTGGGTTGGGAATGTCTATATTTTGCCTCTCTTTCTCCATTGTCTTCCATTTTAGCGCGCAGCCATTCTTTCCCCAGCTTCAGAGCTTCTGCCCTCATATTGCATTCATCCTCTCAAGGTCGTCTTGTTGCTCCACCACTTGGTCTTCTTCCATACTGGAGCCTAGTACTTAGATTGGCCCTGGCTGGTGAAGTGTCTATTTTTCCTTTGTTTTTGTTTTTTAAAACGTGCCACTTGTTTACAAGTACTGTGTCTTTGTCTTTGGGGTGGTCGTGTTGCCCTAAACAGGCGGTCCCACGCCCAAAGTTTTCTTATTTGGTGCCTGAGCTCCTCGTTGCCCCGCAAGTCCAATCCTTGATGCTGCAGCCAGCTCGGCTTTGTGTGTGTCGGCCGCGCATGTCTACCGCGCCTGAGGGGTCGCGTCGCCGGTGTCAGGCGGTCCCCCTTTAAAATGCAGGCCCTTCACGCGTCTGCGTCCATTGTCATTAGCAACAGTGGCCTGTAGGCACGCTCGAAACTGTAAGCGTGCCGCTTGGGCTGGCTCCGACCCACACGGTGAGTCATTTGTTTTCTTGCAGCCTGTGGGATCGCATCACCCGAGTCGGATGGTCCCCGTACAGGTAAGAGCTCTGTGATACCTTTATTTACTGCAGCCTGTGGGGTCGCGTCACCTGTGTCGGGTGGTCCCCCGTGCAGGCGAGAGCTGAAATTAGACGCAGGGAGCTTTGGGATGTTGGTGGGTGGGGTCCGCCTGGCAGCATGGGAACAACATGGCTGATCCAAAGCAGCCATACCCCGCTGTTGCTCCGCAAATGTCCGCTTGCAGACGCATCTGCTGGATAGGAGCTTGGGGGTGGAGGGGTTGCCCCGCCTGGAGAATGCCCCTCGGATTGTGTTGACTGGGCGATCCCCGCTACGGCGGAGGTCGAAAAAAGCGCTCAGTCCGTGAACAACTTGGCTGGTTGCCGCCGGACAATTGTCCGCCCTGTCAGGGGTCGGACCTACAATGCGATGAGCAGATCTGTAATCCTGCGCGTCAAGGCTGCTGCCCAGCAGCAGGGTTGCGTCGCCCCGACGGGCGGTCCCCAGTTCCAGGCGACAAGGCAATAGGTGGATGAAAATTGCCCACAAGGAGTCTGCAGTGCTTGAGAAGGGCCGTGTCGCCCGGGCGGGCGGTCCCCTGTGCCGATGGTGGGTAAATGCCGCTACGCAACGATGGGATGCTTAGTGTTCGGGACTGACAAGGTCACGGCTGCTCCTGTCGTCGAGGTCATCGGGTGGTGTTGTTTCCTTTGTCCGTGGTAGCGCGTCGCCGTGGGTCATCTGCACTGCATGCCCACTTGGCTGACCTTGCGCCCTTTAAATGTCTCCCCTTTGCCCCTGCCACCTTGGGGGGGCCCTTTCTGGCAAGCTATTGGGGGGTTTGAAAGATTCAAACTCCCCCCATTAGCCTATTTTTCACGCCCTCTCCCCTGACTGCTTAGGTCCTGGAGGGGCAGAGGGGAAGTCAAAACCAGCTTAACCAGTTCGGGTCTTAGGTGGCCGTTATGGCGCCGGCCCTTCGAGCCCCTTGTGGGGGTGGCCTTTGCTCATAAGGGAGGCCAGGCACCTGCTGCACTACAGGGGCAATGAGGGAAGGCTGACCTCACGCCATCATCACACTTTCCTGCCTGCAGTCTCCTGCGCTTGTGCACGATCCATTTAACAAACTGCCAGGATACTTCCAAGGGCGAGTTCACGTCCTCTGATGCCTACAGCCCTGGGCATTAGTCTGCCTCAGAGCAGGCACCTGCGACTCCTCACCAGCAGCAGCAACCATGGCCCTGCCTCCTAGCCTGATCCAGACCAGTACCTGAAATGGAAAAATAGAAGCGCGGGTAGTCTGTACCAGAGTACCTGCTTGTTTCAGAGAAGTGCAGGTACTCTCTAATTAAAAGTATTACGTTTTTAATGAGAAGTAAAGGTACTCTCCCTCTCAAAATAAAAAAGTGCCGGAACTCAGTACTGGACAGTACCGGACCATTTAATGCACTGATCCAGACCCTCCACCATTCTGTCACTGGTGCCTACCCAGCAGTGTCTAGCAGCTGTGTGTACCGGGCAATCTGGGTTTTTCTACATCTGCCTGAACGCTGGCCCTGCCACGAGCTGCCAGTACCTTATCACCCTGCGCATGTCTTTCCCAGCCTGGTGCGCACCCCATCCTAGAATCCTGGCATCTCCAGCAAATCCAGCTGTGAACACGAATCAGCAGGCACACAACAGGCTGCTCCTGCGCTACGGCTCCTCATGCCAGCCTACGCCATTGGGAGTGTATCCAGTCTGCTGACCCCCTTCGGCGAGCACATTAATGCTGTGACAGCCGCTCCCAACCACGTGGGTGGTGCCACTGATCAATTACTTTAAGGCCACTAAACAGGCTGATGGCGAGGCCAAACTCTTGCTACTGCTCAATTATGCTTGGGAAGACATTTTCAATCTCTGGCGCACCTATCTGGTGACAGGTGTGGTCGATGATTACGATGGGGCCATCACAGCACTCAGCACGTACTTTGGCTTCCAGATGAACCATGGTTTTGAAAGATTCAAACTACAGCAAGCCTGTTAGTGAGAGAGTGAATCCAATGATGTATTTTATGCCGACTGTGAGTACTTGCCAGTACCTGTATGGAAGATGATCCACACAAGGAAGTGCGTACTCAGATCATACCTGACTGCTGCCTTGCTGTGCTTCGACTTGACAGCCTCCACAAGCCCAACGTGTTCGTCAGTGAGATTTGGACGATTGTCCGCTCCCAAGAACTGTCCAATGATCGAATGGATCAGATATATCTGGCCCTCCAGAAGCTCTCTGATACCCTGGAGCCAGCCTCACAACTGATAAAAACAGAGCTGAAGGTGACAGTCCCACCATACTGAACTCCGGCCCTGCAGGTACAACTGCAACTGACTCCTCTGGATACTGTGTATGCTCTCCACATCCCCTTTCTGAGTGCCCAGCTAGAGACAAAACCTGCTCCGTGTATCTCCCCCCAATCACTTTCCCAAGGTGTGTTGGACACCCTCATTCAGAAGCCGCAATGCACCTAAGTGCCAAGGAGTCAAAGAAATTGGACATGACCACACTCCGGACCCAGATGGTGCATCAGCCTGGCCCAGGGCCAAGTTCTCGGAGGAAGAGGAGGATTAAATCTTCTTGATCTCCTGTACCCTACATCCAGAACATACAGGGGGTTATTCCAACTTTGGAGGAAGTGGTAATCCGTCCCAAAAGTGACGGTAAAGTGACGGATATACCACCAGCCGTATTACGAGTCCATTATATCCTATGGAACTCGTAATACGGCTGGTGGTAAATCCGTCACATTTGGGACGGATTACCACCTCCTCCAAAGTTGGAATAACCCCCACAATGTGACATGCCTGCTCTACCTGTCATGTCAAAATCGACCACACTCTGGTCACCACACTTATTGACATTGGGACATGAGTTAACATCAGCAGCCTGGCACAGTTCAACACCCTTTTTCTGAGATTCCCACCGCAGCCAACAAAATCCTGCCTTTTTGCCTACAGAAGTTCCACGCCTATCCCTCTTGCCGGAGTCATGACCTGCTCAGTATCCTAGGACACGTAGTCCTCTCCAGCAAGGTTCTTTGTCATCTCTTCAAACTCTGAAACACTCCTCAGTTGTGACATAGTGGCGTAACACAAAATGATGGGGCTCCCCTGCAGGTTGCACAGATATTCATTAGTCATTGGCTCAATGGGGGCCATCTGAATGGTTGCCCTCCTCCCCCACTGCAGAGGCCCCTTAAGCAGAGTGGCTTTCCTGAGAGTTAAACTATTTCTTAGTCCATACCCTTCCACACATTTTGCAAGACATGCAATGGCATGGCTTAGAGGGTGAGGGGACCCCATCCAAACAAGGATCCCTGGTTGCCCCCCCACACCGCAGGGACTATAGGGCCTCTGTTACACCCCTGTTTTGGCACCTCTGAGTGTCTACACCTCATTCACTTTGCTGCAACAGTTGAAGACCCCATGAGTGAGGTTGGCCTTATCCTCTGAGAGATGCCTCACTTCTTCCCTGGCCTAGACTGCTTAAAAGGGCCTCTTATCTCCCTTGGCATTGACCCGATGGTCCACCCTGTCACCCTGAGGCACGGCAGAGTTCTGTTTCACCTCAATTCTACAGTGAAGCAGAACTTCAAAAGTTGGAGGATGCAGAAGTCATCAAGAAAGTCTCCGGCCCAACCCTGTGGGTGTCTCCCGTGGTGTTCATGAAGAAGCCCAAGCAGTCTGCGTGCATTTGAATCTGCATTGATATGCACCTTCCCAACCAAGCCATAAAAAAGAGAGCATCACATATCCCTCACCATTGATGACCTGATTGCTGACATCAATGGCTCTGCAGAGTTGACCTGAACTCCAGGTACCACCAGCTAAAATGCCACATAGGCAGCAGGTACTTCACAACATATTCCACACGTCAGACTCTGCTGCTTAAAAAGATTCAGTTTTTGTATGCCATTTGTGGCTGAGGTGTTCCAAAATGCAATATAGAAAGTTCTTGAAGGCCTAAAGGGTGTCATCAATGTCAGTGACCTCCTTATCCATGCCCCTACTTTTGACAGCCATTGCCGCCACCTGCAAGCAGCCCTTACTAAAATTTATACAGCCAGCCTCATGCTCAACTGAGCCAAATGCTAATTCTTTCCCCAGGCTATGGATGTCTTCGACACCTTTTTCTAATGCAGAAGTCAATGATCCCTCAAAATAAACAGACATAGTAGAGTCGTCCATGCCAGTCTCACAGCAGTGGTCAGGAGTTTCCTTTCCTTTTCAACATACTGCGGGAGGTTCATCCCCAAACTGGCAACACTGTCAGGCCAGTTGAAACACCACATAAAAGCCTTGACTCCCTGGGTGTGGGGGACGTCAGAGGAAGATGCCTTCCAAACCGTCAAAAATGCTTTCTTTAGCAACATTGTGATGGCCTACTTTGATTTGGTAAAGGATTCTGAGCTCATTGTTGATGACAGCCCTATCGGCCTCGGAGCCGTCCTCTTTCAGCACACAGGGAATGGAGGCTGGGCACAGTGGCATTTGCATGTAGAGCCCTAACAGACACCGAAAAACTCTATGCACACATCAAGAAGGCTCTTGCTATCAAATGAGGAGGCCACCACTTTCTATGGATGCCCCTTCTGAGTCATTACAGATCACAAACCATTGATGTCACTCTTTGCAGGCAGTGCTCCTCACCTGCCACTTCGCATTGAAAACAGGGCCCTGCAACTGCAAATGTATTGATGACAGTGGGGTACAAACAACGCTGTGACAATTGGGGCAACTATCTCTCCAGGCACCCCGCCCTCTGGTGGATGCCCTCTCTAGTCCCTCATCCAGTGGTGATGACTACATTCATTGGGTCATGGAACTCAGCTGCTCCAAGACCATCACTCTGGAAGACATTGCCAATGCCACCGCCTCAGACACCTGTGTCCAGAAGGCCGGGAAGGCTGTGTATTAGGTAAGTGGAAGGATTTTCTCTGTGACCTAGCAAAATATATTGACATCACCAAGTGAGACCTGTCTGTCCTCTGGAACATCCGTCAGGAACTTAGCACCATGTCTCCCGGCTTCCTCCTGTGCAGCCACCAGACTGTCATTCCTCGCTCGTTGAGGACACCCATATCGACCCTGGTACACACGGGTCACCAGGATGCCATCAACACAAAAGTCTGTGTGAGACTCTGGTGATCATTACAACCCTGGCGGTCGGTGTTAAAGCGGCGGTAAGACCGCCAACAGGCCGGCGGTAAAAAAAATGGAATTACGACCGTGGCAGAAACCACCAACATAGACAGCCACTTTAACACTCCGACCGCCACGGCAGTACAAACAAACACAGCGGCGGTCACCGCCAACAGACAGGCGGAGGACAATGTACCACCCACAGAATTACAACCCACCAATCTGCCATCTTTTCCGGGGCGGATTCACCGCGAACAAAAACACTGTGGAAACAGGACTTCGAAGGGAAAACGCTCACTTCTGCACACCCCACGAGGAACCAGGGCACCATGGAACCAGAGCTCCAGATTTTTCCATCCTTTGTCTTCCTGCTCCTCTACCAGGAGCACGAACGCCGGCGGCGAAGACAATGGTGGGTACTGCATCTACGATACAGGGGAGGGGAAAAACAGTGACACACACATGCAACACCCTCACCCCCAACCTCACCCACTACAACACGCAACCTAATACATCATGATACATCACAGTTACACCCCCCAACCCCCACCTGGCAAGGACAAAAGGAAATGAGTCAAAAAATTATGATATATTCAATTACATACATCCACAATATTTACAAATATATACATTTATACCATATACAATTAAATACACCAAGAACACAAGTCCAAGGGAGTCCACCATCATAGTCCGTGGATCACTGGGCCCAAAAGGCATGGGCGAGGCCCACACAAGATACCCGAACAAGACAGAGAGAACACTGCAGGGGCATCACATAGAAATAAAACAGGCACCTCAGGGGGAAGGGAAAGGGTGGGCATATATCCTGGGGAGTGCAAAGCCGCAGCCTCTCAAGTCTCTACAGTGGGTGGTTTGCCCACTGCTTTATCCTGGGGAGTGCAAAGCCACAGTCTCTCAAGTGGATGTCAATCTCCACTGGTTCTGGAGGGGGCCGTGTGCCCAGAGTGCTTCATCCTGCCAAGGACAGAGGTAATGGATAACAGTCTCCACTGGTTCTGGAGGGGGCTTTGTGCCCAGAGTGCTTCATCCTGCCAAGGACTGAGGTAGTGGATGTCAATCTCCATTGGTTCTGGAGGGGGCTTTGTGCCCAGAGTGCTTCATCCTGCCAAGCACTGAGGTAGTGGATGTCAATCTCCACTAGTTCTGGAGGGGGCTTTGTGCCCAGAGTGCTTCATCCTGCCAAGGACAGAGGTAGTGGATAACAGTCTCCACTGGTTCTGGAGGGGGCTTTGTGCCCAGAGTGCTTTATCCTGCTCGTGGCGGCCTCAGTAGCGTCAGAGCTTTTGGCGCTCATGGGCCTGCTGTGCTTGTGGCGGCGGTGTCCTTGGCAGCGGTGCTTGTGGCGGCGGTGTCTTTGGCAGCGGTGCTTGTGGCGGCGGTGCTTGTGGTGGCGGTGCTTGTGGTGGTGGTGGTGTCCTTGGCAGCGGTTTAGCTGCTGGCGGTCCTGTCTGTGGCAGTGGGGCTGCTGGCGGTCGCCTCCTGGGCAACTGGGCTGCTGCTGGCGGTCCTGTCTGGGGCAGTGTGGCTGCTGGCGGTCGCCTCCTGGGCAGCGGGGCTGATGGCGGTCTTCTCCGCCGTGCTGATCTTCCCAGACTTGCCGGTTTTCTTGTTCCCCTTCCCCACCTTGGAAGGTGTCGCAGCTGACTCCACAATCCCAACTGTATCCCTGGGAGCGGCTTTGGTGCCTGGTGTCTTCCCCCTCTCCTGCTGGGCACTGGCCAACTTTTGATGCTTGACAGGTGGGGGACTGTCCGTGCTGTGGCTCCTTGCCACACTGCCTGCCCTGCTGCCTGATTCACTCCATAATCCGGTGACTACTGGCACCACTGGTCCCGCCGATGTTGTGGCTGAGGTGCTAGGTTGGGACCTGGAGAGTCGGGCCCTAGGAGACTGACGGGGGGGGAGGTGAGGGAAAGAGGTCAAGGGTGGCCAGGAAAAGTTTCTTAGGAACACTGGGACGGGTAGATGGAGGGGGTTTGGGAGTGGAGGAAGAGGTAGTGGTCGTAGGAGGTGTACGTTTGCTGACTTTGGGTGAAGGTGCATAGGCTGGAGGCTGTCGTGAGGTGGATGGCTGTTGGGTGGGTGTGTGGCTGCGTTTGTGTACCTTGGGAGGTGGCCTCATAGACACACTGGGAGAGGACACAGGGGATCTGTGAATGTGAGTGGGGGTGGTGACTGCACATGAGCGGGGTGTGGTGGTGCGTGTGCTGGTGATGGATGTAGTGGCTGAAGATGTAGTGCATGCAGGTGTGAGTGGAGACGAAACAGGGAGGGATGAGGGTTTGTTTCAACTGCCTCTCTACACCCTGGATGGCATTCAAAATGGTAGACTGCCCAACAGTGAGGGACCTGAGGAGGTCAATGGCCTCCTCACTGAGGGCAGCAGGGGTGACAGGGGCAGGGGATGAGGTGCTTGGAGCGAAGGTGATGCCCACCCTCCTGGGTGAGCGGGCACGGGGCAAAGGCTGATGGGCTACTGGGAGGACAGTGCTGGAAAGGGTGTGGTGGCTGTACCTGTAGATGCGGGGGCACAGATGGGCCCGCCACAGCAAGGGAGCTCCCATCAGAGGAGGAGTCCGTATCGCTGGTGTCAGCTCCTGTCCCCGCCGTGGAGCTCCCCTCGCCCTCCGTCCCACTGGTGAATTCTGAGTCCGTAGTCTCGCCCTCCAGGGCCATATGGGATGCAGCTCCCTTCTGCTCCGGAGCCACTGCTCCTCCGCCTGATGATGCTAATGCACACAAGTACAGGGAGACCACAAAAAGGGGGTGGGGGGGGAGACAGAAGAAAGACATGTTGAGTGCATGCAATACCGCTACCGTTGGCGGACACAACAGACACAGAAGCCCCCTGCACTACGCTGCGCACTTGGGGTCCACTATTCAATCCCTGGGACATTGCTTACAAGGCTATGGCCGATTTCTGCACACATGGATGTCACAGGAGACTGGCTAGGTGTAGTTGGCACTGTACCCAGGTGGGGTGGGGTGCCACAGGGTCTGCCTGAAAAAGGGGACTTAACTAGCAAACTCGCCTTGGCCTAGGGGAACCCACAGCCCACCTCCCCCACCCAGACACCTTAAATGCTCGCTAAATCAGCTGAATGAGAGTGTACTCACCCCCTTGTTGCTGCTGTGATGCCCTAAGCGCCCATCCAACTCCGGGTACGCCACCGCCAGGATCCTGAATTTCAGAGGGGTCATCGTGCGACGGGCACCCCTCCCGCATTGGGAGGCCACCCCCAGCTGGGCCTCCGCCGTCTTCTTGCTCCAGCGGTGAATGTCCTCCCATCTTTTCCTGCTGTGGGTGCTCCGTCTGTGGTAGACCCCTAGGGTCCGGACGTCCTTGGCGATGGCACGCCAAATATCCTTCTTCTGGTGGGCACTGACCTACAGGAATTGTACAGGGGAAAAAGAGAAGTTATTACCAACTGCACCGTCACAGTCATTGGCCCGCATCCCTACACTTGTCATGTGGCACATGCACTCACCGTTGTTTCATGCACGCCTCATTCCCCCCCCCCCATCTTTCATCCACACCACTTCACACAGGCATTGCCCATACAGCATGCTCCCAGTGTACTTACCTGTTTGTCTGGAGGACCGTAGAGTAGCGTGTACTGGGGGAGGACCCCATCCACGAGTTTCTCCAACTCCTCCGTGCTGAAGGCAGGGGCCCTTTCCCCAGACGCACAAGCCATTGTCTTTTCCAGACTGAGGTCACAGCAGCACTTGCAGTGTAGGTCCTCTCCTGTCGAAGATCAGGTATCGAGTGATTGAACAGATAGAAAAGGGTGGTCACGTCCGCGGCGGTGCGTACCGTCACCGCCGGCGTACATAGTCATTGGCTCCTGGGACCCATAGAGTCCAATGTTAACCAATGAAGAATTGCGTCGCGGTCTTCGACCGCCTACCGCGACGGTGTACAATGCCAGCGCAGTTACCTCATATCCCATTGTCCCACTTTACAGGTCAGGCAGCCGCCATTTCAGGGGCCCACATGGCTTTATTTTTAACTGCGTCACACATACCTAGGCCTTGGCTCAAAACTCATACAGGCAAATTTCGGTTTATGAATAGTTTTCTGAGTAAGCTGTGTTTACGTACCTCAGAGTTGGTTGACTCTGTGCTCGCTATTCTCCTCCATAGGCACCGTCCGCTGGGGCATGTGAGGAGATGGTGGCATCCTCCGGTGTACAGACCGCTGGTGGACCTGTCGACAATGGAGGAAAGACATGTGATCATCACCTACAGGCTTGATCGTGCCACAATCCTGGAACTGTGTGCCCAGTTGGAGCCAGACCTTCTGTCAGCTATCCGCCATCCCACAGGAATCCCCCCTCAAGTGCAGGTGCTGTCAGTACTCCATTTCCTTGCAAGTGGGTCATTTCAAACAACAGTGGCCATAGCATCAGGGATGTCCCAGCCTATGTTTTCCAACGTGTTGTCCAGAGTGTTGTCTGCCCTGCTGAACACATGTGTAGCTACATCGTTTTCCCTCAGGTGGAGGATTTGCCTACAGTGAAAGGTGACTTCTATGCCCTGGGACATATCCCCAACATCATAGGTGCCATTGATGGGACACATGTGGCCTTGGTCCCCCCGCAGGAGTGAACAGGTGTACAGAAACCGGAAGAGTTACCATTCGATGAAGGTGCAGATGGTGTGTTTGGCAGACCAGTACATCTCCCATGTTAATGCCAAATTCCATGGCTCAGTGCATGACGCTTACATCCTGTGGAATAGCAGCATCCCTTATGTGATGGGGCAACTCCAGAGGCACCGTGTGTGGCTATTAGGTGAGCACCTGGAACCAAATCAGTGGGAATAGTTGTCTGGGTCTGGGGATATCCCTAAGAGTTAGTGTGTATCTAACAGTTGTCCCTCGCCATTCGCAGGTGACTCTGGTTACCCCAACCTGTCATGGCTATTGACCCCTGTGAGGAATCCCAGGACAAGGGCAGAGGAACACTACAATAAGGCCCATGGGCGAACTAGGAGGATTATAGAGCGGACCTTCGGCTTTCTGAAGGCCAGGTTCCGGTGCCTACATATGACAGGTGGTTCCCTATTCTACTCACCAAAGAAGGTGTGCCAGATCATCGTGGCCTGCTGTATGCTTCACAAGTTGGCTTTGCGACGACAGGTGCCTTTTCTGCAGGAGGATGGTCCAGATGGAGGTGTTGTGGCAGCTGTGGAGCCTGTTGACAGTGAAGACGAGGAAGCGTACATCGACAACAGGAACTTGGTGATCCTGCAATACTTCCAGTGAGACACAGGTAAGAAGACAAACCTGCCTGCTACATGTACTTTAACACTACTACCTCTCTACTGTCTGTCCTTTTCACCCAGTGTATGGTCATTGAGTTTTCACTTTCCCTTACGATTTCACAGATGTGGGTCCCACTGGGTGACATCTGCTTTGTTTCCTCATGGACTAGAGCTGTGTGACATAGGTATGTTGACATTACATTTGAAAGAGCATTTTGTCACTGTAATTGCTCATACACTAATTCGAAATCACAGACAGACTCCAGATTGTTTTGTGCTTTGAGGGTGTTTATTTAAGTGCTCAATATTGGAGGGGGTTGTAAAATGGTGAGGGGTGATGGTGGAGGAATGTCCATGGCAGAGTCCAAGCTATTAGTCTCACAGGTGCATTGTCCAAAGGGGCATAGGAAGTGGAGCCGGGGCAGTTTGTGGATGGACAGGGTTACAAGGTAGGACAAAAAGATGACAATCAGGGTGGTCTCATTTCTTGGCTGGGGTCTTGGCATCATTCTCTGTCTTTGTCCTGGATCTCAGGGACCGTTTGCGACGTGGTTCTCCATCTGCAGGGGGTGGGGTGCTGGTGTGGTGGTCCTGTAGCGGTGCCTCCTGTCCACTAGCGCTGGCGGAGGTGGTGGGCAGTTCATCGTCCAGGCTAGTGTCAGGGGCCCCTTGTTGTGCCACAGTGTCCCTCCTGGTGTTGAGGACTTCATTCAGCACCCCTACAATGGTGCCCAGGGTGGAATTGATGGATTTGAGTTCCTCCCTGAAGCCCAAATACAGTTCCTCCTGTAGCTGCTAGATCTCCTGAAACTTGGCCAGTACCGTTGCCAACGTCTCCTGGGAATGATGGTAGGCTCGCATGATGTTGGAGAGGGCCTCATGGAGAGTGGGTTCCCTGGGCCTGTCCTCCCCCTGTCGCACAGCAGCCCTCCCAGTTCCCCTGTTTCCCTGGGCTTCTGTCCCCTGAACCGTGTGCCCACTGCCCCCAGGTCCCTGTTGTTGTTGGGGTGGTGGGTTAGCCTGGGTTCCCTGTAGTGGGGGACACACTGCTGATTGACGTGTCCTGGGGACAGAGGTATGGGCCCGCTGGGTGGGTGCTATGCTGGTGTTTCCAGAGGGGGGAACCTCTGTGGTGGCCTAGACTGTGTCAGGGGAACCGACTGTCCAGAGGTCCCAGATGGGCCGGGCTGGTCATCTAGGTCCAGTTGGACAGAGCTCCTGTCATCACTGTGGGCCTCTTCTGTTGGTGGTGTGGAGATGTCTGGACCCTCCTGTCCGGTGACGTTGGGTAGGGATCCTGCAGGGGTGTAAAAGCATGATTATTTCACCTGTGTGTACCATGCTGTGCAATGGGTGGGTGACCGTGTACCCCAGTGCTTGCATTCCTGCGTGGGACCTTGTGTGATGATGGTTTAGGGGGTGTATGGGTATGTGCAGTGGCCATGCTTTGGTGATGGGTGTCCATGCTTTGTTGTTGCATGCAGGGCTTGGTGTTGGGATGGGTGGTTTGTGATATTGGGCCATTTGTGAGGAGTTGGAGTGATGGGAGTGAGGGCGAGGGTGGGGGTATGTGATGGCATGCAGGTAGGGTGGGGATATAGTATTAACCCCTTCGCTGCCAGGCCTTTTCCCCCTCCTGTGCCAGGCCTTTTTTTGCCTATTTGGGGCAGTTTGCGCTTAGGCCCTCATAACTTTTTGTCCACATAAGCTAACCAAGCCTAATTTGCGTCCTTTTTTTCCAACATCCTAGGGATTCTAGAGGTACCGAGACTTTGTGGGTTCCCCTGAAGGAGGCCAAGAAATTAGCCAAAATACAGTGAACATTTTTTATTTTTTTTTTAAAATGGAAAAAATGGCTGCAGAAGAAGGCTTGTGGTTTTTCCCCTGAAAATGGCATCAACAAAGGGCTTGTGGTGCTAAACTCAGCAGCTTCCCAGCTTTCAGGAACAGGCAGACTTGAATCAGAAAACCCAATTTTTCAACACAATTTTGGCATTTTACTGGGACATACCCCATTTTTGCAATTTTTTGTGCTTTCAGCCTCCTTCCAGTCAGTGACAGAAATGGGCATGAAACCAATGCTGGATCCCAGAAACCTAAACATTTCTGAAAAGTAGACAAAATTCTGAATTCAACAAGGGGTCATTTGTGTAGATCCTACAAGGGTTTCCTACAGAAAATAACAACTGAAAAAGAAAAATATTAAAATTGAGGTGAAAAAAACATCAATTTTTCTCTACGTTTTACTCTGTAACTTTTCCCTGCAATGTCAACTTATCAAAAGCAATACACCGTTACGTCTGCTGGACTCCTCTGGTTGCGGGGATATATAGGGCTTGTAGGTTCATCAAGAACCCGAGGAACCCAGAGCCAATAAATGAGCTGCACCCTGCAGTGCGTTTTCATTCTATACCGGGTATACAGCAATTCATTTGCTGAAATATAAAGAGTAAAAAATTGCTATCAAGAAAACCTTTGTATTTCCAAAAAGGGCACAAGATAAGGTGTTGAGGAGCAGTGGTTATTTGCACATCTCTGAATTCCGGGGTGACCATACTAGCATGTGAATTACAGGGCATTTCTCAAATAGATGTCTTTTTTACACACTCTCCTATATTTGGAAGGAAACAATGTAGAGAAAGACAAGGGGCAATAACACTTGTTTTGCTAATCTATGTTCCCCTAAGTCTCCCGATAAAAATGATACCTCACTTGTGTGGGTAGGCCTAGCGCCCGCAACAGGAAACGCCCTAAAGCGCAACGTGGACACATCCAATTTTTTTAAAGAAAACAGAGGTGATTTTTGCAAAGTGCCTACCTGTAGATTTTGGCCTCTAGCTCAGCCGGCACCTAGGGAAACCTACCAAACCTGTGCATTTCTGAAAACTAGAGACCTAGGGGAATCCAAGATGGGGTGACTTGTGGGGCTCGGACCAGGTTCTGTTACCCAGAATCCTTTGCAAACCTCAAAATGTGGCTAAAAAAACACATGTTCCTCACATTTCTGTGGCAGAAAGTTCTAGAATCTGAGAGGAGCCACAAATTTCCTTCCACCCAGCGTTCCCCCAAGTCTCCCGATAAAAATGATACCTCACTTGTGTGGGTAGGCCTAGCGCCCGTGACAGGAAATGCCCCAAAGCGCAAGGTGGACACATCCCATTTTTTGAAAGAAAACAGTGCCTACCTGTGGATTTTGGCCTGTAGCTCAGCCGGCACCTAGGGAAACCTACCAACCCTGTGCATTTTTGAAAACTAGAGACCTAGGGGAATCCAAGATGGGGTGACTTGTGGGGCTCGGACCAGGTTCTGTTACCCAGAATCCTTTGCAAACCTCAAAATTTGGCTGAAAAAACACCCTTTCCTCTCATTTCGGTGACAGAAAGTTCTGGAATCTGAAAGGAGCCACAAATTTCCTTCCACCAAGCGTTCCCCCAAGTCTCCCGATAAAAATGATACCTCACTTGTGTGGGTGGGCCAGGTGCCTGCAACACAATAAGGCCCAAAACTTGAAGAGATAGAAGGGATAGCACAGCGAGTTTATAAGGGCATATTCTTTTATATATCTTTAGACGGACTCTGCTTTGGGGACCCACATAAGTGAGGTGTCATTTTACTTGGGAGACTGAGGGGAAAACTGGGGAGTAGGAATTTTGTGCTATTTTATGCAAATTTTGAGGTTTACAGAGGAGTCTGGGTAAGAAAATGTTGGGGGAGCCACGCAAGCCACACCTCCCTGGACTCCTTGGGGTGTCTAGTTTTAAAAAATGTCTGGGTTTTGTAGGTTTCCCTAGATGAAGGCCGCACCCAGGACCGAAAACATAGGTGGGCCCTCCCCCCCAAACACAGGTATTTTTGTAATATATCATTTTGATGTGTGCACATACGTCCGTGATGTGCCAAACACTAAAATTGTGAAAAGAAACACAGGTTATGTGAAGAAGACCCCTCACCCACCAACCAAGTTGGTGGCATGCTTCATCATCGGGGTCCCACCCGAGGCACCTAGCGTGTCACAGGTGTGCTGCGACACCTGATTACAGCGGAGCAGGTTTTGTCATTTTTACCACACATACTGGTTGGATTTGGCACGAGGGTGAGTGATGGTTCAGTGGATCAAATTTTATTAACAAGAGATTTCACAAAAATGAAATGCACTGCTAATAACTGAAAGGCAAAAAACTGAACCAATGACTCACAGCTCGTGAGCTGTAAAGCCGCAACAAGGCACCAACCACTTTACAGTCCATTCACACACCTTTCATACATGACACGCACAAGACCATTCACACTGCCAGCCACGGGCCCAGCACATTACAACACACACATCGACAGACCGTGCCACTCAAGGGCCCATCACTTACATACGCCCACATGCCTGATACAAGAATCACACCAGCTGATGGGAGTGTGGACTGCCGTTTGGCACCGCCAGCCAAGCGCCACCCCACGCACACCGCCAGCCAAGCACCACCCCACGCACACCGCCATCCCTTTTTTTGTTTATAAACAACAAAGAAACCACTAATTATAAAATAAGCACAAAACTACAAACACAAAAGCTCTAACTAAATACATGACAGAGATGCAAACCGTGAAACATATGAAAATATAAAACAGACAGCTTACGCTCACGGTATTTCCCAGAATTATTTTTTGGTATGGTAACTTCTATAACAGCCGGGCACACACAGCCCAGGCTTTGAAGGGCATTCGGGGCAGTACATCCGGCTCTCCCTCCGGATGAATCTCTGGCACATACTCTACATTTCTTTGTGGGCAAGTCTTTTTTGGGAGTGGGAGGAATGTGATCTGGAAAGTGCTGATCTTTCAATCTAGCCACATCCTCCACCACTTCTACTCTAGGAACTCTTGCCGGTTCCACCACAATAAGGCTTTCTATCACCGACTCCTGAAATTTAACAAATGTCATCCTTGACTCAGGTGAAAAATCCTTGTATACAATAAAGGCATTAAAAGTTGCCAAATGAAATAAATGTAGGGCCAACTTTTTATACCACACATAAGACTTACGAAGAGCAGTGTAAGGTTCCAACCTCTGATCTACTCTATCAACACCACCCATGTGCCTATTGTAGTCCAAAATGCACGCAGGTTTGCGCACTTCCGCAACCTGACCCCAAACAGCCACAGGGGAAGTACTCTCATCATAGATGGTCGATAGCATGTACACATCCCTCCTGTCTGAAAATTTCAGAGCTAGCAGCTCATTATTCCGCAAGGCACTGCACTGTCCCCTCTCAAGTTTTTTATAGACAAGCTCCCTTGGATAGCCTTTTCGGTTAGAACGGATTGTGCCACAAGCAACAGTGTCCTCCCTAAACAACTCCTTGAACAACTGCACTCCAGTGTAGAAATTATCTACGTACAAATGGTGACCTTTGTTAAACAGCCGTCTAGCAAGTTCCCACACAATTTTTTCGCTAACTCCAAAAGTGGCCGGACAACCAGGAGGGTCAATACTGGAATCCCTACCAGTGTAGACCCGGAAATTATACACATATCCTGTACTGCTTTCTGACAGCAGATACAATTTAATCCCATACCGTGCCCTCTTACTAGGAATGTACTGCTTAAAAACTAAACGCCCCTTGAAAAGGACCAAAGACTCGTCCACACTTATCTCTTTGCCTGGAACATAGACCTCTGAAAACCGATCCACAAAATGATCAAGGACAGGCCTAATCTTAAAAAGACGGTCACAATCAGGGTGATCTCGTGGCAAGGCTAAACATTGTCTACAAAATGCAGCATACGAAGAAGAAGCAAATACCGATTACGTGTCATAGTTGCAGGAAATATAGCAGTTGCCATCAAGGGACTAGTAGACCAATAAGAAGCCAGTGATGGCTTCCTGATCAACCCCATCAAAAAAGACAAACCTAAAAACATTTTCATCTCTTCCAGATATGTGGGAACCCACTGAGTAGCTCTAGACTGAGGCTTAAGTCTGGCAGCGTTGTCCCGCAAATATTGCTCTGCAGACACATTTGTCTGCTCCACAATCTCTTCCAAAAATACATCGTCCATAAACAAGTGAAATAAATGGACAGGCAAAAAGTTTTCCGTATTAACTCTACACCCTGGGAGACCAGTAAATGCAGGTAACTGTGGCTGCTCCATGTTTGGGGCAATCCAGGTGTCAGGTCTTCTAATGGGAAACCCTTCAGCCCCAGGCTGCTGCACTCTTGGCACATCAATGTCCTCCTCTAACACAGGCCCCTCATCTGCACTGAGAGTAGCTTCCTCATCAGAAGAATACTCTCGGACAGAAAACTCACTTCCAGAATCTCCTGCTTCCTCCTCTGCCTCAGATGCAGAGCCAGTGTCGTAATCATGGTCTGAAGACGACTCAAAGAGCATGCGAACAACCTGCTGAGAGGTCACTTTGCGGCTAGCCATGATCCTCACTAACAACAAATGGATTGCCAACAACAACTAGCACTAAAATAAGTAATAAACAAAGTGTAGCTTTATCACAAAGAGTTATGTACTACAAAAAACTATACCACTCACTTGCCTGAAAAAGCTACTCACCAAGCAACTACTCTGCACAGACACAGCAATCACCAATGATATCCCACTAAAAAGAAAAAAGAAAAAAGCAAATTAGACATATGACAACACAAACATCACTGTGCTCACATCTAAGGACAATGTCAAACACACAATACTGCATTTAGTACACCACCTACAAACATGTCATTCATGCATGTCAACAATACTCCTTTGGAGTAAATTGCTTTCACTTACCTAAAACATGCAACTATGCAAACCGCAGGACAACTACTGCCAAAACCGCAAAGATCCACAGCAAAGGAAGCAAAAGCGTTGAACTAGAAGAAAAAGAAGAAATAAATTGTTATAATCACAAATACAAATACTTTGCCAGTTGACAAACACCCCACCACTAAGAACTTAGAAGTTGTCCCTGGTACCTAAGTGGATCCTGCCCCCCTCGGGGGTAGATGGGCGTAAAAAAATTGGGCAATCTGCCCCCAAGGGGGGCAGAAATGGGCAACACCTCTGCGCCCCCTTTAGGGGGCGACCCTTCCCAAAGGGGGCACCCCCAGCACAACACAAAACAAAAAAGAAAAATCCCTGCCTTATTGGTGGTTTCTGCCCTCCTTGGGGGCAGATGGGCCTACAAAAATAGGGGCAGAGATGGCCAATACGAACTTTCCCCACTTTAGGGGGGTGACCGTTGCCCAAGGGGTGCCCCCAAACACACACCACACACACACACCACACAATCCCTGGCGCCTAGTGTGCTTCCACCCCCCCGGGGGCCTGATCGTCCAAAAAATGGCTGGTCTGCCATCGGGGGTGCCGAAACAGAAAAAAAAAATAGCCCCCCAGGGGAGAGACCCTTGCCCAAGGGGTTGCCCCCAAAATAAACAATAAAAACAAAATCCCTGGTGTCTAGTGGATTTCGCCCCCCCCCCCCTTGGGGGCAGATCAGCCCAAAAATTGGAAATCTGCACCCAGGGGGGGCGAAATACTAAAAAAAATAGCCCCCCAGTGGGGGGCCCAGTGCCAAGGGGTCGCCCCCAAAAGAAACTTTACAATAAAAATAAATCCCTGGTGTCTAGTGGATTTCGCCCCCGGGGGCAGATCGGCCGAAAAAAAGGCGATCTGCATCGGGGTGGGAGGGGAGGGGCGAAACACTAAAAAAATTGACCCGGGGGGGGGCGACCCTTGCCCAAGGGGTCACCACCAAAAAACACAATAAAAACAAATTCCCTGGTGTCTAGTGGATTTCGCCCCCCCCGGGGGCAGATCCGCCGAAAAAAAGGCGATCTGCACCCAGGGGGGGGGGGGGGGGGGGCGAAACACTAAAAAAATTGACCCGGGGGGGGGGCGACCCTTGCCCAAGGGGTCACCACCAAAAAACACAATAAAAACAAATTCCCTGGTGTCTAGTGGATTTCGCCCCCCCCGGGGGCAGATCCGCCGAAAAAAAGGCGATCTGCCCCCAGGGGGGGAAGGGGGGGGGCGAAATACTAAAACAAATTGCCCCCTCGGGGGGGGGTGACCCTTGCCCAAGGGGTCGGCCCCAAAATACACACACAAAACAAAATCCCTGGTGTCTAGTGGTTTTCGCCCTCCCCCCGGGGGCAGATCCGCCGAAAAATCTGTGGATCTGCCCCCCGGGGGGGGGGGCGAAATACTAAAAAAAATTGCCCCCCAAGGGGTCGCCCCCAAAAGAAACCTAATAAAAAAAATCCCTGGTGTCTAGTGGAGATTCCTGCTCCACGATGAGCAGGAATCTTGTGAAAACAGGCACAGGGGGAAAGGAAAAACCCTTTGACGTCATCGGATTGCCGGGGGGAGTCGGGGGTGGAAGGGGAAGGTCTTGCCTTGGGGGAGAGGGGTTGCACGGGGGCGCGCTGGCGCTCCCCTAAGTTCCCCTGTGCCTTGGGGGAACTGCACAGGGGAACTGTAGCCTTGGACGAGGTCACCTCGTCCAAGGCACAGAAGCGGTTAAAGATTTGACTTACCAGAGTCCATTCCTCCGGCTACTCCTGCGAGGCCCTCAGGATGCAGAATAGCCAAGACTTGCTCCTCCCATGTTGTTAGTTGAGCGACCCTTGACCCTAGAGCGACCCTTGACCCTAGGGTAGGTCGCTTCCCCCGCCGCTGCAGCGCCATCTGCCCAGGCTCCTGATACCTCCCAGCAAGACCAGCAAAACCGTAAGTACTCCCCCCGCCCAGCCCCACGTTACTCACCTCTGTTTTTCTGAACTTCTGTCTTCTGTCTTCTGCTCTCTCCTCCAACCTTTCTTCGCACCTCTGCTGTCCTCTCTCTGTCCATTTCCCTTCGCTTTCTGCTTCTCCCTCTGGTAGCCATCTTACTCCGCTCTCTGCTCCTCTTCTGCAGCCCACTTGCTGCGTGTTCTGCTCTTCTCCGGTGTCCTTCACTTCCTCCTCACCGCACCTTCCTCATGTTCTGCTCTTCCTCTGTGTCCCGCTCCTCTTCCTCACCGCATTTTCTTCCTGCTCTGCTCTTCCTCTGTGTTCTTCTCTTCTTTTCTCTTCTTCCTCACCGCATTTTCTTCCTGCTCTGCTCTGTGTTCTTCTCCTCCTCTGCACCCCATCCTGCGTGTTCCTTTCTTCTTCTGTATTCTTCTCCTCCTCTGCACCCCGTCCTGCGTGTTCTTTCCTTCTTCTGTGTTCTTCTGTGCTCTTCTCCTCCTCTTCTTCTGTGGTCTTCTCCTCTTCCTCTGTACTCTTCTCTCCTCTTCTTCTGTGCTCTTCTCCTCCTCTGCACCCCGTCCTGCGTGTTCTTTTCTTCTTCTGTGTTCTTCTGTGCTCTTCTCTCCTCTTCTTCTGTGGTCTTCTCCTCTTCCTCTGTACTCTTCTCTCCTCTTCTTCTGTGCTCTTCTCTGAGTGTTCTTTTCTTCTTCTGTGTTCTTCTGTGCTCTTCTCTCCTCTTCTTCTGTGGTCTTCTCCTCTTCCTCTGTACTCTTCTCTCCTCTTCTTCTGTGCTCTTCTCCTCCTCTGCACCCCGTCCTGCGTGTTCTTTTCTTCTTCTGTACTCTTCTCTGCGTGTTCTTTTCTTCTTCTGTGCTCTTCTCCTCCTCTGCACCCCGTCCTGCGTGTTCTTTTCTTCTTCTGTGTTCTTCTGTGCTCTTCTCCTCCTCTGCACCCCATCCTGCGTGTCCTTTTCTTCTTCTGTGTTCTTCTGTGCTCTTCTCCTCCTCTGCACCCCGTCCTGCATGTTCTTTTCTTCTTCTGTGTTCTTCTGTGCTCTTCTCTCCTCTGCACCCCGTCCTGCGTGTTCTTTTCTTCTTCTGTACTCTTCTCTGCGTGTTCTTTTCTTCTTCTGTGTTCTTCTGTGCTCTTCTCTCCTCTTCTTCTGTGGTCTTCTCCTCTTCCTCTGTACTCTTCTCTCCTCTTCTTCTGTGCTCTTCTCCTCCTCTGCACCCCGCCCTGTGTGTTCTTTTCTTCTTCTGTACTCTTCTCTGCGGGTTCTTTTCTTCTTCTGTGCTCTTCTCCTCCTCTGCACCCCGTCCTGCGTGTTCTTTTCTTCTTCTGTGTTCTTCTGTGCTCTTCTCCTCCTCTGCACCCCGTCCTGCGTGTTCTTTTCTTCTTCTGTGTTCTTCTGTGCTCTTCTCCTCCTCTGCACCCCGTCCTGCGTGTTCTTTTCTTCTTCTGGGTTCTTCTGTGCTCTTCTCTCCTCTGCACCCCGTACTGCGTGTTCTTTTCTTCTTCTGTACTCTTCTCTGCGTGTTTTCTTCTTCTGTGCTCTTCTCCTCCTCTGCACCCCGTCCTGCGTGTTCTTTTCTTCTTCTGTGTTCTTCTGTGCTCTTCTCCTCCTCTGCACCCCGTCCTGCGTGTTCTTTTCTTCTTCTGTGTTCTTCTGTGCTCTTCTCCTCCTCTGCACCCCATCCTGCGTGTCCTTTTCTTCTTCTGTGTTCTTCTGTGCTCTTCTCCTCCTCTGCACCCCGTCCTGCATGTTCTTTTCTTCTTCTGTGTTCTTCTGTGCTCTTCTCTCCTCTGCACCCCGTCCTGCGTGTTCTTTTCTTCTTCTGTACTCTTCTCTGCGTGTTCTTTTCTTCTTCTGTGTTCTTCTGTGCTCTTCTCTCCTCTTCTTCTGTGGTCTTCTCCTCTTCCTCTGTACTCTTCTCTCCTCTTCTTCTGTGCTCTTCTCCTCCTCTGCACCCCACCCTGTGTGTTCTTTTCTTCTTCTGTACTCTTCTCTGCGGGTTCTTTTCTTCTTCTGTGCTCTTCTCCTCCTCTGCACCCCGTCCTGCGTGTTCTTTTCTTCTTCTGTGTTCTTCTGTGCTCTTCTCCTCCTCTGCACCCCGTCCTGCGTGTTCTTTTCTTCTTCTGTGTTCTTCTGTGCTCTTCTCCTCCTCTGCACCCCGTCCTGCGTGTTCTTTTCTTCTTCTGTGTTCTTCTGTGCTCTTCTCCTCCTCTGCACCCCGTCCTGCGTGTTCTTTTCTTCTTCTGTGTTCTTCTGTGCTCTTCTCCTCCTCTGCACCCCATCCTGCGTGTTCTTTCCTTCTTCTGTGTTCTTCTGTGCTCTTCTCCTCCTCTGCACCCCGTCCTGCGTGTTCTTTTCTTCTACTGTGTTCATCTCCTCCTCTGCACCCCGCCCTGCGTGTTCTTTTCTTCTTCTGTGCTCTTCTCTCCTCTGCACCCCGTCCTGCGTGTTCTTTTCTTCTTCTGTACTCTTCTCTGCGTGTTCTTTTCTTCTTCTGTGTTCTTCTGTGCTCTTCTCTCCTCTTCTTCTGTGGTCTTCTCCTCTTCCTCTGTACTCTTCTCTCCTCTTCTTCTGTGGTCTTCTCCTCTTCTTCTGTGGTCTTCTCTTCATCTTCTGTGGTCTTCTCTTCCTCTTCTGTGGGCTTCTCTTCTTCCTCTCTTCGTTTCTTCTGACTCCTCTCCTCCTCTGTAATCCTCCCTTCCCTATCTTCTTTCCCTTCCCCTCTATCTGACCCCCCCGCCCTCTGCTTTCCCGCCGCCACCTCCCGCTCGGCCCCGCCCCCGCTCCCATTCGTCTCCCGCCTCCCGCCCCCAGCTGACCCCTCCCCCCTCTTATGGCGGCCGCGCCGCTCGGCGCGCCAAAGGCAAGCCCGTCCGCGCCTGGACCGCGCCCAGCGCCACGACCCCTGCCCCCCCAGCACTCCCAAACCCCGCAGCACCGCTACGACCCCACCTCCCTCCAGGCACTCAACCCGGGACGCTCCAGAACCTGCTTCCAAGCCAACCCGAAACGCACTCATGGACCCTTCGCATGCCTTACCTGCAAACACACCTTCCACCGCGACTGTACCCCGCCCGCCAGCCCACGCGCAATTATCATCTCAAATGCATCCTCATCAACGCACGCTCCGTCCACAAGCACGCCATTGAACTATGGGACCTCCTGGACTCCACCGCACAGGACGTCACCTTCATCACTGAGACCTGGATGAACGCCTCCTCGGCCCCCGACATCGCCATAGCCATCCCCGACAGCTACAAGATCACCAGGAGAGACCGCACCAACCAAGTCGGAGGAGGAATCGCCATTGTATTCAAGGACTCAATCAACGTCACCACCTCCAGCGAAGACACCCCCCTCGCTGCCGAACACATGCACTTCCAGATCCACACCGACCCCGGGACCACCCTCAGAGGAACTCTCATCTACAGACCCCCTGGACCACGCGCCCTCTTCAGCGAATCCATCGCTGACTTCATCTCCCCGCACGCCCTAGCCTCGCCGGACTACATCCTCCTCGGAAACCTCAACTTCCACCTGGAGCAGAACAACGACACCAACACCACCACCCTGCTCAACAACCTCACCAACCTCAGTCTCAAGCAACTGGTGAACACCCCCACCCACATCGCCAGACACACGCTCAACCCCATCTTCTCCGCCAGCAACCACGTATCCTTCAGCCACTCCTCCGTAATACACTGGACCAACCACAGATGTGTCCACTTCACCTTCAGACGCAAGACTCTCCACCTCCGCACACAACCCATCCCACGCAGACATTGGAACAAAATCCCCACGGAACAGCTACTCTCCACTCTCAGCGACAACCAACCCACCTTCTCCACCGACCCCAACAACGCAGCCCTCAGCCTCCCTCATTGGATCACCAACTGCGCGGACAACCTCGCACCCCTCAGACGCCTCCCAAGACAGACCAGCACCAGGAAACCTCAATGGTTCACAAACACCCTCAAGGAATCCAAAAAAACCTGCTGTACCCTCGAGAAAGCCTGGCGCAAAGACCACACCGTAGACAACATGTCTGCCCTCAAAAACGCCACCCGCAAACACCATCAGCTGATCCGCGCCACCAAAAGAACTTCCTTCACAGACAGACTGGACAAGAACACTCACAACAGCAAAGAACTCTTCAACATCGTCAAAGAGCTCTCCCATCCTAACACCAACTCCAACTCCATCACGCCCTCGCAAGACCTTTGCAACTCCCTCGCTACCTTCTTCCTTCGTAAGATCACCGACCTACACGACAGCTTCGGACACCAGACCCAGCCAACCACCACAGAACCTACAACCCCAGCCATCACCCTCAACGCCTGGACACACATCAGCGCAGAGGAGACCAAAGCTACCATGAACACCGTCCACTCCGGTGCCCCCTCGGACCCCTGCCCCCACTTCATCTTCAACAAAGCCGACGACATCATCGCCCCTCATCTCCAGACCATCTTCAACAGCTCGTTTGCTTCTGCCACCTTCCCCGAGAGCTGGAAACACGCAGAAGTCAACGCCCTCCTGAAGAAACCTACGGCGGACCCCAGCGACCTGAAGAACTTCCACCCCATCTCGCTCCTCCCCTTCCCTGCCAAAGTCATCAAGAAGACCGTCAACAAGCAACTGACCAATTTCCTTGAAGACAACAACCTACTCGACTCCTCCCAGTTCGGATTCCGAGCCAACCACAGCACAGAAACCGCCCTCATCGCAGTCACAGACGACATCAGAACTCTGATGGACAACGGAGAAACAGTCGCCTTCATCCTCCTCGACCTCTCGGCTGCCTTCGACACCGTCTGCCACCGAACCCTAATATCCCACCTCCGCTCCACCGGTATCCAAGGACAGGCCCTGGACTGGATCACTTCTTTCCTCTCTTACCGCTCCCAAAGAGTCTACCTCCCTCCGTTCCGCTCAGACCCCACCGAGATCATCTGCGGCGTCCCACAAGGCTCCTCGCTCAGCCCGACTCTCTTCAACGTCTACATGAGCCCCCTCGCCGACATCGTACGCAAACACAACATCAACATCACCTCCTACGCCGACGACACCCAGCTGATACTTTCCCACACCAAGGACCCCATCAGCGGCAAGACCAACCTGCAAGATGGAATAAGAGGCGTCGCAGAATGGATGAAACTCAGCTGTCTGAAACTGAACTCAGACAAAACGGAAGTCCTCATCCTCGGTAACACCCCGTCTGCCTGGGACAGCTCTTGGTGGCCCACGGCCCTTGGCACCGCACCAACCCCCTCAGACCACGCACGCAACCTCGGATTCATCCTGGACCCACTTCTCACCATGACCAAACAAGTCAATGCCGTATCTTCTTACTGCTTCCTCACTCTCCGCATGCTCCGAAGGATCTTCCGCTGGATCCCCGCCGACACCAGAAAAACTGTGACCCACGCCCTCGTCACAAGCCACCTGAACTACGGAAACACCCTATACGCAGGAGCCACCGCAAAACTCCAGAAGCGTCTTCAGTGAATACAAAACGCCTCCGCCCGCCTCATCCTCGACATACCCCGCAACAGCCACATCTCCGCCCACCTGAGACACCTGCACTGGCTTCCCGTCAACAAAAGGATCACCTTCCGGCTCCTCACCCACGCACACAAAGCCCTCCACAACAAGGGACCCGAATATCCCAACCGTCGCCTCAGTTTCTACACACCCACTCGTCCACTTCGCTCCGCCAACCTCGCACTCGCCGCCGTCCCTCGCATCCACTGCACCACGGCAGGTGGGAAATCCTTCTCCTACCTGGCGGTCAAGACATGGAACTCCTCCCCGCCAACCTCAGGACCACCCAGGACCACCCTGCATTCTGGAGGCAGCTCAAAACCTGGCTCTTCGAGCAGCAGTAACCCTCCTCCCCTAGCGCCTTGAGACCCTCAGGGGTGAGTAGCGCACTTTATAAATGTTTTTTTATTTGATTTGATTAGTTGTGGGGGAGGAGGTGGGGGGCCGCAGCCAGTCCTCTGAACCGCAAGGTGGTGTCTTGAGACCATGGAAAGCACCTTCCCCCGTAGGTCGTTCCACCTCTTCCTGATGTCATCCCTATTTCTTGGGTGCTGTCCCACTGCTTTGACCCTGTCCACTATTCTTCGCCATAGCTCCATCTTCCTAGCTATGGAGGTGTGCTGCACCTGTGCTCCGAATAGCTGTGGCTGTACCCGGATGATTTCCTCCACCATGACCCTGAGCCCCTCCTCAGAAAACCTGGGGTGTCTTTGCCGTGCCATGGGGTGGTGTGGGTGATGTGTGGGTTGGTGTGTGTTGTGATGTGTGGGGTGATATTTAGTGGTGTGTTGTGTGAGGTGCGTGGATGTTATGTGGGTGATGGTGTTGAGTGCCTGTGGATGCTTGTTTGTAGATTGTGGTGTCTCTCTCTGGCCTTTCTGAATTTTTGGTAGTAGGGGTTTGTGGGTGTGTGTTTTATATTGTATTGGGTGTGTGGGAGTGGTGTGTGTATGTGTATCAGGTGTGTGTATTTTGAATTGTCCAATGTGGTAGTGTTTTGTAAATGTGTGTGTATTTTGAGCGCCGCGGTGTGTACTGCCAATGGAACACCGCGGTTGAAAGACCGCTGCGTGGATTCGTGGGTCGTGATAGTGTGGGCATAGTCCTGTTGGATTGACGGTGGAGGTTTTGTTTTTGCCAGTTTATCACTGACCTTTGGTGTAGCGGACTTGTGTGGGTGTCTAAATTTTGGCGGATTCTGACCTGTGGGTCATAATGACCGTGGCGGAATTCCGCAGCCACAGTGGTGCATTGGCGGTCTTCTGCATGGCGGTAAGCGGCTTTTACCGCCAATGTTGTAATGACCCCCTCAATGTCTGGTTACCCACACTTTTTTTTTCAAATATGTTTATTTATTTCTTATTTAGAAAAAAGGTGATTCAGAGGTACAATCATGGCATCATCAGGTTACATAAGTATTCAGCAGTCATATTTAGTAAGTAGTACCAAGAAACATGCTACAATCACAATCACTTGTGTGAAGTTGAAATGGACTCTGTTGGAGCCATAGCCATTGTACCTCCAAGTACCACTGATCACATAATGAACAGAGCAAGTAAAATATATCAAGAGCAAACTATGGCCCTCATTACAACTTTGGCGGGCGGCACAAGTTGTAACAGCCGCGCAGCCGCCAATGGCCTAAGGTATGGGCAGTGCAGGGGCCCCCGCAACTCCCCTTTCCGCCAGCCTTTATATGGCGGTCCCTACCACCATGAAAAGGCTGGCAGGAGGGGGACTCGTAATCCCCTCGGCAGCAGCGCTGCCCAGGAGGATTGAATCTGCCGGGACCAACATGGCGGAAAACCGCCGGTCCCGGCGGTGCGGCGAGTTTGCACCACCAGCCAATTGGCGGGGCAACCTCCAGAACAGCCAGGGTTGTAATGAGGCCCTATGTCCTGTCTCTCACGTTTCCCTACCCTGTATCGTACCCTCCTTTAAAAAAAAAAAAGATACATAAAGACACTGGTAATATTCAGGTTTTGGTCTAGAAACTCCTTACAGGTTAGCCAACTATTGCGTGGGGGACCGTAATTTCTCCAGAGTCGTCAAATACTCCAACCGTTGTGGCATAAGGTTACATCGACCATCTCTCTTTTGTCTGCTCAGACTGACAATACCACTGTGGTCCATCGGAATATATATCCATTTTCCACACAATGATCGAGAGAGCATGTGCCGCTTTCCAAAACATAGCAATACAGCTTTTCTCAAAAACTAATGCCAAGTCCTGAAACCCCCTAAGTTGTTTCGTGGATTTTGCCACCACCCCCGAATTAAGTAGACATATCATGGGATCACGGGGCATAATAGATGTTGTTATGGTAGAGATACAGGAGGTGACATCTTGCCAAAAAGCTGCTATAATAGAACAAGAGCATATCATATGAAAAAACTGTGCCTTTTCCTGGTGAGATGTGAGGCGAGTGGGATTAGTCTCTGGGTACATCTTGGCAATCCTATCTGGTGAGAGATATGTATAATGCACAGAATTAAACTGTACAAATCAAAATCGAGCATTCCGGAACACTGTGTTAATTGATCTCAAACATCTCTGCCATGTGTATTCTTTTATGGCCACCTCTAATTTGTTTAGCCACCATTCCTTGAGGACTAAGGGTATTGCTCCTGCCCTGTCTGTGTTGAGAGTGCCATATATGAGGGAGATTACGTGTGAATGCCCAGTCAGGGATAACATCATGTCCAATGGGATGAACGTAAGGTCCTTGTAGGAAGTTGGCTTTGTATATACTATTTCAAAGTAAGAAATAGTGTGCACAGAGTCCAAGGGTTCCCCTTAGAAGTAAGATAGTGGCAAAAAGAGATAGTTCTAATGCTCTATTTTGTGGTAGTGTGGTCGAGCAGTAGGCTTATCAGAGGGTAGTGTTAAGCATTTGTTGTACACACACAGGCAATAAATGAGGAACACACACTCAAAGACTTACTCCAGGCCAATAGGTTTTTATATAGAAAAATATATTTTCTTTGTTTATTTTAAGAACCACAGGTTCAAGATTTACAAGTAATACTTCAAATGAAAGGTATTTCACTGAGGTATTCTAGGAACTTTGAATAATCGCAATAGCATCTACAGTTTTGACAAAAATTTCAATAAGCTATTTTAAAAGTGGACACTGCAAAAATCAACAGTTCCTGGGGGTGGCAAGTATTTGTTAAGTTCATAGGTAAGTAAAACACTTACAGGGTTCAAAGTTGGGTCCAAGGTAGCCCACTGTTGGGTGTTCAAGGCAACCCCAAAGTTACCACACCAGCAGCTCAGGGCCGGTAAGGTGCACAGGTCAAAGTGGTGCCCAAAACACATAGGGGGTCATTACAACATTGGAGGTAAAAGGCGCTACCGCCGTGCAGAAGACCGCCAATACACCGCCGCGGTGGCGGTATTCCGCCACAGCTATTATGACACACATCTTGGAATCCGCCGAAATTCAGACACCCACACAACACCGCCACACCAAAGGTCAGTGATACACTGCCGGAAACAAATCCTCCACCTCCACGCCAACAGAAACACGCCCATGCTATTACGACCCACAAATCTATGCGGCGGTCTTTCAACCACGGTATTCCATTGGCGGTACACACCGCCACGCTCAAAATACACACATATATACAAACCACCGCCACATTGGACAATTCCAAATATACACACACCTGATACACATACAAACAACACTCCCACACACCCAATACAATATAAAACACACACCCACATCACCCACAAACCCCTACGACCAAAAAAACACGAACGAAGGACAGAGAGAGAGCACAGAATAGACAACCCCACTACACAGAGGCACACAACACCATCACCCACACAACATCCACGCACAAAACACCACACACCACTACACTCACCACAACCATCACAACATACACCACCCCACACATCACCACAGCACCCCATGTCACGCCAAAGACACCCCTGCTTCTCCGAGGAGGAGCTCAAGGTCAAGGGGGGGGGGCGAAATAGTAAAACAAATTGCCCCCTCGGGGGGGGTGACCCTTGCCCAAGGGGTCGGCCCCAAAATACACACACAAAACAAAATCCCTGGTGTCTAGTGGTTTTCGCCCTCCCCCCGGGGGCAGATCCGCCGAAAAATCTGTGGATCTGCCCCCCGGGGGGGGGGCGAAATACTAAAAAAAATTGCCCCCCAAGGGGTCGCCCCCAAAAGAAACCTAATAAAAAAAATCCCTGGTGTCTAGTGGAG
Source organism: Pleurodeles waltl (assembly GCF_031143425.1). Taxonomy (NCBI): domain Eukaryota; kingdom Metazoa; phylum Chordata; class Amphibia; order Caudata; family Salamandridae; genus Pleurodeles; species Pleurodeles waltl. Next base: position 915,835,493 of record NC_090442.1, on the reverse strand, counting down.
ATTCCTGCTCCACGATGAGCAGGAATCTTGTGAAAACAGGCACAGGGGGAAAGGAAAAACCCTTTGACGTCATCGGATTGCCGGGGGGAGTCGGGGGTGGAAGGGGAAGGTCTTGCCTTGGGGGAGAGGGGTTGCACGGGGGCGCGCTGGCGCTCCCCTAAGTTCCCCTGTGCCTTGGGGGAACTGCACAGGGGAACTGTAGCCTTGGACGAGGTCACCTCGTCCAAGGCACAGAAGCGGTTAAAGATTTGACTTACCAGAGTCCATTCCTCCGGCTACTCCTGCGAGGCCCTCAGGATGCAGAATAGCCAAGACTTGCTCCTCCCATGTTGTTAGTTGAGCGACCCTTGACCCTAGAGCGACCCTTGACCCTAGGGTAGGTCGCTTCCCCCGCCGCTGCAGCGCCATCTGCCCAGGCTCCTGATACCTCCCAGCAAGACCAGCAAAACCGTAAGTACTCCCCCCGCCCAGCCCCACGTTACTCACCTCTGTTTTTCTGAACTTCTGTCTTCTGTCTTCTGCTCTCTCCTCCAACCTTTCTTCGCACCTCTGCTGTCCTCTCTCTGTCCATTTCCCTTCGCTTTCTGCTTCTCCCTCTGGTAGCCATCTTACTCCGCTCTCTGCTCCTCTTCTGCAGCCCACTTGCTGCGTGTTCTGCTCTTCTCCGGTGTCCTTCACTTCCTCCTCACCGCACCTTCCTCATGTTCTGCTCTTCCTCTGTGTCCCGCTCCTCTTCCTCACCGCATTTTCTTCCTGCTCTGCTCTTCCTCTGTGTTCTTCTCTTCTTTTCTCTTCTTCCTCACCGCATTTTCTTCCTGCTCTGCTCTGTGTTCTTCTCCTCCTCTGCACCCCATCCTGCGTGTTCCTTTCTTCTTCTGTATTCTTCTCCTCCTCTGCACCCCGTCCTGCGTGTTCTTTCCTTCTTCTGTGTTCTTCTGTGCTCTTCTCCTCCTCTTCTTCTGTGGTCTTCTCCTCTTCCTCTGTACTCTTCTCTCCTCTTCTTCTGTGCTCTTCTCCTCCTCTGCACCCCGTCCTGCGTGTTCTTTTCTTCTTCTGTGTTCTTCTGTGCTCTTCTCTCCTCTTCTTCTGTGGTCTTCTCCTCTTCCTCTGTACTCTTCTCTCCTCTTCTTCTGTGCTCTTCTCTGAGTGTTCTTTTCTTCTTCTGTGTTCTTCTGTGCTCTTCTCTCCTCTTCTTCTGTGGTCTTCTCCTCTTCCTCTGTACTCTTCTCTCCTCTTCTTCTGTGCTCTTCTCCTCCTCTGCACCCCGTCCTGCGTGTTCTTTTCTTCTTCTGTACTCTTCTCTGCGTGTTCTTTTCTTCTTCTGTGCTCTTCTCCTCCTCTGCACCCCGTCCTGCGTGTTCTTTTCTTCTTCTGTGTTCTTCTGTGCTCTTCTCCTCCTCTGCACCCCATCCTGCGTGTCCTTTTCTTCTTCTGTGTTCTTCTGTGCTCTTCTCCTCCTCTGCACCCCGTCCTGCATGTTCTTTTCTTCTTCTGTGTTCTTCTGTGCTCTTCTCTCCTCTGCACCCCGTCCTGCGTGTTCTTTTCTTCTTCTGTACTCTTCTCTGCGTGTTCTTTTCTTCTTCTGTACTCTTCTCTGCGTGTTCTTTTCTTCTTCTGTGTTCTTCTGTGCTCTTCTCTCCTCTTCTTCTGTGGTCTTCTCCTCTTCCTCTGTACTCTTCTCTCCTCTTCTTCTGTGCTCTTCTCCTCCTCTGCACCCCGTCCTGCGTGTTCTTTTCTTCTTCTGTACTCTTCTCTGCGTGTTCTTTTCTTCTTCTGTGCTCTTCTCCTCCTCTGCACCCCGTCCTGCGTGTTCTTTTCTTCTTCTGTGTTCTTCTGTGCTCTTCTCCTCCTCTGCACCCCATCCTGCGTGTCCTTTTCTTCTTCTGTGTTCTTCTGTGCTCTTCTCCTCCTCTGCACCCCGTCCTGCATGTTCTTTTCTTCTTCTGTGTTCTTCTGTGCTCTTCTCTCCTCTGCACCCCGTCCTGCGTGTTCTTTTCTTCTTCTGTACTCTTCTCTGCGTGTTCTTTTCTTCTTCTGTGTTCTTCTGTGCTCTTCTCTCCTCTTCTTCTGTGGTCTTCTCCTCTTCCTCTGTACTCTTCTCTCCTCTTCTTCTGTGCTCTTCTCCTCCTCTGCACCCCGTCCTGCGTGTTCTTTTCTTCTTCTGTGTTCTTCTGTGCTCTTCTCCTCCTCTGCACCCCGTCCTGCGTGTTCTTTTCTTCTTCTGTGTTCTTCTGTGCTCTTCTCCTCCTCTGCACCCCGTCCTGCGTGTTCTTTTCTTCTTCTGGGTTCTTCTGTGCTCTTCTCTCCTCTGCACCCCGTACTGCATGTTCTTTTCTTCTTCTGTACTCTTCTCTGCGTGTTCTTTTCTTCTTCTGTGCTCTTCTCCTCCTCTGCACCCCGTCCTGCGTGTTCTTTTCTTCTTCTGTGTTCTTCTGTGCTCTTCTCCTCCTCTGCACCCCGTCCTGCGTGTTCTTTTCTTCTTCTGTGTTCTTCTGTGCTCTTCTCCTCCTCTGCACCCCATCCTGCGTGTCCTTTTCTTCTTCTGTGTTCTTCTGTGCTCTTCTCCTCCTCTGCACCCCGTCCTGCATGTTCTTTTCTTCTTCTGTGTTCTTCTGTGCTCTTCTCTCCTCTGCACCCCGTCCTGCGTGTTCTTTTCTTCTTCTGTACTCTTCTCTGCGTGTTCTTTTCTTCTTCTGTGTTCTTCTGTGCTCTTCTCTCCTCTTCTTCTGTGGTCTTCTCCTCTTCCTCTGTACTCTTCTCTCCTCTTCTTCTGTGCTCTTCTCCTCCTCTGCACCCCACCCTGTGTGTTCTTTTCTTCTTCTGTACTCTTCTCTGCGGGTTCTTTTCTTCTTCTGTGCTCTTCTCCTCCTCTGCACCCCGTCCTGCGTGTTCTTTTCTTCTTCTGTGTTCTTCTGTGCTCTTCTCCTCCTCTGCACCCCGTCCTGCGTGTTCTTTTCTTCTTCTGTGTTCTTCTGTGCTCTTCTCCTCCTCTGCACCCCGTCCTGCGTGTTCTTTTCTTCTTCTGTGTTCTTCTGTGCTCTTCTCCTCCTCTGCACCCCGTCCTGCGTGTTCTTTTCTTCTTCTGTGTTCTTCTGTGCTCTTCTCCTCCTCTGCACCCCATCCTGCGTGTTCTTTCCTTCTTCTGTGTTCTTCTGTGCTCTTCTCCTCCTCTGCACCCCGTCCTGCGTGTTCTTTTCTTCTACTGTGTTCATCTCCTCCTCTGCACCCCGCCCTGCGTGTTCTTTTCTTCTTCTGTGCTCTTCTCTCCTCTGCACCCCGTCCTGCGTGTTCTTTTCTTCTTCTGTACTCTTCTCTGCGTGTTCTTTTCTTCTTCTGTGTTCTTCTGTGCTCTTCTCTCCTCTTCTTCTGTGGTCTTCTCCTCTTCCTCTGTACTCTTCTCTCCTCTTCTTCTGTGGTCTTCTCCTCTTCTTCTGTGGTCTTCTCTTCATCTTCTGTGGTCTTCTCTTCCTCTTCTGTGGGCTTCTCTTCTTCCTCTCTTCGTTTCTTCTGACTCCTCTCCTCCTCTGTAATCCTCCCTTCCCTATCTTCTTTCCCTTCCCCTCTATCTGACCCCCCCGCCCTCTGCTTTCCCGCCGCCACCTCCCGCTCGGCCCCGCCCCCGCTCCCATTCGTCTCCCGCCTCCCGCCCCCAGCTGACCCCTCCCCCCTCTTATGGCGGCCGCGCCGCTCGGCGCGCCAAAGGCAAGCCCGTCCGCGCCTGGACCGCGCCCAGCGCCACGACCCCTGCCCCCCCAGCACTCCCAAACCCCGCAGCACCGCTACGACCCCACCTCCCTCCAGGCACTCAACCCGGGACGCTCCAGAACCTGCTTCCAAGCCAACCCGAAACGCACTCATGGACCCTTCGCATGCCTTACCTGCAAACACACCTTCCACCGCGACTGTACCCCGCCCGCCAGCCCACGCGCAATTATCATCTCAAATGCATCCTCATCAACGCACGCTCCGTCCACAAGCACGCCATTGAACTATGGGACCTCCTGGACTCCACCGCACAGGACGTCACCTTCATCACTGAGACCTGGATGAACGCCTCCTCGGCCCCCGACATCGCCATAGCCATCCCCGACAGCTACAAGATCACCAGGAGAGACCGCACCAACCAAGTCGGAGGAGGAATCGCCATTGTATTCAAGGACTCAATCAACGTCACCACCTCCAGCGAAGACACCCCCCTCGCTGCCGAACACATGCACTTCCAGATCCACACCGACCCCGGGACCACCCTCAGAGGAACTCTCATCTACAGACCCCCTGGACCACGCGCCCTCTTCAGCGAATCCATCGCTGACTTCATCTCCCCGCACGCCCTAGCCTCGCCGGACTACATCCTCCTCGGAAACCTCAACTTCCACCTGGAGCAGAACAACGACACCAACACCACCACCCTGCTCAACAACCTCACCAACCTCAGTCTCAAGCAACTGGTGAACACCCCCACCCACATCGCCAGACACACGCTCAACCCCATCTTCTCCGCCAGCAACCACGTATCCTTCAGCCACTCCTCCGTAATACACTGGACCAACCACAGATGTGTCCACTTCACCTTCAGACGCAAGACTCTCCACCTCCGCACACAACCCATCCCACGCAGACATTGGAACAAAATCCCCACGGAACAGCTACTCTCCACTCTCAGCGACAACCAACCCACCTTCTCCACCGACCCCAACAACGCAGCCCTCAGCCTCCCTCATTGGATCACCAACTGCGTGGACAACCTCGCACCCCTCAGACGCCTCCCAAGACAGACCAGCACCAGGAAACCTCAATGGTTCACAAACACCCTCAAGGAATCCAAAAAAACCTGCTGTACCCTCGAGAAAGCCTGGCGCAAAGACCACACCGTAGACAACATGTCTGCCCTCAAAAACGCCACCCGCAAACACCATCAGCTGATCCGCGCCACCAAAAGAACTTCCTTCACAGACAGACTGGACAAGAACACTCACAACAGCAAAGAACTCTTCAACATCGTCAAAGAGCTCTCCCATCCTAACACCAACTCCAACTCCATCACGCCCTCGCAAGACCTTTGCAACTCCCTCGCTACCTTCTTCCTTCGTAAGATCACCGACCTACACGACAGCTTCGGACACCAGACCCAGCCAACCACCACAGAACCTACAACCCCAGCCATCACCCTCAACGCCTGGACACACATCAGCGCAGAGGAGACCAAAGCTACCATGAACACCGTCCACTCCGGTGCCCCCTCGGACCCCTGCCCCCACTTCATCTTCAACAAAGCCGACGACATCATCGCCCCTCATCTCCAGACCATCTTCAACAGCTCGTTTGCTTCTGCCACCTTCCCCGAGAGCTGGAAACACGCAGAAGTCAACGCCCTCCTGAAGAAACCTACGGCGGACCCCAGCGACCTGAAGAACTTCCACCCCATCTCGCTCCTCCCCTTCCCTGCCAAAGTCATCAAGAAGACCGTCAACAAGCAACTGACCAATTTCCTTGAAGACAACAACCTACTCGACTCCTCCCAGTTCGGATTCCGAGCCAACCACAGCACAGAAACCGCCCTCATCGCAGTCACAGACGACATCAGAACTCTGATGGACAACGGAGAAACAGTCGCCTTCATCCTCCTCGACCTCTCGGCTGCCTTCGACACCGTCTGCCACCGAACCCTAATATCCCACCTCCGCTCCACCGGTATCCAAGGACAGGCCCTGGACTGGATCACTTCTTTCCTCTCTTACCGCTCCCAAAGAGTCTACCTCCCTCCGTTCCGCTCAGACCCCACCGAGATCATCTGCGGCGTCCCACAAGGCTCCTCGCTCAGCCCGACTCTCTTCAACGTCTACATGAGCCCCCTCGCCGACATCGTACGCAAACACAACATCAACATCACCTCCTACGCCGACGACACCCAGCTGATACTTTCCCTCACCAAGGACCCCATCAGCGGCAAGACCAACCTGCAAGATGGAATAAGAGGCGTCGCAGAATGGATGAAACTCAGCTGTCTGAAACTGAACTCAGACAAAACGGAAGTCCTCATCCTCGGTAACACCCCGTCTGCCTGGGACAACTCTTGGTGGCCCACGGCCCTTGGCACCGCACCAACCCCCTCAGACCACGCACGCAACCTCGGATTCATCCTGGACCCACTTCTCACCATGACCAAACAAGTCAATGCCGTATCTTCTTACTGCTTCCTCACTCTCCGCATGCTCCGAAGGATCTTCCGCTGGATCCCCGCCGACACCAGAAAAACTGTGACCCACGCCCTCGTCACAAGCCACCTGAACTACGGAAACACCCTATACGCAGGAGCCACCGCAAAACTCCAGAAGCGTCTTCAGTGAATACAAAACGCCTCCGCCCGCCTCATCCTCGACATACCCCGCAACAGCCACATCTCCGCCCACCTGAGACACCTGCACTGGCTTCCCGTCAACAAAAGGATCACCTTCCGGCTCCTCACCCACGCACACAAAGCCCTCCACAACAAGGGACCCGAATATCCCAACCGTCGCCTCAGTTTCTACACACCCACTCGTCCACTTCGCTCCGCCAACCTCGCACTCGCCGCCGTCCCTCGCATCCACTGCACCACGGCAGGTGGGAAATCCTTCTCCTACCTGGCGGTCAAGACATGGAACTCCTCCCCGCCAACCTCAGGACCACCCAGGACCACCCTGCATTCTGGAGGCAGCTCAAAACCTGGCTCTTCGAGCAGCAGTAACCCTCCTCCCCTAGCGCCTTGAGACCCTCAGGGGTGAGTAGCGCACTTTATAAATGTTTTTTTATTTGATTTGATTAGTTGTGGGGGAGGAGGTGGGGGGCCGCAGCCAGTCCTCTGAACCGCAAGGTGGTGTCTTGAGACCATGGAAAGCACCTTCCCCCGTAGGTCGTTCCACCTCTTCCTGATGTCATCCCTATTTCTTGGGTGCTGTCCCACTGCTTTGACCCTGTCCACTATTCTTCGCCATAGCTCCATCTTCCTAGCTATGGAGGTGTGCTGCACCTGTGCTCCGAATAGCTGTGGCTCTACCCGGATGATTTCCTCCACCATGACCCTGAGCCCCTCCTCAGAAAACCTGGGGTGTCTTTGCCGTGCCATGGGGTGGTGTGGGTGATGTGTGGGTTGGTGTGTGTTGTGATGTGTGGGGTGATATTTAGTGGTGTGTTGTGTGAGGTGCGTGGATGTTATGTGGGTGATGGTGTTGAGTGCCTGTGGATGCTTGTTTGTAGATTGTGGTGTCTCTCTCTGGCCTTTCTGAATTTTTGGTAGTAGGGGTTTGTGGGTGTGTGTTTTATATTGTATTGGGTGTGTGGGAGTGGTGTGTGTATGTGTATCAGGTGTGTGTATTTTGAATTGTCCAATGTGGTAGTGTTTTGTAAATGTGTGTGTATTTTGAGCGCCGCGGTGTGTACTGCCAATGGAACACCGCGGTTGAAAGACCGCTGCGTGGATTCGTGGGTCGTGATAGTGTGGGCATAGTCCTGTTGGATTGACGGTGGAGGTTTTGTTTTTGCCAGTTTATCACTGACCTTTGGTGTAGCGGACTTGTGTGGGTGTCTAAATTTTGGCGGATTCTGACCTGTGGGTCATAATGACCGTGGCGGAATTCCGCAGCCACAGTGGTGCATTGGCGGTCTTCTGCATGGCGGTAAGCGGCTTTTACCGCCAATGTTGTAATGACCCCCTCAATGTCTGGTTACCCACACTTTTTTTTTCAAATATGTTTATTTATTTCTTATTTAGAAAAAAGGTGATTCAGAGGTACAATCATGGCATCATCAGGTTACATAAGTATTCAGCAGTCATATTTAGTAAGTAGTACCAAGAAACATGCTACAATCACAATCACTTGTGTGAAGTTGAAATGGACTCTGTTGGAGCCATAGCCATTGTACCTCCAAGTACCACTGATCACATAATGAACAGAGCAAGTAAAATATATCAAGAGCAAACTATGGCCCTCATTACAACTTTGGCGGGCGGCACAAGTTGTAACAGCCGCGCAGCCGCCAATGGCCTAAGGTATGGGCAGTGCAGGGGCCCCCGCAACTCCCCTTTCCGCCAGCCTTTATATGGCGGTCCCTACCACCATGAAAAGGCTGGCAGGAGGGGGACTCGTAATCCCCTCGGCAGCAGCGCTGCCCAGGAGGATTGAATCTGCCGGGACCAACATGGCGGAAAACCGCCGGTCCCGGCGGTGCGGCGAGTTTGCACCACCAGCCAATTGGCGGGGCAACCTCCAGAACAGCCAGGGTTGTAATGAGGCCCTATGTCCTGTCTCTCACGTTTCCCTACCCTGTATCGTACCCTCCTTTAAAAAAAAAAAAGATACATAAAGACACTGGTAATATTCAGGTTTTGGTCTAGAAACTCCTTACAGGTTAGCCAACTATTGCGTGGGGGACCGTAATTTCTCCAGAGTCGTCAAATACTCCAACCGTTGTGGCATAAGGTTACATCGACCATCTCTCTTTTGTCTGCTCAGACTGACAATACCACTGTGGTCCATCGGAATATATATCCATTTTCCACACAATGATCGAGAGAGCATGTGCCGCTTTCCAAAACATAGCAATACAGCTTTTCTCAAAAACTAATGCCAAGTCCTGAAACCCCCTAAGTTGTTTCGTGGATTTTGCCACCACCCCCGAATTAAGTAGACATATCATGGGATCACGGGGCATAATAGATGTTGTTATGGTAGAGATACAGGAGGTGACATCTTGCCAAAAAGCTGCTATAATAGAACAAGAGCATATCATATGAAAAAACTGTGCCTTTTCCTGGTGAGATGTGAGGCGAGTGGGATTAGTCTCTGGGTACATCTTGGCAATCCTATCTGGTGAGAGATATGTATAATGCACAGAATTAAACTGTACAAATCAAAATCGAGCATTCCGGAACACTGTGTTAATTGATCTCAAACATCTCTGCCATGTGTATTCTTTTATGGCCACCTCTAATTTGTTTAGCCACCATTCCTTGAGGACTAAGGGTATTGCTCCTGCCCTGTCTGTGTTGAGAGTGCCATATATGAGGGAGATTACGTGTGAATGCCCAGTCAGGGATAACATCATGTCCAATGGGATGAACGTAAGGTCCTTGTAGGAAGTTGGCTTTGTATATACTATTTCAAAGTAAGAAATAGTGTGCACAGAGTCCAAGGGTTCCCCTTAGAAGTAAGATAGTGGCAAAAAGAGATAGTTCTAATGCTCTATTTTGTGGTAGTGTGGTCGAGCAGTAGGCTTATCAGAGGGTAGTGTTAAGCATTTGTTGTACACACACAGGCAATAAATGAGGAACACACACTCAAAGACTTACTCCAGGCCAATAGGTTTTTATATAGAAAAATATATTTTCTTTGTTTATTTTAAGAACCACAGGTTCAAGATTTACAAGTAATACTTCAAATGAAAGGTATTTCACTGAGGTATTCTAGGAACTTTGAATAATCGCAATAGCATCTACAGTTTTGACAAAAATTTCAATAAGCTATTTTAAAAGTGGACACTGCAAAAATCAACAGTTCCTGGGGGTGGCAAGTATTTGTTAAGTTCATAGGTAAGTAAAACACTTACAGGGTTCAAAGTTGGGTCCAAGGTAGCCCACTGTTGGGTGTTCAAGGCAACCCCAAAGTTACCACACCAGCAGCTCAGGGCCGGTAAGGTGCACAGGTCAAAGTGGTGCCCAAAACACATAGGGGGTCATTACAACATTGGAGGTAAAAGGCGCTACCGCCGTGCAGAAGACCGCCAATACACCGCCGCGGTGGCGGTATTCCGCCACAGCTATTATGACACACATCTTGGAATCCGCCGAAATTCAGACACCCACACAACACCGCCACACCAAAGGTCAGTGATACACTGCCGGAAACAAATCCTCCACCTCCACGCCAACAGAAACACGCCCATGCTATTACGACCCACAAATCTATGCGGCGGTCTTTCAACCACGGTATTCCATTGGCGGTACACACCGCCACGCTCAAAATACACACATATATACAAACCACCGCCACATTGGACAATTCCAAATATACACACACCTGATACACATACAAACAACACTCCCACACACCCAATACAATATAAAACACACACCCACATCACCCACAAACCCCTACGACCAAAAAAACACGAACGAAGGACAGAGAGAGAGCACAGAATAGACAACCCCACTACACAGAGGCACACAACACCATCACCCACACAACATCCACGCACAAAACACCACACACCACTACACTCACCACAACCATCACAACATACACCACCCCACACATCACCCACAGCACCCCATGTCACGCCAAAGACACCCCTGCTTCTCCGAGGAGGAGCTCAAGGTCATGGTGGAGGAAATCGTCCGGGTAGAGCCACAGCTATTTGGCTCACAGGTGCAGCACACATCAATAGCCAGGAAGATGGAGTTATGGCGCAGAATAGTGGACAGGGTGAATGCCGTGGGACAGCACCCAAGAAATAGGGAGGACATCAGGAAGATGGTGGAACGACCTACGGGGGAAGGTGCGTTCAACGGTCTCCAGGCACAACATCGCGGTACAGCGGACTGGCGGCGGACCCCCACCTCCTCCCCCACAGCTAACAACATGGGAGGAGCAAGTCTTGACCATCTTGCATCCTGAGGGCCTCGCAGGAGTCGGTGGAGGATGGGACACTGGTAAGTCAATTCTTAACTATCATATCCCCCACCCTACCTGCATGCTATCACACACCCCCTCCCTCATCCTCTCCCCTATCACTACAACTCCTCACTAATGTACCCATGACACAAACCACCCATCCCAACACCAAGCCCTGCATGACACAACTAAGCATGGACACCCCTCACTAAAGCATGCCCACTGCACATACCCAGTACACTCCCCCAACCATCACCACACAAACCCACACACAGGAATGCTTGCCCTGGGGTACACAAACACCCACCCATTGCACACCATTACACACACACATGCAATAATCTAGCTCTTATGCCCCTGCAGGAACCCGAAGGACCGTCACCACACCAGAGGGTCCAGACAAGACCACTCCACCCCCAGAAGAGGCCCACAGTGACAAGAGCAGCTCTGCCCTACTGGATCCTGATGACCAGCCCGGACCATCATCGGCCTCGGGACAGTCGGTTCCCCTTGCACAGGCACAGCCCAACACCGACCTTCCACCCTCTGGTAACACCAGTACAGCACCCACCCAGCAGGCCCAAACCTCCGTACCCAGGACAGGTCAATCAGCGGTGTGTCCACCACTACAGGGCACCCAAGGTAACCCACCACCCCAACAACAGGGACCTGGGGGCAGTGGTAGTGGGCACACGGTCCAGGGGACGGAGGCACAGGAACACAGGGGAACTGGGAGGGCTGCTGTGCGACAGGGGGCGGACAGGCCAAGGGAACCCACTCTCCACGAGGCCCTCTCCTCCATCATGGGAGCATACCACCACTCCCAGGAGACGATGGCGACGGTCCTGGACAAGTTGCAGGAGACCCTGCGTCTGCAGGACGAACTGTATTTGGGGTTCAGGGAGGAGCTCAGGACCATCAGCTCCGCCATGGGCACCATCGTAGGGGTGCAGAAGGACATACAGCAGACCTTGAGGGACACCGTAGCACTCCAAGGGGCCCCTGACACTAGCCAGGATGATGAACTGCCCTCCACCTCCGCCGGCGCTAGTGGACAGGACGCCCTGCCACAGGACCAACACACCAGCACCCCACCCCCTGCAGACGGACAACCACCATGCAAGTGGTCCCTGAGATCCAGGAACAGGACAGAGCAAGATGGCAAGACCCCCGCCAGGCAATGAGACCACCCTGATTGTCCTCCCACTGTTCCACTTTGTTACCCTGTCCATACTTAAACTGCACCAGCTCCACTTCCGATGCCCAGATGGGCAGTGCACCTGTGAGACTAATAGACTGGACTCTGCCAAGGACATTCCTCCACCATCACCCATCCTCATTTTACAACCCCCTCCCATTTCTGAGCACTTCAATAAACACCCTTGAAACACAAAACAATCTGGAGTCAGTCTGTGATTTAGTAAATATGTATTATCAATGACAGTGTCATAATGGGTTTACCATTGTAAGGCTAACATACCTATGTCACACATCACAAGCCCTTGAAGGATGCAAGCAGTTGACACATAGGTAACCACACCAGTGAAACCGTAATGGAAGGGTACAACTCAGTTACCAAATAGTGATTTAAATCGAGAAACAGGATAGAGGTAGACATGTGAAAGTTAATGTAATGCTAAAAATGAAAATGTTCTCGCCTGTGTCTCACTGGAAATATTGCTGTATGACTGACTCCCTGTTGTCGTTGTCTTCTTCCTCAGCTTCATCCTCATCACTGTCCACAGGCTCCACAGACTCCACAGCTGCTACAACACCGTCATCTGGATCATCCTCCTCCAGAAAAGGCACCTGGCGTCGCAAAGCCAAATTATGGAGCATGGAGCAGGCGATGATGATGTCGCACACCTTCTTCGGTGAGTAGAATAGGGATCCACCTGTCATATGGAGGCACCTGAACCTGGCCTTCAGGAGGCCGAAGGTGCGTTTGATCACCCTCCTAGTCCGCCCATGGACCTCATTGTACCGTTCCTCTGCCCTGGTCCTGGAATTCCTCACTGGGGTCAATAGCCAGGACAGGTTGGGGTAACCAGAGACCCCCAATAGCCATACACGGTGCCTCTGGAGTTGACCCATCGTATCAGGGATGCTGCTATTCCGCAGGATGTAGGCGTCATGCACTTAGCCAGGGAACATAGCATTTACCTGCGAGATGTACTGGTCTGCCAAACAAACCATCTGGACATTCATTGAATGATAACTCTTCCTGTTCCTGTACACCTGTTCACTCCTGTGGGGGGGGACCAGTGCTACATGGGTCCCATCAATAGCACCTATGATGTTGGGGATATGTCCAAGGGCATAGAAGTCACCTTTCACTGTAGGCAAATCCTCCACCTCAGGGAAAATTATGTATCTCCTTACGTGTTTCAGCAGGGCAGACAACACTCTGGACAACACGTTGGAAAACATAGGCTGGGACATCCCTGATGCCATGGCCACTGTTGTTTGAAAAGAGCCACTTGCAAGGAAATGGAGCACTGACAGCACCTGCACGTCAGGGGGGATTCCAGTCGGATGGCGGATTGGTGACATCAGGTCTGGCTCCAACTGGGTACATAGTTCCTGGATTGTGGCACGGTCAAACCGGTAGGTTACGATGACATGTTTCTCTTCCATTGTCAACAGGTCCACCAGCGGTCGGTACACCGGAGGATTCCGCCATCTTCTCATATGTCCCAGCTGACGGTGCCTACGAAGGACAACAGCGAAGAACCAGTCATTATTCCTCCAGGTATGTACCCACAGTTACACACAAGACTACACCACTCACAAAACCCTTCCTGTATGTGTGTTGAGCGTAGGCCTAGCTATGTGTGACGCAGTAGTAAATGAAGCCATCTGGGCCCCTGAAATGGTGGCTGGCTGACCTCTAAACTGGGACAATGGGATTGTGGGGTAACTGCGCTGGTGTTGCACACCGTCGCGGTAGGCGTCGTAGACTGCGGCGCAATGCTGCATTGGTTAACATTGGACCCTATGGGTCCCAGGAGCCAATGAACAGGTGCGCTGGCGGTGATGATGCGCACCACCACGGACGTCACCGCCGCGGACGTCACCGACATTTTCTATCTGTTCAATCACTAGATACCTGACCTTTGACAGGAGAGGACCTAGACTGCAAGTGCTGCTGTGACCTCGGTCTGGAAGCGACGATGGCTGCTGCGTCTGGGGAAAGGGCCCCTGCCTTCACTGCACAGGAGTTGGAGAAAGTGGTAGACGGGGTCCTCCCCCAGTACATGCTTCTCTACGGTCCTCCAGACCAACAGGTTAGTACACAGGGAGCACATTGTATGGGCTAGGCCTGGGTGGAGAGGGCTGGTTGGAAGAGGGAAGGGGACAGAGTTCATAGAACATTAATGCATGTAAATGAATGGGCCAACTGGCCAGAGTAGGGAGGGGGCCACTCACAACGACGGTGCAGTTCGTAATGACTGTTCCTCTTCCCTTGTGCATGTCATGTAGGTCAGCGCCCACCAGAAGAGGGACATCAGGCGTGCCATCGCCAAGGAGGTCCGGACCCTGGGGGCCCACCAGAGACGGGGCACCCACTGCCGGAAGAGATGGGATGACATTCGCCGCTGCAGCAAGAAGACGGCGGAGGCTCAGCTGGGGATGGCCTCCCAACGTGGGAGGGGTGCCCGTCGCACCATGACCCCCCTGATGTTCCGGATCCTGGCGGTGGCCTACCCGGAGTTGGATGGGCGCTTGAGGGCATCACAGCAGACACAAGGGGGTGAGTACAACCTCATTCTGTGGACTTTGCATGCAGTGGAGGTGTCTGGGTGGGGGAGGTGGGCTGTGGGTGTCCCTAGGCCAGGGCGAGTTAGGTAGGAAAGGCCCCTCCGTAATGTAGGCCATGTGGCACTCTACCCCACCTCAGCAGAGTGCCAAGTCGAGGTATAGTTGCACCTGTGGCATCCATGTGCGCAGATGTCCACCATTGCCATATAGGCCATATCCCAGAAATTGCATGTGCAGAGGGCAGGAGCACGGCATAATGCAGGGGGCTGCTGCGTTTGTCTTGTCCGCCAACGGTAGCGGTCATCCATGCACTAAAACTCTCTTTCTTCTGTCTCCCCCCCTTTTTCTGCTCTCCCTGTCCTTTTGTACATCAGCATCTACAGTGGCACTGGAGCACGAGGGAGCTGCATCCTACATGGCCATGGAGGGCCACACCACGGACTCTGAATGCACCAGTGGGACGGAGGGCGAGGGGAGCTTCACATCGGCCACTGGATCACCAAGCCTTGTGGTGGCGGCACCATCTGTGCCCCCCACCTCTACAGGCACAGCCGCCACCTCCCCTACCAGCCCCGCCCTCCCAGCAGCCCCTCAGCATTCGCCCCGTGCCCGCGCGCCCAGGAGGGTGGGCATCACCTTTGCCCCAGGCACCTCAGTCCCTGCCCCAGTCACCCCTGCTGCCCTCAGTGAGGAGCCCATTGACCTCCTCAGGTCACTCACTGTTGGGCAGTCTACCATTGTGAATGCCATCCAGGGTGTAGAACGAGAGTTGCAACACGGTAATGCATTCCTGGAGGGCATTCATTCTGGTCAGGCTGTCCTTCAGCGAACCCTGCAATCTCTGGCCTCAGCACTGACGGCAGCCATTGTCCCTGTGTCTAGCCTCCCCCCTCCAACTTCCTCCACCCAGACCCAATCTCCTGTACCCCAGCCCATCCCAAGCACACCTACAGACCAGCATGCACACAAGTCAACACACACAAGTAGCTCAAGCAAACATAGGCACCACACACACCACAGGCACTCACGCAAGCCTCACCCACATACAGACACAGCAACATCCACTGCCTCCACTGTGTCCCCCTCCTCCTCTTCTCCCTCCTCCCTCCCAGTCTCGTCCACACACACACCTGTATGCACCACATCTACAGGCACCATGAATCGCACCAGGACACCCAGCACCACAAGCCGCTCACCTGCACTCACCACCTCCACTGCCATTTACACGTCCCCGGTGTCCTCTCCCAGTGTGTCTGGGACGCCCCCTCCGAAAGTACACAAACGCCGGCAATCACTCTCCCAACATCCATCCACCTCACGACAGCCTCCAGTACCTGCACCTGCACCCAAAACACCTAAAGTGACACCTCCGACAACCACCTCCTCGTCCTCCACTCCCAGACCCCCTCCAGCTACCCATCCCAGTGTTCATCAGAAACTGTCCCTTTGTAAAGTTGACCTTTTTGCCCCCACACCCCCCCTCCAATTCATCAGTCCCGTCGTAGCACCTCAGCCAAAAAGCCTCCAATACCAGTGGTGCCTGTTCAAGGTTTGTGGAGTGTATCGGCCACCAGGGCAGGTAGTAGGACCCGGAGCCAAGGCACTGGCAGCCCACACCCTGTAAAGGCTCTAAAATTGGAGAGTGTACGACGGGACCGTGTTAAGACTCCTGGTGGGAAAACAACTGACATGGGTTCCAAGGGGATTGGAGAGTCAGCTGTGACTCCACGAAAGGTGGGGAAGGGCCAGAGGAAGTCTGCCCAGCCTGTTGTGAGTGTCACGGCAGAGAAGTGCCCCATCGTTTCCGGCAGTCGAGACACAACCGCCAGCACCGTCATCACTGGTCCAGAGACCACCGCCAGAGTCACAGCCCAGGAGGGCCCAAGTATTGTCACTGGTCAGGAGACCACCGCCACCGCCGGAGTCAGTGCCCAGGAGGGCACAAGTATCGTCACTGGTCAGGAGACCACTGCCACCGCCAGAGTCACAGCCCAGGAGGGCCCAAGTATCGTCACTGGTCAGGAGACCACAGCCAGAGTCACAGCCCAGGAGGGCCCAAGTATCGTCACTGGTCAGGAGACCACCGCCAGAGTCACAGCCCAGGAGGGCCCAAGTATCGTCACTGGTCCAGAGACCACCGCCAGAGTCACAGCCCAGGAGGGCCCAAGTATCGTCACTGGTCAGGAGACCACCGCCACCGCCGGAGTCAGTGCCCAGGAGGGCACAAGTATTGTCACTGGTCCAGAGACCACCGCCAGAGTCACAGCCCAGGACGGCACAAGTATTGTCACTGGTCCAGAGACCACGGCCAGAGTCACAGCCCAGGAGGGCCCAAGTATCGTCACTGATCAGGAGACCACCGCCAGAGTCACAGCCCAGGAGGGCACAAGTATTGTCACTGGTCCAGAGACCACCGCCAGAGTCACAGCCCAGGAGGGCCCAAGCATCGTCACTGGTCAGGAGACCACCGCCAGAGTCACAGCCCAGGAGGGCACAAGTATTGTCACTGGTCCAGAGACCACCGCCAGAGTCACAGCCCAGGAGGGCCCAAGTATCGTCACTGGTCAGGAGACCACCGCCAGAGTCACAGCCCAGGAGGGCACAAGTATCGTCACTGGTCCAGAGGCCACCGCCAGAGTCACAGCCCAGGAGGGCCCAAGTATCGTCACTGGTCAGGAGACCACCGCCACCGCCGAAGTCAGTGCCCTGGAGGGCCCCGGCTGCCACAGCCCCGCTGGGCAATGATGGAACGTCATGCCACACACCAATGTCCAGTGTAGAGAACGTCATGCCACACACCAATGTCCAGTGTAGAGAACGTCATGCCACACACCAATGTCCGTATCAGAACCGCCATGTCAAAGCACCGCTGAACAGGGCAAAGACCGCCATGGCAAAGCACCGCTTAACACTCCTGAACCGCCATGTCAAAGCACCGCTGAACAGGGTAAAGACCGCCATGGCAAAGCACTGCTGAACAGTCCTGAACCGCCATGTCAAAGCACCGCTGAACAGGGCAAAGACCGCCATGGCAAAGCACCGCTGAACAGTCCTGAACCGCCATGTCAAAGCACCGCTGAACAGGGCAAAGACCGCCATGGCAAAGCACCGCTGAACAGTCCTGAACCGCCATGTCGAAGCACCGCTGAACAGGGCAAGCACCGGGTAGGAATGAATGGACCGCCACATCAGGCAACCTTATCCCATGTGCAGCTGGGACAGTGACAGGACACGACCTTTCACGGGGAGACTCATCCAGTCTGGGCACCAGTCCCCCCCAGTACCAGTAGAGACCTGCATCAACTTGAGAGACTGTGGCTTTGCATTCCCCAGGATGGCACAGTGGGCAAACCACCAACTGTAGAGACTTGAGAGACTGTGGCTTTGCACTCCCCAGGATCGCACAGTGGGCAAACCACCCACTGTAGAGACTTGAGAGACTGTGGCTTTGCACTCCCCAGGATGGCACAGTGGGAAACCCACCCACTGTAGAGACTTGAGAGACTGTGGCTTTGCACTCGCCAGGATGGCACAGTGGGAAACCCACCCACTGTAGAGACTTGAGAGACTGTGGCTTTGCACTCCCCAGGAGGGCACAGTGGGAAACCCACCCACTGTAGAGACTTGAGAGACTGTGGCTTTGCACTCCCCAGGATGGCACAGTGGGCAAACCACCCACTGTAGAGACTTAAGAGACTGTGGATTTGCACTCCCCAGGATGGCATAAATGGCCATGGAGCCCCGTTGTGGATCTGGCTTTGCAGTCATCCGGCTGAGGTGCCCCCTCTTCCCTTCCCCCTGAGTCTTCGGAGGGCAGACCAGGGGGGTTTTGTAGGGCACCGGGGGGGAACACAATCAGGCACAGAAAGTACACCCTCAGCGGCACAGCGGCGGCCGGGTGCAGAGTGCAAACAGGTGTCGGGTTTCAGATAGGAATCAATGGGGAGACCCGGGGGTCTCTTCAACGATGCAGGCAGGCACAGGGGGGCTCCTCGGGATAGCCACCACCTGGGCTAGTCAGAGGGTTGCCTGGGGTCGCTCCGGCACTGGAGTTCGGTTCCTTCAGGTCCTGGGGGCTGCGGGTGCAGTGCTGGTTCCAGGCGTTGGGTTCCTTGTTACAGGCAGTCGCAGTCAGGGGGAGCCTCTGGATTTCCTCTGCAGGCGTTGCTGTGGGGGTACGGGGGGTCAACTCTGGCTACTCACAGGCTCGCAGTCGCCGGGGAGTCCTCCCTTTAGTGTTAGTTTTCCGCAGGTCGAGCCGGGGATGTCGGGTGCAGAGTGGAAATTCTCACGCTTCCGTCAGGAAACGTGTGGTCTTTAAATGTTGCTTCTTTGTTGCAGAAAGTTGCAATTTCTTGAACAGGGCCGCTGTTCAGAGGGTAGTCCTCTGAGGCTTCAGAGGTCGCTGGACCCTGTTGGATGCGTCGCTGTTGCAGTTTTCTTCGAAGTAGGGAGACAGGTCGGTGGGGCTGGGGCCAAATCAGTTGTCGTCTCCGTCTTCACTGCAGGGCTTCAGGTCAGCAGTCCTTCTTCTTTAGGTTGCAGGAATCTATCTTCCTCGGTTCTGGGGGGCCCTAAATACTGAATTTAGGGGTGTGTTTAGGTCTGGGAGGGCAGTAGTCAATGGCTACTGGCCCTGAGGGTGGCTACACCCTCATTGTGCCTCCTCCTTGTGGGGAGGGGTGCACATCTCTAATCCTATTGGGAGAATACTCCTTCTACAAAATGGAGGATTTCTAAAAGAGTCACCTCAGCTCAGGACACCTTAGGGGCTGTCCTGACTAGGGGGGTGACTCCTCCTTGTTTTCCTCATTATCTCCTCCAGCCTTGCCGCCAAAAGTGGGGGCAGTGGCCGGAGGGGCGGGCATCTCCACTAGCTGGGATGTCCTTTGGCGCTGTAACAAAGGGGGTGAGCCTTTGAGGCTCACCACCAGGTGTTACAGTTCCTGCAGGGGGAGGTGAGAAGCACCCCCACCTGGTACAGGCTTTGTTCCTGGCCACAGAGTGACAAAGGCACTCTCCCCATGTGGCCAGCAACATGTCTGGTGTGTGGCAGGCTGGCAGAAACTAGTGAGCCCACACTGGAAGTCGGGTATGTTTTCAGGGGGCATCTCTAAGATACCCTCTGGGTGTATTTTACAATAAAGTGCACACTGGCATCAGTGTGCATTTATTGTGCTGAGAGGTTTGATACCAAACTTCCCAGTTTTCAGTGTAGCCATTATGGTGCTGTGGAGTTCGTGTTTGACAGACTCCCAGACCATATACTCTCATGGCTACCCTGCACTTACAATGTCTAAGGTTTTGCTTAGACACTGTAGGGGCATAGTGCTCATGCACATATGCCCTCACCTGTGGTATAGTGCACCCTGCCTTAGGGCTGTAGGGCCTGCTAGATGGTTGACTTACCTATGCCACAGGCAGTGTGAGGTTGGCATGGCGCTCTGAGGGGAGTGCCATGTCGACTTAGTTATTTTCTCCCCACCAGCACACACAAGCTGTGAAGCAGTGTGTATGTGCTGAGTGAGGGGTCCCTAGGGTGGCATAAGACATGCTGCAGCCCTTAGAGACCTTCCCTGGCATCAGGGCCCTTGGTACCAGGGGTACCAGTTACAAGGGACTTACTTGAGTGCCAGGGTTGTGCCAATTGTGGAGATAAAGGTACAGTTTAGGGAAAGAACACTGGTGCTGGGGCCTGGTTAGCAGGGTCCCAGCACACTTTCAAATCATAACTTGGTATCAGCAAAGGCAAAAAGTCAGGGGCTTACCATGCCACGCCAAGGAGGCATTTCCTTACAGTCCTGTTCCCTATCTATATTCCAGAGTGTTCCAGCATCTCTCCTAATAGCTGAGTAAGTAAGGAACTGACCCGGATCTAGCAGTCCCCTTCTGTGAGATCTTCACAAGTACATAATGCACCACCCTTAACTATGTCACCACAGGTGGTGTAGCCTGCTGTACACCATACACCCTCTGTAAATGTGGTTGTTAACTGCTTACACTGGGAAGGAGCCCATAATAGAATAGACAGAGCATAGGGTATCCTACCCCTACCCTGCAAAACATATGTCTGCCAGCACCATGCAGCCACTCACAACAGGGCACTATGGATCGAGCTAATCTGAGGGAGGTCTAAAAACCATTTAACCAATGGGGTGTTATGGAAGTCCACTTCCAATAGCAGAATCTTGGGACTCCACGGGTTTTGAATCAACTGAAGTGGGCATTGCAACTGAGCAGCTGCGTACTAATATTCTAAGTTTGGTGCTCCCGACCCACCTCTTTCTAACATGTTGTAGATGGTGCTCATCTTCATTCTATGCCTCTTGTCTGCCCAGACTAGTACCACCAATAGGCTCTGTAATTGGGTGAAAATGGATTTCCTCAATATTACTGGTAGAGCAGCAAAATAATATAGAAGTCTAGGCAATACCAATATTTTAGCTATAGCTACCCATCCCATCGGGGACAATAGGAGTTGTGTCCAAAAGGGCAAGGCCTGCCAGATCCTGAGCAATGCTTTGCCCAGGTTAACATCTATGAGGTCCTGCTCTGAATGGTAGATCTGTATCTCCACATATTTAAATGTATCAGTGTTCCATTGTAGGGGCGTGTTCTCAGGTGGCAGTGGTGGTTCATCCGGTGTCTTCAGCCAAGGGAAATGACACAACTTTCCTCAATTGATTCGGAGCCCAGAGATATGGCCAAAGAAATCGAGCACAGCCATCCCTTCACATAAGATCACAGGGCTCGCTTATGGTTAAATCAACATGTCATCTGCGTACATCAATTCTATATTCGGGTGATCTCCAATAATGTATCCCTAGGTTTCAGCCTCCCCCTGCAACATGCTAGCCAATGGCTCCATGGCCAGAGCAAACAACAGGGGTGACAATGGGCATCCCTCTTTAGTGACCCGACCTATAGGAAAGGCTTCTTATATGACAGGGCCTGTACATACTTTAGCCATCGGACTTTCGTATAATACCTTGATCCATGTATGGAAATCAGAACCAACATCCAGTTTCACCATCTCCACTTGTAGATAGCTCCACCTCAATGTATCAAAAGCTTTTTCGTTATCTAACAATGCCACGAGCCCTGCTGTGATGTGTGCTGTGCCCATTCGAGAACATAGAATAAGCGACAAAAATGTATTCCTCCCAGGAATAAAGCCATTCTGATCAGAATAAACTGTAGTATGTGTTGCCGACTGGCAAGCACCTTACTCAATACCTTGCAGTCAAGCTTAAGAAGTGACAGAGCCCGATATGAAGTCACGCGTCAGAGGTCTCTGCCGGGCTTGGGGAGTACTGTTATCAAAGTCTCATCCATGCTTCCTGATAGATAACCTTTGGTCTTATACCACTAATAGTTGTGGGGTTAGGGTTGCCAGATACATAGCATAGGGAGTATGTCCATGCCCAGACTTTTACTTTAAGCAATTTGTTTAATAGCAGCCTTCACCTCACCCAGAGTCAGAATTTCATCTAGTTAATGTCTCAATACTGGGCTCAGAGTTGGTAACTGTAGTGGGGCCAAATATGTGCTAATTACATATTTACTCTCTGTCCCAGATTCTCCATAAAGACTTCTGTAATATTTCTCGAATTCCCCGTTAATAGCCGATTGGGAGCTGACATTGGTCCCTGTCTGTATTTGGATCGCTCCTATGATAACAGGTGGTTGGTCCGACCTCATGAACCAAGCCAGCAACTCCCCTGCCTTATCACCCAAATCATGCCGTCTCTTAGTGTATTCCTTGTAGTCTAATGTGGCTAGGTGATGAGACTTTTCCCTGTATTGAGCCCGGAGCTCCCGCAGCGTTTGGAGGCGAGAATGATCCTGCGCCAACTCCCACTCAGTGTCACATAGAGTATTCTCTTTGTCAGTAACCTCCTTTTACAGGGTCTATTTTATACCATAATGTGTGGACCTGCATAGCCCTCTAGCACCACCTTAAATGCATCCCATTCAATCCCCTCATGTGTGGCAGTGCCAGTATTATCTGTAAAATAATTGTCAATATGTTCCCCCACCACCTTACTGTAAGCAACGTCTGTAAGCGCTACTGGTTGTAGATGCCAACTCAGGATCAACGGGACTGGTCTGCCCCAATGAAAGGTCACTAATAATGGGCAATGATCAGAGAAATCCGAGTTAGATATTCCGCCTTCTTACAGGTGGATATTAACGATTCACTACCAAGTATCAGATCAATCCTGGTGTGAATCTCATGAATATGAGAGAGACGAGAGTATTCCTGTTTTACTAGGTGTAGTGTGCACCATATCACAGTGAGTTGAAGATTAAGGCCCTCATTAGGCGATAATACCGCCAACAGGCTGGCGGTAACAACAATGGAATCATGACCACGGTGGAAACCGCCAACACAGACAGCCACTTTAACACTCCGACTGCCACGGCGGTAGCAACAAACACCGCGGCAATAACCGCCAACAGACAGGTGGAAGACAATGTACCGCCCACCCCATCACAACCCGCCAATCCGCCAGCTTTTCCGGGGCGGTACCAATGCCATCAAAAGCACGGCGAAAACAGAACACAGAAGGGAAACCACTCACCTCTCGACATTCAACAAAGAACCAAGACACCATGGAGGCCGAGTTTACAGGTCCTGCCCATGCTGGTCTACCTCCTCATCTACCAGGAATTCCAAAGGCGGCAGCGACGACCACGGTGAGTACTGCACCTAGTACACAGGGGAGGGGGAGAGGAAAAAGAGAGTGACACACACACGCAACATGCCACACCCCCACCCTCACCCACACCACCATACAAACAAACACATGCAACAACATTACATTTACACCCCGTAACCCACTGGAAGAACGCAAGGACAAAATGAAGGTCAAATCAGTGATATATTAGAAATAGGCAGATATACGTAACAAATAGAAAAACAGTATTTACAAAAATATACAATAAGTACATAAGGCGGTACATTGTCCTTTCTGTGGGCCACTGGGCCAAAAATCATGGGCCAAGCCCACACTTAACTCCTGCCTTAATACGGAGAGAACACTGCAGGGGCATCACGTCAAAAACACACAGGCACCTCAGGGGACGGGGAAGTGGGGGCACATCAGCTGGGAGATCGGACATCGCCACTGCTCCTGGAGGGGGGTCCATGCCCACAGTGTTGTCCTGGGGAGTGCAAGGCCACAGTCTCCCAAGTGGGTGGTTTGCCCACAGCGGTGTCCTGGGGAGTGCAAAGCCACAGTCATTCTAGTGGGTGGTTTGCCCACTGCTTGGTCCTAGGGGGTGCAAAGCCACAGTCTCTCAAGTCTCTCAAGTGCAGTGGTTTGCCCACTGCTTGGTCCTGGGGAGTGCAAAGCCAATGTCTCTCAAGTGTGTGGTTTGCCTGCTGCTTGCTCTTGGTGAGTGCAAAGCCACAGTCTCTCAAGTCTCTCAATTGGGTGGTTTGCCCACTGCTTGCTCTTGGTGAGTGCAAAGCCACAGTCTCTCAAGTGGGTGGTTTGCCCACTGCTTGGTCCTGGAGAGTGCAAAGCCTCAGTCTCTCTATTCTCTCAAGTGGGTGGTTTGCCTACTGCTTGGTCCTGGGGAGTGCAAAGCCACAGTCTCTCAAGTGGGTGGTTTGCCCACTGCTTGGTCCTGGAAAGTGCAAAGCCACAGTCTCTCTAGTGGATGGCTTCTCCACTGGTTCTGGAGGGGGCCTTGTGCCCAGTGTGCTTCATCCTGCCAAGGAGGGTGTGATGCATATCTCCACTGGTTCTGGAGGGGGCCTTGTGCCCAGTGATGCAGCAGTTGGGGTGTGGCAGTTCACATTCCCTCACCTGGGTGTCTGAGGCACGAGATTTGCAGGAATCAGGTTGCATGATAGTTCATGGAGGCAGGGCTAGACTACATCCTGCGGCGGCTAAGGCTGCAAACTGGTGGTAGTGCTGGTGCTGGTGAGGGTGCTGCCAGTGGTGGTGGGAGGCTCCAGGCCGTCTCCTGCAGCCTCGAACGGCTGCCCACTGGGGCTGCTGCTGCTGGTAGTGGTCCTACTGTCAGCTGTGCAGGTGGCGGTGCTTGCAGCGGGGCTGCTGGCAGTGCTGGCCATGGTGCAGGTGCCGGTGCTGCCAGTGCTTCTCCTGGAGCCTCGGACGGCTGCCCACTGGGGATGCTGCTGCTGACAGTAGTGGTGCTAGCGGCGGTGCACGTGGCGGTGCTTGCAGCGGGGCTGCTGGCGGTGCTGCCCGCAGTGCAGGTCTCGGGGCTGGCAGTTGTGCTGGTAGGCACCAGGCCTTCACCTGCAGGCTCCGACGGCTCAAGTGCCTTGCCTTTGGTTTTCTGCCCCTTCCTCACCCTGGCAGATGCTGTTGTGACCTTGGAGTTTTGGAGGAGGCCTTGCTGGTTGGGAGGTGCTCCTTGTCCTTGCTGCATGCTGTCCCCTTCTTCACCTTGGCAGGTGGCAGAATGGTTTTGTCCTTTGCAGGGGTTGGTGGTACACTTCCAATAGCAGAATCTTGGGACTCCACGGGTTTTGAATCAACTGAAGTGGGCATTGCAACTGAGCAGGTGCGTACTAATATTCTAAGTTTGGTGCTCCCGACCCACCTCTTTCTAACATGTTGTAGATGGTGCTTATCTTCATTCTATGCCTCTTGTCTGCCCAGACTAGTACCACCAATAGGCTCTGTAATTGGGTGAAAATGGATTTCCTCAATATTACTGGTAGAGCAGCAAAATAATATAGAAGTCTAGGCAATACCAATATTTTAGCTATAGCTACCCATCCCATCGGGGACAACAGGAGTTGTGTCCAAAAGGGCAAGGCCTGCCAGATCCTGAGCAATGCTTTGCCCAGGTTAACATCTATGAGGTCCTGCTCTGAATGGTAGATCTGTATCTCCACATATTTAAATGTATCAGTGTTCCATTGTAGGGGCGTGTTCTCAGGTGGCAGTGGTGGTTCATCCGGTGTCTTCAGCCAAGGGAAATGACACAACTTTCCTCAATTGATTCGGAGCCCAGAGATATGGCCAAAGAAATCGAGCACAGCCATCCCTTCACATAAGATCACAGGGCTCGCTTATGGTTAAATCAACATGTCATCTGCGTACATCAATTCTATATTCGGGTAATCTCCAATAATGTATCCCTAGGTTTCAGCCTCCCCCTGCAACATGCTAGCCAATGGCTCCATGGCCACAGCAAACAACAGGGGTGACAATGGGCATCCCTCTTTAGTGACCCGACCTATAGGAAAGGCTTCTTATATGACAGGGCCTGTACATACTTTAGCCATCGGACTTTCGTATAATACCTTGATCCATGTATGGAAATCAGAACCAACACCCAGTTTCACCATCTCCACTTGTAGATAGCTCCACCTCAATGTATCAAAAGCTTTTTCGTTATCTAACAATGCCACGAGCCCTGCTGTGATGTGTGCTGTGCCCATTCGAGAACATAGAATAAGCGACAAAAATGTATTCCTCCCAGGAATAAAGCCATTCTGATCAGAATAAACTGTAGTATGTGTTGCCGACTGGCAAGCACCTTACTCAATACCTTGCAGTCAAGCTTAAGAAGTGACAGAGCCCGATATGAAGTCACGCGTCAGAGGTCTCTTCCGGGCTTGGGGAGTACTGTTATCAAAGTCTCATCCATGCTTCCCGATAGATAACCTTTGGTCTTATACCACTAATAGTTGTGGGGTTAGGGTTGCCGGATACATAGCATAGGGAGTATGTCCATGCCCAGACTTTTACTTTAAGCAATTTGTTTAATAGCAGCCTTCACCTCACCCAGAGTCAGAATTTCATCTAGTTAATGTCTCAATACTGGGCTCAGAGTTGGTAACTGTAGTGGGGCCAAATATGTGCTAATTCCATATTTACTCTCTGTCCCAGTTTCTCCATAAAGACTTCTGTAATATTTCTCGAATTCCTCGTTAATAGCCGATTGGGAGCTGACATTGGTCCCTGTCTGTATTTGGATCGCTCCTATGATAACAGGTGGTTGGTCCGACCTCATGAACCAAGCCAGCAACTCCCCTGCCTTATCACCCAAATCATGGCGTCTCTTAGTGTATTCCTTGTCGTCTAATGTGGCTAAGTGATGAGACTTTTCCCTGTATTGAGCCCGGAGCTCCCGCAGCGTTTGGAGGCGAGAATGATCCTGCGCCAACTCCCACTCAGTGTCACATAGAGTATTCTCTTTGTCAGTAACCTCCTTTTACAGGGTCTATTTTATACCATAATGTGTGGACCTGCATAGCCCTCTAGCACCACCTTAAATGCATCCCATTCAATCCCCTCATGTGTGGCAGTGCCAGTATTATCTGTAAAATAATTGTCAATATGTTCCCCCACCACCTTACTATAAGCAACGTCTGTAAGCGCTACTGGTTGTAGATGCCAACTCAGCATCAACGGGACTGGTCTGCCCCAATGAAAGGTCACTAATAATGGGCAATGATCAGAGAAATCTGAGTTAGATATTCCGCCTTCTTACAGGTGGATATTAACGATTCACTACCAAGTATCAGATCAATCCTGGTGTGAATCTCATGAATATGAGAGAGACGAGAGTATTCCTGTTTTACTAGGTGTAGTGTGCACCATATCACAGTGAGTTGAAGATTAAGGCCCTCATTAGGCGATAATACCGCCAACAGGCTGGCGGTAACAACAATGGAATCATGACCACGGTGGAAAACGCCAACACAGACAGCCACTTTAACACTTCGACTGCCACGGCGGTAGCAACAAACACCGCGGCAATAACCGCCAACAGACAGGTGGAAGACAATGTACCGCCCACCCCATCACAACCCGCCAATCCGCCAGCTTTTCCGGGGCGGTACCAACGCCATCAAAAGCACGGCGAAAACAGAACACAGAAGGGAAACCACTCACCTCTCGACATTCAACAAAGAACCAAGACATCATGGAGGCCGAGTTTACAGGTCCTGCCCATGCTGGTCTACCTCCTCATCTACCAGGAATTCCAAAGGCGGCAGCGACGACCACGTGAGTACTGCACCTAGTACACAGGGGAGGGGGAGAGGAAAAAGAGAGTGACACACACACGCAACATGCCACACCCCCACCCTCACCCACACCACCATACAAACAAACACATGCAACAACATTACATTTACACCCCGTAATCCGCTGGAAGAACGCAAGGACAAAATGAAGGTCAAATCAGTGATATATTAGAAATAGGCAGATATACGTAACGAATAGAAAAACAGTATTTACAAAAATATACAATAAGTACATAAGGCCGTACATTGTCCTTTCTGTGGGCCACTGGGCCAAAAATCATGGGCCAAGCCCACACTTGACTCCTGCCTTAATACGGAGAGAACACTGCAGGGGCATCACGTCAAAAACACACAGGCACCTCAGGGGACGGGGAAGTGGGGGCACATCAGCTGGGAGATCGGACATCGCCACTGCTCCTGGAGGGGGGTCCATGCCCACAGTGTTGTCCTGGGGAGTGCAAGGCCACAGTCTCCCAAGTGGGTGGTTTGCCCACAGCGGTGTCCTGGGGAGTGCAAAGCCACAGTCACTCTAGTGGGTGGTTTGCCCACTGCTTGGTCCTAGGGGGTGCAAAGCCACAGTCTCTCAAGTCTCTCAAGTGCAGTGGTTTGCCCACTGCTTGGTCCTGGGGAGTGCAAAGCCACAGTATCTCTAATGGGTGGTTTGCCCACTGCTTGGTCCTGGGGAGTGCAAAGCCACTGTCTCTCAAGTGTGTGGTTTGCCTGCTGCTTGCTCTTGGTGAGTGCAAAGCCACAGTCTCTCAAGTATCTCAAGTGGGTGGTTTGCCCACTGCTTGGTCCTGGAGAGTGCAAAGCCACAGTCTCTCTATTCTCTCAAGTGGGTGGTTTGCCTACTGCTTGGTCCTGGGGAGTGCAAAGCCACAGTCTCTCAAGTGGGTGGTTTGCCCACTGCTTGGTCCTGGAAAGTGAAAAGCCACAGTCTCTCTAGTGGATGGCTTCTCCACTGGTTCTGGAGGGGGCCTTGTGCCCAGTGTGCTTCATCTTTCCAAGGAGGGGGTGAGTGGATGCATATCTCCACTGGTTCTGGAGGAGGCCTTGTGCCCAGTGTGCTTCATCCTGCCAAGGAGGGTGTGAGTGGATGCATATCTCCACTGGTTCTGGAGGGGACCTTGTGCCCAGTGATGCACCAGTTGGGGTGTGGCAGTTCACATTCCCTCACCTGGGTGTCTGAGGCACGAGATTTGCAGGAATCAGGTTGCATGATAGTTCATAGAGGCAGGGCTAGACTACATCCTGCGGCGGCTAAGGCTGCAAACTGGTGGTAGTGCTGGTGCTAGTGAGGGTGCTGCCAGTGGTGGTGGGAGGCTCCAGGCCGTCTCCTGCAGCCTCGAACGGCTGCCCACTGGGGCTGCTGCTGCTGGTAGTGGTCCTACTGTCAGCGGTGCAGGTGGCGGTGCTTGCAGCGGGGCTGCTGGCAGTGCTTGCCATGGTGCAGGTGCCGGTGCTGCCAGTGCTTCTCCTGGAGCCTCGGACGGCTGCCCACTGGGGATGCTGCTGCTGACAGTAGTGGTGCTAGCGGCGGTGCAGGTGGCGGTGCTTGCGGCGGGGCTGCTGGCGGTGCTGCCCGCAGTGCAGGTGGCGGGGCTGGCAGTTGTGCTGGTAGGCACCAGGCCTTCACCTGCAGGCTCCGACGGCTCAAGTGCCTTGCCTTTGGTTTTCTGCCCCTTCCTCACCCTGGCAGATGCTGTTGAGACCTTGGAGTTTTGGAGGAGGCCTTGCTGGTTGGGTAGTGCTCCTTGCTGCATGCTGTCCCCTTCTTCACCTTGGCAGGTGGCAGAATGGTTTTGTCCTTTGCAGGGGTTGGTGGTACACTTCCAATAGCAGAATCTTGGGACTCCACAGGTTTTGAATCAACTGAAGTGGGCATTGCAACTGAGCAGCTGCGTACTAATATTCTAAGTTTGCTGCTCCCGACCCACCTCTTTCTAACATGTTGTAGATGGTGCTCATCTTCATTCTATGCCTCTTGTCTGCCCAGAGTAGTACCACCAATAGGCTCTGTAATTGGGTGAAAATGGATTTCCTCAATATTACTGGTAGAGCAGCAAAATAATATAGAAGTCTAGGCAATACCAATATTTTAGCTATAGCTACCCATCCCATCGGGGACAACAGGAGTTGTGTCCAAAAGGGCAAGGCCTGCCAGATCCTGAGCAATGCTTTGCCCAGGTTAACATCTATGAGGTCCTGCTCTGAATGGTAGATTTGGATCTCCACATATTTAAATGTATCAGTGTTCCATTGTAGGGGTGTGTTCTCAGGTGGCAGTGGTGGTTCATCCGGTGTCTTCAGCCAAGGGAAATGACACAACTTTCCTCAATTGATTCGGAGCCCAGAGATATGGCCAAAGAAATGGAGCACAGCCATCCCTTCACATAAGATCACAGGGCTCGCTTATGGTTAAATCAACATGTCATCTGCGTACATCAATTCTATATTCGGGTGATCTCCAATAATGTATCCCTAGGTTTCAGCCTCCCCCTGCAACATGCTAGCCAATGGCTCCATGGCCAGAGCAAACAACAGGGGTGACAATGGGCATCCCTCTTTAGTGACCCGACCTATAGGAAAGGCTTCTTATATGACAGGGCCTGTACATACTTTAGCCATCGGACTTTCGTATAATACCTTGATCCATGTATGGAAATCAGAACCAACACCCAGTTTCACCATCTCCACTTGTAGATAGCTCCACCTCAATGTATCAAAAGCTTTTTCGTTATCTAACAATGCCACGAGCCCTGCTGTGATGTGTGCTGTGCCCATTCGAGAACATAGAATAAGCGACAAAAATGTATTCCTCCCAGGAATAAAGCCATTCTGATCAGAATAAACTGTAGTATGTGTTGCCGACTGGCAAGCACCTTACTCAATACCTTGCAGTCAAGCTTAAGAAGTGACAGAGCCCGATATGAAGTCACACGTCAGAGGTCTCTGCCGGGCTTGGGGAGTACTGTTATCAAAGTCTCATCCATGCTTCCTGATAGATAACCTTTGGTCTTATACCACTAATAGTTGTGGGGTTAGGGTTGCCGGATACATAGCATAGGGAGTATGTCCATGCCCAGACTTTTACTTTAAGCAATTTGTTTAATAGCAGCCTTCACCTCACCCAGAGTCAGAATTTCATCTAGTTAATGTCTCAATACTGGGCTCAGAGTTGGTAACTGTAGTGGGGCCAAATATGTGCTAATTACATATTTACTCTCTGTCCCAGATTCTCCATAAAGACTTCTGTAATATTTCTCGAATTCCCCGTTAATAGCCGATTGGGAGCTGACATTGGTCCCTGTCTGTATTTGGATCGCTCCTATGATAACAGGTGGTTGGTCCGACCTCATGAACCAAGCCAGCAACTCCCCTGCCTTATCACCCAAATCATGGCGTCTTAGTGCATTCCTTGTAGTCTAATGTGGCTAAGTGATGAGACTTTTCCCTGTATTGAGCCCGGAGCCCCAGCTTGGCCTCCGCCGTCTTCTTTGCCCAGTGGCGCAGGTCCTCCCACCTCTTGCGGCAGTGGATGTTCCGCCTGTCAAAGACCCTCAGGGTCCGCACCTCCTTGGAGATGGCACACCAAATACCCTTTTACTGGTGGGCACTGACCTGCATGGAAAAGACAGCAGAAAAGGGAATTAGTCAACCGTCCGGACCGTCACACTCATGGCCCACCATATCCCTCCCATCCCCTGACGCACATACATTGACCACCTTACATGCAGCACTCTGGCCAGGATGCCTCTGCCCCCCCTACATGTGGCTTACATACACAGCACTCCATACATTTATGGCCCACGCATCATGCTCACAGTGTACTCACCTTTTTGTCTGGAGGACCGTAGAGTAACGTATAGTGGGGTAGGACCCCATCCACCAGTTTCTCCAACTCCTACGCAGTGAAGGTAGAGGCCATTTCCCCAGACACATGAGCCATTATAGCTTCCAGACACAGGTCACAGCAGCAATTGCAGTGTAGGTCCTCTCCTGTTGAAGGTCAGGTAGCAAGTGAGTGAAAAGCTAGAAAATGGCGGTCACGTCCGTGGCGGTGCGTACCGTCACCACCGGAGTACATCGCCACTGGCTCCTGGAACCCATTGGGCCCAACGATAACCAATGCGAAGTTGCGCAGCGGTCTTCGACTGACTACAGCGACGGTGCACAACGCCAGCGCAATTACCTCATTTCCACTTGTCCCTCCTCACAGGTCAGCCGCCATTTCACGGGGGCACAGGGCATGGCACCTAACTGCGTCACAGCAGACATTGGCACAGCAACTGATTGTCGTATTCACATCTTGTTTCTGTAAAGTAAACAAATCATCATTAGTGCAATAGATGTGGGAATATGACCCTCTGCTCACGTTTTCTTCCATAGGCTTCAACCGCTGAGGCTGAATACGAGATGGCGGCATCCTCCTGTGTACAGACCCTGGTGGACCTTGCGACAATAGAGGACAGACACATTATCATAACCTACAGACTTGATTGTGCCACAATCATAAAACTGTATGCCCAATTGGAGCCAGACCTGATGTCAGTTATCCACCAGCCCACATGGTTCCCCACTCTAGTGCAGGCCCTGTCAGTGCTCCATTTCCTGGCTAGTGGTTCCTTCCAAACAACAGTGGCCATGGCATCAGGGATGTCCCAGCCAATGTTCTCCAACGTGTTGACCAGAGTGTTGTCAACCCTTGCTGAAACACATGCGCAGCTACATAATGTTCCCCTAGGTGGACGATTTGGCCACAGTGAAAGCAGACTTTTATGTCCTGGGACATATCCCCAACATCATTGGTGCCACTGATGGTCCACATGTGGCATTTGTCCCCCACCCCTGGAGAAATGAACAAGTTTTCAGGAATATAAAAATCTATCACTCTATGAATGTGCAGATGGTGTGTTTGTCGGACCAGTACATCTCCCATGTGAATGCCAAATATCCTGGCTCTGTGCATGGCACCTCTATCTTGAGGAATCACAGCATCCCATATGTAATGGGCCAACTCCAGAGGCACCGGGTGTGGCTAATAGGTCAGCCCAAGGTCCCCACACAGTATGAGTAGGTGTCTGGGTATGGGGTTGTCCCTAAGGGTTAGTGTGTGTCTAACAGTTGTCCCTCAGAATTTGCAGGTGACTCTGATTACCCCAACCTCTCATGGCTACTGACCCCTGTGACGAATGCCAGGACAAGGGCAGAGGAACGTTACAATGAGGCACATGGGTGACAAGGAGGATTATTGAAAGGACCTTCGGCCTCCTGAAGGCCAGGTTCCGGTGCCTCCATATGACAGGTGGCTCCCTGTACTACTCACCCAAGAAGGTGTGCCAGATCATCGTTGCATATTGCACAACCTGGCCTTGAGACGCCAGGTGCCTTTTCTGCAGGAGGATGTGCCTAGAGATGGTCTTGTGGTCTTGTGGCAGTGGTGGAACCTGTGGACAGTGAGGAAGAGGAGGCAGAGGAAGAAGATGTTGACAACAGAAGCAATATAATTCAGCAGTACTTCCAGTGACACACAGGTAAGACACTGTAAGTTCACTTTACATTTCAGTTTTCTGTTGGACATTGTACATGGCAGCCTGTTTCCCTATGTCCAAGGTCACTGACTGTACCCTTTGGCATCTCTATTTTCAGATCTCTGTGCCCCACTCTGGCTCCTGCTATGTGTACTGCTGCCCACCAAAGGTCATTCCAAAGTATATTTCACTGTACATTTGAGCTGCAATGCTTTGATAATGTTGTACTAATACATATGTGAATCATTTGAAAGACTCCAGATTAGTATTTGTTCCAAGGGTGTTTAAGTGCCCATAAGTAGAGGGGGATGTACAATGGGCTGGGCTGATGGTGGAGGAAAGTCAATGGTAGAGTCCAGTCTCGTGGTATCACAGGTGCATTGTCCAATGGGGCTTAGGAAGGGGAGTAATGGCAGTTCAAGGTGGACAGGGTGACAGAGTGGGACAGAAAGGTGACAATCAGGAGAGTCTTATTTCCTGGTGGGGGTCTTGGCAATGTTCTCTGGCTTCTGCCTGGATCGCAGGGACCGTTTCCGGGGTGGTTCTCCTTCTGCAGGGGGTGGGGTGCTGGTGGCCTGTTGTTCCTGTAGCGGGGCCTCCTGTCCACTACCGCCGGCGGGGGTGGAAGGCTGTTCATCGGTTTGGCTAGTGTCAGGCGCCCGTTGTTGTGCCACCGCCTCCCTCATGGTCTTGCCCATGTCAGCCAGCACCCCTGCAATGGTGACCAGGATGGTGAAGGTGTTTTTTAGGTCCTCCCCCTGTTGCACAGCAGTCCTACCAGCTTCCCTGTTGTCCTGTGCCTCTGTCCCCTGAACCGTGTGCCCACTGCCACTGATCTCAGTTCCCTGATCGCCCTGGGTTTGTGGGGTTGCCTGGGGTCCCTGTAGTGGTGGACACATTGCTGATTGGCGTGTCCTGGGGACAGTGGCATGGGCCCGCTGGGTGGGTGCTGTGCTGGTGTTTCCTGAGGGGGGAGGCTCTGTGGTGGGTTGGGACTGTGGCAGGGGAACCGACTGTCCAGAGGTCCCGGATGGGCCAGGTTGGTCATCCTGAACCAGGCGTGCAGAGCTGCTGTCGTCACTGTGGGCCTCTTGGGGGGGGGGAACTGGATGTAGCTGGCACCTCCTCTCCGGTGACGTTCTGTGGGGATGCAAATGCAGTGTTATTTTATCTGCGTGTGCCATCTTGTGCATGGGTGTGTTGCCCTCTATGATTGTGATTTCCCTGTCAGCTTGGCCTTGTGTGAGTGGTGATTTTGTGGGCTGGGTGAGTCTCTCTATTGGGCATGCTGTGGTGATGGGTGAACATGCAGGTCTGTGTTGGGGGGTCCATGCATTGGTGTTACATGCAGGGCTTGGTATTGGGATGGGTGGGTTGTGAAAGTGGGGTATATGTGAGGTGGTGGAGTGATGGTGGAGTGATGGGGGTAGGAGTTTGTGATGGCATGCAGATAGGGTGGGGGGAGTAAAGTAGTAAAGATTTGACGTACAAGAGTCCAGTCCTCCTGCTACTCCTGCCAGGCCTTCAAGATGCATTATGGCCAATACTTGCTCCTCCCATGTTGTTAGTTGTAGGGGAGGAGGTTGTAGTCCACCACCAGTCCTCTGTACTGCTACCTGTGTCTTGCAACCACGGAAATGCACCTTCCCCCGTAGGTTGTTCCACCTCTTCCTGATGTTATCTCTTGTTCTGGGGTGCTGTCCCATGGCGTTGACCCTGTCCACGATCCTCCGCCGTAGCTCCATCTTCCTAGCAATGGACGTCTGCTGCACCTGTGATCCGAATAGCTGTGGCTCTACCCAGATGATTTCCTCCACCATGACCGTTAGCTCCTCCTCTGAAAACCTGGGCTGTCTTTGGGGTGCCATGGATGTGGTGTGAGTGATATGTGAAACCACTCCCGCAATTGGGGGAGGGAGGAGTGGATCCATCCAGCTCCAAATTTGGTACACAATTAAAGTCACCACACGAGTTTTCAGCTGAAAGTCGATGACAGGACCATTACCGCAAACATCTAAATCGGGCCCTGTGACTGAAGGGGAGCATCACTCCCATGGCTGCTTGCTATGCCGAGCATGCCTGATGAACAGTACTCATATTAATTCCAGTTTGTTTTGTTTTCAGTTGAAAGTTTGGAAGAAATGTGGTATGGCACCGGGGACGACCGATGCCATGATACACATATGCATGCACACCCTTACACCACATTAGGGGTCGAGGGCGAATTAATAAAGAGGGGGAGAGCTCGGTGCACACGGTTATTGCAGCACATATTTCTGCAAGCACACTCTGCCTCCAGCATAATTTGTTATTCCCGCGTTTAGCCTCTAAGGGAGGCCCTGTTGAACTGCAGACGGGATCATTAGGGCAGGATCTCCAGATATTATTTTGGGGTGGGAAAAGGTAGTGAGTGATGGTTAGTGGACACTAAGGTGGAAAGAAAGTCAAGGACAGCCATTTCCACGCTGAGCGAAAAGACTGGGAAGAAAATTAAGGAGGGGTTGCTGTCTTGAATGTGGCTTCCAGTAAGACTCTGGTCTGAAAGCTACTTTTGCACTGAAGAACATGCGAACCTCAAGGCAGATACTCTTCATGGCCATGATAATATCAGCAAAGTAAACAAGAAAAATATCAAATTAAGAAAAGCCTATTGTTAAGAACTACATTACATTATTAAGAAGAATGAATGACAAATAATTTAACTGTTTGAATAGCAAAAACAACGACTTGTACTCTCCAACCTGGAATACATAAGGGGAGGATGGATCTATGACAGACTAGCTTGCTTCTGTAGTTCATTTACCATGGCTGCTGGAGAATGTAGTTTAAGTTTCTGGTTAGCCATTATTAGTAATAAAGAAAGAAAGCGAGCATAATAGGAGCCTCTGGTCAAGACTTTCAATTTAGATCTAAAATCAAGGTTCTAATGGTAAACTTGATGGCCTTCATTGAGGGTTGTGCATGAAGCTCAACTTCAAGGAACCGAGGAGTAGCCCAAAGCATCAAGGGGCTTATTAGTAATCTTAATGCTTCTTTGATTGCTAATTATACTGTTAATAGTGCTCCACAGCTCACATGCATTTACAAAAAAAGTGCTCAAATATCCTTTGGGCCCTGAACACACTGAGCCCCAGGGCTGAAAGGCAATGTGTCACTTTTTCCATTCAAAGCATGGCTTGTACTAAAGAAAACACTTCTGAAACAAAGACTTAAAAACAAATGCATTACCTGTACTGTAACACGAAATAGAGGTGCAATGTGAGAGGAAACCTAAGCACACAGTGAATAGAAACACAGTAGAAACAGGTATATGGTTGTCAGGAACAGGGACAGCTCCTCCATTAGGGTGGAGGTGCGTCACCCCATCCTCCAGCAGCAGAAGCTGCAAAACCTTCAACAAATGAAATGATAATAAACCATGTTTATTTTTGTTTAATTTGTCAAAAGGCGGGCGACTGGGTGATGAGCAGTGAGGGGAGTGCACTGTGCACTCCCTTCAGTGCGCATGTATGTTTGTCCAGACGTCTCGGGCCGGCCAAACACACATGTGCAGTAGGCTCTCTCCAGCCTAGCAATACAGTTGCCAGGCTAGAGAGAGCCTGCATAGGCTCCCTGTCTGCCTGGGGGAGCTCTGGATGGGTGCTCCCAGCCAATCCTGATGCCATTCTTAGCAGCGTCAGATTTGGCCGCAGAGCAGGCTGGGAGCCTGTGCCAGCCAGCAGCAACGGGGGGAGCGGCGCAGGAGCAGAGCAGGCACATTTAATTTATTTTTTTAAATATGTTTTATGCATTTTACCCACTCCCACCCCCTCACCCATACGCAGCGCATCTGCCCTGCCCCTTGTGCGAAGCGAGCCGCTACTGCTCAGGAAGCAATAGGATGAATTAATTTCATCCACAACAGTGACACTTTTCAATAAGCAACAGAATGAATGATTGAATACAAGTCATCACATCAACCCATGTAGCTTCAAAAGCATATGACAATAATCATAAAATTAATCCCCTGTGTATAAGCGCCAATCAGAGATGACATGATGACTGTAACAGAAAGCGGAAACGCCCTGAACAACAAATATGAAATGCCGGTTAGCATGACTGATACCGCCAGCAAAGGTGGATCCTTCGAACAAGCAGTAAGGCCAATCTATTGCCTGTATGATGGTAGTGACTGCACCCATAGGTCCAAAGAGCTGCAGGTCAGATTTGTGACACTTTGAACGTCATTCTTTCGCTGTTCCTAAACCCATAAGAATCTAGTACGAGTCAACTGGAAGTGTTAGTGCTGGTTCAGCACCTGTGGCGTATCTGAAAGATTTGAGCATGCTATTTGTCTGCATTTCTCTGGGCATCCGTTTAGTGGTCTTTGGGAAATGAATGCTGATATTTTAGTGAAGTTTATATAAGAAGCCAATTTTGTTCGAAGCAGAAATCATAAGGGCATCTCTGAAGCCTGGTTGGCTGAAGTCTTATTCCTTGTTGCCTGTTTGCCTTTCCTCTGAGGCGCCAATGTACGTTGTGCATTGATTATGGGCTCACTCACTTAGAATTGAGCAACTTTCTACCATAGCTTCTTAGTACCCAACAGTGGCTGGGCTGAGTCACCAGTGCAATATGTTGTGTGGTATGACCCTATATGGATAATGTTGGGGCTTTCAGGAATTATCTGTTCGTATGATGAGAACTCCTGAATTCAAAGTGTGGGGTTATATCTAAAGTGCAGATCCGCTTGAGTTGAAGTCTACTGAATCTACCTTGAGTGCAGTGCTTTAGAATTAAGTACAATGGTTTTAGTAATTGCTTCAAAACAGAGAACTGGAGTTACCAAGATCAGTTTTCTAAAACACATTTCTGTAGCCAATTCCTGGTCTGTCACTTACCACTCATTTCTATCTGCCACTTTGTAGTTATAAATTCAAAAATGACTCATTATTATCATCCTCTTTCCCTGTCTCGAAAGCATGTCTCTACCAAACATGCAAAACCTGAACAGTCTGATCACCAGCATCCAAAGTCAAACATACCACCTGGATCAACCCATCATTCCTCATGTGCATGCTACATAAAATAAGAGCACCTTATGGTCATCACAGCAATACCACCAACCCTATTTGCTCTCGCAAATTTGACATATTATATATCACCTAATACTTAACAAGCATTTCCAAGTAACCACAGACTCGATGGTCTCTGGGGGATTCACTGTAATACAAAAAGACAGACATTCACAGCAAGGAGGAGGCGTCACCATCTTTTTTAAGGACTATCTGAACTGCAAAATGTACCCTCTACCTTTTATTCTGTAAACATCTCATTTTCCGGGGGGGGGCGTGGCCTGCAAGATGGCCGATTGGACGAGCTGAAACAGTGCTCCAGGCCTGGCCTCACAATCCTAACAAATCCGGACGTCCTGGCGCACCTTTTTCACCGAAATCTGATTGCGTGCAACAATAGCAGTGGAATGCAGTAAGAAAAGGCTACATCAGTCACCGTTGTTGCACCTGACAGTGATGAAGTGCCCCTAGGATCCTTTTAGGCCTGTCTTTTAAAATGGCGATCGAGAGAGGAACCCATATGAGACGCGGTTGGGCCCGTGTAACTGCTGAAAACCTCAAACAAACCAGAGGTTAGTTCAACACTACAAAGGGGGCGAGATCGCACACCAGCTGAACGCTCTGCAGCACCCACCCCGAACAAAAATTAACCCTGACTGCCCATTGCTGCAGAGGCCCGGAGGCACATTGGTGACAGCACAGAGAGGGTGGTGAAGAGAGATCGCAGATCAGCTGAGTGGCATATCCCCCCACCCACCGTGAACAAAAACAAATCTGACTGCCAGCAGCTAAGGAGGCCCGGTGGGCATTGAGTGCGACCTTGTTCCCCTGTGTCAGTGCCGGTGCAGGGGTGGTGAGGTGGTTGTGGCCTCAGGGGATGGCCTCCCGGGCGCTTCCCTGTGCCACGAGCACCAGACATTTCCGGCAGCTTATGGAATCGGAGGGAGAACAACCCGGTTGCCACGGTGCTGCAAGTGGGTGAGCCCAACCTTTATATTACAACTAGGCTACCTGCAAGGACCTGTTGCTAAATGGAGTGCTGGACATATTTAAAGCAAAAAAAAAACGAACACTTTTTTTTTTTTAAACAACAGGATCAACTGAATAGCTCGAGCTGCATGATGGCGACTGGGGGGAATATCCCTGGACCGATGGAGAAGTAACAACTGCTCAGCAAAATGCACTCATTGTGATTGTATACCTCATAGTGGGATAGGGTCGAGGGAGGGGGGAGCCACACACACAACGTGCATAGTGCTGGTTTGACTAAGCCAACAAACCTCAGCTTCCCACCACCAGGGTCCGTCGGTTGGAGTGCTCGCCCATGCTCTCATAGCAGTCCACTCTTTAGTTCAAGGGGGAATATAACAAAAAGGACAGAGTCAGTGGACCTTGAGATCTGTAGGGCAAAGCTATATGAGACTATTGCCTCACTCTGTAAGCCAGTCGACTGATTCACTGGCAACCTTCGCAAACAGAGGCTCAAGCACTGAGACTGCACCCTCCTAATACTAACACCACGTGCTCTGAAAACATCTAGTGGAGACGTAACTGTCAACCGAGGCACAGCAGTAGTCACCATTTGAGAGCTACAGATAGAACCCCACAAGATGGGCAAGGTTAACTCCCAAAGAACCACGCAGCAGACAAAGATGGATCAATATACTACGAATGGTGCCTCTAACATGCCCACAGCCACAACTGAAGGATTACAGAAAGTGGGATCTGAGCCCTCAGGGTCTCAGATACTCGTGATGATTGAGGCATCCAGTACTGTAGTCCAATCTAAGAAAGAAGCAATGGCCATTGATCTCGTAACAGACTTACGTAATGTGGCAGAAAGGTCACAGGAAACAGAGAACCAGGTCAATACACTGATTGAGATGGCCTCCCTGAAGTCAGTGGTTACTAAATTAGAGACTTAAACACACCAATTCGAGAACAGAACTGAGGACGCTGAAGGGAGAGCAAGGAGGTGTAATCTTAGATATGTAGGGTTCCCTGAGGGAGTGGAAGGAATGGAGCTGGAAAACTTCTTGGAGGAATGGATCAGGACTACCTTTCCGGAGGCCACATAGTCCCCACTATTTGCAGTGGAGCGCACTCATAGGGCTCTGGCACCGTCACCAACACCTAGCACCCACCCAAAAACTATCATAGCAAACATCCTTGGTTACAGGGATCGAGACAATATCCTAGGGAAGGCAGAACAAACGGGGGTCCCAAAATATCAGAATCATACGATCTGTATATTCCCAGTCTATACGCATACCATACAACAACTGAGAAGAACATTTATCAGAGTGAAACAGAAGCTCTGAGCAATAGGACTCACCTATATGTTAATATAAAGGCAAAACTAAAGGTTATACATTAGGGCCGTGCACACTTCTTCACAACGCCAGAGGATGTCTGGGACTGTCTCGAGATCCATGGAGGTGACCATATGGGGACATTGGGTAAAGGCACTGTGAACACCACGTTCTGTAGAAACTCGAGGTCCACATCAGCCCGAAAGGTAAAGAATTATCAAGACAAAAGATACAGGTCTACACATGTGTGGTGGTTCACTCAGATGGCATCCTCGAACTGGAAAAGTACATCACAGGGATGGAAGAGACTAGAGCACTGGTGGAGTCAGTAACTTCAGCCACGTCTTCCCGCGCTAGCTCACTGGCAGCAGATGTTACCAAAAACCCAGACAGATATGCAGAGCTAACATGAATACACTGTGAATACTGCTGAGGGCGAAACAGGATCATTGCTCGGTAAAGTGCCTGTAAAGTTGCACACAGTGAAGGCGTATCTAAACTGGCACACACGTGCGCAAGGGTGCATTATGACAATACTTGAGGACCCCGCCGGATGAATATCTAATGACTGGTCTATAGAGGCACTTGGTGACTGGTCAACCGCCCTCACTCCCTCTCTCTCTCTTATCCTCCCCCGCCCCACCTTAACTCCCTTATCTACTCCCACCCTGCTCCTGAACCTGTTTTCTGCTGCTCTGACCTGATATTTTGAACGATCTTTATTGGTTTTTTTTAAATATTCAGCCACTTTTACCCTCTATTTAGACTATCCATTATTACACCTGTAGCGAACAGAGCAGCGGGGTGGATATTGAATAACTTGACACGATACAGGTTATCAGCTGGATAGCTGGATTAAGACTATAATTACACATAATTTATTTTGCATAGCGTTCACAGACAGAGGAAGTTGTTAACAGTCCACATGTTACGTTAGTAAAAACATTCTAAGAACTGTGTTATGGGGGGGACTAGTATGGGTTGGAAGACACAAGTTCAGTTTTGCAGTATTTTTCAGGAGAGGCAGGGGTTAATGGTTATGAGTGATTGTTACATGCAGCAATGGGAACCCAGGGTCTACAGGTGGGGGCTGGAAAGGGGGGATGCGGGAGAGAGGGGACGATGTTTGAACGTCTTGTAGTGCAATAGGTGAAACGTACGTATACTCAGCAAAAATGTGAGAAGTTTAAATAACTTTATGAAACGATACAGAACCCACTCCTATCTAACACGATTAGGAGTTCATATTGCTATGTTGCAGGAAATGCACTTATTAGATGAATTCATTACAATGAAAATGGAGGGGACAATTTTATTCAGCTACCTACTCCTCCAATGCACAGGGGAGTGTCCAATGGATAGCGCCAGGGGTCCCATTTAGAATGCGAAGTGTCATTTCAAATGTTAATAGTCGATATGTCCTTGTACATGAGAACTTGATGGGAAAGAAATATGTCTACTGAACACATATGCACCCAGTACTGATGATGGCACTTTTTTACATAGGTAGAGATGAAACTTGCTCCCTATGGTGTGGGTGGGAGATTTTAATTGTGCCATGGATGGACAGCTTGGTCGATTACCCCCCTAAACAGGTCAGAAAACCTTATATGGTGGTTACATTGGGTGATGTGATGTCCAATCTCCACGTTAGGGATATATGGCGAGTAACACATCCCACATACAGGACATATTCCTGGTATTCCTCCACATATGCCACGTACAGCTGTCTAGATAGAATATTAATAACAGACGAAGCAGGGATTAATGCTAACACTGCCACATATCAGTGCGCTTTCTAACTGATCACGGTCCCCTGTTGTTGATTCTAGATGTCAGGAAAAAGTCACATCAAGACTCCTATGAGACCCTGAATACACAATAGATATTCAATTGTCGATACATAATTATTTAAACACCAATTGGAACACTGCAGGCACATAGGGTGTGGAATGGGAAGCATTAAAGGTAGTGCTCCAGGGGGAAAGCATGAGTAAGACATGTGGTACTAGAAAAAAGTGGAAAGTGCATTGAAGGAGGCAGAGGGTTCCGTCCTTCAATTGCAGACAGGGCCCTCCGCACAAGATGCTGATGAAGGCCGGCTGACAAAGGTAAAGAGACAGACAGAGCAACTATGAGATAGGATGGACTGTCACACCAAGGAAGATTACCAACAGAGATTATATAGAGAAGGGGATAAAACAAGCCGACTGCTGGTTGTTGAAGCACGAAAAACTAACAACACTTATTCTTTCTCTGCGCCAAGCAGATGGGCACTTAAATAAAAGCCAAATAGCCTTAACAAACAATTACACGCACACCTGCCTGTGGTGTATGTAGCCCCTATGGAGGAGACCCCCAGGCATTGACAACCTTCCTGTATGGGCTGGAACTTCCAATGCTAACCCAGGAACGGATTGAAGAACTAGAGGGAAACATACAATTGGCAGAATTAAAAGAGGCAGTACAGAACATGGCTACGGGTAGGTGTCTGGGACCAGATCGATTCCTGGCGGAATTTTATAAAGCATTTCCTCCGACATTGCTCCCCACACTGCCAAAGACACTCCCCGAAGCTCTGGACAGAGACAGCCTGCCTGCCCAGATGTGTGAAGCACTTGTTATTATGTTTCTAATACTGGAAAAAGACCTTATAGGCCCGTGCTTTTAGCGCTCGTTGTTAATGTTAAATGTAGACATCATGCTCCTTGCCAGGTGGCTCTGTGGTGTGATGTTGATTCCAAATGGGAAAAAAACATTGTTATCTGGCAGGGTGGAGGTAGAAGAACTATCTAATTTACTCATGAGAGGTTGAGGACTTCCAGACAGTACCCGTATGATAGTTTAGCTGGTGGCCAGGGCTTGGGACTATGCGGTCAAGAGGATCCTGAAGCGTGTTCCCTATGCTAAACTCTTACCGATCTGGTGGCTACAAGATGGATAGATGGAGGATGCCACACGACTGGTGATTCATACTCGAGCAACACTTTTCTCATGGCCACAGAGTCCAGCAATCAGTTTGGGGTACCCCGGGACATTTTCTACAACACAGAGCAATTTCCCAAATTGTCTGTGATATCTAGCCCTCATTTCCAGATGAACCACCAGAATCGAAAACACTGCAAGTGATCCTAGATCCTGGTTTGCAAAATAATATTATTTCCAGACTACAGTCGGCCCTCAAGGAGGATAGATTAGTTGACCTGGAACCCTGGAAAGCAAAATGGGATGAAGTACTTGATTCCCCAATCACAGAGGGAGAATGAAAGGGGCTACAGCACTAGTGCAGGACATATTAATTAATCCCAGATTTAAGCAGATACAGTTGTATTACTTACAAGGGGCATGTTTAACACCACAGAGACTACATGGGATATACTCCTCAAGGGAAGCAAGCAAGTCGATGTCATAGACAACCTGCTGATTTTACACACATTGCCTGGACATGCAGGATAATTGGGCCATTCTGGGAGGCCCTACGGGCAGAGATATGTAAGATTACTAGAGTAAAGGTGACACTTACTAGACAGCAAGGTTAATGCCGCTTACCGCTGTGCTGACGGCAACCAATTACCGCCACGGTGGTGAATATCTGCTCACCATATTATGACACACACACACCAATCCGACAGAATACAGCCACATACACAAATCTGCCAGACCAAAGGTCAGTGATAAACTGGTGGTCCCAAAACCCACACTGTTAAGCCAACAGAACAACGCCCATCACATTTTGACCCACGAATCACCACAGCGGACATTTAACGGTGGTAAACCATTGGCGGTACATACCGCCACGCTCACAATGGACACCCACATACAAAACAACACTACATTGGCCAATTCAAACAATACACACCTGACACCCATACACACACCACACCCACACCACTATAAAACACACACCCACATTACCCACAACCCTTTACCAACAACTATTGCCACCACAAGACTGAGAAGAAGAGCACAGAGACAACTAGACACACACACCACTCACACCCATTCACTACTCACTACTCATGCACTCCACATCACACACCCCACCACATTACCCAACACACCCTCCCCAACACACACCACACAACCCCTACGGCACCACCAAGGCACCCCCGTTTCACTGAGGAGGAGTTAAGGGTCATGGTGGAGGAAATCGTCCGGGTAGAGCCACAGATCTTTGGAGCACAGGTGCAGCAGATATCAATAGCAAGAAAGATGGAGCTATGGCGGAGAATCGTAGACAGGGTAAACGCCGTGGGACAGCATCAAAGAACAAGGGACTACATCAGCAAGAGGTGGAACGACCTACCGGCAAAGGTACGTTACATTGCAGCAAGACACCAGCTCGCCATTCAGAGGACTGGCGGTGGACCCCTACCTCCTCCCCCACAACTCACAGCATGGGAGGAGCAAGTCTTGGCATTACTGCATCCTGAGGGACTCAGCGGAGTTGGAGGAGGACTGGACACTGGTAAGTCTACTTTTAACAATTATC
The DNA here is from genome assembly GCF_031143425.1 of Pleurodeles waltl. Classification (NCBI taxonomy): domain Eukaryota; kingdom Metazoa; phylum Chordata; class Amphibia; order Caudata; family Salamandridae; genus Pleurodeles; species Pleurodeles waltl. Next base: position 915,790,669 of record NC_090442.1, on the reverse strand, counting down.
ACCTCCCATGCCTGCATGCCATCACATGCCCTCACCCTCACTCCCATCACTCCACCGCATCCCACACACTCCACCATCACATCTCACTAATCTCAATGCCAAGCCCTGCATGCTGTACCAATGCATGGACACCCCCCCAGCCCTCCATGGACACTCATCACCAAAGCATGAACAGCATAGGGAAACTATCATAACCACAATACACCAACATACACAAGCAAAAGCTGGCAGGGGAACAACAACCATAGAAGGGAAGCTACAGAAGTACAAATGTCAGACACCTGAAGCATAATACATCATTTACATCCCCACAGGTACCCAAGTCAATGTCACTTGAGAGGAGGTGCCACCACTATCCAGTCCACCAACAGAAGAGGCCCACAGTGATGACAGTAACTCTGGACTTCAGGATCTGGACGACCTACCTGGCCCATCAGGGACCACTGGGCAGCTGGTCACCCAAACCCACTCACAGCCCCTCACAGAGCCTCCCCCATCAGGAACTAACACCACAGCACCCACCCAGCGTACCCACACCTCTGTCCCCAGGACACGTCAATCAGCAGTGTGCCCACCTGTACAGGGACCCCAGACCTCGCCTCGCACACAAGACAGTCAGGGACCTGGGGTCAGTGGGCACACCGTTCAGGGGACAGACGCACAGGCCAACCGGGACACTGGGAGGACTGCTGGGCATCATGGGGGAGGACAGGAACAGGGAACCGACTCTCCAGGAGGCACTTGCAGAGATCCTGGGAGCCTACCAACATTCCCAGGACACGATGGGCCAGATCCTAGACAATGTGCAGTAGAACAGCCGGCTGCAGGAGGGACAGTATCAGGGGGATCAGGGAGGACTTGCAGGCCATTAACCACACCCTGATCTCCATAGCAGGGGTGCTGGCAGACATGCCCAACATCATGAAGGAGGCAACACCACACCAGCAGGCCCCTGCCATTAGCCAGTCATCTGAACAGCCCTCCACTTCTGCTGCCGCTAGTTGCCAGGAGGCCCCGCCACAGGACCAACAGGCCACCAGCAGCCCTCCCCTGCAGAAGGTGAACCACCCCGCAAACGTTCCCTGTAAACCAGACAAAAGCCAGAGACACTTGCCAAGACCACCGCCAGGGAATGACTCTCCTGATTGTCCCCCTTGTGTCCCACCCAGTCACCTTGTACACCTTGAACTGCCATTGCTCCCCTTCCTATGTCCCCATGGACAATGCACCTGTACTACAAACTGGAACAATACCCTGGACTTTCCTCCATCATCACCCCATTCCATTGCACTTTCCCCTCTATATATAAGCACAACAATAAACACCCTTGGATAAAACTCGACTACTAGTATTTCATATTTTGCAATTTTGTATTGATTGAAACAGCTACAACCATTGCTAAGGAACTGTAAGTAGTATGAGCATAGAATTAATGACCTGTAGCTGGCTGTTGTGATCACACCAGGATAATGTTGTCACATCACCAACATCTGCTAAATGAATATCAATAGGTAACAGTAAGTAGGGCAAAGAAGTGGGTAATGACAGCATGCCAATGCCACACAGAATACACCAATACTCATAGAAATGTGAAGTTGCACCGTCTCACCTGTGTGTCATTGGAAGTACTGACGTATCACTGATGTTCTGTTGTCCACATCCTTATCATCAGCCTCCTCATTCTCTCTGACCTCAGGGTCCACTGCTGCCACAGGGGCATCTCCAGTCTCCTCCTCCTGCAGAAAAGGGACATGCCGTCTGAGGGTCAGGTTGTGCAACATGCAGCATGCCACTACTATCTGGCAGACCTTCTTGGGTGAGTAGCACAGGGATCCACCTGTCAGATGGAGGCACCTGAAGATGGCTACTAAACAGAAGAGAAGATATGCAGTAAGCTCCTTAAAAACGCACCATCCCTATATATATCCCCTAAGTGTAAGCAGCATAGGTAAAAAACATGAAAAAAAACAACAATAAAGATTACACCGAGCGTGCAACTACACCATAGTTCCTACTGCAATAAAGAACTAAGCAGAGCTAAAGGAAAGCTCCACTGAAAATGCTACCAAAAGGTGGTGCACTGCAAATTATACAAAGAACAGTATAACAAAAAGGCCAGGGCCAGTATAACGATGTAGAGAACAAAGATTATTACAAATTTATTATGACACAAATAGTCCAAGAAAGTAAGTCATTGATTGCCACCCAAATAGGCAAAGTAGAAAATAACAAAAAAATATAATGTACAATCAAGGAAGCCATCGGTATGTATATTAAAGATATAACATATACCAATACAATTGTGTCCAATCGGTAAAAAATAAATGAATAATTAGTATATCACACAGAATAAATAAATGGAAAGAGAGAAGGAAAAATTAATGAATATTAAAAATGTTAATGGAAATAGTGAAAGAAAGAGTAATGGAGAGAGAGAGATTACAACCATAGAAAGAACCCCAATGAATATGATTTGTCATATTGTAACTCAAGTGCAAATACATATTCGTAGAAAGGGGACCAGTAAAACATATTATATATAATGTATAATGTACACAAAGTGAATGCGATATAACCCCAAATGTCCACATTAATGTAACATAATATACAGAAGAAATAAAAAACAAGGTAACAAGTAACAGAGAATAATAACAAATTACATAATAGTTGAAACATGACGGAAACAAGGAATATATGCCAATGTATAGCCATAAAAATAATAAAAATAGAATTCACAAAAATAACAGATTACAGAAAATAATGAAATTCATGATCAGTATTATGGCCTAGGTCTACCGCTTGTAAGCGGCAGATCCAGGCCGCCTCTTTCTGGCGCAGAGTCAATTCTCTGTTGCCCCCTCTCGGATTGGCAGGAACATGTTCAATACCGTGAAACCACATTGTAGAATCATTGGAATGAGCTGGTAACATATGTGTAGCAAATGGATTTGTAGAATCATGGGTTTTATGGCTCGCAGGTGTTCCTGTATTCTTAGTTTCAAGGGGCGTATAGTACTCCCCACATACACTTTATTACATGAACAACCCAAAATAGAAACAACATATTTCGTATTACAATTAATAAATTGCTGAATAGTGAAATTTCTTGAGTTGTGGTAACAGAAATCCCTAATTTTATCACAGCCAAAAATACAAACATTGCAACCATGACAAATGTAAAACCCTTTAGGTTTTGATGGAAGCCAAGTGGCAGAGTAAGTAGAAGCAATGTAACTCGGGCACAGATGATCTCTTAGGGTTAACCCTCTGTGATAAGTAATCTTAGGTTTGCAAGATATTATACCCTTCAATCCCGGAACCTCAGTTAAGAGATGCCAATGGCGTCTGAGAATTTTAAAAATGCCCGGGCTGTGGGCCGTATATCGAGTCACAAATGCTAAAAAGTTTCTGCCAGTCTGTCTAGTGCTCTGCGTCTTGATTGCCAATGTGTTTTTCCTGGGAGTCTTTGTAATACGACGAATTGCCTGTGTTAAATTATGGGCATCATAGCCCCTGTTGATAAAACGATCACGCGTATGCTGAATATGTGTCAAAAAGGTGTCATTGGTGCTGCAATTTCGTCTGACACGTACCATTTCCCCATAAGGAATATTTTGAATAACCGAAATTGGGTGGGCACTGGTGGCATGAAGTAGACTGTTATATGCAGTGGATTTTCTAAAAAGTGCACTCTGTATGCTGTTGTTTTGTATAAAGAAAGTAATGTCCAGAAAATCGATAGTATTCTTATGATATTGTAAGCTAAGTTGTACATTATAGGGATTGTTGTTGAGAAAGGCATGATATTCATTGAGCTGATCAATAGTCCCTTTCCAAATGATAATAATATCGTCAATATATCGCCCCCAGAAGACGATCAAGTCAGTCCAGGGCGATGCTGTTTTCCCCCAGGCATGTGTTTTTTCGTACCAGCCCATAAATAAACAGGCATATGATGGGGCAAATTTCGAACCCATCGCCGTCCCTTGGGTTTGTTGCTACCATTGATTATCATGCATAAAATAATTCCTAGACAAAATAATGTCAATCATCTCAAGAAGCATGTGATTGTGTGCAAGACAATCGGCAGTCCTGGTGTTGAGAAACGTAGTAACTGCTTGAATCCCAAAGGGTTTACGTATACACGTATAAAGACTGTTTACATCCATGGTAACGAAAAAGAGGTCTTCGGACCAAGGAAAGTCATCAAATTTGTTCATAATATCTTTACTGTCCTGTATATAGGAAGGCAAATTGATCACAAATTTATGTAAAAAGAAATCTACATATGCAGATATTTTTTCTGTGGGCGAGTCTATTCCGGAAATAATAGGTCTTCCGGGGGGAAAAGTACCACCCTTGTGTACCTTGGGAAGTATATGGATGCACAAAAATTTGGGGCTCGAGACACGTAAATATTTAAATTCATTATTAGAGAGTAGCCCTAGTTCGTACCAACCCCAAAGCATGTTGTTAATAAAATCAGTTACATCACCAATAGGATTATATGTAAGATGTTTATAACACAAGGTGTCAGCCATTTGTCTATCAATTACATTCATATAGTCCCTGTGGTTCATGACCACCACATTTCCTCCCTTATCAGCCTCCCGTATGACAATAGATTGATCATTCTTAAGATTCCGAAGTGCTGCCCTTTCAGTGGCTAGTAAATTGTTCACCTGACGCCAATTGTAGATACGAGTGTTTAATGTATGATTTAAGTCTGACGAGACTCTTTTAACAAATAGATCAATGTTACCATGAGTATGGGCTGGTGTGAATTTGGAATGGGGTTTGAAAAAGGTTGTTCTTTCAATTTTCTCGGAAATCCCTAAGTCTGCCCGAATATCTTCTATCGTCCTCTTATAGTCATCTAAGGACATAAGAAGCTGTACATCATGAAGATCAGAGACTAGTTGGATGGAAGAATCGGAATCAGAAATAGGAGTCGCTACATCTACGGTCTCAGGTCGATGTTCACCTCTACCTGTAACGGATGCAGATGAAAAGTAATTTCTAAGTTTAAGAATGTGTGTAAATTTGAAAAGATCGACAAAGACTTCAACAGGATCATTGGTCTGAGTAGGGCAAAATCCGAGGCCCTTGCTCAGAAGCTTACATTCAGCAGTGCTCAGAATTCGATCAGATAAGTTAATAATTGTCAGATCGCCCTCAGTGGCGGTAGCACCAGGTAGAGTGTGTGTTAATCTTTCTTGGATCTAGTTCTGACCCCTGAAATACCAGTGTCTCTGTTTCCATTGTTTCCCACCCCTTCTGGTCTTATGTCTTTGCGAGTTGTTTTGGTTCCTTGGCGTAGTCGTTCCATTTCGACTAAAAAATTACTTTTAGAAGTATCATGAGTAGACTGTGCCACTGTGGAAGTACGGCTGTCAATAGAAGAGGTGGAACTACCACTGGATATGTCAGTGTCACCAATATTACGTCCCCTGCTTGTTAATGGTTCAGTAGTTTTCACATTATCATATTTGCGGTCAAAGGTGTATATTCTGCCCAGTTTATAGTCCAGGTTGTCACGTTTGACCTTCCGTAATTTCTTATCCCTTAAATACATTTGGTAGTCATCAATTATTTTTTCAAGAATTTCATAATTCTTGTTAACCAAGTCTTTTTGAGTAATATCATTGATTTCTCTTTCTAATGTTTCGATGTCACTCTGAAGTTTAGCCACTTTCTTATCGGTGTGACGGATTAATATACGCATCATATTAAAAGATGCGTTCTGTAGATTCGCTTCCCATTCTTTCAGTGAGTCTTCATCCAGATCCTCGTATGTGGGAAAGATCAAAATTCTAAGACCCCTAGGTATTTTTTGATTATCCAAGTATTTTTGTAGTGTAATCCCGTCCCACCATCTTGCTAGCTCTTGTTTCTTAAGCCTCTCAAACCTCTGAAATTTAGTTTTTAAACTGTCTGTGGTGTTGATGTATCAGACGGACTCAAATTAGGTGAAGAACTAAACAGGTCCTTGGCTAATTCCTCGCGTTTATCCTTGAAACGTGACATAATTTTAAGGAGTAGGGAGTGCGTGTGAGCCTTAACCTACTAAACAGAAGAGAAGATATGCAGTAAGCTCCTTAAAAACGCACCATCCCTATATATATCCCCTAAGTGTAAGCAGCATAGGTAAAAAACATGAAAAAAAACAACAATAAAGATTACACTGAGCGTTCAACTACACCAAAGTTCCTACTGCAATAAAGTTTGGCTGGTTTACTCTTGTGATTACTTTTTTCTTTCTTTTGACACGAACTACTAATTTGTTTTATACACATTATTAGAACTATTATATGTATTTTTTCTCTCACATTGTCACAAGCTGTTTAATCATGCATGATTTTGATCTTATCATGCATGGGTTGGCTAATCTTCATCATCTGTTGACACACTCTTCACAATTTTTTTCGGTACTTTCACTGGTTTACCTGTACTCATTCATGTTGCACCATATCACAGAATACACATGTTTCTCTTGGTTATGTTTTCAGCCCTGAAGAAGACCCATGTTGGGCGAAACGCGTTGGCCATTCATCATGAACTCATTACCTATTTATGAACCCGCTACGACCACAAGGACATAAGGATCTTTTGTCTTCTTGGCTTCCTTGATTGTACATTATATTATTTTGTTATTTTCTACTTTGCCTATTTGGGTGGCAATCAATGACTTACTTTCTTGGACTATTTGTGACATAATACATTTGTAATAATCTTTGTTCTCTACATCGTTATACTGGCCCTGGCCTTTTTGTTATACTGTTCTTTGTATAATTTGCAGTGCACCAACTTTTGGTAGCACCTGAACATGGCCTTCAGGAGGCCAAAGGTCCTTTCAATGATCCTTCTGGTTCGCCCAGGTGCCTCATTATAATGTTCTTCAGCCATTGTCCTGGCATTCCTCACAGGGGTCAGCAGTCATGATAGGTTTGGGTAACCAGAGTCACCTGCAAATATTGAGGGACAATATTTAGCCACACACTATACTATATGGCCAACACGATAGGCATGCACCAACATATACTGGGTGGGAACCATGGCTCACCTATTAGCCACACCTTACGATTCCTGAACACCTATTCATTCTGGCGGGGGGTACAAATGCAAAGTGTGTTCAGTCAGTCACCCCAATTATATTGGGGATATGTCCCATTCCATAAAACCTGGCCTTCACTGTGGCCAAATCCTCAACCTGGGGGAAAGCAATGTAGCTGCACATATGTTTTATCAGGGCAGACAAGACTCTTGCTAGCACGATTAAGAACATTGGCTGTGACATTCCTGCTGCCAAGCCCACTGTCACTTGGAAAGAACCAGTTGCCAGGAAATGGAGCACTGATAGAACCTGCACAAGAGGGGTGTTACCAGTGGGATGACGGATAGCTGAGATCAGGTCAGGTTCCAATTGGGCACACAGCTCTGTGATTGTGGCCCTGTCCAGTCTGTAGGTGAGTATTATGTGCCTGTCCTCCAGTGTAGCCGAGTCCACCAGGAGTCTGTACACGGGGTATGTTTCCATCTCCTATTCATCAGCAGCTGTAGGTATCTAAGGGGCACAAGAGTGAGTAGACTGTCACAAACTGAGCAATGGAGCCACAACAGCAGTCCACATCGTGCAAACATGTTATGGGACAGTGTAATTTATAAAGTATGTGCCTATTGACCCTGTAACGCAGCAATTATCGATAGGCCTATTCACCCCCCTTGAAATGGCGAACGCATGTCCTGTGTGGAGTGAGGTAATGCCGCCGATGTTGTGCACCGTGGCGGTAGGCGGTCGTGAACCGCTGTGCAATTCCTCATTGTTTAATATTGGGCCCTATGGGGTACAGTGGCCAATGGGGATCTACGCCGGCGGTGACAGTATGCACCGCCGTGGACGTGAGCACCATTTTCCATCTAATTCCTCACTTGTTTCCTGACCTTCCATAGGAGAGGACCTACACTGCATGTGCTGCTGTGACCTGTATCTGGAACCTACCTTAGCATGTCTGACCGGGGAAAGGGTCCCAGTCTTCACTTCTGAGGAGTTGGAGCGACTGGTGGGTGGGGTCATACCCCAGTACGGACTGCTGTATGGGGCTCTAGACCAACAGGTGAGTACACTGTGGGCACGATGCATGTGGCATGAATGCATGGAGTTGTGTGTGAAGGCCTCATGTAAGGGGGGTGGGTGTCCTCTTGGCGGTGTACATGTTGGGGGCTGGGCTATGTGTGTGCCAATAGTGATGCAAACGGGTCTGGTGGGCCATTTGTGTGACAGGTTGGACTGTTTGTCTAATGGTGTTCTCCTGTCTGTATTGCCTCAGCAGGTCAGCGCCCATCAAAAGAAGGGAATATGGCGTGCCATCGCCAAGGAGGTGCGGGCCCTGGGGGTCTATAGCAGGCGGAGCACCCACTGTCGGAAACGGTGGAAGGACCTGAGACACTGGGCACGGAAGACCGCGGATGCCCAGCTGGGGATGGCCTCCCAACGAGTAAGGGGTGCCCGTCGGACCCTGACCCCCCTGATGGCCCGCATACTGGTGGGCCCACCCTGAACTGGATGGGTGCTTGAGGGCATCACAGAAGCCACAAGGGGTTGAGTTCAGTGGCTATCAGTACAACTTACGGCTGGTGGGGTGGTATCCATGTGGTGGTTGTGTGTCCTTGGGTGCCCCTAGGCCAAGCCAGACATAGCAGTGTAGGTCCTCTGGTGGCTAAGGGTTTGAATGTAAAATACTGCTTGCCTAGCTTGTTAGTATTCACTTCTGGGCAGGGCTGTGTGGGGTCCCAGGTGTGCTGCAGTTGGCGGTGTGTGCCCCTCCTCACTCCTTGGTGAGTAGCCATTTCACTGGTAGTGCCATTCATAGTGCATAGGCCTGTTCCCTGTGTGTGAGGTTGCTGTGTACGTCCACGGTGGTGTTGGTACAGTCATTGACCCTGTGTATCCTTTGTCTCTCTCCCCCCCTTTCTTGTTTTGTCATCCTGTCCTTATGTGCATTAGTATCATCTGGCAGAGGAGCAGAGGCACCAGCGACAGAGGAAGCTGCATCCCACAGGACCCTGGAGGCAGAGTCCACCGACGCTGAGGGCACTATTGGGACGAAGTGCAAGGGGAGCACCACAGCAGAGACTGGAAGGGACAACACAAACTGATACCTCCTCCGATAGGAGCTCTCTGGTGGTGGTGAACACCCCTGTGACCACCCCAGCTGCAGGTACAGCCGCCACCCCGTACCATCACCGCCCTCCCAGTAGCCCCTCAGTGAGTTGCCCGCTCGACCAGAAGGGTGGGCATCTCCTTCACCCCAGGCACCTCAGGCGCTGCCCTGAGTGAGGAGGCTATTGACCTCCTGAGACCCATGTCTGTAGGGCAATCATCCAGGGGTTGGCATCCCAGATGCAGCAATGCGATGCATTCCTGGAGGGCATTCACAGTGGATTGGTGACCCTAAAGAGATCGATTCAGGCTCTGGCCTCCTCTCTGATGGCAGCCATTGTCCCTGTTTCAGCCATTCCCCCTCCAACTTCCCCTTCCCAGTCCCATTCTCCTCAACCCCAACCCATCCCAAGTACACAGACAGACATGCATGCACACAAGACAACACCCAAGAGTGGCACAGGCAAACACAAGCACCACACTTCATCCCACAGACACTCACACAAACACCATTCAGTTGCAGACAACACAACAACATTCACTATCTCTACTGTCTCCCCCTGCTCCTCCTCCTCCACCTCCCACCCAGTTACGACTAAACTCACACCTGCATACACTACATCGAAATCCACTACCAGCATCATCACCGCACCAAGCAGAACACACAGCTCACTGGCAGACACCTCCACAACATTCATGCACGCATCCCCTGTGTCCTGTCCCACCGTGTCTGTCCCCCCTTAAAGGACACAAACGCAAGCACTCAGACACCCAACAGCCATCCACCTAACAACAGCATATAGCCCATGCACCTGCACCCAAATCCAGCAGACATATACCTCTGACGACCACTTCCTCATCCTCCACTCCCATTACTCCTCCCTCTTCATGACAAAATGTACCTAAAAAGCTTTTCCTTTGCACGATTGACCTCTTCCCTGCCCATACCCCTGTCCTGCACGTATGGGCAGGGTAGCAAGGACCCATCCCAGCACCTCAGCCAAACAGTCCATGGGGACAGTGGTAGCACCACCTACTCATGGTAGTAGGGATATCAGACCAACAATACTGAAGGGGAATGCGGCAGCACAACCTGGGATGAAAGGGAAGAGTCTGGCACCAGCTGTGAAGAAGGGAAAGGACCCTGCACCAGCTGTGAAGAAGGGGGAGGAGCCTGCACCAGCTGCGAAGAAGGGGAAGGAGGCTGCGCCAGCTGTGAAGAAGGGGAAGGAGCCTGCACCAGCTGTGGAGAAGGGGAAGGAGCCTGCACCAGCTGGAAAGGGGAAGGAGCCTGCACCACGAGGCAGAGGGGGAAGAGCCCATCCACTCCTGCCAGGAAGGGTAAGGGATCCCCAACCCATGACCAGGAGGAGGGGAGGCAATCTATGCCAGCGGAAGCTGTCAGCCAAACACCGCCAGCACCAGCAGCAGTCACAGGGCCCCCACCGGTTGTGCAGCCATCTGAGAGTGTAGGGGCTGACCAGGAGTCTCCCCAACCACCACCACAGTGCAGCCATCAGACAGTGTAGGGGCTGACCAGGAGTCTTCCCCAACCACCACCACAGTGCAGCCATCAGAGAGTGCAGGAGCTGACCAGGAGTCTCCCTCAACCACCACCACAGTGCAGCCATCAGAGAGTTTAGGGGCTGACCAGGAGCCTCCCCAACCACCACCACAGTGCAGCCATCAGAGAGTGCAGGGGCTGACCAGGAGCCTTCCCCAACCACCACCACAGTGCAGGCATCAGGGAGTGCAGGGGCTGACCAGGAGCAACCCCAACCACCATCACAGTGCAGCCATCAGAGAGTGCAGGGGCTGACCAGGAGCCTCGCCCAACCACCACCACAGTGCAGCCATCACCGCCGGCAGACGCCATGTAGTCCACCCTCCAGGGGCTACTGTGCGGGCTGCCCCCTCCAGAACAAGTGGGGGAGACACCCACTCGAGAGACTGTGACCTTGCACTCCCCAGGACAAAGCACAGGGCGTATTACCCCCTCCAGAACCAGTGGACAAGACACCCACATGAGAGACTGTGGCCTTGCACTCCACAGGATAATGCACAGGGAATGTTGCCCCCTCCAGAACCAGTGGTCAAGACACCCACTTGAGAGACTGTGGCCTCGCACTCCCCAGGACAATGGATAGGGCATGTTGCTCCCTCCAGAACCAGTGGGCAAGACACCCACTTGAGAGACTGTGGCCTTGCACTCCCCAGGACAAAGCACAGGGCATGTCGATCCCTCCAAAACCAGTGGACAAGACACCCACATGAGAGACTGTGGTCTTGCACTCCACAGGACAATGCCTGGGCATGTTGCCCCCTTCAGAACCAGTGGGGAAGACACCCACTCGAAAGACTGTGGCCTTGCACTCTCCAGGACAATGCACAGGGGATGTTCCCCTTCCAGAACCAGTGGGGAAGACACCCACTCGAGAGACTGTGGCCTTGCACTCCCCAGGACAAAGCCCAGGGCGTGTTACCCCCTCCAGAACCAGTGGTCAAGACACCCACTTGAGAGACTGTGGCCTTGCACTCCCCAGGACAATGCACAGGGCATGTTGCCCCCTCCAGAACTAGTGGGCAAGACACTCACTTGAGAGACTGTCGCCTTGCACTCCCCAGGACAAAGCAATGGGCATGTTGCCCCCTCCAGAACCAGTGGGCTTGTTCCTGCATCCGACTGAGGTGCCCCTCCCCATCCCCCTGAGGTGTCTGCCTATTTGACAACTGATGCCCCTGCAGTGTTCTATCCGGATTGGTGCAGGATTCGAGTTGGGCCTTGGACTGTGCCCTGTGGCCATGTGGGCCCTCTGAACTATGGACTTGGCAGTGTCCCTTTTTTATGCAGGTGTACATATCTGTTTCATGGCCAAATTGGATTGTTGATTTTATTGTTGAACTGATTACTATCACTTTTGTCAATTCCGGTTGTCCTTGCATTATTCTGGAGATTTTCGGGGTCTAATTGTTTTTGTAATGCAGCTGGTTGTGTGTATGGCGTGTGTGTGTCGGGTGTGTGTTGTGCGTGTGTCACTCTCGTTTTCCTCCCACCCTCCCTTGTGTGCTGGCGGCTGTACTCACCGTCGTCATCTTTGCCGGCGTTGGTGTTCCAGGTGGAGCATAACGTAGAAGATCATCGGGAAGACTTGCAGTTCGGGTCCCATGGCGGCATGGTTCTTCCCTGTGTCTCCAATGGTGAGACCTTTGACTTTTGTGCTCTGTTTCTGCCAGGCTCTTCCGGGGCGTTGGTACTGCCCCAGAAAAGGTAGCGGTTTCCTGTGTGAAAATATGGTGGGCGATACTTTGTCTTCTGCCTGGCTGTAGGCGGCTACTGCCGTGGTGACTGTTGTTTCCGCCCTGGCAGTCAGTGTGATACATTGGCTCTCTATGGGAGATATCACCGCCATGGTCATAATTTGGCGGAATCACTGCCAGCCTGTTGGCGGTATTACCGCCACTTTATCACCCACAATGAGGGTCAAAGTGTTTGAAACTGAACTGAAACTGAAGTTGCATTATAATATTCTCATTGTTTATCCCAGGATCTTAGACTACATGTGTCTGATAACCAAAACTTCAACCTTGATGCAAGCATCTTTTGCTTCCTAAGCACAAGAGATATGCACACAAAAGCATCTCAAATCTCACTGCAATGCTGAGCTCTTCTGGACTCAAATGAACATCACAACGCAAAACAAACTAACTCATCAAAACTTATAAAAATGCAACACTCGAAAACACTCAGTCAAAGACGCATCACCATGTTATGCTTACACTACAAGGGCACTGCAACTCTTTTAGGAACACCGAAATACCTCTAATTCTCAAAACCAGACCATGGATCATGGGAATGTGGGCTGGGCTGGAGCAGATTCTAACCACCTCGGGGGCAAATTATAACTTTCTAAGCTTCAATGAGAACTCTCCTGTGCTACCGTCTGCTGGAGCACAAGGATGTGGTTTCAACTGTGCAAAGCATGGTGCAAATTTAAAATCCCAACTGTTCTCGAGTGGATGGATCTTTGCCTCAAACCCAGACTTAATATCAACAGTTCAGTAACATATCAATAACAGTGAAGCACATTTTGCCCCACAGGAACGATAGAGAATAGTAGATTTGCAAACCATAAAAGTTCATTAGCAAGCAAAGTTACAAATTCAAACCAGTTCCGTTAGTTATAAAGTGATAATCACCTGGTTACAGAATGAATTGAAATAATTCAAAGCTGACTAGAATAGCTAATACAAAGCCAAGTTATTTAATGAATATAGTAGGCAAATTATGAAAGATTAGCTTACCCTGAATGGAAACTCCTTAATACTAAATTTAGGTTTCAAGTGATATTGGGGAAATTTAAGCCATAGGTTTCAGCAAATGAAGCTTCTAAGGCAGAACCAAATGAAGATTCCAGTCAGACAAAGGAGAATATATTTGATCAAGAAATTAACTCTGTCAGCTGTAATAGAAAAAGCATAGGGTTTTAAGAGAGGCATAGAGCGGGACATCTGCCTTCGAAGGTGGACAGTAGCAAGTCTGACTGTCTAACTTAGAGATGCACAATCAAAACATAACATGCAACAATCTGGATACTCCATACAGTTCCATCAAAAAAGAAAACAATCAAAATTAAGTATTTAAACAGTCCCAGTATCAGTTGTTTTCCCATAAATCGTACAATGGAAACTATCAGCTTTGTGGTGATCATAGGTATCTTGCAAGGGAGGATAAATCTCAGTATGTCCGTCTCATGTAAAGGTGTTATAAATCACTGTTCAGCTCATTAAAAGATACATTCAAGAGGCCTTCACATAGAATTTAACATTAAAAGCAAAGTTCTATGGAACATGGGCCTTTCAAATCGAGACCTACAATGACTATGGCTACCTTAACGTGTACACACTCTAATGATAACAGAGGGCCACATCTACGAATGTTTGGAATTGCAATTTCCTAATTGCTATTCCATGCAAATCACAATTAGGAAATCACAATTCCAAATGTAAGAAACTCCATAGAGTTTCTTTTACGATTCCTGGTGAGTCCCAAATACACCCACCTCATTAATATTAATGAGGTAGGTCTCAATTTGTGACCCACTGGGAATCACAAAAATCACAAGGGTGGTGGCCTGCTGCGGTCAGCAGACCACCATATCTGTGACTACTTTTAAATAAAGCAATGTTTTTTTTGTAATGCAGCCATTTTCCTTAAAGGAAAACGACGGGATGCGTTTAAAAAGAAAAAGAGAACGTTTCAGTTTCATTTTTTTAAGAGTAGGTATTGGTCTGTGGGACACAAAACAATCATACATACCGTTCAGATTTGGTATTAGGAAGGGACGCCCTGAACACGCCCCTTCCTAATACCGAATAGCAAAACCCAAATTGTGATTCGGTAACAAGTTACTGAATCGCAATTTGGGCTTTGTACATCCCAAAAAGCATTTTTCTATTTGCAAACGGGACGATTCACAGAATCGGCCCTTTGCGACTAGAAAAATGCTTTGTACCTGTGGTCCTAACTATTAATGTAAAAATCACTAATAATGGTCAATCTAAATATAAAGTCACACTTGAATATAAGTAAGCAATGATTATACGTGACGTGCATAAGCATCTTATCAAAGAAAAATGAAAAATAGTCACAACTAGTCAAAATACCAGCACTCGGCAGAGTGCTTGAAAAAGAAGATTTATTGTTTTTCTGATGAAGCGTAGCACATGTCACAGAATAGAGGACCGCAAGATTAGTGCCAGAATCCACAGGTTCATACTGCTTCCTCGAAGAGAATAACTGCCAGGCAGCAGAAGAACAGACTACATCATGAATCTGAAAATTGTAAAATACAGTAAGGCTTGAAACACAAGAAATAAGAATGGAAGATATACAAAATCATATAATATGACATCTCCTTTTTCCACAAAACAAATAAAGTAAGGAAATAAAACACTTAAACACTGTTGTTTATAATGAAATAATTACGAAAAGTAAAAGTTTGGTAATTCAACTAGACAGGTAATCATACAAAGCATATGAAAAGTGCTATTGATTATTGAATCAACATGAAATCAATGCAAACCCTAATAATTTAATGGGTAATCATAGAGGTCTCCTGTTTATCCTCCTGCTGCATGTATTAGCAGCGTTAAATTTAGAATTTGAAACTATGTCAATGGAGTATCTCTCCTCTACTGCAGGTTTTACATAAAGACATCTATTGATGGAGCAAACTTGAAATATCTTGGCTAGGGAGGTGGATATCAGTAACAATTAACTTTCTGCCATGTCTCCCTTATGTGAAACAGACTCTGCCATTGTTATTCTTGAAACTCATAGTTGAGCAAATTCAGAGAAAACTTCTTTCTTTCATTTGGTTGGTAGATTTTCCACAGCAACTTTACATAAGGGGCAGTGCAGAGGCTTCCCCGAACATGGAATCCTACATTCAATCAGCTCAGCTCCGCCTGGCAATTGAGTGGAATGATAATCCCAATAATAGGGTTTGGATTTATGTTGAGGAATACCTCTCCCAGATACCAATATCTATTGCTTCTGACTCCCTCGGCAAGCACACTTAGGGAGACACAACGCAGATCCTATTGAAGTTTTGGCAAATTATCACATGCAAGAAGGGATCTTCTACATTCCCTTTGCCACTAACTCCAATCATTTATATCCCACATTTTCACACCAGGGTTAATGACCATCATTTTAGGGGCTGGAACAATGGCAATCCTCCCACTTTATGTTGTCTCTACTTTAACGGCGAGATGCTCTCTCTGGAAAAAATTCAGGAGAAGGTGATTCCTTTGTTTTAACAGAACCTTTTTTGCATTTTACTTTTTTTCAGGTACAGTAGTATATTGAGTTTGTAACAAAACATATGTGATATACGAGACCTGTAATTCGTCATGTTCTTGACAATGCCCTGTACAAAAGAGTTATATTGCATTATCCCAAAGAAAAAAACGAAAAAGTACTTCTATACAATCATAACAGCCAACCCATTATCTCCCACACCCTCCCCCATTGGCTGACAAACAGTTGTGTTAGTTTCGGGTAACTGAGCATGTAGAATACTAAGGAGTTGTGTTGAACCACACTGTCACGTTAAATTATCTATTAATGTATGATTTGGTAATTACAAAGTAGCCAAGGACCGCTCCCTGGGGTCCTGCTCTGGGCAAAAGCACGACAACTATGAGTACAGACATCACAGATTTTAAGGGAGAATGGTAGTAAAAGTATAATCTGTGAAATGGCCTTATGATGCCATAGTGAGTGATATTGTCATTGTTGCCCTGTAAGTTACGTTTTTCTAACAAAATGTCCCATAGTAAAGCTATTGGTCTTTTATCGTGTCCCCTATATTCTTCATAGCAGATTGCAGGACTCTCCGACAATCCCCATTGTTTTACTTCCTCCCTCCACTGGTGTATTGATGGGAGACTAGAGGATTTCCAGTTGCACGTTAGTAACATCTTGGCCAACAAGAGTCCATGTCTGCGAAACGGGAGGCCATAGTCGCTGTTTTAGGTCTGGGATACAAGCCAATATGCATTGTGCCAAAGTATGTCAGTTATTCCCTCCTGTTAGGCTTGCTAATGTTACTCCGATTTTGGTCCAATAAGACGATAGGAGTGGGCATGACCATAGCATATGGACTAAATCGGCATTCATCGAGTGCCACCATGGGCAGGAGGCTGAGGTTGATGGGAAGATAAGATTCAGCCTCTGTGTTGTGAGGTAGGTGAAAATTGAATACTTTTAAAGGGTGTATTTCGGGAGATATGTTTTGGATATCTTAAGAGGAAGGTCCGATCTTCGTTTGTGTATGCCCTGTGTGCATCAAGCTCCCATCTGTTCCTTAGGGAGTCCAGTAAAGTCCCCACTTGTGACCTAAGTCCTCTGTATAACCATTTAATCAGGTGTCTTTCATGCCCCACAGTCTGTAGTGTCTGTAGGAGCTCATGTGTTTCAGGCATATTTCCATCTGGGGCCCAGTAGTGGCGTACATGGCCAATTATACTAGCATGTGTTAAAAGAATATTTGGCAGCCCATGCATTTGTGTAAACTCAAGGTGTGGTATTACCATTCCTTCGGTGAATAGGGAACCTACAGCCAATTATGTCTGTTGGCTCCAGGGACGTAGCATTTTGTTGGTGAGGATGTCTAGAGAGTGTATTTTGTGGCAAGCTTCCAATAGGAGAGTGCAACTTTCAGAAATAAAGGGCCATCTGAGAAAGGAGCCGAACCTGGACAGAGTAGAGTGTGTAATCTTCCATTTTACAGCATGTAGAGGGTATTTCCAATTTATTCTAAGTTATGACCCACTAACCAGTATTCTAGCCATTATAGTTGACTGGCCATACAATATGATTTCATATCTGGGGCTCCCATCCCTCCTTTATCAGATGGTAATTGTAATTTAGCTAGGCTGATCCTATGCCAGCTCCTACTCCATATGAGGTCTATTAATAGCGTGTTAAGCATAGCAAATGTGCGTGAGGGTATCAAGATTGGTAAATTTACAAAATAGTATAATAGCCGAGGTATGAGGACCATTTTGGCCAGCGCCAGTCGGCCAGCTACAGCGTCTTCCAGAAATTTACCTGTGAACATAGCGCCGCTATCATATGGCCCAGATTGCCATCCAGGAGATCCTCCAGACCACGGTACACCTGCACTCCTAGGTACCAAAACGATTGTGGGGCCAGTTGTATCTGAAATGGTTTGAATGTAATCTGAGGGACGTCAAACAGACCACTAAAGGAAAAAGCATTGGATTTTTTGGCGTTTATCCACAGACCTGACAGGTCACCAAATATGGTCATAAGCTGTGCTGCCTCCTCGACGGGACACCGCATGTCTCTAAAGTAAAGGATCATGTCATCTGCATATAAAGATATTCTGTGGAGTGATCTGTCCATGTGTATACCCATATTACATTTATATATATATATATATATATATATATATATATATATATATATATATATATATATATGGGGTATGCCATAGGCCGTAAGGGCTGCCAGCATGAAGTCTCAGCTGAGGGAATCAAAGGCTTCTTTAATGTCTAAGGAAAGGCAGCCAGCATATGGGTTGAGGTTATGGAAAGCATCCATGACATGAAATAATCTCCGTATAATTAGGGAGGTGTTCCTCGGGGCACAAAGCCACACTGGTCAGAGTGTAGCAAGCGTGGATGCAAGGGAAGTAACCGGCCAGCCAATACTTTATTAAGGATTTTATATTCGGTGTTCAAAAGTGAAAGAGGTCTATAGGAGGACATCTCTGCGGTGTCCCAACCCAATTTCAGGAGGGAGGTCACTAATGCTTTGTGGGTGGAGTGCGGAAGCATACCTTTTTCTAGCGAGTCATTATATAATGTGAGGAGGTGAGGGGCCAGAAGCGAGGATTATGTGGAATAAAATTCACCTGGTAAACCGTCTGTGCCGGGCGTTTTATTGCAGGCTAAGTCCTTTATAGCATCTCTTATCTCATTTGTAGTTACGGGAGCTTCTAGGAGTTTATGTTCCGGGGGTGTGACCTGTGGTAGTGTGAGTTGGGCAAGATAGGATGTTACCACTATGGGGTCGTTCGCAGAGTGTGCCGTATATAGTTGTGTCTAGTATTCTTGGAATGGTTGATTGATTTCTGACTGGGTATACACTGGGCCAAGGGTCGGGGTATTTATGTGGAGAACCGGGGTAGGTGACTGTACAGGTTTAATTAGTCGGGCTAGGAGAGTACTGGCCTGGGCCACCTCTGTATGCAGTTTATTGAGATACTCTCTATGGTCAATAATACGTAGCCGTTCTAGTAGTTCGATGTATGTTATACATGCATCTTGGAGGTGAGTGGCATCATCTGGATGGTGTACAGCTTTGTGTTCTTAGGGGCCCTGTCTGCTCTCTGCCTGTACGAGGCTGCATAGAATTTCACCTACGACTCCTACCAGCATCTCAATAGAGACTTTGCGTATTACCGCCTTAAAGGCTTCCCATTCTATCAGTGTAGAGGAAGCAGTATTAGTGTTTTCTGCAAAGTATGTGGTGATTGCTGTTGTCAGTGTATACGGGAAGCGGGAATACAACACATGTGGATGGGAGTAAAAGGAGTATTCTCTCATGCCTGCATTGCAGCCATGCCAGACGTCAACAAGGTCCCATCCACCTGCCCAACAACATGGAGCTTTTGCCTGCTTGATCGGGTTCACGGTTGGTAACTGGGGTGAGAGCGGTCTAAGTCAGTATCCATCACTGTGTTGCATTTGCCCCCAGTACACAGGGAAGGTGTGCCCAGTCTGCTAGTACTTTAGATAGGCAGGAAAAGAACACATCTTGTTCCGAGTTGGGTGCATTGACACATCCTAACAGTATTGGCATGCCATCAAGGTGGCCTCTTAAGCGTACGTATCAGCCTTGTGTATCTATTCTGGATTCCTGATGTAGACAAGGGACTCCTGCTCTCACCCATCTCGCTGTTCCCCTTGCGTAGGCGGACTATGAAGTATGGAACAATTGACCCCTCCATTTGTCACGCAGCTTTTGTGCTTCATGTAGTGTGAGATGAGTTTCATGAAGGTAAGTGATAGGCATTTTCCTTCTGTGTAACTGTGCCAATACTTAATGACGTTTGTGTGTTGAAACCAGGCCATGAACATTCCAGGTAAGTATACTATAAGCATTAGGAGTTGTGATCGTCATCGTAAGGGGGATGATATGCGTGGTGTGTCCATTGCCAGGAACATTGTCCCCAGTCAGCTAAAGTGGGTATGTCAGACTTATATTGCAACAGTAACTTCCCTAATACTTGGTCCAGCGAGCAATGACCGTTCGACCAAACTGTTCAAGTGCACATAATAAAATGTACAAGGCACAATGTAGGCATTCGCCTTTGGGGGTGCAACCAGTGAGTAATGTTCTGTGGGATGCTTACCATGTAGTCCACAAAGAGTGCTAAATAGGTGTCTGGGCCTGGATAACCTTGAATGTAGCAACTGAAACACATAGCAATTAGAATCAAGTGTTATGTCTAGTTTTCTTATCTGGTCCAAAGAGGTAATGGCCATCAGGGAAGCTAGGTACATGATTGTAATGAAAACATTTATGTTTCGGTTTCAACTGTGTGCTTGCAGTCTTACGTTTGGTATTACAGGTCATTTGCTGTCTGTGGTGTTATTGATGGGAACAGTGCCAGGCTGCCATCAGTGTCTGAATCCAGAGCGCTGCCTTCAGGTGAACTGTTACTAGGGCAGTGCAACTGCGATCGAAGGGCTGCCGCTGAGAGTAGGGCCTCACTTTGACTTGCTCTGGCCTGGCGTGGGGGCGGCGTAGCTCACAACAAAGATTCAGGAGCTCCCCCGCCACGATGGCGGCAACAATGTCGGCGCCCCCCCTCCGGGAGGGGGGTCTCATGAGTGTCCAGTTTCTGTGAGTCTGGTAAATTATGGTTCATCCATGCTCGTGCAGCCTCCGGTGAGTCAAAAAACTGGGAACATTGGTTATAGAGTATTTTGAGTTTTGCAGGGAAGATCAGGGCATAAGTGAGACCAGAAGCTGTTTCTTCACATCTGTAAGCATGGAGTGCTGCCGTTGTAAAGCCACAGTATAGTCGGAAAACAGGGAGATCCTTGTGCTGTCAGCGAGGAGTGGCATCTTTTCACTAGCCGCCCTGAGCAGTTGGTCTTGGTCTCTATAGTTCAAATGTTTTGCCACAATGGGTCGCAGTGGCACATCCGGCACCGGCTTCCTTGTGGGCACCTTTATGTGCCCTTTCAACTGTGAAAAAGGATAAGAGCCCTGTTGTGGACACCACAGTGCGGAGCTATTCCTCTATAAACTGCGTTGCGGGGGCTCCTTCCATTCCTTCTGGCATGCCAATAATGTGGACATTAGTGTGGCAAGCCCTTCCTTCAGGGTCTTCCACACGTTCCTGTAGATGCTTAACTTGCTTGCGTAACTGTGTTGTTAATGAGGTTTGTTCTGCAAGGGTCGCTAATGTCTTTTCTGTTGTTTGGACTCTGTCTGTCAATTTCCAGTGTTCATCTCTGATGATACTTATATCTGCGGTGAGGGTGCCAAGTTGTATTTCCATTGTGGCTGTTGATTCTCGGATATCCTGTAGGATGAGATCCAGCTTATCCACAGGTGTTGTCTTTGAGGGCTGTGCCATTGAGGAACCATCTGAAGGAGGAGTGTAGGAGTGAGATAGCTTATCTTGGCCTGGTAGTTTGTTTTTTTGTACGTACCATTGTGGCATCCCCGCATCAACTTGACATTTGAGGAGTGGTGATTTGAAGCAGCAGTCTTGCAGTCTAATTGGATGGTATCATCAGGCTCTGTGACAGCGGGCGTGGTGCATATACTCAGGTATCTGAAGTGTGAGGTAATTTATTATTTAGTTCAATGCTTGTGACACAAATTTCAAATATACGTTGTCGGGGCAACCCCAGCGGAGACTTTAGGGAGCTGGCGGTAAGTGGTTGGTGGCGGGGGACCACTACATGTGTCTGTTCTGGGTAATAGGCAGTGTCATGTTTTTTTCATCTGGTTCCGGCTTTTGAAATGGCTCCGCAGTCGCTTGGATGGCAGCCACAACCCTCTGGTATCAACTGCCCTTTGGCAGGAATATGCAATCTTTAAGTAAATTACAGTCAATCTGGGGTGTAATACAAAGTACGTAGAATAATAAGTATCTGAGACAATTGTGGGCCAGTCCTTGAATGTGCGTTATCAGCTCCCATCTCTGCTGCCGCTCCACAGAGCGACGGGCGCACAGCACCAGGGCCCTCCCCTGGCACCATGCAGCCCAGTACCTGGCAACTAGACCCAACTGTCCTGGAAAGACAAGCTCACCCCATGTCACATGTCTGTATGATTAGTCCGGGTGCGGCGTCTCTAGGGTTTGCTCCGTTACCCTAGCAGTCGATAGGGCCCAGCAGGTCTTGAGTTCAGGATGTATGGAGCACCACGGTCTACAGTCTGTCGCAGCATGGCCCTGTGGATGTGAGTCCGGCTCTGGGCAGGGTGCCCCAATGCGTTTTCTGGTGTTCTCCACTACTGTATGAAGGGCTGTGGACACAGAACTATGGAGAGTCTGCCAGATTTATGGCATATTTGGAGGTACAGGCCCGGAGTTATCGAATCAAGCGTCTACCATCTTGGGCTGGTAGTCACGCCCCCTCAAGAAGGTGACTCCTTAGCAGAGTGAATGATTTGCGACTTGCATAACTGCTACATTGGGCTGGCTCTAGAGAACTTAAAGATGGGGAAACCTGTAAAAAAAAAACACAGTAGAGGGCATATTCACAAAGTACTCAAGAAGAGAATCTCTTGGTTGCAATGCACAATACCCTGTAACTACACCACATCGGATGGTTATCACTCATCTGTTGGTCGTCGTGCTTCTGATGCTTACACAATTAAATATTTAATGGGGAGACGCTATCTGTGGTTGATCAATGCACTTGAGAGACTAACTGCGCTGCTCTATGGCAGGATGGACAAATTTGAGGCCTCATGGCTTCCTTTGACAATTATGAAGCAGGGCAGGCTATTGAAAAACAGCCCCCAGCCAAATCCAAAAACTTATCACAATAGCTGAACTTCATAAAATAGAGTCCAATTCAAGTACTGCCTCCGATGCAGACACCCCCTCCTAAATATTGTACCAATTTAAATCTCTTGTGACTTAGGGGGTCATTCTGACCCTGGCGGCCGGTGACCGCCAGGGTCACTGACCACGGGAGCACCGCCAACAGGCTGGCGGTGCTCCCGAGGGCATTCTGACCGCGGCGGTTCAGCCGTGGTCAGAAAGGGTAAACCGGCGGTCTCCCGCCGGTTTACCACTGCCCTACAGAATCCTCCATGGCTGCGGAGCACGCTCCGCAGCCATGGGGATTCTGACACCCCCTACCGCCATCCTGTTCCTGGCGGGTCTCCCGCCAGGAACAGGATGGCGGTAGGGGGTGCTGCGGGGCCCCTGGGGGCCCCTGCAGTGCCCATGCCCATGGCATGGGCACTGCAGGGGCCCCCGTAAGAGGGCCCCGCAAAGTATTTCAGTGTCTGCTAAGCAGACACTGAAATACGCGACGGGTGCAACTGCACCCGTCGCACCCCTGCAACTACACCGGCTCAATTCTGAGCCGGCGTCCTCGTTGCAGGGGCATTTCCTCTGGGCCGGCGGGCGCTCTTTTGGAGAGCGCCCGCCGGCCCAGAGGAAATGTCTAAATGGCCGCCACGGTCTTTTGACCGCGGTGCGGTCATTCAGCGGCGGAACCTTGGCGGACGGCCTCCGCCGTCCGCCAGGGTCAAAATCAGGCCCTGAGTGTGTTGCATACATATTGTATTTGTGGCAATTCTAATGTGTCAATATGTGAATGTCAAAGTTCTGCTGTGATAGTATAGTTTTTCAGAAAATAACAATAAAGTGGTTAAAAAAATAATTCAGAATTTGAACGGATTGCCTCTGTGAACCAATGGAAGAGAGAAGAGTTTACTTCTGTGAACTGAAAGAAGAGTCAGCAGTATTTTCTTTTAAAACGATTCCCTCTGTGAACCAGAAGAAGAGTCATCACTAGCTATAGTTAATATAAAAGGAATCATAAGAGTTCAGCTACTCTCTCATATACTGTCATCACACTTGCTGGAAATCTAATCCATCACAATGACTAGTTGTACCCTGTTTTAGCATTAAAAAATATGTTTTTCCTGACTAGGTTTTAATTTAACAACAGAACTTTTGTTTACTGGAGCAGCTGTATCGAAGCATGTTCAGTCTGCACAAGTACACCAAAAGAGAATTCTCTCTTAAGTACTTTCTGTGGTTTCTGAATTATTACCCAACCTCCAACACTCAAATCCTTGCTCTTTGCATCTTTTGCCACACCTAGGTGTAATTAGTAACATTTTCTTTATTAGCAACACTTCTTTCAAAAGGATATGTGATAGTAGCTTTATTGGTAGACTCCTGCGGAGTTAACCTTGTAACAGCTTCTGTACTGCTGAGCAAAAACAAAGGGAAAACTCCAGTTACAAAATGGGGTGTATACAAATAACTCCAAACTTTCTCACACAAATACCTTTTAATATCCACATATACATCTATTGCAGTTTGCACCCGTTCTTTAAAGAATCAATTTTCTCTTTCCACCTTTCAAGTATTTGAAGGACAATACCAAGGATTGTTTTCTTATTTTATAGCATAGTATTTAAGACAATTTAACCATTTGCCAGAAACAGACTGTGTGATGTTGTCCAACACCAAAATTTAAAAAAGGGAACTAAGCAAAATACATCAGGAGAGTACCCTTACATCTGTGTTCATTAACACATGCCTCTGTATGACATAGATGGATGCCTGTTAGCGGCCACAGACATGGAGTACTCACCTGATGTATTTTGTTTAGTTCAGCTTTTTAATACACACCTGGAGGGTGAGTGAACTTTGAAGAATACATAGTTACGATTGTGATTGAGTTTATTGGTTTTCTGCACTTGTATGAAGAGTTGGTACTTGAATTTTAAATATAGGAACAGCCCTGAGGAAGTTGATGGGAAATTTATCCAACAACCAAATAGGTGTTGGCGGCTAGAGCTGTGATGAATTTCTGGTCTGCGTACATGATCTTAAGAGTTCTGTGAACAAAACATAAAAAGATCTAACAAGACTTTGGACTTTTTACACATCCTGAGTGCTTATCTGTCATGTTTAGACTGTGCTCCAGTTGGGGTGTTTGTGGTGGCATCCACTCCCCATTTGACCACTGGCTAATTTGAATATTTTTTTTTATATTGTTGTACAGTTTTGATTAATTTACTAGTACCATGTTTTGTGCATGGTTTATAATCTGGCCACCCATATAGCCTGATAAAAAAAGCACTGTTTACGCTCATTCAAAAATGTGTCAACATTTTTACCCATAGATTGCTACCAGTAATTCTGTTTCATTTTTTTTTCTTAGTTTCTATTTCACCAGGATGACCAACATGTGCAAACCCAGGTGGCACACATATGTTTTCTATAGTTATGACATTTTTTCCTAGGACAATTCTGGGGCAGCATGTGGAAAAGAGGCTAAGGTCCTATCCATGTGGCCATTCTCTAAGAATGTACTCTGAATAATCTCTTCAAGACAGTATGCTCTTCACAATCTTTGGACTGATCTTTGTCAGAAATGTGCCTATCACATACGTGTAATATATCTATACCTACAACAACACATTTGCAATTATTATGTTCCACAGCATCCCTACCATTTTTACAGGTATTTGAGGGAGACAATGTCAAGATTTCACCCATACTTGGAAGATCAGCAGTTCACTTATATATGCTGCAACCATTGGCACTTCGTTTCCATTGATGTTCTACATCATGTTGTGGCAGCTTTGTGGAACTCCTGCACAAGAAAAAGGTTTGAGCATGTTAAGAGGAAGAGACTCTTTATGCACTTCAACCAATAGAATTGTGCCACCCTTAAGGATTGAACTGTTAGAAGTAACAAGGTGTGAATATAGTTGTGGTAGCATTAAAACACAATTAACGTTTTTTTTTTTTTGGAAGAGGTATAACATATTACCTGTTGATGATGTTTAACTAAACTTTACAGGGTCTCAGCTCTGCAGCAAACTTAAACTTGCGTATACGCTCCCACTGTAAATAGAGAGAAAACATCTGCCTATTACTTTTAATATACATATGGGCTACTGTAAATAGTAACATTAAAAAAAACAGAAAGTGTACCCAGGCCTCCCCACTGCAGGATATATTCTCTGGTGTCCCTTTCCTAGTGTCCCCACGCACCCCTTGATCTTGTTGAGGTTGCCATTAAACCCAGGTTGTGGCTACTGGCCAAGGTAAGGGTGGTGAAAGATACTATTCTGCTTCCGCATAAGTATACTGGTCTTTACAATCAAAAATAAATTCCTGTAATTTAGAAATAAGCATGGATGAATATTTTCAATAACTGTTATGACTCATTAAGTAAATGGTTTGTGATCGGTATATAAGTCAGAAGGATTTCCTCACAAATAAGTCTTACATTATTCAACAGCCCAGACGCAGGTCATTGCTTCTTTTTTGATGGTGCTGTTATAATTTTTCAACATATGAGAAAATAATGCAAGGGTGTGCTCCTTGTTATTATCCCACTGAGTCAGCACAGCACCCTAATATATAGAACTTGCATCAACCCCAACCATGCATGTGGCATTACTCTCAAAAGGCTTTAAAGAAGGAGCCTTGGTGATTAACTGTTTAACATTTTCAAATCCATGCCATGTTTAGTGTCCCACTCATACCTTGTTTTCTTGCTCAAAAGTTTCCATAAAGGCCCAACAGCTGAGGCATAACCCTCTACCTATTAAGCCTTAAATATATCTTAATGTATCTTTATTAACAGGTTTTGGAGCATTTTGAATTGCATTCAACAAAGATGCTTTAGATGCAATGCCTTTATGAGATATGGCTTCATGAGCTATGGTGTGGCCCAAGTAATTTATATTACGTGATGAGCGTGACATCATTGAAACATAGTTATGATGTGGCAAGCTGAGGGTTGTACATATGGATATAACTGTGCTGGTAACGCATGCTTCCCCACAGCGTTCGACAAGAATGTCATGTAGCAGTGAAACCCCACCATATTGTGATTCTAAAAATTCTAAAATACAGCGAGGCTTGAAACAAAAGAAAGAAAAATGGAAGGTGTACAATCACATATAACATTGAGTTATACCTTAAATAAAAGGGAAAAAACAAGACAACTCTAGAGCAAAAAGATCTGTGTTCAATCTTAGCGACAATACCCAAAAAGTAAGGTTGAAACTCTGAGCCTGATTCCCAGGGTAGCCAGGCACCTAGTAGAGAGACTATGCAAGCATTTAATTAGGTAATAAACCTCAACTTATCAAACATTTATGTGGGCAGTGGCGTAACAAAGCTTCAGAGCACCCCCTGCAAAGTACCTGGAGGGGGCCCATCCCCCCCTGGACCCAGTCAGAGGCCTAACGCCCATGCACAGTGTACTGTGCTGGGGAAGAGGGGGGGTTGGAGCTCGGCAGGCCCCCTGCACCACAGGGGCTGAGGGGGCCTTTGTTGTTCCACTGATGAGGGGGTTTGTAATGTGATGGACACACCGGCTGAACATACCATGCACAGCAAAATCTGCAAAATATTAAAAGAGAATCAATCGTTCACCGAAGTCTTTTCAAGTAAAACGCCTTGACATAAAAGGGTTTCGTTATACCTGACAGCCTTAAGGTGGTCATCTCCCAACTTTTTGCCTGCCTCTCTCCATTTTTCTTACCCTCTTTATGCTGACCAGTGCTAAAGAACATGTACTCTCACCCCTAAACATAATAACACTGGCTCCTACCTAATTTGCATATTTAATTTACCTGTAAGTCCCAAGTAAAGTGCACTAGAGGGGCCCAGGGCCTGTAAATTAAATGTTACGAGTGGGCCTGCAGCACAGATTGTGCCACCCACACAATTTGCCCCTTAACCATGTCTCAGGCCTGCCATTGCAACACCTGTGTGTGCAGTTTCACTGCCACTTCGACTTGGCATTTAAAACTAATTGCCAAGCCTTAAACTCCCCTGTTTCTACATATAGGTCACCCTTAAGGTAGGCCCTAGGTAACCCATAAGGAACCGTGCTATGTAAGTAAAACCCTACTTACTGATGAAGTTGGATTTAATAATACTATTTTAGAAATGCCACTTTTAGAAAGTGGGCATTTCTCTGCACTTACTGCCATCTGTGCCTTACAGCCTGTCTCCAATCCACGTTTGAGCTGTGCTGGTTGACAGCTGTCCTTGTGCACACTACCCAGAGAGCCATAAAGACAGGACACTCAGTCACCTCTGCATTCGTCTGCATACTGAATGGGTCTCCTGGGCAGGAGCCCAAAGGACTCATCTGGACTGCTTTGCTGAGAATGACTGATGCTGTACTTGTTGCCCTGTTATTTGCTGGCTCCTGACTCTGCCTTCCCCACAAGTGCTCTCCAAGGGCTTGGATTGAGCTTGCCTTCTATTCTGATATCTCAGGGCCACAAAGACTTCACGAAAGAGAAGAAAATCCCAGTGCGTTGGAAAATCGATGCAATGCCTGCAGAAATCGACACAGCGCCTGCCTTGCAGCTGACAAATCACTGCATCACCTACTGGATCGACGCAGCACCTGTTCCTTCTTACCAGTGCATCAAGGATTTTCAACCCATCATCTCTGGGCATCACAATATCCTAGAATCGTAGTGAGGAACCAATGCTGCACTCACGGAAATCGACGCATCCCCTTGCAACGTGGAAAGAAACAACTTATTGTCTGTGCCGCGCCAGTAAATCTGACGCAACACCTTTTTTTTGGACACATCTCCTCCTCTGCGACCCTGTGTGTTGTTATTTTTGACGCATCCCGGGTACTGTGTGTTATAAGGATATACCCACTGATTCTTAAGGATTGAGATGCATTTAAACCTTTAAAAAGTGATACCTTGACTTGTGCATTTTGGATTTCTGTCATTTTTATCTTATTTTATTCCGATAAATATTATCTATTTTCCTACACTGGTGTGAAGTACTTTTTGTGCTGTTTCCACTGAGTTACTGAATGAGTTATTGCACAAATACTTTACACACTGCCTTCTAAGTTAAGGCTGCCTGCTCTGTGCCAGGCTACCAGAGGGTGAGCACAGGATAATCTGGATTGTGTGTGATTTACCCTGGCTAGGATTGTAGTGGTCCCTACTTGGACAGGGTGCATACCTCTGTCAACTAGAGACCCAATTTCTAAGAGGCCTCAAACAAAAATCACTGCAATGGTGAAAACAGTTAAGGTATCTGGCAGTTAATTGTTTTCGATATCTTGATAGAACGGACACAAACAGCACCATGTCTGTTGAACAATACTAACTGTCCTATCTCAGCAGCACACCAGAAATCAGTTTTAATGAAAGTAGATGCCAAACTAGCTAACTTTGTGTCCTTGGAGGCTGGCTATGTAGTTCAACAAGGGCTCCTAACACTACTTAATGCAGCAGGATTTTCTCCCTCCCATTACTACACTAATGTCCCTCACCCTTTCTTTACTACAGCAAGATCTCCCTCGCACTAGTAGTTTCCCTTTCCCTTCTATAAATGCAGCAGGGACTCAGCCCTCCCACCATCAGGATGTAGCCTCTCACACCTCTAATAATGCAGCAGTGCCTTCCTGTACTAGTTGTAGATGCAGTTTAATTAATGTAAAAAAGCTTATACAATGTGCCATGGGAACATGAAGTAAAAACAAATCCAACAGCTTTACAAGACTGAATGCAACCGTTTCAAGAGCAGTTATTAAAAATCTTAAATTAGGTTTTATCAGTGCTGAAATAGAGTGGTAACTGCCTGGATTCTGGATTCATTAGTTACTCATGAACTGGCTTCTTTGCTGACTCCCATGAATTGTCCCAACCGTGTCCTCGTTGAATGTGCAAATATCAAGATGCATCCAGTAGCACCCACACACTTTCAGTGTGTTTATTTGTGCAGAAGCCTGAAGGGGAGGGGTAGGGCAGTTTCCCAACTGGACAATAAGTAATTCCTTTTGTCCAAATTGTGCCCTAGCTGAGAGCAGCTGCTGGTCAACAGAACACCGCTGGACACTGACACTTTGCTACTGGATTCATCAGTACTAAGAAGAAAGCAAATTTATAGTCAGCAAGTACATGCCTTAAGACCCAGCGTAGGCGGGGGAATCCTGATTGTAAAAGAGAAAATGACTTTAATTTAGCTTTCCTCTTGCTCCCCACCTCCTGCCCGGCTGAAATTTACTCCATTTCTATACAAGAAGTCAATGTGGAAAGCAAATCCCTACCGAATATTTTTTGAAATCCTCCTTCTTTCTGCTTTCCAAATGTTGGCATGTATGTGAACATGACATTCCACAACATGCCAAGAGATAAACCCAGTCTGAAAGTATTTTAGACTTTCATCAGCTCTGTTTCTATGTAAGATATATAAGCCTATGTGTGATATGTTGTTACCAGGTGTGTGTGTAATTACACTATTTGTATACATTTATGTAACGAATATTACAAACTGGATAGTTTTTGCAATTATTATTTGTTTATTACTACACAATATAATACATTTTATCCGAATATAATAATAAAAGCATCAATTCAAACCTTCAATGATTCAAAGTTATACTTTGTGGGTCAGAGGCAAGTGTTTGCAGCTGCCGAATAACACACTTACCTACTTTACCATTATTGTAACTTGTGACCTACGGGCTACTCTTTTATAAATGTTATTTACAAGTGTGACAAAGGTCATAAAGTCGTAGGAAAGCTATACAGACAATCTGCATATTTTGAAGCTTGCTTTCAAATTACTGTTACAGATTGTACTACACTATACAGAAAACTATATATTCCAATGCTCATCATCTAATTTTGCTGTTAGAGAAATTGTGCATGGACCTCTGCAGTAGACTCATTAACACACCTTAACAGACAGTCGTAGAGCATTTTAAATAGTATGGGAACTGTGATGCTGTGCACAAAGAGGGGAGGAGTGAGTGGGCTTAGGGGTGGAGTTAGAGGAGTGGCTAAAAAAAATATTCTGTGACTTTTGTCAGTCTTGCACCTTCAGGTGACTAAATATAAAATAAGGCACAGCTTAAATAAAAAATAAATGTGAAGTAAGCTAATCGGAGAAATACACTATTGTAAATTGTGAAACTGCTATTAGTTAATGCACTGCAGGGGTTTGTGTCTGTACCCAGGGAGCCACAAAACTGAATCCTGGTTGGTGCAGTGGAGAGTAGTCACTTGGGTATGTTTAGTGCTACGAGCTCCCAGTTTGTGACAGAAAGCTCTATGAATATGTAAATTATTATTTTAAACTTGCATTATGCACAGTATAAGGTAGGCAGTGAAAAAAGCACTAAATAGTTTGATAAAAAAAGTGCTTGCAAAATATAGATTATTGTATAACACAAACTGTACACAGTGCATTTTTTAGAACTGACCTTTAAAGCACGCAGTTTACTTGTCAGCTGATAACAACCTTGCTATACCACTCAAAAAGAATACATCTGTGCCGTCAATCAGATTCAAGTGGGATTTCATCAATTACATCCAATTCTGGCTTCCAATCACTCTAAACAATTGCAGATTAACTAGTTGTGCACGTAGTGGGTCTTATTTACTTTTATTGGGAATCAAAAGTTTGCTTAGCCTTCTAGCATGCAGACCTGTGCCCCCGTCACCTAGTGACTTTTAACCTACTTAGCTTGCTCTGTTTTAGCACATTTAATTAATTATTTCTTCCAAAATGGCTGCTATGTTTATAGCTAGGAAGATTTTTGATTTCACATTATGAGTGCAAATCTGTGAAGGCATGACTATTAGAGTCAAAGACAAGTTATATACTTAGGTATTCACATCATGCCCTTTCCCACTTATGTGTGACAGGAACATAATGTACTTTTGGAGGGAATTGTTTATATAATTGCCACCCCAAGCTAAGAAGGCATTTATTGTTTGAGAACATACCTGCATCAGGGGTCCTACTAGATCTGTATAAATACATCTCACACAGACAAGGAAATCAGAGGGAATCCTACCAGATGCCATCAACGCTATCTATGCTACACGTCGCCTTGATGCAGACCCAGCCTTCGTGTCCCCATGTAGTCTGATCTGGAAACCTCATTCCAAGGTAACGAGGGTTGGAGGGCTCTTCTCATGGACATGGTACTGGCAGATTAGGTTTATCACATCTAGCTCTCTTTAGGTTAGAGATTAGGTTCATCATGCTAGGGTTTTAGAGATATTTTACATCTCATGTTTATTTTAAGATGGTGGGGGTCTTTGTATTCAGGACTCTCATCTTTACTATTCTGTTTGTTTCATTGTTCATTATCCTAATCATTGCAGCTCATGCATTTTAAAGTAGATTGAAGTCTTGTTAATAAAACCTGTTGAAAACTTTACTGCATCTCCTCTATTGCCTGTGTGCGACTGAGACTTATTGTTCATGTGAGAAAAGGGTATTCTCCGTTTAACCACGAATTCCCTGAGATGTCGCACACTAGAGGCAATGCATTAAGGCTGCCAGACGATCACCTTTTACTGTTTGGGTTTTTGGTGAGGTACTGCTTGTGAGCCAGGAGGGTTGGGCCAAAAGTTGTGACTTGTTGTAGAGTTGACCTAGTCGCCTACACACAAAAGTGCTATCATAACTAAACCCGCAGTCTTGCTTAGATCAAGGGGGTCATTCTGACTCCCGCCGGCCGCGGTAACCGCGGTGCCGGCGGGAGCCGCCAGAATACCGCTGTGCGGTCAGAAGACCGCCGCGGTTATTCTGTGTTTCCCGCTGGGCTGGCGGGCGACCGCCAGAAGGCCGCCAGCCAGCCCAGCGGGAAACCCCTTCCCACGAGGAAGCCGGCTCCGAATGGAGCCGGCGGAGTGGGAAGGGTGCGACGGGTGCAGTAGCACCCGTCGCGATTTTCAGTGTCTGCATGGCAGACACTGAAAATCTTTGTGGGGCCCTCTTACGGGGGCCCCTGCAGTGCCCATGCCATTGGCATGGGCACTGCAGGGGCCCCCAGGGGCCCCACGACACCCCTCACCGCCATCCTGTTCCTGGCGGTCAAAACCGCCACGAACAGGATGGCGGTGAGGGGGTCGGAATCCCCATGGCGGCGCAGCAAGCTGCGCCGCCATGGAGGATTCCACAGGGCAGCGGAAAACCGGCGGGAGACCGCCGGTTTTCCGTCTCTGACCGCGGCCATACCGCCGCGGTCAGAATGCCCTTGGGAGCACCGCCAGCCTGTTGGCGGTGCTCCCGCGGTCCCCGGCCCTGGCGGTCCATGACCGCCAGGGTCAGAATGACCGCCCAAGAGTCTAACTATGACATGCACATTTTCATTTCTTTCAGGCAAGCAGGAAAGAAGGCTTGTTTAGCTGTCTGACCCACCCTCGGTTTCACAGCACAGGAGACTCCCTTGTGGATAAGTGCCCCTTTTGGCATGGTTACCCCCACCACCACACTTTTTGCATGATATCTAATGCTAACTTGACTGTGTGCTGGGATCCTGATAACCAGGCCCCAGCACCTGTGTTCTTTCCCTAAACTGTACTATTGCTCCCACAACTGGAACACCCCTGGCACACAGCTAAGTCACTTGTAAAAGGTATCAGTGGTACCAAGGGCCCTGTGGCCAGGAAGGGTATCTAAGGGCTGCAGCATATATTGTGCCACCCTAAGGGACCCCTCACCAAACACATGCACACTGCCATTGCAGATTGTGCGTGTTGTGCTTGTGGCATAGGTAAGTTACCCCTCTAGCAGGCCTTACAGCCCTAAGGCAGGGTGCACTATACCACAAGGTGAGGGCATAGCTGCAAGAGCAATATGCCCATGCAGTGTCTAAGTCCAATCTTAGACATCTTAAGTGCAGTGTGGCCATATAGAGTGTATGGGCATGGTGTTTGTAATTACAAACTCTACAGCTCCATGATGGCTTCATTGAAGACTATAAAGTATGGTATCAAACTTCTCAGAATAATAAGCCCAAACTAATGCCAGTGTTGGATTTATTGAAACATGCACACAGAGGGCATCTAAGAGATGACCCCTGTATTTCACCCAATCAGCTACTGTAAGGCTGACAGGTCTGTGCCAGTGTACCACTAAAAGGCAAGTTTCTGACCCTATGGGGTGGGAGCGTTTGTGCTCCCTGGGGTCATGGACAAAGCCTGCTCTGGGTGAGAGATGCTTCACACTGGCCCCTGCAGGAACTGCAACACTTGGCAGTGAGCCTCAAAGGCTAGTGGAGATGCCTACCCCCCCAGACCAGGCCCCACTTTTGGTGGCAGGTCCGGTGGGAAAATTAGAAAATACCAGGAGGAGTGTCCACCCCAGCTGGGACCAACCCTAGGGTGCCTAGAGCTGAGGTGAACCCCTTCTGGCAGAATCCTCCATCTTGCTTTGGAGGGTGATAGCCAATAGGGTTAGGAATGTGTCCCCCTCCCTAAAGGGAGTGGGCACAAGAAGGGTGTAGCCACCCTCGGGGACAGTAGTCATTGGCTACCACCCATTGAGACCTGTAATGCCCCTAAATCTAGTATATAGGGGCACCCACAAACCTTGCTCTTTAGATTCCTGGTGACCTGAAAAGATGAAGAAGGACTGAAGAGCCGCACCAGCAGAGAAGACTCCAGACGACAAATGACTTGGCCTTAGCCCTACCGGCCTGTCTTCAGCTTCAAGACTCATGTTACAAGAGAACGATGCATCCTGCAGGACCAGTGATCTATACAAACCCCCAAAGGACTGGCTGCCTACCCAAAGACCAAGATCTCCCGAGGACAGTTGCCATGTCCACAAAGAAACCTCCAAGAAGAACTCCAGAACTGCTCCAGATCTGCAAGCCCTGCCCCTTCTGCACCTGACGCCCACGGCCCATGTCCAGGTGACCCACTGGTCCACAAAGGTTCTCCAGGCGATTCTGACCTCGAGTCTACCCTGAGTTGACCCCTTCTGACCAACACGACAGCGCCTGCAGCCTAAATCCAGAGGACCCCCATGACCGCGACTGCATCCAGTGAAGATTTCTGACACCTAAAGGTACCCCTGCACCCACAGCCCCCATGTTCTTGGGGAACAAAACCGATGGTCCAGCAAGTCCAGTGGGCTCTCTAATTACCTGTCCAGCCATTGGTCGTCTTCTGCCGACTACCTGGACCAAGCTTGCAGCATCTATGTGACCCCCAGGTTTCCCCAACTGAAAAACATTTTCCCACCGCACCCAGCCGTCCTCCTGCCGGTGTGTGTTTGGTGCTGATCTATGCCCCCCACCCCCAGTGCTGAACTAAATCCCCCCAGGTCTGTGCCTTGAAGTCATGGGTACTTACCTGGAAGCCGTTTCTTTCTAAGCACCCCTGACTCCATAGGATTCCATTGGGTGCCCGACACCAACTTTGACCTCTGCACCCAGCTGGCCCTGTGTTGCTGGTGGTGGACACTCAGTGTTTTCCTAAACTTTGCCCTGTGGACACCTTAATCCCCAAAGACTGGGATTGTAAATTGAGTACATACCTGTGAACTGGGTTGTTACTTTTCCTCCCCTAGGGCTGCATTGCTTTCTATGAGAAATTGAACTGTCTACTTTTGAAACTGAAAAGTATTACTTACCTGTAAACTGTTTTACCTGTGAATTCTAAACAAAGTGCATTTGATACTGGGAAGTGATTCATTCTTGAGACTGTACTTACCTGCAACAAAGATCCTTTTGGTTCTAGAAATAAAGTGGCAAAGTATTTTTTATACATAAAACATTGGCCTGGAGTTAGTCATTGAGCGTGTGCCTCAATTCTTGACTGTGTGTGTGTACAACAAATGCTTAGCACCACCCTCTGATAAGCCTAACTGCTCGCCCACCCTTCTACAAACGAGAGCATTTGATTATTATCTACTTCAGTTTCTGTAGATACTCTGGAGATCCACTGTACTCTATACACACTATAGTATACAGAGCCTACATCCCTGTCTTACATTTCAGCTAAAGCCTTTCAGCTCTAGGAATTAACAGTCCCCGTTCGGTTTTCTTTGCATAAAAAGTGCTTTACTTAAATTTTAAAAAGTATGAGTACGTCATGTCTCTCTGATCTCTCCCTCTTCAATCACTGACCTTAACTATTTTACACAGATTACAAATCTGTGACCTGCATTTTACATGCAATATTCGAGGAAGGCACATTAACTAGGCTTTTTTTATGATGATTCAGTCATGTGTACTGAAACTACACGCAGATATCCATATAAAATGAATATGCATCCCTAAACCATCTTAAATCTATTGTCTGTGACGAAGTCAACAAATTTTATAACTTGTCAAATTTCTCACGTACCTTTTGTCAATAAAAGTCTTCCTTTTTCTTGAACTCAAAATACGTCAAATAAGTGCTTTGAAAGTGCTTCAGAGGATCCCCCATCACCAGTCTAACTTGACAAATAACTTGCTTCACTCTTAAGATACACAGCCTCCTGTGGGGTGATGGGCGGTCCGAACTCTGCTCACGTGATGAGAGGGGCGTGGCGAAGCAGGCTCTCGTGCCCATGGCAACGGACGCGGTGGCTGAGTGATTGGAAGTCGGTGGTGGTGGAAACCCAGCAAGGCCGCGAACTCAGTGTGGACGCAGTGATTGTGCTGCTCGGTCCCTTCCTGCTTTAAGAGTACTGGGACGCGCCGGTCCGCGTTTGACCGAGGTAAGAGAAGAGCTGTGGCAGAGCTCACCTGAGTCCGCACCCAGTGTAGCACATCCTGCTTTCTGCCTTAGACTTTATTTTGACGCGGGTTTCCGCTAACTGCAAGTCGTGCGCGCGCGGTATATCCCACGCACAGCTGGGTCTCGCGCGCAGTCCCGGGTGGGTGAGGGATACGCGACCAGGATATCAGGGGATTCGGGTAACGCTGTGTCTTGATGTCTCCTTTGTGGTACCAACAACTTTATGGCATAGTAGTTATGCTGGAACTGTTTTCAGAGGGCGGAGAAACTGTTAGTGGGACTGAAAGACTTTAAACAGGCAAACTTTAAATGTTAATAAATCCCTACATTCTTGAAGTTGGAAACTCCCAACGTTTCGAGCGCCATAGTTTTATTGCTAATACCCTATTGAGGCGTATAAGTGTAATCAGAGTTCTGTTCTTACTCGTAGGTAAATAACGGGTGCAAAAATAATACAATATTATGGATTTTGAGGTTCGAGCAAGTAATGTTGTGGTCTCGTAACGGCGATTATTACTGAACTGTGGGTTAAAATTCCAGAAACGGCCTCTAAAAAGCTCCTGAAATCTCAAGTGGCCCAGAGTACAAAAGCCTACTAGTAACAAATCAAAGTCTGAACAAACATTGATAAAGTTACTTCTTTATCTTGTGCTTGTGTCCTGATTATTTTTGTCTTGCAGCATTTTTTGTGGAAGCCTGTTATTCCCATTGCACGAAATACACGATAAAAGTGAAAGATGTTAAGTGGTCTAGTGAATAAAGAAATATAACGAACGCATATAGCATTTGAAATTTAGTTTTAATTAATTGCAGTTTATTCGTAATCACAAATTCGCGTGCTCTGCTGAATTTTCTCTCTAATTATGAAAGTCATAACACTGCACCACGTTTCAAAATCCTAGTACTGCTTGGATGATACTCTCCTTAATTCTCTTCCTCTACTGTGTCCTATCCTCTCCTTTTTCTACACGTATATTTCTCTGACTAGACTGAGACTTTCGAAAGTAAAAGAAATGCGAGTGTTTGGGCTACAGAGGGAGGACATAGCAGCAAAGAGAATGAAATAGAAAGAGGGGTGAAGTATAGGGAGAGGGGAAGTAGAAATGGAGATGAAGTGAGGTAGGGAGACTGTAGCAGGCTCTCTTCATGAGAAGTGTCATTTAGAAATTAACAAATTAATATCTTCCTTTAGTATTTGCAGCAGAAAGTAAACCTAGAACAAACATAAGACTGTAGCACCCCTTTTGAACAAGATAGCGTGGAGACCTAACTGAGGACTAGTTATCATAAGCCAAGAAGACACACTTTAATAATTCATAACAAATGTGTTTCAACTGCATTAGCTTTATGTCATTGTACACATGAATTCAAATGTAGATCAATTGCTCTGCCAAACAAAATATCAAACATTTTGAATAAGACTGATAAATGTGTCAACCTTCCCCGATGGTTTTATCATCACTAAAAACGCCAAACTATTTACAATACAGTCTGAATTTCTTTCTGTCTCTTGCGTCTTGATTTTTTTTTCAAACATCTGAAACCAATTGTATTTATTTGGTGCTTACTACCGCTGATGAGACGTCAAAGCACTTTTCGGCGAGTAGCATGCTACTCGGGAACCTAAAAAGTATTAGTGGTGGATTAGTATAGAGATATATATGTTAATTTGAGCAGTGTCTGTTAGTTGGTTTGAATAGGCCAATGGAGAGATAGCAGAGGGAAGAGTCTAGAAAGTCTTACTTAGGAAATCATAGTTGTAAGATGAGGTTCGGGATGAGTAAAAGGAGAGATGGAGGAGGGAAGACTCCCTAGTAATGGATTAGTGAGATGATAGTAGTAAAATGAGGTTTGTGATGAGTCAAAAGAGGGATACATGAGGGAAGAATTTAAAAAGGGTTGTTTGGGAGATCTTAGTAGTAAAGTGAGGTTTGGGGTGATCCAAGGAGGGAAGAGTGTAGAAAAGGTCTTAGGGGAGATTATAGTAGGAGATTGAGGTTTGATATGGGTCAGAGAGTGAAGGCAGAGCGCATATTGAGAGAGTTATAGGGTGAGACATAGGGTAGTGCACTGTAAAGAGTCAACTTGTTTTCCTTCTACAATATGTGTGAAGTAATAAATATACAGGCACATGGAGAGGATAAACATGTATAAGGAAGAGAATATATTGAGATTTAAAGTAGTATTTTGTGAACCCGAACTTTCAAGTGTTGCTGTACTTAAAGCTACATTTTTTGGTGAATTTTTACAACTAACTTTTTAATTTATTTTTTTATTTAAAATTTTCCTCAATATTTCAATAGTGAAGCACTTGCAGATAAATTAGTTATACTATTTATTTACATATTGTTATAGATAAATAAAACAGAGCCCTCAAGCATTTATTCAAATAATTTGTTTGAAAACTATGCAGTGACCTATATACATGTTAATCTTACAATAATATTTATAGACACATCTATCTGTATGTATTTATATAGATAGGATATATACATATAGCCCTAAGTAAAATATCCACTTGTTAAATATATGATGCAATCATTGGGTTTAAAAAGGTTAGTCATGTGATAAGTGTGCAACATTTCTCAATACCGGTCGCTATTCAAACTTCAGAAAGCACAAAAAAATCCCAAACCCCGATCATTAAGTGTAAGTGCTGCAAATGAAACCTAAAAAACGAAATAAGTGGTGCACGGAGGTGCCATGATTTTTTACATTTTTTTTCTTTTAACCAAAAGGGTAGACCTCCTTGCACATGTTGTCGAGTGAGCATGTTAACCTCTAACACAACCATAACCTCCATCAAAATCATTATTGACTGCTATGTCAATGTTACTTTGTAGCTGAGTTTTTAACTGAAGCAGAAGTTCTTGATGTTTCCCAACATGGTTTCAGGAAAGTGCACAGCACTGAAACAGCCTTGATCTCTTCCTCCGATGCTATTCGGAGGATGGTTGATGAAGGCCAGGGGGCTATTCTGGTTTTTCTCGATTTATCTGCTGCGTTTGACACTATCTCTCCTATCTTGTTGACGTTTCGTCTTCATCAAATGGGGATAAGGGACCAGGCGCTTAAGCTCTTGGAGTCCTTTCTTACGAATGGATGGACCACAGTTAGCTGTGGCGATTTTAATTCCCCACCTTATCTTCTGCCTTGCGGGATTCCTCGGGGATCTTCCCTCAGCCCCACGCTGTTTAATGTGTATGTAGCTCCGTTGGCTAGTTTAATTCGAACTTTTGGTTTATTTCCATCTTCTTACGCAGATGACTCTCAGCTTATTATCCCTATTAATCAGCCATGGGAGGAAGTGGTGGATCGGTTTAGCAATTGTATGCTGGCAGTGAGTAAATGGATGACTGACAACTGGCTCAAAATGAACGCCACCAAAACTGAAATGTTATGTTTTGGACTTGGGAAGGAGCTATGGAATTCATGGTTGTGGCCCTTTGAATGTGGCAATTGTCCTGTGCCTTCTACTGTTATTAGGAACCTGGGCATTTTGTCTGATGAACAGTTATCTTTTAAAAAGCAGGGTAATCATATGTTAAATATCAGTTTATGGTCCATCAAAATGGCCAGACATTTTTTTCCCTATTTGTCATACGAATGGAGAGTATCCGCCATCTTAGCACGGGTGATGTCTAAGGTAGACTATTGCAATGCCTTATTTCTTAATCTGGACAAGGTGCTGATTAACAGGCTTCAGTTGGTTCAGAATTCCGCCGCCAGAGCGGTTCTCAATCTCCCTTGGCGGATATCAGTTAGAGAGAGCGTTAAGCAATTACACTGGCTGCCGGTGGCTCAGCGTATACAGTTTAAATCGCTCTGTCTAACATTTAAGGCAGCTCATGGGATTGGACCACGGTATTTGACTTCCAGACTTCATTGGTATGTACCTAAGAGAAATCTGAGGTCTTCTCAAGCTTATCGGATACAGGTCCCTTGAACCTATAAAGCTAAATGGGGGGATAAAGCCTTTACTGTGGATGCTGCCAGAAGGTGGAACTTGCTCCCTTTGAACATCAGGCAAGAATCCTGTTATTTGAAATTTAGGAAATTGGTAAAAACTGGTATTTTTCCTCGTTAAAATCTTTCCCTGGTGGTTTATGACCTGTGTTCGGTTTTTCTCTTTCTTTGTCTCCGTTCTTCTGTTTATTTTGTGTTTTATAATTCTTTTCTCTGGCTAGTGCCCTTCATTGTGTCCCCTTCTTCTCACGCTCTCTCCTCCTAGCGCTACAATGCTCTTTTGAGTAGGAATGCGCTTTATAAATCACGGCATACATACATAGTATAAGGATAAATCTGTTTAACAACTAACATAAAAAATGAATATACAAATGATATGAACTTATGGTTCAATTTTCCTTGTAATCAAGAGTTTGGCAAAACTATAAAAATGTTACATAAATTATCTCTTTACTATTGGTATACTCCCTCCTTTATGGGACTGGGCGTCCGGGTTTCTTAATGTACATGCAAACAATAAAAAAAAAAAAAACAGCAGCCATGTTGAGAAACCCATATGGACATATAGGTGCTGTAGTGACATGCTCTGTAAGTGTGTTTGTATCTGTTTTTTCTGAATAAATAAATACATTTATCTTTCACTTCTACACGTTATTTATCATCCAAAATTAATTAGTTATTTATCATCCGATTTTTGCTATATTTTACTACTAGCATGCAGTCAGAAGTGCTTTTTTGG
The DNA here is from genome assembly GCF_031143425.1 of Pleurodeles waltl. NCBI lineage: Eukaryota > Metazoa > Chordata > Amphibia > Caudata > Salamandridae > Pleurodeles > Pleurodeles waltl. The sequence continues at coordinate 915,749,509 of NC_090442.1, read as the reverse complement.
TTCTTTTGTAACCATTGCACCCAAAGTAACACAGCCTAAAGAATCACTGTAGCAAAAGCTGTAACCTATTGGACTTGTTACATTCAGCGCTTTTTATATAGCACATTTTCACAGTTTTTGTATGGTCCTAAAGTGCTTTTGAATCTGGACACACTAACACCTTGACAAGGGCATTCTATAACATTAGCATTTCAGCCGTTGTAAACACTACTTAAATACCTATAACTTACCATATGGCATTCCATACCAAGCATTGGCAAAGCCAATAGTTCTCGCCTATGCAAGGTCTATTGGCTTTGTCAGTGTTTTATTAGCCATTTAATACAGTAGAGATAGCTTCACTGCAGCATAACTGATTTTTTTGAAAATGCTATAACGTTGACAATGATTGCTGTGTCATACAGCTTTTTTACATTACTTTCAGCCATTTGCAACACAGCTAAAAAAACATTAGCAAAACCAATAAGTCTCACATAGGCAAGACCTGTTGGCTTTGACAATGCATTTTTGAGCTTTTTGCTTAAATTGAACAACTGCTCACCAAACTACAACTTACAACAGAAAAACAGCTTATTATTAATCACATAGGTTAAACCTATTGCATTTACTAATGCTTGTTTTTGTTTTGTCTGTCCCTTTCTGAATCCTCATTATTCTTTGTATCTGGCCTGGTAACTAACGAAGGATAAACTTTCACCCCTTTTTACCATCTCCTCTCTCCATGCCCCTTTCTGATTGGCCCACTTTGATTCTATCCATTGACTCATTGCACCTTTTTAAAAAGCTGCTTTATTTTTTTTCTAGCTTTCTCTATAGCCATTCAATCCCATTCATTCAATGCTTCAAATTGCGTAGATCTTGGTTATTGCTTTCTCTCACACAATGTGTGTCTCAGGAAATCAAGCTTTCTAGTACTAAAGAGACCCCCTAATGGAAATTGCAGGTCCTTATCACCAGAAGTATATTCATGCCAGTACTTAAACCACTGATATGGGTAAAACTCAACATCCATCATCATTTCGAATGCAGGCAAACCTTCCGGAGAAATCGCCAGTCTCTCCATAACAGATATACTAGGAGCTTTATGCTTTTTTAAGCATGACTCTCAAATGGCTAATCCATTGCAACACAACTTTTACATGAGTAGGAAAACAATGCAAAGCCTTTTTCATCACCACACTCACAAGCAATCACAAATAAAATCTTGTCTTATCAACCTAAATAGGAGAAAATTACAATATTAGATTAAAAGAATTTTGCAATCAATAGGAACAAGGCTAATATTTGCACAACACTTGTCCATCACAAATTTGCATGCAAGCAGACTCCCTCCAGCGGTAATCTTCCTGTCATTTATTAAAGTACTGTTGTTCACCGAAGACCATGTGGTACTAACCCAAATTAGGCATGCAAAACCTGTAAGAAAGCTGGAAAATTCTGTAAAGTCCCTTCTTCTCTGAATGTGAAAACTCACAAATCACACTACCACTCCAGACAGTGGTGAGAGCAACGATATACATTTTTCAACAAGTCAAATTACAGATTTTTAAAACATCACATAACCCTACCACCTTAGCACTAACCCAGTACATGAATACCGATTCAACTGCTCTGACCTAATGTCATCCAAAGATGTTAGAACAAACTTTTTACATAAAGAACAGTGAACAATTGTGAATTTAATACTGCGTGCAAGCAGGATGTCTTTGAATAACTAGGCCCTCTAGCAGGCTTTCTTCCAAGACAGTATCATTCAGAAATAAACATAGTCAAGCAGGATGTGGATATGTGAAGTAGACAGTAAACATAAAATAAACATGATGCTATGACTTCCTTTTTAAACAAGATGGCATTGATACCCAACGGCGGCCTAGGCATCATGATCAAGGAAAACACAACTTTAACAAGTCCTAGCAAATTTGTTTTGAATGCATTATGTTTATGTCAGTGTACATATGCCAAAGTGTTCAATAATTGTTCTGCATTCTTTTAATACTGAATATTTTCAATAAGATGCATGCATGCTTCATCAGGCATACTGAGAGGTGTGGTTGATAAATAGGTAAGCCTTAAAGAGGTGATTTAGGAAGATGTAGAGGTGACGAAGGCTTCCATTCCTGTGTGGAAGTTCCTCTTGGCCTCGTCTGGGTTTTCAGTGAGGGATATGATGAGTTGTGTGTCTTCGGTGTATGGCACGATGTTCATTCCGTGGCCTCTGGTGATGGCTGCGAGTGGGGCCATGTATATTTTGACTTTGAATATAGAAGACTGTTTTCACAGTACACTTTATGGGTGCCACTGACATTCCCTGCCTCTTGTGCTGTAGCTTGCTGCCTTACGCTCTCCAGTTTGGGACAACCCTGTTGTTCCCTACTGAGTTCCTCCCTGGTGGGCCCCCCTGCACCCAAGAGCTCAGATGTGTAGAGGTGGATTCAGAGTCAAGGGATCCCAGAGCTGATGCCACCAGGAGATTGGTGATCCTTCTGAAGTTTAGGAAGTTCCTTTTGACCTTGGCACATGACATTCCCCTGGCAGGTCCCTTGGGGCAAAGCAAGACTTGGGATAGACTTGTCCCACACTTTCACTGGTCCCACATGTCTGAAGACACAAAGGAGTTTTGTCGCTCCTGTGTCACCTGTTAAACCAGTGGCAAAACAGGTGGTGGCCCAAAGCCCCCCTTAATTCCACTTCCTGTGGTTGCGGTTCCCTTTGAGAGGGTTGGGGTGGACATTGTTGGCCCCACGGGCCCTCAAACAGATTCATACTAGTGGTAGTGGACCATGCCACCAGGTACCTTGAGTCCATTCCTCTTAGGACCACTACAGCCCCTGCAGTGGCAAAAGCCCTCCTTGTTATCTTCTCAAAGGTGGGGTTCCTAAAGAGGTGGTATCAGACAGAGGTGCACACTTCATATCTGCTTACCTGAAAGCCATGTGGAAGGAATGTGTTGTTAGTTAAAAGTTCTCCCCTCCTTACCACCCATAAACAAATGGCTTAATAGAGAGGTTTAACACAACTCTCAGGGGTATGATAATAGGACTCTGAAAAAACTCAGAAGGAGATGGGATGTCCTGTTACCACCCCTCCTCTTTGCCTATCAGGAGGTCCCTCAGAAAGGAGTGGGCTACAGCCCATTTCAACTTCTGTTAGGGGCCCCCTTGCTCTTGTTAGAGAAGGCTGAGAGCAACCTGTCAAGCCCCCTAAACAAGACAATGTGAATTATGTTTTGGCCTCAGATCAAGGATGACTGAGTACATGAAGAGGGCTACTGAAAACCTAAAGACCAGCCAAGAGTTACAGAAACAATGGCATGACCAGAAGGCTGTCCTAACTGTCTACCAGCTAGGGCAGAAAGTGTGGGTCCTGGAGCCTGTGGCTCCCAGGGCACTCCAGGACAAGTGAAGTGGTCCCCACACCATTGTGGAGAAAAAGGGGGAGGTTACCTACTTGGTAGACCTTGGCACTCCCAGAAGCCCTCACAGTGTGCTTCGTGCAAATTGCCTTTAACCCTACTATGACAGGTCTGGTATGATTCTGCTCAAGGCAACTGATGAGGGACAGGAAGAGGAGAATGACCCTCTCCCTGACCTCTTCTCCCACAGTGCAACTGATGGCTCAGTTGATTGAGTAGTGCTTGTTGACTGCCTTTCTGAGTCCCAAAAAGATGACTGCAGGAACCTCCTAGGACTATTCTCAGAACTGTTCTCCCTGACACCTGTTTAAACCACATGGTTTGAACACACCATTGACACAGGGGACAGTTTGTTAAAAGCAAAATTTACAGGCAAACTGCTCATGTAAGGGAATGCATCAAATCTGAAGATCAGAAGATGTTGGACTTAGGAGTTATTGAGCCAAGAGATAGCCATTGGGCTAGCCATGTAGTGCTTGTCCCAAAACCTCACTTCCAAGATGGCAAAAAAGAAATGAGGTTTTGTGTAGACTACAGAGGTCTTAACAATGTTTCAAAAGCAGATGCTCATCCTATCCCTAGGGCAGATGTGCTTATAGATACACTGGCATAGCTGTCTTTAACTCCACCGGGGAGAATCATCTGGTCCTGTCACGACTCACGTGCTGCTTGCGCCTGGAATTTGCAGATCTAGTGGCGTGGATCTTCGATGTTCGGCTTTGGCCCAAAAAGGGGCGACTCTTTCTGGTAGCCACGGTGCTGTAGGTGATGGAGACGCCAAGAACAGACCGTGGCCTTCAGAAAATAGCGCCAGAGGGAAAAAACCCCTTAGAACAAAAGGGGAAAAAACCTCTAAACAGGAGGACTCCTGAAAAACAAGAACAAAAAGCAGGAATCAAAAAGAACAAAATTCAGGAAACACAGAGCGATGAAATCCAGAACCAAAAAGGCGAGGAAATCAGGAGCGAAGACACTATCTGAGCAGAAAGTGTTGCAGCGCAAGGAAATGAAGAAAACACAGCCCTTATATACCAAAAGACAGGAAGTGACCCACAGGAAGTGAAAGGACACCATATTAGACAGGGAGAGGTACATAGAACAAAACAGAATAGAAACCATAGAGAATAGGGAACAATGAATGCTGGGAAGAGAAAGGTAACCTGGGAAGGGAAGAAGACATAAAAAAAGTACAACAAAAAGACCCCAGAAAGAAGAAAAGAAAGAGAAGAAGAAAGAAGAACAGGTATGAGGGGTCAGGAGACCCCAGCAAGGCGGTGGAAAACGACAGAGCGAGGCCCCATGCAATGCCTGGGGCCTCAAAAAGTGCATGAAAGGCTGGGGGCGCGCCGCGTTTTAGAAAAGCGCTGTGCGGCCCCAGCCGAACGCCCGGCTTGTGCCGAACATTCGGCTCGCGCCTCACCACGCGGCGCGACAGTAGGTCCCCCTCCCGAAGGCCCAGGTTTGAGAGGAAATAAACGGTGAAAGCGTTGAATCAGGAGAGGAGCGTGAACAGAAGATGCATCTTCCCAAGAGCATTCACTGAGAGGATAACCCTTCCAATGAATCAGATATTGAAGCCGTCTGTGAAATAGACGAGAGTCACAGATTTCCTGTACCTCATATTCAGGAACATCGTTCACCAACACAGGAGGAGGACAAGGAAACTGACGAGAGAAAGGGTCAGGTACGTAAGGTTTGAGCTGGGAAACATGAAAGACGGGATGAATCTTCCAAGTATGAGGTAAGCGAAGACGGACAGTGACAGGATTGATCAGCTGAAGAATACGGAAAGGTCCGTAGTAACGAGGTGTGAACTTGTTCAGAGAAAGACGTGAGGGTAGGAATTTGGATGAGAGCCAGACTTTATCTTGCGGGTGATAGTCTGGAGTGGTTCCACGTTTCTTGTCTGCAGCCTTCTTCATATATCTTTTGGTTTGTAACAGATTGGATCGAATTAGTCTATGGATCTGTAAAAGTCGTTTGGAGAGGTGAGTAATAGCGGGCAAAGGAGAGGTGGATTGAGGAGAAGTAGGAAAGGAGGTAGGATGAAAACCATAAGAGCAGAAAAAAGGAGTGACCTTGGAAGCACTGTGGACAGTATTATTGTAGGAAAATTCAGCAATAGGGAGATAAGTGTTCCAGTTGCTTTGGGTTGAATTGCAAAAACAGCAAAGGTATTGCTCTAGTCCTTGGTTCAGACGTTCGGTCTGTCCATTGGTCTGTGGATGGAACCCCGATGACAGGGCTCTGTTGATATTGAGTGTCTTACAGAAATACCTCCAAAACCGGGAAATGTACTGGGGTCCTCTATCAGATATAATGGTATGTGGAAGTCCATGAAGGCGGAAGATATGATCAATAAATATCTGGCTTAGTTCTTGAGATGTAGGCAGCCTTTTTAGGGCAGTGAAATGAGCCATCTTAGTAAAGGAATCCACAGTGACCATGATAACCCGGTTTCCTGCTGAAGGTGGGAGCGAACACATGAAATCGGTAGAGATGGTGTGCCATGGAGCTGGCGGAACAGGCAAGGGCTGTAGCAATCCTGCAGGTCTGGTACGGGGAATCTTGACTTGAGCACAAATAGGACAAGCCTGAACATATCTTTCAACATCCTGCTTCCAGGTAGGCCACCAGAAAAACCGTGAGAGAAGTTCTTGTGTGGCCTTGATGCCTCTATGACCAGCCACCGGTGAATCATGGCACATTTGTAATGCTTTTTCTTTCACTCTGTCAGTAGGGAGGAATATCAAGTTCTGATAATAATGGAATCCTTGTCTCTTATTCAACAAAGGTCTTAGGTTCTCTACTTCGTGGTCCGATAGTTTGGTGTATTCCAGTTGTACTTCCTCCAGAAAAGATTGAGCCACTCCAATGATCTTACTAGGTTCCAGTAGATACTGAGATGGGGAAGGAGTACAATCTGGATAACGACGAGACAGAGCATCAGCCAGAATGTTTTGAGATCCAGGAATATAGGTGACGTAAAAATCATACTGACTGAAGAAAAAGGCCCAACGAGCCTGGCGACTATTCTGGCACACAAAATTTCGTAAACATTGTAGGTTACGGTGGTCTGTTCTAACCTCAAAAGGCTCTTTGGAACCCATCAGAAACTGTCTCCACTCTAGGCAGGCTGTTTTCAAAGCCAATAATTCCCTTTCAAGTACAGAGTAATGTTGTTCTGCTGTAGAGAGGATATGAGACAAATAGAAAACAGGATGTTCAAGACCATCATCCTCTTGTTGTTGGAGTAAGACAGCTCCGATGGCTCTTTCAGAAGCGTCGGTGACAACAATAAATTGTTTGTTGGTATCTGGATGCCGTAAGATGGGAGCTTGTGTGAAAGCTTTCTTTAAACCTTGAAAGGCTGTTTCAGCCGCCTCAGTCCAGATAAACCCTTTCGTTAAATTCTCCTTCTTTAAGGTATGTGTTATGTGGCTAGTTTGTTTTGCAAAGTCCAATATAAACTGCCGATAAAAGTTTGTTAATCCTAAAAAACATTGTGTTTCTTTAATAGAAGAAGGAGAAGGCCAGTCTAGAATCGCTTGTACTTTTTCTTGGTCCATAGCTATGCCGGTGGAACTTAAATGATAACCCAGGTATTTAACCTCCGTCTTGTCGAACTCACATTTTTCTGGTTTGCAAAATAGTTGATGTGCCCGGAGTCTTTGAAGGACTTGTTTCACATGGGACGAATGGAGTTCAGGATCTCTGGAATAAATCAGAATATCATCTAGGTAAATGACCACTGTCTGGTTCAGAAGGTCAGAAAACACCGAATCCATAAATCTCTGGAAGATTGCGGGGGCATTAGTGAGACCAAACGGCATAACTCTGTATTCAAAGTGACCAAATGGGGTCCTGAAAGCTGTCTTCCACTCATCTCCTTCTTTTATGCGTAAAAGGTGATAGGCTCCTCGCAGATCAAGTTTAGTAAAACGTTGAGCCCCTATAACTGCTTCTAGAATGTCCCTGATGAGAGGCAAAGGATAACGGTCTTTAATGGTTATCTTATTCAGACCTCGAAAGTCCAGGCAAGGACGAAGATCCTTTGTCTTCTTGGGTCCAAAAAAGAGAGGAGCCCCGGCCGGAGAAGATGAGGGAACTATAAGACCACTCTGGACATTGTCATCCAGATATTCTTTTAGAACTTCTTTTTCAGGTTCCGTGAGGGAATACATCCTCCCAAAAGGAACGATTGTGCCAGGTTCTAAGGGAATAGCACAATCGTAGTCTCGATGTGGAGGTAACACAGGTTTGGATGGTTTTTGGAACACATCTTGAAACTCCAAATAGTGTTCAGGGACTCCTTGGACTGTATTAATGGAAGAACCAGTAATACTTTCAGTGACTATAGATCTTTTCGGTGACCAATACTTGTCGGAAGCAAAACAGTTTTCATGACAAAATTGCGAAGACAAGGAAACTGTCCGGGTTACCCAGTTCACATATGGATTATGTCTGATGAACCACGGAATTCCAAGAATAATGGTATGGTTGGGGGACGTGATAAGATCAAAAGAGATGTGTTCTTGATGGTTTCCGATCTGTAAACTTAACATCAGGGTAGTGGTGTCCACTGGACCAGAGGATAATAAGGATCCATCCACGGTGTGCACCTGTTCGGGAACTTCTTTAGATTGTGTAGGAACTTGGTGAGTAGCAGCCCACGTCTGGTCCATGTATATTCCACTAGCACCACAATCTAGTAATGCCATAGTCTCTTCTTGACGACCGTCAGGAAGTTGCAACAAGACAGGAAAAATGAACAAGGAGGTTGTATTGTCATTAAAGGAGCTGATGGAAGGTATAGCTGTAGATCCCGTCCCCTCCCTTCTTACAGAGGACGGGAAGTGGCGTTTCCCGATGGCCTGGGCGGACGTACAGGACAGTTTCGAATTATGTGACCAGCAGAACCACAGTACAGGCACAACCCTTTCTTGCGTCTGTCTTCTCGCTCGCTGGCGGAGAGCGGACCTCGGGTAGTATCTACCTGCATGGGTTCCCCTTCGACGTCTCTAGCAGGAGGGCGAGGTTCCTCAGAACGCTGCAGACCAGCTCGTGAGGTACTTGGCTGGGAGAACCCTCTACTCCTTCTCTTCTCCGATCTCCGTTCCTGAAGACGATATTCGATGGACAGTGCTTGATCCATCAGGCCACGAAGATCTTCCACTCTGGTAGAATGTACTAGTTCATCCTTTATTTCTTCTTTGAGTCCTCTGCGAAATAACGTTACCAGAGTACGTTCCACCCAAGTGGTCTCTGCTGCTAGCTGACGAAAACGGGTTATATATTGCAGAACATCTTGTGAGCCTTGGTGAATGTCGCATAAGGCTTCTTCTGCAGAGGCTTCCAATCCAGGTCGACTGAACATTTGTTTTGAAGCGACTCACAAAGGTGGAATAGTCCGACAAAACTGGGTCATTGGATGACACCATCGGGGTTGCCCAGGCCAAGGCTGGACCGGATAAGGCACTGATGAGATAACCCACCTTGGTCCTGTCGTGGGAGAATTGGGTTGGTCGGAAGGCGAAGTACACCGTTAATGCATCCAGGAACTCACGAAGCTTGGTTGGTTCGCCGGAGAAACGAGGGGTAGAAGCGGAGATAGTCGGAACATCACTAGTGCGGAGAGCCAAAGCCTGTCGTAACGCAGCATTTTCATTGCGTAGTTGTTGCAATTCCTGAGCTTGTTGCTGAATCGTGGTCAAAAGAGATTGATCAGAATCTGCAGCAGCCGCCACTGTATTATCCATGGTGTTTGAGGACGTCGGAATGGTTGGGCGCTGCAATCTGTCACGACTCACGTGCTGCTTGCGCCTGGAATTTGCAGATCTAGTGGCGTGGATCTTCGATGTTCGGCTTTGGCCCAAAAAGGGGCGACTCTTTCTGGTAGCCACGGTGCTGTAGGTGATGGAGACGCCAAGAACAGACCGTGGCCTTCAGAAAATAGCGCCAGAGGGAAAAAAACCCTTAGAACAAAAGGGGAAAAAACCTCTAAACAGGAGGACTCCTGAAAAACAAGAACAAAAAGCAGGAATCAAAAAGAACAAAATTCAGGAAACACAGAGCGATGAAATCCAGAACCAAAAAGGTGAGGAAATCAGGAGCGAAGACACTATCTGAGCAGAAAGTGTTGCAGCGCAAGGAAATGAAGAAAACACAGCCCTTATATACCAAAAGACAGGAAGTGACCCACAGGAAGTGAAAGGACACCATATTAGACAGGGAGAGGTACATAGAACAAAACAGAATAGAAACCATAGAGAATAGGGAACAATGAATGCTGGGAAGAGAAAGGTAACCTGGGAAGGGAAGAAGACATAAAAAAAGTACAACAAAAAGACCCCAGAAAGAAGAAAAGAAAGAGGACAAGAAAGAAGAAAGAAGAAAGAAGAACAGGTAAGAGGGGTCAGGAGACCCCAGCAAGGCGGTGGAAAACGACAGAGCGAGGCCCCATGCAATGCCTGGGGCCTCGAAAAGTGCATGAAAGGCTGGGGGCGCGCCGCGTTTTAGAAACACGCTGTGCGGCCCCAGCCGAACGCCCGGCTTGTGCCGAACATTCGGCTCGCGCCGCACCACGCGGCGCGACAGGTCCACCTAGGGAATGTTTGTTTTAGAGGCTCTGTAAAGGGCAGGCCTCACTATCAAGGTGTTGAAGTGCCAGATAGGGCAGGAGAAGGTGGTATATCTGGGCCACCTGGTAGGTGGAGGCCAGATAAAGCCACTACAGGGGGGAAAATCCAGACTATTCTGGATTGGACTGCACCTACTAGATAGACCCAGGTGAGAGCCTTTCTCGGCCTCAATGGGTAATACATGAGGTTCATTAGGAATTATGGCTCCATTGCAGCCCCTCTAAATGACCTCACTTCTAAGAGAATGCCTAAGAATGTTTTGTGGACAGCTAGCTGTCGGAGAGCTTTTGATGACCTTAAACAGGCCAATTTTAACAAGCCCTGACTACTCCAAGCAATTCATAGTACAGAGATATGCTTCTGAGGTAGTGACTGGGGCAGTACTGTCACAACTGAATACAGAGGGCCAGGATCAACTTGTAGCTTTAATAAGCAGAAGGTTAACCCACAGAGAAAAGCGTTGGTCAGCAATAGAAAGGCAGGTCATTGCTGTGGTGTGGGCTTTGAAGAAGCTGAGGCCATACTTGTTTGGCACTCACTTACTTGTTCAAACCAACAACAAGCCCCTTCTATGGTTAAAACAAATGAAAGATGAAAATCCCAACCTTTGGATGTGGCCTATATCCCTGCAGGGAATGGACTGAACAGTGGTACATAGACCTGGGAGTAACCACTCCAATGCAGATGGACTCACCAGATATTTCCACTTAGACAATGAAGACTCATATGGACAAGGTTATCCTCATTGTTCTTAGTTTAGAGGGGGTGGGGAGTATGTAGGAAAGTACCCTCTTTTTGGCATGGTTACCTCCACTTTTTGCCTGCTGTCAGTATGTTTTTGACTGTTTTCACTGGGATCCTGCTAATCAGGACCCCACTTATTGTGCTTTCTCCCTCTAAATTTGGTTGTTCCTGGCTTTGTGCACCCCACAGTTGGCATACTGGTGCCCTCGTGTAAGTCCCTAGTATGCCCAGGGCATAGGGGCACCAGGTGTCCCCCATGGGCTGTAGCATGTATTATGCCACTCATGGGAGCCCATACAAAATATGTCTGCAGGCCTGCTATTGGAGCCTGCGTGAAAAGGTGAATGCACCTTTTCACCACAGGTCACTGTAACTCACCCCCTATGGCAGGCCCTCCTAGCCCAGAGGGCAGAGTGCAAGTACCTGTGTGTGAGGGCACCCCTGCATGAGCATAGGTGCCCCATGAACTCCAGTTCCATTTTCCTGGACTTCGTGAGTGCGGGGAAGCCAATTTACCAGTGTACTGGACATAGGGCGTGACCTATGTCAAGCTACACAATGGTAACTCCGAACCTGGTCATGTTTAGTATCAAACATGACATAATCATACCCCAATACTGTTTCCAATATTGATTGCATCATTCCATGCACTCTGGGAGGGGGGGGAGGGGCTCCTTATAGGATCTCCAGCTTTGCTCCTACCAGTTTGCAGGTTTTCCCAGGGAGCCTGTGCTGCTGCCATCCTGCAGACAGGTTTCTACCCTCCTGCTACTTGAACAGCTCAAGCCCGGGAAGGCAGAACAAAGGATTTCCTTTGGGAGAGGGAGGCAACACCCTCTACCTTAGGAAATAGGTGTTACATGGCTTAGGAGGGGTAGCCTCCCCAAGCCACTGGTTTGCTTTGAAAGGCACATTTGGTGCCCTCCTAGCATAAACCGGTTTGCCCCAGTCCAGGGACCTCTGGTCCCTGCTCTGGCGTGAAACTGGACAATAGAAATGGGAGTTACCACTCCCTTGTACATCACCACCCCAGGGGTGGTTGCCAGAGCTCCTCCAGGTGGCCACTTGATTCTGCAATCTTGAATCTAAAGTGGGCAGAGGCCTCTGGGAGCATCTGAGTGGCCAGGCAAGTTTTCAGTCTGCACCAAGAAGGAATCACCATTTGAGTGAAGGAGTCACTCCCCTGCATCCGCAGGCACCAACTGCATCGACGACTGGCCGTGTGGATCCTCTCTCCTGCAATTCTATGTGGATCCTGCAACACAGGTGGTGATCTGGAGTGGTCCCCTTGGTCTCCCCTACCAGCTGTCCGACTTGGGAGGTGGTGAGTCTTTGCCTTTCCTTGCAGGACCGTACCCCTGGGCCCTGCTACTCTTGCAGCTACCAAAGCTTGTTGGCTCTTCTTCTAAGGGATCTTCAGGCTCCGTGTAGCCCTGGCCTTTAGCATTCTTCCCTGCAAAGCACAGTCTCCTGCCTGCTGCTCCAGCGACGTGGGACTCCTCTCCAGGTGTGCTGAGTGGGCCTCACTGCGACTCCTGTGCCTGCTGCCTGTGAGTTGCCTGTGGGGGCTGAATCCTTGACTTCTGGCTCGCCTCACTGCTGAGGGTCACCTGGGACTCCCCTCTTTGGGTTGAGTCCCCTCGGACCTTCCTGGTCCCCAGCAGCTCTGCAACTCTTGCCTTTGCCAAGGCATGTTGGTGGTTTTCCACTGCACTTCTTCTGACGTGGAACATCAGCTGTATCACTTCTAGAACTCCTCTTCTGCTCCTGTGCTGCATATCCGACTTCTGTTCTTCGCCGTTGACCTAGTCCGGCATCTCCATAAGAGTGGGTAGTGGCTCCTTCCCCAACCGGGCACTCCAACTGGAACTGGACTTGGTCCCCTTCATTTGCAGGTCCTCTTCTGTCAGGATCCATCTTCTGTTTCTTCCAGTCTTGCTTGGGTTTTGCTGTCCTTTCACAAAGTTTACCTGTGGGTTTGGGGGAAAAACAGGTACTTTTCCTCTCCTCTCCTGGTAGCTGGGGGCCCTCTGGTACTCTTTGGGGTTCCTAGTTCCTTCAGCTTCTGTCTACAGATTCCACTTCCTTGGGTGGGGTCCTGCTTTTTGCATTCAGCACTTCTTCTAGGAATCTGAAAGAAGGCAACTAAGACTATGGGCTGGTCAGTTAAATTACAATTAGAAATGCTATTATTGAAATCTGTCTACTGGCCAACATAAAGGGCCTGCTGTGCCAGAGACCATGAGATCCGATTAAAATCTCCAAACTAGGAAATATTTGGGAAACAAGTAAAGTATTACCGTTTGCAGAACTCCAAAGCGGCTACAAATTGCCAAAAGGGAAGTTCTTAAGACACTTCCAAGTCAGACCAGTCCTGCGTGGTTAGAGTTATTCAGTGGAATAGATTGCGAGACGCTGCTGGGTTATAAGGTATTATCGACCCCACTGCACAGTTGTGCAGTTTCCCAGAACATTGTCAACATCCGCTAAAGGCATTGAAAGCCCACTGGCAGCGGTACCTGGGGAAATTAGAGGAGGAAGACTGGGAGAAGGGATGTGGATATCCCTCAAATGTTGCCATCAGAGCGGGGTTTTGCCTTGTACAGCTTAAGATCTTGCAATGCCCCCACTACATGCAAATTAGGCTGTATAAGATCAACAAATTCGACAGTGATTAATGCCTGACAGTTTGGGATGATGTGGGGACGCTACCACACGTACAATGGGAATGCCCCCTTCTTCAGGGATTTTGGAAACCAAGAGAACAAAGTGTATCGTTGGAGAACATATTTGGTCTAACACCATTTTTTGGACGTGTTGAGGATCTGGGGAGATGTGATGTGCCTAAATATGGCCTACGTTTCAGTGATGTGGTATTCATGGAGGCCAAACTCGATGTAATACGACTGTAGTAAGTGGTGACGCCACTGAGTAAGGTGCAATGGTTAAGGAACATGGATTGATACATTCAAGTCGAGTACACTGTCTAATATTCCTGGGGATACCCTTGTTAGTTTGATAAGATTTAGAATAAGTGGCAGGATTTGAGAGAAGAGGGTGAATGAGATATGTAATGGAAGCTTCAGATACAGTTATGTCAGTACTGATGGACAGTTTCTATAATGGCCATCTAGAATGGAACAGCATGAAACAAATGGACCCTCACAAGAGGGACTGAGAGGGTCAGCTGTCAATATATGAATTGTGTGTGCATTTAGGGATGGTACCTGCTAGTATTTTTCTGACAAGAATTTGTTACCTAAATATGCTTTGTATGTTTGAAAATATGCTTGCTGGAAATGTAATGAAAAGATTTACAAAAAAAGAATGACAACAAATTCTGAAACAATGGCTTTATATAACAAAGGGAATATTAAACAAGCATTAGCATTGCCAACAGGTCTCGGCAATCTGATCGCTGTTGGCATTGCCAATGTCCGTGTCTTTTAGCCATGTGTTGTGGATTTATGTTGGTTTGATTGAAATTGTTTGTTGTGGAACTGTGTGGTGTAGAATTGAATGTTATGTGTAGTGGAATTATGTGGCATGGTGTGCAGTAAAACTATGTGGATAGTAATTATGTGGTATTGAGTGTATTGAAATTATGTGGAGTAGGATTGTGCCGTGAAGTGGCATGTAGTGGAGTGGAATTATGTGCTGTTCAATTTTGTGGCATGATGTGGAATTATGTTTTGTGAACTGGATATATGTGGTGTGTAGTGGAATTGTGTAGTGGAGTTGAATTATATGGTTTGTTGTGGAACTATGTGGTTTGGAATGGAATTGTGTGGAGTTGAATTGTGTGGCATGGAACTGTGGCATTGAGGGAAATGTTGAATGGTATTGTGTGGAGTGTATTTATGTGGATTGTTATTTTGCATAGAGTGGGTTTATGCAGTACTGAGTAGCGTGTTACTAGGTGGGGTTGAATTATGTGGTGCTAAGTGATATTTTGTGGAATGTAAATATGTTGCTTGTGTGGCGATGAATGGTGTGGAATTATGTGGCGTTGTGTGGAGTTGAATGCTTATTGTCTATCTACTGCAATGGTGAGGGGGCAGCCTTCATAGGAGGTGAAATGATATTTCTCTTTTCTCTTCTCCCCGCCGTGACCCCCCATTTTCCCTGAACTGACTAAAACTGTTTGAATCGCATCCAGCATCTGTTTCTGCTTCCTCTGCAAGAGTATTGGAGCTGGAGCCTTGAGATGACTCTGTCTTCAGGCAGTTAGATTTGTCCGCTTCTAAGTTTTATTGTGCCAGTCATTATTTTAAACTTTCATTACACACAGTGGAAGATAGACTGCTACTCCATGCGCAAAAGGATAAAATGTTGCTCCCAAACAGGGACGGCCTTTAGCGTGGGCAAGCTGGGCCCATGCCCAGGGCGCTGATTGTCGGGGGAGGGGGGCGCATTGTCCTGTCTGTCTACAGGCCACACAGCAGTCGCTCTTTGATCTGATTTGGGTAAACTGCCCTTTAATAATTTTTCCAGCTGCTCGCGTCCTTCTTGTAAAGCAATCTCCTCACTCCTCTTTTCTTATCCTGCTCCCCAACCAGGCCCCTCTCCTTCCATTTGGCACTGGTTTCAAAGAGGTTCATGGAAGGTGAGCAAGAGGTGAAGATATGTGTGCAGAACAAGCCTGTCACTGAGTGAAACAGCCAGTGACTGACCTGTGAGTACAAAAGAGTCACCTAGGAAGCCCACCAGTGCAGGGGTCAGACAGGAGAGAGCAGCATTCTGCCAGGGAGGTAGAGTGGGTCTTGGGTAGCAGAGAAGTCTCCATCCCTCCTCAACAACTTACTTTGCTTGTCTTTTTACTTCTAGGTAAAAGGCACAAACTGGGTCAGTGGGGGGTGGGGCTTAGGGTCAGGTCATAGCTCAAAAATTACTCTATGCTCACTGTGGGCGTGTATTACGTTCTGTATTTTGTTTTTGCGGTGTGGTTCTTGCAGTTTTGTTTCCACTGCTAAGTACAGGATACTAAGTTGCGGGATGCAAATTAAAATACATGTTTACTAAGCTAACAGAAGCTACGGAAATATTTAATTCTAAAGATCTAGGAGGTGCCAAAATTGGTTTCGCCCGGGGTGCTAACTGTGCAAAGGCTGCCCCTGCTTCCAAAATGTAGTTTTTAGTAATACCCAGACTGCACAGGATGCATTTTATTTTTTTTATATATATAGGTATAAACTATAGATTTAGGTAACTCCCTTGCTCTCTTCCATTTCTGGCAAAACCCACATAAAGAGTATGGCTTCTTAAAAGCTTTTTACAGCTCATACTTTTTGGCAGTCTAAGTTTGTCACTGCATTTTTCAGCGGTTGGGGATTTGCAGCTTAACCACCTTCTGTTACTGTAACTTGGAAAGCCCACTGCTACTTTGTGAAGAGTGGTGCCTGTAGTTCTGCGCAAAGCAAAGTACTCCCTCCAAAGGTAAAGCAATTTTGGCAAACACAGCATGTTCCTTTAAACATACATGCCAATCTAAACATACACCCATTGCAGTACAAGCTCATTGTTTGGTATACACACACCTGCCGGATTCTGTAAGAAGCGCTGACCTACTTCCGGCTGCAGACGAAATAGTCGTGTTGATAAATGTTAATCTTCTAGTCACTTTTCATGTAAGTGCTTCCAGCACCATTGTACACACATAAACCTAAAAAGCATGCTTACATCATGAGCTTTGAACCATACCGACTCAAACCAACCCTAAAATAGGCAGGCAATTACATGTAAAGTGATTAGAAGATTAACATCTGTCAACACAGCCATTTGTCTATATTTGATTAAAAAGGGGATTTGCTCTGCGCTCCCACGGGCTGCTGTTTGTATTTCAAACTCCTCAGGTTATGCCAGGCCTTTTACCCGGGAGTACAAGCACAGGGCACAATACGGCACCCACAGGGCGAATGCATATTGTAATCGTATTTAATTGGCGCTTACTACCCCTGACGAGGCGTCGAAGGACGAATAAAAATATGTTTCAAAGGAGGGGGAGGAGTTCAGCAAGTGACTCTTTCCACTAAAAGAGGGGGAGTAGCTGCAGCGTACAAGCCTCCATTCTTCTGCTTGTGGTGCTTAAAGAGCAAGTGACAACACAAGCCCTGTTTATGGCGCTTGGAGCAAGTAAGAGCACTATAACAGATTTTTGTGTGTCTTCGGTAGTAGCTGCAGTGCGACGGCTCCATTCTTCCGCTCCCGTTTAAAGAGCAAGTGAAAACACAAGCGCTCTTCACAACGGTTTCCGTAGCAAGTGAAAACGCAGCACTACTGAGGTGGGCTTATAAACCAAAAAAAAATAAGTTTCTAAAATGGAGTTAAAATGATAGCAGTAGATGGATAGCGTTCTTAGTCTCTGCTCTCGGTGAGTGGTACCCAAGGGAAGAGGCATGACAAATGCATGCCATGTGCAAATGGAGAGAGAAAACAGCAGAGTGTCGACAGAGCCAGCATATGGGAAGCCAATGGGTGGGATGAAGCCCACAAATTAGATACAGCAGTTTTCGGTTCAAGACCGTGCATGCACGCCATCTAGAGCCGAGACCTCAAAAATAAAAAGATCGAGCAAACACTGAAATACTGCCTTGTGATGCATTGAGAATAAATCACCCTCTGGTGCATCATGACGAGTTTTGTAGCATTATTATAGATTTTATTGGAACTGTGGAGTGGGAACCAAATGGAATTAAAAAATAGAGCAAAACAAAAGTTGTGAAAACAATAAGGAGAACATTCTTGGAAGCAGAGGCAAGACCACTCATGATTATCTACAGGACTTTTACACAAAATCTATATGAACAGGGTTGTGATGAAGAAGAATATCAGTAGGCAATAAAAATTGGGGAGTACAAATTCGGAACCATAGCTTAACTGCAAAAGATAAGAAATGTGTTGCGCTGCTGTTTTTTTCAGCCATAAATGCTGTCACGTGATTAGATCGTCCCACCATCCTTCTTTCAGTTAAGGCGCTGTAACCGTTGTTGACTTCTGGACACCCCCACTTAAATCATTGTTGGAATCCAGGAAGCCCCACTGAAACATTATTAGAATCTGGGGACCTCCACTGAGTCATTATTGGGTAGCTGAGGCCCCGGCTAAGCATTTTCGATGGTTTTAATGTAACACAATACAGAAAAAAATACAGAAACAAGCATTCAGCATACAAACGCACAAATGACGAAATGTTGTATTGAATTAACAAACAACTGTAAAAAAAAGTATTTTATATTTTTGCTTCGTTTTTTAATATATACTTTGCTAATCTGCTAGTGGTCCCTGGACCACAGTGTAAGAACCACTGATGTAGAAGATTGTTTTATCAAGTTGCATCTGTAAAGCGCCCACAATCCTCTGATCCTTTCAATAAACTAGGAGATAAAAGGCGAGATATCCATGCACTAGATATGGTAAACTCAAACTGAGTCAAATTTACAACGGAAGTCGCAAAGCACTTGCACACATTTTTGTTAAAGAGAATTTGACACAAGAATTTCAGAATTCCATTTACCAGGCAATCAAGAGCAATATTAAAATGAGTTACAGAAACCCAAGTTCTATAGAACATGTAAAACCAAGCCCTGCTTCAAAGGATCTCGTCTGTAAGTAAAACCGTAATCACTTTACCATCAAACTACTGTTAGAAAAGAAGCAAAGTGATTTTGGTGGTTGGTGGCAAGTGCACAAGAAAACATTAAAAAATATAACTGGAAACATCTCAGCAGAGGAAAGATCTCCACAATATATTCTTGATGTAAATGAAAATAATGTACACATGAACTCCAGACATGATGAAATGTGAGACCAGTGTGGTGAGCTAAAAGAAGCTGTAAAGGTGAAGACAAAGGGTCCAATCAAGCAATCGCCTCCAAAGGCAGCAAGTATGACTCGCTATTTTTAGAAACAGTAGTGAAAGCAAGGTTTTCACTTAAAATAGCAATCGTGTTACCCCAGAATGTTTTAAATACAGCATGCATGGTGGTCAAAAATCCTTGGTCAGGCCTTTAATGTTTTTGTAGAATTAGCCTGTTTGCCTGAATCGTAGAAGAACAGTCTTATGAATCTCACGTAACAAGCATCGACAAAGCCAATAGGTCTGGCGTTGGCTGCCAACCTTCTGGCAATTCTTGTTTTGTTATGGTTTTTTAAAAAACATTATTGTTTGGGAATACACTAGGACTTCATCAATCTGAAAACAAAATCATTTGCTACTGGCTAAAACGTTTTTTTTGCCTCTAAAACACACATATTAACATACTACTCCCTGACACTGAAAGAGCTACTTTTTCTGTGGATGTGTAACTATTCGTGAAGTCAGCCAGTGGATGAAGTGGGCTGATGCATTGCACCTTAATGCATGCTGGAGTGGATAGAAGGCCCATTATCAGAGTCACTTCAAAAACATTCGTTGGGGGTTGAAATGCCTGCCAAAGGCTTTTTATATTTTGCCTCTTAACGAGGAAACTCATTCCACCTTGCCTGAATCTCAAAGTTTGGAGGGGCAATAAGATTTTGGGCCCAGGCATGAATACTAAAGATCCACAAAGAAAGCCCTGATAATTCCTTTACTAAAACCTGGTAAACCGCCTGACGATAGCAGAACATACATGCCTCTATCTATGCTGAATTCGGACTATAAGATCCTAAGCCGAATACTGACCAAGCAGGTTTCATTCCCACCAGGAATACTGCCCAGAATATCCGACGAGCTATCCACATTATTGATACAGTTGCCCCACAAGTAGTTATGGCAACTATTCTGGCAGTAGCCATAGAAAAAGCGTTCGACAGCTTATAGTGGTATTTCCTATACACAGTTCTTCCTCGCGTGGACCTAGGAGAGGGCTTTATCAAATGGACAAAACTATTATAGACAGAGCCAAAGGTGCGGGTTAGAACAGAGGTCACAATATCTGAGCAATACTCAGTAGGAAGGGGCACCAGGCAGGGATTCCCACTCTCGCCATTATTATTTGCCTTGGCAATTGAACCTTTGACTCCCCAGGCTAGAGCAACCAATTGGTATCAGGGACTGATGCAGGGTGGCCGGTGTCACAAGATAGCATTATATACAGACGACCTCCTCCTATTTTTACAAGACACTGAGCTGGGCCTCAAGAGAGCCCAAGCACTCCTGGCACATTTGCCCCCTTGTCAGGCCTACAGGTAAACTGGCAGAAATCATACTTGTTCCCAATATTGGCGGACCGTGGCCGACCTGAAGGGCTAGGGAATGTAGCGTGGGAACCCCGATGCATGTCTTATCTGGGAGTCAGGATTTATCACACTAGGGCGGGCATCCTGGAGGAAAATGTAGGGGGCACCATGAGGGCACTGAAAACCAGCATGTGCTTCTGGGGGTCACTCCCACTCTCTGTAGCTGGACGAATAGTGCTCATTAACCTCTTTGCTGCCAGGGCTTTTCCCCTCATGTGCCGATCCTTTTTTTGGCTATTTGGGGCAGTTCACGCTTAGGCCCTCATAACTTTTTCTCCACATAAGCTACCAATGCCAAATTTGTGTCCTTTTTTTCCAACATCCTAGGGATTCTAGAGGTACCCAGACTTTGTGTGTTCCCCTGAAGGAGACCAAGAATTTAGCCAAAATACAGCAAATATTTTGTTTTAAAAAATAAAAATAAAAAATAAATGGGGGAAAAAATGGCTGCAGAAGAAGGCTCATTTGTTTTTTTTCCCAGAAAATGGCATCAACAAAGGGTTTGTGGTGGCAAAATCACCATCTTCCCAGCTTTCAGGAACAGGCAGATTTGAATTAGAAAACCCAATTTTTCAACAAAATTTGGACTTTTTACTGGGACATACCCCATTTTTTTTTGTGTGCTTTCAGCCTCCTAGTTAGTGACCGAAATGGGTGAGAAACCAATGCTAGATCCCAGAAAACTAAACATTTCTGAAACGTAGATAAAATCCTAAATTCAGCAAGGGGTCATTTGTGTAGACCCTACAAGTGTTTCCTAAAGAAAATAACAGCTGAAATAAAAGAATATTGAAATTGAGGTGAAAAAACAGCCATTTTTATTTGCACATCTCTGAATTCCAGAGTGCCTATACTAGCATGTGAATTACAGGGCATTTCTCAGATAGATGTCTTTTTTACACACTGTCTTACATTTGGAAGGAAAAAATGTAGAGAAAGATAAGGGGCAATAACAATTGTTTTGCTATTCTGTGTTCCCCGAAGTCTCCTGACCAGGTTCGGTTACCCAGAATCCTATGCAAACCTCAAAATTTGGCCCAAAAACACTTTTTCCTCACATTTCGGTGACAGAAAGTTCTGGAATCTGAGAGGAGCCACAAATTTCCTTCCACCCAGCGCTCCCCAAGTCTCCTGATAAAAATGGTACCTCACTTGTGTGGGTAGGCCTAGTGCCCGCGACAGGAAATGCCCCAAAACACAACATGGACACATCACATTTTCACAAAGAAAACAGAGCTGTTTTTTTACCGAGTGCCTAGCTGTGGATTTTGGCCTGTAGCTCAGCCGGCACCTGGGGAAACCTAGCAAACTTGCGCATTTTTGAAAACTAGACACCTAGCGGAATCCAAGATGGGGTGACTTGTGGGGCTCTGACCGGGTTCTGTTATCCAGAATCCTAAGCGAGTTGATAAGCACATATTTTTCTTTTATACATCTTTTAGTCTGACTCTGCTTTGGGGACCCACGCAAGTGAGGTATCATTTTACTTGGAAGACTGAGGGGAATGCTGGGTGGTAGGAAATTTGTGCCGCAGTGGTGATCCTACAAAGAAAAGTGAGGAAAATATTATTTTAAAGCACATTTTGAGGTTTGCTGAGGAGTCTGGGTAAGAACTGAACCAATGACTCACAGCCCGTGAGCTGTAAAGCCACGGCAAGGCACCAACCGCTTTACAGTCCATTCACACACCTTTCATACATGACATGCACAAGACCATTCACGCCGCCAGCCACGGGCCCAGCACATTACAACACTTGCGTCGACAGACAGCGCCACTCAAGGGCCCATCATTTACATACGCCCACGTGCCTGATACAGCAATCATACCAGCTGATGGGAGTGTGTGGACTGGCATTTGGCTGGCAGTGTGTTGCAGTAGCCAACAGCAAGTCAATATGTACACCATCAGCAAAGCGCCACTCCACACAATGGCAGCACTTTTTTTGTTTGTTTTAAAAACAAAGAAACCACTAACTAATTAGAAATACTGATCTACAGAATGTTGGACAGGTCTAATCTTAGAAAGACGGTCAGAATCAGGGTGATCTTGTGGCAAGGCTAATGCATTGTCAACAAAATGCAGCATCCTAAGAAGAAGCAAATACCGATTACGACTCATGGTTGCAGGAAATATAGCTGTTGCCATCAAGGGACTAGTAGACCAATAAGAAGCCAGTGACCGCTTCCTTATCAACCCCATCAAAAGAGTCAAACACCAAAACCTTTTATCTCCTCCAAATTTGTGGGAATCCACTGGGTAGCTCTAGAGTGTGGCCTAAGTCTAGCAGCGTTGTCTATCAAATACTGCTCCGCATACAAAATAGTCTGCTCAATAATCTCTTCCAAAAACAGTTCATCCACAAATAACTCAAAGAAATTGACAGACAAAACGTTCTCTGTATTGCCTGTACACCCCGGGAGACCAGTAAAGGCAGGCTACTCTGGCTGCTCCATGTTTGGAGTAACCCAGAGTTCAGGTCTTCTAACGGGAAACCTTTCAGCCCAGGTTGCTGCACTAATGGCACATCAGTGTCCTCCTCTAAAACAGGCCCTTCATCTGCACTGAGAGTGGCTTCCTCATCAGAAGATTACTCTCCGACAAACTTCACTGCCGGAATCTCTCACTTCCTCCTCTGCGTCAGATGCAGAGTCCGTCTCATAATCGTGATTAGACAATGACTCAAAAAGCATACCAACCAGCTGCTGAGCGGTCATCCTGCGGCTAGCCATGATCTTTACTACAAAAAGTAACTGGACAAATGCACCACCAACAACCAGCACTGTGTAAGATAAGTAATAAAGTGTAGCTTTATCAGTAAGAGTTATAAACTCAAAAACTATACCGGTCACTCGCCTGAAAAAGCTTGACTCACCAGCAACTACTCTGCATAGACAGAGCAATCACCAATGATATCCCACTAAAAAGAAAGAATGAAAAGCAAATGAGAAATAAGACAACACAAATATCATTGTGCCCAAATCCAAGGACAATTTCACACTCAATCCTGCATTTAGTACACCACCTACAAACATGTCATTCTTGCATGGCAACAATACTCCTTTGGAGTAAATTGTTTTTACTTACCTAAAACATGCAACTATGCAAACCGCAGGTCAACCACTGCCAAAACCGCAAGGAGCCACAACAAAGAAAGCAGAAAAACAAATTATCACAAATGCAAATACTTTGCCAGTTGACAAACACCCCACCGTCAAGCATTTAGAAATTGGTGTCTAAGTGGATTCTGGCCCCCACAGGGGGAGATGGGCCTACTAAAAAAAATAGGCCTATCTGCCCCAAGGGGGGGCAGAAAATACCTTTAGTAGTGTGTCCCCACGGGGAGCAACCCTTGCCCAAGGGGCCACCCCCCCAAACAAAACAAAAACCACACACACACACATACACACACTACCCCTTGTGCCTAAGTGGCTTCTGCCCCCTAAAAAAGAATAGGTCCATCTGCCCCCAGGGGGGGCACAAATGGCGAACAGTTCAATGCCCCCCTTGGGGGGGGTACCCCTTGCCCAAGGGGACACCCCCCCCCACATAAATAAACATATAAAAACAAATCCCTGGTGTTCTAGGGGTTTCTGCCCCCCTTGGGGGCAGATCAGCCTAAAAATAATAGGCCGATCTGCCCCCAAGGGGGGCAGAAATGGCCTTGGTACACGTGCTCCAAAGGGGGGCGACCCTTGCCATTGGACCGCCCCCCATCCACTAACAAACACTCTATCCCTGGTGTCTAAGAGGCTTCTGCCCCCCAAAGGGCCTAAAAAAAATAGGCCCATCTGCCCCCAGGGGTGGGGGGGGCAGAAATGGCCAACAGTTCAATGCCCCCCCCCCCCATATACATAAATATTTTAACAAAAATCCCTGGTGTTCTAATGGTTTCTGCCCCCCCCGGGGGCAGATCAGCCTAAAAATATTTAGAAATGGCCACAGCAAACATGCCCCCCAAATGGGAGCGGCTCTTGCCCAATGGGCCGCTCCCCGACACAAAAAACATTTGAAATAAACAACAACAAAAATTCCCTGCCGTCTAGTGGGGAGATGGGAGATGCAGAGTGGTCCTAACCACTTTGGAGCAACCTCGAACGGAGGGGGGATTAGCGGTCCCAGACTTTGAGGCTTACTACCTAGCAGCCCAGCTGCAGTGGCTGACCCGGTGGATGGCGGAGGGCAGGACCAGAGCGGTAGATGGGGAAACATCACGGCACCCCCCCCCCCGTTTCAGTACTGGCGGGCCTGCTCTTTAATCTGACTGGGTCGGTGCAGGCACTCGCTCCGGAGAATCTGGTCCTCCGCCAGTGTTGGAGAAGATGCCCCTTGTGAGAGAACAGGGCTGTTTGCAGAGGCCCCCTAACTTTTTGCCCCCATTGTCCTCTTTTTGCTGGTGTTTTCCTGACTCTGATGGTGCCCTGGGTACTGCTAACCAGTCCTAGGGCCTGTGCTCTGTGTAAACTCAGTATGCAAATTAGGCTAATTATAATTGGCTAAGTCAACCTACCTATAAGTCCCTAGTATATGGTAGGGCATGGAGGTTTAGGGACCCCAGCATATGTAGTGCCCCCATAGGTGCACTGCTGAGGTACCCAGTGTCATTTTAAAGGCAGGCCTTCCTTGCTGGCTGCTTTTTAAATTAAAGTTATATGCAAATTCGACTTCGGAATTAATAGTAGTTCCAAAGTCTTAAACTACCTTATTTTTACATATGTCACCCCTAAGGTGTGCCCTATGTGCCCCTAGGGCTGGGTGTCATGTAACTATAAGCAGGTACCTTATGAAAATAGTTTTATAAGCCCTGGTGAGGTAAAACAGCCACATTCGTTTTCCCCTCATTGTAGTGAATGGCCTCCATAAGCTAGAATTGGGAGACTTTATTTTAATTTTAAAAGTCCCCTTAAGTGACAGATACCAGAAGTTTGGTATCAAATTAATTGTTATAATAAATCCCACAACTTCCAGTTTTAGATTTTTCCTGAAAAGTTGCCAACCTCAGCCCTGCAGTTTTTTTGCTGCTGTGCTCTGATCAGCCAGCCTCTGGCAGCCTGGCCAAGCAGCCTTTATGAGGTGTGAAGTGGCCTGGCTTCACACAAAGAGATGTGCCTGTGGGAGGAGATCTCCCCTCAGCAGATGGTGAGACAGGAAGGGGGAGGGCTGCCAAACTGGTCTTCAAAGGCAGAGAAGGACATTTGGAGCAACCCAGCAACACCCCCACATCCTGCAAACCCAGACAATTAGGTACCCCCTTTATTAGATTAGGAGAGGGCAGGAGAGGGGTGTGTTTGGATTCTTAGCCAAACCAGTGGGTGGGCTCAGCCTGATGTAACCTCCAAAAATCACTTTCAGCCATGATGGATTTTTGAGGAATGTTGCTCCCTGGGATTGATTTTTGCCACACTTCCCCGGGAAGTGGTCATCACAGGGAGAGGACCCTGCCCCTGATTGGAGAACCAGGACCCCCTTGTTTTTCACCCAGGAGCAGGGATAAAACTGGCAGACCTGCACCCACACCTCAGATCCCTATCAGATTCCAACAAGGAAGAATAACAGGAGAAGGACTTCCCTGCTGGACCCCTGACCTGCACCTGGACACTGCACTCTGGAGGACTGCACTAGCTGCACACTTGGGCTTCACCACTAAAAGGACTTTACCTGTCTTCTACTGCCTCAAGAAGGGACTCCCTGTTTGCTACATGTACAAAGGAGCTGCCCAGAGTCCCCCTGCATCAAGTCCTGCAAGCAGAGCCCAGCTGACCAGCGTCCAGTGGCCATTTGAGGATTCTGACCAGGTGCATTCTGGGAATTGTAGTCCCAACTCCCAAGGAGCAACTCAGCGCTTCTGGAACCTTGGATCAAGTTGTGGACACTTCAGGGACACAAAAGGACCCCTGGAAGAAGATCCAGAAGTTTAGAGCAACTCCATAAGTTGAAGAGGTGCATTGTGGGAGTTGTATTCCCAAACCCCAAGAGGCACACCAGAGCCTCTGAACTCTTGGCTGGTGGTGTGGACCACTTTCCTGAATCAAACACTTCTGAAAGTAAGTGTGACAATGTTACCTCATGGGTGGCCTGAACTTTGTTCCTTTCCAGTGTGACCTTTTTTAACCCTTTGAGCGCTAGTTGCTGCTATGCGCTACAAAGCATTAATTCTTTAAAAATTCATATCTCTGGTTCCCCTTATCCGATTTTATTCCTTTTGGTGTCATTTTAAAGATAAGAATATAATCCTATTTTTATAAATTGATTTTGGATTTTTAAACTGTTTCCTGTGTTTTATTCAATTACTGTTTTGTGATATTTGAATGCTTTACGCTTTGTCTCCTAAGTTAAGCCTTGTCGCTCGTTGCCAAGCTACCAAGGGCTGAGCTAGGTTTAATTTACTGAGACGTAACTGGACCTAAGTGGAGGTTAGTGGCCTATTGCCAAGTGTAGGTACTTACCTGCCCTTACCAATAACACATTTTTGGAGAGCAGTGGTGGGATCCTATACTTGTGTTCAGTATCACATTACGGTTTTAAGTAAAACAAATTAAAAATCCTTTAAATTGTCCTAGTGCAAAAAATGTTTTTAATTTGGATTAATTTCAATTATTATTTTCTAAATTCTTGTTTCCAATTTTTGCAAAAAGTTTTTGTTGGCACAAAACTAGGGAACCATGGAGCTTGATCTAACTATCCTACCCACACTGATAGTAGTACATCTTAGGGGGTTGTGTACTGCAAGGGGTTGCCTGCAACCACTGACCTCCAGAAGCATGTCCTGATTAAATCCCTGACAGCATGGGCTGAGGCCCAAGAAGTAGGCCCAGAGGAAGCTCCAGAGGAGGAAGATGCTGGGGAGGATGCTAGCTCCAACCATGCAGGGGAGGGAGGGCATCTGAGCCTAGGTGAGGAGGAGGAAGACCGGTCCTCACTGCACACAGTCACTAGGATCATACCCAAAGCTAGTTGGGGGAAGGGGGTCCTTTCAGGAGGAGAGAACCTGTCCCTCAGGGAAAGAGAGCTGGAGGCCCAGCTAGCATTCATAGCTTTGGAGGCAGAGAAGTTGACCTTGAAGAAGTGGGCAAGAATTGAACAGAGAGATGGTGGCAGCAACAGAGAAGCTGAGGTGTCTTATGGGTGTTTTTTTTTTTTTTTTTTGCCCCAGATTACCCAAGGTGGTGGTTCCTGCCTATGTAGAGGGGGATGACGTAGACAAGTGGTTGGAGGCCTTTGAGAGGGCACTCCAAATGAGAAGGGTTAGGCCTCAAAACTGGGGTTCACTTTTATGGGAGTTGGTCCCCAACTCAGGGAGGGATAGGCTTCTGACCTTAAGTGGGGAGGAGGCAGATTCATACCCTAGTATGAAGAGGTGCTTAACCAAGAAGTTTGGTCTGACCCCAGAGCAGTATAGGATGAAGTTCAGGGACACCCAGAAGGTAAATACCCAGTCTTGGGTTGACTTTGTAGACACCTCACTTAAGGCACTAGAGGGCTGGATTCATGGTAACAAAGTAAATACTTATGAGGGGTTATACTATCTGATCATGAGAGAGCACATCTTGACCAATTGTATCCAAGAAAGGTTACGCCAGCATCTAGTGGACTCTAAGCTGACCAACCCTAGAGAGCTGGGGGAGGCAGCTGATGGGTGGTTGAGAACCATGGTGGTTGTCAAGTCCCAGGGGGGAGACTCCAAGAAGGGGGGGACAGGTCCCCAAAAACCGAAGGAGGGAGGTGGTAAACCCACCACAGAGACTCCCTCTGTACCCCAGAACCCTAAGAAGGAGGAGAGTAAATCCCACTCCCACTCTGACAAATAGAGATAGGGAGACCCAGGGTTAAAAAAGCTCTTGGACAGTAAGGCTTGCTTTGACTGTCAGCAGACAGGTCACTTCAGAGGAGATGCAGCCTGTCCAAAGAAGGTGGTTAGCAGTGGGCTGTCCAGTGTAGCCATGGAGGAGGGTTCCTCAGATGATGAAGTCCTCCTAGCATTGGGCTGGGAGACAGGACCAGATGGTAAGCTGGTGATCCCTGAGGGTGGGAGTAGGCACTTCCACCCCATTTAGGTGAATGGGATCCCTACCAGTGGCCTGAGGGACACCTGTGCCAGTCACACTATACTGAGTGACCGGTTAGTGACCCCAGACATGTATGTCCCAGGAGAGACCAGGAAAGTCAGGATAGCCACAGGGGAGGCCACCTCCAAACCTGAAGCCATAGTGCCCCTAGAGAAGGATGGTATCCTTGACTGGTTTAGGGTGGTAGTCAATGCTGACCTCCCCCTAGATTGTATCCTGGGCAATGACCTCCCAGAGGTGAGTCTGGTCCCAGATGGGGTGGTCGCCCAGGGTGCCCCCCCAACCCAAAGTCCTGGGGAGTCAGTCCCTACAGGTAGGAGACAGGGGTCCCCAAGAAAAGGAAATAAGAAAAGGAAGGGTGGGCCACTCTTGAAGAGAGTTCCAGGGAGCCAAAGGCCTTCTGCCCTAGTAGGGGGGGGGGGGGGGCCAGAGTTGGCACTGGTGAGGCCTCACCTGACCCCAAGAAAGTCCTGAGTAGTCAGGCAGCTGTGCAGATGTAGGGTGTTGCCCCTGCATTGACAGACGGGAGAGTGAAAGGAGGGTGTTTGCCACAGGAGGTGGTAGCCCCCCACTCTAGACAGCAAGAGGCATGCCAGGACCCCACAGTTGCCCCTAAAGCAGCTCAGCCACCTGTCAGTAGAGAGCTTAGGGTGTGGTTCTGGGTACTGACAGCTGTCAGTAGCCTCTGCTGTGTGCTAGCCTTCCTGGCAGCACTGCACTTGGCCTGGGAGGCGGACCCCAGGGCCAAAAGCAAAGTAGGCCCCCTGACCCGGTCGGTCACGGTGGGGTTGCTCAAGTGTTGGGTGACCTCTTTGGGTAAGCTAGGCGTTGCCCTAGCAAAGTTAGGGGTAGGGAAGGTGGGCACCTCACTACCAAAGTTGGCGGCGAGAGAGGAGGAAGACCCCCCCTCCCCAGAGGGAAGCTTCAGTTTGAGATAGGTCCTTTCACTGTTGGGATGGATTCACTACCCAGAGGGAGTGACCATGGCAGGAGGATGTAAGGCAGAGTAGGCCCTGCAAAGGGATAGCCAGTTCTCTTCACTGTCTTCCTCGCCTGACAAGCCAGGAAGACTCTCCCAGGGTTGGGCTGAGTCTCCTGGGTGTGTGGGCTGTGGGGGGCTTGTGTGAGAGAGCTGATTGCAGAGGCCCCCTAACTTTGTCCCCCCATTTTCCACTTTTTGCTGGTGTTTTCCGGACTCTGATGGTGCCCTGGGTACTGCTAACCAGTCCTAGGGCCTGTGCTCTGTGTAAACTCAGTATGCAAATTAGGCTAATTATAATTGGCTAAGTCAACCTACCTATAAGTCCCTAGTATATGGTAGGACATGGAGGTTTAGGGACCCCAGCATAGGTAGTGCCCCCATAGGTGCACTGCTGAGGTGCCCAGTGTCATTTTAAAAGAAGGACTGCCTTGCTGGCTGCTTTTAAATTACAGTTATATGCAAATTCGACTTTGGAATTAAAAGTAGTTCCAGAGTCTTAATCTACCTTATTTTTACATATAAGTCACCCTTAAGGGGTGCCCTGTGTGCCCCTAGGGCTGGGTGCCAGGTAACTATAAGCAGGGACCTTATAAAATAGTTTTATAAGCCCTGGTGAGGTAAAACAGCAAATTCGTTTTTCCCTCATTGTAGTGAATGTCCTCCATAGGCTAGAATGGGGAGACTTTATTTTAATTTTAAAAGTCCCCTTAAGTAACAGAAACCAGAAGTTTGGTATCAAATTAATTGTTATAATAAATCGCACAACTTCCAGTTGTTGGATTTAATATAACTTGTTCAGGTAAAGAGTTTTAGACTTTACCTGAAAAGTTGCCAACTTCACCCCTGCAGTGTTTTTGCTGCTGTGCTCTGATTGGCCAGCCTCTGGCAGCCTGGCCAGGCTGCCTTGATGAGGTGTGAAGTGGCCTGGCTTCACACAAAGAGATGTGCCTGTGGGAGGAGATCTCCCTTCAGCAGATGGTGAGGCAGGAAGGGGGAGGGCTGCCAAACTGGTCTTCAAAGGCAGAGAAGGACATTTGGAGCAACCCAGCAACACCCCCACATCCTGCAAACCCAGACAATTAGGTGCCCCCTTGATTAGATTAGTAGAGGGCAGGAGAGGGGTGTGTTAAGGATTTTTAGCCACACCAGTGGGTGGGCTCAGCCAGATTTAACCTCCAAAAATCACTTTCAGCCATGATGGATTTTTGAGGAATGTTGCTCCCTGGGATTGATTTTTGCCACACTTCCCAGGAAGTGGTCATCACAGGGGGGAAGGACCCTGCCCCTGATTGGAGAACCAGGACCCCGCTTGTTTTTCACCCAGGAGCAGGGATAAAACTGGCAGACCTGCACCCACACCTCAGATCCCTATCAGATTCCAACAAGGAAGAACTACAGGAGATGAACTGACCTGCACCTGGACACTGCACTCTGGAGGACTGCACCAGCTGCACACTTGGACTTCACCACTAAAAGGACTTTACCTGTCTTCTACTGCTTCAAGAAGGGACTCCTTGTTTGCTACAGGTACAAAGGAGCTGCCCAGAGTCCCCTGCATCAAGTCCTGCAAGCAGAGCCCAGCTGACCAGTGGCCATTTGAGGATTCTGACCAGGTGCATTCTGGGAATTGTAGTCCCAACTCCCAAGGAGCAACACAGAGCTTCTGGAACCTTGGATCAAGTTGTGGACACAAAAAGGACCTCTGGAAGAAGATCCAGAAGTTTGGAGACGTTTGGAGCAACTCCATAAGTTGAAGAGGTGCATTGTGGGAGTTGTATTCCCAGACCCCAAGAGGCATACCAGAGCCTCTGAACCCTTGGCTCTTGCTGTCGACCACTTTCCTGAATCGAACACTTCTGAAAGTAAGTGTGACAGTGTTACCTCGTGGGTGGCCTGAACTCTGGACTTTGTACCTTTCCAGTGTGACCTTTTTTAACCCTTTGAGCGCTAGTTGCTTCTATGCGCTAGAAAGCATTAATTCTTTAAAAATTCATATCTCTGGTTCCCCTTATCCGATTGTATTCGTTTTGGTGTCATTTTAAAGATGAGAACATAATCTTTTTTTATAAATTGATTTTGGATTTTTAAACTGTTTCCTGTGTTTTATTCAATTACTGTTTTGTGATATTTGAATGCTTTACACTCTGTCTCCTAAGCTAAGCGTTGTCGCTCGTTGCCAAGCTACCAAGGGTTGAGCTAGGTTTAATTTACTGAGACCTAACTGGACTTAAGTGGAGTTTAGTGGCCTATTGCTAAGTGGCGGTACTTTCCTGCCCTTACCAATAACGCATTTTCCAACACTCCTATTGAACAGGTACGACTACGTCTTAAACACCTGAGATACCAATGACATGGCTTCAGTGGCTACCTCGAGCAGGAGACTGGAGGGGACTGGCGACCTTGGAGGAGGTGGGGGCCTTACAGATGGGGGACCTTAATCGTGAGGGTAACCTATTACCGTTTTTTATACAGGACCATGATCTGTCACAGGGCCACTTCCTGATGCATTGAGCGCTACTATGCACTATTGGTGCCTACTGGCACATGTGAAATGACGAGCCCCGCCCTCACGAGTCCAGCACCTAACTAATGACCTCTGATGGCATGCAAAAAGCTATTTCCGGCCCTTATAGAGTGATCTGCACAGGAACGATGCACCCCCCTAGATGACTTACGACATAAATGGGAGATAGACCTAGGGAGCCTGGGACCAGATCCTAGAGACAGCACTGAAGGTCTCCAGAAACGCTAGGTTTCAACTTGTACATTATTATGTCAGACATAGGGCATTTCTTACCCCGAAAAGACTCCGTGAGCATTTACATGTGATGGATGCAAAGTGCCCCAGATGTGGCGAAGAGGCGACGGAGTTTATACACATGCCTGTGGTCCTGCCCCCACTTGACCACTCACTGGAACACAGTGACCGCATACGTAGCAGAAATCATCGAGCGAGAAGCTGTGTGCACACCAGCCCAATGTTTGCTGCACTGGTTTCCCCCACACTCCCAAGAATAGGGCAACTAGCAAATTCCAGGATCTTGCATACATACTAGCCAAACGAGAATCGTCAAAAAAACTGGAAGAGTTCGGCGGGCCCCAACTTCCAAAGCTGGAAGAGAGAACTAAGGCGATAGGCAGAATATGAAAGCTTAGTGCTGAAAAGGGAGCTTGATCGAGGAGGGGGATCCCCAGAATTAACAAATGCTTGCGAGCAGATTGTCACAACACTGCAGGAAGAAATTAGGACTTCCCTCATAGAATAGACTACATACAACACCATCCACAACATAAAGCGACACTCTCCTCAAAGTAGAAAATAAGCAGTATAGAGACCAGAACTTGTACGGGACCTATAAATTTGAGCAATCTGAGAGACAGCATGATGCAACACCAGCTTAGGCGCATTAAGAAATCATGGTACAGGGTGGAGGGAAGGTGGGTGGCGAGGGCATGGGGTGGTTTAGAGTTGAATGGCACTGAGTATTATTGCATCCTAGTCCATTGATAAGAGAAATATACACATTAATGTTTCCCTCATGCATATGTATACTGAGACTAAACATACTAAGAGGGGCATGAGAGAGAATGTTATATGCTTCTTCCGACATGATTCACATGCTTTGTGACTGTATAATGACAGCGCATGCTGCGAAGAACTTATCAAAAAATGTTCAGTGACTTAAGATGTATGTATACAGACACTGGGCCATTCTTGATAGTTGGACGTTGTTGAATTGAAAAACCAATAAAATCTGTTTAAAAAAAATAAAAAAAATGCATGAATACTAAAGAGATTAGAACCATGTAATGTAGACTCTGGGGGGGAAAAAGCTAATAGATCATAGATCTCTCACAGCTGCAAGCTGACCTAGCATATGAGTATATCTAAGACAGAGCCAGAAGTCCCACCATTATTTTATGGGGTATAAAGAAAATTCAGTAATTCTAGCACACTAATTGCTAGGACATTGCACAAATCCTAAAATCTCTATTTTCCAAACAATTAACAATAGAACATACCAGCCTCAAATGAGCAGCTGTTCTAAACTGTATTACAACTAAAGGTTTAGGGAAAAAAATCCCTTGCACTGCTCTGATTCCCATTACCCCTCCCCATGGATCCTCCTTGTTGCAGTCATAAAACAGTGAGGGCACACTGCCTCCAGAAAGGCCATCCACATGCTAGCCCGTTTTCTATTGCTATAGAGTCCTCCACCATTCTTGTTGTGTTCCTGTCCGAAACAACTAAGACATGCGCTAGAGTTGTTTTTCCTATTTAGTGTTTGATGTTTGTTTTAAATTCATTATGTATGTGCTTGGTTGGCTCTGTTTGTATATTTTGCATGCTTGACACTTACCACTGTTTGCAGTAGGTTTTGTGGTGCACCGTTTGCAGCCCCGCTTGTGTGCATGGCTGGGAGTTTTTATATGTGGACTGTGCATGAGCAGTTCAGATGTTGGATGTCCATGCAACATTCTGACCCCGCAGTGGCTTCTGTTTTTTGTTTAGTTGGCCACAGGGAAGGCAGCACACCGTATCTTAAGCATTCAAGTCTCACGAGAGTTGAGATTTCTTTGCTTGGCTACGGATATAAGTAGGGAGTGACTTCTAGCACTTTTTACTTCCCGGTTGCTTGTCAAAACGGCCATGTTATGGACCTCAACTCACAAGAGGGGTTTCCTGGTCCTGCTGGGGAAAAAGTGGCATAGAATAAACAGCATGTGCTTTCTTTGGAGGAGGAGGAGGATGTGTTACAATTCTCTAAATCTGACTTGTAGGCAGTTGAGGAGCCTTTATATGATCCCCCTTGCAAAGAAACAAAAAGGCAAAAAGGAGACAATGATGATGACCAGGATGTGTCCTTTAATGGAATATATGTTCAGGAAAGATTTTTGTGGACATGTTGACACACAGTAGAGATGTCCTTGACTATGTTCCAAAAACTCTTACTGAGGATGGGTTTATGCACAATAAAGTACTCCTGCTATTGACAATCCCCTCTCCATGAGGTTATAAAGGAGTTAATTACAAATGAGTGGAAGGATGTTAAGCAGAATGTGCCCCATGCTAGAACATTTTGATGAACAGTTTCCAGGAATTCCCAAGGTTAATACGGTCTTGATTTCAATGACTTCGGCATCCTTTTTGGCATCTGAAGATTCTACCTTAGCTGATCCAATGGACAGAAAAGTTGTCGCTCTTTTAAGTGTACTCCTACACAGCTTGTTATTTTGGTTTATGTGCTAGCACATAATCAGCTTATGCTTCACAGGTGCTGTTCAAGGACTTTGCGAAATTGTTTGACTGCTTGCATATAAAGGGGTACCCCACTTCAATTTTTGTGCAGATAGAGATTCTAGGCGTTCTTTTTTTCTGATGTGACATTTGATAAATTGTGGGCATTTGCTTCTGCTTCTAGAGCTTCGGTTGCTGGGTGCTGCACTTTCCGGATGAAATCTTGGAAGGTTCTACTAGAGCAGTTTCCTCCTCCTCCTGGGAAGAGGTTGGGGAGTTTCTATCCTTGAAACCTGTAGAGCAGCAACATGGAAGTTCCCTCTTACCTTTGTTAAGCATTATTGCTTGGAACTTCAACCTTATTCTGTGGATAATTTTGCAGTTGGTGTTCTCACTGCAGCAATGAAGTAATTGTTGTCTTTCGTAAATAAAATCAAAACTGCACTTCAAACATGGTGTGAAATGTTCATTAGTTTTTTTTTCATTTTTTTTTTTTTTTTTTTTTTTTGCTTGTGATTTCCTCACTGTGTTACGATTGGGACAAGGAGGATTTATGATTGGGTAGGGGTAGTACATTTCGCTACCCTGATTAGGATCCTCCTAATCCCAGTCATTGGACCTCCCTCCCTTATGATTTTACACCTCTATTTTTGGCTTGTTTTACAAGAATGGTGGAGAGTGGGTGAGCCTTAAAACGTCTATTGCAATAGAAAATGGACTAGCATGTTAATAGCTCATCTGGGGTCATGGTGCCCTCTCCGTTTAACCAGTGGGACGAGGAGGGCCCTAATCAGGGTAATGAAGTTTACCAGTAAGTAATGTATTAATTATCTGTTTCATTGTGGTTTATAGAAATGTGACTGTTGATGTCTAAAATAAGTTTTAAAAACAGAGGCTCATCCCCAAGGAAATTGCCCGAAGTTTAGTGCAGAATGGTTGGTTATAAAGCATGCCGTGCCTACAACACTGGTGGAAATCTGATTGGGTTTTATTTATGACATGCAAAATGGTATAGGTCTTATATAACCAATTCAAGTGGTTCAAATTGACCCACTTTTCACAAACTCCCCCTCGGCTGAATGATTTATGCCGGCTTGCCAACCTAGGGTTAATTTTCAGAGCTCTGCAGGGAAGCATCATTGGGCAAAATGTACTCAGCTGAAATATGATCAGATAGCAACATTAAAGGAGACGTTTCCGTGCCTCTCGGGAAAAAAGTGACTGGAAATTTTAGGTAATCAGATTTTTGGGGTGGGTGAGGTGGGACGGGTGATCATATGTGGGGAGAAGGACAGGTAATGAAAAGCTGCCAGGTGTGAACGAGCCATGCTAATGGCAAGAAGTATAAATAACAAGTGTTCAAGAATTCAAACAATAGAAGGAGCAGCCATCCTTCTAGTCTGTGTGTTTGAAGGACCATAAGCCTGCTGGTTTACATTGGGTGCAAGGCTGTGGTAGGTCAACACAGTATGAAATGTCTCTTTTCAGAAATTGCGGGGTATTCCAAAAAAATCATCATTTGTATTATGCAGTGGATCTGAGGCTGTATTCTGCAACATACTAGAAGCCAGTGATGCAAGTTTATTAAGGGGGAAACCTTATCAAACCTGTAGGTGCTTAAGATAATATGAGACACTCCATGTTTGGTCACGTTTCGGAAAAGATTCGGCTTGCTGAAATAAGATGAATTATAATCGAGCATTCTACTGGGTCTGTAATGGTGAACCGCAACACTTGTGTGGAACAGGAAGAGTTTCATAAAAGCGAGAACCAGATGTAGCCAACCTCTTTACATGCAGGGCTAAAGACAGATTGTTGTAGAAGTTAGACCTGAAGCATCCTGGCAACCCGAATTGAAAAAAAAAATGTCAATATATTGTGAATGTTTAAGTGTGCTGTGTATTAATCTTCACCAAAGGGTTAGTTCTTATGTACACAATGTCTTTGTTTTTAACTGACTACATTTGCACTGAGTCTCTGTCTTTTAGACTCCAATAACTGGGTTCATTTACACATGAGTATTTCATATATTTGATCCTTTTACTATGTTCTTTCACAAAATTACATACCAGTATTTAAATCCACATTCTTGAGTTTGCAAGACATATGCACTTAAATACACTTTGGAATTACCTATCCCTGAATCAGAAAGATATGCCTTTATTATCGATAAATCGGTGATCTCAAAGGGCAAATTCGATGACACTTTACAGAAACTATACTATTGCTACCAATTGAAAGTTAACACTGAAAAATAAAACATTACATTTGTGACCAAATTCTCACCACCCCCGGAGATGTTAAAAAATCATCAATAAATATTAGCAACGCCTCAACACTGATTCAATTTTGGAGTAAGTGGTCAAACGGAATTAGTATTTGTGAATAAAAATGTAAATGTTAAAAACCTCATAATCAAAGTAAGAGAGGCCTTGCCATTTTTATATCAGTATTGGTAAAGGGGTTGGATGTGTGTGTTATGGACACAACCACACATTATCTTGTCCTCTCTCTTAAATTAAATGACCAGTATGATGTACTGTTGAATAATTATTATTAAAATGTGTTTGATCCATCAGATCCTAGTGTAATCGATAATCTTGAGGATTTGGTACATAAGGCACTGAAAATGAGGAAGAAGGATCTTAGAATAATTTGGGCCGGGGAATTTAATGCTCACCTTTGTGAATCAGAGCTTATAGACTGCTGTGGGCTCCTTGATGAATATAATCGCCCTATGCAGCACTTTACACATTCCCCATATGGAAATGCACTTAACCGTATGATGGCTGCAAATTCTTTGCTCTTTCCAACACCAGTGGTCGAGGGGATTCCTATGTTTATAAGGGGAGATGCTCATACTACAATTGACTTTATTGTTTATTCTAGAGGTCTTATCCCTCTTGTAGGGAAGTTTAGGGCGATGTTAATTTGTATTAGTGATCATAATCCCTTAATTCTAGAAACAAGATTGGGTTTGGAAAAGGACTCAAGGGTAGCAGAACGATTGCCTGCTATGAAGCTCTCTGCACAGAAAGGTATGACTATTAGATGGGAAAAGTTGATAAGCCTAGTTTTTTCAGAGACCAACTGTTGAAAAAAAGGGAAGCGGTCATGATTGCTCTGGTGGAAGATATGCCCCCATATAAAATTGTTGAGGCATTTTCTGCCTTGACAAGGTATATGGCTGATGAATTGCAATCCCCTAGTACCAGTAAAGACAGAGGACCTCGTTGGTTCAATCATGCATGTACCTCATCCCTTAAAGACCTAAAGAAAATAACCAACATTTTCCCCTGAAATCGACATGCTATTAAGGCGGCAAGAAAAACATATAGGGACGCACTTGCTGCCAGGAAGACCGAACTAAGGGAGAATGCGTGAGATGAGTTAATGGAAGCAAGCAAAAAAAGAGATGCAAAGGCCTTTTGGCAAGTAGTTAATTCTTCCCCATTATATGATAAGGATAGAATTACAATTAATGCTGTTATACCAGCCCAAATATGGGAGGATCATTTCTCAAAAAATGTTATTACAGAGAATAGTGTCTCCCAGGATGAAATTAATTGTTTTATGGCGATAAGAAACGCCTCAGTAGGTGCAGCTTTTTGTAACATGATAGATGTAGCCGACGTAATACAGGCAATCCAAGACTGGCCCCCTGAAAAAGCCCCAGGCCCTGATAGAATCCCAGCTGATCTATATAAAGCAATCCCAGAATTCTGGGGACCATTGCTTACTAAGGTTTTAAGAGCTGGAGAGAGGCAATTATTTTACCCATCTTTAAGAAGGGGGATAGGGCTGACCTACAATGTTATCGCCCAATCTCCCTCTTTGATAGCTCAGTGAAGATATTAGGCCGAGTGATTCTAAATAAGTTAGAAAATTGGGTAACGGAGACTAACTGTTTGTCAAAGGTTCAGTATGGGTTCCGTTCAGGGTTGGACAGTTGAATAAACTTTTAACCTGACCCTGATAGTCCAGAAATGCACGCAGGCTAAAAAGGGATGTGTGCATTTAGCATTCATGGATCTGTCCTGTGCCTTTGACACAGCTGACAGAGTGAAATTGTGGACTGTTATGCTAAATATGGGGGAGGACAAAGATATAATCGTCTCACTTAGTAGGCATCATGCTTCCACCTCGGCGCAAGTTCGATTCTCCCAGGAGGGTGATTTAACGGATAGTTTTGCCTCCTTGAAAGGGGTAAGACAGGGATGTGTGTTGGCCCCCTTCCTTTTCCTCCATTACATAAATGGGCTGGAAAATTATTTATGTGTGACGGGGAAGGATTTACCACTCATTAACAATTCCCCTATTCCAGTTCTCCTTTACGCGGATGATGCTGTACTTATTTCAAGGACAGCAAACGGTCTCCAAATCTTATTAAATGCTTTTAGCACGTTTATGGGAAACCTCTGTCTTAAAACTAACAGAACAAAGTCATTGGTATGAAAAGTGGCCCAAAAGTAGCTAAAAGCAAAAACTTTGTTCTGGAAGGTGTAGAAATACTCAAGGTTTTAAATTTTACCTATTTGGGGATTCCCACTGACGTAGATTTTAATTGGAAATTTTTAGTAAGTGTTCGTGTAATACAATTTCAAAGAGCCGTTGATGCTCTTTTTAGATTTTCTAAAAAGCTGGGGCACAAACCAGTTAGAGATGCTGACTATTTTTAAGAGTAAGTGCTCTTCTATTGCAACATTTGGAGCAGGAGTTTGGGGCTATGCGGACTGTCTAAGTCTTCAGGTAGTTGAGAATACGTTTTTAAGAAGGTTACTAGCAGTCCCACAATCTACCTCTGTAACGTTTTTTCATAATGAAGTAGGTTTGAGGGACATATCTGATTATATAAAACTCCAACCAGTATTGTATTGCTATGGTTAAAAATTTGGACAAACCCTGAAGCTCATCTCTCCAGATTAGTGATCCAGGACTGTCTCTCATTATCACGATCGATGGCCACACCGTGGTTCAGATATGTCCACTTTACTTTATCTCATCTTGGGGCAGGGGAATTTTTTTCTTGCCCCGGACTTTTTAGTGGGACAGGACATTAAAAGGTTTAAGGAGACATACTGGCAATCAATCTATGATTTAAAACAAAAGACGGCCATAGTTAAGGATCAAGAGAGGATGTCGCCACAGCAACTACACCCTATGTTATATTTGGAAATGTATTACCTCTGAACGTCATAAATTTTTACTCACCAGGCTGCACCTGAATACCATACATCATTTAGTAGCATTTCCAACCAGTGGTACCTGGTTTAAGAAACTTCCGCTGTGATGGCAAAACACCCCAAAGCACTTTGCACTTTGTTCTTTTTTGCACTTTTTATATGGTACCTAGAAGAAGGTTTTTATGTCCATTTTTTTTTTTTTTTTTATCCAAGGGCATTAGGTCGAGTTATCTTGCTTTTTCCTATTTATGCAATTTGGTAAATGAAGAAATAATACATGCTCTGCTAAAATATATACATGTGCTGCCTTTGGTATACGAAATTCTTTTTAATATTGTTATTTATTGTACATTTGAGAATTTTTGTATGTATATATTTGATGTCTTTTATGGTTTATTGTAAACCGACTAAAGTATTTGATGATGATGATGATGATTAACACTGAAAAAGAAAACTTTACATCTGTGACAAAAATTCTCACCACCCCCGAGATGTTACAAAATCATCAATAAATATTGGCAACGCCTCAACTCTGATTACATTTTGGAGTAAGTGGTCAAACGGAATTAGTATTTGTGAATTAAAAATATAAATGTTAGAAACCTCACAATCAAAGCAAATATGGGCCTAAGGAAAGATGCACATTTTGCCTTAAAATGAAATCCTCTATACTAAAACATGCCAACCATTGCATTCGACCATGTTGTGAAGTAGGTCATCCTCCCTCCGATTTGTATCTAAGGCAATAATCAGACATTGTAGGGTAAATTTTTTATAACACAACAGGGTTGAGATATATTCTGGGGAGATACTTTACATGGATGAGATGGAATTGTGAAGTGATAGAAACCACATGCGTATATGCTAGTGTTTTATTCAACTTGCTCCCTGCCAGTGGGATACTGCTGTAAATCTTGGCATGGGTGCTCCATGCATATTGCCCTGTATAGTGTAGAGAATGGATTCTCTGGGTTAAGGTCAGCCTGCCCACAAAGATTCAGATTCGGTTAGTCTATCTGGAAATCTCTCCACTGGCTCCTATGCAGCGTGTGCACCCTAATCATCTAACGTAAGTGAGAAAATGCCTTGCCCGCAGCTCAAACTGCATACTGACCTCAAATTTGCTCAATACTTCACCCTCATACAGCTCACCAATCTTTGTTTAGCTTTTATCTATCCAGCCTGTTGCTCTAACTTCCCGGAATAGTATCCTCAAATCATTGAACCCATACAATGGAGAGAGCTCTGCTTAAGCTGACTTTTTTTACCACCTCCCGAGACTAGAAAACTAATTTCACAAGCCTGCTTAAGAGTAACTATGTAAAATATCCCATTGGCTTGCACCAGTAAGGAAATAAATGGCTACTTAAGATCAGTATCACCATAGCATCCAACTACAAGGCCCCATTCACTTCCATGTATTTCAGCCAGCCAATCAGGTAGGGATTGCAGTTGGGATGCCAAGCAATAGTCCTTCATATCCGGTGGTTTCAGCATGTTCCGTTTAAGTGAAGTATGTTTTTGTGACCAAAACTGGTATGTTATTTTACAATCTAACTCCTGAAAAGTCTTCCTTGGTAAAACGGAAAATACCTTTGAGACGATGTATACACATCTAGGCAGTTCTACCAACTTTGTCAGGGCCTCAAGGGGGCAGTCTCAACCAGAACTCTTGATTGGGTTCACGGCACATACCGGGCTGCAGGGCCCAAGCATCGGAAAAGTATTTACCAGTTCGGACTCCTGCAAGTGGTATAAAATAAAGAAGACATACATATTTTACGATCTGAGGTCGAAATTACGTTTTTTCAAGCACCTGGAATATTAACTCGCACCCCACTTTATCATATTCTCGATGTCCAAGGAAGCCACTGCATACTGATCAGATAATTCTAGAAAGTGTTATATATGTATGTAAGTGTTACATATTCATAGTGTTATATTTTGAAATAAATCTGGACTGATCAAAGTGGCCCAGATTCAATTTCCGTTTTTGCAATGACTCCATTCAGTATTTGATAATGGCCTATGCACTCTTGTGGTTCCTTCTTGGATTTGTGAGACTGCTACAATCGAGGCTTCTCTGACAATATAAGGGAGACAGCCTCTCAGAAGAGATTCATCACAGATTTCTAAGAGTTTGAGTATCACTCCGTTATGCCTCCTTATCTTCTGTCACATTGACAGTGTGTCCAAGTCAGGGTCCTCACGCGCTACATATTGTCTAACGTGGCCACAAATTCCTCTTTACCAAGCTATGGGATGTCCCTACCTAATTTCCACACGTCTTCATATATTTGTTATGGAACATCCTGAGCTATTATTTAGTGGTGTACATTGATAGCATCTTGGTCTTTTCACCATCCTTTCAGTCATTTTGTTCAAGAAGTAAGGCTTTATGTCAAGTTCTCTTTTGATTTCCATTATCAACTATATCACTTCTCTCAAGAGAAAGCCATTCATCTACTGACGGTTTTAGCTGTTCAAGACTAGCTTACTCAGAATAACATCAACAAACTATATATCTTTCTCCAATACTCCTAGTTTCAGAGGGAGTTTGTAATTACAAAACTAAAGAAGACCAAATGTATTAATAGAACCTAGAAAGTAAGACTCATTCAGAAGACTCAGCATCTGTATCATGATTCCCTTTACATCTTAACCCTGATCTGTCGTGTATTAGAGGAGAGAGTCCCCATTAGGCTTTTGTGGTGATATTCCCCAGATCCAGCACACTCTCAGGGAACCACATCTAGTGACATACTAATTTGAAGTTCTCTCCTGATTCAACCAACTAAATGCTAGTTGATATAGAATCAGTTGGCTAATAAAGAAGAATGTTTGCTGGCAGTTTCAGTTGTGGTCAGTTTCATTCACCTTGTTTATTCACCAAATAAATATTTTCATAATTGATATGTTCATTCATTCATAGAGACATCTTTAAAGAGGCACATGGTGAATTTATTGATACAGAACTTGTGATACCTAAAATGCACAAGTACCATTATCAGCTCCAATCCTTTTGTTTTTTTTACTGTTCACAGTTTTAGTTTTATTGTTGAATTCAACCCCCCCCCAACAAAATGTCCCTCAATATAATTGCCTCCCTCCTCGACCATTGTATCAAAGAAGAAGGCATTGATCTACAAACAAGACCCCAGATGTCGATGTCTACAACAAATACATAACTTGAATGTCTAGAGTTGTGTCACATTATGCATTGTCCTAGACATTACTGTCAAAGGAAAGCACACAATCTGGTATTGCAAGCAAATATTCCTCATGACAAGGGGTGAGCTAGCATTTAATAGAATTTGTATGAAGAACAGAGGTGGCATTCTATGTCTATGGGTTATGTTGCAAACGTCCATCATAACCAAGGATAGAATACAATCTGGGTAGTAGTAGATGATCATATAAAATGGCATATTTCACTCTACTGACTTCAGTAACCATTACAGTAGTACTAGCAAAAAGGTTCATAATGTCTGTATCCTGTTTACCTTTGTTGACAATCACT
Source organism: Pleurodeles waltl (assembly GCF_031143425.1). Taxonomy (NCBI): domain Eukaryota; kingdom Metazoa; phylum Chordata; class Amphibia; order Caudata; family Salamandridae; genus Pleurodeles; species Pleurodeles waltl. The sequence goes on along the minus strand of NC_090442.1, from coordinate 915,706,505 downwards.
ATCTTGTTTGATACGAAAACCCTTTTTATTCCCCTGATCTGGAAGAACCTTGGTTGATTAATGGTGTTCTAATTGCACCATTCATTTGAGTATTCCTGACAAAGGGAGTAACAAATGAGGCACATCATTTATTAATTTGGAGACATTATGGACTGAAATAGTCCCCCGTTGAAGTCACTTAAATTAATTCAATGTATTCAGCAACACATTCATCTGTTCTTATATATGTCACCCTAGAAAATGTACAGTACTGTGGCCAAATAGTTCTGCTATCCCTTAAGTGAAGTATGTGTCCCAAAAGATCCAAGGAAGTTACACCGTAATTACAAGACACTTGGAACACGTTAAGAAACGTCAAAGGTATATGTAAATGAGCATTTCAGACAAACCTCTATGGCCCCAGTAGGGTATATAATATGATGGTCTGTCTATCAAACATAAGATTTAAGCCATGCTTTATTGTTCCTTATTTCATTAGGCAAGTAGTTAGTTTGGAAGTCGTAGGTCTTTAATTCCCTGATCATTTGCGAATCCATCCAATTTTCTGTGTATCCCTTCTTCAAGTACATTACAGAACAAAAGGGAGGAGATGAAGAAAACATCCAATACTGAGGTATGTGTTAAAAAAGATAAAATATGCAAGATTGCCTATGTAATGGACTCTCCCTATTGGTTATTGGACACTCCTGTACCTAGTGGAATGGTTGGGTTATGGGCCCGAAGCACTTGAAAGTCAAATAGACAATTTATCCAGGGCTTGACAAGTCTGTGTCCCAGTGCTAAATGTGCACACCATGTGGCTTTAGTGCATGCACATTTTAAACTCGCTCCCATTTAAAAACAAACAAAGAAAGAAAGCACACACTTACCTTCCAGTGCCGTTTCCTGCTGCCTCGCTCCTCTTGTGGTGTCTCAGCATTCGCTGGGACACCACCACAGGCTCCCCAGCATTCCTGGTGCTGCTTACATGCTAAACATCGCACTTAAGCAGAGTCATGATTGGTCTGAGCATCAGTGACTGTCGCTCAGACACAAGCCTGGGGTCTGTGCTGTTTCTCCAGCCTGGCTGTTCAACACAGCTGGACTGGAAAAACCTAAGTGCACGTGTGTTTTGCCAGACTGAAATGGCTGGCCAAACACACATGTGCACTTAGTGCACGCTCCCTCTCCTCCGCCCGTCCACCTCCCCATGGCCCAGCCCTACACCTCACTGCACCTGTTGGCTGGGCCAGCAGATGAAAAATGAAAAATAAAATGATAGCAAGCTATCGTTTTATTTTTCATCTGTTGGCTCATCCAGGGGGGGGGGGAGTGATGCCCCTACGCCACTGCGGAGGAGCCACCCCTGTTTACAGTGTCGAGCACCATGCTGAAGAGTCTACTGGTGAAGTGCAAGAACAATGTAAGATAGGAAGGAAGTTAAACATAATGTTCTTTTTACGTTTGCCGCTTCAAGAAAACTCCATTTTACTGCCTATGTAGCCACTCCTAGCATTAAATACATTTCTGTCCTAGATGGTCACCGCTCCAGAGTTGTCCAGTTCAAAATGGTACCAACCTTTTATTCTTTTAATGTAATTTTCTGCCTTGGTTAGAGATAGAAATTTTACAGTCCTTATTTTCGTCCCCCGATAACATGTTTTTGTCCATGATTTTCACTCCCTTTATTCTGCAGTAGTATTCCTTTGGATTGTCTCGCCAAATGAATATACACCAGGCTTTTTCTCTACTATGTATCTAGATAGTGTTGGTGTCTTGCTAATCAACTCCTGCATCATTCATCATCTGCAGTCCAGACATACCAACATCATCAAGGAGCTTTCTTCCCTTTTAATGTTTTTTCCTCCTAACTGGGAATATCTTTAGAGACCCTTGTAACCATACAGATGTATATAAAATGCTAGGTGGCACCCTGGCCACTGGGGGTGGGGGAGTGGGAGACGCCGTTTCCATGGGCACTCAAGAAGGCAAGCTTCACAGCACCCAGTCCTTGACTACTACAAGGCCCTTAAGGGAGCAAGTGAGGCTGGATAAGGAGATTCACTTGTGGCACAAGTCACCAGGTCTGCCCCTGGGGCATCAGCAGTAAAATAAAATACATTATCACCACGTCACTCCCGTTCCAAAGAAACTTAAAAGAAATGAATACCAAACTGCACCACAGTTTAAAGTTCAACACAGATAATGAAAGCAAACTTAAAATACTGCCACATTATAGTGAAAAGCAAATCATTCGCTGATAATTACAAATTTATACCTGGGCCATCTTTAACATTTATAGATTTGTCTGAGAAATGTATGTGAAAAATGTGTGTATTAAATGCATTTAGTTCAAAATCCTCTGTAGCTTTATATGATCAATATTGCCATTCAAAAATGGTTACTTTCCTTAAGTCAGCAGCTGCCATTGAGAATAATGAAATATTTTTTAGACTTCTGCACTTAACTAAGACATTCAAGGTGAAGTTGTTTCTTGTTGGTACTTGCACGTATTTTAATACCTTTCAGTTCTTTTCTTTAGCACAAATGTAGCAAGAAATGTTAAAGGTGGTACTGAGAGGTGTTGGGGCGAGTTGGGACTAATGGGTATTTTTTTATAATTATGCTAATAGTTCCTTAAAGTGGTATTGTTAGCATTTTGCATTCAACAGAGTGGTGTTAGATGAAGCGGTGTCTCCGTAAAAATCCTAAATTAAACAGTTTTCCCACTAATAAGTCGTTTTCTTATAATTCACATTCATGACTTTCAATTATATTATTCAAAATGATAAATTACTTTGAAATGTTACCAACATCACTCATTGTAAATATCGAATAGATTCAGAAATTGGATAAAAACTCAGGTTACCCTAATCAAAACTTTGTTCCAAAATGTTCGGCTGAATGGCTTCAGGGAGGCAAATCAGCAGTAACATAATTTCAAAATCGTCATTCTGCATGCCCTCACATTGCCCCATATTGACTCTGCTCAGAATCATGTTGAAAATACTGAAATTAATTTCCATCCCAACAAAGTATTTCCGGCTTCGGATTGCTGTTTTTTACCATAAAACTCTGTGACTTTACATGCTTACCAACGCTCAGTACCTCAGAGTGTTGGAAAATGGGTTATTGGTAAGGGCAGGTAGGTACGTACACTTAGCAATATGCCACTAACCTCCACTAAGGTCCAGTTTGGTCTCAATAAATTAAACCCAGCTCAACCCTTGGTAGCTTGGCAACGAGCGACAAGGCATAACTTAGGAGACAGAGTGTAAAGCATTCAAATATCACAAAACAGTAATTAAAACACAGGAAACAGGCCTGCCAGTCCAATCCGACCTGGAACTCTTCTCCGGATATGTGTCGTGGGAGCCCTCGGTGGAGATTTTTACCTTCGGACTTAGTCGTTTTTTCGAGGTGAAAATCCTTCGACCAGGGCAAACCTGGATCTTGATCCGACGTCCTTGGAGCCCTCCTTGGATACGCTGGCTGGGAGGTCCCGGTCAACTTTCTACGTTCGGACTTAGTCTCTTTTTTGGAGATTTTCTTCACTGGGATGAACCTGCAAGTCAGGCCGGGTCGCGGTTGAGGCAAGCCGGCTAGAGTTACCGCAGCGGGTCTGTCCCTCTATGGAGCATTTTTTCAAAAGTACTCCGAACTTCTCCAAACTTCTGGATCTTTTCCCAGATGTTCCTTTAAGGTTCTTTTTGGGTCCACAGCTCACCCCAAGGTTCCAGAAGCTCTGAGGTGCTTCTTGATGGTGTGGACTACAACTCCCAGAATGCACCTGGCGCAAACTCCTTTTTGGCCACTGGACAGTGGTCAGCTGGTTGGTTTCCTCAGGAGTTGGTGCAGGGGACTCTGGTTAGCAATTTTTCACCTGTAGCAAACAGGGAGTCCCTCCTTGAACCAGTTGAAGCCAGGCAAAGTCCTTCTTGTGGTGAAGCCGAAGTGCGAAGCTGGTGCAGTCCTTCAGAGTACAGTGTCCAGGTGCAGGCCAGGGGTCCAGCAGGGCAGTCCTTCTTCTTCTGTATTTCTTCCTGGTAGGGATGTGGTAGGGAACTGAGGTGTGGGTGCAGGTCTGCAGTTTTATCCTTGCTCCTATGTGAAAAACAGGGGGTCCTGGTTCTCCAATCAGGGGCAGGGTCCTTCCCCCTGGGATGACCACTTCCTGGCAAGTGTGGCAAATATCAATACCAGGAGGCAACATTCCTCAAAAATCCATCATGGCTGAAAGTGATTTTTGGAGGTTACATCTGGCTGAGCCCACCCACTGGTGTGGCTAAAAGTCATAAACACACCCTTCTCCTGCCCTCTCCTGATCTAATCAAGGGGGAACCTAGTTGTCTGGAGTTGCATGATGTGAGGGTGTTGCTGGGTTGCTCCAGATGTCCTTCTCTGCCTTTGAAGACCAGTTTGGCAGCCCTCCCCCTTCCTGCCTCACCATCTGTTGAGGGGAGATCCCCTCCCACAGGCACATCTCTTTGTGTGAAGCCAGGCCACTTCACACCTCATCAAGGCAGCCTGGCCAGGCTGCCAGAGGCTGGCCAACCAGAGCACAGCAGCAAAAACAATGCAGGGTGAAGTTGGCAACTTTTCAGGTAAAGTTTAAACCTGAACAAGTTATATTGAATCCAACAACTGGAAGTTGTGGTATTTATTGTAACAATTAATTTGATACCAAACTCTTTGTCTCTGTCACTTAAGGGGACTTTTAAAATTAAAGCCTTCCCATTCTAGCCTATGTAGGCCGTTCACTAAAATGAGGGGAAAACGAATTTGGCTGTTTTACCTCACCAGGGCTTTTAAAACTATTTTTATAAGGTCCCTGCTTATAGTTACATGGCACCCAGCCCTAGGGGCACATAGGGCACACCTTAGGGGTGACTTATATGTAAACATAAGGTAGTTTAAGACTTTGGAACTACTTTTAATTCCAAAGTCGGATTTGCATGTAACTTTAATTTAAAAGCAGCCAGCAAGGCAGGCCTGCCTTTAAAATGACACTGGGCACCTCAGCAGTGCACCTATGGGGGCACTACCTATGCTGGGGTCCCTGAACCTCCATGCCCTACCATATACTAGGGACTTATAGGTAGGTTGACTTAGCCAATTATAATTAGCCTAATTTGCATACTGATTTTACACAGAGCACAGGCCCTGGGACTGGTTAGCAGTACCCAGGGCACCATCAGAGTCCGGAAAACACCAGCAAAAAGTGGAAAATGGGGGCAAAAAGTTAGGGGGGCCCTGCAATCAGCCCTGTTCTCTCACACAGAGGAAAACGGACTCCAAAGAATTTGGCAACAATATTGATGCCACAGGGTCTTGAAGCTTGGAGTATAAAGGCTTTCAGGAGTTTCCTGCTCGCTGTGTTTATGGGGCAGTGACTGGACTGAACAACTGCGGGATAGTCAGCCTGAATCAAGGGCAAAGATGGCAATAAGTTACCTGGGTGATTATTGTATAGTTGTCATGTGATTTTGCTTATCTATGGGGTGAATGGTTGTGGTAAGGACTTCTGTGGTTGAAGTAGCTGGTTAAGGACCCAGTTTGATAACTGCAGTAGAAGGAATCGATCCAATCCTGTCAATACACTAAACATTTTGAACACTATGCCTATTGCATTGTAAACCATGAAATACTCTTGACGTCAGATCATATCGCCTTCTCTCTTTGCTTAACTCAGACTGCAAGGTGCTGGGGAAAATTTTAGCCAACAGACTCCTCCCATTGCTACCACAGCTGATCCACGAGGATCAGTCGGGGTTTATACCAGGTAGAAACACCTTCCTAAACATTAGGAGACTACTTTGTATAATACACAATAATAACCCTGGGTCTTCTCCTCGTGCGGTGGCCTTGTCTTTAGATATCGAGAAGGCGTTCGATACGCTGAGCTGGGACTTCCTTATTAGAATGCTTGGCGCAATGAGATTTGGCGAGGGATACATAAAATGGATTACGACATTACCGGGTTGCCCGTTATATCCTCTACTGTTTGCCATAGCTATGGAACAATTGGCCATCAAGCTACGCACGCAGGCGAACTTCTGGGGCATCCAGGTACTCAGCACGCACCATATTATTTCTTTGTACGCAGACAATGCCCTGATATATTTACGAGATCATATTGCTTCCATGACAGGGTTGTTGGACATACTGGACTCCTTCGCAGCCATCTCTGGCTTGCTTGTCAACTGGTCCAAATCTTGTATTTCCCCCTGTCCCCTGTACCATCGGAGCTCCATTCGGTCCTACCAAACTACCACCTACCGTGGTGCCACTCCACCTTTAAGTATTTGGGCATACAGGTATATCATTCCACAGACATAAGAGAGGGCAATATAGACAGTCTTTCGTTCAGTCCATGGTTCCCTACCCTTCTGGGTGGCTCTTCCCTTGTCACCTATGGGCAGAGTGGCTATTGCAAAAATGCTCATCCTCCCGAGGTTCCTATAGTATTTCACGGCACTCCCGATAGTCCTGCGTTGCTCATTCTTCAAATCCCTGCTGTCATTAATGACTGACTTGCTATAGGGTAGAGACAGATGAAGAGTGGCGCTATACACAACACAATATCCACAGAAGGGGGGGGGGGGTTTGGGCATGCCCAATTTTGAACTGTACTACGCCGCTGCCCAGCTGCAGTGGCCGGCTGCGTGGCTCGGGGACACCCACACAGCTGAACGTACAGTGATCTTGGAAACGCTAGCACCACTCCCGGTGCTAACCTGGCTGTTGGATGGGTCCTGCCACACCCCACGCGGTTCCGTTTTGTTGGAAGTCGCTAAGTCATGTTGGCTGCGATATGTGCACGGCAGAGGATCTCCAACACCATATTCTCCTCTGATTCCTCTGGCACAGTCGCCTAGGGCCCAAGCTCTGACACTACACCACGATATGGCCCCATGGCGCGAGTCAGACCTAGTTAACATTGGGGAGTTCTACTCCGGCTCCACACTGAGGACTTTTGATGAGCTTATGGAGAACACAGGGATACATGCCGGCGCCTTCTTATCATATTGCACAATAAAGCACTCACTGCATGCCACATGGGGGGTGTGGGATGCTGAACCGCAGACATCTCAGTTACTCACATTGATCCTGTCAGGAGGCACACTGGGTGCAATATCAAGACTATACTCAACGCTACTAGCTGGGGTCTGCCCAGAACTAACACGCGCAAAAACCCAATGGGATGAGGTGCTCCCTTCCATCTTGTCTCTGGCGGCCTGGACAGCGGCACTGTCAAGAATGTCTCTCGTAACCCCAGACTCCGCCACACCCAATTCAATTATGTGCATCACTCCTATTTGTCCCCTTCCCGCATAAAACGGATGAACCCTGACTCGGACCCGGTGTGCCCTAGGTGCGCACAGCCACTACCAGATTTTTCCCACATGGTGTGGAAGTGCCCCCGCTAGCCACAGCTTAGCAACGTGTCACAAACACATTAGCTGACATTACTGATCATGCCTTACAAACGGATCCCAAGTCCTGCTTGCTGGGGCTGCGCCGCCGCACCAAAGGGGACAAGCAGGTACACAGATTGGTTGACCTGGCCTTCATAGTGTTTAAGTACCATTGGAAGGCCCCGCATGCCCCAGGATATACCAGTTGGCTGCGCGACCCGCTACAGTGATCTCATGCGGAGACACATAGTCATCTACTGTTCTTGGATCGCTCACAACCTGCTGGGATAGTTTTCTTGACTCCCCTGACCCACACCACTTCGCCACTGAGGTTCCAGCCCACAGTAGATACTAGCTGGGTGTGACCCTGCCCACAATCAGCCGGTTACGCTGTAAACAAACGCTGCCACCTCCTAATACCGCCACCCAACATATCCAGGCATACACTACTGGCAGTTCCGCACGCTCCGTAACCACATCATTACACCCCTCGACTTGGACACAGGCGCCCCCCCCCCACACATACAATACAACATCCCTCATTATTATTATTAAGTGGCATAGTTAATTGTTGCGGTTTTAAAACAAAATCTCTACATGTTTATTATATGTATGAATCTCCTAATAGGTAATTGGTTTACTAAATCATGCGTGCACCTGCTTTGTAAATCTTTGCTGTGATCAATAAAGAGAACTGAAAAAAAAACATGAAATACTAACAAAAACATCTTTCTTCCCTGTATGTGGGGGAAAGAACAGTTAAAACCAACAAGCAAAAAAATAATGGGTGCATTTTATCTTCTAAATTTCCAAGAAGGATTGATGGCATTTTTACAATTTTTAAGTCCGCAGGTGTGATTGACTTCACTAATTTGGTAACACGTTTTGCAACTTTTTCATTGCTTCCTCATGGCAACTTAATTCAATTTCTCAGGAGCAATTCCCCTTTTCAAGATCTGCTTCTTGTCAATATTGAATTGACATTTGGAATGCTTCAAATATGGTTGTCACTTTAGAGGCTATTAAGCCCAAACCTACTGGAGTGTTGTGTGGTACCCACCTGGAGACGTCAATTTCTATTTTTGTGATTCATATACATATGTGACAATATTTGAATTCAAATTTGAATTAAGATGATGGTGCTTCCATTTTCATGTATTTATAGCCTACGTCTGTTTACAGAAATCCTTAACACAAACAGTATTTTCTTAACAGCAAATTGTGCAAGACGACCAGAATGGACAATGGCAGTTCCCAGTCCAGTGACTCGGAGGAGGGGGAGTTTGAGGAGAAGCCTCTGTACCCAGTTGCTCCAACATTTAATATTGAAGCAGAGGGGGTCAAAGATGTCTCTGCAAGCCCTGCCTTTAAATGTCTGGATGAGGTAAGTCATTTGTCAATATTGAAGGAGCTTACTAAGTTGTACACAAAAGTGATCTAATGCTGTATATTTAGCTGGCTTAAACTTACAGAAAATGCTGTTTCATCATGTCAATAGTCATTTATCTAATTTTCTCAAACGCAAGTAGGTACTAAGTGTGTCCAATGAGTGGTTGTAGTGAGGCCCCCCTATAGAAATCAGCGACCCTCCAAAAATCAGCAATCACAGTAGGTTATTTATCAGTAGCCTCTTTGTGGTTTTCCACACCATTCATGTGCATGCCTGTTTTTTGGACAGTGCACATGTATGTCCACAATGCACAGTAATTAGTCAGGAGTTGCAACAGTAAATGTGACCCGTAGGACTTGAACTGGCTATGAGTCTTGATGCAAAGTCCTGTAAACCTTTTCAGGCTAGAACTTCGGTCTCATGGCCGGCTAATTATGAACAAGTTAAAGTGCTTCATTTTTGTTTCTTGCGTAGCCTGAATAAGCTAACACTTAGGGCAGTGATTTGGTATAATACATTTGGTTTGATGTAATATGTGAAACTAGTGTCAGGGTAGTTTCATGGGCGCAGTTAGACATATATGGCTCTTGAGTAGCCCGATTACAATCACTGATGCTTTGGTAAGCTATACATGTGGTTTAATGTATGTGACAGTAACGTATGAGTGCCATCATGGGTGAATATGTACATATACGGTTGTCTTTATAATGTTTTGTCCTTTCTATGAAGTTCAGCATTCAAATACTGGACCCCAGTAATGGGCCAAACAGAGGACAAAGAGTTTTAAGTGTCTTTTGGTAAACCAGTCCCAACTCTTTGCACAGTGGTTAATTACATAGTTTAGCTTAGCTTAGCTTGGCTTGGCAATAAAACGAGGAGTTCTATGACAACATTATAGCTTGGCATTGTGTCACATCCATCTGCTCTTGAAAAATATGCAAAATAAATTGTGTGTTCCAGTTCGAATGCCCCCCTCGCTGTGCACTTTGTTGTTCAGTGTGATTGTGTTGTGACCTATGAATTTGAATCCGGGAGAACTCAAAGATAGAATTAAACATGTTTTTTAACGGTGCATCGAGTACTACTACTGTAATGCTCTATTAAGTCAACACAAGTGCTGCCTGACTGAATTGTACCTTGGATGCTTACTTATATGTTTTGTGCGTGTTTGTCATAGGTCATGTAGAAACAGGCTAGGTAGGAGGATTAGAAGGGAAAAGGGAGCCGGTATTTATAGAGTACCCATGGCTTCCATCCTAATTATTTTAGGAAGACACTTGGGGGTGCAGGAACACATCATACACATCAACTTGATGTCCTACTTCCCTTTTCCCTTCATACTGCTGAGAAAGCCTAATGGTGGTTTGGCAGTCGGCCAACCAGTTAATAAAAGTGATATGAAATAACTTGTAAAGGTTCGAAATTAGTTCTAGTTTTACTAACGGAGTCTTATCTCCCCGAGCCTTAGTAAAGGATCACGTGTACCTTTGTCTTATTCAAGGAACCGCTATTAACTTTGGTCCGTGGGTGATAAGGCGGTGCCAGTGTAGGATTTTCTTTTTCATCTTAACATAGGGATTGTTCGAAAAGTTACAGCAAGTGTACACTCAGTACAATACGTTCAGTGTTTCTTAGCTCATGTTTCTTTGGTGAGACACTTGAACTCAAAAGAGAATCCAGGTTAAGCCACTGGTCATGTCGACTGAGGTAACCAAACCTTTCCCTGACCACTTCAACGATTACCGTCTTGAAGTCTATGCTCGTAAATTTAGGAGCTCCATCTCTCCTGAATGTCAATAAAATTATGTTTTACAGTGTTCTTTTGTCTCCATTGCAACAGAAATTTATTTAATAGGAGCCCATTTTTGGAGAAATAGGAATCAAAGATGAAGACTATTATCAATGAAAACTGTACTCCTGATGCAGATCTGATACAAAGCATTAACTCTCTCCACTGAGCATACATACACAGTGAAAGAATGAATGCATGAAAACTTGTATTGCATAATTACTTAAAACCACTGCAAGTACACACATATTCAAATACATGATGTTGAAATGTTCTATGATTAAAAATACAGGAGAATGTGAGAAAGCACGCCAGTGCGTCTGTGTTTCCTATCTTACCTCTCTGTCCTATCAAATAGAGTTTTTAAAAAAACATAAAAAAGGAAGAAAAAAAACTAATGGTCCCAACGTGTAAAATGCTGGTACTTTGCGATTTGGCATAGCTGTGGGTAATCCATCCCCCCACTTTTGATGCAGTCACAGTATTAAAATCCACCCCATGCCTTATCACTGTAGCCGGACACGGCATAAAAGGTGCGTGAGCGTTATGAATTGGCTTAACTATCTCTGCTCCCTCCCACCTCTTCAATGGAGATAGTAATGTACAAACTCTTCCTTACATGCTATGTGGAGGTGTTAAAAAAAACAAATATCAGTCTGTCAGTATACCCAGTTTTGCCTGCGAGTGTTCATATGAGTGATAACTTGCTTGGTTCCTAGATGTTCAACATATCCAGTTATGGCCTGTTGCATCGTAACACAAAGTTCAAAGTTTAGGCAACTCGTCTGTACTTCCTGACTGTGGACAAGTGCTCTATATTCGCTGTCACACCCACTGCGGAGGTGGAAGCTGGGCACTCAGACCATAGGAACAGTAACAACTTACAACTACCGAGGGGCACGCTAAGCGATACAGGGAAGGCAATGGTAGACCAATCTACAATGAAGGTCAAGACACAAGCAACTATATACACCTTATGTAAATTACAGGAGAGATGATGTAGCCCAACCACAGTACTGATCAGGAGAGTTATAACATTGAAATAGCTAGCAGTCACAGGGTATGCCCCGCAAGCTTTCCCAGGGCAAATGAAGATGGCACTGAAAAAAGCTACAAAAGCGTCTCCAGATTACCAAAATACACATGCAATCGATGGATCCGGCTTGAGTTTGGACTGGTCCAGAAAAAGTATAAATGCATGAGTACTCAGGCGAAATACTACTATCAGATGCTTAAATCTCATACAGGATAATTAAAGGAAGTGTTTAAAGCAATATTTGAAGCTGGCCCGAGCCCCTGGAACAGCTATATACAAGCAGCAGCTTTACAATTGAATCTATCAACGGCTAATTGGGCACTTAAAGAAGTAGATTATGGGGCAATAAAGAAAGATCTAAATAAGCACATTTCTCAGCTATCGAGGGAAGAGGATATGGCCAGATATAAGAAAAATGGGCTTAATCTTCTTCTATGAGGCAAATATCATCCAGCCATATTTGAATAACGCACTGGCTAAGAAATGCCTGAAAGAGATCCAATGGGCCCGGATAGTGCAACTTCTAATTAAGGAGCTGAACCAAGATTGAAATTGCTTAATGCAAGTAGTTGAATGTTCACTGTGCAGTTATAAAATGGAGTCCCTGCTACACCTTGTGTGCTGCTGCCCCGCCTTGCTGCAACAAGGTCAGATGCATTTAAGGCCAGTACTCTTATTAGGATTATGGGATTAGGACATGTACAGAGGCAGTTTCATGGCTCCTGGCCTGCACAGTGCCCTCCGAGCCAGCCTGATTCGGAAGATGCACGAAGTGGTTTGAATTGAGTTGATTAAGGCAAAAGGCTACGATAGGTAAAAGTAAACATTAATAAAGTGAAAATGGCAGAAGCATCTTGGAAGAGGCCACCAGGTTGTTTTGCTTTCAATGACGGAGCTGACAAAAATCTCTGAAATGCATTTCTCAGTTCAAAGAAGACATTTATTATTATTTCAACATGAGGTTCCTAAAAAGGAGATTGGCAGGTTGAAAGCACACGTTTAAAAATAGTCACAGCAATGAAAGGAAAATATATCCAAATGATTATCAACTGCAATGTACACAGCGAATATATATATATTTATTATATTATTCGAACCAAAAAATTAAGTAAAAATTAATCACCGTAGGGCCTGCCAAGCTCTTCATCTTTCTCATGCCAGCAAGACGATGACCCCTTTCGACTGCAAAAGAGACAGAGATAACCACCCTCGCGGGACAGATACCAGGCATCAGACGTCAAGAATCCCGATTGAGGACACTCTACTTTCTCGCTGTTACACTGGGTCTTTTATAACTTTAAAAAAAAAAAACAGAAGGATTTTTCTGGAGGAAAACCCTCATTTAGCAATTCAAACATGCTGGCTAATTTAGGTCAGAGTTGAAAGAAATAGTTTGGAACTGGCCAGTTTGACAAATTGTCTCTCCCAAGCCTAAGACGTTCCCTGCTGTCCTTATTATGCTGACTGCCTAACTCCTCAATATTACGTACTAGCTGCTCGGTGATAATATATCCTAGCTCTTCGGTGAGAAAGAGCACGAAAACAAGCACAGTTTACAATGTGGAAAAATACGGTCAGCCTTTAACATGGCAGTGTCTAATGCTACAATAAAGTCAATAGGCAGCTAAACTGACTACAAAATGTAGTTTGCAACTGGTGAACACTAGACAACTAATTCAGGTGCAAAGTGGTGCAACACAAAGTTGTGGTCAAAAACACATATTTCACTACATTCCACCCTTTGATCAATGACTTTGTGTACTTCTCTCTTATTTTTGTTTTCTTTAAAAACAAAAAAAAACATTATAAACAAATCAGGTTTGCATTGTATACAGCAGCATAATGAAATGATAAAAACAATCACTATAAAGCAATGGAAGTGGATTAACGTATTGATATTATAAACATTTAAACCAGACACACCTACAATGAACAGACTGAAGCTTATATATTCTGATTGGGATAATAACTGATTGAATAGTGTCTCTAGGATAACAAGTTGTTATAGAATTAGATGAAAAGTTCATGAGTTCTAATCATGTAAAGGTACACAGTCCACCTGAGAAGTTTGATGGAATATAAGTGTTCCCATATGAGAATAGTCAGCCAACTGTCAATTTAAACATGCTTAATGAGACTGTTAGCAGTCATCAGATGATAACAAGCCATGGGTTGGTTCGAGTGAAACATTTTTATCAAACAGGTTGACAGAACATCCGTGGTACTCTGTGTTGTTCCCATGCAGAACTTGAATCTGTGAAGCACAATTAGCGCTAAATGGATCCATAGGTTTTGTACTTTAAAAGCAGCAGGAGCGTTGCACAAAGGTTATCAATCGGGTTCAAGTTGGGGGTGCGGTCCCTCCCCGACCCCACAAACAAATGCCTTAATTTTTTCTTGCAAATAACATTTGTCATCTGAATTCTGCTCTCCTTTTTCCTTTCCTTGTTTTATAATCAGTGGGACGTTATGGGGGCCCTTTGCTATGATTTCTGCATGTTCTGGAGGGCCATTTGGGGATTCAACCCTCACCTTAGCACTGAGGTTTTTATCTGTTGAATCACAGCTTCCCTTTCCTTGCACTGTCAGAAGGGCTGGGGCAGTCCCCTCCTCACCAGTCTTCCATACACTGAACTTATGACAAGTTGGAAAATTCTGTCCCCAATCTGTATGAATAAATCAGCTTCTCCACTACATAACAGAATAGCTTTGATTTTTATCAGCCCTGGTAACTTTCCTCTCCTCAATTGATATTTAACTGTTTCTGGGACAGATCTCTGTTGTGTGTGCTGACAAACAGGACTTGGCAAAATCACAGTTTTTATCAGATCTAGGGGAATGTGCATCCCTCTAATCTCTGCCCACCTGTAAGTGCCTTTTTCTCCCAGTTGTCCACCTTTCTGGTGCACCCACGTAGACATCCCACCAAGTCAGAATTCTGGGTTGACACTTCTGCCTCTGAACTTGTGTCTTTGTCGTTGAAAAGGGAATTGAACCAGCCTTCTAGTGAGTCAACGGGACAATGAACATCTATGACTTTACTCAGTTCTAACATTTCCCAAATTTCCTGCCACAACTCTTTGCTACACACCTGCTTTGAGTGAATGAACCAGTTATGTGCATGCCATGCGGGAAGCCAAATGGCCAATCCATTGGCAGTGGACCGAATCAGTGTGAATATGACAAGTCCCAAGCAGCTCTTGTTTTAGAGCCTGACACACAGTGTACAACTCTGCACACTGGCTACTTTTTCCTTCTCCTGTGGTAGACAACAACTCTTTGGTAACTGGATTGTATGACACTGCTTTCCGTTGTCTTTTGGTACCCACGTATTTGAATGAATCATTAGTAAACCAAACATGCTCTCTATCCTCAGGGAACAAGTATTCAAATGGTGCCCTCCATTTCACTGGTGACACTTTCACCTATGGTACTTTCTGCACTTTCTCCTCATCCTGTACAGGGGCTTGTGACACCTGTTCATGTAGGGCTGCAGTGCCTGCTGGTCCTACTCGAGCCCTGTCTTGTAAGTACCATTTCCAGTGTATGGTGCTAGCCTCTTGTGCATGTCCTATACGGTAAGATTTAGGTGAACTCATCACCCACTTCATAATTGGTATCTCAGGTCTCAGTATTACATTATGACCTAGTGTTATTTGCTCAGTATCCACTAGAGCCCAATAACAAGCCAAAAGCCGTTTTTCAAAAGGAGTATAGCACTCCCCAGAGTCGGGTAGTTTTCTAGTCCAAAACCCCAGGGCCACCCTTGTCCTGCCCTGTTTATGCCACATACTCCTATTCGCATATTGTCCCTGAACAGTTACATGTAACGCAATGTCTCCCTTTTGCACTGTACACAAGTCTAAAGTCTGTTTATTTCATTTGCCACATCAAAAGCACACAGCTGCTCTTCACTCTTCACTTGGCCTGCCAAGCTCTTCAGCTTTCTCATGCCAGCAAGATGATGACCCCTTTCGACTGCGAAAGAGAAAGATGACCGTCCTCGTGGGACAGATATCAGGCATCTGACGTCAAGAATCCTGATTGAGGCCACTCTGCTCTCTCGCTGCCGCACTGGGTCTTTTATACCTTAAAAAAAAAACAGAAGGAGCTTTCTGGAAAAAAAAAACCCTTATTTAGCAATTCAAACATGCTGGCTAATTTAGGTCAGAGTTGAAAGAAACAGGTTGGAACTGGCCAGTTTCCCAAATTGTCTCTCCCAAGCCTAGGCCATTCCCTGCTGTCCTTATCATGCTGACTGCCTAACTCACCCATATTTAGTACTAGCTGTTCAGTGATCGTATGTCCTAGCTCTTCAGTGAGAAAGAGCACGAAAACAAGCACACCAGGGATTTTACTTGGTGAGGGGGGGGTCCAACCCCCTCGGCAATCAGACATGAGTGGATTAGTAAAGTCAGCCATTACCTGCGCTATAATACAAATGAAATATAGGCTATGGAGAGACAAAGGGTACTTTTGCTGGGTGGTAGTGAGGGAATCCGAGGAGGTGGTTATGGGAGCACCAATAAGGATTGTGGGGCTGGATGCCAGAGGTGCTAAAGACTGTGATGATTGGCCTGTGCAAGGTGAAGAAATAGTGTGTCTTTTTTTGAGTGTCTTGAAAGAACGTGCTGATTGAGGGAAGAAGCGAAGGTAAGATGACTTCTACTGTTGCACATTTCAAACACACACACACTCCCCCACCAGCAATTTTATGACTGTCTACATAGGCTAGTATTTTAAAGCGACAGTTTAGCCAGTAGCAGAGATGGCATCTCGTTGGATGACTGCTGCTCAAGCCCTCACTTGAGTTATAGAGGACAGCTCTGACGTAGGATCAGAGATCGAGACAGCATCTGAGGGATGGGACAATGGCGCAGAATCTGCGAGTGATTTTTCAGTCGGATGAGTCCCATCCGATAACTCCTCTTCCATTGATTATGAGAGAGGTGATGAGGACAGTCCTGCTGTCCCTTCACAAGCACAGTCTGCGCAGCGGGACAATAGCGGGTTAGCCCAACCCAGGGAACCAGTACATGCAGCAGGCAACACAGAGTGCTTTCTTGGGAGCTCCTCAATTTAGTTCAGCCCCAAATTCAACCGCCCAAATAGTATTGTGGAGACATCAAAATTATCTATCGCAAAACAACATGGTTTTGCAAAGCAGGCACCTGCGTTTTTGGTCCTGGGCTCGGCGGCCATACAGGGAAACCTAATAAACCCAGACATTTCTGGAAACAAGACATCTTGGGGATTCCACGGAGGTGTGACTTGTGTGGATTCCCCAAAGTGTTCTTACCCAGAATACCCTGCAAAAGTGAAATGTTGAATAAAAACTCAATTTTTCTTGCATTTCTGTCACACAAACTACCTGAATATGCTGCCATCCACAACATTCCTACCACCCAGTTGAGGTTTGCAAAGGATTCTGGGTAACAGAACCCGGTGAGACCCCCACAAGTCGCCCCATTCTGAAGTCCCCTAGATGTCTAGTTTCCAGAAATATATGTTGGCTAGGTTTCTTTAGGTGCCGGCTGAGTTAGAGGCCAAAATCCACAGCTAGGCACTCTGCAAAAAACATGTCTGTTTTAATTGGAAACATCTGATGTGTCCACGTTGTGTTTTAGGGGCAATTCCTGTCGGGGGCACTAGGCTTACCCACACAAGTGAGGTACCATTTTTATCAGGAGATTTGTGGGAATGCTGAGTGTAAAGAAGTTTGCGGCTTCTCTCAGATTCTAGAACTTTACAGCACCGAAATCTGAGGGGAAAGTGTTTTTTTTCCAAGTTTTGAGGTTTGCAAAGGGATTCTAGGTAGCAGAACCTGGTGAGAGCCCCACAAGTCACTCAATCCTGGAATTCCATAGGTGTCTGGTTTTCAAACATGCACAAGTTTGGTAGGTTTCCCTAGGTGCCGGCTGAGTTAGAGGACAAAATCCACAGCTAGGCACTTTCCAAAAAACTCGTCAGATTTCAATGTAAAAATGTGATATATCCATGTTGCATTTCCTGTCGCGGGCATTAGGCCCACCCTTGCAAGTGAGGTACCATTTTTATCCGGAGACTTGGAGGAACACAGAATAGAAGAACAAGTGTTACTGCCCCTTGTCCTTCTCTACATTTTATCCTTCCAAATGTAAGACGGTGTGTAAAAAAGACATCTATTTGAGAAACGTCCTGTAATTCACATGCTAGTATGGGCACCCCAGAATTCAGAGAGGTGCAAATAACCACTGCTTCTCAATACCTTATCTTGTGCCCATTTTGGAAATACAAAGGTTTTCTTGATATCTATTTTTCACTCTTTATATTTCACCGACTGAATTTCTGTACACCTGGTTTACAATGAAAACCTGTTGCAAGGTGCAGCTCCTTTATTGGCTATGGGTACCTAGGGTTCTTGATGAACCTACAAGCCATAAATATGAAATCCCGTAAAAAATTCCAGAGTAAAACGTGGAGAAAAATGGATGTTTTATTTTTTTTTAACCTCAATTTCAATATTTTTTTGTTTCAGTTGTTATTTTCTGTAGGAAAACCCTCTAGGATCTGCACAAATGACCCCTTCTTGAATTCAGAATTCTGTCTACTTTTCAGAAATGTTTAGCTGTCCGGGATCAAGCATTGGTTTCACACCCATTTCTGTCACTAACTGGAAGGAGGTTAAAAGCATAAAAAATAGTAAAAATGGGGTATGTTCCAGTAAAATGCCAAAATTCTGTTGAAAAATGTGGTTTTCTGATTCAAGTCTGCCTGTTCCTGAAAGCTGGGAAGATGGTGATTTTAGCACCGCAAACCCTTTGTTGATGCCATTTTCAGGGAAAAAAACATATGCTTTCTTCTGCAGACCATTTTCCCATTTTTCTGAAGAAAAAAAACAAAAAACCCACAAACTCTGGGTACCTTTAGAATTCCTAGGATGTTGGGGAAAAAAGGATATAAATTTGTCGTGGATAGCTCATGTGAACAAAACGTTATGAAGGCCTAAGCGCAAACTACCCCAAATAGCCAAAAAAGGGCTCAGCATTGGGGGTGGGGGGTGTTGGGGAAAAAAAGGCCCAGCAGCTAAGGGGGTTAAATACAACAAAAGTTAATTGATGCACTTATCCAATCACTTGTATTCTTTGGCCACACTGATGCTGTAGGCTAGCATTATGCATTAATCTCTGTAATGCTGAATCCTCAGCAGCAACATTTAGTGATGCCCACCACAAATTTAAAAAAGAGAACTATAATATGTCTTTAGGTTTCAATACATTTGTATTGCTATACATTGACAGAGGTAAGGGGGGGGGGAAGCTAACTCCGGTTGTACCACATGTGCTCCCCTTACTCCTTCCAGATTCCCTGTGCCTACAATTTGTAGGGCGGTGAGTGTTCTTGAACAAGTAAGCTGATTACAGTCTGAGGCAAAGTAATCAGAGGGCTCGCCATAGGGATGTGAATGATTTTAACCCCTTGCATGAATAATGAAAACTAGTGCATTCCAAGGATTAAACAAAGTTTGCTGTATCGTCCTTACTTCAGTGGGATGAGAGTGGAACCCCCAACTGGCCAGAAGAGTCTGTTTAGCAAACAGCAAGAGGCATGATGATCAGTGAGGGGCATAGTTATTGTTTGTTGTTCACCCACTTGAATTGTGACATCCAGATGAACATTATGCCCCTTATTCCTCTATCTCAGGAAGTCACTTTGGTGTCTTGTGCCCTCTTAACTGTTTTCCCTGCTGTCTCAGATCCTTGTGCATAGGCAACCCCCTTTATATGTGTTTTGTTAGATCATTACCCATTGAATGTCCATGAAGGATAGCCACAAATCCTTTTCCAATCTGACCTAAAACATACCGTTATGCTGGATTGCTCCTTATATGACTACTGTGTAGATTATTGGGACCAGTTGTGGTTCATGTCCTCCCTTCAATCAATCAAATAATTTCTTAAGCACACTACTCACCTGGTAGGGTCTCAAGGCACTGGGGGGGGATGGGGGAGGGGGTAGTGGCCGGTTACTACTCGAAAAGCTATGTTTTTAGGTGCTTTCTGACTGTTAGTATGTCTTGGGTCTTGCGTAGGTTGGTGGGGAGGGAGTTCCAGGTCTTGGCGGCGAGGTGGGAGAAGGATCTGCCGATGGTGGTGGTGCGTTGGATGCAGGGGACTGTGGCGAGGTCGGCGGAGCGGAGCTGGCGAATAGGTATGTGAAAGTTTACTTGTTCGTTGAGGTAGGCCGGTCCAGTGTCGGAGGGCCTTGTGAGCGGGGCGGAGGACCTTGAAAATGATCCTTTTGTTGATGGGCAACCAGTGTAGGGATCTGAGGTGGGTGGGTATGTGTTCGTGGTGAGGGAGGTTGAGGATGAGTCGTGCGGCTGCGTTCTGGATTTGCTGGAGTTTTCTTTGAAGTTTGGCTGTGGTCCCAGCGTAGAGGGCGTTGCCGTAGTCCAGTCTGCTGCCGATGAGGGCGTGGGTGACTGTTCTTCTTGTTTCTAGGGGCATCCATTTGAAAGTCTTGTTTAGCATGCGAAGGATGTTGAAGCAGGAGGATGATATGGCGTTGATTTTGCTGGGTCATGGAGAAGGATGAGTCCAGTATGATGCCAAGGTTGCGTGTGTGGGTGGTGGGTGCTGGGGGTGGTCCGAGGGTGGTGGGCCACCAGGAGTCATTCCATGCTGTCTTGTTTGGGTCGAAGATGATGATCTCTGTTTTGTTTGAGTTCAATTTGAGGTGGCTTGTTGTCATCCATTTGGCCATGTCGAGGAGTCCAGCGTGCAGGTTAATCTTAGCGGTGGCTGAGTTCTTGGTGAGGGAGATGATGAGCTGGGTGTCGTCAGCGTAAGAAATGATGGTGATGCCGTGGGGCGGAGGATGTTGGCGAGAGGAGCCATGTAGATGTTGAAGAGGGTGGGGCTGAGGGAGGATCCGTGGGGAACCCCACAGATGATCTTGGTGGCTGTATACCTGAAAGGAGGGAGGCAAACTCTTTGGGTTCTTTTGGAGAGGAAAGAAGGTGATCCAGTCCAGGTCCTTGCAGAAGGAGATTTTCAATCTAGGTTAGATGGCAAGTTGCTGCTTCCATGAGTTGTCCAGATTTAGCATGGTGTCATACCTGAGTACGTCTAAATCTCTTGGCATCTGGAAGCCTATAGTGTGTTTTGAGGTGACCGAAGGACTTTATTTCCCCTGCAATGAGCATGACTCCTAGTTGTGTAGATATGGCATCTTGCAACACCCCAAACACCTTCCTTTTTTGCACCTTAGTGAATGCAGGGATATCGAGGAGAAAAAGGTGATAGAAATCTAGTAAGTCCATAAGACCTCAAAGCTAGTAAGTCCACATTGTCAAAGTTGCTTGTGTTTTTCACGTTAGCGTGGTTCTCCGTCTGGGTCAGTCGCATTACCTTTTATAAGAGTCTCCTGGCTAAGGTGTGGTACAAAAACCTCAGTGGTTCTCGGTCTCTGCATTTGACTACTCCAGGAGATAGTGGAGATGAGGTGCATTGTAGTAGAGCTGGATATTTGGACTGCTCAGTAACCCCTTGTTAACTGGCTCCATTCCAATCACAGCTGAAGTTCAAGCACTTTTCTCACCTAGAATAATGTTGGTGCAGATCTATTGTAGTGATGTTTAACTCCTTTGTTCTATTTGTATGGTGGTAAAGTTTGAAACAAAAGGAAAATTTTGGAATTCCTGCTATCTTTAATATAGCAATGCGCCCCAGACAGAGCAGAGATTGTTTGTACCACCTTGGTACACCTGTTCTTATTTTCAGTATAAAGGGAAGGGAATTGGTTTAGTACAAGCTCCAGAACTAAATTGTCTCTTTAAACTG
The DNA here is from genome assembly GCF_031143425.1 of Pleurodeles waltl. Classification (NCBI taxonomy): domain Eukaryota; kingdom Metazoa; phylum Chordata; class Amphibia; order Caudata; family Salamandridae; genus Pleurodeles; species Pleurodeles waltl. The sequence goes on along the minus strand of NC_090442.1, from coordinate 915,685,069 downwards.
GACATAATGCCACAACATTTCAAAGCCATCCTCATATGAATGCTCCTCCGCAGACAGCTAAACGTTCGGTTTATTATCGTGATCCACGGGGAGTGAGATTACATTTTAGTGAGTTTCCTGTTTGCAAGGATTTTTTCGTAACTTTATTTGGATCTTTCTATGCACCTCTATTGAAAAGGTATTTATATTTGAATGATTTTAGATAGTTAGCTATTTTTATTTCTGCTTTTAATGATATGTATTTCCATATATTTTAACCATTCGAAAATGAACATTGTGTTTATATGTTTATGGGCCTGCAATGCTCAAACTTTTCATTTTCTTTAATATAACAGTAATAAAATTAGACTGTCTGAAAAGGCATACAGACTCACTAACAATAACAGCTGTGTTGCTTCTTTAAGGTAGCCTGCCTTATACTCCCATGAAGAGACCCTCGACTCAGAATTAATCGTCGAGTGGTTTCTGTCTTTTCAGAAAACATTCATAAGCATAGGACTTTGCTTTTAAGCTCTTCTTCAATGCAATTCTTTAAAAAAATCTTTTGTAATGTTATTCTAACGGATATACCTGCATGTGCATTTCAATTTGATTATTATCAGATGATGCTTAAACTGATTTTCACCATTTTTGTTTCTAAGTCACGGGACACTCGATTCCTAACAGAAATTCACCTGGTGTGTAAGCCAGTTAAGGGTATGTTCTTCACTATGTGTCCACTGACTTTTCATTCTGTGGTGTATTATGTGTGAAGGCAGGGCATTTACTTTGTAGATGGCACTAGGAAGGGGAAAGATGAAGATTGCCATTCCCAGGCTAGCACGCTTCAGGCCCTACTAGTTTTGCCCATTTCACAATAAATAACTGTAGCAAAGTGTCAAGGGGCGAAATTGTCTCCTTGTGTAAGACCCTCCTGGCCGTTACTGTGCTACCTGCAGAGGTCCTTGACATCAAACATTCCTCTGTAACTGGGAAGAATGCTTTGTCTCTCGTTGTGCTTTTCATTTTCTGCATTTGGCCTTCTGCTTTCTTGTTACAGAATAACCAAGACTGACTATTGTCCCTTACAAAGCACCACCCAAATCCACTCTAATATATAAACGCAAAATCACCGATCAAATCTAAAACTAATACACATCCATATTCAGTGCATTATAGAGAGAACTCTTATCTAACGGAGCCAACAAATCCTCTGAAGCATATTTTGCCTTTCATCAGACATCTAGGAGCACTCTGTATCCTATAGTAACCTCACACTCCATCATTTCATCTGCATCTACAAAGGGCACACACTAGAGAGAACCTCCCCCTCACCATCCTGCACACAACACAAAACCAAAGCCATAGAGGTCTCCAAAGATAGCCAAATCAAACACACTGTCATACACCACACAACAAATTCCCTAGACACATGAAGATAATATTAATGTTGACATACACACCCTTACATTCTAAATATTGGCTCATAAGACACTGATCTGGCTTGTGATGCGTGTGTAAAAAACACTGTGTTCTGCCTTTGATCCCAATCAATGGTTATTGATTCCTAGCTCCCAGACCTAAAAAAACTGAAAACCCTTTAACACACCCATCCATACATATAAAGCAGCACAAACATCTTGAGGTATAAAACGTTTTTTACTTTTACTTTCACTTTTACTACGTAAAATACTTCAAATGCAAACGCTGTTCAAACTGCTAACTACACACAAACAAAACAACAATCCACTATCAAATGATGCTTTCTTCAGCTGATTTGAAGGCTTTTCCTAATCTGCACAAAAGGGAACTCAAAAAGAGAATATACTACTGTTGAAGAAAACTGTCTCATCTGCGGGTTTTGTTTTAAGTCTTTATTACAAAAAATAAGAAACTGAGTCAGAGAGCGAATAAGTAAGAATACCACATCGTCTGCAACAGACACCAGCTTCGACTGAAAAGGAAAGATCGAAATATATGCTCTATCACAAACTATTTCTAGCAATGATCACCTGTCTAAATTGTCACAAGAACACAAGACAGAGCATGAATGAGCTCATCAGAGAGCTGGTACTTGACCTTCCTGGATGACAGCAATTTTAATAGTTTTGGCTGAGCAAGCTCATTTGCATAATTCATGTCTTGGGTGCCAGTGCTCATTTCCCTTCACCTGGAAGATGGGCACATCAGGTGAGTAGCGCCGGCATGAGCAGAAAACTTGGGGATTAGTAGTTACCTTAGTCAAACACCAGCATAGTTAATTTCACGATCCCTCTCTGTTGCACCGTTGTAGTGCATAACATAAATCTTCACACAACTCAATATTCATTACACAAAACACTTCATGATCTTCTCCATCCTCTATTCTGTGAAAAACACCTTTTATTAAATTCATCACCAACATTATTTTGACCTTTGTATAGAATCTAAACAAACATTGATGACAATGTAAATTATCCACAAAACTGTGTAAATGACCGTGACTGCCTCAATCTTTTCATCCCTCAGTCTGCACGTACACCTTGCAATTCAGAGCAGAGACCCCTCCACTGAAATTTCTCATGAACATTTAACATTTAAACACTCACATATGTTTCTAATGTGTAAAGCGTCACAGAGATATCAGGAACATAAACACAGCAGTTGAGACCTATAAAGACACACATACAACACTGTGCCACTAGAATTAATTCATAGGCTTATTTTCTACAAACATAGCAAGTCCGGGTTCAGTCAGAGACACCAATTTAGGTAAACACACTAGTGGAAGGAAGAATGGCTACTGGAAAATGGGGAAAAAACTGTGCGTATGTGCTTTTGTGTAGTCAAGTTACAATCAGTTCCCCATGAACATGTTGCCCTTTCCTTCTTCACAAACCAGTTCTTAGGCAGATGAGACTGTCACGTAGGCTCTCATTATTCTAATGAGACTACTGGATTTCGAGTGGCAGAATCACCTGCGGTGTGGGAGACAGAGTCTAACCCACTACAGGTGACACCTGTCGCTCCAATCCGGGTTCTGCTCCGGTTAACTAGCAGTGCCTCATCTCTACCCAAGGGCAGGGATGATTGGGCAGCCGAGCGCATGACATAACTGGTTTCTCGAGGAAGCCGTAGTCACTCAGGTCTCATCAGTTTCTCTGTTAATTAGTCTCACATACACAATGACAAACAGAGGCAGTATATATTTCAATAATGCTTTAATAAAGCGACTGCATCTTAGATAGCAAAGCGTGGACTGCAATAACCAGAACGATACAGCATGACGAGATAAAAATTGTGACAAGGAGAGTAAAACATAAAAATAATGCTACCATATTGTCACTGGAGTCAACAGACTAATTCCTACCTAGGCTACGATAGAGCACAGCGTGTTAAGCTCTAATTCTGCCCTTCAGGTTCCCCTGGGAAGACCTCATCCCCCATACCTGAGCAAAGGCCTGAAGTCTGCAAAACAGCCGTAGCGAAGCATTCGGCAATCAGCAATCTGTCGTGGTTCTCTGGCTGGAATGTCCCTCTAAGGTGTAAGGGACAAGAAAATGTTTTTATAATAAAACAGCTGGTGTTCTAAGAAAATGTCCCTACGTAAGGATGTGTATTTTCTATGAATGTCAGAGACTAAACTTCTGCCACGTTCACCGGCAACCTGTGCTGCCGTAACCTTGAAAGAAGCACAGAGTGAGTAAGAATGTCTTGTTTGATAACAGAGTGCCAGCCTAGGCAAAAACAGTCAAATAGAGAGAAAATAAAACAAGACTGTAAAAGTGACTAATGTAACAATAATAAAGCAAAGCCGAATAAAATACATCTAGGTTAAAGTGCACAGCAGCAGGCCTGGTATGTTAAAATAACATGCATGGAGCTATAACTAAAATGCCTACACAACAAGACTAGATGAATAGCAGGGGAAAAAAGCCTCTTGATTCGTTAAGGGCACAGTGAGGTCCTCAAGCTTGTAGTTATCACATTCAGGAATAAAAGTGCCTATGTGGGTGTAAGTCAGTGCATTGTTCTTTCCATTCGTAAAAGATTGGTATCATGGCTACACTCCCACTTGAACAAGTAGGTCCATGGGAACACTCTGACTATGAAGAAAGGTTGAGGTAATTCTTATACTGAACTTCCAGAAAAGTTACCTCTAAGTAGATAGATTTTTTTTCTGGATGGAACAGCAGGTTTTGTGCAGTTGACCGCTTCTAGCCAACCCCCATCCCTCTTCTGACACATTTACACGATGAACCAACCAAATAGGCTCACTCTGAAGAGCGGCAGCTAGACTTGACGAGTGCTTGGGTAGTTGGAAGGCCTTCCACTACCAGAGGTGCAGGCCGTCACCTTGAGAAGGAGTCGGGGTTTGTCCCTTCATTGTGTCTCTGTGGTGCGCCTGCAGGACAAGGAGCTCCTCTGTCTGCAGGTCTGATATCTCTCTGCTCTGTAGTCCACTTGCAATGCTATGCATGGATCGAGGCAGGCAGACCTCAACACTTGACAATGGTGTTGGTGAGGAGCAGAATCTGCAAATGCACCAATTCACCTGGGTTGAAGCAGTGCCTTTCACTTATGGTCCTTCACATCATTTGAACCCAATACCCTGGCTGCTGGTTGAGGCAGGCTTTGGGGAGACTGAAAGGCCAGGCAGCTTTTACCTGAGAACATAAACAGTTGAGAGAGCAGGCGATTGTTTACAATATAATAAAGTCATATGCTCAGACCGAGGAAAAGAAAAGCAGAAGGTGACTGCATACCGCTGTGGAAGCAGTCCACATCATTTGAGACATGCTGAGTGAGAATGTGAAAGTAAACCTGCCCTGTGTGTAAGAATGGAGAATAATGAATAACATATGTATTTTTACAGTGCTTTTTGATGAGTGGAATAGGAGCATTACAGATACAAATAGTGGGGATCATAGCAATAACACGGTGAATTCTATCCTCGATCTCAGGGTGAAGCAGCTAATTTGGTGAACAGGGAGCTTCTTCAGTGGGTTCAGTTGAGTGTTAACAGTGTTTGTGGCCAACATTCACCCTACATTGTAAATAGGCTAGGTCCATAAAGATGAAGGGACTTGCATTAAAACATCAGATATTTCTTGAGAAGACACATCCAAAACAATTGTTTTGTTTTCGTTTAACACAAAAGGTCTCTCTCTCAATTAGTTTAGCCCGAAAGGTGGGACTCAGAAGGAAGGCATATCGACCTGTAATTGGCCCCAAGGAAATAGACGCAGTACTCGTAAAAAAGTGAAAAATATCGATTGTTTTACCCGAGAGAGTAAGAAACTCGTTGGCTTTCAGGGCAGATCGACTAGCATTAGTACCGGCAATATTTAATTTCATTCAGTGATTCCATAACCATGGCGGTTGGTGCAGTACAAATAAGAATAGCATTATCAATAGGTCTATTGACTCTAGGTCTTCAGTCCAAAGTGCTTCTGACATACACTTGCCAGAGAAAAAAAAACTTTATTTTTAGGATTTGCCGACGAGGAGGGTATAGGGAAATCACCACTGATGCAACATTCAAGCAAAAACTAAACTAGAAGCAAACCAAGATCTGCACATCAAGCTATTGAATCTTTTGCTATGGAGACAAATCGATCGCTCCATGTAACGAAATCAGCCCTAAGACCAACTTTATCTAAGGAGAGCCAGCCATTTGTTATAAAGTGCCCCTAAATACTGAACAGATGTTTAGTAGGTTTAATATTTCTCACAGTAGAAGCACTTGGCAAAATTATATACAGACTGGATAGTATGAAGAAAATGAGGAAATTATAGACAGATTTTGAATCGATCTTTTAAAACTACACCAAGAACCATATTTAAGAAGAAATAATTTCAACTAAAACATGGGTGCACTGCAAAACCTACACCATAAGGAGTCAACAGGACCATGCCCTTCCCCATACTGCCACAGGTGCACTTTATGGCAGCGGCAGCTATGATGTCACTGGTAAGCTGGTTCACATTCTGTGAGATGGGGTTAGGAGTAGCTTGTGATAACTGCGTAGTGAGATAACAGCAATATGTGGCATACTGATTGTGGATGTGAAAGGTAATGAAAGGGACACAGAAAGCAACATATGAGGTGATTAAGAAATAGGTGGGATTGTGTCCTGTGGCACCTCCTGTGGCGTCATCAGTCAACTCATTTCACCTCATCTGGCCACGACAAGCAAACTTGGTGGTCACTGGAGGTGGATCATAGAGTCTTCGTGCAAGTCCCAAAGAACCCACCAGCATCAGGACAAGGTGGTGGTGGTGGTGGTGGTGGGGGGGGGGGGGGGGGGGGGTAGCTGCACAGCACCACCTATCGGCAAACAAAAGCACTGCCAAGGAAAATCTCTGGGTTCAAGCTAGTATTTGGGGAATATTCTAGAGGTGAGATGTCTGTGGTTAGAATGTCAATCAGAATTGTTTTATATATACGCTAAAGAATTAGTGGGAACTGAACCTTGTAAAGTGGTCAACAGGAAAGGAGATTCATAATACAACACAAAACTCACTATTGAAAGCCAAGGATCTCCGTTTAAGCAATTTCTGTAATTTGAACCTAAACAAATAAACAAATACAGAAACGAGTATATATCAATCAATGCTGTGAATGTGTAGTCGCACCACATCTTGTCTTGTTACCGCCAGTGAGGAGTGGACCAACCATTACCACAGGGGTTTCAACTCCCACAGTCAGGGTCTTGGGCAGAGCAAAGCAGCCTCAGGATGGCCTCAGTCTGTTGGTGTCCAGAATGCAGAGTGCTCACACAAGTGTAGTGGGAGTTGTGGATGCCGAGGAAGGCACATTACTTTCAGTACTTGGACTTTTTGTGCGTTCGTGTGAAGAGATATTATGGGTTTGCGCTGTTTATGGAACCTTTTCTCATACATTTTGCATGGCTCTGGTGACATCTGGTGGTTGTTGCTACTCTTATACTGCTCACACAATGACAGTAATGGGCAGACAACCAAATAAAGGTTTCATACTTTTTCAATACCAGTGCAGAATTATTTTCATCATATAGCACAATTCCATGGCATCTACATGGCACCTCATTAATGTAGCTCTCCCTATATTCTAAAATGTGTTTCTTTGTGGGGATTACACAATCTATTTATAGCACTAGTGAATATGATATGAAGGGGTGGTAGGCAGAATCCACCGCTCTGCGCCATAAAAATTGGTATGTTCAGTAGAAGTGAGCACATCGCCTCCGCTGCTTGCACTCCTGGGCCTCACAATACAGTCCTGAGATGCTGAGGCATTGTCCATATTTTTTTTTTATTTTTTTTTTTGCGCTCCCCATCCTACCACCATCAATCAAGCAGGGTCGGACTGGCCTATAGGGCAGTCTGGCAGTCCTAGAATAATTGGTCTGACAGGCCAGTGTGTGGGCCAGTTTTTGGCTGTTTGTAGGCCCGTTTTATGGTCTGGTGGGCCGTGTTCTATTGTTGATTTTCCTAATATTACTGCAAACATTGTCTGCAACAAGCCCAAATGGATGCAATGTTCGATAATTTGCAATATCTCTACAGTGTCTTTACAAGTTCAAAACTGACCCGATTTGCACATGTAGGACTTTTTTTATTTTATTATTATTTTTTTAGGTAGCTGATCTGGTAATGGGGACCACTTTTATTTTTATACCCAAGCCTATTTTCTATTATAGTCCGACCCTCCAGTGGTAAGTAGTGCCATGCCTTTTCCCACACGCTGTGCCTCAGTTGTAGGCCAGCTGGGACACCGTGCCTTTGGTACCCTATGCTTAGTGGCCAAAGAGGTCGGAAGGGTATCATGCTTCAGTTTGAAGTGAGGGGTGTCATTTTGAGGTGGCAGCTACTATGAAGGTGCCCCCCCCACCCCCCTCGAATCTATCTTAAATGTTTCTTTAGGGGGATTCTAATGGCACCAAAGTCGCCCATGCATAGCAGAGGGGGTACAAGGTGCAGGGCGCTGGTTTTAAACCTTAATAGAGTGGAGGGGAGTTCCCATCCCATCAGGGGAGACATGGTTACGGAGCTTCACAATGGGGATCCAGCTAAGTGGTGATCTTGGCCTGAAGTCTCGGGCCTAGTTCTTTCAATACTTGCAATTTAACATGGTATCATCTAGATAGATGAACGTTAGAGGAAAAGTCAATATGCTGTACAAAACCCTCAATTATTAATGCTTTCTAGAAAAGTTGTATTGTCTCCAGAAAAAACCTCACAAATCCGCATTTGAGAAAAGGTTTTAGTCTAGTTTGTCAGCATAGACTTAGCCAGATCTTATGTTGTCAACAGATAAACAGAGAGCGCTACTGAGAGAGGGTACTTGGCTCCAATGTTCTTCCTTCCTGGATTTGATTGAGCCACAGTGGAGTGCTGTGTTGTGTGCTTCTCGTGGAAAAAAAAGAGAGCTTGTATTGCTCAGATTATGCTCAATTTGGTAAAACTGTGTTGGTTATGGTGACATCTCAATTATTAAGACTGTGGGCCTTATTACAACCTTGGTGGAGGGGATTACTCCGTTCCAAATGTGACAGGTATCCTGCCCGCAGTATTACAAGTTCCATTATATCTTATGGAACTTGTAACACAGCGGATGGAATATCCGTCACATTTGGGACGGAGTAATCGGTTCTGCCAAGGTCGTAATCAGGCCCTGTATGTCTGATTGGTTCATTGCGAAAAGTTACGTTCTGATGGATACAACTACCTGTGGATTCCTCACCTCATGAATACTCCCATGGCGCCAGCCTTCGACGGAAATCTTCTTACTAGTCTCTGCACGTCGACGAGGACGTCACTGTCTCGCACGCGACGCCGTCTGACGTCATACAGGCAATAAGAGGTCCTCGACGACGTGCGGACGTCAGTTCCCTTTTTTCCGTGCATTCGAAACGGTTATCTTCGAGGGAGCAACTGTTACTCTTGCGGTTACAGTGTATATCTTGCTGCGTACTCTTTCTCTGTGGAAATAATGTCGCAGAGAAAGTCTGGATTTAAGCCTTGTCGTGAGTGTGGAGGCAAGATGTCGGTGACGGATCCTCATTCCGATTGCCTTTGGTGTTTGAGCTCCGACCACGACGTCTCGACTTGTGATTCGTGTCAGCACATGAATCCGAAGGCCATTAAAGAACGCGAGGCGAAGCTGTTTATGGCCAAGTCAAAGGAGAAGCATCACAAGAAAAAGTCTTCTCCAAGACATCGGCGTCATCGAGACTCCCGGCGCCGTAGAGAATCTCGGCGTCATTCAAGGGAGGCTCGTTCCAGGTCTCCGGATCGGCGCCGGAGGACATGGGAGGTCAGCCCCACGGTGACGCCGCATCCTTCGACGCCGTTGCTCTCTCCGACGTCTCCAACTTCGCCTGGACAGGCGTCGGTGATTGAGGTATTGGAGCCTCAGGTGTTTTCTCCGGCGCAGACGCCGAGGCCGGCGTCGGGGTCGCCTCCGAGTCAGGCACCCCAGTATCCGGCTTTTCCCACCCCTGGAGCCGATAGTTCCGCATTCTTGAATGCGATGTATGCCATCTTCCAACAGATGGCTCCAGGGGGTGCTCCGGCTGGGCCTTTGGCCTTTTCTTTGGGTGATCCTGCGCCTCTTCGGCCGGCACCCTTTATGCCCTTTCTCCCGTTTGGGAACGTGGGCTCGGCGCCAGTGTCGGCGCCGGTGGCCGCTCCGATGGCTTCGGAGGGATTGGCCCCAGGGATTTCCATCCCGTCGACGTCGAGATTTCGGCCTGTGACTCCGGTGGGTCCATCCGTTTCATCTGCTCTTCAGTCGGCGCCGAAGTTACCTGTGGCGCCGGATGCGGCGTCGGTGGCTTCGGAAGATCGGCGCCGATCTCCGACTTCGGCGGAGGTGTTGTCGACTCCGCGGATTGAGCAACGACTGCATTCAAGGAGGCGTGCTCTCCGGGTACTAGAGGAGCAGGAGTACCAACGAGCCCTAGAGGAAGGAGAGCTAGAGGACTCGGGTGATGGGCTGCGTGGACTGGAGTCGGCCAGTGGGCTGGACACTTCCCCTGAGTGGGACCTTTCGTCCCCGGGGGAATATACCGAGGAAGCTGCTTCCTTTCATACAGTGGTACGGAAGGCAGCTAGTTTTTTGGACCTGCCTTTGCCGGTGGTGGAGGCGAAACAAAACCTTTTGACAGAGGTGTTGCATCCGGCCTCAGCCGCGGCGGAGCCTCTATTACCTTTTAATGACGCTCTGCTGGATCCGGTTTTAGAGGTGTGGAAGAAGCCGGCATCTTCCCCAGCAGTTCACAGAGCCGTGGCCAGGAGGTATCGGACGGCTCCAACTGATCCTGGTTTCCTATCTAGGCACCCTACGCCGGAGAGCTTGGTTGTGCAGGCCTCCTGTTCGTCCAAATCAGCGCCTGGTTCTTTCCCGACGGTGCCTGGGGACAGAGACTCAAAAAAGCTAGAGGCGCAGTCGAAGAAGATTTTTTCGTCCTGCAGTCTGGCGTTAAAAGCCACTAATGCGACCTGTATCCTGGGGAGGTATATTCATGCTCTGATGGATGACATCTCCTCTTCGTTTACAGAGCTTCCCCAGGGTCTTTTGGATCTTGTCTCTGATACCCAGGCTGCTGCGACCCAAATTATCCAGACGGGACTGGATACCACCGACTCGGTAGCCAGAGCAATGGGCACAACTGTGGTGGAAAGGAGACAGGCCTGGCTACGTAACTCGGGCTTTTCGGCAGATGTACAGTCCACATTGTTGGATCTCCCGTTTGATGGGGACAAACTGTTTGGGGCTAAGGCTGATTCGGCCTTGGAACGTTTTAAGGAGAGCAGGGCCACGGCTAAGTCGTTGGGACTCCAAGCTCCTTCTTCCACGGCCTCTTCCAGATTCTTCAGGAGGTTTCGTGGATTTGGGCGTGGCTCTTCCTCCTCTTCCTTTCGGGGAAGATATCCGCAACCTGCCTCTTCCCATCCCTATAGATCTTTTAGGGGGAGGGGTAGGGTCCGCACCAGGGGAGCCTCTCAGCAGCACTCTGCCTCTTCCTCATCCTCTGGCGGGGTGCAGCAGGGGAAGCAGCCTTAGGCTTCCACCATTTCCCACTCACTCCTCTCCTGTAGGGGGAAGATTACAGCATTTTCTCACCAAATGGGAGACTGTTACGTCGGACACTTGGGTTCTCAGTGTTGTGGGAAAAGGCTACACCCTTCCCTTTCGGGAGTTTCCGCCCCTCATCCCGCCCCGCCCTTCGTATTGTTCACAAGAACACCTCCTGTTGCTAGAACAGGAGGTAGAAGTCCTCCTTTTAAAGGGCGCGGTGGAGTTGGTCCCGGAGCAGGAAAGGGGTCAAGGAGTTTACTCAAGGTATTTCCTGATTCCCAAGAAGGATGGTCGTTTGAGACCAATTCTGGACCTGAGGATCTTGAATTGGTTCCTCAAGCAGGAAAAGTTCAAGATGCTGACCCTAGCACAGGTGCTTTTGGCGTTGAACATGGAAGACTGGATGGTGTCTGTCGACTTGCAGGATGCTTACTTTCATATCCCGATACTCAAGTCACACAGGAAGTATCTCCGGTTTGTGGTGGGATCGCAACACTACCAGTTTGCGGTCCTTCCGTTTGGTCTTACTTCAGCACCTCGAGTCTTCACGAAGGTGATGTCGGTGGTTGCGGCAGAGCTCAGAAGGAAGGGGATAGCAGTATTCCCTTACTTGGACGATTGGTTGATCAAAGCCAAGTCCCCGGAGCTTGTGTTGCGTCATCTGCAGTCAACAACCCAGTTGTTGTTCGACCTGGGCTTTTCGGTGAACGAGCCCAAATCTCACCTGGAGCCCTCTCAGCGCCTCCTGTTCATAGGGGCAGTACTGGATACGACATTGGGTCGGGCCTTTCCTCCGCCTCAGCGGATTCAAGATATTCAGGATTTGGTTCCAATGTTTCGAAATGGAGCGGTAGTTCCAGTCCTCAAGGTCCTTCGTCTGCTCGGTCTTTTTGCCTCCTGCATTCTGTTGGTCACGCATGCTCGCTGGCACATGAGGGCTCTTCAGTGGTGCCTCCGAAGGCAGTGGTCTCAACACAGAGGGGATCTAGAGGGTACTGTCAAGATCTCCAGAGATGCTGCTGTGGATTTGAAGTGGTGGATTGCAAGCAACAATCTTTCACAAGGAAAACCGTTCCAGCAGTCGCCACCAGTGGCCACAGTCATAACGGATGCTTCCACTCTAGGGTGGGGAGCTCATCTGGGGGATCTGGAGATCAAAGGTCTTTGGTCTCCAGAGGAACAGATTTTTCACATCAATCTGTTAGAGTTACGGGCTGTACGTCTGGCTCTCAAGGCCTTCCTCCCTTCCCTTCGTGGTCAGTCGGTACAGGTCCTAACGGACAATACTACCACGATGTGGTACATAAACAAGCAGGGAGGAGTGGGGTCGTACCTTCTCTGCAGAGAAGCTCTTCGACTATGGTCCTGGGCAAAGGACCATCGGATTTGCTTGATAGCAAACCATCTGGCCGGAGTCTTGAACGTGCGTGCGGACAGTCTCAGTCGCCACTTCTCGGCAGACCACGAGTGGCGTCTCCATCCAGATCAAGTCCGTTTAATCTTCCAGAAGTGGGGGTTTCCTCGGGTAGATCTGTTTGCCACTCGAGAGAACGCGCATTGTCCGTTGTTCTGCAGCCTTCAGTATCCGATGCAGGAAGCGTTGGGGGACGCGTTTCAAATGACCTGGTGCGGCCAGTTGCTTTACGCGTTTCCTCCCATACCCTTGATTCCTCGAGTATTGAGGAAGATTCACCAAGACCGGGCTCTAGTAATCGTAATAGCTCCGGATTGGCCAAGGAGGGTGTGGTACTCCGACCTTCTCCAACTCTCAACGTGCCCGCCGCTCCGTCTCCCTTTCAGGGCAGACCTCCTCTCGCAGTCGCAGGGGCAGGTTCTACACCCCAACCTCCAGAGTCTGCACCTACATGCCTGGAGATTGAACGGGGCAACCTGAGTTCCTTCTCTCTCCCGCCTGAGGTAGTGGATGTTATATTAGCGGCCAGGCGACACTCCACTAAATCTATCTACGCTAATAGGTGGTCTAAATTTGTTGCGTGGTGTGGAGAGAGGCAGATTGATCCTTTACAAGCTCATCTATCGGACGTTTTGTCTTTTGCTCTATCTCTGGCGCAGAAAGGTTGTGCAGTGGCTACCATTAAAGGTTATTTATCGGCCTTGTCAGCCTTCATATGTCTTCCAGACCAACCATCTTTATTTAAATCCCCTATTGTTATCAGATTCTTGAAAGGTCTTCTAAATCAATATCCTCCAAAGCCATTCGTTATGCCGCAATGGGATTTGTCCTTAGTCCTGACTTTCCTTATGGGGTCCCCTTTTGAACCTATGCATTCTTGCCCCTTGAGGTATTTGTTTTTAAAAACAGTCTTCCTGATAGCTATAACATCAGCAAGGAGAGTGAGTGAGTTGCAGGCCTTATCAGTAAAACCCCCTTATACAACTTTTTATGGGGATAAGGTGGTGTTGAGGACCAAGGCTGCTTTCCTCCCGAAGGTTGTTTCACCCTTCCATTTGGCTCAGGCAATTACTTTGTCCACGTTCTATCCTCCGCCTCATCCTTCCAAAGAGGAAGAAAGACTGCACCGTCTGGATCCAAAGAGAGCGTTGAGCTTCTTTATCGATAGAACAAAGGATTTCAGGCTGGAGGATCAGCTGTTTATTGGATACGTGGGCAAGAGGAGAGGAAAGGCAGTCCACAAGAGAACACTATCCAGGTGGGTTGTTCTTTGCATTAAAATATGTTACTCTTTGGCAAAGAAGGATCCTCCTGAGGGCATTAGAGCTCATTCCACCAGAGCTAAGTCGGCCACTTCGGCCTTAGCCAGAGGTGTTCCTGTGGTCGACATCTGCAAGGCCGCAACTTGGTCGTCCCTTCACACTTTTGCAAAACATTACTGTTTAGATTCTGAGGTTAGAAGGGACGGCCATTTTGCACGGTCAGTGCTGCAGGATTTCTTGGTTTGACCATTTAGGCACCCACCGCCGGGCGTGGTACTGCTTTGGGACTCTATTCATGAGGTGAGGAATCCACAGGTAGTTGTATCCATCAGAAGAACGAGTTACTTACCTTCGGTAACGACTTTTCTGGTGGATACATTAGCTACCTGTGGATTCCTCACGGTCCCACCCGCCTCCCCGTTGCCTTTATGGTCTTGCCAAGTAATCCTTGAGTGCGCTCCTCTTGATCTTTGAGGGTGCAATAGATGTATATATATAATATATTTATATATATATAGGTATAGGTGTATATATCTTTATGTATATACTTGGTGTGTGTATATATTTTAAAAGAAAGAGTTTTATATATATATATATATATATGTACATAAAAAAAGATTTACAGTTATTCATACAATGTGGTGTATTTTTACAATATAATGGATGTTGCTTTGTTCTTTCATTGCATTGCCTGGTTGTTCTCATGCACGTAAAAAATGATTGGTACTGACGTCCGCACGTCGTCGAGGACCTCTTATTGCCTGTATGACGTCAGACGGCGTCGCGTGCGAGACAGTGACGTCCTCGTCGACGTGCAGAGACTAGTAAGAAGATTTCCGTCGAAGGCTGGCGCCATGGGAGTATTCATGAGGTGAGGAATCCACAGGTAGCTAATGTATCCACCAGAAAAGTCGTTACCGAAGGTAAGTAACTCGTTCTTATATGCCACAGGTCTGTTCAATTCGGTATGAAAAATACAGCAGGCCTATAATTTACTGTAAAAGGTATATGTTAAATCCACAGAGCCTCTATGGGCGGACTGTTATTACATTGTATATAGCCTGTACACTAGTATCATTTAAAATTGATTGTCACAGATTATCATCGTAGGCAACGGCAACCACCAGATTCATTGACTCAGGCCTGCTCCTGGCTAAACGCCTCATCCTGAGAGGTTGGAAACTTCCACTACTACCTTCAGTAACTGCCTGGGAGATGTTTATGCATGCATGGGCCCCTGCTGAGGGCATGATATTACGTAGGGAATACACTGGTGACCTTCGTAATTATCCACTATCTGATAGCAGGGACACCATACTTAAAGCTTTTCAATGTTTGACACATGGGAGCGACCCATCCTATGTTTGATGAGGTGGTCCAGTTTCCTTTTGTTATTCGCTAAAGATGTCAACAAACCATTGTTAGCGAGGTGGTAAGACAACATTTTTCTTGGCTGCCATAGCAACGGTGTGGTCTTTTCATAAGGTCATCGAAACAGTAAGATAATTGTTTTTCACAGTATGAAGAAAGGAATTGAAATGTTCTTTCAGCCCAATCCATGCGGAGATTGTGTTTGATTAACCATATCATCCCCAAAATAAACCTATATTGTGGGGGACTAATAACATTGAAGCAGAGTTTTTCACTATGTTTTTGGGTCTGACTTTCAAATTCTATCCTTAATTCAGATATTTGCATAATTATTGGTCTTTAGATCAAAAAGCACCCATCAACAGCCTGAACACTCTCAGGATCTTTTTGGTGAGGCAACAAATTGGGATTAATTTTGCCATTACAGTCTATGAAATTTTTGGTTGCTCCAAAGACAATTAGGAGTGCCATGGATATTTCCCCATTTTCCTGGCTTAATTCCATCTTCATCATAAAGTGTATGGATTCTTTCCTAACTGTCAGACTGAGTGAAGGGATTCTTCAGGAGCTCAAGAAGTCCCCTTCTTTCCAACTTGAGATTTCTTGTTTTCCGTACTGGTATCTACTGCACTAGCCACTTTCTTTGCTGATGCCCTAGGTGGGAAAGGTTTGTTTTTTGGCTTAGTTAGGCATTCCTTGACAAAATGTATTTTTTGCCACAGTACAGGCATTGGCAACTTTGACGTCTAATTTCTCTTTCTTTTGTAGTAGGCGTTGATCTTACTGACCCAATATCCATTGGTTCTCCTTGAGAGTCTAATGCTGTTGGTATGTTCCTAATTTTCTTGAATCGAGGTCCTTGGCGATTGATACGTCTTTGATCACTTTTCCATTCAGTTAATTGATGATCCCATCATATGGTTAAATTATCAGTTCTGAACAGGTCTTGTGTTTGGGTTCAGTATGAGCTAACACTTCCTTGAGGTGGTCTCTCAGACCCTGATAAAAGATGGCACACCTCTTTTTCCCTGGCCAGGCTATTTCAGCAACCATCGATTGAATTGAGGTAAATAGGTAACCTAATCTTTATTTCCTTACCTCAATCCTAGCAACTTGCACAGAAACCAAAGCAGGAGAAATTAACTCATCAAATGTTTCTAAACATAAGAAGCAACCTAGGAAGCAATAAGGGAAATTAAAGGAAGGAAACAAAAAGGAAATAACCTTAAACACCACTCGTTATTACCAAGATCATTGCTTTTCCTCCAAGCATCAGGCTAATGAGTACATTTTCATCTTGCTGTATCCCTGCGACTTCTAGCATTACATATTTCTAGAGAGTATTGTTCAATAGCCACAATGCAGCATTTTTTAAAGGATGCTTATGCTTTTTAGATGCAAGGTTGTGACAGTATAGGTGTAGCAATGAAAATGAAACTAATCATTTTAGTAGACTGAGCAAGACGCATGCCAAAGATAGTCAGGAAAGCTAATTTGAGAAAATCCTATTCTATGGGGACTAATCTTGGTAAAAGAAGAGTATAACGTTTATTTAAGATTTTGTTCACTATCTTACCGCCAACTCTTAATTAAGAAATGAGTCAATCTGAAAAACTGAAAATCTTTTCCACATGTTTTTTTTTTTTTTTTGGCGATTATGCTAACATTGATGTTACAGAATGTTTTAGAAACAATATTTTCCTCCTCGGCACATTCCTTTTTGAAGGAAAAGAGTACGTTAATGCTTCAAAACCTACAGGACAGGAGCTTCAGAAGGTTGACTATCCAAACCTGACATCTTATTACGGGAAATCAGCTGTGGCTTGACATAGTTAAGCAACAGTTAAACCAGAAGAAATACAGGCTGAAAAGTTTTAAAATACTGAAAATCAGATTCTTTCTTATAAAGTGCTTTAAAAATGTAATAAAAGCCACCAGAATTCACAAACTAACATTTTTTTTTTAGCAAGACACTGGAGCTGTATCTGATATCGTCCACAGTTTTAGGCTCTCTGGCAAGCTAAGCCATCACCTTACCTAAATACTGATTCACGTCATAGTATTCAGCAAGAATCACCTTTAAATTATTTAAAATATTCCCTCTTTCTCTCTAGCGGCCAAAACCCAGCTCGGAATGTGTTGGCGGCAGGAGATTACACTATGAGAGCTTTTTTTTGTGGAAACCTTCCAAACTCTGTACTCTGTACTGTACTTCTGTGCTCCTCAAAATGGATAGCTTAGCTGAAAAATATAGTTTGTGCATGCTCACCAAATACCCTTTTTCGTCGCATGCCATAAAACTGAGATTTGGGCAGTATTGATGTTAGTCTGAATATAGTGTGCTGTCTTTCTTGCATATATTTTACCAATCTGGGATCATGAAACAGTGTCCATTTAAAAGTCCATAGAGGCTATGTCTCAAGAGAAATGGCAACATGGGCAGTAAAAATAATAGCTTCAGTATCTGATTTTGGTCCTTATAATGCATTTCTAAACTGCCTTTGGCATACATTGTCACAGTTTCACAGGCAAATCCTCCTAGTCCTTTTGCTTCTATTGCTGGTGTTAGGAGCATAACAAACTGGAGCCAAAGCAAAAAGTTGTAGGGATAGGCTTATTCAGGGTTGAACATATGACGAAAAAATGTAAGACTAGGCACAAATTGCTGAGTTACTTGCACAAATGTTGACCACTGAAGATATGTACGTAGCCATCAAAGATGGTGTCATACTGAAGTTGTCTTCACCAATATGTGACTGTATGGACAGTTGCCTGTCAGTGTGTCTAGGATCTCACCAATTAACAGATAGTGCCTCAGTAAGCTTGTACATCTCTTCTGAAAGGACTTCAGAAATGGCTCTCAAGAGGAAACCTGCTATACAGGGAGTGCAGAATTATTAGGCAAATGAGTATTTTGACCACATCATCCTCTTTATGCATGTTGTCTTACTCCAAGCTGTATAGGCTCGAAAGCCTACTACCAATTAAGCATATTAGGTGATGTGCATCTCTGTAATGAGAAGGGGTGTGGTCTAATGACATCAACACCCTATATCAGGTGTGCATAATTATTAGGCAACTTCCTTTCCTTTGGCAAAATGGGTCAAAAGAAGGACTTGACAGGCTCAGAAAAGTAAAAAATAGTGAGATATCTTGCAGAGGGATGCAGCACTCTTAAAATTGCAAAGCTTCTGAAGCGTGATCATCGAACAATCAAGCGTTTCATTCAAAATAGTCAACAGGGTCGCAAGAAGCGTGTGGAAAAACCAAGGCGCAAAATAACTGCCCATGAACTGAGAAAAGTCAAGCGTGCAGCTGCCACGATGCCACTTGCCACCAGTTTGGCCATATTTCAGAGCTGCAACATCACTGGAGTGCCCAAAAGCACAAGGTGTGCAATACTCAGAGACATGGCCAAGGTAAGAAAGGCTGAAAGACGACCACCACTGAACAAGACACACAAGCTGAAGCGTCAAGACTGGGCCAAGAAATATCTCAAGACTGATTTTTCTAAGATTTTATGGACTGATGAAATGAGAGTGAGTCTTGATGGGCCAGATGGATGGGCCCGTGGCTGGATTGGTAAAGGGCAGAGAGCTCCAGTCCGACTCAGATGCCAGCAAGGTGGAGGTGGAGTACTGGTTTGGGCTGGTATCATCAAAGATGAGCTTGTGGGGCCTTTTCGGGTTGAGGATGGAGTCAAGCTCAACTCCCAGTCCTACTGCCAGTTCCTGGAAGACACCTTCTTCAAGCAGTGGTACAGGAAGAAGTCTGCATCCTTCAAGAAAAACATGATTTTCATGCAGGACAATGCTCCATCACACGCGTCCAAGTACTCCACAGCGTGGCTGGCAAGAAAGGGTATAAAAGAAGGAAATCTAATGACATGGCCTCCTTGTTCACCTGATCTGAACCCCATTGAGAACCTGTGGTCCATCATCAAATGTGAGATTTACAAGGAGGGAAAACAGTACACCTCTCTGAACAGTGTCTGGGAGGCTGTGGTTGCTGCTGCATGCAATGTTGATGGTGAACAGATCAAAACACTGACAGAATCCATGGATGGCAGGCTTTTGAGTGTCCTTGCAAAGAAAGGTGGCTATATTGGTCACTGATTTGTTTTTGTTTTGTTTTTGAATGTCAGAAATGTATATTTGTGAATGTTGAGATGTTATATTGGTTTCACTGGTAATAATAAATAATTGAAATGGGTATATATTTTTTTTTGTTAAGTTGCCTAATAATTATGCACAGTAATAGTCACCTGCACACACAGATATCCCCCTAACATAGCTAAAACTAAAAACAAACTAAAAACTACTTCCAAAAATATTCAGCTTTGATATTAATGAGTTTTTTGGGTTCATTGAGAACATGGTTGTTGTTCAATAATAAAATTAATCCTCAAAAATACAACTTGCCTAATAATTCTGCACTCCCTGTAGATCATTAGAGCTACAACTAAAAGTAAAGTCTGCAGCAAGCAGCATGCTCAGGACTTCGAAATGGACAACACCAGGCACATAAACGAAATCAGTTATCTACAGCCTGATAATTGGGTACCCTCAGTAAACTGCTTATTCCAAGCGAATACAAATTTGTCAATAAAATTACCAAAGCAAAAAAAAAAGAATGTCACCTGTATTCTCTAGTTTATCGCTAGCTGCAGTAGTCAAGTTCTGTGTGAGCCTGTTCTGGCACCACTCTCCGATCTAGAACTGGAGGATCTTGTAGCTATGGCAGGTGCACTCAATGTCTCACATACTGTATACAGTTAAGGTGAGCAACGGACTGTAGCACTTGAATGCTATAAAAATATTTTCACACTTTGGCCCATTGAGCCCAATATGTTCCCTGTGTCTCCTGTTAGAAGTGACTCGATAACAGCTTGCAATAATCATCCAGAAATCACTGCTGCAGGAGCCCCTGGTTGTGGAAACACACTGTGACACTGGGCAGCCACAGAGTCGAATGTTGTCCAGAGCTTGAGAACTTGGCCTCAAAATCCGTTTTTCCCCCCAAGAGACCCATTTCAGCTTTTGGTGTGGGCCTCCAAGAAGTAAGGCTGAATTACAGCTCCAGTGTACAGTTACTAGTCAAGTGATGGTGCTGCTGTTGAATGCTGGCGCAGTGGTGATGCTCCATGTGAGGATGCAACACTTTTTGTCACGCCACCTTGTCCAAGTCACTACATATGTCCTGTTTGTAAGTGGTACAGTATCGGTGCAGGACACAAGAAGCCAGCATAAACCACAGAATTAGAATGAAATTCCAATACTGCTGACAAGTGCCAATCGGTCAGCCCAAGCACGCAGAAGTAGAGATGCTGGTGTGCACACTGGGATTCCAAGTCAGCCAAAGCAGTGTGGTTAACCTGTGTAAAAGTTTTCAGACGAAGGTGAATTCCCCACCTAAGCCACTTGTACGCTCAATGACAGGAGAAATGTTTCTCAGTCAGGAACTGCAGCTACCACTAAGTTCATTCATCAGGCATCATATTTATTGTAAGTAAATATATGCCCTGCATTTGGTTACACAGGATACTAAGCTTCCCATGAGGATTGAGATTTCTGGGCAGTCTGCCTAAGCTTGCAACATTTCTGCACCTGGCACAAAGCAGCAGGTTTTAAAGGCTAGTCTGTAGAGCACAACTTGAAAAGAACCTTCTGTGTAAAGTAATATGTTAAGAATGTTCTGAGTCTCACTGGAAGTGGTACCCACCCTGAAACAAAAATCAGACAAGGTAAATTGGAAAAGACTAGCACGCCTGGTTAAAGATGTAAGTATCGTAGACATAGGGCAGCCAAAATAGTCCTCTGCTATTTGTAGCAATTGGTTAATTGTCCTTTTATAAAAATAAATTGATTTAGGTTATATTTGTTTCTTCTTACTGCTGATGCAATAATTGTACTTATATACCACAGAGGGTAACCCAAAAACCCGACCGGGCTGGGTAGAAAGTAATCATTACATACAACAAAGCCCAGACGGGGAAGGAAACAAGTTATTTATACCTCCACAAGACAACATAGGTGAAGACAAAAACACTATTTATTCATTCATATAAATATAAATATATTCATTCATTTAATTTTTATAAATATCAATTTTAATATATTATACTGACAACCCATCTATAAAAACACAACACGCCATTGGTTTCTGCATAGAACCCTTGGAGGATTGAAGGAATTGATTCAGACTCTTCTAGGATCTGTAATGGAGTCAATGCAGCAAAATAGAACCAACCGACTATTTATAATGTTTGTTGTATAGGTGTTTTGATCTATTTGAATATGTATTATTCTTCTTTCTATTTATCACGAGCACTTTTTCTCACACTATCCTTTCCTCGGTGTGTTGTGTTTTTATACATGTGTTGTCCGTATAATATATTAAATTGATATGTATAAAAATTAAAGGAATGAATACATTTATATTTATATGAATAAATAGTGTTTTTGTCTTCACCTTTGTTGTCTTATGAGGTATAAATAACTTGTTGTTCCTTCCCCGTCTGGGCTTTGTTGTATGTAAGGATGCAATAATTGTAGCCCAAAAGCACTTTCCAGTTGAAAATTCTATTGTTACGTTGATACCGCACCATATTTGGCATTAACATATATCACAAATAATTATTTATATGCCAGCAACGATTTCGGTTTTTCCCATGTATCCGGTGTTAAACCTTCAAACTCTCTCTGTCATCTATCAAGGCTTCTCTCTTCCTGATTGTACTTCTTCTTGACAGGTTTGAGTAATAAAATAATTCTTCAGTCATCTGCTACAGTTTCTAAACACGGAACTCTTAAAAAATGTAAATGTGCAACATTTTAATGGAATGATTATGATGTATCCGGTTAGAAAGATATAGTTCTAACAACATTTGCTAGAGGGGTGGATTGACTTCTTGACTCTTTTTGAAAATAAGTATTTGTCCTTTGATAACGGGCTCACTTGAATCCTTCTGCGCTATGTGAGACAGGTAGAAACTGTTGTGCAGGAGTCACTGGGATGCAGAATATAGGACTTTCATGAATGCAAGATCGAACTGTGTGCCCAGAAGTGCATCTCAAGACTTATCGAGAGACCAATATGTAACCACCTGCTTCTCTAGAAGGAAGATGAATCTGCATATCTGTAGAACATCCTGTTCCAGGACTGAATCGTTTATTGCCTACCCTTATTAATATAATTAGCATAGGATTAAAAAAAAAAAACCTGCATGTGATACAGGGTGAGCATTGGCTTAACACGTTTAGGAGAATTGGAGCCATATGTACTATTTACTGCACACAAAATAGTGGTTGCAATTTTTTAGTGATTTTTAAGGACTGACCTACGTACTAATAAGTCAGTTCTTTAAAATCTGAATTGTAGTGGGTCAGAATCTGACCTACCTCATGCATATTAATGAGGTAGGTTGTAAATTGTGACTCACTGCGATTCTTTGTCATCACAGTAATGGTGGCCTGCTGGGGTCCGTGGGCCACCATGTTTTTGGTTGTTTTTAAATGAAGCAATCCTTTTTTTTTTTAAGAATACTTGTTTTCCCTAAAGGAAAACTGGCTGCATAAATATATATATAAAAGTATTGAAACCGTTTATAAGAGTAGGAAGTGGTCCCAGGAACCACTGCCTACTTCTAAGAATTTTTGTTTTTTGACCATTGACAAAGGGAAAGGGGTCTCTTGAAAACCCCTTCCCATTTATGGTTGGGTTACTAGCACCTTTCAGTAGTCAATAAAATATTGTTTTGGGACTGGATTTCAGTCCCAAAACATTAACTCGTACCATAAAGAATCTGTATTTGGACGGCACTCTCTAAACACACCCCTTTCATATACCGTTATGGTATGGGTTCCTAAACCCATTTAACAATTCAATAAACTGTTACTGAATCACTAAATGACTTTAGTACATTCCCCAAAAACATTTACTAGTTGTAGGGGATGCGTTTGTACATCTATCCCATAATATAGTGATTTACTTAATGCTCGGCATGGGGAATGAGAAATCCTATCTGCCCGGCAACCCTTTAAGGGACTTGAGGTGCTCCATCTGCTGCACCCCACAGTCTATTACTGCTCCACCTTTTTAGGGTCGAGCCTGCAAGTGCATTCTCTTGTGCATGCGTCTCTCTTGTGCATGCGTCCCGCTTGCAAGACTGTGTTGTGTACAGTAAGGGGCTTGGAGCCTGCCTGCAGCTCGCCATTTGTTAGCTTGCGTGGCACTCTTTATTTACAGCCTCGTAATTTGTCCACTTCTGGCCTGGCATAATTTCCGTTCCTCTCTGTTGTGCAGGGACCAAGCACTGATTGATTCAACGTAATCAGTGCCTGACTGCTGCCCCCGGTATGATCAAGTTTCTATTTTTTTCTTTTTTACTTCTAGTTCCCTGCAAACAGAATGCTTATAACTGGCAAAAAACTTGACCAGAAGGACAAACAAAATTGTAACCTTTTATTTTGCCAAGTCTTTTCTCACTTTACACTCGTGCTTTATTTTGTTTTCGCTCATGCTCCCTCTTCTCAAAATGACAATTATCTTATTCGAAATATCGCAATGCAATGTTGTTTCTTTATTATGTGTAATTTATGAAATGATGCTTTAACACATTCATGCAGTACACCCCAAACCACCTCACTCCAATCGGCCCTACTACAGTGCACCCCAATCCACCCCACTTTACCCCACACCAATCCACCCACTCTAAACCAAGCCACTCACCCTAATCCAGTCCATCCTACCCCACTCCAATTCACCCAATTCACTCCAGTCTAATCTGCCCCTCTCCAATTTGCCCCAGTCTAATCCAAAACAATCAGCACCACTAGAAAATAATCTGCCCCACACCAATTCAAAACAATATGCCCACTCCAATCCAAAATATGTCCCACTCCCAACTACCCCTCTCCTGTCTGCCCCACTCTAATGCAAAACTATCTGCCCCACTCCAGTCTGTCCCAATCCAAAACCGTTTCCCCACTGCACTGTCCTGCACTCTAATTCAAAACAATCTGCCCCACTGAAATCTAAAAACAATGTGTCCCACTCGAGTCCACCCCACTCCGATCTGCCCCACTTTAACCCAAAACAATTTGACCCACTCCAGTCAGCCCCACCTCAATCCAAACCAATCTGTCCCACTCAATTCTGCCCCACTCCAATTTGCCCCAATCCTGTCCAAAACAATCTGTCCCACTCCAATCCATCCCAATCCAATCTGCCCCACTCAACTCCAAAACAATATGCCCCACTTCAGTCCAGCTCACCCTGATCCAATCCACCCCGCTGCATCCAAATTCACCCCATCCCATGCAGTCTACCCACACCAACTAAATCCACCCCTCTCCAATCCAACTAAATCTGCCCCACTCCAGTCTGCCCACTCCAATCCAAAGCAAATCTGTCCCTCTCCATTTCGCCCACTCCTGTCTGCCTGATCCCAATCCAAAACAATATGCCTACTCCAATCCAAAACAATCTGCCCCACTTTAAATCAAAACAACCTGCACCATTCCACCCTGCCCCATTCCAATCCCAAACAACCCACTCCAGTCCAAAACAATCTGTCCCACTCCAATCCACCTCCCCTCACCTCAACTCACTCCAATCCAATCCAATCCACCACACTCAGTCCCAATTCACCCCACTCCAATCCATCCCCACTTCAATCCAACCCACCCCACCCCACACCACTCCAGTCCACCCTCGCCAATCAAATCCAGCCCAGTCTAATCTACCCCACTCCAATTCAGTACAGCTCACCCCAGTCCAATCCACCCCACTACAATCCAATCTGCCCCACTCCACTACAGTCCAGTCCAATCCAACCCACTCCAGTCTACCCCACTCCAGTCTACCCCACTCCAGTCTACTCCACCCCAATCCACTCCACTCCACTTCAATCTACCCCAACCCTATCCAATCCACCCCAATCCAATCCACCACACTTAAACATTCAATCCAAGCCATACTCACCCTTAGCCACCTCGCCTTAATTTACCCCACTCAATCCAATCCACTCCACTCAATTCATTCCACTCCACTCCATACCACCCCAATCAGATACACCCCACCCCACTCCAATCCACCTCACTTCAATGCAGTACACCCCAGTCCAATCTACCCCACCCAATCCAGTCCACCCCTCTACTGCCCTACCCATTTCATTCCGATCCTTCCCACTCCAATCTACCCCATTCTACCCTAATCCACCCCACCCCAACTCAGTCCTCCGAAATCCAATCCAGCCATCCTTCCCCACTCCAATCCAATCCACCCCACCCCAACCCATCCCAGTTCAGTCCATCCCACTCCATCCGCCCGACGGCACTCCAATCCCCACCGCACCTCACTGCAATCCACCTGACTCCAAACAATCCCAATCCAGTCCAACACACCCCAATCTACCCCACCCCATTCCAATCTATCCCACCCCATTCCAATCTACCCCACTCACTCCAATCCACTATACTCTACTTCAACACACACAATGTATCCCAATCCATTCCACCCACTCCAATCCATCCAGCCCACCCCTTCCTGCTCCAGTTCAATCCACCCCACTCCAATCCATCCACCCCACTCCAATCCATCCACCCCACTCTAAGCCGATCTACCCCAGTCCAGTCCATTCTGCCCCACTCCAATCCAGTAAATCCAATCAACACCACTCCAGTCCACCCCACCCCACTCCACTCCAGTCCACCCCACCCCACTCCAATCCAGACCGCCCTACCCCAATCCAATCTACCCCACCTCAGCCATATCACTACAATCCAAACTACCCACTCCAATCCAATCTAATCCACCTCACTCGAAGACACCCAGGCCCATCCACCTCATCCCCATTCAGTCTACTCCACTCAATCCACACCACTCAA
Source organism: Pleurodeles waltl (assembly GCF_031143425.1). Lineage (NCBI taxonomy): Eukaryota > Metazoa > Chordata > Amphibia > Caudata > Salamandridae > Pleurodeles > Pleurodeles waltl. The sequence goes on along the minus strand of NC_090442.1, from coordinate 915,659,107 downwards.
TCCCAGTGCAATCCAATCCACTCCACCACCTCAATCCACTCCAACCCACTCCACCTTATTCAACCTCACTCCACTCTGACACTCTCTGCCACTGAACCACTGAACTATCCTCCCCTCTGGCACTCTACTTCTCCGACCCCACTTTAGGGCATTTCAACAAATCCACTCTGTAACACTGTACTCCACACTCCATTCTGGTTCTATGCTTCACTAACTTTTAGCCATGCCTAACAGCAGCCACACTGGTGTACAACATGGCAAAACACATTGCCAAAGCTAATAGCTTTAGTGTAGGTGAGAACGATTAGCTTTGCCAGTCCTTGTTTTGGTATCGTTTCCGAAACCCATTTAGCAAATTGATAAACTGTTAGCGAATTACTAGTTGCAGTGGTTGCAACCAGTAAATGTGTTTGTACATATGTCCCTTAATATAGTGATTTACGTAATGCTAGGCATGGGGAATTGGAAATCCAATCTGCCCTGCAGCCCTTCAAGGGCCTTGCAGTGCTCATTCTGCTGCAACCACAGTCTATTACTGCTTCACTTTTTTTCCCTCTGCCACTTTCAGCAATGGTGGAGTGACTACAGAGAATGGACCCAAGACGTGCAATTTATTGCTACCTATACTGTTCGTGTTTGGAAATAGTGGATGATTGGCTCTTTGTCGACGTTGTCCGAGTTACGGAGAAGGTGCTGATCAGGGGGTGCCATTTCAAAATGCTACTGCAGAGTTAATATTCTGGCCCTCCTAACCTGCGCATTGCAGCTCATTAGTCATGGGAAGAATACCCAGTAGTACACGATGTCACCAACATCCTACAGTTGCTCGCATTCCGGAGGGAAGTTCACGGTTTGACATTTTTTTTTAGCCGATCCTTCTTTCTAAAATTTGCCATGACCACATTATTATAATGTGCGTTTTGAACTGAATATTCATAATAAGGGCATTGTATCAAAAACGAGCTCACTCAATTGGATAAAACTGTTCCAGCATATAGAGAGGCTGCTGTTTCTGTTTTCATTATGCCAGACCCCGTTCTATTGATGGAAGCGCTCCGTTAATACAAAAAAAAACTCCGTGCTAGAGAGCAGCTCTAAACCTGAAGATTCCGTTTGACATTTGGCAAGTGGAACACACTTTTGCATGGTGGGAGTAGCAGAAGGCCATCGCAAGTTTTAAAATGTGGGATAAAAAGCAGAGGTTGTCATGTCTTTTTAGGCTGTTTCCCAGAGTATTTTTGTTTCAGTGTTATATTCTATTTTAATGTCTCATTCACTAAATATTCCTGGTATGCGTATCCAAAAGCCAGTTCATCAAAGTCCTAAACCAGTCAGTTTTAACAAACACGAATCAGCAGTGTTTTGGTCTCAAATTTATCTTCCACCTTGACTGGCATCCGAAACAGCTGTCTAATTCTTTCGGGGTGGATATCTAAAGCAAAGAATGTTGGAAGAGAAAAGCAATCGCCCTTACCCTAAAATTCTGCAAGCTATATAGTTTCCATATAATATAGTTTCCACATGTAGTAATATAAATTCTGTTATATTACTGCATAATTATTTCCAAAGTAGGAATGGATTTCGAAAGGCTCCATGCTGCACTCTCAAGCAAGAACATTCATGTGTGGTGGGTTACAGAAGCTTTTGTTCATGGTTCTTGTAGACACAGGACTCATTTATGAACTGTTTAAGTAGTTTGTAATAAGAAGATAAACATGATATGACTGTTGTTCTGATTTAGATTTAGTGCCAGATAGGATGGGAGTTTCAGGAAGAAGGGTGTGTAAGTTTAAATCATTTTTATCTGAGTAGAATGACAGAGCACCTTTTGAGGTCCAGTACGAAGCAAATCACTGCCCATCAATCAGTAATAAAACTCTCTCAAACGTTTATGAAAAGTCCTAATCGATCTCAATACAATGTAAAAAGCTTCTTTCTGCTTCTTCCTTCATTGTGACTCTTCAGCTCCAAGAGAGCACCTGAGAGAGTGGGAAATCAAAGGGAAAAATTAACATTAGAACTACCAACACCCTAACTCATCCCACGCCCTCTATGGGGAAGATTTCCAAAAACTCAAGAATACAGGACCAACATAAGCACTTGACTCCATAAAAGAAACATTCCACAGACAATCCTACCCTATTAAGCCAATAGGTTAGTCTAGTCTGCCCTTGGAAGGTTCTTGCATAGTCCGGTTGAGAGAACAAGTACTTCTTTCATTGGCAAACGATTCTCATTCGAACAGGTTAGCCCACCAAGGCTTGTATGTTTCAATTGTTCATGTCACATTTAACAACATTAATGCTCTCTTCCTCTTCATCTTCTGTGGACATAAATACTAAAATCAGCAAATAATAAAAAGTCTGCTCTACTTCCATTTCACCATCATCTTTTGTATGGCAGCCCTCCAGATTCTATCTTTGATCTTGGGTGAATTGATGGCCCTGAAGATCGTGGCCGTGGTCCCCATGCCAGGTTTGTTGTCGGAGGGCTGGGACACCTAAAGATCTGCCAAAATCAGAGAGCACTGTCTTATATGCTTCAACCTGAGTCTATCCAAGCCCAGGAAAGGCCACGTGAGCAAAAGAACAGCAGCTCAGATGAGAGCCTGGTAAAATGTTGCCAGTTTGGGACTGGGACCACCCTGTCCCCTGATGCACTGCATTTAAAAGATGATACGCATTTCAAGTCAGACCCAATGTAAAACTTTAAGGACTGTTAAGATTAATAGTCTGAAATCAGCCTGGTTGCTATCGTTTGGTTTCACTTTTGGGGAAGGAAGCATCTTTAGAGTGGACTGTTGGACCTGGCCCTTTTTGCAGGGTCATCCGCAAACTTTTTGCCTCCTTCCTCCTATTTTTCCTGACCTGTTTTTGTTGGCTTTTGAACTCTGAGCCCTTTACCACTGCTAAACCAGTGCTAAAGTGCATATGCTCTCTGCATAAAATGTACTATTGATTGGTTTATCCATGATTGGCATATTTAATTTACTAGTAAGTCCCTAGTAAAGTGCACTAGAGGTGCCCAGGGCCGGTAAATCAAATGCTACTAGTGGGCCTGCAGCACTGGTTGTGCCACCCACATAAGAAGCCCTGTAATCATGTCTCAGAACTGCCACTGCAGTGTCTGTGTGTGCAGTTTTAAACTGTAAATTCGACTTGGCAAGTGTACCCACTTGCCAGGCCTAACCCTTCCCTTTTCCTACATATGACACCCCTAAGGTAGGCTCTAGGTACCCCCGTGGGCAGGGTGCAGTGTATGGTTAAGTAGGACATATACTAATGTGTTTTATATGTCCTGACAGTGAAATACTGCCAAATTCGTTTTTCACTGTTGCAAGGCCTAGCTCCCTCTTAGGTTAACCTGGGGGCTGCCTTTAAACATGATTAATGCGTAACTTCCCTTTTGGAGCAGACCGACATGTGGAGTTTGGGACCTCTGAACTTACAATTTAAAAATACATCTTTTAGTAAAGTTGATTTTGAGATTGTGTGTTTTGAAAATGCCACTTTTAGAAAGTGGGCATTTTCTTGCTTGAACCATTTTTGTGACTCTGCCTGTTTGTGGATTCCCTGTCTGGGTTAGTTTGACAGTTGGGCTGTTTGCACCTCTCTCCAGACAGTGACACAAAGGGGGGCTGAGGTGTAGCCTGCATATTCTGTTGAGCCATCTGTGCTAGGAGGGAGGGGAGAGTAGTCCCTTGCACCTGAAAGGACTGTGCCTGCCCTCACACAATGCAGTCTCCAACCCCCTGGTGTGTGTCCGAGGCCTTGCCTGGGCAAAGCAGGATTTCACAAACAAGTGAGTCCTTTCCTTTGAAGTAAGCCTACTATAAAGGCCAAAATGGGTATAAGAAGAGGACCGAAAACCACAGACTTCCGAAACTTATTGGTGTAGACACTCTACCTCACAGACACTTCCTGGAGAAGAAACTTGTATCCAGAACCTGCATCCTGCGAAGAAGAACTGCCTGGCTGCCCAAAGAACTCACCCGACTGCTTTCTTTGCAGGACTGCTGCCTTGCTGCTTTCTGGCTGAGGTGAAGAAGTGCTCTCCAAGGGTTTGGATAGAGCTTGCCTCCTGTTCCCTGAAGTCTCAGGACCAAAAAGACTTAATCTCTTCAAGAAGGACTCCTTGTGTGGCGACATTCGACGCACAGCCTGCCAGAAACAACGCACAGTCTGCTCTGCGGTGAACATTTCACTGCACGCCAGACCAGAACGACGCAGCCTGACTTCACAATGAGAAGATCGACGCAGCGCCAGCGTAGCGACCGGAAATTCAACGCACGGCCCACTGGATCGGCGCATGGCCGACTGGAACGATGCAGCCCGACTTCCAGAGAGGAATTGACACAGTGCCTGCCGTGCTGTAGAAAATTAAATGCAACGCCCACCGGATCGACGCAGCTCCTGTGACTTCGTCCGGACTGTGCAGGAAATCCACGCCCCGTCCCCGGGGTGTCTGAAAACCCCAAAGAGGATCCATGACTGAGTGCTGGAAATCGATGCACAGCCATCCCTGCGTGAAAACTAAACAACGCATCACCGCGTGCAGCCTGAGAAATCAACGCACACCCCTTTGTTTCCATGCTTATCCTCCTCTGTTGTTCTTTTCAGAGATTTTTCACGCAAACCAGGTACTTTGTGCTTGAAAGAGACTTTGTTTTCTTTTAAAAGACACTTTGGGGGTCATTCTAATTCTGGCGGGCGGCGGAGGCCGCCCGCCAGAATTCCGCCCCCATAATACCGCTCCGCGGTCAGAAGACCGCGGAGGGTATTATGAGTTTTTCCCTGGGCTGGCGGGCGGTCTCCAAAAGACCGCCCGCCAGCCCAGGGAAAAACTCCCTTCCCACGAGGATGCCGGCTCGTAATCGAGCCGGCGGAGTGGGAAGGTGCGACGGGTGCAGTAGCACCCGTCGCGTATTTCAGTGTCTGCAAGGCAGACACTGAAATACCTTGCGGGGCCCTCTTACGGGGGCCCCTGCCGTGCCCATGCCATTGGCATGGGCACGGCAGGGGCCCCCAGGGGCCCCGCGACCCCCCCTACCGCCATCCTGTTCATGGCGGCTTTCCCGCCATGAACAGGATGGCGGTAGGGGGGGTCAGAATCCCCCATGGCGGCGCAGCAAGCTGCGCCGCCATGGGGGATTCTGAGGGCAGCGGTAAACCGGCGGGAGACCGCCGGTTTACCCTTTCTGACCGCGGCCAAAGCGCCGCGGTCAGAATGCCCTGCGGGGCACCGCCGGTCTGTCGGCGGTGCTCCCGCCGACCCTCGCCCCGGCGGTCGAAGACCGCCGGGGTTAGAATCAGGGCCTTTATGTCACTTTTGAGTGATATCTCAACATATACTTATTGCATTTTTATCGTTTTGTCCTACATTTAACCAGATAAGTATTAGATATTTTTCTAAACACTGTGTGGTGTATTTTTGTGGTGCTTTATGGTGTTATTGTATGACTTATTGCACAAATACTTTACACATTGCCTTCTAAGTTAAGCCTGACTGCTCAGTGCCAAGCTACCAGAGGGTGAGCACAGGATAATTTGGATTGTGTGTGACCCACCCTTACTAGAGTGAGGGTCCTTGCATGGACAGGGGGTAACCTGACTACAAACCAAAGACCTCGTTTCTAACATTGACATTTAGTAAGGTGCCTCCAAAACAACGTTGGATATAGCTAGGTGTTGTGATTCTTGCTTGCAGCCACTTCCTTGAAAGATGTTTTTGTTGTTAGCAGGCAATAGTTTTCTTTAAGGAGCTAGCTGTACTAATGGAAGGACTTGAAAGAGTCATTCTGCCCACTGCAAGTGGCCCATTTATGATCTGGGTGATGAAATGGCTATGATTTCACTGTCGGGAATCAAGCACAATTCTGTGAAATTGTCCAATGCAGTCGTTCGTTTTTAATAATTAGTACCCAAAAGTGAACAGTGCATTTTAAATGTGGCCTGACTAGGGCCTTATGCAATAGTTTAAAATTCCTTCTATAACTCCACTTTCTGTGACCCTATTAGTTCAGAATTCGCTGCGGACGCCAAGGGCATAGCCGAAGGGTTAATTGATCAAAAAAACCTGCTTTGTGTGCTGTTGCATGATATTATATACACAACTTTTGTTTCTGTCGATGAGCACCCCTGAACCTTTTCTTGGCTTGTAAACCTGAGACTTTGCATGTTGACTTTGTAGAAGCCCTTCTACATTGGAAAAGTTAGGGAATATGGGACCTGCCCGTCGGGCTGACTCCAGTTTCTGCAATGACATCCGCCTTGTTAGGGTAGTGAAGAGGTGGCTCACTGTGCCTCATGTCACTCACACTGGCACCATCGTCCGTGCCACCGCTCGCACTCAATGTGACCTCACTGGTGGGCTAGAGTGCAACAACAGCATGATCTCTTTTAAGCTAAGCCAGTCATTTGTTTATTTTCCGGTAATTACATTAATAGTAACATTGATTTTGCCCTCCCTGCTCTGTTAGGGTCAGAACAGCGCATTTCACTGGAACTTGTGTGTGTGGTTGGTGGGGATGCAATGGCACTGCGCTGTTCGCATGGATGGTCCTAATTGTTGCTGTGTGGTTTTACAGGGTTTATCATCGGCTTCCTGGGCAGCTGCTATTAATGGAAGCGCCCTAGTCTGCTGTTCCTGCCTCGTGTTTGCACTATATTTGAGACGTCTTCCCCTGCACGCGCCCAGTTTGGACTTCCATGTTGAGATATCTGTAGGGTGACCAGAATTTTAAAGCCAAAAACCGGGACATTTCACAAAAAATAGGACTATAATTTTACTTAAACCGAGCGCACAGAGTGATAGCACTCATTAGCATAGAATTACAGAAGAGGCATTAAGAACATAAATACAATGCAATTTCTAAGGCCAGTATAATGTACAGCATCCATTTTAGGACATCCTCATTCCTCACCCCTCATCCCTACTTCTCATCGCTGCTCATCATCCCTACTTCTCATCCATCATACATCATCCCTACTTCTCATCCATCATACATCATCCCTGCTTCTCTTCCATCATCCCTGCTTCTCTTCCATCATCCCTGCTTCTCTTCCATCATCCCTGCTTCTCTTCCATCATCCCTGCTTCTCTTCCATCATCCCTGCTTCTCTTCCATCAGCCCTGCTTCTCTTCCATCAGCCCTGCTTCTCTTCCATCAGCCCTACTTCTCTTCCATCAGCCCTACTTCTCTTCCATCAGCCCTACTTCTCTTCCATCAGCCCTACATCTCATCCATCATACATCATTCCTGCTTCTCTTCCATCATCCCTGCTTCTCATCCCTACGTCGCTTCCATCATCCCCACTTCTCATCCCTGCTTCTCATCCCTACTTCTCATCTATCCTACTTCGCATGCCTCATCCATCATCCCTACTCCTCATTCCTCATCCCTCAGTCATACCAAACATTTTCAGTTTTGTGAAACGCACCTTCACACTGATTGGTTGGGAACAGCCAATCAGAGTTATGAGAGAGAGCTGCATTCTATTTCACAGAAAAACAGCCTTCTCATTGCACATGGTGGGCAAAGAGGGAGGAGAGGAAATTTAACTATGTGTTTGTTTCCAGTGAATTCAAGGCTGCACAATATTTCATTTTATTTAACTAAGTGTTTTTCAGTTTACACAGGCCTCTGCAGAAACCCCTGTTGCTTTGGGAAATACAAGGAGCCCACAGTTTGGGTACAGCATCCATTTTAGGACATCCTCATTCTCACTCTTCATCCATCCTTCTCATCCCTGCTTCTCATCCATCATCCCTGCTTCTCATCCATCATCCCTGCTTCTCTTCCACCATCCCTACTTATCATACATCATCCCTACTTCTCATCCATCATACATCATCCCCACTTCTCATCCATCAACCCTACTTCTCATCCATCATCCCTACTTCTCATCCATCATACGTCATCCCTACTTCTTATCCATAATCTCTGCTTCTCGTCCATCATCCCTACTTCTTATCCACCATCCCTAATCCTCATACATCATCCCCACTCCTTATCCATCATCCTTACTTCTCATCCACTCCTTATCCATCATCCCTATTTCTCATCCACTCCTTATCCATCATCCCTACTTCTCATCCATCATCCCTACTTCTCATCCATCATCCCAACTTCCCATCCATCATCCCTGCTTCTCATTCATCAGACATCATCCCAACTTCCCATCCATCATCCCAACTTCCCATCCATCATCCCTACTTCTCTTCCATCATCCCTACTTCTGATGGATACAACTACCTGTGGATTCCTCACCTAATGAATACTCCCATGGCGCCAGCATTCGACGGAAATCTTCTTACTAGTCTCTGCACGTCGACGAGGACGTCACTCTAGCCCACGCGACGCCGTCTGACGTCATACAGGCAATAAGAGGTCCTCGACGACGTGCCGACGTCAGTTCCCTTTTTTCCGTGCATTCGAAACGGTTATCTTCGAGGGAGCAACTGTTACTTTTGTGGTTACAGTGTATTTTTGCTGCGTAGTCTTTCGCTGTGGTAATAATGTCGCAGAGAAAGTCTGGATTCAAGCCTTGTCGTGAGTGTGGAGGCAAGATGTCGGTGACGGATCCTCATTCCGATTGCCTTTGGTGTTTGAGCTCCGACCACGACGTCTCGACTTGTGATTCATGCCAGTACATGAATCCAAAGGCCCTCAAGGAACGTGAGGCGAAGCTGTTTATGGCGAAATCGAAGGAGAAGCATCACAAGAAGTCTTCTTCACCAAGACATCGGCGTCATCGTGACTCCCGGCGCCGTAGAGAATCTCGGCGTCATTCGAAGGAGACTCGTTCCAGGTCTTCGGATCGGCGCCGAAGGACATGGGAGATCAGTCCCACGGTTACGCCGCATCCTTCGACGCCGTTGCCCTCTCCGGCGTCTCCAACTTCACCTGGACAGGCGTCGGTGATTGAGGTATTGGAGCCTCAGGTGTTTTCTCCGGCGTTGCAGACGTCGAGGCCGGCGTCGGGGTCGCCTCCAAGACAGGCACCCCAGTATCCGGCTTTTCCCACCCCTGGAGCCGATAGTTCCGCATTCTTGAATGCGATGTATGCCATCTTCCAACAGATGGCTCCAGGGGGTGCTCCGGCTGGGCCTTTGGCCTTTTCATTGGGTGATCCTGCGCCTCTTCGGCCGGCACCCTTTATGCCCTTTCTCCCTTTTGGGAACGTGGGCTCGGCGCCAGTGTCGGCGCCGGTGGCCGCTCCGATGGCTTCAGAGGGATTGGCCCCGGGGATTTCCATCCTGTCGACGTCGGGATTTCGGCCTGTGACTCCGGTGGGTCCATCTGCTTCGACTGCTCTTTCGTCGGCGCCGAAGTTACCTGTGGTGCCGGATGCGGCGTCGGTGGCTTCTGAAGATCGGCGCCGATCTTCGACTTCGGCGGAGGCATTGTCGACTCCGCGTATTGAACAACGGCTTCATTCGAGGAGACGTTACTCAAGGTATTTCCTGATTCCCAAGAAGGATGGTCGTTTGAGACCAATCCTGGACCTGAGGATCTTGAATTGGTTCCTCAAGCAGGAAAAGTTCAAGATGCTGACCCTAGCACAGGTGCTTTTGGCGTTGAACAAGGAAGACTGGATGGTGTCTGTCGACTTGCAGGATGCTTACTTTCATATCCCGATACTCAAGTCACACAGGAAGTATCTCCGGTTTGTGGTGGGATCGCAGCACTATCAGTTTGCGGTCCTTCCGTTTGGTCTTACTTCAGCACCTCGAGTCTTCACGAAGGTGATGTCGGTGGTTGCGGCAGAACTCAGAAGGAAGGGGATAGCAGTATTCCCTTACTTGGACGACTGGTTGATCAAAGCCAAGTCCCCGGAGCTTGTGTTGCATCATCTGCAGTCAACAACCCGGTTGTTGTTCGACCTGGGTTTTTCGGTGAACGAGCCCAAATCTCACCTAGAGCCCTCTCAGCGCCTCCTGTTCATAGGGGCAGTACTGGATACAACATTGGGTCGGGCCTTTCCTCCGCCTCAGCGGATTCAAGATATTCAGGATTTGGTTCCAATGTTTCGAAATGGAGCGGTAGTTCCAGTCCTCAAGGTCCTTCGTCTGCTCGGTCTGTTTGCCTCCTGCATTCTGTTGGTCACGCATGCTCGCTGGCACATGAGGGCTCTTCAGTGGTGCCTCCGAAGGCAGTGGTCTCAACACAAAGGGGATCTAGAGAGTACTGTCAAGATCTCCAGAGATGCTGCTGTGGATTTGAAGTGGTGGATTGCAAGCAACAATCTTTCACAAGGAAAGCCGTTCCAGCAGTCGCCACCAGTGGCCACAGTCATAACGGATGCTTCCACTCTAGGGTGGGGAGCTCATCTGGGGGATCTGGAGATCAAAGGTCTTTGGTCTCCAGAGGAACAGATGTTTCACATCAATCTGTTAGAGTTACGGGCTGTACTTCTGGCTCTCAAGGCCTTCCTCCCTTCCCTTCGTGGTCAGTCGGTACAGGTCCTAACGGACAATACTACCACGATGTGGTACATAAACAAGCAGGGAGGAGTGGGGTCGTACCTTCTCTGCAGAGAAGCTCTTCGACTATGGTCCTGGGCAAAGGACCATCAGATTTGCTTGATAGCAAACCATCTGGCCGGAGTCTTGAACGTGCGTGCGGACAGTCTTAGTTGCCAATTCTCGGCAGACCACGAGTGGCGTCTCCATCCAGATCAAGTCCGTTTAATCTTCCAGAGGTGGGGGTTTCCTCAGGTAGATCTGTTTGCTACTCGAGAGAACGCGCATTGTCCGTTATTCTGCAGCCTCCAGTATCCGATGCAGGGAGCGTTGGGGGACGCGTTTCAAATAACCTGGTGCGGCCAGTTGCTTTACGCGTTTCCTCCCATACCCTTGATTCCTCGAGTATTGAGGAAGATTCGCCAGGACCGGGCTCTAGTCATCCTAATAGCTCCGGATTGGCCAAGGAGGGTATGGTACTCCGACCTTCTCCAACTCTCAATGTGCCCTCCGCTCCGTCTCCCTTTCAGGGCAGACCTCCTCTTGCAGTCGCAGGGGCAGGTTCTACACCCCAACCTCCAGAGTCTGCACCTACATGCCTGGAGATTGAACGGGGAAACCTGAGTTCCTTCTCTCTCCCGCCTGAGGTAGTGGATGTTATATTAGCGGCCAGGCGACACTCCACTAAATCTATCTACGCTAATAGATGGTCTAAATTTGTTGCGTGGTGTGGAGAGAGGCAGATTGATCCTTTGCATGCTCATCTATCGGACGTTTTGTCTTTTGCTCTGTCTCTAGCGCAGAAAGGTTGTGCAGTGGCTACCATTAAGGGTTATTTATCGGCCTTGTCAGCCTTCATATGTCTTCCAGACCAACCATCTTTATTTAAATCCCCTATTGTTATCAGATTCTTGAAAGGTCTTCTAAATAAATATCCTCCAAAGCCATTCGTTATGCCGCAATGGGATTTGTCCTTGGTCCTGACTTTCCTTATGGGGTCCCCTTTTGAACCTATGCATTCTTGCCCCTTAAGGTATTTGGTTTTAAAAACAGTCTTCCTGATAGCTATAACATCAGCAAGGAGAGTGAGTGAGTTGCAGGCCTTATCAGTAAAGCCCCCTTATACAACTTTTTATGGGGATAAGGTGGTGTTGAGGACCAAGGCTGCTTTCCTCCCGAAGGTTGTTTCACCTTTCCATTTGGCTCAGGCAATTACTTTGTCCACGTTCTATCCTCCGCCTCATCCTTCCAAAGAGGAAGAAAGACTGCACCGTCTGGACCCAAAGAGGGCGTTGAGCTTCTTTATTGATAGAACAAAGGATTTCAGGCTGGAGGATCAGCTGTTTATTGGATACGTGGGCAAGAGGAGAGGAAAGGCAGTCCACAAGAGAACACTATCCAGGTGGGTTGTTCTTTGCATTAAAATCTGTTACTCTTTGGCAAAGAAGGATCCTCCTGAGGGCATTAGAGCTCATTCCACCAGAGCTAAGTCGGCCACTTCGGCCTTGGCCAGAGGTGTTCCTGTGGTCGACATCTGCAAGGCCGCAACTTGGTCGTCCCTTCACACTTTTGCAAAACATTACTGTTTGGATTCTGAGGTTAGAAGGGACGGCCATTTTGCACGGTCAGTGCTGCAGGATTTCTTGGTTTGACCATTTAGGCACCCACCGCCGGGCGTGGTACTGCTTTGGGACTCTATTCATTAGGTGAGGAATCCACAGGTAGTTGTATCCATCAGAAGAACGAGTTACTTACCTTCGGTAACGACTTTTCTGGTGGATACATTAGCTACCTGTGGATTCCTCACGGTCCCACCCGCCTCCCCGTTGCCTTTCTGGTCTTACCAAGTAATCCTTGAGTACGCTCCTCTTGGTCTTTGAGGGTGCAATAGATGTTGCATATATTATATTTATATATATGTATATATGTATATATCTTTGTGTATATACTTGATGTGTATATATATATTTTAAAAAGAGAGAGTTATATATATATATATATATAAAAGATTTACAGTTATTCATGCAATGTTGTGTATTTTTACAATGTAATGGGACGTTGCCTTGCTCTTTCATTGCATTGCCTGGTTGTTCTCATGCACGTAAAAAATGATTGGTACTGACGTTGGCACGTCGTCGAGGACCTCTTATTGCCTGTATGACGTCAGACGGCGTCGCGTGGGCTAGAGTGACGTCCTCGTCGACGTGCAGAGACTAGTAAGAAGATTTCCGTCGAATGCTGGCGCCATGGGAGTATTCATTAGGTGAGGAATCCACAGGTAGCTAATGTATCCACCAGAAAAGTCGTTACCGAAGGTAAGTAACTCGTTCTTCTCTTCCATCATCCCTACTTCTCTTCCATCATCCCTACTTCTCATTCCTCATCCCTGCTTAGTATCGGTTCTTCTTTTTCATCATCCTTACTTCTCTTCCATTATTTCTTCTTCTCATCCCTGCTTCTCATCCATACTTCTCATCCATCTTTCATCATTCCTACTTCTCATGCCTCAGGCATCATCCTACTCCTCATCCCTCAGTCATACCAGCACATTTTCAGTTTTGTGAAACACACCTTCACACTGATTGGCTGGCAAACAGCCAATTATTGTTATGAGAGAGGCCTGCATTCAATTTCACTGAAAAGCAGCCTTCTCATTGCATGTGCTGCGTAAAGACCAAGGAGAGGAAATTCGACTGTGTGTTTGTTTCCAGTGAATTAAAGGTTGTACAACATTTCCTTTTTTTCCACTAAGTGTTTTTCTGTTTACACAGGCCTCTGCAGAAAGCTCTGCTGGTTTGGAAACTACAAGGAGCCCACAACTTGGGCCATACATCACCTGGTGGAAAAAGGGTTATACAGTTCATCTACAGTTCAATGTAAACCTTTCTGGTTTGTTTCAGAAGATAAAAGCAGCCTCAGATTTAAACATTTTATGTTTTACAAATAAAAATGAAACCAGAAAACCTTTGGATGAATTGGATTGCACTGTTACCAGAGTTGATTTTAAACATTTTCTTTCTACATATGGAAAGGTTTTGATTTAACTGTAGATGAACTCTATAACCATTTCTCAAAGAGCTGATTTATGGCCCAAGTACAGCATCTATTTTAGGACATTCTCACATGTTTAAATCTGAGGCTGCTTTAATCTCTGAGAGCTGTTTATTTCTGAACCCTGAAAGATTTTCAATGACCTGTAGATCAACTGTATAACCCTTTCTCCAATAGCTGATTTATGCTGTGGGCTCCTTGTTGAATAATAATTTATTGTACAGATAATACAATCCAATACAAATAAAATTAAAAAATGAAAAAAGCAATCGAGAATAAATACCCTTGTGTCTGAATTCGTGCTAAAAACACACCATAAATTAAACACACATGACATAATAAAAGAAGACATTCCTGCCTAAAAGTGTAAGACAATCCTGAGATATGAAAATAAAACAAACCACCCAGTCTGGAACCCCACATAATACACAAAGACAAAATACATAGGCACAGCCCTAAAGTGCATGGTACATTAAATAGTAATTGCACTAAACATCAACATATGCCGATAAAACTCCTCGACTTAACCAATAACAGGCAATATGGTAAGAGCGTGGAAGACATTCCGATTCTACCTGTTCATTGCTCGCTGTGCCATTGAATTTAGATTGTGCAATTTTAATAAATTTAGTCAAGAACACATTTAGCGTTGGGTTGCCTGGGTCCAAAGACTGGATGATAGCCTGTCTACAGGAGCAGATTCCCAGTTCTTTCCATTTGCTCCGAAGCAAAAAATCTGCGCTCCTTTAGTAAAGCTGGGCACAGGCAAACCACATGATCAATGGTTTTGTCTGCATTACTACAGCCTCTACATGTCACACCGTCCCCGGGGGATAACTGCCATTGGGGCAGATGTTTTTTTTAAAAAACAATCGCCCATCCTTAAAGCTATGAAGGCCTTTTTCAACCAAAACTCATAAGGGCAAGAGAAAAAACTAGAAGACGTACCTGGCTTAAAGGATTCAATTACTGCCCAGGCATGCTTCCGTTGAACGAGGAGAGAACAGTCTGAGTGAGGATTACTTGCCCAAAGACCACCAGCATCTAGTCGCTATTTACATTCAACCAAGAAATGAGAATAAGTACACTTCGATTTCGGCTCACTAATTTCTTGCCACAAGACTGCCTCCTGGCTTCAGAAAAGCACCAGCACCAACTGCCACCAAATCCGGAAGCCCAAATTCCAACCGTACCTGCGTGGGTGAAGCCAGGCGCGGAACATGAGACACACTCGTAGATTTTATTGACCAGCCTATTTAATAGGCAAGAGCTGTTGCCCAACAAACTTTCTTGACCATAGGCCAGCAAAGGAATAATCTTTGCTCTCATAACTTCCATTCGGGGAAGATGGGTTGGCCCCTTTAAAACTTTAGATAATTTAGAGAAAGCCACCTGCAATGCCACAGCTTTGAGTTCAATTTCCTTCTTATGTTTAACAAAACTGCCCCTGGAATCGAAGTGTACCCCTAAATATTTGTAAGACTGGTCAGAAACAAGTTTACAGCTTTTATAATACCAACTAAAGCCCGAGTGTTTTTTCCTCCCAAAGGAAACCACTTTTGTTTTAAGAAAATTAACGTATTGATTTGCGGAAGTATAAGCAGCCGCTGGAGGCCAATCTTAGTGCAACTAAATAGTGCAAGATCATCGGCATAAAGAAGAAGACTAAGCCTAAAGCCACCAATGAGATGAGGGGATGAGAGTTAATGGCGTCAAGAGACGTTAACATGTCTGCAATGAACAGGTTAAAAAGAAGGGAAGCAAGTAGACAACCCCGTTTCATACCACGGGTAGTGGGAATTTTCCTAGAGAGGGAGCACCCATCTTCAAGCTTAATACGGACCCAGGTGTTTGCATGGAGTTATGACAGCAATTCAGCATCAGACCTGACGAAATCGCCCTGTCGATCAGAATAGAAAGTGCTAATAAATTAGTTGAAGTGCCTGAGCCAGCAGAAAGCCCTGTTTGGACATGGGAATTATAGCCTTTGATTCATCCCAAGCATGGACATCTTGCAAAAAAAGACTAGCATAGAACTTAGCCTCATTGTCCAGCGGGGCTATCATCCTAAAATTGGCAGGGTCTGAACTTGATCCTCTTTTATATAGAGGATGAAGGATGGCACCATGCCAGGACTCTGGTATTGTTGAAGTCAAGAGGTAGTGCTCGAACAAATGTTCAAAATGGTTAACCCAAAAGAGGGGGATCCTATTTGAATAGTGCCTGTTGAAGGTTGTTGAGACCAGGGGCTCCAAATTGCTTAGCCCTCAAGATGATATGGGGGAGATATAATTGAAAGAACTTCCTCACTCCCTGCGCAGGAATCAAAAACCCTGTAAACAAGGCCACGTTTTGAACAAAGCAAGAGTAGATAAATGGGCCCCCTCACCCAGCAGTTTCCCATCCTGCTTGCCAGCGGATAAGTGGGTAGTCAAGTAAGGCGTCCAAGCTCCTTCTGAAATATCAACAACGCCAGTGCCCCTTTGGTTGCTATTTAGAATGTTAATAAGGGACCACAATTTAATGGAATTTGGATCTTTGCTTGCGCCTAAAAGTTTAACCCAAAACGGACTAAGATAGATCTGATAGTCATCATAAACAGCATTTCTATAATCTTTCCTCAGTTGTTTGTTTTCAATGAATAAACACACAGAATCAGGGCTTTTTCTAATTGCCTTTGCTAGCCTGTTACGCGCTTTCTTTAGATTCCTGGTTCCCCTAGAGATGACAAAGGACCAGGATGGAGCACAGTTACATGCAGATTGATGGGACTTTGACCATAAAAGGCAAGAAAGTTTAACCCATACCGTAATTGGGGACACACAGCCCAATCCCTCAGAGTCAAAAAAAATGTTCAGTCAATACTATGCCGCCAATAGAAGCATTCCATTTTATACTCTTTAGTGACTCGAAACAAACACCACCACCCACCCATGTACAGGAAATCTAGATTTGATAGATACAATTTGTGGACAATGATCGCTCTCCCTCCGGGAGAAAATCAGAAACCTTTTGCTAATATTACAAATGGTATAGTCTAAATAGGAGTGAGATCGACCATCTGTTCTTGTCCACCGGGGGGGTGGGGGGTGGCGGGGCATCGTCACATAAACAGCCATTCAAAACTTTAAAGCCTATGCTGTTAAGGTGCATTACTAAGTACTCTCCCAACGGGCAATGCAGACAACCCTGAGGCCTTAATTGTTCGGGAATTAACTGGCGGTTACCAAAATTAGGACCTTCAAGAGACTCCATTGTATCCTGAAACAGGTTTGTATTAAAATCACCAGTTATAAGATAATTAGCACATGGGTATTTCCCAACTAAGTTGCCCACAATCTGAATCAGTCGAGACAGCCTGCTTCTTTTTTCCTTTGTTCCGGGAGCAATGTAAATATGAATTACTATGAGGGTCTGCTGCACAGTCCCGTTGCTTCTAACAATCCCCTGGATCCAGTTATCACCCCAAACCAGTGGCAGTATACTCCCATTTAAATTAACAGTTACATAGATGGCCAAAGCTCCCTTGGCACGGCCATTCTTGCTTGTTCTATGGGCAGATTTCCATAATTCTAAATACCCTGGCAACAGACAGCTGTGGTCAGCCCAGATATCCTGAAGGGTGATTACATCGTAACTGTTAAAAAATGTTAAAAGGTCAGCCGAGGCAAACTTGTGCGCAACCCCATTGATGTTCCATGAACATAAGGACAGATATCCAGGTGTTTGAACAGAACCACCCACCTGTGGGGATCAATAGGGATGTCCATGCAAGAGCCAATCCCAACTAGAGGACCCCTGGGAACCAGAGCCGGTACGAGGAGTGCCATTAAAAGTAGAAGTGGCACCTAAGGCACTTTTCAAGATTGAAAAGGGCTTCAATACTATGGGAGCCGTTGAACATTTGGATTCTGATAGGGACACAGGACCAGACTCCATATAAAGAGTTATTGGGGTGCCCCACGAGAAAAATTAATCTCTCTTAGAGAGAAAAGACTGAGCTATTGTGGCAGACATTAACGAAACCAAGGTGGAGTCCCTTGGGTAAGGACCCCTAGTGTCCAAGAATTCAATGAACGCAATGTCCTTAGAACCAATATAGTTAAGATCCGGGATGGCATTAAAGAGTCTTAAAATATTCCCCCTATTTAGTATGTCATGAGGGCCTCTGGAGCGATATTCTGGGGTAAACACAAGTTTAAGACTTGAGCGTTCCAATGGAATTGTGGAGAGACACAAGTGGAATGAAGGCTGTAACTGTTCCTCTACATTGAATAGGCCTACAGGGCCCTCCAAGGCCGGAATATCGGCAGAGACGGACCGGGGGCTTGGTGGCAAAATTACAGGAAGGCTGCTTCTGTTATCAGACGGTTATTTAAAGAAATTGGAAGAACCAAAGTCCAAAACATCACCATCAGTATTCCCATGAACAGTTTGGGATACAAACAGTGTGGCGGCAGAGCTAGCAAGCACTCCACTACCACAATGTGGAGCTACTGAAAACAGCACACTGCATCAGTTGCCTTTCTCAGCCAAGATGAAATGGTCCTTGAAGAGGGGTTCAGTTTCTTGCAAAATAGTGCCAACCAAAGGGTCCTTAACAGGCCCAATCTGAAGGGGAAGGCCAACGGGTGAGGTCAACAAGGGATTGGGTGGTGAAGTCGCCCTAGAGCCACCCTGCAGCTGCAAAAGCTGCAGCGCCTCAGGACGAGCAGATAGTTTAACATTTTGTTAAAAATCCTTGAGGGGGTTGGCGCCGCCTATGGTTCCGTTGTTTACGGAATCTTTTTTTTTTTTCCCTCTTGCTCAACGGAAGTTGAGCCACGGGATCAGCTCCTGAGGGCGTTGGTTGAACTAAATCAGGTTGTACAGGAATGCAGGGAAAATGGGAAGAAGCGGGCACCGTGGACTCAAGTTCAGGTAAAGGAGAAGTTGTGGAAGCACTGTTGGCAGCAATGACATGCACCGGGATGCCAGTAGCAACTGGCCGAGGAAGATTGATGGAGGTTACCCTCTTGGCTGAAAGAAAATAATCGTCCAATGTTTTTGGTTGAGTGGGCTCTCGAGCCAAATCAGAGAGGGAGCTTAGATTCGGCGGGGGCATCCGGGACACGGGAGCTGA
This sequence comes from Pleurodeles waltl, assembly GCF_031143425.1. Lineage (NCBI taxonomy): Eukaryota > Metazoa > Chordata > Amphibia > Caudata > Salamandridae > Pleurodeles > Pleurodeles waltl. Next base: position 915,640,470 of record NC_090442.1, on the reverse strand, counting down.
AGATAGCCTCTTGATTTCACATACAACCGAACTTAAAAAGGTGGGTAAAGATGAAAGGCTTTCAATGATTGGAGAACAGCAACATGTTGGTTGCACAAAATTGGAGCTTGTCTGTGCTCTAGTAATTAGCTGGTTGAGGTTTTACATTTTTTGATCAACACCAGCTACATAAGAGGCCAGTGTGTTCAGCACATCAACTTGGATGTCCAGTTTGTTGGAGTGATAGTTCAAAGCCAGCACAGTGGATTGGAGAGTTTGCAGATGCTGAGGCCAGGCAGAGCCAGTTACTGTGATCATAAGGGAGGGCACAGGGTTCAAAGAATCAGATTGAAGACAGGAAAGGTCAAGGAGCAATTGATCATTGAGCTCGCCTTTAATGAACTCAGTTTGCGGGCTGAAAACAGCCCGGCTAGAAGGCCTTATTGGTAACATTGAATGAATGCTGCCAGTTAAACTCCGGGTCCATTGCGCTGCCGGAGGGCTAGATGGCAGGGGGATGCTGTGATCCAGCGGGGGGTTGCGGCAGCCTACATTCAGCCCATCCTGCCCAGCCAACTGATGGGGAAACTGCTGGAGAGGCCACTAAAGAAGGCACCCACTCCCCTGCATTTAAAGAATGGTCACTGGAGATAATAATTGGTGAAAGTTCGTGTTTTGGCAGAAATGCGGCCAGCTGGTCCTGATGAGGTGGTGAGTGGCTCACTTCACTCTGAGATGCTAACTGGGAAGAGACGGGTGAAACTGGACAGTGAACTTGTGCCGCCGTTGTGAAATAACCACAAGCAATGGGTAAAGGATTGGTGACTGCAGGCTCCATGGGAACACTCCGGCCTGACTCCGGCTTAATCCCCCCCACCATTTACCAAAAGTTCCAACTTAGGTTTTTTCTTAAAGTAAGTCCGAAGAGAAGACTTGTATGGACAACAGAAAGTTGAGACTTCAAATTGCTGAACTAGGCGGATCAGCAGCCGGTGGAAAAAGTGCAGCTGTAATTGCAGTGGGTGAAGGGGGATAAGACCAATTTTCAGAGGCTGATGGTCCATGCGAGGTAGCATTAGCCACATCAACGCCGCAGCGGCATTTCTGGTGCTTTTGAGGATTTGGGTGCTCCTTCCTTACTTTACCAGACCTCATAGTGCGACAAGATCCAAGGCCCTTCCTTCAAATCTGGGGAAGCTCGGAGGAGGAAGTATGTCGCTCAGCGTTGGGAAGTAAATCCTTAAAGAAGAGCTTTGCAGCGTGAGATATCTGTGCTCCAACTGAGGACTTGCAGACTTGAAATAAAGAAGGAATGAAGGAGACCCATTTAGGTTAAAAGGGCCAAAGGAGGCAGGACGTCAAGAGGAGCAAGGCAACACGGTCAAGACAAGCCGCACGGTCAAGACAGGCCTAACGCAGCCGCCTCCGTCAGAAACTGGTTAACTACAGCCTAAGCTACAGTTTTGTGCACTCCCGACACCTTCACTTAGCCCAACCTGCAGGATGTCAAGCACTTGCCTGAAGCCACGTCTCCGATGTAGCTCCAGTCCAGGCAGTACTGAGAAGCCCTAAGGAGGTCAGTATTGGCCCAGGCCAAAGAATCCTCTCACGTGGCCACCAGGGGGCTGTCCGTCGTAAAGTGGAGTGGCTGACCCAGCGAGGCCCTTGTGCGGCCCAGGAGTTCCTGCACGAGCAGGTCCAGGAGCCGGGAACCAGCAACAACTGCTCAAGGGAACCAGAGGCAAGCCAGGCAGGCAGGAGATCCTACAAGGAATTGCCACTGGCTGGCAAACAACACCTCTGCTCTGCACTCTCCAGACGCGGTTGCGGTTGCTCCCGCGAAAAATGGGGCTGGGGGGCCGATGTAGCTGAGAGCATGGAAACCCCTCTCATGCGGGGTCGTGCGGGGTTTTACCGCCTCGCAGCCTTTTCGCTCCCACTGGGCACCGGCTTCAGCGTCTTCAGTGTCTCCGGCGTCTCCAGCAGCAGCGTGCGGCAAACTCCAAAGCTCCTTGTATTTCCCAAAGCAGCAGAGCTTTCTGCAGGGACCTGTGTAAACATAAAAACACTTAGTTCAATAAAATGAAATGTTGTACAGCCTTGAATTCACTGGAAACAAATACATTGCATTTCCTCTCCTCTGTCTTCACCCAGCACATGCAATGAGAAGGCGTTTTTTCAGTTAAATAGAATGCAGTCCTCTCTCATAACTCTGATTAGCTGTTGCCAGCCAATCAGTGTGAAGGTGTGTTTCACAAAACTGAAAATGTATTGGTGTGACTGAGGGATGAGGAATGAGGAGTAGGGATGATGGACGAGGCATGAGAAGTAGGAATGATGGAAGATGGATGAGAAGAAGAGATGAGAAGTAGGGATGATGGAAGACAAGTAGGGATGATGGAAGACAAGTGGGGATGATGGAAGACAAGTGGGGATGATGGAAGACAAGTGGGGATGATGGAAGACAAGTGGGGATGATGGAAGACAAGTGGGGAAGAGAAGCAGGGATGATGGAAGAGAAGCAGGGATGATGGAAGAGAAGCAGGGATGATGCATGATAGATGAGAAGTAGGGATGATGGATGAGAAGTAGGGATGATGTATGATGGATGAGAAGTAGGGATGATGTATGATGGATGAGAAGTAGGGATGATGTATGATGGATGAGAAGTAGGGATGATGTATGATGGATGAGAAGTAGGGATGATGTATGAGAAGTAGGGATGAGGCGTGAGGAATAAGGATGTCCTAAAATGGATGCTGTAATAATGCTTGTTTATTGAATTGCTTTCTGGGAACACCTGCTAACTATCTCTGCTTTGGAAAACTAAAAGAAAAATCAACTCCCACCGTTTTCTGTCGACCCTCTCTAAAAACCGGGTGAGCTTCCATCTCACAGGCTGGTGACCTAATCGGAGCTCTTCCTCCAGCGTTCCTGATTCTCAGACACCGAGTGTCACTAGGCTAAATTATTTTTGATTTTCACTGGATCGCAACCTGCTGCACAGGTCAGCATGATGTCATGCCCTATATTTCAGTTCTTGTTCTTTGCCTCTGACTTCTTGCGCTTAGTTTCCGTTGTGCGCTGTTAGATCTCGACCCTGCACACTGATTTTAGGAGGGCACACATTGGGCCACAGATACACCTGGTGGGGCCATCTATAAAGGTTTTTTCTGTGTTTCCTCGTGGCACATTGAGCAGCTGTGGCCCTGGGGCACAAGGGATTGGGTCAGGACATATCTAGAGATCCTAGTGTGCTTTATTGGCTGAGGTCCCCTGAAGTATGGCTTTTAAATAACTCACTGGTAGGAAGATTTTCAGCTAAAGTAGATATATTGTAATAGATGACTCCAGAAGATGTGAGGCGTGACAATCCGAGGAGTTCACTTCTGATGAATTGGAAATTCTGCAGAATGATTCCACAACCAGCTGATTGAACCTCACATGCTGGGAGCAAATGCTGTTAACCATTTTTAACCGAAATGGTTTTTTTTATCTACCAATTCAAATTGTTAGATCAAAAGTGAAAGGAATTTAGCCATAACGTAGTCTGCTTCGTTGAGTAGGTGTTTCATCCTGTCAGGGGCTAGATGGCTATACATAGAGATAAATCACTGCTATAGAGGCTGGTACCAGCTTCACAGCACTCTTGCTGACTGCTGTCTGCTGTAGTTGATCACCAGTGTCAAACTAAGGAGCTGGAGGGCCTAATCCATGCCAAAAAGATATCCACACGAAATATATTTACACACAATGAATCTAAAGCCAAATAGTTTGTGGTAATGCTGAAAATATGTAATGGATTCTTTTGGCCCTCCTGGCCCTGGCCTTGACACTCCTGTTAAATACATGTATTCAACACCTCTTTGGTAGAAAAGGAAACCATTTTGAGTACTGGAGATGTAGAATTTGTGTAGTGCTTCATATCCATAACTATCCTAAAGCTATTCTAGGTGGATGAGTAAGAGTCTACTCTGTTCATTGTCTTTGAATGGTAGAGTGTGGGTTTCTAGAGTGGCCTATGGGTGAAGATTTGGGTATTGTGAGTGAGACAGAGAGGAGTGCTTTAAACACTTTCAGGCCAACTTGTAGCTCACCTTAGAAATGGAGTAATGCGAAGGGAGTACAAGACGGATGCGTTTTGATTATATACACTATCTTTGAGTAAAAGACTACTGCAATCATGGTGCCCTGTTGGCAGAACGGATCTATAGAGTCAGTAATGTGAGAATAATTTTAGTGCCATGCATGAGTTCCTGGGAAGTGCTCAGTGCCTACAGAAGCTCTATCGAGGGTTGCGAAAAAAATAATTCTGATGGATACAACTACCTGTGGATTCCTCACCTAATGAATACTCCCATGGCGCCAGCATTCGACGGAAATCTTCTTCCTAGCTTCTGCACGTCGATGAGGACGTCACTCTAGCCCACGCGACGCCGTCTGACGTCATACAGGCAATAAGAGGTCCTCGCTGACGTCAGTTCCCTTTTTTCCGTGCATTCGAAACGGTTATCTTCGAGGGAGCTACTGTTACTTTCGAAGTTACAGTGTATTTTCTGCTGCGGAGTTCTTCTCTGCGGTAATAATGTCTCAGAGAAAGTCGAGTTTCAAGCCCTGTCGAGAGTGTGGGGGCAAGATGTCCGTTACAGATCCTCACTCCGACTGTCTATGGTGTTTGAGCTCCGACCACGACGTCGCGACTTGCGATTCATGTCAGCACATGAATCCGTAGGCCCTCAAAGAACGCGAGGCTAAACTATTCATGGCGAAGTCGAAGAGAAAGGAAAAACATCACAAAAAGTCTTCTTCGCCAAGGTCTCATTGGCGTCATCGAGACTCCCGGCGCGTAGAGATTCACGGCGTCATTCCAGCAAGGAGACTCGTTCAAGGTCGCCTTCGGCTCGGCGTCAGAGGACTTGGGAAGTCAGTCCCACGGTCACGCCGCATCCATCGACGCCGTTGCCCTCTCCGGCGTCACCGACTTCGCCTGGACGGCCGGCACCCTTTATGCCCTTTCTCCCTTTTGGGAATGTGGGCTCGGCGCCGGTGTCGGCGCCGGTGGCCGCTCCGGTGGCTTCAGAGGGATTGCCCCCGGAGGTTTCCATCCCGTCGACGTCAGGATTTCGTCCTGTGACTCCGGTGGGTCCATCGGCTCCAAGATCTCTTCGTCCTGCTCCTTCATCGGCGCCGAAGCTGCCTGTAGCGCCGGACGCGGCGTCGGATACTTCTGGAGATCGGCGCCGATCTTCGACTTCGGCGGAGGCCATGTCGACTCCGCGTATCGAGCAGAGACTACATTCGAGGAGGTGTGCTCTCCGTCTTTTGGAAGAACAGGAGTACCAACGAGTCCTGGAGGAAGGAGTGGTTGAGGACTCTGGTGATGGACTGCATGGTCTGGATACGGCCAGTGGGCTGGATACTTCCCCTGAGTGGGACCTTTCATCTCCAGGGGAGTATACGGAGGAGGCTGCTACCTTTCATGCTGTGGTAAGGAAGGCAGCTAACTTTCTGGACCTGCCTTTGCCGGTGGGAGAGGCGAAGCAGAATTTATTGACGGAGGTACTGCATCCGGCCTCTGCTGCAGCGGAGCCTCTCTTGCCGTTTAATGAGGCTTTACTTGATCTGGTGTTAGAGGTGTGGAAGAAGCCAGTATCTTCCTCGGTGGTTCATAGGGCTGTGGCCAGGAGATATCGAGTTCACCATCTGACCCTGGCTTTCTTTCTAGACACCCTACGCCAGAGAGCTTGGTGGTGCAAGCTTCCTGTTCATCGAAGTCAGCGCCTGGATCTTTCCCGACGGTACCTGGAGACAGGGACTCCAAAAAGCTGGATGCACAATCCAAGAAAATATTTTCATCTTGCAGTTTGGCGTTGAAGGCCACCAACGCAACTTGCATTCTGGGGAGATACATCCATGCTCTTATGGATGATATTTCATCTTCATTTACGGAGCTTCCCCAGGGACTCTTGGATGTTGTATCGGACGCCCAGGCTGCTGCAACCCAGATTATCCAGACTGGGCTGTACACGACCGACTCGGTGGCTAGGGCGATGGGCACGGCTGTGGTGGCAAGGAGACAGGCCTGGCTCCGTAATTCAGGGTTTTCTGCGGACGTGCAGTCGACCCTATTGGACCTCCCGTTTGATGGGGACAAACTGTTTGGAGCCAAGGCAGATTCGGCCTTGGAGCGATTTAAAGAGAGCAGGGCCACAGCCAAATCGTTAGGGCTGCAAGCTCCTTCTTCCTTTGCCTCTTCCAGGTTTTTCAGGAGGTTTTGTGGATTTGGGCGTGGCTCTTCCTCCTCTTCCTTTCGGGGGAGATTCCAGCAACCCGCCTCTTCCCACCCCTATAGATCATTTAGAGGGAGAGGTAGGGCCCGCACCAGAGGAGCCTCTCAACAGCACTCTGCCTTCACCTCGTCCTCTGGAGGGGTGCAGCAGGGAAAGCAGCCTTAGGCTTCCACCATTTCCCACTCACTCCTCTCCTGTAGGGGGAAGGTTACGGCATTTTCTCCACAAGTGGGAGGCTATTACAACGGACACTTGGGTTATCAGTATTGTGGGAAAAGGCTACACCCTTCCCTTTCGGGAGTTTCCGCCCCCCATCCCGCCCCGCCCATCTTATTGTTCAGAAGAACACCTCCTGTTGCTAGAACAGGAGGTTCAAGTCCTCCTTTCAAAGGGCGCGGTGGAGTTGGTCCCAGAGCAGGAAAGGGGTTGAGGTTGTTACTCAAGGTACTTCCTGATTCCCAAGAAGGATTGTCGGTTGAGACCGATCCTGGATCTGAGGATCTTGAATTGGTTCCTCAAACAGGAAAAGTTCAAGATGCTGACCCTAGCACAGGTGCTTTTGGCGTTGAACAAAAAAGATTGGATGGTGTCTGTCGACTTGCAGGACGCTTATTTTCATATCCCGATACTCAAGTCACACAGGAAGTATCTCCGGTTTGTGGTAGGGTCGCAGCACTATCAGTTTGCGGTCCTCCCGTTTGGTCTTACTTCAGCACCTCGAGTTTTCACGAAGGTGATGTCGGTGGTTGCGGCAGAGCTCAGAAGGAAGGGGATAGCAGTATTCCCTTACTTGGACGACTGGTTGATCAAAGCCAAGTCTCCGGAGCTTGTGTCGCATCATCTGCAGTCAACAACCCAGTTGTTGTTCGACCTGGGTGTTTCGGTGAACGTGCCCAAATCTCACCTGGAGCCCTCTCAGCGCCTCCTGTTCATAGGGGCAGTACTGGATACAACATTGAATCGAGCCTTTCCTCCGCCTCAGCGGATTCAAGATATTCAGGAATTGGTTCCAATGTTTCGAAATGGAGCGATAGTTCCAGTCCTCAAGGTCCTTTGTCTGCTCGGTCTGTTTGCCTCCTGCATACTGTTGGTCACGCATGCTCGCTGGCACATGAGGGCTCTTCAGTGGTGCCTCCGAAGGCAGTGGTCTCAACACAAAGGAGATCTAGAAGGTGCGGTCAAGATCTCCAGAGATGCTGCTGTGGACTTGAAGTGGTGGATTGCGAGCAACAATCTTTCGCAAGGAAAGCCGTTCGCGCAGTCGCCACGGTCATAACGGATGCTTCCACTCTAGGGTGGGGAGCTCATCTGGGGGATCTGGAGATCAAAGGACTTTGGTCTCCAGAGGAACAGATGTTTCATATCAATCTGAGTTACGGGCTGTACGTCTGGCTCTCAAGGCCTTCCTCCCTTCCCTTCGTGGTCAGTCGGTACAGGTCCTGACGGACAGTACTACCACGATATGGTACATAAACAAACAGGGAGGAGTAGGGTCGTACCTTCTCTGCAGAGAAGCTCTTCGACTATGGTCCTGGGCAAAGGACCATCAGATTTGCTTGGTAGCAAATCATCTGGCCGGGGTCTTGAATGTACGTGCGGACAGTCTCAGTCGCCAATTCTCGGCCGACCGCGAGTGGCGTCTCCATCCAGATCAAGTCCGTTTAATCTTCCAGATGTGGGGGTTTCCTCGGATAGATCTGTTTGCCACTCTGGAGAACGCGCATTGTCCGTTATTCTGCAGCCTCCAGTATCCGGTGCGGGGAGCATTGGGGGACGCGTTTCAGATAACCTGGTGCGACCAGTTGCTTTACGCGTTTTCCCCCCCATACCCTTGATTCCTCGAGTGTTGAGGAAGATTCGCCAAGACCGGGCCCAAGTCATCTTAATAGCTCCGGATTGGCCAAGGAGGGTGTGGTACTCCGACCTTCTCCAACTCTCGCTGTGCCCTCCGCTCTGTCTCCCTCTCAGGGCAGACCTCCTCTCGCGTCGCAGGGGCAGGTTTTACACCCCAACCTCCAGAGTCTACACCTACATGCCTGGAGATTGAACGGGGCAAATTGAGTTCCTTCTCCCTCCCGCCTGATGTAGTGGATGTTATATTAGCGGCCAGGCGACACTCCACTAAATCTATCTACGCTAATAGGTGGTCTAAATTTGTTATGTGGTGTGGAGAGAGACAGATTGATCCCTTACATGCTCATCTGTCAGACGTTTTGTCTTTTGCTCTGTCTCTAGCGCAGAAAGGTTGTGCAGTGGCTAACATTAAGGGTTATTTGTCGGCTTTGTCAGCCTTCATTTGTCTTCCAGACCAACCATCGTTATTTAAATCCCCTATTGTTCTCAGATTCTTGAAAGGTCTTCTAAATAAATATCCTCCAAAACCATTCGTTATGCCTCAATGGGATTTGTCCTTGGTCCTCACTTTCCTTATGGGGTCCCCTTTTGAGCCTATGCATTCTTGCCCCTTAAGGTATTTAGTTATTAAAACAGTCTTCCTGGTGGCTATAACATCTGCAAGGAGAGTGAGTGAGTTGCAAGCCTTATCGGTAAAACCCCCTTATACAACTTTTTATGGGGATAAGGTGGTGTTGAGGACCAAGGCTGCTTTCCTCCCGAAGGTTGTTTCACCTTTCGATTTGGCCCAGACAATTACTTTGTCCACGTTCTATCCTCCGCCTCATCCTTCTAAGGAGGAAGAGAGACTACATCGCTTGGACCCAAAGAGGGCGTTAATCTTCTTCATTGATAGAACGAAGGATTTCAGGCTGGAGGATCAGCTGTTCATCGAATACGTGGGCAAGAGGAGAGGAAAGGCAGTCCACAAGAGAACACTCTCCAGGTGGGTTGTTCTTTGCATTAAAATCTGTTACTCTTTGGCAAAGAAGGATACTCCTGATGGCATTAGAGCTCATTCCACCAGAGCTAAGTCGGCCACTTCGGCTTTGGCTAGAGGTGTTCCTGTGGTCGACATCTGCAAGGCCGCAACTTGGTCGTCCCTTCACACTTTGGCGAAACATTACTGTTTGGACTCTGAGGTCAGAAGGGACGGCCATTTTGCACGGTCAGTGCTGCAGGATTTCTTGGTTTGACCATTTCGGCACCCACCACCGGGCGTGGTACTGCTTTGGGACTCTATTCATTAGGTGAGGAATCCACAGGTAGTTGTATCCATCAGAAGAACGAGTTACTTACCTTCGGTAACGACTTTTCTGGTGGATACATTAGCTACCTGTGGATTCCTCACAGTCCCACCCACCTCCCCGTTACCTTTCTGGTCTTACCAAGTAATCCTTGAGTGCGCTCCTCTTGGTCTTCAAGGTTGCAATAGATTTTGTATATATGGATACTTGTATGTATGTGTGTGTATATATATATATATATATATCTTTGTGTATATACATGATTTGCATATATTTGTTTGTTTGATTTTATAAAAAAAAAAAAAAGTTATATTAAATCTACAGCCATTTTATTGCAATGTTGTGTGATTTACAATGTTATGGAATGTTGCCTTGCTCTTTCATTGCATTGGGTTATTATTCTCATGCACGTAAAAAATGTTGGTACTGACGTCGGCACGTCGGCAAGGACCTCTTATTGCCTGTATGACGTCAGACGGCGTTGCGTGGGCTTGAGTGACGTCCTCGTCGACGTGCAGAAGCTAGGAAGAAGATTTCCGTCGAATGCTGGCGCCATGGGAGTATTCATTAGGTGAGGAATCCACAGGTAGCTAATGTATCCACCAGAAAAGTCGTTACCGAAAGTAAGTAACTCGTTCGTTTGCTGCATTCCCACATTGCTAACTGTCCCCAACAATAAGCGTTCTAGAGTGTTTCTTTCTTTGAGGAGAGGATGTGGCTTAACGGCCTGAGCTGCCGATTTCAGAGCTGTGGCACAAGCTGAGGGAACTAGGCTCGAGCCTTGTCTCAACATCCTGTGATTCTGGGCAAATCACTTCATCTCCCCAGTGCCTACAATTCAGTGCTTTGAGACCCTCATGGGTGATTGGCTACATTTCACAAATCATGGATTACTCTTTGAAGACATTTGCTTGAGTTTTGAAATGTATAAGTGCAAGTGCCTGGAATTTTTTTTTTATAATAGGCAATGCCCACTTCCCCCATTGGCACTCCCCACTTCCCTCATTGATACTTCCCACTTCCCCCATTGGCACTCCCTACACCCCCCATCAGCACTGCACGTTGCCTTGGTAAAAATTGGCTTTGAGTAGTGTCCACAAAGTGAGCAAAGCCATGAGTCAGCCGTCCTCAAATGGGAATTCGGAGGGAAGGTTGATCCCCCACTCCCCAAGAAAATTCTCAAAAATTGGATCACACAGTGCATGCGGCTGCACAATTTTCACTTGTATTTGCTATAAAGCCATTGGCTCTAAAAGGGTACTCGGAAAGCAAACTTAACGAATATTCTAGTAATTAATGGTCTGCCTTTGATGAAGGACAAGGGCAGAGGTTTATGAAGAGATCCGTCTGAACCAAATAGCCCTTTACAATTGCCAGTGTTAGCACTCTTGAGTTTGGCTGCTGCTCTCATATCACTTGTCTGGTTCTAGGGACTGACAGCAAGGGAGTGTAGTCAGTAGGTTTGATATAGTTATATTTGTGCTGTATTGTGTTGTAGTTGCATTTATATAGCACACCATACCCAGGACGGGTGCCAAAGTACATTTATGGATGGGTAATGCTAGCATTACACCTTGATAGTGCTTTGGATGGAAGTTTGTCATGTGAGCATACAATGTATGTTGTCCTAAGCCTTTGGCTGCACATATGCAAGTGTTTAAAAAGATGCAGCTCATGCAAGCTTGTAGATACTGGCCATCTTTAGAGTGGCCCATATTATACAGTTGAATTAAACACAGGAACAGACAGCGGTTGAATGTACTATCCTAGGTAGTGCATGTGTGCACTGTCCACAGTATAGACCCTGAAAGCTACACACACTGTAACGAAGTAGTCGACCGGTGTAGTAATACTATTCCATTGCCTGTGTAGTGGCTGTCTTGCAGTTGTTTTCATACATAAAAATTATACTTAAGATATAGTGGGGTGACGTGGTGGATGAAGAAATGTTTATCCAGTTGAGAGACGTAAGAAGAGATGGCCAGTGTGTTCTGAGAAATAGTGTTCACTTGACCACCTAAACTGTGAGAACTAAAGATAGCCCTACCACAACAGATAATAAAAAAACAGGGCTTGAATATAAAACGTATCAAACTGTTATTTAAGAAAACCTAAAGCACCATCCAGAGTCTTTTTCTCCAAATGTCTACCTAGCAATTCACTCTGTGCTGCACAGTGCATTGTACTTCAAGCACACATTTTGATTTGAAGTGAACATATAAAAGCATGTTAGAAGCACCATACTATCTGCAATAAAATCATACAATAATCAAACTCTTAACAGTCTCAACATAAGTTGGTTGAATACATTGGACAACAAGCATTGGCAATGTCAATAGGTCTGGTTTATGAATGCACAGTCAAGCCAGACCAAAAAATCCATGTACGCTAATGACTACTGCCTCCCATCTGTGTTGCTGCCAGGAAAAACGTTATAAATTATCTAGTTATCTAAGACACTTAATAGCATTATAATGGCATCTGTGTGTTCCTGAAAGTTCATGCGTAGGGAGCTGGAAAAATAAACAAACGATCACAGCTGCTGTAGGCCATGCACTTTTTTTTGTGGAAGCACCCAACTTGTGCCGAATAAAAACATATACTCCTAGCTCCCAATCTGTAGGCAGAGCCAAAACCATGCACCTAGTAGTAGTCCCATAAGTATCAGGCAACAGCTGTGCTGACAAGTCAGGCCATAAAAACATTCTGTTGGAATTAAGCTGAGTAATGTGGTGGTGATTTGGAGGGGGTGCTCTTTGGGGGTCCAGTTAGTCCAGTAACCCTGGATGGGCCTTAAGACAAGTACAGTTATGCCTGGGAGAAGAAGTCTCTTAGCCGGGTAGGCCAGTGCAGGTTTTCCTTCATCTTGGTGAAGAACATGTTCCTGCACTTGTATGCTAAGTGAGCGCTGAGTTTGGCTATCTTGGTTGTAGAAGAGATTAAATGGCAAAGAGCAGTTTTTGAAGCTAGCATGAGATGTAGCTGGAAGCAGCAATAAGTCAGGCAGTAATAAATGTTGGGATGCTGAGCTTGGTTGCTGTTCTGCTCTGCTCCTGTCCTTTGACAGGGCAGATAATCCATGGCACTGTTGAAGGAGTCATACTGCAGAGGGCCTTATTGTCCTATTTATTATTGCAATGATATGACTGATAAGTGCAGTAGCGTGAAGAATGTGCCATGATTAAATGCCTGGCTTCAGCGGACATTGAGGGAGAGGTAGATTACCCAGGAATTTTTTCAGTGGACCTGTGGATTGACACCTACAAGAAGGACTACTCCTCTTAAGTTCTGTTGGGGCCCATCAGCACCCACTATAACAAATTAGCTACTCATGGCGCTCCAAATATGTTGCTGTGGACTTGTGACTGCCAGAAGGCAAGAAGCCATGGATAGAGACATAAGCAACAGAGTAGCATTTGCGTATGCCTCCTGATTTCTGGTGGGTGTATTGTTAGCTTTTCTCAATGTAGGCAACTTGTTGGTGGACTGAACTGTAGTGTAGAAGAGATGGATGTCTTGCACAAGGACTGAGGAACTCTGATCTAGACAGTCTTATGTCAACACCTACATGTTGTGTGTATCAGGGGAATACTGGAAAACATATATAGGCATGAGATACCATACTATACTTTTCTGAATTGAAACTGCACTATATACAGTGGAATTACCCACTAGGTATAGCAAAGAGACTTAATTGAGTTGTGTCTAGCCATGGGTAGTCAGTGGAGAGATTTTAGGGTTGGAGAGATGTGCTTGCATAAGTATACAGGGAACTGTTGTCTGGAGGCTCCAATATCCAGTTTTCACAGCTGGAAGATGTTGACATTGTTTAGGCTGATTTCCATTGTGTGGAAGTCAATATTGTGCTTGCATAAGTATACAGGTAACTGTTGTCTAGAGGCTCCATTCGCAGCTGGAAGACTGTTGGCATTGTCTAGGCTGATTTCCATTATGTGGAAGTCAATATTGGTTACCTGATTTACCTGTGGCACGTTGGAGTGCACGATCAATTGAAGATTCCCCTTCTTGGTGAAGGTCCACGTTCCAGAGGCTAATTGGTGGTAGGGTCCAATTTTCACAGGTGAGTTTTTTTTTTTTCTTCTTTTTTTCAATGTGGTCAACTTCAGGTAATTGAGTAGAGTGCATTCTACGCACTGCCTGGATGCATTGGTCTAGGGCAGCGGTTGGCAACCTTTTGACTTCTGTGGCCCCCCTGCTTTATCATTACTGGAAACCGGGGACCCCCACTGAATCATTATTGGAATCTGAGGACCCCACCTACTGAGTCATTACTGAAAGCTAGGGACCTAATCTGTTAATATTACTTAATTTTGTAAGCAGTTGCGGACTCCCCGGACCACAGGTTTTGAACCACTGGTGTCGGGAGAGTACAGCTAATTAAGAATGACCTGTAAGTCACCACATTTAGTTGTAGTAGGTGAACCTAAATGAGTTGATGAGGTCTGGCAGAGTACGGAGGCATGATGCTTGACCTTCTGAAGAAGTAGTAACCAGAATGCAGAGATCCCTTTTGTAGCGTGAAGTGGTGGACTCCCAAAATCTGATGTGATGTCCAGTAACATGAATGGGCAGTTCCCTTTCTCTTAACTGTGGTCTTCACATAGTCGCAGAAGGACAGAGTTTGTGCTTCTGCAAACATATGTTTGATAATCTAGGAGCAAGTTATTCTCTTTGGAAAAATAGGAAAGCTGAGTTCAAAAGCTGCTCTTTCAGTCAGTATGATTGATCGAAAACTGAAAAGGCATTATGATTGTACAAGTTTCTTTAGAATTGGTGAGACATAGGAGGTCTTAAGGTTATTGAAGTATCTGCAGGACGCTAAAGAGTCATTGATGATCGTCTTAGCTGCTCGAGATCAACATTATAAATACTTATGAAGGGCATGGGTCACCTGGAGAGTTGGTTGTGCTACTGGTTGTGAGGGAGTTTCCTGAACTCAGTGGCTTTGAGTTTTTTGAATGCAGCATGCTTAGATTGCCCAAAATGCAGAGGTTGTTGTGGCTGAAAGTGATATTGTGCTGGCAGTAGGAAGAGTTAGTTTGTTTTGTCCTGCCCCATAAATCTGTGCAAATTAGCACAAGTAGGTTGAGGAAGGTGAGCACTGGATGATAATGATTCCCTTTTTCTAGTGCCAAAGTTCTGGGAGTTAGTGATTGGTAAGGGATTAATTAATATGTTTGATAGTCCCCCACATGTCTTCTTGTGGCAGTTTCTTGCGTAGGATGGGCATGTAGGTGGGCTGTCCTTGTTCAGCCAGTGTCTGCTTTATCTCCCAGTCATGTTTCAGTGACGGTAAGGTCTCACCTGTAGCTTGAATGCAGAACTGTCTACTGTTCTTTGCTTGGAGGTGCCGTTAGCCCTTTGCATGTCAATATTTGGTATTTGGGAGAGTTTCACACTGCCCAGGTATTTGACCTATTTGTTTATAGTTTGTTTGTTATAATTGAAAAACAATAACGTTCTGTTTTAAAAAGAAAACGTAATGGTCCAGTCTGGGGTTGGAGATTAAGTTGTGGGTGTTAAGGCGATTTTTGTTCATTCACCTTGTGTTGCTAAGGATGCAAGGTGGTTAGCGGGCAGGGCTGGGTTGAGTAGGACTGGGTGAGGGGAGGTTAATGACAGTGAAAAGGGAGGACAACGGAAAACAGAATTTGTAGTATCATTCTGATGGTTCATGAAATTAGCTGATTTTTATTGTGGTTAGGCCGAGGTGGTGGGAGAGAATAGAAACTGGGTAGGGTAAGCCAGCGAAGGCTGACAGAGGTAGAAGAGGAAAACACAGACTGATTTTGGAGATGGGGCAATTAAGAGGAGAGGATACTAAAAGGACACGTTTGAGAGCGGAGGAGGCAGGGTTAGAGGCAGGAGGAGAGGGTGCTTTTGCCTCCTAGGTGATGGGTGTTGGCTGGTCAGAAAGGTTTAGGAGAGGGGAACGCTGAGTTGGCCTGGGCCAATCTGATGAAGCTGATCTCTCTCCTTGTGCACATGTTGTACATCTCCGATGGTGGAGATATAGAATATATGCAAAAGGTGTGAGAGAAGAGATGTTGACTGGCTGAAGCAGGTGAGGAAGAACATGATTAGGGAAGGAGTAGTGTATTATCTGGAGTGAAACAACATATCAAATGGAGCACAGGGGTCAACAGAAATTTAAGGAGGAAGAGTGATAGATGGGAAAGCTAAGAAAAGGGAGAGGAAGAGGGAGTTGGACTACTGGTTAGTGAGGTTGGAGTGAGACTTTTGACAGGAGGCAAGAAGCATGGTGGAGGATGGCGTGAGAGCGTTAGGTGAGGCATAGAGGGAAAGACAAGGGGAATTCTATCTCTGGAAAGCCATGGGAATATCTTCAAGTTGTTTAATGTTTTGGTGATAACAGTTGCATTGGTGGCGTCAGACAATCCAGGGCGACCCGCTGGAAGAATCTGCTTACCAAGCCACTAATTATTAGTCTATAAAGTCCATGCAGCAAATCTGCAACTCACTGAAGGTACAGTTTTCTATCCTTCCCCCGTTTTTTTCCATTTTCTTAACCAACTTTATGGGGACTTCCAAACACCAACTTAAGTATGAGTCTGTGTGGTCCACCCAGGATGGTAGAGGTGTACACTGCTTCCCAAGCTGGTTAGTCTGTTGGGTCTAGCCTGTGAGACTGAGCAACAGACATACACAACTTCTGAAAAAACACACACATTTCGTTAAGAATCATCGGACTTAATGCCCAATTATATCAAGGGGCCCCATTGAACTGCGGAGGAGCACCTGACTGTCCGGGAGACGTGAGCTGCTAACAGAACAGCAGTAAGTGTAGTGTTGGGTGGAGGCGTCTTACAAGTATTGGACCCGCCGTCGAGTAAGGATACCGCAGCAGCCACACCTATAGATCTAAAACAACTTCTTTCAGCAAACATGTTTTCAAATAATGAACATTTTGCCGAGAAGGACGCTAACCACCACTTTCTCAGAACATGAGAACCGAAATTGTCATGCGTCTATGTTCAAGAAAAGCTTTCCTTTCTCTCCCCGCCCTTCCGTAGTATTTTTGAAGACACATTGGATGCTGCATATCTATTGTTGTAACGGTAGTAACGCAGTATAATAAAGAAACAAATGTGGAAGCGTAGGCAGCGCAGCGCAGCGCCGCGGTTGGTGGTTATCACTCTACCGGAAGTACAGGAAGTAGCGGGTGCCGTTTTATTAAATTAAATGTTGTTTGGACTCTTCTGCTGAAAGGCAAGCATTAACTGCTCCCATCTGTCAATAGATCAAGCTGGTGTACGTTTTTATTTTTTAAGGCCTAGCGTCTTTTTCATCGACTTTACTGTGCCGGCTTTCTCAGAAGGAATTATTGCATTAATTATTCTATATAAAAAGAGACGAACGGATTGTGTTACATTTGAACCTACCTAATAGATTTGTAATTCAGATATTCATCTTAAAGAACAAACATTGACAAAGCCAATCAGTCTAGCCAAAGCAAGACCTTTGGTTTTTCCAAACTATTTTAGCCACGTCAGCGAGGCTGCTGTTTAGCATGGCTAAAGGTTAGTGTCGTACAGGAGAGTGACATAGATAGTTGTGGAGAGGCACAGAGTGTTGTGTATTGGGAGGCAAAGAGTGTTCTATATTTGAGTGGCGTAAAGTGTTGTGTATTGAAGTGGCACATACTGGAGTGGCATAGAGGGGTCTTGTGTGGAGTACATTGGTGTAGAGTTTTGCAGAGTATAGCGGCATAGACTGCAGCGGGATAGAATTCAGCGTACAATGTAGCATTGTATAATGTATTGGCGTAGATAATAGTATTGTATAGTAGATAGCAGTGTGTAGACTCCAGTGGTACAAGGTGTAGTAGCGTGGTGTAGAGTGGCAGAGTAGAGTATAGTGCCATAGAGTGCAGAGGCATAGAGTAGAGTGTTGCAGAGTGCAGTGGTGTAGAGTGGAGTAATGCAGAGCAGAGCGCATTGGCACAGAATGCAGTAGTGCAGAGCAGAGTGGTGTTGAGCAGAGCGACATAGAGTGCAGTGGTAGAGAGTAGAGTGTGGTGACGGAGAGTGCAGTGGCATACAGTGTCATGGGGTGGCGTAGAGTGTATTGGGCGTAGAGTTTGGCAGGGTATAGTGGCAAAGAGTGCAGAAGCATAAAATTCAGCAGCCTAGAATGCAGTTGCATAGATTAGAGTGGTGCATAGTGGAGTGCGGTGGTGTAGAGTTCAGTTGTATAGAGTGCAGTGGTGTGAAGTGCAGTAGCATGGAGAGCACTGGCATAGAATTCAACAACAAACAATGTAGTGTCGTATAATACAGTGGCATAGATTTGAGTGGTGCATAGTGGAGAGTGCAGTGGTGTAAAGTTGAGCAGTGCAGTGTTAAGTGGCGTAGAGTGCAGTAGCGTGGAGCAATGCAGAGTGCAATGGCGTAGAGCCCAGTAATGTGGAATGCCGAGTAGAGTTCAATGGCAGAGGTTGCAGAGTAGAGTGTCATAGAATGCAGTGGTATAGAGGGGGCTTAGAGTGCAGTAACTTAAAGTAGTGTGGCATAGAGAGCAGGGGTGTAGAGTACAGTGATGCAGAGTAGAGTGCAGTGACGTAGAGTGCAGCAGTTTGGAGTGGCGCACAGTGGAGTGCAGTGGTGTAGTGTGATGTAGCTTAGAGTGCAGTGGTGCTGGGGAGGGTGTAGTGGCATAGAGTGTAATGGCATAGAGTTAAGTGGTGTAGGGTGCAAAGCAGATTAGAGTGGTGTAAAGTGGATTGGCTTTGGAGTGCAGGGTGCGTAGAGGTGATTGGTATAGAATAGAGTGCAGTGTTGCAGACTGGCGTAGAGTGGAGTAACGTAGAGTGAAGTTGAGCAGAGTGGAGTGGCCTAGACTGGAGTGGTGTAGAGTGGCGGAGAGTGCCTTAGCATAGCATAGAGAGGTGCAGAGTGGAGTACAAAGGTGTAAAGTGCAGTGGAGTAGAGCGCAGTGGCATAGAGTGGAGTATGCATGGTGTGGTCGGATACTGCCATTACAGACAGCACATTTTCAACTGAAATAACCAGTACATATACACAGACATACAGGTTTACTAATAAAAGTATATAGCACACAAACAATAATGTGTGGAAGAGGCATCACCTAGTGAATTGTTTTGTGTTGATCATATTAAAGTACTTGTTTCCAACACACATTATAATTCCAAAAAAGTGCTTTATTTGTGCTTTCCTGTTTCTGATATATTCTGAAATACTTGAACAGTTCATGTAAATGTTGTGTGCTAGAAAAAACCCTTTCCGATCCCCAGTATCTAGCAAGATTGTCACATAAATCCTCTCACTTTGAATTCATAGAAAGAGAAGTAAACACCAAGCTCCCTCAGAAGACAGAGCTTGACATTTGATCCCTGTCTTTGAATGCACAGCAAATGTGACAAGACAAGAACAAGATTTACAGGCCTATTTACAGAAAGGAGCACTTGTGGAAGAATACAATGAGAGGTGGTGTGAAAATACTCTGCTCCTCTGGGAAGGACAAACTCAAGCTGACCAGCCTAAAACAAAGCCAGCAAATAGAAATCCAGAAAATGAATTACAAACCGCAAAACCAATGGTAAGTAAGAGGCGGAGTGCATTCCCAGGCAGCAGCGGTTCCTCCGAGGGAGTGGAGGAGCTTCCGCCCCCCACCCCGCACTGCTGTGCAGAAAGCGTCAAAAATAAAATGGTGATAAAATAATTGTATTACCATTTTATTTATGACACCTTCTGCCAGCAAACAGAGTGCGAGGGCAGGGCGGGGCCAGTGCGTCACCTCTGCCAATGATTGGCAGCAGTGAGGGGTGGCCACTTCAGTTTGAAGTGCGCATGTAGGCTTGGCCGGCTACCTTGCTACAGCAAAACCGACATGCCAATTTAAACCTCTTCAACCCAGCTATCTTGGACAGCTGGGTTAGAGAGCAGTCACAGGCATACAGTACCTTTTGGAGTATGGAGCAGGCCCGTTCCAGCCAATCAAGACGCATTTTTCATGCCGCTTAACAGCATGAAAACAGAGCCTTGATTGGATGAGGGAGTTGGCTGTGGTCTTTGCGTTCTGAGGATGTGCTGCAGAAGAACGGGGACGTGCTGCAGGACATCGAGTAATTAGTAATTTTTGTAATATTTACTGCTGCTGTTCCAAGGGATGCCTTCTGAATGTCCCCAAGATGTCTTTAGCAAATCAGTCAGCTGCACTGTCTCATAGGCTTCAACCTAAGCATGGATACACTCTGATATGTTGGTGGCTTATGAGCACAAATGTTTTGACTACGAAGTACTCAAGTAATTGTGAACTATTTATTTATTGCCTCCTTGCTGAGTGTCAGTTTTCTGGTCTTAGGCTTTTATATTAAAAGCATTAAATGTGTTCCTTTAGTGGGAGCAAACCAAAATTACAACTCCCAGGAACCATTAGGTTATCAGTTGAACACATGGGTCAGGAAGCTAAGGGCCTTATTTAGGCCTTGATGAGCATCCTAGCAGGTGGGTGAAGGTTATGACACCCTTCTTTCCATCTACCCCCGGGGCGCGGCCTACTGCATTGGAAGACCACAACATGTTCAAAGCACCCCCTCAATAACCATAGTTTCAAGAAATAAACTCCCATAGGAGGAGTTTGTGTCTTGGAAATAAATTTTAAAAAACACACACACTAGGGGCTTTTTCCTGCACATGGGTGCCATAAATAATTTCCTCTGCCTGTGTCTGTCATGCATCACATAGCTGACACGGACAGGGAAAAGGAATGACAGTCTACCCTCTTTCAATAGGCTGTGACGATTATCACTGTGACCCAGCAATTCCTCAACGCTAACTAGAACAGGGAAACTGGCCTATTTCACATTGTGCCTCCCACGTCCCCAAACCCTAAATAAGCCCCACTGAGTCCTGCTACAAAGAGCGATGGGGTAACTGCTATGAACAGCGAAGTGGCAACCCTGCTGTGTTATCTAGGTTGGAGTTATTTGCTGTGTGAATGAAGCTTGCGTGGGTTTTCTGTCTGGGAGCTGGAGAGTGTGCTAGGTGTTTTGAAAGTGTGAAAATCCTGCCTGTAGTCATAAGAGGTGCATCTATGCTTCTGGTGCGGTATTATGTTTGGATCTTAAATATGTATCCAGTATTGTAAATTATTACAAATCATACTGAACTTTGAATCATCCTATGGGTGGAAAGTGAATACTACACCTACCTGTACATAAGAAGCTATATTTTACCATTTAACCAGTGGCCTTCCTCGCATTGCCATTAGAGAGGTGTTGTGAATATTTAAATATTGCTGCAGGAGCTTTTCGACTTCCTGCTAGTTAAGTAAGACAACTTGGCCAGAGAAGGGAAAAATGAATGGGTGGGGGGCAGTCACCATACAAGCAGACCCAGCGTTGTAGATTAACAGAAAACAGCTATCTAGGAAAAAAATTACCACCACCATTTAATAATAAGATTGGGTTTACGTTTAAGAAGCCGAAACCACTGATCAAGGCAAGAAGGGAGCATATTCATGCACTAGTAGCCATTATTAGCATTGTTTTAGTTAGCAGACTATAGCCACAATGTTATTTTGACACCCAAGAAAAGGAACTTTAATGTGCAAAGGAGAGAATGAAGCCAGCAACCCTCTCTTCCAGGCATCAAGAAAAAATGTGCTACATTTGGGAATACCAACTATTTTACAGAATCAAGAAAATATTGGGCATGATTCTCTAAGTCTCCAGGCTTACCTCTGGGAAGGTGTTGTGACCTTTCCAGCTGTTTAACTATATCAGATTCTTCACAGCAGGGAACTCCGGACAGAGAGAATATGAAGCCCTGTGCAAATTCACTGTTTTTATTCAGACGGGTTTTATTTATTATTATGGAAGTAGTTCAAAGCATAACAGGAGCTACAAGACTGGAAGCGTGTATGAGAACATACATTTAGTTGCATATGATCAGTCAGTAAAACAGTTCGATGAGAAGGTGGTATATATTTGAAAGTGGATGTAGAGCCCCTTGTGCGATGAGTTGTAGCTGGTGGTAATGATAAGGACATGTTGCCTCCTGCTGAAGTTATTATTGTTACTTGATATCCAAATGAGAGGCGAGGGTGTTAGGTAAGTAAGTACGATATTACTACCGTTCCAAATATCGTATGAGTTATGAGGTTGGCATCATGCATGCTCGATTCTGTTGAGAGTAGTATACAAAGAACACTTGTACTAAAAGATTGGTGTTAAAAAGAAACACTAGGAGAAGAGAGAGGTAAGGGAAGGTAGTGTAGAACTGTAACATGATTGAGTGTCTGCTGGACTAATAGGTTATGGTATGTCCTATATGGTATCCATATCTAATTTGGAAATTTAAGATTTGCAGCAGTCTGTCATCATCTGAGGGTGAGCCAAGGTGCTACTATCGTATTTAATATGAACTATGCTGAATACCTGTCTGCATTTGTATCTATTAGAATTAAGGGGGTTTTGCTTGTTTGCAAGTATTTATCAAAGCTGTCCCAGAGTTTTCTAGATCTGTGCAGAAATTGTGACTTAGAATGCAATACATTGTCTACACTGCTGGTGGTACATAACAATGCGTATCCGTGACCTGAGATGACCCTGCTTTGGCTGTACCAAAAGACCTTGCTGTAGTGCCACGTAATGGAGGGAAAGGATTCCCAAGTGTGAGACCTGGAAATACTTGTACGAAGTACCTTTGCTGAGCTGCTGAACTCTTCATCGCCCCAACGTTGAGAGAAGGTGGCGAGCCCATCGAAATGAACTCCAGTGACTGCAAACTTGACTACTCGCACTGTGCAGGCAATAGGTCACACTTGGGTGTGGATGTTCTGTGTCGCAATCGGGTAAAACACCTGAGAGACAATGGCGTTCAGTTGGCTTAACAAATGTTGTTGGGACTTTTGAGAGGTAACTGTAGCCCACATACAAGACATGCCAAGTCAAGGATTACCGACTGACCCACAAGTCACAAATTATAAGAAAGCTGCTTCCCTTTGCCACATTGGGCCTGTGATTAAGCCTGAGACCTTTAGTTCTTTGGGAGTAAACTATGTAGACTCCGTAATGTGATCCTAGTATTGTTTTTCCTTTTTTATGCTCCATATTGTAGCATTTTAGCCTGCTGGGAGGGACTTTAACAACGGGTGTAGCACAATGCTATTAAAACATTTTATCCGCTGAGGGTAGAATGTTATAAATAACAAGCATTTGCAATGCAATAGGTCTCACATTTGCTTGAGTTAGAAGTATTGGTGTTGTAAATGCGTAACTGGACTTTTCTTGCCACATAATTTGGTCCTCTCTGCTGCATAATTCCAGTGGCCCTGCATATATCTAAAGCACTTCCATTTACCATTTTCCTCTATCTGCATCAAAAAATGAATATATTGCCATTATTTATTATATTCTTTGATATTATTACTTTGGGGTCCTGCCAACAACCTAGTGTGGGGACCCAGAGATGACCTAAACAGAAGGAGCACAGCATTTGTAAGAAACATGGTCATGTAACCATACAGTCAGCCCCTAGAGAGCATAACCTCATGAAAACAGATTGGCAGAACGTAATGCAGTGTAACCATATATTGAACCGCTAGAGGATGTAGTGCATTACACATTTTCAAGCCATGCAGGCTTACTAGAATAATATTACAAAACAAGGTCCTCAAAACACAAGCCACTTTCAGCTGTAAAACAAAAGTTCCAGCCATGACAGAACTTAAAAAGACACGGAATAGTGGGAGAGGTTATTATTTTGGAGTCCCCTTCCCCCCGACCTAGTGTGGTGACCCAGAGATGATATAGACAGAGCGCATCAGGTTGTACATTTTGATGATGGTCCCACTGTCCTAAGACCACTACACACCTAGTTATGGGCCAAAATGATTTGATAAGGAATGCCCTGCAGAGCATTATGGGGCGAGTTTCTGAGTGCAGCAAATATTGTAGTATCTTGACTCTAATGCTCAGAACAGCCCCCTGAGGGCACCACAATAAAAATAGCATCTGTAAGAAACTTGGTCATGTAACCATATAGTCTGCCCCTAGCGAGCATAACTACCTGTAGGAAGTTGGCTCTGTATGTACTATTTCAAAGTAAGAAATAGCATGCACAGAGTCCAAGGGTTCCCCTTAGAGGTAAGATAGTGGCAAAAGTAGATAATTCTAATGCTCTATTTTGTAGTAGTGTGGTCGAGCAGTAGGCTTATCAGAGGGTAGTGTTAAGCATTTGTTCTACACACAGGCAATAAATGAGGAACACACACTCAATGACAATTCCAGGCCAATAGGTTTTTGTATAGAAAAATAACTTTTCTTAGTTTATTTTAAGAACCACAGGTTCAAGATTTACAAATAATACTTCAAAAGAAAGGTATTTCACTTAGGAACTTTAAGAACTTTGAATTAGCAAAATAGCATATAGTTTTCACACAAATGGCAATAAGTTATTTTAAAACTAGACAGTGCAATTTTCAACAGTTCCTGGGGGAGGTAAGTGTTTGTTAGTTTTGCAGGTAAGTAAACCACCTACAGGGTTCAAAGTTGGTTCCAAGGTAGCCCACTGTGTTAGGGGTTCAGAGCGACCCCAAAGTTACCACACCAGCAGCTCAGGGCCAGTCAGGTGCAGAGGTCAAAGTGGTGCCCAAAACACATAGGCTTCAATGGAGAAGGGGGTGCCCCGGTTCCAGTCTGCCAGCAGGTAAGTACCCGTGTCTTCGGAGGGCAGACCAGGGGGGTTTTGTAGGGCACCGGGGGGGACACAAGTCAGCACAAAATGTACACCCTCAGCTGCACGGGGGCGGCCGGGTGCAGAGTGCAAACAGGCATCTGGTTTGCAATAGGATTCAATGGGAGACACAGGGGTCTCTTAAGCGAAGCAGGCAGGCAAGGGGGGGGGGGCTCCTCGGGGAAGCCACCACCTGGGCAAAGGAGAGGGTCACCTTGGGGTCGATTCTGCACTGGAGGTCGGATCCTTCAGGTCCTGGGGGCTGCGGGTGCAGTGTCTTTAGCAGCCGTTGGGTTCTTTGAAGCAGGCAGTCTCGGTCAGGGGGAGCCTCCGGATTCTCTCTGCAGGTGTCGCTGGGAGGGTACAGAGGGGTCAACTCTCGCTACTCACAGGGTCGTAGTCGCCGGGGAGTCCTCCCTGTAGTGTTGGTTCTCTGCAGGTCGAGCCGGGGGCGTCGGGTGCAGAGTGCAAAGTCTCATGCTTCCGGCGGGAAACGTGTGTTCTTTAAAAGTTGCTTCTTTGTTGCAAAGATATTTCTTCTTTGGAGCAGAGCCGCTGCCCTCGGGAGTTCTTGGTCCTTTTAGATGCAGGGTAGTCCTCTGAGGCTTCAGAGGTCGCTGGACCCTTTGGAACGCGTCGCTGTTGCAGTTTTTCTTGAAGTGGGGAGACAGGCCGGTAGGGCTGGGGCCAAAGCAGTTGGTGTCTCCGTCTTCTCTGCAGGGCTTTCAGGTCAGCAGTCCTTCTTCGTCTTAGGTTGCAGGAATCTATCTTGCTAGGTTCTGGGAGCCCCTAAATACTCAATTTAGGGGTGTGTTTAGGTCTGGGGGTTAGTAGCCAATGGCTCCTAGCCCTGAGGGTGGCTACACCCTCTTTGTGCCTCCTCCCTGATCCCTAATCCTATTGGGAGAATCCTCCATCTGCAAGATGGAGGATTTCTAAAAGTCAGAGTCACCTCAGCTCAGGACACCTTAGGGGCTGTCCTGACTGGCCAGTGACTCCTCCTTGTTATTCTCATTATCTCCTCCGGCCTTGCCGCCAAAAGTGGGGCCGTGGCCGGAGGGGGCGGGCAGCTTCACTAGCTGGAGTGCCCTGGGGTGCTGTAACAAAGAGGGTGAGCCTTTGAGGCTCACCGCCAGGCGTTACAGTTCCTGCAGGGGGAGGTGAGAAGCACCTCCACCAAGTACAGGCTTTGTTACTAGCCACAGAGTGACAAAGGCACTCTCCCCATGTGGCCAGCAACATGTCTGGTGTGTGGCAGGCTGCTAAAACTAGTCAGCCTACACTGGAAGTCGGGTATGGTTTCAGGGGGCATCTCTAAGATGCCCTCTGGGGTGTATTTCACAATAAAATGTTCACTGGCATCAGTGTGCATTTATTGTGCTGAGAAGTTTGATACCAAACTTCCCAGTTTTCAGTGTAGCCATTATGGTGCTGTGGAGTTTGTGTATGACAGACTCCCAGACCATATACTCTTATGGCTACTCTGCACTTACAATGTCTCAGGTTTTGCTTAGACACTGTAGGGGCATAGTGCTCATGCACCTATGCCCTCACCTATGGTATAGTGCACCCTGCCTTAGGGCTGTAAGGCCTGCTAGAGGGGTGACTTATCTATGCCATAGGCAGTGTGAGGTTGGCATGGCACCCTGAGGGGAGAACCATGTCGACTTAGTCATTTTCTCCCCACCAGCACACACAAGCTGGCAAGCAGTGTGTCTGTGCTGAGTGAGGGGTCTTCAGGGTGGCATAAGACATGCTGCAGCTCTTAGAGACCTTCCCTGGCATCAGGGCCCTTGGTACCAGGGGTACCAGTTACAAGGGACTTACCTGGATGCCAGGGTGTGCCAATTGTGGAAACAAAGGTACAGGTTAGGGAAAGAATACTGGTGCTGGGGCCTGGTTAGCAGGCCTCAGCACACTGTCAAATCATAACTTGGCATCAGCAAAGGCAAACAGTCAGGGGGTAACCATGCCAAGGAGGCATTTCCTTACACTACCTGAAAAGAAAATGGCAGAAAATAAGGCAATGTAACCATATATTTAGCCCCTAGAAGGCTTAACGCATTACACATTTTCAGGCCTATTTGCATAGTATTACAAACAAGGCCATTAAAATACAATCTACTCCCAGCTGTAAATCAGAAGTTCCTGCCATGAAAGAGCTTTAAAAGACATTGAATAGTTGGGGGGGTTATTGTTTTGGGGTCCTCCCCAATCTAGTGTGGGGACCCAGAGATGACATAGACGGAAAGAGTGTATCAAGCTGAACATTTTGATGGTGGTCCCATTGTCCTAGGACCACCACACAGAGAGTTATAGGGAAAAACATTTGTGAAAGAAATGCCCCACAAAGCATTATTGGGCGAGTTTCTCAGTGAAGAGACTATTGTAGTATCTTGACTGTAATGCTCAGAACAGCCCCTGGTGGACCCTTCAATAAAAATATCATTTGTAAGAAACATGGTCATGTAACCATATAGTAAGCGCCTAGAAGGCATAACCCCATGAAAAGAGAATGGCAGAATGTAATGCAGTGTAGCCATATATTTAGCCCCAAGGGGGCATAGTGCCTTACCCACTTTCAGGCCTAGGAGGCCTACTGCAATAATATTTTTTTTAAAAGGACCTTGAACATAAACTACTCCCAGCCATAAAACAAAGGTTCCAGCCATCGGAGCTTAAAAAGGCACTGAATGGTGGGAGAGTCTACAATTTGGGGTCCCCCCCAACCTAGTGTGGGGACCTAGAGATGACCTAGACAGAATGTGTCATGCTGAATGGTTTAGCAGTGGTTCCATTGGCATAGGACCGCCACAGACTGAGTTATGGGCCAAAATATTTTGAAAAAGAAGTGCCCTGCAAAACATTATGGGGCAAGTTTCCCGAGTGCAGTGAATATTGTAATCTCAGCTCTCCTTCTGTGCTGGGAGAGCCACGTGAGGATTTCTCTGTTTTTTTTTTTTTTTTTTGTTTTAAATGCACCAGTTTTTTTTATATTTTTTAACTGCTAACGTTGTATGTAAGTGGTACTCTTGTATGTAAGTTGTACTCTTGTAAAGCACTCCTCCAGTCGAGTTTTTCCACCGCCCTCCCCAGCTTGCAGCCTTTGGGCGAAGACACCACAAAAAAACCAGTGGCATGCCCAAAAACAATGAAGAGGAAGAAACAACATACGGTCACGGAGCATGAAGCAGAGAGGCAAAAGAAGAAAGCAGAGCGCCACACTAACGTATGTGGCCGATCATGCAATAATCCATGTAACATGGTCCGGCTTCAAGGTGGTAACAAATCATCCTCAAGGCAGGACAAACGTAAAGCAAGGACATTTTGAAAGGCAGGCCAAGGAATGAATGAAAGTGATGGGCATGAGATGGTTATGGGGAAAGCCCACAGAAGTAGATTACAAAATGTCGTAAAGCAAAAAACATTGAAATGTTGGAAACAGCCTAGACCAGCCATTTTTGGTACAGAAACACTCCATTGTTTTTTCAATAGGACTCCCAATATTCCAGTGTTTTAATATAGCATTAGAGCCCACCGTAGCAGGATATACCGGCCTTTAAAGGCCCGCTCCAGTGTTAAAGTCCTGAGCCGATGGCGAGGGCCTTTAAAAAGGGAGCAGGACTTTAATGGCCGGTATAGCTCAGCTACGAAGGGCTATAAGGCTATTAGAACGTCTGCCACTAGAGGGCAGAATGTTCTAATAAAACAGTCCTTTCGGAGCCAGAGGGGATTACAATCCCCTCAGGCTCTGTGAGGTTTTGTTCACAGCTGTTGCTGTGAACAAAGAACATTGGAATGTTGATGCTCAGGGCTTTTACCAGCCAGTAAAAGCTCAGAGCATTCCATTGTCTCAAGTGGAGCTCCCAACATTCCAATGGTGTGAATAAAGTATCTCTCATTCCTTAAGAAAAGCACTGGGCTGGACATTCACTTATTGAGCCTTTTCTTCTATTGCATGAGTCCTCAGTCTATTCTCTTCATACTACCTCACTGTGACAACCTTGGGTACTCGTCTTCACTATTCTAAGAATAAAGTGTGGTAAGGTAATTTTTGCCCAGTTAGCAGCTCCGTGGTAGGACCAACGCTTGGTCACCAGTGGTAAACAATCTCCACCATCACGACTGCGGCACAATGACCCCCTGCTTGTCTGTCTTGAGGCTGCCAAATGGGTATTTTTAACCCCTATTCTACAATATGTTGATGTTACAGAAAAAGACCAGGGTTCTGTAAGCACCTAATGAAACTTGTTTGCTGGGAAGCCCGGTCTCGGGTAGCCAAGTGCTTTACAAATCTGGTGTATTGTATAATGTTGCAAAGACTTTACTACTTTGAGCCAAAGCATGCTGATACGTAAATTGTATCTTCACGCTCCAATCAATTCTGCAAGACATTACATGAAGAAAAGACAGATGACCATCTTAGTTTATTATTTTATTACATAAGTTTAGCTTTGTAAGACATGTTTGGCCAAGCTAGCTTTCATAACCAAAAATATTCCAAATGCATAAATGTGTGTTTAGATGCCATGTTCATGAAAGTTCAATGAAAAATATATTTTTTTAAATTCAAAACAACCTGTTTGGACGGCCATTTTGCTAATTTGAGCCCATGTAAGATACTGCAATTAAAAAAGATGCAGTCATACTGTTACTGCTAGTGGCTGATCTGTGCAAATATTATGTTTCAAACTGATTTTTAGGTGTGATTTTAGGCAAGACCATTTATTTTACAATAACGTATGTGCTTTCACACGGGCCTCTTCACCCACTGGTATATTGTGTCATTCACAGGGGACCTTGGATCAGCCCATTTTAGTCGTAGTCTAACTTCTTTTTGAATTGCAGCACTCTGCTCTTCACAGCAAAGGGGCACGTCCTTACGCAAAGTAGTTTCCTTCAGTGCCAAGGACTACCATGACAGTGTGTGCTTGTTGAAACCAAAAAAAGTGTGTTTTTAGCCATTTGTTTAATATTGGCGAGGGCTCAGCAGCTCTCTCAGCAATAAAGTTTTACAAAAACAGTGCCAAATAAAACAAGCATAGACAAAGCCGCAGCCAAAGACAGACATTTTCACTTTGCCAGCGCGTGTTTTCTTTTAGTTTGCTTGTACGGTGCTTTCATTAGTCCAGAGAATCCCATCCGATGAGCTTAATTTTTAACAGTCTTCTGAATTTCAGTTAATAAATAAAACACTGTATTGTGAAAATGCCCAAATAATTTGCAAAGACCCGTCCCTCCTGGTGGGACAGTTACCTTGTAGTAGATTCCCTTTCAAAAAACAAGGATAAAGGATGCGAACCCCTGCCTTCAGGCACACAAGCCATAACTGGCCTGATCTCAAGCCCCACCGGCTGTTTCCACTACTTAAATAGAACGAATAATGTACATGTTAGGAACTAAGTTACAGAACGTTTTTGAAGCAGATTGGACATGATTTTCTTCGTTGCTATTTGTCCTTTTCAATGAGGTGATTAAAGAGGGTCATTTCGGGTAAGTAACATTTTTAGTTGGATACATTTCCAATGTTTTTTGACAGTGAGAGAGAAAGGAGATTACATAAACGTTCTCTGCATTAGCGGCAGAATCCTCTATTGAATAGCATTTACTAAGTCCGCTGTTCTTCATACTTTTGCACACACTGCCTTTAAACATGGCATAAATATATTGCAGCACTATGGCTTTGCATATCGAGGTTTTTTTTCAAATATTAAACATTGCCAGTCTTCTTAAAAAAATAATCTATATCCTACAATGACGTTTTTAGTTATGTACTCTTTATAACATTATTCATTGATTTTATACAAATATATTAAAAGTCTCATGTTATGGGTACTTTTACTAAACCCCTTTGCATGCGTACAGCATACATCAAAGTAGTTCGACTATTCCATTACTGTGTAAGGAACAATTAAAGTAGATGGTTTCAGTTGGGAGTTAAGTATTGCTCCCATGCTCCATATAATCAGATGATGGGTGAACCAACATCTGAAAGCTGTATATTTTGTATTGGTTCTACTAAACAGCCTACGCAGACTTAAACTTTACGCCAAGACAGGCCTCGCTTGTTAGCTGTAACTGGGAAGTTGCTGCTTATTTTACAAAATGAACACCCTGCGCACTTCCATGTTGTTATCTGACGAGAACAGTGCAAGCTGAGCTGTAAATAATGTTTTCTTGTTTGTTTTGTGACAAAATGCACGAAATGTTTGCAGCAGATAGTTTAAGATATTGAAGTTGTAACAAAGAAAATTGGTGTGCTGTCTAAAGCTGAACAAAAAGTTGTTTTATGGAGTAATAGACACTGTCAAAGCAGTGCATACTCAAGAGCTAGCTAAACTGGGTGGTTCAGTTGATGTGATGTGCTTTTTGGGTCCAGAAGAACCTGGTTGAAGAAGCCAAAATAATATATGAAACCAACAGATGCTGCTAGACGCCTGTAATCAGTTCCAGAATGCCACTGGAATCCCCTATAATTTTGTCCATAGCAATTCCTTTGTATACAAAACTCTAATACTGCAAACTCTTTCAAGTAGAAACCATTTGAAACTGTTCTACTGGAATTTCCACCTGGTCCTTGTTGCAATTAATCGATTGACAAGCACAAGGGCAGTGGGATCTCCCACACTACTGAAAGTGCTGTAGTGGAGTAGACTTCCCAAATGGCAACAGGTCAGGCGTAGGTAGTCAATTCACCCAGATTTTTCTTTCAGTCTGGTACTTGTAATTTTGTTTTTCATATAATGTACACATCCAGGAGACCAGTATCAAAACTGAGAGGACCCCCTAGGACTCGATGGGCTACATGCACGTCAGACGTGCCATCAAACTACCATGCTGTTTATAGCCGGCAGTCAAAAGCATCACCAGCAAGGACTTTATTGTCCCTTAAAGCAAAAAATGTGGCGCTTTTTCCAGGGAGAAACTTTGACTAAGGTGACAAAAATCCTTACTCCGGCCCTGCTCCGTGATCACTCTTGAACACCGTGCATTTTTAAATCGGGTGCGCAACCAAAATGCCTTTCTAAAATGTAAACACAAGGCCGGATGAGGACATTGGATGTGTCTTGCACTTTATTAATATTATGCACTCAGTAAACAAAATAGACTCTCAGCCTGAACCCATCTGAAACTGATCAGGTGTTAATATATATATATATACGGTCAATGAACCAGTAGGAAGAAGTGGATTTAAGGTTATACTCTCGTTGAAAGAATATTAGGAATTTGATAAACTATAAAAGAGGACAAATATGAGAAAAGGGGATTTTAATACTAGTCCTCATTCAGAAACAGATCCTACAAACCGAATTGCCCATTGGCACTGGTAACAAGCAGTGCGGTTAACAACGCGACGGTACTCAATTATCTATCGATCCTGGAAGTTTGAAAGGCTGGCAGGTGCAGTTTGTCTCGGAGATACTCATCCAGCATAAAGAGACAAACGGGTGAATGTTAGGTTCAGAAAGGGACAGATGTATTTTTTGGGATCGCTCAGTAGTGAGTGGTGTGGTGGTTTCAATTCTGCCTCTGAAGAAGCTAGATCATCATTGTCTTAATGTTGTTTGCAGTAGTAGCAAGTGCTGGTAGATTTTTTTCAGCACAACAGAACTTTACAAGTTATGAAAAACTTATCCAGTGCAAAAAAAAACTACTTTAAGGCTAGAGATGTCAAAATTACGACGGAACAAATGATTTATGGCGGGCAAAATATTACGGCACAAAGCCTTTGGGCCTAATCATCATCTTGACAAATTTGAATGCTTGTCTGTAACTGTTAGGCATCTCATCATTAACACCGTGCCAAGTGCCCCAGAAAATCCCATTGCGAACACCCTTGTAGTTTTCACGGTAGTATTTGCCATTGAGGTTGGCAGACATGCAAGCGTCGAACCACCAGCCCGAGCTGTAGTAGGTCCCGCAGTTTCCTGAATAATATCGGTCATTGTCCCTGTCTGGTGTTGTGAAAAACCTTTGATCGTGGTTGAATTTTTTGCTAAAATGCAGGGCATCCCCAGCTGTACCAGAGTACCCGCTAACAGAAAGGCGGTATTTCAGATATTCATTAGCAACATAAAACTGTTCGTATTTCGCATATTCTCTGGTGCTGTTGAAATCTTCCAGCTCAATTCTTAGCATCATGTCCGCACTCTTGCTCAAGAGGTGAATTTTATCATTGCCCAACCAAAACTCATTGCTGAGGTTTCCAAAGCCAGCTTTGTACTCGTTCCAGGTTCTGTTGAAATGGATGCTTCCGTCCTGGCGCGTCTGTATCACCGTCCAGCCTCCACCCATAGATTCCATGTCGCAGTAGACCGCAAATGTTTTGTTTTTCGGATCAGGGGTCACCCTGTAGATTCCATTCACCCTTCTTCCTGCCTTGAAGTAATCGGAGCAGTCTCTATTCAGAAGTTGAAAACCTGAATAAAAAATGCAAATAGGACAAGAATATTAGTATTGCCTAGCTGGAAAAACTTAACAATAACTCATTTGATTCTTACTGTAGAGCGAGAAACTTATCGAGTATTTGATTATTTTAATAATATTGTTAATATTTGAGTCCTTCTACATGACGTTTTTCCATAGGTAAGTATCGATAATGTGCTTGTCTTCCTCGGGCCTTCTATTCCAGAAACTCTTGCAGATGCACGGCACCCTCCCTCCCTAACATGGATACCAACCTCATACTGGTATTTACTTTCACATCTCTCGTCTTTAAACAATTTTAATTGGCACTTTAACATTTTTATCAACAATCGCAACAATACTATAAAACGTACTACAAAGTGCAGCTTGAGACTCAGGCCTGAGTTGTTGTTATTATTCTGCTGGAATACTGAGTGCAGAATATCAATTACCATAGTATTGTTAAGTAAATACAGATGCATAAAGACTTATTTTTAACTCCGCACCTATGATAAAAATATCTTGTAGGTACATCAGTGTGAATCACTAATAGAAAATCTACACCTACCCATAAAAACTTGCTTTGACAATACAGCGGTAGTTGCTATTTTCATTCGGTATTTCTGCAGGGCATTTTTTTGCCACTTGTTAATGTGATATACCTGGCTCACACACCTAGGTAAGCCGGTCTAGGTTCTCAATAGAGTGAAATGTGGCAATTGCCAGTGGGTTCGATTTAGCACGCCTTCCACCCATAGCTTATTTTGGCTTCTAGGCTCACCCTTAGGATGGATTTTAAATCGGATTACGGAGCTGTTTCAATTTCCTATTGACCTTTCAGTTGTACTGATATCGCAGTTTTCGTCGTTGTGAGTCATCCCTATATTGAGTTTTACTGATAGCAGTTTGTCCTAGCATTGGCGGAGGTTTGCAGTAATTTCCAGCTTTCTTGGAAATCTGAAGTTGGATCTTCTCATTTCCAGCCCACGTTTTGGAGACCTCATAGGCAGGAGACCACAATACAGCTGCGCAGCTCTTGACTGGGACATTTTTAGTGGTTAGAACATGATATTTCTTGTTACCATGACCACTGTCATAGAACAGAATGATCCCAGGATTGTGGTGAACTACACTCACTAGAGTACCCCACATTTTTTTTTCACAGACCACTCAGAATATGAGACTAACTCCGAATATTGAGGTTGCTCGCTTCATATTACTCTCTCACCTGTATGTAGGAGCCTCTTTCTTCCTCCTTAACTTGGTTCTATTAAGGGTTAGTGAGTTGGCATTTATCATAATTCAGCATGTGATGTATTTTTATTTTAGTGTTATTTGAACAGAGATTTGACACTGAGTGTCATTCTCCCTATGGGAGGAGGGCACAGGGCAGTCAGAGGTTACTAGGCCCCAAATCTTTTGGTTGAGGTAATTTGCCTTGGTGTCCTCGTGTTGGTCCTACTATGCCTCTGTGGCCAACCTTATCTCTTTCTTCACTTGGGAGTTAGGGTAGCGAGGGTGAGCAGGCACAGACTTCTGAGGGAGGGAGTTTGAAGGGCAAGAGCTCCGATCTCGACCAACAGAACAACAACCTAAAGTCCAGCTCAGTGCTTGTCTTCTAATAAAAAAAGAAGGTACTTTAATCACAAAACATACCTGAATACTACTCCGCATGATGAGAACATAAACGTAACTGATTACAACTTTGTATTAACAGTGAAGTGCTAAACCCCCTTTTCTCTAGTACCCCTTCCAACCCTGCTCATGTTGATCTTCTGGCTTTACAGTTACCAGAGCTTTACAGAGTAGACAAGGATGAGGTCAGATAACTCAAAGCATTCTCTTGTTAGCGGAGCAACTTTGTTCAATGTGGTTTTTAACCCTTGATTTAAAAAGTCCTGAGTGGCACTGCAGTCTTACCTCGTTCCGTCAGTTTCTGTTATTTATGCATAATAAGCCCTGCATTTACCTGCTTTTGGATGTGTTCAGAAGGTACAGTGGGTGCAGGATGTGCTGTCACCTTTTACATGGGGCTGCAGTTTTGTCTGGATCAAGTTTCACGGAGCAGACTCGCTGGGCAGGACTGCGCTGTCAAACCAATATTCGGCAGCAGCGATCCTCCTGGCTGCCTACATACAGGTGATAAGACGTAACCTTTGGGACCCCTTGGTGGATTTCCTATTCACCAGTGTCCCTGCGCAGTGACAGCCTCCAGGCTGATCCTGTTGTGCCACTTCTGCAGTGAGGCAGCTTCCCTTTTCTCTGGCAGCAGCAGTATCAATATTTTAAGCCCATGGCAGACAGGACAGGAATCTTTGTGCTGGTATGTTACTGATTCAGTTCACTCAGGAAGTTTGCAAGAAGACTGAGGGGGCTTTGCAGGATAGATAACTCCTCGATTGCTGTTTTTGTTTCTCACCAATCTCTTGGTGTTCCACATACCAAGAAAGGCATACCAGGGACACGCCGAGTTTCTCCTCTTGGAAAGTGTGTCCTCTTGCAGAGCCAGGCACATTCCTACCCTCAGCAGGCAGGCAGGCTTCCAGCAGACTTCACCTCTGTGACATTGTCTAAGAGGCAGACACCAGCCCTGGTCACTCAGAAGCTTCTACACTACTCTGCAGAGCAATGCCTTCCTTGGTCAAAAAGAACTTAGGACTGGAACAAAGTGCAGTGGTGTGGATCCATTTTTTATTCACATTGTCCACCCACAGAATGTGGATCCACTATCTAAGGTTTTAGGAGTGGTTCAAACTGGTTCTCTTTCAGATGTTGTTTCCAGGCTGCTTTCCAGAGACAGCCTTTTTGCAAGTGATGGCTCTTATAGCTAGTAGAAACAGGGCTTGCTTCAAGCAGCAGTGGCCAAAACAGGTACACAAAGAAGGTTGAGTTCTCTGCATATGGCCATAATCAACCTCACTGAAGCAGTAACCGGAGAAAGACCATAGGCAGGCCCTACATAGAAAATTTCCCATATGGACCAACAGAATATACAACCGCATCACACATCCCTAGACTCCACCAGTGCTCAAGAACAACTAATCAGTAGTTGTTTGCATACGGGGTTGTGGTTGAATTTCCAAAGGGAGCCCTGTCTGTTCTCCTCAGTTCAGTGTTTGGGTCTCCACACTCCAGCCACAGGAATGCAAACAATACTGTTCCACTGCCTGAGGAAGTTATCCTTATCCTCCATCTTGTGTGGGATTCACATATCAGCAAACCTTTACATTAGAGGGAGTCAGTAAACTGGGCTTCACTGACACAAAGAGAAAGGTCTTGTTGCACTATAAGTTCACAAAACCTGGTATGCTGTCACCACTGCTTTATGTAATTTATCTAGGGCAGGGGCAGTGCTCCACTGCCTGGTATATGTGCATGCTTAGGGTGTCCCTCTAGGTCACAGGACAGCTTCGGGACATCACTTTGTCAGGGACAAGCCTAGGCCTCTGTGGATATGCCAGATTAATGTGATGTGAGGGCCCAAATAGAGTTCAGGGTACCAGTTTCACGTGCAGTTGGGACTCGCGTCAGAGCAATATTCCCCTTTACCACCATGAGAAATTCCCATCGCAGCACTGATCAGAAAGTTTTTCTTTCTTTCTTTTTTTAAAAAAAAGTTTTTTTTACTGGAAAATCTGACTACAGATGAAACCGAAATTATCCAGTATGTTCCATTTAGGATCTGAATGTGGGTTGTATTGTGTATGGTTTCATGAAAATGCAACTCTTTGTTAAATTACAATTGAACTCAGATTATATCTTGGTGTCCATTATACACCTATTATGTTGAGTGCTTTTGCCGTCTGCTGAAAGCATTAAGCGTTGGTCATTGCCCACCCCACAATTATGGGTGGAGCTGGAAGCAATAGCAAGGACCCATACTGAGGGAAAATGACAATGAATGGCATGTTAGCACAATGGCGATTAGCATCTTCCTCCCTCTATATCATTCTCCTGCAGTCACACAAACCAGGCCAGTGTTCCTGTCTGTTATATATTGCTGCTTCAGACTTTTACAGAATTTAGAAAAATACAAGTCAATGGGGGTATTCTAAGCCTTCCAATTGGCAGAGCGAATGTGAGCATTCAACAGAGTGCCTACGTGGATTACAAAAGACACACATGTCCACAGTCTTTTGAATGTGCCCTGCTCATAATGTAAAAAAAAAACCTCTATTACTATACAGCTTTTTGTTGCTTCTTAGCTTGCTAAACGTTTTTATAAATACAATGCAATAAAATACAGATCCGGTTCCAGGATGTTGGCAGCATAAGGCAAAATTACATTTTTCTGTTTTGGCGCTCCCTTTCCTTCAGTACTTCATATAACTTTCAGGTCATGTGTTCCAATCTGCCCCCCTCCTTGACCTCGTGTGGTGTCATACTAAAGCAGCTGCCTAAGGTCACCTCAAAGTAGCACCAGCCCGGACGAAAAGATGAAACGTTAGGGCATCGCATTTTCTTTTGTCTTTTCTAAGAGCCTTGGGTTCACGTCGGAATTTTCTGGTTTTGTAGCACACCTGCTTTGTCATCGTGACTTGTACTCTTGTTAAAGTTTGAAATTCTTATGTCCTCGTGATCGTTCGTACATTTATTTGGAATGTGCACAATTTATGTTTGGGCAGGAAACATAAGTGACCACTGTACTCGAACTGGACTTCTGGACAGATGCTGCAGGAAAGGGATGTAGTTCTTTTGTATGTGCATTGACGAAACTTGGCCGTATGACGGGGAAGGAACGCACAATACAACACATCAGAATTTCCTCCTTCGAAAACCAGGCCACTGGAAATTATGTCATTTACTTACGGGTGTTCCCTGAAAATGACAGCCGAAAGTATCGCGTGCTTAAACAAAACAGATCGCCCTCTGTGATGGAGTTCCCACGGGAAATATTATCAATTACACCGATTGTTAGAGGACTGTGCAGTATTTTTAACGGTGCTCATATCGAATGTAGGAAATACCTGAAGTACGTGTGAAATTACTACTTTCATGACCATGGGCGGCCTAGCCTTCCTTCGCGAGCTAGATGACCGCGTTAACGCCAGGCCATCGTTTTAAACGAACAACAAGCTCCAGCAGCTTTAGGCCCTCCAAATGCGAGCGACAAGCGCGGAGTGATGTGTGAAATACTTCCGAGATGCCTTATACCAGGGGCAGCCCCCGCCAGCAGCCACCGCTGCGAATTCTTTCGCAAGCAAGGGATAATAAACTACGTTCATTATCCCTTCCTTGTGTAAGGGCGGGGCCACAGGGGTGATGAGCAGAGGGGAGTGCACTGTGCACTCTCCTCACTGCGCATGTATGTTTGGCCGGCCGGCCCAACATACATGGGCAGTAGGCTGTCTCCGAGCCTGCACAGGCTCCCAGTCTGCCTGGGAGCGCCTAGCCAGGGCGCTTCCAGACAATCCTGAGGCTGCTTTAAGCAGCCTCAGGATTGGCCGCAGGGCAGGCTGGGGAGCCTGTGCCTGCAGCCTTCATAGGAGCGAGAAGCAGTGCGCGCGGGAGCCGAGGTTATTTATTTATTTATTTTTAATGTCATTTTTAATTATTATGCGACGTCACCCCACCCACAGGAATAGCCGGCCGCAACTGTGTTATACAGCATTTCAGACCTCTCAGGGGACAGACAGCCGGCCTACCCCGCAGCTGCTGCACTCTTCAGCAAGCCTGGAATGTGAACACCGCATCTCTGGAGTCACCTAGGATGGTGGCCTCGTTTTAAGGCACGTGGAGTGGTGATCAGTGGCACAGCCAGTGTGTCAAGGCCTAGGGCCCTCCCTGGTCGTGTTGGATCGGTCAAATACAATCAACAAATAGAGGGTTGCCAAAATAACCCTCGAAGCCTTGGGTCATCAAATAGTACAAAATGCTGGCTGGCGCAGTGTGCCTAAACATTAGGGTATAGACAATTATTTCCCCATTCATGAGCCAAGAGATGGTCGTGTTGTGATTGCAGGGAGGAGGTGAACCGTCACAGGACTAGAGGCGTGCCCAGAGCACAAGTCCCCAAAAAATAAGTGGGGGACTAACCCAGTTAGGCAGTATGCAAGCGACATAGCGTGTGACATCACGGTGCTTGGCATCGCATGTGGCATCATATGAAGTGACATCACATGAAGTGCCACATGGTTAGCAGGTCTACCATGGTTATGTTTGAGCTTATTACAATATTTAACAAATGAGAATTTGCCTCGGGCTTATGCCAAAAAAGTGACACAACCTGATGCAAAATCTGGGCCTCAAAGTACACTTTTTTTTTTTTTTTTTTTTAACTT
Organism: Pleurodeles waltl; assembly: GCF_031143425.1. Classification (NCBI taxonomy): domain Eukaryota; kingdom Metazoa; phylum Chordata; class Amphibia; order Caudata; family Salamandridae; genus Pleurodeles; species Pleurodeles waltl. The sequence goes on along the minus strand of NC_090442.1, from coordinate 915,601,633 downwards.
TGCCTCAAAGACATTGGAAACATGGCAGTACATCTGTTCTGCTTAATTGGTTGCAAAGTCTACATTTAAAAAAATCTTGTGGGGTTCAGGCACCTGCTGCAGAGATCTTTGTGTGCCCAGTAAATCTCAGGGAATAAAAATAGTGATAAGATAACTTTTGGGGGTAATGCATTTACTGGAGAAACCTGTTTTTTTCTCTAGTCCCGGTTTTGAATCAAAGTAGCATAGAGGGCTAACGTGCCTGCTTCAAAGCACATAATCTAACTGCAAATTACAGATTTTTATTATGTTGCATGGAAAGTGAGTTACTGTTTTTAACACAGAGATCCTTTTGTTGCTCGCAGTTCATAAATGGTAATTTTAATATATAAAGCTATAAATGATGTGACTCGTACATCTTCTAACCCTTGGTGTCTTATATAACGCATTTTTTACATTGATTTACACATTTATAGGATTTATTGCCAATGTATAATGTGTATGTGTGATGTGAAGTGCTTTGACACCTTGCAGTAGAATGAGTAGCGTTGTAAAAGAAATAAAACAAAATAGTGGTAATTAAATTATTTGTACAAATACTGTAACAGGCCAATAAATCTGACATTCTAGCAGTGCATGAAAATCTCTTATGCACAGGGATTGAACAACGTAAATAACATGCCTCTCAAGTATTTGAGAAGTGATAACAACAAGCTATGTGCCTTTGTTTCCCCTCCCCTGCATTTGCATATAGGTGTGAGGCTCAGATAGCTCCCAGTCACAATAAGACAAACAAAAGAAGGCCTGATGGCTCCTTTAATTCGGCCTTTGTTATGGGCTCAATTGGAGTCTGAAACATGAAAGCCCCCTCACCACCTGCATATTGCTGCTGAAAAACTATGGCATACAAGGTGCAGGCACTGCTGATTGTGTCCCTTTGTCTGAAAATGACAACAGGACATATTTCAGTGGGGCCCACTTCTTGCAGGGTGGACAGCGCCCACCCTGTGAAAATAGTGGGTGGACGTCGTGAACCCGTGTGTACTCCTGACTTGTGCCCTGGGCTCCCTTCCTCCGAGGGATCTACTAAGCTAAGGGAGCTAGCTTTGGCACGCTACAACCTTTTTGTCTTTGCCGTCGGCCGGGTTTTCTGCATAAGATTGTACCACGCAGCAGAGGAAGGTACATTATCCTCATTCTTGTCCTGTGGAGGCCATAAATGTAGGGCTGAAATGCATCGATAGTAGATCATCAAGGAGCCCAAAAAAAGAACAAGCGTTTGCCATGCAATAGGTCTCGCATTTTCTTGAGTTAAAACTATTGGCATTGCAAATTCATAACTGGACTTTTCTTGCCACATAAATTGGTCAACCTTGTCTCATAATTAAGTCTTTTCCTGCCATGTTCTGATGGTCACTGGTGGCTTCTGACATCAGAAATCACAAGCCCTTGAGGAGAGACGATGTAAAATAAGGCTGGAAAAGTATTTTATTTTTTTCTTTAACAGAATGAAGTCTTGCAAACGTTCTTGCCTCTCATTTCAACAAAGCTCTAATGAAGTTAACAAAAGCAGAGTAGACTGATAAGATTTATGGCCCCATTAAAGGAGATGAGCAATGTCCTGTGTGTGCTGTCCTGAGTGCTGGTAGGGAGGAGCCATTGAGGATAGACTCCAGATGTGAGAATAAGCAAGTTTCAGATCATTGCTTCTAGGTTTAGCTACTTTATACCAGAAAGGGCATATTGTTGCTTTTGTGAGCACTGAGCTAAACAACTGGGTGTTTCTTTTGTAAAATAGGCTTATTTTGTGAGCTAGGGCTGAGGACAGCACTGGAATAAAGTCAAAACAAATGTCAGTTACATGGGAGGAGGTGGAAGGAACGGAATGCTGCAATAAAACCCAGGCAATTACCAGCCTATGACAACCACAGTGAAAAGAGAGCACCAAAGAATTGCCAAAGTAGTCTGTCACAGCAAAAGATAAAGAAACCAAAGTGGACTAATACAGTAATTGGTCACTGCTCTGAAACAGAAAAACGAGGGAGAAAAAGACACAAGTGACCACTAGTGTGCAAGAAGTTTTAAAGAAAACTGCAACCAACAAATGAAATCACTTTGAGCCATAGGAAGTATATTAAAAGTAAACACCAGGTCGAACGCTTACGCTTGACCTAAAAAAAGAGAAACGGATAAAGCAGTGGATATACCATTGACTTTACATCTAGTATTCTTTTTTTAACTACCGTGGGTGGATATAGATACCAAAAGATAGACTAGACCACCCAAATCATAAAAAAGACTTTGTGGAGGTTGCGCCTAATTTTTCGTTTTTAAATTTGACAAAAGTGTGTCTGAATTTGTCTTCTAATGTAGTTGTGTGTGTGTGTGTATATATATATATATATATATATATATGTGTATGTGTATGTGTGTGTGTGTGTGTGTGTGTGTGTATATACATATAATAAGGACATACAATGTGTTATAAACTGTGATGATGTATACACCTGCTCCCACTATCTGTAAGAGAGAGCTAGAGTTCAATTGATCATAAATAACATAAGATACAAAATATAATCTATTGTCCAAAAATAATTCAGATATTGTTGTTGATGGATTGATTCTACATATTAATCCCTGGCAGGCCACGCATCTGTCAAATACAGCAATAATTAAGGTTCAGTGGACCTCTCAGGCCTCTGCACCCAGTGTCACTGATGTGCTGCACCAATGGAAGCCACATCCCTACTCGTGCTGGCAGAGAGCAACCTTTTGAGCAAAAGACAGAGTCTTAAAACAGCACCACCATCAATGGACAAAGCAACATTTTGTGCGGCAACACTGTATACATTGTGGGCAGGCTGCTACACCGATATCCAGGAACTTTGTATTAGTGGCAGCCAGTAGTGCCGAGTGAAACATTGGGTCTCTTTTGCACAATGTGCAGTGAGGTCCTAAATGCTAAGCTTGAATGGTTGTCTTACACGTGTTTAGGCCGTTGGCTGATGGAACGCCATCTCCCTGATGGGCAGGGACCACCTACATCACATGGGACATTTGTTATACCTCTGACTACATTGCAGCACCTCTCAACTTGTCAGAGCTAATGGGGGTCCTTTGACAAGAAACCACTAGACTTGCTTGAACTTTGTTTAGGAAAAGGTACAATTTGAGTTATAGCAGGGGATGGACTGGCCTGTAGGGCAATTTGACAGTGTTTGAAGGGCTAATCTGAATAATCAGTATGTGGGCTAGACGTGGGTGAGCCAAGAATTCATAGGAAGAGGCGAACCTGGGTCCTGGCTTGGTTCTAACAGTGTAACTACAAACCGAGCCTGAAAAAAAAAAAAAAAAAGATTGGGAATGTGTTGTACACTTTTGCTTCTGTAAACAGGTTGTTTAGCTTGTTTAGCGCTTAGATAAAATGCCTCTTATATACTTACTGAGTTCAGAGCAAAGCTCGAGCAAGGCACTCAAGTTGAGAGGTGCACCCCTCCTTGACTGCTGTTTTAACACTCCAGTTTATTTTTGCTCATAAGAAAGTCTTGTATATTGTGCTGGGTTACCAACAGTGTGCATGCAAGGTACATTAATCCTGCCGCACTCCCGTATGTGTGCTCATGACCCTCTGTCACTCCACCTGCCTCGCCATATGCCGTGGTATCCTGTCCTGCTCTCAGAGCCGGATTGGAAACCCAAAGCAACCCTGGCAAGTTTTGTCAGCCCAGCCCCCATAATGTGCATAGTGAGCGAGCCCGACTACTTCAATGGGCCTAGGTAGATTTCCTGCTTTCTCAAGACAATTTGGGAAAAATGGCAAAAACTGTGTTTTCTACAACACATTTTTCAGTATGTATTCAGTTGTATTAGTGTCTAGAACTTAGTAATGATGGCCTTACCCCTGGGCCACTGGAATTATTCAGCAGGGAAGGGCCACATTATGCAGCAGTGCTGAGTAAATTATGCAAAAAGAAAAGGAAAATTATGCGGCATTATGAGGCACATTTTGTGATAGTATTATTTTATTTTGTACGTTTTAAATTTGTTAAAACTGTCGGCGCATTATTTGCACCTTATTAGTACTAGCTTAAAACCCAAATATAGCAATAATCTACAGAAATGTGACCAGTCAACATTTGCTAAGGCCCTTCCACTGAGCGGGAATACGTGTTGCTGCATTTCTAGTAACTTTTAAACTGTTCGAGCAAGAAACAACTTTTTTTTTAGTCAAGATCTGCGGATTATGTGGCAGATGATGGATTACACAGCAAATGTGGCAAATCGACAAAAATGCAGAAATCTCCACACAATCACATAATTCCAGTGGCCCTGTCTTACACTGCAACAGGGTATGGCAATCTTTATTGAGGTTCTTCAATGAGTCCCTCTTTATTACCCTCTAACAGTGCTTCTCATCACTTCATAGCCCCTCTCACATGTATTTCATTTGTCTTTTTGCACCTCTCTTAACAGCGTGGGGTATTGGAGCACATTACATCACACACACATACAGAGAAAATGAATCATACGTGTGTAAATCTTTGTATAGAGAATGTTGACAAAGTGGACTGCAACAGGTAGTATTCACATGTCATCCATACTGGTAGACATTTTTAAGAGTGCTTGGTCTTGGGAAGCATGAACTCATGATTCAGAAGGTAACACAGTGGTGGACATTACTAATAATTTAGTTCTACCCCAACAAACCATTTTTAGCTAAAGTAGGATAAGAAAACTGAGGAAAAAACACAACTTTCTAGCTTGTACCCTGCAGTCTGCATGCTGTTCTTTGATGGCAGTTCACAGCTCACTGTGATAGATTATGATTGTAATTTATGAACTGCACAGTAACAAAAGGAGCTCTGTGACAAAAGCATTATTCCACTGAACTTCTTTTCTGTGATCTGCATAGTACATGTTCTTTGCATATTAACCCTCTGGGCTGCCCTAGATAAGTCAAACCTGCCACTAGACAAAACCCTGATTGCCCTCCAGCAGGTACATTAATCACCAAAGGTATCTTGGCATTTTTATTGATGCCTAAACACTGTTTGATATACAAGGAACTCTGTAATTCTTTTAAAACTGCTGCCCTGCTATAAAACAGGCTCTCCAGTAACAAAAGCGCCCCACCCTTGCAGACTCCTAGGGAAATGCCGATGCCCGGTACAGCCAGTCCGGCCCAGCCTGCTCCACGCTTCACGTGCAGATGTGGAAATGGGACTTGAACTATATGGCACCCTTTTACCAAGAATAACGTGTCACTGTGACTACTGTACTGTTAACTTTGGGCTTAAGCATCCCTTACAAAATAATGCCAGGTCTCAAGGGCAGTTCAGTCGGGGCAGACAACATGGACATCAATTCACTTAAATGCCAGGATTAGTGGTAATGGCATCATGCCCTTTGACCTCCACTTTCACTCACACAGGCGTACTCAAACATACATACAATGTCACACTTACCCACACTCTCATATAAACACACTCTCACCCACAAGCACACACACAACATACATTTAAACGCATGTTTTACTTACGTCTGCTGCCATTGAAGGGCATATTCACATTTTTATTACACGAATAGTAAATAATATGTTATTATTCACCTCTAGTGTAAAAAACAGTGACCGAAAACCGAGTTGAGCCCCAACCAATTTGTTAAGAATGAACTGCCATGTTTTCCTGGCACGAAGTTTGCCACCTCGGGGGTCTGGGGTCGCAAAGGGCAAGCCCTCAATGAGTCCATTGCAGAGCACCTCGAGCGTGCAGTTTCACGCTCCATCGTGTATCCGCCGGCGTGACATAGATGCTGTCATGGTGCCCTGATTCTGTGGAGCCTTTGCCTGTATCCGAAGTGCTAATGATATGTGAACGGCTGTGTTCCCGCTCTCGTGAGTACATGGAAGTCCAAAACGGTTCCGGTTTACAAATGTGGACCACGTTTCACCTATCTGAATGACAGCAGGTTAATTGAAACCCAGATGCCATTCTTTTTATGTCTTGGATGGCCTTGCTCGGCCCCGTACTCCCAAAAAAAGAACCCTAAATATGTTCCAAGTGCCATCTATCGTACATTTTGTTGATGTCCCCAAGCGGACTGCCCCGCTTCCCCCGCGCCTGTCAACTTTCACATAGTCTCAGCGAAGTATGCTGCAGTATTAGGTGGTGGTGACAGTAATGACTGTAAGTTAATACACACTGCTAGGAGTTGAGAACACCAGACGTGCGTCCCCTCTCGCTTGTTCGATCTCCGTCCTCTCTCCCTGTCACTCTTTCTCTCCAAGCCTCGCTGTCTACATCTCTTCATCACACTCGTATGGCCCCGGTCCTCTTGCATTTGTTTTTGTTTTCGTCTCATCGGCTTACTTTTCTTCCTCGTCTTTTGTTACTCTTTCTTTATTACTTTCTCGGTCTTCCCTTCCTTTGCTTGTTCTGTTCCTCTTTCTCCCACCTCTTCTACTTCACTTCCTCTTCCCCCACTTGTATTCTTGATTTCGCTTTCCCTCGCTACCTTTCTCTTTCCATTTGTGTCTCTTGATTTCTCTCGCCTCTCTGCTTTCCTTTTCCGTCGTTTTGCGCCCCGCCCCCCCCTCCCCCCCCATACCCCTAACAGAGAACTGCAGAAAGAGGTTCCGTTTTATACCCTGCCTAATTCATGTAAGAGTTACACGAAAGGGCACACAACAATGGTAGATCTTGGTCACTTCACTTTCAGACCCAAGCTTCTTTCTCTGCGCCCACCCATGGTTTCCATTCAAAGTGCTTCACTATAGTGAAATATTACTTACGAATGTGAATTACGTTATTGTTTTTGTGAGCTCCGAGCTGACAGCGCTGTTCGTGTGTGACTAGGCAACCACCCTCACACTTCTGAACATTTTGACTCATATTCGGCTTCACGCATTGCACAAGAAACACTCTCCTTACAAAGGTGCAGTAGCTCAAGACACACGATTGCTAATCGTATAGTCTGCTTTGTAAGTATTTGTTAAATAAACACCTTGGTCTCCAGCTTGTAAAATAATTGACACAGCAAAGGGTGCCATCAGCCAAAACCCAACCAGTGAAATTAATTCCCCTTGCACGGGCGTAGCTTGGTCTGTAAGACTGGGATGTGTGTGCTTCAGATTTCCCAACAGCCACGCTGGCCCATAATGTAGAAATACCTTAAACAACAAGCAAAGCGCACAATAGGGATTTTGGGGCGGTGGAAGGGGAGAGGAATGCAGATTGGTAGGTGCACTAAGTAGGAGAAAGCACATTATTTTGTGAAATAACCAACAATTTTTAAGTATTCCCAAACCGCTTGAGGGAGAGAGTGTGTGTGCGTTTTTGTTTGTGTGTGTGTGTAAAAAAAAATTGCTGGTGAAATTCGACATGACACCTCACCATCCCAGACTAAAAGCCCCTGTACCCAACTATTTATCACAAGATACATTTGTTAGGGGGGGGTGTAACACCCTTCCCCTGAAGCTACGCTCCTGTCCCCTTGCTCCTGGGTGTGTACCCAAAGATAGCCATAATGGGGTTTGCAGAGTGGGTGAGAGGGTGCATTTCACACCACTGATGCAAATCACCATTGTAGCTGCTACACTAACGATGCCTACACCCGCGATATAAATTATATTTCAGTACTCAGGCCATCTTGGTTTTATGTGACTTAAGTTATATGTATTATTATGAAGTATCTGTCCCATTCAAACTCTGCTTTCCTTGCAGATAAGCATCAAATGTTATCACGCAGTGGCTGTCACAATTCTCAGTGGAAGTGATATTTAGCGCAGCTTGATTGGCAACATAATAGAGGTTGATCAATCACCTTTTGTATTGCCAAGTGTGGTAGCCAGAACTTGATTTGAGGAATCTCCCTCAGTCCCTTCGTGGCATTCCCAACTGCATGACAGCTGCTGTAGTACGAATTGTAAAGTCTGTAAACAGTTGTGTGTCAATTTCTAGCCCCTAAAATAGCATGTGTGGCCTTTTTCGCTGCCTTGACCCGCCATTACCTCGTCTGAGCAAATCAACTATCCTAACTTCAGTCAAGCAATTTGACCCTTAAGTGTTGCCACTGAAGTTGTAGTGGGATGGATTTGGTGGCCAGCTGATATAATGGTGTTGAGGTAATGGCAGTGTTTCCCGGCAATGGGTGTATATCCCTCAATAATCTCCAATTTTCCGGATTGGTATTGCCGTTCCGCTTTGCATAATGATTACTTGCCATTTTATTATTTAAAAGCTACCATTGCAAGAAGTTATTAACAGGTAGGAGATGCCAGTTGGCCGAGGAAAGCCTACTTACTTGGGTTGGCTTCCAGCGCAGGGCAGCTGGAGGAGCACTTGGTGTCCAAGCTCGTCAGCACGTAGGTCAGGTTTTCTACCTTGCTGTCCACGTAATCCTCCAGACTGTTCATGCTGACGGGGCCCAGCCCCTCCAGGCGCTCCTGGAGCACGGTGATCTGGCTGCGCGCGTTCCTCAGGCTGATTGACATCTTGTTCAGCTTGGACTGCATCTCCTGGATCTTGTTGTCTGTGACCCGGCCGCTCTCCGTGGGGCTCTCTCCCTCGGGCACCTGCCGCTCGTTGCTCCCTTTGCCTTGGGTTTCATCTGCCTGAAGCTTGCAGTCTTGGCACGACTTCTTCATCTTGTTTACGGTTTCCTTGAGGCTCTGCACTTCTTTGAGCGTCTTCTCCAGCAGGTGGAACTGCTTGGGAAGCTGCAGTGTCATGGGAGGCAGGTTTACCTGGTAGGGACATTCTTCTCCTTCGCATTTGCCACTGCTCCTGAGCTTCAAGGGACAGGCAGTCATGGCATTGTCCTCTTTGCTCCCGCCTTCTTCTTGTGCTTCAGCAGCCCCAGCTGAAAACACGACCGAAAGAATAGTAAACAAAATCGCGCGAGTTAAAGTCTTCATCTTGTAGATAAAAGAACTCGACAGGGAAACGAGAAAAGCTGTGCGAGTCTTTATAGAAGCCGGGTCAGAGAGCCGTCTCTGTTCTCGAGCATGGGCGGGAGTTTTTATATCACAGCAGCTTTCGGAGGAAATAGTTCCGAGCGATTGCCAGCCGTGTGACGCAGTATCTGTACTGTCGACGGGAAAAAGGAAAGACGACTAAGTGCGTGTTAGCTAATTGAGTTCTAATTTCCAGAAATCATTCATTCATGGCACTGGCGTTTTTTTATTTCGAAATACCTACAGTTTTGTTTTTGACGTTTAATTAAGTCAGAAACTTTTTGAGCCATGGGTCAAATAGTCAATTATGCAGTTCCAAACGGGCCCTCGAAATGTGAACTTTTACTCAGTCTTCTATTTCCCCATGTAACTATTAACATGCAGGTCAATATTGTTTGGAAGCATGGGCTTGAATTAGTAGAAAACTGGTAATAAAATTCGAAGTTATTACAAATGAGGTGCAATTTTTTTTTTTACATGGGGCTCCCAGAAACTTTACTATGACAGGATTTGGGAACTAGCCAGAGAGCAAAATAACTGCATGGGCATTACTGCTATCTATCTATCTATCTATCTATCTATCTATCTATCTATCTATCTATCTATCTATCTTCACTGAAAACAAAAAAGTTTAGAGGGACGTATAGTTAGGTTGAGGTTTTACCCATACAAAACCATAGAAATTCAGCAGCTATAGTTAAACGTACAGTTATTGTATTGTATTGTAATCGTACTTATTTAGCGCTTACTACCCCTGACGAGGTGTCGAATCGCTTTTCAGTGAGTAGCACGCTACTCTGGAACCCAACAAGAATAAGGGATTGATTAGTATTGGGAAATAATGAGTACAGTTTTAGTATTATTATGAGTTAATTTGAGCTGCGGATATGAGAGTTTGTTAGTTAGATTGACTGGAGTAATGGAGGGGTGGAGGAGGAAAGAAATCCAGAAGTGTTAATTGGGAGTATATCCTTAATTTACTCAACCCAAAGGCTTGGGATGAGTAAGGGGGGGGGGATGGAGGAGGGAAGAGTATGTGGAAGGTTTAGGGAGAGCATAGTAGCAGGGTGAGATAAATGCAGGAGAATTTAGTAGGGTTGTGTGGGAGGTCACGGTAGTAGAGTGAGGTTTGGTGAGTTAGATGTGGAAGCGGAGGGAAGAGCTTAGGCAGAGTTATTTAGGAGATGAAAGTAGTAGAAAGGATTTGGGATGAGTCAGAGTGAGAATGGAGGATAGTTTGATAGAGACATGACATATGATGATGGGTAGATAAGTGTGATAAGATGATAGCAGGAATTCATAGATATCTAGTATAACAGCCCACCCAGGAGCCATGCAATGACCCACGAACATGCCAAGCACAGAAACAACATATACATATATATATACATACATACATACATACATGCAATACATAATTATAACCATGGGTAAAATATACTTAGTCAAACAGGTTTGAAGAGTGTGTGTGTGTATTTTATTGTTATGACATAGTAGCAATACATATTTTCTAAAGAAACTATACATAACTAGAAATAGACACATAATGTGAAAAAAATATTTATCAACATAGGCAAATGCAGTTCATAGTTGTTTGAATATGGTGGTTATGAAGGAAAGAGCCAATTCTTGAGTAGTTTTCTGAAGACAAGTAAGTTATCTGTGGCTCTTATAGTTGGGGGTAATGAATTCCATAGCTTGGCTGCTTGAACGGAGAAGGATGTACCACCTATAGTCTTTTTCTTGTATGGTGGATTTCTAAGGCGGGGTGCCAATCTTGAGCAGAGGTTTCTTTGTTGGATGTATTTGGTTATTTTGTTTCTGATAAAAAGCGGTCCTTTTCCATGTATAGCTTTGTGGGTGATACAAAGCAGCTTGAAAGTGCATCTTCTGGCAACAGGTAACCAGTGTAGTGCTCTCAAGGCAGGGGAGATGTGGGCTTGCGGCTTTACATGTAATAGTAGCCTGGCTGCGGAATTCTGGATACGTTGTAGTTTTTTCATAACAGATAGAGATGATCCATGGTAGAGGCCATTGACATAATCCAGTTTGGATAGTACAAGCGAGATAGTAGCTTGCACCTTGTGTGGAAATCCGAGGTGGGGGAAGATGCGTTGTAAAGTCTTCAAGGTGATGAAGCTTGTTCGTGCTAATTTGTCCACTTTGGGCATTCATAGTTAACTTGGAATCCATGGTGATTCCTAGGTTTTTAACTTCCTTGGATAATTGAAGAGGTGGTCCGAGATCGTCAGGCCAGACGCACAGAGGGTCATAATTTTTCCAGTCACCACATATGAGTATTTCTGTTTCGGAGGTATTTAGTTTGAGATGGCTCTAGGTCATCCACTGATCAACGGCTCTGAGGCAATTAAAGATTTTAGAGTTTTCAATGTTTTTGGGGCATTCTAATTTAAGTAGTATTTGTGTGTCATCTGCATAGTTGTAGCATGTGAGATGGAAATCATTGATCAGTTCTGGTAAAGATATCATGTAGATGTTGAAAAGCAAAGGTGAGATGATTGACCCTTGGGGGACCCCTGCTTTTGTGAGGTAGGGTTCGGACGAGAATGAGGGCGAGTGGATGATATTCGATCTTTTTTGAAGATAGGAAGTAATCCAGTTGAGAGCAATCCCTTGTATGCCAGCTTCGTGGAGTCTTTGAATTAGGGTGTCATGGTCAACCGTATCAAAAGCAGCCGAGAGGTCCAAGAGAAGTAGTGCAGCAACTCCATTTCGGTCGACTGTGTTTTTAAGATCATCCCAGATTGCTATGAGTGCCGATTCAGTGCTTCTTCCTGGGCGGAATCCAGTTTGGAAGTCTGAAAGTATAGAATTGTCTTCAATGAATAGTGAAATCTGGGCGAATGCTGCTCTTTCTATCAATTTGCCCAGAAAAGGTCCATTTGTGATTGGTCTGGAGTTGTTGGGGTCTTGCATGTCTAGGTTTGTTTTCTTTAATAAAGGTTGTATGTATGCCTTTTTCAGGTCTACAGGAAAAGTTCCTGAAGTTAGAGTTGTTGATGATTCTTCTTACAGGTGTGGCAGCAGAAGTAGATAGAAGAATGTTCTTGAAGATTTGTGGTGGACAAGGGTCAGAAGGGCTACCTGAAGGTCTGCTTGCTTTGACCAAATTCATAAATTCATCCTGGGATATTTGTTTGAAGGACTGTAGAGGTTGGGTTGGTTTATTCTTAGAGGGTATTTTAGGAAAGGGGTTGGTGCTAATGTTTTTCTTCTGTTTTAAATAAGAGTCCAATGTGTCTGCCTTGGTTGTGTAGTGAGTTGCCAATTTGTTTGTGAAATCTTGAGTAGTGGAATGACTTCCTTCCATGCATGTAGGTTTTCGAAATTCATTGAGAATTTTATAAAATTCCTTGGTTGTAGATTGAGCATTTTGAATTCTATCTGAGTAGTACCTTTTTTTTTAGCTTTTTTGATTGATGATTTGTATATTCTGTTAAGTTTGTGTAGCTGCAGTTTGTCTTGACTATTGTTTGTTTTGAGCCAGGTCCGCTGCAACTTTCTGATTTGTTGCTTTATCTTTTTAAGTTCTGTGTTTCTCCAAGGTGTTGGTTTTCTTTTGTCATGTTTAGCTTTTCTGAGTGATATTAGGATATCAAAAGCTTCCTGTAGCCACTCATAAAGTTTTGGCACATAATTAATTGTATCTGTACGTCTGTGTTGGCTGTTAGTTGTGTTTCTAAGTCATCCAAATTGAGTTTGCGCCATGGTCGATAGGTGTATGTATGTAAGTAGTTGTGGGGTGTGTTGATTTGTGGAGTTGTATGTCGGAAAGTTATCAAATGGTGGTGACCCAGTGATTGGCGTGATGCTATGAATAGTAACTAGTTCAGGCTTAGCAAAAATGACATCTAGGATGTGACCAGCGATGTGTGTGGGATTTTGTACAATCTGATGTAGGTTCAATGCGACTAGGCCAGTGGTGATAGCTTTTGGATGGGGCATTTTGGGTTTGTCAAACCAAATGTTTAGATTCCCAAGAATTCATAGGTTGGAGTATAGTGTAATAAGGTTTGAGACTGTTTCTAGAAAAGCATCTGGGAATGTGGAGTTACTTATAACATATACTTATGTTAAGAAACTATAACTCATGGCCTATAGTTACTTAGCAGCAGCCCTCCTCCAAGGGCCTCCTTTGGCCTCGAGAACTCCATCCCACATGGGCTCTCTTGTCTTTTGAAGGGGAGGAGGCATGCAGCCCCTCTCCCTCGGCTGCTTTTGGACCCAGAGACCTCATCCTTCTGGGCCTGGCATATTTCTTAAGGGGAACGAGGCCGCATGGCCCCCTCCTTGAGCCATTGAAGTCCACAGGGAACCCATCCCCAGGCCTTGGCTCCTAAGCTATGTCCCAGGGAGCCCACCCCGGGAAATAGTGGTTTCCCTGCCTGCGCTGCTGTATTTTAAAAACTCCCGCTAAGCGGGAGCAAGCACAAAATCTGCTCCCTTTGGGCAGGAGCTTTAAAAATGCTCCTGCTGGCTGGGAGCAGACTTTTGATCTGTTTGCCTGCCCACACTCAAGTGGGCAGAGAAACAGATTAAAATATTGCTCCCGCCTAGGGGAAGCTGAATTAGAAGCTTTTCCTTGCAGGTGGGAGCAATGCGGAGTTCTGCTGCATGACTGGAGCTGGCTGGGGCTGCAGTTGCCGGGGTGGGGGTGCCTCCTCTGCGTCCCACAATCGAACTGTAGTGGGTGCCCTGGGTGGCCACCTTTCAATGTAAGGGCCCTTGAGATGGGGTGCATCTGACCCCCTCCTCCTGTAAGTCATGCTGGTCCCTGAGGCCAAAATTGGTCTGGAGAGGGGGGCTTTGTGAACCCCTTCCCCTTTATTTTTAAAAAAAGTCCTTGGGGGATGGGGTCCCCAGGGCCTTACAAGGCTTGGAGAGGGGGGCCCAGTGCCACCAATCCCCTTTAATTTTAACAGTGGACCTGGGGCACTGGGGTCCCCAAGGCCTATCGAGGCTTGGGGAGGGGACGTCACCTGGCCCCACTCCCCATTAATTTTATGTGGAACTAAAGGATGGGGTCCCCAGGGCCTAACAAGGCTTAGGGAGTTTGGGCCACGTGACAAGGCTAAAGTAACGTTATAGTTAGGTGAAATGTTTAATTTAGATATTGGCAGATAACTGTCTCAACGGTGACGGATATCCTGCCCCTGAAATCTAAATCTCATCTGAAATAATGTGATTTAGAATTCGGCAGAAGGGACATCTGTTACCGTTGTGACGGAGTAACCCATCCACCAATATCTAAATCAGGCTCTTAATGTTTTAAACTCTAAAAATCACTGAAATTAACTAGTTATAGTTATAGTGCTCTCAAGTAAATGTAACTCATGCCCTAAGGTAACTATAACTCATGCCCTGACCATGCACCTCTAATTACCCCACAAAATACATCACTCTTGACAACTTCTATAACATAATTGATAATATTTCTCTGCGCATGGCAGGGGCACAAGTTATAGTTACCTTGAAGGACAAGTTATAGTTACTTGAGATAACTATAATTATGACTGGTAAATTTCAGTGTTTTTTAGTGTTTAAAACTTTATGTTGGTACTGAACATTTCACCTAACTATAGCGTTACTTTAACCTTTTGGTTTTTTCAGTGAAAAAAAAAATATATATATAATATTCAATAAAAAGAAAACCAAGGTTAAAACCCAGTTATATTTAGGAAAACGTATTTTCCCTATCCAAGCCAAGTTTAAAGTACACAAACTTTAAAAAGTGTAACTTTATAGTTATAAATTTCATTTACAATTTATCCACCACCTTCAACTTATTTTAAGTAGTGGACCTCATTATTCACTCTTTTCAGCTCGCTAACCAGACAATAGGAACTATAACTCGCCTCTCTAACATGCACTGTAGTCTCACAAATAATGATGCTCCACTGTACAAACTACACTGTATGAGTCTCTCCGCCACTCTACTGCACAACACTACAGTTGACAACACTGAACTATACAACACTCTTCTCCACTGAATTTTACTCTATGCCACTACACTCTCTACAACACTCTGCACCACTCTGCACACTCTGTGCCTTGCCACTCTACAAAATGTTACTCAATGACACTCCACCACACTCCATTTCATGACACTCTAGTCAACGACACTCCAGTGTACAACACTCAGCTCCACTGTTCGAAACAAACACCACTATACTGTACAACATGCCATTACTTACCATTATGCCACTCCAGTGTATAAAACTTTGCTCTAATGTATGCTACGTCACTCCACTCTAATTGACACCACTCTGTTCCACTCTAAAATACTCCACTCTGCAACAGTAGACTCTGACACTCTTCTTCACTGTACTATATACTACATTCTACTTGATGACACTCCACACTGTGATCTGAAAATACATTTTAATAAAAAAATAAAAAACATTAACAAGCAATGAAAACAAAAAAAAGTTAACGATAATTTATAGTTAGAAATATGTTTATGTATTCTTTCTATACAAACCCAACTTAAAATACACCAGCATTAAAAATTGTAAAGTTAGAATTATAACTTCAATTTATAATAATATACACTGTACCTTCAAATTATTATAGGTTGTGCACCTCTAAATAGCCTTGTCACCTCACTCGCCACACTACATTAATTGTAACGCATGCCTTTTCCATGTATTGTGAATGCCCTTGCTATTAGTGTTTTCATTGAATGCCAATGTTTTTCTTTTTTTTGAATTTTTAGTAAAAATATGTTTCACATCATATAATACAGTGTTGCAAGTAGAGAGTTGTTTTGTGGAGTGTTGTACAGTACAGTGGAGGAGAGTGTTGTAAAGTCTAATGTCATAGACTGGAGTATTGGAGATTGAAAATGAGTAGAGTATAGTAGTGTATCATACAGTGTAGTAAAATGTTATATAGTGTAGTGCCATGGTGTCTTATACAGTGGAGTCAAGTATCGTAAACTGGAGCGGGGAATTGTACAGTGCAATGGCGCGTTGAACAGTAGAGTAGAGTGTTGCTGACTGTCAAATAGTGAAGTAGAGTCTTTGAGGGGAGTAGGTTGAAGTTGAGTGTTATAGAGGGGGTATTATCAAGTGGAGTGTCGTAGAGTACAGTGGAGTAGAATGTCATAGAGTAGAGCGCCATGTGATAGTGGAGTGGCATATCGTAGAGAGTTCTTGAGTGGCATGTCGTTGAGTGTCATACAGTGTAGAACAGTTGCGTAGAGTGAATAGGCATAGAGTTGAGTAGAAGGCCATAGAGTGCAGTACAGTGTTGTAGAGTGTTGGACAGTGGAGTATCTTAGAGCAGAGTATACTATAGTGGCACAATGTGGGATAAAGTGAAGTACACTGGAGTGAGGTAGTGTAGAGTGGAATAAAGTGTCAGAGTGAGTGGTGTGTTGTAGACTGTAGTGGTGTGGAGTGGCGCAGCATACAGTTGAGTAAAGTGTTATACATTGGAGTACTTTGTTGTACAGTAGAGCATAGTAGGGTGTCATACAGTTTTGGAAAGTGATGTAGTATAGTAGAGTGGCATATGGTCTAGTTGATTTTTGTGCAGTGTGTACAGTACAGTGTTGTAAAGTGTGGTACAGTGGATTGGCATACATTGTTATAGAATACAATGGCATTGAGTGGTATAGAGTGGAGTGGTGTAGAGTGGAGTACTGTGTCACAGTAAAGTGGGATGCAGAGACATACAAAACATTTCTTACGGTGTCATATGATGGACTAGAGTATAATAGAGTGGATTAGGGTGTTGTACAGTGGCATGCAGTATAGTACAATGTTGTACTATGGAGTGAAGGGGTATAGACAAAAGTAAAGCGTTGAAGATTGTCATACAGTGTAGTAGAGTGTTGCAGAGTGGAGCTGCCTAGAGTACAGTAGTGTGTAAAATACTGGCACTGTATAGAGTGGATTGTTGTATAGTAGCATGGAGTTAGGTAAAGTCTCGTACAGTGGAGCAAAGTCAAGGGGAGTGGTGTAACGTAGTGTGGAGTAAAGTAAAATAAGGTGTATTACTGTGTCGTAGAGTAGAGTGGCATGGAATGGAGTGTATTGTAAGTAGTAAGCTGTTATAAATTGAAGTGGGATCTGCAACAGTAGAGTGGAGTGCTTTGTCATAGAAATGTGTCGTACAGTGGATTAGAGTGTTGTACATTGGAGTGCATGCACATAGAGTGGAGTATAAAATTGGACAGTGGAGTGTACGGGATAGAATTGAGTAGAATGTCGTAGAGTGTCACTAAGTGTGGTAGACTTTTATAGAGTGTAGTTATATAGAGTGGAGGAGAGTGTCATACAATGAAGCGCCATAGTGGAGTGACATACATTGTAGTAGCGTAGAGTGGATTACCGTAAAGTGGAGTTGCATACAGTGGAAATACCATACAGTTGAGTGTAGAAGAGTGGAGTGGCATAGATGGAATAGCTTAGAGTGGAGTAGGGTACAGTGGATTAGCACAGAGTGGTGTGGCATACATTGAAATGGTATAGCGCGTCATACAGTGTTAGAAACTGTCATAGAGTGGAGTAGAGTGTTGTACAATAGGGTTTACAGGCACAAGGTAGAGTACACATTTGGACAGTGGCTTGTACGAGGATGGAGTAGAAAACAGTAGAGTGACATAGTCTACAGTGTTTTTTTATGGTCGAGTTATATAGCGTGGAGGAGAGTATACTGGGGAGACGAAGAGTGGAGTAGCATACAGTGGAGTGGCATAAGGTAGAATAATGTAGAGTGTAAGCTGGAGTGGTGTACAGTGTAGAGTGTAATAGTATATAGTGTAGTATCGTACAGTAGAGTGGTGTAAAGAGTAATAGCCTATAGTGTAGCATACAGTGGAGTGGTGTACAATGAAGTATTTTAGATTGTGGTGTATTGTGGGGAGGGGTAGGGCGTAATAGCATACAGTGGGGCAGAATGGAATAAGACTGAGGAGAGGTGCAAAGATCAAATTTGAGTACAGTGTAGTAACGTAGAATGGAGTGGTTTCAGTGGAATAGAGTGGAGTACAGTTGAGTAGCATAGAATGGAAATGCATAATGTGGAATATCAGAGTGGAGTAGAGTGAAATAGCATATAATGTAGTGGAGTCCAATGGACTTACGTAGACTACACTGGAGTGGCATAGAGTGGAGTAGCATAGAGTGGAGTGGCATACAATGGAATCATGTAGAGTGTAGTGTAATACAGTAGAGTGGCATACACTGGTATAGCATATAGTGGAGTAGTGTACAGTGCAGTGATGTACACTGAAGTGTTGTAGATTGGAATGGCATACACAGGATTGAGGTAGTGTGTAATGGCATACAGTGGATTGGCGTCCAATGAAATGGCATAGAGTAGGGTGGAGTGGAGTAGCATGCAGTCCGAGGCATACAGTGAAATAGCACGGAGTGGCATACAGTCATATGACGTAAAGTGGAATAGCATATACTGGAGTAGCGTATAGCGGAGTGGAATATAGTGAAGTGGCATTCACTGCAGAGGTATAGAATGGAGTTGCGTACAGTATAATAGTGTGGAGTGGTGTACAGTGGAGGGTTGTACAGTGGAGTGGTGTACAGTGAAGTGGTTTATAGAGTAATAGTATATAGTGGAGTAGTGTACTGTGGAGTGGCATACAATGGAGTAGTGTTGACTGGAGCTGTGTACAGTGGTATGGTGTAGAGTGTAATAGCATACAGTGGAGTGCCGTACATTTGAGTGAGGTCCAATCAAATAGCATAGAATTAAGTGGCATAGAGTGGAGTACGAGTGGCGTAAAATGGAGTGGAGTAGAGTGGAGTGGCATACAGTGGAATAACGTACAGTGGAGTGTGAAGTGTTGTGTTATGGCATGGCATACAGTGTAGTGAAGTATAGTGGAGTGGCGTAGAGTAGAATGGCATACCAGGGAGTATTAGAGTAGCATCAAGAGAAGTGGCATACAGTGGAATTCCTTAGGCTGGAGTGTTGTAAAGTGGCATTGCGTAGAGTGGAGTCTTGTACAATGGAGAGGTGTGGAGTGGCGTGGAGCGGAGCGGAATAACATAGTGAAGTGGCAACAGTGGCGTGACATACTGATGTATGTGAAATTGAACCTCAATGTACATTATCGTGTGCAGAGTAATGCAAAACAGTGAATTTTGTTGCCTTACGTTTCTCCAGATTTATCAGTCCATGCAGGGCCATGTATGGTGGCTTGTGTTCCTTTGTAAATCTGACTTAAGTATTGCATTGCCCATGCAATGCCATGAGTGACGCAGAGGTACTGCAATCCAGTTCTACACCTAGGCCTTAGTTATGTTTTGGGCCATGGTATACTGTAATAAATTTACAGTATATTGTGGTACAGGGAAATGACAAGCCAGTATATAATTTGATAATGGCCATTATGTTTTTTACTACACTTTCGCTGTGTTCAGAATTTGAGACTGAAATATAGATAGGTAGTAGGTCTATACCTATCACCAGTTTATGAAAGTGGTAACAGTTACAGAAATGTATTGATATTTTTTCATTTATTTTTAAATAAGTTAGTCCATGTACCGCTGTAGTGTCACAAAATTTCGTGAGATTCTGCAAAAGTACAGCGGTGACAGATGTTACTAAGTTTAAATGTCTTATAACTTAAAAATTACTTAATTTACTTAACTGCAGTACCCCAAAAAGCATAATCTCTGCACCATAATGTATAATCCTGCCAAATTTCATGTAAATCTGTTCAGCTGTTTTCGTGCTACGTCAAACACAATAGATATTGGAAAATGCATTAGTGGAAAAATGGGTTTTGGGAACACTTTTATCTTTGCACTTCCTTAACGATTCACCACAAAAAACTACATAATTTCAAAATGTAGAAAATACTATAGGTCTGGAAAGTTTTTTGTGCTGATTTGTTAAATGGGTGGAAAATTAATAGGGAGGTAATATCTTAGGAATTCCTGTCTTTGGGACTACTAACTGTAACTACAGAGTGGCAATCGGATTTAAAATGATTTATTCTTTCTCTTTTGTATTTGTCATGTATTTTTTTTATTGGTTTACATAATTATGTGACCATAAGTGTGTCTTTTAGTTGTTCATGTAGTAACTCAGAAACATTACTTATGCAGTCTAGTTTATTTCTTGGGCTCACTTGCTAATTTTATTAGGATTGTGCTACATATGAAGTCGAAAGTGAATGAAAGCCTATCATTATTGTTATGAAAATGAAGATTATTCTTTTTTAGTGCTAGTGGCAAATAGACATGTACTCCATATAGCAGTTAATGTGGCTCACTGCTACGTCAAGTTTTTAGGAAAACTTTACTTATTTTTTTGTATACAAACCCAAGTTCAACTACACAAACATTAGAAATTCTAAACTTCCTACTTAAGTTTACCATTTATGCACCACCTTCAAATTACTATGTCGCATACCTTCATACACAGTTTTGCTAGCTACTCACCACACTATGTTAACTATAACTCGGCCCTTCTCTATGCACTAGTTGTTCCCTTGCATATTACATAATGTATAGCATTTGAATTCATGGCATTCGTAACAACACTTATGACATCTGAAATGACATGATTTGTGAGAAGACAGTGAATGGAAGAGTGGCGAGTTATATGGTGTAGAATGTAGTGTTGTACAGTGTAATAGCATACACTGGATTGTGGTGGAGTAGAGTTTAGTTTTGTACACTGAAGTGGCGCGGAGTGAACGGAATAGTGTAGAGTGTAGTGTCATAGAGGGGAGTTGCGAATCCTGGAATAGCGTAGTCTGGAGTAACGTACAGCGGAAGGGTGTATAGCGAAGTGGCGTAGACTAAAGTGTAACAGAATAGAGTTGCTTACAGTATAATAGCATAGAGTAGAGTGATGTACAATAGAGTGGAGTGGCGTACTGTGAATACGTTTACGGTGTAGTGGTGTTGAGTGGCGTTCAGTGGAATAGAGTGGAGTGTGTTAATTGAAACTGATGTAGCATGAAAGAGTGTGAACGGATGTAAATGTTATGTGACAGGAATTTACATTATGAGGTGTAAATGTTATTTTTTAGTAGTATGTGTAAGTAGTGTTATTAATTTGAAAAAAAATTGTATTGTGCCATTGTATACCGTGGTAATTTTGGGGTATGCCATAGTACAGGGGGATGAGAAGCTAGTATGTGATTGGCAAATGGCTGTGTTTACCAAAGGAAAAATGCAGCTACATAGCTTTTGTAGCAGTTTTGCTGCTTTCTGTGGTCTCCCTTTCGCTGTGTTCTGGGCTAGGATCTTAGATATAGGTAAGTATTAGCTTTTATTGTTGTTCACTACCTATTAGTACTTTATTTAAGTGGTTATACTTAGAGAATTACATTTATAATTTTCCATATATTTTTATAGGCGTCTAGAACTGCACTTTAAAAAAAAAAAAATTTTTTTATGTTGAGCGTTATTTTTTTCTTTTTAGTTATTAATGTGGTAGTGCGTAGGCATTTTTATGCATATTTAAATATGTTAAAATATAGAAAATAGGCTTTAATACACTATATCAGAAAACTATAATGTATTACAATGTAATTTTTGATAATTTATTTTTTGGGTACAGCGGTACTCCCGAGGTACTCGAATTTTTTCTTCAATATATCGAAACTTCTAAATATTTTTCCCTACCTAGTACCACTTAATTAAAGTGATCATAGGTATGGGGAAAATACCAATCCTAACACTTACCTACATCTGAAGGCATAACACAGAACACAGGCAAACTGTACCTAAAAACCTCATGACTGCCTTGAACTTTTGTAAAGGCAGTCACTATCCAATCACTTAATTACTTGTCATTGATAAATACCTCAGTATGGTCATGTAATACCATGACAACAGAAATCACTATGTTAAAATACCTTATGACTTAAAAAAATACTTACTCCACTTACCTGAGCCACTGAAAAGGATTTTCTGTGCACCATAATGTCCATTCGTGTCAAATATCATGTAAATCTGTTTAGCAATTTTCGTGTTACATCCAATTAAAAGAATCTGTGAAAAATGCATTGGTCTGAAATTCTGTTTTGGGACCCCACTTCTTTCTTTGCCCCACCTTGACCAAACACTGCAAAACTTTCAATGCTCCACTGTAAAGGGTGCATTAGAACTCCAAAGTTTTGCAGAGATTCGTCAAACAGGTGCAAAGTTATTAAGGGACAAACATCAGAGGAACTCCTATATCTGTTAACCCTACCACCACTTATTCTATTGCACTTTGTTAATGAATGGGCATAATGTTAGCTTGGTAATGTAGAACTACATGTCTTGAGACATGCTTATGTTTACTTTGATGGGTCTCTGAAACTAGTAGATACATTTCTGGAAGGTTTAGCAAGAAAAGGTATGAATTGTAGTAAAGGAGTTATGGACATATGTAAAAATGAGTGTGGGTGAATAGATGTAGTAGAGGTCAGGTATGTAATTCCTGGATACTTTGGAATGGCTCACACATGGTGTAATACAATGAGTAAAAGTATTAGGGAACTATAGGTCAGAGGAGATATGCACAAACTGTAGTTCATTAATTCAGCGTAGAAACATACCTGTTATGTAATTCAGGCATGTTTTGAAAATGGTTCACATGCAAAGTGTCCAAGAAATATATTTTTTGTGGTATTTAGTTTTAGCTAAGGGAGTTGTACTCTGATTTTATTAGTTTACTTAGAGTTGTTGGAGACTCCATGGTACTTTTTACAGAATCCTAATTTGGGAGCAAGTAGACAAAGGTTTCCTTCATCCTGTTTGTTTTCAGATGGGAATTCCATCCTTGTCAATGGTGTGTACGATATGCTACTTTGGGACACTGTGGTTCTGGCTGAGGGTATGCCCCATTTTTAGATTTTTTTTTTTTAATTAGTCCATATTTTTGTTAGAAGTAAATAAATCAGTTTGGCAGATTGGATTGACAAAGATATACCACAAAGAGTGTTCTTATTATATGTAGGAACAGTTTGTATAGTGCCAGTCTGGCGTATAGTAGCCCATTCTGTATTTCTTGAGTTTAACCTGTAAGAATAATGGTTCAGATCCATTCATTGCCCTGTGTGTGATGCACTTTATTTTGAAGGTAGATCTTCTGGCAACTCAACAAGATGATGGATGGAGTGCTGAAACTTTTCAGATACTCACCTCCCAGTCCCAGATCTGGGTTAAATCTATCATTCTTTTGCTCACCATGCCTCCCCAGTTTGGACCCAGCCATATGTAAATCACTCTTGACACTGTTCCCCATGGGAACAGTCCAGACCGAACTGCCTGGTCAGGACCTCCCTGGACCAGAAACAAGCATCCTGGGACCGGTATTAGGGTATAACCCCTCATCACCAGGCTAACTTAAATCCAGTGGCACAGTGAGCAAGGGACCCACAACCCACTTTGGGCAAACATAGCAACACAACAAGATGGTGGACAGAGATCTTCTGGAAACATGTAGCCAAAGCATGGCCTTCAGAGTTGGTGAGATGTTGCAAATCATAAGCTGTGGACGTTGTCTTGCTGTTGCATTTTGTATTCTTTGGCGTCATTTCAGAATAGTTATTGATACTCTGTGGTACAGTCCATTGAAACAGCCTAGATGTGATAGAATAAGTAAGGTGTTTTCCTGCATCTTCTATGGGAAACCCGGGAAAGGAAAGACGCATCAGATTGTCCTCATGGTGGGTATTTAATCAGTTGGTTAACTTGAGGGATCATGAAAAGGGAGGAATCCATGATCATTTCACCGTTCCATACTTTTGGCAGTTATCAGTAGTCATAGAGCTTTATTAGCAGATAGGAGCTTTCCTTTCTTTGCTTGTTAGTATTTCTGTTTTTGACCATTTATCAGTGGCTTTGAGGCAGTAATCTTTTGAGAGCGGAGGATCGTTTGGCTTATCCATATTGACTGTTATCTGGGTATCCTCAACATAGTTTTAACAAGTGAGGTTGAAGGAATTGATGACTTCCAGGAGTTGTTTAATGTAGATATTGAACAGAAACACTGAGATAATTGAACTTGCTATACTATGTCAATGCTGTATTGTATGGGCTTGAAGTGGACAGGGGAATATAGATAAAGATAGATCTCAATCTAGTCTAGTTTGTTTCCTTTTTTATCAATATAATTTAGTCTTCTCAGTAAGATTTAATGATAACATTTGTTGGATGCTGCTCATAAGTCCAAGAGCAGGATTGCAGACACTGTATCTTTATCAGCTCAAGTTTTCAAATCTTCCCCAATCGAGACCATTGCAGATTTTGTGCCTCTTCTGGAGTGAACACAAGTCTGCAGGTCAGTAATGGATTTTCTTCCAGGTTCATTTAAATCTGGGAGAAGGCAGCCATTTCAAACAGTTTTCAGAGAAATGGGCCATCAGCACTATGTCTGTAGCTGTTGTGATCTCTTGGATACAAGTTATTCTTAATTATTGTGCTCTTGAATGATGTTTTGAGTTCCTAAGGAAACATCCCTCTGGTTAGCACCTATTATCTGAAGTGAGTAAAGATCTGAGTGTGCACTGGCTGGTCTACTTAACCTCAAATGTTCATGAAATTCTGTAAGAGTCAGTTGTTAAAAGGATGACCGGATGAGTTCATGTTATTTCCATTAGCTCCATTTGTAGGGTTGTTGTTTCTGCATGCTTTTCAGTATATTTGATAGGTATAGCTCTAGTGCTTTGGATTTGGCGGGAAAACAATCTGTTGTTTGTTGCACAATTTGCTGAACTTGAGGTGCTAATACTGTTGTACAGTCTGTATTGAAAAATCATGCTAGAATCCTTTGTAGTCCTTTCAAGGGCCATGGAAATCCGGTGTGAGTAGTAGGTTTTCTTTGCTTTGTTGATATATCATATCTAAGTCCTGGTGAATCTTTGTAAATGTGTTTTGTTCTGTAGGTTATTAGATTTGTTCCATGCTAGTTGAATACTGTATATTTGTACACCTCACCCATGAGAAAAGAGCACAAACATGCATTGCTCGGATTTAACCCCACATCCAAAAGATCTTTCAATACATCCACCTTTGTGGTCTTGCCAAACAAGGGAAATAGCACACAACTGCCCCTAAATGACACATACAATCCTCAAGGAGGCTTGCCCACTCCGGATGCCAAATACAAGTGTGCTCCCATAAGAGCAAAATACACTCACCAAACCTAAATTAACACCTCCCAGTCCACCAACCAAATGGCAAGCTATCAACCCTGACTGAGTTTGGAACTTTGGGCAAATGTCTTATCGAGACCTTGTCCCATTCACTATGGGCAGGACCCCTCTTTGCAGAACTCCCAAAATCAGGCACACAGTATCTCAAACAACAATCACACAAACCCTCATAAGAGCTCACCCGTTCCCAGTACCACAAACAATCCTACTCCTCCCTGGTAAGCATGGGTTAGCAGTCTGAGGTTGAAAATAGACAAGATAAGACTAGATTTACGGCACATCATGGCTAATCTTAAGATGGTAGGAAATATAACATTAGCTGAGGAAACCAGAAGCTTGCATAGATCACCCTCTACCACAATAAAATGCACAGTTTCAACCATAACTAGGTGGACCTCTATTCCTTTACCAAACAATGCAGTAGTGTTGTACCACAACACACCAGATGTTGGAGATGTACAGTGATGACCTACTCCAATCTTACATAAGGTAATACCCTCACTAAACTGAACCAACTTAAATCTAGGCTATTACCATAAACTCTCCCTACGGAGCAACAAACCATAGCTTCCACTATACACCACTCAAACTTAAGATAGATTATTCTTCATTGCAGGCAATCAAGACCAGAGGAGAGCCTAAAAAACAACTGAAATGCTTGCTGCATAACAGCAGGTCAGTCTCTAAACATGTCACTGACATAGTGGACCATATCTTGCCATGTGATCAAGACATAATAATTCAAACAGAGACCTGGCTAAATTATGGTTCTACACCACTATTAGATATCTTGGTTCCACTGAACTACATCATAAGAGTGGACAGTGCACTAAGACTAGGTGGTGGGACTGTGTGCATTCACTGATTGACCTTACAAATCAAAACTTTCCAAACTGAGAAGTTATCCTTCTGCGATTATATGGGAGTTGTATTCCTCATGGGGCAGATCCTTTGACCAAACTACACATTTATTCACCACTCTCCTGGAAACAAACAGGTGGTTAACGAGCAACTAATGGAAACAATCATGGTACAAACCTTCTGGCACCCGAAAACTACTTTTCTTGGTGACTTCAACCTACATTGGAAAGAAATCAAGGACCCACAGATGAACATGCTAAACTCTTCCCTCAGACGCCCTAATTTGGTGCAATTGTGCTTCGGACCAACACACAACAAAGGAGCTACACCAGACCTAACCATCTCCAAGGCAGAAGCGCTATGCATAGACTCCATAATCACATGTGATTGGTCAGATCATCACCACATCTCACTCCACATCACAGTGTCCAAAGCAAAAAAACAAGAGGTAAAACGCAGAGAGTGGGTCAGGGACACTAGAAATATGAATAGAGATGATCTACATGTTCTGATGGATACAACTACCTGTGGATTCCTCACCTAATGAATTCTCCCCAATGCGTAGCATTTGACGGAAACTTCTTTCCAGCTCTGCACGTTGGCGAGGACGTCACAATCGGCCGACTCCACGCGGCTCCGTCTGACGTCATTGTGGCAATAAGAGGTCCCCGCCGGCATGCTGACGTCAGTTCCCCTTTTTCCGTGCCTTCGATAACTGTTATTTCTTCAGCTCTTGTGTCAATTGCTGTTGAAAGGGATACTTTGTATTTTAGGAAATGTTTGCTCCGAAGAAGTCAGGGTTCAAGCCTTGCAGAGAATTCAGAGGTCGTATGTCAGTTACTGACCCGCATAATGACTGCCTCTGGTGTCTGCGCTCGGACCACGACATTCAGGAGTGTGGTTCGTGCCAGAAAATGAATCCCAAGGCTCTTAAGGAGCGTGAAGCCAAGTTGTTTTTAGCGAAGGCTAAAAAGGAGAAGAGGAGTCACCATAGATCTTCGTCGGGGAAGTCGTCGAAGAGTCATAGGAAGCGGCGCCATCACGATTCCCGGCGTCTTTCCAGAGGAAGCCGTTCGAAGGTCGAGGTCTCCATCTGCTCTGCGCCATAAGTCATGGGAGGTCCGCTCGACGGTGACTCCTCAGCCTTCGACTCCACAGACTTCTCCGGCGCCGTCGGTCTTTGAGGTGGTGGAACCTCGGAGTCCTAGCTTTTCTCTGGCGCATCCGGTTGGCCAGGATCCGGCTCGGACTCCACAGGAGTATCCTGTCTTCCCTACTCCGGGATCAGATCCAGCAGCATTCCTTAATGCCTTGTTTACCATGTTTCAGAGCATGGCGTCCGGAGTTGGTGCGCCGGCTGGCACCACTGGTCCCTTGGCATTTAATTTAGGTGCTCCGGCTCCTTATAGACCGGCACCGTTTATGCCATTCTGTCCGGCAGGGGACGCTAGTCCGGCGCCGACGTCGGTGGTAAGGCCTTCGACGCCGGTGTCTAGCCAGATGGAGTCGTCCCGAAGCCGGATGGCGTCGGCTGGTAGAGATCGGATGTCCACGGTGCCGATGGATCCATCTCCGGTGTCGGATGGGTCCAGAGATCGAGTGGTGACACCTTCTCGACCCCGTTCCTCGACGTCGGTCAACTCTGTCTACGCCTGGGCTGGAGGCAAAGTTGCGTTCCCGAAGAAAGGCCCTGAGATTGTTGGAGGAAGGAGAGTATCAGAGACAGCTCCTTGAAGAAGGGGAGATTGTGGAGCCCCTAGGTGACTTTCAGGGGTTAGACACTGCCAGTGGGCTGGATACTTCCCTGGAATGGGATTTATCCTCCCCAGGGGAGTTTACTGAGGAGGCAGCCTTGTTTCATTCTGTGATAAGAAAGGCTGCTGATTTCTTAGTTCTACCACTTTCTGTTGCCCAGGTCAAGACAAATATCCTGACGGAGGTGCTACATCCTGCCAGTGCTGTTGCGGATCCATTGCTGCCTTTTAATGAAGCTCTCATGGATCCCATTGTCGAGGTATGGAGAAAGCCTGTTTCTTCATCAACGGTGAACAGGTCAGTGGCCAAAAGAAATAAATCAGCTCCAGGGGACCCTGGGTTCCTTTCGAAACATCCGTCTCTGGAGAGTCTGGTGGTACAGGCGTCTTGTTCATCGCAGTCTGCTCCTGGCTCCTTCCCTGGTGTGCCATCCGACAGGGAGTCCAAAAGGATGGAACAGTCTGCAAAGAAGGTTTTCTCGTCCTGCAGTATGGAGCTTAAGTCAGCAAATGCCATGTGTATCCTGGGTGGATACATTCATGCTGTTATGGAAGCGGCTAAAACTGTGTTGCCTGATATGCCCCAGAACTTGCAAGGACTCCTTACGGATGCCCAGGCTGCAGCGACACAAGTCATACAATCAGGACTGGACACCACGGACTCAGTTGCTAGAGCCATGGGAACATCCATCGCTACCAGATATCATGCTTGGTTATGCACGTCTGGGTTCTCTTCAGATGTCCAAGCTACTCTGTTAGACTTGCCCTTTGATGGCGATAAGTTATTTGGCACTAAGGCTGACTCTGCATTGGAGCGCTTCAAAGAGTGTAGAGCAACAGCGAAGTCCTTGGGCCTGCAAGCTGCTTCGACCCCTTTTAGGTCGTTTGGATGTTTGGCCAAGGGGCATCCTTTCGTGGAAGATCGCAGCAGACAGGCCAGCAGCCCTCAAGTCTCCCTTACAGATCTTTTAGGGGGCGGGTAGAGTCCGCACTAGAGGGGCCACCCAACAGCAGCACCCTGCCTCTTCCTCTTCCTCGGGGGGAGGCAACAGGGGAAGCAACCCTAGTCCTCTAACCATTGCGTCACATGTATCTCCTGTAGGGGGAAGGTTGTCTCTTTTTCTTCCCATGTGGGAGTCAATCTCATCAGACTCCTGGGTCATCAGTGTGGTGAGGAAAGGCTATGCCCTTCCCTTTCGGGAAATTCCTCCTCCCTTCCCTCCCCGTCTTTCCTTTTGTTCTGAAGACCATCTCCTGTTGTTAGAACAGGAGGTTCTATCCCTATTGTCAAAAGGTGCAGTGGAGTTGGTTCCCGAGCAGGAGAGGGGTCAGGGATGTTATTCAAGGTATTTTCTGATTCCCCAAGAAGGATGGGCGTTTGAGACCTATCCTGGACCTGAAGATTTTGAATTGGTTCCTCAAACAGGAGAAATTCAAAATGTTGACTCTAGCACAGGTGTTTATGGCATTGAACAAGGAGGATTGGATGGTGTCTGTCAACTTGCAGGATGCTTATTTCCATATTCCCATTCTCAAGTCACACAGGAAGTATCTCCGATTTGTGGTGGGGTCGCAACATTACCAGTTTGTGGTCCTTCCTGTGGTCTTACTTCCGCGCCTCGAGTCTTCACGAAGGTGATGGCGGGGGTTGCAGCAAATCTCAGGAGGAAGGGAATAGCAGTATTCCCTTACCTGCATGATTGGTTGATCAAAACCAAGTCTCCGGAGCTTGTGCTGCATCACCTGCAGATGACAACCCAGTTGTTGTTCAGTCTGGGCTTTTCGATAATCGTGCCC
The DNA here is from genome assembly GCF_031143425.1 of Pleurodeles waltl. Lineage (NCBI taxonomy): Eukaryota > Metazoa > Chordata > Amphibia > Caudata > Salamandridae > Pleurodeles > Pleurodeles waltl. The sequence goes on along the minus strand of NC_090442.1, from coordinate 915,572,136 downwards.
AAGTCTCACCTGGAGCCCTCTCAACGCCTCCTGTTCATAGGGGCAGTATTGGACACAATACTCCGCCACAGCGGATTCAGGACATTCAGGCGTTGATTCCAATGTTTCGAGAGGGAGCGGTTGTTCCAGTCCTCAAGGTCCTTCGTCTGCTCGGTCTGTTCGCTTCATGCATTCTGTTGGTCACTCATGCACGCTGGCACATGAGGGCTCTTCAGTGGTGCCTCCACAGGCAGTGGTTTCAGCACAAAGGGGATCTCGCTGAGTCGATAAAGATCTCCAGAGACACTGCAGCGGATCTACGATGGTGGTCTGTGGACGGCAACCTTTCTCAAGGAAGGCCTTTTTCACTACCACCTTCAGTGGCCACAGTGATAACGGATGCTTCCACCCTGGGGTGGGGAGCTCATCTGGGGGACCTGGAGGTCAAAGGTCATTAGTCTCCAGTGGAGCAGATGTTTCATATCAATCTGCTGGAATTGCGGGCAATATGTTTGGCTCTCAAGGCCTTCCTTCCCTTCGCGGTCAGTCGGTTCAAGTTCTGACGGACAACACGACCGCCATGTGGTACATCAACAAGCAGGGAGGAGTAGGGTCGTACCTTCTCTGCAGAGACGCTCTGACTTCAAACTGCAGTGCAATTCCTAGTCATCCTCAGACCAGAATACTTATGTGCAACATTTAGAGGGCTGCCCAAAGCAATGGCTGCTCCACTCAAGGCTGTTAACTCTGCAGCGAGGCTGATTAGAGGATCAAATCTCTAGGTCCACCCCTACGCACAAATCACTACACAGGCTCCCTTCCAAAGCCACGATTCAACTGAAGATACCTTGTAACAACACAAAGCCTTACATCACAAGAAACCTTTATACTTTGCTCAGAAGCTCTCAATCTCTGAAGGCAGCGTTACTCTACGGAGTACGGACTCTATGCTGATAAAAACCCGGAAGTTTAGAAAAAAAGACTTTTGACTGCTCATTCTTGGGTGCGGCACCAAGAATCTGGAACCTCTCCTACTTGAAACGCGGGCTAACCCTTCTTCATTAGCCTTCAGGAATGAAGTCAAGGTGATCTTAACGAGTAGATTCCTAACTTGAATGACCGGACATGGTTTGGGCGGAATGGCATGAACTGATCACTACTGTTAAACAGCACAGATACTGGCCAGCTGCCACTCTAACCTGAGCTGATTGGCTGCGCACTAGTGACACCTACTCCTCTTCTAACCGATGTTTCTAGCTATCTGATTATGAACCTGTTTAGCTTTATATGTATGTAAAGCGCTCTGATATCCAGGGAACTATGTAAAAATACTTGTAAATAAATAAAAATGTATTTGTTTTACTTTTGTATCTTATTATTTAGCCAAGGTTATTTTGTTTCCTTTTCTGTTGATTTGATATTCTCAAGGCGATCATTTGGTTAATGACACATAGAAATTGTGTATTGCATTTATCCTGTCCATATTTGTGCTTATTTTGTGAGATTGGTTTCAGCGTTTACCATGGAGAGTTTGTTTCGTTGTGTCTGTGCTGTCACCTTAGACACAGAGGTGATTGACAGTTTCTTTGTATTATGTTTAGTCGCAATGAAATAAGGCTCACCCCGCAGCGGACACATACATATAAGTAATCCGGTGATCTCAAGCATGGTCCCCCGTTTTCGTAACTCGGAGCTCTGCTTTTGCCAATGCTCAGCCCTTGTGACCTACCCCCTGTTATATTTCAAAGCAAAATAAGCAAAATACTTTTTCATAATTGAAGAGTGGAACTCTGTACAATACACGTAACCTATTTATTTTGTTCTTTAGTGCCTCCATAGATGTTACATAATGAAATAGAAGTATGTTAGTTTATACTACTCCAACTGCCGCCCCTTACTTAAGGGAAGACGTTAACCTCTTTAAGCGTGCATTCCATTTTTTGTTAAATAAAAATCTCCCAATACATAAAGGGCCTTATTCTGGCACATTATGTATACATTTACCAAAACAGTTGGTGTGAATCTGTTCAGTGGTTTTTTAAGCAAATTGTTTATTATGTCTTGATTATTTGCTTCCATTTCAGGAGTGGCAGGAGGCTCTTATGTGTTCCATGGCCTGCTCCTCACCGCTCGATTAAGGAATGGCATGACCCCATCAAACAGCATACTGGAAGGAATAAGACATAGTACAGACTTATTTTTATCTGACGTTTACCACTGGCCCCTTGTGGTCTCCCTGGCTTGGGTGAACAGAGCAGGAGTAGTAGTAGTAGAAGAAAGGGTTAGTGGTGAGGTTTCATGCTAGTTGCTCTCAGACTGAATGTGATACAGTTGTTTGTACATTTTGTTTTCCTTCTTTCTTCCTTCTTGCTTCTTTTGGTTCAGTTCTAGACATATCCCTGTGGTCTTGTACCTTCCGTGGCTGCCCCAGTGGTTCACTACTGTGTCTGTTGTGCTGCAATCTAGCCTTTTCTGCCTGCCTTAAAAAAAAAAAAAATCAGTTGATGGGGCGTACAGCCACAACTCTTGCTGGCTGCCTTGCCCAGATGTTGAGCAATGTTTCACATTCTGCTCCTCTTCCTTCCTTCCTTCCCCTGGCAGAAATTGAGTGCTGTGGCTGGAAACCCCCACCACTCGTCACTTGCCTTCTGGGCACGTAGGCAAATGAGCCAACACCTGGCATAAGACAGCAGAACCAGGCAAGTCAGACTATATTTGGGCATGTTATCCTGCATCTGAGCATGTCTACTTCCTCCAGGCATGTTTGTAGTGCCAAGGCTCATCGTGGCTGCACCTCACAAATAATGGCTGGTACTTGAGCATATAAGGTACTACTTGGACATATAGCTATTTCCAAGAGTATGGGGATGGTGTTATGGGTAATATTATGTACTGACTTACCCACAAATCTTGGAGCTTGATAAATTCATATTTCACATTTTTCCAAGCTAATATTTAAAACTACCAGCTGACCATTCCGGGGACTTATCACTGTATGAACATCACATTGCAAGTGTGTATTTTGTAGCAATCCGCTTTGGCACTTGATGGCTGTTTCTGGGCATCTGAATATTTATCTGACCAAATGAGGGCGCGCTTTGATTTGTAACGGCAGTACTTGGGCATATGATGTCTGCCCCAGCGTATGGTGCTTGTGCCCATTGTGGCTGTACCAGGTATATAAATGATGCAATAACTACCATGTTACAGGTGGAGCTGAGTGGAAGGGAATTTACTTGGGTATATTACGCGTTCTCTTTATGTACAAGCAGGATTGGTTCGGGGCCAACTTGGAGAACTTACCACATTATCTAGAATGACATTTCTGGTCTTAATCGATGATTTCATATAATATTTGCAGCTGCTGCTTTGGGTGCTTCATCATTATTTTTACAGAACATCAGAATGGAGCTAAGTGATGTTCTTGGGCATGTGCAGATATACCTGCACATATGATGGTTGTGGTTCCATGAGAGGATCTGGACATTTGAGACAGTACTAAACATACGGCTATGCGTAGCACCTTCATTTGCACCTCTGGGCCTGGGCATTTGAGGCTGCGCCTTGGGCACGATGGCTTTACGTCACCTTACAAGACTACACCTGGCATATGATGGTTGTAACTGGCAGTGTAAGACTGACTTACAGTGCAAATGTGTTTCAGTAGTCAGCACCCTCTGATGTCATAGGATGGTCGCACCTTGGGATATGGGGCTCTATTTGTTTTTCAGAGTTTGAACTGGACGTTTGTGTCCTTGGGTGAAATGGAACGTTGCACTACACGTATATAGTTTTCAGCAATTCAGATATGTAATTTTCTGACATAGGGAATATAATGTGATATTATATGTCAAGTGAGCATTACAAGGCCACCTTATCTCCTGCTGAATTATGTACTGATGGTGTTATTTCTTATGGTATAGGATGTTTTTATTTGGAACATAACACTGATCCTCCTTTTCCTGTGGATTAGACTTTTCTTATTTGCATCTCGTGTTTCTACCTGGCACACAAAAGCTTGTGCATGCATCTATAACGAAAGAATCTCGCCCTGTACAAAAACTGGATGCACAGAAGAAAAATATTTATGCAGGAGGAGAACGAGTGCCTACATCACGCACTGTCCCCCAGTGGAAAATCCTGCTTGAAAACATTATGCCCGGAAATATGATAATACGCGTAAATGATGTGCCAGAACAAAAGGCCAGTCGCTGTTCCTGTGCCAGTTGTTATTAAATTATCCTTATTGGCGCTGGCCAGGCTGCTTCACAAACGGTACTTTTCCAAGCGCAGTATGTATGAATGCACTACTACGTTTGTGCATTCCCAGTATGAGGTTTAAGGAAAATAGTAAACGTATATATTCGAGGCTAACTAGATGAACCAGTTGACTCGTCAAATTGAGGCCGACAAGCCCTCTTTGCATATTGGTAGTGTAACCACAAATTCTGGTGATTTACAGCTATAATGACTAGTACAGGGCCAGTCATCAAGTGCCTACATTTCATCTCATCGTGTGACATTGCGGTTGCGATGTTGAAGTAGCGTTTGTACGGGCCGAACCGAGTTGCACCCCACAGTTCTTTAGGCAGTGTACTGTGCCCTTGTGCGAGGTGTGTTTGACACATGCGATCGCTGGTGTCTCATCTTCTAATGGGGCACCTTTACCATTGCCTGGGGGGGACCTGTTGTCATTGCAAGCCTGATCTTTCCTGCTAGTGTTAGTTCCTCCCATGGATGTGCTATTGGGAATTTGCAAAGCCTTGGGGCGTAATCATCATCACACTCTTAAATAGTGTAAAAGGCTATTTATGAGGACAGGATTGCTATTTGAAACATAACATTTGCATAACTTTGAAATTTCAACTTCCATCAACTTTCCCTTTTGAACACGTCCCCCAGCTTTGTTTCCACTTCATTCCCCCACTTTTGCATCCGTTCACCCAGCCTCCACTTTCATTCACCCACTATCCACTATCTCCTTTCATCCCCTGCCTCATTGGGCACCCCCCACGCTGTCATCCTTTACCTGCTTCTTCCCTCCCCTGGAAGGGTGGCCAGGCCAACATAGGACTCTCCACCCTCCCCTTTCTACTGCCCACTCACAGCAACCAGCCCTAAACTGGCATACACACCTCCCACCTTAATCACCCCCCAAAAAAATGCTTACTCCTTGAAACAAAGGTACCCCAGTTACTTTTACCTATGTAGGGCAGGTGGGTGGCCAACTTCCAGGCAGCGTGATCAGCTATCGAGGAAGAGGCCGATCCTTTCCCCTACCTGACTATATAACACTCCCCTAAAACCCTCCCATGCTTGTCCCCCTGCCAATCCCTGTCCTCTGTGTCTTCTTCCTAGCCTGAAAGATCCCGTAAAGAGACTAGACTGCGTCTCTGCTCTCCACAGGGCCCTTCAGTCCACAGCGTGCAGTGCAACGTTCTCAGCTTCAAACCGATGAAGTGTTGAGATCACCCAGAACTGTATGGTCGGAGGGGTATGAGGCTTCCACTTCTCGGCAATACTTTTTTTGCTGAAATTAAAGCCATATTGAGAAACTGCATTAGATCCCTGCATCTTTTGGAACTGGTGAACAGAATAAGTATGCGGCTCTCCAAAGACAACAGCACTGTCCTGCCTGCCACAGTAGTTAGTATGCCTGGCACTCCTTATCAATAACCGTTTATTTGAGGGCCATTCTACAGCATGTTAGCGGCAGATTGCATCTGTGGTGTTCTGGAGTATAGGCAGGGACAAATCTGTTCTGTTCATTCTGCTAGGCATGATGTGGAATCTTTATAAGATGTTGAATTTAATATATTTGAATCTTCCGTTGCATATGGCGTAGGGATAAGCCAAAATCTTTTTCCAATCCAAGTCACTAAGCTATTTGCCTATGTCCTCTCTTTTTTTAATTTTTTTTACAGTTTTAATATAGTGTGAAGTTGGTCCAAAGGCATTCAAGCACTTTTCCGCGAGAACCAGTTACATTACACAAGGACAGATTCCAAAATGCCAAATGAATTGCTATTGGTCATGTCTTATATTTGTACATACATTCAGCCCACTAGCTGCAAACAGTGCTTCAAAAAGGATAAAAGAACACAGTTGCACCTTAATATGTGTCTAAAAATAAAACCGTCTTTTATAATTGTAGGAGGCTGGACTGGCTTGTAGTGAGTACCAAGGGGTACTTGCACCTTGCACCAGGCCCAGTTATCCCTTATTAGTGTATAGGGTGTCTAGCAGCATAGGCTGATAGATAATGGTAGCTTAGCAGAGCAGCTTAGGCTGAACTAGGAGACGAGTGAAGCTCCTACAGTACCACTAGTGTCACTTGCACAATATCATAAGAAAACACAATACACAGATATACTAAAAATAAAGGTATTTTATTTTTATGACAATATGCCAAAGTATCTCAGAGTGTACCCTCAGTATGAGGATAGCAAATATACACAAGATATATGTACACAATACCAAAAATATGCAGTATAGTCTTAGAAAACAGTGCAAACAATGTATAGTTACAATAGGATGCAATGGGGACACATAGGGATGGGGCAACACAAACCATATACTCCAAAAGTGGAATGCGAACCACGAATGGACCCCAAACCTATATGACCTTGTAGAGGGTCGCTGGGACTATTAGAAAATAGTAAGGGTTAGAAAAATAGCCCACCCCAAGACCCTGAAAAGTGAGTGCAAAGTGCACTAAAGTTCCCCAAAGGACAAATAAGTCGTGATAGGGGAATTCTGCAGGAAAGACACAAACCAGCAATGCAACAACGATGGATTTCCAGTCGAGGGTACCTGTGGAACAAGGGGACCAAGTCCAAAAGTCACAAGCAAGTCGGAGATGGGCAGATGCCCAGGAAATGCCAGCTGTGGGTGCAAAGAAGCTGCTACTGGACAGTAGAAGCTGAGGATTCTGCAGGAACAACAAGGGCTAGAGACTTCCCCTTTGGAGGATGGATTCCCCACGCCGTGGAGAGTCGTGCAGAAGTGTTTTCCCGCCGAAAGACCGCCAACAAGCCTTGCTAGCTGCAAGTCGTGTGGTTAGCGTTTTTGGATGCTGCTGTGGCCCAGGAGGGACCAGGATGTCGCCAAATGCGTCTGGGGACAGAGGGGGCGTCGAGCAAGACAAGGAGCCCTCTCAGAAGCAGGCAGCACCCGCAGAAGTGCCGGAACAGGCACTTCGAAGAAGAGTGAAACGGTGCTCACCCGAAGTTGCACAAAGGAGTCCCACGTCGCCAGAGACCAACTTAGAAAGTCGTGCAATGCAGGTTAGAGTGCCGTGGATCCAGGCTTGGCTGTGCACAAAGGATTTCCGCCGGAAGTGCACAGAGGCCGGAGTAGCTGCAAAAGTCGCGGTTCCCAGCAATGCAGTCTGGCGTGGGGAGGCAAGGACTTACCTCAACCAAACTTGGACTGAAGAGTCACTGGACTGTGGGAGTCACTTGGACACAGTTGCTGGATTCAAGGGACCTCGCTCGTCGTGCTGAGAGGAGACCCAGGGGACCGGTGATGCAGTTCTTTGGTGCCTGCGGTAGCAGGGGGAAGATTCCGTCGACCCACGGGAGATTTCTTCGGAGCTTCTAGTGCAGGGAGGAGGCAGACTACCCCCACAGCATGCACCACCAGGAAAACAGTCGAGAAGGCGGCAGGATCAGCGTTACAGAGTTGTATTAGTCGTCTTAGCTACTTTGTTGCAGTTTTGCAGGCTTCCAGCGCAGTCAGCAGTCGATTCCTTGGCAGAAGGTGAAGAGAGAGATGCAGAGGAACTCTGATGAGCTCTTGCATTCGTTATCTAAGGAAATCCCCAAAGCAGAGACCCTAAATAGCCAGAAAAGAGGGTTTGGCTACTTAGGAGAGAGGATAGGCTAGCAAAACCTGAAGGAACCTATCAGAAGGAGTCTCTGACGTCACCTGGTGGCACTGGCCACTCAGAGCAGTCCAGTGTGCCAGCAGCACCTCTGTTTCCAAGATGGCAGAGGTCTGGAGCACACTGGAGGAGCTCTGGACACCTCCCAGGGGAGGTGCAAGTCAGGGGAGTGGTCACTCCCCTTTCCTTTGTCCAGTTTCGCGCCAGAGCAGGGCTAAGGGGTCCCTGAACCGGTGTAGACTGGCTTATGCAGAAATGGGCACCAAATGTGCCCATGAAAGCATTTCCAGAGGCTGGGGGAGGCTACTCCTCCCCTGCCTTCACACCATTTTCCAAGGGGAGAGGGTGTAACACCCTCTCTCAGAGGAAGTCCTTTGTTCTGCCATCCTGGGACAAGCCTGGCTGGACCCCAGGAGGGCAGAAACCTGTCTGAGGGGTTGGCAGCAGCAGCAGCTGCAGTGAAACCCCTGAAAAGGCAGTTTGGCAGTACCAGGGTCTGTACTACAGACCACTGGGATAATGGGATTGTGCCAGCTATGCCAGGATGGCATAGAGGGGGCAATTCCATGATCATAGACATGTTACATGGCCATATTCGGAGTTACCATTGTGAAGCTACATATAGGTAGTGACCTATATGTAGTGCACGCGTGTAATGGTGTCCCCGCACTCACAAAGTCTGGGGAATTTGCCCTGAACAATGTGGGGGCACCTTGGCTAGTGCCAGGGTGCCCTCACACTAAGTAACTTTGCACCTAACCTTTACCAGGTAAAGGTTAGACATATAGGTGACTTATAAGTTACTTAAGTGCAGTGGTAAATGGCTGTGAAATAACGTGGACGTTATTTCACTCAGGCTGCAGTGGCAGGCCTGTGTAAGAATTGTCAGAGCTCCCTATGGGTGGCAAAAGAAATGCTGCAGCCCATAGGGATCTCCTGGAACCCCAATACCCCGGGTACCTCAGTACCATGTACTAGGGAATTATAAGGGTGTTCCAGTAAGCCAATGTAAATTGGTAAAATTGGTCACTAGCCTGTTAGTGACAATTTTAAAGAAATGAGAGAGCATAACCACTGAGGTTCTGGATAGCAGAGCCTCAGTGAGACAGTTAGTCACTACACAGGTAACACATTCAGGCACACTTATGAGCACTGGGGCCCTGGCTGGCAGGGTCCCGATGACACATACAACTAAAACAACATATATACAGTGAAAAATGGGGGTAACATGCCAGGCAAGATGGTACTTTCCTACAACAATGCGTTGTCACTGAGACTAAAACAGTGCCATATTGTGATTTGTGGATTGAATCCAAACACTCATTGGCAAAGCCCATAGGTTTCGCCTATGCGAGATCTGTATGCTTTTTCAAAGTTTTTTTAGACTTGCTGCATAGAAGCGCGGGATGCTGCTCATATTGGCTCAAAGTAAAGAAAAAAAAATGCTATGGCATGGCAAGCATTGACCTCGACATAGCACTCTATTTCTAGCATAGTAATTATGCGATCATTAATGTTCCCTTGTACAAATGCTCTGAGCTTTTAAATGGAGTAATTTGCTTTTCTTAGGGTGACAATTGGAGTAGTGTCCATGTTGTTGCTCTGCAGAGGCGACGTAAGAGATGGTTCATTCAAGCCTGCCGATTCAGAGTCTCTACCCGTTGAGAAGTTATTCTGTTCTCACAGTTGCTGCCAAGGCTCTTTACCTGTCTTAACGTGTCTGTGATGGTGTTGGAGTGTTATGTGTCTTGATACTTGTATGTCAGGATGGCTTTTGCCTCCTTCTCCGGAATCTACAGGAGAGGAGATGATTTCCCCTGAGCTCTAGGCGTTGCTCCTGAAGTTTCATATTGTTCGTCCCAGGCTTCTTCAGGTTTAAAAAAAAACAGTATTTCCTTTAGTTATGTATTATCTCACTATCCCAGTCCCAGTCTTCTTTAGGTTTTTTTTTTTTTTTTTTTAAGTATGTCCTTTAGGTATGTATTATCTTGAGCTTAGCCAGGACAAGTAAAGAATATTTTAGACCTACATTTCAAAGTCTGTTTTACCCCCAAGATGGAGGCTATATGATGTTGTATAGTATGGGCTATAATCAGAAAAAAACATGAATTTACTAACCTCTTCCTTGAAACGGCTGGTTCTTCTGGAGAATTGCAGGATTATGCTGTGGTTTTGGTAATTCAGTACAGGGGAGGATCCTCGAGGTGGGTGCTTGAATGGTACTCTCTGTATCCTCTTTATTGTGTACAGGGGAGACAAGACCTGTGGTGCTACTGCTGTCTTCAACTATTTTTGGAGAAATTCACTTGCGCTCAAACCCTTCAGGCTATCTGCATGTTGTTGCTCTATGCCAGCCCTTCCTGAACCGCAGCTCTTTTTTTTTTTTTTCCATGAACCTGACGCTCTCTGTCAGATCGTACACCTCATTCTGTAAACCCGTAGCGTTGGGGCTTTGGGACTTTGGGATTCAGGCCTTGAATCAGTGTTTCATTATGACTGATTATTTTTGAAAGCTTGTGTTGATCATCTCTCTGAAGGCCTAAGTCAATTGCTACAGCATTGATTTTCCCTTTCAGTGCGTTCCTGGTGTGTGATATGGCCTCAAATATCCTGTTGAACTTGTCAGCGTGGAGTACTGTTGTCGAAGGTGTGTTCTGATCTTCATTAGGAGGGCTTACTTTTGTTAGCCCAGCTGAATGCGGATCCACCTCGTCCAATTTAGGTGATTTTGTTTTTAATGTGTTTATTCCTCACCATTGGAATATGGCTGGGCGAAAGCTGATGGCTATTGTTGAGCCTGGCCTTATTCAGTGCAGCATCATTGACTCACAGTTGATGTCTAGCACCTCTGTATTCAGGGTAAATATCTTCATCTGGGTCGGTTCACCTTCCTTAAATTTTTCGCTAGTACTGTGAATGATCTGAAAGTGGCGCAAGCAGCGGAATCGAGAATAGTTTATAGCTAGCAAAGGGGGTTAAGATAACCATCTTTCTAGGTGGGGCAACTACTCTGAGATCCATGTCCCTAATTGTGAAACTGTGGTATGGCAATGGTAACTTCTGTGGTCCATTAGAGTAGGTGTTGGACTGTGATAAAGTCCCCAGTTGTCAATTTTGTGTTAGGCGGAGAAGACAAGCCAGTGATCAATGCAAGTAGCAGCTGGTCGTTTGTGTTCTTGTTTAGTAGTTCAACATAAGTCTCTTACCATGGTAAGGTTTTCTTGCAGTGATTCCTGTATAGGTTGAATCTAATGTCCCTGTGTGTGAAGATCTCTCCCAGGCACAGATTATTTCCTCGTTCCCTTGTGTATTGTATTGTAGTGGGGGGGGGGTCGTTTTTTTCTATTCTCCCTCTCCACCACTCTTCTGGTCTTCCTTTGAGCGAAGGACACCATTAGTTAGCAGAGACGTACAAGTGGGATGCTCAATGGCACTCTCATGCTTTTATGGCTGTGGAGTGGTCCTCCCTCTTGCATTGTGTCCATATAATCAGCATTACAGGAGGGGGGCTAACGCTGTAGGGAGAGGCAGGTGCCCCAAGGAGTAATCACAATTATATTTGCTTTGGGTTAGTTGGAGTCTAAAAGCTCATTAGTGCTTAGCTCTTGCAGGGCGATGCAGAATCTGCAAGGGAGCTTCGAGCCCCTTCAAACTTAGTCTGCTGAAAAGCACCAGTTCCGGCCACTGGATGTGTCTTTCTTCTAGTGTGCAAGTCAGCTCCATATTTCCAAGGGGACCCTCATTTGCTATCTGCTGGTTCTCTGCATGGGTTCAGGCAGCTTCTTCGCATTTGGGCAAAGAGGGCACACCGCTGCAGATGCTGAAGCCACTTAATTCATTGATTCCTACAGGTCACAGAGGCCAACCACAGCTGAGATACTAGCAAGCTTCTCAAATGGAGTCTGCATTGTCCTGGGAAGGAGACGCTCTGTACAGGTGGGAGTCTCTGGGATACTTAGGGTACATAGCTCTGCTTCCTTTATAGCAATCTGCACCGCAACACCTCTTTACCACCAGGCCAGATCCATGCCTACCTTGCAGCGCTAGAGTTCTGTTGTCAAAACGCATGCAGAACTGATCCCTCAGGCACCCGGGGCTTCCACACAATGTACGCACCGCTTGTGGAGTGCATCCGATCAAGTATTGGGTCAGTTGCACAACAGATGTGAGCCTATTGTGGGGCTTGGAACTGGGAGTGGCGGACGAGTTAAAACCAATGCAAAAAGAAGAGATGATGGACAGAATGCTGAACATTGTCAAACATTCACCCCTAGTCACAGATCTGGGCCTAAATCCATCATTTTTGCTCGGCATGTCATTCCAGTTTGGACTCAGCTGTATGCAACTCAGTCTTGACCCTGCTCCCCATGGAAACAGTCCAGCCCGAACTGCCAGGCAGGTCCTCCCTGAACCAGAAACAAGGATCCTAGGACCAGTTTCTGGGTATCACCCCTCAACAGCCAAACTAGCTTGAATCTGGTGGCATAGGGCACAGGGAACCCACATCTGGTCATACCCTTCCAACTTAGGGCAACAAATGCAAAAAGAATAAATGATGGACGGAATGCTGAACAGTGACAAACGTGCACCCTCCGTCACAAATCTGGGTCTAAATCCATTGTTTTTGTGCTCACCACTCCATTCCAGTTTGGACCCAGCCATATGCAAATCAGTCTTGACCCTGCTCCCGATGCTAACAGTCAAGCCCAAAGTGCCAGGCCAGGTCAGGTCCTCCATGGACCAGAAACAAGCATCCTGGGACCAGTTTTGGGGTGTCATCCCACATCAGCCTAGCTATTTTGAATCCAGTTACATAGCCAACTTTTTTTTTTTTTTTCTCAAAGGCAATTGATTGGGAGCCAGTGGTACCTGATTGGCTTTTTTAGGTCTGTGTTAGCCAAGCCCTTTTGAACTTACTAATGATGTGTATGACATAGTTACTTATAGGAGTTTTTAGACATACTTCATCCATTTGCCTGTGGTTGTGTCGTTCACATTTTTCTCCAACTCACTTGAGCATGGACAAAGGGGAAGCACGTCACCATACTTCAGCCACTAGCTGACTTCACTGTGAGTTACAGTATTTGTCCCTCTCACAAGGAGCACATCCACATTGAAAATAGTTTCCTTCAGTACCAGAGAGTATTATGATGATGAGTGTTTTTTCGAGTCCAAAAATCATGTTTGCCTCTAGTCATTTATTTTTTTGTTTGAGAAACAACCAGCAGCTTCCAAAACAATAAAGTTTTGCAAAAGCCATGACAAAAGAATGGCCAAAAAGCTTGCGGACGACGGCATACCTGTTGGCTTTTCCAGTGCTTGTTTTTTTTTGTGACGAGATGCTGTGTTTTTGTTAGTTTATTAAATGTTCAAAAATTGGCACATTTGAATGATAAATTAAACTTGAAAACAGAATGGCCTCTGGCTTGTCAGGACATTTGCAAACGTGTTATCACGTATAAGTCTGCAGTCAAATCTAAATTACATTTAAAGAATTTTTGTAATTTCAGGTATTTTACTTTACACACATTTATGCAGCTTCTCATAAATATGCACAATTTGCAGTAAAAAGTGACTATGGAACATTAGAAGCTGTTGGTGTTCATGATGCTTTTGTTTAAATGCATCCTTGCACTAAAATGGATGCAAGGACACATTCTCACTAAAAGATAGTGCGAAATGAAGGATTTGCATTATGCTTAATTTTACCATAATTTTGCGTTATTGTACAAAAGTAAATGTCACAAACCTGAGGTATGCTGCACACAGATGGGCAGCCATCATGAATTACTTTTTATTTTTTATTTTTAGAAAAACCATTCCAAGATTGCAGCGGGTGCGCCACAACACACGTGCGTATGCCATTACACACCAATGGCCATTTTGGGTTTTCTTAAACAAAAAGTGTTTCCCAAGTGACCTCCTATGTCATGTGTCATAATGCACCAGTTGGCACTTTGATTCTTTTAAGCATCTGTTGAGCCATGCTGAACCAAAAGCACCAATAAAGCTGGTAGCTTGGCACTTTCGTTATAAAGGCAGCATCTGTTGGATTTGCCACTGCTTGTTGTACTGAAGTACAATATGGTTTTGAAAAGAAGTCCTTAAACATGACCGTACCGATAAGTAGCCTAATCTTTCATGAAGCCTTACAAATTAATGTGTTCAGTCCACAGGCACTGCGACCAGTTGTCTAAGTACTGAAAATAAGATTTTAGCCACACTTTAGTGTACTGTTTCATACCAGTCTTCTAATGCACCTTTAAAGTATTTAAAGTATTTCCACTGGCTGGACAAATGAATTATTCTTTACCAATTTCTCTTCTCTGAGCTTCATGTTCTGGGCGATTTCAGTTTACTGAGCTCTACATAGAAAACCTCTTCTCTCTCCAAAACTCTTGACAAGGTTGATGCCTGAGGTCCCTTACAATTGGTTAAAAAAAACACACATAAAGCAGGTTATACCCTTCACCTTATTTTAACTAATTCAGAAAGAATTAAAGTAACGCATACCCATGAACTCCTATGAACTGTCAATTTTCTCATTATATTTTAATTGAGGAGATAAAAAAGATAAGCCAGGCAAGAATTAAATCACCTGCCCTAATGAGAAATGGGTGATACCCGCTGCTTTTGGAAACCATTTTGAAGATCTCAGTCATAATTTTAAAACATTTACCCCTTCAAAGATGCAAGAATATATTTCAACTGATCATTTACTACTTCCCTAGACAATATTGCTTCAGTTGAAAGAAAAGTAACTAAAAGTAAGTTGTGTTGCTGTCCCTAGAATACACCCACCCTTAATATTGAAAAACTGTGACGTCTGAAAAACGTGTGTAAGTCAGAGCATTGCCCTTGCAAATATTTGTCATTAATAACCTGCTTGTTTCTGGCGAGGTTCCATTTGGGAGGAAAAAAAAACTCTTCCTTGATCTCAAGGACCTTGATAACTATTGACCTATCTTCCCTCTTCCTAATCTATCTAAAATCCTTGAGAAAGTGGTCACTTCACAGCTCTAATCCTTTGTACAGGAGATGAACATCGTTGACAATTCACGGGCAGGTTTTAGACCTAGTCTAGAAACAGAACTTGTCATTACCTCTGCCTTGAATGTCCTTAGATCATTGCCAACTAAGGAAACTCAAAATGAGTAATACCCTTAGACATCTCAGCATTCTGCACAATTGACCATACAGTATTGCTCAACAATTTTCAAATCTTAATGTCAAGTATATATCAATTCAGTACATAAAACCTTTCCTACCAGAAAGGTAATAGCTAGTCCATCCGTCAAGAGTCAGCCCTTCCCCCTCTTCGTTTTAACCATTATGTTCAGCATTTAACAATTTTACACAGACAAATCAAGGTAATAACATAATTATGCATGGACTACACTGAACTCGTTCTCAACCTTAATGACAGCCCTCACAGTCCTGCCACAAACCATTTGGCAATCTTAGTTGTCATCTTCACTTGGATGAACAAAAATGGTCTCAAATTAAATCCGATCAAGACTGAAATTCTGCCTATTTTCAACAAAGTATATCAATGGGAATCATATTTGTGGCCATTTTAGGTGAGTGTCCCTTCCATTTTTTTATGTCTAAGCTTACCACACAGCACAGCTATCTGGTTTAAGGACACCTTAGGGACATTCAGAAAGCTGAATTAGGAATGTATTCCAACCATTGATTACCATAGTCTTTGTGATTTGTAACTGACATTTTCTGGCTTTCTATTTGCTGGCTTTATTATCTTTAGACTGTCCAGCTTGACTTTGTCCCTTCTACTGCCCAAACCTTGTATACTGTATTCTTCAACAAACTTGGTTTCTGTAAATAGACCTTTAGATTTTGTTCTTATCTTGTCACATTTGATGAGCATTCAAAGACAGAGGTCAAATGTTAGGGTCTCTCTTCCAAGGAGCTTGGTGTTTATTTTTCTTTCTCCGACTTCAAAGTGAGAGAATTTATGTGACAATCCTGCTCGGTACCCATGTAAGAGGAAAGGGTGTAGAGTTTGTTTTCTAGCACACAACAGAATATTTACCCCACTCCACTCCAGTCGACCCCAATCCACTCCAGTCTAGCCCACTTCAGTCGACCCCATTCCACTCAATCTAGCACAATCAACCCAACTCCACTCCATTCTACCCCACTCCACCAAAATCTAAGGCACTTCACTCAGATCTAGCCCACTCTGCCCCTGCCAGCCCGACTCCTCTCCAGTCTACCTCACTCCTCTCTGCTCCACTCAACTCCACTCCAATCTACCCCAGTCTAATAAACTCACTGCAATCTATCAAACTCCTCTCCACTCTATACACTCTAATCTACCCCACTCCAGTCTATCCATGCCACCACAACCTACCCCCCTCCAATCTACCAATGTCTGCTCTACTCCAATCTGCCCCTCTTCACTCCAATCTAACACAATATAATACACTCAGTCTACCCCACTCCGCCCTAACCTACCTCACTCAATTCTACCCCACTCCTCTTCAGTCTAACCCACTCCACCCCAATCTAACCCTCTCCTCCCCACTCCAATCTACCCTACCCTATTTGTAGGAAAGTACCATCTTGCCTGGCATGTTACCCCCATTTTTCACTGTATATATGTTGTTTTAGTTGTATGTGTCACTGGGACCCTGGTAACCCAGGGCCCCAGTGCTCATAAGTGTGCCTGAATGTGTTACCTGTGTAGTGACTAACTGTCTCACTGAGGCTCTGCTAATCAGAACCTCAGTGGTTATGCTCTCTCATTTCTTTCAAATTGTCACTAACAGGCTAGTGACCATTTTTACCAATTTACATTGGCTTACTGGAACACCCTTATAATTCCCTAGTATATGGTACTGAGGTACCCAGGGTATTGGGGTTCCAGGAGATCCCTATGGGCTGCAGCATTTCTTTTGCCACCCATAGGGAGCTCTGACAATTCTTACACAGGCCTGCCACTGCAGCCTGAGTGAAATAACGTCCACGTTATTTCACAGCCATTTTACACTGCACTTAAGTAACTTATAAGTCACCTATATGTCTAACCTTTACTTGGTAAAGGTTAGGTGCAAAGTTACTTAGTGTGTGGGCACCCTGGCACTAGCCAAGGTGCCCCCACATTGTTCAGAGCCAATTCCCTGAACTTTGTGAGTGCGGGGACACCATTACACGCGTGCACTACATATAGGTCACTACCTATATGTAGCTTCACAATGGTAACTCCGAATATGGCCATGTAACATGTCTATGATCATGGAATTGCCCCCTCTATGCCATCCTGGCATAGTTGGCACAATCCCATTATCCCAGTGGTCTGTAGCACAGACCCTGGTACTGCCAAACTGCCCTTCCTGGGGTTTCACTGCAGCTGCTGCTGCTGCCAACCCCTCAGACAGGCATCTGCCCTCCTGGGGTCCAGCCAGGCCTGGCCCAGGATGGCAGAACAAAGAACTTCCTCTGAGAGAGGGGGTGACACCCTCTCCCTTTGGCAAATGGTGTGAAGGCAGGGGAGGAGTAGCCTCCCCCAGCCTCTGGAAATGCTTTGTTGGGCACAGATGTGCCCAATTCTGCATAAGCCAGTCTACACCGGTTCAGGGGACCCCTTAGCCCTGCTCTGGCGCGAAACTGGACAAAGGAAAGGGGAGTGACCACTCCCCTGACCTGCACCTCCCCTGGGAGGTGTCCAGAGCTCCTCCAGTGTGCTCCAGACCTCTGCCATCTTGGAAACAGAGGTGCTGCTGGCACACTGGACTGCTCTGAGTGGCCAGTGCCACCAGGTGACGTCAGAGACTCCTTCTGATAGGCTCCTTCAGGTGTTAGTAGCCTATCCTCTCTCCTAGGCAGCCAAACCCTCTTTTCTGGCTATTTAGGGTCTCTGTCTCTGGGGAAACTTTAGATAACGAATGCAAGAGCTCATCCGAGTTCCTCTGCATCTCTCTCTTCACCTTCTGATAAGGAATTGACTGCTGACCGCGCTGGAAGCCTGCAAACCTGCAACATAGTAGCAAAGACGACTACTGCAACTCTGTAACGCTGATCCTGCCGCCTTCTCGACTGTTTTCCTGCTTGTGCATGCTGTGGGGGTAGTCTGCCTCCTCTCTGCACCAGAAGCTCCGAAGAAATCTCCCGTGGGTCGACGGAATCTTCCCCCTGCCACCGCAGGCACCAAAAAGCTGCATTACCGGTCCCTTGGGTCTCCTCTCAGCACGACGAGCGAGGTCCCTCGAATCCAGCGACTCTGTCCAAGTGACCCCCACAGTCCAGTGACTCTTCAGTCCAAGTTTGGTGGAGGTAAGTCCTTGCCTCACCTCGCTGGGCTGCATTGCTGGGAACCGCGACTTTTGCAGCTACTCCGGCCCCTGTGCACTTCCGGCGGAAATCCTGTGTGCACAGCCAAGCCTGGGTCCACGGCACTCTAACCTGCATTGCACGACTTTCTAAGTTGGTCTCCGGCGACGTGGGACTCCTTTGTGCAACTTCGGCGAGCACCGTTTCACGCATCCTCGTAGTGCCTGTTTCTGGCACTTCTCTGGGTGCTACCTGCTTCAGAGAGGGCTCCTTGTCTTGCTCGACGTCCCCTCTCTCTGCTGGTCCAATTTGCGACCTTCTGGTCCCTCCTGGGCCTCAGCAGCGTCCAAAAACGCTAACCGCACGATTTGCAGCTAGCAAGGCTTGTTGGCGTTCTTTCGGCGGGAAAACACTTCTGCACGACTCTCCACGGCGAGAGGGATCCGTCCACCAAAGGGGAAGTCTCTTGCCCTTTTCGTTCCTGCAGAAACCTCAGCTTCTTCTGTCCAGTAGAAGCTTCTTTGCACCCGCAGCTGGCATTTCCTGGGCATCTGCCCATCTCCGACTTGCTTGTGACTTTTGGACTTGGTCCCCTTGTTCCACAGGTACCCTAGATTGGAAATCCACAGTTGTTGCATTGCTGGTTTGTGTCTTTCCTGCATTATTCCTCTAACACGACTTCTTTGTCCTTAGGGGAACTTTAGTGCACTTTGCACTCACTTTTCAGGGTCTTGGGGAGGGTTATTTTTCTAACTCTCACTATTTTCTAATAGTCCCAGCGACTCTCTACAAGGTCACATAGGTTTGGGGTCCATTCGTGGTTCGCATTTCACTTTTGGAGTATATGGTTTGTGTTGCCCCTATCCCTATGTTTCCCCATTGCATCCTATTGTAACTATACATTGTTTGCACTGTTTTCTAAGACTATACTGCATATTTTTGCTATTGTGTATATATATCTTGTGTATATTTGCTATCCTCTCACTGAGGGTACACTCTAAGATACTTTGGCATATTGTCATAAAAATAAAGTACCTTTATTTTTAGTATAACTGTGTATTGTGTTTTCTTATGATATTGTGCATATGACACTAGGTGGTACTGTAGTAGCTTCACACGTCTCCTAGTTCAGCCTAAGCTGCTCTGCTAAGCTACCATTATCTATCAGCCTAAGCTGCTAGACACCCTATACACTAATAAGGGATAACTGGGCCTGGTGCAAGGTGCAAGTACCCCTTGGTACTCACTACAAGCCAGTCCAGCCTCCTACACTATTCCACCCCAAACTACCCCACTCCAATCCACCCTTATCTTCTCCACTACAGTCTACTCGAATAGTCTACCCTAATCTACTCCACCCCACTCTACCCCACTCCAGTCCAACCCAATTCAATGTACTCCACTCCACTCCAATCTACCGCATTCCAATCTACCCCACTCCATTCCAATCTACCCTACTCAAATCCACCTAATCTAACTCTCTAAACCCCACCACTTAACTCCACCCTAATCTCCCCCACCACACTCCAATCTGCCCCGCCCCACTCTACCCCAATCTCTCTCTCTCTCTCCACTCTAGTCTCGCCTCCACTCTAGTCCATCCAACTCCACCCTATTCCACTGTACCCCAGTGCACTCTAACCCAATCTACCCCACTCCAGTCTCATAACTCTAAATCCATTCTACCCCAATCTACCACACCCCAGTTCACTCTACCCAAACTACCCCACTCAAGTGTACCACATGCCACCCAAATCTACCCTACTCAATCCACCCCATCCTCTCCTTTCCAATCTACTCCATATAAACTCCACTCCAATCTAGCCCACCCAAAGCCAATCTGCCCTACTCCAATCTACCTTACCCCATGTCCATCTACCAAACACCACTCTATCCAACTCCACTCCAATTTGGATAGAGTTGTGTGGGGGTAAAGGCTGCATGGTAATGCTAATGCGTGGTAACGACTGCATGGTAAACGTTGTTTCCTATATATTCGAATCCACCCACTCTGTTCCATTCTACCCCACTACAAACTACCCCTCTCCTATTTATCTCACCCCAGTCTACCCCTCCTTCACTCCAATCTACCCTACCATAATTCACCCAATCGTTTCCACTCCATTCTACCCCACTCCACTCTATCCCCACTCCACTCAAATCTACCCCACTCCAACTCCTCTCCACTCATGTGTACCTCGCACCACTCTAATCTACCCCAATCCACTGCACTCCATTCTACCCCAATCTACTTCACCCCATTCTACCTCATTCCATCCCAATCTACCCTACTCCACCTCTGCCTACCCCGGGTCAATCTACCCCACTCCAATCTACCATGCTAATCTACCCAGTTCCCCCACTCCAGTCTACCCCTCTCCATTTAATCCATTCCAATCTACTACAATCGTCCCAATCCACCCCGCTCCATTCTACCCCACTCTATCCCATTCCACTCTACACCTAGCGACCTCATTGAAATCTACCTCAGTCTACCCCACTCTAGTTTACCCCATCCCACCCCACTCCACTAACGTTTACCCATGCTGAACAGCAGTCACACTGGTGTACATAATGGCTAAAACACTTTGCCAAAGCCAGTAGCTCTCGCATAGGCAAAGACCTATTGGCTTTACCAATGCTTGTCTTCTGTAAAAGACATTTTCCTAACTCTAGACGCCGACCTGAATTAGTGAAAGCAAACAGTGAATGTTACCCAGTCGCAGTTTTACTAAATCTGTGCCGGGAGGGGGAGGGGGGGGGGAGGTTCCCTTCCTATCCTTCAGCCACAAGATTATATGAGCCAATGTCTTTGTATAATTGTGCTTTGACTGTGGTAACTTGGCCTTTCTTTGTCTCGAATAAATGCCATCTTTTGCTTTCAGTATGCACAAAACTCATAGTGCTGTCTGCAGCACCAAAGATTGTGTGCTTATTGAAGCGAAAGTTTGTCTCGATTTCTGAGCACCTTCCTCATTTGCACTGGCTCTCTGTCGAGAAGCGCATTAACTTCAAAGCGGCGGATATGCTGAATAAAATCTATAAAGAAATAGGCCCTTAATTTCTCATTAGAATATCGTTGGCTAGCCTGAGTCCAAGGCAGCCAGTGCAGTGCATGGAGGGACGGCTCAACAGATCACTTCACATTTGTAATGGTTGCATTGCGTCCGATTCTACAATATTTACCCTGTGGGTGAACAAGATCACTCTGCTTGCGTCCACCTGTCTGTCATGGCACTGCTCATGCACTAGGTGTGAATATCTGCTGCACCAGGGGAAGCGGAAGAGTATGTGTGTAGCTGCCAAGTAGCCTTGTGTCACATACCTCATCTAGCCGGTAGTATTATTTAGCCAGCGGTGCGTTTCGCTCTGGGACTTGTAGTTTACCTTTTGGCACTTTAAGTATAGGTTAAAAAACGCGGTAATGTTGCTGGTAAAAGCCCTGATAGCCGAAGGTGTCACACAATGTGCGTGAAAACTTGCTCCTTAGACGTGCAAAGCCAGCAGGTTTATTTTTGCAATCGCTTTGCCTAAAATGTGTATCTGACCTCCTGGAGCTCTGGTTAGACAACGGTTTGAACCATCCTCGTTAGTGAAGTTTTTGCTTCAGAAAAGCGACTCATTCCGAAGGTAATAACCCAACATCTCTAACTCCGTATCCACTTAAGTTTACCTAGGCTCTGCTGAAAGACCTATGGGAACCCTTAACTCACATTCTACCATTTTAACTCTTATTGGTTTCTATAGGCGGACACGTGAATAGTTGCTTTCATTGTCATTTATTAGGTTTGTTTAAAGCAATCTTCTTTATCCTCAAATATTTCGTGACTCTTGGTTGATAAATCTTTATTTTTATTATAATTTTAGGAACCGTGAATTCTGTAGTCTTTATCTGTATTATATCTTTCATCTCCTTAGCAGTCTTGGGGGTAAGCATCATCCTTGTTCCATGATATATAAATAAATGTCAGACTACCGTATTTCAAAGAAATCTTTGCTTTATCTCTGCAGAGTCTCCCAGAAAACGTAACTCATGAAGTTTATCTTTGGTCGAGGTACACTGCTTCAGCCTGTCGTAATGATCTCTAACAGGGCAACATATATTTTAGTTAAACTGCATTTCAGGAGTTGTCAATTAAGTTTTGTTTCTCCTATTTGGTGAAAATTAGCAGTTGCAGTCGGTTCACCTTTTAGTCAGACACATTAAGGATATTTTTCCAAGCATTCTACAGACTACGAAATAGTCGAGAAGGAAAAAAAATACACTTAATTCAGAGGAAGCGCATAGGAGGTGATTTCTTTGAAGTGAATGCTATCATAAATGCTTTCACGTACAGATCGCTTCACTTATGCGCTGCTGGTATTGTTGTCCTTAGTGAGAGTTAGCGTCAGTGTCTTCATAATGAAAGAATCCTCTTTAAGGTCTGCTGGCATACAGGAGAAGCCAGACATTGCCATTCACAGCCCTTTAATGTGATGAAAAGTCTTAACTACTAAGGCTATTTCTTCTGTATCGCCGAAGTAGCATTCCATCACTTTTAACTAGAACATGTAATTGCAGAGTAGGACCAACTGTATGCAAATTGTTGGAAGTCTGGAAAGAACACTTCCCCTCGACACGCATGCGCCTTATTATGCTTCATCAGTGAGATGTATAGAGATATAGCCAGGGCTTTATGTGGGCTGGGTCCTAAAAGCAGTTGCTGCGACAGGACACTATCTGGCTCTCTATTTTTGCCCTCACCATCAGGGGGAAACAAATTCTTAACTCGGAAGCAGTTCTTTCGCAGTCACATAATTTCAGAACTGAAGCATTATACATATTTTATTGAAAGATGCCATTGTTGTTGCTTATTTATCTTATGCAACTTCCAACCATTGACAAAGTCGATAGTACTGGCTATTGTACGTGTAATGTTACTTGCTATATTATATAACTGGATGCAACGACAGAAAGAAGCAGCAAAATACCAGTCAGGCGGCATACTATATAGAGAGATTTTTAATTTGCAATTTTAAGCCACACCCTTAATTAGATCTCTCTTTGAGAGACCCTCCAGATTTTCCATCCCACTTAAAGCCCTGCATATTTCAATATATGACCCATTACTGCAGCTGCTAAATCTGTACACATGCTGGGCATTACAGAAAGTGCTCTTTTAAGTCCATCCTGGTTTAAAACTTATACGCATCATGACAAACAAACCACGTTCCCTTTATTTCCTCCTTTAAACGAGAGAGGGTGGCTCTTTTTCAGTGATGGGCACATAGTTTCTTTGCCCACCACAACCCTGGGGAACAGGGTCAAGACTGATTCGCATATGGCTGGGTCCAAACTAGGGTGGTGTGGTGGGCAAAAAAACAATGGATTAAAAAGAGATCTTTGTGACTGGGGGTGAATGTTTGCATTGTTCAGCATTCCATTCATCATCTGTTATTTTTGCTTTTGTCGCCTTAAGTGGGAAGGGTATGCCCAGACGTGGGTCTCATGCTCACTGCGAAACTGGATTCAAGCTAGCCTGGCTGATGAGGGGTGATAGCCCGAAACCGGTCCCAGGATGCTTGTTTCGTGTCCAGTAAGGACCTGGCCTGGCAGTTGGTGCTGGACTGTTCCCATGGGGGGCTGGCTCAAGACTGGTTTGCATTTGGCCGGGTCCAAACTGAGGTGGCATGGTGGGCACAAAAAGTTAGATTAAACCCAGATCTTTGTGACTGGGGGTGAATGTTTGTATTGTTCAGCATTCCATCCACCATCTGTTCTTTTTGCAGAAAGTAAAGTAGTGTATCATCATTGTTTTATAAATAAGGCATCCCATCTGAGCAACCGCCACAAGAAGACAAGGCTACGTATTTGGTACTCATTCAGATGACAGCAGCAGAATACATCCGGTCTTATATTAAAAAAGTAATCAAGTAAGTGCTCCAACTCCGCAACCGGAGACACCAACAACTTCTTTTGCATCTGAGGTTGCAATGCTACAAATTATATTTGATACCAAATATCCGTCAGAGCAGTCCCAATAAGGGATGATGTACAATGGAATGGCACCCAACAACACCCAACATACAAGAGGACCAAGATAGGCTGACATTTGCCATATAAGGGCTCAGCTTTGTTTGAGTAACATGCTGATAAGATAGTGCAATATCTAATATAAGACCGGCTCAGGCAAAGCCTTGGGTATTTTGGTGAGGCACTGTACATTCTGTGACTAAGATTAGCTCGGCCAAAACAATGAATGTTGATGAGGCACTGCAACATTTTAGCTTGAAATTTGGGCTATACAGCAGAGGAAAATGTTTTACAAGCCACGATAACAGCATACGCAAAGATCTTCACGGACTCCAAAGCCACCATATGAGGCGTATTTTGCCTCACACTGAACATGAAACTGGCAGACTCAGCAGTAATGACATGGTAGGCAATGTACAATCAAATCACGAACCCGAGAGTCGATGATTACCAAGTGACTGCCACCTTAATTCAATTCCCTTCTTGTTGTGCTTTCCTCTTCAGAACGTGCAGACTGTAAGAGGGGAGACAGCAACAGATGTGTGCTGGATACAACAACAATAGAATACATTACCCAGTACTATGCAACCATCCAGATCACCTGTTTGCCAGCTGGGTGCAATTTGTACTTTCAAGGGGTTCAGAGTAGAATATTGTAGCCTTCAAACCTATCCCGGCAGTGCAACCTAACCTGAGAGTGTTTGTTATTCTAATGAAGGTTGGATTACCCCTCCCACCTTGTACGCGATTTATGCATGTATGCGCTCCAAATGCCTTATGCGATAAGGTTGGGTCCACAGCTTTACACCAACTGCCTCCCGATGTTAGCAAAATATTTCATAATGTATCGTCATTATGATGAATGTCGTGTAAGAAGACAAACAGCAGAGACATGCCTTCAGTCAAACAGATGCCAGTCAAATTGTGAGCCATGGGTGTTGTATGCAGGACGCAGTAACAAGGTATATTTTCCAAAATTTACTGAGAGTAACAAAGCGCATCCTAGCTCTTCAATTCCTAATGTGCAATGGCCCCCTGTTCCACCCTCCCATTCCACCTTCCCCACGTATATCCATTCTAAACTTCCACATTCTTTAAAGAGACCCCTGATAATTGTAAACAAAAGAATACAACACATTTCCCCCTTAACAAAATAAACAAACGGAGTAACAACCTAAAGTGAAACAAAATAATTATAATGGTATAGACCAAGAACAAGGTGTATTATAGCATACATATTTACACATAATCAGCTAACCATGAAGATTTCTGTCTAATACGCCCATCGAACTTCACTCTTGATGTGATAGAATCATCTTCCACACTTTCATCCATACCACTCCTTTCGTTGCTCTCATTACTCTCCCTATCTCTATTGTACTCAGAACTTCCAGTCCCAACAAAATCTCCAACTTCATCAACCACACCTCTGGCACCACTACCACTCACATCCACACAAATGAGTCCTACAGACCTCTCACTCACTATAGACCCCGAACCCATAAGATCCAATTCACCACCTTGTTCAGGATGACACTTTGCCAGTCCGTCAACAATCCAAACTCTGCCATCCTGTGTAACCACACCTTCTTATTGAACACCTTTACAACCTTCATGACTTTTCCAATCTTAGGCATGCCTTTTCTTATCAATCCTGGCTTTCTTACCCTAACCCAATCACCTACAATTAATGTTGGTTCTCTCACCTTCCACTTCCTATCATATGCTTCCTTGCTTTTTCCCGGTTTTAACATCACAAAATCTTTAACTTTCTCAATATCAAGCTCACCAACACCTTTGCCACACATCTTTTTGAACCACCAAGGACAAAGCTTAGACACAGGATCTCTACCCCTTAACAATCTAACTGGACTAACACCTGTGGTGCTATGCGGGGTAATACCGTAATACCATAGCTTCTCCCTCACTTTCTCCTTCCAAGCTCCTCCAAAACTCCGTGCCCAACCAATACATTCCTTAAGTACGCAATTAAATCTCTCCACCTGACCATTCTCTTGTGGTTCATATAAAGAAGTGGTTACATGTTTGATGTTGCAGTACTTAAGGAAACCCTGCATCTCTTTCAAGACAAATTGAACCCCATTATCGGATACAAGAGTCTCAGGATACCCTTCCTTAGCAAATGCCTCCTTAAGGAATTCAATAACCACAGTCGAGGTTACCTGCGGTACCAACTTTACCTCTGGCCACTTGGAATGGTAATCAACAAGCACCAAGGCAAACCTTGCTTCATGAGGTAGAAATGGAAATGGAAATGGACCAGAAATGTCCAACCCCAACTTTTTTCATGGGGAATCTGGCCATGGAACAGGATGCAAAGGCGCAGGCACAGTCTTCAGCATTTTTTCAGTATTAATACATACACTACACTCCCTAACCGTCCTCTCTGCCATCTTATGCATACCAGGCCACCAAAAAGAGGTACGTATCAATTTTTTTCATGGACGACATTCCTGGGTGACCAAGATGGGCCAAACTAAAAATCAACGATTGCATGCCCATGGGTGGAATACACTTCCCTCTCTTAAACAAAAGATCGTTCTCAATTTCCAACTCCTCTCATCTTAAAGAAAGGGACCACCTCTTCTAAAATTCTTTCCTTCCTTGGCCAACCCAATCTCACATAACCTTTGACTTGCTGTCACACAGTCCTCTTGATCTTTTTCAAACCATTCCTTCTCCTCCACAGCTTTAAACTCTTTGGCAATTAATTCAAATACCACAGAAGCAATGTCCAAATCACCAGATTTGCCTCTTTCTGTCTTATCAGGGGCTTCTTGAGGTAGTTGTGACAAACAATCAGCCACTGAATTGCTTTTCCCAGGTACATACTCAACGTCGAAGGAATACTCCTGTAGTCCCGATACCAACCTTGCAATCCAGGCAGTCGCTTTCCAACCACACCCTAGGATAAAATGCCTACCAGGGGTTTGTGATCAGCACGAAGTACAAACCGTGAGCCCCATATGTAGTTGTGAAAATGTTCAATAGCCCAAACACATGCGACCAACTCCTTCTCGATAACTGCATACTTCCTCTCTGCATCGTTCAAAGTGCGAGAAGCAAACGTAACATTCCATTCATCCTTTCCAACTCTTTGTGACAATACACCCCCAACACCATAAATACTGGCATCCACAGTCACAATACACAGAGCTTTGATATTGAAAGGTGTGATGGTAGGTGCACACGCAATTTCCTTTTTTATAGTCTCAAATGAACGTTCATGTCTATCCGACCACACAAACTCTACATTTTTACGGGTTAACTCTCTTAAAGGTTCCATTTTAGTCGCAAAATTCTCAATAAATTTGCTGTAGTATTCACATAACCCAGCAAAGGACAAGAGTTTCTCCCGATTGTCAGGCATAGGTGCATCACCTATAGCTTTAACCAGAGAACTTTTGGGTACAACCCAGTTCCCTGAGATGGTATGCCCCAAATACTCAACTGACTCTGAAAAAAAAATGACATTTCTTAAACTTCAGGGTTAGCCCATTCCTATTGAATACATTGCACACTTTTTCAAGATGGTCTCTGTGTTCCTCTTTGTCTTTAGAATATATCAAAACATCATCTTGGAAACACTTAACATACTTGTCCATATCCTTGAACATTATAAACATTGCTCTCTGAAACACAGATGCCGTCGATGCCAACCCAAAGGCATACGTTTAAATTGGTATAAACCTTGTGGCGTGATAAATGCAGTGAAATGGCGAGAGTCTTCCGTGAGTTCAATCTGATGATAGGCCGGCCTCAAATCCAACATAGAGAATATTTTTGCTCCCTCAAGCATGCTAACAACTTCATTAATATTTGGTAGGGGATGGCAATTAACTATGATATTAGCATTCAAGGCTCTCAGGTCAACACACAGCCTCAATGAGTTATCTGGTTTACGAGCCAAAACAATGGGTGAAACCCACTCAGATGACTCCACTTCTTCAATGACACCCTCTTTCACCATTTCATCCAAGCTATTTTTCAACTCCTCACGTATACCAATGGGAACATTTCTCAATTTCTGCACAACAGGTTTAGCATTCTCTTTAAGCCTAATCCTATGGCTGTAATCTTTCAACTTGCCCAGTGTTTCAGAAAACACTTTAGGAAATGTGGATGTAATCCAACTAGACTTTTCCCCAACCCCCACCAACATCACTGGTTCAATTGCCCTGGGGTTCAGAATTATTCCCAACTCAGCTTGGTCCCTCCATCCCAGGACGTTAACACCTTTCTCAGCAACATACATCTTGATTACAGCAGTGCGCCCTTTAAAACACACAGAAGTCTCCACATATCCGAGAGCATTGATTGCTGTACCGTCAAACCCCTCAGCCACTATGTCTGAAGAAGCCAAATCAGATACATCCCAAAGCGACTTGAACTTTTCCGCAAAATAACCACAAGTGATGATTGTCCATGGAGAACCAGAATCCGCCATGAGTTCCAGTTCTTGACCTTCAACCACTATTGTACACTTAGGCTGTTTCACTACCTTCCCAGTTTTGTCGATGGCATCATTTTTAACAGAAAGCACTACCCCTTTTTCCCTCCCATCCTGCACATAAGAGATTTTCCTTCTATCATTGCCATCACCACCTTTAATATCCCTACACACTCTGGCAAAGTGTCCAAACTTTCGACAGTTGTTTTGCATTCTTTACCAATTGCAGGGCATTGAGAAGAATTTGCAGTGTGACTCAAACTCCCGCACCTATAACATGACATTCTATCTATTTTCTTATTTCTATCATCCTTCTTGTTTCCTGTAGTGCCCTTCATTGTGAATTTATTATAGCCAGTATTGTTGCCAACAGCTCCGACTACATCCCAGTTTGATGAATTACTTTTCTAAGTGTTTTGTACTGTCCTCATCCATTTTTCCGATTGATCTAGTACTTTCGCCGTATTTATTATATCCTGTAACTTTGGATCCCCCATCACCCATAATTGCTCCTGAATCCTTTTGCTCCTCACATGCACGATGATCTGATCCTGATCATCTCATCGGTGATGGGTCCAAAATTACAGTGCATAGATAGACTGCGTAAACTCGTCAAAAATTAATCAAATGCTTCACCTTCCTGTTGAGTTCTAGTATAACATTTTAATCTGTTCAATGCAATACTTGCGGTTGGTTTAAATCTATTTTCAAGTTTGCATAAGGCATCATTGAACACATCAATTTCTTCATCATGAACCATTACTTGTGGTAACGTCCAAAAAGTGAGCTGCCCTTCTGAGCCTAAACAATGTAATAAAATGTTCTTCTTCCTCTCCTGAAACATTCCATCTTCATCAATTGCTTTTAGGTAAATTAAAAATTCTTCCTTGCACCTAGACCAAGGAATAGGTGGATCCCCTTTTAGTTGTAAAAACTTTGCAGGAGGCTCAAATTGCATTTTGGTTTAGTTATGTTTTTTTAGTTGTTTTAGGGAAAATAGTTTCACAGTAGTTTATATGACTTGCCACTTTACAGTACTTTGTAAAAGGAAATAGCCCATAAATAAATAGCCAGCGTTTTCAATATCAAATGAAAACTAGCTTCTCAGTTGTTTATAATGCTTGCTACTTTACAGTACTTTGTAAAAACGAACAGTTCGTAAATAAAAATAGCCTGTGTTTTTTTATTAGAGTCCGCGATAAGCGTCTGCAGTTGCTAAGCAACCATAACAGTCCTGGAACCAAGATCGCAATGAGAGAGAGGAATGAAACGCAGTGAGCATTTTACAAAACGTGCTCGCGCAGAGAAGCGTCTCTGGTTGCTAAGCAACCCCAACTGCAACTGTTTCTGCTTCCCGTGAAGTTGTCGAAAACAGAAAAACAGACGAGGGCAGTATACTTGCCCGTCGGAATTGCCAGAGGCGTAGACACGTCTCTTAATCAGCGTCGTTTTCTGATTTGACGTCTTTCTCCTTCCGACGTCTTTCTTCGGATGCCCAATCAGCAGCAGGATCTATCGAACTCTGGCAGCAATAAGACACAGGAAGCGGCATAAAAGAGTTCTCCAGACCTTCGTCGCCAAATTCTGTTGTATGCAGGACGCAGTAACAAGGTATATTTTCCAAAATTTATTGAGAGTAACAAAGCGCATCCGATATCTTCAATTCCTAACGCACAATGGCCCCCCGTTCCACCCTCACATTCCATTCCATCTTTCACATTCTTTAAAGAGACCCCGATAATTGTAAACAAAAGAATACAACAGTGGGGTATGATAGAGGCACCAATTTAGTATTGATAGAACAAATTTTGTGAAAGTGAGGATGCTCACAGTCCTGCTGGAGTTGGTAACTTTATATATTAATCGAGTGCCTATTGCCATACTGACAATGTGTCCTCTGCACAACTGTCTGAACTCTCACACAGTCACCAAGTGAATGGCATGGCCAAGAGGCCAGCAGACTCTCTCCTTATGGTGAAGCATCTTCATCAAAAAAAGAAAACATCCTTGATGAAAACTGCACACAGGTGACAAGAGTGGCTGATTTATTTATCGTGGGTTGGAAGTACTTTTGAGCAGATTGCATATCCGAAGAAGATGAAAAGTAATTGGGACAATCAACTGGCTCCTAGGGCAATGGGTTTAGTTCTAGGATCATTGGAAACAGAGTAAAGAATCTCGAGGGCCTTATTCTGAAAAAACAGCATCACAGTTCATTATTGAACAGAGATGCGTATGTTCCAATCGGCTGTTTAGTGGCGTTGACAATTTGGTAGTGGTACATTGGGACGTTTAAAGAGGTGTGCTTCTCGGTAAGCATTCCTGTAATTTAAGAAAAGAAAATCTTAAATGAACTAAGTTGCAGCCTGAAGTAATTTCAACAGGCAGCAGGTGGTCCTTAATGGTGGACTAATCAGCAATTAACACCAATAAAGCAATAAAGGTCATACCACCTCCCCATTAAATTAAGTCGGCTATAAACTTCGGAATTCAATAGTCAAAAAGACGGGAAGCACTGAAATCGCTATGTTCCCGGAGCCACTTGAATTATGAGACTCTTAAGGAACTTTTTGTGCATAGTTATAGGTTTGCTGCATTTGCCCCATACTACTTTCAAGATTCCAATAGGCAAATTGATTCTAGGTCGAACTGATCAAATTGTACTCTTTAAAATAAAATGAGTGAAACGCGGTGCCAAATCATGGATGTCAGAATTTATCAGGTGCACGAATATGTAATATTTCTCTGGGCCACTCCTAATCAAGGTCTATGTCAATCAGGGCCAAGGTTCAGCAAGAGGAAAAACATCTATATGTGTCTGGCAGGCTTTATCTGATATCGGTTTTTTATTTTCCATTTTGGATGGAAACCGCTAGGAAAGTGATAGTTGGGTACTCTGACCAAACCTGAGTAATCCTTGAGTTAGGGTGCACAGGCCTACCAATACCAAATACACTGGAATAATTGAACATCTTATACATTTAGATTAGAACACCCCCCTGCCTTAGACAGTAGAAAAATGGGAGCTGCTTCATGGTCTCAAACATGGTTACATTCCTTATCCCCAATGAAAACGTTTGGTAGACGTATTACTTTGACCCTCGTGACCTTAAGGGCATCGCCAAAGAGATTTTCTCCATGTCATCGTCATTGGAGGCCAGTATGAAAAGTACATTTTCAATTTGCAGGAGCACCAGCTTTCACACTTCCATAGCCTCAGTACGGTCTGAGAGCCTTGTGCTAGACCACCTTTGTTGCAGTGGGATTTTGCTTAGTTAGTGAGATGCTTCTGCAGCTATGTCCAAGAAGCCACTGCGATAAAAGAGAGATGCACCTAAAAAGATTATACCGTGTTTGGAATCGCCCTTCTTAGTGGGTAAAATAAGGAGAATTCATCAGTCAAATGTAGAACAGTTGTTGCACATTGCCACACATTCCAGAATTATTTCACCCCTTCTGGCGTGTAATAAAAATGATGCAGTTTTCATGAAACTCGCGTTAATCGTGTAGCAAAATGTTCTCTTATGTTCGAATAAAAACTAGCGTACGATTTTTTATTTGTATCTTCCCATTGTGGTCTACCACTTGCTGACATTTTTTTTTAAGCAAAAAATCGTCTTGTGCTGTTCAACATGTGTCGCGATTTTTAGATAAATCGGCGTGCTCTTTGTTTTGGCAACATAAAGTTATGTTACATTGGGATTATTTTATTTCCTTATGTCATTTTAAAGTTTTTTTTGGCGTCTTTGTTGCCCGAACAATTGCTCATTGTTTTTGGGGCTCCTGGTGTGGCATGTTTGAAATTAGAAGATTTATGCAGTTGTCAAATGGAGCTCGGTATAACATGCTGCTTCAAGATATTCCAGCGTGGACAGTGCCGCTCTGCGTACAGCGTTAGTCAGTGGCTAGGAATTCTGGACAACAGAGTAGTGTGTTAAATGGCATGGAAATAGCATAACTGTTCAGATGTTTTCCGTATTGTGGGCCAGATGTTAGATCACGATCTCGGTTAGAAGTCGACTGTGGCTTATCTTTACCTTTGCTACCACACCAGGGTCTCGTATTACGAACAAGCGATAGAAAGATTTCGGTAATTGTGGCCAGAATGGGGGTAGATGCTTCCCGTCATGGAAAGAGTAAATGTTGTTCTACAGTTAAATGTTTCCCACTGCATTAGAGCAGCAAATAAAACTCCCACCAGCTCCTTTTCAGCAACCAATTATCGGGAACATTATGGAATTATGGTGCCCCCAAATAATATTACCTCTGAGCTGGTCTTTGTTGGGATGGAAAAGTCCCCTGCGTGGTGATGAATGTGTACCTCTGCTGTGAGAGCCCCAGGTGTATGGATATCTGGATCCCTGGTACTGATTTCTGGTCATGGGTGAACAAGGGATCGTGAATGTGCTCCATGACCTAGGCCTGTTTCATGTAATGTGGTCTTGTTACTAACTCACTCTTGGCTTGTATGGTGACTGTGTTGCTCCTGGCTGGGTGATACTTGTGCGTGCTTGGCTGTATGTGTGCCATATTCATGGTACATAATGTGGAAGCCTGTGACTTCCATTTTGGAAGCCCATGCCCTGCAAAGACTTGTGATGGAAGGACTGCATTTTTTCAGACTGGAGATGTGGATTACTGTCATTTCTGAGAGGTAGAGCGGGAACTCATACACTGGAGGGGGGGGGGGGCAGAGCGTCCTCTGTGGAAGTCAAAGGTCTGTTTGATTCCAGAAAGTATTTTGGGTCCGTGAAACCTGGGCTCATTATCAGGGAGATCGTGGGTCTGATAAGGAATGCCTTGTAGAACCAGGGATCATTTAAGAAGGGAAGGTTTAGAGATTTGAACCTATATATCAGGCATATTTAAGTGGAGTCTGACAGCTGGAGCTGGGGTGATCCTCAGATACTTCCTTGGCCTGTGTTGTGGGTCATTCAAAATTTAAATTGCTCCTGCTGTGGCAGACTGTCCCTTTGACAAAGGGCAGGATAGAGGAGAGGTCCCTTTGGAAAAAGTCAACACCTACAACATGATTATAAAAGGACCAGACACTAAATCACATCCACGTCTGGATTTGGACTATAAAGGAGTGGAGCAGGAGTCCCACAAGTTATTCAACAACACTGCTTAACAGCCGGGTTCAATCTGAGAGATTTCTGGAATCAATTCTTGGGACTAAGCTCTGGCTAGTCTCCTTGCGGGGTGAAAGACCATCACCCAAGACCACTTAAACTGAGCGTGGAGCACCTGCCTTCTGTGTGCCTGCCAAGACCAGCGGACCCTGTGAGGAGGGGGTGAGTGCCTGGAGGAAGAGAAGCCCAGCAGGGATCCTGTCAACTGGATCCTGGTGAGCAAAGTGTGAAACATCCGGACCGGTTCAGACTGTTGCAGGAGAGCTGGCTGTCCACCTATTCTTGCAGAAGTTGACATCACCCTTGTGAGAGCTGAGGTTGGCAACCTCCATGTGGAGGAGAGGGCCATTGTGAAGGTAAGACCTGTATGTCAGCTGAAGTCTGTGACCTCCGTGTGCAAGAGGGGGCACAGTGAAGCCATGACTGTCACCCATATGTGAGCTGAAGACAGGGCCCCTGTTTGCAGGAGTGGTCCACCCTGATGACAGTGGTGTAACAAAGGCCATCACGGTGCAGGAGGCCCTTGAGCTCCAGGGCTCAACACATCCCGCCCCCCCCCCAGCACAACATCTGGACTGAGTGAGTCTGGAGGGGAGGGGCCCTCCTTGTTCTGTGAAGGGGGGGCCCTCCAGTTTTGTTATGCCACTACCTGACACTAGGGCCATCGCTCATGAGTGAACTGAAGTTGTCAATCCCGTGTGCGAGGAGAGATGCCACTGAGAAACCAGCGCCTTTGCCAATGTGCAAGATGAAGTTGGGGACCTCCGTGTGCCAGGAGGGGGCCACTATGAAGTTAAAGCTTTTGCCCTAGGCTTCTGTGAAGAACACTTTCTGATTGCCAAAGGAGCTACAGAGTATGTTTTGACACTGATCCTGGCTGACTGAAGAATGAGGAGGCCTGATTTGTCATATGGAAAATGTGGATGTTTGCAGGTCCTCAGCATCAGTAGACTGGAGCCCCCATAACTGTGCCCTGGTCCTCCTGTATTTGCTGGCCACTATCGGGTTGGATAAGACTACTCTAGGCCGTTGGGCCTGCTGGGAACATGTAAGAACTAAGCATGTACTGCAGCTAATTTTAAATCTTAAGGCCATACTTTAACTTGTTTACATGGGGGGGGCTAGCATGAACCACATCTGCCTCCATTATTAAATGGGTAATAACAAGCCCCAATAGAATGGGGAGAGGGACTCGGGGATACCAACTAGGATGTCGCTAGCACACTACCTTAGGAGACCGCTGATGCCATTTAGTGTGTTGTTTCTGTGCTTTGTGTATTTACATTAAAATATAACTTTTTTGCATGAAAGCAAGTATTTGACTGGATAATAAACCAATTGCAGTAACTGTTTTGTGTTTTGAGTCTTACATCTGTGTATGCTTCACACCTACCTTCTCTTAGGAAAATCTGGGACTGCTCGATCTATGCTGCTACTGAGAGTCCAGTATGAAAGGGGTAGTACTTGGCCCAGTTACTCTAGATACATAGTAGGTCAGGTCCTGGAACAGCAGGTGTAAAAAACCATAACCTTACGATTGGGGCCAGTTAAATGGGTAAACATAGAACCAGCTTCTGCAGCATCAAGCCCTTGTTGTGATTTCACTAATTGATAAGGTAATGATGCATGGGGCTTTAGTCGTGCAA
This sequence comes from Pleurodeles waltl, assembly GCF_031143425.1. Classification (NCBI taxonomy): domain Eukaryota; kingdom Metazoa; phylum Chordata; class Amphibia; order Caudata; family Salamandridae; genus Pleurodeles; species Pleurodeles waltl. The sequence continues at coordinate 915,536,717 of NC_090442.1, read as the reverse complement.
TGACCTAGTCTTTTCTCTGGAAAAGAAATATATATATATATATATATGTGTGTGTGTGTGTGTATATATATATATATATATATATATATATATATATATATATATATATAATTTTTTTTGTCCTGTAGCATGTGAACTATTGCACTCATCCACCATTATTTGTATAGCTGCCCAATGCATGGACGCCTGTATCTCACTGGCTGCATTTTATATGTATGCGTTAGTGGTAATTACACTGGCAGTATTTGCCTCTAGCATCAACTCTCTACCTCTAGCGGTAATGCATATTGAAGGGCTTCCACGCACCAGTCCCAGCAGGTCTTCCGTTCTGCCTGAGCTGTAATTTCCCTCCTGCATTGCCATAATTCGAAAGGGTGGTGGTAATACACTACCATCGGGTAGCATTACTAGAAAAATATCATTTTCAGGGAACCCGCAGTAATTCTTACATAATTAATGCCAAGAAGGTCATGGTCCACCCAGTGAGCATCCCATCAAACGGCCCAAGAAGTCTGCGCATTGTTTTCTTTCTTGCCACAAATCCATGTTCAGTTTCCACGATTTGCTAGACACCCACGTTGTTGTGAGATCAAACCGGACCCTGGCAGAGAGACAAAAATGTTTACTGATTATAGCAGCTGTGCCACACGAAAAAGACCCTTAAAACTATACCGGAATCGATGGTATAAATATTTTTCTTTTATACGAAGCTCATCTTTAGGAATCCACGGGCAGCACTTTCCCTTATGGTTTTTATTTTTCATCTATTTCTTCAAAAACAGGAAGAAAGCGTAAAGGCAGCAATTACTGTTAACCAACAGGGACCTACGCGCAATACAGATTTCAAGAATCTCTGGGGTAGTTCAATTTACAAGCAGTGATAGTGCCAATAGGGTTGAAACTCTGAAACGAACTTCCATTAAATAGAATCTCAACCAATCCAAAACCTGGCTAAAGATCCACCTAGACTGAAAAGCATAGTTGACGCACAGTACTTGCCTCCCTGTTTTTTGTACTATATAAATACCCATTGCATTTATGGTTTGGGTTTATTTGGCGTGGACCAAGGACCGTTGATGCATATAAAATACTATTGTGTGCAATTGTATTAAATTGCCTAAGTGCATACTTTATTTTTTTAATTTGGCATGTATAGCGCTAACGTCTCCTGATTGTCACTTCCTGGGTGTTCTTCCCTGCCAAGCGAACCAAAAGCAGGTTACTGAAGTGAGGGCCTACAGAGATAGGTAAAAGCCCTTCTCAAAATTTGGTGTCAAATTCCGAAATCCATGTAAGCAGAACTTTTCACAGAGATTAGAATTGTGAGTTCCATGATAATTATCACATCCTCACTGTTTACCTCTGTCAGATTTTAGCAGCTCAGAGCTGCTGGAATTTATTAGACTCGGATAAATTGAAAAATATGCTGAATCCAGTGTGTCAAATTGTGATTCCGCATGTTAGACCTCATTTCATTTGAAAACTCTGAATGGGAGGTATCTGCCACACATAGTAAACTCTTCATCCTGGTGTTATGGGGTTTACCGTGAGTGGCAAACACTTCACCCTGTTCCTCACTGTTTGTAATGGGAGCCATAGTTGTTCAAACTACAGACAGTATTTTAAACTGTGGCTGAGTTTATGGAAGAAATGGAGTAGAGTCTGTCCCTGTGTCCTTTGCTTCCTGCTTCTACTATTGCCTGATGTTGTTAGTTTATCAGACAGCCTATCGAAGGTAGGCTGATTTACTTATGTCTCATCTTTCGTCAGGATTGAGTGTGGTCTCACACTTCTTTCAGCGTGTCTTTTCAATGTGTATTCAGTACCTTCATTTGGAAAGAGAGCGATGTTTTTTTCTTTTCAATGAAAGCATAGATCGAGCCTACAGCCAAATACCTTTAGTTAGATAGTTAGTTTAATACTAGATTTTCAAAGTTGAAGTATACCTTTTTTAGCCATTTAAGCCCTAATTAAAAAGTTTCTCCTACACTTAAAAAAAGATTGTGTCAACGTGGAGGATCAGACAAATGCGTCTTAAAGTCCAGCCATTAGTTGTTCTCATTTTTTTTCTTTAAATACTCGGGCAAAAATTCATGAAAATGATGGGAACACATTACAGTATATATAATAAATGCTAACATTGATAACCAACTGTTATATTACATCTTCAATCCAAATATCTGATCCCTATTGGTTTGTTACTTAGTAAACTTTCCTCTTATAGGTAATAATTTATTCATCCACTCTGTCTTGTATAAATTCATTACTTTGTATAGTATTCATCCTCAGTTGTGTACCACAGGAGTGCTCATTTGCCTTCCAGATTTCAGCATCCAAGGTTTTTCTCAGTATTGAGCAAAAACATAACATTGATACCCTGAGCATCTTTCAGCTCAGATCCCAACAAGCTCAAAAAGTTACCTTCAGAATCTCTTCTGGTTTGACTTGATCCCCAGAAATCTTTGAATAAGAATTCAAAATTCTGCTCTATTAATCATTAAGCTTGGGACAACGCAGAAACCAATACCCCAGGATCCCAACCCAGGCTGCACACCATTTTCACTTATCAGGTGTTCCATTTCCAGGCCTATGCATCCCAATAGGGATGAAGTTCAACTGGTACAATGCACAACATTGCATTATCTGGAACTGATGCATCACAACTAGGGCTCCTGATTTGAGTGTATTTTTTTTTTTTTACATTTCCATCAGTATTTATCCATATTTATTTTTTGCTCGTTTGATAAGTATTTGTCTATAATTAGTTTGTGTTTGGTGTAATAATCAAGCTGCAATGGGTATAATTCCGCATTTATTTAAACAACAAATGTTTACTCGTGTTTTAATGTCCAATGGGTTTTAGCCATTTCCAGTACAATCCAATAATTAAAATCATTTGCATTGTAAAACAGCTTAAACAGCTGTACTGCTGCAGTTATTTAATCTTCAGCAGGAAATCTGTTTCTCTTTATTTACCTCCCTTACCTGTCAGCCTTCAAAGCTACTGACTTAACATGCACGTCAGGAAGTAGTGAGAATCGTGCAGAAGAAAACCTATTTCTGTTTTTTACCATATTTAGAAATAAACACTGACAAGAACATCGAAAGTTTTCTGATTATATTTATCTGAAAAATTAAGAGTCTTAAGCATAAAACATATGTTTTTCAGTCTGACAGTGGCACATTTTCAAGAGGACAACTCCTGATTGCAAAATTAAAACCAGTGCGTTAAAGATTTCTGTTGTGCAAATCCAGACATTTGAATACCTTGGCGTACATGCATTATCCTGAAACAATTTTTACAATGTATGCCTGTTTTTAAATTCAAAAGGAAACATGCCTATGAAGACCACAGTTTCAATATTTTTTTTGTTAAAAAAAAACAAAAAAAATCAAGCAGCCATTGCCAAATTGAAGTGTAAAATACAATTGACTGAAAACACCATCGGTTCACCATTTGTAAACCTTAAAAAGGTGATACTATAGTTTTTTTAAAATAAATTCCTGAGCTGCATCTGCCTATCCTACTCTACAGGTCACACAGATAGTTTACATTTTTTTGGCTCACTGACGATTCCCGTAGCAGATTTTTCTCAAAGTCATTTAGGACTAAAAACTCTATTTTCCATGCGGGTTGTGGTTTCATTAGGAGTTTTGTTTGCCTCATTTAAATACCAATAGTTTTCAGGTGGGTGCCTTTGATCATGCAGTCACCTAGGTCTCTTTGATCTATTTGCGCCTTGTGCAGGACCATATTCTGGAAGAATGAGCCTAACATTTGAACCATCTGCATTCAAGTTTTTAACTCCATAAAGAAGCCTAAATTTGTTCCAAGATGCAATGCAAGAATGTTAGAAATGGGGTATCTGGTTTGCAAAGGGATACACCCTTGTCCAAGTAGGGACCACGATCCTAGTTAGGGTAAGTCACAACACAGTCCAAATTATCCTGTGCCCACCCTCCGGTAGTTTGGTACTGAGCAGTCAGGCTTAACTTAGAAGGCAATGTGTAAAGTGTTTGTGCAGAACTTATACCATAACACAGTGAAAACACCATAAAAAGACACCAGACAGGTTTAGAAAAAATAGAGAATATTTATCTGAATAAAATACTGTTAAAACGAGGAAAATCCAATGTACACAAACAAAGTTATTAATTTTTAAAGGTTAAATCCAACTAAAGCGCCTAGAAACACAACAGCTCTGACTGGGGCTATCACGGCATTGTTGAGTCATTGCCAACAATCCGCACCACCGGTGCCGGTCACAAAGTCGCACGGACCCCAAGGTACAGTACCTATTGAAAACAAAAAACAAGGATGTTGCATGGAGTCGGAAAGAGGCTTCACTGGAGTCGGAGCGCCGTCAGTACGTTTCAGCTTCCGAGGAAAGAGGTGTTGGTTCTGCGCTGCGAAGCAGGTGGAGGTGAGACTTCGGTTCCATCCAGATGCAGGGGAAGATGATGTGGCAGCGTCCGCGATGCGTCAATTCCTTGTGACCCGGCGGGGTTGCAGGTTCCGGTCCGTCAGAACTTGATGTATCCACTTTGCAGTTGTGTGATGACTCTGAGTGATGTCAGTAGAGTTGCGACAATGTCGGACTTGCGTTGCAGGCCGCAGTTGTTGCATGCAGCGAGCTCCACAGAGCGGGAGCAGGTTGCGGCATCGCTGGTGTCACTGAAGTCTTTCCGTAATCGCTGGAGTCCGGTACTAGTAAAAAGCTAGTAGTTGAAGTCTTTGCTGTCCCTGAGATTTCAGAACAGGAGGCAAGCTCAATCAAAGCCCTTGGACAGCACTTGTGGGGGAAGGCGGAGTCCTTCCTGCACAGTCAGAGGCCGGCAGACCAGCAGGGCAACCGCGGAGCAGCAGTCTTTATCAGCAAAGCAATCCAGAGAGTCCCCTGGGCAGCCAGGCAGGTCTTCTGACAGAGTTCAGGTGCAGGTCCTGAAGTGTCCTGAGTTGGTGGGGTCAGAGACACAGCTTATAAATCCAAAAATGCCTTTGAAGTGGGGGAGACTTCAAAGAGTGGTTGTGAAGTGCAAAAGTTCCCCTTTCAGCCCAGTCCTGTCTGCCAGGGTCCTGGCGAGGGTTGGGGGTTATCAGTCCTTTGTGTGAGGGCAGGCCACTGGCCTTTGAAATTTAAGTGTCAGGCCCACCACCTTTACAGCCAAGGAAGACGCATTCAGTATGCAGATGAATGTAGATGTGACGGAGTGTCCTGTGTTTGTGGCTGTCTGGGTGAAATGCGCAAGGGAGCTGTCAACCAGCACAGACCAGACGTTGATTGGAGACAGGCTGTAAGGCACAGATGGTTTTAAGTGCAGAAAAAATGCTCACTTTCTAAAAGTGGCATTTCTAAAATAGTCTAATGCTAGTCTGTGAAAGGAGAAGGCCTCACAATAGTGGAAAACAAACTTAGGAGTTTTTCACTACAAGGACATATAAAAAAACATATGTACATGTCCTGCCTTTTATTTACATAGCACCCTTGCCTATGGGTTACCTAGGGCATATCTTAGGGGGACTTATATGTAGAAAAGGGGGAGTTTAAGGCTTGGCAAGTACTTTTAAATGCCAAGTCGAAGTGGCAGTGAAACTGCACACATAGGCTTTGCAATGGCAGGTCTGAGACATGGTTAAGGGGCTACTTATGTGGGTGGCACAATCAATGCTTCAGGCCCACTAGCAGCATTTAGTTTACAGGCCCTGGGCACATATAGTGCATTTTACCAGGGACATATAAGTAAGTCAAACATGCCAATTGGGGATGAACTAATGTTAGCATGTTTAAGGGAGAGAGCATATGTACTTTGGCACAGGTTAGCAGAGGTAAAGTGCACGGATTCCTAAAACCAGCAAAAACAGTGTCAGAAAAGTGGGGGGAGGTAGGCAAAAAGTTGGGGGATGACCACCTTAAGGCTGCCAGGTCTAACAAAGAGGCTGAGAAACTAGAAGGGAGTTTGCTTTAGAGGAGTGTGGGCGAAAATAAGGTGAGAGCTTTTAGAGTCAACAAGCCCCAGTCCGCAAAGAAGCCATCAGTCTCCTCATCTGCACTTAATGTGCACGTCTGACACCTTCTGCCCCCCTTGGAGTTGAAGCATGCAACATCTAGGTTGTCAGAGGCTACATAGTGAATGCGGAGGTATTTTTGCCATCAATCTGGCAAGACCTTTGGCTTCCCATTGACATTGAGGGATCATATCCTGACATCTGGTGCCCATTCCTGAGACAACATCAAGGCTATCTCTTCTTGAGGTTCCAGAAACTCTGCTGAGGAACATCCATCCTCTGCAGCTACAGATGATGATCTCATGGGCAACATCCATAGGGTTCTTGCTTTCAGGAAGCAGCACAGCCTTCAGACGATTCTCCTTGTCCTCTTTGATTACTCTCCATCTCTCCTCCCCCCCCCCTCCTCCCCCCAAGGCAGGGTAGATCATAAGTAAACAAGTCATGGAAGCACTATTAGCAATCCTCCCAGGAAGAAACAAAAGAACATCATATTTTTTATCATTCAAAGGGCCGTGAATCTTATAAGAAGCTTAAGAGGGAGTCATTTTCCAGAAAACCAGGTAGTTGCCTTCGCAAGCTGTAGGGTCGGAGCATTCAGAGGATGACATTTCCCCCTCGTCAACCTCTCAGAAAAGTTTCTCCACCGTCTATCAGTGACTTTGTGGATAATGATACTGATGGGAGCCCAAATGCGGTTAGAACACCAGACTCATGGACAAGGTAGCACAAAAGAATTGAGGAAGTATAAGGTACCTGTGCCAGTTCTTTTCTTCCTCCACAGACCATCTCCCCTGGACTCCTTAGCAGGCGCAGCTCAGAAAAAGTGCTATAATGCACTGGTCTGTACTTTCTGTACACCATCTGAAAAACATTGAGCAGAAGAATAGATTCCATAGGGAAAGATATATGCCCTATGCACCAATATTATTGATCACTCTTGGGCTCAGTACAGACTCTAAGGTTCTGTGGAAGGTTTTTTTAAACTCCTTCATAAGAGAAACAGAAAATGTTTGATTGTGGGGAAAGGTGGGATAATCATCCCTGATAAGTCCATCTGTTCTGCCAAAGATTTAGCTGAGTTTGCAGTTTGAGGGTATGGCTGTTGTATATATGACATATGAAGATCCTGTCTGCTCCTACTGACGTATTTGACCTCTCAGGCTCAACAGATATCAACAAATTTTCCTTTCCATCTTCAACGTGTACACATGCAAACTCTTAATCATTATGAATATCAGGTGAGAGTGATGAAATAACTAATCAAACGTCAGACCCATTAATCACTGGTATGGTGTTATAAGAAAAAAACATACTATAGGGTGTACCCTTTAAACACTTTAATGGTTGTGAGAGACTCTTATATGGAAGGACAGGAAGCCCACACATGTAACCTTTCATCTCAAGGTACGTTGCTCCCATGAGAAGAATTGATATTTATAGTGTCCATTCCAATCAAACAAACAATTTCACGAAGACAGTCCTAAAATGTAAGGAGGTACCAGATCCAAGGTTCCTTTGAGAAAAGCACAGGCAATCTGGCAAGAAGCATTGCACCAACCGCAGTGGATCTCCTGGGAAAGTTAGAGGGCAAACAAAATTTTGATGCATTTTCATGGAAGACCATAAGGAGTTGCTGAACGACCACATTCCGTCAAATCTTTGAACCCTGGGGAGCTCTACTTGTCTACTTATTTGTTACCGCAGGAAATACAAAATGCCGAGAATTCACACCCTAGGTCAAGGGACTCAGTTTATTGGGAATCTGCTTTTGATAGAGTGGTCAAAGACATTCATCTCTGCTTTTACCGATACCCACGATTTCTGAGGTCACTGCTAAGCCGAGGCAATCCACAATGACAATCGTTTTAATTAATGAATTGTTGTACCCTGTTAGTATTTCTGTTATTTGCATATTTTTGATGTGATTCAGTATTTTTGAATTTCGTTGGTGCTTCAGCTTTGTGCATTTGCACAAAGCTCTTCAATAATTTTATGTGGCAATCTGGAAAGTGCTGACAAGAATTCACTGCACACTCACTTGGGCAGTTTGCCCAAATAACGTCCAATTGTGAAGCCTACTGATATTTGAGACAGATTTTGGCCTTCACCCATTTGAGTGGTCATGACTTATATGTTGTGAGGTATGCTGTTTTTTACTTTTCTGGATTCATATCAGGATTGTTTTGGCACATTCAGAACAACAGTAATGCAGTGTGGATGTTTACTTGCACAGAACACACGTCTGTGAGGATTAACATGTTTCCGAAATGCTCCTATTTCTTAGTAGTTCATTTTAAGTTTAGGTACCCGGGTAATGTTGTGGTGATACACAATAACACAAGAATGACAGAACTCAGCCTTTGACTAATTAGGTTAAATAAAATAAGCGATAGGTGGTTGGAATATGTAGCAAAATATGAGTTGACTGTACATAGAGGCATCGCCCAAAAGTTAAATGCACACTCTTTAACAACTGGAAGAATCAACATTTACAAGTTTATAACAACATACGTGCAATGGCAATGGAAGGTGTAATTCAAAAGAGAACAGCGTTTGTTACTTAGGCTGATAACTTTGATATAGCATTTATTGTAGCGGTCAACTGTTGTCATTTTGACTGAGAAGCACCTTTCTTTGTCCTTCTTACAAATATGAATTTTACATTTATTAAGGAGTTCTGTTTTTCTTCAATTATTCCTAAAGAAGTGTGGAGTAGAGCAAAATACATCCTGTCCGTAAAACGTAGACATAGGCAGTGATCACAACTTGATTGATGGAAATAAAGGAGATTTCCATAAATCATGTGTGAACTTTACAGTAGAGGAACATTATTCATATACTTGTAAATTTCGCAATGAAGTATTACCTTCCGTTTTCAGGAATATACCTTTTGTCACAGATGTTTAGTGCCCAGTAGAATACTTTTAATTGCCTCAGACTAACAGCTGCACCTCCTTCCCCTATCACTAAGACCATTCAGTAGACTTCTGTGCATGGCGGACCTACTCACCAGAATGACAGGCAAGATACTCCAACCACTCCTGCCATCACTTAGTTTGATCAGTTGTCTCCTGAGTACCTGCCACTTTACCAATTGAATCTACCAGATGACTGCATGAAGATCTCGAGGTTGTTTGAAGGCTTTCAAGAAGATAATCATAAGACTTCAAGTGCAAGAGTTATGGCCAAATCAGGCCATTATTTTTCTTATTTTGAAGTGCATTAGGCTGCCAACGTTGCTTACAGGAAAGACCCATCTCAGACACCTACACTGCTGCTGTGATTAAAGATTTTCTTGGGAGCTTTAGTAACGCTTACCTTCCACTTTGAAACTCTCCAAATTAGTGCAACCACCATCTAGTCCTAAGCATGTACCAGATCTCCGTGTCATTGAAAGTAGCTTTCCTTCTGGCAATCCCTTCAACCAGAAGGGTAGGCTAACGTCAGGCTTTCTTCACTCCCAAACCTTCCCTGAAGAACAGATTCTTCAAACACTCAATGTTAGGAGGCCACTGAGGTCCTACTTGGAAAATACAAAATGTAGAACGTGGAATATTATGCAATGATGAGGATTAGGGTTCACTGTGTAATACTCTCACAATACCCCAAAGATGGTCCTCGGATTCACTACAATAAATCCCTTTGTTATGCATTTTCTTACCATGCTGATTCTCTGATAATTCCATTCATAATTTTCAAGCCTAAAACATGTTTAAATCCACCCTATCTTTTGTTCACACTCCTTTGTTCTGTGTAACTATACCATATAGCATTTTCTGTCAACATGATGCCTCTTTTACTGACATAGGGCTGTTACCTTGGGGTATTCACTGACTTCCATTAGGCAGACTTTAATATGGGAGCTTATTTGCAGTGCGTTGCATTCTATCCCACATGTTATGGTGTCCAGTATTCTGATTTCATCATATGTACAAAATGTATTTCTTTCCTATAGACAATCCCTATGACATATTCAGATCATCAGGAGCATAATATTGTGGACCATGGTGGTATTATGAATTGCCAACATCATTGTGAGGTAGAGAAGATCAGAAATGAGAAGAGAGGTCTGCAGTAAAGCTGTCCAAGCTATTGCACTGGCCACAGGCTCGGTCACTTTGAAGTCATTGTGCCTCATAAACCTGACATCACTGTTACATCATTACATATTTATCCACTCATGTCATTACCACCATCCCGTCATTATTCGCTCCATGGGCACAGATACTTAGGGACCTGCCCTACTGACAGCAAGGCCAGTCTGTCTCCTGCAGCCATAGACGTTTGAAAAACATAACTTAATCACTGGAAAAGAGTTGTGCCACAAACCTTACGAGTGCCAGCTATGGATGATCACCATCATGTCATGATGGGTCAACCTATAGCGTCTTCTTTAGCTGCTCCTTATTAAAGTTACAATACAGTTGCTGCTTCATTTTCTGATCCAGCATTCAGTTCTTTTTTAGAACTGTGTGTATCTAACACAATTGTGACCAATATCATGGGAGGTGGGCTTCCCCTCTGGTTAAAATTGCACAGCACATTGTCTATGTAATATCATGCTCCTTCTTTCAAATCATTTCGACCCTCTCAGTATGTTTTCCGGTTCTGAAAACGTGTGCCACTAGTCCCTTGAAGGGTGCTCAACATGATTTTTTTTTTTTTTTTGCCACCTGACAGACTGCTAGACTACGTTGTATGATAGGAGTCCACACAAAGTAGTACTCCCATTAACGTGTGATTATCATCCCCTTGTCTAGGCCATACCAAGGCAATTGTTTGATAGTCATGGAGTGCATGCCTTGTTACCTGCACTCCAGTGGATTGACTACCTTCCTGCTCTACATGTAAAAATCATGAGTGTGTTCTGACCCAGTCCTCTGCCTCTTATTGATTGGAAGTGATGCGCATGAGTCCATCTTTGTACATCTGGTGGGATAACCCATCTCCGGATCTTCACTGCATGTAGGTAGATCCTAAGGTTGTAAGGTGCTCTATAGGGTTTAGTTGTCATTATCATTGCTGATATTTCCCATCCTTCTCTGCCCCGTGCATTTCTCTCTCCTTTTTCTCCTCCTTGCAGGGACCATTGTAGATCCACGAGAAAATGCCTGGGTTTGAAATCACATCCACTGAATGGATATTTTGTGTTTACTTGACCTGGAACAAGCCAGTTCCAGTGATTGAGTGTGTGGTCTGAGTGGCAACAGACTACACACCTACAGACACGTATGACAGAGATGGACTTCATGCCAATCCCCTGCATCCTTGATCGCACTCTTCTGGAGAATCCTTAACCTGTACTTCATTGGGCAAGAGATCATCCTCCATCTATGCCCTGGATCTATTGTCCACCTGAAGGAAATTGACTTTGACAGGATTTCCTCCCTCCAAAAGTTGGGTGGCTGCCGTGTATTCAGTGGCCAGCTGGTTGGAACTGAATGTGAATGTGCTGGATATAAGCTAAATTGTCAGTTGGCCCGGTTTTCTTGTAAGAGCTCTACACATCTATTCGGAAGAAGGCTGGGACCAGAGAGAGGAATGTTTGCTGCCTCCCTTGGAGCGGCTAGTAGTGTACCTCATGACTCGGGAAGAGACTGTGCCCCTGTCAATCAAAGAAAATAAGTAGGTGACTGTCTTGCTTGCAGAGAATGTGCCTTTCCCTGAACCAGAAAAGAGTCCTTCAGTAAGCTCATTCCTGTTAGGAATTCAAAACTGCTGAGACAAAAAGGCCCATGACTGTTGCCCTGCTTGAGTTTCCAGAACATCGGTCCCCTACCACATTCTCCAAGAGGGCCTTTGTGCCTGTATATTGTGCAGTTCCCTTGAGAGTCTCTGCAAGCACTGGCAACATTGTATGAGGTTCTGTGTTCCTCCACATCCATCTTCACACCCATGGGAGAGTCCACAAGTAACTAAGTGCAAGCATAACGCTAAAACTGACCACCGGTCTGCCTGTATGTTTACCCACAAAACCCTTGAGATTGGCTTTGAGTAACCCGATCTCTACTTTAAGGCCCTAGTACTTTTGTACCTCATTGTTCACCCGTGGACTAGCCACAAATGGCGCAGTCCTTCCCTGTAACTTCTATGATGCAGCATAAGTGATTGTCAGTCACACAACCTGATGGCTCATATACTTACACCTTTGCTCTTAAACATCCTTTCTTCATATTGTTCAATATTAGGACAGCTGATTCTTGCTGAACAGCTGTAACTCGTGCCAGAGGCTGTTTACAGCGTGTCTCCTCAAGACCCCATCAAAGTGTGAGTGAACTCTAGACAAAACTTGAGTAAGCTATCGGTCTGCTTCTGAGACTGGTTGATTCAATCCAGCACTTCGGTGGTACCCTCACGGTCTAAGGCCTATGAATGTAGAATTAGTTTGAGAGTAACAGTGATAGTTACCAGATTAATGCACTTGTACCTTTAGACTTCCTGGTGTTACTGGACTTATTTCCAAATAATGTTATTTATCTTTAGTGAAATATTAACACTGCTCAGATATTATGTATACTGTTGGTGATGTTTGTACTAGTTGAACTAAGCCACACTACCATCCAAGAGTATGCCATGGCGGTTCAACCTCATGTCCATCTTAGAAATCAAACCTCAAAGAGGATGTTCGTGGCAGTTCTGTGGATATGGAGTAGTACCTGGCTCCTGCGGTTCAAAACTCCAGAAATATCTGAACAATCACACGTGTCTATTCATGTTGATTGGAAGTATTTGAAACTGTCCCAGACAGCGTTAGGCTACAGTTGTAGAAAACACGGTGGCTGCTAAAACACTACCTACTATCTGTTCTATTTTCAGCGTTCTGCTCTTGCGGTTGATTACCAGGCCTCTATATCTGTTACACTTTTCACAGTGTTTTTAAGACCACTTTGTGCTGAATATGTATCTTATTGAAAACAAAAGTCGTTCCAATAGAAATGGAAGGTTGACTGATCTATATTCTGTTATTCCTTTATTTTACTAGTTATACGCCTCTGGAACTATCCCCGGAACCAGGGTAGCCGAACTAAAGGCAAAGTATACGCTGCTGCACGGGACACTGAAAAGGTATTGGTTTTACTCTTGTTTAAGGTCACTTCCTTCCGTCTAATAAGTTGATGTACTTAGTAAAATGAATGAAAGCACTTGCAGCAAAAGGACAACACCAAACCATATTGTTGTGTCCCCAGACCCCTTCACAAGGCTCCAGTCTTGGGGATGTCGGGAGTACAGCAGGAATTTGTAGAGCCGCACTGCTCGGTGTGACGCGAAAAGGAATTCAGACCATTTGGATATTTTTAGGAACCTTTGGGAACTTTTAACACGTTTATTCACGCCCTGCTTTGCGTGCGATGTCGCTGTACTAAGAAATTTGTTAAGATTATTCTTTTATTAAGTTAGATTTAAGTGTTAGCCCAGACAGGAATCTTTAAACAATGGCGCCCACTTGAGCTATACAGAGCTGTGCAGCCAACTTTCCACCGTTAGCCATGGGATGACATAAATCAAGAGGGCAGCAGCGGCAGAGGTCATTCTAGTGTACGTCCCACCTCCTGTCCTCGACCGACAACTTCAGAGATGACGTGGTCACAATTCCTTCCCGATGGATCACCCATTAAATACAATCTCTGATTCAGATAACCTCGGATGCAGCACTTTAAATGAGCAAGTCCCTGCATGTATTTCATTTGAAAGGAAAAGAACCAGCATTTCTTAGCTGGGAAGCAGCCCTTGTAATAGGCAAGTAACTGTTTCTGTTAGTAGCAAACAATGACGCCCACTTCAATAAGAACACCTACACTTTTATGCTTGCATTCCAAGCACTGCTGGGATGCTCACGGTATTTAACAGGATGTAACTGTGAAGAGATTCAGCCCCCCAAAAACTCCCCTCCTCCCCAAATACGTCAGCTGGAGTAGCCGGGGCTGGCTGAGTTGAGGGGCGAGTGCTGTCCAGTAGATCAGCCTCAGTCAAAGCATCCTGCTCGTGTATCTCAGCCTATTTGCAGCCGGGACTTTTTTTTACCTCTATTGCTTCCCCTTCTCAAACGAGACCCCAGCCTCCAAGCCCTGCCTGCCTAATGTGTTCACGGATTATCAGCCCTCATTTTATTGAATGTGGCCCCCTGGTGTCCTGGAACTATGTGAACGACCAGGATAAAAGCATGGCATTTTGCCCTAAAATATAGCCCCTAATCCTTATTTTGCATTTTGCGTAATTTTACTTTATGTTCCAAATTTAAAAATTACACAAAAACAAATTACCAAATTTCTCACACCCTTACTTTTTACTTACCTCGGACTATAAATCATTTACCCAGCTGGTGCCCTAATTACTATAGTTTGGGAATAAGATTTGTATTCATCATATACTACTATCGGAGTATTACCATTAAGTAATTGTGCACATGGGCTCACAATTAACCTGCCAAAGACCTTTTTAAAATAGGTTCATCCTATATGCATGGGGCAGATTCCCAAATATATTACACAACACAGACCATAAGCAAAGGTGCTGGTCTTTGCTGCACAGGAGAAAGAAAACAGAGAAAAACCAAATTTAGTAAATATGGCCTACAGCTGCTGTCTTACCTTGCGCTGGTGGTCTTTAAGGTCCCGTAGCACAGGCACAAATCTTGGCACCATAATGCAAACATATGTGCATGCTGTCTAGGATAGTTTTTTTAAAATTATTAATTGGAAGTAGACTATGCCAGTACAAAATAGTATACCTGAGCTGACTTTAAAACATTTCCCACATAGGATGTGTGTTATACAGTTTAGCACACACGCAATGTGTGAAAGGTTAGGAGAAATAAAAACAGTTTTCCTTCCTCGCTCCTGCCTCCAGAACAGTTTATTTTTTTCATGCGAAGCCTTTACAAGTTTAGTAGCGAGGGGTTTGTATCAAAAAACGCGGCACGTAGTGCTGGAACACCCAAGTACCACCCATGTAACACTGTCTTGACACAAGTGAGTGCAAAGCACTATTTGCACTACAAAAGCCAATTTTGAGGTTAAAAAGTTTTGCACTGGAAAGGAAATACCATATCAAAACTTTGTGCCACGCTGTGTCATTGTGCATCACTTTATAGCTGTGCAAATTATTGATAAATCAGCCCGTAGCTTTTACGTGTAGCATTTACATATAAGAAAAGCAGTGATTGTATTGATCTTTTGTCAACAACAGGGGATTGCAAGAATTCCTTGTAGCAGTCTTCCTTAAAAACACTGCTTTCGTTATAGAAAGCTGAGGCTCAGATATGTCCACGGTGGTACTCCCAATCCTTCCCTGTCAAGAAAAAACCCAAGAGCCTTCTGTACTTGGAATACCTGCTTTTCACCTTTGGAACAGAGATACCAAATGGCACAGGACAAATGGAATATTCAGTTGCATATGAATCCATATATTATTTTTGAGCCAATGAAAATAAAGTGGAGTGCAATAAGTGGCTCATTTTATTGAGTATATTACAATCCACCTTAATGTTGGCTGCAATATTCCCAGCTGGAAAAGGTTTTTGATTCTCTCATCTCTCTGCAGTCTCTTGCATCTTGTCAAAGCTTGGAGTTTCAGTTAAAGAGAAGACATTTTAAACGCAATAGTTAAAATGACATAAGATGTGTTAGTCTTGTATACTGTGGGGGGGGGGGAACTATTTCTATAGAGTTCTGTTTTTAATTAAGAATTTAAATGTAGTTCGGTTTTTCTGAGTGTTCCGGAGCCTCCAAAAGTTTCATGTATATATTCACCAAGGGGAAAATGAACTTTAGCATTTTTTTTTTAAAATGTTGCTTATACTATAGGTCTGGGATTTAGGAGTAGAGATTTCATAATACTTTAATATTTCATAAATTTGCTTTCTAAATCCAAAGATGGCTTCATGAATTAAAGTATGAGTGGGTTATGGAGCTATAGCTTGATCATTTTAATTTTGGGGGAGTTAGTAAATGTTTAAATATTATTAGTTAAGTGGGGTAATTTCAGCATGCAGTGGGTTGATTGGTGCAGCAGATAAGCTTAACCACTGCGTTGAGGGTGGCTTTTAAATGGGCTACGTGGATTCATGAATTCTGGTCAGTAGGGCGTTGCCGTAGTCAAGCTTAGAAAGAACTAGGTTTACAGTCATTGTTGGTATGAAGGCCTTCGTTTCCCAGTGCAGTCTGATTTGGTACGGTCTCTTTTGCAACAGTTTTCTGGGGGTTTTATTTAAAGATGCTGGGTTATCCTTGACTGTAAGTGTTGTAGGGTCTTCAGAGGTCTTGGTTTGGCCGCTGGCATGTAGATTTTCAAATAAAGCGGAGAGCCGTCAGCTTATAGATGAAATGCTTGATTTTCTCAGGAAAGAACAAGTGAGCATTTTATAAAGGTTGAAGAGCTTGGCTAGAGGGGGAATGGAACCCTGATTAACTTCTTGTTGAAAATGTGGGTGGCTGGATAAAAAGTTACAGTTTCACTTATCAGTGATTTCAAGTTAGGACTCAACCCAGCTTATCCATTGGTCAGTGATTTTCATGAGGGAGGCATGGCTGATGATATTGAATGCTGCCCTAACTTCAAAACATTATCTAGAGCCCTCTATAGTGGATAAGTGTAAGGAAATGCCTCCTTGGCATGGTTACCCTCTGACTTTTTGCCTTTGCTGTTGCTAAGTTATGAATTGAAAGTGTGCTGGGACCCTGCTAACCAGGCCCCAGCACCAGTGTTCTTTCCCTAAACTGTACCTTTGTCTCCACAATTGGCACAACCCCGGCACCCAGCTAAGTCCCTTGTAACTGGTACCCCTGGTACCAAGGGCACTGATGCCAGGGAAGGTCTCTAAGGGCTGCAGCATGTTTTATGACACCCTAGGGACCCCTCCCTCAGCACATACACACTGCTTCACAGCTTGTGTGTGCTGGTGGGGAGAAAAAGGCAAATTCGACATGGCACTCCCCTCAGAGTGCCATGCCAACCTCACACTGCCTGTGGCATAGGTAAGTCACCCCTCTAGCAGCCCTTACAGTCCTAAGAAAGGGTGCACTATACCACAGGTGAGGGCATATGTGCATGAGCACTATGCCCCTACAGTGTCTAAGCAAAACCTTAGACATTGTAAGTGCAGGGTAGTCATAAGACTATATGGTCTGGGAGTCTGTCATACACGAACTCCACAGCCCCATAATGGCTACACTGAAAACTGGGAAGTTTGGTATCAAACTTCTCAGCACAAAAAATGCACACTGATGCCAGAGTGCACTTTATTGTAAAATACACCCAGAGGGCATCTTAGAGATGCCCCCTGAAAACATACCCGACTTCCAGTGTGGGCTGACTAGTTTTTGCCAGCCTGCCACACACCAGACATGTTGCTGGCCACATGGGGAGAGTGCCTTTGTCACTCTGTGGCCCGGAACAAAGCCTGTACTGGGTGGAGGTGCTTCACACCTCCCCCTGCAGGAACTGTAACACCTGGCGGTGAGCCTCAAAGGCTCACCCCCTTTGTTACAGCGCCACAGGGCATCCCAGCTAGTGGCGATGCCTGCCCCTCCGGTCCCTGCCCCCACTTTTGGCAGCAAGGCTGGAGGAGATAATGAGAAAAACAAGGAGGAGTCACCCCTCTGTCAGGACAGCCCTAAGGTGTCCTGAGCTGAGATGACTCTTACTTTTAGAAAAATCCTCCATCTTGTAGAAGGAGGATTCCACCAATAGGATTAGGGATGTGCCCCCCTCCCCACAGGGAGGAGGCACAAAAAGGGTGTAGCCACCCTCAAGGACAGTAGCCATTGGCTACTGCCCTCCCAGACCTAAACACACCCCTAAATCAGTATTTAGGGGCCCCCAGAACCGAGGAAAATAGATTCCTGCAACCTGAAGAAGAAGGACTGCTGACCTGAAGCCCTGCAGTGAAGACGGAGACGACAACTGATTTGGCCCTAGCCCCACAGGCCTATCTCCCTACTTCAAAGAAAACTGCAACAGCGACGCATCCAACAGGGACCAGTGACCTTGAAGCCTGAGGACTGCCGTGCATCCAAAGGACCAAGAAGCTCCCGAGAACAGCGGCCCTGTTCAACAAACTGCAACTTTCTGCAACAAAGAAACAACTTTATAGACCCCACGTTTCCTGCCGGAAGTGTGAGACTTTCCACTCTGCACCCGACGCCCCCGGCTCGACCTGCGGAAAACAAACACCTCAGGGAGGACTCCCCGGCAACTGCGAGCCCGTGAGGAACCAGAGACGACCCCCCTCAGCCCCCCCAGTGACGCCTGCAGAGGAAATCCAGAGGCTCCCCCTGACCGCGACTGCCTGTAAGAAGGGATCCGACGCCTGGAACCAACACTGCACCCACAGCCCCCAGGACCTGAAGGATCCGAACTCCAGTGCAGGAGCGACCCCCAGGCGACCCTCTGCCTAAACCAGGAGGTGGCTACTCCGAGGAGCCCCCGTGCCTGCCTGCATCGTTGAAGAGACCCCAAAGAGAACTTTGAATAATCACAATAGCATGTACAGTCTTTGTAAAAATGTCTATAAGCTATTTTAAAAGTGGACACTGCAAAAATCAACAGTTCCTGGGTGAGGTAAGTAAAGGTTAAGTTCACAGGTAAGTAAACCACCTACAGGGTTCAAAGTTGGGTACAAGGTAGCCCACCGTTGGGGGTTCAAGGCAACCCCAAAGATACCACACCAGCAGCTCAGGGCCGTTCAGGTGCAGAGGTCAAAGAGGTGCCCAAAACACATAGGCTTCAATGGAAACAGGGGTGCCCTGGTTCCAGTCTGCCAGCAGGTAAGTACCCGCGTCCTCTGAGGGCAGACCAGGGGGGTTGTGTAGGGCACTGGTGGGGCGGAGGGGGTACACAAGCAGGCACAGAAGGTACACCCTCAGTGGGACAGGGGCGGCCGGGTGCAGAGTGCAAACAGGCTTCGGGTTTTAGATAGGAAGTAATGGGGAGTCCCAAGGGACTCTTTAACAATGCAGGCAGGCACGGGGGGCTCCTCAGGGTGGCCACCACCTGGGCTAGGCAGAGGGTCGCCTGGGGGTCACTCCTACACTGGAGTTCGGTTCCTTCAGGTCCTGGGGGCTGCGGGTGCCGTGTTGGTTCCAGGCATTGGGTCCCTTGTTACAGGCAGTCGTGGTCAGGGGGAGGCTCTGGATTTCCTCTGCAGGCGTTGCTGTGGAGGCTCAGGGGGGTCGTCTCTGGCTACTCACGGGCTAGCAGTCGTCGGGGAGTCCTCCCTAAAGTGTTGGGTTTCTGCAGGTCGAGCCGGGGGCGTCTGGTGCAGACTGGAAAGTCTCACGCTTCCGGCGGGAAACGTGAAGTCTTTAAAGTTGTTTCTTTGTTGCAAGAAAGTTGCAGGTTGTTGAACAGGGCCGCTGTTCACTGGAGTTTCTTGTTCCTTGGTTGCAGGGCAGTCCTCTGAGGCTTCAGAGGTCGCTGGTCCCTGTTGGATGCGTCGCTGTTGCAGTTTTCTTCGAAGTTGGGAGACAGGCCGGTAGGGCTGGGGCCAAAGCAGTTGTCATCTCCGTCTTCACTGCAGGGCTTCAGGTCAACAGTCCTTCTTCTTGTTAAGGTTGCAGGAATCTAAATTCCTAGGTTCTGGAGTACCCCTAAATACTGAATTTAGGGGTCTGTTTAGGTCTGGGAGGGTAGTAGCCAATGGCTACTGTCCTTGAGGGTGACTACACCCTCTTTGTGCCTCCTCCCTGTGGGGGGAGGGCACATCCCTAATCCTATTAGGGGAATCCTCCAAAATCAAGATGGAAGATTTCTAAAAGCAGGGGTCACCTCAGCTCAGGACACCTTGGCGGCTGCCCTGACTGGTGGGTGACTCCTCCTTGTTTTTCTCATTATCTCACCTGAACTTGCCGCCAAAAGTGGGGCTGTGTCCAGGGGGCGGGCACCTCCACTAGCTGGAGTGCCCTGGGGCATTTTAACATGAAGCTTGAGCCTTTGAGGCTCACTGCTAGGTGTTACAGTTCCTGCAGGGGGGAGGTGTTAAAGATCTCCACCCAGGGCAGGCTTTGTTTCTGGCCTCAGAGAGCACAAAGGCCTTCAACCCAGAGGGTCAGAAACTCATCTCTCAGCAGCAGGCTGGCACAGACCAGTCAGTCCTGCACTGAACAATTGGGTAAAATACAGGGGGCATCTCTAAGATGCCCTCTGTGTGCATTTTATTAATAAATCCAACACTGGCATCAGTGTGGGTTTATTATTCTGCGAAGTTTGATACCAAACTTCCCAGTATTCAGTGTAGCCATTATAGAGCAGTGGAGTTAGTTTTTGACAAACTCCCAGACCATATACTTAATATGGCCACAGCTGTACTTACAATGTCTAAGAATAGACTTAGACACTGTAGGGGCATATTGCTCATGCAGCTATGCCCTCACCTGTGGTATAGTGCACAATGCCTTAGGGCTGTAAGGCCTGCTAGAGGTGTGACTTACCTATGCCACAGGCAGTATTTTGTGTGCATGGCATCCTGAGGGGGATGCCATGTCGAATTTGCCTTTTTCTCCCCACCAACACACACATTCTGCAATGGCAGTGTGGATGTGTTAGGTGAGGGGTCCCTTAGGGTGGCACAACATATGCTGCAGCCCTTAGGGACCTTCCCTGGTCACAGGGCCCTTCGTACCACTGGTACCTTTTACAAGGGACTTATCTGTGTGCCAGGGGTGTGCCAATTGTGGAAACAATGGTACATTTTAGGTGAAAGAACACTGGTTCTGGGGCCTGGTTAGCAGGGTCCCAGCACACTTCTCAGTCAAGTCAGCATCAGTATCAGGCAAAAAGTGGGGGGTAATTGCAACAGGGAGCCATTTCCTTACACCAGTGTAATCCACATGATTGCTACGGAGATTCTGGCTAAACTGGGAATTGTCCAATCCACTACTATTTACCCCACCATGCACTGCAATTTGTTTCTGAGCTGATCCACATTAGTAAGCCCAGTAAAACCCAGACCCCAGACAACAGGTTGCATTATCTGGACCAGTCACCGTGGGCAGAAGCTTTTTCAAATGCTACTTGAAGTATTGCAGCACCCTCATGTGGGTCATGCCATTCAGCTAGAGCACCAAATGACGCTACCATTGCCAGACCACTGAAGAGAATGAGTCTAAGCAGCTGACAACCCTATAAAAGGATCTTTCACACCACCACTGCAAGAGATAATGTTGCACAGTCAATAGCAAAACCTGCCAGAGTGACCGTTGAGTGCAATCAAAAATCTAATGCTACAGAATGAGGATCATCCTCAAGCTATGAAGCACATAGGAGAAAGGACACCTACAGATTACCAATATAAAGCAGACAAGACTAGATCCGTGCAGGAGCAGGTCAGTCAGAGACAATCTTCTTAATATTAGCCATATCATTTGTTATATGAAGAGTATTTACTGTTCTGTCATTTGGATGAGACTCAGTCAGAAATGCCACAAGGACTTTGACCTTATTTCTCTTCCTGTGTCATCACTTACAGCAGGTCAGATTCAGGAGGACTCTTGCCCAAGTTTACAAAGGAGAATATGAGACCGCTTCCTGATATATTTGTGGTATCTACATGAAGCCTTTTGAAGTCATTTTTATTCCTCGTTGTAATGATCAGTTTGGCCAAGAAACCCATGTGAGCATGTTTGCCTATAACGGTGCTCCCTAATGTTGTCTTACTTTCTCATTCATATTTCTTCTTGTGAATCTGTCCTATTAAGGGGTAAAAGGGAAGCATGTATTGTGGAAGTATTCTATAGGTGCTTCAAGTGTGGCCCCTGTCACTCTTAGTCCTAGGATTTTATATCGAGAATGCCAGCCTCTGTATTTAGTCATGCTGCTCTCCTGAAGGACACTGCGGTTGACATGTAGCTATGCGTAGAAGGCAGCACAGCTGCAAATGTACAAATGATACCCCTGTTTGGAATGGGCTACCCTAAGCTGTAACTGCGTAAAATTGTGACATTCCTATTGGTTGCTAAAGAGCCTAGAACTAAGAGTGAAGACATCACCTTGAAATGTTACATTTCCTTTCTCAAGGGTGGGTATTTTCCATATTCTCACACTCAGTCGTTCTCGATATACCCCTTTACTGCATAGAATCTAAAACAGTAAAGTTATTGCTTAGTGTAACTTTCCTGACTCAGTAAAGGGGCGTGGTCACCTATATAGAACTCAACACGGAGGCAACCTGCTCATGGTGGCACCATTTTGAGTATTCAGGCAAGGCTTGATGCTTATGGGGTACAAACCTGATCCTTTGCCTGAAAGACCTTGTGTTTCTCTGTGGCTTAGAGAGAGAACGGCCACCATTCAGCGCTTGAAACCCCACATTTAGAACTAGGGGCCCTCCAACTGGAGTTCTATGTAGGTAGTTATAATTTTGGGAGATGTAACTTTGGTGTCTATTTTATTAGGAACAAGTATATAAACCATCTGATGATCTTACACAAGTATGTTTTAAATCTTGGCTATTTATGTAATAGCCATGAATGTATTTGGCTTAGGAGCCTCCTTAGCCTGAGCCTTTTCTCAGGCAGTTCCATGAAGCCTGATAAGTGCGCTCTGTCAAATAAATAAAGGATGAAACAAGACCTTTGTAAGGAAATGACTCCTTGTCATGGTTACCATTACCAGTTATGATTTGAAAGTGTGCTGAGGCCTGCTAACCAGGCCCCAGCACCAGTGATCTTTCACTAACCTGTACCTTTCTTTCCACAATTGGCACACCCTGGCATCCAGGTAAGTCCCTTGTAACTGGTACCAAGTGCCCTGATGCCAGGGAAGGTCTCTAAGGGCTGCAGCATGTCTTATGCCACCCTGGGGACCCCTCACGCAGCACAGACACACTGCTTGCCAGCTTGTGTGTGCTGGTGGGGAGAAAAATGACTAAGTCGACATGGCACTCCCCTCGGTGCCATGCCAACCTCACACTGCCTATGACATAGATAAGTCACCCCTCTAGCAGGCCTTACAGCCCTAAGGCAGGGTGCACTATACCATAGGTGAGGGCATAGGTGCATGAGCACTATGCCCCTACAGTGTCTAAGCAAAACCTTAGACATTGTAAGTGCAGGGTAGCCATAACAGTATATGGTCTGGGAGTCTGTCAGACACGAACTCCACAGCACCATAATGGCTACACTGAAAACTGGGAAGTTTGGTATCAAACTTCTCAGCACAATAAATGCACACTGATGCCAGTGTACATTATATTGTGAAATACACCCCAGAGGGCATCTTAGAGATGCCCCCTGAAAACATACCCGACTTTCAGTGTGGGCTGACTAGTTTTACCAGCCTGCCACACACCAGACATGTTGCTGGCCACATGGGGGAGTGCCTTTGTCACTCTGTCACAAAGCCTGTACTGGGTGGAGGTGCTTCTCACCTCCCCCTGCTGTAACTGTAACAGCTGGCGGTGAGCCTCAAAGGCTCACCCCTTTGTTACAGCGCCCCAGGGCACCACAGCTAGTGGAGATGCCCGCCCCCTCCGCCCATTGCCCCACTTTTGGCGGCAGGGCCGGAGGAGATAATGAGAAAAACAAGGAGGAGTCACTGGCCAGTCAGGACAACCCCTAAGGTGTCCTGAGCTGAGGTGACTCTGACTTTTAGAAATCCTCCATCTTGCAGATGGAGGATTCCCCCAATAGGATTAGGGATGTGCCCCCCTCCCCTCAGGGAGGAGGCACAAAGAGGGTGTAGCCACCCTCAGGGCTAGTAGCCATTAGCTTCTAACCCCCAAGACCTAAACACACCCCTGAATTGAGTATTTAAAGGCTCCCAGAACCTAGCAAGATAGATTCCTGCAACCTGAAGACGAAGAAGGACTGCTGACCTGAAGCCCTGCAGAGAAGACGGAGACACCAACTG
Source organism: Pleurodeles waltl (assembly GCF_031143425.1). Lineage (NCBI taxonomy): Eukaryota > Metazoa > Chordata > Amphibia > Caudata > Salamandridae > Pleurodeles > Pleurodeles waltl. The sequence goes on along the minus strand of NC_090442.1, from coordinate 915,512,863 downwards.
CTTTGGCCCCAGCCCTACCGGCCTGTCTCCCCACTTTGAGAAAAACTGCAGCACTGACGCGTTCCACAGGGTCCAGTGACCTATGAAGCCTCAGAGGACTACCCTGCATCTAAAAGTACCAAGAACTCCTGAGGACAGCGGCTCTGCTCCAAAGAAGAAACATCTTTGCAACAAAGAAGCAAAACTCAGAGTGGAATACGATAACAGAACCCATTTTTTTCTCACACCTCAGCTGGTGATGGAATGGCTTGAATCGCTGAACATCCACTGCAGAGCAACCTGCGACAGGACATTCCGAAACCCCAGGAAGAAACGTAGCAGATCACGGAAGAAGACCACAGAAGCGGCTCCATCGAAACGTCAGTCACAACAGGAGATGCGTGATGCGGTGGAAACAGCAGCAGCGTTAAGCAGGGGAGACTTCCATACACACTGGACCCCAGATGATGCATCAGACGCTGACTCATACTGCGAACATTCCTCAATATCCTCACAAGATACTCTTGTCGGCTTGCCTTTGATCACCCCAGGAACGGCGGACGAGATTATTTGACCTCACTAAAAGAACGAGTTGGCAAGTGAGCGGACAATTGTGGGGGAACCTCAATCTGTTTAGGGATATTGATAGAGCCCAACCGTGAATATAGAGCAATAGGAACCTAGAAGTCATTTCTTAACCGGCACATTACACATGATCGGGCCTGGGGAGGGGTCCGGAGCGCTGCCTCTTGGTCTCTGGCCCGCCTCCCTCCAATAGGTTGATAATTAAGATTACAATAGTTGTAATGGTTTGGACGGGGAGAGTTGTAGGTACCGGTCCTGGGGAGAGAGACTTACAAAGGGGTTTTGATTTTGGTTGTATTGTTTTCAGGGATTATCAGGCATATCTATCTCGCAGTCCAAATGGTTCACACCTTAGATTCTGAAACTCAATAGGTATGTCCAGTAGTAGTAATAGAGCGGTGTTAGCGGACTGCCTCTACGCCCCTCCTTAAACTATGACCAAAGAATACAAGACAATCACATGGAATGTCAGGGGACTAAATAACATGTCCAAGAGGTACAAAGTTCACAGCTATCTTAAACGAAGGGGAGTGCACATAGCTATCTTACAAGAAACTCACTTGTTGGAGCAGGAGATCAAGGCCCTGAAAAAGCGTTGGAGGGGACAAATATTTGCCACTACCCACTCAGCGTTTGCAAGGGGAGTGTTGATATGGATCAGACCAGGCGTCCCATTACAGGTTCTCCATACCTTGATCGACACTGAGGGGAGATACGTAGTGATTTCTGGTAGATTGGACGGGAGAGAGGTAACTCTTGTGGGACTATACGCCCCAAATCACGAACAGGGACTGAAGATCACTGATCATGAGCACGTTTCTCACTAATACTACGTTAATAGGAGGAGACTTTAATTGTGTAATGGATACCGCAATGGATAGATCGCACCCACCATTGTCACAATGCCATAAAACGGCACTGCACTTCCAGCAGTGGCAAAAACACTGGCAATTAACGGATTGTTGGCGCAAACTTAATCCCCCCAATAGAGAATACTCTTTCTATTCAACAGTTCACGACCTGCATGTACGACTGGACACCTTTTTGGCGTCTCCAGAGGTGCAGTCTGTGGTGGCGAAGGCCGAGTATCTTTACCGCACCATCTCAGATCATAATCCCTTATTGATTTCTTTGGCCTGGTGCGGCAAGAGACCTTTGATTCCCACTTCGCGTCTGAGAGCAGAGTCACTTGAAGACGAGGCTTTTTTCGCCCAACTGGGCACGCAAATTACGGAATTCTTCGAGAACAATGCTGGGACTGCTTCGTCCAGGTCTGTCGATTGGGATTCATTTAAAACAGTGATCAGGGGATATTGTATTAGCACAACTGTGGGAGTACGGAAGGTGCTAGAGATAGAACTAACAGATCTCGAGAACTCCCTCCGGGATCTCGAACGTAAGCACCCAACACAACCCGACCTCTCAATACAACTAGAAGAGACAAGGGCTAGAATAATAGAAACTAACACTAGGTTGTCTTGCTTCGATTACAAACAATTCTTGCGGAAGCAACATACAGAGGGCGACAGAGCAGGTGCCTTACTGGCCTGGCTGGCCAAACCGCCCCAACATCAAACCATAGTGGTGGAGTTAGAGACCACCCCGGGTATTAAAGTATATGGACAGAAGGAGATCAATGCCACCTTTCTTAAATATTACTCAGAGCTATATGCCCCCCCCCCCCCCCCCCACCGAAGTACTCAGCGATGCTCAATTACAAGATCTGGGGCACCTCAACCTCCCGGCATTACAAGGGGAAGATAGAATAGCCCTGGCGACCCCCATATCGCTTACAGAAATAAAGACTGCAATTCAGAGTATGGCAAGGGGCAAGGTACCGGGAACAGATGGTCTTCCTTTGGAGTTCTATCTTACGTATCAGGACTCATTAACCTCCCAGCTCAGCATCTTATATGCAGAGGCATGGAATAACAACAGCTTGCCTCCTTCCACTACAGAGGCCATAATGATTCCCCTTCTGAAACACACCAAACCCCCTACAGAAGTTCGATCGTACCGCCCACTATCAATGTTGAACTTAGATTATAAAATACTAAGCAGGGTACTAGCTAACAGACTTCTACCATACATGTCCTCATTAATTCATTAGGACCAATCGTGATTCATCCCAAAGCGAAGCACCGCTCAAAATATCCGTCGATTGATCTCACTCCTTCATGCCCTGCCCTCTGACGCAAATAGAGCAGTAATCGTCTCGATAGATGTCGAGAAAGCTTTTGATAGCCTACGATGGGACTATTTAGAACGAGTGATGCTGCAGTTAGGACTAGGCGAAGGGTTTGTCAAATGGACAAAGCTTCTCTACACAAACCCCACAGCGAGAGTGCACACTGGCCGTACAATATCCCCTTCCTTTGCCATAGGTAGGGGTACAAGACAGGGCTGCCCGCTATCACCGTTGCTTTTTGCGTTGGCAATCAGCTAGGTCCCAGAGGTTCTATGAAGGCATTACAATCAACGCATGGACGCATCATATTGCTCTCTATGCAGACAACGTGTTACTCTTCCTCCGGAACGCAGAGACCAATCTACCAGGGGCAATGACAATGTTAGACAATTTTGGGGCTGCATCTGTGCTCCGGATAAACTGGGGGAAGTCGTCCATTTTTCCAGCTACTAGGGGTATTGAAAAACCAATGGACAATAGGGGTCTCCCGTGGTCCCCATCCACATTTAAATATTTAGCGGTCAATATATATCACTCCGCTGAGGATTTACTAGAAGGGAACATACAGAGCACGATTAGGAGTATTAAAAACAGCATGATATTCTGGCAAACTCTTCCATTAGCGGTCACTGGGAGAGTTGCACTGATTAAGATGATAGCATTATCTAGAATGTTATATTACTTCGCAACCATCCCACTCATTATACCGAGGGTGGTGTTTAAAACAATTTCGTCCTTGATAACAGGATTTATTTGGGGAACCAACAGACAAAGGATAGCATTGCGCACCCTCCAGAGAACAACAGCAGAAGGTGGTTTGGCTGTTCCGGACTTTGAATTATACTACTGGGCGAGCCTACTCCAATGGCTGGCACGATTCATCAGAGCACCCCCAGTGGGGGAAGCACTGAGAGCCCCTCTCCACTGCTCTCATGATAGAATTCTGGGCATTCTATTAAACCCCAAGAAACAGAATAAACCACTTCCGATAGAATGGGAAGCATCGCGTCACTGCTGGGAACAATACCTAAAATGAACACATACCAGAACACCGTACTCACCAGAGGCCCCCCTGATCTGTATAGGAACCGTCACAGGAAATCATGTGATAAGGGGTATCACCCAATTCATGGCACTTCAGATCGACACCATAGGGGCTCTATATAATTATGGGAAAATGTGCACTTATGCAGAACTGCAGGAAAGGTTCCAGATACCATCAGGGCTGTTCCTAACCTTTAACGCAATTGCTAGGACTCTTCGTAAACAATGGGGCACAGGACTAGAAGAACCCCCCAGACATAATACCTGTGACCAAATATGCACTATAGGAGACCAAGGGAAATTGATATCGGGGATATATTCATCTCTACTAGCGAGAAAATGTCTTCCCTTAAATAAACTTAAGACCAAATGGCAGGGGGAACTAGATATTACAATAGATGACATACAGTGGACCAGAATAACCACACACATATATACAGTTTCCAGAAATGCCAGGTTTAAATGAATAAACATATATGTTTATCACAGAGCTTACTTAACCCCATATATGATATCAAAGATTTATGGTGTAGAAGACGCCAGCTGCCCTTGGTGTACAGAATTAGCAGCAGGGTTGCTACAGATGCTCTGGAGTTGCCCATTAATCGGGGACTACTGGACGGGGATATTTGAGGCACTCTCCACTTGCACGGGCAGAACATTATCCCGATCAGCCATAGTGGCTGTTTTGGGAGATTTCCCCCGCCCCAACAAGCATAAAATCACAAACCTATTCATAGACCTGGCTCTGATACTAGCAAGGAGAGAAATAACTTCACACTGGAAAGATTCGAAGGGTCCACAGATAAATCGTTGGAGAAATGCATTAATCAAGTGGGCAGAAACTGAAGGGACAGTATTACTAAGGGAAACACTCAGGGGCCTAGGAACTAGAGACAATGCTCAGCATTGGAACACGATACTGGACAATTTTAGAACACCTGACACTTCTAACTCTGATGAAGAGGCAAATGTATCAGAGTCAGATCAGGTATAGTTGACCAAGTTATCTCAGTTGAAGATCGTACAAGAGACCAAATATGTGACTCATTTGTGAACCGAACAAATATCTCTGTATAATTGATGGGAAGTGCGGAAGGGGAGAGGGAGGGGGAGGGGGGTTATAAAAAGATGGGAAGTTAATTTGTTATGTATGCGTTTTCATGCAATTATAAAACAATAAAAGAGATCGATAAAAAAAAAAAAATCTTTGCAACAAAGAAACAACTTTTAAAGGACTGCACGTTTCCCGCCGGAAGCGTGAGACTTTCCACTCTGCGCCCGAAGCCCCCGTGCTGCTGAGGGTGTACTTTTTGTGCTGACTTGTGTCCCATCCGGTGCCCGACAAACCCTCCCCCCCCCCCCCCCCCCTGGTCTGCCCTCCGAAGACGTGGGTACTTACCTGCTGGCAGACTGGAACCGGGTCACCCCTTCTCCATTGAAGCCTATGTGTTTTGGGCACCACTTTGACCTCTGCACCTGACCGGCCCTGAGCTGCTGGTGTGGTAACTTTGGGGTTGCCCTGAACCCCCAACGGTGGGCTACCTTGGACCTGACTTTGAACCCTGTAGGTGGTTTCCTTACCTGCAAAACTAACAAACACTTACCTCCCCCAGGGACAGTTGAAAATTGCACTGTCTAGTTTTAAAATAGCTTATTGCCATTTTTGTGAAAACTGTATATGCTATTTTGCTGATACAAAGTTCCTAAGTTACCTAAGTGAAATACCTTTCATTTGAAGTATTACTTGTAAATCTTGAACCTGTGGTTCTTAAAATAAACTAAGAAAATATATTTTTCTATACAAAAACCTATTGGCCTGGAATTGTCTTTGAGTGTGTGTTCCTCATTTATTGCCTATGTGTGTACAACAAATGCTTAACACTACCCTCTGATAAGCCTACTGCTTGACCACACTACCACAAAATAGAGCATTAGAATTATCTCTTTTTGCCACTATCTTACCTCTAAGGGGAACCCTTGGACTCTATGCATGCTATTTCTTACTTTGAAATAGTACATACAGAGCCAACTTACTACAACTTTCTTTTGGTTGCGTATGAGGACAGATAGTTGATTAGAATCGTCATCCATAGCAACAATGAAAGAGAGAAAGAGCTATTGAAGCAAGAAATGCAACAGCGTTTTTTTCCTTAAGATTAATATAATGCGATTAGCAGCTGCACCATGCCCCCCTCCCCTTTGATTTGGCATTGTTTTAATGATATTATAGTGCTGGAATAGCTTCGCAAAGTGTAGGGATATGAACGTTTATCAGAAATAAAATTGAGTACCTATGTGCAATGTGAGATAACGTTTTATGTCAACACATCATTTAGAAAAATAAGAACCTTTTTTTTATTATTGCCATTCAGTCCAAAAGTAACAGCCCTTAATAGCATGTTATTCGTCTTACTTTGCTTAAAAAGTGTTCTGGGAGTGTGCTTTAATTTGGAACGAAAGCTGTTGTGATGTCAATTTCTATAATTGCAAATATACAACAAAATCTTAAATTCCAGTTACCAAAAGTGATTCCGGCTGTATGCGTACCTCATTAGCCTCCCAGAAGTTCCTAAAAAAATTCCTGGATGGTGTAAATTATTTACTCCCAAACCTTTCTTTGCTCTCCCCAGTAGTAAATCCGACACAGGGGGTGGGAAATTGGCATTACAAGGCGTGCTTCATCTTCTAACTTTGTGAACTTCTAGAAAGTACGTTTTATGGGCAGTCATAAACAGAAACCCTACCCTTTCCCACCCTGGAAATGCCCAGAAAGTTACTGCAGCCAAGGACTGGAATAACTTCACCTAAAGGATGGGAAGGTGAGGGGAAAGTCTACATTTGCTGTGAGTGTAGGGGAATGGTTTCCTCCCCAGGAAAAATGGTTTTCACAAAATGAGAAAAAATATTTTTTTGCATATTACCCTCCCCTTTCAGTGTGCAGAATTGTAGGCTATAAATAATTCTACACAGGGCTAGTAGACCGCCTTACCTAATGTTTAGTAGTATGCTTTGAAATCTGCTCCTGGTGTGGCTTTCAAGGCGTACTGCTCCACCTGTTTTGTGAATGGCCAAAACGTGTGAAAGTAATTTCAGGCAGTGCCTTAGTCCCGAACTTTTACACTTTTCTACATGAATTGAGCCCTTGGACTTCATGGTAAGGACTGATCATATTTAAGTATGTTAAAATAGTATTTATTTTTGTCGTGTTCTTGCAGCGTACAGGAGTCAGAGATTCAACTGCTGCAAGATGCTAAACGGTACACTGCTGAACTGGAGCAGCAACAAAGAGTACTGGAAAAGGCCGATCAGTTCCCGGAAGTTGTGGATACTGAAGTCTCACAGATGAGAGTGCAGCTCCTGAAGTACCGGAACGATATCAATGCGATCGAAGAGCGAGAATACCAATTGATGTACCGGATTGACTAGTAGGTGGCAAGCTCTTGACACCTCACACTGTAGGAAATCCAGTTTTGCATCCTTAATAACATTGCCACCCCTTTTCACCAATCTCCACCCAAACTGAAATTAATGTATAGAACATGGGTACTCACAAACATTTTCCCAGGGGCCAAAAAGTTTGGTCTGGGATGTGCCCGAGGGCCGCATCAATGCCAGCGGAATGGAGGTTGGGCGAGGGGGTTGGGAGTATTGGCAGTTAAGTATCTGTAGGCGAAGCGAATGATATACATCTAGTGGCTAAATTGAGCAATATGAAACTAGAAAACCTGGGATTAATGTTGGCTTCCCCAATTTTCCACCAAATTGTGTGATCCTAGGCAATTGCTTGATTTCACTTTCCCTCCTTTTTTTCTTCATTATCACAGGAGTTCTACGAAATCGGGGTCTGCACCGTACAAATTTGCTCCTGTGCTTAATTTAATAAACTATAATGTTGTTCATGTATAATAGGAACCCAGGCCACTCAAAAAGTGCACATAACACCTGACTTGCTTGTTTAATTCCCTATTGGCGATTTGTCAGGGTAGGGGTAAAAATGAATGTTTCTAAATTCATGTTTGAAAACTATCACATTTAAATGAATACTTCTCATAGCGCTGATACAATAAATTATACTTGGGTGAAATGGACTGCATGTTAACACACTTTTTGAATTTTGAAGTGACTGTTAAATTTTTACACTTTTGCTGCAAGATGTCTTTAAAAATGAAGGTGCTTCTAAAGTGAAGCTCAGGACTCCCTGGTTACTTCCTTTCCTTAACATCAGTTAACCTTGAAATAAATGATTGCCTCTCTACGATCTTTATATTGTTAGAGCTGAATCGAGTGAACAATCCTGTACTCTTGTTGCACAAGGGGCCGCATGAAAAGGGCAAGGGGGCTGCATGCGGCCCCGGGCCGTACTTTGAGTATCCATGGTATAGAAGGATCTTTAAACATGTGGCATATTTCGTGCAAATCGGTAAAATGGTTCAAATGTTATAAGATAACGGGTGTCTCAAAAACATGTTTTACTCGCATTTATAATGAGATTCCACTTTGCAATTTCTTTTGCACATTTGACTCTGAAATCACTGAATGAAAAGTCACCAAATGGTTAGTGTACAGTAGTCATTTGGTCATTCAGTGCCTTTTCTTAGTTTGATTATAATCCTTTAACCCATTTTCTTTTTTTTAGATATAAGGCAACATGAGTGTCCAGTGCATGTGGTATGTGTATTTTTCAAATTGTTCTCAAACTCATTGATCTCAGACATAAAGAACTCATCACACATACAGAACAAGCTGTGCAAGTGCACTGAACACTCATTTCCTTCTATTGTTCACAATTCTTGGGATGAAAACAAGGGAAAAGCGTAAAAAACAGCATGATAGGAAAGTTGATGCAGCTGTATTAATAAATGAATGAATAAAACCACATAGGTGTCTCGGATTTTACATGGTAATGACTGAACTACCATGTGTCTACATTGTAATGTTCAAAGCAGTACATACAATTGGTCAGACCTCCAGTCAGTAGTCTTATGAATGCAGGAAATGGTTCTCTCACAGATCACATCCCAGTGTAGTTGGAACCAGTGAAACTCTTTCTTAGTATGAAATCATCTATTTAATTGCTTCAAAATGAGATGATAGAGGAACTGAGAACATTCACTCCAAATAAGCGATTTGAAGACTCATTTTATAGTCTGAAGAGGGCACATAATGGGCTCCAAATTCGGTTAGGAGTGAATATTATTTGTGAAACATGTTGGCATTAAGCACCAAATGGTGATGGGGCTCTCCTGTACTTTATTGTGCTGCACATGACTAAAGTACCTCAACAAATCACTTATCTAGCTAACGATTTCTTTAGAAATTGTGCTTTCAGAATACATAGTAAACAATTCTTTAGAGCTTGAGGCAACGTGCCAGCAACTTCAACGGCACAGCACTTGTCACACTTCACTGCTGTCTCAAGTTGTTAAAGCTATGTAAAATAATATCTGGGCAACTAACAACTTCATGTACCTTCCTCCTCTTGCCTTGGCAGGTATGTGAGGGGAAATCTCTAAACTCCTACCAGGCCCAAGGGAAGGAGGGCAATGTAAGAGTATACCAGTGAAATCTATTGCTTTGAGTGTGTGCACTCATATTTCCTCCCACACTGGCAAACAGCACAGGGCTAGGGGGGACAAAGCCTCACATTGCCAAAGTGTGAGGCCTTCACACAATACCCATTCCCTTGACCAAAGTGTATAAGGCCATACAAGAATGTAGGGGCAGATGAGCTGGCAGCTCACCCACTTCTCCGTGGGCTGCAGCATTAGGCGGGCCATGTAGTAGTTGGCAGTCATCTGCCTCTGCCCCCTCTTGGCAATTAGGAATGGCGTGCAGTAGCAGGTACCAGCTGACTCGTTCCTCCTTAACCCTCACACTGCTATACATCACAGAGGAGCAAAACAGCTGTCATCTGCTTCTGACCCTGTTCCAGATTGGAAATTGGCACATAAGTGGGGTCAGCCGACATTCTCCTCCATGACCTGCACAGTTCTGCAGGCCATGGTGGAGCAAAGTGGCTGACACCTGCTTATTTTTTTTCTTAAAGTCTGATCGCCCCTGGGCAAGCTGAAGGGGTCCATAGGAGAATTACTAGCCCCACTCTAGTGCAAGGCAGAGGTAGTTACAGTTACAAATCTACCCGCCCTTTGGCAGATTGGGTGGGGGGTGGCAGGGAATAAGTCAGACACTGTCTCCACTCTTTGGAAAGGTTGGGGTAGTATTTAAAAAAAAAAGGAAGGAGGTAACAAAGATTTGCATATTACCCCCTTTCCTTTTTTAAAAACCTTTCTTGATGCACACAAACATTTGCAGATGTTTTTAAATAATCTGATCAGAGGACGGGGTGTTTTTGAACATTAGGAGCAATTTAAAAAATACTGTACAATAGTCAATGCATCTGGCTTGTATTTGTGGTTATTGTTGGCATTGCCAATGTTGGGAACACTTGTTGGGCACTGGAGAGCTGTAGGCGTTGAGGGGCTGTAGGGGATTAGGGGCTCATAAGAAAGGTTTGGAGACAGGACAAGGCAGCACACAAAGGCTACAGTAAAGTCAGAAACAAAAAGAGGGGCTGGAGGGTACTGGACGCACATACAGAGGAATCTTGGGCACCTAGAGAATTCTGTGGGAGGGCCAGGGGCATATAGGCTTCAGGGCTGGGGCATGGCAACCCAGGGGGGTTGTACTGATGAGGCAAGACGGTACACATAAGGTGCTGCAGTGGGTCAGAGGGGCAGCAAAGGCTGGAGATATTAGCACATGGGATACGGGGGCAACTGGAGTGGTGTGAAGTGGCAAATGTCTGTCAGGACAGAGTTGCATGTAGGGGCTGCAAAAGGGTGGACCTATACAAAGAGAATGAAGACAGGCAGCATATTGGAAACTGCTTGGGCGAAGCACAGCACCTCTCACAGTGGCTGCAAACGGGGTTATGGAAGGTAGATAGCACAAAGAAGGGCAACGGACATGCCAGGGGTGTGCAGGTGGGCACAAAGGTACCTTTGGTTTGGCCACACAAGTGGTTTGCCCTCACAGAGGGTCAGGAAACAGAAGCAAATTCAGGCAAAGCCATACGGGGCCCACAGTGGGGTTGCAGGGACGACGTGACAAAGGAGCAATCGCAGGAGGAGCAACAGGGAGTTTGGAGCAGGCAAACAAGAGAAGAACTCGAGGATGGGAACGCAAAAACGTTTTTATTTTTATTTTTTAAAGTGGGGAACACAAAGGATATGGTAGAAAGGAGGTAGCAACATGCAGTGCACATGGGGAAATCCCGTATTGAGGAGAACCAGCTCACCAGTAAGCGGGCAAGAAAACATATATTCCAGTAGAGTGCTGAAACAGAAAGAAAAATGTAATTAGCGGAATGTGTGTAGTGGAAGGATGCAGGTTATCCAAATCAAAAGGATGGTAAAGGAGCTACGTTCCTGGGCAGAGACCAACACAAGATGAGGAAGTTAAGCCAGTGAATAAGAAGAAAGCAAATGAGATAGTCAGCAAAGCCAGCCAATGGCAAACAAAGAGAGAAAGCCCACTTTGACAATTGTAATTGTCCTCATTACGTCTTTGAGAAGAGACAGCGGATACAAAATGTAGGCAGTCCCCAGAGCCTCAGGAGTTGGATTTTTAGCTCTCTGATGCAAGGACAAAGTTCAATGCACCAACATTGAATTAGAAAGTCACTTGGACTGCAGCCATAACACAAACCTGCTGAGGAATTCTGTGCAGGTAGTGTTTTCTGGTTACTATCCGTCCCGTTAGATGAGTTCAGGGACACAGTGGCAATCCAGTCTTTTGTTTATGAATAACACACTCAAAAATAGCACTGAGAAATGGGGACATGTTCTTCAAAACGTTTCTTTAAAAATATCAGTCTAGTGCATACTATAGGTACAGTAACCACAATGGATGCAAAAATTGCAGCATTTAAGCATGCAGCTGTCCGTGAAAACAAGATACATGTTCTTAACATTGTTAGCGAGTTTCTGGTATCTTAACACCTTAAAGTCACTTCTAAGTACTATGCTAAAGCTTAGCTAAAGCATTGAATAGCAAAGCCTGCCATACACGTTTCATTGGATGGATTGCACAGCATACATTTGAATAGCTGGCTGCAGTTATTCTCTATCAGAGATCTACTTCTATGTGCTTTTGGGGAAGGAATCAACTCTCAGGATGAGAGTGGCTCAGCAATCTGCATGACCTCTGGTGATAATTCCAGCTCGAAGATCACTTCTCATCAGTGGTCAAATCCCAGGGTTTATAAACTGTTTGACCACTGATTTTATCTCAGATTTACAAAATAAATCCCGGTTTTGGCGACAGTAAGCTCCTCTAAGACTAAACAAACACGGCACAAAATGTGTCTGCGCCATCCACATGTTTGCATTAAGCCTTCATCTTTGGAGCCTACTCTCAAAGGGGCCATATTGTAATGGCTGAGTCTATTAACATAAACAAAAAATATGGCAGCCACAGGCTTGTCAGTCATGATGATATCAGCATTTCTATGTGTGTCTAACGGACTTCAGTCTTTCTATAAGAGATAAAGAAAAGGCTAACTGTAGCCAAGGATGAAAACACTGCCTAATTGAGAGCTGTGAAGGTGTTCGCAAAACAGATATAAACTGTATGCAGGACCTAAAAAAGGCTTTTCAATGTGAACTCAGACATAACCGTAATGCGTAGTCACTGACTGTTTTAAGGTGGGTGTGTATTATATGTTTGTTTCCAAACTACAGCAAGACTTAATGCAGCCCTCCTCCGCCTTTACTCTCTGGGTCCATGCCAGGGTTGCCAACCCGTTCAATTATTGACAACCTTCCACATAGAGAGTCGCTATGAAGCATATTGCTAATTATGATTTATTTAAAAAAGGTTGGAATAGATTAAAAAACGATAACTCGTTCCAGCTGAAGACCGTCTTTCTCACTGTTCACTATGAGAAAGACGGACTTCAGTCGAAAATTGGTCTGCATTTCTTTTATCTTTTTCACCTATTTTTTTCAAATACATTTTAATTAGCATTCTCACACACACCTTGTGTAGTCATGCTTAGGTCAGACATTCATTGATATGGTGTTTTTGTTTTGATAGTAACTGTCTGCTAATCAGTTTCATGCAGACCCATTAAGCTCTAGACAAAAACCACAGAGTGTGCCACATGTGGCATTTCCCATTTTACCTCCTGTGAGATCCTTTTGAACCCCAATACAGAAAAACACAGCTGAACAGAAGTGCACCAAACTTGGCACAAACGTAGAACTTTTCACTACGAAGTGCCTTTGCTTCTTTGGGGTAGAAGCATTGCAGAGTTTTTGAGAAATTAGCATCTAAAACTTGTCCAGGGCTGGGCATGACAAGGCACATTTTTGGCGATATCTGGACCTTTAATTTTCAGATTTCTGTTAACTCTGTTTCGCAGCTGTTCACAAATCCTAAAATTCAAAATATGATTTGATCTTTTTACACAATGAAGCTTTGCACAGTTGCTGGCCGCAATGCCAATAAAGTTACTGACAGACACCATTATAGGTTGCGTGGGACCTGGTCCATGCATCATGAAAACACTATAAAAAGGGCACATGAGGGGCAGGTGATTACACCCTGATCCCTAAGCTGACTTGGTGGGGCCCAAACGGACCATCCTGTGTTTGAATTGTAAAGAAAACAACTTTGCTGCGGAGTTCACAGCACACGTCGTGCTTAAATTGAGGTCCGTAGCGGGACCCACAAGATCCACAAATCCTGGTTTAGAAACCACAAACCGACGGCAAGCTTCAAGAAACCCAGGATGGCCGACTGGCTTTTCCCATGGATTCGAAACCTGATCCATGTATGGTGTAACATGGGTGCACAGAACCACAAAATCTATGATAGGATCTGGGAATCTGGAAGAAGGTGGCCTGGCAGTGCAGGCATCTCCTTGTGCAGTGGGGCTTGGGAGACTGGAGAGTTTGGGACATACAACAGGGATGGGGGCACCTGCAGCATGATTGGACCCAGACCCAACCCCCATTTGGCACAGTTGAAGGGCATGCACAGTTGAGTTGACCATCCATGGAGGGATGGTCACAGTGTCTAGCTGAAGGCAGGGTGCCGTGGGGATGGCCATCACTGGCGGGTTGGGATGAGGGCCAGACTGTGTGGCCAGACTCCCATAGAGTGTTGGGTGCAGGACTTAGCTGGAGCACACCCGCAGCTTGTCAGTATCGGCTGCACACACACTCCCACTCAGTCTCGTATTTCCTCACTCACCCAATGTCTCACTCAACCTACTTGCTCATTTCCTTTTTCTATTTCATTCACTTTCTCACTCACTCACATTCACCCATTCACTTCCTATCCCTCGCTTCCAAACTCACTTACTCAATCATTTCTCGTCCTGTTCAACACTTTCACTCCCTCACATACTAAACAAACAACATGTATCTGGATGATAGATTATTTAAAACTACAAAGGTTCTTTTTAGGATCAGCTTTATTATGTTTTTACTTTTTGGTGGAAAGGAAAACAAAGAAAACAAATGCATCGTGAAAAATGGAGAAAACTAATTTTAAAAAAGGTAATAGATTTTTTGCACATTTTCTGATGGAGAAGCACTTTAGTTTTATTGTGCTCTTTCACTTTACTCTCTGAACGAAATGACCTTGCCACACACTAAGAAATAAGTGCTACAATTTTGAGGCACTTTTGGAAAACAAGAGTTACACTTCAACCCAAGGAGAACCGGGTAATCTGACAGAGACTTCTAGCTGCAGATTCCTTACCTTATAGTTCCCTGGCGTCAGCTTCGAATCAGAAATGTTTCTGATGAGCAGTACGTTAATATCCTGGACTCGCTGCTCAGGAGGATAGGCCCGATACTGCACTGTGTCCAGAACAGTTCCGATAAAAGTGAGCTTCTGAGAGGGAGTCAGGTGTAACTTCGGCACACTGATAGTGAATCCTAGCGAGTGCAGGAGGTTCAACGTCATCTGGAGATGGGTGACGAGAGCCTGGGAGCCTTCAACAGCCAATCATTGAGGTAGGGGAAGACTGAAATCCCTGACCTGCGAAATGTGCTGCCACCACCGCCATCACCTTCATGAACACCCGAGGGGCACTGGTGAGACCGAAAGGTAAACTTAATGTGCTTGTGGCCCATCTTGAACTGCAGGTAACGGCTGGCGGGATGGGGATATGAAAATACATGTCCTGCAAGTCCAATGCTACCATCCAGTTTCCTTGATCTAGGGCAGACAAGACCTGAGCAAGAGTGAGCATCTTGAATTTATACTTCTTGAGGAAGAGATTGACGTCCCTTAAATCCAGGATAGGGCGAAGGCCCTTGTTCTTTTTGGGAATCAGAAAGTAGCGGGAATAACAACCACTGCCTACTTCTGACATCGGGACCCTTTCTATGGCTCCCTTGGCCAAACGATCCTCCATCAGCCGTTCTTTTGTCAGAGGGATAGAGGGAGGGAAAGACTGGAAGAGGAGGGAATAGCCCTTCTGGATGGTCTGCAGAACCCACTTGTCCGTTGTGATGGAAAGCCAGTGAGGGAGATGAAATTGAATCCTCCCTCCAACTGGACGGACGTGGTCCTGCAGAACCACACTAGGAGGGCTTGTGCGCAATGGAGGGGGGCTGTGTGGTGGCCGACCCCTGGCCAGACCCTCTGGGTCTGATGGTACCACGACCACGTCCTCTTCCGGGATGTTGTGAAGCCTGAGGACGGTGGCTAAAATGCAGCTGGCATGGTACCACGCCCCTTCCGAAGCCTCAAAAGGGACGAAAGACAGACTGCTGTTGTGCTGGCACTGAAAGGCCCAAGGATCTGGCCGTAGCTTGAGAATCCTTGAACCGCTCAAGCGTGGGGTCTGCCTTCTCACCAAAAAGGCGAGAGCTATCAAAAGGCATGTCCATCAAACTTAACTGGACATCCCCCGAAAAGCCAGTTGAATGTAGCCAGGCATGGCAACGTAGGGCCACTGACGATGCAATCGCTCTTCCCAGCGCGTCGGTTATGTCCAATCCACAACTGATCATAAACTTGGCTGCATCTCTCCCATCCTTGACACCCTGGGTGAGTGTCTCGTATGCCCTCTGGGACCTGGGGCAGCATGTGTGCCACTGTATCCCATAAAGTATGGGAAAAACGGCCCTATAGGCAAGAGGTGTTTACTGACCTCAATGCCAGGCTGGAGGAAGAAAACATTTTCTTTCCAAGCTGATCCGGCCTCTTGGATTCCGTATGCGGGGGGTGGAAGGGAAGACAGCACGGGAAGTAGAGGCTTGGACCACCAAGCTCTCCGGGGTGGGGTGTTGGGTAAGGAAACTAGGGTCGCTCGGAGCGAGGCTATGGCGACGTCCAACTGTCCTATTCACAGGAGCCCCTGTGCTGGGTTTGGACCATGTTAACAGAAGGACGTCTGTTAGGGCCTCATTGAAGGGCAACATCGGTTCTGTTGTTGTCACCCACGGTTGAAGCACCTCTGTCAAGAGATTCATCCTGACTGGCACCGTAGGCAAGTCTTGGTCCAAGACCTCAGCTGCCCTACGCACCACCAGAGCATAAGAAACTCCCTCCTCCGTAGCCACATTAGGAGGAGAGAGCATATCAGTATCTGGAGATGTGTCCAGTCCACTGGCCTCCCCTAGATCCTTGTACCAGTCCTGTTCTAGGTCATATTCTAAAGGGTCCCCAGACCCCTCTCATTCCTCTCCTGTGCCTTGCTGTTCTGAATAATGCTCAGACAATGATCTGGGCCGAATCGGCACCATCGGAGTCTGAGTCGGTGTCGTACAACATCGCTCTGGCTCCGGATCATCCGGAATGAGAATGGGGGTACCACCGGTGGGTGCCGGTGGTGGAGGAAGCATCGATGTCAGACCCGGTGCCGGAGGAGGTCGACTGTGAGGTGAGGGATCGGCGCCGGTCCGGATCTGGTATCGGATCCTGGGGTCCCCAACGACGCCAAGATCGAAGCCCCCGACGTCGAACCCGAAGGGACACCACTCAAAAACGAGCTGCATGTCCTTGTAAAATTATTTTATTTGAGTGGGGGTCGCTCCGGTCCCCAGAAAAGGGGAAGACGTGGAGTCGACCCTGGTGACGGTTCTGTGGAACCGCGCTCGGAACTTCGATGTTCCCTTGACGCCTCGCTGGCCGACGGGCGTGCTGAAGTCGAAGTCTGCTTGGACTTCTTCTTGTGCCTCTTACCTGAATGATAAGATGACCTAGAATGCGAGGAAGAGAATTTGGGGCTCTGGGAGCGGTGCAGCGACCTCCCCCTACTGCGGGACCGTGATCTCCTCAAAGTCGCGCCAACTGAAGACGGCTGTCGGGCAGCGAGAAGCTTGAGGGATCCCTCCCTCAAGGCCTTCGGAGCCATTGCCCGACAGTCGGAGCACGAGGTGGAGTCGAGATCCTTCTCAAGGTGCCAAAGGCAAACTCTGTGCGTGTCCGTCACCGACATGGTACGATGACATGCACCACACAGCTTGAACCCAGTCTTTCTCGAAGACGTGACATCAAACAATCAAAAAGGTGAAAAAGCCTCGATATTCGTCGAAGAAAGGGTAGCTCTTATCAGGATCTGCGTCTAACCGGTGTGGAAGGAAAAGAACTGATGTACACGCGCCAAGGTGGCGTCTATATAGGCAACAGTAACATCATAGATGGCTTCAAGGACGCTGACGACTCCACGCGGAGCCGGACGATGGACTCTGATCCGAACGACGCCACCCAACGACATGCACAGGGTACTGCTCAGCAGAAAAATTCTGGATTCGAAGCTGACGCCAGGGAATTCTAAGGTAAGGAATCTGCAGCTAGATAGTCTCTACCAGATAATTTGTTACCAAAGCTAAGTAACTTGTTCATTACTTTCTGGTAGTTACTGTCAGTAACGGCACAACGTCATGCTGCCACACATACTTTGTACTTTTTAGCTGATTTGGGTTCTCTTTGGACCTGGGGCCAACTTTGAGGCATGGACGGGCTATTTCCTCACTACCTCAGTATATCTTAGACCTCGTGGGCATTCTCCAACTGGCTGTTTACTTGACTGTACTTCACTAGGGATAGATGGATACCTCTGTGTGACCACTAATCAATTTCTTGCACTGGTGGGCACTTATGATTGTGGAACCTCTGCGTCCTCGCCCATTGTTGCAGTGAGGTCAAGACAGATACCCCGTAACTCTCCTGTCCTGATGAGACCCACATAGCCATACGCAGGTCAAAACATCGTTGACAGCAACGCAACAAACAAACTACACAGCAAATGAAAATCAGAGATTGTTGTTTTTTTGGAGCTAACACACAAAAAATATAATTTTACTGTCCCGTCCTATGCACATATTTGGGATATGGTTTTCTTTGTGCACTGCACTCTGGTCACTTATCACCAGAAAAATGAGATAATTTTGTTTTTGTACGTTCCATATTTAAGTTTTCAATATATTTTCTTATTAAATCAAATGATGTTGGCTTTGTGTTGCTTCTCTTATGAATTGCATTGAGTATTTGTAGCGATTGGGCTATCTCTTCGAAAACCTATGCACTAAATTATACTTATGAGAACCATTGTTTTCAGCAATCACAGTTTAAGGCAGTGCTGGTTCATGCTGTGCATTAAGACCCTTCTGCATCGACGTGGTTCTTCACTTGCCGCAGCTCCTCATCTTGTTGCACAAAGTGCTCTTAAAGTATTTGGATGATAATTTATTTATCCAGTGAAATGGGGAACAATTTCCAGACAATGGATTGGGGTGGCTACCTGGAATCTTCAACTCGAACAATTTCCAGTTCTTCATTTCCTTCTTAACTCTGTTATTCTGGATTTATTCTCTCCTGTTTTTCCTGTTTAGAAGCGTAGGAAAGTCAACTTTTAGAAAAGTTTGCAGAGTTCACAGTACTTTTATTTGGATTCGCTGTACTCATAATGGAAGTCGCACCACTGCGATCATGCAAGAGTTGTTATGCTGAAAAAAGACTTATTGTCCTTGATCGGCAAGGGCCCCAAAAAAGTAAAGAAAGTAGAGGTCTCATTCATTATACATGAAACTGATTTCATATCACAAGTTTCTTTCCTTACAGAATGAGGCTCTACCCTAGCACATACTCTATTTTGTACCCAACTCTGAACAGATATTTATATTCAGAGCAGCGCAGCTCAATTATCTTTACAAGAACTGTGTCACAAAAAATAGAGCTTGTAGAGCCAAGAAACAGCAGGCTATATTTGAAAGGCTCTGTCAACTGAGATTGAATATGAAGAAGTAGTTGAAATATCAACCACATTAGGAGGAAGTGAGCGTTCATTCAGGGAGTCGCTGGCGTGGAAATGTTTTAAATGAACATATGGTGGGAATGCAACGGACTGAAACACCACAGAGCAAAGCCTCCTTACCATGTTAAGAAACAAATTGAGTGCTTGTAGTCAGTGACTAGAGATCATGTTAACTGACCACGAGCACTCAATTTGTTTATTGATATGGAAATATAGTCCATCCAATGTGCGAAAAAGGTGATTGTAAGAAAAATCAACTGCACCTCGTGCAACCAGTGGCGGCCTGCAGCTTTAGGCGTGAGGGGGTTGGCGGGAAGCTTGCGCGCGCGCACACAAACACACACACACACACACACACACACACACACACACACCTACTCTTTCACACACACACGCACTCCCGCACATCCATTAACAACACTCATAACATTCAAACATGCACGCACCAAACATTCATTTTAAAAGTTCACACACACATTCTTTCACACACACACACACGCACGCACGCACATCAATTAACACTCATAACATTCAAACACGCACATACACACCAAACATTCATTTCAAAAGATCACACACTCATTCTTTCACACACGCATGCACGCACATCCATTAACAACACTCATAACATTCAAACATGCATGCACGCACCAAACATTCATTTGAAAACTTCACACACTTAACTTCAGCCTCGAAGGTCCCAGGAGGGTTGGGACTGCTGCCTTCCCTCATTGGCTGACTTTAGGTCAGCCAATGAGGGAAGGCAGCAGGCCCAGCCTCGTCACAGAGTGGGATGGGGTCAGTGAGACTGCTGACCCCACCCCACTCTGTGACGAAGTGTCACTGATTGACACTTTCCCTGGGCACCTCAGGGCTTAAACCTGATGCGCCCAGGGCGAAGGCAATGGGTGACGCTTTCCTCGCCACCCAGGGGAGGGCCTTGAGGCACCTTTGTTGAGCTGAGGAGGTCACGCCCATAGGAGCTGTGACTTCCTCAGCCTAGCAAAGTTCAGCTCAGACAGTCAGGAGTCTGCGCAAATCGCGCATGTCTGCTCCTGGCTGGCTGACCTGAACATAAAGTGTCTGTCAGGCTGACCTTTGTTCAGCCTGACGGACACTCTTCATGAGGGGCAAAAGGCGGGGGGGTGTGGCCCCTCCGCCCTAAAGGACGGGTCACGCCTGCGTGCAACCAAGTTAAGCAATGATCTTTACTCATTTGGCACCTTAGGGATGATGACGTTTCTAAAAGCATGTCATCCTAGTGAGCTCTCCCAAGATGAAGTACATTGAAAGAGACGAGAGTGAGGAGGAAGAAACTTCTCACTGAAGTCCTGCAAACACAGAGGAGGAGACTGATCCTTGGCTGAAGACGTTTGCAAACTAATGCACTAAAAATGATATACTCTGGTGAAGAAGACTGGAAAGTAATCTCTTAACTTTTGGACTGTCACTTCAGCCAATTTCATTAGAAAATCTTTGGCATCCTTACACAGTTATTTTGTTACAAAAACTGACTAAACATTTTCTCAAGAAAGTTCAAATCATCTCTTAATCGAAAAAACATTAAAAAACAAAGTCTGTAATAATGTATGCAGAAAGTAAACCCAAAAATATATAAGCACCATTTTAAGAACATAAAAACATTTTATTGAAACCTGTTTGAATCCTGAGTTGACCTCACATGGAGGATTGGGCACGGGGCCTTGCTGGAAGCCAGGTCCTGTAGCAAACTCCTGCTCTGCCCAGCCGACCGCTGTATGGTTTAGTCTTCATGGCAAAATAAATGGAAAGAGCAGTTGGATGTGGCATAGGATAAATACATACATTCACTAAAAATATCAAAGAGTAAAGAGACGTTTTGGTCAGCTTTGGTTATAAGAACTAGCATACATTAAAAAAACACTGAAATGCACCGAAAAACACAAGTAAACGATTTGCAGTTCTAGTCATAAATCAAAACGTAAAAAGACACTGAAACTCGCCAGTTGTGGTTAGGTAAGCTAATAATAACTCGGCCCAGTCACGAACTGCTTACCACCTTGTAAATTACATCACTCGTGACTTTCCTTACTCATGACCTGGTAAATCATATAATTGATTAAATACAATTTTATTTTTTATTTTTACTTTCTTGTCTGAGTCCCACTGGGGGGCCTTTCCTCAAGGGCCTGGGGTCAGAGTGTACACACACACTGCCCCCTTATGCCCTTTTTATTTTCTTATATTTTTCCTAAGATGGTTCTTGATGCATTGTGTAGGGGTAATGGCCCCTGCAAAATAAATTTTACTGTGAAGACAACGCGACCAGAAAGTGCCAGATTTTTTTATCTAAAATGGATAATAAGAGAAAAAACGTCTTTGTCTAATCATGTGCCTTTAATTTTTTACATTCGAGCACAAATTGCTCTGTCCCTGCTGTAATCTCTCTATGGGCTTGTAACCACACCCACCGCATGCCCATGAGTTTGGTTGGTTTGTGGGCTTGCCTTTTAAAATTCGCTTGCTTTCATTAGTGGTAGGCATGCATGCGTCATGACTTTTCCGGTGTTTAGCCCACGTTGAGCGCACTGGCCAAATACTGAAAACATACAAGGCTCCGTGTTTTCCGTATGGTTTCTGGAATACTTTTTTCTATTTATTTCCTACGCAGCGTGATCTCGCTGGGCAGTAGTGCAGCAATTTCCATCACATCCACCAAGTTACATGGATAATTGCAATTTTGCCTATAATACTTTTGACTACGAGTAAACCTATGTTTTACTTTTTATTTTAAATTTATGTGCAAGAAATGTCCAGTTCAGAATTAACAACGCAAAATGCTCTTACTCGAGCAAACGCGAGACCCATTGCATTACAAATGCTTGTTTTTAATTGGATTCCCAAATCCTCAGTGAATTCTCCAATTTGCAGAGGGTCCAGGAATTAACAGTCCTGATAAGGTATTTCCTGGAGTAAATTCTACTTTCAGGCCAAATTTGGTGTGATTCTGTTCAACCCTTTACCTTCATTGGTGTGATTCTGTTCAACCCTTTTCCTTCATTGATGAGCAAGGAATACTATGGGAATTAAATGAGAAATGGCACTTTTGTGACCTCTCCTTTTTCTTGGTCCCCCACTTGATGGACCTGCACAAAACTTGCCATGGGGATCTCACAGTGGATATATTTAAAAAAAATGTTTTATGTGGATTTAAAAATAAGTGCCAGTTATTAACAAAACATATCCTCGTTCTCTGTCTGTGAACAGTGGGCAAATGGGTGCTTAATGGGGGCTGGGTGTCCACACGAAGTTGGTAGGAGGGCCTGGCCAGTGCCCAGGCCTTGCAGGGGTTAGGACATCTGTGGGGGCATGGGTGCAGTGCCTGACCGGACGCAAGGCCCTGCGGCCAACACCCTGCTGTGCACGGCAAAAGGTGATGCACAGCAGGGGTTTGGGTGCTCGATGAGAGTGGTTACAGGGCCTGCCTTGTGGCCAAACTCTCTCCCTCCGTGCAACTGCTGTACAGGAGTTTGGTCATCTGTGGGGGGTGAGGGACACGACAGACAACAATTTATTTCTGTCCTTTAACCAGGAAAGGTGATTCTAACATGGAACTTTTTTATTTTTAGAACTTTTTTGTTTTAATTTTTATTTGTTTAGGGGTTCAAATAAAAATAACTAGAAAACAAGGCATCTAAACTTGGATCAAAAAAGTAAAAAGAGAAAAGATTTTTTGCAACTTGCTTTGTGAGCTGCCAACAGCTGGTCTTGAGTTGCTGTACTTTGTTCTCCAACTATTATAGCACATTTCATGCAATGCAAACCAATATCTGCATATAATGGGTTGGTGTCTTGGGTGAGGGTGCAAGCAATTTCCTCCAAAGGACTAACACCACCCTGGAGAGTATGGAGCAGAGCAGATGATGTTGAGGCTTCACCGCCTCCGTTACCCCTTCTTTTGGCAGCATGGTGCTGAGTGATGTGTGATGCATTCAAGTGTTTTCTCATTCCAGAAGTCCTGAGTGAGTACTTCTATCCAGTACTCCTGGAGAACTCAATTTGGCATCGGTTGCATGTCACCACCTTTATTGGCACTTTCTTTTCTCCTGTAGGAATTGAAAAGGAGTCCCAAACAGTGGACTAGGAAGAACTCCTAAGCCGCTTCCAGCTCCTGAATACAGTTTGCCTCCAATATCTGACACAAGTATGTGCAAAATATTGGAATAAAAACCCGTCATGGCATCTACAGAAACTGGGGAGAACCAGCCGTCAACCAGTGCATACACTGGTCCAAACATCACATCACCATCGCAGGATGAGGATATAATTGTGTTACCTACAAAATCCTCAGCACCACCATTGTATAGACTTGAAAAAGAATTGGTTGTGTGGAATTATATCATCCTTCCACTACAGCAAAAAAAATGAACATCTGTTCTGGTTACTTGCACCTTGTGCAGTCATGTGCTGCATCAAGGAATGTTTGGGCAGTACTCCTGGGAATGTGTTGAATGGGAAAGCACCTTCAGTCTCATCACTGAAACACATTGCCCAGGCTGAGATGGAGAGACAGTGTGGGGAAGGGTTACAAAGAGGAGGAAAATGCACCACCTGTAGTTGTACAGCAAGCAGCAGAATAGGTTGTTATTTGTATGCAGTACTATGCTACATACATCACTATGTGTAGCAAAAAAAAAAAAGTAGTCCGCGGAGAAAAACTGAGTGCTTTCTCCAAAGCTCTACAACAAATGAAGGCGAAACAAGGACATTTACAAAACTGTTAAAAAATAAAACAGTTAAAACAAGTTAATATTATAAATACGTTAAAATATAAGGTTATGGTGAAAAATAAAAAGTTACAGAAAAAATGTATAAAAGACATAAAGGTTCACTAGGATGAAACAAAAATGGCTAGGCTATTGAGGGTGCCTAATATCAAATTCCTAATGAGAATACAATTATAAAAGGGTTAAAAGAACAAATAGAACGGTATGGGGCTACACATCAGCCAAAATGGCCACACTGTGAGGGAGCTCTGTAGCAGCTAAACAAAATCCCCCTAAAATCTGCTCAATCATCTGGCAATTTTGCCAAGACTGAAGGAGCCCGCTTCGCCAAATGCGAGTGGAGGCTGGAGACACAATCCCCACCCGCAGGCAACCACCCACATTCTAATAACACGTAAGGCGGCCGTGAAGGGTCACGCAGTGGGCTAAGGTGGACCCCGGGTGGCAGAGGTGTGGAGCCACGTGGGGAGCTTCTCGCTGCCATTCCAGTTGAGAGCAGGCTGCGTGGAGCTCCGAAGGAGCATTGGCCCTGTGGAGCTGGCATAAAAACACCTGGCACTCTCAGAGGTCCTGGACTGTGTGGGACTGACAGAGGAGTGAGGCGGAGGCCGCTTTCTCTCCTTGCTATGGACACCACGTGCAGTGCCCCACCCGGGAGCAGATATAGAGGCCTCACATGGCAGCAGAGGTGGCTTGCTTATAGAATAGGTGCAACTTGTGTAACAGCAATGCAGGCTTCCCTCTCTTACTGAACATGTATGTCTTGGACAGTAACTTTGCAAGTTTCACTACATATCGGCCCCTACAGTGGCAGCTTTATTTCCTCACATAACAGGTACTTCTTGACAGCACCATTATGCTTCCCTTGTTCACAGCAGGTAGCTGCAGTGCCATCTCATCATCCATTCAGAACAGACACAGCATGACAGATGCAAACTTTTGTCTCTGACAGAACAGTTCTTTGGAGCAGGTGCAAAATCCTTTGAAATTAGTATATTGGTGTAAGTGCTACTGCCCCTCTCACTGTGGTGGCATTCTGCCAGTAGTTGTGTAGATAAACTCATTTACTTAAGATGCTGCTAGAGATGCTTTTGAAATATCCTGAATCTTCTGAAGCAGTCACATTGAGCTGGGCTGTCGCCACAACTGTAGAAAGCTCGCTCTTTATATCATATATCAAAATGGGATATATCTTGCAAAGAGTCCAGGGGTTCCCTTACTAGTGGACAAGGGGTGTGGTCTAGCAATCCCAAGGTGCTGTCTTAGGGGGGGTAGTGTGGTCAAGCAGCCTTAGGTTTATCAGAGAGGAGTTTCTGATGGATACCACTACCTGTGAATTCCTCACCTAAAGAATTTTCCCCACGCGCCAGCTTCCAACTGATATTTTCTTCTAGCTCTGCACGTCGACTATGACGTCCCAATTGCCCGACTCCCACGGGACGCTGTATGACGTCATCCAGGCAATAAGAGGTCCTCGTCGATGTGCAGATGTCAGTTCCCTTTTTTCCGTGCCTTAGAGTAACTGTTTTTTCTTCCAGGCTACCAGGGAGCTACAGTTTTACTTCGGTGTAACAATGTCACAGCCAAGGAAGTCTGGTTTTAAACCCTCTTAGCAGTGCGGAGGTCGGATGTCGGTCATGGATCTACATGACAATTACTTGTGGTGTCTTAGTTCTGACCACGAAGTCGAGGCGTGTGGTTCATGACAACGCATGAATCCAAAGGCCCTGAAGGAACGGGAGGCCAAGTTGTTTCTGGCTCGGTCCAAGAAGAAGAAGGAGAAGCATCATCACAGAGAATCTTCTTCTAAATCTTCAAGGTTTCATCAGTGTCATCGGGACTTCCGCCGCCGGCATGGATCACGGCGCCGGTCGAGCAGGGACCGCTCCCGTTCGAGATCACCATTGGCTCGACGTCGACCGACGTGGGAGGTCAGCCCAACTGTTACGCCTCCGATGACTCCAGCTTCACCGGCGTCTCCACTGTCGGTGTATGAAGTTAATCCACATCAGGAGCCGAGGGCTTCTCTGGAGCAGGTGGAGATGCCTGAGCCGATGCCTGCTTCGCCTCAAACACCAGCGCCTCAAAGTTATCGAGGTTTCGCTGCGCCGGGCATGGATCCGGCAGCATTCCTTAATGCGATGTTTAATATCTTTGCCACCATGGCACCTGGAGGTGTGCATGTGGGGCCGTCTGGTCCTTTGGCCTTCGACATGGGTGTTCTGGCATCTTACAGGCCGACACCCTTCATGCCCTTTCTTCCTTCGGGAAGTACCGCTTCGGTGCCGATGCTTATGGGGTCGCCCAGAAGACCGGTGACTCCAACGACATCCACTGTCCCGGCGCCGATGGATTCACCACGGATCCAATCGACCTTAAAGAGGCCTGTGGCGCCAAGGGATCTGGCGTCAGATGACTCAGAGTATCAACGCTGTCCGAGGTCTTAGGCGTCAGCTGATGCCTTATCGACACCGGGGCTCGAGTCCAGGCTCCGCTCCAGAAGGTTGGCTCTGTGGCTGCTGGAGGAGCAGGAATATGAGAAGCAGCACTTGGAGGAAAAGGAGATCATGGAGCCGTCATGGGACCTGCAAGGTTTGGACACGGCAAGTGGTCTAGACACCTCCCCGGAGTGGGACTTGGCTTCGCCGGGGGAGTATACAGAGGAGGCTGCCTCATTTCATGCTGTGGTGAGGAAGGCAGCAGACTTTTTGGACCTTCTTGTTCCAGCTGTGGATGTTAAGACCAACATCCTTACTGATGTGTTGCATCCAGCATCAGCTGTGGCGGAGCCACTTCTTCCATTCAATGAGGCTCTTGTGGACCCTATTAAGGAAGTTTGGAAGAAGCCGGTGACTTCGACTGCCGTGAATAGGTCGGTGGCGAGACGATATCGAGTGGCCCCGGGTGATCCGGCGTTTTTGTCCAAGCACCTGACTCCGGAGAGTTTGGTTGTGCAAGCTTTGTGTTCCTCTCGTTCTGCTCTGGGATCGTTTCCAGGAGTTCCCGCAGACAGGGAGTCTAAGAGAATGGACCAGTCAGCTAAAAAGGCCTTCTCGTCATGTAGCATGGCTTTGAAATCCACAAACGCTACTTGCATTTTAGAACGATACATTTATGCCCTTATGGACGAGGCTAAGGGGCACCCTGGATTGTCTAATGAGGTGCAGAACCTTTTGTCGGATGCTCAGGCAGCGGCGACCCAGGTGATTCAATCTGGGTTGGACACCTCGGACTCGGTGGTCAGGGCTATGTGCACGTCCATAGCGACGAGGCAGCATGCCTGGCTGCGATCGTCAAGGTTTATGTTCAGACCACACTGCTTGACCTGCCATTTGATGGAGACAAACTTTTTGGATCGAAGGCCGACTCTGCCTTGGAGCGGTTTAAGGAGGGTAGAGCCACGGCAAGATCCTTGGGACTGCAAGCAGCCACCTCCTCTTCTTTAAGGTTTAGACGATTTGGTCGTGGCGCTTCCTTTCATGGCAGGCTCCATGCGGCAGGACAGCAATCTTCAGGAGCTCTCCCTTATAGATCCTTCAGGGGCAGGGGTAGAGTACGCACTAGAGGGGCCGCCCAGCAGCACTCTGCCTCTTCCTCCGGAGGGGTGCAGCACGGAAAGCAACCTTAGTTCTCCATCACTCCCTGTTCACACATCTCCTGTAGGGGGGAGACTATCTCACTTTCTTTGCATGCGGGAGTCCATAACATCAGACTCCTGGGTCACCGATATTGTGGGAAAAGGTTATGGTCTTCCCTTGCGGGAGTTTACTCCTCCCATCCCTCCCTGCCCATCCTTCTGTTCGGAAGGCCATCTTCTGTTACTGCAACAGGAGGTGATATCCCTTTTGTCGAAAGGCGCAGTGGAGTTGGTCCCAGAGCAGGAGAGGGGTCAGGGCTGCTATTCAAGATACGTCCTGATCCCCCAAAAGGATGATCGGTTGATGCCAATCCTCGACATGAAAATTTTGAATTGGTTCCTCAAGCAGGAAAAGTTCAGATGCGGACCCTGTCACAGGTTCTTTTGGCATTGAACGAAGGAGATTGGATGGTGTCCGTCGACTTGCAGGATGCTTACTTCCATATTCCGATCATCAAGTCGCACAGGAAGTATCTTCGGTTTGTGGTGGGGTCGCAACACTATCAGTTTGCGGTCCTTCCGTTTGGTCTTACTTCAGCACCTCGAGTCTTCCCAAAGGTGATGGCGGTGGTTGCAGCGGAGCTCAGAAGAAAGGGGATAGCAGTATTTCCTTATCTGGACGATTGGTTGATCAAAGCCAAGTCTCCGGAGCTCTTGTGGCATCAACTGCAGTCGACATCTCAGTTGTTGTTCGATCTGGGCTTTTCGGTGAACGTGCCCAAATCTCACCTAGAGCCCTCTCACCACCTCCTGTTCATAGGTTCAGTACTGGACACAGCATTGAATCGGGCCTTTCCTCCTCCGCAGCGGATTCAGGCGTTGATTCCAATGTTTCAGAATGGAGCGGTCATTCCAGTCCTCATCGTCCTTCATCTCCTCGGTCTGTTCGCTTCTTGCATTCTGCTGGTCACTCATTCACGCTGGCACATGAGGGCCCTTCAGTGGTGCGTACGCAGGCAGTGGTTTCAACACAAAGGAGATCTCGAGGATTCCATAAAGATCTCCAGAGACGCTGCAGCGGATCTTCAATCGTGGGCTGCGGTCGGCAACCTTTCGCAAGGAAGGCCGTACTCGCTACCTCCGCCGGTGGCCACAGTTGTAACGGATGCTTCCACTCTAGGGTGGGAGCTCATCTGGGGTACCTGGAGATCAAAGGTTGTTAGTCTCCAGTGAAACAGAGGTTTCACATCAATCTGTTGGAACTGGGGGCGATACGTCTGGCTCTCAAGGCCTTCCTCCCTTCCCTTCGCGGTCAGTCGGTTCAGGTCATGAAGGACAATACTACTGCGATGTTGTATATAAACAAGCAGGGAGGAGTGGGGTCGTATCTTCTCTGCAGAGAAGCTCTTCGGCTCTGGTCCTGGCTTTAGGACCATAGGATTTGCTTGGTAGCAAATCACTTGGCCGGAGTTCTGATCGTGCGTGCGGACAGTCTGTTGGCTCATCTCGACCGATCACGAGTGGCGACTTCATCCTGATCTGGTCCTTTACATCTTCCAGAGGTGGGGATATCCACAGATAGATCTGTTTGCCACTCGGGAGAATGCGCACTGCCCGGCTTTTTGCAGCCTCCAGTATCCGATGCAAGGAGCTTTGGGGACGCTTCTCAGATGTCCTGGAAGGGTCAGTTGCTTTACGCGTTCCCTCTCATACCCTTGATTCCTCAGGTTTTGAGGAAGATCCGCCAAGATCGGGCCCAAGTCATCTTAATAGCCCCGGATTGGCCAAGAAGGGTGTGGTACTCAGATCTTCTCCAACTCTCTCTGTGCCCTCCGCTCCGTCTCCTATACAGGGCAGACCTCCTCTTGCAGTCGCAGGGGCAGGTTCTACACTCCCACCTCCACAGCCTGCACCTTCATGCCTAGAGATTGAACGGGGCAATCTGAGTTCCTTTTCTCTCCCGCCCGAGGTGGTGGAAGTTATTTTATCGGCCAGGCAACACTCCACCAAATTGATCTATGCAAGCAGGTGGACCAGATTTGTGTGTTGGTGTGGAGAGAACCAAATTGATCCCGTGAGGGCCCATTTGTCTGACATATTGTTATTTGCTCTATCCTTGGCACAGAAGGGTTGTGCAGTCGCCACAGTTAAGGGTTACTTATCAGCGCTGTCTGCTTTTCTGTGCCTTCCAGATCAGCCATCCTTGTTTAAATCGCCCATTGTATTAGGGTTCCTAAAGGGTCTCACTAATAAGTTTTCACCCACTCCGTTTGTTATGCCACAGTGGGATCTTAACTTGGTATTGGCCTTTCTTATGGGATCGCCATTTGAGCCAATGCACTCTTGTCCATTGAGGCTTCTAGTTTTGAAGACTGTTTTTCTGGTGGCCATAACATCGGCTGGAAGAGTGAGTGAGCTCCAGGCTCTTAGCGTAGAGCCCCCATATATTTCATTTTACAGGGACAAAGTGGTGTTAAGGACCAAGGCGGCTTTCCTTCCGAAGGTTGTTACACCCTTTCATTTGGGAGTGTCCATAACTCTCTCTTCTTTCTATCCTCCACCTCATCCATCTAAGGAAGACGAGAGGCTTCAACGGATGGATCCACGAAGAACGTTGAGCTTCTTCATCGACAGGACGAGGGAGTTCAGGCAAGACGATCAGCTCTTCGTTGGTTACGTGGGGAAGAGGAGAGGCAAAGCTGTCCACAAGAGAATGCTGTCCAGGTGGGTCATTCTTTGCATCAACTTATCTTATTTTTTAGCAAAGAAAGAACCTCCTGTAGGGCTCCGAGCCCATTCCACCAGGGCTAAGGCTGCTTCGTCGGCCTTGGCTAGAGGTGTTGCTGTGGTTGACATCTGCAAAGCGGCAACTTGTGCATCCGTCCACACTTTTGCCGAGCATTAGGTTAGGAGGGATGGCCGTTTTGCACGCTCAGTGCTGCAGGATTTCTTGGTTTGACCATTCAGGCATCCACCTCTGGAGGCGGTACTGCTTTGGGACTCTATTTTTAAGGTGAGGAATCCACAGGTAGTTCTATCCATCAGAAGAACTAGTTACTTACCTTCTGTAATGCCTTTTGTGGTGGATACACTAGCTACCTGTGGATTACTCACGGTCCCACCGCCTCCCCATTGCCTGACTGGTCTTACCATGAATTCCTTGGGTGAGTGCCCGTATATTGTACATATGTATATGATGATGCAATGTTTGTGTGTGTGTGTGTGTATATGTATGTATATATATATATATATATATATATATTTTGTGTTTATTCCTATTGGTTACATTTCATATTATTGAAATAAAAGTTGGTATATAAGTTTGACTAATGTTTTCATATCACATCTGTAATGTCAATGTTCTCCTGTTCGCCTCAAAGGCACGTAAAAAATGGTGATAACTGACATCTGCACGTCGACGAGGACCTCTCATTGCCTGGATGACGTCTTATGCATTGCGCGGGAGTCGGGCAATTGCGACGTCATCGTCGACGTGCAGAGCTAGAAGAAAATGTCCGTCGAAAGCTGGCACGTGGGGAAAATTCTTTAGGTGAGGAATCCACAGGTAGCTAGTGTATCCACCAGAAAAGGTGTTACCGAAGGCAAGTAACTTGTTCGTTAGACATTTACCTTGGGCACACAGTCAATAAATGGGACACATCACTCAAGAAGGCAATCCACAAAAATAACAAGAATCTTTATAAATGCTTAGGCACTAGAATCAATACAATCAGATAAGCACGTTTTACAAGAAAAATGTTTGTAAATTTCAAAAGTCGACACAGTGAAATTTTCAAATGCAGCAATGTTATCCTATGAGAGAAGAACAAATACTGCATTCAAGTATAATACAGTGACTTACGAGGCCAATCTCATGGACTTTAGGTTAGTATTGGGCAAGGTTCAGGAACACACCAACAGGTCACACTGGGCAGTACTGGAGAGGCCAGGTGTACAGGTGTAGCATGGCGTTGGGTGCCCAATGTTACTCAATGGGGATCTGTCCAGTCCAGAAGATGATGTAGGTGAGGACTGGGGATTCAGTCCAGAGGAACCAACAAGTGGGTTTCAATCTTGACATATCTGGGTCCTGAGTCGGGGCGATGGGTGCAGAGGTTTCTTGAGGCAATGGGTTTTCTCCACCGGAGAACTCGCAGTACAGGGGTCCTGCCTGCAGAGGTTGCAGCCGACGTCGGAGGTTCCACAGTGAGCAAGTCCAAGGTGAGCTTTGTCTCTGGAGGGCTTGGGAACCATGCTGGCACTATTTGTCCACTTCAACTCAAGCTGTGCGGCATGAGTGTAGTGGTGCTTTCAGGTGTTGGGTTTTTGGCGGACTGGTGTCCTCACAAGTTTGTCTTGGGGTGCCTGCAAGATGCAGGGAAGCAGCTCAGCTACTCCACAGGAGTCTTTGTTGAAGGCAGGCAGTCCTTCCAAGCTTTGGAGGCATAACAGGTGCAGAACGTTATGAATTTGGCGCAATTCAGCTGGAGCAGCAGACAGGCCGTCAGGACTGGGTTTAGGTCAGGTGCTTCTTCCTTTTGATTTTGTGGCTGTTCAGTGTCCTTCTTTGCAGGTCAGCAGGAATCTGATTTCCTGGTGTCAGGGGCTCCCCTAAATACTGCATTTAGTGGTGTTTTGGGGATTGTAGGGTAGTACCCAATAGACTACTGCGCCCTGGGGGTCACTACGCCCCCATAAAACTACAGGGCATAACCCTGTCCCAGAGTTCCTAAATCTGCCAATATCAAGTTGGCATATTTCTAAATGCTGTGTCGACACAGGCAACAAACCTTAGGGGCGGGACTGACCTAGGAGGTGGACACACCTCTCTGAATACTAAACTTCCCACCTGCCCAGGAGCCAGAGGGCCCTGGGGTAGGAGGTTGGCAACTCTCCTTTGAGTGAAGCCAGGTCTGCATACCAAGGCTGATAGGCTTCTTTGAAGCACCCGGGCTTGGGATGCAGATTTGCAGGTCATCCTGTTGGGTGGGGTGTGCGTGTACCTCTCCCAGAGCAGGCTTTGTTTCTGACCGCCCGAGAGCAAAGTCTTTCACCCTTGGAGATCAGAATTGTGTCTGGTGGTGGCAGACTGGCTAAAACGAGTTAGTCTGCACGCTGGTAGTTGGTAGGTTTTCAGGGGACACTTCTAAGGTGCACTCTGGTGCATGTATTAAAAAATCAATCACTGGCATCAGTTAGGGTTTATTAATATGAGATGTTTGATTCCAAATATCCTTATTTTCAGTGAAGCCATCATGTACCTCTGGAACCCGTATTGACCAGTGTGCAGCACATGTACTTACAATGACTTCCCTGTTCACTAACTATGTCTAAGAATCGACAAAGACATAGCAGGGGCATACGTGCTCATGCAGATATGCCCTCACATGTAATATAATGCATCTTGCCTTAGGGCTGTAAGGACTTCTGTAGGGATGACTTGCATATACTGCACGCAGTGTTAGATTACATGGAACAGAGGCTATATGCCGTATCGTGATTTCACTTTTAGTTGCATAAAGAAATGCAGCCTGCAATAACAGTCTGCATGTGCTAGGAGGTGTATCCCTGAGGGTGGCACAGTACATGCTGCAGCCCTTGGGGACCCTTCTTGGTGCTCATGACCTAGGTACCAGGGGTGCCATTTACTTGGGACTTACGGGGGGCAAAGGTATTACCAATTGAAGAACAACTGCACAGTCTTGGGAAAAGAGATCTGGCACTGGGGACCTGGCTATCAGGAACCCAGTGCACTTTCATTCAGCATTGCACCAAATACTAGGTAATTGGACCATGTCAAAAAGGGACACTTTCCTACAACAACTCTTGCTTTTTCATATCCTGGAGCCCAGCTGCTGTCAGTTAGTCTTACTTTCAGTTCCTGCATGTCTTAACACTGCTATGTCCTGTAGCTCATGCTCTTGTCAGTGCAAGCAGGTGCTCCTGCTATAGTTTACTGTCAGCTCCTGCTGCTGCTGTCACTCTAAATACTGTTGTTAATGGATATAACTCATACTAGTGCCCTGCTTCTTCAGGACATTACAAACAATTATATCATCCACTAGTGATTCAGCTGTCAGTCCTTCTGCTATCCCCTCTCTGGGCTTGATTGCAGCAAGCAATCCCTAAATTGTGTGCATAGATGTGTGAAGAATAAAGCCTGTGAGTGCAGGTCAACTTCAAGGGTTTCCTTCAGCAGCCCAGTCTTCAATCATGGTTCTCTCAGCAGACAAAAGATTTAAGCGTTCTCCTAGACTGCTAGCTATATATTTGAAATTCATGTGACATCAATGGGTATCTGTTCAGGTGGAGGACCAGGAGCTCATCACTGGCTGGTGTGTGCAGGTCATGTGGGGGGTTTAGGCTGGAGTAACAGGATCCCAGTGTGAGGGGGCAGCAGGTTCATGGGTATTCCCACACTGTTCCACATTCAAGCACTATTCCCAGGTCTCCCTTTGGTTATCCTCAAAACCCTTAATCAAATCCTGCATCAGTTTCTTGTGCTGTGGATAATCACCATAACGAGAGGTAATGTAATTTTTACACAGCTTCAGCTCTTTCATAAATATGACTGGCAAGATTATTTACAATAATGAATTTCTGGTGCAGCATGTGTATATTTCAATCTTGGCATCTTTAGCCATCCCTCTTTTATTCAGACAAAAAGATAACAAGACCAAGTACAAGTTTGCCGTAGGCATGTATCTGTCTTTTGTTTAAAGATATTTAACTTGGAGCACACAAACCGAAACTGGCTTTACTAGTTGTAATTTGCAACATTTCACACTTTCTTGTCAGAGCAGTGCATAGACATGTCAAGTAAGCAGTGCAGGGCCACAGACTGAAAAAAAGATTAATCATCCTTTTGCATACTATTTTATAATAATAGCATAGTAAAAAAAGAGATGTACTTACCGCCTCAACCACAATCTCTGTTCCACTCTGATTGGCGCACTGGAAATACATCAGTGTTAAAAAATCATTACATCATTGAGAAATAAGTACATATTTATGTTAAATTCCATGGTACACTTCAACCCATAGTGAATATGAACATACAAAAACCTGAACCTTAAACGACAGACAATGTAATTAAGGTGCAACTCCTGTATAATACCTGCATACCACAAGAATTTGCATGGGTCCTACTCACTAAACAGCATAGGAAACACGGGATAATGCCTATGGAAAAATATCAAAAGAATATAAGTATTCAGAAGGATTTGTAAAGGTGAACTTTTGGATCATTTTCAACTCTACCTTTATTGAATGCCTTATTACACCAACTGAACAAGAAGATGTGGTGTAGTGATGAAGTCAAACTGGGAACCTGGCTTGGAATCCAGCTTAGATCTTGACTGAAATGTGAGCGTGTCTGAGCAAATCATTTAATCTGTGATGATGTAATTGTATGTTATTCAAACACTTAGACCCCACTTGATGTATGCAGCTTTGCTTTGTTTCCATCACTGCTCATGCTCACAACACTCTTCTCTCCAGCTAAATTTGTGCTATAACAATATAAACTGAGTAATATTTTTACATTGTGAAGCTATTCTTCTCTGTGAATGCCCCTTCCTTTTGGACTCTTTGTGAACAGCCCTTATTTTGTGACATTCACATACAAGCCCTTTACAGTTTTCTTTATCTGAGTAGGTGCCACACCTTTAATAGGCCTCATATAAGTCTCTTTCTCAATGTCTGAGGTAGTGCTTTCTTGTGTTTTTCAGAGAACCTCTCATACACATCTTTTTGTTCCCTGAAGCATTTTTATTGTGTGTTGCTTTTAGCAAGAAAAGACAATTTTAAAGTAAGGTTTATTTTCTGTGTGTCAGACATGCAGATAGGTAAAAGATTCATTGGTACGAAACGTCTTGCAGACATCTGATACTCGCAGGGCTGGTGAATACTCTGGAAGCTCCAGCAGTGCTTAGTGTCTGAATAGAAATTATCGGCAAAGTGAGTAGATCTGGCTATAATGTGTTGATGCGTGAAAATACAGGCATACAGAAATGCTGTTTGCATGTGTTAGCACATTAAAGGCATACTTTTTGGCAATGTGTGTTCTTATGCTGGCTCAGAGAATGCCTCTTCCCACATTATGTGAAGTGGTAGCCCCACCACTGCAGCTTGACGTACTAGCCCCCTGGAAGTTCGGGTCTCGTCGCACTCCTGCATTTCCACCTAGCTATGTGCTAAGGTTAATGCTTAGCTTCTGTTTGCGCACTCTTCGAGATTTCTTAAATATTCAGAATGAATACCTTGATTTAGCTCTCACAGTATTGGTGTTTTCCCAACCCACCTGCACCACTGATAGTGCTCAATAGTAGTGCATTTTGTGTTTGATGTAACTTCTGTCTTCCACCTGGTGGTGAAAGGATGGGCTGGAACAAGGCTTATACTTTTGGCAAATGCCAGTTATAACTTGGATTGTTTCTGTTATTCGGGCATGGCTATATTGATAATGTAGCAGGTGGAGCCACACATTAACTTAGAATGGGGGAAGGGACTGCAGCCCTTTCCCAAAGTGGTTGTACTGGGTAGATTTTCCAGCTAGGAAAAGTGGGTCTAGAGTGCCACCACCCAGAAAATCCAGGTGTGGAAACACATGACCCCTTGTAATTGTACAAAGAGGAATTTTACACAGGAAACCCAAAACTCACAGGTTGTAATCCGGGCCTAGGTGTGAAGTGTGGTTAATTCTTTTATGCACATAATGTTCAAGTTGTAAATCCCCTGTTTTCTTTGACTCCTGTCATCTTCTCTAAAGTAAGAGGTCAGGATGCTTAGAATCTGTTTGATGCTTGTGCAGAATAGTGCACAATTTCCTTCTTCTTATATAGATTGGGAAGTTGGGATATGGCTTATTTTATGAGCGTTAGTGATTAGCTATATTTTTGGAGTAGCATTTATTTAAACACTGCCCCAGATTAACTGTGCAGTTGGTGTGGTTTTTATTTAAAAAAGGGCTAGCTATAACACCCTTTCTTCCCTCTCAACACACTTCTGTGGAGGACCTGGGGTTGAGGAAATGTTATGCTCCATGCTGGGATGCAGGCCATTGGGCTAATGGACAGGTTTTACTCTTCTGTTTTCTTAAATAAAGCCAAAGTGACAGTGAGGACCTATTTAATCATGTCCTCGCCAAGCTTCATGTTTTGGTGGCTTGTCCTGGATGGCTGAATAGATGAAACTGTGGTATGAGGCCGCACAAAGTCGTATGAGGTTGTGTAGGAGGCACATTATCCACATATAGCAGTTCAGATGATCAAGATGGTGCTTGTGGTGTCGTGGTACCGGCCAGGTTGGACCAATTTAAAAAAAGGAGGGTGTACTGGCCACCCCCAGCCTTTATAGCCCCCTGGGGCCCCTATCCTCTGGAGCCATACCTTTTTAAAAAGGGGAGTGGGGCCGCATGTCCTCCCTCCCTGAGCCTATTTTGGCCCCAGGGAACCCACCAACCAACATGCTGGAGGCCACAGGACTGAGCCCCAAAGCCCCCGTAGCCCCAGCTGGCTCCCCACATGATGCGGGAGCTGGCAGTGCTCCCTCTTGGAGGAAGCAGCTGCTTTTGCATATTCTCTCCAGGCAGAAGCAATATGTGTTTTTGTTTCCCTGCGGTATCAGTGCAGGCAGGGAAACCGAACACAAGTCTGCTCCCAGGAAGCAGGATCACTTTTAAATCTCCCGTTGATTGGAGCAGACTTAGGGCCTGATTTAGATCTTGGTGGTAACAGTCCCACCATCGCTTTTCCATCTGAAAACCCGTCCGCCAACATAAGGTTCCACCCGCCCAATTTAGATGTTAGCGGGAGCATAGGTGAAAGACTGCTGATACTCTGCAGTCACCGCCAATGATCCCCACCCGAGTCAACAGCACCACAGGCTAAAGCGGCTGGCGGTGGGACGCCAGCCCTTTTTCCTGCCAAGCCAATCACGATGTGCATTCTCGCTGCGTGGGCGGATTTGGAAAGATAAAAGGACTAAACTAAACTTTTTTACACTTTCCACATTTCCTGCTGCCATGAACCCAGTCATACCAAAATAAACATGTCTATCACAAATATATAGCCCTAATAACTGCCAATGTTCATTATGTAAGGCCAGGACTAAGGTTTTCTCAAAATAAAGATGTTTTATAAACATGAGATAGTTCTCTCCTAAACAATTTAAATTGTGCATAAGGGAAAAAAAAGACACTGGGCCTGTAGTCAACAGTGTGGGTGAATGCCCACAACTCGCCTCCCAATGTCTCTGCCAAAATAAACTTCCTCTGGAAGGGGCATCTATGGGGCAATAAGCAGGCACCTCAGTGATGTCACGGGGTGGTCCTTGGGTTTGGGAAGGGTATGTTTGGGTTTGATAGGGGTGGGTTGGGATGTGGAAGGGGGGGTTGGGATGTGGAAGGGGTGGTTTGGTATGTGGGAAGGGTGGAAAGACATTTGGGAGGTGTGGTTTGGAATTTGGAATGGGTCAGGGCCAGGGCAAAAAGTAGGTCCTCTATTGGAAAATGGTTATGGTGATTGGCAGTGAGTTTGGATTGGGAGGTAGAGGGAGTGTCTGTGTCTTCTGTGCATGCGTCTGTTGAAGCTGTGGGTGCCTGAGGGTCTGGTGTATGTGCTGTATGATTTGATTTGTGTTTTTTACTGATTGTTGGGTCAGTGAATGTAGGGAGCTGGCCTGGTGTGTGGTGGGTACCTAAGGTACTTACACCTTATACCAGGTCAAAGTATCCACTTGTAGTGAAGTGTAGGCAGTGTCTAGAAGCCAGGCTCTCTAGAGGTAGCTGTGGATGAGCAGTCAAGGCGTATTTAGGAGACATGCAAAGCTCATGCGATACCACTGTAGTCACACATCACTAATACACATAAAAGGAACCACACAGTGTTACAAAAATAAAGGTACTTTTATTTTAGTGACACAATACCAAAATTACTAACAAGGCAATACTCCCTTAGGAGGTAAGTAAACACACTAAATATGTATACTAATAATCAGAAATAGGCATAGAAAAGATTACATAACAGTGCACATAGCAATAACCAATAGTGAGCCTAGAGGGAGCCCAAACCATGTACTAAAAAAAATGGAATGTGAACACAGGACCCCCACCTAGCTAAGTGGAATTTGTAGAGGGGAGCTGGAGGTACTAGAAAATCAGAGGTAAGTAACACAATACCCCTCAGCTACCAGGAAAGCAGAAGAAACCACTGGAATTTCCCTAAACCAACCAAAAGGAAGAAAAAGAAGAAAAGAAGACACCCAGACAAGACTGCAAGAAACCAGCAGTGGATTCCTGGGAAAGAAGACCTGCGCAGAGAGAGGACCAAGTCCAAAGGTCACAGTGGAGCCCAGGGAGGAGTAAGAGCTGCTACCCACCCTGCTGTACTTGCAGGAGTTGGTCGACTGTGATGAAGATCAGGTCAGCACTGCAGCCCTGGAGCCGGAGAAGAGTTCCTGAAGGATGCAGAAGATGTCCCATGCTGGGATGAAGATTGCACATGGGTGTCGGTGCAGCAATTCCAGCAATAAGCCTTGGCAAAAGCAAACTTGCGGGTAGTGGAAAAGTGGTGCTGCTGGGGACCAGCAAGGCCTAGGAGGACTCACCCCAGGAGGGGAAGTCACAGGGCACCCTTAGCATTGCAGAGAGAACACAGGAGCTGGGGCAGCACCCACAGGAGTCCCACAGGACAGGGACAGAGGTGTTGCTGAAGGAGCCCATGCAGCACTACAGAAAGAGATCCAACTCCGCAGGAGAATCACGCAGAGGGCTGAGTGTCGCAGGAAAGTGTGCTGGGGACTGAAGCTACACGTCACCTGGAGATCCCTTCAAGGAGATGCAAAGAAGCCTTGGCAGCAGCAAGAGCATGGGGTTACTGTCCTGCGTGGGAAGGCAAAGGCTTACCTTCACCAAAGTTGGACAGCTGGCAGAGAGGACCAGGAGGACTTCTCTGGACCACCACCTGTGATGCAGGATCCAGGCAGCTCAAGATGAAGGGAGATCCACGCAGCTTGTCATCGTTGCAGTAGGTGCCTGCAGATGCAAGGGAGTGACTCCTTCACTCCAAGGGAGATTTCTTCCTCTTCTTGTGCAGGCTGAAGAGTTGCTGTCTTCTGAGGTTGCACAGCCAGGAAAATGTTGCAAAGCTGGCAGGAGCCATGGAAACAAAGTTGCAGAAAAGTCTTCTTTGTGGTTTGCAGCGTTGTCAGTTCCTGGAGGGTCCAGTCGCAGTTCCAGTGGCCAGAACTGGAAGTGAAGGTTGCAGATGAGTCCTGCTGGAGTCTTCCAAGGGGTATCTAAGGACCTACCTAAGAGAGAGATCCTAAATAGCCCTGAAAGGGGGATTGGTCACCTAGCCAGGCAAGCACCTATCAGGAGGGGGCTTTGACGTCACCTGCCTTGCCTGTCCACTCAGATGCTCCCAGATTTCCCTGCCAACCTTGGAAACAAGATGGCAGAACCCAGGGACCCTCTATAAGAGCTCTGAGCACCACCCCTGGGGTGGTGATGGGCAGAGGAGTGGTCACTCCACTTTCCATTGTCTAGTTTTG
Organism: Pleurodeles waltl; assembly: GCF_031143425.1. Classification (NCBI taxonomy): domain Eukaryota; kingdom Metazoa; phylum Chordata; class Amphibia; order Caudata; family Salamandridae; genus Pleurodeles; species Pleurodeles waltl. The sequence continues at coordinate 915,472,889 of NC_090442.1, read as the reverse complement.
GGCCAGAGCAGGGACTGGGGGTCCATGAAACGGTGTGGACTGGTTTATGCATGGAAGGCACCAAATGTGCCCTTCAACGCATACCACTGGTTTGGGGAGGCTACCCTTCCCATGCCAGTCACACCTATTTCCAAAGGTAGAGGGTATTACCTCCATCTCCCAAAGGAAATCCTTTGTTCTGCCTTTCTGGGTTTGATCAGATCAAGCAGCGGGAGGGCAGAAACCTGTCTGAGGGGTGGCAGCAGGTTGGGCTGCCCGGAAAACCATGTAAGACTGGTGGTAGCAGTGCTGGGGTTCTTCTAAGGGCCCCCCAGAGTGCATGGGATCATACTTCCTATACTTGCAACAGTATTGTGGTATGAGTCCGACATGTCTGATACCAAACATGCCCAGGTTCAGAGTTACCATGTAGCTGGACATAGGTAGTGACCTATGTCCAGTCCACGCTTAAAATGGCGTCCCCACACTCACAAAGTCCAGGAAAATGGATCTGCTACTGCAGGGGTGCCCTCACACACAGGGACCTCCACCCTGCCCTCTGGGCTAGAGGGCCTACTTTCAGTGACCTGGTGCAGTGACTTACAGTGACCTGGTGCAGTGACCTATAGTGAAAACAGGTGCATGCTCCCATTTCACGCAGACTGAAATGGCAGGCCTGCAGAACCCTTTGCATGGGCTCCTTATGGGTGACAGAACAACTGCTGCAGCCCATAGGGATCCCCTGATACCCCAGTGCCCTGGATACCTACATATTATATACTAGGGACTTACATGGGGTACCAGTATGCTAATTGTGGGAAGAAAAAGGTACAGTTACCAAATTGGAAGGGAGAGAGCATAACCACTACGGTCCTGGTTAGCAGGAGCCCAGTGGACATAGTCAAACCCACTGACAACAGGCAGAAAATAGGGGTAACCAGGCCAAGAAAGAGGGCAATTTTGCAGGTGTTTGTGTTCAGTATGAATGTGTGTGGATGTGTCTTTTGTGGAGGTGGTGTGTGTTGTGTTGTTGTGTCTGTGGGTCTGTTGCTGGTATATGTGGATGTTGGTGCAGTGGTGGTTGTGCTGGTGGTGTGTATGGGTGTTGGTATAGTGGTGGAGGTGCTGGCTGTAGTTGTGCTGGTGAGGAGAGTAGATGTCTGTCATGGTGGGCGTGGTATCTTCAGGTGTGCGTTTGTTGTGGAAGGTGTTCTGTCTGGGTATGTTTGTGATGGTGGGGTGTCTGCATGGGTGGGTCTGTGACTGTTTGTTTTTTGCTATGTCGGTGTGAAGATGTGCTGCTTGTGGTCATTTATGGTCATTGTAGTGGGTTCAAATGTCTGAGTGTACTTGGGATAGGTCTGGGTGGAGGGATTTGGGATTAGGAAGGGGTGGGAGCCTGGGAAGAAAGTTGAGGTGGATGGGAGGCGGCGCTCATAGAGGAGGTCAGACCCTTGACTAACTACTGTAGACCAGACAAAGCACTGGGAATGCCATCCAGGTAATCCAGCATCTGGGTATTTTGGCCAGCTAGCCCCCGAATGGCATTCAGTAATGCTGTCTGGCCTGCAACGATCGTTCTTCAAAGATCAACATCCTCCTGATTGAGCGCAGCCTGGGACACCGGGGCAAGGCAGGAGGAGTTACCCGCAGCAAAGGTGAAGCCAACTCTTTTAGGGGGGCAGCTAAGGCCAACTGGGGGGGAACAACATGAAGGGTGGAGATAGAAATGTAGGTGGCGGCCGATAATGAAGGTGTAACAGGTGTTCCAGGGTGGACCTTCGAAGAAGATTAGTCACTGGTGGCTCCCGTGCCTGTCCCCTCACTCGCCATGCCACTGGTTCCCTCAGTGTCTGTGGTGTCCCCACTGGACCCACATTGGCCAGCTTCCTCCCCGCTGATGTGGCCACTGTCACTGTCACCTTGCCCAGACGATGCTGAAAAGACACATACAACCATTTGAGGGTATCTATGCAAATACAATTGGACATGAACTTTGATCAGACATTTGCTCAAAGTCTAGAAATTCCCCATGTAGTTCCTGTATCATGTATGCCTTTGTCTCTTACAAAATACACGAAGAGTATGGAGTGTTTAAGTGGGTACCGAGTACAGGAAAGTTGCCCTGGACCCTCTGTGTATCCCGAACTTCGGGACATGTTCGTGTGCTAAATTTGGCTGTCTGGAGGGGAATTTCTCCTTGCGGACTAGGTGGTTCCATACACTATATAGTGTAATTCTTCATCATTTGACCACCTAGCCCCATCCAGGTAGGATAGCACCACCTGGACGGACTCAACCTCGTCATTAAAAGAACTCAGAGGGAGTGCAGAGATAAAGATTATCTGGATAGAAGTGGGATCCAGTTGTACCCCAGAAGTTATAAAATCACCTAATCAGTCACCTGCGTTATATTGCACCTTTATTCACGGTGCCTGTTGGTGAGATTAAAAACAAATGGTGGGACGCCTATGGAGGGTAATGACTCAAAGGGTCACTGGCCAACATGTTTTTGCCCACTAACTATAGCCAAAGAAGGTCTGGGGGCATTCGTCAGGGACTAGGATCCCTAGACTCCTGCACTAACGAGTCGTCTGCAGAAGGAAGGAAAAAAGGGGGAAGGGTGCTACCTCAGTAGGAGGTGGCCAGATAAAGGTAATGGAAAAAGGGTCTACCTTTGGATCACTTAACCACGAGGCCCTACATACAGAAGAGAAGGATGTTCAATTAAAACATGTCGACTACATTTGCTACACAGCAAACCACAGCACACAGAAAAGTGAAAGAGCATGCACAAGCAAGCAAATAATCATGCAACATCATTACAAATAGTCACACTGGATGTGGGATATGGTGCCACGGATTGCGGGAGGGAGAAGAAAAGGTTGTCTCTTACCCTATCACTACAGGGAAAGTCGCCCCTGGTCTAGGAGAGGGGGAGTGTCCCCTTCTAGTCACACACTGTGTGTGGGAGAAAGTCAACAACGAGGGTGAGCCCAGTACTAGGAGGCACACAGAAATATTATATAACGCCAAAGAGGGGAGCGCGGCAGACAACACAATGAGTGGAGTTAGGTAAATGCTAGAGTGCCCACAAGGAGGCAAAATGAGGGGAGCGCGGCAGGCGAGCCAGGAGTGGAGTTAAGTAAATGCCAGAACGCCCGCAAGGTCATATGAAATTTGGTGGCACCCCTTCTTGATGAAGGCCTCAAGGTGCCCAGTGTAACACGTAAAAAGGTAAGTGCCAAGTGGATCCAGGTTGTACAGACATGAAACATAGAACACAGAAAATAGCCAATATGAAGTGCGAAACAAGATCGTTATCTGTGGTGGCTGCCATTCAGATACGAACTATGCAGACAGTATATAATAAAGAAATAAGATCATTATCTGTTGTGGCTGCCATTCAAATACGAACTATGCAGACAGTACATAAATAGAACTAAAGAGAAAAATTGCAAGCAGTAAGGTCTTATCTGTCCAAGGGAGCTGCCCCCGGTCGCCGTGGAGAGTATGGCGCAGGTCGCGGTGAAAGACCAGTGTGGACTCACTGCTTCAAAGGGTGACCCTCTTATGTGCACCTAGTCCGACTCCCTCCCCAGCCATGAGTGAGTTTCGGCCGGGGAGGCTCGGATAATAAGTAACCTGCCGTTCGGCAGTTGTGCCGATGCAGGAGAGTATGGGTTGTGGCAGCGCCCAGACTGAGGGAGCATGGGAACTGTGGTCCCATGTCTCCCAGTGTTCTCAACCTAGGGAAGAGCGCCGGGCGTGGCGGCGCCCACCCCCACGGAAAACATGGGAACAGTAGTCCCATGAGAAGGTTGTGCTAGAGGGCTCTGAGGGGGAAGGAAACATTTAAAATAAGAAAAATAAATTGATAAATGGAAAAGGGGGAGAGAAAACAGGGGTGGGGGAAAGGAAGAGGAAGAAAAAAAAAACATCACTCTCAAAATCACCTGTTGTGATAAGTTTCATGAAGGGGGTGATCCATGTTTCTTCCTGTTTCACTTGTATGCCACAATGTTATTTGAATTTGGTCTTTACCTACCTGATGTGCTTGCCCTTTAAGCCTATGCACAGTTGTTCATTGTGGTTGATGACTCTGAGAACAGTGTTCCTGATCCCCATTACATCTGCCAGATGAGTGAGAGAACTCTGGCTTTGTCTTCGGTGCCTCTATATGTCTCCTTCTTTCCTGACCAATTGGTCCTTCAAACTAGGGTAGAGTTCTTTCCTAAGGTAGTCATGCCCTTTTATGTAGGATGGTCCATTAATTTGTCTTCTTTCTGATGGATACAACTACCTGTGGATTCCTCACCTTATGAATTTGATCCCTGCGCCAGCATCCGACGGAAAGTCTTCTTCCTAGCTGTGTACGTCGACGAGGACGTCATAATGGCACGGCTCCACGTGACTCCGTCTGACGTCAGCGTGCCAATAAGATGTCCCCGTCGGCGTACAAACGTCAGGTTTTTCCTTTTTCCGTGCATTCGACTTCAACGGTTTTTCTTCCTGGCCCGTTGGTTACTGTAGCGACCTCTTGAGGTTACAATTTCGCCTCCGAAGAAGTCCGGGTTTAAGCCGTGTAGGGAATGCGGGGGTCGGATGTCAGTGACCGACCCCCATTCGGATTGTATTTGGTGTTTGAGCTCTGAGCATGATGTGGAAGGTTGTTCTTCATGCCAGAGCATGAATCCAAAAGCTCTGAAAGAACGAGAAGCAAAGCTCTTCTTGGCCAAGGCAAAGAAGAAGGAACACAAGAAGGTTTCTTCCCATGCTTCTCCCAAAAAACATAAGAAGCGGCGTCATCATGACTCCAGGCGTCGTCATGACTCTCGGCGCCGGTCGGAGCGGAGCCGATCAAGGAGTCGTTCGAGGTCAAGGTCTCGTTCATCACGGTGCCAGAAGACGTGGGAAATTAGTCCTACGGTCACGCCTCAGCCGGAGAGTCCGGGGTTGTCACCGGTGCCTTCAGTCTACGAGGTCATTCAAGGTAGTCCTCGTTTCTCACCGGCGCCGAGGGATCCTGATGTTCCCCAGACTTCTACACAGCAGTATCCAGCGTTCCCGACTCCAGGGACGGATCCGGCCGCATTTTTGAATGCGATGTATGCTGTGTTTCAAGCCATGGCCCCTGCTGGTGCACCGGCGGGTCCCACGGGGCCATTGGCATTCAATTTGGGCTCGCCGGCTTCATACAGGGCTGCTCCATTCATGCCCTTCTGCCCTTCAGAGCCTGGTGGTCCGGTGCCGGGGGTTTCCCCTCGCAGGAGTCCTTCGCCTGCGACCGTGGATCCGTCGGCTTCTCGTCCGACTCCTTCTCCGCACCATCCAGCGTCATTGGTGGCCTCATCCAGACCGGCTCCATCTCCTTCTGCACATTCGGCGTTGAGGAAGTCATCGGCCGACTTCGGGCCGGCTCCGGTTGAATCCGGGGGTCTTCCGGAACCAACTCAAGGTCTGAGATCATCTGCTTCGATGGAGGCCTTGTCGACGCCGGCTCTGGAAACCCATTTAAGATCTCGGAGGAAGGTGTTGAGGCTTCTGGAGGAAGAGGAATACAGAAGGCTTGAGGAAGGTGTATAGAGCCTTCTGATGATTTTCAGGGACTTGCCACTGCAAGTGGCTTGGATACTTCCCCGGAGTGGGACATTGCTTCTCCGATGGAGTTTACTGAGGAGGCCTCCTCTTTTCATGCTGTGGTGAGGAAGGCGGCTGACTATCTAGATTTGCCTTTGTCCTCGGCAGAAGTCAAGACTAACTTGCTCACGGAGGTTCTTCATCCTTATTCCTCCAGTGCTGACCCCTTGTTGCCTTTTAATGAGGCGTTGACTGAGCCTATTATGGACCTGTGGAAAAACCCGGTGACATCTCCTGCGGTGAACAGGGCAGTGGCGAGAAGGCATAGGAGTGCCCCAGGAGATCCATCATTTCTATCTCGTCACCCGACTCCTGAGAGTTTGGTGGTTCAGGCATCATGTGCTGCGAAATCTGCCCCTGGTACATTCCCTGGTGTTCCAACAGATAGAGAATCCAAGAGGATGGAGCAATCCTCGAAGAAAATGTTCTCTTCTTGCAGCATGGCCCTGAAAGCTACCAATTCCACTTGTGTGCTAGGCAGATACATTCATGCCCTGATGGACTCTGCGAAGGAGATGGCAAAAGATCTGCCACAGGAAGTGCGAAAATCTTTTGGGGCCCATTTCTTGGATGCCCAAGCGGCTGCACAGCAGATTATTCAATCTGGCCTGGATACTACAGATTCTATAGCCAGGGCCATGGGAACATCGGTGGCTACGAGAAGGCATGCCTGGCTACGGTCTTTGGGTTTCTCGTCGGATGTACAATCCACGTTAATGGACCGTCCATTTGATGGGGAAAAGCTGTTTGGGGACAACGCAGATTCTGCCCTTGAACGCTTTAAGGACTGTCGGGCTACAGCTAAGTCCCTGGGTTTGCAGACCCCTTCTGCTACATTGTACAGGCCTTTTCGTAGGTTTTGAGGGTTTGCTAGAGGTTCTGCCTTTCGGAGGTCTCAATCTAATGCCCAACAACTTGCCAACCCGCCCTATCGTGCCTTCAGAGGGCGAGGTAGGGGCAGGGCTAGAGGTCCAGCCCAGCAGCTCTCTTCTTCTTCATCATCCTCCTCTGGTGGACAGCAGCAGAAGCAGCCCTAGTTTTCCCCACTTCATCAGTCACACTTCTCCTGTAGGAGGAAGATTGAGCCTTTTTCTGCAGCAATGGAGGTCAATTACAACAGACTCGTGGGTGCTAGGAATTGTGGAAAAGGGCTATGCTCGCCCCTTTCAGGAGTTTCCTCCTCCCTTCCCTCCCCGTCCCTCCTTTTGTTCAGAAGAACATCTTCTGTTGTTGCAACAGGAGGTTGTAGTCATGTTGGCAAAGGGCGCTATAGAGTTGGTACCGTTGCAGGAAAGGGGTCAGGGGTGTTATTCAAGGTATTTCCTGATTCCCAAAGTGGACGGTCGTCTAAGGCCGATCCTAGACTTGAGGATTTTGAATTTGTTCCTCAAGCAGGAAAAATTCAAAATGCTGACCCTAGCGCAGGTGCTGTTGGCGTTGAACGAAGGAGACTGGATGGTGTCTGTCGATTTGCAGGACGCGTACTTTCATGTTCCCATAGTCAAGTCGCACAGGAAGTATCTCTGTTTTGTGGTCGGATCGCAGCATTACCAGTTTGCGGTACTCCCGTTTGGTCTTACTTCAGGACCCCAGGTCTTCACAAAGGTGATGGCAGTTGTTGCAGCACATCTCAGAAAGAGGGAGGTAGCAGTTTTTCCCTACCTGGACGATTGGTTGATCAAAGCCAAGTCTCCAGGGATTGTGTTGTCTCATCTGCGAATGACAACGCAGTTGTTGTTCGATCTGGGTTTTTCGGTGAACATACCCAAATCTCACCTGGAGCCCTCTCACTGCCTCCTGTTCATAGGGGCAGTATTGGACACGACAAGGTTTCGGGCCTACCTCCCGCCTCAGCGGGTGCGGGACATTCAGGCACTGATTCCTTTGTTTCGAAGAGGAGCGGCAGTTCCAGTCCTCAAAGTCTTACGCCTGCTAGGTCTGTTTGCTTCTTGCATTCTATTGGTCACTCATGCTCGCTGGCATATGAGGGCTCTTCAGTGGTGTCTCCGCAGACAGTGGTTCCAGCACAAAGGGGATCTCAGGGATTCTATAAAGATCTCCAGGGACGCTGTAGCGGATCTTCCTTGGTGGTCAGTGGACGGCAACCTTTCCCAAGGGAAACCGTTTTCACTACCACCTCCGGTGGCCACAGTGATATCGGATGCTTCCACTCTAGGGTGGGGATGCTCATCTGGGGGACCTGGAGATCAAAGGTCGTTGGTCTCCAGTGGAACAGATGTTGCATATCAATCTGTTGGAATTGCGGGCTGTACGTTTGGCGCTCAAGGCCTTCCTCCCTTCCCTTCGCGGTCAGTCAGTTCAGATCCTGACGGACAACACTACCGCAATATGGTATATAAACAAGCAAGGAGGAGTGGGGTCGTATCTTCTTTGCCGAGAAGCTCTACGACTCTGGTCCTGGGCTCAGGACCATCGGATTTGCTTAATAGCAAATCATTTGGCCGGAGTGTTGAATGTACGTGCGGACGTTCTCAGTCGTCACTTCTCATTAGATCATGAGTGGCGTCTCCATCCGGATGTTGTCCTCCACATCTTCGAGATGTGGGGTACTCCTCAGGTGGATTTATTTGCCACTCAGGAGAACGCGCATTGCAGTTGCTTTACACGTTTCCCCCCCATACCCTTGATTCCTCGGTTTTTGAGGAAGGTTCGTCAAGACCGGGCCCAAGTCATATTGGTAGCACCGGACTGGCCGAGAAGGGTATGGTATACAGACCTGCTTCAACTCTCTCAGTGCCCTCCGCTCCGTCTCCCGCTCAGGGCAGATCTCCTCTCTAAATCGCAGGGGCAGGTTTTACACCCCCACCTCCAGAGCCTGAACCTTCATGCCTGGAGATTGAACGGGGCAACCTGAGTTCCTTTTCTCTCCCGCCGGATGTAGTGGATGTTATACTATCGTCCAGGCGACACTCCACTAAATCTATTTATGCCCGAAGGTGGACAAAATTTGTGTTGTGGTGTGGAGGGAACCAAAAAGATCCTTTAAAGGTCCATCTTTCAGATGTACTCTTGTTTGTTCTCAGTTTGGCGAAGAAAGGCTGTGCTATAACTACAGTTAAGGGTTATTTGGCAGCTCTGTCGGCGTTTCTTTGCCTTCCGGATCAGCCATCTTTATTCAAGTCTCCCATTGTACATGGGTTCCTTAAGGGTTTGGTGAATAGCTTTCCTCCTACTCCTTTTCACATGCCTCAGTGGGACTTAAATCTTGTTTTAACATTTTTAATGGGTTCGCCTTTCGAGCCCATGCATTCATCTCCATTGAGATATTTAGCCTTCAAGACTGTTTTCTTGATTGCGATTACTTCTGCTAGAAGGATTGGTGAGCTTCAGGCGCTCTCCGTTAAGCCTCCTTTCACTGTTTTTCCCTGATAAAGTGGTTCTAAAAACCAGGGCTGCTTTTCTGACGAAAGTTGTCACCCCTTTTCATTTAGGGCAGAATATCACTCTTCCTGCTTTTTACCCTCCTCTCCACCCGTCTAAAGAAGAAGAGAGACTCCATAGGTTGGATCCTAGGAGGGCCCTGTGTTTTTATCTCGAAAGAACTAAAGACTTTCGTTTGGATGACCAGCTGTTTGTTGGGTATGCTGGTCAACAAAAAGGCAGAGCTGTACAGAAAAGGACACTCTCCAGGTGGGCCATCTTGTGTATCAAGATCTGTTACTCTTTGGCAAAAAAGGTCCCTCCTGAAGGTATCAGGGCCCACTCTACTAGAGCTAAATCTGCATCCTCTGCTCTGGCGAGGGGAGTTCCATTGGTAGACATATGTAAAGCGGCAACTTGGGCGTCCCTCCATACTTTCGTGAAACATTACTGTTTAGACTCTGAGATGAGGAGGGACGGTCACTTTGCTCGCTCGGTATTGCAAGATTTCTTAGTGTAATCAGGTGGGCACCCACCACCAAGTGCGGTACTGCTTGGGACTCTATTCATAAGGTGAGGAATCCACAGGTAGTTGTATCCATCAGAAGAACAAGTTACTTACCTTCGGTAACGCTTTTTCTGGTGGATACACTGACTACCTGTGGATTCCTCACGGTCCCTCCCGCCTCCCCGTTGCCTGCCTGGTTACACTTTTATCTTGCAGTATTTAGCTTTATATTTATATAAATGAAAGCGTGTATATCTATATATATATATATATATATCTATCTATCTATATCTATCTATATATATATATAGATATATATAGATATATATATATAGATATAGATATACATGCTTTCATTTATATAAATATAAAGCTAAATACTGCAAGATTTATATATATATATATATATATATATATATATATATATATATATATATATATAGTGATATTTCTCTATTTGTTTTGTATATTTATGTATCCCAGCTTTCAATAAGAATGGATTATTTAAATGATCAAGGTTTTTGTGTGTGTATATCTTTCTATATTATTTATAAATTTTCATGGTCGGTTTACTCCTATTTGCTTTAAAGGCACGAAAAAAGTGAGGTGAAACTGACGTTAGTACGCCGATGGGGACCTCTTATTGGCACGCTGACGTCAGACGGAGTCACGTGGATACGTGCCATTATGACGTCCTCGTCGACGTAGACAGCTAGGAATAAGACTTTCCGTCGGATGCTGGCGCAGGGATCAAATTCACAATGTGAGGAATCCACAGGTAGTCAGTGTATCCACCAGAAAAAGCGTTACCGAAGGTAAGTAACTTGTTCTTTAATGCTCCACTCATTCTTTCAAGGAGGAAGAATGGTTACATTGCCTCAGTTCCAATGGGACCCTTAGTTTTTATATTGAGAGGGCAAGAGCATTTCAACAAGATGACCAGCTTTTCATCAGGCTCTCTGGAGTTAAAAAAAAAAAAGGGAAAGCTGTGGAAAATGATCATCCCCACATGGATTGACTTATGTATCATGATATTTTATAGGGTGGCCAAAAGACAGCCTGCCCCCAGAAGGATTGTGTGCTCCGTCTATCAGAGCTAAGGCTGCAACTACACGGCTAGCGCTCCATGTCCCAGTCTTAGACATCTGTCAGGCTGCTACATGGGCGTCTCTCCACATGTTCACGAATTTCTACTGCCCGGATAGCCAGGTCCTGTGGGACGGGCCATTTGCTTATTTGGTCCTGTAGGATTACCTGTTCTGAGCCATTCCTCAGACCCATCACCTGGCAGGTACTGCTTTGGTATCTCTTCAAAAGGTGACAAATCCGTGGTTAGAAGTCTCTATCAGAAGAACAAGTAACTGTCCTTTAGTAATGCCTTTTCTAGTAGAGACTTTATCTAACTGCGGATTCCTCACCTGCTTTCCCACCTCCCCATTCTGTGGCGTGGTTTCATAACAATCTATAAGTAACAAGATTCCAATAATGATAGTCTGCACACTGCTTCAATTATGGTTTCTTAAGGCTCCATGTCTGTTGGCAAGGACTGGGTACAGAAAGACATTGACATCAGCACGAACAAGTGACGTATATCTACTGATCCCAATGTCATCTCTGCTTGAGAAGGAGCAGCACTAGGTGACATGATGTTGCAGGAAGACACCTGCTAGCTTTGGGGGGGTATTCAGAAGGTGAGGAATCTGTGGTTAGATAAAATCTCTACCAGAAAAGGCATTACAAAAGGTAAGTCACTTGTTCTTTTTGAGTATCACTAGCAATAAGTTGGGAAACCGGTAATTTAGGCTTTGAATGTTTTTTTTATTTTATTTAATGGTTTGAAATGTTTATTTGTGTTCAAATATGTTACGCTTTTACTTAAACTAAGTGAAATATTGTTAGGTTAATAAACAAACAGATGAGGAGAATATACCATTAGACGGACAAAGGATGGAGGAAGGGTCTTAAACATTTAGTATTGACTTCCTAGCCAAACCACATCATATGGGATCAAAAGCAAGCACAATTCATGTTTTGTTGGTGAGAAGGCATCTTTATGATATTTCACACAACAAGGCATGACTGTGGCTCATAGTCCCAAAGTTTTGACACTGTGTGGTGCCTAAAACCTCTATTAAAAGAAAAGCCTTACTGAAATGGCTAGAAAAGAAAGAATTAGAAGTAATGTGTCTCCAAGAGACATATCTGCTTGATACTGATATCTCTAGACTGAGATCTAGGCTGTACTTTTTGCAGTATCAATCTAAATCACAGTCCAAAACTAGATGGATGGCAATCCTGTAAAGAGATTCATATAGGAATCAACACATAAGGATAATGACTGCAGGAGTGCAGGCTGCTTGCAAAATATGGTGTGCTATATTTTCTCAATTTCTGGCCCCAACAATATTGAAGAAGATTTCTATGTGCATATCTATCCCTCAATTGCAAGGTTTCCAGATGAAGCAGTCATATTTGAAGGTGATTTCACATCCTATACTCTGCTCTCACTCTTAAATAGTTTAACTGCCCTGAACCTCATAAACATAAGGCATACAACCCACCCTAAAGAGAGGGGAGTGTACCTTCTAATCAAATGTACACAGATCTCACACTTTTATTGATTACTTAATAATACCTTCAACACTGGCTACCTGTATTGTGGTTGTAGACATAGGCACTCACATTCTTTCTGACCAAGCTTCAATCATGTTGGAATTGGCTTTGGAATGGTGAACTCTGCAGCTGCCATGAATTTGGAAAATTAATGAAGTGGCCTTCCATGATCCACTGCTAATATGTAGTATATGAAAAGGTGTTGAAACTATAGCCACAAATGTGACACAATGGATGTCCTAGGCCATGACACATGACACTCATGACTCAGCCAAGGTGGTGTTGAGATGAGATTCTTATTTCACACAGCTGCTTTGGTAAAACTGGTGAAAAGGAAATGGGCCAAATTGGAGGTAGAAATTTTCAGATTCTAAACAGAACACAAAAGCACATGCCCCAGACAGGTATACTGTGGTATCTGAAAGGCTACGGGAGAACTGGACCCTCTTCGCATTAAAAAGGCAGCCTATAAACTGTTAAACACAAAACAGAAACGTTATGAAAATGGAGGCCAGGTGGACAGGTTGCTGACCTACAAAATCAGGTTAGCCAAAACCCACAACTCTATGAAATCAACCCAGGATGCTGATGGATGCGTCCATACCCCTAACAAGGGTGTCATGGATAACTTTTTGCAGATTTACTCATGTTTTTATTTGCCCATAACCTATCATCTGGTCCTCCAAGACACATATTGTATTGTATTGTATTGTAATCGTATTTATTTAGTGTACTTTAGCTTAATCAAAATCTCATTAGAGAGGTCAGAAGACCAGGTCCGCAGAGGCATTAAATCCCTTTTGAATAATACAGCCCCTGCTCCCAATGAGTTTTACTTATTTTTGTGAGGCGTTTTGCCTAATATTGACCCCCAAAACGGCTAAAAGTGTTTAATTCCTTCTATGACGTGGAGACAGTTAACACCAAGCAGAATTGAGTCAACTCTGACTTTGCTTCCTTATTAGGGAGGAACACCCAGAGAGCCAGGTTCATTTAGCCCACTAATTATTAAACTGCAATTTTTAAAACTGTCATTAAAAACTTACAGTATTCTTGTTGACTTTGTCCATATCAAACAGGATTCATAACAATACCAACAAACTAGGGACAGTACACAACCGACTTTCAATGTGACTGATGAATCTACTAAAGATAATACTCCTATAACTTGATGCAGAAAAGGTAGATTGATAGAGTACATTGTAGTTTTCTGTGCAAGCCTCTGGAAAAATGGCCCTGGGGTCAAGAATGTCCTGTTCATAATGGCCAACTTTAAGCATCCCTCTATCAAGCTGAAAATGTAATCCCGCTCAGCTGAGCCCATTATCTTCTCTAGATGTGTGAGAGAGGTTTGTCCCCTATCACTGATTCCTCATTGGAACCTTCAATAGGTAGGTTTATTGAATACATTTTGTGCTTCATGACTAAACATAATGTCAGTTCCCACTTTGTCAGAACTACAAAAGTTAACTGATGTATCTTGCCTAAAGGCCAACCATCAAAGTCTAAGGGTAAGAGAATTCCCGCAAACCAAAAGAGAAGCACTGAGATATTGCAAAGCCACAGATTTGGTGAGGCCCAGTAAAGCACTGAAACCTGATGTGCTGGTCTCCGAGCCCTTTCTCTAGTCTACGATAGTAAAATTCCACCAATGCTAGCTATTCAGTTCAAGGATCTCTATAGATGGAGGGGGGGACTGCAGTTCTCTTGAATCTGTAGCTTTAACTGCACAAAAATGAATATCATACTTCAACTATTTTACGTGGGTAAGGCCATTTTCCAAGAGAGGTACAATGCTGTCCAAAATAAGCTATGCTATTTATTTGGAACAAAAACACTAGTAGCTGTAGCAGTACTCCTCAAGATTACCCAATAAATTGGTTGCGGTGTCCCAGAGGTTAGCAGATTTATTTCAACGGCTCAGCTTGCATCTGCCTATCTTGGTCTTTCTCTGCTTATGACAGACCTTGGTACAAGCTGAAGCAAGGAGCATGTCTTTGAAAGCTCTTCTATGGATGTTTCCTAAAATGCATAAATATATCAAAGATTGTATACTAAAATCACTTTAGAATACTGGAACGAGAAGTGAGAACTTGTCACATAAATCAGAAACCCCTCATCTTTGACATCAATTGTACATAACACAGATGTCTTACCAGGTGTGCCAGACTTTGGTTACCTGCTGTGGGCAAAAGGTAACCCACCCCACCTCAGGTTAGGTGGATTATATAATAATAACACCATTAAGGTGAGAGAACAATGTGCATTATATTTTCAGTTGGAACTGTGTGATGTGTATAAATTGACCAAGCTACTCCATTGGGCATGACCAGCCAGAGTACAGCAATGTGGAATTAGAGACACTACGAAATGGAGCGCCCGATCTCAGAGGGACACTTGTAACCGTCTGCACTGAATTCTTGAGGTGGATCACCCATGTCAGTCACTCACATATGTTAAACAGTAAGACGAGCTACAGTTCGAGATGGAACTGAGTTCTTGGGTGGCTATTTGTCAGGGAGCTGCCAAATCTTCTATGTACATGCAACATAAAGAAAGTGCATGCTAAGTAATGCTAAGATGGTGTCTCGCACTCATAAGATTGAAAGTGCAATGTTTGGTAGAGCTCAGGCCTGAGCTGGAGGGATTGCAACAAGGTGGGAACATACTGCCCCATGTGGTGGACGTGCGAATGCGTCAGAAGATTTTGGAAGAGTTCTTATCCCTTATCAAAGACATCACCAATATTCGTATGCCGTTGGGCCCGTTAATAGTTTTACTTAGGAATGTAGATGAAGGGAGTTTCTGTGCACTGTCTTTAATGGCTACTATGTCTTGCATCTCTTATTGCCTACCAGGTTATCCATAAATCATACATGGAGAGCCCCTAGCCTTACAAATGCGAGTTTGTGGTGGATTAAAGTCTGGCATGTCTGTGCTGTGGAAAAACGGTTGCAACAGTAAAGGACATAGTAGCCCGGTTCGAGAAAGTGTGTAATTTCAGTTCCACACATATATAAAAAGACAGGCTCTTAAATGATGCTTTTGCACCTCTCATACTGCTACTTCTCATAGCTGGGGTGGGTCCTCCTCTCCCCTTCCGCCATGAAAAATTGTGATTTTTAGTAGGATACGGATCACTAATTGTAGCTGATATGACTACCTATTGCGTGTGTGTTGAGATATTTCCCCTTCTATTACTTGATGTCCTCTCAATGGAAACAAGAGACTAGAACACGTAGATGCATAGGTTCTTAAAAACTGTTCCTGAACACCTGGCTGTAACATTGCTTCATGCAACGTGTCGTTCCCTATATGCTACGGAGATGAAACTTGAAATAAAGTTGTTTAAAAAAAACTTAAGTTCCTGTAGGTGGTCTATTGAACTAGTTTCTGCCAAGCTGAATGCAGTGCAGAAGCTGCAGAAGCAACCAGGAAAGGAAATGATGCAAGGGCAAGCTCTGTGGAAATGGGGGCCAGAACAAGGCCACAAATCCACTGCATATTTGTGCATGGCACACTAGTACTTCTCTTTTATTCATATTTTGTTGAAGGGAAAATGTATTTCATGTTTGTACAAGAGTTCAAGAAAAGAGAGGGGCCTGTGGTCACCCATTTGCCAGGTTCAGTTGACTGACATATTTTTTCTCTTTGCTGTTTTCGCTTGTTGAAATAACTACCTTCTTTATGACACATGCTTTTTTTCCGAAATAACATTCAATGATCCTCTTTTTGTAAATGTTATTGTCTGACAAAGATATGCAAATCTATTTCTGTCCCTTCAGACGAAATAAATATTTAAGTTAAAAGATACTTATTTTTTCAGGAATTTTTCCACTCAATTCCAATCCCACCTCTACCTGCATGTAGGCCTCTTATTGAGTTTAGGGAAATGTGTCTGATCTATTTCCTCCTAAGGTTTATTCTGCAAGCAGCAGGGCTTTGTTTTTTAAACACCGCCTGCTTAGTTAATCTGTAAAATTCTCACGTCGCCCTAGGATACATACTTTTGAAATCAACCCTGTTTATATTCTGGTTCCAGAAATGGCATTAGTTACAGCTGGATTGGCCTTGCCCCCTTAAATATGATTTGTAAGTGAAAGCATTATGGGAGACTGATGTAATGTAATATGGTATGTTTTAACAATTGATCCCAAGTACCACCACACCAAAGGAAGCACTCCATGCTATCAAAGTTTGGGAATTTCAGCTGCTGGTCTCTGGTCTTTTCTATAGTTTTATAGCTGAGGAAGTAAATAATATAACCACTGGTGAGACTGTACCAATCAAGCAAATAGAGGTACCCACCTAAATTGTTACACAGGTTTCCAAGACAGTTATGCCATGTTAAGATGAGAGGTGAGAAAATTGTTCATGATTCCATATATACTAACTGTTAAATTAAACCAAGTGTTTGACCTTCCTCGTCCTTGTTTCTGTGTGTCATAGTCCTATTAATTTCCTTGCAGTTTAAGGGAAGAGAAGAAGCTGTTGGAGCGTGAATTGGAGAGAATCCCCAAAACTGTGGTGAGTTTGGAATTTATTTTACTTTCTAACAGTAGCGTTTCAGCAGAATGATTGTATTTAAAGGCAAATCTCGTTCATGTAGAATTACTTGATGCTTACGTTTTATAGGAAGTTACTAAAGTAAAGCCTCTCAGTCTCAAATACTTTTACAGCTCAGTTCACGCAGAAATGAATCTATCACTTTGTATCAATTGATGAATCATGAAAAATATCTTTCATATGTTAAAGCGAAATATATATTTTCAGACAATTCAAAAATAGAGGGCATTTCTGATGGATACAACTACCTGTGGATTCCTCACCTAATGAATTCTCCCATGGCGCCAGCATTCGACGGAAATCTTCTTCCTAGTCTCTGCACGTCGACGAGGACGTCACTCTAGCCCACGCGACGCCGTCTGACGTCATACAGGCAATAAGAGGTCCTCGACGACGTGCCGACGTCGGTTCCCTTTTTTCCGTGCATTCGAAACGGTTATCTTCGAGGGAGCAACTGTTACTTTTGTGGTTACAGTGTATTTTTGCTGCGTAGTCTTTCGCTGTGGTAATAATGTCGCAGAGAAAGTCTGGATTCAAGCCTTGTCGTGAGTGTGGAGGCAAGATGTCAGTGATGGATCCTCATTCCGACTGCCTTTGGTGTTTGAGCTCCGACCACGACGTCTCGACTTGTGATTCATGCCAGCACATGAATCCAAAGGCCCTCAAGGAACGTGAGGCGAAGCTGTTTATGGCGAAATCGAAAAAAGAAAAGCATCACAAGAAGTCTTCTTCGCCAAGACATCGGCGTCATCGAGATTCCCGGCGCCGTAGAGAATCTCGGCGTCATTCAAGCAAGGAGACTCGTTCCAGGTCTTCGGATCGGCGCCGAAGGACATGGGAGATCAGTCCCACGGTTACGCCGCATCCTTCGACGCCGTTGCCCTCCCCGGCGTCTCCGACTTCACCTGGACAGGCGTCGGTGATTGAGGTATTGGAGCCTCAGGTGTTGCCTCCGGCATCGGGGTCGCCTCCGAGACAGGCACCCCAGTATCCGGCTTTTCCCACCCCTGGAGCCGATAGTTCCGCATTCTTGAATGCGATGTATGCCATCTTCCAACAGATGGCTCCAGGGGGTGCTCCGGCTGGGCCTTTGGCCTTTTCATTGGGTGATCCTGCGCCTCTTCGGCCGGCACCCTTTATGCCCTTTCTCCCTTTTGGGAACGTGGGCTCGGCGCCGGTGTCGGCGCCGGTGGCCGCTCCGGTGGCTTCAGAGGGATTGGCCCCGGGGATTTCCATCCCGTCGACGTCGGGATTTCGGCCTGTGACTCCGGTGGGTCCATCTGCTTCGACTGCTCTTTCGTCGGCGCCGAAGTTACCTGTGGCGCCGGACGCGGCGTCGGTGGCTTCTGAAGATCGGCGCCGATCTTCGACTTCGGCGGAGGCATTGTCGACTCCGCGTATTGAGCAACGGCTTCATTCGAGGAGACGTGCTCTACGTGTATTAGAGGAGCAGGAGTACCAACGAGCCCTGGAGGAAGGAGAGCTAGAGGACTCGGGTGATGGGCTGCGTGGTCTGGAGTCGGCCAGTGGGCTGGACACTTCCCCTGAGTGGGATCTTTCGTCCCCGGGAGAATATACTGAGGAGGCTGCTTCCTTTCACGCAGTGGTACGGAAGGCAGCTAGTTTTTTGGACCTGCCTTTGCCGGTGGTGGAGGCAAAACAAAACCTTCTAACAGAGGTGCTACATCCGGCCTCAGCTGCGGCGGAGCCTCTTTTGCCATTTAATGACGCTCTGCTGGATCCAGTGTTAGAGGTGTGGAAGAGGCCGGCATCTTCCCCAGCAGTTCACAGAGCCGTGGCCAGGAGGTATCGGGCGGCTCCAACTGACCCTGGTTTTCTGTCTAGGCACCCTACGCCGGAGAGCTTGGTGGTGCAGGCCTCCTGTTCATCCAAGTCAGCGCCTGGTTCTTTCCCGACGGTGCCTGGGGACAGAGATTCAAAGAAACTGGAGGCGCAGTCCAAGAAGATTTTTTCATCCTGCAGTCTGGCGTTGAAGGCCACCAACGCAACCTGTATCCTGGGGAGGTATATTCATGCTCTGATGGATGACATTTCCTCATCATTTACAGAGCTTCCCCAGGGTCTTTTGGATGTTGTTTCAAATGCCCAGGCTGCTGCGACCCAGATTATCCAGACTGGACTGGATACGACCGACTCGGTGGCCAGAGCAATGGGCACAACTGTGGTGGCAAGGAGGCAGGCCTGGCTCCGTAACTCGGGCTTTTCTGCGGATGTACAGTCCACATTGTTGGATCTCCCGTTTGATGGGGACAAACTGTTTGGAGCCAAGGCTGATTCGGCCTTGGAACGTTTTAAGGAGAGCAGGGCCACGGCTAAGTCGTTACGGCTCCAAGCTCCTTCTTCCACGGCCTCTTCCAGATTTTTCAGGAGGTTTCGTGGATTTGGGCGTGGCTCTTCCTCCTCTTCCTTTCGGGGAAGATATCAGCAACCTGCCTCTTCCCATCCCTATAGATCTTTTAGAGGGAGAGGTAGGGTCCGCACCAGAGGAGCCTCTCAGCAGCACTCTGCCTCTTCCTCATCCTCTGGCGGGGTGCAGCAGGGGAAGCAGCCTTAGGCTTCCACCATTTCCCACTCACTCCTCTCCTCTAGGGGGAAGATTACAGCATTTTCTCAACAAATGGAAGACTGTTACAACGGACACTTGGGTTCTCAGTATTGTGGGAAAAGGCTACACCCTTCCCTTTCGGGAGTTCCCGCCCCTCATCCCGCCCCGCCCTTCTTATTGTTCAGAAGAACACCTCCTGTTGCTAGAACAGGAGGTACAAGCCCTCCTTTCAAAGGGCGCGGTGGAGTTGGTCCCAGAGCAGGAAAGGGGTTGAGGATGTTACTCAAGGTATTTCCTGATTCCCAAGAAGGATGGTCGTTTGAGACCAATCCTGGACCTGAGGATCTTGAATTGGTTCCTCAAGCAGGAAAAGTTCAAGATGCTGACCCTAGCACAGGTGCTTTTGGCGTTGAACAAGGAAGACTGGATGGTTTCTGTCGACTTGCAGGATGCTTACTTTCATATCCCGATACTCAAGTCACACAGGAAGTATCTCCGGTTTGTGGTGGGATCGCAGCACTATCAGTTTGCGGTCCTTCCGTTCGGTCTTACTTCAGCACCTCGAGTCTTCACGAAGGTGATGTCGGTGGTTGCGGCAGAACTCAGAAGGAAGGGGATAGCAGTATTCCCTTACTTGGACGACTGGTTGATCAAAGCCAAGTCCCCGGAGCTTGTGTCGCATCATCTGCAGTCAACAACCCAGTTGTTGTTCGACCTGGGTTTTTCGGTGAACGAGCCCAAATCTCACCTAGAGCCCTCTCAGCGCCTCCTGTTCATATGGGCAGTACTGGATACAACATTGGGTCGGGCCTTTCCTCCGCCTCAGCGGATTCAAGATATTCAGGATTTGGTTCCAATGTTTCGAAATGGAGCGGTAGTTCCAGTCCTCAAGGTCCTTCGTCTGCTCGGTCTGTTTGCCTCCTGCATTCTGTTGGTCACGCATGCTCGCTGGCACATGAGGGCTCTTCAGTGGTGCCTCCGAAGGCAGTGGTCTCAACACAAAGGGGATCTAGAGAGTACTGTCAAGATCTCCAGAGATGCTGCTGTGGATTTGAAGTGGTGGATTGCAAGCAACAATCTTTCACAAGGAAAGCCGTTCGAGCAGTCGCCACCAGTGGCCACAGTCATAACGGATGCTTCCACTCTAGGGTGGGGAGCTCATCTGGGGGATCTGGAGATCAAAGGCCTTTGGTCTCCAGAGGAACAGATGTTTCACATCAATCTGTTAGAGTTACGGGCTGTACGTCTGGCTCTCAAGGCCTTCCTCCCTTCCCTTCGTGGTCAGTCGGTACAGGTCCTAACGGACAATACTACCACGATGTGGTACATAAACAAGCAGGGAGGTGTGGGGTCGTACCTTCTCTGCAGAGAAGCTCTTCGACTATGGTCCTGGGCAAAGGACCATCAGATTTGCTTGATAGCAAACCATCTGGCCGGAGTCTTAAACGTGCGTGCAGACAGTCTCAGTCGCCAATTCTCGGCAGACCACGAGTGGCGTCTCCATCCAGATCAAGTCCGTTTAATCTTCCAGAGGTGGGGGTTTCCTCGGGTAGATCTGTTTGCCACTCGAGAGAACGCGCATTGTCCGTTATTCTGCAGCCTCCAGTATCCGATGCAGGGAGCGTTGGGGGACACGTTTCAAATAACCTGGTGCGGCCAGTTGCTTTACGCGTTTCCTCCCATACCCTTGATTCCTCGAGTATTGAGGAAGATTCGCCAGGACCGGGCTCTAGTCATCCTAATAGCTCCGGATTGGCCAAGGAGGGTATGGTACTCCGACCTTCTCCAACTCTCAATGTGCCCTCCGCTCTGTCTCCCTCTCAGGGCAGACCTCCTCTCGCTGTTGCAGGGGCAGGTTTTACACCCCAACCTCCAGAGTCTGCACCTACATGCCTGGAGATTGAACGGGCAACCTGAGTTCTTTCTCTCTCCCGCCTGAGGTGGTGGATGTTATATTAGCGGCCAGGCGACACTCCACTAAATCTATCTACGCTAATAGATGGTCTAAATTTGTTGCGTGGTGTGGAGAGAGGCAGATTGATCCCTTACATGCTCATCTATCGGACGTTTTGTCTTTTGCTCTGTCTCTAGCGCAGAAAGGTTGTGCAGTGGCTACCATTAAGGGTTATTTATCGGCCTTGTCAGCCTTCATATGTCTTCCAGACCAACCATCTTTATTTAAATCCCCTATTGTTATCAGATTCTTGAAAGGTCTTCTATATAAATATCCTCCAAAACCATTCGTTATGCCGCAATGGGATTTGTCCTTGGTCCTGACTTTCCTTATGGGGTCCCCTTTTGAACCTATGCATTCTTGCCCCTTAAGGTATTTGTTTTTAAAAACAGTCTTCCTGATAGCTATAACATCAGCAAGGAGAGTGAGTGAGTTGCAGGCCTTATCAGTAAAGCCCCCTTATACAACTTTTTATGGGGATAAGGTGGTGTTGAGGACCAAGGCTGCTTTCCTCCCGAAGGTTGTTTCACCTTTCCATTTGGCTCAGGCAATTACTTTGTCCACGTTCTATCCTCCGCCTCATCCTTCCAAAGAGGAAGAAAGACTGCACCGTCTGGACCCAAAGAGGGCGTTGAGCTTCTTTATTGATAGAACAAAGGATTTCAGGCTGGAGGATCAGCTGTTTATTGGATACGTGGGCAAGAGGAGAGGAAAGGCAGTCCACAAGAGAACACTATCCAGGTGGGTTGTTCTTTGCATTAAAATCTGTTACTCTTTGGCAAAGAAGAATCCTCCTGAGGGCATTAGAGCTCATTCCACCAGAGCTAAGTCGGCCACTTCGGCCTTGGCCAGAGGTGTTCCTGTGGTCGACATCTGCAAGGCCGCAACTTGGTCGTCCCTTCACACTTTTGCAAAACATTACTGTTTGGATTCTGAGGTTAGAAGGGACGGCCATTTTGCACGGTCAGTGCTGCAGGATTTCTTGGTTTGACCATTTAGGCACCCACCGCCAGGCGTGGTACTGCTTTGGGACTCTATTCATTAGGTGAGGAATCCACAGGTAGTTGTATCCATCAGAAGAACGAGTTACTTACCTTCAGTAACTACTTTTCTGGTGGATACATTAGCTACCTGTGGATTCCTCACGGTCCCACCCGCCTCCCCGTTGCCTTTCTGGTCTTACCAAGTAATCCTTGAGTGCGCTCCTCTTGGTCTTCGAGGGTGCAATAGATGTTGTGTATAATATATTTATATATGTATATATGTATATATCTTTGTGTATATACTTGATGTGTATATATATTTTTTTTTAAAAGAGAGAGTTATATATATATAAAAGATTTACAGATATTCATGCAATGTTGTGTATTTTACAATGTTATGGGATGTTGCCTTGCTCTTTCATTGCATTGCCTGGTTGTTCTCATGCACGTAAAAAATGATTGGTACTGACTTCGGCACGTCGTCAAGGACCTCTTATTGCCTGTATGACGTCAGACGGTGTCGTGTGGGCTAGAGTGACGTCCTCGTCGACGTGCAGAGACTAGGAAGAAGATTTCCGTCGAATGCTGGCGCCATGGGAGAATTCATTAGGTGAGGAATCCACAGGTAGCTAATGTATCCACCAGAAAAGTCGTTACCGAAGGTAAGTAACTCGTTCTTTTCGCTAAGTAAATCATTTGGAAAACATTTCATAATCAAATCTGTTGAATTCATCAAGTCCATATTTTTTTTTATAAGCAGCACAGGAGAAACGGTCACCTGGGCAAAGGAGCCTGCGCACACCAAACACATTTGTTCCATTCATTTTAAAATACATTGAAAGATTATAAACACCAGACACTAGTGTCACTTACTTTGGGGTGTTCATGTATACTCCAGTATCTTCTAGAAGTAGGTGTGAGAACATACCTTGTTAATTAAATCATTAACATCCTCACAACTCACTTATTGAGACTATTAGCTAAATATTGCACATCACAAAATATTTTGTTTGTCCAGCCTTGTCTCTGTCTGTGCAGCAGATGTTTCTTTGTTGTTCTGCACTGAAGGCCTACGACCAAAATCTGTCCTTCTCACAAAGCTGATCTTATTCCTATCTCGTTTAAAATTGGCGCCTGTTTGCTACTGAAATGCGTGTTTTTTCTTTAGGAGAATGTTTTCAGAACACTTCGCCTTTACTGCTTTCGGATCTCTCCAACTTGATGTTGATACTGCAATACTTGCGATCGGTCTCCAGATTGTGATTTTTTCCTAGCATAGAGGTCTCTCTGTGTAGAAGAGGGCGAAGAAGAATTGTAATTTGACTATCCATTGCTCAATGTAAGTTTGGATGTTGTGGTCTGTAGGGTGAGGATTTTCTCTATGCTGATGTTGCGCAGAAGTCATGCAATCCCCCAACTTATTAGTGCAAGTGTGAGCTATGCTTTGGGTATCCCTTAAAGAGGCTGTATTGGGACTTTTGTGATTTTAGGGCCCTTCATCAAATGTGTGTCACAACGGTTGTGTTATTTCCAGTTACTGGAACCGCGAGGGGTACTATGCTGAAGGCATGGCATCTGGTCTTCTGAATGATATAGGAGGGTGTGTTAGTCCATTCGAAGAGCAGTTCTTGTAACTCATCCATTTCCCCTCTCCTGCTTCCGATATTACTGACGACACTCTATTCATACTTCATTTTCACCTCTTTGCCCTCTGTCTTTCCAGTGTATGTCTTATTAATGTCCGTGTCTCCTTGGAGTTTGTCTTCTGCCCTGTGTGCAGCTACAAGGAGGTGAAGGTACGTGTGAACATAGGTGTTTGGCCTGTGACAGGTTCCAGTGTGTCCAGTTATGATGCAAAAGCAATGTAGCCCACATACAGTGCAGGCGTGGTGTAGGTGGCAGAGCTGTACTGCAGGTGACTGTGTTCCTGAGTGTAGTTTCTGTAGTACTTGGGTGATGCAGAGGAGTTGTAGAAGAAGTGGATGAGTGGGAGAACACAGGAGAGAAAGGAGTGATAGGAGGGAAAGGGGTGCCTTGGCACTGGGTGGGATAGGCAAGAGTAGTTGAAGGAAAAGGGAGAGACTGAGAGTGGAGGTGGGGTAAAGGTAAGGAAGGAACTATGAACGGAAATGGTAGAGGAAAGAGTAAGGTGCTATCTGTAATGCAAATATACAGACATTCAGAGAGAGCAACTGTGCAGCAACTTGCTGCAAGCTCATCACAGACCAAGACCCACATGAAACAGTGCATGCAGACCAACAAAATTATAAACTTGTAGGCCCCCCTGTTCACCGACCCTACTGTTTATTCAAAATCTTAAAGCTAATGACAGCCAGTAAGCCATTTAAGGTTAGCAAAGGATTTATTCAAAAGGCGATTTCACGTTCTATTGACCAACTATAAATAGGTAGTGCGGCCATAGAACACATCACCTCCCTGTCCTGGGCCTCAAACATGGTTCTCTACATATTACACCAGTGGTTCCCAAACTTTTTCGACCAGCGGCTCCCTTCACCTACATTGGCCATTGCCCGCAGCTCCCCATTATGTTACTTTTTTTTTTCGGGTGGGCGATGTAAGCCCAGCCTCAGGAGTACTTCAAATTTTCTCCCTGCAAATAATTGGAATGTAGGCGATGAAGGTATTATCATATTGGTAACAAAATAAAAATACAAGTTGTTTACTTTTTTAATTTATTCAGTTAAGTCAGAAACAATACAATATCAAGAGCCAAAAATGTTTCCAGGAATTAGCAACCTTTTTTGAACACATGTAAGATTAACCACACCACAAAGTTCTGTAGTAAATGTTTTTTAATTAACAAGAAAAACCAGGGAGTCTGAATGTGAACAAAATAGAAAGGCCTATGTTTGGAAAATCCTAGTGAGATGGATGTGCTTGTTTTTCTTTACAAAGCTCCTCAAATCTTGGTGTTATTTTTGGGATCGCAACACGCATTTCTTTTTCAAGGTGAATTTTTGCCCTATATTTTGACTTTATCACTGCAACTGCTGAGAAACCAGCTTCACAAAGGTAGGAAGTAGCAAACGGGAACAAAACACGCAGGGCAATCTTGCTAATCACTGGGTATTCATCTTGAGTTTGGCACCAAAACTCAAGCAGTGACAGAGACTGGAATTGTACTTTCAATGTTGAGTCACTTGAAATGTCAATGAGCTGTTCTGCTTCCTCGTTATTGAAATGCTGAGGTATCTCAGCATTGAGGTGATCTCTCACCCATTTTATTGGCTCCACTTCATCCTCTGGGAAATATTTCTGAAGGTAAAAATGCAGTTGTGACAAATACAGAACAAAAACTGCCCTCAGTTCCTCCTTTAATGCCATCTCATTGTCTTGCAGAAACTTGTCCAATGAAGGAAAACATTTATAGTCACCTTTGCTTACACTGCCTTTCCAAAGGATGACTTTTTTCTTAAACCCTGAAACTTTGTCTGAGAGCTGCAAGATGTTAGTATTATTACCTTGCCAGGACTTGTTCAGTGTGTTCAGTTTTTCAAAAAGATCCGAAAGAAAAGCCATTTGTATTAGAAAGTCTGCATCAATAAATTTGTCAGCAAAACAATGTTCATCATCGTGTAGATAGGAGTATATTTAATTCCTAAGCTCATACACCCTATGCAGGGAGTTACCGAGAGACAGCCATCGAGAACTGCTGTAGAACAAGAGGCATGAGTGTTCGGCACCCATGTCTTCACACAGCTTAGCAAAAAATCTTGCTTTCATTGGTCTTGTTTTAATAAAATGTATCACTTTGGTGACTATTTTCAGAATATTATGCAGTTCTTCACTGAGGTTTCCTGCTGCTAGTGCTTCTCTGTGTATTATACAGTGTGTCCAAATAGCATTAGGTGCTTTAGACCGTATGTGAGCTTGAAGTCCTTGGTAGCATCCAGCCATTGAACGACCCCCGTCTGTACAAACTCCAACACATCTCTCCCAGTCAATCTGATTCTGTACCATAAAATCATCCACAACCGCAAACAAATCTTGACCGGTAGTTCCACCTTTCATTTCCTTACAGAACAACAAACCCTCAACTATTTTTTTTTCATTAACAAACCTGACATAGCAAATAAGATGGGTGTCTTTTTGGTTGTCTGTTGCCTCGTCCAGTTGGAGTGCAAAGTCTTTGCCTTTTAAGTTACAGATGAGCTGATCGTTAATATCGTCAGCCATATCGTTTATCCTCCGGCTGATAGTATTATTAGAAAGAGGCACTTTGAGCAGCTGTTTACCAGCATCTTCGCCAAGCATGATGGTTACCATATCAACAGCAGCAGGCAAAATCAGCTCTTCTGCAATTGTGTGTGGTTTTTTACACTGTGCAACACGATAGGCCACTTTATAAGAAGACAAGAGGGCGTTACTGTTAACTTTGGCTTGTTTTGAGAAAGTGGTCTTTTGTAACTTGGCTTCTGTTAGTTTTCTTTGGAAAAATCCCCTTGGCTTTCCAACCACATTTGGGTGAAGACTTTCAAGATGACGCTTTAGTTTACTTGGAAGCATGGATTCTAAAGCCAAAACTTTTAAACAGATTACACATTGAGGACGCTCCTCATTATTAACCTGTACACATGTGAAACCATAATCTAGATACCTGTCATCATACTTTCTGTACTTGGTTTTTCGCTTCCCATCCTCTTTTTTCTCTGAAGAACCTGAGACTTCACTTTGCTCAGACGAACTTGAACTCGGTATTAAAAATCTCTTCATTGTCAATCATAAAGATGCCAATCAGTTCACACGTAGAAGAGAAGAGAAGAAAGGGAAAGACTGAGGAAGAGAAAAACGAAATAGTGTCACAATGGTAGAAAACAGAAAGCTGCAAGAGTGAGCTGAAGGGGAAGGAAGTGGTTTTAAAATCATTGAAGAGGCCTGAGATGGATTTAGTATTACACTGCCTCAGTATTCCGTTTTCCCACATTTCATTTCAGCAGCCCATGTTTAAGAGGAGGACTTTGGGTACTGGCACATTTTTATTTACAAATTAAGCAATGTCGTTCACACTCCCACTCTGCAGTTTCTTGAGAAAAGGGTTGGTTTCTGCAGGGTGAAATTCTTAGCATCAAGAAGATGATAGGGGCAATATGTGAAGGCATTAACAACTATAGTGCAAGCCAATGTGCTTGAAAACGTTTTTATTATTTTTAAATTGCCAATATATTCTACTTTTTTAAAACGTTCTTTAGGAACTACTCCTTGAACATCCCTGGGGAGAGCTGCTGCAGTAGGAAATTGGCAAGTTCTCAGGACCCCATTCCAGTCCATCATTATTTTGCACACTGTGCCACTTCAGTCTTTAGTCCCAGCCATATGCAAATCAGTCTTGACCCTGCTCTGCTCCAATGTGAAGAGTGTGAACAGTGCAGCCCAAACTGCCTGACCAGTTCTTCCCTTAACCAGAGCACAACACAACTCATGACTGGTTTTGCCATTATTAGGCATCACTAGCCAAATATTGCTTGACTTCAGTGCCACAATGTGCCACAATGTGCCACAATGGGCTAGGGGCCCACACCTGGGCCTACCCGCACACTGAAGTATACAGAAAAAAAATGCTTGATTTAATCTCAACCACTAGCAGTTTCTCAGGACCCCATCCCTCCAGTCCATCTTTATTTTGCACACTGTGCCACCTCTATTTGTATTCAGCCATAAGCGAATCAGTCTTGACCCTGCTCCAATGGGCATAGTCCAGCCCGACTTTAACGGTCGTATAGCCATGTTGCTTACCTGGGGAAATTTGTATGGGAAATCTCCTAAGAAGTGTATAATGATGAGCACGAGCGCCTTTGGAATGTGTGGCCTAACTAGTCTTGTGTTTTGGAAAGAAAAAAATTCTGTCATTTGAAAGCGTTTGTTTTCCGGGAGAATTAACAGTTATGTTAGTCTGCAGGTTCTAATCAAAACATTGGACCCCGGCACTTATTCCTTTACAAATTAAGCAGGGAATGCGTGTGTTGTATTACAAACACGAACAAACACCCTTCCACACTCAGTGCTGGGAGTGCCCTCCCTGGCAGAGACTCTTCCCGCCCTACCAGCTGAGCACGAGGACACAGAATCTGGGCCAGTGACAACCAGCAAGGAACACACATGTGCTCTGGCATTATGACCGGCACGAGAGCGGAAATCGAAAATAAATGGGGTGAAGCGTGGGGGGGAGGCGTTAAAAGTTTGTGTAAACCTGGGCTGTGTTGTGGATGACTTTGCAGCGACCTTTGTTGCAAATGGCCTATGCATGCGGAATAATAGGCTCCTTGCAGGGAAGGGAAATGGCTTACTGCTATCCCCGTTTCCATGCCAGCCATCAGAGTCCCCATCTAGCAGAGAGAAATGAGTTATGAAAAGGCTTGAGAGGAGAAGGGATACTCTGCGAGTTTCATTTATGCATCGTAATCGTTCCCCCCCCCTATTCTGTGTGAAGTCGAAGATAATGCACACTTACCCTTTGAACCTAGCAGAACATTTGCATATGTGCACGCTGTTATATTCTCCAAGGTCTACAGTCTACAATGTAGATTCCAAATTCTAAAAATGATAATAATTACCGTAATTACCTGACAATGAGCTGAAATTCGACTTGGAATGCTGAGGGGGCTCTCGGAGTCTCTGAATTGCTGCGTGCCTGTAAATGCCGAAGAACGTAATCACGCTGGGTGAAACCATAATGCAAGACGTTGACAGGTGGGGCTCATGTAATCCCCCCGACATGAAATGCTAATGTCTACTGCTCAAGTGGAAAATAATTACCTCCCTGCGTAAGTTACGCTGGTATAAACAGCGTGCATAAATCGTTTCTGAAGTGTGGCATTTCATGTTTTCAAAAATGTGCACGGCGCTCCAGGCAACTTGTCACGGCGCACCGGGGTGCCGCGGCGCACAGTTTGAGAACCACTGTATTACACTAATGCTGCTTTACTGATTGCCCATATACAACTCTTTTTGGGCTTATATGTGCATAGCCACCACATCCCCTCCCTCAGAGGAAGAAACATAGTGGTCAATTGGCAGACCATTCAGGTCAATGTCATGTATAATTACCACACTCCTCTTCTTTAGGGACATGACAGAGAGGAGGAGATCAGACCATACCCAGCCCTCTGCTATGCTCACTATATTACCTTTCCAGTGATATTGCTTTCTGATATATTTTTTGTAAATAATAAATATGAAAAACACTGTTTCTCTAAAGATTCTATACTAACCTAACGGCAGAATGCACCCACTTTGAAGAGCCAGACATGCATAATAATCTTGCCGTACACAATTCCTTAGCTGAAAGGATGGAGTAAAAGAATAACAAAGAATTACAGCAAATAAATGCCCTAACACCTGATGTAAAGACAACAAGGTGATGGATGGAATGCTTGAATTAATCTCAGCCACTGGTTCTTTTTGGGGGCCGCACCACAATCCGTTATTTTTGCCCACCATGCCACCTCAGTTAGAACCCAGCCATATGCAAATCAGTCTTGACCCTGCTGCCCATGGGGACAGTCCATCCGGAAATGCCAGGACACGTCCGTCCTGAACCGTAACACAAGCAAAATAGGAACGGTTTTGCCCTAGTTGGGGCTCTTCAGACAGGTATAGCTTGGTTCCAGTGGCACAGTGAACCCGGAACTCACGTCTGGACATTTCTGGTGCACTTATGGTGGCAAATGCAAAAACAACACAGTGATGCATGGAATGCTTGAATTAATCTCAGTCACTGACAATCACTTGGGCTGCTCCCAAATCTGTTATCTTTGCCCACTGTGCCACCTCAGTTTGGACCCAGCGACATGCAAATCAGTCTTGACCATGCTCCTCTGGAACTCCATGGGAACAGTCCATCTGGAACTCCCAACCAGGTCCTCCCTGAACCGGAGGGACAAGCAGCCTAGTATCTCAAGGCTGTACCATGAACATAAATCTGCACAAAGCTCGCTATCACTCATAGAAAAAAAAGAAAACCATTTTTCACGGGCTCGCCTCTAAAGCCATGGTACAAATCCTAATCTGCTTTCAGAAGAGTACCCCATATGTTATGTTCCGGAGTGTGCTCAAGATCATACTCTTCTTCATCTTAAACTAATAAAAGTGGAAAAATTGCTGGTATGCAGCTCTTCGTCATATAAAATGGTTTGGTACCATCACAGAAGGGACCCCTTCCCTCTGTGGCAGGGAACATGGCTGTCTGAGACAATGGGTTTGGCAGGTTTCAACAACTGGGACTTCATAGATATCTCCATACTAGGGGACGTATGGGGGAAGGGTCAAAAGAATTAGTTCCAGGAATAAGAAACCATATTCCATCTTCACTCCTCCCAGTTTTACCAGTATTTACAACTGTGACATGCCCTCAAAGATTATAAGGAAGAATTGCAACCACTCACGAGTACAACCCTATAGAGTTTAAACTGATAACTGAGGATTTAGGGAAGGGTGGAAGCTCCCAACTATATAAATCGCTAGTGACCTGAAGACAATGTGGGAGTTGGATGGGGAGCCTTTGAGGGCGAAGTGTGGGTGGAGGTGAAAATGGAACCTACATTTCTGGCTATTTCCATGCTGTTTTGCCTCGTACAAATTTAAATATCTAAGCCAAATGTACTACTCCCCAGCACGACTATGCCAGATGGGCCATGCCAGGGGACTAGGTTGCCTCGGGTGTCATTTCTCCCCAGGCTCTTTTTACCATGTGGGAGTGCCTGAGGTGCGAATCTACTGGAAAGGGGTCAACTAAATAGTTGGGCGAGTGATAGGCCACCAGACCTGGACCCTAAGATTACTCTGTTGGGCATCATGGATACACTGAGGGGGTGGGGTCTCGCTCACTAAATGCAATGGCCCACCTAGTGACAAAGAGAGACTTAGCTCGGCACTGGAGAGGGACTGTGGCGGCCCGTCCTTTAGGGCAGAGGGGCCACCCCCCACTTTTTGCCCCCCATGAAGAGTGTCTGTCAGGCTGAACAAAGGTCAGCCTGACAGACACTCTTCATGTTCAGGTAAGGCAGCCAGGAGCAGACAGGCACGATTTGCGCAGACTCCTGGCTGCCTGAGCTGAACTTTGCTGGGCTGAGGAGATCACAGCTCCTATAGGCGTGACCTCCTCGGCCCAGCAAAGGTACCTCGAGGCCCTCCCCTGGGTGACGAGGAAAGCGTCACCAATTGACACTCTCCCTGGGCGCTTCAGCTTAAGCCCTGAAGTGCCCAGGGCGAGTGTCAATCAGTGACACTTCGTCACAGAGTGGGGTGGGGGTCAGCAGTCTTACTGACCCCATCACACTCTGTGACGAGGCTGGGTCTGCTGCCTTCCCTCATTGGCTGGAGGGAAGGCAGCAGTCCATCCCTCCTGGGACCTGGAGGCCTAAGGTAAGTGTGTGTGTGTGTGTGTGTGTGTATGTGTGTGATGTTTCAAATTGAATGTTTGGTGCATGTGTGCATGTTTGAATGGTATGAATGTTGTTAATGGATGTGCGTGCGTGTGTGAAAGAATGAGTGCGTGTGATGTTTTAAAATGAATGTTTGGTGAATGCGTGCATGTTTGAATGGTATGAGTGTTGTTAATGGATGTGCGTGTCTGTGTGTGAAAGAATGAGTGTGTTTGTGTGTGTGTGTGTGCCCCACCTGCCCCCCCCCTCCCTCCTAAAGCTGCCGGCCGCCACTTGAGAGAGATGTGGGCATCACCACTGGACGACTGGACGAATGGATTATGGAAACAAGCATTTGCAATGCAACGGGTCTCGCATTTGCTCATATTAGAGCTGATAGCGTTGTAAACTCCTAACCCGACTTTTCACTGGTAATGAAACCTATCGGCAAAAGTGCATTTATGTACGTAACCCGAAAAAGTGCAATTAACTGTGTAACAGGGCCGATATTATGTAAAGTGCTTGACTTCTGCCAAGCGAGATCGCGCTGAGAAAATAGAGAAAAAGTAGTCCATGAGCCGGACAGAAAACAGCGAGCCTCGCATGTTTTCTGTACTTGGTTGATGCGCCCGAGGAGGGCTATCCACCGGAAAAGGCATAACATGTGCATGCCTTCCACTAATGAAATCAAGCACATTCTAACAGGCAAGCCCACAAGCCAATAACAGACACTGATGTGACTTGGACAGGGCTCCGAGCCCTTTTTAATTACCTAAGCGTCTCAGTTATCGAAGCGCATGCGCAAGCGCATGCGACGCAAGCTCGACCCTAAAAAGTTGTATACAAAATCTGTGGAGTTCTGAAAAACAAGAGAGGATTTGGCCCCCCTCGACTTGATACGCTGGAGGCCCACACTGACAGCGAACCTAACGTGAGAAGAGGGACACATATGAATTAACTTGAGATATGGGAACTAGAAGGTTATGAAGTTCCAACTGAGGCAGAACGCTCTGTACTCACAACCTGCAAGGTGAATGTGTGACCCCTTCGGTCAATACTGTAATGGTATAGTTTAAATGTGCATACAAAAATTATTAAAATGTGTTTTTTTTTTTTTATTGAAAAAATTACGTAGTGCAGCCTGAGCAAAATGAAATGTTTCTTCTTAGTGTACTGTAGTTATTATTGTACTCCAATGTGATCATCTATATAACAGGCATACATTTCTGACACCACATAGTGTTTTTGGTTTGGTAATGCAGGTATAGCCCCGGTCCCCTTTATGAGTAAATGGATTTATACAGTGCTTCAGTGTTTGAGGATTAGGATTTCCAGTTCAATCAAAACATGCGTTAGGTCAAAGATTGTGGTGCTACAAGGTCTCTGTCTTGTCTTACAAGTGCTCTTTGTGAAGTTAAAACATCATTAGATCTGTTCTGTTTTGTATAATCTACATTGTCCACTCATCTTAAAAGGAAGTGGAAAAGAAAACCAAGGTCTTGACACAAAACTGCGAAGAATTGACTAAAGAGAATACTCAGAGGAAAATGGAAATTAAGGCACTAAAAGAAGATGTGACGATAAAGCAGAAGCACATTCAGAAAGAGGAGAAGGATATTGAGAAGCAGCTGGAACAACAAGAAGTTTTCAAAGTAAGACGAAAACAAGCATATATATTTTAAAAAAATGTAACTTTGAGGATTTCTTTGTAGAATCTTTGAGAGTCTTAAAAGTTCTTGAATTACGTGTGTAACATGAGATGCTAAGTGAAATGTTCCTATAGTTTAAATCCTGAATTGGTATTATAAACAGTTTCATTTGCATTTAACTGTATCTAAATGTCACACCCTTAGTGGGGTGATGGAGCTGAGTCCATCACTCCATTTATAGTTCACAAGCATCTGCAGGTCCTCACGTGGAGGTTTGGTAGCAACTGTTTTCCCATTTTTCAAAGTATTTGCAGGGGGATTTAAGGGTTTTTCGAAACACCTTTTGGGTTGCCTTTTCAGACTGAATTACTTGGTGCTGCTCACTAGTTGTTGATTCATTCACTTGGTTCCCACAAGCAGTTTATCATTTCAGTACTTGAAAGGCAAATTAGAATTATTCTGTTACGGATGTATTGCTGCATGTCTCATTTTGGGGGCTTCATAGTACTGAAAGTCGGGTTAGGCCATTTGTGATGGGCATTAGAGACTGATTAGTTAGTTGATAGATAGTCTGATGTTCCTCAGTTCGTCCCTTTTACTGCATAAAAAATCACTTTGCAACAACTTTGAGCTGTGTGCTTTCAGCATGGCATGTGATTTGATTTGCGTCTAGGGTTTGGGTTCATGGTGTTCCCTATCCTAGTGCTTGGTAAATCCCAGGATCTGCCTCATTGTTTAAGCCATTAGATGGAGTGTTGGGTGGTAACATGTGCAGTTGATGAGTAAAGTTTCCTGGTTAGTGAGTAATGGGGAACTCTCTTGAGTGGCCCTCCTTATTCTGTTTGCATTCAGAAATGTCCGGTCTAAATTCAACCAAACTTTGCATGACTTTGACATCATCCTCTGACTTGAGAAAGGCCACTAACATTTTGGAGTATGAGTTTTGGGCCCGCCGTAATCCCTCCAACACTGTCCACATGTGTATTCTGAGAGGCTAAGCTGAAGTTTAGCCACACTTGTAGGAAAGTGCCCTTGTTGGCATGGTTGCAGCCCGACGTTTTGCCTGATATTGATGCCAACATTGACTGAGAGAGTGCTGGGATCCTGCTAACCAGGCCTCAGCACCAGTGTTCTTTCCCAAAACATGTACCATTGTTTCCACAATTGGCACACCCTGGCACACAGTAAAAGGTACCTATGGTACCAAGGGCCATGTGGCCAGGGAAGGTCCCCAAGGGCTGCAGCATGTGTTATGCCATCATGGGGGACCCCTCACTTAGCACATGCACACTGCCCCACTGCAGCTTGTGTATTCTGGTGGGGAGAAAGACAGTCGACGTGCCACCCCTCTCAGGGTGCCATGGCCACAAACCACTGTCTGTGGCATAGGTAAGTCACCCCTCTAGCAGGCCTTACAGCCTTAAGGCAGGGTGCACTATACCCCAGGTGAGGGCATAACTGCTTGATCAATATGGCCCTACAGTGTCTGAGTCCATTCTTACATCTTGTAAGTGCAGTGTGGCCATATTGAGTATATGGTCTGGGAGTTTTGTCATTACGAACTCCACAGCTCCATAACGCTGCACTGAATACTGAGAAGTTTGGTATCAAACTCCTCAACACAATAAACCCACATGGGAAACATCACTAGCCACGCGGTCACTGCAGCGATAAGCATTGATCACGCTGCCATTACCACACATATGTGTTTACTACACATTCATTTAGAACGCATGCCCTTACCACGCATATGCGTAGTAATGGCAGAGAGCAGTCTGGGCAGAACAGGAAGGAGCAACGATCAGAGGAGAGAGCGGTAAGTGGGGCAGAGTGAGGATGGGTGTTAAAATGGGGTTTCTGGTTGGTTAAGGTATGCACCTAAGCCAGGCAGAATCCATCTACTCTAGTCAGGGCAAGGGAGTTACACGTTCGAGATAACCACTGCTCACCCCCTTGGTAGCTTGGCACGAGCAGTCAGGCCTAACCCTGGAGGCAATGTATAAAGAGTTTGTACAATACATACAACACACGTGATGCAAGATGTACACCACAAAGTAAACACAACACTGAGCTATGTAAAAATAAACTGTATTGCACAAAACATAATTAGACCAACATTACACGTCAGTAATACCCTGCAAACTTAGCAGTTGTCAGAACGTTACACAGGTTACTAATACTCTGCAAAGAATAAGCAGTTGTCACATTAGAACACGTAAGTAGTCAGGATTCTGCAACATAAGCAGTAGTCAGGAATCACAGTAAATAAATGTATGCACTATATCAGGAACATTACAAAATTATATGGCAAGTCATGAGAGAGTAAACATACATCAGCCTAACATTCCCATAATAGGAACATTTAGTCAATATATATTAGTGGAAAAATAACCCTGGAACACCCCACCCTCCCAGTGTCCCCTAGAGTATCTTATGTAGTAGAGTAAGGCACGCCTAGTGCCTGGAAGGTCGTGGTGGGGGACCCTGGTGCTTCCATGCGCTTAACGGGGCCACACGCGGTTGGTTACTCAGGGAGAGGGACGGTCGGCACCCTCTTGTTTTCCTACAGAGGACCCTCCTGCTGGGGCCCGTGATCTCTGTGGGCTCCCCCCCACCCCCCCCCCCCCCCCCCCGGGCGGCCACTGGCACTACCACCTAAATGGGGGGGGGAGGGCGGGGCAAGCAGCTCAACAAAAGCAATGGATGGTGAGAGGAAGGGGCCTTCGTCGAGGCCTTCGTTCCCTGTTCCTCAAAATAATGGCTGGTTGAAAATAGGAGCATCCCGCTCCTATGGCAGTGACCGGGGGTTGGGGGGACGTTCCCCTCACCTCCCCAGAGTCTCCCTCCTGGGGCTGCTACTGCACACTCACCCGCACCCGGTGTGGTGCGCAAGTGTTTACTGCAGCTCCCTGGCCGCAGCATTGATCTGGGTAACAATGGAGGACGGCTGATGCCCCGGCGGCAATCTAAGGAGCGAGCCATGCCCTGGGGTTACCGATAGGAGCACGCTTGATCTGGTTATCTTTTTCACTGGAGAGCGTGCAAAACTCGTGCTGCTTCAAAATAGGATGTCCGGGCTGCGGTGGTGATTATTATCGGCACAGGAGCACTTTCCAAAGCGCGAAGGCACTTTGATTCGGGCCAGGCCGCGGTGGTGATTTTGCAGACAGGAACCACTTTTCAAAGCGCTATGGGGACATACAGGAGCCCGGGTTGCGGTGGTGATTTCCTCACAGCGTCAGCATTTTTTCACAGCACAGAGGGGCACAGCCAGCACTCTCCAGGCACTCAGTCACGGAAGCAGCACTCCTCGTGCTGGAGTAGTTTCACAGGGGGTTGTGGCCCCGGCCCTGGAGCCAAAAATTGAAGAAGGAGCACAGGGTTGGTGAACCCAGCTACAGGCCAGCACAAAAGTGAATGCAAGCAGTGGCAGTTCTTCCTAGTGACTAGGCAGGTCACAGGTTAGCACAGCAGCAGCAGTCCAAGGTGGTCCTGGTGAGTCCTCTCAACCGCGCCCTGTGTCCAGTTCCAGGTAAGTTTTCTGGAGTCCCAAGAATGTCTAAGTTGTGGGGAAAATTCCCCTGTACTTATACTCAGATAGCAGTGTCTCTTACAATGAGGGGGGGAGGGGGTTCCAACCAGTTACAACTGGTTCTGGGAGTGCCCCTTCTCTCCTCCAGCACAGGCTCCAAACATCAGTGGGGGGGTAAACGACCCTATTGTGCGAGGCCAGGGCACAGCCTTTACAAATGCAGGTGTGCCCCGCCTCTCCCTTCTCTCAGCCCAGGAAGACTATACCATATGTAGATGCACCTCTGTGACACCGCCACTCTCCCTGTGTACAGGCTGTCTGAAAAGTATGCACAAAGCCCCAACTGTCAGTCTGCTCAGACATGGATGGGAGTCAAGCTGCAAAAACACCAGTCATAAGCACAGATAAATGTGCACTTTCTAGAAGTGGCATTTCTGTAATAGTAATAAAAAATACACCTACACCAGTAAGCAGCATTTCTCATCACTATCACAACCATACCAAACATGCCTACGCTACCTCTCATAAATCAGACAGTACCCCTTACACATAAGGCAAGGCATTTCTAATGTAATCCTATGAGAAGGCAGCACTCACAGCAGTGAGACACCAAGTTAGGCTGTTTGTCACTACCAGGACAGGCCATGCAACCTGGCATATGTCCTCCCTTCTACATACATGGCACCCTGCCTAGAGGGCTAGCTACGGCGTACCTCAGGAGTGACTTAGATGTAGTAAAAGGGGAGTTCTGGACCTGACAAGTAAATTTAGATGCCAGGTCCCTGTGGCAGAAAACTGCACACACAGGCCCTGCGCTAGCAGGCCTGAAATAGGTTTGAAAGGCTACTTCAGTGGGTGGCGCAAGCAGCGCCGAGGCCCACTAGTAGCATTTCATTTACAGGCCCTGGGTATAGGGATACCACTTTACAAGGGACTTATAGGTAAATTTAATATGCCAATTAGGTATAAGTCAATCATACCAATTGCACAAGGGAGAGCACACGCACTTTAGCAGTGGAAAAGTGCTCAGAGTCATAAGGTCAGCCAACAAAGGTCAGAAAAATAAAGAGGCAAAAAGTCTGGGGAATGATCCTGTAAAAGGGCCAGGCCCAACGGGGGTTAGTTCTTAGGGCATGGCCTTGGGGGATAGGGAGGTTGTGGTTGTTTTTAGGACAGGGTGGGTAGATTTTAGGGTTCAGGGTTGGGGGGGGTCAGCTTAGTTTTTAGGACAGGGTAGGCTTTAGAGTTTAGTGGTGGGTTGGAGTAGTTTTTAGGATAGGGCGGGGTAGGTTTTAGGATAGGGCAGGGTAGGGTTTAGGGCAGGTTAGTTTTTAGGATAGGGCGGGGTAGTTTTTAGGGTAGGTTTTAGGGTTTGGGGCGGTAGGTCTGGATAATTTTTAGGACAGGGCTGGGTTTTAGGACAGGGTAGGTTTTAGGGCGAGGGTCGGTGTAGTTTTTAGGAGAGGGCAGGGTGGGTTTTAGGCAGGGCAGGTTAGCTTTTAGGGTTTAGGGCAAATGCAGGGGGGTCGGGTCGTTTTTACAACAGGGTGGGGTAGGTTTTAGGACAGTGTAGGTTTTAGGGTTTAGGTCAGGGGTCTGGGTAGTTTTTTAGGGCAGGGTAGGTTTTAGGGCAGGGCAGTGTAGTTATTAGGGTTTAGGTTAGGGGTGGAGTAGTTTTTAGGGCAGGGTAGGTTTTAGGACAGGGCAGTGTAGTTATTAGGGTTTAGGTTAGGGGTGGAATAGTTTTTAGGGCAGGGTATGTTATAGGGTTTAGGTTGGGGTGGGGTAGTTTTTAGGACAGGGCAGGGTATGTTTTAGGGCGGGTGGTTTGGGTAGTTTTTAGGACAGGGTGGGGTAGGTTTTAGAACAGGGTAGGTTTTAGGAGAAGGCAGCTTTTAGGGTTTAGGGTGAAGGGGGATTCAGGGTAATTGTTAGGATAGGGGCGATAGGTTTTAGTGTTCAGGGTGGAGTTGGAGGGGTCGGGGTAGTTTTTAGGACAGGGTAGGTTTTAGGGTTTAGGGCAGGGGTCAGGGTAAGTTTTTAGGGCAGAGTAGATTTTAGGACAGGGCAGAGTAGCTTATAGGGTTAACGGTGAGGGTGGGGGGCCAGGGTAGTTGTTAGGAAAGGGCAGGGTATGTTTGTGGGTGGGACGGGGGTGCACTCGTTTTTAGGACAGGGTAGGCTTTAGGGATTAGGGCGGGGTGGGGGGTTGGGATCATTTTTAGGGCGGGGTAGGTTTTGGACAGGGCAGGGAAGATTTTAGGGTTTAGGGCGGGGGAGGAGTAGTTTTTAGGACAGGGTAGGTTTTAGGGTTTGAGGCAGGGGGTCTGGTTAGTTTTTAGGACAGGGCGGGGTAGTGTTCAAGGTGGAGGTGGGGGTTAGGGTAGTTTTCAGGACTAGGTGGTGTAGTTTTTAGGACAGGGTAGGTTTTAGGGCAGGGGTCAGGGTAGATTTTAGGACAGGGCAGGTAGCGTTTAGGGTGGAGGTGGGGGGAATCAGGGTAGATTTTTTTAACAGTACAGAGTAGGTTTTAGGGTGGGGCGGGAGGTCAGAATAGTTTTTAGGAGAGCCTTTTTGCTCTCGATGGTCAGAAACAAAGCCTGCACTGAATGGAGGTGCTTCAGACCTCCTCACTGCAGGAACTGTAACACCTGGCGGTGAGCCGCAACGACTCGGGCCTCTTATTAAAGTGCCCCAGGGCACTCCAGCAAGTGGAGATGCCCGCAGCTTGGACAAAGCCCACTTTTGGCTGCAAGTCCGGTGGGAAAATTAGGGAAAACAAGGAGGAGTGACCATCTCAGTCCGGAACCACCCCTAAGGTGTCCAGAGCTGAGGTGACTTCTTCCTTGCAAAATCCTCCATCTTAGTTTAGAGGACAGGGACCAATAGGATTAGGTTTGTGTCCCCCGCTCCAAAGGGAGTGGACACAGGAAGGGTGTAGCTACCCTCAGGGAGAGTAGCCATTGGTTACTGCCGTCTGACCCCTGTAACACCCCTAAATCCAGGATTTAAGGGCTCCCCTGAACTTAGCTTATCAGATTCCTGGCGACCTCAGAAGAAGGAAAAAGGACTGCTTAGCTGAAACCCCAGCAGAGAATACAGAAGATGAAAACTGACTTGTCCCCAGCCCTACAGGCCTGTCTCCAGCTTCAAAAGCCCTGCAAAAAGAAAGTGCATCATGCGGGTCCAGTGACCTTTGCCAAGCCTCCAGAGGACTGCCTGCATCACAGTGGACCAAGAATTCCCATGGAAAGCGGCCCTTTCCAAGAAGAAACTACACCTAAGGACTCCAGAGCCTCCCCGGATCCTGACCACTCTGCACCCGATGCCTGGGGCCAGGTTGCCCAACCAACTAGAGAGGATCCCCAGGCAATTCCGAGGAAGTGCCCACCCTGTGTTGACCTCTCCTGTCCTCCATGATGACGCCTGCAGTGTGAATCGAGAGGGATGCCCCCTGACCACAACAGCACCACACAAAGATACCAGTCACCAAAAGGTACACCGCAGACCATGGCCTTTGGGAACCCGTCCTCCAGTGCAGCAACATTCAGTAGGTGGCCCTCCTACTTGCCCAGCCTGTGGCTTTCTGGAACCGACCCCCTGTACCCAGCCTGCACCATGTAAGTGACCCCTGGGGGTCCCCTCATAGCAAAGCACTGGGAGCCCAACGCTGTGTTTGCACCATGCACCCCACCGCCCCTGCGCCTCTGAGGGTGTGTGTTTGGTGCTAACGTGTGCCCCCCCCCCCCCCCTTGGTGCTCCTCTACACCCCCCATGTCTGCCCTCCAAAGACACAGGTACCTACCTGCAAGCAGGCCTGATTCAGAGGAGCCCATGTTAAGGTTAAATTTGCCTCATCTTTGATCTCTGCACCCGGTGAACCCATGTTGCTGGCGGTGGGTGTTTGGAGTTAACTTGAACCCCACCCTGTTGACTTCCTAACCCCTCAAGACTGAAACTGTAAGTGTTGTACTTACCTACAAATCGTACTAACTTTTCTCCCCCCCAGGAACTGTTCTGAAAATTGCACTGTCAACTTATGAAAACAGATTATTGCCATCTATTCAAAAACTGTACAACTTGCCAATTCTAATCAAAGTGGTATTAATACATATGCGGAATGCTTATTTATTGATGTACTTACCTGCAACTTGAATCTTGTGGTTCTAGAAATAAATTAACAAAATATATATCTACTATATAAATGGTTCACTGCGCCCCAGATCTCACTGGAAATCTTGCCCTGCCGAAGAGTTCTTGGTCAACCAAGGACCAGCCAGCAGAGAGTCAGATGGCTATCTCTTGAACTTCAGCCCTTCTCCGTAAGCAGGAGTAGAATGGACATGGGACTGGAGAAGGAAGTAAAACCAGCGTCGAAGGTAAAGGCAAAGGCTTTATGAGTGCCAATGCCTAGTGTCGAGCAAACTAATGTCCATAATGGTGCTGGCGAATTTTCTTGTGGACATCAGCCCTCCATTACTGAGTTGTTTTCTGCAGCGCCACATGTGTTGTCAGCCTCTGTTCTATCAGTTCACACACCAGCTCAAACCCTGGGTCAAAGCAAAGCGTCTGGTAGTTAGACTGTATTAGGCTCTAGGTCTCTCACGGTCCCCCTTGTACCTGATCTGAAGCCAGTAACCAATACTGGACTCCTGCTTTTGGAGGAATGGACATGTTGTCAATGGCAAGATGAGGCTTTCTCACAGACTGACAGCCTCAAGGCACAAGTTGCTCCTCAGTTGCCCCTCCAAGGTAGCGCTTTCATTGTGGACTCACTAACGTTGGGGGGTGCTCCCCCTGGGAACAATGTTGATGTGGGTGCACGTTCTGACCTGCCTGTCTCCCAGTCTCAGTTTGGTCTTTCAAGTGGCATGGTGACTGAGGGGGTGACTCCCCTACTGAAGAGGACACTGGTTCAGGGCCAGCGACCGGCCCAGCAGAGATGTGTCCAAACAGGGCTGATCTTTTGCTAGAACCTCAACAAGGACTTCGAAAATAGAGAGCATTGTAATATTGTATGGTTCCTCTACCTTCAAGAAGGGTTGAAGGCAGTAAATCCAGAGTATTTATGGTAAACTTGCTCAAAGGAGCTAACAAACTGGAACTGGGATCTTGAAATACAGAGAGCACACCTATTCCCTTTAATGCGGAAGAAGGAGAGTTCTTCCAAAGTTGACATCACAAGCCAGCTAACAGCAATTAGCATTTACTTTGGGAGCTTTTGCTCCGACAGGCTGTTTTTGAAAAGGCTCGGCCAGATGCTAAACAACATTTTGATGGGCATTCCTTCTTTGGTTGACCTGATGGAAGAAGCTGGCCTGGTGTGTGGTGGGTGCCCAAGGTACTTACACCTCATACCAGGTCCAGGTATCCCCTGTTAGTGTAGTGTAGGCAGTATTTAGAAGCCAGGCTCTATAGAGGTGGATGAGCAGCCAAGGCTTATCTAGGAGACATGCAAAGCTCATGCAATACTATGGTAGTCACGCAACAGTTATAAACATGAAAGAAAACACTCAGTTTTACAAAAATAAAGGTACTTTATTTTAGTGACACAATTACCAAAAAATACTAAAGAGGCAACCCTCCAATAGGAGGTAAGTATTGCACTAGATATGTACATTAGCAATCAGCAATAGGCATATAAAGTGATAGAAAACAGTGCAAATGCAGATAGACAAAGGTGACCCTAAGGGGGGAGCCTAAACCATATGCTAAAAAAATGGAATGCAAACACAGGACCCCCACCTAGGCAAGTGGAATGTGTAGAGGGAAACTGAGGGTACTAGAAAACCCCAAAGGTAAGTACCCCAGTGCTCTCTAGCGACCAGGAAGAAAGGAGTAAGTTACTGGATTTCCCCCAAACCACCCACAAGGAAGAAAATGAAGAAAATGCATCCCCAGACAAGACTGGAAGAAACCAGCAGTGGATTCCTGCGGAAGAAGGGGACCAAGCCCAGAAGGAGTAGAAGCTTCTACCCACCCAGCTGTGGATGCAGGAGTTGGTCGACCGTAGAATGAAGATGGTCAGGAATGCAGCCCTGGAGAAGGTGAAGTTTCTGGAGGATGCAGTCGATGTCCCATGCCGGATGGATGATTCCAGTCATTTAGTGGTGTGGGAAAAGCCACCAACAAGCCTTGGCAAAGGCAGAAGTCGAGATGAAGCAAAATTGGAGCTGCCGGGGACCACCAAGGTCCAGGAGGACTCAACCCACGGGGGGAGTCCTAGGGGGACCTCCAACAAGGCAGAGAGTCCACAGAAGAAGAGGCAGCCCTCACAGAAGACCCACTGGATGAGGAACCAGGAGTCACAGAGGACCCCACTCAGCACAACTGGAGAAGGGCCCCATGCTGGAGGAGAAGCATGCGGAGGACTGTGCTTCGTAGGAAGGAGTGCTAGGGCTACATGGAGCCTGAAGATCCCTTACAGGAGATGCCAACAAGCCTTGGTAGCTGCAAGAGACACAGTGCATGGGGGTACTGTCCTGTGTGGGAAGGCAGAAGCTTACCTCCACCATAGTTAGACAGCAGGCAGAGAGGACCAAGAAGACTACTTCGGACCA
Source organism: Pleurodeles waltl (assembly GCF_031143425.1). NCBI lineage: Eukaryota > Metazoa > Chordata > Amphibia > Caudata > Salamandridae > Pleurodeles > Pleurodeles waltl. Next base: position 915,429,578 of record NC_090442.1, on the reverse strand, counting down.
GCACCTGTGATGCAGGATCCACTCAGCCAGCTGTCATTTCAGTTGGTGCCTGCGGATGCAGTGGAGTGACTCCTTCACTCTCAGAGCAATTCCTTTTTCCTTCTCGTGCAGACAGAAGACTTGCTACCCTCAGAGGATGCACAGCCGGGGAAATGTTGTAGAAGCTGGAAGGAGCCGTGGAAACAATGTTGCAAGCAGAGTCTTCGTTGTGGATGCAGATTGTCGGTTTCTCGAGGGTCCAGTTGAGGTTCCAGTGGCTAGAAATAAAAGTAGAGGTTGCCGAGGAGTCCTGCTGGAATCTTGCAAGCCGAATCTGAGGACCCACCCGAGAGAGTCCCTAAATAGCCCTGAAAGGGGGGTTGGTCATCTAGCCAGGAGGGGGCTTTGACGTCACCTGCCTGACCTGGCCACTCAGATGCTCCTAGAGGTCCCTGCCAACCTTGGATTCAAGAAGGCAGAACCCAGGGACCCTCTGGAGGAGCTCTGGGCACCACCCCTGTGGTGGTGATGGACAGGGGAGTGGTCACTCCCCTTTCCATTGTCCAGTTTTGCGCCAGAGCAGGGACTGGAGGTCCCTGAACCGATGTAGACTGGTTTGTGCATGAAGGGCACCAACTGTGCCCTTCAAAGCACACCAGTGGCTTGGGGAAGCTACCCCTCCTAAGCCATGTAACACCTATTTCCAAAGGGAGAGGGTGTTACCCCCCTCTCTCAAAATAAATCCTTTGTTCTGCCTTTCTGGGCTTGAGCTGTTCAAACAGCAGGAGGGCAGAAACCTGCCTGAGGGGTGGCAACAGCCTGGGCTACCTGGAAAGCCCCAGAAGGCTGGTAGGAGCAATGCTGGGGGTCTTCTAAGGAGCCCCCGGAGTGCATGGAATCATACTTCAAATACTGGGGTACGATTCAGACATGTTAGATACAAACATGCCTAGTTTAGGAGTTACCATTATGTAGCTGGACTTAGGTAGTAAACTATGTCCAATGCACACATTAAATGGCGTCCCTGCACTCACTAAGTCCAGGACAAATGGTACTGGAGTTAGTGGGGGCACCTCAGCTAGTGCAGGGGCGCCCTCACATATAGTTACTTGCACCCTGCCCTCTGGGCTAGGAGGGCCTGCCATAGAGGTGACTTTAGTGACCTGTAGTGAGTGCATGCACCCTTTCACGCATGCTATAATGGCAGGCGTGCAGATACTCTTTGCATGGGCTCCCCATGGGTGGCATAATACATGCTGCAGCCCATGGGGGATCCCCTGATACCCCCATGCCCTGGCTACCTGGGTACCCTACACTAGGAACTTACATGGGGGCACCAGTATGACAAATGTGGGGTGCAAGGGAGAGAGCATAGTTACTGATGTCCTGGTTAGCAGGATCCCAGTGAACAGTCAAACACACTGACAAACAGGCAACAAATGTGCTTAACCATGCTTCATGCTTGGCAGGTGGGTGATTGTCGAATGTCAAGTTGCAGGGCACACAGTGACACTGCTCAATGTATGGACCGAATTTGGACAACCCCACCTTGTATAATTGGTTAAATACTAAATAAGCTCTGTGGCCACTCCAATTATACTGTATGGGGATTTTAATATTAACCTGCCAGGGGGCTTTTTGAAACTGAAGCCACAGGTCTTCAGAGCACTGCAACACCATTTAGATAATCACTGTTAAGTGATATCAAAACAAAATATTTGACTCAGGATATACTTTCTTCTCTGCCCCTCATAAAAAGCATGCCTGCCTGGATTACTTTTTTGCACCCCATAGCCTAGTGCAAGGGATATGCATTGAGAAATATGAGGATCGTTTCCAGTCGTAATCCTCTGGTCACTGAGATCACGAGCATAGATGGAGCAGGACCTAGGTTGACCTGGTCCTTTGAAAGAGGATTACTCTTTGACCAGATGTATATTGATCATATGACTCCTTGGCTCTCAGGATTTCTACTTTGCAAACAGGGTAGCGCCTCCCACCACTCCCCCAAGAGTTAGTCTAGGATGCCTTTACAGTCGGAATTCAGGGCGACAATTAGCTTCAGTCTTAGTTGCTAGAAGAAGTAGAAACAACTCTGGAAAAGCTTTGTGGGGAATTAGCAGAAGCCGAGGCCCAGCTCATTGACATTGTCGTTAGTGGGGTGAAAGGGATGGTACAACACAAGCTTGATGTAGCCAAATCAGCCATCAACCGCTTGGCTGCAAATAGGGCTTTAGAAAAGGTTTTGTCCTGTAAAAAAGAGGGCTGTGGATTTGCGAGAGGGTTAGCCATTTATTTGCCCTCTGCGACAGACAGAAAAGAACGCAGTGAAAAATAAATGAGATTGTGGACAGTGAAGGGCATTTGGTGACAGATCCCCAGGGTATCTGCGAGGTGCTTTGGAACTTTTATGAGGTATTATATTGTGCTAAAGGCACAAAAATGACATGGAGATAGAAAGATATCTGGATTTAATCAACAGTGGCAAAGTCAGTCCAGAGATTTTCTTGATGCCCCTTTTAGTTGTAAAGAAGTGTATGCCCCACTTATGGTGCTACCCTCGGGTAAGGCTACTGGGATGGACAAAATCCCACTATAGTTTTATAAAGTCTTTTTTGTGGCTGTGATTGAAGTGATGATAGGCTTATTTCTTCAGGTTCAAAAACAGAAACAGATACCGAATCTTGGACCTTATGAATATTATTGTATTTCTCAAAAAGGGTAAGCCCCTGCAAATTCCTGGGTCTCATTGCCCTATTAGTCTAATTAACAGTGACACTAAGTTGTATGTCATGGTTCTTGCAGCCAGGTTGGGTTGCATAATTGATAAATTCGGCTCCCTGTGGCCGCACAAGTTTATTCCAGCAAGGGGAACTACCAACCAGACCGGTTGGATAATCACGCTGTTTGAAGCTGCAGGAGTCTTAGAGGAACCCATGGACCTGGCCCGGATAGACGCAGAAAAATTGTTTGACAGGGCAACCTGGAATTATCTATGGGCCGTTATGAATTGGAGCTGGATTTATTACAGCGATCCAGTTGGTATATCAAAGCCCCACAGCTCGATTTCAAATAATGGCGGGGGGGCGGTTATCCAACCTCATTAGGATCTAGAGAGGGACCAGGCAGGGGTGTCCCTGCTCCCCACCCATTGTTTGCCCTCTACATTGACCCATTGATCAGGCAGTTGGAGTCTAATCCTCTGATTAAACCTATACGGTTTCATGGTATGAGTACCAAAATGTTGGTGTACGCTGATGATGTAGCAATTGTTACACATGATCCAACTTTGGTAAAGCAGGAGGTGGTAAAAGAGGCATCAGACTTCAGGAAAGTGTCTGGATACTCCCTGAATCTTGGTAAGACCCAGATAGTTTCTAATCAGTATGTCCAAACTGGTAATGCCCACACTGTAAGAGAGGCAAATTATCTCAGCATTATTACAGCAAATCTGAATGATTTAGTTGAGACTAACCTTATGCCAGTTCTGTCTAAAGACAAAGGAGACCTGTGGAGGACAGACAATCTACATTTGTCTATCATCAGGCAATGTAACGTCATTAAGATGTTGTTTTGCCCAAGTGGCTCCATTTATTTTGGGCAATCCCGTTGGAGTTTGGGAGCTAGTGGTTTAAATTGATGGAGGATAGAGCCAGTAGCTTTATCTGGTCGTATGCAAGGGCCAGGAGGTCTCTGAAATGTCTGACTTTCTGTAGAGAGAGAGAGGTGTCTGGGCTCTTCCTAACTTCAGACTCATCAATGGGCCGCTGCTCCACATTATATGAGGTCTCATCTGTGGGTCTGAAGAACATATTGCTGAGGGAGATATCATCTCCTTCATTTATGAATTACTTATTGGAGAGGATGCTAGGAATGGCTTTCTGAAAATCTTTGGGCCAAGCTATTTTAAAAAGGTTAAATTCAAGGTCCCTAGTGCGGCTTTCAAGGTCTGGCGGGCTTCAAGGAAGAAAACAGGGTTGGAGAAAATTAGTTACTATACCTCAGTATGGGGAAGGAATGCCCTCCCCCTTCTGGGTAGGGATCCTTGTTGCCATGGCTGGGAAGCCCGGGGTCTGTGGAAGCATGGGGATTTCTATGATGGGGCAATTATAATCGCATTTGAAGAACTCAAGCAGGATTTTTGGCTGAACAAGCACAATTTCTAATGATATCTGTAGATCCTTGATTTTCTGCTAAAGACAAAAAAGGGGTCTAGCGGAATGGCTAAATTACCTTTGATGAAGAATGTGGTGAAGAAATCTAGCTATGAGCATTTGCTCAGTACTACGCCGGATTATCTGGATAAGCAAGATGCTTGATGGCAGACGAAACTGGATGCTACTGATTGCTACTTTTTTTTACCTCACTGGAACTCGTCTGTACCCTATTGCTCTCGGCAGTTCTCCAGGCACAGCATTTTAAAACCCTTTTTGAAATGATACTACATGCGGACCAAGAAAGCCAAATTGATGGCACACTTTGTCCCCGCTGTCAAAGTCAAGACACAGACCTGCCACATATGTTTAGCATTTGTCCAACATTAGTCATTGAAGCACAGGATCACTGGGTTAATGGAAACCGCTCTTTCCTTGGATATTATTTAGACCCTTCAGTTAATGTTACTGGGGGTCGACAATAATGTGGCAGTTGTTCGTATATGTATAGCCTCAGTCTTGCTGGACTCATGCCCGCCAACTTTCAATCAATGGTTAGGCCGTCTTTTGGCAATATAACATTTAGAGTACAGTCTACATGCTCGATAAATCAAGAAGGCCAGGATGAGGGGTGAACAGATTTGGGATCCTGTACAAAACTGGGTGGCCTCACGTTTGTAGATCCCTGGGAAAGTATCAGGGGTGTTGTTTGTTTTTCTTCATCCTCTTTTTAGTTTTGATTAGATTCCTCCCCGATTTCTGTAACTTTGTGGTGTAAAGATATGGTAATTGGTGAGCAACTACGTATGATGGAGGGAGAGAGCAGCCCCTAACTGGTTTCTTTTGTTCCTGAGTCTCCAAGGGTCTAATCTGTCTGGGACCATATGAATTTAAATTGTAGGCTAAGTGTCTACGAACTTTGCTTTATGTTTCTTTGATTGTTTGTAATGAATTGTCTGAGAAACCGAAACCTCCTGATGTACTTTATCCATCTCTGTATTCTCCTCTTGTGTAATTAATGGTAAAAACATTTTTATGGCGGATGTGCTAAGTAAATAACCAAGTATCTGATAGAGACTTCTAGTTGCAGATTCCTTTCCTTAGAATTTCACCCAGGCATCAGAATGGATTTAGATATTCTTCTTTGAGCAGTACCCCTGTGCGCCATTATGTGGAGTCGGTCGACTCCACGGGCACCGTTGGCGACGAGATTGCTGTGATGTGGCAGTCATATATAGGCACCACTCCGGCGCACTGACGTCAGTTCTTTTCTTTCCACGCCAGCCTACGCCCAGATCTGGAGAAGATCTGCCCCAGTCATTTTGTGACTAACTGCAACACTTTTGTCAATTTGTTTTTGACAAGTTTTGGATGCTTCGAGGGATGTCCCGTAAGACCGGATTCAAGCCCTGTGACTCCTGTCACCAAATAATGTCGGTGATGGATCCGCACCATCGTGTGCCTCTGGTGTCTGGAGCGAAACCATGACCCGAAGTTGTGCTTCAAGTGTCATGCCATGAACCCGAAGGCTTTGAGGGAGCAGTCCCTAAAGCTCCTGGCGGCCCGGCACTCGACTACGTGTTGTTCCTGGTCTCGTTCGAGAGGATGGTCAGAAGACCGGTTGCAGAGTCATCACCACTCTTAATCGCTTAATTCATCTGGACATTCAGGTCACAAGAAGAAGAAATCGAAGAAGGCCAAATGTAATTCGACTTCGCCCCATCACTTGGATGACGTGAGGGGGAAGAGCGTTGATGGTCTAGACCTCCATCTTCAGAGCCTCCCTCTGGGTCAGCTACGTGCCTTCTCGACTTTCCGGGACCCGGTACCACCCCTGCCCAACTTAAGGAATTTTATGAGGCCATGCACCTCATATTTGGGCAGACTGACCAACCCTTGGTGCCTCTGGGTCCACAGGAGTTGGTGAGGGCACTCTCGGGTTCCAAGTCGTCAGCTTTGGCCCCAACCCCGAAGGACAGCTCCAGATCCATCCCGGATTGCTATTGGTATGGATATGGAGATAGTGTAGAGGGGTCACTGGACCCTTTAGAATACCAGCTTGACCCTAACATCGACTGGGTTCATGATTTGGGTGAGGCCAGTGGGCTGGACACCTCCCCTGATGCTGGCATGCTTTCTCCGCTTACCGGTGCTACGGAGGAGGGAGCGTCATACTCAATGGTGGTGAGAAGGGCTGCTGAGGTTTTGGACCTCGAGCTTCCTTCTGTGGAGGTCAGGACTAACCTCCTGACCAAGGTGTTTCAGCCTGGGGCCTGCAACTTAGAACCCCTCCTTCCCCTCAATTAAGCCCTTTTCAACGTCCTTCTGGGTCCCTGGTACAGACCCAGCACAGGGGCTCCTGTGAATAGGATGGTTGCCCACCACCATCAGCCTGTGCCGACTGACCCTAAATTCCTAACCAACACCCCCAGAACAGGGAATCAAAAAGACTGGACAACTTAGGGGGAAGAAGATATTTTCTTCCGGAAGTCTAGTGCTGCAGTCTGTGAACACTGCATGCCTTTTGGGCTGCTTTTCCCATACTCTCTGGGTGGGTGTTGCAAATTGTCAAAAGGGCCTACTCCCTCCCCTTTGAGACTTCTCCTCCAGCCATGCCCCCATCATACGATCATCTATTGGAGGACCATATAGTACTCCTCTGCGAGGAGGTAAAGGCTCTCCTTGCCAAGGGAGCCATAGAGAGGGTCCCTGCACCAGAAGTAGGTCATGGTTGATTTCCCACTACATTCTGGTGCCCAAAAAGGACAAGGGCCTTCGCTCTATCCTATAGCTGGTACCTCAGTCTCCTCCTTGAGAAGGAGAATTTCAAGATGCTAACCCTAGGGCATGTCCTTTCTGCTCTGGAGACTGGATGGTAACATTGGGCTGGCAGGACGCCTATTTTTACATTCCCATCCTGCGGGGCCACAGACGTTACTTGCAATTTGTGGTAGGTCACGGGCACTTTCAGCTCACCGTGCTCCCCTTTGGACATACCAGCGCCCCTTGAATGTTCACAAAAGTAATGGTAGTGGTTGCAGCTCATCCGCGCAGGTTACAGGGTCTAGTCTTCCCCTACCTCAACGACTGGCTGTTGAAGACAGACATGCCCCAGAAAGTCATCTCCCACCTCCAGACTATGACAAATCTCCTGCACTCGCTGGGGTTCACTATAAATGTGCCGAAGTCACACCTGACTCCCTCTCAGCCACTCCCTTTCATCTGAGCTGTTCTGGACACAGTGCAGTTTCTGGATTATTCTCCCAAAAAACAAATCCAGGATATTCGGGCTATGGTACTGATGTTTCAGCCTCAATCCTGGATTTCGGTGAGAATGACTCTGAGGCTTCTGAACCTCATGGCCTCCTGCATCCTGCTGGTCCAAAATGCCAGATGGCATATGTGGGTTCTGCAGTGGGACCTGAAGTTCCAGTGGAGGCAGCATCAGGGGAATCTCTCTGGCCTGGTTCAGATCTTGGAGGGAACTGCGAAAGACCTCCAGTGGTGTTTGTCGAATCCAGATTGGGTCAACGGCAGATCCCTCTTCCTTCCCCAACCAGATCTCACAGTAGTGACAGATGTGTCACTCCTAGGATGGGGCGACCACATGGGAGAGGCGGAGATCAGAGGCCTCTGGTCTCTGGCAGATCCCAGGCCCCACATCAACCTTTTTGGAGATCCAGGCAATCTGACTTGCATTGAAAGCATTCCTTCCCCCTCTCAAAGGGAAAGTGGTGCAGCTGTTCACCGATAACACCACCGCTATGTGGTACTACAATAAGAAGGGTGGAGTGGTGTTGTGGAACTTTTGTCAGGCGGCTCTTCGCCTCTGGACATGGCTGGAACGCCATTGCATGTCACTGTTGGTTCAACATCTGGCAAGCTCTCTGAATGTCCAAGCAGACAAACTCAGCCATCGATGCATAGTCGATCACGAATGGCATCTCCATCCGGAGGTGGCGCAAGGTCTCTTTCAGCAATGGGGAGAGCCTTGGTTAGATCTGTTTGCCTTCACAGAGAAAGTGCAATGTCAGCTGTTTTGTGTGCTGGAGTTTCCAAGTCGGCACTCGCTCAACGATGCTTTTTGTCACAAGTGGAGCTCAAGCCTCTCATCCATGCCTTCCGTTGCAGCAGCAGGGGACGGTCATTCACCCGAGCCTGTCCAGTCCCCGCCTCCATACATGGAGATTGAGCGGCAGCAGTTTACAGATTTTGATCTTCCACCTGAAGTCTGTAATGTCATCTTGGCAGCCAGGCGTGCCTCCACCAAAATGGTATACGCCTGTCATTGGAAGAAATTTGTGGCATGGTGTATCAACAAGTCTGTTGATCCCCTATCTGCTCCTCTCTGAGGTTCTCCTCTTTATTCTCTCTCTTGCCCAGCAGGGCTCTGCTCTGAGTACCCTGAAGGGATATTTGTATGCTATCTCTGCCTTTGGTCGTGTGCAGACCCTTGTGAGATTAGCAACGTCCGATCCATCTTTCTGCTCCCATACCCAGCCAAAGTGATAGAGAAGGCCATCAACAAACAACTCACCAAACACCTCAAACGCCATGACCTACTGGACTACACCCAATTAGGTTTCTTGACCTGAGCAACCACAGCACAGAAACAGCACTCAAAATGGCCACAGATGACATCCGCACAATACTGGACTGTGGGAAACAACAGCCCTCGTCCTACTCCACCTCTCTGCCGCCTTCGATGTAGTGCCCCACCACACACTCATCAGAGGACTGCACGATGGAGGCATCCAAGGACAAACCCTCAACTAGATAAGCTCCTTCCTCACAGAAAGAGCAGAGCGACTCAGACTACCACACTACACATTGGAACCCAGGAATCTGATCTGCGGAGTCCCCCAGGATTTATCGCTCATTCAAACCCTGTTCAACATCTGTAGAAAAGTACCCTCTTTCTGGCATGGTTACCCCCGTTGTTTTCCTGTTGTCAGTATGTTTTGACTGTGTTCACTGGGGATCCTGTTAACCAGGACCCCAGTGACTATGCTCGCTCCCTTTAAACTTGCTTGGACCACACACATTCCCACGTCTGGCATACTGGCACCCTCGTATAAGTCCCTAGTATATGGTATCCAGGGCATTGGGGTACCATGGGTCCCCCACGGGCTACAACTTGTATTATGCCACCCATGGGGAGCCTATACAACGTGTATCTGCAGGCCTGCCATTGCAGCCTGTGTGAAAGGGAGCATGCACCCCTTTCACTCCGGGTCACTGCACCAGATCACTGTAAGTCACCCCTGTGGTAGGCCCTCCTATGCCAGAGGGCAGGGTCCAAGTACCGGTGTGTGGCATCCCTACATGAGCAGAGGTGCCCCCACAAACTCCAGCTCCATTCTCATGTACTTCGTGAGTGCGGGTGCCATTTTATTTGTGACCTGGACATAGATCACTACCTACATCCAGCTACATAATGGTAATACTGAACCTAGGGATGCTTGGTTTAAAAAATGTTGGAATCATACCCAAACACTGTTGCCAGTATTGGAGGTATGATTCGATGCACTCTTGGGGCTCCTTAGAGGACCCCCACCATTGCTCCTACCAGCTTTATGGGGTTTCCCAGGCAGTGCAAGCTACTGCCACCCCTCAGGCAGTTTTCTGCCCTCCTGATGCTTGAACAGCTCAAGCCCAGGAAGGCAGAACAAAGGATTTCCTTTGGGAGAGGGGGGTAACACTTTTTCCCTTTGGGAATAGGTGTTGCATGGTTTGGAAGGGGTAGCCTCCCCAAGCCACTGGTATGGTTTGAAGGGGACATTTGGTGCCCTCCTTGCATAAACCAGTCTGCACCGGTTCAGAGACCTCCAGTCCCTGCTCTGACACACTGGACAAGAGAAAGGGGAGTGACCACTCCCCTGTCCATCACCACCCCAGTGGTTCTGCCCAGAGCTCCTCCTGAGGGTCCCTTGATTATGCCATCTTGAATCCAAGATAGGCAGAGGCCTCTGGGGGCATCGGAGTAGCCAGGTCAGGCAGGTGATGTCAGCACCTCCTCCTGATAGGTGGTCACCTGGCTAGGTGACCAGTCTCCCTTCCAGGACTATTTGGGGTCTCCCTCTTGGGTGGGTCCTCAGATTCGCCCAGCAGGACTCCTCTGCAACCTCTGCTTCAACTTCTGGCCACTGGAACTGCATCCTCCAGGAACCGACAATCTGCATCCTCCAGGAACCGACAATCTGCTTCTACGACGAAGACTGGGCTTACAACATTGTTTCTACGGCTCCTTCCAGCTTCTGCAACATTTCACTGGCTGTGCATCATCTGAGGGTGACAAGTCTTCAGTCTGCATGAGAAGGAAGAAGGAATCTCCCTTGGAGTGAAGGAGTCACTCCCCTTCATCCGCAGGCACCAACTGCAACAATGACTGGCTGCGTGGATCACCGCTTATCCTAAGGTGCATGGATCCTGCCATCATGGGTGGTGGTCTGGAGTAGTCCCCTTGGTTCTCTCTGCTAGCAGTTTGACTTTGGTGAAGATAAGCCCTTGCCTTCCCACGCAGGGCAGTACCCCTGTGAACCATGTCTCTTGAAGCTACCAAGGTTTGTTGGCATCTCCTCCAAGGGATCTTCAGGCTCTGTGTAGCCCTAACCCCCAGCACTTTTCCCTGTGATGTACAGCCCTCTGCATGCTTCTCCTGCGGCATGGGACCCTTCTTCAGTTGTTCTGCGTGGGCTCCTCTGCGACTCCTGGGTCCTCTTTCAGTGGGTCTCCATTGGGCCTGCCTTTCTTCCGTTGACTCTCTGCATCACTGAGTGTCCTCTGAGATCCTCCATCCTCCCCCCACCCAATATCCCATCCCATCCTATCCCCCCATCCGGGTTGTGTCCTCCCTCAGCTTGCTGGTCCCTGGCAGCTCCACTTTTCCTCTACTGCGACTCTTGCCTTTACCAAGATTTGTTAGTGGCTTTTCCACACCACAGACAGACTACAATCTTCCATCTGGTATGGGACGTCAACTTCATCCTCCAGGAACTCTTCAATGACTCCAGGGCTACATTGTTGACCGTCTTCGTCGTACTGTCAACCAACTCCTGCAACCACAGATGGGTGGGTAGTGGCTCCTACCTCCACCGGACACTCCTGCTACTTCTGGACCTGGTCCCCTTCTTTTTCAGGTCTTCCTCTTCAGGAATCCACCACTGGTTTCTTGCAGTCTTGTCAGGGTGTTGCATTATTCTTCTTTTTAGTCCTTTTGTGGTTTGGGAAAAATCCAGTAACTTACTCCTTTCTTCCTGGTTGCTGGTGGGGCACTGTGGTACTTATCTTTTAGGGTTCCTAGTTCCTCCAGCTCACGTCTACAGATTCCACTTACCTGGGTGGGAGTCTTGCATTCGCATTCCATTTTTTTAGTATATGGTTTGGGCTCACCCTAGGGTCACTATTGTCTATTGCTATTGCACTGCTTTCTATTGCTATTGATGCCTATATCTGATTACTAGTGTACATATCTAGTGTGTTACTTACCAACCATTGGAGGGTTGCCTCTCTAGTACTTTTTAATTAATTGTGTCACTAAAATAAAGTACCTTCATTTTTGTAAAACTGAGTGTTTTCGTTCATGTGTGTAAGTGCTGTGTGACTACAGTGGTATTGCATGAGCTTTGCATGTCTCCTAGATAAGCCTTGGCTGCTCATCCACCACTACCTCGAGAGAGCCTGGCTTCTAGACACTGCCTACACTACACTAATAGGGGATACCTGGACCTGGTATAAGGTGTAAGTACCTTCGGTATCCACCACACACCAGGCCATCTTCCTACAACATCTGTATAGCACAGCTCGCTAACATGAGCAGATCACAAGAGATCTCCTTTGTATCATATACCAGTGACACCCAGCTCATCCTTTCTCTGATTGAGTAGTCTACCACCACCAGAACCAACTTCTCCAACCGCATGATCAACGTAGCGGACTGGATGCAATCTAACTGCCTGAAACTAAGCTGTGAAAACCCGCAACTGCTGATCTTTGGGAACAAGAAGTTTCCTAGAGGCTCCACTTAGTGGCCATCAGAGCTCTGACAAACACCTATGCCAGCCAATGAAGCCAGAAACCTGGGAATCATTCTGGGTGATAAACTCAACATGACAGCACAAGTCAACGCAGTCAGCTTTTTTTGCTTCCACACTGTACGCATGCACCCCAATATCTTCAAATGGCTACCCTGAAACAATAGGCGCACCGACACGCAAGTCCTCATCACAAGCAGAAAAGACTACGACAATAATCTATACGCCAGGATCTCCAACCATCTACTCCACTGATTCCTGACCTTCCACAACGCCACAGAAAGACTCATCCTTGACCTCCCATGACGTACCTACATCTCACCACACCTCAGAGAGCTCCACTTGCTCCCATATAGAAACAATGCCACTTCAGACTCCTAATGTATGCATACAAAACACTGCACAACATTGGTCCAAAATGCTTGAACACCCCCCTTCACTTCCACCAACTCACCAGACGCCTTCTCTAAGCCTCTCTCTCTCACTAGATCCCATATCCGCAAAAGAAGAAGGGGAGGTCTAACATTGTCCTACATCGCACCCAAGACATGGCACATTGTCCTACATTGCACCCAAGACCTGGAACAATCACCCTCAACAGGGACGCCTCCTCAAGGATCTTAAGCTGAGTGTATTACCATGGACACTGTAACCTAATAGCTAGCGTCTCCTAATATGGTGTTACACTTACGACACTCCTAAGGGAAGGGTGGGAGGAGTTATGGGGTTTGAATGTTGCGAAGTTGTGAAGGGCATGGCGCAAAATACTGGCTGGTATTGGTTAAGGAGAACTAGAATACTTGTACGAAACTAAGAACTGATGGACAATTGTGCCATGTTAACATGCGCTAGTTATCAGACCTGGATTCTAAAAGAAAACGCGAATGGCTCCTTACTAATGGATTAAGATGTATCATGAATGTGGTTATAAAAAAGCAATAAAAAGGTGTTTAAAAAAAAAAAAAAGGGCCTCCTCCTTACCTCTTGAATACAACAAGATGCTGCACCTCTGGCACTTTGACTAACTCGCCAGGGTTGATGCCCAACACCTTCATTCTTAAGCCTACATTCTTCAATCTTACCTGGTGTCTCTTCCCTCAGTCTGTGGTTAGTCCTCCTTGGTTTTAGCTGCATGAAACCATCTTGTGTATGTACACTTAAGGAATTCTGATTTAACAGCACACTTGATGCAGTGCCTGGATACCTCGGTAAGTGATTAGTTATGATCGACAAATGCACAAAATACAACATAGCAGGGACCACGATGCATGAGGAATGTAGTGCAGAAGCCTAGACTGGGAATTTAATATGTAGATGTACAAAAAATCCTATTTAGGAATAAAGCAGAACCCGGAGGGCCTTCGTGAGCACAACCTAGTGGCTGAATAAAAACATCCTAACAGGCCAAGTGTTTAACCCAGAGCTAAGAACACTTGGCTTAGCATTATGACTCCTGAAGATATAGAAGATTTTGAATTCTACCACTGACAACTTCCAGAAGGAACAATGGAAGCCCTGAAATAAGCTAGAAGACCGCCAACAAGAAAATTTCACAAAGTGGAACACATTTGGACAGTGACACCGCAAAGACATGGATCCGAAGGCATGGAACCAAGTACACCACAGCCCTAAAATATCTAACACACCTACTGGAGTACGGGCTCTCCTATGCAACACTAAAGGTACTTCTGGCATTGTGGATACACAAGAGGAGTCAGTCAGTCAAAGAACTTTATTCAGCAATTGCCATAAAAGTACAAATTTAGATCACATTTCCGAAAAACAAACAGACGTAAAAAAAATGAAAACACATCTTACGTATATTGTCAAAGAAAATGATGACAGAATAATCTTATCCAAATTCCTCTTTCATAAGTATTCCAATATTCTTATCAACGCGTTTACTAGTTTCATGCAATATAATAATAAAAAACTGTTTAAATACCCTAAAATATAATAAAAACCTTTTTTCCACTAGAATAAAAGCTATACTAAACCACACATATAGGGTATATAATTCTGAAATTTAGAATAAGATTTAAAAATCACCATAGAATAAAATTAATAAATTACAGAATGTTAATACCGGTTCCTAATAGCTATAGATGATCTAATAAAGTTTAAAACTTGATAGCAAATTTTATCATTTGGTAATTTCTGAAAATATTTCAAAGCTTCCTTATAATGGATTGGTCTTAAAGTACGTAAAATAGGTAAGATGAAAGAAGGGGAGGCGTAAAGAGAGCAAAAGAAGAAAAAATGAGAAGGGCTTTGTTTTGAGCTGGCATCACAAGGGCAGGGTGGTAAATCTTTTTGCCAGATACACTGCTCGGGAAAGGCCACCTTAAAATGAATCAAATTTAGTCTAAAAGATGTTAGAAGAGAATATATTTTTGGGCATGAAAACCAAGTCAAATAAGGTTCAATATATAAAATTTAGACCGCTATGAAGTCTTTTGTGCAAAGTATGCTCAGAATGCCGTTCTTTCAACAGGGAGTCAAAGGAAGGAGTCTTTCTTTAACATCTTGTAAAAAGCTTCTTAGAAGGGGCAAAGAAGTAGGCACCGGCCAGAACAGCACCAACACCCATGTGTAACTTGAAATATTAATTCAACTCATGGAACTATTCTTTGAACCCATGCACCCTACTGTGCTATACATTCTTACATTGAAGATAGCCTTCTTGGTGGAGATCACATCCTTATGTAGAATGAACAAGTTACAACCCCTCACAGCCGAGGAACCATATTTTAAAATCCATAAAGACGGTGGTAAGAAGAACCACCTAACTACCTACCCAAGGTAGTCTCATGCCTCCACATAAAGCAGACTACAAAATTGTCACCTTTATTCCAGCAACTAAAATCGCTGGCAAAACAAGCCTCTCACACTATATGTACAAAGGGCAGTGATGTACTACATACCGATAGCCAAACCAATTGAGAAAGCCAATCAATATTTTGTTTCCATTGCTCTAACAGCCAGCAGGGTACCTGTTTCAAAAGGAACTATTGCAACATGAATTGTCCATACAATTCAAAGATGCCACACAGCAGTCAGCATAACCAAGAGCGCATTTCATGAGGAAATATTTCCTCCATAATGTGTTGCCTTCATCCAACCTAATTTGCACTTTTGTGTCGGAATATAATTGTTGTATTGCACATAATAGGTTTGGTGGAATGCCCCAGTATTTCAGTTTTGACCATAAAAACAATGATACTCTGTCAAAGGTAAATTTTAAGTCTACAAAATAAGCAAATAACAGAGTTGTTGAGTTTAAATTCATCAATTAAAATTGACAGAAATGTTGTGAGAAGTATTACCTCCAGGGAGAAAGGCTGTCTAACTTAACAGAATTATATATTTTTTCCTCTGTCCAAATCTTGAAGTAATAAGCTTGCAGGTAATTTGGCTAAGACATCTAGGAGGGCAACCTGTAATTTGCCTGATTGTCTAAAGAGCTGTTTTTTTAAAGTGGGTGGAGTATAGAACGCCTTCCCCAAATTTAGGGGCTCGTTCTTTCCCAAGTAGTAACTGTACAGGGGGGCAGAATCTTGGACCAGTAATCTATATCTGACTTAAATAGTTTGGTAGAAATACCACATGTCTAGAGCTGATTGGCTGTAATTGCTAAATATTGTAGATAAGAGTAACTGAAACATCCAGATGGTTGGGGTGCTTTGCTCAGATGAAACTGCTTGCTCGGATGTGATGCAGTAGGGACTTTATATATGAGTTCTCTATTTCTTCTCGCTAATGGTTCGCATTGTTTGCCCTATTATGTTCATATGATAGGGTGTTAATAAAGTTCCAAAAGCCCTTTTGATCATTATCAATGACTTGGGCTTTAGAGACTTCTTTCGCTGCTATAGTTATTAATTCAGTGATCCCTTTTCTGTTCTTAAAGATTTTAAAAACTCTGTGTTTTGGTTCCCAAGTTGTGTGCTCTTGAGCCTGTTTGTAGCTGAAACATTAGTTGGTACTTAGGGCTGGTTCTTAGGAAATCGTCTGTTCAATACTGTCTTCCCTGTGGAGTGCAGGGTAGATGGAAATAATTCTCCCTATGATCTTTAATTTGATTAGTTATGTTTCATAAGTGGTCTAGTAAATTTACATAGTCACTCCTAAATATATAATTTGTTAAATTGATACCAAAGTCACAAGTTAGAAATCACAGAGCAACCAGGACAGTTACTTTGAGACTTGCAGTAATTTTTTCAGATTTTTCTACAATTATATTTTTCTGATTTCCTTGCGGATTAATATAAATATTTACCACAAGAGAGGATGATTTGAGTGACTCTCCTACCAATTATTAATTATAATTCTCATTATCCGTGGGGCAGATAGGTTTAATGCATGCAAGGCCTCCTTTTGTCATATTGCCTAATGGTTTACTTTTGATATTAAATGTATGCGATAATGTGAAAGATGTCTTGCACAATATTTCCTGAAAAAAACAGGATGTAAGAGGAAAGCCAGAGTTCAGTTGCATTATCATCTGTAGCTATGCATGCCAAACACCACCTATTCCTTGAAGAGATTGAGTTACGAACAGCGATTGTATTTAAGGCGTAGTTTCAAATTTTCTTGGCATTTATCCTAGCTGAAGTTAGCCAGCCCAAGTAATTTTTGGGCTGTTCTTTGTTTTGTCAAAAGTTCATTGTCGTCCAGATGTCAATATAAAGTGAATTTTCAGTTTTGTCTTTCTTTTGTTTTTTTATAAAGATTTTTGTTTATTTTCAGTATAACGATAGGTCAGCAAAACTACAGCAGGACCTACATTTTCCCCCCATCAGCCAAGGTGAATATGAGAAACATAGAATATCAGGATGGCCATCACCTTGATTACCACATGGACAGGGCATCATCGCTACCATTCTGGCTTCTTTTCCTGTCTATACATTAACCACTAAATCACCATCTACTCTCCATCCACTGTCCAACTTCCCTAGATGTACCGAGCAGCCCCTTCCTGCATAAATTTCCTTTTTCGTTACCGTGCATATCTCCATCCCCAGTTCTCAATTCTACATTTTAGAAACAATCTCGCTGCCCCGCCTTTGGGCAATATTTCTCTTTGCTATAATAAATCATTGATTTATCAGTATTCATTTATAGGTTTTTGTTTCATAATCTTCCCAGATCCCTTATATATTACAAGAGGTGCCTCTGCCTTAATGGGAGTGTCTGCAGAGTCATCCAGCTTCTGTACCACTGCCTTCCAATTAGTCCAAAGTTTGAGGCATTCCCTCAGTATGTCCACAATTTTTTAGGCATCTTTTTTTTGGTAACCATGTTTTTACTATTTTATTGTAAATCACAAATGACAATACCTCCAAAACAATCGTCTCACAGATAGAGCCACAATGCATGTATGTAGGTTGATTAGTCATGCAGACCCATGCCTTGAAATTCCCACCACTAGCCCCAAATTCTCCCATGCTTTTGTGAACAACCCCTGGCAATACAGATAGGCTTTTCTTGTTGAGCACACCAGTCCACCTGCCAGGCAGCTAGTGAAGGAGTGTTCTTTGAATCCAACCATTCCACCAATTCCTGGCGACCAACGTGGCAACCCCAGTGAATGCACGCTTCAGTATTTGGACCCCCAAGTCCTCCAACAAGCCCAGAAGGGCAACTCTAGGGAAAAGGTCCAAGGGCCTGCCCAGGACCAATGAGAATTCTCGCTCTATCCCCCACCAGATTGGAGTCTGCACAAGGCACGACCAGACCATGTGGAAAAATCTGCGTCCTGCAACAAACAGCAGATGCAATTGGCTTGAGGAATCCTACCCACCCGCTGAAGCCACTGAGGGGTCATGTAGCTTAGATGGAGATAGTTGATTTAGATCAGCCTGAAGCATGTGGAGATGGTGAGTTCCTGGTGGGGGTCTTCTTAGCTGCCTTCTGGTCTATATCGTGCATTTCACCCACCCATGTCTCCCACCTCTGCTTCAGCCTTGCAAACCGGTCAGGGGAGTGAATGACCAGGGGATGTTAAACTTGTAAGATTGTAAGATAGGTAGTAGCCCGTGGAGGCTAAGCTATGGTCAGGAATGTTGCCATCTTAATGGGATGTGGATTGCAACCTTGTACTGCAATTGTAGGTACTTGTGAAATTGGGTACTACAGAGTTGGTACTCCTCCTGGAGGTGCTGGATCCCTGACCAGACATCCCCAAGTTGAGTGATTTCTATCCTGTCCCATTTTGTAAGCCTATCCAGGCCCACTGCATGGTGCAGCCACTTTCCCTGCCAGAAAGTTGTTATACACATTAGTCTATGGTTCCAGCCTTTTGGAGTGTCGCCCTCCAGTTCAGGAAGACCACTTATGTAAAGTCCTGGAGGAATTGAGGGATCGGGGCACTATACAGGATACCCATAAATCCATCAAAAACAAGTAGGGCCAACTCAGCCTTGTAGGTCAGGTCACCCCAGGCCCCACTAAGCCAGTCATTTACCACAATCGCCTGGGAGGCTAGATAGTAATGATGTAAATCTGCCACTCCCATTCATTCCAACATCGTATGGGGACTATTGTCAACTATCAAAGGCGATACAGGATGGCTACCAGCCCAGGGGAAAGGACGAATGTTGGCGTTTAGGGTGGTAAACCATGGGGTGTGAATATTAAAGGGGAAATTTTGGAAGATATAAGGGAAACAAGGGAGCAGCATCATCTTGAAGAGGGCCACGTGGTCATGAACGTGGAGGTGTAAATGCTTCCATCTCCAAAGATCTCTCTTCATTCTAGTTGCCAGGGGTGTCAGGTTAAGGCACTACACCAGAGCAGAGAAATGTTGATTCCTGGGTGGTGAAAGGTTAGACGACACACAGTGATTGTAGAGTGCCACAGGCAGATACTTGAATTGCCCACTATCAGGACCAGTAGCGATTTCGCTGTGTTGACACCTCCTCATATATGCTCAATAATTCCAGGCAGCGGGGCCCGAGTACTGCAGATTGGTTAGGAAAAACCGAACATAATTGGTGCGAAGCCCAGTACTTTCCTCAGGGCCCACATCCCATGACCACCCCTGCACCTGAGCATCACCGCGCAGGAGCCACGCCAGGGGTTCAAAGGCCAGTGCAAAGAGGATGAAAGAACAGCACTGACGGGTTCCTCTACAAACAAGGAAGGAGGAGGAGAGTTACCTGTTTATTTGGACCTGTGCCATCGGTTGAGAGTATAGAAGCTTGATAGGCCTACTAAGCAGGCCCTGTGATGTTGGGGGTCCCTCAGCACAGCACCTGGCCTGAGTGACTCCGGAGAGGTGGGCCCTCCATGTTCTGTGCAAGGGGGCCCACTTGGGATCATACTCAAGAAAGACTAGTTGAGTGTATTGAAGGCCTTCTCGAAGTCTATTAGAAGTAGAGCCGCAAGGTGGTGGAGGCGATGCCCCTGAGAAAGGGCCAAATAGACTCTACGGATGCAACGTCTGGTGCTGTGTGCTGGCATGAAGCCACACTGATCCGGGTGGATCATGTAGGGCAGGGTCAATTGGAGCCGGTTGGCCAAGACCTTTGCAAACACCAAGATCTCCAAATTAATGAGAGATATGTCCCATAAAAGGTGCAGAGGTCTGAGTTTTGGCCCATTTTGGGAATAACCATGATTGTGGCCATATCTAGCTCCAGGGGGAATGCACCCCCTGTCGCAGCCTTGGTGTACATGATCCACTGGTGTGGTACCAGCATGGTATGAAATCGTCCTCATAAGAGTGCTGTGTCAATCTTGTGGACTGTGATAGGCAAGTCCAGGTGTTGGGCCAGCAACTGGGGGATCAATTGAAGAGGGATCTCAGCCAACAGAGAGTGTGCCACCTTCTTCACAGTTCTGGACCTATGGGCGTACAACTTCAATTAGAAGTCAGAAAAGGCGGAGGTGCTGAATGTGAGGCAGCCTTCAGCCGCCATAATGCAAGGGACCACTATGGAGGCAATCTCTTTAGTGGCAACCAGTAGAGGAGCTTCTGAGGCTTGTGTTCATAAACCTGCCTGGTTGTAGCCCTCCCAACTTTGCCATGCCTTTTCTAGGGAGATTTGTCTCATCTCGGCTTGTGCCACCGCAACTTAGCGTCCCTGCAAGAGCTCAGCGCTCCAAGGCAAGTATTTGGGTCCATAGTTTTGTAATATGTGGAAGCTTTTCTTTCTCCTTACTCCAGATATATCCTTTCACTGGACCCCTGATTGTGGGTTTGCTAGCTGCCCAGAGGGTGCTAGAAGATGGCAAAGACACTTGGATAGTCGTGAAGTAGGCCTGAAGCCCGGCCTCCACATAGGCAGCGCAGTTTCTATCGGTAAGATACCATGCATTGAGGCACCACATGGGCTGCGGGAATCCCCAATGCAAAATAAAGGGTGGATGATCAGAGATCGCTCTTTGAATGATGTCATCCTTGGACATCTGCAAAACATGTTTAGGCTGACGAAGCAGAAGATCAATGCATGATGACGTCAGCCAGCACGCTAAGAATTGCCAGTGAAATATATATACCTGGGCAGTGCAATCATTAGAATAGAAACTGTTACTGCACTCCAAATTATATTGTTACTCTCCAGTTTATTCGTTGATGGGCCAAATTATATTTGAATTGTGCTTTTACATCTCTAGAGATGCAGAGGGCAAGGCATATAAAGTGCCTGGTTTTCATCCTCAATGACAATAGCAGTGCGTAGTTAAAAAAATAAAATAAAAATAAAAAAAACATAGTGCCGGTGCCCGAAACTCTGCTCAGAAGCCCTCAGCTGATGTAATTAAACTTGGGTGTGCCGAATACCATGGCTGATAGTCTTAAATCTACCTTTAATTTGCTACGAGACACTCCTCTGCATTTAACTAACTCGCAGATTCAAGCTTTCTCCCTTTCTGACAGGTTTTCCGTCTTTCTTTTCCTCGATCTTCCGATTTATGTATTTTTTCCCCTCTTACTCTCGGGGAATGTCTGAAGTGGAAAACTAAGTGCTGGTCCCCAGCAATTAGTGTCTTTGGGCTCCACTGGCAATGATCGGCTCAAGTTAAGCACTGGGTAGTGGCACTTCTTTCTTTATTTCCCATTCACTCAGCAGGTATATCAGGGACTTCACTCAATATATTCTCAATCCCAAATATCTCCCATAGATGCTGAAGATCTCCTTAAACCTAACTAAAATGGATGCATGATCAGTCAGGCACAGTAGAACATCACTGAAGTAGAGAGATATTATTCCACCTAGTCATTTTCTTATTTCCATCCACACACCTGGGCATCTTCCCGGATCCACTATGCAAGGGTCTCTATTGCCAAAGTGAATAACATCCTGTAGTATACAAAATGTGATGGATGGAGTGCTTGCAATAATCTCAGTCATTGATATTAGCTCAGATTGCATCCCAGCCCATTGTTATTTTGCACACCATGCCACCTCAGTTTGGACCCAGCTATATGCACTTCGGTCTTGACCCTGCTCCAATGGGAACAGTCCAGCCTGAACTGCAAAGCCAGATCCTCCCTGAACCGGAACACAAGCATCCCAGTACCAGTTTCACCCTTTTTATGGGCTCGTCAGCCAGGTAGAGCTTGGATCTAGTGACAGTGTGTGCAGGGGACCCATTTCTGGGCATACCCATTCCACTTAGGACGACATACTAAAGTATTAAAAAAGTAATGGATGGTATGCTTGAATTAATCTCAGTCACTGATAATTACTCAGGACCACATACCAGTCCTTTGTTATTTTGCACACCATGCCACCTCAGTTTGGACCCAGCTATATTCAGATCAGCCCTAACCCTGCCTCAATGGGAACAGTCCAGGCTGGGATGCCTTCTGCTGCCGATGCTCTACTATTAAGCGCATAACATTGGTAGAAGGGGGCATCCCTACCTCATATCTCTCACGATAGGAAACATACTAGACAAGATACCATTTAATCTCACCCTCGATATAGAGACATTGTAAAGAAGCTTAACCCAACTTAGAAATTTGGATCCCAATCCCATTTTCACCAAAATAGCAAACAGGAAAGGCAATTCCTCGTAATCAAAAGCTTTGCTTGTGTTTAATGGTGCCAATGCTAGTGATACAGAAGTCTGCGATCCTGTGGCACTGGAAGGCCACTATTCCTAGAGCCATAGTCAAACTTCATCGGCTGTCATGAAAAAAATTTGCTTTATCCTTGTAAATCATGTGTAGCTTTGCAGGATAAAACAGTGCATACTTGATATGGAGTTGATGAAGGATTCTTGTGACGGGGATAAACGTCCCCCACAGTCCCTGCATCACATCATTATAATCCGGAAAAATATTCTCATTGCTACCCTCTATTTGCCAGGGGCCATGCGAGCAGGAGATTTGCAATTTGTCCCTTCCCCTAAAGTTGATTACGAGTGCTACAATGGGTCTTGGAAGAGCTCCCTGAAACAGCGGCGTCCCAGGGATACTGAGGGTGCAGAGATAAGCAAGGAATTGCCCTGCAGGACAGTTTGTGGCAGCCTGTCCTCCACAAAGAGCTCAGCACTTTGCCCTTTGGCCATTTCCGGCACTTCAACCAGTTGTACATTTTTGTGCTGAGAACAGCCTCACCATGTTCTAGCCATCAGAGTGAGCAAGTCTTTGGACATATCACTGGTATTTCAATTGAAGTTCTGTTATAGTAGGCTAAACAATCACTAAGAATGATTCATTCTCGGAGACTGGGTCTGCTAGTTTTTTGTGCTGTTCCCTCAGGACACCTATGTCAAGGACCATTGTGGCAATTTTCACACACATCCAACGGGTCGCATGCTGGCTGTCTGCTCGCACCCTGCATGAAATGGGTTTATCCGTAAAGACTATAAGGAGGGCTTACTGCACTACTCATTATTTCCTACTGACAATTCTACAGAACACCTTCTGGGTTTATCCTTCACAGCTTTCTCTTGCCTAGCTAGAACCTGTAAACGCACTGACACGAAGAAACCCTGTGCTCCTGCACTACCATTGCTAGGCCTTCCCTCTCGCACAGGACAGGTGTGCTCAGGGCAACTCAGTCAGTGGCATGCTGCAGGCACCTTAAAATTTAGGGATTTGTTTCTGGACCACAAGCTACTAGATTTCCAAACCCTTGAGGCAAACTACCATCTTCACCTGGGTGAACTCCTTACTTACAAACACCTTAAACAATCATTAAATGCCCTATTTCATGTCTGCCACCTAGCACTAAGCCTACATGAGGTGTGCCAGAAGCTGTACACCATAGGAACTAGTGGTAAACTGATAAGATGGGTGTACAAACCTTTCCTACAACATGGAGACCACTCCAGGGCTTCTTGTCGTACTACCTGGGGGACTGATGTTGTCAAACGTCTGCATGATACGAACTGGGCTAAAATACTGGACTTTCCCCACAAAGTATCCCACGGCTGCCACTTTTAAGTACATTCATGGAGCTGCCCTGGGAGTGCATTGCGCCCGTTGCGTGCCATTGGCTTTGTGGTTTGTAACTTGCATTTTGTTGCTTTCAGTTTGCTGGCTTTTTTTTGTAGGCAGTCCAATTTGAGTTTGTTCCCTCCCTTGCCCAAACTTTATTTACAGTGTCCTTCTGAGTGCTCCCTTTCTGTAAACAGGCTTGTAAATCATGTTCTCACCTCATTACATTAGCTGTGCATTCAAAGAACAAGGTCAAATGTCATTCTCTGTCTTCGTGGGAGCTTGGTGTTTGCTTTACTTTCTCTGACTTCAACGTGAGGATTTATGTGACAATCTTTCTGGATACTGGTAGTAGGAAAGAGTTTTTTTCTATCACATGTCAACATTTAAATGAACTGTGCAAGGCTTTCAGAATATATTGGAATTAGGAACTCAAATGAAGCACATTTTTGTTAATTCTGAACTGTGCTGGAAACATACCTTAATATGATTAAAACAAATCATTACACTAGGTGATGCCATTTCCACACATCGACTGTGCAACCTATAGTTTTTTAGAAAAACTGTATGTCTTTGCAAATGTAATGGTAATTTCATTCAAAAACCTGTTGTCTGTAATGAAAGTGTGCTACCACACCATGCATACTCCACCCCACTCTGCACAGGTCCACACTATCGCACCCTACTCTGCTTCACTCTACTCTACTCTACTCTACTCTGTACCACTCTACTCTATGCCAATGCACTTTATGCCTCTCTACACCACTGTGTTCTATGCCTCTGCATGCTACACCACTCCAGTCTAGGCCACATCAATCTGCTCCGCACACCACCACTCTATGCCAGTCTGCAACACAGCACTGTATGCCACTGCACTCTATGCCAATACACTGAATGCAAATACACTTTACTCTGTAATACTCAACTCAATGCCCCTGCGTTCGACACCAATACACTGTACGTCACTCTAATCTACTCTGCACCATTACACTCTATGCCACAGCACTCTATACCACTTTACTCTGCCATTACATTCTATTCGACTCTACACAACTGCACTCTGCCCTGCATCTCTCCACTTCACTCTACAGTGAAACAATCTCCTTCAAGCCACTGCATTCTGTGCCACTGCTTTCTACCCTGCACCTCTCCACACTGCCATTGCACTCTACCATGCACCTCTCCACTTCACTCTACTGTGAAACTATGTCACTGCACTCTGCCACTGCACACCATGCTACTCCGCACCACTGTACTCTGCGCCATCGCTCTCTATGCCACTCTACACAACTATACACCACTGCACTCTGAAACGCTACTCTGCAACACTGCACTCTCTACCACTGTTCTCTGCACCACTCTACTCTGTACTACTGCGTTCTGCATAACTCCACTCTACGCCAGTGCACTCTGCAGCACAATACTATACTCTACTCTGCACTACTCTGCACTGCACCACTTTATACTATTCTACACTGCACTCTATGCCACTAAAATCTACTCTGAACTCTACACCACTCCACAGTATTGCGTACACTGCCACTTTATTGTATGCCACTCTACTCTATGCCACTCTACTCTGCACCACCCTAGTCCATGCTTCTGCATTCTAGGACACTGCATTGTTCGCCGCTGAATTATATGCCGCTCCATTCAATGCCACTTCACTGTACACCACTATATTCTGCAACACTCTACACCAGTGCCCTCTACATCAGTCAGCTCTACTACATACCACCCCACTTTGTGCCACTCTACGCGAGTCCACAGTATGGCTCTCCTAAACACAACACTCTGCCACTCCACTCTACAGCACTCTACTCCACTTTTTACCATTCCACTATGCGCCACTCTGAGCCACTCTCTTCTATGCCACTAACTTTTAGCCATGCTGAACAGCAGCCACACTGGTGCATAACATGGGTAAAACACATTGGCAAAACCAATGACTCTTGCGTACACAAGACCTATTGGCTTTGCCAATGTTTCTTACTTCTATGAGGTGCCGCGGTCCCTGAAAGCACTGTGAATGTGTAAGTTCTTATTTTAAACATGCATTACACGGCAAAAAATAGGCTGCCACAAAATGCACAAATACATTTAGGTTAAATAAAAAAAAGACCTTCTAAAATACAGATTTCAATAATATACAGATTATACCCAGTGTGAACATTTTTATTTTATTTTATTACTGTCCACTAAAACTACACATTCCACAGCTCAGCTTGGAACACCCTTACAGTACCTCTCTAAAAGAAAATAGCTTTACAATCAGAAAGCTTCATGTGACTCATTTGGTTACAGCCAATACAGGTCTCCAAGCCCTTTTACATTTGCAGATTTACCATTTGAGCACATTTGTATTTCTTTTGGGAAGGAGACACCCTGGCAAGAAGGCCTGTTTATTATCTGTCTGCCCCTCCCTTGGATCAGAGCACAGGAAACTTTCTGCCTTTTAGTCCAGCTGGGCAAACTGAATTGTCCTAATTACATTTGTCCTGTAGCTGAAAGGCTAAAAATAGGGACCTTTAAGCCCTTCTTCTGATGGATACAACTACCTGTGGATTCCTCACCTTAGGAATTCTCCCAATGCGCGATCATTCAACGGAAAATTACTTCCCAGCTCTTCACATCGAGGACGTCACAATTGCACGGCTCCGCACGCAACTCCGTCTGACGTCATTGTGGCAATAAGAGGTTCTCGCCGGCGTGCTGACGTCAGTTCCCTTTTTTCTGTGCCTTCGACGCAACTGTTTTTTTCCTGGCTCTCGAACAGCTACTGTTTTGAAGGTGTCTTGTTGTAACAATGTCTCTGCCAAAGAAATTATTTGTTAAGCCTTGTCGTAAGTGCAGGTGTCATATGTCAGTCACGGCCCCTCATGAAGACTGTTTGTGGTGTCAGAGTTCGGACCATGACATGGAAGGGTGCGTGTCTTGCCAGAGGATGAATCCAAATTCTTTAAAAGAAAGAGAGGCTAAACTCTTCTTAGCAGAAGCTAACTGAGGACACAAGTCATCGGGGATCTAAGACAAGGGACTCTTCTTCTCATAAGTCATCGAGATCGCACAAGAAGCGGCGCCGGCACGATTCTCAACACTGTTCTTCAAGAGATCGGTCTCGATCTCGATCTCGGTCCCCTTTGAGACAACATTGTACGGCATGGAAGGTCAGTCCGATTGTTACTTCCCAGCCTCAAAGTCCTCAGGCTTCTCCGGCGCCATCACTGATCGAGGTTGTCGAGTCCCCTGACTCATTTTTCAACTGTGTTGGTTCAGGAGCCGGTGGTGCAGGTTTTGGATTCGACCCAAGTGTCACAAGCCCAGCAGAGGTTTCCTGCCTTCCCGACTACGGGAGCAGCTCCGGCAGCTTTTCTAAATGCTATGTTAAGCATTTTTAACAAAGCTATTGCCCCTGCTGGTCCCACGGGTCCATTAGCATTCTCCTTGGGTTTGCCGGTGCCATCCAAGTCGGCTCCGTTTGTGCCCTTTTATCAGGCCGAGGGTGCTGGTTCAGCGCCGATGATGTCGTCACCTCAAATGTTCCCAATGGAGTCAATACCGGCACTGGATTGGTACCGGTCGGGACGCAGTGTATCTCCACCATCTCCTATGCCACGTCCATCTGTCTTGAAGCCGGTGTCGTCGATGTCGACGCAGAGATTGGAAGCCAGACTGAGATCGAGGAGGAGAGCATTGAGGCTCTTGGACGAGCAGAAATACCAGTGACAGTTATTAGAGGAAGGAGAGATTTCTGAGCCTTTGGAAGAGTTTCAGGGTTTGGACTCTGCTAGTGGCCTGGATACTCCCCCGACTGGGATCTTTCATCCCTGGGTGAATTTACAAAGGAGGCAGCATCCTATCACACTGTCATAAGTAAGGCTGCAGACTTTTTGGAGCTTCCATTCCCATCTTCGGAAGTAAAGACAAATATTTTGACAGAGGTATTGCATCCTTCCTCCACTTCTGCGGAGCACCTGCTCCCTTTCAATGATGCTCTATCTGAGCCTATTTTGGACATTTGGAGAAAGCCTGTTATGTCTCCAGCGGTGTCCAGGATTGTAACAAGGAGGTACAGGGTTGCTCCTGGGGATCCTGGATATTTATCCCAACATCCGACTCCTGAGAGCTTGGTGGTCCAAGCTTCTTGTTTTGCTTGATCTTCATCTGGTTCGTTTCCTGCTACTCCATCTGCCACAGGGAGTCCAAGAGAATGGAGCAAGCCGCCAAGAAGAGTTTCTCTTCTTGTAGTATAGCCCTAAAATCAGTCAGTGCTACCTCTGTGCTGGGGAGGTATGTTCATGCCCTGATGGACACGGCTAGAGCTGTGGTGTCTAACTTGCCTCAGGGTGTGCAGGGGCAGTTTGATAAGCTCCTTTTGGACACTCAAGCGGCGGATAAGCAGATTATCCAATCTGGTCTGGATACAGCGGACTCAGTAGCCAGGGCAATGGATACTTCGGTGGCTATCAGGAGGCATGCGTGACTTTAGGTCTTCTGGATTTTCAACGGAGATTCAAGCAACTTTATTGGACCTCGGGTTTGACGGCGAAAAGTTGTTTGAGTCCAAGGCAGACTCTGCTTTAGAACGTTTCAAAGACAGCAGGGCTACTGCAAGATCTTTGGGGCTACAGGTGTCTGCATCTACTCCTTTCAGATCATTTCGGAGACTTAGGGGGTTTGGCCGTTGTAAGGAAATACTTCCTTGGCATGGTTACCCCCTGACTTTTTGCCTTTGCTGATGCCAAGTTATGATTTGAAAGTGTGCTGGGACCTGCTAACCAGGTCCCAGCACCAGTGTTATTTCCCTAAACTGTACCTTCCTTTGTCTCCACATTTGGCACAACCCTGGCACCCAGGTAAGTCCCTTGTAACTGGTACCCCTGGTACCAAGGGCCCTGATGCCAGGGGAGGTCTATAAGGGCTGCTGCATGTCTTATGCCACCCTGGGGACCCCTCACTCAGCACAGGCACACTGCTTGCCAGCTTGTGTGTGCTGGTGGAGAGAAAATTACTAAGTCGACATGGCAGTCCCCTCAGAGTGCCATGACAACCTCACACTGCCTATGGCATAGATAAGTCACCCCTCTAGCAGGCCTTACAGCCCTAAGGCAGGGTGCACTATGCCCCTACAATGTCTAAGCAAAACCTTAGACATTGTAAGTGCAGGGTAGCCATAAGAGTATATGGTCTGGGAGTCTGTCAAATACGAACTCCACAGCACCATATTGGCTGCACTGAAAACTGGGAAGTTTGGTATCAAACTTCTCAGCACAATAAATGCACACTGATACCAGTGTACATTTTATTGTGAGATACACCCAGAGGGCATCTTAAAGATGCCCCCTGAAAACATACCCGACTTCCAATGTGGACTGACTGGTTTTGGCCAGCCTGCCACACACCAGACATTGTGCTGGCCACATGGGGAGAGTGCCTTTGTCACTCTGTGGCCAGCAACAAAGCCTGTACTGGGTGGAGGTGCTTCTCACCTCCCCCTGCAGGAGCTGTAACACCTGGCGGTGAGCCTCAAAGTCTCACCCCTTTTGTTACAGCGCCACAGGGCATCCCAGCTAGTGGAGATGCCCGCCCCTCCGACCACTGTCCCCACTTTTGGCGGCAAGGCTGGAGGAGATAATGAGAAAAACAAGGAGGAGTCACTCCCCAGTCAGGACAGCCCCTAAGGTGTCCTGAGCTGAGGTGACTCTTACTTTTAGAAATCCTCCATCTTGCAGATGGAGGATTCCCCCAATAGGATTAGGGATGTGCCCCCCTCCCCACAGGGAGGAGGCACAAAGGGAGTTTAGCCACCCTCAGGGCCAGTATCCATTGGCTACTGCCCTCCCAGACCTAACCACACCCCTAAATTGAGTGTTTAGGGGCTCCTAGTACCGAGGAAGATAGATTCCTGCAACCTAAAGAAGGACTGCTGACCTGAAGCCCTGCAGTGAAGACTGAGACGACAACTGATTTGGCCCCAGCCCCACGGCCTGTCTCCCTACTTCGAAGAAAACTGCAACAGCGACGCATCCAACAGGGTCCAGCAACCTCTGAAGCCTCAGAGGACTACCCTGCACCTAAAGGACCAAGAAGCTCCCGAGAACAGAAGTGCTGTTCAAGTACTTGCAACTTTTTGAAACAAAGAAGCAACTTTTAAAGACCACACGTTTCCCGCCGGAAGCGTGAGACTTTCCACTCTGCACCAGACGCCCCCGGCTCGACCTGCGGAAAACCAACACTACAGGGAGGACTCCCCAGCGACTGCGAGCCCGTGAGTAGCCAGAGTTGACCCCCCCCAAAGCCCCCAAAGCGACGCCTGCAGAGGAAATCCAGAGGCTCCCCCTGACGGCGACTGCCTGCTTCAAGGAACCCTACACCTGGAAACCACACTGCACCCGCAGCCACCAGGACCTGAAAGAACCGAACTCCAGTGCAGGAGCGACTCCCAGGCTACCCTCTGCTTAGCCCAGGTGGTGGCTACCCTGAGGAGCCCCCCCATGCCTGCCTGCATCGTTGAAGAGACCCCCGGGTATCCCCATTGATTTCTATTGAGAACCTGATGCCTGTTTGCACTCTGCACCTGGCCGTGCCCTACAAAACCCCCCTGGTCTGCCCTCTGAAGTCGCGGGTACTTACCTGCTGGCAGACTGGAACCGGGGCACCCCTGTTTCCATTGAAGCCTATGTGTTTTGGGCACCTCTTTGACCTCTGTACCTCACCGGCCCTGAGCTGCTGGTGTGGTAACTTTGGGGTTGCCGTGAACCCCCAACGGTGGGCTACCTTGGACCCAACTTTGAACCCTGTAAGTGTTTTACTTTCCTGTGAACTTAATATTTACTTACCTCCCCCAGGAACTGTTGATTTTTGCACTGTGTCCACTTTTAAAATAGCTTATTTCCATTTTTACCAAAACTGTACATGCTATTGTGATTATTCAAAGTTCCTAGAATACCCGAGTGAAATACCTTTCATTTAAAGTATTGTTTGTAAATCTTGAACCTGTGGTTCTTAAAATAAACTAAGAAAATATATTTTTCTTTATAAAAACCTATTGGCCTAGAATTTGTCTTTGAGTGTGTGTTCCTCATTTATTGCCTGTGTGTGTACAACAAATGCTTAACACTACCCTCTGATAAGCCTACTGCTCGACCACACTACCACAAAATAGAGCATTAGAATGATCTCTTTTTTGCAACTATCTTACTTCTAAGGGGAACCCTTGGACTCTGTGCACACTGTTTCTTACTTTGAAATAGTATATACAGAGCCAACTTCCTACATTGGTAGATCAGCGGTGGGGTACAAGACTTTGTATTTTCTGGACTACTCAGCCAATACCTGATCACATGACTAAATTCAAAAAATTGTCACTAGAAACTGATTTTTGAAATTTTAGCTATTTTTCTAAAATTTTAAAAGTCCTGCTAGGGCCTTGTGTTAGTCCCTGTTAGCATTTCTTTTAGAGTTTAAAAGTTTTGTAAAAGTTTGGATTAAGTTCTAGAAATAGTTTTACTTAAAAAAGTATCCTAACTTTTAGATAAATAATGTCTGCTGCAGAAGAGACAGTGGTGGAGCTCAACCTCACACCTTACCTGCATCTTAGGATGTCAGAGTTAAGGACTCTCTGCAGAATCAAGAAACTAAAAACTGGATCACACGCTACCAAAGTACTGCTCCAGGAGCTCTTGGCAGAGTTTGCTAGAGACAACCCCTCTGAAGATATCCTTACAGAGGATGATGCTAGTGAAGTGGAGGACAATTTCCCCCCTCCACTCCTGGTTAGGGAGAACAGGGTTCCTCCAACCCTGACTCCACAAGTGATAGTCAGAGATGCTGCTTCTCCCACATGGGAGTCCAGCAACTCTGGAAGCAGTGAGGGCAGCCTCAATCAAGATAACCTCCTGTTAGCCAGGATGGCCAAAATATTGGCTTTGGAGAGACAGCTCCTAGCCATAGAAAGGGAAAGACAAGAGATGGGCTTAGCTCCCATCAATGGTGGCAGCAACTTAAATAGGGTCAGAGAAACTACTGACATGCTAAAAATCCCCAAAGGGATTGTAACCAAATATGAAGATCGTGATGACATCACCAAATGGTTCACAGCTTTTGAGAGGGCTTGTAACAAAATATGAAGATGGTGATGACATCACCAAATGGTTCACAGCTTTAGAGAGGGCTTGTGCAACCAGAAAAGTAAACAAACCTCACTGGGGTGCTCTCCTTAGGGAAATGTTCACTGGAAAGTGTAGGGATAGACTCCTCACACTCTCTGGAAAAATGCAGAAACCTATGACCTCATGAAGGCTACCCTGATTGAGGGCTTTGGATTCTCAACTGAGGAGTACAGGATTAGGTTCAGGGGGGGCTAAAAAATCCTCAAGCCAGGCCTGGGTTGATTTTGTTGACTTCTCAGTCAAAACACTGGATGGCTGGATTAATGGCAGTGGTTTAAATGATTATGATGGGCTGTACAATCTGTTTATGAAAGAACACCTTTTAAGTAATTGTTTCAATGATAAACTGCATCAGCATCAGTTAGACCTAGGTCCAATTTCTCCCCAAGAATTGGGAAAGAAGGCAGACCATTGTGTCAAGACTAGGGTCACCAAGACTTACACAGGGGGCGACCAAAAGAAAGGGGTCACAAAGACTCCCCAGGGGAAGAGTGTTGAGACATCCAAGGGTAAAAGTAAAGAGTCTTCTACAGGGCCCCAAAAACCTGCTCAGGAGGGAGGGTCCAAAGCCTCTTCACAATCCAATTTTGGGTACAAGGGTAAAAACTTTGATCCCAAAAAGGCCTGGTGTTGTACCTGTAATCAGCAGGGACACCAAACTGGAGACGAGGCCTGTCCCAAGAAAGGTTCCACTTCTACTACTACTCCAGTTAGCACTGGAACAGCCAGTCTCCAGGTGGGATCAACAGTGTAGCCAGAGCAAATCAGGGTTCACACTGAAGCTACATTAGTTTCTGAGGGTGGGGTGGACTTAGCCACACTGGCTGCCTGGCCCCCTAATATGCAAAAATACAGGCAGCAACTCTTAATTAATGGGACTAGTGTAGAAGCACTGAGGGATACCAGTGCCAGTGTCACTATGGTGACAGAGAAACTGGTTTCCCCAGGACAATACCTGACTGGACAAACGTATCCAGTCACCAACGCTGACAATCAGACTAAAGTACATCCCATGGCTATGGTAACTTTAGAATGGGGAGGGGTCACTGGCCTGAAACAGGTGGTAGTCTCCTCTGCTATCCCAGTAGACTGTTTGCTTGGAAACGACCTGGAGTCCTCAGCATGGGCTGAGGTAGAACTCAAGACCCATGCAACCATGCTGGGTATCCCTGAACTTGTGTGTCAAGACAAGGGCACAGTGCAAGGCTCAGGGTGAAAAAGAGGTGTTGGAGCCTGGAATAATGGCCCAACCCTCCAAGAGAAAAGGAAAGAAGACTGGGGAACCAGCTTCAACACAACAAAAGAAAAAGAACCTCTCTTCCCATGAAGAAGTTCTGCCCTCTGAGGGAACTGAGCCCATGGAGTTGGAACCTTATCAGGTTGAACTCTTAGGCCCAGGGGAACCCACAAGGAAACAGCTGTGTAAGGGGCAAGAAACCTGTCCCTCTCTTGAAGGCCTTAGGCAGCAAGCTGGAAAAGGAAAAATCAGTGGAACACACAGGGTCTTTTGGGAAGATGGACTCCTTTATACTGAGGCAAGAGATCCCAAACCTAGTGCCACTTGGAGAGTGGTAGTGCCTCAGGAGTTTGGAGAGTTCATCCTGACCTTAGCCCATGATATTCCACTTGCTGGGCATTTGGGAAAAAACAAGACTTGGGAGAGGTTAGTCAACCATTTCTATTGGCCCAACATGTTCCAGAAAGTAAAGGAGTTTTGTGCCTCCTGTGCCACCTGTCAAGTCAGTGGTATGACAGGTGGCCATCCAAAGGCCCCCCTCATTCCACTTCCAGTGGTAGGGGGTCCCCTTTGAAAGAGTGGGATTGGACATAGTGGGTCCACTTGAACCTCCCACAGCCTCAGGGAATCAGTATATCCTAGTAGTAGTGGATCATGCTACTAGGTACCCTGAAGCAATTCCCCTTAGGTCCACTACTGCCCCTGCATTAGCCAAAGCACTCATTGGTATCTTTACCAGAGTGGGATTTCCTAAGGAGGTGGTTTCTGACAGAGGTACCAACTTCATGTCAGCATACCTTAAACATATGTGGAATGAGTGTGGGGTGACGTACAAATTCACCACATCATACCATCCACAAAGCAATGGTCTTTTGGAAATATTCAACAACACATTGAAGGGCATGATCATGGGGCTCCCTGAAAAGCTCAAAAGGAGATGGGATGTCCTCTTGCCATGTCTGCTTTTTTCCTTCAGAGAGGTGCCTCAGAAGGGAGTAGGGTTTTCCCCCTTTGAACTTCTGTTTGGCCATCCTGTAAGGGGACCACTAGCTCTTGTGAAAGAAGGCTGGGAGAGACCTCTTCATGAGCCTAAGCAAGATATAGTGGACTATGTACTAGGCCTATGTTCCAGGATGGCAGTGTACATGGAAAAGGCAAGCAAAAACCTTGAGGCCAGCCAACAACTCCAGAAGATGTGGTATGACCAAAAGGCTGCTATGGTTGAATTTCAGCCAGAGCTGAAAGTCTGGGTTCTGGAGCCTGTGGCTCCCAGGGCACTTCAGGACAGATGGAGTGGCCCTTACCCAGTGCTAGAGAGAAAGAGTCAGGTCACCTACCTTGTAGACCTAGGCACTAGCAGGACCCCTAAAAGGGTGATCCATGTGAACCGCCTCAAACTCTTTCATGACAGGGCAGATGTAAACATGTTAATGGTTACAGATGAGGACCAGGAAGCTGAGACAGAACCTCTCCCTGATCTCCTCTCCACTGACCCTAAAGATGGCTCAGTAGATGGAGTGATCTATTCAGACACCCTCTCTAGTCAACAGCAAGCTGACTGTAGGAAAGTCCTACAACAGTTTGCTGAGCTGTTTTCCCTAACCCCTGGTCAGACACACCTGTGTACCCATGATGTGGACACAGGAGACAGCAAGCCTGTAGAAAACACACTTTTTAGACAGTTTGACCAAGTTAAGGAAAGCATCAAAGTGTAAGTCCACAAGATGCTGGAATTGGGAGTCATTGAGCACTCTGACAGCCCCTGGGCTAGCCCAGTGGTCTTAGTCCCCAAACCTCACACAAAAGATGGCAAAAGAGAGAGATGAGGTTTTGTGTGGACTACAGAGGACTTCATTCTGTCACCAAGACAGATGCCCATCCCGTTCCAAGGGCAGATGAGTTAATTGATTAATTTGGTGCTGCCAAATACTTGAGTACCTTTGACTTGACAGCAGGGTACTGGAAATAAAAATGGCACCAGGAGCAACGGAAAAGACAGCATTCTCCACACTTCATGGGCACTATCACTTTAATTTGATGCCCTTTGGTTTAAAGGATGCCCCTGCCACCTTCCAAAGGTTGGTGAATCAAGTCCTTGCTGGCTTGGAGTCCTTTAGTGCAGCTTATCTTGATGATATTGCTGTCTTTAGCTCCAGTTGGCAGGATCACCTGATCCAACTGAAAAAGGTTTTGCAGGCCCTGCAAGCAGCAGGCCTCTCTATCAAGGCATCCAAATGTCAGATAGGGCAGGGTACCGTGTTTTACTTGGGACACCTTGTAGGTGGTGGCCAAGTTCAGCCACTCCAACCCAATTTCCAGACTATTCTGGACTGAGTAGCTCCAACAGCCCAGACTCAAGTCAGGGTATTCCTTGGCTTGACTGGTTACTATAGGAGGTTTGTGACCAGATATGGTTCCATAGTGACACCTCTCACAGAACTTACCTCTAAGAATATGCCGAAGAAGGTAAACTGGACTATAGAATGCCAACAGGCCTTTGACACCCTGAAACAAGCTAAGTGCACAGCACCAGTTCTCAAAGCTCCAGATTACTCCAAGCAGTTCACTGTGCAGACTGATGCCTCTGAACATGGGATAGGGGCAGTTTTGTCCCGAACAAATGATGATGGCTTTGACCAGCCTGTTGCTTTCATTAGCAGGAGGTTACTCCCCAAGGAGCAGCGTTGTAGTGCCACTGAGAGGGAGGCCTTTGCTGTAGTTTGGTCACTAAAGAAGCTGAGACCATACCTCTTTGGTACTCACTTTGTAGTTCAAACTGACCACAGACCTCTGAGATGGCTAATGCAAGTGAAAGGTGAAAATCCAAAACTGTTGAGGTGGTCCATCTCCCTACAGGGAATGGACTTTATAGTGGAACACAGACCTGGGACTGCCCATGCCAATGCAGATGGCCTTTCCAGGTTCTTCCGCTTAGAAAATGAAGACTCTCTTGGGGAAAGGTTAGTCTCATCCTCTTTCGTTTGGGGGGGGGGGGGGTTGTTGTAAGGAAATGCCTCCTTGGCATAGTTACCCCCTGACTTTTTGCCTTTGCTGCTGCCAAGTTATGATTTGAAAGTGTGCTGGGACCTGCTAACCAGGTCCCAGCACCAGTGTTTTTTCCCTAAACTGTACCTTTGTCTCCACAATTGGCACAACCCTGGCACTCGGGTAAGTCCCTTGTAATTGGTACCCCTGGTACCAAGGGCCCTGATGCCAGGGAAGGTCTCTAAGGGCTGCAGCGTGTCTTATGCCACCCTGGGGACCCCTCACTCAGCACATGCACACTGCTTGGCAGCTTGTGTGTGCTGGTGGGGAGAAAATGACTAAGTCGACATGGCACTCCCCTCAGAGTGCCATGCCAACCTCACACTGCCTATAGCATAGATAAGTCCCCCTCTAGCAGGCCTTACAGCCCTAAGGCAGGGTGCACTGTACCACAGGTGAGGGCATAGGTGCACGAGCACGACGCCCCTACAGTGTCTAAGCAAAACCTTAGACATTGTAAGTGCAGGGTAGCCATAAGAGTATATGGTCTGGGAGTCTGTCATACACAAACTCCACAGCCCCATAATGGCTACACTGAAAACTGGGAAGTTTGGTATCAAACTTCTCAGCACAATAAACGCACACTGATGCAAGTGTACATTTTATTGTGAAACACACCCAGAGGGCATCTTAGAGATGCCCCCTGAAAACATACCCGACTTCCAGTGTGGGCTGACTAGTTTTTGGCAGCCTGCCACACACCAGACATGTTGCTGGCCACATGGGGAGAGTGCCTTTGTCACTCTGTGGCCTGTAACAAAGCCTGTACTGGGTGGAGGTGCTTCTCACCTCCTTCTGCAGGAA
This sequence comes from Pleurodeles waltl, assembly GCF_031143425.1. Lineage (NCBI taxonomy): Eukaryota > Metazoa > Chordata > Amphibia > Caudata > Salamandridae > Pleurodeles > Pleurodeles waltl. The sequence goes on along the minus strand of NC_090442.1, from coordinate 915,392,760 downwards.
CTGTAACACCTGGCGGTGAGCCTCAAAGGCTCACCCCTTTTGTTACAGCGCCAAAGGGCATCCCAGCTAGTAGAGATGCCCGCCCCTCCGGCCACTGCCCCCACTTTTGGCGGCTAGACTGGAAGAGATAATGAGAAAAACAAGGAGGAGTCACTCCCCAGTCAGGACAGCCTCTAAGGTGTCCTGAGCGGAGGTGACTCTTACTTTTAGAAATCCTCCATCTTGCAGATGGAGGATTCCCCCAATAGGATTAGGGATGTGCCCCCCTCCCCACAGGGAGGAGGCACAAAGAGGGTGTAGCCACCCTCAGAGCCAGTAGCCATTGGCTACTGTTCTCCCAGACCTAACCACACCCCTAAATTGAGTATTTAGGGGCTCCCAGACCCGAGGAAGATAGATTCCTGCAACCTAAAGAAGAAGAAGGACTGCTGACCTGAAGCCCTGCAGTAAAGACTGAGACAACAAATGATTTGGCCCCAGCCCTACCGGCCCGTCTCCCTACTTCGAAAAAAACTGCAACAGCGACGCATCCAACAGGGTCCAGCAACCTCTGAAGCCTCAGAGGACTACCCTGCAAATAAAGGACCAAGAAGCTCCCGAGAACAGCAGCTCTGTTCAAGATTTTGCAACTTTTTGAAACAAAGAAGCAACTTTTAAAGACCACACGTTTCCCGCCAGAAGTGTGAGGCCTTCCACTCTGCACCCGACGCCCCTGGCTTGACCTGCAGAAAACTAACACTACAGGGAGGACTCCCCGGCGACTGCGAGCCCATGAGTAGCCAGAGTTGACTCCCCGGAGCCCCCACAGCGACGCCAGCAGAGGAAATCCAGAGGCTCCCCGCGACTGCCTGCTTCAAGGAACCTGACGCCTAGAAACCATACTGCACCCGCAGCCCCCAGGACCTGAAGGAACCGAACTCCAGTGCAGGAGCGACCCCCAGACGACCCTCTGCCTGGCCCAGGTGGTGGCTACCCCGAGGAGCCCCCCGTGCCTCCTGCATCGTTGAAGAGACCCCCGGGTCTCCCCATTGATTCCTATTGAAAACCCGACGCCTGTTTGCACTCTGCACCCGGCCGCCCTTGTGCCGCTGAGGGCGTACTTTCTGTGCCTGCTTGTGTCATAACCGCCCCCCCACCCCTCAAGTGCCTACAAAACCCCCTTGGTCTGTCCTCCGAAGTCGAGGGTACTTACCTACTGGCAGACTGGAACCGGGGCACCCCTATTTCCATTGAAGCCTATGTGTTTTGGGCACCACTTTGACCTCTGCACCTGACCGGCCCTGAGCTGCTGGTGTGGTAAATTTGGGGTTGCCTTGAACCCCCAACAGTGGGCTACCTTGGACCCAACTTTGAACCCTGTAAGTGTTTTACTTACCTGTGAACTTAACATTTACTTACCTCCCCCAGGAACTGTTGATTTTTGCAGTGTCCACTTTTAAAATAGCTTATTGCCATTTTTGCCAAGACTGTACGTGCTATTGTGATAATTGAAAGTTCTCAAGATACCTGAGTGATATACCTTTCATTTAAAGTATTGTTTGTAAATCTTGAACCTGTGGTTCTTAAAATTAACTAAGAAAATATATTTTTCTATATAAAAACCTATTGGCCTGGAATTGTCTTTTGAGTGTGTATTCCTCATTTATTGTCTGTGTGTGTATAACAAATGCTTAACACTACCCTCTGATAAGCCTACTGCCCGACCACACTACCACAAAATAGAGCATTAGAATTATCTCTTTTGTTGCCACTATCTTACCTCTAAGGGGAACCCTTGGACTCTGTGCACACTATTTCTTACTTTGAAATAGTATATACAGAGCCAACTTCCTACAGCCGTGGATCCTCTTATCGTGGAAGGCCAAAGTCCAGCACTCAACAGCCTGCCAACCCTCTCTATAGATCTTTTAGAGGACGGGGAAGGGTTAGGACACGAGGAGCCACCCAGAAGCACCCTGCCTCATCCTCTTCCTCTGGGGTAACACAACAGGGAAAGCAGCCTTAGTTTTCCATCCATCTCAATCCCTTAGGGGGCAGGATATTTCATCTTCTCCATGAGTGGGAGTTAGTCACATCAGACTCTTGGGTACTAAGTATTGTGGGGAAAGGTTATGCCCTTCCTTTTTGGGAGTTTCCCCCTCCTATCCCTCCCCGTCATTCGTTTTGTTCAGAAGATCATCTCCTGTTGCTGCAACAGGAGGTTCAAGTCCTTTTATCAAAAAGTGCAGTGGAGTTGGTTCCACAGCAGGAAAAGGGTCAGGGATGTTATTCAAGATATTTCCTGATTCCCAAGAAGGTTGGTCGAGGCCTATCCTGGACCTTAGGATTTTGAATTGGTTCCTCAAACAGGGGAAATTCAAAATGCTGACTCTAGCACAGGTGCTTCTGGCGTTGACCAAGGAAGACTGGATGGTGCATGTCGACTTGCAGGATGCTTATTTTCATATCCCCATTCTGAAGTTGCACAGGAAGTATCTTCGGTTCATGGTGGGGTCGCAACACTACCAGTTTGCGGTCCTTCCTTTTGGTCTTACTTCCGCACCTCAGGCCTTCACTAAGGTGATGGCGGTGGTTGCAGCGGACCTTAGAAGGAAGGGAATATCTGTATTCCCTTACCTGGACGATTGGCTGATAAAAGCCAAGTCCCAAGAGCTTGTGCTGCATCACTTGCAAGTGATAACAAGGTTGTTGTTCAACCTGGATTTTTCGGTGAACATGCCCAAGTCTCATCTGAAGCCCTCTCAACACCTCCCGCGCATAGGGGTAGCACTGGATACCACGTTGAATTGGGCCTATCCTCCGCCTCAGCGGACTCAGGATTCAGGCGTTGAGTCCAATGTTTCAAAATGGAGCTGTTGTTCCAGTCCTCAAGGTCCTATGTCTGCTCGGTCTGTTCCCTTCATGCATTCTACTGGTCACTCATGCACGTTGGCTCTCCAATGGTGCCTCCGCAAGCAGTGGTTTGAACACAAAGGTGATCTCGAAGAGTCGATAACGATCTCCAGAGACGCTGCAACAGATCTACGATGGTGGGCTGTGGACGTTAAACTTGCCAAGGAAGGCCATTTTGTTTACCACTTCCAGTGGCCACGGTCATAACAGACACTTCCACTCTAGGCTAGGGAGCTCATCTGGGGGACCTGGAGATCAAAGGTCATTGGTCTCCAGTGGAACAGATGTTTCACATCAATCTGTTAGAATTGTGGGCGATACGTCTGGCTCTCAAGGCCTTCCTCCCGTCCCTCCGCGGTCAGTCAGTTCAGGTCTTGACGGACAACACTACCGCAATGCGGTACATCAAAAAGCAGGGGGAAGTAGGGTCATACCTTCTCTGCAGAGAGGCTCTGCTGCTCTGGTCCTGGGCTCAGGACCATTGGATTTGCTTAATAACAAAGCATTTGGACAGGGTTCTCAACGTACATGCGGACAGTCTCGGTTGGAATTTCTAGCCCGATCACGAGTGGGGTCTCCATCCAGACCTGGTCCTTCACATCTTCCGAATGTGGGGCTTTCCACAGATAGACCTGTTTGCCACTCTGGAGAATGCGCACTGCCCATCGTTCTGCAGCCTCCAGTACCTGGTGCGAGGAGCATTGGGGGATGCATTTCAGATGTCTTGGTGCGGCCAGTTGCTTTACGCATTTCCCCCCATACCCTTGATTCCTCAGGTTCTGAGAAAGATTCGCCACGTCCGGGCTCAGGTCATTTTAATAGCTCCGGATTGACCAAGAAGAGTGTGGTACTCGGACCTTCTCCAACTCTGATGGTGCCATCCACTCCGTCTCCCTCATAGGGCAGACCTCCTCTCGCAGTCGCAGGGGCAGGTTCTACACCCCCACCTCCTGAGCCTGCACCTACATGCCTGGAGATTGAACAGGGTAGTCTGAGTTCTTTCTCTCTCCCTCTAGAAGTGGTGGATGTTATTTTATCAGCCAGGCGACTCCACCAAAACGGTCTATGCCAACAGATGGGCAAAATGTGGTACTTGGTGTGGAGAGGCAAATTGATCCCTTAAAAGCTTATTTATTTGATGTTTTGCTTTTTGCCCTTTCCTTAGCACAGAAGGGTTGTGTAGTTGCGACTGTAAAGGGTTACTTATCGGTGCTGTCGGCTCTTCTGTGCCTTCCTGATCAACCTTCCTTGTTTAAATATCCTATAGTTATCAGATTCTTGAGAGGCCTGACTAACAAGTTACCTCCCACTCCGTTTCTCATGCCTCAGTGGGATTTGAACTTGGTTCTTACTTTTTTAATGGGTTCACCGTTTAAGCCTATGCATTCTTGATCATTGAGGCGGTTAGTCTTGTAAACTGTCTTCCTCATAGCTATCACGTCTGCTAGGCGTGTGAGTGAGCTCCAGGCTCTTGGTGTGAAACTTCCCTTTACATCCTTTGATGCTGGGAAGGTGGTGTTGAAAACCAGGGCTGCTTTCCTTCCTAAGGTTGTCACTCCCTTCCATATGGGGCAATCTATAACTCTTTCATCCTTCTACCCTCCTCCCCATCCTTCAGAGGAGGAAGAAAGACTTAATTGCCTAGATCCGAGAGGAGCTCGGAATTTTTATATTGAAAGGACTAACGACTTTTGTATTGATGATCAACTCTTCGTTGGAGATGTAGGCAAGATGAAGGGCAAGGCCGTCCACAAGAGAACCCTTTCCAGGTGGGTCATTCTTTGCATAAAGATTTGTTATTCACTGGCAAAGAAGGTTCCTCCTGAAGGTATTGGGGCCTGTAAGGAAATGCCTCCTTGGCATGGTTACCCCCTAACTTTTTGGCTTTGCTGATGCTAAGTTTTGATTGAAAGTGTGCTGGGACCCTGCTAACCAGGCCCCAGTACCAGTGTTCTTTCCCTAAACTGTACCTTTGTCTCCACAATTGGCACAACCCTGGCACTCGGGTAAGTCCCTTGTAATTGGTACCCCTGGTACCAAGGGCCCTGATGCCAGGGAGGGTCTCTAAGGGCTGCAGCATGTCTTATGCCACCATGGGGACCCCTCACTCAGCACATGTACACTGCCTCTCACCTTGTGTGTGCTGGTGGGGAGAAAAAGACTACGTTGACATGGCACTCCCCTCAGAGTGCCATGCCAACCTCACACTGCCTGTGGCATAAGTAAGTCACCCCTCTAGCAGGCCTCACAGCCCTAAGGTAGGGTGCACTATACCACAGGTGAGGGCACATGTGCATGAGCACTATGCCCCTAGAGTGTTTAAGCAAAACCTTAGACATTGTAAGTGCAGGGTAGCCATAAGAGTATATGGTCTGGGAGTTTGTCAAACACGAACTCCACAGTTCCATAATGGCTACACTGAAATCTGGGAAGTTTGGTATCAAACTTCTCAGCATAATAAATGCACACTGAGGCCAGTGTGCAATTTATTGTAACATAAACCCAGAGGGCATCTTAGAGATGCCCCCTGAATACCAATCCGACTTCTCGTGTAGTCTGACCAGTTTCTGCCAGCCTGCCACACACCAGACGTTGCTGCCCACATGGGGAGAGTGCCTTTGTCACTCTGTGGTCAGGAACAAAGCCTGTACTGGGTGGAGGTGCTTCTCACCTCCCCCTGCAGGAACTGTAACACCTGGCGGTGAGCCTCAAAGGCTCACCCCTTTTGTTACAGTGCCCCAGGGCATCCCAGCTAGTGGAGATACCCGCCCCTCCGGCCACTGCCCCCACTTTCGTCAGCAAGGCTGGAGGAGATAATTAGAAAAACAAGGAGGAGTCACCCACCAGTCAGGACAGCCCCTAAGGTGTCCTGAGCAGAGGTGACCCCTGCCTTGAGAAATCCTCCATCTTGTAGAAGGAGGATTCCCCCAATAGGATTAGAGATGTCCTCCCTCCCCACAGGGAGGAGGCACAAAGAGGGTGTAGCCACCCTCAAGGACAGTAGCCATTGGCTACTGCTGTCCCAGACCTAAACACCCCCCTAAATTCAGTATTTAAGGTCTCCCCAGATTCCTGCAACCTGAAGAAAGAAGGACTGCTGACCTACAAGCCTGCAGAGAAGGAGGAAGACGACAACTGCTTTGGCCCCAGCCCTACCGGCCTGTCTCCAACTTTGAAAACCTGCAACCAGCGACGCATCTGACAGGGACCAGTGACCTCTGAAGCCTCAGAAGACTGCCCTGGACTACAGGACCAAGAAACTCCTGTGAACAGCTGCCCTGTTCAAAACCAGCTACTTCTTTGCAACAAAGAACCAACTTTCCAAGACTGCACGTTTCCTGCCGGAAGTGTGAGACTTTTCACTATGCACCTGCCGCCCCCAGCTTGTGATTCAGGGAACCAGCACCTCAGGGAGGACTCCCCAGCGAATGCAAGCCCGTGAGTAACCAAAGACGAAACCCCCCCAAGCCCTCACAGCAACGCCTGCAGAGAGAATCCAGAGGCTCCCCCTGACCGCGACTGCCTGTAACAAGGGACCCGACGCCTCGAGCCAGCACTGCACCCGCAGCCCCCAGGACCTGAAGGAACCGAACCTCAGCGCAGGAGTGACCCCCAGGCAACCCTCTGCCTAGCCCAGGTGGTGGCTGTACCGAGAAGCCCCCCCCTTGTGCCTGCCTGCACCGCTAGAGTGACCCCCGGGTCCCTCCATTGTTTCCTATCTAAATCAGATGCCTGCTTTGCACACTGCACCCGGCCGCCCCTGTGCCGCTGTGGGTGTGTTGTGTGCCTACTTGTGTTCGAGAACTGATGAGATGGTGGTGGAACTCAACCTCACCCCTTACCTGCATCTAGGGATGTCAGAGTTAAGGACTCTCTGTAAACTAAAAAATATAAAGACTGGGTCAAACCCTACCAAAGTTCAGCTCCAGGAGCTTTTGGCAGAGTTTGCAAGAGACCACCCCTCTGAGGATAACCCTGCAGTGGGGGAAGCTAGTGAGCAGGAGGATGATTGCCTCCCTCCTGTCCTAGTTAGGGAGCCCAGGGTCCCTCAAACCCTGACTCGAGATACTGGTTCTTCGACAGGGGAGTCCAGTAACTCTGGAAGCATTGAGGGCAACCTCAATGAAGATGACCTCCTGTTAGCTAGGATGGCCAAAAGATTGTCTTTGGAGAGACAGTTCCTAGCCATAGAGAGGGAAAGACAAGAGATGGGTTTAGCTCCCAATAATGGTGGCAGCAACATAAATAGAGTTAGAAAAAGTACTGACATGCTAAAAATCCCCAAAGGGATTGCAACAAAATATGAAGATGGTGATGACATCACCAAATGGCTCACAGCTTTTGAGAGGGCTTGTGCAACCAGAAAAGTAAATTAATCTCACTGGGGTGCTCTCCTTTGGGAAATGTTCACTGGAAAGTGTAGGGATAGACTCCTCACACTCTCTGGTAAAGATGCAGAATCCTATGACACGCCTGCTTCATGGCCTCCCCTAAGCACACCCAGGGACCCTTCACCTGCCGGAACTGCAGCCTCACCAGCCTCCAAATCACCCTACCTCCTGCCGAGCCTGACCGCAACTACCTCCAATGCATCCTACTTAACACCTGCTCCGCACGCAAACACACCGTCGAACTCTGGGACCAGCTCAACACCTCCACCCCAGATGTCGCCTTCCTGACGGAGACCTGGATGAACGCCTACTCGGCCCCAGACATCGCCATGGCCATTCCGGACACCTGCACTTCCAGATCCACACCAACCCCAACACCACCTTCAGAGGAACCCTCATCTACAGACCTCCCGGACCTTGGCCTCAGTTCTGCGACGCCATCGCCGACCTTGTCAGCAGGCATGCCCTAGCCTCTGCCGACTACGTCCTCCTCGGCGACCTGAACTTTCATCTGGAGAATGACAGCGATCCCAACACCACCACTCTAATCGACAACCTCGCCACCCTCACACTCAGACAACTCGTCACTACCCCAACACACTCTGCTGGCCACACGCTGGACCCTGTCTTCTCCGCTAGCCCCCACGTCACCCTCCGCCACACCACCGAACTCCCATGGACCGGCCACCCAGCATCCATTTCACCTTCCTGAAACCCACCACGCACCACCGCAACCAACAGATCCCCCGCCGCAACTGGAGCAAAATCAGCCAAGACAAGCTGAACACCATCCTCGCCTGAAAACCACCCACCAATCCTGACCTCGCAGCCTGCAACCTCAGGTCCTGGATCGACGACTCTGCCAACACCTTTCGCCCGCTCCAAATACCTTCCAACAGAGGTCCCAACAAGAGAACCAGCTGGTTCACCTCAGGCCTTCAAGTCTCCAAGCAAACCTGTCGGAAACTGGAGAGAAAGTGGCTCCTCTAACAGACTCCAGACAACCATGCCGCCTTCAAGAATGCCATCCGCAATCACCACCATATCATCAGATCTGCCAAGAAAACCTCCTTCAAAGACTGCCTGAACAACAACGCACACAACAGCAGGGAGCTCTTCAATATTGTGAATGAACTCTCCAACCCCGGCTCCAGCACAAACGACATCCCACCTTCACAAGACCTGTGCAACCTTCTTCCACCACAAGATCACAGACATCCATGACAGCTTCAGCAGCCAGACCACCACGCCAATCACCGACTCCTCAGACTCTCCTCCCACCTTCAACTATGACCCCCTGCTTGTCTGGGCCAACGTGAACGAAGACGACACAATCAAAACCATGGGCTCCATCCACTCTGTATCTCCGTAAGACCCATGCCCGCACCACCTCTTTAACAAAGCAAGCGCCACCGTCGCACCCCACCTCCGCAAAGTCATCAACATCTCCTTTGAGACCGCGATCTACCCCGAGATCTGGAAGCATGCTGAGATCAAACCCTTACTCGAGAAACCCAAGGCGGACCTGAGAGACCTCAAGAACTTCAACCCCATCTCCCTGCTCCCATTCCCGGCCAAGGTCATCGAGAAGATCGTCAGCAGACAACTGACCCACTACCTCGAAGAAAACATCCTGGACCCATCCCAGTCAGGGTTCCGCAGCAACCACAGTACGGAACCCGCCCTCATCTCCACCACCGACGTCATCAGGGCCCTGCTTGACAAAAGCGAAACCGTGGCCCTCATCCTCCTGGACCTCTCAGCCGCCTTCGACACTGTCTGTCACCGCATCCTACGCACACGCCTTCACAACGCAGGGATCCGGGACAAGGCTCTGGAGTGGACAACCTCCTTCCTCTCAGGCAGAACCCAGAACATCCGCCTCCCCACTTTCCGCTCCGAAGCCTCCAAGATCATCTGCGGCGTTCCCCAAGGTTCGTCCCTCAGCCCTACACTTTTCAATATCTACATGGCCCCGCTCGCCCGCGTCATGGCTGCACAACCTCAACATCATCTCCTACACCGACGACACCCAACTGATCCTCTCCCTCACCAAAGATCCCCTCACTGCCAAGTCCACCCTCCACGAAGAAATGAAGGCAGTCACCGAATGGATGAGGAACAGCAAACTGAAATTGAACTCGGATAAGACGGAGGTCCTCATCTTCGGTGCCAACCCCTCAGACTGGGATGACTCCTGGTGGCCGACCGCTAGGGGAGCAGCCCCAACACCCACCAACCACACATCGAAACCTGGCCATCATCCTCAACTCAACACTCTCCTTGACCAAGCAAGTCAGCCCTGTCTCCTTAACCTGCTTCAACACTCTCCTCATGCTCCGCAAGATCTACAGATGGGTCCCCACAGATACAAGAAGAACAGTCACCCTAGTCCTCGTCAGCAGTAAACTTGAGTACGGAAACACCCTCTACGCAGGAGCCCCGGCCAAACTCCTCAAACAACTGCAACGCATACAAAATGCATCCGCACGCCTGATCCTCGATGCCCACAGCCACATCACCCCACTTCTGAGAAACCTACACTGGCTCCCTGTCAACAAAAGGATAACCTTCAAGCTCCTCACCCACGCACACAAGGCGCTCCACAACACTGGTCCAGCCTACCTCAACAGACGTGACTCACCTTCTACATCCCGTCCCGCCAACTCTGCTCAGCTGACCTCGCCCTCACCACCGTCCCCCGCATCTGGAGAGCAACTACTGGAGGCAGATCCTTCTCCCACCTCGCCACCAAGACCTAGAACACCCTTCCCTTGCCCCTACGATAGACCGAAGAACTGCTGACCTTCAGGAAGCGGCTCAAAACCTGGCTATTTGAGCAGTAGCAGCACCCGCACCCCCCCTCCTTGAGACCCTCGCGGATGGTAGTGCGCTCTACAAATACTCTGATTGATTGATTGAAGGCTACCCTGATTGAGGGCTTTGGATCCTCAACTGAGGAGTACAGGATTAGGTTCAGGGGGGCTCAAAAATCCTCGAGCCAGACCTGGGTTGATTTTGTTGACGTGTCAGTCAAAACACTAGATGGCTGGATTAATGGCAGTGGTGTAAATGATTATGATGGGCTGTATAACTTGTTTATGAAGGAACTCCTTTTAAGTAATTGTTTCATTGATCAACTGCATCAGCATCTGGTAGACCTAGGTCCAATTTCTCCCCAAGAAGTGGGAAAGAAGGTGGACCACTGGGTCCAGACAAGGGTGACCAAGACTTCCACAGGGGGTGACCAAAAGAAAGTGGTCACCAAACCTCCCCAGGGAAATAGTGTTGGGACATCCAAGGGAAAAAGTAAAGAGTCTTCTACAGGGACCCAAAAACCTGCACAGGAGGGTGGGTCCAAACCCTCTTCACAATCCTCATTTGGTTACAAGGGTTAAAACTTTGGTCCCAAAAAGGCCTGGTGTCGCAGCTGTAGCCAGCGTGGACACCAAACTGGAGACAAGGCCTGTCCCAAAAAAGGTTATACTTCAACTACTACTCCAGTTAGCACTGGAATAGCCAGTCTCCAGGTGGGATCAACAGTGTGCCCAGAGCTAATCAGGGTCCACACTGACGCTTCATTAGTCTCTGAGGGTGGGGTAGACCTAGCCACACTAGCTACTTGGCCTCCTAACATGCAACAATACAGGCAGCAGCTCTTTATTAATGGGACTAGAGTAGAAGCCCTGAGGGATACAGGTGCCAGTGTCACTATGGTGCCAGACAAACTGGTTTCCCGGGACAATACCTGACTGGACAAACTTATCCAGTCACCAATGCTGGCAATCAGACTAAAGTACATCCCATGGCTAATCTAACTTTAGAGTGGGGAGGAGGTCACTGGCCTGACACAGGTGGTAGTCTCTTCTACCATACCAGTAGAATGTCTGCTTGGAAATGATCTGGAGTCCTCAGCATGGGCTGAGGTAGAAATCAAAACCCATGAAGCCATGCTGGGTATCCCTGAACTGGTGTGTGTCAAAACAAGGGCAGAGTGCAGGGCTCAGGGTGAAAAAGAGGTGTTGGAGCCTGGAATAATGGCCCAACCTTCCAAGAGAAAAGGAAAGAAGACTGGGGAACCAGTTTCAGCGCAGAAAAGAAAACAGAACCTCCCTTCCCAAGATGAAGTTCTATCCCCTGAGGGAACTGAGTTCATGGAGTTAGAACCTTATCAGGTTGAGTTCTTGGGCCCAGGGGGACCCTCCAGGGAACAGCTGCGCAAGGGGCAAGAAACATGTCCCTCTCTTGAAGGCCTAAGACAGCAAGCAGCTGAACAAGAGAAAGGAAATGTCAGTGGAACACACAGGGCCTATTGGGAAGATTGACTCCTTTACACTGAGGCAAGAGATCCCAAACCTGGTGCCACTAGGAGAGTGGTAGTGCCCCAGGAGTTAAGGGAGTTCATTCTGACGTTAGCCCATGACATTCCCTTTGCTGGGTGTTTGGGGCAAACCAAGACGTGGGAGAGGTTAGTCAACCACTTCTATTGGCCCAATATGTCCCAGAAGGTAAAGGAGTTTTGTGCCTCCAAACCATTGGTAAGACAGGTGGCCATCAAAATGCCCCCCCTCACTTCACTTCCAGTGGTGGGGGTCCCCTTTGAAAGAGTGGGAGTGGATATAGTGGGTCCACTTGAACCTCCCACAGCATCAGGGAATCAGTAAATCCTAGTAGTAGTGGATCATGCTACTTCTTACCCTGAGGCAATTCCCTTTAGGTCCACTATTGCCCTTGCAGTAGCCAAAGCATTCATTGGTATTTTTACCAGAGTGGGATTTCCTAAGGAGGTGGTTTCTGACAGAGGTACCAACTTCATGTCAGCTTACCTAAAACACATGTGGAAGGAGTGTGGGGTGACTTACAAATTCACCACACCATACCATCCACAAACCAAAGGTCTTGTTGAGAGATTTAACAAGACATTGAAGGACATGATCATGGGGCTCCCTGAAAAACTCAAAAGGAGATGGGATGTCCTCTTGCCATGCCTGCTTTTCGCCTACAGAGAGGTTCCCTCAGAAGGGAGTAGGGTTTTTCCCCTTTGAACTTCTGGTTGGCCATCCTGTTAAGGGACCACTAGCTCTTGTAAAAGAAGGCTGGGAGAGACCTCTTCATGAGCCTAAACAAGATGAGGACTATGTACTAGGCCTACGTTCAAAGATGGCAGAGTACATGGAAAAGGCAAGTTAAAAACCTTGAGGCCAGCCAACTACTCCAGAAGATGTGGTATGACCAAAAGGCTGCTATGGTTGAGTTTCAGCCAGGGCAGAAAGTGTGGGTTCTGACGCCTGTGGCTCCCAGGGCACTTCAGGATAATTGGAGTGGCCCTTACCCAGTGCTAGAGAAGAGGAGTCAGGTCACCTACCTGGTGGACCAAGGCACTAGCAGGACCCCCAAGAGGGTGATCCATGTTAATCGCCTAAAAGTCTTCCATGATAGGGCAGATGTAAACATGTTGATGGTTACAGATGAGGACCATGAAGCAAAGAGTGAACCTCTCCCTGATCTCCTCTCCACTGACCCTAAAGATGGCACAGTAGATGGAGTGATCTATTCACAAACCCTCTCTGGCCAACAGCAGGCTGACTGCAGGCAAGTCCTCCAGCAGTTTGCTGAGCTCTTTTCCCTAACCCCTAGTCATCCACACCTGTGTAACCATGATGTGGACACAGAGGACAGCATGCTTGTCACAATCAAAATATTCAGACAGTCTGATCAGGTTAAGGAAAGAATCAAAGTGGAAGTCCACAAGATGCTGGAGTTGGGAGTGACTGAGCACTCTGGCAGTTCCTGGACTAGCCCAGTGGTCTTTGTCCCCAAACTTCACACCAAAGATGGCAAGAGAGAGATGAGGTCCTGTGTGGACTACAGAGGGCTTAATTCTGTAAACAAGACAGATGCTCACCCCATTCCAAGGGCAGATGAGCTGATCGACAAATTGGGTACTGCCAAATACTTGAGGTCCTTTGACTTGACAGCAGGGTTCTGGCAAATAAGAATGGCACCAGGAGCAAAAGCAAAAACAGCATTCTCTACACGTGATGGGCACTACCAGTTTACTGTGATGCCCTTTGGCTTCAAAAATGCCCCTGCCACCTTCCAAAGGTTAGTGAGTCAATTCCTTGCTGGCTTGGAGTCCTTTAGCGCAGCTTATCTTGATGATATTGCTGTCTTTAGCTCCAGCTGGCAGGATCACCTGAAGAAGGTTTTGCAGGCCCTGCAAACAGCAGGCCTGTAACGGGAGTGCCGCCGAACGCAGCTCCCAAACACCTGTCGGGGGAGGAACACAATGGCCCGGGGGCACGAGAGGAAACCTCCCTGCCATGACGTATGACGCTGAGGGCGTCATAAACATCAGAAGAGAAGACGGACGAGAGAGATCGGGAGAAAAGAAGGAGGAGCCGAGAACGCGGGGAAGCCGGAGTGAGGAGATCGCCATCGGAGCATCGGAAGAAGAGAAAGAGACCGCCGTGACCGGAGAGCCGACAACGGAAAGGGAAACCGCCATCACCAGGGGGCCGGAGGAAGAGAAGGACACCGTCGAGGTCGGAGAGTCGGTTGCAGCGAGGGGAAGCACCGCCATCCGAGTGCCCAGGACGGAGGAAGAGACCCAGAAGTCAGGACGCCTCGAAGGAAGGAGGAACCACTGGGCAACTCCCGGCCCAGACGAAGAGAAATCGGGAGATCACCCACGTGCCGGCCGCGCCCCGGGAGGGACGTGGCCCTCCCAGGTACGTCTATACCCTGCCTGGCAGACTCTGTCAGGCTGGCTGACAGGGAAAAGAGGGAAAGGGGGGGGGAAAAAGGGAGGACGGGAAGACCTCGTGAAAGAAGGGGACTTACCAGAAAAGGAGAGGGGGACCTAAACTGCTTTAACCCACGGACAGGGACACCACCCGAGAAACCCTAAGAAAAGGAAGAGAAAGGTTTTTTTTTTTTTGGAGTAAAAAGGAAATAAGGGCACAATACCACAGAGTGATACCCACCACCAGCACCAGCCCTACCTAGTCCACACCACCCTACTAACCCTGTTTGAACCCTTGTCTTACCCCTACTTTATTCACTTACCTGATTACTTTTATTTTTCTTTTTCTTTTGGGAATACGGGAGATCGGAGGACGGAAAAACCAGACCGCCTCAAGACGGAACCAAGACACCACCAGGGACTGTAAAACCCAAGCAGGGTTTTGGGGAAATAGAAAATAGGGCTAATCTTGTGGAAAGAAACAAGAGAGAATTGGCCAACTTTAAATAAAACAGTTATTATTCCCTCAAATAGTGGTGCCAGTCGCATTCTTCCAATATCTTACATCATTCCGATAACGAACCCATTTACAGTGGTGTCAGAAGTGGGATATTGGAACAGGCGACAGGAGAACCCTAGAAAATGGAGGGGGTGCCCACAATGGCGGATATGATGCAGCAACTAGCTGAGGGGCAACGCCATCTGCAAATTGTATGGGAGGAGCAACAGAAGGCAGCCAAGGTGGAAAGGGAGGCTCTGCAAAACGCGCTTAAAAGTCAGGCTACTATCATGGCCAACAATCAGTTGGTACATGACAACGCGATAAAGACTTTGACGGATACCATTGCAGCAACTCGGGTACATCCAAATGTACCTAGTTCCGTTTTGCAGAGATATCAGGAAGGCGAAGACCCCGACGCCTTCTTTACTAACTTTGAACGCGTCGCCATTTCAGCCACCTGGCCGCAGGACAGATGGGGTCAATATATCGCTCCCTTATTAACCGGGACCCTCCAAGCAGCATATCAAGCGGTTAACCCGGGTGGGACAACACCCTATCCGGACATCAAGAAGAGCATCCTAGAAAGGGTCGGCTTTGATACAGAACACTATCGGGTTCGCTTCAGGAAGGCCAGGTGGGGCCCCTCTGAGAACCCTCGAGCTTTATATTTTAGGGTCAAAGATTTAGGTCTCAAGTGGCTTGGACCCATAGGGACGAATAGGGAAGATGTTATTGAGGCCGTTCTCCTAGAACAATATCTAGACGCCCTACCCGCCAATACTCGCCATTGGATCAAGCAACACCCGAACCCCGACACGAATACTACCATTGAGCTGGCCTGTGCTTTCCACCGCTCCCTCGAATTTAAAACACCCCTTCCGCGGTTGTTACCTCAACCAGTTAGGCAAAACACGGGACAATCCGCAGCCTCGGGGAAAAGGCCGATAGAGGAACCAGGAAGGTTACGAGGGATAGAGAAGCCCTCTGGACAGCAGCCCCAGTGTTTTAGTTGTGGGGAATGGGGACACATTGCCCGATTTTGCCCGCTGAAGTCCGGCAAACCCGAACCCATGGAAATAGGGGTTACGAGAGGCCGGGTTTTCTACACGGGGGGGAAAGATACCCAATACAAAAAGATACTGTCCATTAATGGGAGGGACACACTAGCGCTCATCGACTCCGGATGTAGTCAGTCCGTAATCAGAGCGGATCTGATTGCCGAGCATACACTTGACCCAGGTTTCACAGTATCCATATGTTGTATTCACGGGGAAACAAGAGAATATCCCCTAATATGGACTACCCTTTTTTGGGAAGGAACAAATACCCCCATACGGCTGGGGGTAGTTGAACGGTTGGTGGAAGAGGCCATCATAGGAACAGACTTTAAAGACTTTCCGATCCTTTTGGACAGCACACAGAGCAAGAAAGACCTGGATGCCTGGTTGGGAAGCGCCCCTTTTTCTGAATTACCCATAACAGCCCCGGTGACCCGCTATAAACCCACTAAAAGAGAAAAACGAGAAGCCAGGAAGTCCTATAGAAGAGAGGATACAAACCACGACAGAGATAACGCACAGGTATTCGCCCTCGTTGGTCTTCCGCCCTTCCGATGTAGTCAAAGGGACGATCCCAGTTTGATCCACGCCTGGAGAAGTGCCAAACCTCGAACCATAGATGATAAGGGTCCCTCCTTTGTGATCAATAAAAATCTGTTATATCGAATCACCAGTAACGAGAGAGGGGAAAAGAAACAGTTACTGATTCCCGAACCCTATAGGCAGCAGGTGTTGCATCTAGCCCATAATCAGCCGGGGGGGGGGTCATTACGGGAGAGAAAAAACAGAGGAATACCTATTAAGGAAATTCTACTGGCCTGGGGTTTTTTCCCATATCAGAAAGTTCTGTCAGCAATGTCCTAGATGTCAGTTGATAGATCCCGGACCCAGGAAAAAAGCACCCCTACATCCTCTTCCCATTATTGACGTACCGTTCTCTAGAGTAGGAATGGATCTAGTCGGGCCCCTCCTACCGTCTTCCAAGGGATACCGTTACATTCTAGTATTGGTCGATTACGCCTCTAGGTATCCGGAAGCTATCCCCCTAACTAGTATTAGCACTAAAAGTGTCGCCAACGCCATGATAGGTTTCTTCTCACGAATAGGGTTTCCCCGAGAAATATTGACGGACCAAGGGACCCAGTTTATGTCCAACTTGATGGCTCAGATTTGTCAATTATTAGGGATACGACAGATAAGGACAGCGGTTTATCATCCCCAGACAGACGGACTAGTAGAAAGGTATAATCGCACCCTGAAAACCCTTCTGAGGAAAGCGATCTCCGAGTCAGGTAAAGATTGGGACAAGAAACTTCCCCTAGTGTTATATGCCGTCAGAACCCATGAACAAGCATCTACAGGACATAGTCCATTCGAACTGCTGTTTGGGCGACAGCCTAGGACCCTATTAGACATGGCAGCCGAGTTATGGGAGGAAGACGAAAGCGGGGAAAAACCTCTCCTAGAGTACACCAGTGAGTTAAAGTCCCGACTACAAACGATATGGGAAGATTTGAGAGGGCACATGGAAAAAGCTCAGGAGAAACAAAAGCGTTATTACGATAGGAACACTCAAATGAGATCTTTTGTAGAGGGAGACCAAGTATTAGTGCTTTTACCCAGTTCAGACAATAAACTTTTGGCAAAATGGCAAGGCCCATATAAAATAATAAAAGCAGTAACTCCGGTTACCTATAAACTACAACTCGCGACTAATCCCAACCGATTTCAAATCTTTCATGTTAACTTACTAAAAAGATGGGAGGAATCTCAAATAGACCAAAATATAAACTGTTTAGTTAACACAGTAAAAGAGCTAGAAATAGGGTGGTGCCCCACAGACCCCCCCTCAAAGGGCGATATACCCCTCCGAAATGCGGAGTTAACAGTGCAACAGAACCAACAACTAAACCAACTCCTTAATGCGCACCCCCACGTGTTTTCCCCTGTTCCAGGTAAAACAGAGCTAATCCACCACCAGATTATAACCCAACCGGGTAAAATAATCCGGTTACGTCCCTATCGCATTCCCGAAGCGAGGAAGGTCATAGTTGAAGAGGAGGTAAAAAGGATGTTAGATTTGGATATTATAGAGCCGTCCCAAAGCCCCTGGTGCTCCCCGGTGGTGTTAGTGCCAAAACCGGACGGATCCATACGCTTTTGTATCGACTTTAGACAAATCAATGCCGTGTCCCAATTTGATACGTATCCTCTTCCCAGGGTAGACGAACTTATAGAACGGCTCGGTAAAGCCAAATACATGTCTACCCTAGACCTAACAAAAGGATACTGGCAGATTCCTTTAGCTAAAGCCGATAAAGAAAAAACGGCGTTCTCCACCTCTTCCGGTCTATATCACTTTAAGGTACTCCCTTTTGGACTGCATGGAGCCCCCGCCACTTTTCAGAGACTCATCGATACTATATTACGACCACATACCAGATACGCGGCCGCCTATCTGGATGACATCGTTATTCATAGCGAAACCTGGGAAGACCATTTAAACCATGTAGGACAGATCTTTAAAGCACTGTCGGCGGCCGGATTGACCGCCAATCCTTCCAAGAGCCGACTGGCTTTCAATGAAATTCCCTATCTGGGTTATCATATTGGGAAGGGGAATATCAGGCCCCAAATGAGTAAAATAGAAGCCATTTTACGTATAAGCGCACCCACCACAAAGAAAGAGATCCGATCCTTCCTCGGACTAGTGGGGTATTATCGAAGATTCATACCCCACTACTCTACAGTGGCCGCCCCCCTCACTGACCTCTTGAGGAAGGGGCAACCCAAGAACATCACAAGTCTAACCATTCCACAATCACATAGCTACCGTACCTTGCAACGGTGCCTAACCACGCAACCCGTATTAAAATGCCCTGAATTCAGTCGTCCCTTACATCTCCAAACGGATGCCTCGGACGTAGGCCTGGGTGCAGTACTGTTCCAAAAAGATGAAAATGAGATAAGCCATCCGGTGGTCTTCATTAGTCGTAAGCTATTTCCACGGGAACAGAACTATCCCATAATAGAGCGTGAGTGCCTGGCCATTAAATGGGCTGTTGAAAGCCTTCAATATTATCTCCTAGGGAGGTCCTTCCTTTTATATACCGACCACGCCCCTCTTACCTGGCTCTCGAGGTATAAGGACACCAACGTTCGCATTTTAAGATGGTTTATGGAGCTACAACCTTTCTCCTTCCAGGTTTGCCATCTCCCTGGAGACCTTATGGGACAAGCAGACTATTTGTCTCGATTTCCGGGACCTGGGGGGCTCGAACAGCCCCATCCAAGGGAGGGGATGTGTAACGGGAGTGCCGCCGAACGCAGCTCCCAAACACCTGTCGGGGGAGGAACACAATGGCCCGGGGGCACGAGAGGAAACCTCCCTGCCATGACGTATGACGCTGAGGGCGTCATAAACATCAGAAGAGAAGACGGACGAGAGAGATCGGGAGAAAAGAAGGAGGAGCCGAGAACGCGGGGAAGCCGGAGTGAGGAGATCGCCATCGGAGCATCGGAAGAAGAGAAAGAGACCGCCGTGACCGGAGAGCCGACAACGGAAAGGGAAACCGCCATCACCAGGGGGCCGGAGGAAGAGAAGGACACCGTCGAGGTCGGAGAGTCGGTTGCAGCGAGGGGAAGCACCGCCATCCGAGTGCCCAGGACGGAGGAAGAGACCCAGAAGTCAGGACGCCTCGAAGGAAGGAGGAACCACTGGGCAACTCCCGGCCCAGACGAAGAGAAATCGGGAGATCACCCACGTGCCGGCCGCGCCCCGGGAGGGACGTGGCCCTCCCAGGTACGTCTATACCCTGCCTGGCAGACTCTGTCAGGCTGGCTGACAGGGAAAAGAGGGAAAGGGGGGGGAAGAAAGGGAGGACGGGAAGACCTCGTGAAAGAAGGGGACTTACCAGAAAAGGAGAGGGGGACCTAAACTGCTTTAACCCACGGACAGGGACACCACCCGAGAAACCCTAAGAAAAGGAAGAGAAAGGGGTTTTTTTTTTTTGGAGTAAAAAGGAAATAAGGGCACAATACCACAGAGTGATACCCACCACCAGCACCAGCCCTACCTAGTCCACACCACCCTACTAACCCTGTTTGAACCCTTGTCTTACCCCTACTTTATTCACTTACCTGATTACTTTTATTTTTCTTTTTCTTTTGGGAATACGGGAGATCGGAGGACGGAAAAACCAGACCGCCTCAAGACGGAACCAAGACACCACCAGAGACTGTAAAACCCAAGCAGGGTTTTGGGGAAATAGAAAATAGGGCTAATCTTGTGGAAAGAAACAAGAGAGAATTGGCCAACTTTAAATAAAACAGTTATTATTCCCTCAAATAGTGGTGCCAGTCGCATTCTTCCAATATCTTACATCATTCCGATAACGAACCCATTTACAAGGCCTCTATCAAGGCATCTAAATGTCAGATAGGGCAGGGTACTGTGGTTTACTTGGGACACCTTGTAGGTGGAGGTCAAGTTCAGCCACTCCAACCCAAGAGCCGAACTATTCTGGACTGGGTAGCTCCAAAAAACCCAGACTCAAGTCAGGGCATTCCTTGGCTTGACTGGGTAGTATAGGAGGTTTGTGAAGGGATATGGATCAGTAGTGACACCCCTCACAGAACTTACCTCCAAGAAAGTAAACTGGACCGTGGACTGTCAAAAGGCCTTTGACACCCTGAAGCAAGCAAGATGCACAGCACCAGTTTTGAAAGCTCCAGATTACTCTAAGCAGTTCATTGTGCAGACAGATGCCTCTGAACATGGGATAGGAGCAGTCCTGTCCCAGACAAATGATAATGGCCTTGACCAGCCTGTTGCTTTTATTAGCAGGAGGTTACTCCCCAGGGAGCAGCGTTGGAGTGCCATTGAGAGGGAGGCCTTGCTGTGGTCTGGTCCCTGAAGAAGTTGAGACCATACCTTTTTGGTATTCACTTCATAGTTCAAACTGACCACAGACCTCTCAGATGGCAAATGCAAATGAAAGGAGAAAACCCGAAACGGTGGTCCATATCCCTACAAGGAATGGACTTTATAGTGGAACACAGACCTGGGACTGCCCATGCCAATGCTGATGGCCTTTCCAGGTTCTTCCACTTAGAAATGAAGACTCTCTTGGGAAAGGTTAGTCTCATCCTCTTTCATTTGGGGGGGGGGGGGGGGGAGGTAGGGGGGGGGTTGTGTAAGGAAATGCCTCCCTGGCATGGTTACCCCCTAACCTTTTGCCTTTGCTGATGCTAAGTTATGATTTGAAAGTGTGCTGGGACCCTGCTAACCTGGCCCCAGCACCAGTATTCTTTCCCTAAACTGTACCTTTGTCTCCACAATTGGCACAACCCTGGTACTCAGGTAAGTCTCTTGTAACTGGTACCCCTGGTACCAAGGGCCCTAATGCCAGGGAAGTTCTCTAAGGACTGCAGCTTGTCTTATGCCACCCTGGGGACCCCTCAGGCAGCACATGCACACTGCCTCTCAGCTTGTGTGTGCTGGTGGGGCGAAAGACTGTCGACATGGCACTCCCCTCAGAGTGCCATGCCAACCTCACACTGCCTGTGGCATAGGTAAGTCACCCCTCTAGCAGGCCTCACAGCCCTAAGGAAGGGTGCACTATACCACAGTTGAGGGCATAGGTGCAGGAGCACTATGCCCCTACAGTGTTTAAGTAAAACCTTAGACATTGTAAGTGCAGGGTAGCTATAAGAGTATATGGTCTGGGAGTTTTCCAAACACGAACTCCACAGTTCCATAATGGCTACACTGAAATCTGGGAAGTTTGGTATCAAACTTCTCAGCACAATAAATGCACACTGAGGCCAGTGTGCAATTTATTGTAACATACACCCAGAGGGCATCTTAGAGATGCCGCCTGAATACCAATCCGACTTCTAGTGTGGGCTGACCAGTTTCTGCCAGCCTTCCACACACCAGACATGTTGCTGGCCACATGGGGAGAGTGCCTTTGTCACTCTGTGGTCAGGAACAAAGCCTGTACTGGGTGGAGGTGCTTCCCCCCCTCCCCTGCAGAAACTGTAACACCTGGCGATGAGCCTCAAAGGCTCACCCCTTTTGTTACAGCGCCCCAGGGCATCCCAGCTAGTGGAGATGCCTGCCCCTCCGGCCACTGCCCCCACTTTTGGCGGCAAGGCTGGAGGAGATAATGAGAAAAACAAGGAGGAGTCACCCACCAGTCAGGTCAGCCCCTAAGGTGTCCTGAGCTGAGGTGACCCCTGCCTTGAGAAATCCTCCATCTTGAGTTTGGAGGATTCCCCCAATAGGAATAGGGATGTGCCCCCCTTCCCTCCCCATAGGGATGAGGCACAAAGAGGGTGTAGCCACCCTCAAGGACAGTAGCCATTGGCCACTGCCCTCCCAGACATACACACACCCCTAAATTCAGTATTTAGGGGCTCCTCAGATCCCAGGAAATCAGATTCCTGCAGCCTGAAGAAACAAGAAGGAATGCTGACCTACAAGCCTGCAGAGAAGGAGGAAGACGACAACTGCTTTGGCCTCAGCCCTACCGGCCCGTCTCCAACTTCGAAAATCTGCAACCAGCGACGCATCCGACAGGGGCTAGCGACCTCTGAAGCCTCAGAGGACTGCCCTGGATTAAAGGACCAAGAAACTCCTGTGAACAGCGGCCCTGTTCAAAACCAGCTACTTCTTTGCAACAAAGAAGCAACTTTCCAAGACTGCAATTTTCCCGCCGGAAGTGTGAGACTTATCACTCTGCACCTGACGCCCGAGGCTCGAGATTCAGAGAACCAACACCTCAGGGAGGACTCCCCAGTGACTGCTAGCCCGTGAGCAACCAGAGACGACTCCCCTGAGCCCCCACAGCGACGCCTGCAGAGAGAATCCAGAGGCTCCCCCTGACCGCAACTGCCTGTAACAAGGGACCCGACGCCTGGAACCAGCACTGCACCCGCAGCCCTCAGGACCTGAAGGAACCAAACCTCAACGCAGGAGTGACCCCCAGGCGACCCTCTGCCTAGCCCAGGTGGTGGCTGTCCCGAGAAGCCCCCCCGTGCCTGCCTGAACCGCTAGTGATCCCCGGGTCCCTCCATTGTTTCCTATCTAAAACCCGAAACCTGCTTTGCACACTGCACCCGGCCGCCCCTGTTCCCTGAAGGTGTGTTTTGTGTGCCTACTTGTGTCCCCCCCAGTGCTTACCTGCTGGCAGACTGGAACCGGAGCACCCCTGTTCTCCCTAGGCACCTGTGTGTTTTGGGCACCTCTTTGACCTCTGCACCCGACTGGCCCTGAGGTGCTGGTGTGGTAACTTCGGGGTTGCCTTGAACCCCCAACAGTGGGCTGCCTGTGGTATGGTAACTATAGGGTTGCCTTGAACCCCCAACGGTGGGCTGCCTGTGCCCCAGAACTGAGACTTGTAAGTTTTTCACTTACATCCTAATCTAACCTTTACTTACCTCCCCCAGGAACTGTTGATTTTTTGCACTGTGTCCACTTTGAAAATAGCTTATTGCCATTTTTACAAAGACTGTATATGATATTGCTTTTATTAAAAGTTCCTAAAGTATCTAAGTGAAATACCTTGCATTTAATGTGTTTACTGCAAATCTTGAACCTGTGGTTCTTAAAATAAACTAAGAAAATATATTTTTCTATATAAAAACCTATTGGCCTGGAATAAGTCTTTGAGTGTGTGTTCCTCATTATTGCCTGTGTGTGTACAACAAATGCTTAACACTACCCTCTGATAAGTCTACTGCTCGACCACACTACCACAAAATAGAGCATTAGAATTATCTACTTTTGCCACTATCTTACCTTTGGACTCTGTGCACACTATTTCTTACTTTGAAATAGTATATACAGAGCCAACTTCCTAGAGGGCCCATTCCACCACGGCTAAGTCTGCCACTTCGACCTGGGCTAGAGGTGTCCCAGTTGCTGAAATTTGTAAGGCTGCAACTTGGGCTTCTCTCCATACTTTTGTGAAACATTATTGCTTGGACTCGGAAGTTAGGAGGGACGGCCATTTTGCACGTTCTGTGTTGCAGGATTTCTTGGTGTGACCGGTCAGGCACCCACCTCCAAGTGCGGGACTGCTTTAGAATTCTATTCATAAGGTACGGAATCCACAAGTAGTTGTACCTATCAGAAGAACAAGTTACCTACCTTCAGTAACGCTTTTTCTGGTGGATACAGTAGCTACCTCTGGATTCTTCATAGTCCCACCCGCCGTCTCGTTGCCTGTCTGGTCATACTTCAAGTGAAGACTTCTTTTGCTAGATATGTACATACGTTTTTGGTGTTTTTTTATATAAATAAATATTGTGTTTATATTTGTATTGAGATTGGTATATATATATATATATATATGTTCTTGTGAAGTCGGTATTCACCTGTTTGCCTCAAAGGTACGTACAAAATGGTGAAATTGATGCCAGCGAAGACCTCTTATCTCTACTGAGACGTCAGACGGAGTTGTGTGCGGAGCTGTGCAATTGTGACGTCCTCGTCGACGTGCAGAGCTGGGAAGAAAGTTTCCGTCAAATGCTGGTGCATTGGGAGAATTCGTAAGTTGAGGAATCCACAGGTAGCTACTGTATCCACCAGAAAAAAACGTTACTGAAGGTAAGTAACTTGTTCATCAGGATCAAAGAATGGTTGTTCATTGTCCCTGAACCTTTGCCTGTATTTCTCAGGGGTCATCACAAATTTAGAAAGAGGAATGGTTTAATGGGGTCATACTTGGTCTGGTCCTCTACCTCTAGTGTCAGGAGTGTGTCCCTCCCCACCGTGGGCATATACCTCCATAATCTCCTCCCCCAAGTACTCCTCTTGAATCCTTTGTACCCTTAGGGCTACCTAATAGGCTTAACAGCATTTATCTATACCCCACTACATAATTGGGCACCACGTCATTGGGTGTGCAGACTCTCACATCTCCAGTAGACACTGCTGATTCGCTGCCACCATTACTGCTGGACTCAACTTGCTTGGCTTTTAGGTCCAGCTCGTTCAGACTCCAAGGCCCTCTCAGCCTCAGCTTTTTTCTTCTCCAACCTCAGTTTGGCCAGCTCCAGCTTGAGCTTCCTTTGCTCCCTCTAGTCCTCCAACTCCGCTTGTGACAGTCCTCTAGAAGGCACACAGCTCCCTGCTCCATCCAGGTCATCTGGAACCTCCTGGTCATCCGCTGGGGTTGAGTAGGGTAGCTCAAAGTTCTGGGCTGGGTCCTATCCCTCCTCCTCATAGTCATCTACCTCATCTTCCTCTGAGGTGGCCCACCTCCTTAGTTCCTCCTCAAAGGCCCTGAGAGCTGTCTGGTGATCCAGCTTGGTAGCCCCCTCGCCTGCTTTCATTCCCTTCTGTTTGCAGAGTTACAGCAGCTCAGCCTTGCTCAGGGTGTCAAAGTTGTAGGCATCCACCTCCATGGTAATAGGGAAGGTAGCGTTACTTACATTTAGAAAAAATATAAATGGCAAAAGGAAACTAAGGAGAATTTAAAATTTTATGTCAAAATATTTATCTGGGGTTTTTGTGTAACACAGATCACTGTATGGTATTAAACAAACACAAGTCCTGATCCCACCGCTGCCAACAATGTGGGAAATTGGGTTGTTGGTTGACTGGGGTGTGAGCCCTGGTCAAGCAACAACCACAATCTCTGGCAGGGTGAACCACAAAAGGCACTAAATTAACCTGTGCTTAACCCTGGGTAGCTTAGCACGAAAAGCAGTCTAGCTTAACTTAGCGGCAATGTGTAAAGTATTTATGCAGCACACAAACCGTAATTAAGTAAAAACCTACCACAAGAAAAATCCTAAACCAATTTAGAAAAAATAGAGAAAATTACAATACATTTCTTGACACGAAAACCATCAAAACACAATTAGTAGAACTGGTGGTATAAATTTTTAAAGTTAAAGGTTCCAAAGTGAAAGTCCTCAATTTTGGAAAATGGCCACCTGGGCACCTTTAGCACCACAACTAAGGGCCTAGGAGTGGATGGAGACCTCTTGGGGGTTCAAGACTCATTCAGGCTGGGTTGAGGTGTGGGTTCAAGATGAAGCCTGCCCTGTCCCTGTGTCTCTGGACAGGAGGCCAGCCAAACTAGCCCTCGGAGCCACTTCTGAAGTCCTGGGTGCTGGTGAAGATGCAGGGCTGGCCCCTAAAGGTTCAAGGCAGGCTCTAGGTAGCAATGCAGTCCTTCCAGGTACAGCAGTAGTCTGGTAGAATGCAAGTAGCTCACAACAGCAGGCAGTCCTCTGGGAGTCATTCCGCAGGTCCAGTAGTGAACTGAACAGTTGTTCCGAGAGTCCTATTTTTATACCCTGGTGCCCTGCTCCTAAAAGTTGGGAGAAGTTTCCAAAAGAGTTCTCTGAAGTTCCAGGAGTTTTCTGACTCCCCTGGTTCCTAGCTGACTGCACTGACAATACATGG
Organism: Pleurodeles waltl; assembly: GCF_031143425.1. Lineage (NCBI taxonomy): Eukaryota > Metazoa > Chordata > Amphibia > Caudata > Salamandridae > Pleurodeles > Pleurodeles waltl. The sequence continues at coordinate 915,366,749 of NC_090442.1, read as the reverse complement.
GCATTAAGCACATTGTGTGGTAGTAGCAGAACTCAACCAGCTTAGCTCTGCCCCCCATCAAGTCAGTTAATGGCCCATTTAAGTTCTGCTAATCCCACTATTGCATGACTGTCTGGGGTGAATTTGAAAAAGTCTTGACTGTCAGTTACACCCATCCATGTGACCTAAGGCAGGCTACCGGCACAGAGGGCTAAGGGCAAGAAAATGCCAACTTTCTAACAGTAGTGTAATAGAAAAGGGGTATGGCCTCTAAAACAGCGAGGCTAGCCCAGTCAAAATACACAAAAGAAAAGAAAGCCAACACTGTAAAGTAATTGAAAAGAATGATTATTCACAGTGAGAAGGCAAACCCAATCACCTCTCACTTACTCCCTACCCCATTTATTGAGTAAAACGTTTTAAATACTATTTGAAAGTATTTGTTGCACACAGAAAGACAAAAACAGAAATGAGTAATTACTTCATGTAAAAAATTGGCACTACACAAACATTGCTTACATGAAAAACACATGACAATAATACAAATTAAAAAACAAACAATAACACATCTACTTGAAGGATAACCCCTTCGTTGCCAGGCCTTTTCCCCCTCCTGTGCCGAGCCTTTTTTTGGCTATTTGGGGCAGTTCGCGCTTAGGACCTCATAACTTTTTGTTCACATAAGCTACCAGCGCCAAATTTGCGTCCTTTTTTTCCAACATCCTAGGGATTCTAGAGGTACCCAGACTTTGTGGGTTACCCTGAAGGAGACCAAGAACTTAGCCAATATATAGTGAAAATGTTTTTTTTTTTTTTTTTTTTAAATGGGAAAAGAGGGTTGCAGAAGGCAGCTCGTGGTTTTTTTCCCCTGAAAATGGCATCAACAAAAGGTTTGCGGTGGTAAGATCACCATCTTCCCAGCTTTCAGGAACAGGCAGACTTGATTTGGAAAACCCCATTTTTCAATACAATTTTGACATTTTACTGGGACATACCCCATTTTTACTATTTTTTGTGCTTTCAGCCTCCTTCCAGTTAGTGACCAAAACGGGTGAGAAACCAATGCTGGATCCGAGAAAGCTAAACATTTCTGACAAGTGTTTCCTACAGAAAATAACAGCTGAAATAAAAAAAATATTGAGGTAAAAAAAACAGCCATTTTGCTCCACGTTTTACTCTGTAACTTTTTCCTGCCATGTCAGATTTTTGAAAGCAATATACTGTTACGTCAGCTCGACTCTTCTGGTTGCGGGTATATATATGGGCTTGTAGGTTCATCAAGAACTCTAGGTACCCAGAGCCAATAAATGAGCTGCACCTTGCAATGGGTTTTTATTCTATACCGGGTATACAGCAATTCATTTGCTGAAATACAAAAAGTAAAAAATAAGTATCAAGAAAACCTTTGTATTTCTAAAATGGCCACAAGATAAGGTGTTGCGGAGCAGTGGTTATTTGCACATCTCTGAATTCCGGGTTGCCCATACTAGCATGTGAATTACAGGGCATTTCTCAAATAGAAGTCTTTCTTACTCACTGCCTTACATTTGGAAGGAAAAAATGTAGAGAAAGACAAGGGGCAATAACACTTGTTTTGCTATTCTGTGTTCCCCCAAGTCCCCTTATACAAATGGTACCTCACTTGTGTGGGTAGGCTTAGCGCCCACGAAAGGAAATGGCCCAAAACACAACACGGACACATCACATGTTTTTCACAGAAAATAGAGGTGTTTTTTTTACAAAGTGCCTACCTGTGGATTTTGGCATCTAGCACAGCCGGCACCTAGGGAAACCTAGCAAACCAGCACATTTTTGAAAACTACACACCTTGGGAATCCAAGATGGGGTGACTTGTGGGGCTCTGACCTGGTTCTGTTACCCAGAATCCTTTGCAAACCTCAAAATTTGACCAAACAAACACTTTTTCCTCATTTCAGTGACAGAAAGTACTGGAATCTGAGAGGAGCCACAAATTTCCTTCCACCCAGCGTTCCCCCAAGTCTCCTGATAAAAATGGTACCTCACTTTTGTGGGTAGGCCTAGCGCCCGCAAAAGGAAATGTCCCAAAACACTATCTGGACACATCAAAAGGATCAAATACAAAACTACCTGTTTTTGCAGGGGGGCACCTGCGTTTTTGGTCCTGGGCTCAGCAGCCTTCTAGGGAAACCTACCAAACCCAGACATTTCTGAAAACTAGACACCCGACGGAGTCCAGTGAGGTGTGACTTGCGTGGATCCCCCAATGTTTTCTTACCCATAATCCTTTACAAACCTCAAATTTAGCTAACAAATCACATTTTCCCCACATTTCTGTGTGGGATCACCGCACTGAGACACATTTCATACCATCCAATGTTCCCCTCACTCTCCTGGTAATAATGATACCTCATTTGTTTAGGTGGGCCAAGTGCTTGTGAAAGGGAAGAGCCAAAAACATGTCGATAGTGAGGGGGAACAAAGGGAGTCCAAAAGGGCAGTTTGCAAAAAAACATTTTTAGGCTGACAAGTGCAGCAGAATTTTTTATCGGTATAGATGAGACCATGCTGGGTGGTAGGAATTTTGTGGATTCCTGCAGATTCCGGAAGGTTCCATCACAAAAACATGGGAAAAATGTGTGATTTCCAGCAAAGTTGGACGTTTGCAGGAGATTGTGGGTACAAAAATGGTGCGGGTGCATGTGAAACACACCACCCTGGAATCACCCACATGTTTAGTTTTCAGATGTGTCTAGGTCTTGTGGATTTTTCTACATGGCAGCGTCCCAAAGTCCATAAAGTGCAGCCCTCACCATTCCAAGTGGGACGATTTTGAGAGTAAGCCAAGTTCTCATGGCCCAAATGTAAAACTAAAACCCAAAATAATCAAATGTCTTCTTGCTTGCTGTGGGATAAGATGTTTTAGAGTGCGGGGGAGAGCTGAAAGACTGTTACCCCCTTCAGTTGAGGTGGGGGCGTAACCAGGCCCATACTGGTTGGTAGCCACCACCCCAATATATATATATTTTTTTTATTCCCTGGCATCTAGTAGACTTTCTCACCCCCTTGGGTGTGGATCAGGGGTAATTTCCCCATCTGCCCACTGGTGGGCATTACAACTTTGGCCCCATTTTTTGGGGTGAGGGTATGGCATACCCCCACCCTGTTATTTTTGAGAAAAAAACTTCCCTGGCCTTTGGTGGGCTTTCTGCCCCCCCTTGGGGCAGATAGGCCTTTCAAAAATAGGCCCATCTACCCCCAGTGGGGGGAAGATATGGCCAACGGTAATGTGCCCCCATGGGGAGCGACCCTTACCCCAGGGGCTGCCCCCCTAAAGAAAAAACATGCATACATACATACAAACCCTGGTGCCTAAGTGGTTTCTGCCCCCATGGGGGCAGATTGGCCTAACAAAAAGGGGGGCAGAAATGGTCTAAATACAATGTGCCCACCATGGGGAGCGACCCTTGCCTAATGGGTCGCTCCCCATCTCTAAAAAAACAAAAAAACAAAAAAAAAAGAATTTTGCCCTGGCGCCTAGAGGTTTCTGGCTAAAATAACAGGACACAGAACACATAGACACAAATGATCAGTAGGAACTGCCATCCTGTTAAGTAGCTAACCACCAAAGTGGGGGTCTGTCTGTTTTTTTTTTTTTTTTTTTTTTACTATACTGAATAGAGAGAAGAAACGCTCCTCGAAATCACTTTAATTGGTTGCTCACGATGAATTTAGACAAAGTTTATCAAGTTTAACAAAATGTGTGCAACAAATATTTCTCAAATAATATTAAAATTGTTTTTCTCAATAAATGATAGGAATTGATGTAAGTGAGCGGTAATTGGTTTTGCCTTCTCATTGTGAAAAATAACTCTTTTCAAGTACTTTACAGTGTCAGCTTTTGTTTCTTTTGTGTTTTATGTAACTTTCTAAAAATTCCATTTTCAAACTTGTAGTGATAAATCTGATTTTACCATTAAGGAGGGTTTATCAAAACAAGGTCATAGATATACCAAACATGAAATATCTGCCACCTTTGATTTAGGAATTACAGCTTATTAAATATTATAAGGAATCTCCAATGTTATCCTATGGGAGAGGTAGGCCTCACAGTACTGAAAAAATGAATTTGGGAGTGTTTCACTACTAGGACGTAGAAAACTAAATTGTACATGTCCTACCTTTTAATTACACAGGACCCTGCCCTGTGGGCTACCCCGGGCCTACCTTAGGGGTGACTTATATGTGATTAAAGGGGAGTTTAAGGCTTGGCAAGGAGTTTTAAATGCCAAGTCGACATGAAAGTTGGACACTGCCTTCAGACTGCAGTGAAAAGCATGGACAAGTTTTTAAGGTGCTGCTTTAGTGGGTGGCACAATAAGTTCTGGTGGCCCACTAGTAGCATTTAATTTACAGGTCCTGGGTATATGGTATACCACTCTACAAGGGACTTACATGTAAATTAAATATGCCAATCACAATAAGGTATATGCCAATCACAATCAGGTATATGCCAATCAAATCATGTTTTAGGGATGGAGCACAGCACTTTAGTGCTGGTTTACATTGGTAACTTGCACAGAGTCCTAAGGCCAGCAAGCAAAAATCCAGCAAAAATAAAATTTAGGAGGAAGAAGGCAGAAAGTTTGAGGGTCACCCTGCAGAGAGGGCCATTTCCAACAGTACACAAATGTTATACTATAGTATGAGATACCTCTTGGTGTTCCTTTGATGTTTTCTGGTGGTGCATAAAAGCAGCTGTTCTGTTATGTACCTTAAAAATACATAAGCATGTTAAAGTATGTTACCATTCTACTGGTAGATCCTACTGTGGTATAACAGATTTGATCCCCAGACTTTCAAAATATGTCTGATCGTTCTAATGCAGTATCAGCTTTTCAAGATCTCCCAACCCTGTTAGAGAGAGAGAGAGAACGGGAGAGATTGTTTCACGAGCTGCCTCTATGTATCCGTAGTCCTTGAAATGCCACAATTTAAATACTGGTAAACGTTTAAAGGATGCCTTTGAAGTGACCCCTTTGCCCCCTCTGCATATGCTCATGGTTTAAAATTGAAGGGATTTCCTGTGTTTCCTCTTCCTTGTCTGCAAAATTAAGTTCAATTTTCTTTACCCATTTTAAGCATTCGATGTAAGGATGTTTATTTTTAAGATAGGTTTCTTTTAGTGGTTTACTGATGTCAAAATGTTCCATGAAATTCAAGCACTTTCAGCCATTTTCACAAGATTATGTTTGGTTTGAGAACCTTTCGCCATGTATCCTAAAGTGAAAGGTTCCTTCTTGAAACTTGACTCCCTTGGTTCCTTTCTTTTGTTGGTGAAGTAATGTTGTGTGCATTATGTAGGAAAAACAGAACAGCAGCACTTCTCAGACTTGGCTGTTCAAACAGTAGCAGCCCCCCCCCCCAGTGCCTTGAGACCTTCGCGGGTAAGTAGTGTGCTTTACAAATTCCCTGATTGTTAGATTGAACCAAGGTCCAGGTGAAGGAATGGCAAACCTCGAACACAGATTTTTCGTACAAAGGCAGTAGTTTGCCTTTGACCTTGTAAATGTGTCTTGAATCTCGGTGGTAAACATTTCACCAGTTTATTCAGACCAAAAAACAATGTGATAGATGATCAATCTATAGATGCATCCTTTCCTACATAGCATTGTAAAAATTCCCAGTGTTTTACATGTTTTGTTACTGTGTTTAAGTTTAAAGGTCTTCTGACACATAATGCACATAACAAACTAAGGTAAATTCTGCCAAAAGTCCTCTCAGGTTTATGGAGCACTCACTGGCACGCTGGTGCTTCAACCAGAGCTCATCAGCTCGTTGGCTCAAGGGAGCCTTTTTAAACAGGAAAAACAGAAAAGGAGCAGAGGACTTTTGGCAGCATTTACAGCAACCCCTCAGACAAAGCTGCTCTCTGCCGATGAAGGGTTAAACCCAGAAACACGAGTCCCGAGATATCAGCAAATGCTGCACCAACTAAGGTGAAAAACTACAGATCACTTTATGGATATGAAACAAATTTGTACTGCATTTATCATGATACATTGGGGCTGACTGCATGCTTGAGTGTGAGGCAGAGTGCTCCCTTTCTGTTTTTCCTGTTTAAGAAGACTCCCATTAGCCAACGAGTTGAAAAGCTCTTGTTGAAGCACCTGCGTGCCAATGGGTGGTACATAAACCTTAGAGGACTTTTGGCAGCATTTCCAGCAACCCCACAGACAAAACTGTTCTCTCCTGATGAAGGGCTAAACCAGAAACACGTATCCACAGACATATAGCACTTGCTGCACCTACTAAGGTGAAAAACTATAGATCACTTTATAGATTTAAAATGAACTTGTACTGCATTTCCCAGGATGCAGTGGGGCTGACTGCATGCTGGAGTGTGAGGCAGAGTGCTCCCTTTCTGTTTTTCCTGTTTAAGAATGCTCCCCAGTGCCCCACGAGCTGACGAGCTCTGGTTGAAGCACCTGCATGCCAGTCAGTGGTACATAAACCTAAGAGGACTTTTGGCAGTATTTCCAGCAACCCCACAGACAAAACTGTTCTCTCCTGATGAAGGGCTAAACCAGAAACATGTATCCACAGACATACAGCACTTGCTTCACCTACTAAGGTGAAAAACTATAGATCACTTTATAGATTTAAAATGAACTTGTACTGCATTTCCCAGGATGCAGTGGGGCTGACTGCATGCTGGAGTGTGAGGCAGAGTGCTCCCTTTCTGTTTTTCCTGTTTAAGAAGGCTCCCCAGTGCCCCACGAGCTGACGAGATCTGGTTGAAGCACCTGCATGCCAGTCAGTGGTACATAAACCTAAGAGGACTTTTGGCAGTATTTCCAGCAACTCCACAGACAAAGCTGCTCTCTGCCGATATAGGGCTAAACCCAGAAACATGTGTCCAAAGATATACAGCACTTGCTGCACCTACTAAGGTGAAAACTACAGATTACTTTATGGATATAAAACAAACTTGTACTGCATTTACCATGATGCATAATGGCTGACTGCATGCTGGATTGTGAGGCAGAGTGTTCCCTTTGTTTTTTATGTGCATTATGTGTCAGAAGACCTTTAAACTTAAACACAGTAACAAAACATGTAAAACACTGGGAGTTTTTACAATGCTATGTAAGAAAGGATGCATCTATAGTTCGATTATCTATCACATTGTTTTTGGCTTTGAATAAACTGGTGAAATGTTTACCACCGAGATCAGGACACATTTACACGGTCAAAGGCAAACTACTGCCTTTGTACGAAAGATCTGTGTTCGAGGTCTGCCATTCTTTCACCTGGACCTTGGTTCAATCAATCAGGGAATTTGTAAAGCACACTACTCACCTGCGAGGGTCTCAAGGTGCTGAGGGAGTGTGGAGGGGCTGCTACTGTTTGAACAGCCAAGTCTTGAGAAATCTCCTGAAGGTAAGGTTCATATCTTCACAAACCGCTTTTAACACAAAGAGCAATGCCACAGTTATCAGGGCAATCATTTAAACTTCATCTGTTAACATGCCTCACTTCAGCTCAGGTAAGGGAAGGTTTCAAAGAGTAAGACCCCATACATTATTGGAGGGGATCAAAAATGACCCGGAACAGTGGATCCTTGAAGGAGCTATACACCATTTAGTCATGGCCAATCCCAGTGGCGGCTGGTAAAGTTTGAAAATGGTGGGTGTAAAAAGAAACCATCAACTTTCCATTAGTTATCGAGCATGGATAGGCATAGGCTAAAGATGCATGTCGGCTGTAACATTTGCGGAAAGAGAGGCTAGGCCTTGCAGGGAGGCATGTTTTTTTTGTTGACTGGACAGAACTAGTCTGGTACCAATGGTGCAGACTAAAATCAACAGTTTAATTTAAAAAAAAAAAAGAAATCAAAGAAGCTTTGTGCTGGGTACTTCTCTGGCATTTTATGGGTCTGCAGTACATCACTCTTGAAACATGTCAAAAAAATGTATTATAGTTAGCCCTTTTAAAATTATTCCAAAATGAAACATAATTTTGCATGGTGTGTGTATAACGTGTGTAACCCAGTTCCTCTTGGGCTCTGCAGAGTGATGTGGTGAAAGAATTACAAATCATGTAATTAGAAAACACACACAGACATTGAACATTTCAGCTAGGGCTATGCCGTTAATCATTTCATCTGCAAAAGGAAAGCTCGTCTGTGCCAGGCCGCAGCCCATTCTACAGCCACTTGGGTTATTCCAACCCTTATCTCATAGGTAGATGTTCAGATATTGCACCCCTGGCTCTTCTAATGCACCTCCTCGGATGATTAACAGAACCAGCAGACTGCGTGCACCAGGCGGTGACACTTCAATGGTGGGTGCATCTGTTGTTATTTTTCTACATTGAGCATTGCAGCGTTAATAGATCAGTGGCACGCAGATATCATGTGGCTGCTGCGGATCCAGGCTTTTTGTCTAGGCACCCGACTCCAGAGAGCCTGGTTGTACAGGCTTCATGTTCATCTCGCACTGCCCCAGGCTCTTTTCCGGGGGTGCCTTCTGACAGGGACTCAAAAAAGATGGACCAGTCTTCCAAGAAAGCGTTTTCATCTTGCAGTATGGCTCTCAAGTCCACTAATGCCACATGCATTTTGGGCAGGTACATCTACGCCCTTATGGAAGAGATAAAGTTGTCCCATTCGGAGGTGTCTCAGGAGGTGTTGAGCCTGGTTTCGGATGCTCAGGCGGCGGCAACCCAAGTAATCCAGTCGGGGCTGGACACGACTGATTCTGTGGCCAGAGCTATGGGCACTGCTGTTGCTACAAGGAGACAGGCCTGGCTTCGTTCTTCTGGATTTTCATCTGATGTCCAGTAAGCCCTGCTGAATCTTCCCTTTGATGGGGATAAACCTTTTGGATCCAAGGCCGACTCAGCCCTTGAAAGATTTAAGGAGAGTAGGGCCACATCAAAATCGTTAGGCTTGCAAGCCTCCTCTTCTGCTTCTTCTAGACTGTTCAAAAGATTTAGGGGGGTTTGGTCGTGGCTCATCCCATCCTCCTCCTTTCGGGGCAGATTTCAGCAGCAGGCCGCCACTGCCCTCCCCTATAGGTCATACAGGGGGAGGGGTAGGGTCCGAACCAGAGGTACCGCCCAGCAGCACTCTGCCTCTTCCTCTTCCTCTGGAGGGATGCTGCATGGGAAGCAGCCTTAGTCATCCACCAATTCCTTTACATACCACTCCATCGGACTCCTGGGTCACCAGTATTGTGGGGAAAGGTTATGCCCTTCCCTTTCGGGAGTTTCCACCCCCCATCCCGTCCCGCCCAACCTACTGTTCAGAAGAGCACCTCCTGTTACTAGAACAGGAGGTACTAGTCCTCCTTTCAAAGGGTGCAGTGGAGTTGGTTCCAGAGCAGGAGAGGGGTCAGGATTGTTACTCAAGATACTTCCTGATCCCCAAGAAGGATGGTCGGTTGAGACCAATCCTGGTCCTGAGGATTTTGAATTGGTACGTCAAACAGGAAAAGTTCAAGATGCTGACCCTAGCTCAGGTGCTTTTGGCGTTGAACGAAGGAGATTGGATGGTGTCTGTCGACTTGCAGGATGCTTACTTTCATATCCCGATACTCAAGTCGCACAGGAAGTATGTCCGGTTTGTGGGATCGCAGCACTATCAGTTTGCGGTCCTTCTGTTTGGTCTTACTTCAGCACCTCTAGTCTTCACAAAGGTGATGGCGGTGCTTGCGGCAGAGCTCCGAAGGAAGGGAATAGCAGTATTTCCTTATCTAGACGATTGGTTGAAAAAAAAAAACAAGTCCCCGGAGCTTGTGCTGCGTCACCTGCAGTCGACAACCCAGTTGTTGTTCGATCTGGGTTTTTCGGTGAATGTGCCCAAATCTCACCTGGAGCCCTCTCACTGCCTCCTGTTCATAGGGGCAGTACTGGACACAACATTGAAACGTGCCTTTCCTCCGCCTCAGCGTATTCAGGACATTCAGGCGTTGGTTCTAATGTTTCAAAGTGGAGCGGTCATTCCAGTCCTCAAGGTCCTTTGTCTGCTCGATCTGTTCGCTTCTTGCATCCTGTTGGTCACGCATGCTCTCTGGCACATGAGGGCTCTTCAGTGGTGCCTCCGAAAGCAGTGGTCTCCGCACAAAGATCTCCAGGGATCGGTAAAGATCTCCAGAGATGCTGCAGTGGATCTAAGATGGTGGGTTGCGAATGGCAATCTTTCCCAAGGAAGGCCGTCCTCGCTGCCTCCCCCAGTGACCACAGTGATAATGGATGCTTCCACTCTAGGGTGGGGAGCTCATCTGGGGGAACTAGAGGTCAAAGGTCATTGGTCTCCAATAGAACAGATGTTTCACATAAATCTGTTGGAATTGCGGGCAATACGTCTGGCTCTCAAGGCCTTCCTCCCTTCCCTTCGCAGTCAGTCGGTTCAGGTCCTGACGGACAACACTACCGCGATGTGGTATATAAACAAGCAGGGAGGAGTAGGGTCGTACCTTCTCTGCAGAGAAGCTCTGCGGCTATGGTCCTGGGCAAGGGTCCATCGGATTTGCTTGGTAGCGAACAATCTGGCCGGAGTCTTGTGCGTGCGGACGGTCTCAGTCAGCACTTCTCGTCCGATCACGAGTGGCATCTTCATCCGGATCTAGTCCGGCAAATCTTCCAGATGTGGGGATTCCCATGGGTAGATCTTTTTGCTACTCGGGAGAATCTGCACTGCCCGTTGTTCTGCAGCCTCCAGTATCCGGTGCAAGGAGCGTTGGGGGACGCGTTTCAGATATCCTGGTGCGACTAGTTGCTTTACACATTTCCCCCCATACCTTTGATTCCTCGGGTTCTGAGGAAAGTTCGCCAAGACCGGGCTCAAGTCATCTTAATAGCTCCGGATTGGCCAAGGAGGGTATGGTATCCGGATCTTTTCCAGCTCTCTCTGTGCCCTCCGCTCCGTCTCCCTCACAGGGCAGACCTCCTCTCGCAGTCGCAGGGGCAGGTTTTACACCCCCACCTCCAGAGCCTGCACCTTCATGCCTGGAGATTGAACGGGGCAACCTGAGTTCCTTTTCTCTCCCACCCGAGGTAGTGGATGTTATTTTATCGGCCAGGCGACACTCCACTAAATCTATCTATGCTAGCAGGTGGGCTAAATTTGTGAATTGGTGTGGAGAGAAGCAAATTGATCTCTTATGTGCTCACTTATCAGATATCTTGTCTTTTGCGTTGTCCCTGCACAGAGGGGTTGTGCAGTTGCTACAGTTAAGGGCTATTTGTCGGCTCTGTCAGCCTTTCTGTGTCTTCCAGACCAGCCTTCTTTATTTAAATCTCCTTTAGTTTTGAGGTTTTTAAAAGGCCTCATTAATAAATTTCCTCCCACTCCTTTCATTATGCCTCAGTGGGATTTGAACCTAGTCTTAACGTTTCTTATGGGCTCACCGTTTGAGCGGATGCATTCTTGCCCCATAAGGTTATTGGTGTTAAAGACTGTTTTCCTTCTTGCGATTACTTCTGCTAGAAGAGTGAGTGAACTGCAGGCTCTTTCTGTTAAGCCCCTGTATACATACTTCTATGTGGATAAGGTGTTGTTGAGGACCAAGGCTGCTTTCTTGCCGAAGGTTGTTTCACCCTTCCATATGAGTCAGACTATTACTCTCTCCTCTTTTTATCCTCCACCTCATCCTTCGAAAGAGGAAGAAAGGCTACATCGTTTGGACCCGAGAAGAGTGCTGAGCTTCTTCGTAGACAGAACGAAGGAGTTTAGATTGGAGGATCAACTCTTCATTAGGTACGTGGGAAAGAGGAGAGGAAGGGCAGTCCACAAGAAAACGCTCTCCAGGTGGGTCATTCTTTGCATTAAGCTATGTTATTCTCTGGCAAAGAAAGAACCCCCTGATGGAATAAGAGCTAATTCCACCAGAGCTAAGTCGGCCTCTTCGGCTTTGGCTAGGGGTGTTCCTGTGGTTGACATCTGCAAGGCCGTAACTTGGTCATCCCTCCACACTTTTGCAAAACATTATTGCTTAGATTCGGAGGTTAGGAGAGATGGCCATTTTGCACGGTCAGTGCTGCAGGATTTCTTGGTTTAACCATTCAGGCACCCTCCACCTAGTGCGGTACTGCTTTGGGACTCTATTCAATGAGTGAGGAAACCACAGGTAGTTGTATCCATCAGAAGAACGAGTTACTTACCTTCGGTAGCGCCTTTTTTGGTGGATACACTAGCTACCTGTGGATTCCTCACGGTCCCACCTGCCTCCCCGTTGCTTGTCTGGTCTTTACCAAGTTATCCTTGGGTGAGCTCCTGTTGGAATTTTATTTTATTATTTTCATATGTATTAAAAAAAAAAAAAAAGAATTTGTGAAGATGCTATACATAGTCTAAATGTATATATATTTTTGCGTATTTCCATATTTGAGCTGATGTTTTATCTATTTGATATAATTAATTAAATATTGTTGTATAAGTATTTGTTTCAGAGAGATATATATATATATATATATATATATATATATATATATATATATATATATTTCGCTGGTATTTGTCGGTTCTTCTCAGAGGCACGTAAAAAATGTTGGTACTGACGTTGGCACGTCGGCGAGGACCTCTTATTGTCTGTATGACGTCAGACGGCGTCCCGTGGGCAATTGTGACGTCCTCGTCGACGTGCAGAAGCTAGGAAGAAAATTTCCGTCGGAAGCTGGCACAGGGGGAAAATTCAATGAGTGAGGAATCCACAGGTAGCTAGTGTATCCACCAGAAAAGGCGCTACCGAAGGTAACTCGTTCTTTAAGTTATTAGGATGTTAAAAACATGCTAACCATGTTAGAACATTTCTTGCTGTTGTCAACGACTATGACATGCATCGCTGCATTTCTTTTTACATTCTGTGTGGTTACTGTTCACATTTTATGCACTTTACTAGGATTTAAAAATTAAATTTTTTAAAGTACCTCTCATTTCTTAGTGCTATTTTGAGTGTGTTTTCAACAACGAAAGAGGGTTTAGTGTTCCACTGTGTCCCTAAATCCTGTGGGATTGATTGTTACCAGAAACATTTCCTGTGCAGGATTGCTCAGTAGGTTGTGTATGGGTGCAGTTCAATTGGATTTCTAATTTGTATTGTTGCATTGGTGCATTGACCAGGTCCTTGTGCCATGGGGTTAGAAAGCCTACTCCTGCAGCTCTTTTGTGGGGGAGGGGTCATAAAGAACATATCTGTAAATAATTCAAGAAATTACCTGTATCTGTCAAGGGCATGCAGTAAAACTAATTGCACTTTCAGGTCTAAATAGCTGAACTCCTGCAGCCAACTAAAGTACGTTACTGTCCCTAAATAATAACATTTATAACTTGTTTAAATAAAGCTTGCAACCACAGTTTGTACAGTTTAGTATTTTTCAACTGAATATTTTTTTTTTTTACTGACCTTGGAAGTATGAAGTGTTGATAGTATTTCAGCCTGTGAGTTGCTTCTCATAAAAAAGTGGTTACCTGTGAGTATACAACTGTTAAGGCTATATGGCCATCATTTATGGTTCAGTGTTAAGCTTCTTGTCTGTGCCCACTCTTCAAGGCCAGCACCATCTGCTAGAACAGCAGCAACTTATGGTTCAACATCCAGAGAGACCTTCCCTGGTGAGCTTTCCCAGGTACTAGTGGTGAAGCAGGCTCACAGGTCGCTCAGCCCGGGGCCGTCGCCGGGGACACCAGCACGCCCAGTCATTGTGCGCTTATTAAACTATGGGGACAGGGACACAATACTTCGACTAGCTATAGAGTGTCGCCCTGTGGTATATACCAACTCCGAGCTCAGTATCTTTCCAGACTACACTCCTGGGGTGCAGGCTGCTTGCAGGGTGTTCCTTCCTGTCAAGTGCACTTTGAGACAGACGGATGCTAATTATTCCCTCATTTACCCGGCCAAATTGCGAGTGCTGCACAAGGGCAAGTGAAATTTTTTACAGACCTGAAACAGGCACCCAAATGTGCTAAAACTATTCCCAAAAAGGCGCTGCTGGACTTCTCGCAGGTTGGCTGGGAGGGGAAGGTAGCAATACCCCCGTGGACATTGACAATGATTAAAATCATTTTGGTGCTGGAGGCCACCGGAGATCTTGAACTGCGTTCTGGGGCTGGTTGGGATTTGATCTATGCTTAACGTTTGGTGCAGCCTGTCTTGTAGTATGACTGACACTACGATGCTCCTGCCTACCCACCCTAACCGGTTAACGGATGGCCTCGCCGAAGCCCTGCTGGATGAGTCCAATCAACTTTATTGCTATGTTGTGGTGTATGAGTTTGGGTGTGAGTGGGTTTGCTGGGCTGGCACAATTAGGGGGGGGGGTCAGTGTAGGTGGGGCCTGTAATGTTCATTATTGGGGTTGTTGGTTTTGTCTCTGTTCCCCCTCCCTCTCTTCACCTCCATCCCGCAGCTGATACTTCATGTGTGGTAGATGGGGGAGCTATGCGATTTGATAGACTATTGGGATGTCACATAAAAATGTGACTCCTGTTCGATGCCTCACTTGGAATGTCAGGGGGCTGAATGATGGACACAAGATGAGAATGCTGTTGGCTTATATGCGGCGCCATGTGATTGACATCTGTATACTGCAGGAGACTCACCTGGTCGAGGCCACGAGATCTAGGGTGCAGGCTGGCTGGATTGGTGAAAGTCATGTAGTGGTATACTTGAGCTATGCTCTGGCAGTGGCAATCCTGATTAGGGAGGAACTGCAATGGCGTACAGAATGTGTCTGCAGACCCGCATGGTTGTTATGTCATGTTGCAGGGAACATTGCAAGATAGGCCATTTTGTCTGGTGTCGGTCTATGGCCCCAATGTTGATGACCCTGAATTCTTTGGGGAATTATGGCGACTGATTGGCTTTTTGGGCTCTGGGTCTTTACTATGGGGTGGTGATTTCAATGTGGTATTGGACTCTGAGACAGACCGCGAGAGCTGGGCCAGGCCGCAGCATGCGGCGGCTGCGAGGGCCTTGCCCATATCATGGCTGAGGGTGCTCTGGTAGACCTATGGAGGGCGAAACATGGAGCAGAAAGGGAGGGTACGTGTCCACTACATGCATGGCAGCTGGTCCAGAATAGACAGGTGGCTTGGTGCCAGGGATGTGGAGCTCTGGACGAAGTCAATTGAGCAGAAGCCCCATACCCTGTCGGATCATTCGCCGGTCATGCTGGAACTGCTCATGCCTGGGGGCTCCAGCTGCGAAATCTCATGGAGGTTGCCCTATGGAGTGTTGACAGATCAGACCTTTAGGGAAGAGATACGTGCGCTATAGTGGACTACTTTGCTGTCAATCAGGGATCTGTATCCTCGGCGGGCACTTTATGGGAAGCTTTCAACGTCTTAATTTGAAGGATTTGCCTCGCTAAACAACACATGGTGCTTAAGGCGGGGGAGCTGGTGAGACTGGAGGCACAGCTTGCTGGCCTGGAGAAACGATTGGCTTCTGGCTGGTCTGGTGGCCACCTGGCTGAACTCAGGGAAGAGCTGACTCTGTATGAGAAGGTGGCACTTCGTGAGGTCTGCTTTCTGGCCATGGAAGCTAAGGTGAGGAGATATGGAGAGGGGCTGGTGGAACGCTGGCTGCTATGCTCCGCAGGCCAGGGGCCTGAAACTATATTATGGAGTTGACTGACTCGGTGGGAGTACTCCTCACCGGTACTGAGGAGGTCGAGCGTGTCTTGACTGACTTTTACTCGGACCTGTATGCTGAGCAGGCGGGAACGAACTCTGAAGCAACTACTGATTACTTTGAGGCTATTAGCCTGCGTTGGCTTGAGAACTCGCACAGACAATATCTAGATGCCCCCTTCTCGGTAGATGATGTGGTTCAGGCTATACGTAGTTTACCGGGTTACAAAGCCCCGGGACTGGACGGTCTGACGCTGGCCTTCTATAGGGAATATGCAGATAAATTGGTGCTGCACCTCCTAGCGGTGTATGCAGAGGCGATTGAGAAAGGTGCTCTTCAGGCCTCGTTGCGGGAGGCTCTCATCGTGACAATCTTGAAGCCCGGAAAGGACCCTTGTAGTTGCGATTCATATCGGGCACTTTCGCTAATTAACATAGACAATAAGATTCTGGCGAAACTCATTGTGGCCCAATTACAGCCCCTGCTCCCTTCTTTGGTGCTGCCCGACCAGTCTGTCTTTGTGCTGGGATGTTCGACATTATATCATCTCCGCACCGTCTTCGCGATATCCCGTATGATCGGCCCTGAGGATCACATGGTGGCGGTCTTTCTAGATGCCACTAAGGCATTTGATTCTCTTGCGTGGCCATACATGTTTGATTTGTTGGCTAGGGTGGAGCTGAGTCCTAGGTTCATCCATTTGATCCGCCTGTTGTACTTGAAACCAACTAGCAGACTGAGAATAAATGGGATGATGTTGGATCCCTTCCTGATTGCCAGGGGCACTCGCCAGGAATGTCCACTCTCGCCACTGCTATCTGCGGTGGGGATGGAGCCGCTTGCGACAACATCATAATCATAGGGGACTGGGGTTCAGACAGCGTCCAATACTGGTTTCTATGTATGCGGATGATGTTGCATTGTATGTTTGCGACCCGCAGCTACACCTCGACATATTGATGGGTGAAACAGTTCAATTCAGCCGGATCTCCGGGATCACAATTAATTGGTCAAAGTCTGTGGTGTTGCCCTTCTCTGATGCTATGCCGCAGTGCCACTCTGGATACCCCCTCAGTTGGGCAGATGGGCCAGTGCGGTATTTAGGTATTTGGGTGAGCTGGAAGGCGGAAGAGTTGTGGTCAGCCAGTTACAGCAAGGCCATTTCGTGGCTGGAAGATAAGGTGGCGGCTTGGCGTTAGCTGCCGCTCTCGCTGACTGGACACATCGCGATAGCGAAGATGGTGATTCTGCCCAAGTTCTTGTATCTCTTTGTTAATCTACCTCTTGTCCTCAAAACTAGCTACCTGAAAAGACTCAAATCCTTGCTTGTGGCTCTTGCATGGGCAGACGGGCAGTCCAGAATTTAATGGGAAACTGACTCTTCCATTCAAACAAGGGGGCCTGGCGGCCCTGGATCTTGAACTTTATTACAACTGTCCGCAGGCCCATTTTGTGCACTTCTGGCTGCACCCCATACAATATTTACTACACCTGGCTCCTGAACATGACTCTCTGTGGCCCGATAGGTTATCTGTGGTTGTCTCAACGTGGAGTGGATACTGTGTTATGTTAGACGCGGGCCTGGGCGATGCTGTTGAAATGCACCAAGGTAAGCAAGCCATGTGTGCCTTTGATTCCGGTGCGGTATGTTGCGGGCCTGTCTCTGGAGGATGGCCAACTGTATGAGTGCCTCCGTGAGTTAAATATGACTACTCTGGGGTCTTGGTTTCCGGAGGGGATGTTTATCACCTTGGAGAATGCACTTGGTGCCTCACATGACACTGCGCTGTACTGATTACTTTTCTTTAAAATCAGAGTCATGCTGCAAGCACGGTACTCCTGCACGGTGTGTTGAGCATTGGAAATAGTACATTCAGCACCGTCCCCGCATAGACTAATCACAAATCTATATGTTAGTATGCAGAATACAGAGACTCCTGTTGAGTCTAAAGCTAAGCCTCATTGGGAGGCGGATCTGGGTGAGACCATCCCAGACAAGGTGTGGCGGTGTTGTTGCACGCAGATGCGGGAAGTCTCCCCCCAACTATAGATTGCGCCTTATTCATTTGAACTTTTTAAGCTGCTTGTATTATACGCTGAGTAGACAAAAGAGAATGGACATTAGGGCGGACGCTAGATGCGAGCGGTGTTTTGCCCCTGAAGTGGACTTCCTACATTTGGCGTGGGGCGCTGCAAGACTACTGGACAGAGGTGCTGCGGGTGCTTGAAGAGATGACTGAGCTCCTGCTGCCGCGCACCCCTAGGATCGCCCTCTTGGGATATGTTGAGGAGATACCCTCTGCGTACAGGAAGTTAGTGGGAATGCTGCTGCTGTTGGCTAAGTGTAGGGTAGTGCTGTGCTGGTGGAGGAAACGGACTTGCGGTGTAATGAATGGCTGAAGGATGCCATGTACTGCCAGGAACAACTAATGATATACTGGGAGCTGATGCCTGAGGGTTCCCGCCTGCGAGCTATATGGGCCCCCTTGAGATCCTTTCTTGGGACCTGAACATAAGGCGGTAAATAGCCGTTTTTCGCATCCCCCTGGTTATTGTATAGTAGAAGGCCCCCATTTGGGTAACAAGCTATAGCTCCCCATAAGTGGGAGACATGATGGCTGCGCTGACCGCCCCCATCCCATTTCTCCCATCTCCCCTCTCCCCATCCTCTGTTCCGTTTTTTGCATTCAAATGTGACCCGTATTGACGGTACTCATATAATGAGCCAACTTCTTCTATTGATTGCTTTAAAGCTTGATTGCCTGTTTATTATCACTATGGGGCTTATTAACTGATTGTTTACTGCGTTGTATGAGACGTAAGGAGCCATACTCTGCTTGGTTGTGTTAGCTAACAAATGCAATAAAATAAATAAATAAATAAAAAAATCCAGAGAGACTGCAGCACTTGACCACAGCCATGCATACCTAGGAACACACACCATATGGTGCTCTGTAGTAATTTATACAATAATTATTCTCTTCAGAAGCCATACGCTACCTCTGTTCTGTGGGCAGATTTGTCCTGCTAGGTCTTGAATACCTTATCATCCATTCCTCCTCAAATTGCTTTAATCAATTCATCTTGTTCTAGAAACTTTGATTTGAACCTTCACTCCTGGCTGGGGGTGTCCTTTTAGCAGGCCACAAAGGAGAGGGAGAGGATCAACTGCTTACCATCACTCAATGAGTCCTTTTCCGGAGTAAGGAGAATTTATAGGATGACAATCCCTATTAATCTTCATCTTCAGTGATTCACAGTTAACATTCGTCATAATAGGATTCCCCCTCTGGGGGGGGGGGGGGCGTGGCCTTAGGGGCCAACATGGCGGGCACACTCTAAACAGGCTCCAGCATGAGACACAGTTTATCCTGTGGTTTCCCCACACACAGGCGCCGCACAGAGAAGTATTTGGCGGTCTGTAACTGTTGGGGCACACAAGACCAGAGAATTGATTTGGCGGCTGATAACGCAGCCTGGGACTCGCTGGTTTACTGTGCGCGGCCCTCCGCCATGAGGAGGAGTCAGGGCTGCCCTGCCAGCGAGCGGAGGAGGTTGACGATGGGGGGGGGAACGAAGTTGAGGATCCTGAGGGGGCGGTTGCTGGCCCATGAAGGTGCCCCTGCTGATGGTGTGGGGGGGGGGGGCGGGGGGGGGTACTCTAGGGGCCCATGACGCTAAAGTGGTGCCCGCCCCTGGTGAACAAATAAGCGTGAGAAATTGGAGGCGTGTGAGCTCGGGCTGTGTGGTGGAGGCTCAGATGCTGCGCGCCTCCTGGGGATGCGTCTCCGACGTGGCGGTGTCTGCAGGAATGCTGGGGGCCCGGAAGAGTTCGGGCCCTGAGGTGAGCCGGCCATGGTTGGATTGCTGCTGTGTGGATGGAGGAGAGGAGCAAGGACAACGAACAGTGCACAGAGAGCGGGAGTGGACGGGCTCCCGCATTGAGAGGTGCTGTTGAGGGGAGAGGCGTTCTTCGGAGGGAGCCTCAGGCACTATTTCTCCCTCCCCACCATGAGATTACCACACGGATGGCCCCCGAGGGGAAAGGAGAGAGAGCGGGCAGTTATTGCCATACTTCCCTGTCTGGAGCAGTGTTTGTGGACTGACATTGCTGTGCTGCTCAAGGAACGGCTGGTGGGAACACACACACACACTATATGACCCTGCTACACTGTGATCGTGGACTGTGCCCTGGCCCTCATTGTAGATGTCACCTGAATTGCACCATCTTGGAGGTGCCAGCAGCGGTGTGAGCTGATTGTGACCGCTACATTGCGCACTGCAAACTATTGTGACCGCTACATTGCGCAATGTATTCTGTCCCACCGAGGAGATAGGTGAGACCTGTTCCCAGACGCCTGCAGTATGGGAAAGTTGTGCTTCAGGACAGGTAGTGGCTCCTCAGCTCAGAGCACTGGTTCTCCATCTTCGATGGATGCAAACTAAATGTGATGCTGGAGGCGGTGGAACTCCTTGGCACGTCGCTAGATCCAACAAGATCGTCCCTGGAGCAGACGTTCAACACTGTGGCGACTGACCTCAATCTGCTCCATGCGGCCCACCGTTAATTGGCTGATAAAACACACACCATGGAACACACCTTGCACGAACTTACCCCCAAAACCCAACGAGTAGAAGCTTCAGTGCAATCGTTGTTTGATAGGATGGCTGCTCTGGGGCGTAGAGTGGAGGACTCAGAGGGGCGCTCCTTGAAGAATAACATTGGAGTGGTGGGTTTGCCAGAGGGGGTTGAGAGAAGTGCCCCTGTGTCTTACATGGAAAAATGTACAAAAGAACTGGTCCCTGCTGGGGCACTTACGCCATAATTTGTTGTTTTTTTACTGTTGAGCGAGCGCACCAGGTGTCGGCACGGCTTCTGTCGCCAGAGTCAGGCCTGCGCTCTTTTTTGTTTTGCTTATTACAGTATGCTGACAAAGACTCCATACTCTGTGAAGCAATGGCATTACAAAACATACAGGTTGACGACGCTAAGGCCATGCTGTTCCCCGATTACACTATTGCTATACAAAAGCAAAGGAGCTCCTTCCTGGCCGTGAAACGACAAGTCTGCACCCTCAATTTGAAGTATTCTCTTCTTTACCCGGCAGGACTCCGGGTGGTGGCTCAGGGACAGTCAAAAGTTTTTTGCTACACCTGAGGCGGCCTGGGAGTGGCTGGAGGAAACAAACCAGGCCCAAAGGCCTACATCACCGGAGGCATGAGGCAGAGAACGGAGGAAACGATCCGGCTGCTGTCGAGCCAAGTCTTCAAGGCGTTTGTCACATGCTCCTGATCTTGAACCGATTATACGGGACCGGTGAAGTGCATTACAGTTAGCAGCAGCCATTGGAGAGCCGGCTCATTTTTCGGATCTGGAGGAGGGAACTGACACGGTAGTAGCGAAGATGAGTCATTGAGTGGTAGCCGCTCAGAGCCAGAGACTGTAACCCCCCGGATGTGATACCGCAAACGGCAGATGACATTGTATGAGTTCTAAACCCTTTTGATATTGCTGCAACCTCCTGTTGCAAATACACACTGTTTTTTAACATGGACGCTATGCGCGAACATATACCTGACGGCCATCTGAGTGCCCGGGTGCCTGGAGGAGAGCCTTGTGAACTCCATTTTTACCCTTGCTTCTTTCTGACTAGCATTTCACCTGCGGGAAGCCCGTTCCCTCCCCTCCCCTCCCTTCCCACTGCCCCCACCCCGCCGCACGGCTTCTCTCCTTCTGTCTATGCTTGCTTCGCCACACTTGCGGAGCTGGGACGCACTCCCTTCTGGGAGATACTGTACGCGGCTCAATGTGCTATTTCCCTGCAGCGTGTGCCGGACAGCAATAGGTGACTGGGTTCTTTGTGTTGGCACACTGTAAGGAAATGCCTCCTTGGCATGGTTACCCCCTGACTTTTTGCCTTTGCTGATGCTAAGTTATGATTTGAAAGTGTGCTGAGGCCTGCTAACCAGGCCCCAGCACCAGTGTTCTTTCCCTAACGTGTACTTTTGTTTGAAACAATTGGCACACCCTGGCATCCAGGTAAGTCCCTTGTAACTGGTACCTCTGGTACCAAGGGCCCTGATGCCAGGGAAGGTCTCTAAGGGCTGCAGCATGTCTTATGCCACCCTGGGGACCCCTCACTCAGCACAGACACACTGCTTGCCAGATTGTGTGTGCTGGTGGGGATAAAATGACTAAGTCGACATGGCACTTCCCTCAGGGTGCCATGCCAACCTCACACTGCCTATAGGTATAGATAAGTCACCCCTCTAGCAGGCCTTACAGCCCTAAGGCAGGGTGCATTATACCATAGGTGAGGGCATAAGTGCATGAGCACTATGCCCCTACCGTGTCTAAGCAAAACCTTAGACATTGTAAGTGCAGGGTAGCCATAAGAGTATATGGTCTGGGAGTCTGTCATGCACGAACTCTACAGCACCATAATGGCTACACTGAAAACTGGGATGTTTGGCATCAAACTTCTCAGCACAATAAATGCACACTGATGCCAGTGTGCATTTTATTGTAACATACACCCCAGAGGGCATCTTAGAGATGCCCCCTGAAACCTTAACCGACTACCAGTGTAGGCTGACTAGTTTTAGCAGCCTGCCATACACCAGACATGTTGCTGGCAACATGGGGAGAGTGCCTTTGTCACTCTGTGGCTAGTAACAAAGCCTGTACTGGGTGGAGGTGCTTCTCACCTCCCCCTGCAGGCACTGTAACACCTGGCGGTGAGCCTCAAAGGCTCACCCCCTTTGTTACAGCACCCCAGGGCACTCCAGCTAGTGGAGTTGCCCGCCCCCTCCAGCCATGGCCCCACTTTTGGCAGCAAGACCGGAGGAGATAATGAGAAAAACAAGGAGTCGTCACTGGCCAGTCAGGACAGCCCCTAAGGTGTCCTGAGCTGAGGTGACTCTGACTTTTAGAAATCCTCCATCTTGCAGATGGAGGATTCCCCCAATAGGATTAGGGATGTGCCCCCCTCCCCTTGGGGAGGAGGCACAAAGAGGGTGTAGCCACCCTCAGGGCTGGTAGCCATTGGCCACTAACCCCCCAGACCTAAACACACCCCTAAATCGAGTATTTAGGGGCTCCCAGAACACAGCAAGATAGATTCCTGCAACCTAAGACGCTGAAAAACCTGCAGAGAAGACGGAGACACCAACTGCTTTGGCCCCAGCTCTACCGGCCTGTCTCCCCACTTCTAAAGACACTGCTCCAGCGACGCGTACCACAGGGTCCAGCGACCTCTGAAGCCTCAGAGGACCACCCTGCATCTAAAAGGACCAAGAACTCCTGAGGAGAGCGGCTCTGCTCCACAACGACTGCAACTTTGCAACAAAGAAG
The DNA here is from genome assembly GCF_031143425.1 of Pleurodeles waltl. NCBI lineage: Eukaryota > Metazoa > Chordata > Amphibia > Caudata > Salamandridae > Pleurodeles > Pleurodeles waltl. The sequence goes on along the minus strand of NC_090442.1, from coordinate 915,343,796 downwards.
CAACTTTGAAGAACACACGTTTCCCGCCGGAAGCGTGAGACTTTGCACTCTGCACCCGACTCCCCCGGCTCGACTTGTGGAGAACAAACACTACAGGGAGGACTCCCCAGCGACTGTGAGCCCGTTAGTAGCCAGAGTTGACCCCCCTGGGCCCCCACAGCGACGCCTGCAGAGGGAATCCCGAGGCTCAACCTGACTGCGACTGCCTGCTTTAAAGACCCGACGTCTGGTAAGGACACTGCACCCGCAGACCCCAGGACCTGAAGGATCTGACCTCCAGTGCAGGAGCGACCCCCAGGTGGCCCTCTCCCTTGCCCAGGTGGTGGCTACCCCGAGGAGCCCCCCCCTTGCCTGCCTGCATCGCTGAAGAGACCCCTTGGTCTCCCATTGAACTCCATTGCAAACCTGATGCATGTTTGCACACTGCACCCGGCCGCCCCCGTGCCGCTGAGGGTGTACTTTTTGTGCTGACTTGTTCCCCCCCCCCCCCCCGGTGCCCTACAAAACCCCCCTGGTCTGCCCTCCGAAGACGCGGGTACTTACCTGCTGGCAGACTGGAACCGGGGCACCCCCTTCTCCATTGAAGCCTATGCGTTTTGGGCACCACTTTGGCCTCTGCACCTGACCGGCCTTGAGCTGCTGGTGTGGTAACTTTGGGGTTGCCCTGAACCCCCAATGGTGGGCTACCTTGGACCCAACTTTGAACCCTGTAGGTGGTTTACTTACCTGCAAAACTAACAAATACTTACCTCCCCCAGGAACTGTTGAAATTTGCACTGTCTAGTTTTAAAATAGCTGATTGCCATTTGTGCCAAAACTGTACATGCTATTTTGCTGATTCAAAGTTCCTATGATACCTGAGTGAAGTACCTTTCATTTAAAGTATTGATTGTAAATCTTGAACCTGTGGTTCTTAAAATGAACTAAGAAAATATATTTTTCTACACAAAAACCTATTGGGCTGGAATCGTCTTTGAGTGTGTGTTTCTCATTTATTGCCTGTGTGTATGTACAACAAATGCTTAACACTACCCTCTGATAAGCCTACTGCTCGACCACACTACCACAAAATAGAGCATTAGAATTATCTCTTTTTGCCACTTTCTTACCTCTAAGGGGAACCCGGACTCTGTGCATGCTATTTCTTACTTTGAAATAGCACATACAGAGCCAACTTCCTACACACACCTCACGCAGACCCCCCTGTAGGCAGTTTCTTAACTCCCCATTAGTTGAACTGTGTCAATAGGTTTGGAAGTTTGGGCGGGAGCAGTTTGTCTTTCTGCCCTTATGATATTTGTGCTAGCCGTTTTGGTGCTATCTGTTTGCACCTTGTTGCATTGATTTGTTGTTGAATGGAGCCTCTATCATCACCTTCACCCTGCGGCTTACCCACCATCCATGATGTAACCTGATGACTGCCCCCTCCCTGATTCTGCAGCAGGTACGCTATTTATTCATACCTCAAAAGACACTCTGTACTCATTGGCTTTTTACAGGAATCGCACCTTATGATGTTAGAGGCCACTAGGCTGCTGAGACGCTTCCGCGGACAGCTATTTGCAACACATTTCTCCTCTTTTGCTAGAGGAGCTCTCATATGGATTAAACCAGGTACTTCCTTTCTGGCTGCAGAGCAAGTAATAGACGCTGATGACCATTATATATTTGTACGCGGCCCTTTAAATGGCTGAGCCCTAATTTTAGGATCAATATATGCACCAAATACAGAACAAGCGTCCTTTTTGCACAAACTGTCTGGTGTCCTGTCCCACTAGAGTGATATCCCGTGGCTTCTGGGAGGAGACTTTAATAGTGTCATTGACCCTGGCTTGGACTGCTCCTTCCCACGGTGCCTGCAGAATATGCTGCGCCATCGCTGCATAACTGGCTTCAGCATTGGAACTTAGCAGATGTTTGGCGCCACTGTCACAGTCAGGATTGTGTATACTCCTACTATTCCGCCCCACACAACCTTTATGTGCGTCTAGACAGAACCATCTGCACTGAAAACCTAATGCCCACCATATCGCACATGGACTACTTCGGCCGTACACACTCTAGCTACAATCCACAATACTTGCAGATGGTAGAGGATAATCTAGTTCCGACTATACCCACTTGGCATTTACAGCCAGAGGCGCGCTGGTGGACCCTCTCTTTCGTGAGTCTCTTGGAAGAGCCGTCGCTGCATACTTAGACAACAATGCCCAGACGGCCTCATCGAGGCACCTGGAACGGGATGTGCTTAAGGTGACCCTGCGGGGCCACTGTTTGGGTGTGCAGTGGAACATGCGCAAGACGATTGAGGCCAGTCTGGCGTGAATAGAGGAAACTCTTTTGGGTCAAGAAACACATGCGCTGCACGACCTGGAGGGGCGACCCACCCTAGCGGATAGTGACAGGAACGTATATCCCTGTTGGAGCGCCTCTCGATGCCTTAATTACGTTGCACACTCAGCCCGTATTCATACTGCGGTGGAACAATCCGTGTTATTACTAGTGTGGCTGATACAGCAGGAGGGCGCAGCCACCCCAATAGTGGCGTTATGCTCTGTGGTGGGTAACTTGCTGCATACCCAACGAGAAATACATGGTGAGCTTACACATTACTATACACACCTGTATCAGTCTACAGTATCGGTGAGCCTTGTGGAATATGATGCATTTCTTAATTCACATCGTTTGCCTCGCCTCATGGATGATCAGCGAATGGAATTAGAGGAACCCTTAACACTGACTGAATTGCAGGAGAGTCAATGTGCCCTAGCCACTGGTAAGACCCCGGGCCCAGATGGACTCCTAACTGAATTTTACAAAACCTTCGCTCACTTGATTTCCCCAAACTCCTGAAGGTTTATGAGAAGGCACACTGTGGCTGCGCGCTCTGCTTCTCAGCGTGAGGTGCTGCTAATTTCACTTCCAAAACCTGGCCCAGATCCAACTCTGTTGGGCTCTTATAGACCGCTGGCCATGCTCAACACGGATCATAAGATACTGGCTAAGGTGCTCACCGCGCACTTAGTACCTTTGGTCCCCACATTGGTCCACCCAGACCAGAATGGGTTTGTACCCTCCCGCAACACATCATTGAATATCTGTTGCTTTTTCTGTGTAATGAAGTATTCCACGCAGGCCTGGCTTGTTGCTGGATGTCTGGTATTGGGCCTTGAAATGGCCTTCGATTCTCTGGAATGGCCATTTTTATTTCAACTCCTGATTCGTTACGGTTTTGGCCCTGGTTTATTTAGACTAGTGCGACTATTATACACACACCCTCTGTTCAGAGTAGGAACTGGTTCTGTTATCTCCGATCCGATCTCAATGGGCAGGGCACTCAACAGGGCTATCCCCTTTCCCCATTACTCTTTTTGTTAGCTATAGAGCCTCTGGGAGCAGAACTCCACAGCCGCGGGGCAGGCTGGGGCAACCCACTGGGGGACGCCTACATGTCGTGTCCCTATATGCGGATGATCTACTTCTTTATTTTAGAACCATCTCAGATGTCCCTACCGAGGTTGCGGAAGTGTTGCAACACTTTGCCTCCCTGTCAGGCCTGCTTGTTAAATGGGGCAAATTGTGTTTGTTCCCATTTCATCCAGAGTTAAGGGACCCGGCCTTGCTGCTTTCTGGGGTTCCAGTTCTCTGGCAACCCAGCACATTCAGATATCTTGGGATCAGAATATACCACTCGGCCTCTGATTTGCATGACAGAAACCTTAAGAGTGCAGTTACCTCCATCCGCACGCAAATAGCCTTCTGGTAGATGCTGCCGTTATCTGTGATGCAGTGAGTGGCCCTGCTGAAGATGGTAGTACTTCCCGCTCTTTTATACTACTTCTCCAACCTGCCCATTTATATACTGGCAAAGTTTTTTTTAGAGTTAGAGCCCAGGATGAGAAGGTTCATAGGGAATACTGCCCGCTGTCGTGTAGCATTGGCAAAATTATATGTGCCGCTTGATAGAGGCGGTTTGGCAACCTAACATAACCTAACCTAGAACACTATTACCTGGCCACCCAGCTACAGTGGGTGACCAGCTGGCTTTCAGGTCAACAGTTACCGGACACAGCCACAACAAGGCTGCAGTGGACCTTGGCCAGTATATTTCATTTATTCCACCCAAATACACCCACTAGGACACCGGATTCCCTGTTTTAGGGGTGGCGCACCGGTGCTATCGTAGGAATCTTATACATTCACTGACTCCTTATGCACCAGCACTGGCCCTATTGGGTACCCCAGGAACACTACTCCTACGTCGGCAGCAGAGCTGGAACCCTGGCATATAGCCGGATTACACTCATTAGGTGACCTACACATGGAGGGCACACTGGTTTCCTTTGACACTGTGGCAGCGGAGACCGGTCTACTGCTGGGACAGTTTGTGCTTTATAATTCATTGAAGGCATCCTTGTCGCATCACTGGGGAGACATCTTGACGGAACTGCCAACTCACCTAACTATCCAATGTATTCAGGTTATGGGTCGAGGCGCACACCTGGTACATTGGCTAGTTAGCGCGCTACAAATACATACCGCACCTACACATGCCTGTCTGCGTGCCCAGTGGGAAGGCGACCTCACCCGGCTCATCATAGATAGGGAATAGGAGATGGCACAGAAATGCATGTTCCGCAGAATGCACGCTTCCGCCTGATCCAATTTTACATATTAAATAGGGCATATCTCACTCCTGAGAAGGTTAACAGGTATTTTCACCAGACTGATGCGTCCTGTCCCTGATGTACGTTGGTTGCAGCCGATTTCTTGCACATGATGTGGTTGTGTCCCTCATTGTGCGCCTACTGGTGAGGTGTGACCTCCCACCTTTCTACCTGTATGACACGCCCAGCATTAAATAACTGGTAAGCATGCCTATTGGTATTATTCCCCAGGTCTAGGAAATACAAGGCAACCTCCTGTTTCTTGTACCTGGGACTTTTGACAGCAAAGCGTCTCATTACAAAGAGATGGAAGGCGTCTGAACCTCCACCTCTGGTGGCGTAGCTACGCTTTTTCTCAGTGTGGGTGCGAGCTGAGGGGGCAGTATTACGCAGGGAGGATACCCAGGGGCGGCACAAGTGTCCATTGTCCGCTAGTTGGGAAACCATGCTCACTGAACTTGAGATGATACAGGAGAACCTGAGTGAAATCTGGAGGCGTAGAGGCGCAGTATGCATTGTTTACCGAATGGGGGGGCAGTCTGCGAGCCTGCTGCGGGGAATTGTACAGCATTAGAAGTCTGAATTGCTGCATAGCCTTGCCCCTAGGAAGCGGGAAGGACTGAGTGGATGCGTTGGGTGGGTGGAGGGGAGTTGAAATGTGGGTGAGATTCTGTTAATAGGCACTGGTTATGTTTGTTAAACGCACTGCTGTTATCACTTGCTATCCTAAGTTATGCAGAAGTGCACATCAGAAAACAGACCCATCCTTTAGATATACTGCAATTGCCCTGACAGGCATGATTACTCTAGACAAGAATGTATAATGAATATATATATATGTATTTCTGTACCTAATTGAGATGTGTCTCATTGTTCCTGATTATACTTAAACGTTATAATGTGTAAACCATGAAGATCAGAAATATGGGCTAATTCCTTACAAAGTAAAAGTGGCCATTTTTCAGAACCTTGTGAAATTTTCTAAGTGTAACTTCCATTATTTCCTACTTGGGAAATTATTTTCTAATAATGTGCACTGAATTCATTATTTTACTTCATTTGTGTTTATCATCAGAATGAGTTGGTGCAGCTTCAAAATATTCCCCCTCAGCTTGCGAAGGAGATGGAGAAGATCAACCGCAAAATGACGTATGGTTCAAATTTTGTCTACTAAAATACTACATATTGTTTTTGTAACTATACCTAAATAAAATGTTGGTTGAGTATCCAATCAAGTAAAAGCACCCCCAGTCAGTTAAATCAAATGGATATAATAGGTTTACTTTGAATCAAATTTCATGAATTGATTACTACCAGAACTTTGCATGGTTTTGGATTCAGTGTGTCAAACCACTTTGGGTTCCTATTATACTTTAGGTGTGCAACTCACCACAATTTAAAGACAAAATCGTAAATTGGAGTTGTTGTTTCTTTGAGTTCTCCTTTAATAGCTATTAAAAGAATGGATAACTCCCAGAATGTTAATGATTTAATCTAGTGTGAGCTGTTTCCAAGTGATGTATTAGAATTAACTCCATTTTGTCAAGTTACATGTTTACATCTGTTCTATTCTTCTCTTTTTGTAAATTACCAAGTTAGTTTTGAAAATTGAACCCTAATTAGAATCATTCCTTACAATAGATATGTTTTATTTCTAACACTACTAAATAAAAACTGCATGTTTTTGTTTAAAAAAAAAAAAAACTAGGCTTTTCAAAGTATAAATTCATACCCACATCCTACTATTCAGGACCTTGATTTTCATAAACAGTAGAAATGTCAGTCTTTACTAAGGCATATATCAAATGCTCGTATAAAGAATGTGTGAGCTGGAAATGCTAGGAGAACGGTGATAGCAGTTCTGTCAAAAACATCTCCGCTATGGTGCAATGGCGTCCCTTTCCTTCTTGGGGGAATTTGATTTCCTTGAAAGTACGAGGTTTGAGAAACAAGTACTTGTGTCGTCTTGATCAAAGAAACGGAAGAAATTAAAGGTTTTAAGAGTCTTATCCCCAAGTTATCACCACAGTGTGCACAAAGTTTGTCTTGTTAGCAGGCATCAGGGCTGTTAATAACTGATTTCCGTCATCATCATCATCTTCTTTATTTTGGCAACTTGCCATAAAATCACAAATACATACAAAGTTAAATAGAGATTACCTTTAAACAAAATCTATTAAAATCCATATAATAGGAGAAAATCGAACCACTAGCAGCAAGAATGAAAAATGTCCTAGCTATTGTAACAGAATGTGCGGGGATTAGACTTTTTTATTTTGCACCAGCAGCCATCAGTCAACATTTCAATAATTTGCATAAATTAGATTTCCCATGAAACACTGGGAATGAAAAACAGAAACAGTCCATCCAATCCGAGGCCAGCATGTCCCTGAAGACCTCCTGCAGAAATTCTCTCCCCCTCTTTCTTCCTGGGAACACAGCTCAGAAAACTGGACATTAATCCTGTTAAGAAGATTCTGACCCTGAAAGAAAATAACACCTATATAATACCTGTTTTCTGATTCGGTCTCACTACAGAGTTATCAGAATCATGAGAAAACTTTCAGCCATAACATGCAGACAGTATGCACAAGATAAGAATAGACAAGCATTGTTGCCTGCAACATTTAATCCTGACTGTAAGGTCCTTTTAAGGATGTACTTGAAGGAGGGAGAAGCAAGTTGAAATTCCATTTAAAGGGTGGGCTAATCCTTGCCTCCGTTTCCTTAATAGAATTAAAACTTTCTGTTACGATAGCTAGGACAATTTTTCATTCTATGTCAGGCGAGGACTAGGTTGGCTTAAAGCTTTTTCCACTACCAAGGATGCCAGGTTAGGTACATGTGTAAAATAAAACCTCTTGAAAGTCGAATCTGAGGACCAATCTGCAGCATTGAGAACATCCTCCAAGCTGGCTCCTAATGAAAAGTCCTTGGGTGCCATTTCTCCCCTAACCAAGTGAGCACCAAACTTGGAATTATCAATACCTGCTTCTTGCACAGTCCGTCTGACCCACCTGGCAATGGTAGGGGAAGAAGCTGCTTTGTGGGGTTTGGTAAGAGCAATAAGCAATTGTCATTCGCCTTGTGGACGGATGTCTATTGTCATGAACTCATAAGCATTAATTGAACGTAGCATACACAATTTTGGAAACTCTGGAAAAGGACATGAACCACTTTTGAATTAGATTTTGTTCTCTTGGAAATGTAAAAGGTTACTCCTTCTGGAGTGTACTCTCTACCTGTTAAGTCCAGAGCACGTACATCCAAGACATAACACCAAACACAGTAGCATAGCCGGTTTTGCTGACATCTGCTTCCTTGACAAAAATATATTTGAAGGCCATAATTTAAAAAAATGTAGGACTTGATTAATTTCCCATAAGGCAGAAGACTTAGATTGGGGGGGAGGTGGACAGATAACCTGATTCCTTGGAGAAGTTTGCAAACCAGCGGGTGACTATCCAAAGGGAAATGATCTGCTGAGATGGCTGACCGAAAGGTATCGATAAACCTGTAAGACAGACCTTCTGAGGCTAAAGGTGCAAGAAAAATCAAGATATGGACATCATTCGACCCGACTGGATCCACCTGCCTTTGGTGACAAAAACCCAACCATCTAGACCAGGTCAAGTGGTATCTTTTATGTGTGCTGTCTGCCCAAGATTTGGCCAGTAACAAGGCATCTTCTCGAGAAATACCTGGAACTTCCCAGTGTTCCCTGTAATCCTCCATGCCATGAGACCGAGGGAACCGAAGAGAACAAGCAGATGCTGATTCCCCTGGGGATCCCGGATGACATGCAGAAACATGTGGAGAGGGATTGGAAAAACCCAAGAAAGTTCCATCAGAACTGGAAACCAAACTTGAGATCTCCAAACTGGGGTGATCACCACCAGATCCATCAACTGCATTCAAACCTGCGTGAACATCCTCATTATCATGGAGAATGGGGGAAATGTAACCTTTCTCCTTGCTCCAATGCTGGAGAAAAGCATCTGTTTCTATTGCATCCGGACACCAACTGCAATACCCATCCAGTTGGCAGTCCAGCCGAGAGGCGAATAGATTGATTGTGAAGGTGCCCCATCTGGACTGGATCATGTGAAACACTTGTGGATGTAGTTGCAAAAGGCTGGTACCCTACCAATGTCGGGATTGCCAGTCTGCAGCCTGATTGAATTTGCCAGGAAGGTGACCGCCGAGATCGAAATCCAGTTGGCAAGGCAATAAGTCCAAAACGTCCATGCCAAGTCCGAGAGACTCATCACTTGATCTCATCCCTTCCAAATGGTTGATGTAGCGAACCGCTGCTACATTGCCCATTTTGAGAAGGGCACATCATTAGACCCTGTGATTGGTGTAACATTTCACTGTGAAATATCCCGCCATCCGTTCCAGATAGTTGATTTGGAGGGATTTTTCTGGGTATGACTATTTTCCTCCTGTATAGAATTCTCCACAGCATTGTCGCAAACCAGAATTGTTGGCGTCCGTCTCTATTATGATGTTGGGTTGAGAGCCGAAAATGGGGTGACCATTTCAGGCCTCCATGTGAGACACCACCATTGTAGTTCTTCGCTCGCCTTTTCCAAGAGGGGGACTGACTGAGAATATGTGAGGCCTCAATTTAGATGGAAAGTCTTGAGGTGCTGTAGAGCCCGGTAATGTAGAGGACCTGGGGAAATGGCTTGAATAGAAGAGGACAGAAGGCGCACTATGCGGGCCAGATGTTGGAGACAGATCGAAGTTTTGGCTAGGACTTTACACAGTTTGTGCTTTATCTTGCATAACTTCCAAGAAGGAAGACTCAAAGTGGCCTTGACCGATTCCACCACAAAGCCCAGAAATTGCATTGAAGTGGACAAGATCGGAGAAGTCTTCGGTTTCAAGACTTTGGTAAAACACCATGGAGCAGAGGATAGTCCGAAAGGAAGGGAGGTGAACTTGAAGATCTGGGACTTCCACTGAAATTGCAGGAATTGCCTGTGAGGTGGGAAGATGGGAACGGTGAGATAGGCGTCCCTTAAGTCCAGGTGCATCATCCAGTCTTTCCCTAGCTACACATGTCGAAGAAGGTGAATACCTTCTATCTTGAAGTGGCAGAAAACCAGCCACTCAAACTCTCTCAGGTTGATAACCGGATGTTGACCCCCACCCCTCTTGTCTACCAGGAACAAGTTGCTGAAAAAACTATGAGGATGTAAGGATGTTGACACAATAGCCTCTTTCAGTAAGAGTTAGCCAATCTCTGCTTCTACAAGGTCTATTTGGCTTGGGGTGAAAGCGAAAGGCTGGGGTTTGTGAGGTTGGAATGGAGAACCGTAAAAGTCAATATGAAATCCCTTTACGGTTTGAAGAACCCATGCATCTGATGTGAGAACCTCCCAGGTGTGATCAAATTCTCCCAATCTGCCACCAAGTCTGATGCCCTCAGAGGGTTGTATACTCACCTTGGGAATTGTTGAGGGAACTGCTGACCCTGGAATATCCTCTGGACCCTCGACGACAGGGATAACTTGTGGTTTGGTAAAAGTTGCTGAATAGGTTGGAATCGACTGTGTGCACCTCTGGCAGGGGCTTGTTGGAGGGATCACCTGGTTGAGCGCTCCCCTAGCACAACCAGCACTGGCAAAAACCCCAGGGTGTAATGGTTTGTTTTATGGAAGACTGATCTTTGCCTAGAGTGTTGAAAGTACATTCCCAGGTTTGCAGATAAATGGGACTCAGAAGAGATTTCCTTCTGTGATGGGGCCCACTTCAGAAGTTGCCAATTTGGCAATTTTTTATCTATCTTAATCAAAAGAGATCTGCGTCTCACAGTACAGAGTGCACATTTGGCACTCTCTAGAAAGATGCTCACCCTTTGTGCCCAATTAGACAAAGTGTCTGGGGAGATGAGGGTGCTGGATGCTTACATGTCCTCTGCAATGTCCAAGGTTTTGGAAAAAGGTCCTACTACATCATGCAGTTTATCCTGGCATGCTCACCAGAAGCAATCTATTTCTTTTTTGGGATCCTTAACAAATTTCCCTATAAATGTAGCCATTTTGGCATCAATGTCTGGGGTAAGGGTGACCTTACCCCCGGAAGGACAGGGACATACCGCCCTGAGACAGCTATGTACTTCCTTATCTAGAGGTTCACGTAGCCGGGAGGCAACATAGGCTGCCACCTTCGGTGCACGGATGCAAAAGGTCATCAGGATCCAACAACCCAAGACAGTAGTTTGGGAGGAAATACTTAAAGTCCGATCAACCTCCTGGTTATTAGAAGGGTGCCAGGGCCTGCTGCAATCACCTTCCCCTTTCAGAGTTGCTAGGGGAGTCGTTCCTGTCCAAGGGATCAGGGAAAGGAGGAGAAAAGGCAGAGTCTTCTGAGGTGCCGGGGTCTGAGGCCTGCGGGTTAGCAAGGGAACGTTGGGATACCATGAACGCCTTCTTGAGGTGCTCGAAAGCGATGAGATCGACACCTGGGTCATCTATGTGCTTGAGTTTAGGGTCTGAGGGTTGTGCCAAGGCCTGCCCTGGAGGTAGAAGGTCATGAGGCCCAGTAGGATCTTCCCTCGGAGCAAGGGTTTTTTGGCACTGAGCGTCCATGTGGAGAATGTTCTGCTTCAAGGGCACCACTACCTGAGAGAGAGCTTTAAATAAGGAAGCGTCCATGATTTTGCAGAAGTGTTCATCTATAGGGAGATAGGTAATCTCCTCTTCCTCCCTGTACTCTTTAGAGTCCTGCATAGTGAAGTGGAAAGACTTATGGTATCAGTGAGAGGGTATTTATGCCTGGGCACAGCCTTGGTAATATGTGAATTCCCTGATGGAACTGTAAACATATGGGCACTTTAGAGGCCCCGGGACCAAACACCCATGGTTCCAATGGGTAATGCAGCTAATAGCTGAAGGACGTGGGCAGCCTGGGACGTGTCCCAAATTAAAAGGCCAGTCTTACCAGTGGCAGCTGCTGCCAGTAAGGCTTGGTGGGGCAGCCCTTGGAGCTGGTGGGGGAGAGAAACAAAATTAAATGGACTTACCTGCTGGTGCTTCTTTGCATGTACCCCTCCCCACCCAATCTAGACGCTTCTTTCATGCTGTTACCCAGGATGAGAGAAGCACCATAATTTGCCTGAGCAGGCTGAAATGCTACTTAGTTAGGGACTGGGTGCCTGCACTGGTTCTCTTCCTGGCTGTGCAACACAGCTCGGCTACAACAATGCATCGCCTACTCCTCCTCCCCCTACTGACACCGAGAATGGCCCCGCCCTGCCCTAGACTCAGCGGACTTGCTAAGTGGAAAAATAAAATGATAATAACATTCTTTTATTATCATTTTATTTTTGTGCTTTCTGCGCCTTGCAGCAGTGGAATGATGCTCCTCTGCCATAACGGAGGGGCCTCCCTGAGTCTTACCCGGAAAACAGGTGTTCAATCTCCAGGCGGTGGCTCTATAATAAAGGCAGTGAAATATTGGCAAATGTGGGTGACGGGAAAGAGATAATAGCTTTCAAAGCCCTTGAACAGTCCCTGTATTGTAGAGCGGCCAGTCACTCTTCACCTCTTTGACCAGATCGGGTGTAATTAACGTCAGTGTTGCCAGATTTTGAGACCATCCCAAGCCCAAAGCTGTCCACGTTCAAGCCCAAACTCAGCCCAGCGTATAGTTGTATCAGCCCAAAAACCAGCCCAAAGTTGCAATTTTCAAAGTATGCAAAAAAAGCGTTCAGGAAACATTCTGACCATAAATCTAACTTCTGTTCAATAAGCGTATGATGGGAGGAGTTTCAATGGGCACCCATGCACATCTGCAATTATGTCCAAATTCTATAAATTACTAATTTGTAAGATAGGTCTCCTGGAGGACCTTCTATTTGGAACTTCTATCACCACAAGTCCGATCCTGGCACTGATGAATGAACTTCACAAGAACAGACTATAACTCATCTTTAATGTTGGACAAGTGCAGAAATGTTGAAACTCTTTAAGTAACATACCTCGTAAAACAGTATATTTAACCAGTATGTTTAATGAATCTTGCAGGATTAACACCACACAATGATACACACATAAAGAAACCACCCTGGGGTTAAAGCAATTCCAGCACAACTGGTTTGGCAAGCTGGTAGGGTCATCGCAGTACGACAGGAGTCCTATTTCTTCTAGTTAAAATATAAGAAGGCCAGAAAGGCTATAGTCACTTACTCTAAGTCCCCTGTACTTCACTCCAAAGTCCTTCAACATGAGCACAAAATCTGGCAATTAATGATATATAGGACCTGTGTCGTTGCCTTCATTTTGCAGCAAAAACTATACTAAAGCTTCAAGGCTTGGCAAGACGCAGATAGGCTTGTTTTTGTTCTAAATGAAGTAACAGCTATTGGAACAGAAAGGAAAAAGATACATTTTCCCAGACCTAATTGCAAAACCTTATCCCCAACATTTCAACTGTGATGCTGCCTCGACTCTGCTGACGCTGTCATCACTCTTCTGGTCCCCTCCAACTTCATCATTACTGCTGGGCAATCTCATGAGGCTTTGCAACTCCTTAATGGACTTTAAGGGTGACAGGTCCGACAACTGCTTTCAAAATGGATCCCTATATTCTTGTTGTTAACTTTAAAGGGAAAAACATTGATTGACTTCTCAACGAAGACTGGAAAACCCCTAAGATAATCAATGTAAGCAAAGCAGTCCCTATTTATATTTCACATGCTTTACTTTTAGTTATATTTTTTTTCCAATATGTTTTTTCTGTATTTCTTCTTTTCATATGACTTGTACAGTACATATTGCGAACTGAGTCACCTCTGGGTGTCTGGGTGAGTTCAGATTATGACTGGGCATTTGTGTGTGGCATGATTTAAGAGCCCTAACGCTGAAAGCAGTACATGTTTCTCACTGTGCCTGCCAGTGGGTCTTTAAGGTGTTCAGATTAAATGCACATGTAATCCTGGGTCTCTGTACAAATGAAAGTACTGCACTTGTACAGCAGGAAGCTGGGTCATGGCCATGTGGGCAACATGAGGCCAGGGCTGTGGGCCCCTTTCACCCCTATATCTTTTCGAAATCCTCCATTTGCATACCTCACGTCACCCCTTTTCTTTTCAGCACCATTTGCGTCTCTCTTCTTCAGTACATATTTCCTTTATTCTGTGTAGGAAATGAGGATCAGGCAGCCATTATTGAGCTAGATCAGGGCCAGCATTAGTGCAATACGTTGAATGTGTCCCTGAATAATGTGTCTGCTTTACTTTCACAATCTGTCGAGGGTGAGGAGCGTTGTATGTCTGTATGAGTAATTACACAAATACCACTTACTAATTTACTTTTTTTAATTGAATTCCTTGTATAGCTCTATTTTTCCTACTATAGGGTGTCAAGGCACTTTATATTACATAAACTTACTCTACAGAGACAATCATACAAGTGTGTAAATCAATGTATATGGGGTTTTTATGTAAGGCAATGAGGGTAGGAGGTATAGGAGCCACATATAATTTGTAACTGATAGCCATTATATGCACCTCGGGTGCATGCTATACCGGACTGGACTAATCTGACTGTACTGAAAACAGCTGGGACCTTGGCACGGCTGCCTCAGAGGCGGTACCACTGTCACAAGGCCTGTAGTTCCTTCCATCCTGTTGTTCGACTGTCAAACACCCCGGTCAGAAGACTCCTCTGTCGCGTTGGACCGAACTTAATTAAGGAACAGAAGCCCCTGGTGTGAGGTGAGAGAGGCTGCCTCCCAGCATGTCCCCAGCAACAGCATGATGATTGCAGTGATTTAGCACAGCAGTTGCACAGTAATGTACTGCGAGGCCTTTGGCAGCTGTGGCAGCTGCAGCATTTTCCCCACTTTGGTAATGTTTGTTCCTAGAGGATTGGTTGCAACTACATCTATGTGTATATCTGCATTTGTAATTACAGCATAGGCCCTGGCACCTCCAAAATAATCATATTGGAGATCAGAAGGTGTAATAGAATAAAGATGCCTTTAAATTTTGTTTATATCTAGTCACATTTGATGCTTGTTCAAAGACATAGGTCACATGTATGGCTATCGCTTATGACAAGCCGCTGCTTATTTTATTACAAGATAGTTTGGTGTATTTTTTTTTTTCTCACACTGAGAATTTTCTTAGGTGAATTCTGCAATAATCTTACTTGATACAATGGGTAGGTAAGCAAATGCTACAAAATGCCATGTTTTTCCAAACACACACCAAAATTTAAATATATGTAAATAAACATCATTTTTATCAACAAATCGAGGATCGCGCAGGGATAAAGAGAGATGCGCCCCTTTCACAATTCCCCTCAAAAACAGCTCTCCCTGGAGGTCTGGATCGTTGTACACTCACCATAACTGATCTCTAGGAACCTGCCCACATCAAACACTGCCAACAGCGCCCTCCATGCTGCACATTCCATGCCTGCGGCATCGCCTAACCTGAGCACTCAAGGCAGCACCAGTCCGCTCATCCTTCCTCTCGATTCCGAGTGTGGATGAGAGGGAGTTGCGGCCCTGCCTCCAAACCACGGCTGGACTATCATAACAAAAAAAAAAATAGCTGGCCTGTCCCTCGTGATCACATTGGTCCAATGTCAGACACTCTGGGAGGGCAGGCCAGCAACATGAAGCTGTGTAGTTAGGTAGCGCTTTTGCACTATTAATGATTGACGGTGCGTTTTTAGTGGCGGCGCCGCCGCCGCATTCACAACTTTTGCGCACAAATGGGCAAATAAAGTCCAAATTTGTGCAACCTGCCGGGAGAGTTATTTCCCCCACAAATAGAAAAAATGTTGCCCATTTGTGCGGGAGTTAGCCCAATCTGGCAACACTGATTAACGTGTCAGCGGCCGGGGTAGGAACATAAAGAGTGCGTGGTTCCCGCGGTCGCCCTGCCAAGAGAAAGTAATGAACACACAGTTTTCAAGAAATAATAAATGCAATACGCAGAAAACACTGCCAATCACAATTTAGTAAAAACATTAAAGCATAAACGGAGCAAAGAAAAACACTTAACTGAAGCTGCTGGAGCAGCGAAGAAAGCGGGGATAGAACTTCTGCAGGAGGTCTTTAGGGACATGCTGGCCTCGGATTGGATGGACTGTTTCTGTTTCCCTTTCCCAGTGTTTCATGGGGAATGTGGTTTATGCAAATTATTGAAATGTTGACTGATGGCTGTTGGTGCAAAATAAAGGAGAAAGAGTAACCTAATCCTTGCCTCCGGAATAAATCGCATACCTAGTCAATAATAAAATCAAGCTGATTTATGATTAATTCAGTAGAAGACGAATTGTTCAAACCTACTTACAGCACTAAAAGAGACAAGGCGGCCAAGATGCCAACCATGAATGTAGATTGCCTTGCCAAATCTGCCACGTATTTAATAGAAACCAGTAGACGGCAAAGACAACTGATTGCGATGTGTCAGTTTTTAATAGCCTAAAAGCAGTCTTGTAATCTCTGGCCCCAAAATTACGACATAAAAGCAAAAGCCATCTCCTCTTGTATGATGCTTTTCATTACCAAAATTGTGTTCTCATTCAATTGTTGATGAACCTGGCAAAAGCAACACTGACAAGTAAGGTCTTGTATATTGACTCCTGGCCTTTGTTTACTACCACTACATTATGCCTTAACCAAAGTTCAGATTTCAAGTTTTTCTTGAATATTTTTCAGATGCTTAGCCTTGAGATCCCCAGAATAAAAAATGACATTGCTAATGTGTTAGTGTTAAATCACATAAAAGGAGGATTTCCTAAAATAACAGACAGAATAATTGTTGTAGTGTATCATTCCTCAATTTTAAAATTTTTAAATTTCACTTTTTGGGGCTACTGAACAATGCAGTGAAGCCGCATGTCAGTCTCCCAGCATGTTAGTTAAAGTGGCCCTTTGCCCATTGTCAATAGCTCATTCATTTACTGTTTTCTGTGCAGATGGTGCACAGGGTGTATCTTTCACAGCTGGTACTCTATCATGTTGCCAGTGCACAGGGCTTCTTGGACTTTTGAGATACGTTAGATGGTTCTCCACCCTGCACAGACCCTCACTGGTGAGTAGAGCGCTTCATAAAAAAACTTTTAGGGATTGATTTATCCTTGAATTCAGTAGAAGGAAGTCCAGTTAAAGATGCAAGTTACAGAGCTTGAAGTGAAAATGAGCCATCCAGAGGGCACAGCAAAATTGTTGGTAAAACTCAGATAGGAAGCTCTCAGAATCCTAAAAAATATTAGAAATTAATCCTATTAAAAATTCAGGTTGGAGAGAGACGAGGGCAATGAACGAATCTTTTTTTTATTTTTTTTATTACATCCTATTGCTTTATTAATTCTAACTGAGTTTCAAGGAGGCTCGTCTCCATATGGACAAATGTAACCGGTCAAAAAAGATGTAGCACAAAACTCAGAAAGTGTCTTTAGAGCATTCCCTCATCTTTAAGTTGATGGCTATGAAGGATAGTGGTCTTCGTATTGGCATAACAAAGGTTCTTGCAGCCCCCGCGGTGCTGGGGGCCCCAGAGCTCCAGGGGGGCCCCCCTCAACACGGCGACCTGGCTTGAGAGCTCGCAAATGAGTGCGGAGTGGGGGCCCCTCCATGTTCTTTGCAGGGGTTTGCCCTCCAGTTTCGTTACAACTCTTCATTGGTATATGCTAATGAAGCACTGCAGTGCAGCGGTCAGAGGATTCTCCTTTTCCTGACGTGACTCCTAAAATTTAGGGCAGGGCAGTTAATAAAGAAGCAAAGAATACATTTATTCTGTGTGCATTCGGATTTTATGGAGCAGACTATGCAATGAGTTGCTTGACAAACGTATGGATAATAATTCTGTGAACCTGAGAGCAGAGAAGCTTCAGAAATCCATACAGCATTTGTGGGATTGAGGGAAAGGGATAAGATATCCAGGAAAGTGTTAAAGAAAAATATATTTCACTGGACACAGCTGGAGCTTTGCAAAGTGGTTGTTAACTATGTATGTCTTGGTCATATAGTACAGTTATGAGAGGACTGCCTCAAACAAGTTTGCACCTGCAGAGAAGGTGCTAATCTAAATGTGTAATCATTTGACTGCATTTACACAATATATGAATTACATTTTACCAATTAAATTTTTGCTTATAATGCACCTCCTCTATCCAGACTTAAAAAAAGGCATTCGTGGGCCAATATTTAATTGTTTCCATCTGTGTCCTGCACCAAGATATACTCACCAGCGACAGTGGTATTTCTATACTATTTAGTAGGTGCCAAGATAGTGACATCAGGATGGCAGAAAACCTAATGTTGTGCACATAGGGCATGTGGTGGAACATGTTTTGCATTAATTAACTGGATCATAAATTCTCTTCTGGCAAGTATCTTCAAACCCCGAGCTAGGCTAATTTGTTTCATGTTTATTTATTGATTTTTTTTTAGTGTTAATTAAGACATTACAGTAGATTGGTTCACTGGTCGAATTACCATCATTACAGACAGTATCTATTTACATATAATTGGGCATTGTCTAGTTGGAGTTCTACCAAAGAGCGTATCTTGACATGAGCCTGTAAACATTTTTCTAATCATCAAACATAACCATCATGTGAATAAAATGACATTACATTTGTTGGACTATATATGTTGCATTGGGAAGAAATCTCAATTAGTAAGAATTTAGTAGAAATTAGTAGTGCAGGAGGAAGTGTCTAGGAGCAAGGGTTCTTGGGGGAAATGTTGAGTGTAGTCGTTTTTGGTACATAAGGGGAGTGTAGCAATACATGTTTCTGTATGCAACTTACTTCTCAGGGGGGATGTAAATCATTTTTGGCCTCCACGTTGAGTACCAGAGGGTTCCATCATTCCCCACCTTTACAAGTAATTCCACAAGCTTGGAGCCAACTAATATGATGTGATTCTGCTTTGGCCCAAGTTTACAGGTATTTTAACCATTGGGATATGGTCGGAGGGGCTGGGGATTTCCATGCCATAGCTATCCTACGCTTAAATGGTACGAAAGCTAAATCAATAAATCTGTGTAGGTATTTTTCACCTTTCTTTCAGGGCAAAAGGCTCAAGAGACAAGAGGTAGGTGTTACGGAGAGGGGATGTGTGGTCAGGTCTGATACCATTGCAATAACTGTGCTCTAGGTCGCTTGTAAAACCAGACAGTCCCACACCATGTGATAAAATCCTTCCAAGGGTAGGGTATAGCATGGGAAACCCGGGTAGTGTGCGGGATACATGCGTTGGATGCAATGGGGGTCTAGATAAGCGTGATATCTATAATTAAATTGTGTAAATCTGAATCTAACATTTTGTGACATCCCCTTTACAGTCTGCAAGGCCCCATTCCATTCCACATCAGTTAGTGATTGTGGCAACACTATGTTCCTCTTCTCGCAGGCACTCTGCATAAGGTTGGCTTCAGGTGTATGTAGCACGGTATATAAAGTGGTAATGGCGTGGTGTGTGCCTTTGGTCAGCAAGATAGTGTGTAGTCCATGGGATATGGGCGGCTCTGTGTCCACCATTCCTCAGAGGCCACGCATGATTTGCAATGTAACATAGTAAGTGAAGAATTGTCCAGGGACAATACCGTATCCAGTGATGATGTCCTGAAACAACATAAGTGTGCCTTCCAAGAATAAATTTCCCAGTTGGGTAATCCCTTTTTCAGTCCATTGGTCACGGTCAGTAGCTCGTGTTTTATGTGTTATCCTGGGTATATCCCAAATGGAAATCTCCGGTGAATCTGTGATGTGTGGGCCTTTAAGGTGTACGAAGCGGTGGCAGCATGTGTGTGCTACCTTCATTAGCTACGTCATTGATCTACTAGGGCGACTAGAATCTGTTAACCGAGTGTACACCACAACAGTCCCCAGTCTGGCTTGTATAATGAGCAACTCCGGGCATGTTGGCGAGAATAACTAGGTCATCGGCAATTGCAGTTGCGCAGCTGCATAATATAGATCGGAATCTGGGCCACTGTGCCCACCCTCTGTCATTGGTCTCTAGAGTTTGCATAGGGCTACCCTATGGCATCCATCTCCCAGATCAAGTCAAGGAGCAAGCAATCAATCGTCTTAAAAAAGACTCATGACACCACTACGGGTAATGCTGAAAATAAATAAAGCAATCTGGGTACGATTAACATCTTGGATATCGCCACATGGGTGATCGGCAACAGTGGCAAAGAACGCCAGAAAGTGAGGGAATTTCAGAAATTGCAACTGCTTTGGGTAAATTACCATCAAGAAGATCACACATCGTATGATAAACATTGACTTCTAAGTACTTGAAGGAGTCATAATTCCACTGCAAGTGTGAGTCTGCTGTGATCCCTCTGTTGGCTGGAGAGCATGGGGCCAACGGAAACACACATGACTTGGGCCAATTAACCTGGAGACCGAGGCCTCTCTGAAGGTCTACAGGAGCTGTTCAAGCTCCTGAAGTGTGGTTCTTTCATCCTTGAGATAAATGAGTGTCATCTGTGTAGAGAAACACAACGTTTTACCAACTCAAGTCCGGTATACATCAGAGCTCAGCGCAGCCACGCAGATAACAGTCAAGGGGTTCCACAGCCAAGGCAAAGAGAAGCGGTGAGAGTGGGCAACCCTGACACGTCCCCCTCTGTATAACAGAACAATTAGAAATCACCTGACCCGTCTTTACCTTGGCTAGCGGTTCCGTATACAACGTGTTGATCCATCTCAGAAGTCGTGGTCCGAATCCCATGGCTTCAAGACTCTCAAAGAGGAAATCCCATCCCAGGGTGTCAAAGGCTTTTTCTATGTCTAAGGAGACTGCCACCCGGTGGAGGTCATCAGCTGAGGTGTTATGAATGATATGTAATAAGCGCTGTATGTTGATAAAAGTACTTCAGCACTGATTGAAGCCTGATTGGTCATGATGGACTAATGTCTGCATTACAGGAAGTAATCGGTTTGCCAGGATCTTCCCCAATATCTAGCAGTCCAAATTTAGTAAAGATAGGGAATAGTATGACATGACATCTAATGGATCTCGCCCTGGTTTAGGCAGCATCACTATTAAGGCTTCGTGTGGGGATTCTGGGTGGAAATACCTCCAAGAGTCGCGGTGTAATAGCAATGGAGTAAGTGGCGTAATATTTGATTGGTAGGCCATCTGCGCCCAGTGATTTGTTACGAGCAATTTGCAAAATGGCTTCCTTGATCTCATCGAGCTGAATGGGTTCCTCAATAATATCCTGTTGAGTATTGGAGAGCCTGGGAAGGGATACCCCGCATATAAATTCCTGCACACAACTAAAATTTGGGGCAGCAGGTTTCTCATAATGCTTTTGATAGTAATCCCGGAATACATCATTAATGGTCATCTGCGAAGTAACTATAGTGCCATCAGCTAGTCCAATCTCCATAGCCGGGGCACTACGGTGTTCTCCTCGGAGGAGCCAGGCAAGCAATCTGCCTGAGCGATCTCCATGAGCATGTTGTAGAGCCATCAGTGCCCGAAAGTCATGATAACCCAAGGTGGATTCCGCTTCGCTACGGCAGAGACAATACTGACGAAGTCGTGAGGGCGATACAATTCGCCCCCCAACCTGTACTTCTGTTTGCAGATCCCGTTCTACCTCAGCGAGGTCACGCAGCAGCTGTCGCCGAACCCCCCAGGTGGTCGCCATTCATTGATCCTGGATCACCACCTTATGGGCCTCCCACTCCATGGCACAAAAGGAAGATGAACCAGCATTTGTTTCAAAGACGTGTCGGATGCGTTGCGATAGTGCGTCTTGGACTAGGGGTCAAAAAGAGCCTCCAATTGGAGGCGCCTGTTGGGGATGAAGGGTCGTAGTGTGCCCCGAAATAGTTGCCACCAGCGGATTATGGTCTGAGTGCATTTGTGCTAGATACTCCGTCCGATTCAAAAGAGGGCCAGTGTGGGTGGTGCCAAAAAGGATGTCAATCCTGGTATGCAGGTCGTGGACGGGTGAGTAGAATGAATACTCACGGTCTTGCGGATGGCCTAGGCGCCATACATCACAAAGGCCCATATGGGTGCACCATCTTCGGAAGTGGTGGGAGATGCGCCTGCTTGTGGCAGAAGACAGCAGGGGATGGGAGCGATCTAAATGCAGATCCAGGGCGCAATTGAAGTCTCCCCCCCATATCGCTGGAATTAGAGGGCCTCCGAAGAGCACATGTGGTAGAGAGTCTAGAAAGTGTTTTTGAGCAGCATTAGGTGCATATATTGCCGCTAGATAGGGAGGGGTCCCATCCAGTCGACCCTCCAGAATAACATAACAGCCTTCCGTGTCTATCTTTTGAGTAGTTTGTGCGAAGGGGACTCGTGGAGCCACCCAGATGAGAACCCCTCTGGTGTAGGCGAATGTAGTGCCATACGTTTGTTCTCGCCACCTACACCGTAATCGATCTAGCTCCATGGCCGTAAGGTGTGTCTCCTGGAGCACTGCAATGTGATCCTGCCAGCATTTAAGTTATGACTACACCCTATGGCGTTTAATAAGGGATGCCATGCCCCACACATTCCATGTCAAAATTCTATATTGCGGGGTATTCTCCGATGATAGTGTGTTAGGTATCATGACCAATGCAGTAATTGAAAGAGTTACTTATTGGGCTACCGGTTGCACCCCGACCCTTGTGGCCCCCCCTTCCCGCACAAGAGATCCCTCTCATAGTCATCCATTATGTTAGTGTTCCACGTGTAAGGTAACAACTCTGTATACAAGAATACAGTGCAGAACAGTGTAGAACAAGTATAAAAATTAAAAAGCACCCCAACTGTATTAACAATCCCCCCAGGGCCGAAACCGCGTAATAGGCCACCCAGGAAAGATAACTATTTGCAAAATAATGTTTGCAATGATAACTTAGTGAATAACGTGCCAAATAGGCAAAGCGTGGAGGTGTGACTTGCAAGTGCATTCCAGGGCACTGTGCTTGGGCCCGGATTCTAGTATGGAGAGGTCCCGAAAATCAATATTAACTGATAAGCCCTGTCTGCAGCAAAAAGGTACACAGGGGAAGCAGTAGCAGTGGATGAGCATTTTATGACATATGGGAAGCGCAAAATCAGATCATATCATCTACAGAGCTGGGTGCGACTTGGGGGGACCCCAGTGCTGCAGACCGAAGAGGCCTCTGATTCACAAGTCTTGGATCCGAATGTTCTTAAAATGTCCAAGCAAAGACCAGAGAAAAATTGGTTTGAAGCTGTGCCACTGCCTCAACAGCTCGGGCCTGCTCCACAGCTGCTTGATCACGATCAGGACGGGACCCTGGGGTCTTTCTGCGAGGTTTAGGTGTCACCCACATATCTGCTTCCTCCTTTGTCCCAAGTGTCGCAGCGAGGCCCTTGGTGTACAGCCAGGTCCACACATCCTCTGATGTTTGAAAAACGTGTGTCTTTTCTTTGTCAATTACTTTAAGCTTTGCTGGAAAGAGGAGAGCATATTTGATCTGCAATTTCCGGGGGGCTTTATATGGTGCTGAACTTTGGGGCCATTGTAACCTGGTGGATTTGGAAAGGGCGGAAAATAAATTTTTAAAATCCTCGTTAAAAGTTCCTTCTAGCACTCCATCTCTGCCCATCCGTATGGGTTTAAATCTTTTTTCTATTTCGCAGAGTGCTGCTTTAAGGCCCTTGCTATATTGGATCCGGCTCTGGATAACAGATGCCCTTTCTCCATTTCGTTGTGGGCTTCTCAAATTGGTGGGCAGCAACACTGTTAGTAAAACGAAATGGTGTACCTATGTCAAAGAATCCTTATTCCATCTAGGTTTTGGGTCCTATTGGGTGGACCCTATTTCCATTCCTAAAAATGCTGTGCAGCTATTGAAGGATGCTTTCTGGCACAACGCTCAGATTGTGCAATTCACTAAGATCGTTCCGCTGTCCATGTCTGATAATTATTTATTACTCAAATGCCACTATGAATTTGAGCCTTATATGGATATAGCATTATCTCCATTCGCGCGAGCTCTTTTTGTTAGATTCAGAATAGGGTCCCTCCCTCTGTGTTCTCTAACGTACAATTGGCACTGTTCCACTAATAGTTCCAAGCTCTGCCCGATGGGCTGCCAACGTGAAGAGTCCTATCTCACATGTTCTCTTTTATTGTCATGCATATCACAGACAAAGAGCTTGTTGGATTATCCCGCTCTGCAAATCTATAGGCGCCAGGTCTCATTTGTACGCTGAGAGAATTTTTAAATCTGATCCATCTGCCGAGGTAGTTTTACCAGTGGCAAAATTCCTCGAATCAATCTGGCGCCTTAGACTAGCAATTTTAAAGTATATGACTGGGTAGCTAATTTTTAGATCTATGTATGCACTTTAATTGACTTTTTGATGTCTGATTTTAGTATTTAATTTTTAATTTTAAGACACCGTTTTATTGCATTATTGAACACCTACGGGCATAGGGAATAGGGTCCTTGTTGTGTGGTACACTCTAAATTTAGGAGACATATATTGTGATCATTTTGCTCGAATTTTAACTCCCTATTATCTCTTCTATATTTTTACTGCGTTTATATTTTTAGTGTTCTACCAATTTAAAAAAATTAGCAATTTATGATGCTTGTATTGTACTTTTATGGTATGTTTTTACTTACCGAAATAAAGTTGATGATGATGATGATGATCTGCAATTCACACAACCGTTGTTTAACTTTCGTATAAGAGCTACGTCTGCACTGCACTTCCATGGTAGTCTGGGTAGGCAGAGATCTTGGCGTTGTCGCAGTGCCAGGGACCCTTAGTGTGGAACAATTGAAGGATTAGATCACAGTCGTGGAAATTCAATGGGTGGGCGATGAGAGGGCGTGGTGGTGCTCCTGCTTTGGGATGGTGTCCCGGGATGCAGTGGGCTCTTTCCACTGAAAACAAGGGAGGTGTCTTATCTTTCAGCACAGTATGCAGGAGCCACTTCTCCAGGAAAGGTTCGCCACAGGGAAGCTCTGAATGGTCGGGGAAGCCAATAAACTGAATGTAGCGAGCGTCCCTCCACATCTTCCGCACTGTGGTGTAAAGCAGATATTTCTTCTTGCATGGTCGTTATTTTTGTTTGCATGGCATGAAGAGTCAGTGGCAGAGTTTGTGTGACACTATCCGACAAATTTTGATGGTCTGCTCTTAATGAGTTCACCTCTAGGTATACTGAGTCAGTTTGGTATTGGTGTCCAGTATAGCATGTAGGATGTTCTCAAATTTC
Source organism: Pleurodeles waltl (assembly GCF_031143425.1). Lineage (NCBI taxonomy): Eukaryota > Metazoa > Chordata > Amphibia > Caudata > Salamandridae > Pleurodeles > Pleurodeles waltl. The sequence goes on along the minus strand of NC_090442.1, from coordinate 915,318,926 downwards.
TCGAAGTGGCTATTAAGTGTGGATTCAAGGTGTCAAAAGTGATCCACTTGTGGCGGAGGGTCCGATGTGGGACCGTTGTCAACATCAGGACAGTGTGCGCTCTACGGGCAACGTCAATGCAAAAACCCCGTCCTTATGCAGTGGCATATTGTAAGGAAATGCCTCCTTGGCATGGTTACCCCCTGACTTTTTGCCTTTGCTAATGCCAAGTTATGATTTGAAAGTGTGCTGCTAACAAGGCCCCAGCACCAGTGTTCTTTCCCTAACCCGTACCTTTGTCTCCACAATTGGCACACCCTGGCATCCAAGTAAGTCCCTTGTAACTGGTACCCCTGGTACCAAGGGCCCTGATGACAGGGAAGGTCTCTAAGGGCTGCAGCATGTCTTATGCCACCCTGGGGACCCCTTACTCAGCACAGACACACTGCTTGCCAGCTTGTGTGTGCTGGTGGGGAGAAAATGACTGTCGACCTGGCACTCTCCTCAGGGTGCCATGCCAACCTCACACTGCCTGTGGCATAGGTAAGTCGCCCCTCTAGCAGGCCTTACAGCCCTAAGGCAGGGTGCACTATACCACAGGTGAGGGCATCGTTGCATGAGCACTATGCCCCTACAGTGTCTAAGCAAAACCTTAGACATTGTAAGTGCAGGATAGCCATAAGAGTATATGGTCTGGGAGTCTGTCAAACACGAACTCCACAGCACCATAATGGCTACACTGAAAACTGGGAAGTTTGGTATCAAACTGCTCAGCACAATAAATGTACACTGATGCCAGTGTACATTTTATTGTGAAATACACCCAGAGGGCATCTTGGAGATGCCCCCTGAAAACATAACCGACTTCCAGTGTGGGCTGACTAGTTTTACCAGCCTGCCACACACTAGACATGTTGCTGGCCACATGGGGAGAGTGCCTTTGTCACTCTGTGGCCAGGAACAAAGCCTGTACTGGGTGGAGGTGCTTCTCACCTCCCCCTGCAGGAACTGTAACACCTGGTGGTGAGCCTCAAAGGCTCACCCCCTTTGTTACAGCGCCACAGGGCATCCCAGCTAGTGGAGATGCCCGCCCCTCTAGCCACAGCCCCCACTTTTGGCTGCCTGCATGTGGAGGAGTAGTGCCGCGGGCCCGACTGCCGGCAGATTCGAGGCGGACCGTCAGAGGCGCTGCAGGCAGTGTTGCCTGGTGTGCACGGGCTGCGCCCCTCGGAAGGTTAGTGCGCACCCATCGGCACCCCCTTTGAGAACTACAGATCCAGAGTGCGACGCGCCTCGCCGCTTTCAGCAGCAGTGATTCATAGAAGCCACATACACAACGTGAGGCCTGAGAGGCGACTAGTGCCCTTGTTGAAGAATATGGTGAGAGACAGCAGTGAGACGCTGTAGCAGAGGTGAGTACATTGAGAGTGTCTGGTATACTGAGAGAGGTTGTATGACCATTCAAAGTGAGATGTTGGTGCCCGTAGGTGAGAGTGTTGCCTCACCCAGAGATCCCTCATAATGAGTGGGACACTGTAGTGACTGAGGCAATACGGAGGATATGCGAACTTAAACACTCGCAGTCATTTGTTTGCCGCTCTGCCTTGCTGAAATGGTCCTGATGCATATTAACTAACACTCCCGTGTGGGTTTCCAACTCACACACTTCAAGAACCCGGGGAGCTCCCTTCAATACCTCAGAGGAACTGTGGGGCAGAGCTATTCCTTCAACATACCCATGGTAGAGGAGTGAGCCACTTTGACGACGACCTGGTGGTCACGGCATATCGACGATCGCCCCTCCCCCCGAAACACCATGGGGAAAAACACGTCCCACCAAAACAGCAGGGGACATGTTGAAAACAGGGGACGGCTGTCAAGGAGAACAGATCCTCGGGCTTGCGCATGTTCCCAACATGTCCACCTCTTGGCAGCTCCAAACTCCACTAGTTATATAGCACAGAGTTAAAGAATGGCCAAGTGGGGGAATGGGTTTTGGGTTGGGAACAGCAGGGAAGGAGACCTGTGGAAGGAAGAGTTAAACGCCACATTTGCAAGATTAATCACAGTGACTTTCAATAAGATTTGTTCCAAATAAAACACTTATGCTGAAAACATGAATGGCCTAAGGCTTCACTATAACTAGGCCTCAAGAATCTAGGTACCTGGAAATCAAGAAAAGGTTATGCAGGGTTTTCACATGAACATTCTAGAATTAGCATGTTCTGTTTTGAACAATAAACTCTATCCAAAATACTGCTTAGAACACTCTCTGCATTGTAGCAAGAATCAAAGAGCACATGGTTTTTTTCTCTACATGAATGAACTGTACAAATACCATGAACAACACTTCTACGTCACTTTCTGATTAAGAGTTTCAAGACTTAAATGTTCAGGGAATATTATGCTCTTTAATCAAACCGCTCATCTAAGATTCAATGTCTAGAAATGATTGCGCATTCTGCCGATCTGTATTTCAAAAGTTAATCAGGAAAGAATCACGCACTCTGTTGCCGATTGGAACATTTAGATTATCATGCAATGAAATGATCGCGCACAACGCCGATATATGATTCAAGATTTAAATGCAGGGCAAAGAATCGCGCACTCTGATGCTGATTCAGAATTCATGATACAAATGTCATGAAATGATCGCGCACACTGCCGATCTGAATGCCACGAAGTAAATGCCTGGAAGGAATCGCGCACACTGTTGCCGATTTGGAAATTATAATGTAAATGCCATGAAATGATTGCGTGCACTGCCGCTCTGAATGCCAAGAAACAAATGTCTAGAAGGAATCGCGCACCCTGTTGCCGATTCGGAATTCACAATGCCAATGCCATGAAATGATCGCTCACACTGCCGATCTGAATGGCAAGAAGTAAATGCCTGAAAGGAATCGCGCACACAGTCGCCGATTCAGAATTCACAATGCCAATGCCATGAAATGACCGCGAACACGCGATTTCAAGTTTAGGCCCAAAACTCTAATGTTACTGGAAAACAGAGTCGGGGAAGTAACCCGACCTCCACCTTACTGCCCTGCCTGAAGATCACCAAATTAGCAAGAGCTGGCCTGGAAATGACTGGTTAGGCCTCTGGGACAGGAGCTCTGGAAAATGCTGTTGCTCTGCACCGGATCCTCTTAATAGTGATCACGTGGAGCTGGGCTGGCTCCTTTATATAGAGCTAAGCCCCGTCCACAAGCCATACCCATCCGTGCTGCAAGAAAGGCTTCTAGAAAGTCTTAGAATAAAGGACCACCTCCTGTAATCCTGCAAACAAGCCTTGCAAATGAACAATGAATTACAAACAGCATTAATGACTTTTCAAGGTGAAAGTTCTGCAATGCAAAAGGTTAACATACTGCATAGAAACACAATGCATGAAATATGTGTAGGAAGTTGGCTCTGTATGTACTATTTCAAAGTAAGAAATAGAATGCACAGTCCAAGGATTCCCCTTAGAGGTAAGATAGTGGCAAAAAGAGATAATTCGAATGCTCTATTTTGTGGTAGTGTGGTCCAGCAGTAAGCTTATCAGAGGGTAGTGTTAAGCATTTGTTGTACACATACAGGCAATAAATGAGGAACACACACTCAAAGACAATTCCAGGCCAATAGGTTTTTGAATAGAAAAATGTATTTTCTTAGTTTATTTTAAGAACCACAGGAACCACAGGTTCAAGATTTACAAGTAATACTTCAAATGAAAGGTATTTCACTTAGGTAACTTAGGAACGTTGAATCAGCAAAATAGCATGTACGTTTTTCACAAAAATGGCAATAAGCTATTTTAAAACTAGACAGTGCAATTTTCAACAGTTCCTGGGGGAGGTAAGTGTTTTAGTTTTGCAGGTAAGTAAACCACCTACAGGGTTCAAAGTTGGGTCCAAGGTAGCCCACCGTTGGGGGTTCAGGGCAACCCCAAAGTTACCTCACCAGCAGCTCAGGCCAGTCAGGTGCAGAGGTCAAAGTGGTGCCCAAAACGCATAGGCTTCAATGGAGAAGGGGGTGCCCCGGTTCCAGTCTGCCAGCAGGTAGGTACCCGCGTCTTCGGAGGGCAGACCAGGGGGGTTTTGTAGGGCACCGGGGAGGACACAAGTCAGCACAAAAAGTACACCCTCAGCGGCACGGGGCGGCCGGGTGCTGAGTGCAAACAGGCGTTGGGTTTGCAATGGAGTTCAATGGGAGACCCAGGGGTCTCTTCAATGAAACAGGCAGGCGGGGGGGGGGGCTCCTTGGGGTAGCCACCACCTGGGTAAGGGAGAGGGCCCCCTGGGGGTCGCTTCTGCACTGGAGGTCGGATTCTTCAGGTCCTGGGGGCTGCGGGTGCAGTGTCTTTACCAGGCGTCGGGTTCTTAGAAGCAGGCAGTCACGGTCAGGGGGAGCCTCTGGATTCCCTCTGCGGGCGTCACTGAGGGGGCTCAAGAGGGGTCAACTCTAGCTACTCACAGGGTCGCAGTCGCCGGGGAGTTCTTCCTGTAGTGTTGTTTCTCCGCAGGTCGAGCCGGGTGCGTCGGGTGCAGAGTGCAAAGTCCCACGCTTCCGGCGGGAAACGTGGAGTCCTTTTAAAGTTGTTTCTTTGTTGCAAAGTTGTTTCTTCTTTGGAACAGAGCCGCTGTCCTCAGGAGTTCTTGGTCCTTTTAGATGCAGGGTAGTCCTCTGAGGCTTCAGAGGTCGCTGGACCCTGGGGGACGCGTCGCTGGTGCAGTTTTTCTTGAAGTGGGGCGACAGGCTGGTAGAGTTGGGGCCAAAGCAGTTGATATCTCCGTCTTCTCTGCAGGGCTTCCAGGTCAGCAGTCCTTCGTCTTCAGGTTGCAGGACTCTATCTTGCTAGGTTCTGGGAGCCCCTAAATACTAAATTTAGGGGTGTGTTTAGGTCTGGGGGGTTAGTAGCCAATGGCTGCTAGCCCTGAGGGTGCCTACATCCTCTTTGTGCCTCCTCCCTGAGGGGAAGGGGGCACATCCCTAATCCTATTGGGGGAATCCTCCATCTGCAAGTCACCTTAGGGGTTGTCCTGACTGGCCAGTGACTCCTCCTTGTTTTTCTCATTATCTCCTCCGGCCTTGGTGGCGGGCATCTCCACTAGTTGGAGTGCCCTGGGGCGCTGTAACAAAGGGGGTGAGCCTTTGAGGCTCACCGCCAGGTGTTACAGTTCCTGCAGGGGAGGTGAGAAGCACCTCCACCCAGTACAGGCTTTGTTACTAGCCACAGAGTGACAAAGGCACTCTCCCCATGTGGCCAGCAACATGTCTGGTGTGTGGCAGGCTGGTTAAACTAGTCAGCCCACACTGGAAGTCGGGTATGTTTTCAGGAGGCATCTCTAAGATGCCCTCAGGGGTTTATTTCACAATAAAATGTATACTGGCATCAGTGTGCATTTATTGTGCTGAGAAGTTTGATACCAAACTTCCCAGTTTTCAGTGTAGCCATTATGGTGCTGTGGAGTTTGTGTATGACAGACTCCCAGACCATATACTCTTATGGCTACCCTGCACTTACAATGTCTAAGGTTTTGCTTAGACACTGTAGGGGCATAGTGCTCATGCACCCATGCCCTCACCTATGGTATAGTGCACCCTGCCTTAGGGCTGTAAGGCCTGCTAGAGGGGTGACTTATCTATGCCATAGGCTGTTTGAGGTTGGCATGGCACCCTGAGGGGAGTGCCATGTCGACTTAGTCATTTTCTCCCCACCAGCACACACAAACTGGCATGCAGTGTGTCTGTGCTGAGTGAGGGGTCCCCAGGGTGGCATAAGACATGCTGCAGTCCTTAGAGACCTTCCCTGGCATCAGGGCCCTTGCTACCAGGGGTACCAGTTACAAGGGACTTACCTGGATGCCAGGGTGTGCCAATTGTGGAAACAAAGGTACGGGTTAGGGAAAGAACACTGGTGCTGGGGCCTGGTTAGCAGGCCTCAGCACACTTTCAAATCATAACCTGGGATCAGCAAAGGCAGAAAGTCAGTGGGTAACCATGCCAAGGAGGCATTTCCTTACACTCACTGTATGTAGGTTCTTTCTGTTCAATAATAGATTAAACAATTGTATAAAAAGATCCAACAGGGGAGAACAAAAAGTCCCTAGTCTGAATCAAAATCGTTCTTTCATTTCGTCCCATCGTACCTGTATAATTTTAATCCATTGCAACACCATTGTCTTCCTACTCCAATACAAACAAATCAAAAATGGCACTGGCCTAAGGAAGGGGGTATGTTTTATAGGCCCTGTGAAATTGCACAGGAGAATTGTCAAACCAGTACTTAATGGTATTTAAAGCATACTAAATATTACTTCTAAATAAAGTCAAAATGCTAACCTGGTGTTTATTTGTACAGACAAGACCTTAAATCCCAATAAAATACCCAACATTTGAGATTCACTTTTTTTTTTTTTTCTCCTACAGAATGATTTCAATACTTTTATTCTAGTCCTGTGGTCAATTTAGGTTAGAATTGTTCTTTGTATCCTCCTGGAAGCATTGGGGAATGGACACATGTCAAACACTTAAAAGATTAATATCTCTGCATGCTTATGCTTTATTATCTATTGTTCACAGTTTGAAAAGCTTGTGATATTTTATTTTTACCTCATAGGGACACAGAGAAGAAAAAATTGGCTTTGGAGGAGCAGTGCCAAGAGTTGATTAACGGCATCAGACAGACCGAGATCAAAACTAAAAAGACACTGGAGGAGAAGGAAGAAGTAATGAAGGAGCTAGAGGAAAAGAGAGCTTTGCTTGAAAGCAAAGAGCAAGAATTCAACCAGCTAACCAAATTATCCGAAATAGCCAAAGAAAATGAAGCAGTGGCCTTGGGGGACAGGTTAGTTTTCGAGTGAATCTCTACACCCGGTGTAATATACTGTTAGTTTGATATTTTGGTATTCAATTGCACTATTGAATGAGGTGTTTGTGCTATGTAATGTATACATGCAGTGCTAAAGTGCAAGTGCTCCCTGTGCAAATTGTACTGGTGATTGGTTTATCCATAATTGACATTTGATTTATGATTAAGTCCCTAGGAAAGTGCACTTTGTGTACCTAGGTCCTATAAATGCTACCAATGGGCCTGCAGCACTGCTTTTGCCACCTACTCAGCAGCCATTTAAACATGGCTCGGGTCTCCTATTGCAGCATCTGTGAGTGCAGTTTTAAAGCTGCCATTTCAACCTGGCAAGTGCACCCACTTGCCAGGCCCAAACTTTCCCTTTTATTACCTGTAGGTTAAACCTAAGGTAGGCTCAAGATAGCACCAAGGGCAGGGTATTTAAAAGGCAAGACATGTAATGGTGTATTTTACATGTCCTGATAGTGAAGCAGTGCTAATTTCGATTTTCACTATTGCAAGGCCTATCTCTCCCATAGGGTAATATATTTCAAGTGTAATTTCCCATTGGGTGCAGGTAGAGATGTGGAATTTGGGATCTCTGAACTCACAATTTAAAAATACATCTTTTGGTGAAGTTGGTTTTTGAATTGTAAGTTTGAAAATGCCACTTTTAGGAAGTGGGCATTTTCTTGCTTAACCATTCTGTGCCTTTGCCTGTCTGCTGAATAAATGTCTGGGTTGGGATGACAGTTGGTCTGTTTGTGCATTCACTCTAGACAGTGACACAAAGGGAGCTGAGGTCTCCTGTGTCTATCCTGATGGCCAATCACCAGGCTGGTGGGTCTTCCTGCGCTAGAGTGGTGGGAGGAGCTGACACTTGCACCTGAATAAGGCTGTGCCTGTCCTCACACAAAGCAGTCTTCAACCACCCTGGAGTGTGTCTGAGGCTAGTGTAGGGAAAGGCAGGGTCTTGTGCACTACAAAGACTTCTCTTTGAAGTTTGCCTACTTCAAAGACAGAAATGGGTATAAGTACTGGACCTCTGACACCACCTATTTAGAACACTTCTGGACTGAAGGTATTCTGCCAGGAAGAAGAGCTGAATGCTGTAGGATGGACTGACACTCTGCCTGTTGCTTTGTTGTGTGGGCCTGCTGCTTGCTGCTTCTGTCTCAGGAGTGAAAGCACTCTTCATCCTGCTTTACAAGGTTCTCCAAGGCTTGAACTGAGCTTGCCTCTTGTTAAATAAGTCTCAGGGCCATCAAATACTTCCCCTACCAGTGCCTGGGCTCTCTTGCTGAGGGTCCTGACTCACCAAGTGGTGCCAAATCCAGTTCCTGTGCCTTTGGAAGTGAGCTCTGTTGCAAGTCAGAAGAATATAAGCACATCAATTCCGGAGCAACTTTGGAACCGGCCCGCTCTCTGACTCTGAGCTGCCACCTGCACCGGAACTGTGGTCCCCGCTGAGTGCAACAACTGTGACCTGCAACACTGGCCTGATGCCGCTGCAGCGCCTCTGAAGTCCTGCTGCAGTGTAAGTCCCGAATGCTGTGTCACTGGCGTCCATGATGCCTGACTCCACCGCAACACCTGTGCCCCCATGGTGTGATCATGACACCGCATTGTCGACACCTTGCATCATGACCTGCTGGATTCATTGACCCCACTGGGTTGAAAGGGACCATCGCCTTGCCACTGATGTCGCATCACCTTCCCTGCAACTGTAAGCAACCAATGGTTGACCTCCCCTGCCTGGCAGTAAGGAACCAATGCCTCACCTACCCGGTAGCAGTAAGGAACCGACGCCGCACTGGCTCCAGCGACACCTAACCTCCCTGACTCCGTGCAACATCTTTGTTTCCTCATTGTTTTCCAAGGTACTGTGCCTGGGGTCCCTGCTACTCCACGAACTGCCCGCACTCCCTCACGAGTGGCATCAGACTAATGGATATGACTCCGTCAAGACGCTGTGATAGCCCCAGTTGGAAATAATGTGTTTCTAAGCGCTTTACTAAGACTTAATCTCTGCAAATTAAATTTGTACCTTTACTTGTGTATTTTTGTTGTTTTTTATCTTGTTTTACTCAGATAAATTTGGGCTATTTTTCTAAGCTGGTGTGGAGTACTTTTGTGGTGTTTTCATTGTGTTACTATGTGTGTACAAATACTTTACAAATTGGGTCTGAGATGAGCCTAACTACTTGAGCCAAGCGACCAAGAGGGTGAGCAGGGTATATCTTAGCTGTGTGACTCCCTTACCCTGACTAGAGTGAGGGTCCCTACTTTGACAGGGTACAAAATACTGGCAACTAGAGACCCAGTTTCTAACAGTGCCAAAGGGGTCCCTAGTCCCCTGCTTAAATTCAGTGGAGGAAACTGGCTGTCTATACGGTGCACTATTATGAAGTACAGAGAGTCCAGTGGATCCCCAATTGGTGTGCAGAGGCAAAAGTAGATAGGTGTAATGCTCTGTGGTAGTGTGGGCGAGCAGTTAGGCTTATCAAGGAGTTGTGTTAAGCATTTGTTGTGCTCACAGAGGAAATAAATGAGACACACACTCAAACAATAAATCCGAGATCAGTTTAGGAAAATAATTATTTTTAGATATATTTCAAAACCAAGAACTTCGTAATCAGGTAAGTAAACTTTTAAGAATAAATACTTTGCAGTTTCAGAAATCAGCACAGTGTAATTTCCAGTGTTATCCTATGAAGGTGAACAATGTTCAGCAAACAGTTGGCGACTTACGAGGTCAAGCTCAAAGGATCAAAGGTAAGTACTGGGCACTGATCAGACCACACCAACCAGTCACACCGGGCGGCACTGGGGCGGCCAGCTGCAGTAAGACGTTGGGTGCCCAGTGGTTCTCTATGGGAGTTAGGCCTCCTGACAAACAGGCTACAGGCTCTGGCTGGAAAGAAAGACAGGGACAACAAGTAGAGAGGTAGTAGACTTGGGGTGCTTGGGGACGTAGGTGTACCTTTGGTCCTCTTCTCCTGTGCCCAGGAGCGACAAATGCAGGCGTGTCCTTAGGCATCAGGTTTTCTCATCCGGGAGCACTTGTGGTCAGGGGCTCCTATCAGTTGAGGCTGCAGGCGTCGTCGAGGAGTACACCAGGCGTGGACCCAGGGTATACTTGTGCTCTTAGAAGCCGGTGGACTTCATTGACAACAGTGACCCGCCCTGGATCGTGTCAGAGGCAACGTGTGCAGTGGTTGCTGGAGGTGTTGGGTTTTCTCACTACCATTCTGAGGGAGAAGGGGCCTGCATGCAGAGGCTACAGGCATCTCAGTGGAGTCCAAAATAGGTGAGACTACACTGGACTCTGTCTTTGGACAGCTGGGAAACCACATTGGCACCGTTTGTTGGCTTCACCTCGGGTCCTGGACGTCAGGTTCAGCGGTCACTTCAGGTGCAGGTTTCTGAGGTTCCACCAGCTGCAGAGTTTTTTCCACAGAGATACTTGTTGCAGAGCAGGTCCGCTGCCCCCGAGAGACTTGAGTCTTTATTGAAGGTGGACGAGTTGGCGTTTTGTGCACAGTCCTTTGAGGTCAGCAGGCAGTCCTGGATGGTCAGCTGATTCTTCTTTTTTCCTCTTCCTTGGTGCAACTCTTTTTTGTCCAGGTCTTCTTAGGTTGTCGAAATCTGAGTTCTAGGTTTCCAAATTCTCAATTTAGGGGTGTTACAGGGAGTGCTAGGTGGTAGCAAATGGGCTGACCACGTTTAGGGTGACTACACCCTCTTTATGACCACATCATTTGGGAAGTGGGCATAACCCTGACCCTAGTGGCCTAATTCCTTCCCAACAAGATCGAGGAATTTAAAAGGTAGTGACTACTTTAGCTCGTCCACCTTATGAGTGGGACTGACATGAAGTGGGCACACTTCCTAATCTGCTTAATCTTCCCACCTGTGCTGCTGCCAAAATTGGGGTCAAGAAAGGGGGGGGGGTCGGTCATCTCTGCCATCTAGAGAGACCTGGGTTGCATTTCAAAGGCGGCAAGGCCTTTGAAGCTCCTCCCCCTGGTATGTCCATCCTACTCTGGATGAGGTGTTATCACCTCTGCCCAGAGCAGGCCTTTGTTCTGGGCCTTCAAGAGTGTTGGCTTTCACCTTACGGGGCAGAAATCTCTCTATGGTGGCTGCACTGGTTTTACCAGTCAGCGAACACACCAATAACTGGGTAAGTTTTCATGGGGCCCCGCTAAGGTGCCCTCCGGGTGCAGGTAATAGTAAATCCAACAGTGGCTTGAGTGTGAGCCCACCAATATGAGGTATTTGATACCAAGCATCCCTATATTCAGAGAAGCCATCATGCTGGGGAACTTGTAGTGACCAGTGTCCAGCTCATGTATTAAAATGGCTTCCCTGTTCACTTACTATGTCTGAGAATCAACAGACATAGCAAGAGCATATCTGCTCATGCAGGTATGCCCTCACATGTAATATAATTCACCCTGCCTTTAGTGCAGGAAGGCCTGCTAGAGGGGTGACTTACATGTATTCCATTCAGTGTTAAGGGGACATGGCACAAGGCTGTGTGCCATGTCATGTTTTCATTTTAGTTCTGCCCCAATACACGCAGACTGCAAAAGCAGCACTGGGTCCACTAGGTGAGAGGGTCACTGAGGGTGGCACAATTCGCGCTGCAGCCCTCAGGGGCCTTTCTTTAGTACCCCATTCCCTAGGTACCAGGGGTACCATTTACTAGGAACTTAAAGTGAGCTCTAAATATTTTGCCAATTGGGAAAAACTACTCTACAGTTTTGGGGGAAAAAGATCTGGCACTGAGGACCTGGTTAGCAGGAACTCAGTGCACTTTCAGTCGAAATTACACCAGAAACGAGGCAAAAAGTAGGTTGGGGTGGTGACTGTCAAAAGAGGCACTTTCCTACAGGCAGGCTATGCAGCGACCCCTCCTTGATGATGATCTTTCTGACTATCTCATCTGAGAACTTTTTGTACCAGTAACTGTAAAGGAAATGTGCTTCTGACAAAATGGAAATCTTTTGTTCTAATAGGTAACTCCCCTCCAGAAAGAGAGCGCCTCTCGGAAATTCATGAATGTTGAAACAGCTCCAGGAAGTTCTGCGCCACACTAGGCTTCTTGTGGTTCCTTTTTAAAAACAATATAGTGTTAGTCTTGCTAAAAATGAAGGAGTTTGCCCATAGAACCTAATTTATAAAATGTGCATAGTCTAAGATGCCCCAAGGAGTGAACATGCACTTAACGAATACACATATTATATATCACATGCTGTCTGAGTTTTGCAACTGTTGATGATAATTGTCTGCATCATGGTTTTCTGCTTAATAAAGTTGGAGAGGAAATTACGTTGCTTCTAGAATTTCACTTCACGTGTAGTGAAAGAGAGATGTCGAAGGTTGTGTTAACTAAACATTTATCCTAGAAAAACACTTGTCCACATAAAACAAAATCTCCGTTTTTGCATTAAGCCTTTCCTGGGAAATATTTGTTAGTAGAATCATAAGGTGTAGTTCTGAGAAAGACCTGCAGTGGTACAGGCCATTTCAGTACATCTCTGAAAAAGCCACTGTGTATTGTGACATCTTCGGAAAATGCCAAAACGTCTCTTTTTAGGGGTCTCCTATGGACTCCAAACCTCTGGGTGCTCTCGGTGGCTTCATTAGGAGAGCACCAATTCAATAAAAAGGCAGATTCATACCCTTGCATACAATCACTTACTCGACTTCTGCCAAGTGCTTGCCTCCCATCATGCCTTTTCGTTGTGAGCAAATTGTACGATGGAGGCTTCTTGTTGTGCACTCGCAGTTCCTCTTCACCAAAAGAAAGACACAGCCTCCAGTTGTGGGAATCTCATGCACTACTCTTCCATCAGGTAGGTTGATCCAACCCATTTATAGGTGTTCGGGGTATTAAATTTGTGAATACGTTTTGTAACAGCACCAGCCTGAAGGGTGAAACAGAAAGGAATGCCAGTTTGATAAAAGGGCCTCCAGGCATGTGTGGAACTGTGGCATTTCTGTTGGTCATGTTGAACTCCTTTGTCAAGTTTTCCTTGGGTATGTTTCACCCTAGTCATTGCCCTTTGATGATCTCTGCTGACTAGTACCTGTTAATCTACTTTGTCCAGTTTTTCCTCTCAGTGGCCTGGCTCTTGCTATCATCTGGGAGCTCCTTCTTCAGCATGGCAGGAAGGTCATGAAGAACATCTGGCTCTTTCCTCCTATAATCCACAGTGCTCTAAGCTAAATATCAGCCGTGTCCATTATTCCTCGCTTCCCAAGAATTTGGGTACATAAAGTTCTGGATATTCTTAGTGCCTTGTTATTAAAGGATTCTCAGGAACTCGTGCAACACTAGGTTCATTGCCAATAGTAACCAAACCCCTCTTTTCTCTTCTTGAGCCCTGGATGCACCGTGTATTTTTTGTGTTCCCTTCTCTATACTTTTATACTATCCTATTCTAAAGTGCCCAAGTTGCTATCCTGCCCATTGATTTACTTTATTCCCATTGCATTCCATGACCAGGTTAGACCCTTTAGAGTAATTTTCTGTCACTTTGCACTTTACTTAAGATGTGGACATAGAGCATAGCCATAGCTTCCCAGTAAATTGCTAAGTGGCATTTACTTTGTCACTACAGCGCCCTGTGTTGTAGTGGTGTTATCTTTGACAAAGGGTAGGGGTGACATATGTAGAGCAAAAGAGAAGATGCACATTAATAGCTGTGCCGAAGCTATTGTGTCAGGTTGGAACAGAGTGCAATGGAATAAAGCTGAGGGACAGAAGTGGGGAAGAAGACAACTACATGAACGCTGGAAAATCATGGGTAAAGCAATAAAACTGTTGAGCATGAGTTTCCAGCAGAGGTCCAACGATGTCCTTTCAAAGCCAGGTTTTTAGGCTATCCATGTAAGTTACTTTTGTATAAAAATTAATTTAAATGGAACTCATTTGCATAGTCAGTGGTTATCTTGAAAATCTGGTTCCCATGCAGTACATTTGAATGGATCTAATTTGCATAATATGTGGTTCTCCTTATCATTTGGCTCGGATCCGTCCCACTTGGACCTTCATTCTACATCCCTTCTTCAGTTGGCAGAACAGATTTTGCAAGATTCTTGAAATGTGTATAACAACGTATTACTGTAAATCATGCTCTTATTTGAAACAATTCCCAAAACAACCATATTGAATGTTTTTTTGTTGTTTCCATGCAATTTACAGGGCATCTATAGATCTTAACCTTCGTCACTGTCTTATGGAGAAACATATGCAACATGAGTCCCTCACTCGTAGACAACGCGAGAAGGAAAGGGAATTGCGAAGTGTGAAGAAGGCAGAATTCCAGTTGAAGTTTGCCCAGGAAGCCCTGTCGCATACACAGGCTTTCCATCAGAAATTGAAACTTGAGGTATGTCATGCCCAAAAATCTGTATTGCATCCAGACTGGTACGGAGGGGTCCAACCCCTCTCTGTAACTGCTGTCCTGTGTATTGTAAAGCTGTAATTACCAGGCACAAAATGCATCAAGAGCAGAGAAAGGTTGCCGCGAGGTGCTCAGTTTTTTTATTTCCATTTCCAGTGCAAGGTGTCAAATAGAAGGCACACGTAACTTTAAACGAACTAAATACAGGGATAACCTAATGCAAATTATGTCCTTTAAAATGCAAATATGGTCATACTGAAACATATTAATATTGCTAAGAGAAAGAAAACCCTCGTGTTTGAGAGTGTTTAAATTTTGTCAAACCAACAGTCACATAAAACCAGATGGGATGCTCTTATGGGGAGGGAACTTATGGACACCCATGTGTGGGGATCGCTGAGCATTGCCACTCACCGCATACTTGGCAGAGAGGCACATTACAAACTTCTCTGTGACTGGTACATGTACCCCTACATAAATATTACTCAACGGTGAGCCCTAGATGCAGGGGGGAATGTGGAGGAGGGAGACCTCGCCCACATATGGTGGAGCTATTCTAAAGTTCAGTCTTCCTGGATGCAGATGTAGTCCATACTATGTGCCATTCTGGAATGCCTACTACAGGAAGATTTCTAATATGTACTACCTGGAGAGGATGCATGCTACCAAACCAAAGGTGATGAAATACTAATATGGAATTGCCTGCGGGCAGCTAAAATTACGACTGCAGCTGTTTGGAACAAGAAAGACTATTGTGCTATTACACAATTATATTTATGCCTATGGAATTTTATGACAATGGAAAGAGTAACCTATGCGGCAGCAGATGACATTAAAGCAATTCATGACACTTGGGTGTGATAATTATGGGAGGGGATACCATACCACCCCAAGATATCATCCTTGATTATAAGCCTTGAAACTGTTCTAGAACCGTTTACAAAAGGAAGAGGACAGGGCCCTCAAGCTAACTAGAAATAAATGAATAATATTTATTTATTGATTGTAAGTGAAGCGGAGTCAATGAAGTATCTAATGACGAAGAGCAATGCCACACTTACAATGTTTTTGTTTTCTCTTACTTATTTCTCAGAAGGGGAGCAGGGCGAAGGGAGTTCAGAGGGTTTATAAACATTACAACTGCAGACACGGATATACAATCCGTTGCCAGAAGGGTGAAACTTATGTAGACTTTTTTGACCTAAGAGCTGAATCTGCAAAGAATTTGAATGTGCTAATTCTCACTACTGCTCAATAAATATGTTTTGTATGAAAATTGAAAGTAGCATTTCCCATTATTGTAAACCAAGCCTAGATTCTATATTCAAGGACTTTTCAAACCTTACAGTAGCTATGGGGAACCACATGCAACACCTCAAAATGTCATTTCTGTGCAAGTGATACCTGAAAAAGGCTGAAAAACAAAGCCTGTGCCATTCCTTTCAGTGTTCTGAGAACAGCGTAAACACTTTAGCAGGGAGACCTACACAACCATATGACTGTTACTAGTAAAAGTCCTCCTTTTAGAAGCACACATGATTGATTTTAATTAAAAAATCCCAGAGGTTGGTGTGAAAATGATACATTGCAATTAAAGCTCAAATTATGGGGGCTTTCTGGAATACTTGTCCAGAGGTCACCCATACTTGTACTAGGGAAGTTAATGACTTCCTGTTTTACAGGTTTATATCTGCATGACAATAGGGTGCTCAAGGGGTATGAGGTTATGAAAAACACATGCCATCTCCTTGTGGGAACAATCACTGTGGCAGACACCAGATAGGAAAATTGGCATGAGCCCCAAGTTGAAAAACAAAAGTGAAGCAGAGGAGCGGCTGTCATGTTATGGGACGCATTGCTTAGCAGTGTAGATGAACTGTGAGAGACAGACACCCAGTTTTATAGTATTCAG
The DNA here is from genome assembly GCF_031143425.1 of Pleurodeles waltl. Classification (NCBI taxonomy): domain Eukaryota; kingdom Metazoa; phylum Chordata; class Amphibia; order Caudata; family Salamandridae; genus Pleurodeles; species Pleurodeles waltl. The sequence goes on along the minus strand of NC_090442.1, from coordinate 915,302,782 downwards.
AATGCTGGTAGCTTTGAACAGCTCTCTGCAGTTAGTATTTCCTCTAACTTGGTCTGCTTATCTGGTTGCTGCACTGGGTTGTCCAGTCTGAGATTCTGTGTATAATTATGGTCCTCAACTGAAATGGTTGGAGGGAGAGCGCTGTTGGGATGGACATTTTTATTAACATCCCATATCTGAGTGCCTTAATGAAATGTAAAGAAGCCATCAGATTGTATGGATTTGTGGGACTAGCAATGATGTGCTTTATTAGTCATCTGATGTGTTTAGAAATGTGTGACAGATCTCTTCAGTTATTTTGGTGATGGCTGTTGTTTTTGCTGTACGGTGCTGGTGATGGACAGCCCTCAATAGCAGATGTGTCTTAGGTGTCTTAGATGTCTTAGATTAAATTAAGAGGTATAAGTTCCAGTTTGGTGTTCACCCCTGTGTATTATGATTTTAGTATTATTGTGGGCCATAACTGTTATATATCGAAGTACATAACTATATAATGCCATAGTGGACCACAAGTCAGCCCTTCTTAGATTAACTGCATATCGAAAGCAGTTTGCTGGGTGAGTTGTTTGCAATTCGTTGGTTGTAAGCAGAGTATTGCGCTTAAGAGTGTGACTGTTTTTCTGGGCTCTGTTGCCGGAAGTGCAGTTATGTAGGAAATAGCCATGTTTTCAACTGTCTTCGGAAGTGTTTGTGTGCTCCTGGATGCTTCTAATGCTAGGGGAAAAGGAGCCACTCTGCTGGTTGCCCCACCTCCATTTCCTCTACCTGACTTCACAGCTCTTCTGCATAACTGGCAAATTAAAGCTGATGAAAGTGTTCCTCAGAAGGAAGAGTTTGGTGGGACTGGGGAAAGGTATAAGAAAGGCACACATATGGTGATTATGTCCCATGCAAAAAATGCCAACAGGCTGGGATTTTACCACTAGCAAGTCACACACCTGGGGCCATATTAAGAGTTTAGCAGGAGACTGAGGCCACACGGCAACTCTTTGCAATTCAGGCAGTGAAAAGCACAACAAGGCTGTCCATGGGGGCACCTGCACTGCCCATGCCAAGTGTATGGGCAGTGCAGGGGTCCCCAAACGGCCCCCAGCACCCAGTCTCTGCCAGCCTTTGCATGGTGATGGAACTGCCATGCAAAAGCCGGCAAAGAGGGGACTCGTAATGGCTAGGGCAGCGCTGGTTACAGGGCTTCCCTGGCATATTGAGACTGCCAGCACGGCCAGGCTGTCGACCGGCAGCAGCCTGGCAGTGCCGGCTGTCCAACTATGGCAGCTCTGCCACAGTTGTAATATGGCAGTCGGACTGCTGCTTTGGCAGTGGTGTGACCGCCACCACGAGTGTGGCGGTCTGAAGACCGCCACACACGTAATAAGGGCCCTACAGTGTGCAACAGTGAAATCACATAGAATATACGTAAGGAATTATACATTTCCACCCACCCTGAGAGAAAGGCTCAATCTCTTCTTTGGATATCTCTTGACTTGCATGTCAGTATTTTATACTAATGTTGCAGAAATGGGCAGGCTCCCACCTCTAAAGAGTTTCTAAATACAACCTAAGTGCACAGTCCAAAGATTTAAGTAGTTTATAAAGGGGTAGGAAGTGTCTTCTTAGAAGAATTAGAACCAAAATTATTAGGATACAATCAGACATACATTGGCCTTATATAGAAAATATACTGAGGTGTAACAGGTGTGTGTTCCTGCCTTTTCCTCCGTTTCCACTCTAGGCCACTTTGCTATTGCATAAGTGGCCCCTGAGGCTTGCATAGCGCCTTCTGTAATACAGAAGGCATCAATGCTAAATGTTCTCTGGTGTGATCCCAACATGCAGTGCCCTTTATTTGCATGTTAACATGGACCCATGCAAATGAGGGAATCAATTGCCTTTGCACTCTTATTGTATTACTGATGCAGGCAAAGAGGCCATTTCAAATGATGAAGTGCAGTGATTGTCCCAAGGGCAACCCCACGCATCATCTGCAGGTGGGTGCAGTCACACTCTGAAGTCACACACTGCACTCGCCTGCAGGGGGATCTCTGCCCACCTTTCACACTCAAGCTGGGTTGCTGCCTGCGAAGTGAAAAGCAGACCAGCAGCTTTAAACAGATGTTTGCCTTTCATTAGTGTGCGTTTCCCAGTGCAGGCATGGGGCCACACTTGCACTGGGAACAGTGCACTGTCTCGGTCTGTGTCCAGTGCATCTTTTAGAAGTGCCCCATGGCACAAACAGGAGCAGTGTTTTCTATATGGAATACTGATTCCTGCGTCAACCTGGTAGTATTCTTGCTAACAACTTGAAAAGGGTTTTGCTTCTAACCAATTAACACCCCAAAGAGGAAATGTTATTCATTAATCACGTGGGAGTCAAAGCTTCAAGCATAGATGGATTGATCGAAAAGTGTCCAGACAAGGTTTCTGAAAGGGATATTGTGGATAACCAGCACTTCTGATTATGGCTTTCAGGGGAGTATTTCTCCCCAATGTCAACACGTTTTTCACAACACATTTGTCTATAAATAGCTATTAACACATGGGGCCAAGTACATTGACGTAAGGATATTTTTTTTTAGAACATAGTTGTTGAGTTCTGCTGTTTCCAGCTTACGACATCTATAGCAGTAGGACACTTGCAAGACCCACCACCCCTGCAAAACATTTGGCGAACAATGAACCATTTCACATTTTCCACCATTCTTTTTAGGTTTGACTCAAAGGGCCTTAAAATCTTCTTGTTAATTGACATAATTTTACCAGATAAGTGGGAAGCATATCCAAGTACAAAATAAAAGGCCACAATTTGATGTACATTTTTGTGGAAAAATAGCCTGTTCCTGTTGGCTGGCCAGAGACCGAATACAGGTCTTTATCTAATTTAATTTTACTTGTATCACACTTTCACCAAATCACTTTGCAGCCTACGTGTGAACCGTAGATAAAGTTGTTATGATTCACAGATATGTATAAATTTGGCAATTGACAATCCCAAAGTGAAGCAGTAGTCACATTTTTCGTCAGCAACATTTTTATTGTCTTTACAAGAAACATGCGTGCAACACAGAAACACAAAAAGAAAAGGCCTGGAGTGAACTGGTGTCCCTTTTCTACCGTAACGTACTTAACCTGTTAGCTCCTGATGCTTTTTCATCTGTATTGCTTATACCACTTTTGTGCTTAGGCCTTCATAACGTTTTTCTTACAAAAAAGTATTCCGACCAAATGTGTGTCCTTTTTCCCAAAAGTCTTTGAGGTTCTAAAGGCACCCATGATTTATGGAGTACCTGGAGGAGGCTAAAATGTAGCAATTATTTTGGTTTTTTTTTTTCTAAGTGGTAATCCATTTGCTTATTGTTTAGGGTTTCAACATTTTTGCAGTTTGTGGTTGTAACAGGTATTAAACCCATGGATGAACCTGGAAAGGTATCCATTTCTGAAAACTATGCAAAATTGCAAATTTGCCAGGGGGTAATTTGTGCAGATTTCTCATGGTTGTCCAAAACAATCTAATCACTGAAATAAAAAAATAAAAAAATCAGGCAGGGAAAATTAGCAATTGGTGACATTTTCATCTGTGATTACCATATAAACTCTCGAAAATGATAAAGGGGAGCAGTTAAATGCGCAAAATGTGGTCTACAGAGTGCAACGAAATCCACATGTTTATGGAGTGCCCAGCGATTAACTCATTTTCGGAAGAAGTGGGTAAGAATGTTTTGATAATACTGGGGGTAGATATTAAGGTAAACCTCTCTCTGATTATTTGTGGAATAATGGGTCTAAGGAGTGGAGCAGAAATACAAGGAAACTGCTTTTTTATTCTTTACTTTTAGCCAGAAGGGAAATTTTCCGAAAATGGGTAGAAGAGACATCGCCTATGCATGCAGATTGGCTTGATGCACTCTTTTGCACTTTGCAAATTTTTAAGACTGGTGGTGTTTCTAAAAGGAAGACATTTTGGCTGCCTTTGGTGGAGTGGGTGGGGAGTCAACAGTGTACACAGGGCAGTATAGGCAATTAGGCTCAACGTCTGTATACTGTCCAATGAGTACACCTTACTTCTGCTCTTTAGCTGTGGTAGTAATGTAGCTCCTCTAACGGGGCTAAGGGAGAGAGGTGCTGCCTCCCTGGTCATGGTCAGCTCTGTAAGCGAGAGGGTGTTAAATGATATGGCTCAGAGAAGGCCTGGAGTCTGAGGTGAATGAAGACAAAAAAAAAAAAAAACATTTTCATCTGTACTTTTTTTTCTCCAATGCTGAATTCACAAAAGTAACATGCCGTCAGACCGTTCTGGTTGTAGGGATATGTCATGTTGATTGTCCAAAAACACCAATACCCAGAGCTAACAACTGAGCTGCAGCTAGGAATCATTTGTCATTGTGTACCAATCATTCTGATGAATACAACTACCTGTGGATTCCTCACATAATGAATTTTCCCTATGCGCCAGCATCCGAAGGAAATTTTCTTCTATCTTTGCACGTCAACAAGGACGTCACAATTGCCCGACTCCCCCGCAACGCCGTCTGACGTCATCCAGGCAATAAGAGGTCCTGGCAGGCGTGCTGACGTCAGTTTCCTTTTTTTCCGTGCCTTCGAGTGACGGTTATTTCTTGGAGGGTCCAGGGTGCAACTGTAGCTCTGTGATACTTAGTTAATAATGTGTCAGCCACAAAAATCTGGGTTTAAACCCTGCAGGGAGTGTGGAGGCCGTATGTCGGTTACGCATCCACATAACGATTGCTTGTGGTGTCTCAGTTCCGATCATGATGTCGGAGTGCGGTTCATGTCAGCGGATGAACCCCAAAGCACTCAGAGCAGGAAGCTAAGTTGTTCTTGGTGAAGTCGAAGAAGAAGGAGAAACATCATCATCGAAGATCTTCTTCTAAGTCTTCGAAGTCTCATAAGAGGCATCGTCATGACTCCCGGCGCCAGCATGGTTCACGACGTCGTCAAGTAAGGACCGGTCCCTCTCAAAGTCGCCGTCAGCTCGGCGCTTAGGGTTGGGAAGTTAGCCTGACTTTGACACCTCAGCCGTCAACACCTCCTGCTTCTCTGGCGCCATCTGTTTATGAGGTCAAACCTCATCAGAGTCCGGATGTCTCACCGGCGTATTCGGAGGTACCCAAGCCTATGCCTGTTCCACCTCAAGCACCGGTGCCGCAGGAGTACCCGGCGTTCCCGGCGCCAGGTACGGATCCAGACGCATTTTTAAATGCAATGTTTAATATCTTCACCCACATGTCCCCGGGCGGTGGATCTGCTGGACCTTCAGGTCCCATGGCATTTGACTTGGGTGTTCCTGGTCCGTGCAGACCGACGACCTTCATGCCTTTGTGGCCTGTGGGAGGTGCTGGTTCGGCACCAGTACAGGTGGCGTTGCCTAGAAAGCCTGTGACGCCGACAACTTCTGCTGCCCCAGCGCCGATGTTTTCACCTCAGCTTCAATCGACGTCGGAGAGGATGGTCCATCAACCCACGGCGCCGATGGATCCCCCGTCGGATGGATCCGATGATCGACGCCAACCAAGGTCTTCGGCGTCGATAAACACCTTGTCGACTCCAAGAATTGAGGCCAGACTGCGCTCCAGGAGAAAAGCTCTTCGACTGCTTGAAGAGCATGATTATAGGAGACAGCTTCTGGAAGAGGGTGAGATCGGAGAGCCCCTGGGGGACTTACAGGGCTTGGAATTCGCCAGTGGTCTGGACACTTCAGCGGAATGGGACTTGGCTTCGCCAGGGGAGTACACAGAAGAGGCAGCATCGTTTCACTCAGTGGTGAGGAAGGCGGCGGATTTTCTTGACCTTCCACTTCCCGCTGCTGAAGTTAAGACTAACATCCTCACTGAGGTATTGCACCCTGCTTCAGCTGTGGCGGAACCGCTCCTCTCCTTTTAATGAGGCACTCATGGATCCAATCTTGGAGGTGTGGAAAAAGCCTGTGTCTTCGGCAGCAGTGAATAGATCTGTAGCGAGAAGGTACTGAGTGGTTCCTGGGGACCCAGGATTTCTTTCAAAACACCCGACTCTGGAGAGTTTGGTGGTGCAAGCCTCATGTTCTTCGCCTACAGCTCCCGGGTCCTTTCCTGGGGCCCTTCAGACAGAGAATCTAAGAAAATGGAACAGTCCCCGAAGAGAACTTTCTCTTCATGTAGTATGGCTCTAATGTCGACAAATAGAACCTGTGTCTTGGGCAGATACATCTATGCCCTCATGGAGGAGGCCAAGACTGCTCAGACTGGATTGTCAAAGGAGGTTCTCAGCCTTTTGGCTGATGCACAGGCGGCGGCAACTCAGGTCATCCAGTCAGGGCTAGACACATCTGATTCAGTGGCCAGGGCAATGGGCACATCCATAGCGACCAGAAGACAGGCCTGGTTAAGGTCGTCGGGATTCTCTTCCGATGTACAATCTACCCTCTTAGACTTACCTTTTGATGGAGACAAACTCTTCGGAACAAAAGCTGACTCTGCCTTGGAACGGTTCAAGGAGAGTAGGGCTACCGAAAGATCCTTGGGCTTGCAAGCTTCCGACTCTACTCCTTTTAAGATCATTTAGGAGGTTCAGGGGGTTTGGACGTGGCTCTTCCTTTTGGGGGAGATTCCAGTCAGCAGGACAGCAACCTAATGCTGCTCACCCCTATAGATCATATAGGGTGCGGGTAGGGTTCGTACGAGAGGGTCCACCCACAGCACGCTGCCTCTTCCTCCAGGGGGGTGCAGCACGGAAAGCAGCCTTAGTCCTCCATCAATCCCTTCACATGCATCTCCTGTGGGGGGAGGTTATTGCGTTTTCTCCATATGTGGGAGTCAATAACATCGGACTCCTGGGTCATCGATGTTGTGGGGAAAGGCTATGCCCTTCCTGTAGGAAGTTGGCTCTGTATGTACTATTTCAAAGTAAGAAATATAATGCACAGAGCCAAGGGTTCCCCATAGAGGTAAGATAGTGGCAAAAAGAGATAATTCTTATGTCTATTTTGTGGTAGTGTGGTCCAGCAGTAGGCTTATCAGAGGTTAGTGTTAAGCATTTGTTGTACACACACAGGCAATAAATGAGGAATACACACTCAAAAGACAATTCCAGGCCAATAGGTTTTTATATAGAAAAATATATTTTCTTAGTTTATTTTAAGAACCACAGGTTCAAGATTTACAAACAATACTTTAAATGAAAGGTATTTCACTCAGGTATCTTAGGAACTTTGAATTATCACAATAGCATGTACAGTTTTGGCAAAAATGGCAATAAGCTATTTTAAAAATGGACACAGTGCAAAAATCAACAGTTCCGGGGGGGGGAGGGGGTAAGTATTTGTTAGGTTCACAGGTCAGTAAAGCACTTACAGGGTTCAAAGTTGGGTCCAAGGTAGCCCACCGTTGTGGGTTCAAGGCAATCCCAAAGGTACCACACCAGCATCACCAGGGCCGGTCAGGTGCAGAGGTCAAAGTGGTGCCCAAAACACACAGGCTTCAATGGAAATTGGGGTACCCCGGTTCCAGTCTGCCAGCAGGTAAGTACCTGCGACTTCAGATGGCACACCAGGGGGGTTTTGTAGGGCACCGTGGGGGACACAAGCAGGCACAGAAAGTACACCCTCAGTGGCACAGGGGCTGCTGGGTGCAGAGTGCAAACAGACGTCGGGTTTGCAATAGGATTCAATGGGGAGACCCGGGGGTCTCTTCAACGATGCAGGCAGGCAAGGGGGCGCTCCTCTGGGTAGCCACCACCTGGGCTAGGAAGAGGGCCGCCTGGGGGTCGCTCCTGCACTGGAGTTCGGTTCCTTCAGGTCCTGGGGGCTGCGGGTGCAGTGTGTTTTCCAGGCGTCGGGTTCCTTGAAGCAGGCATTCGCGGTCAGGGGGAGCCTCTGGATTCCCTCTGCAGGCGTCGCTGTGGAGGGTCAGGGGGGTCAACTCTGGCTACTCACGGGCTCGCAGTCGCAGGGGAGTCCTCCCTGTAGAGTTAGTTTTCCGCAGGTCGAGCTGGGGGCGTCGGGTGCAGAGTGGATAGTCTCACGCTTCCGGCGGGAAACGTGTGGTCTTTAAAAGTTGTTTCTTAGTTGCAAGTTGGTTGAACAGGGCCGCTGTCCTCAGGAGTTTCTAGGTCCTTCTAGATGCAGGGTAGTCCTCTGAGGCTTCAGAGGTTCCTGGACCCTGGGGGCCGCGTCGCTGTTGCAGTTTTTCTCGAAGTGGGGAGACAGGCCCGTATGGCTGGGGCCAAAGCAGTTGGTGTCTCCGTCTTCTCTGCAGGGCTTCAGGTCAGCAGTCCTTCTTCGTCTTCAGGTTGCAGGAATCTCTCTTCCTCGGTTCTGGGAGCCCCTAACTACTCAATTTAGGGGTGTGTTTAGGTCTGGGAGGATAGTAGCCAATGGCTACTAGCCCTGAGGGTGGCTACACCCTCTTTGTGCCTCCTCCCGGTGGGGAGGGGGTCACATCCCTAATCCTATTGGGGGAATCCTCCATCTGCAAGACGGAGGATTTCTAAAAGTCAGTCACCTCAGGGGTTGTCCTGACTGGCCAGTGACTCCTCCTTGTTTTGCTCATTATCTCCTCCGGCCTTGCCGCCAAAAGTGGGGGCAGTGGCCGGAGGGGCGGGCATCTCCACTAGCTGGGATGCCCTGTGGCGCTGTAACAAAAAGGGTGAGCCTTTGAGGCTCACCGCCAGGTGTTACAGTTTCTGCAGGGGGAGGTGAGAAGCACCTCCACCCAGTATAGGCTTTGTTCCTGGCCACAGAGTGACAAAGGCACTCTCCCCATGTGGCCAGCAACATGTCTGGTGTGTGGCAGGCTGGCAAAAAACTAGTCAGCCCACACTGGAAGTCGGGTATGTTTTCAGGGGGCATCTCTAAGATGCCCTCTGGGGTGTATTTCACAATAAAATGTACACTGGCATCAGTGTGCATTTATTTTGCTGAGAAGTTTGATACCAAACTTCCCAGTTTTCAGTGTAGCCATTATGGTGCTGTGGAGTTCGTGTATGACAGACTCCCAGAGCATATACTCTTATGGCTACCCTGCACTTACAATGTCTAAGGTTTTGCTTAGACACTGTAGTGGCATAGTGCTCATGCACCTATGCCCTCACCTGTGGTATAGTGCACCCTGCCTTAGGGCTGTAAGGCCTCTAGAGGGGTGACTTATCTATGCCGTAGGCAGTGTGAGGTCGGCATGGCACTCTGAGGGGAGTGCCATGTCAACTTAGTCATTTTCTCCCCACCAGCACACACAAGCTGGCAAGCAGTGTGTCTGTGCTGAGTGAGGGGTCCCCAGGGTGGCATAAGACATGCTGCAGCCCTTAGAGACCTTCCCTGGCATCAGGGCCCTTGGTACCAGGGGTACCAGTTACAAGGGACTTATCTGGGTGCCAGGGTGTGCCAATTGTGGAGACAAAGGTACAGTTTAGGGGAAGAACACTGGTGCTGGGGCCTGGTTAGCAGGCCTCAGCACACTTTCAAATCACAACGTGGCATCAGTAAAGGCAAAATGTCAGGGGGTGACCATGCCAAGGAGGCATTTCCTTACACTTCCCTTTCGGGAGATTCCCCCTCCCATCCCTCCCCGCCCATCCTTCTGTACAGAAGACCATCTCCTGTTGCTACAACAGGAGGTTCTAGTCCTTAAGTGAAAAGGTGCAGTGGAGTTGGTCCCAGAGCAGGAGAGGGGTCAGGGTTGTTATTCCAGATATTTCCTGATTCCCCCAAGAAGGATGGTCGTTTGAGACCAATACTGAACCTGAGGATTTTGAATTGGCTCCTCAAACACGAGAAATTCGAAGTGCTGACCCTGGCACAGGTACTTTTGGCATTGAACGAAGGAGATTGTATGGTGTCTGTCGACTTGCAGGATGCTTACTTTCATATCTCTATACTCAAGTCGCACAGGAAGTATCTCCGGTTTATGGTGGGATCGCAACACTATCAGTTCCATTTGGTCTTAGTTCAGCACCTCGAGTCTTCACAAAGGTGATGGCAGTGGTTGCAGCAGAGCTCAGGGGGAGGGGGGGGATAGCAGTATTCCCTTACCTGGACGATTGGTTGCTCAAAGCCAAGTCTCCCGAGATCATGCTGCACCATCTGCAGATCACAACCCAGTTGTTGTTCGATCGGGCTTTTCTGTGAACGTGCCCAAATCTCACCTAGAGCCCTCTCAACGCCTCCTGTTCATAGGGGCAGTACTGGACACAACATTGAGTCAGGCCTTTCCTCCGCCTCAGCGGATTCAAGGCATTCCAATGTTTCAGAATGGAGCGGTCGTTCAAGTCCTCAAGGTCCTTCGGCTGCTCGGTCTGTTCTCTTCTTGTATTCTGTTGGTCACTCATGCACGATGGCACATGAGGGCTCTTCAGTGGTGCCTCTGCAGGCAGTGGTTTCAACACAGAGGGGATCTTGAGGAGTCGATAAAGGTCTCCTTGGACGATGCAGCGGATCTACAATGGTGGGCTGCGAACGGCAACCTTTCCCAAGGTCAGACGTTTTCGCTACCTCCTCCAGTGGCCACAGTTATAACGGATGCCTCCACTCTAGGGTGGGGAGCTCATCTGGGGGACCTGGAGATCAAAGGTCATTGGTCTCCAGTGGAACAGATGTTTCACATCAATCTGTTGGAATTGCTGGTGATAAATCTGGCTCTCAAGGCCTTCCTCCCTTCCCTTCGCGGTCGGTCTGTCCAGGTCCTGACGGACAACACTACTGTGATGTGGTATATAAACAAACAGAGAGGAGTGGGGTCGTACCTTCTCTGCAGAGAAGCTCTGGTCCTGGACACAGGACCATCGGATTTGCTTAGTGGCAAACCATTTGGCCGGGATTTTGAACGTACGTGCGGACAGTCTCTGTCGGCTCATCTCAACCGATCAAGAGTGGCGTCTTCATCCAGACCTGGTCCTTTACATCTTCCGGGTGTGGGATATCCACAGATAGACCTGTTTGCCCCTCGAGAGAACGTGCACTGCCCCTCGTTCTGCAGCCTCCAGTATCCGGTGCAAGGAGCGCTGGGAGATGCGTTTCAGAGGTCCTGGTCCCGCCAGTTGCTTTATGCATTTCCCCCATACCCTTGATCCCTCGGGTACTGAGGAAGATTCGCCAAGACCGGGCCCAAGTTATCTTGATAGCTCTGGATTGGCCAAGAAGGGTATGGTACTCAGATCTCCTCCAACTCTCTCTGTGCCCTCCGCTCCGTCTCCCTTAAAGGGCAGACCTCCTCTCGCAGTCGCAGGGGCAGGTTCTACACCCCCACCTCCAGAGCCTGCATCTTCATGCCTGGAGATTGAACGGGGCAATCCGAGTCCCTTTTCTCTCCCGCCAGAAGTGGTGGACGTTATTTTATCGGCCAGGCGACACTCCACCAAATCTATCTATGCTAGCAGGTGGGCTAAATTTGTGACTTGGTGTGGAGAGAAGCAAATTGATCCCTTACGTGCCAACTTATCGGACATTTTGTCATTTGCGTTATCCTTGGCGCAGAGGGGTTGTGCAGTCGCGACGGTTAAGGAATACTTGTTGGCGCTGTCAGCCTTTTTGTGTCTACCTGACCAACCTTCCTTGTTTAAGTCCCCATTAGTTTTGAGATTCATTAAGGGCCTAACTAACAGGTTCCCTCCCACTCCATTTATTATGCCTCAGTGGGACTTAAACTTAGTACTGACATTTCTGATGGGTTCAGCGTTCGAACCAATGCATTCATGTCCCTTAAGGTTATTAGTTTTAAAAACTGTTTTTCTAGTTGCCATTACATCTGCTAGGAGGGTGAGTGAGCTCTAGGCACTTAGCGTAAAGCCCCTGCACACTTCCTTTTATGAGGGCAAGGTGGTGTTGAGGACCAAGGCGGCTTTCTTACCGAAGGTTGTTACACCCTTTCATGTAGGACAGTCCGTTACACTTTCCTCCTTCTATCCTCCACCTCATCCGTCAAAGGAGGAGGAGAGACTACACCGACTAGATCCGAGAAGAGCATTGGGCTTCTTCGTCGACAGGATGAGAGAGTTCAGATCGGAAGATCAACTCTTCAGTTATGTGGGGAAGAGGGAAAGGCAAGGCGGTCCACAAGAGAGCAATACCCAGGTGGGTCATTCTTTGCATCAAATTGTGGTATTCTCTGGCGAAGAAGAAACCTCCTGTTCGGATAAGAGCCCATTCCACCAGGGCTAAGTCGGCTTCTTCAGCCTTGGCTAGAGGTGTTCCTGTGGTTGACATCTGTAAGGCCGCAACTTGGGCATCCCTCCACACTTTTGCTAAGCATTATTCTTTGGATTCTGAAGTCAGGAGGGATGGCCATTTTGCACGGTCCGTGCTGCAGGATTTCTTGGTTTGACCATTCAGGCGCCCACCTCCGAGTGCAATACTGCTTTGGGACTCTATTCATTATGTGAGGAATCCACAGGTAGTTGTATCCATCAGAAGAACAAGTTACTTATCTTTGGTAACGCCTTTTCTGGTGGATACACTAGCTACCTGTGGATTCCTCATGGTCCCACCCGCCTCCCCGTTGCCTGAATGTTCTTAGCAAGTTTTCCTTGGGTGTGTATCTGTATATTATTGATATGTATATACTGTTGCCATTGTTTATATATATGTGTGTGTGTGTGTGTGTATATATATATATATATATATATCAATCAGCACTTGAGTTCGGCAATTCCCTCGCCACTCCTGACTGCCAATGGTGCCTGGATAGGACGCGCGCCACCGCGTCTAACATGAAAACAAAACCTTATTCCTCAATAAGGCAACCGGCACTCCGTGAATGTGCAAAATCAGGTTTAATGTGACCACATTAAACCTGACTTTGCACATTCACGGAGTGCCGGTTGCCTTATTGAGGAATAAGGTTTTGTGTATATATATATATATATATATATGTATGTATATATATATGTATGTATATATATATATATATATAGTTTTGTAGTTATGTATATGGTATTAGGGAGTTATTTTCAATTATGTATTGTTGGTAGTCACCGGTTCGCCTCAAAGGCATGTAAAAAATGGTGAAAACTGACGTCAGCACGCTGGCAAGGACCTCTTATTTTCTGGATGACGTCAGATGGCATCGCGTGGGAGTCGGGCAATTGTGACGTCCTCGTCGACGTGCAGAGCTAGAAGAAAATTTCCATCAGATGCTGGCGCATGGGGAGAATTCATTATGTGAGGAATCCACAGGTAGCTAGTGTATCCACCAGAAAAGGCATTACCGAAGGTAAGTAACTTGTTCTTCAGCAATATATATGGTAAAATGTAATGAATGAAAAATGGCTTCAAAGGAGTCCTTTGTGCTTTTGAAATGTGCACAAGATACTGAGTTTAGGGATAGTGGGTATTCGTACACCTCTGAATTTGGGCTTCCCATACTATCATGTGATTCAGAGGACAATTTGCGAAGTGTGAACTTTCTTGCTCACCGCCTTACATTTGAAAGGCAATAAAAGAGAGAAATTCAATCTATAACACAAAATGTTCTATTCTTCTATGTTCCTACACTTCTCATAATAAAAATACTACCCGCATGTGTGGCTGGGCCTAACCTGTGACATGCAACATCCCAAAACGCAGTGTGGAAAAATCAGCATTTCCTGTCAAAAAACATTTTTTTGGGCAACAGGATAGCTGTGGTATTTGGGCCTGGGCTTTACTGCCACCCAGGGAAATGTGCCAAGCTTAGATATTTTGAAAACCAAAATCCAAGGGAGTGCAGGTTGGTGTGTTGTACCTGGACCCCAGTAGGTTTCCGTATCCTCAGTGCCCTGCAAATATTGAACTTTGACTAATATAACTGGGTTTTGCTCACATTTCTGTGATGGGTTCCAGAATCTGCAGGAAGTAAACATAATCCTTATCACCATGGGTTCCCCCACTTCTCTCCTTAAAAATGCTACCCCACTTGTGTGGCTCGACCTAGTGCCTATGACACAAAAGGCACCAAACGGTAATATGGAGATTTAAGCATTTCCTGTCAAAATAAATGCTTTGGTGACTAGAGCAGCTGCAATATTTGGGCCCAGGCTCAGCCACCACCCTGGGTGTTTAGATTTAAAACACCACTGCTGAAGTTAGTGTGCGCTGATTTATTTAATCCGCACTGCGGTACAGATGCAGGAAGTCCAACATTTTACAACGAGTCAAACAGGTTCTTAACAGGGTAAATTTTTTGTGTGAGGGCACACCACGTGGCCCTTTGACGGTATCTGAAGTTTAGAAGATTTAAGGGTGAAGAAGTGACGCACAGCATGTGAAGGCATTGGACAGCCTCCAAGAAATTGACCTGATGGTGTCAATGGGGACATGGTTTATTTCAAGTTTTAGATCATAGAAGGTCGAGTACATGAATATATTTAAATACAAAACGGTAATCATGAAACTATTGATGTTGTGTGGAAGAGGAACCTGGATAGAGTTATGAAGCACTCCGAGACGAATAGAAAGTCACTCGACAGAATCGCAAATATAGACTAGAGGTACGGAAGTTCATTCAGCATTAGGGGCAGTACTAAAGAAGACAAGGGCTAGATTTGGGGTTTGTGGTAAAGAGGTGGTTTTAGCACACTTTTTCTGGACATTCTACACTGGTAGCAATGTTTACATTCAGGGGGTTAGCTGGAAATTACTGAAGTACTTAATGAGATCACTGATAAACGAAGATGGAAAGATGCGTGGACAAAAGGGAGAAACAGTTAAAGGATTTAGTGGAGGCGGAAGCCAAAGGCAAGAATGTAGCCGTAAATGTAATTTTGGTGTTGAGTAAAGAAGGAAAAGGAAATAAATAGTTGAGAATCACCAGCATAGAAGTGATCGTAAGACCAAATTGAAATGATGATGGTGCATTAATGTAACAGAATTTATCACAGTTTAAGAGAAAATAAAAAAGGAGACAGGGCAGAATGTTGATGAAACCCACAATGAGGAAGATAGATGTAGTCAAGAGACAGTATCAACTGCTGAAAATAAAAACCATGGAACAGGAGGTGCTGAATTTGGCTACTGGAGAGAGTGCATAGGGAAATAGTTCAATTTTATGGCAAGAAGGGAAGTTAACTTTTATTCACCACTTACAAGCAATAAACACTTCAAATCTAAACCTCTAATTTATTCAGTCATATATTTTCTCATAATATGCTCAACTGTCAAATTCTAGTTAGTGCACATCCACATCTCCAGAAATGCGCGATGCAATTCTAAAGAAATGCTCTCATGCCTGTAGAAATGGCATATGCATTATACGCTCAAGCACCTTTAAAATACACATGCCCTGTCCCTTTGAAGACTAGGCATGAATGTCATGAATGGCCAAAACAAAGATAGCCTCCTGTTTGAGGTCTACATTAAAGCCTCAAGCTTATTTCATGCAGTCATGATTTCAAACCACTCATTGCGACTCTCAAACAGAGCTCGTACACAACAGTTGGCAGCTTTATCATGGTAATTAATTTAGAATTTAAAAAGCTCTGTAAATATGTTGCTATAAATCCCAGAAGATCTTACTGACTATCTAATATATTTTGTATCTTTACACATAAGGTTCTGCCTACAATAAAAAATATTATTTTTAGATTGTACACACTGCACATCTACAGACCTAGAAAAACTCTAAAATGCACATTCATACCGTTGGAAATTGGGTTTCTGGTTGGCCGAGGTATGCACCCTGCTCAAGCAGTAAGCACAATTTTAGTTGGGGTAAGTCACAGACCACAACCTAAATTTGCCTATGCTCACATCCTGGTAGCTTGGCAGAGAGCAGTCAGACTTAAGAGACCATGGCCCTCATTCCGACCCTGGCGGTCATAGACCGCCAGGGTGGCGAATGACGGAAGGACCGCCAACAGGCTGGCGGTGCTTCATTCGTCATTCTGACCGCGGCGGTACAGCAGCGGTCGCCCAGCCGGGTCTGGCGGTTTCCTGCCGGATTAACCCCGGCTGGGAGAATCCTCCATGGCGGCGCATGGGGATTCTGACCCCCTTCCCGCCAGCCTGTTTCTGGCGGTTTTCACCACCAGGAACAGGATGGCGGGATCGGGTGGCCTGGGGCCCCTGGGGGCCCCTGCACTGCCCATGCACTGCCCATGCCACTGGCATGGGCAGTGCAGGGGCCCCCTAACAGGGCCCCATGAAGCTTTTCACTGTCTGCTTAGCAGACAGTGAAAAGCGCGACGGGTGGTACTGCACCCGTCGCACACCTGCAACACCGCCGGCTCCATTCGGAGCCGGCTTCTGTGTTGCAGGCAGCCTTCCCGCTGGGCCGACGGGCGCTAACAATGTTAGCGCCTGCCGGCCCAGCGGGAAGGTTGGAATGGCCCCAGCGGTCTTTCGACCGCGGAGCGGCCATATGGCGGTTCCCGCCAGGCGGGCGGTGACCGCCGCCCGCCTCGGTTGGAATGAGGCCCAATATATTTAGTATTTATGCAACACTGCAAACAATAAAACAGTGAAAACGCCACACAAAAAGATACCACACCGTGTTAATGAAATGGAATTTAGTTTGTTAAATTAAACAAGACCCAAATGACAAAAATGCAACAAGTAGAACTTGAGATATGAATTTTTAAAGAATAAAATTTTAAATAGCACTTAGAAACAAGAAGTGCCAAAAAGGGATATCTGGTTGCTCCTGACCAGGAAAAGTCAAAAGTTCAGGCCAGCCACGATGGAGCGCAGGCCAGCTACCGGAACCAAACACTCTGAACAAGAGTACATTAATCCTGGTACCGTTGAGGATGCAAGGAGCAGGCTGAAACGATACCTCGGTGTCATTCCCTGCAGTGTAGGCAATGCATTGATCCTTTCCAGACAGTGGCAAGGGTGCATCGATTTGCTCCATGCAGCAGTGGCGATGCGTCGGGTACAAGATGTGGTGTTTCTGGAAGGCGATGCACAGAGGCCGATCCGCACTGGAGAGGTGATGCATCGACTCCCATCCATGCATTGGTGCTGATGCATCAGTCGCAATTCACAAAACAGGGCTAGTGCACTGGTTCTGATTTGTGCAGCAGCGCCAGTGTGTCAGTTCTGACTGGAGCGGCACTTTATACCCACTTCCAAGGGCCCAGGACTGGATTGGCACCACTTGGCAGGGCAAGACTCACAGTTGACAGTGCCCAGATGCTGTAGCAGGTGAATTAGAAGTCTTTTGTGTCCCTGAGACTTTAGAAGACAGGCGACAAGCCAGTATACCTTGGAGTCACTTTGGTTCTAGGTTGGAGAGATGCAGATCCAGTCCTTCTCACTACCAGGTGTTGGGGGAGAAGGCAGCAGGTTGTCACAGCGGAGCAGGAGTCCAGCAGAGTAGCAGTCCAGCAGCATGGCAGTCCTTTGAGGACATCCTGAAAGGCTTTCCACAGGTGCAGAGGTGTACTGAGTTTGTGGTGTCTGAGGTCCAGTACTGATACCCAGTTGTGCCTTTGAAGTGGGGGAGACCTCAAAGAGATGTCTTTGAAGTGCACAGAGTCCCTGCCTTGGCTCCAGACTCGCTGCACGGGGGCATACAGCCTTTTCTGTGGAGACAGGACACAGGCTATTCTGGTGTAAGTGTCAGCTCACCCCTTCCAACCGGCCCGGGATTGCTATTCAGGATGTGAATGGTCCATCAGTCACACCTAAGCTCCCTTTGTGTGTGTCGATGTCTAGAGGGAATGCACAAAGCCCAGCTGTCACGCACCCCAGACGTGCATTCAGGGCCAGACAGAAGGCACCAAATGGCTAAAGTAAGAAAATGCCAACTTTCTAAAAGTGGCATTTTCAGAATTAAAATTTAAAATCTGACTTCTCTATAAGTTCTGATTTTAAATTGTGATTCCAGAGACAAAAAACGTGGAGGTCCCATCTCTTCCCAATTGGGAATTATACTTGTAATTAAAATGTAATAAGGTAATCCCAATGTTATCCTATGGGAGAGCTATGCCTTGTAGTAGTGAAAAACAAATTTAAGAGTTTTTCATTACTAGAACATGTAAAACATAAAAGTACATGTCCTACTTTTTAAATACACTGCACTCTGCCCTTGGGA
Organism: Pleurodeles waltl; assembly: GCF_031143425.1. Lineage (NCBI taxonomy): Eukaryota > Metazoa > Chordata > Amphibia > Caudata > Salamandridae > Pleurodeles > Pleurodeles waltl. The sequence continues at coordinate 915,284,786 of NC_090442.1, read as the reverse complement.
TGTCCAGGGCTTAGCTTAGGGGTGGCTTATATGTATTAAAAAGGAAGGTTTGGGCCTGGCAAGAAAGTTACCGTTCCAGGTCAACATATCAGTTTAAAACTGCACACACAGGCTCTGCACAGGCAGGCCTGAGACATGTTTGAAGTGCTACTGAAGTGCGTAGAACAATCAGTGCTGCAGGCCCACTGATAGCATTTAATTTATAGGCCCTGGGAAAAGGTAGGGCACTTCACTAGGGACTAAAAGGTAAATTAAATGTGCCAGTTGTTGATAATCAATGTTATCATGCTTTAAGCTGAGAGCACATGCACTTTAGCACTGGTTAGCAGTGGTAAAGTGCCCGGAGTCCTAAAGCCAGCAAAAAAGAGGTCAGCAAAACCGGAGGTCTGAAGGCAAAAAGTCAGGGGAAACTACACCAAGGATTCCAGGTCTAACACATACTCCATTATATCAACTCATAGATTGAGTTTTGTTCTATATCCCCCACTAGTTATATTAAAACATTCATTCAGCAGGTGAAAACAGAAGAGGGAGAAGATTGAGTGTAGAGACCTTTTATAAACTGATTGTTCAATTTCACTTCAAGTAGTGTTCTTTTTCTTGAACAATGAAGTGTTTGCTGCTTGGAAGTGGAGAGTAAAAGTTAATGCATAATGCTAGTTTCTTTGCCTTTAATAAAATCATGATTCTGTATACACCACGTTTTGATAAATTACATCCTCACGGTGGAAAGAGGTAGATATGGACTAGGCAAAGGTGAAATGTTGAACTAATAAGTGGCGTCAAGATGGTTTGTTAAAGGAGTGAAACTGCTGCCGAGGAATGGGGTGATTGGAGGCCATGTCTTAGAGAGGAGAGGTGGGAGCGGTAGCCCAGGGAGACTAAAGGATGAAGTGAAGCGTAAGTAACCATACCCCTTGTGCTGCACTGCGCTTTACTTAAGAATGGTAAGCACTGTGTGTGGCTGTGTGTACTCCTTCTGCCATTCGCTTGTTTTCAGGTGGTAACTGCTATTTGAAAGTTCCAGTGTGCGAGGAAATGTTGAAGTAAATCAAGCCTTGTGGGGGTTATTATAAAGACTCCCTTAGTTTTTCGCTTTGAGAAGCTTGATTAATAATTTCCATCCATTTAAAATGTAATGTTTACGTCAGTGGATGCCAGACTCGTGGTTAGCTTGCCTGGCACGAGGACAGCATTGTTGAGAAGTGGCCATAAGTAAACACGCAGGTGTTGTATAAAGCACCCAAAAAAGTAAATAACAGGCCAAGAGTGTTGCAATGGCCTATTTGCAAATAAAACATGTCAATTCTAAAATGTACAAGCGACTTGAAAGTGCTATCTCTAGCTAGCTGTAGGCTAGAACCTAGCATGTTTTCTCGAAATACAACCTGTAAAGGGAACATAGAAAGTGATTTTCAGAATAGAGGGAACTGGGTGAAGTGACTCCGACGAACTATTCTCAGGACCACTGGAATGGCGGGCCAGGTTACGCGGCAGGGTGGACAACATTATGCTCCTTAATGCAGCACAATCTGTGACCGTATTTTTTTTTTTTGGCGGGGTTATTAACGCAAGTATTATATTTTGTCTGAGCAAAGCTAAACCTCACCCGCAGGTTTACACTAAATATAGCAATCTGCAACTGACAGGGTATCGGGACACCTTTGCAGCAGTGTTGCCGTTGTGTGGAGCCACTTTTTACTGCTTTTTAAAAAGCTATTTATTTGTTTGAACAAGAAACCGTTTTTATGATAATTTTTAAATTGGCTGTGGGTGGAGGATTATGTGGGGAAATGAGGCAAACGCATAATTATGCGGGAAAATTCGCGGGTACAGAATTACACAAGTTTAGCGCCTTGTCTATTTCATGCTATTGCATTGGAAAATGATTGGCATGAAATGTTTCCTAAAAGCATCCTGTCCTTGTGTGCTAAATACAAAAAAACTCCTGCTTGTAACGAAATGTGTTCCTTTGATCGTTCATGCTGGTTCGGAATGTGTACAGTTCGGAGAACTGTGAACGCAGCTATTAAAATAATTGGAATTAAAGTAGAGAAAAAAACATGACCTCTTCCAAATACGACTGAACGTGCATGCAGAATCGTTTATCTCTGCTGCTGACGTGCTGAAGGGAAACCTCTGATAAACAAGAGTCGGGTTATCATTCTTGATCACAGTAGCTCACGTTTGCCTCTGTGCGTGGGTGTGCGCCAACACGCAAGGCAGCATTTCCATTAACCAGTCCAGATAATTCAACGCATCCCAACATCACCGACGACCCACAGTAGAGCACCAGGACACTTACAAACCCAGCACAGCTACACTGCACGCAGGGCGCACTGCTCGTTTAAATCACATCTTGTATCCCCACCCAGATGCACAACATCGCTTCCTCGGAAAGCTCTTTTTCAAAACAAAAAAGAGTAGCTAGTCACATTTCTCAGAGAAGCGATTTATGAGTACATTAGAATCACTAACATTCGCCGAGCAGGCCTTTTAACAAATTTGGGACATTTTATACCTACACAGCCCTGACACGAATTCAGTTACAAACTGTACACATAATAGATCCCATGTCTAACCTACGAAATCGTTTTCATATAAAAAATGCCAAACCTCCTGCCATTGTTAATGTCCTTTTAATACGTCCGAGTGAAAAAATACTGTGTGGGGTATCTTGTTAGTGATCTCAGTAAACTATTGGCATGTACAGTGTATTATCTCCTTTCTCTCGACTCACTAAATCCGTTTTATTTTACAGCTGGACGCCTTCCCTAAAGATGATGGAGCAATAGCAGAGCGGAAGAAGGAACTGCGGAAAGAGGTGGAACGGGTTAAGCGTGAAGTGTCGCATCAGGTAAGCACATGGGCACTAAAGAGCCGAGGCTCTGCTTCTGCCTTCAAGTAGTGCCACTTTCCACAACGCCGATTACTTCTGGTAGAACTTTTCTAAAGACCCATTTCTATGATTTGTTTAACCTCATAAGTTGGTGCCTTTTTCGTGAGTCCCCTCTCTGCTGCCAGCGATCCCCTTTGGGACATAGTTGTTAATGGGGAATCCACGTTTTTATAGCTTAATTTTATTTTAACGTCATTTTTACTTATTTTTTTTTGTGCTAATTTACTGGTGTTTTGAAAAGTATAGATTATGAAAAATACACGTGTTATGAAAAATCTGCATTATTAAAAAAAAAACTTGAGCATCAACAAGAGTATTTTGACCAATGCTGTGCAATTCGGATACTAGAACGAGTGTCCTGTTTAACCATGTCAGGTGTGAGTAGTTCACCCGTGCACCCTATGCAGTTTTTCTTGTGCCCTCTGGTACTGAGTTTAGTTTCTCCTTCAGAAATACTGGCTACTAGTACCGTATGTGAAGACATACAAACATGACTGGATCCGCGACGCGCACCTGACATGGGAACATATTATGGCCTTAATGTAGATGCGTTTTGTAAGGATTAAACTGTGCTTGGTGAATACAGAGTGGGACAGGTGTACAAGAAAAGTTCACACCAAGTGCTTGGGTGGCAGGTGTCCTTATATAGTTGGGGGAGGTGGTAATTGTCACCCTGTCTTAAGCACAGTTTGACGAAAATCGACGACTGTGTTCAGAGTCTGCAGTCATTTTTGATATTCATGTTGTATGTCTGTGAAGCATTTGGTCAGTACATTTGCTGTTTGTTTGTAAAACAGCATACCCTCACCGAGGTGGAGATCCATATGGTGGAACAGTGTATCGCAGAAGAAGAAAAGCTTGTCAAGGAGCAAGACGAATGTCGAGAGGAGGTGGTGAATCTGACACGCCTCGCTCAGATCAAGGCTGTTGAGAGGGAACAGAAGTCACGAGATAACAAGAAAGCGCAGGTAACGGGACCATGAAGATGAAATGTGCTCTGAATTTGTTATTGACAAAATGGTGGCAGCCTTGATTCATCTGTGCGACTTTCAATAGCATATTGGTCAATTGCATACTACAGCTGCTGCATATATTCTTACGATCTATTCCATCTTTCCCAGCTGGTTAGGATATTGTATGTGGCCAGCACAGGCCAGAGTGTTCTTTCTAAAAAATAATGCTGTTTAAAAATGTAACCACTTCCTTTATAAGCCACCAACAAACGTGGCTGTTTGTCTCTCCTGCACATACTCAGGTATTGCTCTTCAAATAAGGCTGTTGCATGGGCAACCGGTAATAGTTGCCTCCTTTCAACATACTTACACCCAGTGTTGTTAGACCACGGTACTGTCATTTGATTCCCTGGCATCTAATAGGCACAGGAGTAGTAGGAAGGGATACCTTTAATCACCATATTAAAAATGACAGTTATCCCGCCCCGGATATGACGTAATTTCCGGTGGCTGGGACTTCCGTTGTCCCTGAAAGCCCTCCCTGGAAGTGACGTGTGTGCATGGGGGTGTCAATTGCGATGGGCCCTCATGGTGTCACGTGTTAGCCCCCCCTTTTTTTGAAATGTTGCATATAAGGAGCTGGTTAGAACCGGCTGTCAAACCGCGAACCAGGGTTGAAACAGTTTGGCAAGGTGCCATGAAGAGATACAATCCGATCGCAAGAAAAGCCGCCTCCTCAGGGGCCCTGAACACTATTGGTAGATATTACCAGACCCTAGCCCCTCTTACGATGGATGAGAATGCACAACAGGGTGTCCCTGCCACCCAAGATACCGATGTTACCGGTTTTGAAGAGGAACTTTGCTACCGGCTTGAAAAGCTCAACCTCAAGGAAGTGTCGTCCCAGATATCCCCTATTAAGGGGGCCGACAGCGACAGCAATGCCTCGAAAGATGAATTAAGTGCTGCATCTAACTTCATAGACATTGAAGATGTTGAAGAATGTGTAGCACCACCGAATTCGCCCATCTATGAAGACATGGGCGTCCAGGAGGACCCCGAGTCAGAGGCCGTTATTGTACAGCCATCAGGTGTAAGCTCCGGCGCTGTTTCTACCCCAATGGACCTCTGCGACTCCCAGGATTTCAGAGGAGCCTCTGAGTGTGATGCGAATATGGAGGTTGGTAATGACAGTTTTTTATTTTTTTTATTTTTATTTTTTATGCCTGTATACTCTAATGTCATACATTTAACTAATAATGTGCCTTGTGCTTTCTGTTTGAACCCTAGAACGTAGCTGAAGAAAGAGAGCCTCTAGAAGGGTCAACTCCAAAGGTTAACGCCGTAAATTTTTACTGCTTATGCTGTTCCAGACAGTCTGGAAGTATTACAAGCCAGAACAAAGAGCCTTGTAAGAAATATGTCTGCACCTACACTAGCAGCGATTTTGAAAAGGAAGCTCCGGGCGTACCCTGGGCCACCATATGGCCAGTTAAAGGTTTTGCAGTGGCCGCTGTGAACGCTTGTGTTAAACGGGATTATTATGATCTTTGTTACGGGCATAAAATTAATGAGCCTCAACAGGAGGCTCATGAATGTTTATACGATGCATACACAGCAAGAATAATTCGCCACATTTGTAGTCGGATAGACCCTTACCGGGTATATAAGTTGTTAAGGGTTGTGTATGGGCTGTCTGCTGTGAAGAAAGGTGTCCACAGTGATATGATTAAGGTCTTGGCTGCGGCTGTCAATGAGATCCGATACGCTGCTGAGCCCTGCTCAAAACTCGACCGCATGCATGGGATGTGTCCCCACTTTGACATAAGTATGTTAGAACGGGTTATAAAAAGACGAATGTGTGACATTTATTATAAAAACAGAAGAATGATGTCTTTAGCCCCACGAAAGCTGTTTTAAAAAAAAATAAATAAATAAAAAAAAAAGTACACCATAAATGTGTTACTTAACGCTCCATACTTACTCACTTTTAGGCGGGGAATCCGGGTATCGAGATGCAAGATGTCTATGAGTTACAACCGGGCTACATCTGTATCGGGAGATTTGATTTTTGTGCTGGTTAAAGAAAGAATAGCTGAAATACATCCTATGACTCTGCGGTATCTGAACATTTCGGAACCTTCGGCCTTGTTGCAATGTAGCAGTCATATGTCTATCGCCAAGTGGTGTATCAATGGGCGGCTAAACGCATCTGTTAAGTGCCAGACCTCGGACAAAGACCACAATCGGGAGTTAAGACTTTCACCTGAGACGGGGATACACGAGGCTTTGGAGAACATGACTGAAGATTATCTCACAAATAAAGGTTCTGAATGGTCCTGGTTAGAACTGTATGAACTGTTGAATTCTGTCAGTATCCTGAGTGTTCAGAGTTATAGGCGTGGGGAGCGGGAAGTCATGTCTAGAGCTATTGAGAGTATAGCTATAAAAATATCAAAGTCTGTGGTGTTTAGGGTTTTGTAAAAGAACATGGTCTGAGTAACATGTGTAGTGGGTGTTGTACTATGTATACGATTGTAAAAAGACCACAACGGTCCCGCGTTATGACATCTATAAGCTATGTAGCACAAAATGTCAAATACACGTCGGTTGTGTAGCCCAGCCGCACTTTTATGTTTTTCATGTTTAATAAAATGACCTTACACAAAACAGGCGTCTTTCATTTCGTGGTGTTGGTGGGAGACAACATGACGGATGCAGATTTAAGGAAGCTTTATTACGATAAACATGGGGTTGGAAGTTTCGGAGGCTCCGAAGCTCTATTTAGAAGGGCTCGAGCTGAAAATGAATCTGTAAAACGTGCCAGTGTGAAGACTTGGTTAGCTGGGAAAGAGGCTTATTCGCTGCACAAACCTGCCAGGAGACGCTTTAAGAGGAGGGCCACAGTTGTAAACGCACAGCTCGATTATCAGTGGCAGGCCGACATAATCAGTCTTCAAGATCTAGCAAAACATAACGATGGCGCCATGTATATATTAACCGTCATAGATGTCTTGTCCAAGTACGCCTATGCAGAGGCATTAAACGATAAAAGTGGTACCAGCGTTACAGCTGCTTTTAAAGACATCTTCGCTAGCGGGCGTGTGCCCCAGAAACTACAAACAGACGGCGGAAAGGAATTTTTAAACAAACATTTCCAAAAATTATTAGACCTGCACGCTGTTCAACATTTTGTAACGCACACAGAGGTAAAGGCTGCTGTTGTAGAGCGTTTTAACCGTACTTTAAAGTCGAAGATGTGGCGATATTTCACCGCCAACAACACCTACAGATACGTGGATGTTCTAAAGGCTTTTATAGATGTTTATCACGCCACCTACCACAGGACAATCAAAATGGCCCCTGTTAAGGTAACAAGGGATAATTCGTTAACGGTGTGGAGAACGGTGTACGATGGGCGTCTCACGCCGAAGGTCAAGAAACCGAATTTAAAAGAAGGGGATCATGTCAGGGTTTCAAAGTTGAAGGGGGTCTTCACCAAAGGCTACCAGCAAACATTCAGCGATGAAATATTCATAGTGGAAAGTGTGCAGCTTAAAGAAGGGATATATATTTACAGGTTAAAAGACTACGCTGGGGAAGAGGTATCGGGTGTCTTTTACACCGAAGAGTTGCAAAAGGTGCCCTACGATCCGAACAGGGTGTACAGGGTTGAAAAGGTTCTGAAAAGGAAAGGGAGCGGTGCCCGGAGACAGGCGTTGGTCAAATGGCGTGGGTGGCCCGAGAAATTTAACAGTTGGGTCCTGGCCAGCTCATTGCACGGTGTGTGAGGTCAAGCTGTAAGCGCCATGATGGAGAACTCCCCTTTTTATATCACGCTGCCATCCAATGCTTCGAAGGACATGTTCCCAGACAATCAGATTTCGAGTTATACGGTGAAACTTGCAAAACCAGTGGATTTGAAAGGCCCGTGGGAGGTGGCACTAACGGAAATACAGTACCCTAGAACTTGGAATACCTTTACAAAGGCCGATGTTAAATTTCATGTAAAGCGCCCTCAGGATACCCTGACCTATCACCTGTCTTTCCCACACGGCTATTACCCCACCGTAGCGACGGTAGTCGAGGCCATCAACAAAACTATAGGCAGCATCGAGACGTATGCAAATATATATCTGGTATTGGATTACGTTAGAAGAAAAGTGTTTCTTAAAGCCCCAGAGCTCAGTACTGTGTTTAAATGTAGTGGTAAATTACAGCGGGTTTTAGGGACCGTACAACATCAACAAAGGCAGGTGGATCCAGACCCTACATGTCCCGATATTAACGGAGGATTTTATACACTCTACGTTTATAGCGATATTGTAGAGCCGCAGAGGGTCGGGGACAGTTATTCACCTTTGTTGAGGTGGGTCCCTGTGCAGGGCGAAAATAACACTATCTTGCAATTTCTAAAAACCATTTTGACACTATAACCATCATGGTGTACAATGATCAGTCGGAGCCGGTTGCCTTTAAATACGGGAAAGTTATTGTCAAGCTTCATTTAAGGCCACGGCGCGAAGGTGACTATTAGACAGCTGCAATGGTCATCATGAAAACCTACGGGGATCCCTCTATGTACAGGGACTATTATAGAGTTCAGGCGGGGTATGGAGGCCCCCAGCCCTACTTTCAAGGGGCTCCGGTTATGTATGGGGCGGGATTGGGTGGTTTCTTCCGGAGCATGTTTAGGAGAGCCATGCCCTTTTTGAGAAGAGGGTTCGAAATTGCAAAACCTCATGTTAAAGCGGCTGCTACAAACATCGCCCAGGATGTCGTGGGTAGTGTAACGTCTGCGGTAGCCGAACGCATGAACAGACAGCCCCAAGAAGGAGCGGGGTTGCTGTATAAAGCGCATGGTGGTGTTAAAAGGAAGCGCAGGGCTTCGAGGCGTAGGGGTCCACCAAGGCCCTATAAGAAGCGCCGGACTACTTCAAAAGGCCCTCACAAAAGAAGAGCCGTAAGACGGAAGAGATCGACCAGGAAGAAGAGAACTCGTTCTAGTGTGAATATTTTTTAAAACATCGATCATGGCCTTCGTACACTGCATCGGGTGAATGCGCCAAATCTGAGTTAGATCTGTTTTCTCTCAAACCCACACAGTCTAGCATTGAAAACAGTTTTTTCATGGAAGTGTCGCCGATGGCCGCTCTGACACCCCTTGCACCGATAGAGTTTTATGTGTCGGGGTCCACGGATATGTACCTTGATCTCAACAACACTCTCCTGCACCTCGTCTGTAAAATAACCAAAGCGAATGGTGACAACATCGAGGATGATGCTAGAGTGGCCCCGATAGCCTATCCCATCGCAACAATGTTTAATCAAGTGGACATTAACCTAGGCGATCGCCTTGTCACACAGAGTGATAACATGTATGCCTACAGGGCATACATAGAGAGTATTCTAAATTATAGTCGCGATGCGCTGGACACACATCTTTCAGCGGGGCTCTTCTACCGAGATACCGAAGCGCATTTGGAGAACACGGCTTTGGACGGGGACAATGAGGGATTTAAAAAAAGAGCCAGCTTCGTCGCCGGCAGTAGGCATTTTGACCTCCTGGGACGCGTACATTCAGACCTTTTCTTCCAAGACAAACTGTTAGTCAACGGTATCGATCTTAAGATCAAACTCAATCGTAACAAAGACTTTCTGTCTCATCAGCGGTGATGCAGAGCAGTATAAACTGGTTATATTGTCAGCGAGCCTGTTTGTAAAGAGAGTGAAAGTGTCCCCAAGTGTCAGACTGGCCCATGCTGAAGCTTTACAATTATCGAACGCCAAGTATGCCATTGGAAGAGTTGCTCTGAAGATATTCAGCATCCCCGCCGGAACCCGATTAACGCAGCAGCAGAATCTATTTCTGGGGCAATTACCGAAACTCATCATCATAGGGTTTGTGGACAATACCGCTTTTAGTGGCGCCTACAACTCAAACCCTTTCAACTTCAAACACTATGATATCAACTATGCTGCTCTGGTTCACGAGGGCGGCGTGATCCCCGCAAAACCTTTCACGCCGAATTTTGGAACATCAAATTTTGTCCGGGAATATCTAGGACTGGTCTCGATAACGGGGAAACAGCTGAGGGACTCTGGAGTAGTTGTTTCAAGAGAAGGGTATGCTGCCGGCTACACTCTGTTTGCGTTCGACCTGACGCCGGACATGGAAGACGGCGACCATTACAACCTGATCAAAAACGGAAATCTAAAAGCGGAAATACGTTTTACACAGGCGCTGGCGGCCAATGTGAACATGGTTGTGTTCTCGGTATTCGACAGCGTTATCCAGGTCAACCACGCACGTCAGCTTATGTTTGACTACCATTGAAAGAGTGTAAAATAAAAATAATTTTTAAATTTTTTTTTTTTTAAATATATAAAATGGACACTACGGAGATACGGGACTTCTTAAGTAGACATAAACATGCTAAGAAATACTTTCTAGGGGTATACCCTAGCGATGGACTACCTGAAAAGATAGGTCCAGAAAGGCCCCGCACCCTCGTCTTTAACACCGATCCCCATTACAGGGGTGGTGCACATTGGGCGGCTCTGTTTCTGGATGTGGACAAGGTTATAGTGTTTGATAGTTTAGCCGAATTCCCTGAGCATAGTATTTATACAAAGCCGATATTCAAATATGTAAAAAAAGCATCACCCACTGTTGTGTATAATAAACTTCGGGTACAGGATCCTATGGCCATCACATGTGGGGAACATTGTATATACTTTATTAGTAAAATGTCTGAAGGTATAACGTTTAGAAATTTTTTAAATCTGTACTCAGACGATCTAGTAAACAACGATGATGTTGTTATGAAATATGTGAATGAAAACTCCAGGACAATGTCACACGTTGTTAAAGCAGAATATGGTCTTTGTCAAAAGTGTAAGGTACTGTAAAGCTGTTATTTGTACTTATGTGTGTCTAAAATAAAAAAAACATCTTAAACATGCTTTCATCCTTGGCATTTTTTTTTTTTTTTTTAAGTCACACTGCGCACATTTTCAAAGCATTTATAAACAAAAAGATGGCAGACTACTGATGAAAATTTAAAAGTGTTTATTACAAGCATGTTTCAACACTAACATTTACAATGTTAAACATATAAAATGAAGCACAATTTTTCTAACCGTAAAAACTTTTAACAAAAACTGTACAAGTGTGCAAAATTAGAGCGGTAGCCAGGTGTTCATTTTGAATAGTCTCTTTTTAGGCTCCATAGGAAGAGCAGCACTGTTCCGAACGGGTGTTAGTTGTGGAAAGAAAGGTGATGTCGATATAGCGGGGCTCCTTGTAAAAACAGCTGGGGCCGGATCTTTTAATCTTTCAAGCTTACGGCGATTCTCTGCATTACCGATAATCGTGGAGGGAATGTTGAGTTCCGCAGCTGCACTTAGGAACTGCTCCCAGCCTCTAGGAGCGTCTTGTGTCGATAGGGTTTTACCGTGTGTGAGACCCCGGACCAGATCATACATATGGGAACCAGCAATCGGCTGCCCTTTGTAAACAAATTCACCCCGGTCGTTCCAGGTGGTCAAATCTTTAGTAGTAGTCATTTTACTGAGCAACATTTGAGCAGCCCCTCTATATTTCTGACTGATATTTTTTAAAAGGTCTAAGACAAAGGCATCCGTTGTGGTTGTGGGGCCTATGTCTTGAGACGCCGTAGAGGGTCCTGGCTGCTGTTCAGCATTTGGGGTATACAGCGTCAGTTTTTTTTTTTCAGAGGTTAGCTGCTTGTAGTATTGTAGAAAGTTTTGAAGGGCTCCTGAGTAAAGCCCTGCTTTGTCGTGGGGTTTTAAATCAGTTCGGTTCAAAATGGCTTTGATTTCAGCATCGAGACGCTGCGTTTCGTTTTTGCGTATGTCCCAGACATCCGTGTTAGAAGGGCCAAGATGTTCCAGTTGTTGCCGTGGTACGAGGTACATTTTGTGGGCGTGCTCCATCAGGACCTCGACAGTAACCCTGTGGTTAGGGGTATATCTATACCTAACAGCGACCCTATAAAGCCTCCTGACTGTTTGAACAGTTTTCTTTTGGAAAGGAGCGATGCCCTCTTATTGCTGAGCTTCTTAATAATGTGGCGCTTCTTCTTCAGAACGCGGAACTGGCTCGTTGATATCGGGACATTACCTTTTAGGGTGTTTAGGGCTATTTCTGAAATGGCGGCCACTAAGTCTTCCGAGGCAGCGCAAAGGATTGCTTTTCTTTTAGAGGGGCTGGCTGTGATCAACATTTTTAGAAGGCCTAAATTACGCCGCAACCTCGCAGACATTGTGGGGTCCTTATATTACAAGGTTTAGAGTGTAAATGTTATAAACATCTTTTTACTTGTTCTTTTTATAGGTTTTGGGCATTGTTTTAGGCGTGTAGGCGACTGGGAAGTCAGGTGGTAGTATGCCGGCTCGTAGTCTGTAGTCTTCAAGAGTGTTGGGTTTCAAATCCACCAGTAAGTAACCATGGGGTTTTGCTGTAGCATCGTTAAAGGCCTCCATGAAAAACGGGGTGTTTCCGGGGTACATTTGTTTAGCTATAATTGAGATCTGAAGTTTGTCTCTGGGGTTTTTAAATAAGACCAGGTATGAGGCGTTGAGAGTTATGGATCGGCTGCTCTTGCCCTTGTAAAACAGGTTCTGCACTATATAGCATATGCTCAGATTACGGTGGTGTGAATATTGCGTAAAAGCCCGCTCAATCTCGGGGTGGTCCCCGCCTTCACGCATGAGGTCATCCACCACAACCATGTTTACAAGTTGTTTTGGTAGCAAATCATCGTCGTTGAGATTATCGGGGATACCCTCTATAAACCGAATGTGGGGGAACTTTAGGGTGAGCTCCGTGTAAAGATCCTGCCAGCATGAATAAAGCCACACAATGTTGTTTGGGGTCTGAGATAAAACACCGGGAGCATTTTCTAGCAGTTTCTTTATAAAAAAACTTTTACCGCTGTTGGAGGGACCTGCTAAAACGCAGGAGAATGGGTGTTGTAGTCTAGTGTCCATGTCTGGGTGGAGTTCGCGCCTCTAATGTCATTTAGTAACCGTAAGGCAGTGTTTTGTAGTCAGATGTGAGGACCCGTTTGTCAAACACTACTCTTAAGGTTTTATACATAGGTTGGGTTGTAATTTCCCATTTTTTCTTGGACCTGACAATGCTAGGGTGGTTTACAACAATGGCTTTGCTATTTTGTGATCGCTCGAGGCGGAGTATTCGTGCACCAGACCCTTCAGACTGTCAAAGTTTATTTTAATCGTATTGTTGACGTTTAAAGTGATACCTTTGACTTTCATGCAAACCTTGTTGTTTGAGGTCTTATAACTTTACGTCTTAGGGCCTGATGAGGTAAATTCCTGTATATACTCCCCCTTTTCGAGCTCGCTGGTCAAATCCCCTAGATAATCACCCAGCGGAGAATCTTCATCACCCTCTTTACTCACAAAGATAACCGAGTCAGTGTCATGGTACAAACACCGTTCCTGAAGCTTGTCCAGCAACCTGTAAAGCTCTAGCCTGGCGTGAGCGGTTGTGAATCAGGCTATAAATATGTTTATATTGTTACACGTTGTGGGGTACTCTTTGGCGTATTTCCAGCATAGAATGGCCGTCTCGTCGTCAATAAATTCACAACTGGATATGTCATAAACAGGTGTGAATATGTACTTAAAAAGCTCATCTGGATCTGTGACGATGGATGTGTTTGACAAATTGGTACGTTGTGCGAACTTTCCCCACAAGGAATTGAGACAGAGCTTAGCTAGCTGACGGTGGGCGGGGTTAACCTTAATGAACGCCGGTCTCAGTTTAATACCCTTGCGAGCTTTGTAATCAGCGATATACTTTTTCTTTGAGGGCTCATCGACACACCATTCTGGATACCCCGAGGCCTCCTGCTTGTCTCTGAGAAACAAGTTGATGTACTCAGAAAAGAGCTGGGTTGTTGTGTTTGGAAAGTGCCAGACTTCCAGGATTTTACCTAGGCGATACCCTTTCTCTAGGGCCGCCTGCACCTCGATGGTACACCATGTCCCTTCCAGCACCCTCTGCTCATCACTATGCAGACATTCGCTAAGCTGTTTACTTTCAGCGCAGGTACGGCATAGGGGGAACATTAGCTTACCCTCGACTCTATAAGGGAGCACTGGAAAGTAAAGTTTCTGCGGTGGGTGAATCTGACACTTAATGATTCCAAAGTACTCTTTGAGAGGTTTAAAGTTCTGGTATATGATGGTAGGATGGCCCATAGGGTACAACTTCACCTTGTTCACAAACGGATACAGACTTGTGAAGTCGTAGTAATGTATTTTCTCACCAGGGCCAGCTACACAGTACAATTGAATGGCGTTTGTACGACCACCGAATAAGGCGTCACGGGGTTCCAGCGGTGAAGGTAACTGCTGGCTCTTAATAAAAGTGCTCAGTTCACCATCTTTCGATAGCTCAGTTACCCAATCATGTTCCCATAGAGTTCTCAAAACAAACCCACAACTCTCAATATACTGCGCCTTCGCCATAGTCCTGCGGTGCAGATGTTCAAACGTGGTTCCCTGCAGTCTATTAAACTCATGGGGCTTGTAACACTGAGGGCAGCCATGGTAAAAACACCCGTTGAACTCACAGGCCGTTGGTACACCGTTAATTAATGCATACCCGTCTAGATAGTAGCGACCCAGCCGGTATTCGCCGCCCTGTAGAGCGTGCTGAATGAAGATGCTCTCACTCGCAGAGACGTACATGAGCCACTGAATAGAGGGGGTGGAGTAACGTTTCTGCTTGCCGTTATAGAGGTCAGGTGGTACTAAGGCGATAGTTTCAGGCAATAAAAACATGTGTTTATAAATAGACATGCACATTGAAGCCAGAGTAATGTTTTGAAATGGGTCCAGGTATACAGTTATTTTTTTTTTACTCTTGAGTGACTCGGTTTCAACAAACAGGACCCGCTTTGTCATCGCCACCACAATATCTCTGAAAAGGTTGCATGCTTTTCGCAATATCATAACATCCGCCTGACAGTATGCTTTCAATTCAGTTTGAAAATGAAACCATTTTTCACGGTTTTCATCGTACCACTGTAGAAAACTCTCTTTTTCAGAGGGCATCATGTAGTCGCAACCATAACTGTCGGGCGGAGGCATAGGGCCGCTGTAATTCTGATTAGCCCAGGTGTTAAAAAAGTGAGGAAAATAACCTTTACAGCCTTCAAACCCAAAGGCTTTTGGCAGTTTGCTCAACTTCATGGGCAGAAAATTCAAGGTGTCTATGAACCTAATGTCAAAAGGTACAACCTTAAGCAGCATTAGTTTGGAACCTTGGTTATGAGACTAATGGGCAGCTTTTCATGTATCAGGTCACGGATAATGAAGAATGAGTCATATGCTTTGGAGTTGTGAGCCAGAAATGTATAATCCTGGTATCGAGGTTGCATGAACGTGATAAGGAAATCATTCACGCATGACCGTCCTTCAAACTCCCAGCTCTCATCACCTGTTAGATGGTGGGCGTAAATATAGTTTGGCTGGTGCACCCCCGTCTCTTGCGTACACTCTATATCAAATACGATATAGTCTTCTGTTTTTTTCGGGTAGTGACTTCTGAGCATGTAACACTCATGTGTTGTTCCGGCTATAAAAGCAGCGGTACACCTAGGGCATTCCATGCCTTTACATTCATGGTCGACAGGTTTATAGCGACCGCATGCCCCACAGTCGGCTTTAAGAACACATTGGGCCAGGCCGATGTGCGTGATTAAGCAGTCTTGCGACCGACAAAACAGCTTACACTTTGTACAGTTCACTTTCTGAGCATTGTCATTGACACAACCGTCCCTTTGACACATTTTACAGTGAAATTCACACTGGTGTTTGGTCCGATTGTTGTATATATGATCGCAATGCTCGCACACATACTTGGCCCCTAGAAAACCCTTCAGGTTCAAGATACCGTAAAAGTGGTTTTCATGATGCAACACATACACAGTCTTGTTTTTCACACCTTCATTGGTAGTGAAGTATTTCCAAGAACCGGCATGGTATAGAACTTTAACCGTCACGGCAAAGTGATTCTCAAAAAGGCCCAGATCCCCAAAACCGATCATTTTGTCAGTCGGTATCTTAAGTGCCTCATGTGCCGCTACAGCCATCGACATAATGACGGCGTCTGGGGTAGAGCGGTCCATCAATAAGCCCGCAATGCTTGCGGCCAGACACATGTTGGTAGCTCCGGTATTAAAATCGAGCAACCACCGAGATTTCTTGCCAATGATTTTACTGTACATAACGCTCTTTAAGGCTCTGGAAGCACCACCCTCGCGACCCCTAACAACGAGGGCGATGATTCTAAAGGACCCGTACGCCAACAATTCAGCCTTGCTCTGTAAAAGTTTAGATAGGTTTTCTAAAAACGTTACAGCGTCAAACACATCCCGAGATGACCGTCTGGTGAACAGGGGACTATTGAGACCCTGTCCCTGAAAACGCATCTGAAAGAAATCATTAGGACCCACATCGTGTAACAATCGTTCGATTAGCGCTTGCACAGCCTGATGTATAGCTATAATGCCATGATCTGAGGAGTGTAGGCGATCTAGGTTAACAAACCTAAACTCCTCATAGTGCTCTGTAGCGTTAAACCGCTCTACAACTCGACTATACCGTCTCACACTTTCCATAAATACTGGTTCTGAAGCCTCAGTTTGAGAATTACTGGTTGTTGGAGAGCTCACAGGGGTATGGTTAGATGTAGATGTGTTTTTAGACCTTCTGGTAACGCAGAGTCTGGCTTTCTTTAACTTTTTTATTACAACCTTGCGTTTTCTAGAGCTACCAAGCCACTTTGGCTTCTTATGGGCCCATCTGGTTTTTGGTAACTGTCCCCCGCCGATCTGAACAATATTTGTGTTGTTTACAAATGGTGACACTGACCCTACACCTTCTTCGGATGGGGCTCCTTCAGACTGCTTAAGGCTGAGACGGCTCTGTCCGTCACCCCCAGAGGACCTGTAAAGACCATCAGCACCTCCTAACTCTATATTTTGAGGTCTTATGGGTGTTGGTTTTGGGGGTTGACATGACCTCTGACTATTGAACGCGCGTAAAACTCTTAGAGCTCTACTAAGTAGGTGCTGTGGCTTCTTTTCATATTTAGACCTATGGCCCATTGTACTGGTAAAGGTACCTCTAACATTCCCCGTGTATGTACGCGCGCCTAGTCATGATGGTATGTTACCCATGGCTATAACTGTTGAAGCGCAAGTTTGGGCCATTGTGTTTCTACACCGAGCCATCAGCTGTCTTAAAGCCTTTATGCTAGCTCTGGATGCCGCTATATTACCGCCGTTCTTACACAGTTTTAAAGTTTTTAGACGGAGCTGGCATTTTAATTGTCTGAACGACTGATGGATTTCTTTAATGTAGCTGTCTAGAACTCTAGCACGGTTTGAAAGGTTGGTTTCAAGGCCCGTACTTATGACATAAGAGGTATGATTGCCAACTCCCTGAGCCACCCCGGTTATAGGACAATGGCTGGCGTTATCACCACCACTCACTGTTGCTGGACCAGAGCGGGACGTAAAAACAGGGTTCCAGTGTGAACACCCAGGAGTTTGAGAGTCCTGATCATCGCTCGAGGGTGTTCCAAAACTCTGATTTTGCGTTCCGCTACACCCTATACTGCTGTCGGGGTATATTGATGAGGATGGTGAAGACCACTGCGCACGGGCACTTGGCGAAGGACTGGTGGGGTCGTATGCCCCCGGGGGTGTATCGGGGGACATCAGACATGGGGAGGTTAAATGTTTATCGCAATAATGGATGGCCACTGATGTAGAGGCAGTGTTGTGGCTGGGTGCTACTGATTGAGACCCTACTGATTGTATCCCTGAGGGGGTCATCTTAGAAGTATCACATGGGGATGCCGGGGCTTCAGAACTTTGGGTAGTACCAGCTAGAGCCTTAAGAAGTTCCATACAGTGGGAGTAGGGATCCTCTGCAGGGTGATCATTTTCTAAGGAGGGGTCATATAACACAGAGGGGATAGTTGTACACCCTGTAGGGGTTAGG
Source organism: Pleurodeles waltl (assembly GCF_031143425.1). Lineage (NCBI taxonomy): Eukaryota > Metazoa > Chordata > Amphibia > Caudata > Salamandridae > Pleurodeles > Pleurodeles waltl. The sequence continues at coordinate 915,266,864 of NC_090442.1, read as the reverse complement.
GTGTGGCCAGACACCCCGGTATTAGAACTCTGGGCCCTAGGGGGAACCGGTTGTACCTTAACAACATTTTTAAAAGACAGGTCTAAAGGTCCAGATTGCAGCTCCGGGGTCTGGAACTTCTTCCTACGACTCTTTAAGGACAACCGATTTATTTTAGGACTGCTGCACTGTTTTGGGGACCCTCCAGAGACCTCACACGGTACAAACAGTTGGGCGTTTGGTGTTGTACGAGCGATAATGTCCGTTTGTCCATGCCCCATCCCCGGGATAGTTGTTGCAGAAGTGTTCGCTGTACTAGGCATTCCCTTTATGACGGTTGGTGTGGTGCCGTTAAGAGTTGTACCTGGACCATGATCGGTGGCTGTAGAGAGGTTGCAGGGTGGGTCTTGATGTTCGGGTTGGTTCACGTGTACCGATGACGCGGTGGGGTTTTGAGCAGTCCCACTGCAGACCTTTAAAGACGACATCCGCTGCTTAGGCTGAGGGCCGGCGTCTCCGGAGCTCTGGGGTGATGATTCTAGGATGTAAAGATAGCAAAATACATATTAGGGTTAGTTATAGCTGCTATACCGGTGGGTGTGAAAGACGTTTAGACACACTAAGGACAGTATACATCAGACTCTACATTTTCTAAAAAATCATCTTTGGTTTTTCGGCTTGAGGGGCCCTTCTTAATGGGCGGGCCGTCCTTAGAACCAGGTGACTTCCTTTTGCGGGGCTGGCTTTTAAGCTTTGCATCCAAATTCCGGATCTCTTCATCCATAGGGACCCCTCGGGATAAAAAACATAAAAAATAATGTTACACATACAAGATAATACATAGACTATACGAACTCACTAAGATGACCAAATATAGGTCTGATTGTAGGGCTTGTTAGGTTTTCAGAGGGGGTTACAAAAAGAACCCTAATATTTACCTGCAGAAACGTTATCCTGTGACAAGGTGTTTGACCCATCTTGAACATGAAGAATTTGTTGGAGAGAGGCAAGCGCACACCTGAGTTCGGCATCATAACCTATGCAAACACATGGGTTCCCATTAGCAGTAAAATAAAAATAACATTCCTGACAACGTCGTTCAGAACGACCTAGGGCCTGTAACTCACCTTGCTGCACGGTCTCCATTTCCACATGGGGTTCCCCAGACTCTTGACAGTCCTGTGTACAAGAGAGACAGATTTACCTTTAAGCACCCCACAATTCATCTTCTAGGGCAGAACCCTTCATAAAAGCACACCGAGTGTTGAATTATTATTTTTTTTTTATTAATTTGAGAAACAAAAAAAATATATATATATATATTAAAAAAATATATATATATATATATCCATATATATATCAAGATTCAAATTGTTGAATCCCTAGGTTCTGTAAGTATAAATACATATTGACAACTGTAAAACTTTTCTCAAAAACTATACACGGTTTAATAAACAAATTCCACATGGTGGCGCTCTTGCATAATACGAGCTCTAAGATTGTCTCTATAAGACATAGCCAGGAAACTGGATCCTAGGAGCCATGCCTGGTTTTCACCTTAGCTGAACAAGGTTGTGAAGCAAGTGTGGGGGCGGAGCTCAGTCTAAACTCCTAGCTGAGCCAATTCCAACACCACACAGTCTATGTTTAAAAAAAAAAAAAAGAAAATGGCCGGATGTGGATGCAACATGTGTGAGGTCCTGGGTTTTTTCAGGGCAACAAAATCAGATCCAATGCCATCCTGAACTACGGTGAGTGGTGTGGGGTACTTGAGGGGTCTGAGGCTCCCTACCAGGGATAGTTATTTTTTAATCATTCTTATTTTTTATTTCAACAGCTTTTTTTTTTTTTTTAATTTATGTGATTTTCTATTTTTAAAATGTTCTAGACTTCAGGGTCTCCTAAACCCTTGTTACACTTGCAACATTTAAAAAAAAAAAAAAAAAAAAAAAAAAAAGCAGGCCCCAAGGAGACCTGTGGTCTCTGAACCCTGTGCTCAGGGCCCTCATATTTGTATTTTTATTTTTTTATTTTTTTAAAATGCTGCCCTAAGGGACCCTGGGAGCCCCAATCCCCAAGGCCCCCAAAACGCTATTCATTTATTTTTTTTATTTATATATATATATATATATATATGTGTGTGGGCCCCTAGGGCCCTAGCGCGCGTGGTCAGGGCCCCACAGACCATGGCCACGCGCCATTAATCCTCCTCCTCTTTTTTAAAAAACAAAAAAAAAAAAACAAATGCCGCACCATGGCAGCAAGCGATCGGATCACCGAGGCCTCGGTGAGCCGATCGGATGGTTTAATTACAGAGAATGCCGCGTTGAAACAAACACGGCATTCTCTGTATTTAAATCATCCAGGCGGCTCTCAGAAGCCGCTAGGGAACCCCCAGGGGCTTCTGAGAGCCGCCTTACCCCAGTGTAGGGCCACGTGGTCCCCACCCAGAGACCGGTGTAATTATCTACTAAAGCTGTAATGCTCGCAGGGACCGCGTGGTCCCTGCGAGCATTTTAGCATTAATGTATAATTACATCGGCTTCCCTAGCGGCCGCGGCCGCCCGGGAGACCCGCTGTAATTATCTACTAATGCTGAAATGCTCGCAGGAACCACGCGGTCCCTGCGAGCATTTTAACACTAGTGAATAATTACAGCCGGGTTCCCGAGCGGCCGCCCGGGAGACCCGCTGTAATTATCTACTAATGCTGAAATGCTCGCAGGAACCCTGCGAGCATTTTAACACTAGTGAATAATTACAGAGGGGTTCCCGAGCGGCCGCCCGGGAGACCCGCTGTGATTATCTACTAATGTTAAAATGCTCTCAGAGACCACGCGATCCCTGAGAGCATTTTAACATTAGTGAATAATTACTGAGGGTTCCCGGGCGGCCGCGGGAGCCCGGGAGACCCGGCTGTAATTATTTACTAATGCTGAAACGCTCTCAGGGACTGCGTGGTTCCTGAGACCGTTTCAACATTAGTGAATAATTACAACGGGCCCCTGGGAGGCCGCGGGAGCCCGGCTGTAATTATTTAGTAATGTTAAAATGCTCTCAGGGTCCGCATGGTCTCTGAGAGCATTTTAACATTAGTGAATGGTCTCTGAAAGCAGCTTTGTTGAGTTAATCACGCTGGTCCCCAGAGCGCAGTACGGCTCAGGGGCCCTAGTGATTAACTTAACAAAGCTGCTTTCAGAGACCTAGTGGCCTCTGAGAGCAGTTTTGCTAAGTTAATCACAAGGGCCCCAGAGCTCAGGCCTGCTCTGGGGGACCCTTGCTATGAACATTTTGGCGCGGCTCTCAAGAGGCCTCGCGGTCTCTTGAGAGCCGCGCCAAAAAGTTCATAGCATGGGCACCCCAGAGCTATGGTTGACCCCTTGGAGCGTAGTTATTAATTTTAGAGCTCTACACCCCGGAACTCATTGCGCTGAGCTCTAAAATTAACAACTATGCCACCCCCAAAAGCTCACCACTTAAACACACTATTGCGGCCATTAGTTGTGGGAGCATATAATACTGGCCCATACCATAAAATACACATAAAAAAATACCTAAAGAGCCCCATAACATTTCCTGTACAAATTAAATACAGCCCCACCACTAATACCATTAGCTACACAACCCCTGAACCATGACGTACACAATAAGCCCACCATACAGCCATCAAAACAAGTGCAACCCCACAAAAATACCGGCCCTGACATAACACAAGACCCCATATGTACTAATTAAGCATGGCCCGCCGCCCCCCAAAATAAGTGCAGACCCCCAAAAATACACGCCCATACACAACCCCTGAAACATCAAGTACAATTTAAACCATGGCACCACTCCACAAAACAAGTGCAGCCCTTCAAAACTACATACAAAGGCATAACCCCAGAACCCATAAGTACAAATTAAGCATGGCCATCAACCCCCAAAATAAGTGCATACCCTCAAAAATACATGTCCATACATAGCCCCAGAACCACCATGTACATATTAAACAGTCCCAATACACCCCACACCTCAAGTGCGCTCGCGCTGAAATACATGCCTATGCATAGCCCATAACCATTGCAAGTACCAATTAAACAACCCCGACCCATAAAACAAGTGCAGACTTTAAAAAATACCTACAGATACACAACCCCAGAACCAGCATGTACAAATCAAGCAGTACCAACACAATCCCCAAAATAAGTGCGCCCCCGCAAAAATACCTACAAATACATAGCACAAGCCCCTACAAGTACCAATTAAACAAAACCAACCCATAAAGTAATTACAGTATCTCAAAAATACACTAATAGCTTTTAAATTTGTATTTTTTTTTTTTTTTTTTTTTTTTTTTTTAAAGCAGGCATTTTACATATCTATGTATAGTTAAACAGGTTGGGGCTAATGTCATTGTTAAACTTTAGTAAAACACATACACACACCACACTGTTACAGACCTTAAGTAGAAGATGTTCAGCATCACCAGTCTGAGCTCTGCCCTTCATGTTTCCAGCCATAATGTCCTGATACAGCCCTGCTTGCCACAACTGTCAGTATGTAGTTCAGAAAAAAGAGGTCTGTGAAGGTGGGGGGTTCTTATACCATGCTCACTGTGGTAATTATGTCTGTGCTCTATGATTGGTGGGACCTGGAAATAGACATCTGTTATAGGTTAGCAATAGTTGGCCTTTGTTGTGTTTCAACTTTTAATTACTGGGTCTGTTTTCTAATTTAACCCCCCTCTGTCACCCCTGGAAAGAATGTAGGCCCATCTCTGTTTTAGATTAGCCATGCCACAACAACCTCTGTTGTGTTTCAAACTTTTAATTACCGGGTCAGTTTCTAATTTAGCCCCCACTGTGTCCCAGGGAAAGAATGTAGGCCCATTTCTGTATTAGATTAGCCATGCCACATCAGCCTCTGTTGTGTTTCAAACTTTTAATTACCGGGTCAGTTTCTAATTTAGCCCCCACTGTGTCCCAGGGAAAGAATGTAGACCCATCTCTGTTTTAGATTAGCCATGCCACTCAACCTCTGTTGTGTTTCAAACTTTTAATTACCGGGTCAGTTTCTAATTTAGCCCCCACTGTGTCCCAGGGAAAGAATGTAGACCCATCTCTGTTTTAGATTTGCCATGCCCCTCAACCTCTGTTGTGTTTCAAACTTTTAATTACCGGGTCAGTTTCTAATTTAGCCCCCACTGTGTCCCAGGGAAAGAATGTAGCCCCATCTCTGTTTTAGATTTGCCATGCCCCTCATCCTCTGTTGTGTTTCAAACTTTTAATTACTGGGCCAGTTTCTAATTTAGCCCTCACTGTGTCCCAGGGAAAGGCTGTAGGCACACATCTGTTTTAGATTTACCTCTCTAAATTGATAGGCTGGCTCTAACAAAAGCAGCATTTGACCATTCCCACTTTTTTGGATTAGCCAACAGTGTGGAGGTTTGACCAGACCGCCCACTTTGCAGCCCTATGCAGAGGCACCCTAACAGCCACTTGGGCATGAATGTCTGACATGTCCAGACCTGTCCCTCTCAAGCTCTGAAACCACGTGCACATCACTAAGTCATACTTTTTACACATCTCATAGGCCAAAACCCAGGGGCTAGGACCCAGACACAGGGCTAACACGTGACACCATGAGGGCCCATCCCAATTGACACCCCCAGGCACACATGTCACTTCCGGGGAGGGCTTTCAGGGACAACGGAAGTCCCAGCCACCGGAAATGACGTCATATCCGGGGCGGGATAACTGTCATTTTTAATATGGTGATTAAAGGTATCCCTTCCTACTACTCACAGGTATAGTGTTAAATTTTAAGCAGAAGCAAGCAAGCGCGTGTGTCTGGTGGGTATGTTAGGCATTCTGTAACATATCAGCTTCACAGGTGGTAGCAGCATGAATACAGGATAATGTGCTAATTTGATTGCAGTTCTGCACTGCCATAACTTTTGATGCTGAGAGTGCTGCCACTATTACTTTACAAGCCATATATTTATTTGCACATTAACAAAGCAAGGAAATGTTGTTGCCGCAAAAAAAAATTTGATGAAGTAAATTGAACTTGCCCAATTGAGATACACATATCATGAAAATAAATGTTTAATAAGACATGGAGCCTGATTTGGGGTCTGACGGATGGCCCATTTCTCCTCCAGGGCGACAAAGTAAATTATTCCGTCTCCCTGATTAAGGTGCTGTTGGCCAGATTGATCAGTGACGGCCAAGCTGGTGGTCATTTATAAAGCATTGACAGGAACCGCCGTCACAATGGTTCTCGTCAATGGTTTTCGCTGTTTGGTGCGGGACTCCCTCAACATGACGGAGCATTCCAACAATTTTCTTTTTTTATTTTCAAAAAGAAAATCCTGCTTCAAGATTTTCTTTTTGAAAATAAAAAACAATAGTGCCCCTTCGCCATGGGACTCGTCTCCCAGGGTGAGGGGGGGGTGACAGACAGTAAAAACAAGGGCATTAGCATAGCCACTAGGTCATGCAACGCATATGTGATGTCTTACCACCAATGTTCTTACCTTTAAAGTAAGCAGTGAATTGTTGCTGCATTGGGCCACTAAAATAAATCGGGTGGATATGGATCACGGAGCTCTGAACCAGCGGGAGGGCGAGGGTGAGGCAGAGTCATGGCCGGCCCAGGTGCCTTAAGTCACGGCCTTGCAGCCCCAAGGACCCTGCCGCCCGACGGAAGTGGAGGTGGGGCAGACAGCACGGGAGAAAAGAAGACAGAGAATAAGAATCCAAAGGGCAGCGGAGGAGAGTGGCTGCCCGCGTTTAGTCTTTGATTCAAATAAAAAAGTTTTAAAGGCTCAGGCACTTCTACGAAGTGTTGGATGTAAATAAAAACAAGCTGCATCACATTACACGCGGGCCTCCTCGTGGGGGAGTAGGCATGCAGAGGATGGTAGGAGAAAAATGACATACTAAGGAAAGATTGGAAGCAGGAAGAGAGGATGCTATTGGCACAGGAAGCGGTCCTAGTGCTGAAGCCCCTGCCCCCATAGCAATGGACAGTATTTACAATTTTAGTCACGTAGATATAAAGTCACTTGACCCAAATTACTTGATTTTTTTTTTTTTGGACAAATCACGAAAACCATGTCGCGTTATTTATGCAGTGCAGAAATGGCAGCCTTGCTCTTATGCAAATGCTTTAGATATGCAAAGGAAGGTCAGACGGGGCAGTGTCCTGCCGTAAAGGCCTTGTGATGTGAAGTGAGCTGACGAAGGGCGGGGCAGAGTGATCTGAGGTCACACGCGGCTGTTTGTAAAAGTATTGTTTATAAACATGAGAAAGGAGGGCAGGCTGAGAGCTTAGGTCTGGGCAGGGGAGGGATCTCTGAGGTCCACAACAGACTCCACACAGCACTGTGATGGCTTCACTGAGGGTCTGCAGGAACGAGGTATAATTAACTGTAATGCAGGAGCATGCTACTACAGTGCACTGTAAAGAAATACAAATCGTACAATTCTGTACGCAATAAAATAACAAGCATTTGCAATGCAACGGGTCTCGCGTTTGCTCATGTTAGAGCTGTTAGCGTTGTAAACTCCTAACCCGACTTTTCACCTATCGGCAAAAGTGCATTTATGTACGTAACCCGAAAAAGTGCAGTTATGCACTATGTAAAGCGCTCGACTTCTGCCAAGCGAAATCGCACTAGTAAATTAGAGAAAAAAGTAGTCCACGAGCAGCACAGAAAACAGCGAGCCTCGCATGTTTTCAGTACTTGGTCGCTGCGCTCGAGGAGGGCTTGCCACCGGAAAAGGCATGACGTATGCATGCCTTTGACTAATGAAAGCAAGCAGATTTTATTAGGCAAGCCCACGAACCAATGAAAGACACTGACGTGACGTCGACAGGGCTCCGAGCCCTTTTCTAAACACTAAAGCGCCTCGCTGCGATATGCATGCATGGGCGCATGCAACGCAGGCTCGACCCTAAAAATGGCCTGCCATGAACAAAACAAAAAGCAGTGGCATTCTTCTGAGTCAACAAATGGTTGCCTCGCACACACAGTGGAGGATAGGAACGCTGTTGAAAGGGAACGCTGTCGATTAGACACGCATCAGTTACATGCAGCCTAGTAGTAAGTTCACTAGCTGCAAGGGTACACCAAGGTTAAAACCCAGCTGTGTGCATTACAGTTCAACATATTCTACTACATTTGAATACATGCTTTGAATATTTACTTTACAGCTCCTGTCGAGTGCACTTTTGAAGCAACCCTATAGCAGACAATGACATCACCAAATATTCATTGCAAAATTTGACATCTTGTGTATATTTGCATGTGGTGTGTTTCTCTGTGTAATTGTGTGTGTTGTTTGTGTAATATGTAAGTGTCAACGAGGCTTTGTGTACCGAATAAAGGCCTTAACAATCATGGCTATTTTTTACCATGAGCTTTGGGATTCACAGATGGTTTAATTACCACTGAATTGACGTTACTCTGGATCCGTCATTCCTTCTAGCCAGTAAGGGGCGGTGGGTTTCTGAAATGTACACACCATGTTTTACTGTGGCTTGATTATGAGGTGAAAACTTTTCAGAAAAGGATTCAAGGGAAGGTGGTGTGCATGCTGTATAGAAGCATCGAGTACGTATCAGCTGTATTTACTGATTAGTTAACCCTTTCCCACCATTTTTTTCCATTTCATGCATTTTTTGCGGAAAACCTTCCTGAAGAATGAAAAAAAGACAAACCCACATTGCAGAATTTCATTTCTATTGGCTGTGAAATAAAGTAATTTCTCTGCTCTGTAGCAGCGGCTTCCTGCATGTGGAGAGAATACAGGTGATTCACACTGCCATTTTAAATGCACGTTGATGAAATCGTGAGGTAGACTACTGTTGGGTTTATCCACTGAAGAGACCTGCAAAATAAAGTGAAACTCTGCGAAATAGCAATGGGCTGCACTGCCTATCAGAACATGTTTTTAAGTCAAATTTGATTCGCCATAATAAGAACAAGTTGTGGAAAATCAGCCTTTCACCGTAGAAAAGGGTGACATCACAGCACATCTGAACCATTGAAACGTGGTCTCATTGTGATAGATGTTCGATGTAAAATAGAAAGCATGTTACAGAACCTTCGAATCCTGCGCTGCCCGGGATAACAGATCGTGTGATTAAAAAAAACAACCAAAAAAGCCATCTGTAGAAGGAGAAGACAATCTTTGAAAGTGAAAACAAATGGAGCTAAAATGCTAAAAGAGAAGGCGCTGCGAATGAAGAGGCCACTCTCCTTTGTTTTATCAGCACAGTGCCTGCTTCACAGCCACTGCGCTTCATGAAACCTGAACTGCGGCACTTTGCTGATAAAGGAAGTGCTTACAGATCGTGCTATTAAAAAAGCTGTCTGTAGAAAGAGAAGGCAATATTTCAAAGTGAAACCAGATACCACAATAATACTAAAAGAGGAGGCATGACAAACTAAGTGGTCACGCACCTTTCTTTTATCAGCACAGCGCTTGCTTCATGCCCGCTGCGCTTCGTGAAATATGAAGCGGGGCGCCCAGCACTGTGCTGATAAAAGTAGCGCTGTGTTGAAATGAAGACCAAAGAAACTACAATCCCGAAACACAGGCAGAGGCAAAACAAAAAAAAATAGGACAACAAAGTAACATAAATAACAAAAAGAAAACATGCAACATAAGCAGTCTCCATGGGAGGTTCCAAAACACCAGAAGGGAGGGACTAATAATCTTTTTCACCAAACAAAAGCAGGCAGTTACTAAGGACAGTAATAGGAGCCAATGAAAAAGATGGGAGGTGCTTGAAGCCCACATTGTAGATACAACATGTCTCGAAGAGACATTGCATGCGCTGCTTAGGTAAGGCCTAAAAACTGCTATATTTCTGCCCATCCTAATTGAGGGGATGGACATATAGCCATTTTCCAATAGCCCTTACCCTGTCAGGCCTTCTGAGAAGTTTGGGCACACAGAGACAATATAGTCTATGCTGTTGCCAAACCTATGGCCTGCCTGCATAGAAATTTGGCGGGCGGACTACTGTGTCAGCGGAGGGGGAACTCCGTCGCCATTGCAACGTTGTTCCCTCTCCTGCCACAACATAAATTGAACACATACTCTCCATTCTGTTCTGCCATCTCGCCAAGTATTGTCTCTCAGCTTTCAGAAAAGTTAGAACGCAATCCTTGTTAACTTGCATTCTTAGCCCCCTGCCCTCAAGCTACCGAACATCACATCTTTAGCCATGGGTCTCCTTGATTGTACTTTACTTGAGTACTTTAACACTTCAATTTTTTGGTTTTGCCAGAGATAGTGCTCATAGACTGTCGTCAAAGTCAATTGTTTTCTTTTTTTAACAGATTTTATTAGGTTTTCAGCTTGCAGGTAACAGAACATTCAGGGCCTAGCCCTTTGGCCATCAGGAAGAAAGTTTGCACAGCCAGTATGATACATCTAAATGCCTGATATCATCTTAAAGCATGTAAGAATGGCTCAAGGATATCTAAAAACAACAGCAGGTTAATCCTCCCACTTGCAGGGCAGACAAGTCACTCATCCCTTTCAATGAAACAGAACAACATTAGTAACATAGTCTCCCATCTGTCACTACCCGTCACCCATCCCTGGGCTTTGAGCAATCTGACCATCATAGGTAAGGTCTCCAATAGTATGGAAGGGTTGTCCCGGGCAAGTATGCATGTCTGTGGTATCTGTTAGTGGTTCTTTCCCTCAACAACATGTAGAGGTGTGGGAAAGGCAGTCTGTCTACCAGGGGTTGGGGGGTCCACGTTCTTTAGTGTGTTCACTAGCACCTTCCAGGCCCTTGCTCCATCAAGGAAGCCCTGTCCACATTTGGTTTATCTAAGTTTGACCTCGCTCTCATAGCTCGCCCATCACAATACCTCCTGCCTCCACCCTGCGAGTCGGGGCCTGCTCAGATCGTTTCAGTTTTTTTAGCAATTTCTCTTTTGGCTACCATAAACTACACATCTTGGAGCTGGCTTGTGATTTTTGTTTTGGCAGTGTGTGGGAACCAGCATAAATGACAGTGCCCAGTAGTGCATGGTGTGTCTTGCTCAGTAACCTTGGTCAATGTCCTCGTAATGTCTTCCCAATAGTCTATTAAGTACCCACAGCTTAAAAACAAATGAAGAAATTCAGCACATACTTCCTTACATCTTGGGCATCTGGCAATCTCCACTCAGAAATGGTGGTTAGGTATGCTCTATGTAGTTTTGTAAAAATGATTGAGTTTGAGTCAGGCATTTCCTGACACCTTGGGTACATGCTCTGATGTGCTTCCAGTCCGCTTCCAAAATGGGGGTCCTAAAGTCCTCTTCCCAGCAGTCTGGACTGGGGTAGTTCTACTGGGCCCTGTCTCCAGTGCCTAAGAACCACCATCGTTGTCGTTGTTGCCACTATCCAGTCTGACACTCCCCGACAATCATGTCCACGAGGAAGCTGTGCCAAAATTTGCATCGGAATGTCTGAGGAATAGGGTGTTTTCATTTTGGTCTTACTTAGACTTCTAAGCCAGCAACTCTGCAGCACTTTAAATTCAGTAGTGTCTTCAGCACTGGGTCAGTGCAGACAGAGAAGTACTTTAGCCAGATGATGTATGTCTTGGAAAAAGGGTCCCACTTCTTTACCAGACGACAACTGACCTGCTATCCACTGGGTCAATCATTGGAGCTGGTCCGCCAAATAATAGGATTCAAAATCAGGAATGTCCGAGCCACCTTCCAACACCGGCCTCTGGAATGTGGACAGTGCCACTCTCCCACTGCCCGAACCCCATAAGAATCCCGTAATGAGCATGTCTAGTTCCTTAAAGAACGCCTGTGGGCCCACACTGGCAGCACTATGAAAAGGTATAGTAGGCAGTGAAGGGCCACCATTTTCAGTAGGGCTTCACAACCCACCACTGACTGGGAGCATTTTCCAAAAGTTCATACTGGTCTGAAGCCCTTGCAAGGCCTTTCCGATGTTCCCTTCTAGTAAATCTGCTGGGTCATGGTAGACCTACACCCCTAGGTATGGTCGGCAACGAGATTTCCAGTGCAAGCTCCCTAGATATTTGGTAATAACTCTTGAAGCCATCTTAGGGAAGACACAAGACTTCCACCAATTAACCTAAAGGCCCTAGAGTGAGACAAACCAGCAGGCTGCGTGACCCTGTCAAAGCTTCTCCTGTGTCTCTTAGAAAAAGCAAGCGGTCTTCTGCGTCGAGCACGATAGGTTGCCCTTGTACTCCTACCTTTATTCTATCATATGCATCGCCCTTCTGAGTGTGGCATGCTACGGTCTCCATGGAGCGTGCAAAAAGGAGGAGTGAAAGCGAGCAACCCTGCCTTGTGCCTCGTTTCACTCTATACCCCTTCAGAAATATGTTGACCTGTTTGGACTGTCGCCTGTGGGTCCGCATACACTAACTTGATCCAGACCACAAAGTTTTCCCCTAGTCCAAAATGCCTCACGACGCCATAGAAGTATGCCCATTCTAAACTATTAAATGCCTTTTAAATGTCCACGGTGAATATTGCTGCTCTCTCTGTCATAAGAATTTTCCTCTAATATCATTAAGAGTCTTACTTTATTAAGTGTGGTGTTGTGACCTGATATGAATACCACCTGATAATGATGGATAAGGGTAGGCACGTGGTACAGCAGTTGAGTGGCTAGCACCCTACTCAGTATTTTATAGTCTGTTACGCATCAATAGCGGATGATAAGCCATTACGTCATTAGCTGGTTTCCCTGATTGGAGCTTTCCGGGTTGGTGATGGTAGTGAGCCCCCTTTTCCTAGCTGTTCTATTGCGTTCAACCAGTCTGGGAGAGAGAGGCCCTCCATGAAGGTCGAGTAGAACTCAGCTAGGAGGCCATCAGTGCCCAGTGTCTTATTTCAGGCCGTATTCTTTATAGCGACTCAGACCTCTGGGAGCGTAATGTATTTTCCCAGATCTTCTGCCTTCTGATGTGTGATGACTGGGAGTGCTATTAGTGTCAAAATGTTTCAGTATCCCTAGATATGGTAGTCTGGCGATAGAGGTCTGAGTAAAATTCGGAATTGATGTTTTCCTGTTAGTATGATCTAGTGCTCTGGCTGTATTCAAGTTCTACGATTACCGACCCCCATTTTGCTGTGTTTGCAGACCATGCCAACTGGGATACAGTACAGGTTCTTTCTGCGTGGGCCCAGACCATATTATTTTTATACTCAAAGCATCTGAGTCACTCCACTCCTTCAGCCAATCTCTCCTTGGCCTCCAAGAGTTCAGTCTGTAGCTTTGGATGGTTTGGTCTTCGTCGCTGAAGAGCCCTTAGCCCCCTCTCTTTCTGCAGTCGAAATTTCTTTTAATAATGTTTGCTGAACTCCGGCGATCATAGAAATGCAATGGCCGTTACTTACTGCCTTAAACGCCTCCCTCTCTACCAGTGGGGATGATGAGGATCCCCCATTATCTTTGAAATAAGTTTTTATGGCCGTTTCAATCATGTCCTGAAAAACTGGGTCCGCTAAGGATTCAGGTCGCAGTTGCCATGTGCGGATGGCAGGCCTAGGTGTACCCCAGTGGAATCCTACTCAAAGCGGATTGCGGTCCTAGATTGTCCTAGCCAGGTACTCAATCAAGTGTACTAACCAATGGTCATCTGTCGAACATAGGATTGCATCTAGGCACACATAGAGGTCTCAGAGGAGAGAAAAGAATGAGTAATCCCGTTCTCCCTGATGGTGGGATCACCAAGAGTCAATTAGGCCCCATTCTTTCTGCAAGGCAGAAACCCTCGGGCTCCACGGAGCACCGGAGAGTCTCACAAGGGGGCTGGGATCTATCAAGATTAGCGTCTGCAATGGAATTATAGTCACCCCCTAAGATGATCAGACCTACTAGGTGAGGGGCCAATACTCTTGATAAGGCAGAGAAAAAGACTGTCTGGTCAGTATTGGGGCCATAGATACTCCCTATAGTGAAGTCACGCCCATCTAACAATCCTGTAACCACCACATACCTGCCTATAGGGTCTATTAAGTGCCCAGTATGTTGAAAAAGAACCCCAGATCTAACCCATACTAGGATTCCTCTCGTGTAAGATGAATATGGAGTGTAAAACACATGCCCTCTCCACATGCGCAGTAGCACAGAAACCCTCTTTGGCACTAAAGTGTGTTTCCTGGAGCCTCCACACCGCCCTCCCACCCAGCCACGACCCCCCATATAGGTGTGAAATTACCTTGTGTCTTTTAGCCATAGAATGCATTGCCCTAATGTTCCATGAAAGGATTTTGTAATTCACAGGGGTCCCATCATGGGTAGTGACAGTAGTACTCATGATGTTGCCGGGGGTCTAACATCCAGGTACCCAAGAACATCTCCCTCCATGTAAACAAAGATCCCATGGTCAAAGCACACTGTAATCATTTTCCCACTTGAACTAAACAACAAACTTCCTAACTCCCATTCCCCAGGACAAGCAGTTCAACTCCACTCATCCAAACATCCGTCCAAGCAACAACAGTTTTTGAGTGTACCCACAGAAACTCAAAGAAAATAGATGGGGGTTAAGGCTATGGTTGGATATAGCTCCACTCCGGTTCTCCCCCTACCCAGCCAATGTAACGCAAATAAGATATGGCATGAGGGGTCCACGTGGCTATATTGATCAGTGACCCCCCCCCCCATCCCAACCGCAGCTGAAAGCTTACAGTGCGCCATCTTCCATAGATAAGTTTGTCAGTCGTCCCTGGTGTGACAATGGGTAGAGGAACATGGTAGTCCTCCGAGCTGGTATTGTGTGTGGCATCTGATTCCTCATCTGCTCCTGCACTCAGAGGGGGACTGGGACTCAGTTCCACCCTGCTCATTGCAGTTATGATCTACAGCGCTCTTTGCTGTTCTCTCTGAACTTCCTCATCAGACTGGGCTCTGGGTCCGGTTCCTCTATCATGTTATCATTTTCGTGTTTAGGTGCCTATTCATGCAGGCACCGGCTAGGTCTGGCATGTGGATGTGCCTCCAACTAGTCCCACACCTTTCGAGGGGTGTGGAAAAACTGCACTTCTTTTGGGGGTCACCACTTGCAGCCTGGTAGGGAACAGCATTGTATATTGTAGACCTTGCACTCAGAGTTGTTTAGCTTCAAGGAACGAAGACTGTTGCCTCTGGACCTCTTTCGTAAAGTCTGGAAATATCATACTTGTGCTGTTTGCAACTTTGAGGTCATCTTTATTTCTGGCTTGGGCCAAAATGTGGTCATGGCCCCTGTAGTACAAGAGGGAGGTGACCACCAGTCACGGTGGGGCTCCCGGCAAAGGCGGTCAGGATAGAACTCTATCTGCTTGTTCAAGGATGTAGAAGGAAGACCGGCTGACTGGAGCCACTTCTTCACTTAGCCATCTCTTGAGGAGTTGTACCATACTGTTGCCTTCGGTGCACTCCGGGAGCCCTATTATATGGATATTGTTTATGCAAGACCTATTTTTGCTGTCTTCCTCTCTGGTTTCTAATATCCGAATCTTCACTTCCAGCCCTGTAAGGCATTTGCGCAGTGCCGTCATATCTGAGGGGGCGTCCACTACCAACCTCTCTGTTGTCGTGACCCTCTCTGCGAGAGGCTGCTGGTCATCCTCCAGGATACTCAGGTCAGCTCCAGGGTGTCTATTTTGGATTCCAACACCTTTTGAGATGCAGTAATGCCCTGCAGGATGTCCTGGAGCATGGGGCCCGCCAGGGACACAAGAAGCGGTTCCATCCGAGCACTCCCTAGTTAGTCTGTAACCAGCATATTTGGGATCCGACCATCAGAATCCAGGTCTTTTTTCTTAGTAGCCTTCCCCCTGATTGCAGACCTATGTCTCACAGAAGACCTTTAGGATGTAGTGCAAAATCTGCGATGCCTGTAGTGTCACATCGGAGTCAGACTCCACTCTCCACTTAACCCTCTAGGTACGCCCAGTGAGCAGCAAGGGGACCATCACACAACACCACTGCCTATTTCAGTAGGATAGGGGGTCGTCAGCACATCTGATCCCCAAATAGAAGTCCTTTCCTTCTTTCCAGTAGACATCTGGGGGCTAAGCAAGGTCCAGATTCTCACTTAGTGTTACTACTGCCAACCAAGTTCATAAACCAGCCATTTGGGTTGATGAGCACTTCTTCCCCCAACGTGGTTAGGCAGTTGTCCTTTGCATATTACTGATTGCGTGCTGGCGGATGCAACAGGGTTGGATAATGCCCGTAATGAGTATGTGGGCCAGCAGAGTCCACTGTTGAAGGAACTAGACCTGCACTAATAATCTCCGGGAGGGCTGTATGGGCTCTATGTGTCCTCACCTCCAGGGCCTGATATGCCCAGTCACTCCCCACGCATGAGGAATGGTCCACAACATGCAGAGTTCCTGCTTATGTGGTTTTCCCCGGTCAGTGGTCCTTCCAACTCACTCTGTTGTGGTGGTGGGCCCTGGCTTCCAGCCGTAGGAGAAGTCCAAACACCGGAATGGGCCCGAGCACTGTGAGTTCAGTGCAGCTCTGGCCCATTTCATGCCTGTGGGGCCCAGCGTACAGTTCAGAAAAGGTGGTAGCAGCTTACTGAGCCCTCCGTCGTGGCTCAGAGTAGATGCGTGTGGCAGCAGGTAGGTCTGGCTGTCTCAGGTCTTCAGCCCTTCCCTGGGGACGGAGCTGCGCTTCAGGCATGGCTCATGCAAGCACTCATCTGGCACATTCCTCCAGCCATGCGCTGCTCTGGCTGCCAATCTTCGGGGCTGAAACAGGTTCTCTTGGGGTGGTTGCACCATTTCCTCTGCTTGAGTGCACCTCGGGCCAGTGCTCGCCTCTTGGGACACCAGCAGATTCAGGGTCATGCCACAGCACAGCTCGCACAGGGCTCTTCTCGCCTGGCTCAGCCGCACCCGGCAGGCATCATGGCTGCTCCAGCATGCACAGCTAGGTATTCCACCAAAGGTCTCCGGCTCCCTGTAGCAGTATTGGGGCCCACTATAGCACACCACCTGCACCAGTCTTGGGAGTGGCCTCTATTCGTTAGCAAGGCCCCCCAGGCTGCGTATATCTAGAGGATGGTGGCGGATGGGAGAATCACCAGAGCTCAGGAATCCACAACTTGCCACTGCAGCGTTCGGCCACACCCTGCACTCCTGTCAGCAAAATCTATTATTAACAAAAAAGCTTAAAAATGGGCTTAAAGCCTGCCCATTACTTACCATTATATACCATTGGTTTGCTTCGGCGTCACTTTCCTTGCTTCTGATTGGTCTGCACCTCCTGCTCCCTACGTCGTCTTCCAGTTGCTTCCAGTCTCGGTTCCTGCAATGAAACTTGGACCTAGCACCGCTTCCTGTCGGTGGCTAGTGTATTTCCACTGGCCATAGGCTCCTGCAGGTATTTTTGTTTTACTTTTGGATATGAGCTCTTGAAGAGTGCATACCTGCAGTCTCCCAACCAACTCTTGTGTTGCTTCCCCCTGTTTCCCACTTCCTGCTGTCTCTTCTGTTGCTGCGCCCTCCCTCTTCCCTCGCACTTTCTTTATGTTGCTTGCCTCTCCCTACCCTCTTCCTACTGTCTGTGGTTGGTGCTCTTCCCATGCTCATCTCATGTGTTGCTTCCGCCCCCCATTGTTGTTGCTCCGTCCCCTCTCACTTTTTTAAACATTTTTTAACAATGATGCGGTCAACTCTGCCCATGTCTTAGTGCTTTCTTTTTTTACTTTAAGCCATGTTGAGCCCATGTGTAGGAATTTGGCTCTGTATATACTATCTCAAAGTGAGAGATAGTGTGCACAGAGTCCAAGGGTTCCCCTTAGAGGTTGATAGTGGCAAAATTAGATAATGCTAATGCTCTATTTTGTGGTAGTGTGGTCGAGCAGTAGGCTTAACAGAGGGTAGTGTTAAGCATTTGTTGTACAGACACAGGCAATAAATGAGGAACACACACTCAAAGATTTAACTCCAGGCCAATAGTTTTTGTATAGAAAAATATCCTTTCTTAATTTATTTTAGAACCACAAGATTCAAGATTTGAGGTAAGTACATAAAATGCAAGGTACTTCACACAGCTAAGTATAGAACTTTGATTTAAAACAGTAGTACCCACAGTTTAGGTTAAAATGGCAAATAGCTATTTTAAAAGTGGACACAGTGCAAAAATCAACAGTTCCTGGGGGAGGTAAGTTTGATTAGTTTCTGCAGGTAAGTAAAGCACTTACACCGCCAGTCTCCGGGGCATAGGCAGCCCACTGTTGGGGGTTCAAGGCAACCCCAAAGTTACCACACCAGCAGCTCAGGGCCGGTCAGGTGCAGAGGTCAGAGGAGGGCCCAAAACAAATAGGCACCTATGAAGAACAGGGGTGCTCCTGTCCTAGTCTGCTTACAGGTAAGTACCTGCGTCCTCGGGGAGCAGACCAGGGGGGCTTTGTAGAGCACTGGGGGACACACACACAAGCCCACAAAACACACCTTCAGCGACGCAGAGGCTGGCGGGTGCAATAGGCAAAGTAGGCGTCGAGTTTGCTATAAAAGCAATAGATGGACCCGGAGGTCACTCTGGTGATGCAGGCAAGGCACAGGGGGGCTTCTAGGGTCAGCCACTGACTGGGCTAGGATGAAGGACGCGTGCTGGTCACTCCTGCACTGGTAGGTGGTTCCTCTCAGTCCTGGGGGCTGTGGGTGCAGTGCTGCTTGGTCCAGGCGTCGGCTTCCTTTGTTACCAGGCAGTCGCGGTCAGGGGGAGCCTCTGGATCCTCTATGCAGGCGTCGCAGTGGGGGTGCAGGGAGGTCGACTCAGGGTCTCCACGTCGTTGGAGTCACCTGGGAGTCCTCTATGCGGTGTTGGTTGTCCTGGACTCGAGCCGGGGGCGTCGGGTGCAGAGTGTGAAGACTCCCGCTTCTGGCAGGAAGTGAGAGTCTCTTTAAAAGTTGCTTCAAAGTTGTTGCAGTTTCTGAACAGTGCTGCTGTTCACGGGAGTTTCTTGGTCCTTTAGGTGCAGGGCAGTCCTCTGAGTCCTCAGAGGTTGCTGGTCCCGCTGGATGCATCGCTGTGCAGGTTCTTTAAGTCTGGAGATAGGCCGGTAGGGCTGGGGCCAAAGCAGTTGGTGTCTCCGTCTTCTCTGCAGGACTTTTAGGTCAGCAGTCCTTCTTCGTCTTCAGGTTGCAGGAATCTATCTTGCTTGGTTCTGGGGGCCCCTAAATACTCAATTTACGGGTGTGTTTAGGTCTGGGGGGTTAGTAGCCAATGGCTACTAGCCCTGAGGGTGGCTACACCCTCTTTGTACCTCCTTCCTGAGGGGAGGGAGGCGCATTCCTAATCCTATTGGGGGAATCCTCCATCTGCAAGATGGAGGATTTCTAAAAGTCAGAGTCACCTCAGCTCAGGGCACCTTAGGGGTTCTCCTGACTGGCCAGTGACGACTCCTTGTTTTTCTCATTATCTCCTCCGGCCTTGCTGCCAAAAGTGGGGCCGTGGCCGGAGGGGGTGGGCATCTCCAGTAGCTGGAATGCCCTGTGGCACTGTAACAAAGGGGGTGAGTACAGGCTTTGTTACTAGCCACAGAGTGACAAAGGCACTCTCCCCATGTGGCCAGCAACATGTCTGGTGTGTGGCAGGCTGGTTAAACTAGTCAGCCCACACTGGAAGTCGGGTATGTTTTCAGGGGGCATCTCTAAGTGGCCCTCTGGGGTGTATTTCACAATAAAATGTACACTGGCATCAGTGTGCATTTATTGTGCTGAGAAGTTTGATACCAAATTTCCCAGTTTTCAGTGTAGCCATTATGGTGCTGTGGAGTTCGTGTATGACAGACTCCAAGACCATATACTCTTATGGCTACCCTGCACTTACAATGTCTAAGGTTTTGCTTAGACACTGTAAAGGCATAGTGCTCATGCACCTATGCCCTCACCTATGGTATAGTGCACCCTGCCTTAGGCCTGTAAGGCCTGCTAGAGGGGTGACTTATCTATACCATGGGCAGTGTGAGGTTGGCATGGCACCCTGAGGGGAGTGCCATGTCAACTTAGTCATTTTCTCCCCACCATCACACACAAGCTGGCAAGCAGTGTGTCTGTGCTGAGTGAGGGGTCCCCAGGGTGGCATAAGACATGCTGCAGCCCTTAGAGCCCTACCCTGGCATCAGGGCCCTTTGTACCAGGGGTACCAGTTACAAGGGACTTACCTGGGTGCCAGGGTGTGCCAACTGTGAAAACAAAGGTACAGTTTTAGGGAAAGAACACTGGTGCTGGGGCCTGGTTAGCAGGCCTCCGCACACTTTCAAATCGTAACTTGGCATCAGCAAAGGCAAAAAGTCATGGGGTAACCATGCCAAGGAGGCATTTCCTTTTTCCTTACACAACCCCCCCCCCCCCCCCCAAACGAAAGAGGATGAGACTAACCTTTCTCAAGAGAGTCTTCATTTTCTAAGTGGAAGAACCTGGAAAGGCCATCTGCATTGGCATGGGCAGTCCCAGGTCTGTGTTCCACTATAACGTCCATTCCCTGTAGGGAGATGGACCACTTCAACAGCTTTGGATTTTCACCTTTCATTTGCATTAGCCATCTGAGAGGTCTGTGGTCAGTTTGAACTACAAAGTGAGTACCAAAGAGGTATGGTCTCAGCTTCTTCAGGGACCAAACCACAGCAAAGGCCTCCCTCTCAATGGCACTCCAACGCTGCTCCCTGGGGAGTAACCTCCTGCTAATGAAAGCAACAGGCTGGTCATGGCCATCATCATTTGTTTGGGACAAAACTGCCCCTATCCCATGTTCAGAGGCATCAGTCTGCACAATTAACTGCTTGGAGTAATCTGGAGCTTTTAGAACTGGTGCTGTGCACATAGCTTGTTTCAGGGTGTCAAAGGCCTGTTGGCATTCTACAGTCCAGTTTACCTTCTTGGGCATTTTCTTGGAGGTAAGTTCTGTGAGGGGTGTCACTATTGATCCATATCCCTTCACCAACCTCCTGTAGTACCCAGTCAAGCCAAGGAATGCCCTGACTTGAGTCTGGGTTTTTGGAGCTACCCAGTCCAGAATAGTCTGGATCTTGGGTTGGAGTGGCTGAACTTGGCCTCCACCTACAAGGTGTCCCAAGTAAACCACAGTTCCCTGCCCTTTCTGGCATTTAGATGCCTTGATAGAGAGGCCTGCTGCTTGCAGGGCCTTCAAAACCTTCTTCAGGTGGACCAGGTGATCCTGCCAGCTGGAGTTAAAGACAACAATATTGTCAAGATAAGCTGCACTAAAGGACTCCAAGGCAGCAAGGACTTGATTCACCAACCTTTGGAAGGTGGCAGGGGCATTCTTTAAACCAAAGGGCATAACTGTGAACTGATAGTGCCCATCAGGTGTGGAGAATGCTGTCTATTCTTTTGCTCCTGGTGCCATTTTGATTTGCCAGTACCCTGCTGTCAAGTCAAAGTTTATCAATCAATTAATCTGCCCTTGGAATGGGATGGGCATCTGTCTTGGTGACAGAATTAAGTCCTCTGTAGTCCACACAAAACCTCATCTCTGTCTTTCCATCCTTGGTGTGAGGTTTGGGGACTAAGACCACTGGGATAGCCCAGGGGCTGTCAGAGTGCTCAATGACTCCCAATTCCAGCATCTTGTGGACTTCCACTTTGATGCTTTCCTTAACTTGGTCAGACTGTCTGACAATTTTGTTTTTGACAGGCATGCTGTCTCTTGTGTCCACATCATGGGTACACAGGTGTGTCTGACCAGGGGTTAGGGAAAAGAGCTCAGCAAACTGTTATAAGACCTTCTTACAGTCATATTGCTGTTGGCCAGAGAGGGTGTCTGAGTAGATCACTCCATCTACTGAGCCATCTTTAGGGTCTGTGGAGAGGAGATCAGGGAGAGGTTCACTCTCAGCTTCCTGGTCCTCATCTGTTACCATCAACAGATTCACATCTGCCCTGTCATGAAAGAGTTTGAGGCGGTTTACATGGAACACCCTTTTGGGGGTCCTGCTAGTGCCTAGGTCTACCAGGTAGGTGACCTGACTCTTTCTCTCTAGCACTGGGTAAGGGCCACTCCATCTGTCCTGAAGTGCCCTGGGAGCCACAGGCTCCAGAACCTAGACTTTCTGCCCTGGCTGAAATTCAACCATAGCAGCCTTTTGGTCATACCACATCTTCTGGAGTTGGTGGCTGGCCTTAAGGTTTTTACTTGTCTTTTCCTTGTACTCTGCAATCCTTGAATGTAGGCCTAGTACATAGTCCACTATATCTTGTTTAGGCTCATGAAGAGGTCTCTCCCAGCCTTCTTTTACAAGAGCTAGTGGTCCCCTGACAGGATGGCCAAACAGAAGTTCAAAGGGGGAAAACCCTACTCCCTTCTGAGGCACCTCTCTGTAGGTGAAAAACAGACATGGCAAGAGGACATCCCATCTCCTTTTGAGCTTTTCAGGGAGCCCCATGATCATGCCTTTCAATGTCTTGTTAAATCTGTCTACAAGACTATTGGTTTGTGGATGGTATGGTGTGGTGAATTTGTAAGTCACCCCACACTCATTCCACATATGCTTCAGGTATGCTGACATGAAGTTGGTACCCCTGTCAGACACCACCTCCGTAGGAAATCCCACTCTGGTAAAGATACCAATGAGTGCTTTTGCTACTGCAGGGGCAGTAGTGGACCTAAGGGGAATTGCTTCAGGGTATCTAGTGGCATGATCCACTACCACTGGGATATACTGGTTTCCTGAGGCTGTGGGAGGTTCAAGTGGACCCACTATGTCAACACCCACTCTTTCAAAGGGGACCCCCACCACTGGAAGTGGAATGAGGGGGGCCTTTGGGTGTCCACCTGTCTTACCACTAGCTTGACAGGTGGCACAGGAGACACAAAACTCCTTTACTTTCTGGGACATGTTGGGCCAATAGAAATTATTAACTAATCTTTCGCAAGTCTTGGTTTGTCCCAAATGCCCAGCAAGTGGAATATCATGAGCTAAAATCAGAATGAAATTCCTAAACTCCTGAGGCACTACCACTCTCCTAGTAGCACCAGGTTTGGGATCTCTTGCCTCAGTGTAGAGGAGTCCATCTTCCCAATAGACTCTGTGTTCCAGTGATTTTTCCTTTGGTCTCTTCAGCAGCTTGCTGCCTAAGGCCTTCAAGAGAGGGACATGTTTCGTGCCCCTTATACACCTGTTCTCTTGTGGGTACCCCTGGGCCTAGGAGCTCAACCTGATAAGGTTCCAACTTCATGGGCTCAGTTCCCTCAGAGGGCAGAACTTCTTCCTGAGAAGAGAGGTTCTCTTTCTTTTGTTGTGTTGAAGCTGGTTCCCCAGTCTTCTTTCCTTTTCTCTTGGAGGGTTGGGCCATTATTCCAGGCTCCAACACCACTTTTTTACCCTGAGCCTTGCACTGTGCCCTTGTCTTTACACACACCAGTTCAGGGATACCCTGCATGGGTTTTGAGTTCTACCGCAGCCCATGCTGAGGACTCCAGGTCATTTCTAAGCAAACAGTCTACAGGGATATTTGAGGAGACCACCACCTGTTTCAGGCCATTGACCCCTCCCCACTCTAAAGTTGCCATGGGATGTACTTTAGTCTGATTGTCAGCGTTGGTGACTGGATAAGTTTGTCCAGCCAGGTATTGACCAGTGGAAACCAGTTTCTCTGTCACCATGGTGACACTGGCACCTGTATCCCTCAGCCCTTCTACACTAATCCCATTAATCAAGAGTTGCTGCCTATATTTGTGCATATTAGGGGGCCAGGCAGCCAGTGTGGCTAAATCCACCCCACCCTCAGAGACTAATGTAGCTTCAGTGTGAACCCTGATTTGCTCTGGGCACACTGTTGATCCCACCTGGAGACTGGCTATTCCAGTGTTAGCTGGAGTAGAGTTTGAAGTGGAACCTTTCTTGGGACAGGCCTTGTCTCCAGTTTGGTGTCCCTGCTGATTACAGCTACAACACCAGGCCTTTTTGGGATCAAAGTTTTTACCCTTGTACCCAAAATTGGATTGTGAAGAGGCTTTGGACCCTCCCTCCTGAGCAGGTTTTTGGGGCCCTGTAGAAGACGCTTTACTTTTTCCCTTGGATGTCTCAACACTCTTCCTCTGCGGAGTCTTTGTGACCCCTTTCTTTTGGTCACCCCCTGTGGATGTCTTGGTCACCCTAGTCTTGAACCAATGGTCCGCCTTCTTTCCCAATTCTTGGGGAGAAATTGGTCCTAGGTCTACCAGATGCTGATGCAGTTTATCATTGAAACAATTACTTAACAGGTGTTTTTTCACAAATAAAGTGTACAGCCCATCATAATCATTTACACCACTGCCATGAATCCAACCATCCAGTGTTTTGACTGAGAAGTCAAGAAAATCAACCCAGGTCTGGCTCGAGGATTTCTGACCCCCCCTGAACCTAAGCCTGTACTCCTCAGTTGAGAATCCAAAGCCCTGAATCAGGGTAGCCTTCATGAGGTCATAGGATTCTGCATCTTTTCCAGAGAGTGTGAGGAGTCTATCCCTACACTTTCCAGTGAAAAGTTCCCAAAGGAGAGCACCCCAGTGAGCTTTGTTTTCTTTTCTGGTTGCACAAGCCATCTCAAAAGCTGTGAACCATTTGGTGATGTCATCACCATCTTCATATTTAGTTACAATCCCTTTGGGGATTTTTAGCATGTCAAGCGAATCTCTGACCCTATTTATGTTGCTGCCACCAT
This sequence comes from Pleurodeles waltl, assembly GCF_031143425.1. Classification (NCBI taxonomy): domain Eukaryota; kingdom Metazoa; phylum Chordata; class Amphibia; order Caudata; family Salamandridae; genus Pleurodeles; species Pleurodeles waltl. The sequence goes on along the minus strand of NC_090442.1, from coordinate 915,242,222 downwards.
TGATGGGTCCTAAGCCCATCTCTTGTCTTTCCCTTTCTATGGCTAGTATCTGTCTTTCCAAAGCCAATCTGTTGGCCAAACTGGCTAGCAGGAGGTCATCTTCATTGAGGCTTTCCTTAATGCTTCCAGAGTTGCTGGACTCTCCTGTGAGAGAAGCAGCATCTCTGACTATCACATTTGGAGTCAGGGTTGGAGAAACCCTGGTCTCCCTATTTAGGACTGGAGGTAGGAGTTCCTCCAACTCACTAGTGTCCCTCTCTGTGAGGGCATCATCAGAAGGATTGTTTTTAGCAAACTCTGCCAAGAGCTCCTGGAGCTGTCCTTTGGTAGGGTTTGAACCAGTCTTTATCTTTTTGATTTTATAGAGAGACCTTAACTCAGACATCCTAAGATGCAGGTAAGGGGTGAGGCTGAGTTCCATCACAATCTCTTCTGTAGTAGACATTTTGTTTCTAAAAGTTGGAATACTTTTTAAGAATCTAAAACTATCTCTAGAACTTAATTCAAACTTTTACAAAACTTTTAAACTCTAAAAGAAATGCTAACAGGGACTAACACAAGGCCCTAGCAAGACTTTTAAAAATTTAGAAAAATAGCTCAAGTTTCAAAAATCCGTTTCTAATGACAATTTTTAGAATTTAGTTGTGTGATCAGGTATTGGCTGAGTAGTCCAGCAAATGCAAAGTCTTGTACCTCACCGCTGATCCACCACTGTAGGGTGTTGGCTCTGTATGTAATATTTCAAAGTAAGAAATAGCATGCACAGAGTCCAAGGGTTCCCTTTAGAGGTAAGATAGTGGCAAAAAGAGATAATTCTAATGCTCTATTTGTAGTAGTGTGGTCGAGCAGTAGGCTTATCAGAGGGTAGTGTTAAGCATTTGTTGTACACACACAGGTAATAAATGAGGAACACACACTCAAAGATAATTCCAGGCCAATTGGTTTTTATATAGAACAATATATTTTCTTAGTTTATTTTAAGAACCACAGGTTCAAGATTTACAATCAATACTTTAAATGAAAGGTATTTCACTCGGGTATCATAGGAACTTTGAATCAGCAAAATAGCATGTACAGTTTTGGCAAAAATGGCAATAAGCTATTTTAAAACTAGACACTGTGCAAATTTCAACAGTTCCTGGGGGAGGTACGTATTTGTTAGTTTTGCAGGTAAGTAAACCACCTACAGGGTTCAAAGTTGGGTCCAAGGTAGCCCACCGTTGGGGGTTCAGGGCAACCCCAAAGTTACCACACCAGCAGCTCAGGGCCGGTCAGGTGCAGAGGTCAAAGTGGTGCCCAAAATGCATAGGCTTCAATGGAGAGTGGGGTGCCCCGGTTCCCGTCTGCCAGCAGGTAAGTACCCGCGACTTCGGAGGCCAGACCAGGAGGGTTTTGTCGGGCACAAGTCAGCACAAAAAGTACACCCTCAGCGGCACTGGGGCGGCCGGGTGCAGAGTGCAAACAGGTGTCGGGTTTGCAATAGAGTTCAATGGGTGACACAGCAGTCTCTTCAGCGAAGCAGGCAGGCAAGGGGGAGCTCCTCGGGGTAGCCACCACATGGGCAAGGGAGAGGGCCACCTGGGGGTCGCTTCTGTACTGGAGGTAGGATCCTTCAGGTCCTGGGGGCTGCGGGTGCAGTGTCTTTACCAGGCGTCGGGTTCTTAGAAGCAGGCAGTCGCGGTCAGGGGAGCCTCTGGATTCCCTCTGCAGGCGTCGCTGGGGGGACTCAGAGGGGTCAACTCTGGCTACTCACAGGGTCGCAGTCCCCGGGGAGTCCGCCCTGTAGTGTTGGTTCTCCCCAGGTCGAGCCAGGGGTGTCGGGTGCAGAGTGGAACGTCTCACGCTTCCGGCAGGAAACGTGCAGTCCTTTAAAAGTTGTTTCTTTGTTGCAAAGTTGTATCTTCTTTGGTGCAGAGCCGCTGTCCTTGGGAGTTCTTGGTCCTTTAAGATGCAGGGTAGTCCTCTGAGGCTTCAGAGGTCGCTGGACCCTGGGGGATGCGTCGCTGTTGCAGTTTTTCTTGAAGTGGGGAGACAGGCTGGTAGGGCTGGGGCCTAAGCAGTTGGTGTCTCCAACTTCTCTGCAGGGCTTTCAGGTCAGCAGTCCTTCTTTGTCTTCAGGTTGCAGGAATCTATCTTGCTTGGTTCTGGGGGCCCCTAAATACTCAATTTAGGGGTGTGTTTAGGTCTGGGGGGTTAGTAGCCAATGGCTACTAGCCCTGAGGGTGGCTACACTTTCTGTGTGCCTCCTCCCTGAGGGGGGGGGCACATCCCTAATCCTATTGTGGGAATCTTCCATCTGCAAGATGGAGGATTTCTAAAAGTCAGAGTGACCTCAGCTCAGGACACCTTAGTGGTTGTCCTGACTGGCCAGTGACTCCTCCTTGTTTTTCTCATTATCTCCTCCGGCCTTGCCGCCAAAAGTGGGGCCGTGGCCGGAGGGGGCGGGCATCTCCACTAGCTGGAATGCCCTGTGGCGCTGTGACAAAGGGGGTGAGCCTTTGAGGGTCACCGCCAGGTGTTACAGCTCTTTCAGGGGGAGGTGAGAGGCACCTCAACCCAGTACAGGCTTTGTTACTAGCCACAGAATGACAAAGGCACTCTCCCCATGTGGCCAGCAACATGTCTGGTGTGTGGCAGGCTGGTAAAACTAGTCCGCCCACACTGGAAGTCGGGTATGTTTTCAGGAGGCATCTCTAAGATGCCCTCTGGGGTGTATTTCACAATAAAATGTACACTGGCATCAGTGTGCATTTATTGTGCTGAGAGATTTGATACCAAACTTCCCAATTGTCAGTGTAGCCATTATGGTGCTGTGGAGTTAGTGTATGACAGACTCCCAGACCATAAACTCTTATGGCTACCCTGCACTTACAATGTCTAAGGTTTTGCTTAGACACTGTAGGGGCATAGTGCTCATGCACCTATTCCCTCACCTGTGGTATAGTGCACCCTCCCTTAGGGCTGTAAGGCCTGCTAGAGGGGTGACTTATCTATGCCATAGGCAGTGTGAGGTTGGCATGGCACCCTGAGGGGAGTGCCAGGTCGACAGTCATTTTCTCCCCACCAGCACACACAAACTGGCAAGCAGTGTGTCTGTGCTGAGTGCGGGGTCCCCAGGGTGGCATAAGACATGCTGCAGCCCTTAGAGACCTTCCCTGGCATCAGGGCCCTTGGTGCCAGGGTGTGCCAATTGTGAAAACAAAGGTACAGTTTTAGGGAAAGAATACTGGTGCTGGGGCCTGGTTAGCAGGCCTCTGCACACTTTCAAATCATAACTTGGCATCAGCAAAGGCAAAAAGTCAGGAGGTAACCATGCCAAGGAGGCATTTCCTTACACATGGGCTACCACCTGTACACCCACCTGGCGCCTTAAGCCCGATACCCTTGGAGACCTGGCATACTGAGACCAAATAAGGGAATGCATTACGCAGTACTTCGAGGACAATTTGGCTACGGCTCCTTCTCCTCAAACATCATGGGAAGGGTTCAAGGTGGTGATACGGGGTCGCTGTATCGCTGCATCAATGGGGGTAGGAGAACCTTACTATGAGAGATTGATTTAGCTGAGACAGAGCTCTGATCTGTGGAGAAGATGAGGCTGGAGTGCCCTGAGCTGCAGGGGAAGTGCCAGAGAGAGGGTCACTGAGCACACAGAAAGGCTCCACTGCTTTGATCACAAACAATACATGGCAAGGGTGCACGCGGAAAGGGATAAAGCGGGAGCGCTATTGGCATGGTTGGCCAACCCTGCCAAGTGGGGTTCCCTCATCACAGAGATTAGCACACCCTCAGGTACTAGGCTCTACAGACAGACTGAAATCAGCCATCACTTCCTCAAATATTACACCACCCTTTATACTAGTGCACCGCATGGGGAGGGGGAGGATGTACGGGCATTCCTGGATTCACTGCCACAACCACACATTAGCAAAGAGGAGAGGGAAGCACTTGGGGGGCGATATTGAGGATTCAGAAATTAATGATGCCATTAAAGGACTGGCCAGGGGGAAAACACCTGGGACAGATGGCCTGCCCATTGAGTTATACGCCACATAGGCACAGGAACTGATCCCTACACTCTCATCCTTACAATGAGTCACGTGTAATGAAACGACTCCCACACTCCACAGGTGAAGCCCTGATAATCCCCTTGCTGAAACCAGGCAAGCCGCTCGATGACAGCAGATCTTATAGCCCCCTCTCCATGCTGAATTCGGATTACAAGATCCTATGCCGGATACTGGCAACTAGATTGCTCCCACACATGACCCGACTGGTACACTCTGATCTGGCGGGCTTTATCCCTACTAGGAACACTGCCCAGAACATACAGCGTGTTATCCATACTGCGGACACCATTGCCCCACTTGTGGGCACGGCAGCAGTATTGTCCATAGACATCAAAAAAGCATTTGACTGCCTAGAATGGGATTATTTATACGCGGTGCTGGCCCGCATGGGCCTAGGCGAGGGTTTTATCAATTGGACGAAGCTGATATACACGAGTCCCAAAGCAAGAGTTAGAACTGGCACCGTCATATCCGAACAGTACCCAGTGGAGAGGGGCACCAGGCAGGGTTGCCCTCTGTCGCCGTTATTTTTTGCTCTAGCAATGGAGCCGCTGGCTGCCCAGGCCCGAGCGGCCCGCCGGAAGAGTGAGACTCCACACTCTGCACCCAACATCCCCGGCTCGAGATCCAGAGAACAAACACCACAGGGAGGACTCCCCGGAAACCGGGAGCCCGTGAGTAGCCAGAGACGCCCCCCTGAACCCTCCCAGCGACACCTGCAGAGAGAATCCAGAGGCTCCCCCTGACTGCGATAGCCTGTAACAAGGGACCCGACACCTGGAACCAGCACTGCACCTGCAGCCCCCAGGACCTGAAGGAACCGAACCTCAGTGGAGGAGTGACCCCCAGACGACCCTCTGCCTAGCCCAGTTGGTGGGTGTCCTGAGAAGCCCCCCTGTGCCTGCCTGCAGTGCTAGTGACCCCCGGGTCCCTCCATTGTTTCCTATCTAAAACCTGACGCATGCTTTGCACACTGTACCCGGCCACCCCTGTGCCGCTGAGGGTGTATTTTTTGTGTCTACTTATGGCCCCTCCTCCCACCTCCCTCCCCCCACAGTGCTCTACAAAACCCCCCTGGTTTTTCCCCCCAAGGATGCAGGTACTTAACTGCTGGCAGACTGGAACCAGAGCACACCTGTTCTCCATAGGCGCCTATGTGTTTTGGGCACCTCTTTGGCCTCTGCACCTGACAGTCCCTGAGCTGCTGGTGTGGTAACTTTGGGGTTGCCTTGAACCCCCAACGGTGGGCTGTCTATGCCCAGGAACTGAGACTTCTAAATGTCTTACTTACCTCACAATCTAACCTTTACTTACCTCCCCCAGGACCTGTTGATTTTTGCAATGTGTCCACTTTTAAAATAGCTTATTGCATTTTTTAACAAAGACTGTATACGTTCCTAACTTACCTGTGTGACTTCAAATCTTGACCCTGTGGTTCTTAAAATAAACTAAGAAGATATTTTTCTATATAAAAACCTATTGGCCTGGAGTAAGTCTTTGAGTGTGTGTTCCTCATTTATTGCCTGTGTGTGTACAACAAATGCTTAACGCTAACCTCTGATAAGCCTACTGCACGACCACAATACCACAAAATAGAGCATTAGAATTATCTAATTTTGCCACTATCTTACCTCTAAGGGGAACCCTTGGACTCTGTGCACACTATTTCTTACTTTGAAATAGTATATACAGAGCCAACTTCCTACATTGGCGGATCAGCGGTGGGATTTCAGACTTTGCATTTGCTGGACTACTCAGCCAATACCTGATCACACGACTAAATTCCAAAAATTGTCATTAGAAACTGATTTTTTAAATTTGAGCTATTCTTCAACATTTTTAAAAGTCCTGCTAGGGCCTTGCGTAAGTCCCTATTAGCATTTCTTTTAGAGTTTAAAAGTTTGTAAAAGTTTGGATTTAAGTTGTAGAAGTAGCTTTTAGATTCTTAAAAAGTTATCCCAACTTTTAGAGAAATAATGTCTAGCACAGAAGAGATGGTGGTGGAACTCAACCTCATCCCTTACCTGCATCTAGGGATGTCAGAGCTAAGGACCCTCTGTAAGCTAAAAAATATAAAAAATGGGTCCAGCCCTACCAAAGTTAAGCTCCAGGAGCTTTTGGCAGAGTTTGCAAAGGACCACCCCTCTGAGGATAACCCTACAGAGGGGGAAGCTAATGACCAGGAGGATGATTCCCTCACTCCTCTCCTAGTTAGGTAGGCCAGGGTCCCTCAAACCCTGACTCCACAAGTGATAGTCAGAGATACTGGTTCTTCCACATGTGAGACCAGTAACTCTGGAAGCATTGAGGGCAGCCTCAGTGAAGATGACCTGTTAGCCAGAATGGCCAAAAGATTGGCTTTGGAGAGTTAGCTCCTAGCCATAGAGAGGGAAAGACAAGAGATGGGTTTAGCTCCCATCAATGGTCGCAGCAACATAAATAGGGTCAGAGAAATTACTGACATGCTAAAAATCCCCAAAGGGATTGTAACAAAATATGAAGATGGTGATGACATCACCAAATGGTTCACAGCTTTTGAGAGGGCTTGTGCAACCAGAAAAGTAAACAAATCTCACTGGGGTGCACTCCTTTGGGAAATGTTCACTGGAAAGTGTAGAGATAGACTCTTCACACTCTCTGGTAAGGATGCAGAATCCTATGACCTCATGAAGGCTACCCTGATTGACGGCTTTGGATTCTCAACTGAGGAGGACAGGATTAGGTTCAGGGGGGGCTCAAAAATCCTCAAGCCAGACCTGGGTTGATTTTGTTGACTTCTCAGTCAAAACACCAGATGGTTTGATTAATGGCAGTGGTTTAAATGATTATGATGGGCTGTATAACTTCTTTATGAAAGAACATCTTTTAAGTAATTGTTTCAATGATAAACCGCATCAGCATCTGGTAGACCTAGGTCCAATTTCTCCACAAGAATTGGGGAAGAAGGCAGACCACTGGGTCAAGACAAGGGTGACCAAGACTTCCACAGGGGGTGACCAAAAGAAAGGGGTCACAAAGCCTCCCCAGGGGAAGAGTGTTGAGACATCCAAGGGAAAAAGGAATGAGTCTTTTACAGGGCCCCAAAAACCTGCACAGGTGGGTGGGTCCAAAGCCTTTTCGCAATCCTCATTTGGGTACAAGGGTAAAAACTTTGATGGACACCAAACTGGAGACAAGGTCTGTCCCAAGAAAGGTTCCACAACAACTACTAAAGTTAGCACTGGAATAGCTAGTCTCCAGGTGGGATCAACAGTGTGCCCAGAGCAAATCAGGGTTCACACTGAAGCTACATTAGTCTCTGAGGGTGGGGTGGACCTAGCCACACTTGCTGCCTGGCCGCCTAACATTCAAAAATACAGACAGCAGCTCTTAATTAATGGGACTAGAGTAGAGGCCCTGAGGGATACAGGTGACAGACAAACTGGTTTCCCCAGGACAACACCTGACTGGACAAACATATCCAGTCCCCAATGCTGACAATCAGACTAAAGTCCATCCCATGGCAATGGTAACTTTAGAATGGGGAGGGGTCACTGGCCTGAAACAGGTGGTAGTCTCTTCTGCTATACCAGTAGAATGTCTGCTTGGAAATAATCTGGAGTCCTCAGCATGGGCTGAGGTAGAGCTCAAAACCCATGCAACCATGCTGGGTAGCCCTGAACTGGTGTGTGTCAGGACAAGGGCACAGTGCAGGGCTCATGGTGAAAAAGAAGTGTTGGAGTCTGGAATAATGGCCCAACCTTCCCAGAGAAAAGGAAAGAAGACTGGGGAACCAGCTTCAGCACAGAAAAAGAAACAGAACCTCTCTTTTCAGGAAGAAGTTCTATCCCCTGAGGAAACTGATTCCATGGAGCTAGAACCTTACCAGGTTGAGCTCTTAGGCCCAGGGGGACCCTCAAGGGAAACAGCTGTGGAAGGGGCAAGAAACGTGTCCCTCTCTTGAAGGCCTAAGACTGCAAGCAGCTGAACAAGACAAAGGAATTGTCAGTGGAACACGCACAGTCTATTGGGAAGATGGACTCCTTTACACTGAGGCAAGAGATCCCAATCCTGGTGCCACTAGAAGAGTGGTAGTGCCTCAGGAGTTTAGGGAGTTCGTTCTGACCTTTGCCCATGACATTCCGCTTGCTGGGCATTTGGGACAAACCAAGACATGGGAGAGATTAGTCAACCATTTCTATTGGCCCAATATGTCCCAGAAGGTAAAGTTTTGTACCTCCTGTGTCACCCGTCAAGCCAATGATAAGAGAGGTGGCCATCCAAACGCACCCCTCATTCCACTTCCAGTGGTGGGGGTTCCCTTTGAAAGACTGGGAGTGGATATAGTGGGTCAACTTGAACCTCCCACAACATCAGGGAATCAGTCTATCCTAGTAGTAGCGGATCATGCTACTAGGTACCTGAGGCAATTCCCCTCAGGTCCACTACTGCCCCTGCAGTAGCCAAAGCACTCATTGGTATTTTTACCAGAGTGGGATTTCCTAAGGGGGTGGTTTCTGACAGAGGTACCAACTTCATACCAGCTTACCTGAAACATATGTGGAATGAGTGTGGGGTGACTTACAAATTCACCACACCATACCATTCTACCATGCACAAACCAATGGTCTTGTTGAGAGACTGAACAGGACTTTGAAGGGCATGATCATGGGGCTCCCTGAAAAATGCAAAAGGAGGTGGGATGTCCTCTTACCATGCCTGCCTTTCACCTAAAGAGAGGTGCCTCAGAAGGGAGTAGGGTTTTCCCCCTTTGAACGTCTGTTTGGCCATCCTGTTAGGGGACCACTAGCTCTTGTAAAAGAAGGCTGGGAGAGACCTCTTCATGAGCCTGAACAAGATGTGGTGGACTATGTACTAGGCCTACGTTCAAGGATGGCAGAGTACATGGAAAAGGCAAGCAAAAACCTTGAGGCCAGCCAACAGCACCAGAAGATGTGGTATGACCAAAAGACTGCTATGGTTGAGTTTCAGCCGGGGCATAAAGTCTGGGTTCTGGAGCCTGTGGCTCCCAGGGCACTTGCAGGACAAATGGAGTGGCCCTTACCCAGTGCTAGAAAAGAAGAGTCAGGTCACCTACCTTGTGGACCTAGGCATTAGCAGGACCCCAAAGAGGGTGATCCATGTTAACCGCCTCAAACTCTTCCATGATTGAGCAGATGTAAACATCTTAATGGTTACAGATGAGGACCAGGAAGCAGAGAGTGAACCTCTCCCTGATCTCCTCTCCACTGACCCTAAGGATGGCATAGTAGATGGAGTGATCTATTCCTACACCCTCTCTAGCCAACAGCAGGCTTGACTGCAGGCAAGTCCTCCAGCAGTTTGCTGCGCTCTTTTCCCTAACCCCTGGTCAGATACACCTGTGTACCCATGATGTGGACACAGGAGACAGCATGCCTGTCAAAAACAAAATATTCAGACAGTCTGATCAAGTTAAGGAAAGCATCAAAGTGGAAGTTCACAAGATGCTGGAGTTGGGAGTGATTGAGCACTCTGACAGCTCCCGGGCTAGCCGTGTCTTCTTGGTCCCCAAACCTCACACAAAAGATGGCAAGAGAGGTTTGAGGTTTTGTGTGGACTATAGAGGGCTTAATTCTGTCACCAAGACAGATGCTCACCTCATTCAAAGGGCAGAGGAATTAACTGATAAATTGGGTGCTGGCAAATACTTAAGTACCTTTGACTTAACAGCAGGGTACTGGCAAATAAGAATGGCACCAGTAGCAAAAGAGAAAACCGCATTCTCTACACCTGATGGGCACTACCAGTTTTACTGTGATGCCCTTTGGCTTAAAGAATGCCCCTGCCACCTTCCAAAGGTTGGTGAATCAAGTCCTTGCTGGCTTGGAGTCCTTTAGTGCAGCTTATCTTGATGATATTGCTGTCTTTAGCTCCAGCTGGCAGGATCACCTGGTCCTCCTGGAGAAGGTTTCACGGGCCTCTCTAGCAAGGCATTTAAATGTCAGATAGTTCAGGGTACTGTGGTTTACTTGGGACACCTTGTAGGTGGAGGCCAAGTTCAGCCACTCCAACCCAAGATCCAGACTATTCTGGACTGGGTAGCTCCAAAAACCCAGACTCAAGTCAGGGCATTCCTTGGCTTGACTGGGTACTATAGGAGATTTGTGAAGGGATATAGATCAATAGTGACACCCCTCACAGAACCTACCTCCAAGAAAATGCCCAAGAAAGTTAACTGGAGTGTGGACTGTCAAAAGGCCTTTGACACCCTGAAGCAAGCAATGGGCACAGCACCGGTTTTGAAAGCTCCGGATTACTCTAAGCAGTTCATTGTGCAGACAGATGCCTCTTAACATGGGATAGGAGCAGTCCTGTCCCAAAAAAATGATGATGGCCTTGACCAGCCTGTTGCTTTTATTAGCAGGAGGTTACTCCCCAGGGAGCAGCGTTGGAGTGCCATTGAAAGGGAGGCCTTTGCTGTGGTCTGGTCCACGAAGAAGTTGATACCATACCTTTTTGGTACTCACTTTGTAGTTCAAACGGACCACAGACCTCTCAGATGGCTAATGCAAATGAAAGGAGAAAACCCTAAACTGTTGAGGTGCTCCATATCCCTACAGGGAATGGACTTTGTAGTGGAACACAGACCTGGGACTGCCCATGCCAATGCTGATGGCCTTTCCAGGTTCTTCCACATAAAAAATGAAGACTCTCTTGGGAAAGGTTAGTCTCATCCTCTTTCGTTTGTGGGGGGGGGGGGGGCTTGTGTAAGAAAATGCCTCCTTGGCATGGTTACCCACTAACTTTTTGCCTTTCCTGATGCTAAGTTTTGATTGAAAGTGTGCTGGGACCCTGCTAACCAGGCCCCAGCACCAGTGTTCTTTCCCTAAAACTGTACCTTTGCTTCCACAATTGGCACAGCCTTGACACTCAGATAAGTCCATTGTAACTGATACCCCTGGTACCAAGTGCCCTGATGCCAGGCACAGTCTCTAAGGGCTGCAGCATGTCTTATGCCACCCTGGGGACCCCTCACTCAGCACATGCACACTGCCTCACAGCTTGTGTGTGCTGGTGGGGAGAAAATGACTAAGTCGACATGGCACTCCCCTCAGAGTGCCATGCCAACCTCACACTGCCTGTGGCATAGGTAAGTCACCCCTCTAGCAGGCCTTACAGCCCTAAGGCAGGGTGCACTATACCACAGGTGAGGGCATATGTGCATGATCACTATGCCCCTACAGTGTCTAAGCCAAACCTTAGACATTGTAAGTGCAGGGTAGCCATAAGAGTATATGGTCTGGGAGTTTGTCAAATACGAACTCCACAGTTCCATAAAGGCTACACTGAAATCTGGGAAGTTTGGTATCAAACTTCTCAGCACAATAAATGCACACTGATGCCAGTGTGCAATTTATTGTAACATGCACCCAGAGGGCATCTTAGAGATGCCCCCTGGATACCGATCTGACTTCTAGTGTAGGTGGACCAGTTTCTGCCAGCCTGCCACACACCAGACATGTTGCTGGCCACATGGGGAGAGTTCCTTTTGCCGCTCTGTGGCCAGGAACAAAGCCTGTACTGGGTGGAGGTGCTTCTCACCTCCCCCTACAGGAACTGTAACACCTGGCGGTGAGCCTCAAAGGTTACAGTGCCCCAGGGCATCCCAGCTAGTGGAGATGCCCGCCCCTCCGGCCACTGCCCCCGCTTTTGGCAGCAAGGCTGGCCGGGATAATGAGAAAAACAAGGGGGAGTCACCCACCAGTCAGGACAGCCCCTAAGGTGTCCTGAGCTGAGGTGACCCCTGCCTTGTGAAAACCTCCATCTTGAGTTTGGAAGATTCCCCCAATAGGATTAGGGATATGCCCCCCTCCCCACATGGAGGAGCCACAAAGAGGGTGTAGCCACCCTCAAGGACAGTAGCCATTGGCTACTGCCCTCCCATAAGTAAACACACCCCTAAATCTAGTATTTAGGGGCATCCCAGAACCTAGGAAATCAGATTCCCGCAACCTGAAGAAACAAGGACTGCTGACCTACAAGCCTGCAGAGAAGACAGACGACGACAACTGCTTTGGCCCCAGCCCTACTGGCCTGTCTCCGACTTTGAAAACCTGCAACCAGCGATACATCCGTTGCCCCCAGTTCCCCCACCTCTTTTGTAATCTCTTTGATGTCCATGGTGACGTTGTTCTAAAGTGCAGTTATGTCCTTCTAAAGTTTGTGAAAAAGGGCTTCTTTAAATGGCCTGGGGAGAGGGGCAAGGGTGTCCTCTGAGCCTGTAGCGACATCTTACGTGACTGAGGCTAGGAGCTCCACGACAGCTCAGTTTTTAGAGGGCTCAAGCATTTTGGTGGCTGCTTCCATGAGCAGGTACTTCAACGTGGGATCCTTCTTTGCTCCGTGTCACTATGTTGTTTCAGGGAAGTGTATTCTGCTCCAGGGCCGCTTGAAGCAGTGGCTAGTCTCACCTGGATGGTTTGCATGCTGATCAGGGGCAGCAGAAGTTCATGAGTTCGATGTGGCGCGCCACTGCCCCTGGCATCTTGGTGCTGCAGGTCCCACGGGTGCCTAGCCTCCGATCCCCTGCATTGGAAGCTGGCACGCACCTCCGGACACAATGGGGACCTTCGTCGTCTGCAGCAAAGCAGTTGAACAGGGACAGAAATCCGTCCAAATAATATCCTCTCTCCCACAGTGGCGCCACTGGGGGTCTCTGGGGCAGTGTGTCTCCCCAGCCGTGAGCATCCACTGAGTCTGTTGGCAGGCCTCGATCGTTGCGAGGGGTATTTGGGCCCACAGCCATCACTGCCCCCCACCACCCCACTGTCCGACACCCCCCCCCCACCCCACTTGACTTGCCTCTGTGAGTGCCCCAGAAGCCCCTGACCATGCCTTAGGACAGCCTTTTCTCATTCTGGGGCCACCTTTGATGGTGGATCGCTGAGAAACACAACGATGCCGGCCGTTGGCATGTCTGGGTGGGGTAGCTTAGATGTGCTCCTAGCAGACTGCCATCTTGGCCACACCCTCTATTTAGGTGATATATTAATTGGTTTTATATGAAAAAGAGAGAGGCTCAATAGTTCAAGAAGGTCTTATCAATTTCTGAGCAGTAATCCACACAGTATATTGAATAAGGCCTCCTAAATCATAGGTTAGTAGAGTTGAAATCCTAGAGCAACTACAGCAGTGTAGGGGTTAAACTGTATTAATTGGTTAACAATACTGGTGCCATTTGTTTTCCATCTGTGCAGTTATCTTTTCAGTGCATTAGTGGGCATATCTAAATCATAATAAAGTTGCATCCCCATTCAAAATTATTGCAAGGGAGACCGGAATATGCAACATCAAGTGTTGGAAACTATCAGTATTAAGAACATAGCAAATAATTCTGTCTTAGACTTTATGCAGTGCAGATGGCAAGGCACCTGGACACCTTTTCTGCGGTGCCCCTCAGGTCCACCATATTGGTACAACAAAGTTCTATGCCAAGTTACAGACATAAGAATATAAGACATAAGAATTCACCATTTTTATTTTGCTCTTTGAGCTGGTTATTAGGATGTGAAACATTCAGTCCTTTTAAATGAAAAGCACTAAACTTCATTCAAAAAGTAAGTCAGTTGGTGAAGTCTCAGATTTCTACAAAGAAGAATTCCTTCTTGGGCCAAAAATCCTACAAAGTCATGGCTCATGCTAGTGTAGGCAATGATCAAACCAACTACTTAGGCATTATTAAATCAAAATAACGCTCACATAATAAACCTAATCAGTGTCAGGGTGAACCCGAAAAGTCACAAAATAAACCTATGCTAAATCATCTAGTAGCTTGAAACAGAAGTAGTCAGATTTAACCTAGAGCCGATGTGTAAAGTATCTGTGCAGCACTCAAACTAATAAAGGAAAAAACAACAAAGGAAAGATCCAAAAACCAACTTAGAAAAATAAAATTAATTGGAATAAATAAATTGACACCAAAACAACAAGTAAAACAGGAGATATGAAACTAGTAGGGTTTAAAATAAAAATCATGCAGAAAAGCACAAAGCGCCAATTGCAGTTATCTGGTTGAGATGGGTCAAAGTCAAAAGTTCGGTCCAATTGCGATGCTCACATTGACCCAAATTGTCACTGTCTTTGGATAATATCTTTGTACCCTGCAGGACTTGTATTTTCATATACTTGTCCTACAGTCCGACAGGTGTGCCAATTGGCATAGGATTGTTAGCAAAGGATTGCCAATTGGCACAGAATTGTTTGCCATATAACAAAAGTACATGGATCTTACATGGAACACAGTAGACTATAGCTAATGACGAGCCTTAACAGACAGCAAGACTCAAAAAGACGAGTTGATTACTGAAGAATAATGTGATCCCTGTGATTACTTAAAGGACAGAATTACAGTTATTTCAAATTGTATTTTGATGAAACTAGCAAATGATGAAGAAATGTTACAATCAATATATGCTGTGTCGCTCAATATAAAAACATATAAGGAAGAACTAATTCAAAAATACTGGCGCAAATTCTGAATTCTATTTTCTGAGTGAAAATTTTGATATGAATTATTTCAGTGTGTCATAATGTAGTTTATGTGATTGTTTTTCTTTGGACCTTCAATAGTTAGTGTTAGAATTTTATTAGTCTTCTTACTTTTTTCAGTATCTTGTAAATAAGGAGATTGTTTTCTGATATATGTGCAATAAATTTATATATCATAATATACATTTTAATGCTTTAAGTGTTATATGTGGTTCCCAGAATATGTTATATGAATGACATGAACCTAGACATGAGATATATGTACCTATATTAAGTAAATTTGGAGAGACTCACTATTTACTCTAGATAGATTTTTCCTGTTTGTGCTGTCCTCATCTGTTCAGGGGCCCTTTACGTACTTCTTGATGTGGTCCAAGGTAAGCCAGGAGCATTTTAAGCTTGCCGTGCTCCATTTCAGCCCTCCCAGCACCACCTGGATGTTCACAAAAGTGAAGGCGGTGGTCTCTACTCATCTTCAGGAATTGCTGTATTCCCATACCTTGACAACTGCCTGTTGAAGGCAGACTCACCACAGTCTGTCATGGCCCACCGTTGAGCGATGGTGGACCTTATAACATCATTGAATTTCACCATAAACAAACTGAAGTCCCACCTGATGCCCTCTCGGAGACTTCTATTCATTAGGGCAATCCTTTATATGGTGAGTTCAGGGCTTTCCCTTCTCAGCAACGAGTCTAGACATTTGAACCATTATCCTGATGTTTGAGGCTTGATCCTGGATCCTGGTGCATATGGTTCTGCGGTTTCTTGACCTCGTAGCCTTGTCAATCAGTCCAGGTGCCACATGAAAGCCCTGTAGTGGGACTTGAAACCCCATTGGGAACCATCAAGGTTGCCTTTCCAAAGGCATTCAGGTCTCATAGAAGACAGCTCAAAATCTGCGGTGGTTATTAAGCGATCACAGTTGTCCTACAGCATGCCACTCTCCTTTTCAAATCCAGAGCTAACAGAGGATTCTGGTCTCCAGTGGAGGGTCAATTCCCCATCAGTCAATTAAAACTACAGGCCATTCATCCGGCACTGGTGGCATTCCTAAGATTCATCAAGGAGAGGCTGGTGCAGGTTTTGATCGATATTACCCCCACCATGTGCTACTGCCACAGGCTGTGCAGAGCAGGGGCTTGGATCCTGTGTCAGGAGGCTTTTCGTATAAGGGTTACTGGAGCTCCAAGGCTTCTGCCTGGTCACAAAACGACACTGTGTTCCGGTATGTCAGAGCTGGTGAACTCCGCCGTTGTCCTCTGGCAGATCATGAATGGTGCCTACATCTTGAGACAGAGCAGGGTGTTTTCCACCTAGCTAGATCTTTTCACTGTCATGAACTCACTAAGTAAACAATGTTGCACATTGGAGTTTGTGCAAGAACATTTGTTGTGATGAGTTTTGGCTATAATAAAAGAAGAGACTCCTGTACACCATTGCGTCCCTTCCTTCCATGTGCAGAGTTCTGAAGACTGAGAATGACAGGGCCCTAATAATCCTGGTGGCTCTGGATTTGGCTAGAAGAGTATTGTACTCAGAACGTCTGAGCACAAGATTTTCTGACCTCTGATCAGGCTACCACTTTGTTAGGACCTCATGTGTCAGTAACAGGGCAGGGTCCTCCACCTACAGCTATGCAATTTAGACCTCCTTACGTGGAGATTAAGTGGCAGCAATCAACTGCATTCTGAAGTGGTGTATGTTATCCTCGCCATTAGGCACCACTACACGAAATCCATTTATGCCATGCCCTGGGAAAAATATGTGACCTGGTTGGTGCCCACCAGGACACCGACCTCCTAAAGACAAAGCTATCAGGCATCTTTGTGTTTATTTTTTCTTTAATCCAGCAGGGTCTTGCAATGAGCACTGTAAATGTTTTGTTGGCACTTTTGGCCTTTCTACATTTGAAGATCAACCGTTCTTGTTCAATTCACTTGTTGTGATGACATTTATAAAAGGTTTGATTCATATGCTTCCTCCCAAGCCATTTCTGATGCCACATTAGGTCCTTAGCTTTGTCTTGACATTCCTAATGTGTGTGCCCTTATAGTCTATGCATAGCTGGTCGCTGCATCTCCTCACTTTAAAGATTGCCTTCCTTTTTCCGATTATGTCAGCTCATAGCATGTATGAACTGCAGGCCCTATTGGTGCAACTGCCCTACAACATGTTTTTCCAAACAAATTGCTGCTTAGGGCGTGAGTAGACTTCCCTCCAAAAGTTGTGACTCCCTTGCACAATCTATCTCTTTGTTAGTGTTTTTCGCTCCCCCGCCTCTCGACAGAGAAGGAAGGACTCCTTCAACTGGACCCCAAAAAGACTTGAAGCTTTTAGAGAGATCACATCAAGGACCATTTAGTGGTTGAATAACTTTTTTGGGAGTTCTCAGGAGTGAGAAAGAGTTGGCTGTGTGTGACCCTCTTGAGGTGGATAGTCTGCTGTATCAAAATCTGTTGTACACTGGCCTGAAGGCAGTCCCCAGAATATCTGGTAACCCATTTGAATAGGACCAAGGCTGCTTCAATTGCTTTGGCCAAAATAGTGCCAAACTGTAAAATGTGTCTCAGTGCATATGTTCATGAAGCACTGTTCCACGAACACTTCGTACACTCAGTAATGCAAAATGTTTTGATTTGAGTCCACTTCACACACCGTCCACCTTCGGGTGGTATTGCTTTAGTATCTACGCTGAGGTGATGAATCATGAGAAATCTGCGGCTAGAAATATCCTTCAGAACAACAAGTTACTTTCAGGCTTCTGGTTACTCTGTTTATTCAGAGATTGATGGTCAGTAGAATCTGCAAGTTATTACCCCAGATATGTAGTGACACCTGCATGAATAACTTGAGCCATTATTAGTGCATTTTGCTAAAGGTTGACATTTAGACAGTGATGGCCAGAAAGCATTAAGCACTAATCACGGTTATTGGGTTGTGCTAGACTGGATTAAATTTAAAAGTTCTGGCTGACCGCGATGGAGTGTGCGTTGAATTCAGGAGCCAGATTTGCCCTGGTGGAAAGTTTACCTTCTAACTTAGTTCAGCCTTCATGCATTTGTTGACAGTCGGGCTGCAAGCTGGATCCAGTGAAAAGCTCTTTGATGTCAAGTTACTGAAGTCTCAGTCCTCAGATAGAACTTTGCTTTGGCTCAATGAACCGGTTGATGAAAAGTACTTCTTCTTGGTAGAAAACATGGGTCAGTTGCTGAAGTGAGCAGCACTGGGTGTCCAGGAGCTGTTTCTGGGAAAGTCTTGATGGCAGGTGGATGCAGGTTCCACATCAGCCACAGTGGAGTCCATTCATAAGGAAAATAGGGATAGTTCTTTTTGATGCAAAGAGCCCAGATGGTTTTTTACCTAGAGACCAGTTCTTGCAGTTTTAGGATTGGAGAGTTTGCTCAAACACCAGCCAAGGACCCAGGACCTGTTGAAGGCCAGCAGCAGGGTTCAGACAGGTCTAGTAGGAACTGGGCAGCTGGGCAGTTGCAGGGAAGGCCACTGAAAGCTTCTTGCATCTCTGTAGCTCAAACAAGAGGTCAACCAAGTGACCATAGGGGTTACTTCTGGAATCCTGGTTTCAAGGCAAGCAGGTCCCCTCTTCCTTCAAGCAGTAAGGCAGCCTTCTCCTGAATCTCCAAACGTCCAGTGGTATTCTGATGAGAGGGTCCGATGGTGCCACTTTTGTTTACCTAGTGCCAGACTGCTGTGGTTTTCAACTGTTTACCTAGAATGGCAGCGGGGAAAGATGAAATTCAGATATAGCTGAATCATCATTATAAAACCCTCTGATAACACTTAAATCTCTGCTGCTGATGAGAAATGCACAAAAGGTTTATTGCGGTAGTAGTCTGTATACGAAGATAGCAGATGTTGCCACTGCTCTTGGCATTTCAAATGATACACTACATTGTTAGAGGTGAAGTTAGTGAATCTAATTTGACTCCATGTGTAGTAAGATGTAGATGTAGGGCAGCCATGCGAGTGGTGGCTTTACAAACGTCCGTGTCTACATAGGTATACGAATGTCATTGGTTACGGCCAGAGAGTGGTCTATGAGTGGTGAGGATGTTTGCTCATCAAAAAAGGTTTGTACCTGTTATGTTGGAGCCCCTCTTAAAGGGTGAACTTTGAAGGGTGTCATGAGGACCTCTTGGTCTCGAGTTGGTTACCCAGTTTTAGCTTCATTTTATATTTTACACTTTATAGCTGTGTTGCTTTTAGCATTGACATTTTACACACTTTCCTTTCATGATATTCTTCTAGGAATATGCTTTACAAATTGCTTGTTTGGTTAGCCATTTCTCAACATGTAATCAGTATATTTTGTTCAAGGCTAAGTACACTGTACATGATATACTAGTTCTTAAGTTGCCTGTTCAGGAGACAGCTTCTAACATCCAGATATAGCATTACATCAGAACTGTGCTTCCAGCACTTTGTGGGTTTATCATATAAGTGATGCACTGACATAGAAGGGACAGAGGGGAATTCCAGTCATGACCATCCTGGGGTAAATGATGTATCTGACATGCAGCTTTGCTGGCGCTAATCTTCCAGCTTCCAGAGAGGGTTGCCATCCACACTGCAGGCCGCTTCTGACACTATCTCCTTGTATGGAGCTAAGGCTAAACCCTTAAATTGGGACCAGGCAGAAGTGTACACATGCTATGCTTTCAATGTAGTCATAGGGTTAGGTAGGTACCTCTAGACCTCATGTACAATGGTGGATTATTCATTGTCTTTACTGTTTTCATAATGCTGTCACTTTGCTTTGTTCCATCTGCCTAATTATCACAGCTCATTCTGTATATGCAAGATTACAATTGTTTCTATAAATATATTGAAAACTTCTCTCGTATCTATCTTGTGTTTTTCCCTGGGCATGCATGAGTAATCTGACGAAAGGGTGAGATCTGTTTCCACGACTTCCCTGGGGAGTCAGTGTCAAGTTGCGGTTGCTATAATCACCTTCCACCTTAGTCAGGGTGAGAGTTCAGGTGAGGCACTATGAGCTACCCAGGAATTGGGCCAACAGCTCCTGATGGTGTGGATGGACTTTGTCACCCACATTTTGTAGTTCTGTAGTCCTAAAACACAGTCCGATTATCATAGAAGGAACCATATAACAAGAGCAAATGATTTTCCTATATTGAGGATCAGTTTCAGCATTATCTGAGATGAAGGGGAGGGACCTGTATTGTACTTGATACAATCCTTCCTTTCAAAGCTAAGCCAATTAGTTTGTATTAGGTCCACAGAAACATTGTGTGTTGTGTAAATAATGGGTCCTCCTAACTTACGTGCTTTTTATTGTTCACGCATGCCCTTTAATATAACATAGATGAACCTCCAAATATATGCTAATTTATTTCCAGCTGAAGTACGAGACACTAAACCTGGCCACCATCATTGTCAGGATTTGTGCAAAAACAAGGAGAACAGTTACACAGACAACAGTTGAGTGGAAGGCATGGAGCACCAGTCTATGGCCACTGGGTTGTTGAGGCTAAGGGTGGAACTTCCAAGCCAGAGGTCCGGAGGGTGAAACACTTCTTGGACAATGTTAGTAGAGGAAACAAGAACAAACAGATGTCGCACAACTATTGTTTCTATTGTTCCCTCTGCACCTAGTAAATGTTCACTGATTGGTCTCTTTCATTTTATTGGTTTCTCCCCATTTGAATTGTCCCTGCATTTCTATGAGGGTATCTGTCCTTCTTCTTTTCTTCTTCCACAGAGGGTATTGCTTTTCTTTGCAGTGAGGTGCGTTGTGCTACTTCGATGTAACTCAATCCCAGACTGGAATTCTTGGTAAGTTCTGAGACTCAACAGCCACTACAGCTGTGGAGTATTGGTGAGATTGTTGGTTAAAAAAGATTTACTCTTTTGAAATTCCTTATAGCTTCTGTTGTTTGTTTATAACAGTATACATCCTGCAGACTACTCGCATACTGATACTGCTCATACCTCTGACAAGCTTTCTAAAAGCCAGTACATTGACGACCAGAGGTTTGTTAACAGCACATCCTTGCCAAGACCCGGGTTTGTTCCCAGGAAGAAGCCATTACTGTGAAACTGAGAGCAGAGTTGATTCCAGTGTTTGTCTCTCTGTATGGCCTACTCTTTACCCCCGATTTGCCTCTAGGGGAATTGTGCAGGCCAGTGGCTTCTTTCCAGATTTGTGTTACTCCCACAGCACTCAAGAGTGGTGAATTAGGTCCTGGGGTTCTGCTTCAAATGCCACATATTTTGAGTCCTAACAATTGCCACTGGTCTGAACTTTGCTTTCCATCAAGTTCCCTTACCTGGAGCAAAAAACAAAGTTTTGATCTTTGGCAAAACTGAATCTACCTCAGTTTGAATGTTGCTTTTTGCACCACACTGAGAATCTGGGAATCAAATCATATTTTATGCAGATATGTATTTCATTCCCTAGGTAAACTCGGTGGTCAAGGGCATCAAGTGCATCAAGTGTCTCTGAAAAGTCCTTGGATTACTCAGTACCAGCCATTCAGTAGGGTTAATAAGAGCCCTGGGGACTGCATGCCTGAACTATTGCAACTTTGTTTAAACAGGGCTCCCAAAGTAGCTCATTGACAGACTGCAAAGGTTTTATCACCATCTGGTGAGCAGATTGTTTCTGAACGTGCGAACACATGAACCCCTCAAACAACCCTTGAAAGGGCTACATTAGGTCTCTGTAGAACAATATATACCATCAAAACCTCTCACTACAGTATGCTGTCAATAGAGATTTGCACTTGTCAACAGCAAAACCCATTAATCAGTGATCGTACAAATGGATGAAACATAGACAGAGAGTCTGAACTCTGGAACATTCTAAACCAAGCTTGGAAGCAAAGCCAAGTCGCATGCAATTCACAAAAACACCAACAAATTGAACTGTTCTGGTCTGCTTTTATGTGAACTACTTACAAAAGAGTGAAGCAACTCAAGAATGTTGGACTAGGGTTTGCAGGAGCTGACCCAACAAGGCACTTGCTCACCTGCAGTTCTCTGAGGAATTTGAAAGGTGTCACACAGCACTTAATAATCTCCAGAATATATATGATTTTATAAGGTATTATATGGAGTAACATTGGTGATTGTTCAGTACACTTTTGATGGTGCTGAAGCAGGACATCTTGACTGTTGGTCAGTCCCTTTTGTATACTGTACTGAGCCTATTGCAGGGATTGCTTTGTGCTAAGAGATGTGCTGTAAGGTTGCATGTCTGAGGGCCATGTTAATGCCCTGTTAGGGTAATTACTACATGTAAGGAAATGCCTTCCTTGGCATGGTTACCCCCTGACGTTTTGCTTTTTGTTGACACCAGTTATGATTGAAAGTGTGCTGTGACCCTGCTAACCAGGCCCCAGCACCAGTGTTCTTTCCCTAAACTGTACCTTTGTTCCCACAATTGGCACAGCCCGGGCACACAGATAAGTCCCTTGTAAATGGTACCCCTGGTACCAAGGGCCCTATTGCCAGGGGAGATCTCTAAGGGCTGCAGCATGTCTTATGCCACCCTGTGGACCCCTCACACAGCACATGCACACTGCCTCACAGCTTGTGTGTGCTTGTGGGGAGAAAATGACTAAGTCGACATGGCACTCCCCTCAGAGTGCCATGCCCACCTCTCACTGCCTGTGGCATGGGTAAGTCACCCCTCTAGCACCATACCACAGGTGAGGGCATAAGTGCATGAGCACTAAGCCCCTACAGTGTCTAAGCAAAACCTTAGACATTGTAAGTGCAGGGTAGCCATAAAAAGTATATGGTCTGGGAGTCTGTCACACACAAACTCCGCAGTTCCATAATGGCTACACTGAAATCTGGGAAGTTTGGTATCAAACTTCTCAGCACAATAAATGCACAGTGATACCAGTGTGGGTTTTATTGTAAAATACACCCAGAGGTCTTCTTAGAGATGCCTCCTGAATACCAGTCCAACTCCTAGTGCTAGGCTGACCAGTTTCTGCCAGCCTGCCACAACCAGATGAGTTTCTGGCCACATGGGGTGAGTGACTTTGGCACTCTGTGGCCAGGAACAAAGCTTTTACTGGGTGGGGGTGCTTCTCACCTCCCACTGCAGGAACTGTAACACCTGGCGGTGAGCCTCAAAGGCTCATGCCTTTTGTTACAGCATCCCAGATAGTGGAGATGTCCTCTGGCCACTCTCCCCACTTTTGGCTGCAAGGCTGGAGGAGATAATGAGAAAAACAAGGAGGAGTCACCCACCAGTCAGGACAGCCCCTAAGGTGCCCTGAGCTGAGGTGACCCCTGCCTTTAGAAATCCTCCATCTTGAGATTGGAGGATTCCCCCAATAGGAATAGGGATGTGCCCCCCTCCACTCTGGGAAGAGGCACAAAGAGGGTGTAGCCACCCTCCAGGACAGTAACCATTGGCTACTGCCCCCTGACCTAAACACACCCCTATATTATGTATTTAGGGGCGACCCTGAACACAGGAAATCAGATTCCTGCACCCTACAACACTAAGGACTGCAGACCGGGAAGACTTGCAGAGACAACGGAGATGGCAACTGACTTGGCCCCAGCCCTACCGGCCTGTCTCCAAACTCAAAGAGCCTGCACAGCGACGCATCCGACAGGGACCAGGGACTTCTCACTCTCGGCTCGAGCTCCAGAGAACAAACACCGCAAAGAGGACTCCCATGCAACTACAATGATGTGAGTACCCTGAGTCGACCCCCCCGCAACCCAACAGCGACGCCTGCAGAGAGGATCCAGAGGCTCCCCCTGACCGTGACTGCCTGGTAACATGGAACCCTACTCCTGGACCAAGCACTGCACCCGCAGCCCCCAGGACCGAGAGGAACCACCCACCAGTGCAGGAGTAACCTGCAGGCGGCCCTCATCCTAGCCCAGTCGGTGGCTGGCCTGAGAAGCCCCTCCTGTGCCCTGCCTGCATCGCCTAAGTGACCCACGGGTCCCTCCATTGCTTCCTATATCAAACCCAACGCCTACTTTGCACACTGCACCCGGCCGCCCCTTTGCAGCTGGGGGTGTGTTTTGCGTGCCTGCTTGTCCCCCCCCCACCAGTGCTCTACAAAACCCCCCTGGTCTGCTCCCCGAGGACGCAGGTACTTACTTGCTAGCAGACTGGAACTGGAGCACCTCTGTTCTCCATAGGCGCAATGTGTTTTGGGCCCTCCTTTGACCTCTGCACCTGACCGGCCCTGTGTTGCTGGTGCGGTGACTTTGAGATTGGCTTGAACCCCCAACGGTGGGCTGTCTATGCCCAGGAGACTGAACTTGTAAGTGCTTTACTTACGTGAGAAACCTAACCAAACTTACCTCCACCAGGAACTGTTGATTTTTGCACTGTGTCCACTTTTAAAATAGCTTATTGCCATTTTAACCTAAACTATGTGTACTACTGTTTTAAATCAAAGTTCCTTACTTTCCATTGTGAAGTACCTTGCATTGTATGTACTTAACTCAAATCTTGAATCTTGTGGTTCTAAAATAAATTAAGAAAATATATTTTTCTATATAAAAACTATTGGCCTGGAGTTAAATCTTTGAGTGTTTGTTCCTCATTTATTGCCTATGTGTGTACAACAAATGCTTAACACTACCATCTGATCAGCCTACTGCTCGACTACACTACCACACATTAGAGCATTAGTCTTATCTAATTTTGCCACTATCAACCTCTAAGGTGAACCCTTGGACTCTGTGCACACTATCTCTCATTTTGAGATAGTATATACAGAGCCAACTTCCTACACATATTCTGTGGGCCACTTAGTGGAAGCTCAAATAGTACAGTAACAAGTTCTGGTCTTTAGGAGCTTTTGTGGATACGTGTACAGCATTGTCATGGCAAACATAACAAGGCCTAGAAAAGTGAGTTCACCTTTACCAAAACTGATGTATGAACTTGCAATGTGTATGGTAAGCATTCAACCTAACTGTAAATCCAGGTACATTTTTTTATCATCCTGCAAGATGTTAATATAATGCTTTCAGTAAGTATATGTGTTTGAAAATATTAGTGAGGGCTATAGTGTAGATATTCACTACACTTGGAGCAAAACTGATCCACACAAAGGTTTGCCATTCAAAATTATGATGTTCTCAACAACTGCTCTCAAGGTAGCTTGCTAGGGTATACTGGTACAAAGGTTTTCTGCTCAGACTTACCAGACGTTGTGTGTTCAACTCAAATGGCCTGTCACTCAAAAGGTTCAGCAAATATGTAGTGTCACATGACATTGTTGGGAACTTACTCTAAAAAAGAAACGGAAAACTGATGATCAGACTACCAGGAAGAACTACTTTATATTTGAAGATTTCCAATAAAGGTGTTGACAAGAACGGTGCTGGGATTGCCTTAAACCAGGAAATCTACCTCACAGACAGAATTCCAGTCCTGTTATACTTTCCCAACCAAAATCTTGATGAGAAAGAGTACAGAATCACTTTGGTTACCAGGCGCTGGAGGGGTGTGGGTAATTGTTTGGTCACTTAACAATCTCTTTTTTTATCCCGCTATATTTGGATGTTTATGGGGACGAAAGTGCTGCCTTCTTGTGAGCAGGCTTGAAGCTGATGTGTTTATTATTCACAATTTCTATTGCAACGTGTAAATCTGTAACTATACCTTTTTCGTAGGTTAAGGATTTAGGTGGTGCAGCATGTAAAGATGAGTGGAAATTGAAGGGCTTTTGAAGTCTGTCTTGCATTATTGTGGTTTCCTTTAAAGCTGGCAAAATATCAATTGCATCTAATTTCGTGCGTACTTTTAGAGACTTCAATGCAACATCTAAGTGAGTCCTATCTGTCATGTGGACAAAACACATCCCTTTGTTAAGGGCCCTCATTTCTGGTTCATTTAGGTTGTATTCAAACAAATACACAACAAGTGTTTGTTCTGAAACCATGCCTGACCTTTGCTTTTGGAGTTTTCTGAGCAGTCTGGACTGTTGAGTATTCCTGCTTCCTTCTCTGGTGAACCTTTTTTCTTTTTCAAATATTTTATTAAAAGTGTAGTGTCATTTTGGTTTATAGGTTGGATAACTTTTAGGCTGGATTAAAATTACTTGTTCAGACTGTTTGTGAATCTTGGTACTTTTTTAGAGTTTCTGTGAATAGATGCTCTTATGACGTCAGGCATCGGTTTGCAATCCAAGGTAACCCCAGTGAATATTGTATGATTTTGTTGAATATGTTGGTAAGCAAACAAGTCAAGAAGAGGGTATTATGATGCTTGCACTGCAGTGATTTCCAAGAAAGTCTTTCTTTCAAGTAGCAGCAAAAGTGTTTGGGCCTATTACTGAAGCTTTTTAATGAAACTTCACTCTGAGTTCCCGAGAAAAGAGCTGTTCACCTGCCATATTATTGTCTGTCGATGCAGGATTTCTGCCGAACACAGGAGGCTTCATCCCTCAAGGCCGATGTGGTAAAGGTGCGCTTTCCTTGCCTCTATTGTGGTAAAAAGATGAGAGGGATCTTAAGGTAATGCAAAAACAATACTGCTGCTAGTTTTATTAGTTTCTAGCCTCTAAGTCAACATAAAAAGAAACCAAATGCAATTCTTAGGAGATGGCAGTAGCATCAATCAAGAACACTAAGTGAGATGTCTTTTGATGTATGAAATAATACCGTGTGTTCTCATTATTCTTTTTAGAATTGAAACAAGAAAGGTGTCCACTTCAGGCATCGTGGGCATGAACTCAGTGCTGCCAGAAATTATTCTAGGTAGCCTCTTTGTCTCATACCATTTTTATTGCAAGAGAACATTGGCTGTGTGCCTCAGCGTGTCTGATGTACCTATTTCACGTTCCTTTAACACCTACTTAGACATGTAACATGGTGTTGTATTCTTAGAATTCTGTGTGTTGTTATGTGGATTGGGGGATTTGGGAACCCGAATGCGGCTCGGACAGTTGTTTATGCCCGCTCCGTGTGCCGGCCGTAGGTCTCCTCTCGGGAATAAATCTTTTCTCTTGAGACAACCTCCGCTCTTCTGGTCATCATTACGAACTTTTATTACCACACATGGGCTTGTAGTTGTAAAGTGAATGTTTAAGATGCTGTCCTTTGGAATCATTTTAGGAGAGTTCGGCAAGTTTGCAGTGTTCACACTCTAAGAAATCTGCCTTTTCTGTGTGGTCACTCCAGATTTTTTATCTTTTGCTGGACCCTGTATTTTTTCTGGTTTCCATTCTTTGCGCACCTTAACCCCGGTATCAAGTAGTAAAGTGCCTGTGCTCATCCTTTAAACATGGTTGAATTGTCATATTAATAATCGGTTTATTTAATTTACCTATAACTACATAGTTCATGGTACAAGGTGGTCCCATACGTGCATGTTAAATGTCTTCAGTGAACTACAGCACCTATTGTGCCATCCACTTGAGTGTGGGAGCGGAGCCCCAATATTGTAAACACCACAGCTTTGATTTGACTTTAAAATATCCAACATATCTAGCAGTTAGAGACTACACTCCTCATGGATAAACATGATATTTTTGCAAAGTATAACAAAATAAATGAGGAAACACTAATAACTGAGTTCTAGATCAAAATGTGAGAAAACGATTTATTTACAGACATTTTAGAAAAAGCAGAACAGAGAAAAATACATGAGAATGTCGTGAAGGATTAATTACAGAAATATAGAATCATAAAGCGTAGCCCTAATTAGACATATCTAGACAGCCCCTGAGAATCAAACTCAAAAGAATACTGACATCACTGGCATCAGCTTCGATCTGGAAATTTTCAATGAGTATGCCTGCCCTCTGTTAGGTGATATGGTGCGTCTCTACACAGAAGTCGCTCTGAGACTCCTGTAAGTGCCACCCATGCATGTTTTCTGTTTGTATCCTGCACCACTGGATGAGTATCTGGAGCTACCCCTTCTCCCTTCACAAGACCATTATCTTCTTATTAATACCAGAAAAATAAGTGTGCTAGGGGTATGTCACCCCCTCAAACTATTAGGTTCAAATCTTGTAGGGACTGTTGCAAGCAAACGTCAGTGACAGATCCCTCTCAGGTGTGCCTCTGGTGCTTTGGGTCTATAGTGAATGCACCCACATGAATCCAACGGCCATCCAGAACAGTGAGGGAAAGTTATACGCTACCAAGCACCAGAGGAGCCCACTCTATGAACAGTCGAGATCAAAAGAAGGTGACGTTCCTGCTCCTGAAGTCTTTCCCATGGCAGATATTTGTTGCTGTTGAAGTTCTCTGGTGCTTCTTTTTTTACATACCTGAAGTCCGAGTGGGACCTGGTCCCTTCCTGCCACTTGAGAACTTCAGAGAAGTCTAAGTGCCTTTGGGGCTCGCTCTCAATCTCCTTCAGAGCTGATTACAAATCTTTTCCCAAAGTACCCTGTATTTCTGGGTCTATCAGCGACGCTGCAGTAAATCCAAAATTCTGAGAGGCCATGCTGCAATTCTTGATACTATATGGCCTCCCTCTGGGGCACATCTAGGCCCTCCGAGATGGCAAGATACTCCACCTGGAACCCTGCCGGTGGGACCCCTCTCTCCATCAGCTGGAACCCATTATGAACCCTGCACCAGCTTCATCGCCAACTTCTGTCCAGTGCAATGACCATCAAGCATCAACTCTGCTCTTCTCAGCAGGTATGACAGAGCACTATGGGAATCCTTACTCACTTTCACATACGATCTATCAAAGGATAGAAGACAAGATTTCCTTGAGGTTTTAAATGAAAGTCAGATTGTCTCTAATCAAGTCATAAGCACAGCTATTGACGCAGGAGGCATAGCAGTGACCACCTTCTGCCATGGCATTGTATTACGACAAACATTGTGCCTTCTTCTAACATCACTGAAGCCAAATGCACAATTTACAAGAATTAACTGACCATTTACAGGCCCTGTACTCCTCAGGCAGATGAAATGCAGAGAATGAAACTGAGATTCTCAAAGCAGTGGGCCTATAGAAGAGGTGATTTTGCCTTTTGTAGTTCTGCTATAGAGATACCAGACAACATCAGACACAGAGGGTTATATCCCCTCAATTGCCTTATTAACCCCAATTTGAGGGCAACAAACACAATGTAATAAGCCCCAATATCCTTGTAGACTTAGCCATGACAGAGGACAGTACAACAGTTTTATAGAGACTCAAGTCCAGGGAAATAATGCTTGAAAAATACCAAATCATGAGCAGCACACTCCAACCACTCTGTTTGCCACTCCGGTGGAAGGAAGGGTAACAAAATACCTGGAACTGTGGAAAAGAATTACAACTCCCAAATGGGTCTTTTCAGTCATTCAGAGAGGCTACAACACTCACTCAAAGACTCCATTATTCCACCAAAACAAGCACCACAATTCCAGCTGCTTCATCTTAGGGTAGAAATAACAATGATACTTCGACACGAAACAATAAAACTGGTTACTCCATCACAAAGAGAGAAAAATATCTATTCAAGATATGTTTTTGGTCCCCAAGAAAGGCTCCAAGTAAGAATTCAGACCCATACGTGTCATAAGGCAAGTCAATAAATACATTGAAAAGTAAAAACTTAGGATGTTAGCCGACACTATAGATCTATCCACAGCTCATAAAAGGAGACTGGATGTGGTCTGTGGATTTTCTGGATATATATTTCTACATAATAACAGCTGAAAAGTGCAATAAATTACTCTGGTTTCTTGTTGGCAAAACTCACTACCAGTAAAGGGTGCTACTGTTCAGCTTCAAATTATCACCAAGGTCATCTTTTAAATGCCTAGCTTCCCATACCTAGACGATTCTCTGATAAAGGGGCACCATGCATATCAGTAACAAGAGGATTTCAATTTCATGGTCACAATATTAGACCAACTAGGTCTTTTTGTGAGTGTAGAGAAATTACCCATGTCTCTGGTTCAAGTTCTGGATTACTTAGCATCATCTCTCAGCACCATCACAGGAGAAGTGTTTCCTTTGGAGGCCAGAGTGTAAACCGTTTCTTAGAAATTAAACCAGTTATTACACATCACAAAACAAACACTGATACAAGTTTCCTCTTCCCTAGGATCCATGGCCTCTTGCATTTTCCTAGTAGCCAGTGTTCGTCTCTACATGAGACCACTACAGCAATGCTTGGAAGGCCAATGGTTGCAATATTACAGCAACTGGGAAGACAGAATCTCTTTGACCTAACAAGCTCAACAGTCCCTTCAGTGGTCGTTCAACATACAAAATAAACTCAAAGGAATCCCATTCCACCTCGATCTCCCTATACCGAACCATTGTGACCAACACTTGCTAGATGGGTAGCACATGTCAACGATCTTACAATTCAGGTTCAGTGGTCTCCCAAACAAAAACTTATACTACAGAAATATTGTCTAGCTCAAGGCAGTTCACCTCTTTCTCAGGGGCTTCCTAACAGCACTATGCATAGATGGATTTTAGTACGGATGGACAAGACGAGTACTTGTTAGAAAGCCAAACAACTTGACATTGGTTAGTTGCAAGAAACCTACCTCTTCAAGCTGTTCACCTGCCATGTCTACAGAAATATCAAACAGACCTTCTGAGACAAATATTCAAAAATCACTAGTGGGAGCTCAATGTGTCACGGTTTTAAATGGGCTTACCGTCGAAGTTGATAAGAGTTGGGGAACGGCTCCGGTTCCGGCAGGTTCTGCTCTGGCCGAGGTAGGGGCGACCCCTTCTGGTAGCCACGGTGCTGTTTGACAATAGCAAGCCACTACAGTCCGTGCCCTCCAGAAGGAGTCCCAGAGGAAAAACCCCAATAGGGTAAAAAACCTCCAACAGGAACTCCCTGAAATAGAAGGAGGACACCAAGGCGTTAGAGCTGAAGATTCGGAGTACAGGAAGACTGGAAACGAAGACAGGTCAGGAGATACTGGATTCACAGGAAGAAACCAGTCAGAGCGTGACTACCACCAAGGAGTGTTGCAACGCAATGAACAAGCAGCTGAATTCCCCTTATATACCTCTAGACAGGAAGTATGAAACAGGAAGTAGAAACACCACCATCTTGAATTTGGGAAAAGAGTATAATAGTGAATCAGGTACATGCGTCCAAACAAAGAAAAATAAAGCATGCTGGGAAGAAAGGAAGTGGGTAGCATGCTGGGAAAGGGAAAAGGTCTGCATAAAAGCACCATCATGTGCAAGTATCCGGCTTTTGCCTGTGCATGCTGGTAAGTGCCCAAAGTACATACTGTCACAATGTAAAGCGCACTAATGCGCTGTGCGCGGCAGGATCTAGACCCAACTCGATGTCTTTCTCCTGCCGCGTTTGTCTTTACTGAAAAGACAAAAGAAGGGGGCGCGGCGAGTGCCGCGAGCCCTGGACGGACTCACAGCTTTCCCCACGATCCGCATGCAAGCCGCTGCTTCCCTCGCGGCTTGCATGCAGGCCGCGGCTTCCCCGAGGTCCCCATGCCGGCCACGGCTTTCCCCGCAGCCGGCACGCAGACCGCAGTAGAATGCCGCGGCGCGGCCGCCTGAGCCTGCGGCCGCAGCCGCCGCGCCGCGACAGTAGGTCCCCCGAGGCCCCCGGTTTGTGAAGGAAGAGGCGGAAAAAGCGACGGACTAAAAGAGGGGCATGGACTGAAGGGGCATCCTGCCAAGAGCACTCACTCATAGGGTAGCCTTTCCAATGAATAAGATATTGAAGACGCCCATGGAAAAACCGAGAGTCACAGATTTCCTGGACCTCGTACTCGGGCACATGATCAACCAACAGAGGGGGAGGACAGGAGAATTTTCTGTGAAAAGGATCAGGCAGGTAAGGTTTAAGTTGAGAGACATGGAACACAGGGTGTACTTTCCACGTCCGGGGCAGGCGGAGACGCACAGATACTGGGTTAATCTTTTGGAGAATCAGAAAGGGACCATAATAACGGGGTCTGAATTTGTTCTGAGTGAGTCGGAGAGGTAGGAATCTAGAGGAGAGCCAAACTTTATCATGGACCTGATAGTGAGGAGCCTCACAACGTCTCTTATCAGCTATTCTTTTCATGCGAGACTTAGTTTCCACAAGGTTGGAATGGAGAACACGTTGGACACCCCGTAGTTGTCGGATATAGGAGGAGATGGCAGGAAGATTGGAAGTATCTTTCAGGGGAGTCGGAAAGGCCTTTGGATGGAAACCGTAGGAGCCATAAAAAGGGGAAACCTTTGAGGCACTGTGTATGGAGTTGTTATAGGAGAATTCTGCAAGCGGTAAATAGGTAGCCCAATTACTCTGAGTAGCATTGCAGAAGCTACGTAAATATTGTCCGAGGCCTTGATTGAGTAGTTCCGTCTGTCCATTCGTTTGAGGATGGAACCCTGATGATAAGGCTACTTCGATTCCTAGGGTCTTACAGAATTGTTTCCAGAATCGGGAGATATACTGAGGACCCCTATCTGATATAATGACCTGAGGTAATCCATGAAGTCGAAAGATTTCTTGTGTAAAGATTTGACCTAAGTCTCTTGCCGTTGGCAACTTTCTTAAGGCCGTGAAGTGCGCCATTTTAGTGAAGGAATCCACAGTTACCATTATTACGTGATTTCCATTTGAAGAGGGTAAGGAGCACATGAAATCTGTGGAGATGGTGTGCCATGGTCCTGGAGGAACTGGTAGTGGGCGAAGTAAACCTACTGGTTTAGTACGGGGTGTCTTAGATTGAGCACAGATAGGACAGGATGATACATATTCTTCCGTATCTGTCTTGAGAGTTGGCCACCAGAATGAGCGAAGCAGAAGTTCTTGAGTAGCCTTTATTCCTCGATGACCTGCGATGGGGGAGTCATGGCACATACGTAAGGCTTCGGTCTGTACTTCTTTAGTGGGTAAAAACAGGGCCTTATCATGATAGTAATATTCTTGATCTCTATGAAGTTGCGGCCGCAACTTATTTAGCTCTGTCTCTTCTAGACGGGCATATTCGGACTTGACTTGGTCTAGAAAAGTCTGTACTACTCCAATGATCTTATTATTGTCAAATAGGTTCTGTACAGTAGAATCGCTGCACTCAGGGTAACGTCTGGACAAGGCATCCGCCAGGATGTTCTGAGAACCAGGGATGTAAGTGATATAGAAGTCGTATTGGCTGAAAAAGAAAGCCCATCGAGCCTGCCGGCTATTTTGACACTGAAAGTTTCTTAAACACTGTAGATTTCTGTGGTCTGTCCGGGCTTCAAAAGGTTCCTTTGAGCCCATCAGAAAGTGTCTCCATTCTGTGCAAGCGGTTTTTAAGGCGAGTAATTCACGCTCTAACACGGAATAGTTCTGCTCAGAATCGGATAAAATGTGTGACAGGTAGAATACAGGGTGTTCTAAATCATCATCGTCTTGTCTTTGCAATAAGGCAGCACCAATGGCTCTTTCTGAGGCGTCTGCGATAACAATGAATTGTTTGCTGGTATCTGGGTGTCGTAGAATAGGGGCTTGAATAAAGGCTTTCTTTAAATCCTGAAAGGCTAACTCTGCGTCTTGTGTCCAACAAAAGCCCTTCTTTAGATGTTCTTTTTTAAGGGTTTGAGTAATGTAGCTGGTTCTCTGGGCAAAGTCTGCTATGAATTGTCGATAGAAGTTGGCTAACCCCAAAAAACACTGAGTCTCCTTGATAGAAGAAGGAGATGGCCAATTCAATGTAGCTTGCACCTTGTCTGAATCCATGGCGACTCCAGTTTGGTTTATGCAATATCCCAAGTATTTTACTTCCGACTGATCAAACTCGCACTTTTCAGGTTTGCAGAATAAATGGTGTTGTCGGAGTCTCTTTAAAACTTGACGAACATGCTTAGAGTGTTCCTCTGGATGAACAGAAAAGATTAAAATGTCATCGAGATACACCACTACTGTTTGTTGCAAAAGATCAGAAAAGATGGAATCCATGAACTTTTGAAAAATGGAAGGGGCATTGGTGAGTCCGAATGGCATTACTCTATATTCATAGTGACCAAAGGGTGTTCTAAAAGCGGTCTTCCACTCATCACCCTTTTTAATTCTTAGAAGATGGTAGGCTCCTCGGAGATCCAGCTTGGTGAATCTCTTTGCCCCTCTGACTGCTTCTAGGATGTCCTTTATGAGGGGTAGCGGGTACGGATCTTTAATAGTGATCTTGTTTAATCCTCTGAAATCAATACAGGGACGCAAATCTTTAGTTTTCCTAGGCACAAAGAAGAGAGGAGCCCCAGCAGGTGAAGAAGAGGGAGCAATCAACCCGCTTTGTAAGTTCTCATCAAGGTATTCTTTAAGAATCTGCTTCTCCGGTTCTGTGAGAGAGTACATTCGCCCGAAAGGAACCACTGTATCTGGTTCTAAAGGGATGGCGCAATCGTATTCTCTATGGGGTGGCAATTCAGGTTTTTCTGGCTTCTGGAATACATCGGCATATTCCTGATAATGCCTGGGAACTCCCTGCAGGACGTTAATAGAGCATCCCACCTTAGGGGGTGATGCTAAAAGACCTTTTGGGGACCAATAATCCCCTGCGAGATAGCAGTGGTGTTGGCAAAAGTGAGAGGATAAGGAAATAGTTCTTGTTTCCCAGTTGATGTAAGGGTTGTGCCGTGTGAGCCATGGAATTCCCAGGATCATGACGTGGTGTGGTGATGAAATTAAATCAAACGAAAGATTTTCTTGGTGTTTCCCGAACTGTAGGCAGAAAGTAGGGGTGGTATATTGTACGGGTCCTGAGGCCAAGAGTGATCCACCCACCGTCTGTACTTGTTCTGGTACTTCCTTAGGTATTTGTGCTATCTGTCATTCTTTCAACCGATATTCTATCGTCAGAGTCTGATCCATCGATCCTTTAAGGTTCTCTATTCTAGCAGAGTGCACCAGTTCGTCCTTAATGTCCTCTCTGAGACCTCTACGGAACAGTGTCACCAAAGTACGTTCCACCCAGGATGTTTCTGCTGCTAATTGTCTGAATCGGGTGATGTATTGTAATACATCCTGATTCCCTTGTTGGATTTCGCAAAGAGCTTCTTCTGCTGACGCCTCGAGTCCAGGGCGTTCAAACATCTGTTTAAAAGTAGTGATAAAGGTGGAATAATTAGACAGGCAAGGATCATTTCTTGTCACTAAAGGAGTGGCCCAAGCCAATGCTGGCCCCGATAAGGCGCTAATCAAATACCCCACCTTGATTTTGTCTTGTACAAATTGTGAGGGGCGAAATGCAAAATAAACTGTCAAGGCATCCAGGAATTCCTTTAATTTGTTGGGATCTCCGGAGAAACGAGGTGTAGTGGCAGCTACTGAGGTTACATCTGTGGTCCTGGATGCAAAGGCTTGTCGATAGACTGTATTTTCAGTACGTAGTTGTTGGAGTTCTTGAGCCTGCTGTTGTATCGTCATAAGCAGGGTCTGGTTCGTAGGTTCCGTATTTGCCACTGGATTATCCATGGTTCCGGACTGCAACTGGATTTTTTGGCGTTGCAATCTGTCGCGGTTTTCAATGGGCTTACCGTCGAAGTTGAGAAGAGTTGGGGAACGGCCCCGGTTCCGGCAGGTTCTGCTCTGGCCGTGGTAGGGGCGACCCCTTCCGGTAGCCACGGTGCTGTTTGACAATAGCAAGCCACTACAGTCCGTGCCCTCCAGAAGGAGTCCCAGAGGAAAAACCCCAATAGGGTAAAAAACCTCCATCAGGAACTCCCTGAAATAGAAGGAGGACACCAAGGCGTTAGAGCTGAAGATCCGGAGTACAGGAAGACTGGAAACGAAGACAGGTCAGGAGATACTGGATTCACAGGAAGAAACCAGTCAGAGCGTGACTACCACCAAGGAGTGTTGCAACGCAATGAACAAGCAGCTGAATTCCCCTTATATACCTCTAGACAGGAAGTATGAAACAGGAAGTAGAAACACCACCATCTTGAATTTGGGAAAAGAGTATAATAGTGAATCAGGTACATGCGTCCAAACAAAGAAAAATAAAGCATGCTGGGAAGAAAGGAAGTGGGTAGCATGCTGGGAAAGGGAAAAGGTCTGCATAAAAGCACCATCATGTGCAAGTATCCGGCTTTTGCCTGTGCATGCTGGTAAGTGCCCAAAGTACATACTGTCACAATGTAAAGCGCACGAATGCGCTGTGCGCGGCAGGATCTAGACCCAACTCGAGGTCTTTCTCCTGCTGCTTTTGTCTTTACTGAAGAGACAAAAGAAGGGGGCGCGGCGAGTGCCGCGAGCCCTGGACGGACTCACAGCTTTCCCAACGATCCGCATGCAAGCCGCTGCTTCCCTCGCAGCTTGCATGCAGGCCGCGGCTTCCCCCGCGGTCCCCATGCCGGCCATGGCTTTCCCCGTGGCCCGCACGCAGACCGCGGTAGAATGCTGCGGCGCGGCCGCAGCTGCCGCACCGCGACACAATGACAGTCTTGCATTCTGTCTTTCGAGATTGGGATGTCCCAGAAGTTGACTTATTTGCCACTGGATAAAACACAAAATGCCCAAAATATGGATCTAGAATGTGGGACCCACAATTAATGGGCAATGCTATTTTGATGACTTCATCAAACAGATTTCTATAGTGTTTTCCCCCCCAGTACCACTGATTCCACCAGTAATCATGAAGTTCAAAAAACCTCCTTGATCAAGATCCTTATAGATCCTTTTAGGTCTGGAATGGCTGATGTGGTTGTGGTGGTGCATTGGTGGTTTCCAGAATTACTTCAGCTGTCACTCAGACCTCACAAGAAACTACCATGCATCCACAGTATACTGCTCAGGATGGGAGGGAAGATTATCCACCTCTGTGTACTATCCTTGAATTTGGTAGCTAGTCTCCTGAGGTCATACAGTATGGAAATTTACATTTACCACCAGACTATATGAACATTTTTTGGAAGCAATGTTTCAATCTACCAGGGCCAACTGTGCGTTCAAGTGGAAACAATGGGGGATTTGGTGCCTCAGCAACATGCATGATCCTCTTTCATTCGAGGAAAAAGTTATCTTCCCTTACTTATTTAGCACATTCCAATCAGAGTGTACCTTCCCGCCATAATGGCTTATCACAGAGGCACAAACCATAGGTCACTCTTCACAGTCCCAGTGATCAAAAACTTCTTGGCAAGATGAACAAATAATGTACTCTCCAGTTAAAAGGCCTTCTCCCTCGGGAATTACATTTGGTTCTCTCTAAACTCATGGCTCCTCCCTTCAAGCCCTGTTCATAAAAGGTAACTTGCAGCATTTTTCATGGAAGGTTGCTTCCTTAGTGAGTTACACGCTTTATCAGCTATTGAGCCTTACTTAATTTTCCATAACATAAGGGTAGTTCTAAGAACACAGCCTTCCTTTCTACCTAAAGTCATATCAGATTTGCATATTATTCAAATTGTTTCTCGCCCAGTGTTTTTCTCCAATCAATCATCTCCAGCAGAGAGTTCTCTTCATGCTTACTAATCTATTCTATGTTTATGAATATCAATGAGATTCTTACGATGCGGAAAGAAATGCTACTTGTAATCCTGGTTCTGAATTGTAGGTATTCTCAATAAAGTTATAAACATTTCTCCCTCCTGCCAGGTAATCAATGTAAACCATTCTTTCTACACATCATCTGGTATGGGACATCATGTTTCCCTTTGAAAAACAACTGAGGCAAACTGCCAGTACAGTGCTTGTAGGGTAATGAAAGCTTCTGGTTTGCCTAAAACTACAGTGTATTTGGTGCACTTTCAACCTGAGAGGTACATTTTGCTTATTTTTTCTTCACACTATGAAGTCCTGCACGTAAGTTGTAGTATTCCGCATTTATGACTTCAGGAAGAATTTCTATGATGCAGAAGAACAAAGTACTTACCTTCGGTAATGCTTTTTCTGGTGGATACATTAGCTACCTGTGGATTCCTCACCTTATGAATTCTCCCAATGCGCCAGCACTCAACGTAAAATCTTCTTCCCAGCTCTCCACGTCGACCAGGCTTCACAATTGCACGGCTCTACGCGACTCCGTCTGATGTCACCGTGCCAATAAGAGGTCCTCGCTGACGTCAGTTTCACACATTTTTTACGTGCCTTTGAGGTGCACAGGTGAAAACCGACCTCACAATAGCTCAAACAAATACACACATAAAACCATAATGATGTAATACAATTATAACCATCATTTATTTATACATACAATTATCAAAACCTATATACACTGTAAAACAAAAGCCTTGTTATAACCAGACAGGCAACGGGGAGGCGGGTGGGACTGTGAGGAATCCACAGGTAGCTAATGTATGCACCAGAAAAAGCATTACCAAAGGTAAGTAACTTGTTCTTCTGATGGATACAACTACCTCTGGATTCCTCACCTTGTGAATAGAGTCCCAGAGCAGTACCACACTCTGAGGTGGGTGCCTGACTGGTCACACCAAGAAATCCTGCAATACAGAACGTGCAAAATGGCCATCCCTCCTAACCTCCGAGTCCAAGCAATAATGTTTTGCGAAGGCGTGTAGGGATGCCGAAGTTGCTGCCTTGCAAATATCCACCACCGAAACCCCTCTAGCCAGGGCTGAAGTGACAGACTTGGCTCTGGTCGAATGGGCTCTAATACCCTCAGGGGGAACCTTCTTTGCCAACGAGTAACAGACCTTGATACAAAGAATGACCCACCTGGATATAGTTCTTTTATGGACTGCTCTGCCCTTCCTCTTTCCTACATATCCCACGAATAGCTGGTCTTCCAACCAAAAGTCCATTGTCCTCTCAATATAAAAACTGAGAGCCCTTCTGGGGACCAAACAATGGAGTCTCTCTTCCTCCTTTGAGGGATGAGGAGGGTAGAAAGATGGAAGGGTAATGATCTGCCCCATATGGAAAGGAATGACAACTTTATGTAGAAAAGCCGCCCTGGTTTTCAGCACCACTTTGTCAGGAAAGAATAAAGTAAAGGGAGGTTTAACACTAAGGGCCTGAAGCTCACTGACACGCCTAGCCTTTGTAATAGCTATTGGGAAAACCGTCTTAAGAACAAAATCTTAACGGACAAGAATGCATGGGTTCAAACAGTGAACCTGTTAAAGTTAAAACCAGATTCAAATTCCACTGAGGCATAAGCAAGGGAGTGGGAGGAAATTTATTTGTTAAACCCTTTAAGAACCTAATAACAATAGGCAATTCAAACAAGGAGGGTTTATCCGGAAGGCAAAGAAAGGCTGACAATGCCGCCAAATAACCTTTAACAGTATCAACTGCACATCCCTTCTGTGCTAAAGCTAATGCAAACAACAGAACATCAGACAGATGAGCCCTCAAGGGATCAATTTGTTTCTCTCCACACCAAGCAACGGATTTTGCCCACCTGCCGGCATAAACTGTCTTAGTGGAGTGTTGCCTGGCCGATAAAATAACATTCACTACCTCTGGTGGGAGAGAGAAAGCACTCAGATTGCCCTGTTCAATCTCCAGGCATGTAGGTGCAGGCTCTGGAGGTGGAGTGTAGAACCTGCCCCTGCGACTGCAAGAGGAGATCTGCCCGAGAGGGAGACTGAGCAGAGGACACGGTGAGAGTTGGAGAACGTCTGTGTACCACACCCTTCTCGGCCAATCCGGAGCTATTAAAATGACCTGAGCCCGATCTTGGCGAATCTTCCTCAGAACCCGAGGAATTAAGGGTATGGGTGGAAACAAGTAAAGCAACTGGTCGCACCAAGACATCTGAAACGCGCCCCCCAAAGCTCCCTGCACCGGCTACTAGAGGCTGCAGAACGATGGGCAGTGCGCGTTCTCCCGAGTGGAAAACAGATCTATCCGCGGAGAACCCCACATCTGAAAGATGTAACCGACCAGATCCGGATGAAGACGCCACTCGTGATCGAACGAGAAATGTCGACTGAGAGTGTCCGCATGTACGTTGAGCACTCCGGCCAGATAATTCGCTACCAAGCAAATCTGATGGTCCTGAACCCAGGACCAGAGCCGCAGAGCCTCTCTGCAGAGACAGTACGACCCTACTCCTCCCTGCTTGTTGATGTACCACATCGCAGTAGTGTTTTCCGTCAAGACTTGAACTGACTGACCACGAAGGGATGGGAGGAAGGCCTTGAGAGCCAGACATATCGCCCGCAATTCTAGCAGGTTGATATGAAAAGTCTGTTCCACTGGAGACCAAAGACCTCTGATCTCCAGGTCCCCTAGATGAGCTGCCCACCCTAGAGTGTCACTGTGGCCACCACAGGAGGCAGTGAAAACGTCCTTCATAGAGAGAGGTTGCCGTCCACAGTCCACCATCGTAAATCCGCTGCAGCGTCTCTGGAGATTGATATTGACTCCTTGAGATCCCCTTTGTGTTGAAACCACTGCCTGCGGAGGCACCATTAGAGAGTCCTCATGTGCCAACAGGAGGCGGTGCGAGGGCTCCAGGTGAGACTTGGGCACGTTTATCAAAAAACCCAGAATCAACAACAACTGAGTTGTCCTTTGCAAGTGATACAGCACAAGCTCCGGAGGCTTGGCTTTGATCAACCAATCGTCCAGGTAAGGGAATACCAATATTCCCTACCTTCTGAGACTTGCTGCAACCACCACCATCACCTTTGTGAAGACTCGAGGTGCTGAAGTAAGACCAAACGGAAGGACCAAAAACTGGTAGTTTTGCAACCCCACCACAAACCAGAGATACCTCCTGTGCGACTTGAGAATAGGTATATGAAAGTAAGCATCCTGCAAGTCGACAGACACCATCCAATCCTCTTTGTTCAATGCCAGAAGTACCTGCGCTAGAGTCAGCATCTTGAATTTTTCCTGTTTGAGAAACCAATTCAAAATCCTCAGGTCCAGGATTGGTCTCAATCGACCATCCTTCTTGGGAATCAGGAAATATCTCGAATAACAACCCTGGCCCCTTTCCTGCTCTGGAACCAACTCCACTGCACCTTTTGATAAATGAATTTGAACCTCCTGCTGCAACAACAGGAGATGGTCTTCGGAACAAAACGAGGGACAGGGAGGGATGGGAGGGGGGAACTCCTGAAAAGGAAGAGCATATCCTTTCCTCACAATATTTAGAACCCAGGAGTCTGATGTGATTAACTCCCACTCGTGGAGAAAAATAAGTAATCTTCCCCCTACAGGAGACGTATGGCTGAAAATGGGCTGCTTCCCTTGTTGTTGTCGTCCTCTAGAGGAAGAGGATGATGCAGGGTGCTGCTGCTGGGTGGCCCCTCTTGTCTGAACCCTCCCCCACCCTCTAAAGGACCTATATGGGAGGCTGCTAGGCTGTTGGACTGTGGACTGGGGTCTCCCACGGTAAACTGCTCCACGCCCAAACACCCTGAACCTCTGAAAGGACCTGAAAGGGGTAGTAGTGGAAGCCTGCAGACCCAAGACATTGGGTCCTACTGTCCTTAAAGTGCTCCAAGGCAGTCTCAGCTTCAGCACCAAAAAGTTTTCCCCATCAAAAGGCGAGTCCAAGAGAGTAGTCTGGACATCAGGGGAAAAGTCAGAGGACCTCAACCACGCGTGCCTCCTGGTAGCGATAGAGGTACCCATTGTCCTGGCCACCAAATCTGTAGAATCCAGGCCAGACTGGATAATCTGTTTAGGCGCCGCCTGAGCATCTGACAGGGGTTCACCAAATTGTCCTTGCATCTCCTGCGGCAGGTCTGGAACCATAGCCTTAGCTGTGTCCATCAGGGCGTGCACATATGTACCTAATACACAGGTAGCGTTTGCTGCTTTGAGGGCCATACTACAGGAAGAAAATGTCTTCTTCGCTGACTGCTCATTCTCTTGGACTCCCTGTCGGAAGGAATCACAGGGAAGGAGCCTGGTGCAGACCGTGTGGGACATGAGGCTTGAACAACTAGACTCTCCGGGGTAGGATGTTTTGACAAAAATCCTGGATCTCCAGGAGCCACCCTATACCTTCTTGCCACAGATCTGTTGACAGCTTCCTCCATACCTCTAAAATAGACTCCCTTAGAGCATCATTAAATGGGAGCAAAGGCTCTGCTGCAGCCGAAGAAGGATGCAGGATCTCAGTTAGAATATTAGTTTTCACCTCCGCAGCAGGCAACGGAAGATCCCAAAAAAGTTGCCGCCTTCCTGACCATAGTATGGAAAGAGGCCGCTTCATCCGTAAACTCCCCTGGACAAGAAAGGTCCCACTCCAGGGAAGTGTCTAGCCAACTCGCTGAGTCAAGTCCTTGATATTCCCCCAAGGGCTCCGCAATCTCTCCGTCCTCCAGCAGCTGCCTTTGGTACTCCTGCTCCTCCAAAAGCCTTAAAGCTTTTCTGCGCGACCTCAGCCTGGCCTCGAACCTTGACGTCGACATAGAATTAGCCGACGTCGATGACACCGGCTTCACGACTGAAAGACGCGGACCAGGAGAAGAAGGCTGACTGCGGTCTAATCCGGAACCATCCGGCACCGGAGCGGATCCCATTGGCGCGGTGGTCACCTGAGGCTCCGTGATCACGTCGACTAATAAGGTGATGTCATCGGCGCTGCAGGTCTTTGAGACTATGTCATCAGTGCCGAACCAGCACCCTCAGCC
The DNA here is from genome assembly GCF_031143425.1 of Pleurodeles waltl. NCBI lineage: Eukaryota > Metazoa > Chordata > Amphibia > Caudata > Salamandridae > Pleurodeles > Pleurodeles waltl. The sequence goes on along the minus strand of NC_090442.1, from coordinate 915,200,168 downwards.
GGATAAAAGGGCATAAACGGTGCTGCCTTATAAGGAGCTGGGGAGCCCAACGTAAATGCCAAAGGAACCCTGGGACCAGCCGGTGCACCAGCAGGGGCCATAGCATTAAACATACTAAACATAGCATTTAAAAATGCCCCCGGATCCGCTCACAACGCCAGGAAGGCAGGATACCGCTGGTCTCCATGCGGCACTTGGCGCCGGCTGAGCATCTGAATCCTGCGCCGCAGGTGAAAAGCGAGGACACTCTGGAGGCTCAACCACCTTGAAGACAGTCGGCGCTGGAGAAGCCTGAGGGCTTTGAAGCTGTGGAGTCACAGTAGGACTAACCTCCCATGTCGCACGGTGCCGTCTAGATGAGACCGGGACCTTGAACGGCTTCGAGCCGAACGACGCAGAGTCTTGACGACGTCGCTTCTTATGTTTTTTCAATGAAGTGTGAGAAGATGATCTATGATGGCTTTTATGTCCTTTCTTCGCCTTAGCCAAAAAGAGTTTAGCTTCTCTCCTTCAGCACCTTTGGATTCATGCTCTGGCAGGATACACACTCCTCGACGCCATGCTCATAACTTAAACACCAAAGGCAATCATCATGAGGATCAGTAGCTGACATGCCATCCCTGCACTCCCTACAAGGCTTAAACCCCAACTTCCTAGGATGAGACATTGTAACCAGAAACAAGTTTGTAACCAGAAACAAGTTGGAACACCTTCAACAGTAGCAAGAGCTAGGAGAAAACCGTCAGTGTCGAAGGCACGGAAAAAAGGGAACTGACAGCACGCCGGCGAGGACCTCTTATTGGCACTGTGACGCCGGACGGAGCTGCATGGAGCCGTGCAATTGTGACATCCTCGTCAACGTGGAGAGCTGAGAAGAGTTTCCATTGAATGCTGGCGCATTGGGAGAATTCATAAGGTGAGGAATCCAGAGGTAGTTGTATCCATCAGAACCAAGATTACAAGTAAATATCATAGTCTTCCCCCATGGTCCAGCATACCTACACACCATGACATGTACCTTAAAACATCGTGAGGTCTGAAGACAGAATGGATCCTCTCCTCACCCCAACTCTTAATCGACATCCTCCCTACAGCATTACCTGCATACATAAATTTGAATAACCATCATCATGACCACGCATTCAGCACATATAGGGGTCGTAGGTTTAGTGACATGCTCTTGCACTGCATATATCTTCCTGTACTACCTTGAAACAGCAACAGTATCAAGTGAGGGGACTCTGGGAAATGTAGACCTCTGCGTTTGAGGCTTTTTTGCCTTTCACCAAGTTATCTGCGCATCATTGCAGAGCCAGACCCTGGATGCAGGCCTGGATCAAAGAGGTCCATGTGACTCTGGTAGCCAGTGTAATCATAGTGAATGACGGTAATGCATTAACAAAAGGAACCCCAACAGCCTATTTTGTTTCTTGTTGTAAGGAAATGCCTCCTTGGCATGGTTACCCTCTAACTTTTTGCCTTTGCTGCTGCTAAGTTATGATTTGAAAGTGTGCTGGGACCCTGCTAACCAGGCCCTAGCACCAGTGTTCTTTCCCTAAACTGTACATTTGTCTCCAAAATTGGCACAACCCTGGCACTCAGGTAAGTCCCTTGTGTAGGATGTTGGCTCTGTATGTACTATTTCAAAGTAAGAAATAACATGCACAGAGTCCAAGGGATCCCCTTAGAGGTAAGATAGTGGCAAAAAGAGATAATTCTAATGCTCTATTTTGTGGTAGTGTGGTCGAGCAGTAGGCTTATCAGAGGGTAGTGTTAAGCATTTGTTGTACACACACAGGCAATAAATTAGGAACACACACTCAAAGACAATTCCAAGCCAATAGGTTTTTATATAGAAAAATATCTGTTCTTAGTTTAGTTTAAGAACCACAGGTTCAAGATTTACAATCAATACTTTAAATGAAAGGTATTTCACTCAGATATCATAGGAACTTTGAATCAGCAAAATAGCATGTACAGTTTTGGCAAAAATGGGAATAAGCTATTTTAAAACTAGACACAGTGCGAATTTCAACAGTGCCTGGGGGAGGTAAGTATTTGTTCGTTTTTCAGGTAAGTAAACCACCTACAAGGTTCAAAGTTGGGTCCAAGGTAGCCCACCGTTGGGGGTTCAGGGCAACCCCAAGGTTACCACACCAGCAGCTCAGGGCCGGTCAGGTGCAGAGGTCAAAGTGGTGCCCAAAACACATAGGCTTCAATGGAGAAGGGGGTGCCCCGGTTCCAGTCTGCCAGTAGGTAAGTACCCGCGACTTCGGAGGGCAGACCAGGGGGGTTTTGAAGGGCACCGGGGGGGGGGGCACAAGTCAGCACAAAAAGTACACCCTCCGCGGCACAGGGGCGGCCGGGTGCAGAGTGCAAACAGGCGTCGGGTTTGCAATTGGTGTCAATGGGAGACCCAGGGGTCTCTTCAGCGAAGCAGGCAGGCGGGGGGGGGCGTCGGATCCCTTGTTACAGGCAGTCGCGGTCAGGGGGAGCCTCTGGATTCTCTCCGCAGGCATTGCTGTGGGGGCCTAGGGGGGTCGTCTCTGGTTACTCACGGTCTCGCAGTCGCCGGGGAATCCTCCCTGTGGTGTTTGCACCCGACACCCCCTGCTCGAGAACCAGAGAACAGAGTTTAAAGTCTCACGCTTCCGGCAGGAAATGTGCAGTCTTTGAAAGTTGCTTCTTTGTTGCAAAGAAGTAGCAGGTTTTGAACAGGGCCGCTGTTCACTGGAGTTTCTTGGTACTTTAGTCCAGGGCAGTCCTCTAAGGCTTCAGAGGTCGCTGGAACCTGTCAGATGCATTGCTGTTTGCAGATTTTCGAAGTTGGAGACAGGCCGGTAGGGCTGGGGCCAAAGCAGCAGTTGTCGACTTTCTCCTTCTCTGCAGGCTTGTAGGTCAGCAGTCCTCCTTGTTTTTCCAGGTTGCAGGAATCTGATTTCCTGGGATCTGGGGAGCCCCTAAATACTAGATTTAGGGGTGTGTTTATGACTGGGAGGGCAGTAACCAATCGCTACTGTCCTTGAGGGTGGCCACACCCTCCTTGTGCCTCCTCCCTTTGGGGAGGGTGGCACATCACTAATCCTATTGGGGGAATCCTCCAAACTCAAGATGGAGGATTTCTCAAGGCAGGGGTCACCTCGGCTCAGGACACCTTAGGGGCTGTCCTGACTGGTCGGTGACTCCTCCTTGTTTTTCTCATTATCTCCTCCAGCCTTGCCGCCAAAAGTGGGGGCAGTGGCCAGAGGGGCGGACATCCCCACTAGCTGGGATGTCCTGGGGCACTGTAACAAAAGTGGTGAGCATTTGAGGCTCACCGCCAGGTGTTACAGTTCCTGCAGGGGGAGGTGAGAAGCACCTCCAACCAGTACATTTTTTGTTCCTGGCCACAGAGTGACAAAGGCACTCTCCCCACGTGGCCAGCAACATGTCTGGTGTGTGGCAGGCTGGCAGAAACTGGTCAGCGTACACGAAGTCAGGTTGGTATTCAGGGGGCATCTCTAAGATGCCCTCTGGGTGTATGTTAAAATAAATTGCACACTGGCATCAGTGTGCATTTATTGTGCTGAGAAGTTTGATACCAAACTTCCCAGTTTTCAGTGTAGCCATTATGGAACTGTGGAGTTTGTGTTTGACAAACTTTCAGACTATATACTCTTATGGCTACTCTGCACTTATAATGTCTAAGGTTTTGCTTAGACACTGTAGGGGCATAGTGTTCATGCACATATGCCCTCACCTGTGGTATAATGCACCCTGCGTTAGGGCTGTAAGGTCTGCTAGAGGGGTGACTTACCTATGCCACAGGCAGTGTGAGGTTGGCATGGCACTCTGAGGGGAGTGCCATGTCAACTTAGTCTTTTTCTCCCCACCAGCACAGACAAGCTGTGAGGCAGTGTGCATGTGCTGTGTGAGGGGTCCCCAGGGTGGCATAAGACATGCTGCAGCCCTTAGAGACCTTCCCTGGCATCAGGGCCCTTGGTACTAGGGGTACCAGTTACAAGGGACTTACCTGAGTGCCAATTGTGGAGACAATTTAGGGAATGAACACTGGTGCTGGGACCTGGTTAGCAGGGTCCCAGCACACTTTCAAAACATAAATTAGCATCAGCAAAGCCAAAAAGTTAGGGGGTAACCATGCCAAGGAGGCATTGCCTTACAGGAGTTATCAGACATGATCCAGACCCATAATCTTGACATCCTGATCCTCACAGAAAAATGTCTCATCTAACCTTCTTCCTCCCAACTACTCCTTTTTGTGCTGCAAATGGGAAGATCAACACAGTGGACATCTCGCACTCATTCACTGAAACTCTGAGATGTCGAACCCTCCCAACGACTCAGTTTCAGACTTTCGAAAGCTTGTTGATGGGACTGTCCACATCCACTACCTGCAACCTCATGATGAAATGTGATTTAACACCTACTGGGTCAAAACAACACTTTCATTGATGAATGCATGGATTTCTTCACTTCTCAACTTACCAGGTCTGACAACAATATCTTTCTTGGTGACTTCAACATCCACTGGGGAGACGTGGGTATTCGTTATTTGGACTCTTTTACCTCCTTTCTCAATGCCAACAATCTCCAACAATCCTGCCAAACACCTACATACCACAAAGGTGACATTCTGTATCTGATAACCTTCAGTTCCCCTTACCTAAAGACATATGACCCCATCCCAGTCAACTGGTCCGATCACATGTAGATGCTGTTCTCTCTAACCAGCTCTCACACCAAAACATATGGGCAGCCCAAGAAAGAGAAATTATAATTTAGAGACACAGCCAACCTTGACACAGAAGCCATGTCCATCAGGGCCCTTCCCACCCTAATTGCGATTACACCTCAGCTTGACATCAACAAGGCCACCGACAAGTTCAACTCTCGCATGGAATCCCTTATTGACAAATGTGCACCCCTAAAGTGCAAATTATCCAGACCAAAACCCTCTAGGCCCTGGTTCGCTAAAGAGCTTTATGAAGAACAAAAGCTTATCAGAAAATTTAAGAAAGAATGGAGAAAAGCGCCATCTTTCCTCAGTATGTCTAAGCTTCGCAAAGCGAGAAAATAATACAAATACCAAATCCTCAGAGCCAAATCCTCCCATATCAGAGCCCTCATGAATTCTACAAAGAATTGACTGAAGCACCTGTTAGACGTTATTGCACAGTCTTCTAACCCCTCTATTGCTTCGGTTCCTAAGCCATCTGTGGCCTGTTGAAACAACTGTATAGATTTCTTTGCGAAGAAAAGTTAGAGACATCCATATTTCGCTTCCCATCAATGACTCCCTTGAAACAGTTGAATCTCTAATACAATCATGGTCATCTTTCTTTCCAGTCTCTGAGCAGGACCTACAATGAACTATCTCTAAAGTAAAACCCTCAAACCATCATCAGGACTCTATTCCAGGCTCTGACAGCAAATCTCTTGCCACACACCTACTCCCAATATGGACCACTGTGGTCAATTCCTCTCTCAAACAGGGCATCTACCCTGAATGACTAAAAATGCATCAATTCACTCTGCTCTTAAAAAAACAACCTCTTGATCCAGAGAACCTGAATAACTGCCGCCCAGTCTCCAGACTCCCATTTTTAGGCAAAGTCATCGAAAGTTGTGTAGCGTCCCAACTAGCCTCAGACATCCAAACAAACAACCTCCAAGACACTGTCCAATCTGAGTTTCGCTAGTGTCACAGTACAGAAGCAGCGATCCTCCAAATAGTTGAGGACTGTCTTAGAATCTTCTGCTCCAGCAACTCTTGCCTATTGGTTGTCCTGGATTTATCTGCCACATTCAACACTATGAAACATCATGACCTCCTTTTTATTCGAAGGCACTGTGGAGGCACTGTTCTCAACTGGTTCACCTCCTTCCTATCCAATTGTTCCCAAATTGTGAAAATGACCAACTCATTCTCAAGACCAATCAGCGTTCACCAAGATGTCCCTCAAGGTTCAATCCTCTCCCCAAACCTCTTCAACCACTACCTAGAACCACTATGTTTCATTCTCAGAAACTCTGGGATTCTCTTCCACATCTACGCCGATGATACCTAAATATACTTGAAAATCTCATCCCCAGAGGATGTTGTTCTGCTTTTAAATACACTCTTAAATATTTAAAACTAGATGTCCAACCACCACTTAAAACAACACAACTAAAACAGAATTTCTTTTGATCTCACTGCCAAAGGCAAAAACGCCAGTACAAGAATGGATGGCCAACTTTCCCACGTTCGAAAGCTGCTGTGCCATTGTCATGAGTGGCAGATCACTCTACATCACCCGTGATAATCATCTCAGTCTTCACAGCAACATAGCATTCATGGCCAAAAGTGCACAACACCAATTTATGCAGCTTTGGTGCATCAGAGAAATGATTCTGGAGCAAGACATCAAAACAGTGGTGCAGTCTCTCGTTCTCTCTAGACTAGATTATGGAATTACCCTTCTCTCAGGCATTCACCTAGGCATATTAAGATCAACACTACATGCTGCAGCATACTTCATCTTAGGTTTCAAATTTCACCCCATTTCCCCTGCCCTGCTAACCTCGCTTGCATTACCCACAGAGCGCTGCACTCCTCTTCACCCTCCTATCTAAACGAGAAACTGAAAATCTCCAGAGAAAATAGGGGTCCCAGAAATTCACTGTGTTCCTTACATGCCATGGTAGACATCGCGTTGGTTACAGAGGCGCGTACACAGCCCTTTCTTTATTACCACAGTTGAGACGATAAATTAACTACGGGACGCGTTTTGGTTGCGTACTCGCGAAAATAACGAATGTCAGTTTAACGATAGCTCGCTATCTTCTCACAGGTGGGTTTGATTGGTTGGCTTTATCATCAGCCATTCTGTTAATAACGCTATGTTTTTGGCCTCAGTTTTGAAATGCTAATTAACTATTCAAAGAGCCATATGATTGGAAGAATTACTAAGTACTTAATATATGTCTCATTCAGCAGATTGGGGCAGTGACTTTGGAGAGGAGTGCCATTATAGCTCTTAGATAGGATGACTCATCTTTATACTTTCTTAAGCATTGTGACTCGCGGCTGATTTGCTTTACAGGTAAATGCCTTACAGGTTACTTTGGACTTTACAATAGTATTATATTTGCATGTTATCCAGCAGGGACTATAGCCATCTGGAATAAGAATAATTTTCTAGTATTTATTTCTATTAATTAACAAACTTTTAGTCTTGTCACATCATAATTTTCGGAGACACGTTTAGACTTACATTAATTGGTTTCTGTTGGGAATTTCGCAGTTTGAGCCCATTTTAGTGATATTATCACATGCATGTACACCATAGCATGCGTCTTACTTTTTAACACCTGCCTCACTACTAACTCACATTTATCCATCCCACGTCTTTGGTATGGTGACAGGTCCATACAAAAATATATTTTTTGGTACTTGATGATCAATCAAATATGCTTACATGGTATATTTTGGTAACATTTTCAGCCCTGATGAAGTCGATGGGGTTTCCCCTGGACAAAACACGTGTTGGCTTTGGGGTTTGATTGGAACAAGAAATGTCAAGACTATGGTTCATGGCAGTGTTGCTGATTAACTGAAAGGATTGCATTTGGACACTAACATTAAAGGTCAAGAGTTTTGGAATTGCATTGGAGACTGCTTTGCCTCTTCAGTTATTTTGTTCATATTAAACACCATCCTAGAGACACATAGCATGGTGTTCTTTTTCAAAGGACAGTTGTAGTGACTCCAGCAGATACGAATTTCTGTACTCATTGTTATATAAGTGTTTACTCAACGAGTGCCTCTTATCTGTCTACTAACTATCATCTGTTTAGCTTGCCACACAGTTGGCGATCAGGGGTGTGGTCCTCCAAGAGTGCACCGTGTGATAATTCAAGTCAAGAACCTATATTTACCTTGTTGCCTTGAGCGCCATTCTTTCCCTCAAACAACACCCGTTCTAATTGTGATTTTCAGTCTTTCTCTGGTAGCGCCACTAGAATCTGGAACTTTCTGCCTCCCTCACTCCATCTAACCACCTGCCTAGCAACCTTCAAAAAGGGCCTCACGCTCCTCGTATTTGACAGACATCTTGGTTAATTCTCGCTCGACCAGACTTCTTTACTCTCGCCACTGCGCCCTAACTACCTTCGTTAACTGTTCATGTCCTCTGCCCTATTGTTGTAACTATCTCTTGTGGTAACTCCTGTATACATACGCTGATGTAAACATCCGAGTTCAACTACTATAAATGTAACCCTCCCCCCGTAACTCTGTATCCAAGGTGTTGTAATGCCTTTGGGACATGTCCACGCTATGTCAAATTGCAACTTAATAAATAAAAATGTTGGTTTAAAAATAAAAAATAAAAAATCCAATACTGAAATGTAATATAAGGCGATCTACTGTGCCCAGATAGGCTGTGAAAGCCTTTCTTCTATTAGTCACCAGCCCAACATGTTAACTGTACTAGGCAATATTGATTTCCGTAACGTTGTTTCACGCAGAATGTATTTTGCATACTGTGCTTTTTTAAAACGAACATCATCAGCCCATGCACAGTACTGTTCAGTTTGCTGTTTACAAGTTTTTTGTTATGGAGGGACGCATGACCCTCTGGCCATTTCAGTGGAAGTCTAATTGTACATGTGTTGAGTAAATTGGGTGGCAAGTGTGTTTGTGTTCAAAATGTCGTATTGTTGCTTTCTTTAAACTGAACAGACATGCAAGCATCTGTAACTATCAAACACCAGCGTTAGAAAGCTTTACTCATCGCACCAAAGGAATCTGGATAAAACACACAGCCCAAGAATAAATAATAATAAGCAATAAATAATATAATTACTTACTTAAGATTACAAAATAGTGAAAGATACAAAAACCCAGCCTGAAAGAGCACACGAATTAAAACAGCACATGACACTACAGTACATGACAGGAATTTACTGAAAAACAAGAAATTGCCAATGCTTTGTTATCAGGAGCACGAAACGTGTATACCCTTCAACTTGCTGTTGATTGTTTTCCTTACCTTCTGGCTCTTATGTTATAGTTTTTTTCTAGAAAAAAAAAAACTTCACAGGGTCCACAAACAATGAGACTTAACATTGACTTTCTTCTAGTTAATTATCATTAGGTTGAGCATAGCCGCGCGCAAGCGCTGCTTTTCCGACGTGTTGGTATGTATCTGGGCTTTTAACCACGTCCACTGCCCCCACATCACTCGTTCATGGGCTTGCCTTACAAAAATCCTTTGTTTTTGTTGTTAAATGCTTTACGATGGTCTCTCCTTAGGGCGGTTTTGTTACTGCCTTGGCCATCAACCCTGTTACATGGATTATTGCACTTTCGTTGATAACTTTGGCTGCGTGCAAACTTCTTTTTCCTTTTGTCTCTCTCTTCGCACTCAGGGTGGCGCTTTGAATCAGCTCACTCATGTCAACTGTTTTATGTATTATTTTCAGTTTGTGTGGCAAGAAAAGTCCAGTTAGGAATTTACAACACTAATAGCTCTAACGCGAGCAAACTCAAGACCCATTGCATTGTAAATGCTTGTTTTTTAAGAGTGACTGAAATGGAAGTATGTAATAATCACACAGCATAGCAGCCTAACAACTGACCACACATTGCTATACAGGTAAAGACACTGGCGTGTGAATTTGTAAAATAAATTGTCTTCAAAGCTTTGAGTAAGCTGATATTTGCCTTCCATTCATATGCTAATAGAATATATGTGGATTCTTGAAATCTCTTTAGGTAGGTAGCTCTATCACTTGGGCCTGATATAGATTTTGGCAGACAGGTTACTCTGTCACAACAGTGACCGATTTGCTGTCCACCAAAATAACAATCCCATAGGATTCAGAAAAGGTAAACATTCAAGCATTCAAGACTGCACCTTGTTTAATGATTTATAACATTATGTTATGGGTAACACTTCCTTTCCCAGGGACTCTAGGGAGACAGGTTCTTTTCAAGTGGAGCTCTGATTGCAACTTTCCTTTTTCCAAACACAGACCGCCCTCATATGCACATCCTGTCCATGCCCAGTGCTGGCCTCTGTGTGCACATTAAAGAGAAAGAGAAACAAGGGTCTTACCTGGGTCTTGGACTCCAGGGTCCCATTTGCTAGTGGCCTGGCTCTCTGCCTCCCTCTGTCCCCTGCTCCTGGGCTGCCTTGGAATGTCTTCACTATGAAGACGTTGCACATAGAAAAGCACAGGAAGTATGTCCAGTGGGGGAAAGGTGGCATGGAAATGGCATGGTGTTTGCTTGCGCTTCTCCCCAACCTGAGCTTCTGACAGTGCAGCAAGTGTTTTGTGCTGAAGAGGCTGGCAGATCAGTCTTTGGTGCAAGCGAGGAAGTATGCAAAAACATTGACCTGAAGAAAAGTCAGTGTTGCAGGTGGTGCTTGCAAGAGGCTGGTGAGTCACAGGAAGTCATTGTGCAGGGCATCTTCACCCAACATGGCAGTTTCCTGACTTCTCTTTGTCTATTGAGAGTATAGTAGCAGTACCTGTGGAGAAGGAGGAAAAGAGGTGCCTTTTGCAACATATTGTTCTGACTTAGGAACTCGGGCTGGTAAGAGGCTGGTGTGTTCCAATGGAAAACTGGTGTCTATTAAGCCATATACACCTCACAATTATCACAGTCCTTTACGCTTGCCCACCTCCTTATTTGATCCTTTATCCAGGGAAACACTGAGCAGTAAGGCATGAACAATGTGCACCTTAAAGGTCATGAGAAGTGGGGCCAAAATGCACTTCAAGAACCAAGTATACAGGTGGAAGGGCTTCTTTGAATTGAGATGGGTTGTAATTAACTCAGCCCTTGGTTTGGGTAGTTTTCCACTGTACTCCCCTTCGCTAGCCCCACATTCTCTTGGATGGTAAGGTCCCTAGGTGGCAGGATATCGTTACCCTTGTCTTACTCTTTGCACCCCTGCTGGTGGCACCATGGGTATACCTGGTTGGAACTAACTCTGGTAAAGGTGCCACGTTTAATTTCAAGAAGGGGTATTGATAGGAAGGCATATAAAGCATTTTAGAATCAAGCCCACTTTACTCCTTTATGATAGTACGACTCTAGTTGCCTAACCCAGGTACATTGTTTGCATATAGGTGTACAATAAGAGGTTGCTCGCCTGCTGCATGATAAGGAGTTGCGATTTTTCTTAGAGAATCCCACCCTTATGCACTTTAACACACATTTTAAGTTCATTCAATTCACGATCTTTCATAGAGCATACCTGACACCCTCAAGGGTGAAGGCACTCTTCCTCTAGGCAGCATCCACTTGTCCACGGTGCCACATCGAGGAAGCAGATTTGATACCCATAATATGGGCATGTCGCCACCTGTTTCCCTACTGAGAAGGAGTCTGTGATTCATTTAGGTCACTAAAGGAACACTCATATTGGGATACAATGGAACATTGCATACTGGGGCTCTACCCAAGATGAAAAAGTGCCCACACTGAGGCTCATTTCGTAGAGCTGGCATTACTACTGGCTAAGCGGCAGATAATATGGTGTTGGAAATTGCTAGTCCCACACTTGGTGTTACAGTGGAGGGAGGAGGTGTGCTGGTGGGGGGCTGCAGAAAGTACGGCACTGCGCAGGGAAGAGTATAGGGAGTTATGTAAAGGACAAATTTCTATGGTGTGGGACATGATGTTGAAAAAGTTCTGACTGCAAGGAATGCATGGTAACTGATAAGTGCAGACCTCCCTGAGTAGCGGGAGGAGTCCATAGAGGACATTTTGTAGTCCCCTCCCTTCGGATGTTCCATAAATGAATTCGAACATTAAATACACTCTGCCATGGGCATGACTTATTTTCTATTGAGTAATACACATATATGGAGCCTGACTTATCTTGGTGTTTGAGTTGGAAATGGGGTAGTGGGAGTTATTCATTTACGACAGGAGCAGTTGAAATATGCTGAGTGGGAAATGTGAATATGTAGATTACAGAAATTATCTGCCTTTATGTCTTCCAGATCCTGTATGTGTGAACAACGACATTGCTGTTCGAGCTCACCTTGCCATCGATTTGTACCAAATGTCATTTACATAGATGTCTGTTACTGCTGACTATCTTAAGTCTTGTTTGCAATAAAAGTAATAAAATACGTTTAAAAAATAGTTTCCACAGGCATGCAGAGGCTACGCCAAAGGAAAAAACAGAACAAAGGCTCTTTCTCCTTCCCAGATCCCCAGCTGGTTCTGGTACTAGTCCCATGACCAACTGGATTCTGTGAGCCTTGCCTCATTGACTTCCATTGTTCTCTCTTTCCTTATTGGACAATCCTGGCCTTTTTTTTGTGCTTCTGGCACCCACTGATTTCTGCTCATTTTCATTGGTTGACCCCTTACCCTGATGTTTTTATTTAATATGCTAGGGCTGTCACTCCTTGCTTTTTCATTTTTTCACAACGCATATGTTGGTATAAGAAGTCTTGTTTCTTGAATATATCCCATTGTCAAGTGACTATCTTTGCTGTATTGTCGGTTCACACGTCTTTTGGATGTCTTAGCAATTTTCATTGTCTCCTTCCCAAAGACAGACATCTCAATTGCCTGAACTCCTGCCCATCTAAATCTCACCAAAATTCCCATTTGACTGAGTGTGTATGAATTTCACCGTTTCCAAATTATTATTGTAATGCAGCCCTTTGAGCTGCAGTGTCTGCACATCCTCTTGATTCTGGATTGGAACTGCACATTTCACCCTTCCTCTTTGTTGTAAAGGTGCTGACTTTCCTATTGTCTAAGGTCCATACTGTTGAAGATTTCTCCCTCTGTTTTCTAATGGAATCTGTCCCATGGAGTCACAAATTTTGAATTTATTTGTGTCGAAATGTTGAGCAGAAAAAGGGTTGAATCGTGTTGCTTACGTTTCTGCTATTACTTGTAGGAAATGTTCTCTTTCCAATTTCGTTGCAGTGTTTGAGGATGCCCCCTTACCTAGTGAACTTATTGTGTCCTGAGCTGATATGCTGGCCCATTCCTCTGAATTCTTTGCCAATCCCCCGATTAGAATGTTTTCTCCTCTTTATGTACATGAAATGCTCTGGAGACCAAGCATGTCATTACCATTGAAAACTGTTATAAAGGAGATGAAGTAACTACATGCCCTTTTGTAACAGCAGACTTAGAAGTACTGAAACTATTGAATTGAACAATTAATTTCGCTCATCTCGTTGCTATTTTTATGGTGCCTGAGTACAGTTCCTATTTCTTTTTATTAGAAATATTTCCATTGGTGCTGTTGGCCCTGCTAGATTGGGTAGGATTAAAAATGGGGTGTGTGCTTCATCCGTTTAAAGAGTCCTGGATACTATATTTAAGTGCCTAATCTACAGCAAGGGGTTCAAGATGGGATGTGTTTTATGAACTATAAACATTTAAGTTCCGATATTACTAAGGACATCTACCTATTACGTAGGAAGGAGCTTGTCCTGTTTTTGAAAGCCAATTATACGAACGAGCGGTACATAGTTTTGGACATGCGGTAACTATTTACAGGGTTTAGATTAAATACCAGACTGTTATCGGTACACTGATTTGACTTTGTGCCTTTTTTTGTTTAAAGTTAAAGGTTGTAATTTCTGCCAAGTTTAGTTCCTTTTCTTCTGTTAACTAATGATAAGTTGATTTCAAAGGTAGTGCCTCATTTTGATTTACGTTATCCCGAACTACGACAATTTCAGAGATAGTGCTAGATTTTGGCCGTCCCACCAATATAATTTTTTTTTAAACAGCTAAGGATTGTCGAAGTGATGCAAACGATAAAAGGAAAAGATGTTATCCTAGCAGAACATCAAAGGAAAAACCAGGAGCTTCAGAAAAGGTAAACATTCATGCATTCACGACTGCACTTTGTTTAATGATTTATAGCACTGCTCAATATTTTGCAAAATAAAATGCTTATGTTTTTCAGGTTGAAAGAATTTGCCGAAATGTATAATATTATTCGCAGTGAACGAAATAAATATGTTGCCCTTATTCAAACTGCTGGTCAAAGAGCAGCTGAAATGCAAGAGAAAATTAAAATTCTTGGGAATGAGATAGAAATCTTGAGAACCAATGCTTTGAACAAAGAGAGGTAAGTTTTAACCCGGTACTTCTTCCCTGTTACCATCTTGTAAGTTAATGTTAATCATTAACTATATCTACAGTCGTATACTAATAATATGTAATGGTCTTGTTATTTGGTATGCTCATGGCTAATTATATTCCTTTTGAGTAGTTACCACAAATAAGTTTGCAGAATTTGAACCTGGTACTGCTCATTCTGGACACACTCGATTGAATACCCAGGGGCATCCGGTTACTCATTAAAATATACTGCCTGATTTATTATTTTTTGAATGATTATTTTAATTGGGAAAACAGAATAGGAACCACGAAAATTGGAGGTGATTCCGCGTAAAAATGAAATCATGTACATTACTTTCTTCCACATCATATCCACCTAGTATTGAGACAGGACTCACGAGGGTGTCTTGTTCTGTACAATAGCTGTATCAGGAGAAAGAGTATCAGAAGTACGTTCCAAATATCCATCCAGCATAATGGAGCTTGCCAATAGTTCTTGACGACATTAACAAATCTAGATTAACAATGTAGTACGACAGTTGATGTTTGTAATTGTCTTTATTATATGGTAAATAAAAAGAGCTGTAAAAAATAGTGTAGTACAACAGTGCTATTCACTGTTGCCTTAGAGAGGCGGGAGTAAGGTTTCGGATCTCTCACTGGCCCTTTTATTTTTGTTGACATTGTTTTGTGTACTGCAGACTAGTCACCTTGGGTTTCAGTGCTGTGCATAAATTGACATTTCAAATTACTGTTACAGGTAGTAGCTTGCTTCATAGAGCAAGAAGGCTTTATCCCATAATATTTAAAGGTAATATGCATGAGGCATTTGAAATGAAGACGTTTGACATGTATATTTAAGGTTTACCCCTTAGCCAGGATGTTTTTCTTTTACTTACCTAGCTCTCTAGGTTGAATAATCTGAGAGTAAGAGCTTTCCTAATGGAAAAGGGCAAGGATTTCCAGAGAAAGTCTTTTTCCGAGTTGTGTAATGTGGAGCATTCTTGAATGGCATACTGACTGTTCTCACTTAGCATATATGCACTAGGCCAAACAATTAGACCTTAATCTCAATGTGAGTTTTCTCACTTTATTTTGCTGAAGATGATAAAATGTTTTGATTGTGCAAATTTGTCACAATATCTATTTTGTATTGCTTCAGCTAAAGGTATGTTGCCATTTGGTTGTTCACTGATTCTGTTGCTGGTAGGTGGTTCGTAACCTAACCTTGTAACAGCCTCCATTATCCAAGTTCCAAAAGTTAAGAGTAATAAGAACTGATACTACTTCCTTTATGAATGCTTCAGAAGTAACAAGCACTAATACTTCTTCTCATATGAATACTTCAAATGTGAACATTGTTTCGACCTTAATGTATAAACTGCTTCCTATCAGGGATGGATAGAGTGGAAACTAATTGTTGGGAGGCATGCCGGTTTCTCTGCACACTTAACTGAGGACCGTTTGATCCACAGGTATACAAGGGTATTACTTGACCACACATTGAATGATATTATGATGCCGTACAACAAACAGTTTTAGACTAACTGGTTAAAGATGTGTTTGGTGGGGGGGTCTATACTTTATTCACTCTAATATTATTTGTACTCACATGGTTGTTTCAATGATGATTCTTATTCAAATAGTTTACATATGATTAACACACAATAAGTGCTAGTAAGCATAACATGTCAAGGTTTGTGTATGTATGTTATATTTGGAGTTCAGAGGGTGGTCCCCTATATCTACCCTGTAAGAGCAAGGGGATCTCGGATATGTTAGACGGATTCTAAACAACACTTTCCTTTTGTAAGCACAGCATAGGGAAGTGGGTTGGAACTACCAATGCAAAAGGGATGTATATCAGAAAATCAACCACAAAAATATTGCTACAAAACTACTGTAGCAAGGTAAACAACAACAAACATTTAATAAAGATAAGTATTTATAGGTAAGTATAGATTTACAAATCTTAATTTCACATCCCTCAGCTTACCTCTGTGAGATTTTTTTATTTTCAATATTTTTGCTGTAAAACTTTTGTAGCGCAATATTAAGGACTCAATATTATGGTTGTATACCCTTTTCAAGAAAGAAGGTTCCACTTTGGGTGTAGGGAAACCAACAGGGTGTGAGCCCTAAAAGTGGGTGTTTCATGACAGTCTTGTGTTTCATAGCTGTCAGGACTTTGAGTCATAACCCCCTTTTGTTTCTGGATGAGTGGGAACATTCTTATGTCTTCAGTTCATTGCAATGTACTTTGGAGTGTTTGAGAGGGTCCCTTGTATGTTATAAACACATTTTTGAAGGACCATCTTGCTTCTAGAGGCTGCCGTCTTAATCAACCATCTCAGTGCCAACCACAAGTCTCACCAAACTTCAAGTTGAGACACCTATGCTTTGTAAATGTTAAACTGTCCCTTAGTGCTATGAGAAAGGCATCCTTCATTTGGGATATGTCTTCTGTAGATATTAGCACTATTATACACAGATAGAACTCTTGAAGACGCACAGCCTGATTTAGATCTCGGCGGATGCAATACTCTGTCACAACCATGACGGATATCCAGTCTGCCCTATTATGATCTCTATAGAATATAATGGGATTGTACTATGACGCATGGGATATCCGTCAAAAATGTGCCAAAGTATTCCCCTCTGTCAAGATCTAAATCAGGCCCAAACTTATTTTCAAGAATGGGCTAAAACTTAGTGTAAGATGGATAGCAATTCCAGGAGACTCACACATCTGCAACAATCTAGAGAGCTCATCTGTAGCCATCTAGAGAGTTTGTTGAAAGATTGTGCAAAGCAGCACAGTTGGAAGACCATCTGCACACAGGAACATCTTGATATGCTCCTCTCTCAAGTTATTTCAAAAGTGCTTGCTCGTTGATTCTGGCATCTGTACTTTAAATACCACAGTAATGTAATCTTAACATGTATCATGTGGGGCGTGAGGCATCAGGAAAATAATATTCTTTTGTAGGACTACAAGTTGTGCCAGTCTAGATTCCGGGGTGACACCGTGGAACTGTGGTGTTATTGTTTAATTATTATACCACTTGACAATCTCATGCTAAGAAAAATCATAACACATCCTTAGACCGGTTTTGAAACTTCCTTGTAAATTATGTTTTGTTTTCATACATTTGTATCTATGTATTTTTGTAACAGGCAGCTTCAAAAAAGTAAGTTGAAAGAAGTGAACAATAATGTGATACGTGACAGCCTTCAAAGGGATCTTGCTAAAGTTGTCCTGGCTCTGCATGAAATGAAGCAAAAGAAGGAGCAACAGAAATTGGAGATTGGCAGACTCACCAATATGGTCAACCAGACTGAAGACATCATGATGCAACTCCGCAAGAAATATGAAAATGCTGTGCAGGAGCGAAATGAGAGGTATTGTAGTACAGAATATGACAGATTAGCCAATGTTTTTTGTACAAGTGACTGTGCTTTCTATATGGCGGCTGCCAGTAGGTAGTTACAGTTAGGAACATTGGGCCAGATGTAGGTAGCTGTTTGCATGTCGCAAACTGCGAAAAACGCAGTTTGCGCCATGCAAACAGTCTAACGCGATGCACATCCCCAAATTGCGAGTCGGTACCGACTCGCAATTTGGGGATGCGACTCGCAAATAGGAAGGGGTGTCCCCTTCCTATTTGCGACCGCATCTCCATGCTGAGTTGCTTTGTGACCGCGAATGCGGTCGCAAACCAACTCGCAGTTACCACCCACTTGAAGTGGGTGGTAACTCATTCGCAAAAGAGAAGGGGTCTCCATGGGACCCCTTCCCCTTTGTGAATGCCGAAGTCCTATGGACCACTGCCTACTCTGAAAAAACCCGAAACCAAATGGTTTCGGAAGTTTTTCTTTTTGCAACTTGTTTTCCTTTAAGGAAAACGGGCTGCAAAAAGAAAAAAAAAAAAACTGCTTTATTAAAAAAGCAGTCACATACATGGAGGTCTGCTGTCTCCAGCAGGCCACCATCCCTGTGAGTGCATGGGGTCGCTATGGGGTCGCAAAATGCGACCCACCTCATTAATATTCATGAGGTGGGTCTTTGCGACCCAATAGTGAGTCGGAAGGTGTCTGAGACACCTTTCTGCATAAAAGTTTGCGAGTTGCAAATTGCGAGTCGGTATGACTCGCAATTTGCAACTCGCAAAATTTTACTTTGCTACATCTGGCCCTAGTTTTCATTGAAACATTGAAAAAGTGTTTTTTGACTTGGCTTAATCTTTTGCACAGTTTGACAAATCTTCACGAAATTCTAAAAAAAAAAAAAAAAAAGTGTCTGAGAAACTTGTTGTGCATAGGAAATTTTGGGGTGATCAATTAGGCGGGGTCTGAGAAGGGGGGGCAAAAAAGTGCATTTAGCATTTTAATTCTCATTGGGATTTTGAACACGATGACAGCCCGAACTGCTGACCGGAATTACACCAAATTTGGCAGAAAGCTAGCTTTTGGTTCAGAAAAAAGCCTTTTTGTTATTTAGCGTAAATCAATTCAGTAGTTTCTGAATTATTAAAAGAAAACCAAATTTGTATAGATGGAGGTGGGAAGGTTTCACAAATTATCCTGATCTCACGCAGAGATCTGATTGGCTGCCAACACTTTAACCAGGAGAAAAAATGAAACACTTCAACCAGGGTAGAAAAAATGGAAAAAAAAAACAAAAAATGAAAACTGTTGCCCTTCCCCCCCCTAGACTCGGCATAGCATGTCACGTCAGATCGAAAATAGCTGCAAAACTGCACATTCTGCTGTGATAAAAAAAAAAGCAAGGGCATCTCCTGCACTTGCTTTTAATAATGCCCCAGATAGGCCAGGTCTCTGGGGCATTGCCAAAATATAGGAGGGGTGTGCAGGGGCCCCCTCCTAGGGCTTATCAAAGCCCGGGGAGAGCCACCTTCCCCGGGACACTGTATATTATGTATGCCGGGGCCCCGCATGGCACTTCCCCATAGGCAATAATTTTGTATGTATGCAGCAGGCCCCGGAGACCGCCACCTCTGAGGGGCAAATGCTGTTAAATATATGCAGGGGGCCACCTGGGCCATCTGTGCCATCTGTGCCCCAGGTACTGCCACCTCCCTGGGGCAATCAATACAGTGTATGGGGACTGCCACTTTTCCGGGGCTCAAATAACTTAATGTAGGGGATCCATCGGAGTCCTGGCCCCACAGACCTTCACCCCCTGGGGCAAATGTATTTAAATTGATGCGGGGGCTCCGGGCAGCCCTCGACGCAGTCCTGGGGACCACCACCTCCCAGAGGTTAATGTAATAAAATGAATGGAGGGCCCACAACCCCCTCTTCCCTGCAGCCCAGGGGGCCACCACCTCAATAGGGCTCTAATACATTAATATAGAGGGTCTGTCGCAGACCCTGGGCCCCGGGGACCATGCCCTCCCCAGGGCAAATGTATTTACATTAATGCGTGGAGGGCTGTGTGACCCCACTGGAACCCCAGGGATCGCCACCTCCCATGGACAAATGTTATAAAATGAATATGTGGTCCTGCGCTGCCCCCTGCAGCTCCAGGGTTCACTACCTCCCCTGGGCTCCAATACATTAATATAGGGGGTCCATTGTGGACCCCGAGGACCACCCTGTGGCAAATGTATTTAAATTAATGCATGTGGGCCCTTGCAGCCCCACCGGAGCCCCGGGACCACCACCTTCCCAGGGAAAAGTTTATAAAATGAATATGGGGGCAGGCGCTGGCGCTGCCCCCGGAGGACCACCCCCTCCCCGGGACTCCAGTACATTAATATAGGGGGGCCACAGGCCAGGCCCTGTGGGCTAATTCTCGACACGCATGGGCAAAGACCATGCGTGGCGCGGTGTTGGGTGGTTATACACGGTTGGCCGCAAGCCAGTATCTGTGGCCAACCTCCACCATGCACGATCATCGACCATGAGCAGTGGTGGTTGGATTAACAAATAATAATTAAAATTACATAACGTAAAAAAAAAATAGAAATTCACTGAAAAAAAACAAAGGTTACAAGAATGTTGTAGTTAGGAAATAGAATTTGTTTAAAAAACATTTTAAACGTACAAAACCATAGAAACTCAATAGTTATAGTCAGAGTTCTTTCAAGTAACTGTAACTCATGCCCTGAGGTAACTATAACTCGCGCCCTCGCCATGTACTGCTAATTGCCCCACATATTGAAACACTCATGACACCTTTGATAACATTGTTAATAATTTCACTGTAATATTTGCAGTAAAATGTTTGAGGTGAAAACTATGCATGGCAGAGGTGGGAATTATAGTTGCCTCATTGCATGGGTTAGAGTTACATGAAATAACTCTAACTGCTGAATTTCTATGGTTTTGTATGTTTAAAATTTGAACCCAACTAGATGGCCTAAAGTTAGTTAACAGCACAAGTTATAGTTTCTTCACATAAGTAGAACTATAACTACTGAATTACTATGTTTTTTTTAAACACACTTTATAACTATTTGAACATATATTAGCATTGTGATACAGCCTTTTTTCCCAGTTGGAAAGACAATTATTATAATATGTTGGTGATATCAGTGCAGTGCTAACGAGAATGTCAGGTCACAGCTTCAAAAGGGGAAATAATTAGGCTATACAATTCCATTTTGCCGCTACCACAAGACATTTTGTCTGTCATATTTTACAGTGAACATGTGGAATGCCCACCCACCCCACAAAAAGTGGACATCTTCCCTACGAACACATTCTCAGTGAAACATGCAGCTATGTAACCCGGTAATATGCAACATAATCATCAATGTCCCGGAATGTTGTGGAATATTAGAAACCTTTCAATATCCTGTGGCCCAGAGATCTGCACACTGTTGGGGGTCTGTGTCAGTCCACTCATGCTGGTGTGGTAGTGGCCGCAACAGGGAGACACCAAGACAAAATTGAGCCCAGGGTCTTCTGCCCCACAAAAGATTCAATATTATCATTGTCAGTATTGTGTAGGACTTTGAAGGACTCCGATATTGCATCCCACTCCATTGCAATTAGTTTCTTTCACAGACCCCTGTACTCTTCTGTGTGTAGAGCCGTGCTCTCCGCCAGTCCCCACCCCTCCACCTCCTCCCGCCATTGCATTATAGTAGGTACTGTTGCGGACTTGCACTGCATAGTAAATAGGCATTTAGCCAGCAACAAAGACAAGTCAGCAAATCACATCATCACTTTTGTTCCATTAGGTCGGGGAAACTGCCCTAATATACAGGATTCAACTGTATGCCAGGAATTCCTCTCAGTCAGATATACCAGTATGTCTTGGATCTGAGTTCAATAGGAGGATAAAGCAGGACAGTTCCAGAGCATACGTAATAATGTTGCTTTTGCAGCATTGCACCTGGGATACGCCGAGGTGGCCGCGGGATACATTATGTGTAGCCTATTAATTTAAATCTAGAATTACGAGACATTGTTTTGGGGTATGCCAACAGGAAAACCCATTCCTTGTCCCGGATCTCTCTTCCTAAATCTTCTTCCCATTTAGTTTTCGAGGGTGTTAAGGATACCAGTAAATGCTCCCAGAGGCCTCTATGTAGTCAACGTATCAGGTGTCTGCTGTGTACCAGGGTGTACATTGCTTGTATAAACTCGTGTGTTTGAGGTTCTGTGCCATCTGGGGCCCAGTACCACTTAATGTAATGAGTTCTATTAGCATGTGTCAAAAACAAGGAATTTGGTATATTCTGCTCGTTTATGAAATTGGTGTGGTTCAATAGTACGCGGTCCCCAAAGAATGCTCCTACTGTCCTCACCCTACCCTACCCCAAGTAGCATAGCTTAGGATGCAAGAGAACTCTGGCAGCCTTGTGTAGTCCCACCAAAGGTTTATTTGGAGCATATGTTAACATTGAGGCTGTATAGCAAATAGTCAGCTTCCAATATGTGAGAGCAATGCATAACAATAGAAGAACTGTACAAGGGGGAGGGTACCCGCGGCAAATCAAGCAATGGAGCCTGCCTTTATCTAATAAATTCTACAAGTAGCCTATCTCCTGTAGGTTCAGTCCGGCTAGCCAGTAGGAAAGCCTTTGTCCTGCAATATAGTAGGCCTTAAAATCTTGGGCTCCCATTCCTAGCCACTCTGAGGGCAGCTGCAGTTTGGCTAGGCTCACCCGTCGTCTACACACTAGATCTATGAGTAGTGTGAACAATGTCATAAAAATGGGCTGAGACCACTACCAACAAGTTCACAAAATAATAAAGAATATTTGGCAACATCACCATTTTGGTGAGCGCTAAGTGACTCGCCACAGATAATGGTAGCATGATCCAGAAGCGAATTTGGAATCTGAGGAAATGTATTGCTTTCTGCAGATTCCCATCTAATAGAACTAATCGTGTTCTATAAATTTGTATTCCTAAAGAACAGAAGGTGTTAAGTACTACAGGTATTACCACTTATCCAAAGTGTAACGTCTCTAGTAGTGATCCCCTCAAAAATGCAGGCATAGGATTTTTTACTGAAAGACCTGACTGGTCAGTGCAATCCAGCTGCCTCAGTTAAATTCCAAAAGAGATCTTACGTATGTAGTATTTATTACTTTAGTCCTACTGTACAAGAGGAAGAAAAATGTACTCCCTTGTAAGCTTTACTCTGTCTCCCTATCCTCCTATACTTCTATCAATCTGTCCTCAGTCCCACTCTCTGACTCATCCCAAACCCATTCTCCTACTATGATCTCCAAAATAACCCTGCCTAGGATTTTCTCTCCTCTACCACTACTGGCTCACCCCAAACCTTAGTTTACTACTATGATCTCCCAAACAACCAAACTAAATTCTCCCTCACTTATCTCACTGTTGTCTCATCCAAAACCCCTTCTACTATAATGATCTCCCTAACCCCTTTCTACAAACGCTTCTCTCTTCCATCTCTCCTTTACTTATCCCAAGCCTCATTCTATTACTATAAACTCCCAATTAACACTTCTAGATTATATAGATATATATATACACACACACACAACTATATAGATATCATGTTCCAATGTTGTTAAATGAAGCAGCGCACGCTCCAGTTCGTGCCAGCGTTTGTCCAACCGATACTCCAATTTCCAATGTAATCCAAAAGTATGCAGCACTCCAGGAACTTGAATATTTATCTTTATCTTCAATAATTAGTCTTTATTACTCCGGGCAGTCACACTTACATATTATGAAGCATTATGGGATATGTAGTTCACAACAATCATAAAACATAGTCACGTAAAATAAAACTTATTTGACAACATATGATTTGTGTGCTTCAGAATCCTATATATAATCCATTTAATCCAAATCATTTCAAAAAGTGATACAAGTAATAGCATATATTGCTTCATTGTGGGCAACATGGGTGTATACTGATGAAGGACTCATCCATTGTGACAAAAACCAGTTGGGTCGAAACAGATTTATGCAATTGTCTGGAGTAATAAAGACTATTTAAATACCGAAGTTCCTTGAGTGCCGCACACTTTTGGAGCTGCTAGATTTGCCACCTTGCAACTCGCAGTGATAATTATCACGTGACCAAGGCTGCTGTGTCAGTCGAAACGCGTTGTTTGTGATTAAAGGAATTCTGCTTTTCCTGGAGACCTGAGTGTGCGAGAAGTATTTCCTCTTTATATATATATATATATATATATGTGTGTGTGTGTGTATATATATATATATATGTGTGTGTGTGTGTATATATATATATATATGTGTGTGTGTGTATATATATATATATGTGTGTGTGTGTATATATATATATGTGTGTGTGTATATATATATATATATATGTGTGTATATATATATATATATATAAAATACAAAATGCAGCCTCATTTATACTATTAATTTATATACATTTACATTTTTGTGATGCAGAAAAAAAGAAGAGAAAGAAAGGTGGAATTATAGAACTGCAATGGAATGAATGCAATGGTAGCCAATAGGCTGCATTTAAAAGCATAACCGGGAAAACTGGCACTGTGACTTTAACACCTCAGAGGATCCTATGTATCCCATCATGCCCTACAGGTGACAGTTAGATCAGTTCTTTTTTTGAGCTCCTAGTGTTCACGGAAGCCTGAGATCTCCTATTTTTTGGCTTTTTGTTAAAAAATTATCTTCAAAAACTCCTTTTTTTATTTCTACTAAGAACCTTCGAGACTTACAATACAGAAGTGTCCTTTTTTGACAGAAAAATCCATCTTTTTCTGTGACACCATGACTTCCTTCATTGTGATGTGCCCTTCTTGTGGCAAAAAGAAGGCACTTCCTGAGACTCATCTGCCTGAAAAATGTCATAATTGCCAGAAGATGTCCAGGTGCACAACAGAGAGAAAATCCATCTCATTGGACTGCAGGAGAGAGGAAGAACAGCTTCAAGTAGCCTTGATGGTCCCAACCTGCCTCCAAGAAGCCCTCCACTCTCCCCAAGAAGACACCCAGTGGATTGCCTTCAGAACAACATGAAAAATGGTGTTCACGATCGAAGTTGAGCGGTATGGCATTGATGTCAGGGCAGATTCCTGTTTGTTCGCCGTCAGCACCAAGCGTTCATTCTCACCAATGCCACTTGATGTTGAGACAGTCTTCACTGGTAAGACCTCCGTCAATGTCAACCCAGCGTCACCTGATGCTGTTCAGGTCACCATCGACACCAGGATATCATTGGTCGACATCGAAACGTGCAACACTGGCCAAGTCTCCATCAATGTCAAGGCATCACTGTTTGATGTCGAGGCATGCAACACCGGCTAGGCCTCCGTCAATGTTGAAACATCACTCATCGATGTCGAGGCGTGCATCCATGTCAAGGGCATAGCATCACTCAACGTTGAGGCACATTTCTCCATCGCGGCAGCCTTCAACGTCGGAACAGGCTGCCTAGTCATTCAACATCCACATCAAGACCTAACCACCACTGTTGAGTTTGAGACCCTGGGCTAGACGGTGAACGCCTCTCATCTCTCTGTGGTCTCTATCAATAATGCCCTGAACCCTAGGAGGGCGTTCTGTGTCGACAGATGTTCAGATTGTGGCAGTGCAATCACTAAAGTTTTCATCTTGTGCACTCTCTGCACCCCCTGAGATACCCCCAAAAACTTTTTTCATGGTGGTTGGACAGTCTCCGCAAATGGAGGGTACAGAAAGGTCAAGGACCAGACTCTTCATGTACATACACTCTGTCCAGAGCTGCTTGACGCTCACCATCACTAAAGCAAACAACACCACCTGCTTCTCCTCGGGCTTCCACTTCACCTCACAGAGGAATGCTCCTGTAATTGAATCACCAAGGAGATCCAGAACACTGCTAAGATATAGGTCGAGGTCCAGAACAATAAGGACCAGATCCATTTCTGGGGTCCAGCGATCTTGCAGATCCAGGTCACCACATTGTTGACATAGGTCTCACATCTGGTCTACATCCTTCCTCTAGGTCGTCAGTGAGGGACTATTCACCTACACTGACACACGTCACCAGAAAGGGTCTCTGCAATGGATGATCTGTCAACGTTCAATGAAGTGTTTAGAGGTGCAGCCAACTTAAACATTTCTGCCCCCCAACATCTTCATCGATCATCTTTGAAACCTTGCATCATCAACCAGTGTCGAGACAACTGCTTTCTGTGGTCCCAGGCCTTCTTCAACCTGCGATGGACCTTTTTCGCACTCCGGCGTCTCTGCGAGCTGCTCCATGGTGCATGCTCAAAAAGTACAAAGAGCCTGATCAGGATCCGGTGTTTTTAAGGTCCCATCCACTACCAGACTCTGTGATTATAGCTGCGGCAAAGAAAACGCATGCTGTGACTGCTTCATCGTCTGTGCTTCCAGATAAAGACATCAAGCACATGGATGCTCTGGGTAAGAAAATGTGCGATTCTTTTGCATCCTTAATGAAGGTGGCTAGTGCACCTGCCTTGTTAGGGAGATACATTAGATCTCTCTGGGACTCCCTCTCTCGCTTTACAGAACGACTACGAAAGGAAGACAGGCAAGACTCCCAGGAGATGAGTGCAGGTAGGGGGGTCTGGTATCCAACCAGATTATCTGCTTGGCAGCAGATGCCTATGATTTGGCTGCACATGGATACTCACACAGCATACGCGCCAGAAGGCCCTCCTGGCTTTGCCTTATGGGCCTCAAACCAGAAGCACAACAAAACATTTTAAACCTGCGGTTCATTGGAAGCTCACTCTTTAAAATCCTGGCAGATGATGGAATGGCCAAAATTAATGCAGAACTTGATACGCTAAAAGCTGTCGGCCTAGAAAAGGGAAAAGATTTCTGCCAAAGATACAGGCCATACGATCGACCCTTTCAGCAAAGCGTTCCAACTCCTCATTGGCTCCTGTAACAACACCAACAATCCCGGTCTCCTTTCCACCCTCGCAGATTGGCTAAAGAAAGGGGAGTTAACCACCAGCAATCAGCTTCCTCCAAGACCCCAGCCAAGCAATGAGTCCTTGCTTCACCTTTCTCTGTTATCTAATGCGGTGGATGGAAGTATCACCAAACACCGGGACGAGTGGCGCTTCATCACAAATGACAATTGGGTCTTGAACATTACACAAAATGGATACTTTCTGAGTCAAGTCTCCTCCTCCACCTGCAAAAATATCATTGTTAGAAATAGGGTCTCTAGTTGGCAGTCAGTTTACACCCTGTTCAAGTAGGGATTCTCACTCTAGTCAGGGTAAAGGAGATACACAGTTTAGATAACCCCTTCCCACCCCGTTGGTAGCTTGGCACAAGCAGTCAGGCTTATCTCAGAGGCAGTGTGTTAAGTATTTGAACAAACATACACAGTAACACAGTCAGAACACCACAGAAGGACTCCACATCAGTTTAGAAAAATAGCCAATATGTATCTAAATCAAACAAGACCAAAACAACAAAATATACACAAGCAAAGATATGAATTTTTAAAGTAAAAAGAGTCTTAATCCATAGAAATCATTGGATGCGTTGTTTTAGCACAAAGTGCAAAAATAAAGCCGCACCGGTGAGCATGGATCTGGAAGAGCAAGCACCGGCTTGTGAGGCCGTGTGTTGATTCTTTCTCTGCCCGGTAAGCGATGCATCGATTTCTGGACAAGCAGCTTCAAGGCCTTACCGCGATGTTGAAGATTCTGGTGCACAGGTACGATGCGTGAAAAATCCAGATGAACATCAGTGATGACTCCGCTCTGAATTGGCGATGCATCGATTTCACCAGTGCAGCGTCAATTTTTCAGCCACGGGTCAGGTGCTGTGTCGATTTGTCTGCCGCTTGGCTCCAGTGCATGGATGTTAACTCTGGTTCTGCCAGCTTCTCCTTCCAGGGACCTGGGGAAAGGATATGGCACCACTTGGCAAGTCATGGGATCTCAGCAAGAGAGCCGAGGTGCTGGCAGATGAAGTCTTTGATGTCCCCAAGACTTCTTAACAGGAGGCAAGCTCGGTCCAAGCAGGTGGAAAATCTTTATAAACAGGATACACAGCAACACCCAGTCTTTGTCCTCTCTAAGGCAGAAGCAGCAACTGCCGGCCAAACATGCAAAGTACACACAGCGAAGGGACAGTCCTCCTCCTCACAGCTCTTCTCCTTGGCAGAGGTTCCTCTTGATCCAGAAGTGTTCTGAAGTTGTGTGGTCAGCAGTCCAATACTTATAATCATTTCTGCCTTTGAAGTAGGCAAACTTCAAAGGAAAGTCTTTGTAGTGCACAAGACCATGCCTCTTCCTTGCCCTGCCCTAGACACACTCTAGGGGGTTGGAGTCTGTATTGTGTGAGGGCAGGCACAGTCCTTTCAAGTGAAGGTGAGAGCTCCCCCCCTCCCCATCTAGCCCAGAAAGACTCATCAGGAAATTCAGGGCACACCTCAGCTCCCTTTGTGTCACTGTCTAGAGTGAATTTATAAACAGCCCGTCTGTCAGTCTGACCCTGACGTGTATTCGGCAGCCAGGCAGAGGCACAGAATGGTTAAGTAAATGCCCACTTTCAGACAGACAATCTAAAAACCAACTTTACCAAAACATTTATTTTCGAATTGTGAGTTCAGTAACCCCAAACTCCAAATCTCTATCTGCTCCCAATGGGAAACTGCACTTAAAAGTTATTTAACGTCAATCCTGATGTTAACCTATAGGAGATACAGGCCTTGCAGTAGTGAAAACTGAATTTGGCAGGATTTCACTATCAGGACATGTAGAACACACCATTATATGTCCTGCCTTTTAAATACACTGCACCATGTCCATGAGGCTACATAGGGGCCTACCTTAGAGGTAACTTGCAAGTAGTAAAAGGGAAGGTTTGGGCCTGGCAAGTGGGTATACTTGCCAGGTCACATGCAAGGCTCCATCTCACTTTGCCCTTGAGATGATACGAGGGAGGCGTGATTGAAAAGAAGTCTTCTGTCCATGAGGGGGAAATGCCCAGCGGACAGGGATCAAGACTTGACCAGAGCAGCGGTGGTGCAATAAAAGCACCCCTCATTCAATAATTTCCCATTCTGTTCACTTGTAGAGAAATGACTAATCAAATAGGACATCCAAACTCCTTCAGAAATATTAACAGTGCCAATACCCCTTTGATTACTTTGTAGGTTATAAATAAGGGACCAAAATATTTTAGAATTTGTATCCTTACTTGCACTTAAAAGATTAGCCCCAAACTGATTGAGATGAGTCTAATGGTCATCATAAATAACCTTCCTATAGTCTTTCCTATGTTCCTTATATCTATCTAATTAATTAATAGACACTCAGAGTCAGGCCTCTTCCTAATTGCCCTTGCTAATCTGTTACGCGCTTTCTTTAAACTCCTAGTTTCCTGAGAGATAGCAAAGGGCCGGAATGAGGTGCAATTACGAGCAGGTTGATGAAGCCTTGACCATAGGAAGGAAGAAAATTTATCCCGTAACTTAATTGGGGACATACAACCAGATCCTTCAGATTTGAAAAAATTAACACATTCAACCAATACTGTGCCGCTAGTAGAAGAGTTCCATTTTATACGCTTTAGTGACTCGGAACACACGCCGCCACCCACAACCCGCATGACATCATGAAAATGAAAACTTGATTTTATAGTTACAATTTCGGGACGGTGATCACTCTCACTCTGGGAGGAAATCAAAAACTTTTCAATAAGGGGAAACAATTTAATGTTGCACATAGTATAGTCCAAGTAGGAGTGGGATCGTCCGTCCGATGTTGTCCATCAGGGAAGGGGCATCATCATGTGAAAGGCCATGCTGTTCAGATGCATTACTACCTACTCTCCCAACGGACAGAGCGGGCAACCCTGGGGCCTCTTGTTCAGGGACTAACTGGCAATTACAAAGATCAGGAGCTTCAAGAGCTTCTACAGTGTCCTGAAACAGGTTTGTATTAAAATCACTAGTTATAAGGTAATCAGCACAGGGATATTCCTCAGCTAGATCACCCAGAATCTGCATCAGTCAAGACAGCCTCCCCCTTTTTTCCTTTGTTCCAGGAGATAGGGATTCAGATAATAGCACGGGATAGCCCGACTCCTTGTAAAGAATAATTATAGTATTCCAAGAGTGGAACATGTCTTTCTTGGCAAGAATGGACTGAGCTATTGAGGCGGATATTAATGAGACCAGGGTAGATTCCCCAGCTTGAGACCCCCTTGAATCAAGAAATTAAATAGAGGCAATGTCCGTAGAACCAATATTGCTCAGTTCTGAGATGGCCTTGAAGAGTCGTAAGATGTTCCCCCGTTCAAAATATCATGAGGGCCCCTTGAACGATATTCTGGTATAAACACAAGTTTAGTGGTTGTTTACTGTTCCACTGTGTTGAACGGGCCCAGAGGGACCCCCAGCCCCAGGTCCAGGGTGTCAATAGGAGAAGTTTGGTGGGTTGATGGCAGGATTAAAACTAGCTACAGTTAGTATCAGGAGGCAACTTATGAGAAATAGAGGGACCGATGCCCGAAACCTCGCCATCGGTAATTCCATGGACTGCTTTGGGGTTTAACAGAGTAACTGCAGTATGGACGCAAACTTCCAACCTGCTCCGCCGCCCCCATTCTCCGCCGTGAGCCAGTATGATCAGACACCCTGCTAAATTTGCCTTCCTCAGCTTGAATCGAAGGCTCCTTGTGGGGAAATTCAGTCTCCTGCAAAATAGTACTGGCCAAAGCGCCCTGCATGCGCTCACTGGATGGTAAAGAACTGCCCTGTATGGCCATCAGAGGGTTATTCAGCGGGCGAAGTCGCATTAGGGACCTCCTGCGGCTGCAGCAGCTGCTGTGCCTCAGGTCGAACCGACAGTTGAGCATTTTTTGGGGACCCTCCGGGAGGTAGGCTCCACCTTTTATTCAGTTGTTTCTGGAGCCTTTTTTCCCCTTTTACTCAATGGTTGCTGAACTACACAATCAGCTCCTGGAGATGATGGATGTGTTAAATCAGGTTGTGGCGCAATGCAAGAATAATGTGAGAGAACAGGCTCCAAAGGATCGATTCTAGCAGAAACACAGTTGGCTGAAATGTCATGCTCCCAGATTCCATTGACAACTGGCTTGGGGGTGGGGGTTTGGTGACTGTTACACTCTTTGCTTGAAAAAAATGGTCGTCCAATGTTTAGTTTAGTTGGTTTCCAAGCCGAATCAGAATGGAACCTTGGATTCAGCAGGGGCACTGGAGGCACAGGAGCTGCAGAGAACCTCTAAATTTCAGATAGAGCCGAACTCAGAAAGGTAGGCAGAGAGGATAAACTTTCAATAATTGGGGAACAACAGCATGTTGCTTGAACAAAATTGGAGCTTGTTTGGGCTGTAGTAATAAGCGGTTTAAATGTTCTATTTTGTGGTCAATCCCACCTACATACGTGGCCAATGTATTCAACACATCAACTTGGACATCCAGCTTATCAGAGTGATAGTTCAGTCAGCACAGTGGATGGGAGGGTTTGCAAAAGCAGAGCCACTTACAGCGGTCTTGGAGATAAGCATAGAATTGGGTTCCACCTCGGTGCCACCCATAATTTCATTTTGAAGGCAGGAAAGATCAAGAAGCGATTGATCATTGAGCTCGTGGTTGATAAACTCAACTTGAGAGCTACTGTCACCAGCCCCACTGGATGACCCCGTAGGTAGCATCGGACGAATGCTGCCAGTTGGACTATGGGTCCATTGTGCTACCGGGGGACTGGTTTAGGGGGCGTTACTGCAATCCTGTAATCGATCTTGACAACTGGTGACCTGCCCATCCTGCCAATAACAAGCTGCTGGGGAAGCAGCTAAAGAAGTCACCCACTCTCTGGCATCAAAGGAATGGTCACTTGGGATAATGATTGGAGAGAGCTCATGCTTCTACGGAATTGCAGTCGGCTGGCCCTCCTGTGACACTAAAGGTCTCACTTCGTCTTGAGAAGCTGACTGAGGAAAAGCAAAGACCCCAGCCTCAGGGGAGATTGATGAGCACTGAAATTTCACAAAGATACCTAGTGAAGCAGGACGATTAATTAATGCAGCTGTTATCAGAGATCCAAACACTGCAGATGAGGCATCCGTAACTACAGTCTACGAGGTTTCACCCAGACCTGACGCAGGCTTGATATCTCCACCATTCGCTTTAGATTCCAGCTTAGGTTTCTTCTTAAAGTAGGCCAGTAGATTTCAAAGAGCATAAGTGTGATGGATTAGCGGCAGGGAGTTGAGAGTTAAAAACTGCCAAGTTGAACAGATCAACAACCAATAAAGAATCCTCATCCCCAAGATGCCAACTTCACAAACTGTTCCTGATCCAAGTTCCTTTAACCAATTCCTCATGAAGGAAAGATTCAACTTACCAACTATTCTTCCAGGCCCTTCAAGCCTTTCAGATGCAGGGCTGATTGACCTCTTTTCACATCCAAGATGACTGCTTCTGTTTTCCATGAAATATGTCAGTTTTGTTGGGGGAACGACATGCCAGTTTTCAGTTGGGTTGTGCCAAATAGAGACCCCCATTTCTAACATCCTCTGTTCCCCAGAATGTTCACTGAAATGGTGGCAGTGGTTGCTGCTGATTTCCATTATCAAGGCTACCTAATATACCCCATCTTTATGATGGTGATCTGTTGAGGCTATTCAGGACAGTTGCATCACAGTCGATCTGTTACAGCCATACTTTTCCACAGGTTACGCTTCTCCTTGAAAATGTGTATAATTAAATGCCAACAGACACAGTATATAGGCCCAGTTTTCATTCTCAGGCATAGGTACCCACCTCCAGAGAGGCTGGATTGCAAAAGATCATGTGGTAATTGCGTTCACCTCCTCAATAAATGGCAAGGTAAGTCCTTTGGCTCTTAGGTCGGGTGGCATTGTTTATTTGTCTGTCTTGCCAAGCTTGATATGGGACCCCCCCCTGTAATGGTGTCTTCCACAGGTGAAGTGTTTTATGGGCTTCTTACCTCAATAAAATCCTAGTCACTTAGATGATCAACCCAATCAGACTACCGAAGCATCAGGTGACTATAGTTATGGATGCAGAGTTGGGAAGCTCACCTAGACTGCCTATCAGTGCACAGGGACTCATCAGGAATCACTTCTCCACACCAGTATTCTAGAGTTTTTAGCCATAAGGCTGGCACTCAGAATTTTCCTTGCATACATACAGAACACTTTTTAAAACACAAATACATTTTATTGGTTTTCATAGACAAAGAGACAAAAAAAGAAACAAAAAAAACAACATCAATCCCAACAAGTGGGATGCCAGGTTAAGAGTCAGTTCCTCATTGTAACATTTGTCATGACTTCAGCATTTATTTAGTCCATTTAAGCTATTTAGCATATTCTCATCCTGCTTCCCTAAACCACCCCTCCCTTTCCTCTGAGTCAGCATAGTTCTATCATTCATCAGCAGTTCAGGACTGCAACAGTGAAGACTAGTGGGTGCTCTTAGTGGCTAGTGGTATGCTCGTGTGCCAATAGCGCTTGGGCGATGTCATGTAAAATGAGCAATTAAAAATGTAAAATTGTGGTGTCAGTCACCAGTGGTGGGGGGGTCTCTGGGCCAGGAACAGTCAGGGGGCTAAGGCTACAGCCTCGTGGGTAGGGGAGACTGCTGGGGTGCCGGTGTGAGGATGCGGTCTGTGTGCATTAGGCTATTCACCCTCCATGCCCATACACCATCCAGTTTACCAGTGCCTCGTTGGGCTTCCTGAAGTAATAACACTTCTTCAGTACTTGCCCATCTCTCCAGTTCTCTACACCACACCTGTAAGCATGGGCCCATCAGGTCCTTCCAGTGGTGGGTGAGTTCACATTTGGCCAGGAGCATTGCTAGGTCTTGAAATTTGCTTGTGACCTTTTTTTTTAACAGTGTGGTGAAACCAGTGAATAAGACAATGGCCTGGGGCAGTAGGAACAGCCCTTTCTAAAATTGGTGTCTACCTCTCCACACCTCAGGCAGGAGGCGTCAATGATTCTGAAATATTTATTGATTTTCTCTGGGGTGAGGTAGGCCCTGTGAAGTAAGTAAAACCCAATTAGCCTAAATCTGGCATGTCTTGAGATCTTGGGTATGCGCTCAAGTATAATTTCCCAGGCCCTTCCTGTGTGGGGGCCCGAGGTCTTCTTTCCATCGAGCCCGAAGGTTATCAAGTGCACCAAGTGTATCAGTTTGTAATGACCTGTATAAGCATGTAATTGCTTTGACTGTGCCAGTTGATAGTGTTAGAAATCAGCGACAGATTTGAGCTGGGGGTTCCTGGTTACCGCCTTTCCAATGGTGACTGATGGCTGCGACCACTGACCTGTGCAACAGAAAGCCCCTGGGGGACGATCATAGTCTGTTCGAAGATCATCAAAGGTAAGGATGTTCGAGTCCCGGCACAGTTGCCCAACCCTAGTGACCCTGGCAGTGGTCTCTGCCCAAAGGCTCCTCCAGGCCTCCTTCTTGTGGGTGAGACGGTAACATTTTGAGTGGCAGGTCTGGGGAGTAGGAGGACTGCGTGTGGGATTTTCTCGAGGCCCTGGTCCAACATTTCTAGATGACTAGGAATTCCTTTTTCTGGTATGGTGCGGGACCAGTTCTTAGAAGTGTTTTAATGAGGTTGTCCAGGGTGGGAACCAAGAGGGCCTACCTGCTTATCAGGGGTTTGCCTTCCCGCTAGCCATTGGGTGTACCATTGGAGTTGGGCCACCAGGTAACAAGACTCAAAGACTGGGAGTGCCAATCTCCCCTGGTGGGTCGGCCGTTGCAGGGTAGCAAGGACCACCCACCTAAAGCTCTGTCCCCATATGAATGTCCCAATTATGGTATTAACTGCTGTGAAGAAAGATCGAGGAATCCACAGGGGCAGCATTCCAAACAGATATAAAAAAAACAGGGGAGCACTACCATTTTCAGCAATGCTATACGCCCTGCCACAGCCAGTTGCAGTGTCTTCCAAAAGTCTGTGTGGGTCTTTAACCTTCGAACCACAAGCCCCCAAGTTCCCTCTGAATCTGTCAGATGAGTCATGATAGACCTCAACTCCTAAATAGGAAATGCAGTTGGGTTCCCATATGAGTTCATCCAGCTGTGCTGGAAGTTGTGTGCCGTTTCTTGCGGGGAATAAGCAACATCTTTGCCAATTAATTCCAAGACTGGGGATTTCACCGAAGTCCCTCAGCATCGCCTTCACCCCAGCCAGGGCATTATGGGTGTTGTCTAGGAACTACAATAGGTCATCTGCGTAGAGGGCTATCCTTTGTAATACTGCACCCACTTAGACTCCCTCATACTAGGGTCCCTCTAGGGTTAGGCACGCTAATGGCTCCATGGCAATTGCAAAAAGGAATGGAGAGAGGGAGCAGCCCTGTCGAGTGCCCCTCACCACTGCGTAACCTTTGAATATTGTTTCTCCTGTGCGGACGTGGGCCGTTGGATTTGTGTATAATAATTGCGTCCAGGAGATAAAATCATCGCCTAATCCCATGTGTAGCACGACCTCATATAGGGAGTCCCACTCAAGGCTATAAAAGGCTGTCTCTGTCCACAGCTTGGATGACCACTCTTCCCTTGTCGTATGTAGTGGCTTCCAGTAGTGTCAGCAGCTGCTGCAGGTTTTGGGCAGTATTGCTACCAGGGATAAAACCCGTCTGGTCAGGGTGAATGATTTGTGCCATAAGTATGAGAAATCTATTAGCTAATACTTTGCTCAGTATTTTGTAGTCTACATTGACCATGGATACCGGCCTGTATGACTTGATGTCGTCGCTTGCCTCCTAGGTTTCAGGAGCAGGATGTCCAGCGCTTCCCTGGTGGTCTGTGGGAGGCCACTGGGGTGTCTGGCGGCCTTATAAAGTGCTGCCAGTTCTGTGGAATAAGTCACATAGAATTCCACAGGGAACCCATCCAAGCCCAGGTTTGTCTTTTGTGAGTCTTTTAATTGCTCCAAGGATTTCTTGTGCTGTGATGTCCACCCCTGAGTGAGGGCTTCGTCTGCAGTGATTTGTGGGAGGGCAATAGGCGCAAGAAAATTTGGTATAGTCGTGCCAGTATGGGGGGATTTGCTCTTATAGAGCATCTAATAGTATTGCAGAAATCTCTCATTAATGGCTAATTGTGAATAGAGAGGGTCTACAACAGGTTAAAGTAATTCTTCTATGGGTGGTGTGCCCCTCTAGTATGGTTTGCCAATCAGGCCAGCAGTCTACTCGGGCGGTCCCCCATTGCATGGCTTTTCTCCATATAGTCTTTATGGTTCAAATGAACGTAGTCACTCCACGTGTCGCCACAAGTTCTTTGGCTTCTAAGAGCTCTGTCTGCAATCTCAGGTATTCAGGGTGCCGAAGCTCTGTCTCACAATTTTTCCTCTGTATTACATAGTTCCCGGATCAACGTGGTCCGGATCCCCTTTGACTCGGCCAAGCAATATCCCCAGAGTACCACCCTAAAGGCGTCCCACTCCAGCTGGGTCAGAGCCATCTTCTTCGATTTGTTGGGATGGTGTGGGTGGGCCCTCACTGGCGCCATTCAGCGAGGCCACTGCATTCATCACTTTCTGCCTTTCTATCTGCGTTTCTGCTAACTTTGGCACCAGTGAGCTCCTCAGGGGCCTTCACTGACGTGAGTGGGGGTGACATCAAGGCAGTCCCGACCGTGGCGTGGTGCTAGGTCCAGCTCGCGGCTGGCGGTCAATCCATGACAAGACCTCATGGAGGATCTGGAAGAAGCGGACACGCTCAGGGGTGACAACTCTCAATCGCGGCAGACACTGCATGGAGTATGATACACCAAGCTCCAGGAGCCACTTTTTTGCCTCTACGAATGCCGTCCTCTGATGCTGAACCTTGCATGAAAAATCAGGAAAAATCATAATTTTGTTGTTTTCAATGGTGATGTTACCTAGTTGCCTGGCTTGCTTCAGTATGTGGTCGCGATCTTTATAATACAACAAGTGCGCCTCCACCAGCCTTCGCAGCGTCACTGGTGGCAAAGGCCACACCGGCACCTGATGTGCCTGTTCCAGGGCAAAGAATGCAGAGAATGTAGTTGGAGCCACCTTCGTGCGTAGTCAGTTTTCAAAGAAGGTGACCGTCTTTGCCCTCAATGCATTCAGGGAGGCCCACAGTGCAAATATTATTCCACCTAGCTCTGTTTTCGGCATCATCAAACTTCGCCTCCCGCGTTTTCGGGTGCGGCTCCATTGTGGATAGTTTTGCATTGGTCAGCTCCTAGAGTCACATCTGCCAGCTCTCTCTCTCAGTAGCTGTGACCTGTTAGGCAAGGCCTCTGTGGCTGTCATGTAGGAGGCCCAAGTCTGAGCCCAGAGTGTCTATTTTGGCTTCAAGATCCTCCTGTGAGGCCGTGATGGCCTGCAATATGTCCTGTAAAGTTGGGTACAGTGTAGAATTTTTCACATCTGATGGGGCTATGTCTTGCTGCAACCCAGTGCTCGATCCTCCATGTGGCATATCTCCAAGGCTGATGGGCTGTTTGCGGAGTGCTTGACCATGATTTGGTATCAGGGTGGATCCAGAGGCTGTGAGGAAGCCCAGTTGTGTGCAAGGTATTTGGTGAGGGTCAACTCTGCGTACCACTGGAGGCAGAGGCTCCGGGTGCCTCTGTGTTGCATAACCATCCCGGCTTTCCTGCGTCTCTGCCATGCCCACCCCTCTATGTGGAAGCAGTAAATAGGGCATCCTGGGCTGTCCCAGACACTCTCCTCATGATTGTGCCCAGGCTACGGATGTCGGGTGTTGGCGAACGCCTATTGGCCCGCCTGTCCCTTGCCGATTTTCAGGCAGTCCTTGGTACCCCCTCTGGGTGTAATCTTAGTGCCGGGCTCCTCCCTGATACAGCACCTGGGGACTGACCAGTCAACAACTGGGTGTAATTCATCCTCCGCGCGATGATCGACTCAGGTCTTTGCTAGTGCAGTCCGGTGTTGGCAGTGACCAGTCAATACATTCTCTATAGGTCTCCCATGCACCCCCTCCTCCAGGGGCAGTCAGCGTCCCGCTTCAAGGAGACCAGCCCATTCCCCAAACTCCAGGTGCTCCGGGCAATACCCTGGCCACAGAGGCCTCTCCACTCCACCTCAGTACTGTCAGTTCTAACTCCAGTCGAGTTGTGCCCCTGCCCCCAGGAACAGGCTCCAGTCTCCTCCACCGGTCACCCCGGCACCCTGCCACTACTTCTCTCCATCGCGCTCCAGCTCCCGGCCAGTGATCAGGACCCCCGCTGTGTCAGTACAACTCAGAGCTCCAGTCGGGCAGCTCTCCAACTGGCTATGGGGCATCCCCGGTCGCCCAGCTCTCTTCTCCCCCGCTGTCCACCTCCGTGCATGCCTCACCAGGGTTTTCAGGGATTGCTCAGGCTGAATTGTCGATGCCTGCACTGTCTCTCTTATGCAGGAGGTGGGAAAAGATTCTCAGTCCATGCTTTGCCATGTTCTGTAGGCTTTGCCAGCAGAGCCGGTCCTGGCACTGAGTCGGCCGGCCGGCAACCAACCTAGGGGAACCACTGCCAATCGTGCCATAATTTTCTTTCCCCCGCTGAGCAACAAAGCCTCCTCCACTTGCCATGGGGTGCCTGCTTCAAGGAACCGTGATCGTCATGGTGTTCTTCCGGCAGGAGCACCAGTCTCTTCTCTGCCAGTAGCACCATTGCAGCCAGGTCCCCAATCGGACCTCCAGCTCTTCTTTTTTTGTGGGCAACTGCTTTCATAGGCCTTGCCAGGCTCCCATTGCGCGCAGTCCTCTGTAGACAGATTTGATTGCAGCCAAAGCAGAGTTTTTCCCTGGTATGCAGTCTGTCAACACTCTCAGACTGACTTTATCAGCTCCTGCCCCCTCGGATTGCAGTGTGGGGGGTCCAGTTATGTGCAGAATGGGGTCGAATGGGGCCTATTCCGCCAGAGCTCCCGCACGTTCATGGTAGGCCACGCCCCCCTAACAAGAAAACTTTGGTACAAATACTAATGGGCAGTACCGCTCCTATTTTGAAAGGAGATGGCTGAACTGCAAAACTGGGCATTCAAGTGAGATATTGGGCTGTTTGCACTGCATGTTGCAGAGAAGGGGAATTTGAGTTTGGACTTTCTGATCAGGATGTTGTCAACAAATAACAAAGGGAAATTAAACCAGGTGGTGGAGGATCAGTTAGTCCTTCTTTGGGTTAAAGCACAGATCACTCTGTTTGCCCCAAGCCGTCACAGGAAGTGCAAAATCTTCTGGTCCCTAGAAATTTTATGACCACTCTCCTTATCAGGTGATTTATCTCATCCATGGTATCCAGAATGAATCAACCTCAGTTACAAGCCCATTCACCTTTTAGCAGCAGTGAAGAATCTATTTCCCCAGTGTGGCAGCAGGGTGTTCTAGCCCAGCCTTCAATCCCTGAGCTGGAATGCCTAGAATTATAATGTTATTCTTTCATCTTGTGAACTTCCTGTTGAGTAAATGAGGAATTGTTGCTGCTAGAAAACCTTCTACTCTAGCAGACCACTATAGTAGAGGGTCATTTTTGCTTCTTGATGTTGTTATTTATCCTTATATCTGCCATCGGCTGGCACATTTCAGATCCTATTATTTGCCTTGCATGAAGCTGAAGAAGGTCTAGAAATTTGTTGAGCCAGAGGATACTTAGGAGGGATGTTAATTTTTCCTCCTGGCTAAAGTTCTTTGTTTGAACATCCAGTTGTTGGCAAAGTTGGTTGTGAAACAAGCCTCCTCCAGTGCTCTGCCACATCCATTGTTGTCTGGATTTAGTTCACCCGTTTTGATGGAATTTCCATTTGAACCATTGTATTCTTGTCATCTGAAGTTCCCGTCATGGCAGTTAACACTTCTACTCACAATTACATTAGCTCGGTGGGCTAGAGCACTGCAGACATTTTCAACCTCTGTTTTCTTCTCACTAGTTTTTCAAAAGGCAAGGAAACTCTTATAGTAAACCAACTTCTCTTCCCACAGTGTATTCAGAATATATTAATCAGCTGATTTCTCGCCTAACCAAACCATTATAAAGAAGAATCCACAGTTTAAAAAACTTTTTCAGACATTCAGCACAATTAAGTGGGGAAAACCACCCATATGCACAATTGAATCAGATCATCTCAAATATCCACCAAGTCTTTCTCTGTGCCAGGTGTGCACAGACAGAGGCCTAAAATGTGGTATTCATCTAGAAAGGTCTGTAATTGAAAGCTGGCAATATCTCTTGCACCTTCCTTTGCCAAGAAAAGCCTGCAGTTTCATCAAATTCTTAAGAATTACAAGATCTTATTATGTATTTTCAGAACCAGTGCTATTATTGGTTTTGTAAGTCTGGTAAGAACTGTTCCTTAAGTTTGAGTGGTTATTAAGCTTCACAACTTAGAGGACAAGTACCTTGGTATAAATCTTAAAAGCTAACAAAGGGTATTCTAGGTTACATGTGAATTTGAGGAACTGACTTGTTCCAAGGCATTCCACGCAGAAAAGTCCTGACACAGTGGAGTGACGCACAGTGGAGTAGAGTGACATAGCGTATATTGTTTCAGAGTAGAGTGAGGTGGCGTAGAGAGGAGTGGTGCAGGGTAGAGTGCAGTTACGCAGAATGCTATGGAGTGTAATGGCTTAGAATAAAGTGGTGTAGAGTGCAGTGGCATAGAATGCAGTGGTGCTGAGTAGATTAGAGTGGCGTACAATGGATTGGCATAGAGTGCATGCACATAGATTTGAGTGTCACAGAGTAAAGTGTATTGGCATAGACTGCAATGGCGGAGAGTGGTCTGTTTCAGAATGCAGTGGCATAGAGCGGTGTTGTGCAGAGAAGATTGGTGTGGTCTAGACTGCAGTGGTGTAGAGTGCACTGGAGAAGAATGTAGTGTGTAGAGTAGAGAGGTGAAGAGTGCATTGGCATAGATTAGAGTGGTACAGGGTATAGTACAGAGGCATAGTATGAAGTGGCTTAGAGTGCAGTGGTGTACAGTGGAGTGGTGCAGAGTGCAGTGGCATTGTGTGAAGTGGCATAAAGTGGA
Source organism: Pleurodeles waltl (assembly GCF_031143425.1). NCBI lineage: Eukaryota > Metazoa > Chordata > Amphibia > Caudata > Salamandridae > Pleurodeles > Pleurodeles waltl. The sequence continues at coordinate 915,159,605 of NC_090442.1, read as the reverse complement.
GTGATCCAGAGTAGAGAGCAGTGGTGTGGAGCGGTGCAGAGTAGAGTAAAGTGGAGTATTCAGGGTGTGGTAGCTCACTGCGATTACCGATAACACATTTTCAGTTGAAATGGCCATTACATTTGCACAGACATATAGTTTTACTAATAAAACTATAGAGTGCACAGACCAAAATGTGTGGAAATTGTATCGCCTAGTGCAGTGGTTCCCAACCTTTTGACTTCTGTGGACCCCCACTTTATCATTAGTGTAGACCGGGGACCCCCACTGACTCTTTATTGGATCCGGGGACCCCCCACTTAGCCATTAATGAAAGCTGGGGACCTAATCAATTAATATTATTTAATTGTTTAAGCAGCCACGGACCCCCTGAGGAGGCTTCGCAGACCCCCAGGGGTCCCTGGACCACAGGTTGGGAACCACTGGCCTAGTGTAATGATTGGTTTTGATCATAATAAAGTATTTGTTTCCAATACACTTCAGAAATAATGAAAAAGGAACTTCATTTGTTTTCCTGATTCTGACATATTCTGAAATACTTACACAGTTCATGTAAATGCTGTGTGCTAGAAGAAAAATCTTTCCTACCCCCTGTATCCAGCGAGATTGTCATATACATCCTTTCACTTGGAAGTCAGAAGAAGAAAAGTAAACGCAGCCTCGGAAGACAGCACTTGACATTTGACCTCCATCTTTGAATGCACAGCAAATGTGTTGAGAGACGATTTACAAGCCTGCTTACAGAAAGGGAGCACTCAAAGGATACTGTAAGTAAGGTTTAAGCAAGGGAACATACAAACTCAAGCTGTAAAGCCAGCAAATGAAAAGCAAGAAAATGTGAGTTACAAACCACAAAGCCAATGGTAAGCAAAGAACAGAATGCATTCCTAGTTCTGCTTTCTGAAAGTCCCCTTGATGTCTTTAGCAAACCAGACAGCTGTGTTGTCTAGTAGGCTGCAATCTGAAAATGGTAGCTTTTAAACTTCAATTGCAAAACATTGCTGCCACCCTCCCAGATGGCAGTGCCATTAATGAAAAGAGGCAAGTCACTAGTCACATGTGCCCTGAATTATTATATGTGAGGCACTATTAAAGCCTATTTAAATCAAACACAATATGTTTTTATACAGTAGACACCCTAAACTCAAATATTTAAAGGTATTTATTCTTATATGGTGCAGTGAGTCTTTGCAGCACACAACCAGAGCTTGCGTATTTGAAAGTGTTCTCATAAGTGTTAATAATGAAAACACTGCACAGCTAAATACAATCTTTTTGTAGGAGAACACAATTTGGTCAGACAAGGAAGATGGAACTGATCCCATGTTTGTAGTTTCACATTGTGCAGTATAGCCACTAAATGGGAATCTCTTAACTGTAGTTTAATTTTGAGCTCAAGAGTCAGAGAGGAACTTAAGCTTTGTAAGAGCAGGCATGTGGCTCAAACTTTCAGTGACTTGCCCACATTTACTTTCTCACCACTAGTAGCAACAGGTACTGTCACCAAGTTGATTAACCAAGTTCATTCTTACAATGGCTTACTGTAGGATGTTGGGTAGTGACCAGAGCTGCCGACTTTGATGCTGGGGAACCATTTTCGAGTCTCGGTGTCGTCATCACATCCTGTGATTTGTTATGCAAATCACGTAATCTCCCAGTGCCTGGAAAAAAATGAACATGTCCTTGTGTAATGTGACTGGTGCTCACATAAAGCATTCATATACCTTCGAGTCGAGTTTGCACTATATAAAAGTGAAAGAAAGTGTTCAGAAGCTATATTATGTGGTGTGTAGAGCTATACAAATGTAGCATCATAAATTCTGTGATATTAGCTGGACACACCTGTGCACTAGGTGAGGGAGAACTTGTATGGGGAAGCCACCTGTGGTAATCATTATAGACTCGCTCAATTTGTCGAAGTAAGCCTCAGCAAGGCCTACTAGTGCAAGGGGTTCGCCCTTCTCTGCACAAAGTCCTCAGACCATATAGGAAGAAGTTGGCACAGAAACTGAAATAAAAGACAAAGGCCCTCATTCTGACCTTGGCGGGCGGCGGAGGCCGCCCGCCAAAGTCCCGCCATCAGGTTACCGTTCCGAGGTCGAAAGACCACGGCGGTAATTCTGACTTTCCCGCTGGGCTGGCGGGCGGTCGCCTTCAGGCCGCCCGCCAGCCCAGCGGGAAAGAGGCTTCCACGATGAAGCCGGCTTGGAATCGAGCCGGCGGAGTGGAAGCTGTGCGACGGGTGCAGTTGCACCCGTCGCGTATTTCACTGTCTGCGCAGCAGACAGTGAAATACATTTAGGGGCCCTCTTACGGGGGCCCCTGCAATGCCCATGCCCCGCGACCCCCCCTACCGCCATCCGGATCCCGGCGGTCGGACCGCCGGGATCTGGATGGCGGTAAGGGGGGTCGGAATCCCCTCGGCGGTGCAGCAAGCTGCGCCGCCTTGGAGGATTCAATGGGGCGGCGGTACACTGGCGGGAGCCCGCCAGTGTTGCCGGTCCGACCGCGGCTTTACCGCCGCGGTCGGAATCCCCATTGGAGCACCGCCGGCCTGTCGGCGGTGCTCCCGCGGTCCTCCGCCCTGGCGGTCTTTGACCACCAGGGTCAGAATGACCGCCAAAGTCTATTAAATCTCATGAGGTGGTACTAAAGTTCAAACAGCACCCTTCGGTAATGTTTGAAGTAGCACACTGAACTAAGAGAGCATGGTCCTTTTATACCCACGCAGGGGCTAAAAGAAGGTGGTACAATTATAGAAGCAAGACTTACATACATATAAGGTCATATGGAAATGCACAGTCGACAAGTAGGAGGGGCTAACAGTTTTCAAGGACTAGTTGACACATTACTGTCTGTTACTGATTACTAACAGCTGCAGATCTTACTGGGCATGTGCGAAAGTGGGAGATGCTAAATATAACTTGTCACTAGACAGATTTTCAAGAGTAGTTAACAGAAAGGTAAGACAGAGCACATGGTGAGCACATGGCAGAGAAAATGGCGCCATGAATACAAAATGGATACCGCGAAATGTTCACAATAGTTGCTAAATACAAGATGTCTTCTGCTAATGCTTAATCTAATCGCCATTAAATTACAACAACTGGGACTTAGACACAATGTATTTCTGATCATTGAGTGGGGCCATGTTTTGTAAACCAAAAGCCAGGACATGTCTTAAGTGCAGGAGCGGCTCGGGGGCTTCATTGGGTTGGGGGATGGGGGGAGAAGGGTCGGAGGGACAAAGGAGAAAATTAATTTAATTTTTTTTAAATCACTTACCAGCTTTGCGCCCATGTCGCTCATCTCCTGTCGCTGCTGCAGGCACAGGCTCTCAGCCTGCCCTGCGCCAATCCTGATGCTGCTCCAAGCAGCATCAGGATTTTCTGGGAGTGCCCAGCCAGGGCACTCCCAGGCAGGCTGTGAGCCTACGCAGGCTCTCCAACTCAGCAACCATGTTACTGGCTGGAGAGAGCCCTGTGCGCATGTGTGTTTGGACAGCCTGAGGCGGCCTGCCAAACATGTGTGCACTCTGCGGGGAGTGCACGTGCACTCCCCTCTGCTAGTCTACCACAGTGCCCTGCCCCTTTTACATGGAAAGGATAATAAACAGAGTTTATTATTCTTTCCTTGCGAAAGGATGTGCAGTGCTTGCTGCTGGCGGGGGATGACGCTCCTCCGCCCAAACGGAGGAGCCGCACCTGCTTAAGTGTTAGCATAGCAAGACAAAGACGAGTCACTGACATAGCACTGTGTTATCTATCGCTCCAGAGAAATTGCTATATACACTTGATTTTGTGGTAATCAAACAGTAAAAACTAAATCGAAATGTTGTGATCCACTTTAAGATTGGTAATTTCCTGTCTTCCTACCGTGCTGAATATGTGATAGGCCCGGATAAATGTGTGAAATGTCATGCTTGTGCTCCTCCAACCTCACAAAACCACATGTATTGAATCTAGTGAAAAATGTCAGGATGCCAGGACAGATGTAAGAAAAAAAAAAGGATTATCCATGTTATGTCTGATCACCCTAAATGGCATCGCCTTTGGCCAAAGTATACAGTGAAGTCTGCTTTAAACAGCCCTCTAGTCTCTCATAGGCAGAAACATTTATTTTATTATTAGTTGTTTTACATAGCTCTGACATGTCACCTTCCAGTCGCCTAAGAGTACTAGGAGATATAGTAGGCAAATAAAAATGCCAAAGACAAAGTGGCATCCATACACAATACCATTGAGAAGAGGGAGCCTCTTACATCCAGGAGTATGCGTAGGCCCAGAAATACACACTGAGAGGCAATGTTATTTCAGTGCAGACCATTTTTCATGCCAGGTAAGCTGTCCGCAATCCATCCAGTTACTAAACCAGTTAAACATCCATTCATTTAACTTTCATTCACCAAACACAATGAATTCCCAGCCATTTATGTTCACCAGCTGTTCATTCATCACTTCATGCTCAATATCAGGCCCTTGAAACAATGCTTTAGCTGATTCTCGGACAAATCACGAGAGATGTGACCACCAAAAAGGGCCTGAAATTGCAAATTTGTTCCTCATAGCTTGAAACAGCACTCCAGATGAGTAATGCGAAAAACTAAAGGCAGTTTGGTCTCCATAATAAAACACAATACAGTAAAAGTGTCCTGTAACACTAGTTACTCTCCTAAATCGGCTGTAAGCACTTGATGCTGAATCCAGACTGCAGTGCACACATTGGATGAGTCTAGAAAGAGATTATTTCAAACCTAGAGGAAAGCCCCTTCTCACGGTTTCTTTTCTCCCTAGCCATATCGGTAGACAAAGATTGCTCTTGCCGCAGGTGTGGGCTTGGATGGATAAAAACTCTTTTAGTCAAAGTTCATATAACAGCAGTCACTGATTGGAATTAAAATGTTTAGGGTTTATAGTTAATGAATAAAGTGGTAGTACGCCAGTGGAAAGGGCTATTGGATTTCAGGGATTTTTTGTCTACAGCATTCACCACTTAATTATAGATTTTCCCTGTTCGCCACATAATGTGCTGCATAATTTAACATGATTTAAAGGTTTCACACACATTATTTCTAGCACAAAAGACACAAAAAATACAACAAAAAATGTGCATAGTTTGTCTTTTTTTGCTTCCTAATGTAGATAGCCGTGACTCATAGTTCTAGCCACCCTGACGATCGTAGTAGTCTGGAGAGTTGTTTGGGGGGGCTTTCATTATGACTATGAAACTTGTATTTCTCAAAGAACCTTGAAATACTTCCCATATTTTTTTAGTCCCTGTTTAACATATGTGTTTTATACCACTTCATTTTCTGCAGTAAATTAATTCAAGCATATGGTATGTGTATGTTTATATATATATATATATATATATATATATATATATATATATGTTAATCGATAGGTAGAATGGACAGGTTGATTTACAGAGATAGTCAGCTAGATATAAATACAGGCACCAAAACAGATGTAAAGTTAACCAGAGATAGATATATAGACAGGTATATAGATTATAGGTAGTTTTATAAGATAAAAATAGAGACAGATACAGATGTATTTCTGTTTCTCCCTGGTCTCTCCCTCTTGTTGGCCTTACTTGACCTTCTTTGTCTATAGCTTTCTGTCTCTCCATCTTTCACATTATGTCTCTCCCTCTCTCACATTCTCTCTTTTCAACTGTGCCTCTCCCTTCTGTCTCTTCTTGTTTTTCCCTACCTCTCCTTGTTTTCTCTTCTTCTCCTTTGTTTATATCCATATTCCTTTGTCTGTCTTTCTTTCATTTGCCATCTGTCTAATCTTGCCTCTCCCCGTCTTTTTATATGTCTCCCTGTCTTTCTGACCTTAAGGTCTCCCTAATTTCTCCCCAACCCCTTATTTTTCTCTTTCTTCACCTTTCTCTGTCTCTCCCTATCTTTATCTTTGTATACTTTTTTCACTCTATCGCTATAATTCTCTTTCTCAGTTTCTCTTTTTACTTTTTTTTTGGTCTGTCATTCCATGTCTTTTCTTGTGCATCTGTCCAGCTCCTTGTCTTTATATCCTTGTTTTTCTCTTGCGCTCTGTATCTTTATTTTCTAATCTCTCCCTGTCTTTATCAGACTTCTCTGTATATTTCTCTTCTCTTGGTTTTTTGTCCCTGTCCCCCTCTTTCTTCTTATCTTTCCTAGTCCCTTTCTGTCTCCTTTTCGTAGGCCAGTGGTTCTTAATCTTTTGACTTCTGGGGATCTTTACTAAATCATTACTGAAGTCAGGGGACCCCTGTCAAAACAATGTCTACCATTAGAACCTCAAACCAATACACAAGAACACAGAAACACATGTAGATCACACAAAGTATGAACTATTGTTATTGAATTCACAAAACAAACAAGAAAATACAAAAATCAAAAATTTAATTTTAAATGGAATGTTGGAGCTTTGTCCAAAATGTGGTTTTATCTCTAAAAGACAAAGCAATATGGTAGATGCTTGTATATCACTTTGTCTTTTTTGCTTCTAATGCGTGCTTTCCTTTTATCGACGCATGCCATTGCTTCAGTCAAGGCCACCAATAGTTCACATTAGATTATTTTTTCTGTACTTATGCTGCCCCCCCCCCCCCCCCCCCCCCCCCCACAAACCAAGCTGGGGATGCAAACTTAATTTTTAGCTTTCAATTTCAAATTCCTTAAATTTTACAGAGCATTTAAATATTTCATTTTCCTTTTTTATACATATATATTTCATAAATCCTTTAATATTACAAAATTTATTTACACCGTCAAAGTCCTCCTGAGTATGCTCTGCAGACCTCCCAAGGGTCTGTGTACTATTGGATAAGAACCACTGTCCTTGGCCATTCTTAACGTCATGGTATGGGTATCTTTTGGGCCATTATAACTATTTGGACCACAGGAAAAGGCCATGTGTATTAGGGCCCTAGTAGTTGTAATTTCTTGGCCACTTTCAGGCCTAACAAATCAATGATGTGCATGACAGCTATACAAGATTTCTTGATGTACAACATTGTCAAGGTTTTGTTTGTTTACAACTTTTCTTTGGAATTTGTGAATTATTATATCTTATTGAAGAAAGAAAGTAAAAATAAAAAGACAACTCTGGGTACATGATTGCCCTCTCTTCTGTAAATGCCTCATGGTTTGAGCAAATTCATACTGCCCTCCATAACTCTAGACTTATGAATGCCTTTTATTTTTAGGCAATGCTTGGTATTCAGCAGTTTTTTGGCCATATCATTCAGACTTAACTAAATCTGTTCTTTCAGTTTCAGGACACCTAAATGCCTCAATTCGGTTAATGTATTTGGTCAACCATTTTTTAAGTTGTTTCTATTAATTAAATCACATCTTTTAGAGTTGGATTGTCCATTAGGCCTCCACTCAGTATTACTCATATTGAAGTTTGTGAGCCATAGATCTAAAGCCTCAGTTGCATGAGAGGCGCCTGAGGGTGCAGGGCTAAAGTTTGAACATGAATAGGTTCCATGAGTCAAGATATTCAGCAGCGTGGGAATATATCTACATTACCCTTATTTCCTTGATGCAATTATAGGAGTGCATTCTAAGTGTTCATCTCTGTTGTACTGTCCGGGTTCACCATCAGCCTTGAGGACATAAGTAATATTAGAACATTGGAATGCTGGGGGCTCCATTGAAAACAATGGAGTGCTGCGGGCTTTTACTGGCTGGTAAAAGCCCGCAGCGCCAACATTCCAATGTTCGCTTTGTTCACAGCAACAGCTGTGAACAAAGCCTCACGGAGCCCGAGGGGATTTTAATCCCCTCGGGCTCCGTGAATTCTTTTTTTTTTAAATAGAACATTCTGCCCTGTGTGGCAGAATGTTCTAATAGCCTTAGAACCCGCCGGAGCGGGCTCTACTGGCTATTAAAGTCCCTCTCCCTTGTTAAATGCCCTCGCCTTCGGCTCGGCATTTAACGCGGGGAGCGGGCCTTTAAAAGCCGGTAAAGCCCACTAGGGCGGGTTCTAAGGCTATATTAGATCATTGGAATGTTAAGAGCTCCATTAAAGACAATTGAGTGCTCCGGGCTTCTAATGGCTGATGAAAGCCAGGAACATCAACATTCCAATGTTTGCCTGTTGCTCTGAACAAAGGCCTCACAGAGCCTGAGGGATTTTGACCCCCTCGAGCTCTGTGAAGCCCTTGGGCCTGATTATGAGTCTCCCTCACATTGGAGGTCAGGACCGCCGCTGCTGTGGCAGTCCAAACACCACATTACGACCCTGGCGGTCAGATGCCCAGGGTACTGCTGTCTCCGCTGGGATCGATGCTGATGAGCTGACAGTGGCGGAGGTCAGAATCAGCCAGGGCTGCACTGCATGCATGGAGTATAGGTGCAGGGGGGTCTCAGGCATGGGTCCCCCTGTCCAGCACCCTGCAGCAACAGCATTGTCGCCGGTTTGATTACAAGCTGGCGACAGTGATGCCAGCACTTTCTTGCTGGACTGATGGGCGGAAACCTTGGTTTCTCGTAATTGGCCCAGCGGGGAGGTAGCCAGCATGGCGGCAGCCTCCCCTTCGGAAATTTGGCGGACGAGTTATCCCATCTGCCGAACTCGTAATGAGACCCTTTGTTTTAGTAATTAGAACATTCTGCCCTCTAGGGCTGGAATGTTCTAATAGTTGTAGGGGGCTATACCGACCATGAAAGGCCCGCTCCTTTGTTAAAGGCCCTCACCTTTGGCCTTTAACGCTGGATATAGTAAACAGTTCGCAGCTAGACTTTTTAAGCAAGAATATTACGGGCCTTATTATGTCTTTGGCGTTCTTTTGGAAAGACCGTCGCGGTGGCAGCTGCCAAAAGACCGCCATGTTGGCGTTATTCCGACCGCAGTATTAAGTCACACACAGAAGACCGACAAAAAGCAGCCACAAATCTGACACCGCCAAGACACTAGAGGGTGGGAAAGAGGCGTTTCCACTACCAGCACTGCCAGCCCGATACCTTTCCACCCACCAGATTACAAGCCACAAATCAGAACAGCGGTTCTTCCATAGCAGAAAACAGTTGGCAGTCCGAACTGCAACTCTCAATAACACACCTGGGACAGACCAAAACAACACATTGGACAGTTCGAATACCCCACACCAGACACACATGCACACACCAGACACACCTACTCACTGCACTATATAACACCCCCCCACACAACCTACAGTCCTTTGTGGAAAAAAAACACATACAGAGACAGTGAGGACCCACACACTTATTACTTAGCACTTATACACTATCAACACATATACACTTCACATCTCACAACTGCACGATCAACACTATATGCACAGCAGTACTGCACACAAACACCACACGCAACCAGCACAGACAACCAAACTCCCCTACCCCACTAAGCAGCCTACACACACACAACACACACCCACAACCACCATGTCCCGTCAAAAGCACCCACGTTTCACAGACAATGAGTTGAGTGTCATGGTCGATGAAATCGCCAGGGTAGAGCCACAACTGATTTGAGCACAGGTACAGCAAACCTCCATTGCCATGAAAATGAAGCTATGGTGTTGTGTAGCCATTGTAGTTATAGCTTCATACACTTTATTTTAGAGAACTGGGCCTGCCGCTGTGCAATTTAACTTAGACATATTTTATTCAACTTCGTTTTATTACTTATAGCCACCTTTGCGGTCTTGTTTTATTTTCTCTATCTAGCTGTTCCTTGCCTAGGCGAGCACTGCATTCTTAAACAAGCCATTTCTTTCAGTCTGTGCTTTTCTCAAGGCTACAGTAAGATATGTTGCCAGCGAACGTGGTACGCTTTGTCTCTAGTGTTCATAGAAACATGTACACTGTTATGTGGGGATCCTTACTTGGAACATCAGTTGTTTTATTATAAAAACACTACTTTGACCCATGTACGTTAGAGGGAGATTCCAGCCAGATGACCACGACTGTACGCTGAGTGCTTTGCTGCAGCTGCTTATGTAGACTACAGGCCTCTTGCTCAGGTATGAGGGATGATGGCTTCCCAACGGAACCTGAAGGGCAGAACTAGAGCTTAACATGCTGTGCTCTAACATATAGCCTAGGTAGGAGATATTTATTAATGATTCTAGTGACAATATGGTAGCGTTACTTTTATGCTTCACTCTCCTTGTCACAATTTTAATCCTGTCATGCTTCAACATCCTAGGTATTGCAGGACACGCTTTATTATCTAAGATACAGTTACTTCAATAAAATCTTATTAAACTCTATTCTGGCTCTTATTGTCCTTGTATATGTGATACTTATGTAACTGAGAGAAACGGACGAGATCTGCGTGACCATGATTTCCCTGAGGAGTCAATTGTGCCATGCACTCAGTTGCCCAGTCATCCCTACTCTCGAGCGAAGATGAGGCACTGCTAGTTAGCCGGAACAAAACCCGGATTAGGCCGACAGGTGTCAGCTGCAGAGGATTCAGACTCAGTCCCACACAGTGCAAGTGATTCTGCCGCCCAGATCCAGTAGCCTCATTAGGATGATGAGAGCCTACGTGACATGGTGCCACCAACTTTTGGTCAGGCTCTAATTTTCGGGTTCTCCTGAGTATGTCTGTCTCACTACAAACAAAGACTCCTCAGTACTATATACGGAGATGTCCGTGGTATTGAGGATTTTCCTCCTCAGCTAAGTAGGGAGTACCTAACTAACGCTGTAGGTTGTTCAAGCTTGAACTTTAAAAGGATAATCCCCATTTGGTGTGCTTATCTCTGAACAAAACTCACCATTCATTATGGCAAACCCGCAACAGGTAGCAATTGCAGTCAATATGCAACCACCCCTTACTACACATTTATCAGCACATGGCCTAACGGCCCAGGGGGGGTCTAGTTACATTTGTTGTTGAGGTTCATCCAGCCTATAGAACAGAAATTCTCTATTCTTGGGTCACATTTCCAGCAACTGATAGGAACACAAATACATTTCATCACTGTACACCTGCAAACATACCTGCACAATACAGAGCATATGCATGTCTAGAAATACCTTTATCTTATCAAGAGCATAATAATTGGCTTTATGGTGCCCTACCCCATACAATTTTACATGTTAGGTTAGGTCCTCTAAATAATGCTGATCCTACCTGGCCTTTATTGGCCACATATAAACCTCACCCTGTTGCAGCGAATTTAACGGTAGATATACAGGCGGTTAGTACAGTTTGTAATGCAAAAATTAAATACAAACCCAGCACATGCTGCTCCGGTTCAACCACATGCAGTAACGCCAGGCCTTAATCCTGCTACTGTACATTCGATCATAGGTAAAGTACCCTCCAAAACGAAAAAAAATTCACTTTTGGCTAGCTCAAAGAATAAATGCACTAGAAGCAGAATTTCCCCAAATGGGACCTCAAGATAAGCATAGAATATTAACTATGTGCTTGCCATTTGGGATGGTTCCCACAGTAGACAACTACAATACTTGGGGCACGGTATTTGCGACGCTCTATACTACCGCACACGGTGCACAGACACTTGCCAATTTACCGGAAGTGTTAAAACAAATTTGAGATGAATACTGGGCTGCTCAGGCCCTGGACTTGGGGATGCAACTAATGGGCAATTTTGCCACAGTATCCTCAATTATCTTAAGTAACCTTAAAGGGGAAGCAGTTGCACTAGCAGTGTGCATGCGGCTCCGGGATGTTCCTCCATAGGATCAAGAATGTGAGCTGCCAAAGATTATTGTGGAGACCTACTCTAGTATTGGTCGAGATAGTCTGTGGGCCAGACCTACAAAACCATAGTTTCAGGGAAAATCTTAAAAAGATTCTACCAAGCAAGCTCCTGAGTGTTCTAAAAAACAAACCACTGGAATAAAAAACAACAAACACGTAAAAAAGAATGGGGTGAATCTCCGCATACGGAGACCCCACAGAATATATATAATCTCAGAAATGGAGATAATATTAAAACGCCTGACAGATATCACTATACTGATACACGCCAATCTCATTCCTTTCAGGACTCACCGGAAAAACGCAGTGAGAGAGGTGGGCATTCAGTGCGAAGAACTGAGTACGTGAAGTCGAGACAAGAATCACAACATTCTACAGAAGTTTCTGTTAAAAAGAAGGAACTTCCCCAACAAAATCCCCAATTCAAGAAGAAAACAGTGGCAGCAGTTGCAGTTCGACATGCCACTCAAGAAGAGGGCTCTATTGAAGAACAAGAATTGGACATTAGCACTATTGGACAGCACAGCAGAGGTCACAATAGTTCGCTAGAATCTTCAAGAGCATCTGGAGGTGAAAGCAACTGATGACTTGTTACAAGTTGAAACTGTGGACATGCGTGTCTCCACGCCTGATAGGGTGTACAAAGTAATGTTACAGTTAGAAGGAGACATTGAACACACAATTGACACAATCTTTTGGGACCGCATCATAAACATATACAATATTCTACTGGCCGAAAGGGATTGGCCACTAGAATTTGTTTGTACTTGCCCATATGGGGAAGATGTTATCAATCCTTCTTTCTCGCCCCTTATTCCCGATGAGCTGGCAGAATCCTACTCCATCGATTGGGCATTGGCACAGGCACCCGCATTACATCTCAACCCCGTAGGGTGGTTAAAGATTCCCCCTTTCATGTAATTCCAATAAAAAAACAACCCCAACCTGAACCACAGTATCCAATAAAACATGATGCTAAAGCACCTGTGAGGGAAATCCTCACACAACTGGAGTACCAGGGCGTAATTGTGCCTCACCGATGAATAACCCCTTATTCCCAGTAGCTAAACCGGACCATTGATACAGAATAGTCTTAGACTACAGACATTTAAACAGTCAGACACGCACAAATGCTATACAAAACTCTCACAGCACTCATGAACATAGTGCGCAAAAAATATAAATCACTGGATATTTCCAGTGGTTTCTTCTGCCAAAGGATAGCACCTGAGAGTAGAGACCCAACATGTTTCAGTGCACTAAGCACCCAGAAAAAATTCTGTTGTATATCCCAGGACTACAAGAACAGTCCAGGACTGTTCGCGGCTCGTGTGACTTCAGTATTGCACAACATTGACCCTGAAGCATTGCCCCATGTAGATGATATATATCTCACAGATGATGAAGTATTGCAACATCTAAGATGGGTAGCCCACATTGTTGTAGGATTTGCCGACTTCGGATATAAAGTTCAATTTAAAAAAACAAAAATAGCATTCCGTAGTGCCCTGTTTCTGGGATACAAATTATCAAGTGAAGGAAAGAGCCTAGCGCAACAATTCTTAGAAAAATGCACAGTTACAACCTCCAAATACCATTTAAAAAAACTCCAATCACTATTGGGTTTCCAAAATGTTGGCAGAACTTACATTCCAGATTACGCATCATGCATAAAACCCTTATATGAATTAATACATCCTGACTTTTCTAGTAGATTCTGGACAGTCGAACACATGCATTCTCAGAGCTTTGCAAACAGACATGCTTGCAGCACAACACTTACACACAAGGGACAATAAAAAACATCTGGTCATCAGAGTAATTGCTGGTGCCATTGGTTTCACCTATGTAACTTTCGACGATGGTGAGACAGTCCCGATTGCATACAAATCACATTTGTATTCAGCAGCAGAACAACGCTTTGCTCCCACTGAGAAAATTCTCATTGCTGTTCAGATGGCTGTCATTAAAGAAAGACCATTGGCCCAGGGGAAACACATTATTGTCGTAACTCCAATTCCAGCCCTTGAGGCTGTTACCAAAGCCAGCGTTCCAAACGCTAAAGCATTACATCCACGTTGGATTCAATGGGAAATGTCTTTGACAGCCACTGATGTTGACTATATCTTTGACCAAAAATTACAAACTCAAGAAGTTTTGCAATATGAACTAGAATATCCAGTTCCGACAAATCCACTGCCTATTGATCAATATCAAAGAGTCATGTACACTGATGGCTCAGCACAACCTGCAATAGGTACAAAGCATCAATACTCCGCTTCTTGTGCAGTCGTAAGTGGCTATATGGAGGATAATACATTTTGTCCACAACAAACATTCACACAAACCCTAGGAGATTGCCCAGCACAACTAACAAAGCTAAAAGGTCTGGTGATGGCACTGGAACATACGGATCCTACACAGCTAGCACTGATTGTCTGTGATTCGTACTATTGTGTCCAGTCCTTTAATGAATGCCTGCATTATTGGTGCCAGAATGGGTTCAGAGATTCTAAAGGTAACACCATCAAACACAGGCTTCTGTGGGGGAAAGTAGCGGATCTGAAGGAAACGCTACCAAACGTCCATGTTGTACGTACACTTGGACACCAGTGCGTTGGAATACACGTTGCTGTAAATACACTGGCTGATGAAGCAGCCAAATCAGCAGTAGCCACGGCTACTGGAAGAAATCCCAACGATGACATATGGACTGGCGTGAAATCCACCGCTGCCTATCCAAAAGCATTTCCAGCTAAATATTCCTACTGAATGGGAGGCTTCCTTGATGCAGAAGTAAAAATACTAAGCGTGGGAGTTTGAGTAATTCCCAATAAAGATATAAGACCTGAGTTGCTTAAAGCAGCGCATGAGGGGGTTGCATCTGCCCATGCTGGTGTGGTGGCTACAATATCATTATTGCAAGCACGTTATTGGTGGCCAGGTCTATACAAACAGACCAAGCAGTATGTCCTTTGTTGTGACATCTGCCAACCAATTAATGGTTCCACTGTCAAACACCCACCGCAGACACCACTCGTAATTTCCAACAAACCTTTACAATGTGTGTACTTGGACCACTGTGTTCTCCTAACACCGGACAGTGCATACAAATACATTTTAGTCGCTGTTGACTCTTGCTCCAGATTTCTATGGGTGTGACCACAACGTTCGGCTGACGCTCGGACTGTTATTAAAGATTTGCAAGTCTTTATCGGCACATATGCAGTTGCGACTTTCCGCTCGGACCAGGGCCCTGCTTTTGCCTCAAGGACATTCAGGGACGCCATGGCTTCGTTAGGGGTCCAACTACATTACACATCTCCATTTTATCCTGAGGGAAATATTGTCGTGGAGCGATGAAACCATGATTTAAAGCAGTCTTTAACAGCCAGAGTATTAGGTATGGGTCATAGTTGGCTTAATCACCGGTATAGAGTCCAGAGACCACTTAACAATCTGCCTAGAAGGTCCCTGGGGTGTCATACTTCATACGAGTGCCTGTTTGGAGCTCAAATGTATGTTCCAGATCTTGATGGTCCTGGCATGGAGGTGGCAGAAATACCTTTTGACATAAATGAATGTGTCACTGTCTTGCAGGAATTACAACAGTTCTGTGACAACAACGCTTCTACCAGTGCTGCCTCCGCAGAAATTAAGTGTTGAGACTGGGCCACTCACCTGAAAAGCAGGATGTCTGCAGGGGGCGATGGTATGCCCCCGACCTCCTGGAACACCTCTCGGCACTTCCTGGTGGAAACAGAAACCCCAGCAGTTGTCCCAAAAGGAAAGGAGGAGTGGAAGGGAAAACACTGCCACATCTTGCCGGTCCAACCAGGCACCCTGTATCTTTGGTGGGCAGGTCGTTGTTGACAGAGTGATAGTAGAGTTAGTGCACTCAACTTCCTTGAAACTGAATGTCTCTTTCTGATATGGGCACGGGAGCGGTAGAAGAACAGCGGGATGCTCCAGCACTTTTCTTGGATAATAACAACTGTTGGCACAATTACTAACACTACATTACCAAAAACCCAAACTGAGTACCATGACAATAAGTACTGCGACACTAGGGCTGGCTTCACAGAGATTCACTGTTGCACACTACAATTAGAACTGTGGTTGCACTTATCATGCACAAGAAAGACAAACAAGGGCATTAATTATATCACGTATAACGTTCCTGCATGCATAGGGTTAAACTAAAAGGAACAAAAACAATCCAGAAATACAAATGTTCACTCTGGGTTTAAACAGTTAGGGTGGCACAGTTTGGTTTGGTTTCACTGTGTATGTGTGTGTGAAAAACCCTTCAAAAGCAAATTCCTCAAACCTGAAACACAGGCATGAATGACACAATTTAAATCCAAGAGTTATGCTATTAGAGAAAGAAAAGTCATGTAAATGCTCTTTTAGAATTGCACTGTCACTTTTTGTAGTACTTGAGCTCAAGCAGATTTCCTTAAGCACATTTAGGCAAGTAACTGCAATAATAATGTAGAATGTTCAGAAATGCATTTGTCTCTTCAAGATAAGCACTCTGCAGGGGCCGGACTGCCAAATCAGATGCCGAGATCAGGAAGGAAAACAAAGCCAAGCAGGGAGGCATGCTTCACTCTGCTATTTATAGCCAATCAGGAAAGCAGTTGGGTTTCCACATATGGATGAGTCACCACACCCAATTATAAGCACATGTCTACACCACACCCAATTATAAGCACATGTCTACACCTGCTCACATTAGCAAACAAGCATTGATAAAAACCAATTGTGTAACACAGCACATTATGTTTACTTAGAAACATGAAGGTTTAACCAAGAAGAGAGATATGATTTAACCCTAATCCCTGGGGATGCTGACAGATAACGCAGGAGGCACCTTGGGGAATCTTGACATTAAAGATGTACCAATAACATCTACCTGCTGGATCCCAAAGGTTGGGAATCTAGTACGTGAAAAAGTTGCTACGAAAAAGGAGTTTGATCCTTCTTATTGTGCACCAGTCCCAGTCTTGGGAATACACAGTACCAGAACTGTCATTCTACCACCATTGCCTGACGCTAAAGAAAACCGCTTTGTTTCTATCGACAATGTCAAGTTACACCATGTGACCGATCCTGCACAGCAGACCAAGAGAAGCAGCTAGTACTTTCCGAATCCCTCTCAGTACTGGCCGAGATGTCCATCTACAAGTTTTGATCAGCAACGCTGACACTTCTCCGAGCTTGGGGAGGGTGGAAAATGATCTTGCATTAATTCCTCTAACATCTGTTAGAACAAACGATATAGAAATTACTGATCGATTTGACACGACTTCTACACAGACGGATGGCGTCATTTACTGTGAACCACCTCAGGAGAACCATACTAATTCTCCTCCTTTAAATACGGCTCCAGCTTTTGAACAAACTGCTTCTGGATGCTTTGCCGACATCTACGACACTTTCTCGGACTCACTTGCCTCTTTTACATCTAAACTGCCAGAAACACGTAAACTGATAAACTGTCTTAAAACAATTTACTTTATTTTCCCATGGAACTATCTGTGGCTTTCCTTGACTATATTAGCTTCCCTCCTTTGGATTGGCTTTCTCATAACATTTGTTTTATCATTACATGGTCATTACCTTCCTGAAAGATCGATAGTTGAATTGGTGGATAAGGTCCTAAAACCCAATTTTTCTTCTTACAAGGTCTGCAGAGACTTGTCTTTCATGAACATTTCCGCTATACCAATTCCTGATGGGATTTTTTGGGATAAAGTCACATTTGATATATACGGCCTAAGGAGGTCATTCAAATACTATGGCGGCCCTCATTATGAACACAGCGGTAAACACTGTTGACCGCCGTGGCAACGGCGAACAGAACACCGCCATTGGCAGTGAACAGAAACCCGCCATATAATGATGCAAAAATCAGAAACCAACAAAAATCTCCCTGCCACCAGTCACCACCAGGACCTTGTCGGCAGAAATGCTGGACCTGCCACCGCCGAGCGCACACATTCCTCGCCCTCCAAATAATGATGCATAAATCACTGTGGCGGTCAGTGGAAGCCAAACTACCATTGGCGGTACAGTCCGCCACGGCCGGCAAGTGGACTCAACAGTAAGAAATGCACACATTGGCAAGTTCGAAACCCACACACCTGACACACATCCACAACACTATAAAATACTCACAGACACACCCCACAATCCTTTGCAATGAAATTAGGACAACTGATACAGAGAACCCTAGAAGCAGACACCGAACACCACAATACACAGTACATACACCCAACCACACAAGAGCACCCTCACCTAGATCCACACAAGACACCGTGGCACCCCCCAAACACCCACGCTTCACAGAAAGGGAGCTAAGGACCATGGTGGATGAGATACTGAAGGTCGAGCCACAATTATTCGGGCACAGGTCCAGCACACACCCATCGCCAGGAAGATGGAGCTATGGCAGACAATAGTGAAGAAGGTCAATGCAGTGGGACACCATCCATGCACGAGGGACGACATCCGCAAGAGATGGAACGACCTCCGTTGGAAGGTGAGGTCCATGGCATCCCTGCACAACATTGCAGTCCAGAAGACTAGGGGAGGACCTCCACCAACAATACCCAACTACACTGCTTGGGAGGAAAAGGTATTGGCCATCCTGCACCCTGAGGGACTCACTGGTGGAATGGAGTCTGGTAGGTCATCTACGGTTACCCCATATCCATCACACCTGTAATGCATGCGCCACCCCACCCCTCCAACAGCCACCAGGACCACTACCTCACCCAGACCACATTCACAACACCCAGTCACCCTGCATGCCCACAAACCCACTAACAGGCCCACATCCTTCCCCCTGTGCACGGCCACCTACCCCTGCAAGGAATCACAAAGGAATAACACCACCCACAATGCACCTCCACATCCTAAGCAAAATGCAATGCAAACCTCACAAAGGCACCCTGCATGTCCCCAAAGTGTAAAATCCGGCACAAAACAGCCCAGACCTGTGCACCCCATCCGATCATGCAATTGTAACAGACATGTCCGTTCCCCCCAACAGGCACCACCATCCATGCCACCCTGACGGACAGGACAAGGAGTGGCAGTACCCCACAGGGACACAGAGGCACCACCCAGGAAACTGGAGATGAAACCCTAGACATTGACGAACACCCTGGCCCCTCACACAGTCCTGGACTGTCACCATTCAGCAGCCCCACCCAGGACACCACTTACACCCCTACCACCCCTACCACCCAGCCAACATCAGCCCAGGGCAACCGTCCCCACACCTGTGTATCCAGGCCACAGACTGGTGGAACACATGGACAGAGGCCACAGTCACGCCCTATCAACAGGCAGGAAGACGATGGCCCCAGTACAAATGGTACCACCAGACTAGTGCAGGGGACACAGGCACAGGGGGCTAGGCCTAATGGGAGGGCATCAGTGGTCCAGAGGGGAGGCCACAGGATGGATGCTGCAGCCCAGGTCCTGGGAGCATACCACCATACCCAGGACAGATTGGCCCAGATAGTGTCCACCCTGGAGCGAAGACAAAGGATGCAGGTAGCACACCACCTAGAGGCCATGGTGCAGTGGAAACTGCACAATCCCACCATGGCCACCATAGCAGGTGCGCTGCTAAACCTTGTCCCAACACAGCCTGAGGCCCCCACAGACCAGGAAGCCCCTACTACAGGCCAAGATACAGACCGGGCAACAACAACATCAGCAGCAGCAACAGCAACTGGACTTGTGCCACTATCTCAGGACACACAGGAGACCTGCATCTCAACACGTACAGGCCAACACCAGGCACCCAAACGGGCCCTCAGGCCAAGATATGGGACAGAAACACCTGCCAAGACCAAGGCCCCTTCAAAGAAGTGACTCTGTCAAGAACTGCCCTCCAACTGTCCCACTGAACCAACGACCAAACCGTGTAAAAACAACACCAAACACTGGAAATGATAGATGGACATACCACTACTGCCAACAGATGCTGCAACCATGTTGCCATAATGTACAACCACCAGTAGCCCACTCCATCACTGTAAACTGCACAATGTAATCCCTGCACCAAATAAAACACCAGTTCACCAATTACAACGTCCCCTGTCATTATATGGAAACAAATTGAAGTATGGATGCAATTGTCTTATAAATCATTTATTCTTATCTGAGTGGCAGGAATTGCACCCTACGCATAACATGTGGTTGTGCCAACAAAATTGTCAAACAATTTTACCATAATGTTACATGTCCTATACAGACCTGGTCACAGTGGCAATGTCCATTGACCCAACACCCCCTAAATAAAAAAAAAAGCACACTGACAGTATGCTACACAGACAGCAATCTCATTGATTAGTCCCACATATTTACTGGAAGTAGAGTTGTATCAGTTGGTTCCTGGAATGTACATCTCCCCCCTCCTCATCATCACCATCACTCTCATCCCCTCTCTGAGGAAGCAGGTCTGGATATACAGCACCCTCCTCCTCCAAGAGGGGGATAGAATTCCTCACAGCCACATTGTGCAGCATGCAGCAGGCCACCACTATTCTACACACCTTTTCAGGCTCATAGGCGAGGGTTCCGTCAGAGATATGTAGGCAACGAAATCTAGCCTTCAGGAGACCTATTGTGCGCTCTATCCCCCTCCTAGTACGTCCATGGGCCTCATTGTAATTCCTCTCTGCCTCTGTCCTAGGATTCCTCACTGGTGTCAGGAGCCAATGTATGTTGGGGTAGCCAGAATCACCTAAAAAAGGGGGCAAAACAGGACTGTCAATGACAACCCTCAGTGGCAGATAGCCTGGCTGTCTGCATTGGGGCAATAAGTGTCAGACCCACCAACCTATGATCCATCCTCTGGCCCCTTGCAGGTGTTCCATCTTGTGTGGCACACTACTGTGCCTTAGCACAAAGGAATCATGGACTGATCTAGGGAACATGGCATTCACACGTGAGATGTACTGGTCTGCAGTACACACCAATTGAATGTTCATGGAATTAAAGTTCTTCCTGTTTCTGTATACCTGTTCACTGACTCTTGGGAGGGATGAGAGCGATGTTGGTTCCATCGATGACACCTATTACATGGGGTGTAATGGCAAAGACCTTGAAGTCCGGCTTGATGGCACGGAGGTCAGCACTTTGGGGAAACCTCACATAGGACTGCAGGTGTCGTACAATTGCATTCAGGAATCTGGACAGTATAATGCTAAACATTGGCTGTGAAAAACCTGCACCCATGCCCACTGTCACTTGAAATGAGCCCGTGGCCAGGAAATGGAGTGCAGAGAGCACCTTCACTTCAGGTGGGATGGCATGCTGATTAGGATTAGCCGGTCTCGGTGCTGGATCCAGTAATGCACAAAGTTCATGAATAGTAGCACAAGTGAGTCTGTAATTGATAATTATGTGACGCTCCACCATGGTCTGCAAATCAACAAGTGGTCTGTACACTGATGGGGCCCTACCTCGCCACAAGGGTCTGTACCTAAGAGGAGTATAGAACACATGTGAGGAACACACATACATCTGCCCACAATGTTTCCTGTTCAGCACTGCTGGCATGATTGTCGACGACACATATGCATAGTTTGTGTGACTCCGTAGCAACATGCCCACAATGATACATCAGGACTGTTCAGTTGAACAAATGTATATTGGTTCATGCCTATGGGCATTTGGGGGCAAAAGGGCCTGCCTAGGGCAGATGAGGATTTAACAACTGCGTAGTTAAGGCCAAAATGACTTCCCCCTGTAATCCAGAAGTGTTGTGGTGGAAGTGACCGCATACCGCTAGCGGTTGACGTAATAGCTTAAGGCGGTGTTTACCGCCGTGCGCAAATTGATTGGTTAGCATGGTTGTCAAAGTGTATTCTTAGCGTATCATAATCGCCGCCAGCAGTGATGGCGCACACCGCCACATTGTATACACTAACTCGTCACCCCAACTTCACTTGACTCCCGGATCTCGTGCATGCAGGTACTCCACTGAGTGTGCTGCTGTGTCCTGCCTCTCGTCATGGAAATGGCACGTGTGGCAGGGGAAAGGGCCCTGGCCTTCACCAGCGAGGAATTGGAGAAGATCGTGGACGGGGTCCTGCCCCTGTACGCCAAGCTCCATGGTCGGCCAGAGGTACAGGTGAGTAGGAGGATTGAGTGGGGCACGGATGTGTGTAATGGTGGTAGATGGCTGTAAATGTGTGCACGTGTGACACTGTGTAGTCCAGGGTTCCTGACATGCTGCATGTGTGTGTGCTGTTATATATGTCTGTCCCATAGTGGACGTATAGCCAGCTGTATGTAATGGCCATTGTCTGACCTCTGTGTTCCTTTTTCTGTGTTTCCCACATAGGTTGATGCCCATCAGAAGAGGGGACTTTGGCAGGCCATCCCCAGGGAGGTGCGGACCCTGGGGGTCTACAACCGGCTTAGCACCCATTGCAGGAAGTGTGGGAGGACCTGCGGCGCTGGGTGAGGAAGACCTGCAAGGCCCAGCTGGGGAAGTCCTCCCAAAGAGTAAGGGCTGCCCGTTGGGCACTGACCCCCCTCCTCCCCCCCCTTATGCAACGCATTCTGGCGGTGGTGTACCCGGACCTGGATGGGCACTTGAAGGCTGCACCGCAGTCATAAGGGGGTGAGTACAAAAACCATACTTTGGCTCCTTGATGGATGTGTGTGTGTGTGTGTGCGGCCGTATGTATGCTGTCTAGTGGCAGGGACTCTGACTGATGCCCATCTACATAATGGCCCCGTGGTGAGTAGGGTTATACGGGTCAGGTCTGCAGGACTTCAAGCCCTTCAGTGCTGTTGGGGATGGCTGTAGAGCAGGATTATGGCCACTAGTCAGGGGCATAGCCATGTGTGTAGTGGCAGGTGCTGCATGATCTGAAAGTTGCAGGGTGGGTGTATGTGTGAACCACTTATGTACCTCCATTCAGCTATTTACAATTGTCTCTCCTGTTTTGTCTCCCCATCCCTGTTCTCTTGTGTTGTCTGTGTACATCCGCATCATCTGGCGAGGGAGCTGAGGCACCGGCGGGTAGGGATGCAGCGACCCACGGTTCCACGGTGACAGAGTCATCCGACGCCAAGGGGACCAGTGGGTTGGTGGGCGAGGGGAGTACCACGGGAGAGGCAACTATCACTGGAGGTAGTGACTCTGATACCTTCTCCGATGGGAGCTGCCTGGCGGTGGTGGGCCCTTATGAGCCCCCCCATTCTGTCTCATCTTCTGACACCCCCCCAATACCATCACCGCCCTCCCATTTGCTCCCCACCGAGTTGCCTGTGCCCACTCTCCCAGAAGGGTGGGTGTCTCCTTCGCCCTAGGCACCTCATCCCCTGCCCCAGTCAGCCCTGATGGAGGAGGCTATTGACCTCCTGAGAACCATCTCTGTAGGGCAGACAACCATTGTCACTGCCATCCAGGGGCTAGCATCAGAGGTGCAGCAGACCAATGCATATCTGGATGGCATTCACGGTGCCGTGTCTGGCCTACAGAGATCTTTTCAGGCTCTGGCCTCCTCTTTGACGGCAGCCAGTGTCCCTGGTCATTCCGTCCCCCCTCCTACAACCTCTACCCCTTCCAGCACCCCACTCCCTTCACTCGTCTAAAGCATGCATTCTGACATGCAGGCACACACCTCAACACACAAGAAGCACACTTCAAAACACAAGCACCACACCTCCCATCACAGGCATACACACAACCAACATAAACAGGCACACACACCAACATCCACTTCCCCCAGTGTGTCCGCATCTTCCGCCTCCTTGTCTGTCCACTCTACATGCACACCCACAGGCACTGCACCCTCATTCAATGTTGCTGACCCTATTCTTGCAGTCACCACAGTATCAGACATCCATTCATGCACCCCAGACACCACACCTGCACTCACCACGACTTTAGTTGACACATGCAACACACTCACCAGACTTGCAGTCACCCAGACAACATACATTTACACTGCCAGACTGTCTTATCCCACTGTCCACCCCACCTCCCAAGACACTCAAACCCACCAAAACACCCACCCATCACACATCCACCACACCATACTGTCCAGTCACCTGCACCCACGTCACTCACACCTACACCTGTCACGACCACCTCCTCTACCTCCACTTCCACGACTTCCTCTTGGTCTACCCCAGTTGCCCCTAAGAAACTTTTCCTAGCCCGAATAGACTTATTCGAACCCATGGGCCCACCCAGTCTCGTCCCTAAACGTGCCCACCTCCTTGCCCTGTCCACTCCTCCCACATCACAGCCCGCCCCTGTCTGCCCTTCCTATACCCGTGCTACCTCCCCTGTGAGCAAGAGACCCCATGCTGGCCCTGGAACATCTGCCGCACCCCAGGCCAAGTCTGCTCCACCTACCTCAAGGTCCAGATCCAAGCCCCTCCACCATCCAAACGTAAGGACAAGCCCCCCCCTCCCAGTCGTAAGTCCCCATCCCCTGCCCCTGTTCCCTGAGTTGCCTGGATGCCCCATTGTTGCCCCTACGAGGTGGAGTACCTTTGCACTTGTGGGAGTCAAGTTGGGGCCAATTTGACCCATCGGACTACGTACTCTGGAATGGCCATTGGCCTTATGTTGCACTTATATTTCTCATTGAGCTGAATAAAAATTCATGTGTGGCCAGTGTTGTTTATGGCACACTCAGGATCCGTGGTTCATTGTTTCTTTGGTTGGGGGTGTTAGGTACATGTGTGTACTTTGGGCAGGTTGGATTTGCCTTGTCGGGTAAGTACCTCTTGCTGTGGGGTGTATGGCTTGTGTTGTTGTGAAGGTTTGTGGGTGCGTTGCGGGGTGGGTGGAGTGGGTGGATATGTAACATGCCCTTTCTTCCCTTGTTTATTAGGTTGCGGTACTTACCGTCGTCATCTTCGTCTGCGGTCTCGGTCGTGGAGGTATATGGCAAGGAGCAGGGCTGGCATGATCTGCAACTCTATCCATTTCTGCTTCAGTGTGTTGTGTGCGCCTCCGGTGAGTGTTTCCTTTTATTTGGTTTGTTTCTGCCTGGCTCTGCTTTGCAGTTGTTCCCGCCCCGGAACTGACAGTGCTTCATTATTTGATGGGTGAGTAGGGCCTTTCCGTCTGACTGTGGGCGGGCTCTTCTGTCGTTTTCAGCACTCTAAAGAGAATTTTGGTCACATGTTTTGCTATAGTTATTATGGACACCATTTCATTCACAGAGCGAGTAGCCCAAATACTATTTTTAATTACACACACTGTCCAACTCCACCACAAGGGAGTTTTAAAACGTATTCTGAAAAATTTGCATATTTCCCTGGGCACAATGTTAAAAATGCAGAGTCATATTATTTAAAATTGCCACTGATGGAAAATGTACACATATTATTGACAGATATGAAATTCATTTATTTGGATTCCTTTGTTTCCTGGTTGACTATAGAAGGCTATGAATATTGGCTGAAGTCGATTGACATGTGTGAGGAACAAAAAATTGGCAAATAAGGAGAAAGGAAGCTTTATTTAGAGCATGCCTCATGCCTGTTCAAATTATGTTTTTAAATGGAACAGTACAAAATACAAGTTGTTTAGGCTTAGCAAAGATTAAGGAATTGAATGCGCCCAGTATTCCTGCCCCTACAAAATTTTACTAGTGGCAAAAGTCTATAAATGCAACTGAAGATCAGCTTGATGAATGGATCCAGAATGGCACGTTTAATGCTTCACTTTCACTTCCTGGCAGGTGGTTATTGTGGCCAATAGATACCAAGGGGTGTCATAAATGTTTTATAAACTCCACGGGGGTTAGAACAAGTAGGCCAGACCCTCGCTATGTGTCATCTGAACATGCCGGTATAGTAAACGACATACAGTGTAGGGAAACTATGCCAGCAACGGTTGAAGAGTTGCTTACTAGATGCTGTTGGAGATCACCTCAGTCTCCTGTCTAATAACACTGACTTACAGGATTTCCTGTTAGCCCCCAGGAAACAACACGGAAAGCGCTTCTTATACGCAGTTTAAAATTAAATTTGGAAGCTTTCTCCACAAGAAGCTGCTACCCAGTTAAGGCAAATAGATCAGGAAAACTTACAGAAGGCATTAGCTGTTGTAGATAATGGTATTAATACCCTGTCCGACCGGATATACACCTTAAACAGCATTGTTCCTTCTGCAATAGACATAATACAAAGAAATATGTCCTCTTTACATCATGGTCAGAGTCAACTAAAGTCCATTATGCAGTTAGGTTGGACATTTCAAACACTGAAGGCAAGTCTCGTTCCTTGGCAACACGTTAGTGCAAGGGACATATTTTCCACATTTAATTTGACGCAACAACAACAACAACTAATGGCTAAAAAAGAAGCGACTTATGTCATGTTCAATATTGAAGAATTAGAAAAGTTGCCTTTTACTGTGGCTGAAATATCATCTGCTGAATGGTTAATACACGGGGTCATTAATCTGCCTATTTCAACACTTCAGTTCACGTCCTGCTTAAAATACATTCCAGTGGGCAGATATGAAAGGCTAGGAGATAGTTACATCCATGAGATGTGGGAGCTACCCTTCTCGTACAAATGTCTCTGTGGCAGGAAAGAGGTCTTTCTTAGCGGTAGTGAATGCAAGACTTCTGGCAGACATTCGATGGCTTGTAAACAGCTGTCCTTGCCCGGGGCGTATAACGCTTCAGCAGAGAACTTGACTTGTTATCTGAAGGGAGACCGAGTCCCCTTGATTAGACCTGCGTTCCAGGTACTCTCGATTGGCAGCTATGTCCTTCACAATAGTGAGAATTGTTGTGGAATGCGAGCCGGAATAGTTTGTCGTTTCGGTCTCTAAGATTGTTACATGCTACGGGAATGTACTTTTTCCTCCTACACAACAGAGGGAAGTAGCTGAGATTTGGCCCTGTATCGCTACTTCAAATGTGAATTTTGACAAGTTGAGCAGACTCTAAGCTTTATTGTTTCAAAAACATGTGGCACTCACATCTGCATGCAAGACCTATGCACTTCAGGTTGCAAGGTCATCAGCAAAGATACAGTCCCTTTTAAGTACTAATTTTTCTGAGCCACTTTGGTGAGCTTGTGGGACGAATAATGCATCCAGTACTACTGGAATCGCAAATTTCTTTAAGGCTGTTGATTCTGGCTTTCTTCACACTTTCTCCTTTAGCCATCCACTCAATATTCTCTCGTATTTTCAGGGGATTTCCGATAACTTTGGCTATTATAGGTGGCATTCTGCTATTGCTACTTTTTCTGCGCAATGGCTGTCCCGCCGCAACAAGGACTGAAAGCACCTCCACCAGCGCAGCTGTGTCGTGAATGCATGATGCAGTACTTTGGAGCATCACTCTCAGGCAATTGGAGTGTGACTGGTCTCTGTGATTCATACCGTTTTTTCATTGTGTGCAGCCCATGTTTCGGTGCCCTTCGTGCTCGTTCGAACATGCACTGAATATCTGTCTTTCTACGCAGTGCTTGCTTTCATTGGATGCTGATCTTTTGTTCTCACTGAGGGCTCATTACCAGACATGCACATTGATGGTGCGTTTGCTACAGGAAGCTACTTATGAGTTGCCCTTTATGGATGATGCAGCTCTAAACTTATTGTTGGGCACACCACGGAATGCTGCTACCTTGGCTTGAGCTCAGGCTTTGGAACCCAAATGCTCCTTGATTTCCCTTGGCGATGAACTTCCTACTTTGCCACCTGCCGAAATGGAAGATTTCCTGTCTTCAATTGTCCCGGATTCGATTAGCAACTTTCAAAATGACTCTGACTCTTGAAATTCGGCATTTTTAATGCCACAGTTATAATTTTTAAATTGCCCTTTTTACACATGCTCAAGTGTATTTTAACTTGTCATTATTGACATTCTTATTTACGCCTCAGGTTGAATTTTAGTATTTTTTATGTATAATTAGGCTTTGAACCACCTTTGAACTGGCAAGGGGAGGGTGTTGTGTATCCATTTTAGTTATAGCTTCATACATGTTATTTTAGCGAACTAGGCCTGCCGCTGTGCACTTTAACCTAGACATATTTTATTTGGCTTTGTTTTATTATTTCAACAATAGCCACATTTGAGGTCTTGTTTTATTTTCTCTATTTAGCTGTTTTTTGCCTAGGCCAGCACTGCGTTCTTAAACTAGACATTTCTTTCACTTTGTGCTTTTCTCAAGGCTGCAGTAAGGTAGGTTGCTGGCAAACGCAGTACGCTTTGTCTCTAATGGTCACAGAAACATACACACTCTTACGTGGGGATCCTTTCTTGGAATATCAGTTGTTTTGTCATAAAAATGCTACTTTGACCTATGAGTGTTAGAAGGAGATTCTAGCCAGATGACCACTACTGTATGCTGATTGCTGAGTGCTTCGCTGCAGCTGCTTATGTAGACTACAGGCCTCTTGCTCAGGGATGATATCTTCCCAGGGGAACTTGAAGGGCAGAACTAGAGCTTAACATGCTGTGCTCTAACATAGCCTAGGTAGGAACTATTTTAATGATTCTAGTGACAATATGGTAGCGTTATTTTTATGCTTCACTCTCCTTGGCACAATTTGAATCCTGTCATGCTTCATCGTCCTAGTTATTGCAGTGTACGCTTTATCTAAGATGCAGTTACTTCAATAAAATCTTATTGAACTCTATTCTGCCTCTGTTTGTCCTTGTATATGTGAGACTAATGTAACTGAGAGAAACGGACAAGATCTGAGTGACCACGATTTCCCTGAGGAGTCAAATGTGTCATGCGCTCAGTTGCCCAGTGTAAGGAAATGCCTCCTTGGCATGGTTATCCCCTGACGTTTTGCCTTTGCTTATCCTAAGTTATGACTTGAGTGTGATTGGACCCTGCTAACCAGGCCCCAGCACCAGTGTTCTTTCCCTAAACTGTACCTTTGTCTCCACAATTGGCACAACCCTGGCACTCAGGTAAGTCCCTTGTAACTGGTACCCCTGGTACCAAGGGCCCTGATGCCAGGGAAGGTCTCTAAGGGATGCAGCATGTCTTATGCCACCCTGGGGACCCCTCACTCAGCACATGCACACTGCCTCACAATTTGTGTGTGCTGATGAGGAGAAAATGACTACGTCGACATGGCTGTCACCTCAGAGAGCCATGCCAACCTCACACTGCCTGTGGCATAGGTAAGTCACCCCTCTAGCAGGCCTTACAGCCCCAAGGCAGGGTGCACTATACCATAGGTGAGGGCATAGGTGCATGAGCACTATGCCCCTACAGTGTCTAAGCAAAACCTTAGACATTGTAAGTGCAGGGTAGCCATAAGAGTATATGGTCTGGGAGTTTGTCAAACACAAACTCCACAGTACCATAATGGCTACACTGAAAACTGGGAAGTTTGGTATCAAACTTCTCAGCACAATAAATGTACACTGATGCCAGTGTGCAATTTTTTGTAAAATACACCCAGAGGGCATCTTAGAGATGCCCCCTGAAAACATACCCGACTTCCAGTGTGGGCTGACTAGTTTCTGCCAGGCTGCCACACACCAGACATGTTGTTGGCCACATGGGGAGAGTGCCTTTGTAACTCTGTGACCAGGAACAAAGCCTGTACTGGATGGAGGTGCTTCTCACCTCCCCCTGCAGGAACTGTAACACCTGGCGGTGAGCCTCAAAGGCTCACTGCTTTTGTTACAGCGCCACAGGGCATCCCAGCTAGTGGAGAGGCCCGCCCCTCCGGCCACTGCCCCCACTTTTGTCGGCAAGGCCGGAGGAGATAATTAGAAAAACAAGGAGTCGCCACCCACCAGTCAGGACAGCCCCTAACGTGTCCTGAGCTGAGGTGACCCTTACTTTTAGAAATCCTCCATCTTGTGGATGGAGGATTCCCCCAATAGGATTAGGGATGTGCCCTCCTCCCCACAGGGTGGAGGCACAAAGAGGGTGTAGCCACCCTCCAGGACAGTAGCTATTGGCTACTCCCCTCCCAGACCTAAACACACCCCTAAATTCAGTATTTAGTGGCTCCCCAGAACCTAGGAAACTAGATTCCTGCAACCTTAACAAGAAGAAGGACTGCTGACCTGAAGCCCTGCAGTGAAGACAGAGACAACAACTGCTTTGGCCCCAGTTCTACCAGCCTGTCTCCCAACTTCGAAGAAAACTGCAACAGCGACATATCCAACAGGGACCAGTGACCTCTGAAGCCTCAGAGGACTGCCCTGAAACCAAGGACCAAGAAACTCCCGTGAACAACGGCCCTGTTCAACAACCTGCAACTTTCTTGCCACAAAGAAACAACTTTAAAGACTTCACGTTTCCTGCCAAAAGCGTGAGACTTTTCACTCTGCACCCGACAACCCCGGCTCGACCTGTGGAAAACCAACACTTCAGGGAGGACTCCCCGGCGACTGCGAGCCCCTGAGTAGCCAGAGACGACCCCCCCTGAGTCCCCACAGCGACGCCTACAGAGGAAATCCAGAGGCTCCCCCTGACCGCGACTGCCTGTAACAAGGGACCCGACGCCTGGAAACAACACTGCACCCGCAGCCCCCAGGACCTGAAGGAACCGAACTCCAGTGCAGGAGCGACCCCCAGGTGACCCTCTGCCTAGCCCAGGTGGTGGCT
Organism: Pleurodeles waltl; assembly: GCF_031143425.1. NCBI lineage: Eukaryota > Metazoa > Chordata > Amphibia > Caudata > Salamandridae > Pleurodeles > Pleurodeles waltl. Next base: position 915,129,297 of record NC_090442.1, on the reverse strand, counting down.
ACCCTGAGGAGCCCCCCCTGTGGCTGCCTACATCGTTGAAGAGACCCCCGGGTCTCCCCATTACTTCCTATCTAAAACCTGACGCCTGTTTGCACTCTGCACCCGGCTGCCCATGTGCACTGATGGTGTACTTTCTGTGCCTGCTTATGTCTCCCCCAGTGCCCTACAAAACCCCCCCTGGTCTGCCCCCCGAGGACGCAGGTACTTACCTGCTGGCAGACTGGAACCGGGGCACCCCTGTTCTCCATTGAAGCCTAAGTGTTTTGGACACCACTTTGACCTCTGCACCTGACCGGCCCTGAGCTGCTGGTGTGGTAACTTTGGGGTTGCCTTAAAACCCCCAATGTTGGGCTACCTTTGACCCAACTTTGAGACTTGTAAGTGTTTTACTTACCTGCAAACTTAACCTTTACTTATCTCCCCCATTTTTGTCAAAACTGTACATGCTATTGTGATTATTCAAAGTTCCTAGAATACCTGAGTGAAATACCTTTCATTTGAAGTATTATTTATTAATCTTGAACCTGTGGTTCTTAAAATAAACTAAGAAAAGATATTTTTTTATATAAAAACCTAGTGGCCTGGAGTAAGTCTTTGAGTGTGTGTTCCTCATTTATTGCTTGTTTGTGTACAACAAATGCTTAACTCTACCCTCTGATAAGCCTACTGCTCGACCACACTACCACAAAATAAAGCATTAGAATTATCTCTTTTTGCCACTATCTTACCTCTAAGTGGAACCCTTGGACTCTGTGCACATTTTTTTCTTACTTTAAAATAGTATATACAGAGCCAACTTCTTACACCCAGTTATCCCTACTCTTGAGTGGAGATGAGGCACTGCTAGTTAGCTGGAACAAAACCCGGATTAGGTCGACAGGTGTATCCTTCAGTGGGTTCAGAATCAGTCCCCCACAGTGCACGTGATTCTGATGCCCAGATCCAGTAGTCGCATTAGGATAATGAGAGCCTACGCGACAATGGCACAGAATTGTCAACAGGGTCAACTCGGTGGGCAGCCATCCACGCATAAGGGAAGACATCAGGAAGAGGTGGAACAACCTTAGGTTAAAGGTGTCTTCCATGACATTGAGACACCAACTTGTTGTACAGGAGACTGGCGGTGGGCCCCCACCTCCTTTCCCAGAGTTCACATTGTTGGAGGAAAAGGTCTCGGACATCCTGCATTCAGAGGGCCTTACTGGAATATCTGGAGGACTGGACTCTGGTAAGTAACTAATACTCTTCTGGGACAAATCGTCCAGTCCAGCATGCTTCCTCACTACCTAGTCAATCCCTAATTCACCCCATCTTCCACTACACCTCCCAACTAATCACCTAATGCCCCTCTCCTGCATGCCACACCATCACCCAGCCCCAGCGTCCACACAGTTCCTGCCAAGTGCACGGATAGCACTGCCAGTCACAATCACTACAAGTTCCACAGTGCACCTGACCATTTCCATCAAGCCCTGCAATGTAGACATCCCATCTCTTGCACGTATGACTATTACACCAGCTACATCAACTGGATGCTTTGACTGAGGACCACTACATGCCAATGACACCAATGCTATGGCACAACAGCAAATGCCAAACAATGCCAGACACAGACACAGCACTGTCACCAAACCTAATGGCTACATATCCAGATCCACAACCCTGAAATGGACTGATCGTGGGCTTGAAAGTAAGAAAGTATACTCCATGCACAGACAGGACAAGTAATCCTGCATACACATATACCCTCCTCCCACTTGGACACCAAGCTGCAATGCACAGCCATACCTACTCACAGCTAGCAAGCCTGAATTGCCACCTGTGAACAGGGCACACCAGTCATGTGAACCATAACACAGTAACAGAACCTACCCACTGAGCTAAAGTTACCAAGCCTGATCGACAACAACCCCTATGGAGCATGGTACATACGTCACAATCCACTATCCACAAACTGTGTTAGCAGTGCTGTACCTGTCAATGCCGTTGCTGGGAATCCAGTCAAGCCACTGTATGCATCAGACAAGAGACAACCATTCACACCTCCACTATTTAACCCTCTCTCATTCCATCCACAGGTACCCCTGCCAGGGCCACCATGGAGAGGTTACCAGACACTGCCAGCACAACTCAGGATGAAGGCCCCAGTGAGGACAACGCAGCTGGTGTCTGGACAGTGACTACCTACCTGGCCCATCTGGAACCCCTGCCCACTCTACCACACCCTACCTCACCCTGCCCACATTAAACCCCCCCCTAACCCCCACCCTGTGGCACCAGCATCTCAGCCAACTCTTCGTCCCCAAACCTGTGTCCCAAGGACTAGTCAATAAATTGTGTGCCCCACAGTACAGGGACCCGAGTCGGCACAAGAAAATGAAAGTCCTGCTGACGCTGGGAGCCGGCACACCGTGCCAGGGGCACAGGCACATGGAGCAGGGGGTGTGGAAGAGACCCTGTGGGCCAGAGGATGGAGCAGCCAAGGGAGTCACTTGATCAGAAAGCAATCTCCCATGTCCTGGGAGCATATTAACCATCTCCGGACAGGATGGGGGGAAAACCAAAGGCTTCAGAAGGTATATCACCAGGTCGTCATGCAGCAGTGGCAGGCCGACGGTACCACCTCCATTGTAGGGGTGCTCAGGGACACTAACACCACTTTGCATGCTTCCTCCACCCACCAGCAGGCCCCTTCCACTAGCCAAATCACACCTGAGCCTTCCACATCTGCAGCAACTAGTGGAATGGAGGCCCTGCCAGGGCAACCACAGGCCTCTGGCACCCCTCCCTTTGTAGCTCAAGAACCCCCCTGCAAATGTGTACGTCCGTGCAGACATCCAGCAGGATCAGATGCCAAGACCAAACCCACTGCCAGGAAGTGACTCTCTCCTTATTTCTCTCCCTTGTGTGCCACTGAGTCACCCTGTTGACTGTTCAATGCCATTTCTCCATTTTCTCATAGCCCTTGGACACTGGACCTGTACTACCTACATTTGTGCCACCTACTCCCATGATTTAATCCACCATGGCCCCACTCATCACCTGTTTGTCACTGTATGCACAATAAACACTGTAGATCATACTAACTGCATATGTGTCTTTATTTGTACATATACAGAAATTTGGCCAGCAAAATATTCTGGGGGTATGGACGCCTAATCCAACTGGCACTGTAATGGACAACAGAGGGAGGCATCCTCTGCAGGGGACACAGTACAACAGACATGTCCCAGGGCAGATGTAAGGGAGTCACAGCCACACACCAGAGTATATCCACTTATGCAAGCCTTAAAAAAAGTCCATGACAGAGACTTCCAATAGGATTGTAGGCATGGTGGCACACATAGCACATATGCAGTTCATAGCTGTCGTGCCCAGTGTAGATTACCAACTAAACAGGGCACAACAGATGTCACTTCTACATCACCAGTCTCAGGATATACATAAAAAAACACTGTAGGTGGCCTCTGTCATGGACAAACCTCTACTCTGTAAACAGTTATCAAAGTCTAATGAACATAAATGCCTCCAGCAATAGGTAGGAGAGGCAAACATTCACAGTACACAGTTACTCGCTGGAATGACATGAGAATAGGAGAATGCAGGACACTGAGCACAAAACAGGTCTGTCCATAGGAGATGTGATCCTTGCAACCTGCATAGAGTACACGTTAGAGATGAGATATTTTAACTCTGCACCTTATATGCAATCAGTCACCTCCCACCACACGCACATAGGGATAGGAACACATCACATCACCACTTATGATCTAAATCAGGAGGACCATTGACACCAATCAGTGTGGAAATACAACACTTGAAAATGCACACACAACCTACCTGTATGTTACTGGAAGTACTGATTGATGAGCTCACTCCTAGAGTCAGCTGCGCCTTCCTCATCTACCTCATCACTTTCCATGTCTGCATCACCAGCCACTAGTCCAACTGCTTCCTCATCATCATCATCAGCTAGTAACGGTATCTTACATCTCAGGGCTAGATTGTGGAGCATGCAGCAGGCAACTATGATCTGGCATACCTTTTGGGGAGTGTAGAGGAGGGCACCTCCAGAGATTTCTAGGCACCTGAACCTGGCCTTCAGTAGGCCAACTGTCCTTTCAATTACACACTTCGTCCTGGCCTCATTGAAACAGAGTTCCCCTTCCGTAGCAGGGTACCTCGCTGGTGTAAACAGCCAGGAAAGGTTAGGATAGCCAGAATCACCTGTATGCACAGATGTAGGACCTGTGATGACAGGCGCCATAACAGAAACACACATCCAAATTCATACATACTAGGGAGCCAATCTTTCTCTCTGTATAGTCGTGCCATCATGTAGGGGACATTGCTGTTCCTCAGAATGTAGGAGTCATGCACAGAACCTGGAAACTTGGCTGTTACTTGGGAGATGCACCTGTCTGCCACACACACCACCTGAACATTGATGGAGTGGTAGTTTTTCTTGCTCCTATGCTCCTGTTGTTTAGCACTGGGAGGGACCAAAGCAATATGGGTGCCATCAATGGCCCCTATCACATGAGGGATGTGTCCCATATCATGGAAGTCTGCCTTCACATAGGCCAAATCCTCACTTTGGGGGAACCTGATGTTGCTGTCCAGGTGTTTCAAGAAAGCATGCAGTACATTCTTCAGCACAAGATGGAACATGGGCTGTGACATCCCTGCTGCCAAGCCCACTGCATTCTGAAAGGAGCCTGTGGCAAGAAATTGTAGCACTGACAGGACCTGTACTATGGGAGGATGGCATAGGGATTATGTATGGCAGGCAATAGATCTGGATCCAACTGGGTACATAGATCCATGATGGTCTGACAATTCAGACAATAGGTCAGGATGATATGCCTGTCCTCTAGGGTTGCAAGGTCGACTATCAGACAGTACACTGGTGCATGTCTCAATCTCCTCATGACAGGGTATCTAGGATGGAGAGGAGAGAATGTACAATTTGATAAGAACTCCACACGTTAGCTGTACATATCTTTCATTGCACACACCTAACACTGTAGATATGCCTCGCACTGCTGACACATACTACATTGGGCATGCTGAAGCTGCATGGACACCATCTTTGCTGCACATTGCTGCTCCTGAGCAATAGTTTGTGACACACATCACATGTGTAATGTTTGATATGTGGTACACTGACCTGCACGGACTATGTATGTAGTCATGCTATATACCTATATGGTTACACCGCCTATGAGGCTTCAAGTATCTGGACATGCACTTCATCTGACAACCAGCCATATAACTTCACTGTGTCATGCATGTCACATGTAGAAGCCTAACCATGATGGCACAACATAGGCCTGCTGCACATTCTAGTAAAAACTGTGTATGTTGCACTTATTTTGCTGCAGTAAGGCATGTAAAATGGCAGCCGCCTGTCCTACAGCACTGGACAGATGGAAGTGACCTAAGTCCGCCGGCGTGTCTTCATGGAGGTAGCTGGTCGCAACCGCCGTGCAGCTTCTCATTAGTTTACATTACTGCCTATGTGGGACTGGGGCCAGTGGTGATCACAGTCGGTGGTGACGGTCCTGTATGCGGCGCCCGTTACTGCCATTTTCTGCAGCCTTGCTCACTTGACTCCTGCCACTCTTGCCTGCAGGACCTCCACGATGTGAGTTGCTGTGTACTGTCTCGGAGCCTTCATGCCACGTCCTGCAGGCAATAGGGCCCCAGCCTTCACTCAAGAATATCTGGAGAAGCTGGTGGAAGGGGTCCTACCCCTGTATGATCAGCTGTATGGGGCACTAGAGGATCAGGTGAGCCCAATGCCATTGTCAAGTGTGATAGGGGTGTGTGTGAGGGTGAATGGCATAAGTGTACCAGTCAGGGAGTACATGCATGCAGGGGGCATGGAGTTAAGGTGTGTGAACCGTGACAACGGGTATGTGTGGTCATTTGGTGAGTCTGTTGTTTATAGCCCACTGCTGTTGGTACGATGTCAGTCTACATGACTTTCTTCTTCTGTCTGTGTCACCCATGCAGGTAAATGCCAATTTGAAGAAGGGGATATGGCATGCCATCGCCAAGCAAGTGCAGACCCTGTGGGTCCTTAGCCAGCAGAGCACCCATTGTCGCAAGTGGTGGGAGGCCCTGAGATGTTGGGCCGGGAAGACCACAGAGGCCCAGCTGGGGATGTCCCCCACCCCAACGAGGGAGGGGTGCCCTTTGGACCCTGGCCCCCCTAATGGCCCTCATTTTGGCAGTGGCCTACACTGAGGTGGATGGGCATTTGAGGGAAGCACATCAGCAACAAGAGGGTGAGTACTGACTGGATCCTGGAACTTGGCTGGCCTTAAATGAAATTGAGTGCCTCACTGCAGGTAAATTGACATTATCGTTTATGCTACATGTTTATCGACAATTGCAAATGGGTATTAGGCACCCTGGGAGAGTATCTTTTGTAGATGTGTTTCCATGCTTTACTGTGGATGTACATCTCCAATTTCCATACCTCTCCATGTCTGAAATGTGGATATGCACTAATGACATATGCACATGCATGATTCCATCCTGGCCACACAATGGATGTGAGTGTTTGGATCACCCTAGGCATTGTGTATGACCAACTCTATCCATTTGCATTAGTGGCTCTGAGATGTCCGTCCACTCCCATCTGTATAGCCTACCTGTATATGCTACTGTGTGGCTCTCCTTTTATCACTGGGACTATATATATAATGTACTGACATCATGGCACTGTATCTGGTATTGACAGATTATGGGGCTGGCATTACAGTTACACCACATAAATGTCCTTCATGGGACAGGAGTATTGGCCTGATAGCAGAAAAAGGCATATATAGGTGATCTGCTGACTGTAGGGTATGTGTAGGTAGCCACCCTGGAACACTGAAACATATAGAATTGATGAGGCCTGATTGCACAGATAATGCATTCCTAAGACCCGTAGTTGTGGGGATGTGGCCTTTAAACCTACGGGATCATACTAGAGATGGTAAGTGACCTGGGAGATCCCTAATTGTCACCATGGTGTGTATATGGCATGTATGACAAAGCCCTAGCAATTCCTATGCTGCAATGCCTAGTAACTGCCTACATCGTGTCATCATGGAAATGTGGGGGCACATCCGATGGCCTGTGACTATTACAGCTTGACTTGGGTAATAGTGGCAGATTAGGAGTGGTTTGGGTATTGCATGACACATGGCATGTTGATGTGGTTCACATTTTGTATTCAGTCTCCTCAGGCTGCCTTATGTGGTAGTGGGATGCTTAATTGATGTACAGCTAGTGGTGTTTGTCCATGTGTGCCTAATTAATTCAAATATTTCCCTTCTGAGATCTGTGTTGTCTTGGCTCAGTGACAGGTCTTGCCGTTTGTGGAATGGTGTGTGTGAAGCTGGAGTTGTCATGGTGCGTAGTTCAACTGGTGTACCTGCATGTGTGGTGGCATTGGAAGTGGGCCATGATGTGATATGTATGTCCCAGAGGTACATCTGTTGTGACACTGCACTCAGCGGATTTGTGATATGTGGTACATGTTCCATTGTAGATTCAATTAGCAGTATGGTTAGTAGTGATGTGTGTTGGGTGTCAGCTTCTTTGGCTATGTGATAGGGTCTGACTGATCATGTGGCTATACCACAGATCAGATGTGAACTGTTTGGGTGTCTGACTTGTATTGGCTAAATCAGAGTTGTTCTCCATGATGGCATCACTGTACTAAGTGGCCAGCCATGAGATATTTCAGGTAGGTGCTGTGTGGTCTGTGAGTGGAGTTGTCTTCACTGTAATTGACATATTACAGAGGGCATGGACTAATCAGGTGTTGTTACTTTAGAGTCAAATGACCTAAATGTTGCATGATTCCAAGGGATCTTAAAAAATACCAGTTTACTCCTGTCTTATTCCCCTTTCTGTAAACTGATATTTATTAAGATCCCATGAAATGCTGCAACATTTAGGTCATTTGTTTGAATTTCTGGCAAAGCCAACTCAGTCTTTCCTCCTGCTGTGGATGATAACGGAACGGGAGTATGTTTAAAATGGATATACCAGATATTTATAACATTTTGAATGTGAATTTGGAACTTTAATATGGATGACATTTTCACCAAAAATCCTCAGGGAAGTGTACACTAAAATAAAAAATTGTGAATAAAAATGTAATCTGCTTTGTAATCACATTAATATAGCTGATTTTTTTTTCCCCAAACTTGAAGGCAATACAACCTGGATGGAACTTTCTCTTTGCCATTACAGGGCCATGCCCCTCCAAACCAAATATTCCTGTCTATGGGCCTGCTCTGCCATCTGTAGGTTGCTCACCTACCACCTCAGTCACTATGTTCTGTACACATACATGTTTTGTTGGGTCTGCCATTTTGTCTGGCGGAGAGAAGGTCCTCGTGTGCATGTTTGGTGCTCTCTGTCCATCTGCAGCTTAGGTCTTCGCCCTCTCAACTTTCCTCACATATTCCTCTAGAGCCCCCTCTGTCATACACTCTCCTATTTGTGATTCAAACAACCAACCTACTTTTTGTCATCTGACAGGTATTAGTTTTATCTGGCTCCCCCTTGCACAACACATGCCTAATAACAAGCTCTTCCAGCAGTATCACAACATGGTCATTGTGACTGGATCCTTATCCATGCTATGTTTGTTCTCAGGCCTTAATTGTCTCCAAGGTTAAGAAATTGATTTTGTTGGGCTGGGAGTGTGGCATTCTGGAGCCCATCCTTTGCTTTCTGTCTCCTTCCACCACACCCTTTGAGGATTCCTCTTCCTAACATCTTTGTATAGAACCAAGGCCACTGGAATTATGAGAATATGCGGCTGCAGCGTTTTCCGCATAGTTATAGACTTACCGCATTTGCCACTTAATCCATCATCTGCTGCATAATCTGCAGATTTAAAAAAATTATATATTTCTAACTCATATGGTTCAAAAGTTACTAAAAGTGCAGCGACACGTTTTGCTGCGCAGTGGAAGGCCCTTTGCAAAGATTGACTGGTCACCTTTTTGTTGCATATTTCTATATTTGAGTGCTATATTTGATCAAATGAGATGCAACCAGTTCCCAGACAGTGTTAGCAAGTGTAACAATGACAAAATGATTACCTCATACTATCATAAAATGTGCGACATTAAGCTGTATAATTTGCCTTTTCTTGTTGCATACTTTGTTTAACCCTGCCGCATAATTTGGCCCTGCCCTGACATATGATTCCAGAGGCCCTGAAGAAAACAGAGCATTTATAGAGACTTCCTTCCTTGGAGGAGGTCAAAGTTGCATCCGTTTTCATTTTTAGTGAAATGTCTTAACAATTGAAAATTAGAGAGCAAAATGTAGTGCCAGCCTAACACTTTTTCTGATGTACATTTTAGCGCTTGTGACAGAAGAAGGGATCTATACATGTAATACACCATATCCCTTTCCCATTAGGAAAGAAGCAGAAATAAACGGCTGCCTCTTTTAGAAATTAAACACAAATCATTTCTGTATTCCACATACCCTTCCTGAGATAAGCCCTGTTTAGCAGCAACTCCAGATATCTGTTGAAGCACAAGACTGGCCGCAAGTATGCAACCTTTTTCAGATTCCTCCTCGCTGCTGTTTCACTACCACAAAGCAGCGATTTCCCTGAAGCATTTGAACGTGTCTCCTGGTGAGAAGCGCAAAAGTGGATCATCATGCAGCGGCCCTCAGGGTGAATTTCTAACTTATCTCTACATATATAATAGGTAGCGTGCTGTGTGCTTTACTGCATGAGACACACCAAACCAGTTGCTCAGGATGAACTTCTTGTTGTATTGGCTTTTAACTGTGAGCCACAATATAGATTTGAATATACACTAAAGGCCCAGTCATGAATGTGATTGTAGAATTAAAATTGTATTTCATTTGTTTGATGGCAAAATCCAGGCAACACATGTTCAATTGGCTAGTTGGTGGTTGGGGCGGGTCAATGGGGAAAAACATAAGAAAAAAACCCATTTCAATAATAAAAACTAAAGCCCTCATTACTTCGGCGGTCTTACTAAAAGACGGGCGAAGCCACGGGCGCCACTATACCGCCAGCATGTGGCTCCCTATTATGACTTTTCCGCTGGGCCAGTCGACGGAAACAGTGTTTCCGGCCCCTGGCCCAGCAGAAAAGTCACATCAACATTGCAGCTGGCTCATAATAGAGCTGGTGGCAATGTTGATGTGCAGCAGCACCCGTCGCGCTTTTCGGGCAGTGAAATGCGCAATGGGGCTGTGCCTGGGGGCACCTGCACTGCCCATGCTGGGTGCGTGGGCAGTGCAGGGACCCCCAGGGGCACCTCGAGTCCCCCTTACCGCCAGTCTTTCCATGGCTGTGTTTACCGCCATGGACAGGCTGGCGGTTGGCGATTATGATCGCCTGACTGTCAGGTGGAGCGGCCGGCGGTATGGCCTTGGCTAATGCACCACGGTCATAATACACTGCCGGTACACCGCCAGCCTGTTGGCGGTGTTACCGTCGGTGTACCGCTGGCTGCCAGGGCCGTAATGAGGCCGTAATTTGAACAGATGACTGACTGGCCGGTCACTTTGCATTACGCAAAAATGCAATTCACACATGTACAGTGGGCATTGTCCAGACTGAATTTTTCATTTTATTAACAATAAGACCAAAAACACTGTAATGTAGAGAACCGAATTCAAATATACATCATAGTTGTGACATATGATTCTTTAAAAGCAACACTTAAGGAGTTAAAAACTGCATACGTACAATACAGTTTGGATAATAATTATCAGTAGTATAGCTGTCAGTTTTATATGTAACCTTATTATAAAGTATATCATGAGTAGATTGTTATATTCACATGTTTTTTGACCAGTTTAATATTTGGCATTAGACATTGTGAGGATGTAGATGATAGATAAAGATCTTTATTCAGTGTAAAGCCATAAAAGCACACACTATAATGCATTATACACAGTATAATGACGTTCAATAAAATCACGACATAAAAATCATATCTGCGTGTTAAGTCTGTTGGCCGGTATCCATTTTCAGGTTTCACATACATTGCAATCACTTGTATAGCCTGGCATAGCACATTCTGTTGTAAAACAATATTAGGACCTGGCATGGCAGAATAATAGCAACACAAGTGTAAAGTGCCTTATTTGCAAACAATTGATTTAGGCCACTTTGCACAGCTTTTACAGTAGATTTTATAGTATCTAGATATGGCATACAGTTTCCGTTTGTGCCAATTGCAGATGTAGCAAGGCTAGTCTGCCAGATCTAGGTGACACGAGCTAAGAAAGGTATCTGCACGTTAAGAATCAATTCATCAGCCCATGTTCAAAATCCACAATATTTACAATCACGTATAAAGCCGGGCATATGCACTTTCGTTGGTCTAGCACAACAGAAATGACAGAGTGATAGCCGACAAATGTCCAGCCCATAATAAAGGGAATCGTAAAACATATCTGCACATGAAAATCAAGTTGTCGGTCCATGTTCGAATTCTACAGCATTTGCAATCACTTAAATGGCAAAATAGCAGCAAAAGAAATAAAGTGCAGTACAGTTATTTTCCAACCACTTTGCTCAGCCTTACAGAGGCTGCGATGAACCTGATTATTGTGCAGCATACTAGTTCTGTTTGTAATAGCTGCAAATGCAGCAGAGCTGGTCTGCAAGATCTAATATTAAGATTTCTAAGCAATGGAACTAGAATTGTTTTTCTAGGGGCCCTATATAGGTCACGAAAGAAAAGTGCAACAGTGATTGAGTAGATGTTGAGTCACATGGTCAAACCACAAGATCTTTGTTGCAGTACCCTGCGAAGGGTATGAAACCCACAGATGGACCATATCTGATAAAGACCTCTAGCTGCAGATTCCTTACCTTAGAATTCCCCGGCGTCAGCTTGGAATCTGGGACTTTTGCTGAGCATACCCTTGCGTGCGCTGCTGGGGGCATCATTTGGATCAGCGTGGCATAGTTGGAGCCGTTTGTGATGTCACGGTCACCTATAAAGGCACCATCCAGGCACGTGCACATTAGTTCTTTTCCTTCTGCACCGGTTAGCGCAAATCTGGAATCGAGCTACCCTCTGTCTTGTTTAACAGGCCTTTTTCAACCTTTTTGTTGAAGATCTTTTGCTCAGTCTGTGTAGGATGTCATCTAGGAAGACTGGGTTCAAGTCATGCGGCGTCTGCCACTGCCCCATGTTGTTGACTGTCCCCCATAAGGAATAAGGATTGTCTCTATCTGGACCAAGACCACAACTCGAAATCGTGTTCTGACTGCTGGCCGTGGCTCCGAAAACTTTGAGGGAGCGGTCCTTGAAGCTCATTGCAGCCCGCCAGTCTACGTTGATTGGTGTGACTCCTCGGTGGTCCCGGTCGAGGAAGAGGTCACGGGACCACTCCAGGAGCCCCAAGTCCTTTTATTCTCAATCGAGATCCTCCGGGCACTCGGGGAAGAGGCACAAGAAGGAGTCCAAGCGGATTTCGACTTCACCTCGCCCATCGGCTGCTGAGGCGCATCAGGAACATCGACGTTCTGAGCATGGTTCCACGGAGCCAATGCCAGGGCCGACTTCGAGCCGCCCCATCTTTCCAGGAGCCAGAGCGACCCCCGCTCAACTCAAGGGGTGTTACGAGGCCATGCGTCTCGTATTCGAGCGAGCTCTCCCCGCTAGTGCACCTTTGGGCCCCACGGGGGTTGCAGGGGCCCCATCAGGTTTCATGCTGGTAGCTTCGGTGCCGATGGGGTCTTTTGGATCCGATATCGGATCCAGAACGACGCTGAGTCCACACAGTCGGCCTCCTCCAGCAGTGTTCCTGATGTTGATGCTTCCCGCGCCACCAGTGGTGCAAGCCCCATCCTCATACTTGATGATCTGGAGCCGGAACAGCGTCGTACAGTGCCAATACCAACGCTGACAGCTCGATCAGGGGCCAGATCATTGACTGAGTCTTATTATGATCAACCTGGCAATGGTTAGGAATGGGAGGGGTCTTAGGACCATCTTGAGTATGGATTGGAGCAAATGGACTGGTATGAGGAGTTAGGAAAAAGCCAGTGGACTGGACATCTCTCCAGATGCTGGCATGCTCTTACCTCCTACCGTGGCTATGGAGGAGGGAGCATCTTATGCTATAGTGATGCGTAAGGCAGCTGAGATTTTTGACCTAGATCTGCCTACGGTACCAGTTTGGACTAGTATACTGACAGAGGTGCTTCGGCTGGGGGTTACCACATCGGAACCGCTGATACCCTTTAATGAAGCTCTCACTGATATCCTGCTGAGGACGTGGTCCAGACCCAGTACAGGGGCTCCTGTAAATAGGACAGTTGGCCGCCGCCATCACCTTGCTCCAAATGATCACCCAACATCCCACCCTGGACAGCTTGGTGGTCCTAGCCTCCGCTTCCCATGGTGCCTTCCTTTCTGCTTCCTCGGATAGGGAAGCCCAGAGGCTGACCAATTTGGGAAGAAAATGTTTTCTTCCTCCAGCCTGGCATTGATGTCTGTAAATACCTCATGCCTATTGGGCCATATTTCCCTTACTTTATGGGATATGGTGGCACAGGTACTGCCTCAGGTCCTAGAGGGCATACAGGACACTCACAAGCAGTCAAAGATGGGAGAGATGCAGCCAAGTTTACGATTAGGTGTGGTTTGGACACAACCGACTCGCTGGGTAGAGTGATTTTATCGATGGTGGCCCTTCATCGCAACGCCTGGCTTCATACATCTGGCTTTCGGGGGATGTCCAGTAATTTTTGGTGAGAAGGCAGATTCAGGTCCTTGGGCCGCTCAGCGACCTCTTGCCAATAGTCTGCTTTTTGCCCCTTTTGAGGCTTCAGAAGGGGTGGGGTACCACACCCCCCACAGACTAGCCACCGTCTGCCTCCAGGCCAGCATCCTGTGCGGGGACGAGGCTGTGGTACTTTCAGTCCCAGAGTGTCTGGTCAGAGGTCGTACACCACCCACCACCCGCCCTCCTCCACAGCGCTCAAGTCGTCCTAGTGTCATTCTGCAAGACCACACGCATCCAGTTGGAGGGAGGATTTAATTTCATCTCCCTCACTGGCGGTTCATAACATCAGAGAAACGGGTCTTGCAGAACATATAGGAGGGCTATTCCCTCCCCTTCCAGTCTTTCCCTCCCTCAATGCCTCCATTAAAGGAACGGCTGATGGAGGATCGTTTAGTCTTGCTCCGCGAGGAAGGTACAGCTCTCTTGGCCAATGGAGCCATAGAAAGTGTCCCAATGTCAGAAGTAGGCAGTGGTTGTTATTCCCACTACTTCCTGATTCCCAAAAAGAACAAGGGTCATTGCCCTATTCTGGATTTGTGAGACGTCAATCTCTTCCTCAAAAAGGAGAAATTCAAGATGCTCACTCTGGATCAGGTCTTGTCTGCTCTAGACCAAGGAGACTGGATGGTAGCGTTGGACTTAAAGGATGCTTATTTTCACTTCCCCATCCTGCCTGCCCACAGGCGCTACTTGCGGTTCAAGGTAGGTCACAAGCCTTTTCAGTTTACTGCGCTTCCTTTCAGCCTCACCAGTGCCCTTTGGGTGTTCACCAAAGTGATGGTTGTAGCAGCTCATCTGCACAGAATACGGGTTTCAGTCTTCCCCTACCTCGATGACTGTGTGTTGAAGGCTCCTTCGCTCCAGGCTGTCGTCACTCATCTTCCAACTACGGCGAACCTCCTGCATTCGCTGAGTTTCACTGTAAATGTGCCAAAGTCACACCTGACTCCCTTTCAGAAGTTCCCTTTCATCGGAGTTGTTCTGGACAGTGCAGGTTCTGGCTTATCCTCCCGAACAGCGAGCCCAGGATAGTCAGGTTATGATACTGATGTCTTGGCCTTTATTCTGGATTTAGGTCAGACAGACTCTGAGGCTGTTGGGCCTCATGGCCTCCTGCATCCTGTTTGTCAAATATGCCAGATGACATATGAGGGCTCTGCAGTGGGACCTAAAGTTCCAATGGGCACAGCATCAGGGGAATCTCACCGACACAGTTCAGATCTTGGAGGGAACTGCAAAAGATCTGCAGTGGTGGTTAGTTAGCTGCGATTGGGTCTCCCTTCCCCCAACCAGATCTCCCAGCAGTGACAGAGGCGTCACTTCTGGGAAGGGGTGGCCATCTGAGAAAGGTGGAAACCAGAGGCCTCTGGTCTCCGGCAGAATCCAGACTCCATATAAACTTTTTGGAGCTCTGGGCGATCCGACTGGCATTAAAAGCATTTCTTTGTGTTGTCAAAGGGAAGATGGTGCAGGTGTTCAGACAACACCACTGCAATGCAGTACTGCAACAAGCAGTGTAGTGTGGGGTTGTAGACCCTTTGTCAAGAGGTCCTACATCTCTGGAACAGCAGGGCATAACCCTGGTGGTTCAACACCTGGCAGGTTCTCTAAACACCAGGGCAGATGAACTCAGCCGTCGATGCCTAGCAGATCACGATTGGTGTCTCCATCCTGAGGTGGCATAAGGCAGCAGTGGGGAGAGCCTTGGTTAGATCTGTTCACCTCCGCACAGAACGAGCAATGTCACCAGTATTGCGCATTGGAATTTCCAAGGCGGCAATCGATCGTGATGCTTTTTGTTGCAAGTGGATTTCAGGCCTCCTGTAAGCCTTTCCGCCCGTGCCACTTCTGGTCAGAGTTCTCAGGAAGATCAAGAGCCACTGAGCCCAAGTAATCCTTGTGGCTCCGGACTGGACATGGAGAGTCTGGTATCCCGAGCTTCTGAAAATAAGCTTCGATCCTCCAATCAGGCTACCTCTTCAGGAAGACCTTCTGTTGCAGCAGCAGGTGAAAGCTCTCCACCCGAACCGGTCAACTGTGCGCCTTCATGCATGGAGATTGAGCAGCAACAGTTGACAAGTCTGTAAAGTTATTCTGGCAGAGAGACTTCCCTCCATTAAGACAGTATATGCCTGCCGTTGGAAGCGCTTTGTATATTATTGTACAGAAAGTTCTATTGATCTACTTTTTGCTTCTATTTCTGAGATCCTTCTCTTTATCTTATCCCTTGCCCAACAAGGTTCTGCCTTGGGCACTCTCAAAGCTATCTTTCCACCTTATCGGCGTTCCTTCGGCTGCCTGATCAGCCTTCTTTATTCAAATCCCCAATTGTAAATAGATTTCTTAAAGGGCTTGTACATATGTTTCCCCCTCCGCCCTTTGTCATGCCTCAATGGGACTTGAATCTGGTCCTTACTTTTCTTATGTGTGCTCCCTTTGAGCCACTGCACAACTGTCCCCTCTGGCTGTTCACTATCAAAACAGCCTTTTTAGTGGCAATCACATCTGCCAGGAGAGTGAGTGAGATGCAGGGTCTTTCATCCTAGCCGTCGTATCTCACTATGTTTCCAGACAAGGTGGTACTCAGAACTCGTGCCTCTTTCTTTCCCAAAGTGGTGACTACATTTCACCTGAGTCCGTACATCACCCTGCCCACCTTCTTTGGTCCACTGCATCCCTCCAAGCAAGAGGAGAGACTCCACCAACTGGACCCAAAAAGAGCGTTGTCGTCTACCTTGACAGCACAAAAGAGTTTTCGGGTGGATGACCAACTCTTTGCGGTGTAGATGGGAGCAAAGAAGGGTTGGGCAGTGCAGAAACGAACCGTTTCGCACTGGGTCGTTCTCTGCATTAGGATCTGCTACGCCCTGGCCAAGAAGCAGCCTCCCGAGGGCTTGAGGGCTCTTTCTACCAGGGGCAAGGCTGCTACCACTGCGCTAGCACAAGGTGTTCCAGCCCTGTATATCTGTCAAGCAGCAACGTGGGCCTCATTGCACACATTTGCAAGACATTACTGCCTGGACAATCGGGTCCGTAGAGACGAACACTTTGCCCATTCGGTCCAACAGGACTTTCTAGTGTAAAAAAAGATCTGTCCGCAGCCCACCACCAGGAGTTCATGGCTTGGGTATCTATTCTGTGGTAAGGAATCTGCAGCTAGAAGTCTGTCAGATGAACAGTTACTTACCTTCGGTAACACATTATTGGATACAGACTGTCTAGCTGCATGTTCCTTACACCCACCCACGCCTCCCCGTTCTGCTGACAAGTCTGATAGGGTCAGGGATTGTCCCCTTCTGGGCCCTAGTTTATGCACAGACAAATTGTTGTTTTTTTCCGTGGCTCTGTGCTTCTAGCTTGTAAGTTTGTGGAAAAAGAACTGACGTACGTACGCCTGGGGGGGTGCCTTAATAGGCAACTATGACATCACAAACAGCTCCAATGACGCAGGCAACGCCATGCGGATCCGAACGACGCCACCTGATGGCGCCACAAGGGTATTGCTCAGCGAAAGTTCCGGATTCCAAGCTGACGCTGGGGAATTCTAAGGTAAGGAATCTGCAGCTTTATAGAGTCTCTACCAGATAATGCGTTACCGAAGGTAAGTAACTTGCTTATTAACACAAAAGTGAGTATCTGTGTGTGCTGGGAATCATATAAATATGGTTCCATACAGTTGATCATAATTAATGGTGCGTATGCCCCATCCTTTTGTCGCACTCCAACTTCTCTTTTACTTGCCATAAGGACCAACAGTTCATTTTTGGCAGGTACTTTTGAGCACATTTCTAGGTTCTGTGGGTTGACGTCCAGTTGAATACACTAAGGTCTTCACGTACTGTAGACACTGGATGTTACACACTTTATCTAAGTTCAAGCAATCAATAATCGCCACTTGATTGAGTGTTGCTTCAGGGCGACTCCAAATTGATATCCATAACAGTGTTGGGCTGTCTTGGTAGTGTTCTCCAATTGTTTTAGGCCTAGCTAAGCATATGTTGTGGCAGCTACATTCCCAGGTAGTCGGAGCAGTTTACGTAGGCAACTATTTTCACCAGCCTGTAACTGCACAAGTTTGTGCAGTCCCCAAATACCAGCTCCATAAGAGGCAGCCAAGAACCATCTGGCTTTGTATACATTGATTATTGCCTCAAGGGAAGTGGATCCCAGTTTCTTAGCGAACTTGAATATGGATGCCCTGTTCTTCTCAAATTGTGTGCATCTCACTTTTATCAGACGTTTCCAGGTGCACTTGTTGTCAAAAGGTATCCCTAAATATGTAAAAGTCGTTACAGACTGCAATTTTGTGCCATTTATCTGGAATTGGCTCACTTTGCTCTTGGGTAGTCCGCATATCATTGTAAAAGATTTTGACTTGTTTGTAGCCCTAGGCTATCCATATAATCCACAAATCTGTCGAACAATCGCTGTAAACCAACCCCTGTTCCGGACATGAAAACACAGTCATCAGCATAGATGAGGAATGGCAAACATCTTTTTTTGTCCCTCAGGTGCTCAGTCTCTACGTCTAACAAGAATGTCTCCAGGTTGTTTATATAAAGGCTTAACAAAAAGGGGGCGAGTACACAGCCTTGTCTTACACCCCTCCATATCTTAATAGGGATGTACAGTCCCCTTTGGGCTCATATCTAACACTGCCCTCTATATCCTCATATAATTTAGAAAGTATATATTCAATTCTTGGATCAGAGCCCTTGGCCAGCATCTTTATCCATAATCTACTTCTATTGACGTTATCGAATGCTGAACTAGGGTCCATGTAGACAAGATATAAGCACCCACCCTTGATGTGAACATACTGGCTCTAAGGAAATGCCTCCTTGGCATGGTTACCCCCTGCCTTTTTGCCTTTTGCTGATGCCAGTTATGATTGAAAGTGTGCTGGGACCCTGCTGCCCAGGCCCCAGCACCAGTGTTCTTTCCCTAAACTGTACGTTTGTTCCCACAATTGGTACAGCCCTGGCACCCCGATAAGTCCCTTGTAAATGGTACCTCTGGTACCAAGGGCCCTGATGCCAGGGAGGAGGCCCAAAAAGTGTGTAGCCACCCTCCAGGACAGTAGCCATTGGCTACTGCCCTCCTGACCTAAATACACCCCCTAAATCTAGTATTTAGGGGTACCCCAGAACCCAGGAAATAAGATTCCTGCAACCTGAAACAAGGACTGCTGACCTGAAAGCCCTAAAGAGACGACGGAGACGACTGCTTTGGCCCCAGTCCTACTGGCCGTCTCCTGACTCAAAGAAAACTGCACAATGATGCATCTGACAGGGACCATCGACCTCAGAAGCCTCAGAGGACTGCCCTGACACCCGAATGACCAAGAAACTCCTGAGAACAGCGGCACTGTTCACCCACAGCAACATTTTTGCAACAAAGAAGCAACTTTTAAAGAACTTACTCCTGCCGCCGGAAGCATGAGACTTCACACTCTGCACCCGATGCCCCCGGCTCGAGCTCCAGAGAACCAACACTACAGGGAGGACTCCCAGGTGACTGCGACCTCGTGAGTAACCAGAGACAACCTCCCCTGGACCCCCACAGTGATGCATGCAGAGAGAATCCAGAGGCTCCCCCTGACCGCGACAGCCTATGACAAGGAACCCGACGCCTGGACCAAGCACTGCACCCACAGCCCCCAGGACCAGAAGGAACCGAACTCCAGTGCAGGAGTGACCCTCAGATGACCCTCTGCCTAGCCCAGTCGGTGGCTGGCCCGAGAAGCCCCCCTGTGCCCTGCCTGCACCGCTAGAGTGACCCCCGGGTCCCTCCATTAATTTCTATTACAAACCCGATGCCTGCTTTGCACACTGCACCCGGCCGCTCGTGTGCCGCTGAGGGTGTGTTTTGTGTGCCTACTTGTGTCCCCCTCCCAGTGCTCTACAAAACCCCCCTTGTCTGCCCTCCGAAGACGCAGGTACTTACCTGCTGCAGACTGGAACCGGAGCACCCCTGTTCTTCATAGGCACCTATGTGTTTTGGTCTCCTCTTTGACCTCTGCACCTGACCGGCCCTGTACTACTGGTGTGGTAACTTTGGGGTTGCCTTAAACCCCCAACGGTGGGCTGCCTATGCCCAGGAACT
Source organism: Pleurodeles waltl (assembly GCF_031143425.1). Taxonomy (NCBI): domain Eukaryota; kingdom Metazoa; phylum Chordata; class Amphibia; order Caudata; family Salamandridae; genus Pleurodeles; species Pleurodeles waltl. The sequence continues at coordinate 915,109,374 of NC_090442.1, read as the reverse complement.
TGAACTTGTAAGTGCCTTACTTACCTGAGAAAATAACCATTACTTGCCTTCCCCAGGAACTGTTGATTTTTGTACTGTGTCCACTCTTAAAATAGCTTATTGCCATTTTAACTAAAACTGTGTATGTTACTGCTCCAATTCAAAGTTCCTAACTTACCTGTGTGGAGTACCTTGCATCTTATGTATTTACTTTAAATCTTGAACTTGTGGTTCTGAAAATAAATTAAGAAAATATATTTTTCTATATAAAAACAATTGGCCTGGAGTTAAGTCTTTGTGTGTTCCTCATTTATTGCCTGTGTGTGTACAACAAGTGCTTAACACTATCCTCTGATAAGCCTACTGCTCGACCACACTACCACAAAATAGAGCATTAGAATTATCTAATTTTGCCACTATCTTACCTCTAAGGGGAACCCTTGGACTCTGTGCACACTATCTCTTACTTTGAGATAGTATATACAGAGCCCGCTTTCTACACTGGCTAACCATGAGGTGGAGGTTCAGAGACTGGTTCCCAGCCATCTCCTGATCCCATATTGTGCTGATCATAGAAATCCCTTCTTTGCTGCCCCGGTCTCTAAATTATTTAATAATATCCTGTGCATCACTTTTGCCGTAGAGTCAGTAAATGATATTGGGCGATAACAACATGCATCCCCTCCGTCCCCTTTTTTAAAAATCGGGACAATGACTGCATTTGACAGACTTAGGTGGGCCACAGGTGATTGCACTATTCAATACATTAACTAGAGGTGGGACACAGAGATCAATGTTATTTTTTAAGAGGTCAACAGGAACCCCAACCGGACCTGGGGCTTTCTTACTAGGGCACTGTCTCTTCTAATGACTGTCAGTTGTTCGCCTTCACCTGGGTTGGGCATGGTGTCCACTGCATGATCATTCACACTCCCTGGATGTTTGGGTTCAAAAGACTTGGTAGAGCGTATCACGCATGTGGAAGACTTTATATTCAATACTAGCATTATGTCCACTTACAAAATAAGATGAATTCTCAACTTTTCAAACCAGTGGCACATTAGTAACACTTGCCGTCTCTAGCTGTTCCCATACCTCCCTTTTAATTGTTTCATTTCTTGCCCTGGTCACAGCCTTGAAGTGGTGTCTGCAGTGTTGCACTTTGCCAGGGTCCCTGGGTGTCTTTTTCAGGGCACTATTTAGGAGACCATGTGCTTTTGACCAGGACCTATCGAACCACTTCTTTGTCCTTGCTGCGGCAAGCGTTGCAGGGCATTAGCAGCTCCAAGGCATGCTTGCATATATCAGTGTATACCTTCATTATAGATAGTGGTTTAGCTTTGCAAGCAAGGCGTACCATAATCTGTTTTATACTATCGTTAACCAAGGTTCTTACCATTTCCCCTGTCACTGCCTGCCCACCTATGCAAATATCCCTATTTTTTATATATTCGATTGAGGGGGTAGAGTGTGTTTGTTGTGTTGGAAACTAACCCATGGGTACGTTTTAGCTAAAGGGTTATGATCACTCACATCACAGTGGAGAAAGATAAAATAGAGTGCTTTCTCCACCAACTCTTTTGATAAAGCAGTGAAGTCAGTGAGGCTGTCACCGCCCTTCCCATTGAAAGTCACTTGGCTGGTAACTGCCTCCTCTACTAGGTCTACAGTGAGAACAAGTTTCTGTCTCACCATCTTTCGGTTTAATGACTCACCACATGGGTTATGTACGAAGTGCGAGTGGTCAGTGGCATCTTTGTCCCATAATCTAAACACAGTGTTACTAGAGATGGGGCAGAGTTGACGATTAAAATCCCCTACCCATATTATGACAAAACCCCCCTTTATCCTATCTATTACTTCTCTTAGCACAGAATCAAAATAATCCTCTATTGCTATATCCCTGCAGTTAAAGTGGTTGTGTTGAAAATTAATAAGGATTATAAGTGGTTATGATGCAAAATATAAACATAATATCTGACAATGAGGAAATTCTAAGAAAGTTTTGGCTATTTAACAAGGTAATGCAACATTAACTAAGGTCATAAGGCCACCTCTATTGTGGCCATGCGTGTGGTGTCATCACTGAATAGAAACCATTAATGTGCTGATTTGTACATGACCATGTCTCCTGTAAACAAATAATCTGATGTTCATTTATTATATTAACCTAATTAGCTTCTATCAGTTTGTTTGCAATTCCAGCAATATTCCAAAATAGAACGTTTGTGTGCTGCGCCTTTGTTGCAGTATATGTACCATGGCTTGTGGTAATAGCTAGTGCCTGCTGTTGAATAGAAATTTGCACTTTGTTGCATATGAAAGTGTTAGAATATCGTATCAGAGTTTAGGTTGCCCGGGTTGGGGTATCCTTTGGTAACTCATTATTGTTGAGCACATTAAGATTAGATCTAGGCCAGTATTGATCGCCAGAGTCCATATCGCTCTGCTTGACTCCATGCGCAGCTGGGTCAAGAAGATTTTTGTGCCTTTGTCCATGATCGCTCTTGTACATATAATTGTGCTTGCCCAGTCAGTCTACATCAGGTAGGATGGAAAAGTGATGGTACAATGGAATGGCAAATGGCTGGACATAAGGCCTTATCACTTGTGGTCTAGACAGAGCGAGCAGTATTGGCAATGCAGTAAAGTGAGGCCTGTAGAAATAACCCATGGGTACTGCCTGTATGTTGTATTTGGTGCAGGCCAGTCTGAACAGACTTTCATTACAAAGCCAGTCAAATGTGCATCAGGAACGTTTGACTAAACAATCTCCTTGTTTCATCTTTGTACTGTTACATAGCCATGATACTCTGCACCATGATAATGCCTTTGAATATGGTATTACTGCTGTGGTTCCAGAGCGACAAGCACAGCCAGTAAATGACCTTATTTTTTAGCTGTGACTCATATTCAGTCTGATTTGGCTGCCACACTGGTACATTTTTTAATATGATCACAAAGGGGGTGGCTTCTGGGGGTAGTTGCAGGATCACAAGAGGTGTTGTTACAAGGTGTTCATGGGCTTTCCTGCTGGCTGTGTGGGTAAATGTCAGCAGTGTAGCTTCCAGTTGCAGAAGTGGTACAGAAAAATCAGTCGTACTACGATATGATGGCTGTTAACGTACAGCCATGTTTGCTTATCCTTGAGAACCATTTCTCCAATTGGGTTGTGTTTGAGGTATAATGTGTATTCCCCGGGCACACATTTCTATCTTGCTCTGTTAGTTTTGGGAGTTGCACTAAAGTCTCTTTCAATGCCAATATAATAACCTTCAGCATGGAGAAAACTGTGCTGAGCAAATTCATAAATGTGTCCTCCATGTGTTTTATGTAGAGCATGGTAGGGTTGCCCTTATCTTCATCTTGTCTTGATGTTTGATGCAGAGGTAACCCTTCAACAGGCCCTGAGAGCAAAGGGTCCTTCTCAGAAAGTGCCCTAACTTCTGTTTTGTTAGGGAACCTGATGGACACTGGTGGTTTCCGAAGTTCGGCTTTTGCCTGCCGCGTATTACTTTTTTGCTTTTTGGTCGATGTGACCCACTGGCGTACCTCACTCTCCAAGACCATTTCCAAGCCCCTGTGAATATGCAATAATATTCCGCTACCAGACTACCACTCTCTAGTGAGGACCCCTGGGAATTTACCAAACCTACATTAGTAAGCGTGTTTTCTTCGATGGAGCATCTGATTATAGCTGAGGTTAGCACTTTCTTAGTGGCTCCAAGTCTCTTTTCAATGCACTAAATTTCACTGTTAATAGCACCCATAACAGTGGTCAAAAAGTTAGTGATGGTACCAGTCGTTGAGCAATCCTTACTTGGTGCATTAGGCACACCTAAAACTGTTGATTTCCTCTTACCCATGGCGTGATGGGATCTTTAATAATGTAGGTAGTACAGCATCTTCACAGTAAGGGGCTAGGAGGGGTGGCCAGGCCCAGCCTTGTTCGGCCATGGACAGGCGCAGATGGACCTTCCCTTGGCCTGGCCTTCACTCGGGCACGGTCCGTGCACGTACTGCACTGTGGGAGCGCGCGTCCTGCGATGTAGCAGTAGGAACGGGGTGGCTGGCTCCTCCCTGACATGATGTGTTGGCGCCTGCTGTGGCTTTGGTAACTGGGACTCAAAGTCCCTTTACCCTCCCAGTGTCTTATGCTCCAAGAGAGCATGCTGTGCTATGTAGTGACAAGAACAGGAGGGTGTGGCCACCTACTCCTGCACATGATGTATTGCCCCCTCCTGGATCTTTGGTAACTTTGGTAACTGGGACTCATGTATTGTATTTCTCATGCATGCATAAGTGAAATCGGGAGAGGCTGCCACTACCTAGTATGCAATATTTAGTGCTTTTAAGTCATTTAGTGATTTTAAGTGGCTCAATTTTGGAGAAAGTGACACTTCTGTAAGAGAAAGGTTTCTGGTCAAGCTAATCATGCAGGACAAATGATATCCGCAGTGAGAGCGGAACAAGAACTTGCGGTTTTCAGTTGGTAAAGGAGCAGTCTTTTTGTCTTGTGTGGTCCAGTGAAGATGCTGGTCATAGTAGAGCACCAGTGGGTCCAACCTATGTAGCTTTATTCTATTTTATTTTATTCTTATTCATCATTCTATTGTGTTGTACTAAAAAGAGCAGCACCAGATTGCCCAACTGATGCTGATCAGGGATGTTTTAATAAATTCTTCGGGTGACTTTAATGGTAGCAGTTGGATCCCGATGGTGGTCTGAGTGGTACTCAGCCAGGGCGGCGCTGAGTTCAGCGGCGCCTGGCTGATTACAACTCTGCTTTCTGCCAGCCTTCTCATGGTGGGGTCCCCGCCATGAAAGGGTTGGCAGAAAGCCAGAGCCGGGGGCCTCAGGCCACATGGCATGGGCAGTGCAGACGCCCCCATGGCCAGCATCGTCATAATGCGCACTGTCTGCTTTGGAGACAGTGCAAAAATTCAGAGGGTGCTGTGTGCTACGGTATTGGTCTCTGAGGGAGCCGAGACCCACACCGTAGCACTCTTCCCGACGGGATGACCGGCAGGAACCAAGTACTACAATGTTCCCGCCGGTAAGCCTGGCGGGAACATTGTAATATGCTCGGGGTGCCACCGCCATGGCGGTGATGTCCTCTCTGTGAGTTTGACCACCAAACTCATAATAAGGCCCTGTGTCTGAACATACAAATCATAACATACAAATCAGCCAGTGGCTCCCCGATGACGTTGCCTCCTCATTGGACACTGCTTGCAGCCTTGCCCTGCTGAACTTTACCTTCTCAAAAAAAGCACCAACCGGCCCCAATCCACTTTTTGTATCCGAATCGCACTCCGTTGTGGTCGGCCAGGTTTTGTGACTTTGACCTGGCCTCATGCAACTAGATATTCACGGTTGGAGTTTGGCTGTTTTAGGCACTAGCTTTTACCTTATACTTAAAAAAGTCATAACTCTGGTTCTACTAATTGAATTTTTGTTGTCAAATAATTTCTTTAAATGTACTACATTTTTCTAACGTGGTTTGGGATTTTTCTTGTGCTGCGTTTTTACTTTATTACTCTTTGTGTGCTACATAAATAATTTACAAATTGGCTGACTACTTTTGTGACAAGCTACCACAGAGTTAAGCTCAGGTTAATTTAGTGACTTTTGTGGTTCACCCTGACAAGGAAAGTGGCTGATGATTTAACAGGGTTAACACCCTATTCAAGAAACAACCCATTTTCTCACACTTAGCAATTTGGCAAATCTTTGGGTAATGCCTTTTAATTTTTATGTAAAATACCCAAAGGACCGGATTTTAGATGGTCTTCTAAGCATTGCTGGTGGAATCCTTGTTATGTTGATTTGTATAGTGCACTAATCACCCAAGAGGGTATCCTACAACAGGTGTGTAGGTTTGTGGCCCAAAGTGCCTATATCATGTGCCAGGTCTTCATCTTCTTGCAGAACCCCAGAAGTGAGGAGTAGGGTCTGATAAGTTGAGGGAGGTCATTCCATGTCTTGGGTTCAAGGTAGGATTTAAAAGGTGAAAAATCCAAAAGGAAATATTATCCATTAAAACAAGGATTCATTTTAAGTTTCTCTCTATTGGGAGAAAGATCCAAAATTTTCACATTTAACACACCATTTACCCTCCGGAACCTTCTCTCCAAGACTTCACATATCATCCCCTAATTATCTTTCAAAGGACTTTAACATGGAGATAAGGAGTCCAGGGCCTTAGGCTAAGAAACAGTGAACCCAAATCTGAGAGTCTGCACGTAGATCAGACAACAGTAACTGTTCTAACTTGCATACAGATAAATGTGTGATGTAGAAGAGGGTTTGTGGTAGAAGAGAATCTGATAATTTTCTACCGCACCAATCAGACTGGTACAGTTATCACAAGCAAAGTATGTCTGACTTTTCCTTTTCAAGACCTTTAGCACTGGAAAGTAAGTGATAGGAAACATGAGTGACTTATTCTTCTATTTTTTCTGTTAGGGATATTAAATTTTGCAGGTCAATTCACAGCGTGATATGCATTCAGAAGAAAACCACCACTTAGCATCACATACTGAATAGCTTTAATATTTCCAGACTAATTTATGCACTATGGTCTTTCTGCAGACCGGAATTGCAACATTTCTGTTGATTAATATTGTTTTAAGCATTGGTAATTCGACTGGGAAACCAAGTGTATGTGCCAGGTACTTAGAAATTGTATTTTTAACAATAATGGTATTGCTTTAAATAATTTTCGATTTTGATGGTTTGGAGTAGCTCAGGATAGATTCTGGACAATATTTTGAATTTAACACTAGTGTTGTTTGAAATTTGCCTCAAGTGGTTGAGGAAGACTTATCTGGAGACTCATCGAGGTTGATGAACTCCAATTGTTTGCTAACCGAATAATTTAGTTGAAATCCTTGCAATGAAGGCAATGCATCATCCTCGAGCCTCACAGCCGACGATGTGAAGATGATGCGCCGGGGCTGATGGTGATGCGTTGATCCTGTGCCACATAATCAATAATGCAAAGTCCTCATTCTGAGTGGCAGTGTTGATGCGTCAGTAGTCCAGGAGAGATGCAGTGGTTCGGATCTGAGCAGTGACAGTGATGCATGGATTTTCTCAGGACACAGCTGCAGAACCCACTTCCAAGGGCCCAGGGCTGGATTTGCACCACTTGGCAGGGTAGGACTCACAGTTGGCAGAGTCCAGAAGCTGTAGCAGAAGTAAGTGAACTGTTTGCTGTCCCCGAGACTTCAGAACAGGAGGCAAGCCGTTGGAGTCACTTTGGTTCTGTGGATGTAGAGATCCAGGTCCAGTCCTTTACCCTCCCTGGCAAGGAGGGTAGTAGGCAGCAGGGCAGGCATACCAAAGCAGGAGTCCAAAAAAAAAGTCCCAGCAAAGTGACAGTCCCTTCTGAAGTACAGCAGTCCTTCTTTTTGGCAGAATGTCCTCGGTCCAGAAGTGTACTGATTTGGGGAGGTTTGAGGTCCAATACTTATACCCAGTTGTGCCTTTGAAGTCGGGGAAGCTTTTGAAGTGCACAAAGACCTTGCCCTTCCTTCCCTGGCTCAATACACACTACAGGGGGTTAGGGTCAGGACACAGCCTATTCTGGAGTGTCATCTCCTCCCTCCCATCAAGCCCAGGATGACCCATCAAGATGTTAATGGCCCATAAGAATGTGTATGGCCCATCAGGCACACTTGTGCTCCCTGCGTGTGTGGCTGTCTATAGGGAATGCACAGTATCCCAGCTATCACCCACGCAGACGTGTATTAAGAGACAGGAAGAGGCACAGGATGGTTAAAGTTAGAAAATTATAACTTTCTAAAAGTGGCTTTTTCAGACTTGCAACTTAAAATCTAACTTTACCATAAGTTGTGATTTTAAATTGTGAATCCAGAGCCCCCAAACTCATAATATCTATGTGGTCCCAATTGGAAATTACACTTATAAAATATAATAATAAGGCAATCCCAATGCTAACCTATGGGAGAGATAGGCCTTGCAGTAGTGAAAAACAAACGTTTTTCACTACTTGGACATGTAAAGCTTAAAGGTACATGTCCAACCTTTTAAATACACTGCACTCTGCTCTTGGGGGCTGCCCAGGGGCTACTCTAGGGGTGACTTATATGTATGTATATATGCAGGTCGACATGGCATTTTAAAACTGCACACAGGCTCTGTCATGGCAGGCCTGAGGCATGTCTAAAAGGCTACTGAATTAGGTGGCACAATCAGTGCTGCAGGACCACTAGTAGCATTTAATTTACAGTCCCTGGGCACAGGTTGTGCACTTGCGGGGGACATATAAATAAATTAAATATGCCAATGTTACCAAGTTTTAGGGAAAGAGCACATGCACTTTAGCACTGGGCAGCAGTGCTAAAGTGCCCAGAATCCTAAAGCCATCAAACATGAAGTCAGCAAAAAAGTGGAGGGAAAAGGCAAAAAAGTTTGAGGATGACCCTGCAGAGAGGGCCAGGGCCAACAGTGCCATTAACTAATTTGTTAATAGGTTACAGTGCAATAATTCCATCTCCTCGAGCATTCCACATGGGGCCTGAATCAATGTTTTCTGCAGTTTTCCAAACCCTCGGCAAAGAAGCAGTAAGCAACAAAATTCACATCATTTCCTAAAATGTTAATTATCACACCTAATAAATCTGAAGCCTGGAGTGTTTGATTTTATTGGGTGCGATAAGTAGTACCTTCAGTGTGACAAACTCTAAATGAGGTGCAGTGTGTTTTTGTTTTACATGGATTATCTCTGACTCCAAGATTGCGGACCACCTCTTACAAAGAGTTTTTTAGTATACTTTCTCTTTTACCTATGGGGACCTATATATAGCCTGCTTTTTAATTCCTGGGCTGATCTGCACCTTCGGAGGCAATTGTCATTTTGGAAATCTGTGAGTATTTTTATTTCATATGTACGTTTCCTAATTTAATTGAACATGCTTCTCTCCTTTAGAGTGAGGTACGAGCATCCTCACCCTTGGAGTAGTGGATCCTTGAGGGTACCTGCAGGCTAGCTAAAAAGGAGGAAGCTCGACAGTTTGTATGTAATGTGTTGATTACTGTTCTCAGCAGCATTTGCTTCCTGTTTGTGTTGAGCATCCTGGGTTTAATTGTGCAAATAGTGGCAGTACAGATGCAGGCTGTTCCTTTAATTAGAGATGTTTACATCTGAATCTCCTCCTTGTTACCATGTTAACCCATTTTTGGAGGCTTGAGTTAGTTTTGATTGAATCTCTGTAGTCAAAGAATCCAAAACTTTTTAAATTGTGGGGAAAGGTTAGAGATAGCAGCTATCATTTGTGATCCCTCTTTTCCGCCCTCTCCACCCTTCATGTCTACAGTTCCTTCATCCAGGATGATGCGAATTCCTGATTGTTTCCATAAAAGAATAAGGAGTTTTGCCAATCTGAGCTTTCAATTCATGTATTCTGCCATAGACAGTACACACGAGACAACTGTTCTAAATGTTCCTTAAAAACATTGTCACAGCTGCTGAAAAACTGCAGGCGGTATAAAGACTTTCCTGTAATTAACTCCATTGACTTATTCAGAGACGCCCAGCAGCTTCCATAAATCAAAGGATGTGACTGTCTGTTATAAGAACTACTCTGCTTAACCAGAAAAGGATTGCAGCTTTGTAAGCCTGTGAAGTGAGGGGAGAGGTTTTTTGCCCCTGCCACAATAGTGTGACATATTCTCTCCCCCCTCTCTACCTGGAGGATTTACACAACAAACTCTCAGTCACATTTTGCTTGAATCCAATTGAATTATCCCTCCTCTTGTGACAAGTGAAAATCTTTAACCTAATCTTCTAAAAGTGGTGACGTTCCCAATGACAGTGCTACCCTCCTATGTAGCTTGCACAGTAGTTCAGCTTGAGGAACTGTTTTGTAGTCTGTTTTCTGTGCCAAACACTTAAGAGCTATCATAGTGGATCAAAGGAACAAGTTACTATGCAATATATGAGTATGTTGTAAGTAGATTCCTTTGCAGAGCCACACTACTTGGAGCTGCCCCAATATGTTACTGGGTCCAGTTTCAAATTGTTTGTTCACTAGGTAATCATCAGTGTGCCAGCTGTAGAACATTGTGAGTAGAACTCCATCCAAAGACTGGACTACTTGGTTCTTTTTGTATTTCAAGACTAAGGGCCTTATTCAGAGCTTGACTTATGAGGGACTTTGCCAAACCTCGGTAGATGCCTCGCCTGTCCACCCTGTGTAGAGTGCATATAGGCTCTCTGCACTCTGAATAGGTTCTGTAAATGGGACATGAGCCACTTTTTAAAAGATGTCATGCATCTCCCAAGCCCTAAATAGTGCCTTAAAACTAATTTAGCCAACTCAAAGTGGAATCTGTATGTGTGTGTCAACAACAGAACACCATCAGCAGGGTCCATTTATTTGATGTACCACTTCTTGTTTGACTAATCGACCAATATTCTAGGAAATAACTTGTAGATTTTGGTGCTCCCACACCAGAATCTGCATGTCCCAGACAAATCCTGGCTCTTTACCATTGTTAAATTCTGGCAGGTGTGGGAGCCAACCCCCAATAATCACCTTATGAAGCCATGAAGGCTGAAACACAGAAATGCAGAGTTATAAATCTTAGCACAATCCCTAATTAGTCAAATCTAGGTAAAACCTGAAAGCTAAACTCACAAAGAGTACTTACAGCATCCCAGTAGAAATCTAGGAACAAACGGATAGACTTTCAGCAAAATGCCCAACAGCATGTACCCATGGAAATAAAGGAAGGAGTCCCAAATCCCAAGACCCAGATGGTTTAATACAAAACTCACACAAACTATTAACAGAATCTGCAAATTCAGCATGGTATGCTCATGGTTAGGGTCACATTATCAAATCAGAAACAGCAATGTAAAATTCTAAATCTCTAATACTGACCAATTTCTTAAGGTAAGAGAAATCTTCCACCTGCTTCCTCAGCAACTACACACCAGAGATGCACCACGTAAAAATGAGACCGTTCTTAAACAGCGGCTCATAGAATTAGCATGCCTACAACGGAACTTCCCACGGAAGTCCTTGAAAATGAAACTTTGGGTACAGGATGGAAGTTTCATTCATAATACACGTTTTCTAATACAGTTGTAGGTCTTTGAATCTTTCACATTATTCATTTGAATCTCGGCAGAAAGAACAGAAACGGTTTGCAGCAGAACACTGATTGGGAGGGGGAATAAGCAGTAGCTACATGAGCAGTGTACCAAAAACTGCATCCATTTTGAAATAAAAGGTGCTACACAAAAATGTGGCATAACTACTTCACAGTAATGTTACTCTTTCACGTTATGTAACAAATTAGTTTCAAGTGCAACATCACTAAATCATCTGTTACCACCCTATGCATCATTAAAAACCAATTCCAAAAATAATTTTCCCACAATATTTTCACATTTTCGAAAAAGTTGCTAGACAGATTTGACCTGCTGAAATATAAGGAACTATGTGATTTTTATTGCGCGTAGTAATTACTGGGTGTAATCAACATTGTACTACTTGTAATCGTGAACCATAAGCAAACAACCATTAATGAATAGTTCACTTTTTAACAGGCTACTTGTAATGATGGCCATTGTGTGGTATTTATCAAACCTGATAAATTAGATCACTGGAGACGGATTTTATCAGGTGCAAAATATATTGCAAACAGAAAAAAATCATAAGGGAATGGCCTAGTCTACAACAAAATTCTAAGGGGAGTCGATTGCCAACAAAAAACCTAATCAGACTTGGAATCCCTTAAGGTTTTTGAAGTGACCCTCACTCAAAGATGTCCTACGATGGCATGCTTCATCATCGAGTTGGCACTCAGGCACCTAATGCGACTGAGTGGGCTCAATCTCTTCATGGTGGGAGCACTTCTAAACAGAATTATTAGTGGGATCTTTCAGATGTATGTTAAAATTACCTCCGCTATCCCAATCTAATTTTTTAGTGTATGTGGGAATCGGGGGTAAGGTTAAACGAACTAAGAGATGTGATTGGGGTGAAAGTGATTCCTGACATCGTCTATGTGATTGTGATCTACTTGCTTCAGCCACCTGGACACAGACCGGGTATTGTGGCTTTCCTCTGGACCTTACTGTGACAGATCCCTATGTATATCAGTACACCTGCAGAAACTAGCCTGTATCACTGACTTAACTATTCCTTGGTTTACTGGCCTAGTACCAATAGGATGAAGAAAACACATACAAGACACCATAATAAATTGATACCTCAACAAGTTATTCTGCTATGTGTTCCATACGTCCCTGAAAAATAGATACGTCCTATTGCGTCCTTGAACCTACTTTTAGTAAAGAAGAGCTTTGAAAAACAGTGACATGGGATGTGTTGACTCTTTTCCTTTGCAAATGTTTTGATTCCACACAGGGGAGTCCAATTGATAGAGCGGGAGGAAGAAGTGTGTATTTTTTATGAGAAAATAAACATTCAAGAAATGTTGACAAGAAATGGTGACATCGAGGTCCAAGCGATGGATGAAAAGATTCGGTTTCTGAAGATGAAGCTTGCAGAAGAAAAACGACAAATTGAACAGGCTCGGAAAACACTACCAAACAAAAGAGCATTGGAAGCAGAGCTGGTCTCGCTACTGATTCAGGTGAGTAGTATTTGACAGCTTTAATGATTCACATGTCATTCTCACAGAATAATATTTTTTCTGAGCATTTGTGAAACTTCGAAATGAACTCTACTAATCTTCCAGTTTTATTCACAGTGTAATTGGAATCAAAATGTTAGTAATTTTACATTTTTTTTTCCATGAATCCCTTTTTTTTAACCCAATGAACACAATTCATGTCACGGAAAAGCAGGAAGGAAAATCAAATGTAGACTATTGTCCATTAATGAGGTAAACCTTTGAAAAATTAAATGTAAACAGAAAGATAAAAAAAAACTCACTTACTAATCTGTTTTTCATCATAAGTGCATGAGCTCCACCCCTTTCCCCCACTTTGGTGCCTTCAAATAAGCTGCACCACTAAAGAGAGGCTTTTTCATCAACATAGGTTGTCACCCCTTCCACAGGAACTGTATAGACTGTCTAGATTGAGCGTCAATGTCAGCTTAATGACTTGGAACATTTGATATACACAAATTACAAAAAATGTACTTAATATTCTAAAGCATAGGACAACTGAACTTTACCAGCAGATCCACCCTCTCCTTCATACTTAATTCCTGGTCCGCCCTTCTTTTAATTGTAATAACAAATTAGCACAAGTTTGCACAGAGACAGATTTTCTTCACATAAAACACAACTTGCAGAATAAATTGTAGATGTCTCCTCTCCAAGATTCAGCAATGTTTTCCTGAGCTCAGAAATTTAATTTCTTTTGGTGTAAAATAATTCTGCCACCTTCGTGCCTCACTTGCTTCTTTATGACCTCCCACAAACCGGGTATCGATCTACAAAGGGAATGGTATCTTTCTAGGCTCTTCTCTTTTGTCACTATTTGTTTAAACCAGTTTGCTTTCTTCAAGGAGGTTTGAAACTTTCTTAGTGAGAAATAAAGACTAATAGAAAATTTTGGGTTTCATATTGTTCCTGTGACCACCCTATGTTCTAAAGCTGTCCACTCTTCCAGCCCTTGTTATGGACTGCACCATCACCTCAGCTGTACACTGTTCAAATTCCTTGTAATTAGCCTGAATCGCTTATTCACAACATCTTCATACATCTTCATTTTTTACTAATTGTGAGTGACTCTTTAGCCTGACTGATTCTGGTTCTTTTTTGAAGATTGCAATTCTAGTTTCCACACTGTCCATTTTTATGCATTTCATTTGATTGAGGCTTTGGGTGCTGTTTCCCTTTTAAGAGATCTTTTGTCTTCTTCATGTAGGCTGCTGTTCTCCGCCAGAAACCCTCAGGAAATTGTGAAAGGACAAAAAAACTCCAGATTCCTGGATTCTTGACTACCTGACTAGGGGCCACATTCCTAGATGGATTGGCCAGCTAAAATGCAAGCGGTTTCCTGAACAGCTCCTTTGTCCAGTAGCAGATGTGATTTAGGCATATAGAGATACATTTTTCTGATCTTCTGGTTTGCCCAGCTGAATAAAGACTGTATATGGTTAAGGAGTTGGATAGAATTTTGTTTTTCTGAGGAAGAGGAGGAGCAGTTCTAATTTGTTGGCTTATGTTTACAGACAATGATTGGAAAGTATGGAAGGCCTTATCTGTGGTTCCAGCCCAGTTTTCCATCCAGTTTCGAAGTGTCTTTTGTCTTACTCATCCTATACTACAGATCCATCATGAAAGATCAGCATTTAAAGTGACCTTCATCATGGCATGTGATCAAACCTTTCTGATATCAGCAGTTAGTATCCTTGTTCCTCTTCCCAGTCTAAACCCAGATTATCACTTGGGGAGAATATTGTCGATTACGCTGTAATCCAGCATTTGGCACTTAGCCTCCCCTTTAAGATTTAGTTAATAACGGAGAGGTTTGATATAGGGCTGTATTTTACTTCACCTTATGGCTCAGCCACCGGATAAGGAGGTGATGACTGCATGTTTTAGGGCAATTGGTACTCCTTCCTGAAATGCTATATTCCTAATTCTCCAGTATTGATATTGTTCCTAGGTTCACATGCTTAAATCTCCCCCGGCGTCAGGGTGGGTGTCCCACTGCAGTTATGACAAGCAGTATAATGAAAAACATTGTACAGCATAGTTTTAAAGTGACATTGTTAATCAATCCCATCATTGTAATAAGAGCCAAACTTTACCCAGCCAGAAAGCAGCTCCAAATGCACTCTTCCCCTCAAGGGCCACCATACCTCAGGTTTTTAAGCGCCTGTCTTGGTTAGGGAGCTTCCTTGAGGGCTGCTGATTTTTGATCAGTTTGATCCAACCCTAGATTACCATGTATTGGAAGAAAATTCTGACAGAAAAACTGTCACAGTGTTGTGGTAAACTCAAATTACATTTACTGCCTTCATCCTCATCATATAACAAAGGATTGTAAGATCTGTTGTACCTTCTCAGCAAAGACTCTTAAGGCTAGAGAAACAAGGCTCCTACTTTGGTTACAAAAGAAAATGTCAAAGGAAAATATCCGTTCTCTGGAGGTGAAGATGAGAGAACTTCTTTGCCTCATAAGAAAGCCCATAACAGAAAATATTCAAGGTAAGCCTCCCAGGAACCCTCTAAAAAGATTCATAAGGGCCATGGAAATAGACCTGCAGAAATATCTTCTGCATCAGGCAAGAAAAAGGTAGACAGGAAAATACATCCTTATACCTCAGAAAAATTGGAAAACAGTCCCTTAGTAAAGATGCTTTCTTCTTAGGTTAAAAAAGGCAGGAACAGACCTCTCGCTGATGAAGCTTGTGTTTTTGGAAAAAAAACACCAACAGCAGTCGACAATTATTTTGATGGCGACATCATCAACAACAGCCATGATGATGAAAGCGCTATTGTTGTCAATGGCATTGACCTCTACTTTGAAGTTGACAACACGTTGATGGCCATCTTTTCGACAAAGAGGATACTGTCTCCAAAGATGAAAATTATGTCGACTGTACCAGCGCAGTTGCTTCCTCAGTGGTGCCAGCTACATTCTTTACACTAAGTAAACATCCTTCAACACTATCGGTGACTGCCCTGTTGACTGAGAAGAAAGTAATGCTCATTACAAAAGAAGGGATACCGATTTTGATCATGCCAGAGCACACTTCTCTCAATTGGATCTTGCCTTTGCCTCCACCACTCGTATTAGACATTGAAGAATTGTAGCATGATGGAGCTTTTGGCCCCCCATACAGTCCCACGCAACTTCATGCAAGTGCCTGGACCTTGATGAGGATGACAGTATATATGTGGAATGGTACTTCTCTTTTCGAGACCGCCCTGCGAAGCCCAGAACTGTTGAGGCTTTTAAAGAATAATACATCTATGACACATACAGGGAACAAGAACAGATGATGCATGTACCCACAGCTCTTGTCGCAGATCTATTACATTTGCTGGTGCACTATTGCAGGAGATTTCCAGAGTCGGTACCCCGATAATACCACTACAAGTGACTCCTGGCCCTAAACACACTGTCTCTCCACACTTGCCTCAATTGGTCCACATCTTACATACTCTTTGCTCATGTCCAAAGCAATTACTACCAAAAAAGCTGCTTCCACCAATCGCCATACGTGAGGACTATACAGATGATGAGGAACCCGAGGAGGGTGAGATACCTCAGGACCTTCCTGCAGATGTTGGTACAGAATTGGAAGACAATGTGGCATCACTGTCAACCCCTCCAGCTCCACCAGCCGCTAGTTGACCTTCAGACGGCATAGGAGGATTTCATGCCCTCTTGGAGAGGGTTGCAAAGAGGTTTGATCTGCTTGTTGCAGTGAAACAAGTAGACTGTTTTGTTTCTAATTTTAAAAAAACAGCTTGCAAGTCTGTGAGATCTATAACAATTATTGAACACATTTAGTCAGATGATTTGAAGCAAATGAAGACAGTGGCAGATATAGTGCCTCATCTGGACAAGAAAAATAACATGCCGGAAGGCTCTCTGTCTTGCCTTATACGACACCAGATTTGGTAGTGATTCAACCAGCTCAGAGGCATTCTAGGAAATTGTCCAGGCCTTGTACAGCTCCGCCAGATGAAGAGGAAGACGCGTAGACAATATGGGCAAATTCTTTTCAGCAATGGCTGTATTTGAGTGTCCAGTGGCCCAGGGGAGATATAATAGGCAAATATGGTCAGATCTGAAATTTTATCACTTGACAAGAAAAATAAGACAAGAGCATTTTCCAGGAGGGTGAGAGAACATCCCCTGAGAGAAATGAAACAGTTATGGATGTGGCTACAGTGCTTAATTTGTGCTTGTTGTAACCGGTGCTAAGCACCAACACTCATTTTTGAGGGATGGCGCTTAGTCTTCTGCCTCAAGCATTTAAAGCGAGCTAAAGACACATTTGGTAAAGACTGAGGAAGAGAAACGTGAAAAAGCTTCACAATGGGAGAAAGCAGAAAGCTTTCAAAAGTGAGCTGAAGGGACAGGGAGGGGCTTTAAATGGATTGAAGAGGCCCAAGATGATTTCAGGATCAAGCTGCCTCAGTACTCCCTGTTCGCACATTTAATTGCAGCAGCCGTGTGTTTAAGAGGAAAGCTTTGAGCACTGGCACGTTTTTATTTACAAATTAAGCGCTGTGTAGCTACAACAGGTTTTTGCCAACTAGAAATGGGCTGCAGTCTCAAGGAGATGAGGATGGCTCAGAGCAACCTCCTTTAGGCTGGAGGTCCATGTAGAGATCTTGGATATGCCATACGATGGTGAGGCCTTGTTTGGCAAGCATGTGGACGATTCTCTTCAGTACATCAAGTCTGATACCAGGACTGCAAGATCTTTTAGTATACTGCAGCAGTGACGCTTTCAACCCTTTTGAGGCGTTTGAGGACAAGGGCTATTTTTATCTTGAGAATATTACCAGCCATATAAGTATCAAATATGCTCTCCACTGCAAACAATATTCACAGCATTACAGACAACCACCATCTGCAGCTTACTCCAGACAACCACCACAGTAAAAAGACTATGTAGTCGGGAAAAGGACAGGACTCCTCCAGGCACCAATGACACCTTTCCTGCACTGGTCAAAAACTATTCGCTGCAGCTTGTTGGTGGACGACTTTATAACTACTTAAACAGCTGGAGATCTATCACAACAGATCTGTGGGTGCCTAATATTATTCAGCATAGCTACACTTTAGAATTTGTTCAAAAATCTTGAAATCCACTTCCGAGGAGGTTGCATCATCATCTTCGTCTGTTAAAATTGGAGATTCTTTAACTCTTCAGAATAGAAGATCTAGAGTAGTTTCTACACAATCAAAGAAGCAAGTTTTATTTTGAAGATCATTTTAAGCAAATCAAGATTGGGCCACCAGAGAAAAACACTGGATCTTTGGCAGCTAAACAAATTCCTGAAAACATACAAGCATTTATGGTGGTCCCATTAAGATTTCATGGCATTACTTGATCTCTAGGATGCTTATTTTCATATTCCAGTCCATTAAAAGCATCAAAATATTTAATGTTTGATATGGCCTGTTGTCATAACCAGTTAAAGATTCTCCCCTTTGGCCTCAACTCCACTCCTTGGATTTTTACAAAATCCCTGGACCACATCACAGCTTATCTAAGGAGAAACAGTTAGCAGGTTTTACCATACTTAGATGACTATCATCTGAAAGGACCCTTTTGTACCGTGAAAAACTCTGTGAAGGCATGCCACATATGTTCCAAAATCTAGACGTAACATTAAACAAAACAAAATTTATTTTCTTCAACCCAGCAAGAAGGCAATCTTTCTAGTAGTGATTCTAAACACTATACTGTGTAAGGCTTACCCTGCAGGAGAGAGGATCCAAAGGATAATGACCTTAGCGGCCTCTCTATTGGGAAAAAAAGTTTGCTTCAGTCCTCTTGCATTTCTCTCATTCTCAACTGCCAACTAGGTATGAGGCCGTTTCAAGAGGAAATTTACAGGCAGTGGGCTCAAAGTGTCAGATCTCTTGAAGGCATCATTCAGATCACCCTCCGGATGCGACACACTATGCCATGGTTGACAAACAGAATTTATGGTCAGGTCTAACTTTTTCTAAATCCATCTTCCCAGTTTGTGATGAACACAGACACATATCTTGAAGGATAGGGAGCACATTTACAGGAACTACCAGTCCATGGAAAATAGTCACCCCAGGAAGCACAATTGCATCCCAACCTGTAGTAGCTATGATCAGTGGCCCTAGTGCTTCACTCCTCTCTTCCAAGAAGAAAATGGTTCATCAGTACTCTTTTGTACAGACAATACAACAATAATGTTTTATTTGAATAAGCAAGGCGGAGCAGAGTCACGTCTGTTACGAGAGGCCCAGAAAATACGGTAATGGGTTTTGTATCACCATGTAATGTTGAAGGTGGAACATGTTCCTGGAATGAGCAATCGGAGGGCAGAATGAACAATCAGAGGGTAGAATCTTTAAGCAGACAAACTAAGGACTGCCACGAATGGGAATACGGTCAGTAGCAACTTGGTGTCCTTTTTCAAACCTTGGGGAGTCCACACTTGGATTTGTTTGTGACAAATGTCAATCGCAAGTTTCAATTTGTTTGCCGGCAGATACCCTCGGAGAGGGTCGTGGGGGAGTGCTTTCCAGAAAGCCTGGACAGGGATATCTGGTATCCCCTTCCCCTAATGCCCAAATTGTTGAAAAGAATGGAAGGAAAATCTTGTTACATCATTCTTGAAACTCGGTTGTGGCAAAAACAAGAAAGTATTGGTACACAGAGCTACTTTTCCTTTCAGAACAAAGACACATTCTGTTCAGACCAGTACCAAATCTATTGACAACGAACAAGGGCCAGGTTGTTCACCTGAAGCTGGCTTCTCCCAATTTAGCAGCCTTGCTCTTGAATACAGTGAATTCAGCCATCTAAATATTTCTGAAGATTGCAAAAATATTTTATATGAGGACAGAGCTGCAACGGCAAACATAACTTATAAAGCCTAATTAACTTGATTCTGCATGTGCTGCACTTGAAATGTTATGCATCCATTTTCATCTCTACCTGAACACATTTGCCATACTTATTGCATCTGGCACGTTCAGGGCTCTCTCATAGCTCACTCAAGGTCCACCTAGTGGCAATTCACACATCATATGAGCCACAGCCAAACTGTTGCTATGGTCCTATAGAATACTGACGTAGTTCCTTAAAGGTGTATTAGGACCTAGCCTTTGATTAGGAAACCACCTACATCTTGGCAGCTCAATACAGCCCTCTCCCAGCTGATGAGACCCATTTGAACCTAAACATATATCGGATCTCAAACATCTATCCTTGAAAATTGCTCTATTACTAGCCTTGACCTCTGCAAGGAGGATTAGTGACATTCAAGCTTTTATAATAAGACAACCATACCCACAATTTAAAGAAGACAGAGTTATTTTGAGAACGAACCCTTGTTTGATTTCCAAGGTTCCATCAGACTTTCAGACCTTAACATGACTATTGTTCATAAAAACCTTTTCTGGAATTCTTCTAATGCAACGGGAAAAGCACTTTATACCTTGGATGTGAAGTAGTGCCTCAAATTCTTTCTAGATAGAACTAAAACTTTCAAAATGACCAATCAGCTTCTCATAGCCTACTGACCTAAAAAAAAAGAACATGCACTATCAAAGAATGTCACTGGGGAATCTCAATATATTTCCTTGCAGCCTGGGACGCCATAATTGCTGCTTGCACTGGCTGAGTGGACCCGGACTACATGATGCACGCTGGATTTCTGCTAGGAGGTAGCCTAAATACTGCCACACTTCCCCGCAGTGCAGGACACCATACGTGCTACCTGTGCCAGCTGAGGGGCCCTAGACATCCCTGAAACGTTCCAAGAAGGATTTTAAGGAGTTTACATGAGTGATAGTCCGTGAAGAACTTGTGGAGTTGTAGAAATTTGTCACCAACAAACAGAATTCAAGAAAGTAATCAATACAGCTGGGAAAAACAAGGGAATTGTTGCTACTAAAAGTCCATGGAATGGCGTGAGTGGAAAAAGAGCAAAACCCTCTAAGTGAAAGCCCAGGTTTACAGGTTTCTAGCTCAAATCCTCCTTCTTGGGCTTGATATCTGCAATGTTTCGGGTAAGGATATTAAGCTTCTCTGTGAATATATTCTCTAGAAGATCATGAGCCTTCACAAAGCGCACCAGACTGCTGTTATTGAAAACTTCAAAGTATGGGACTGATTAATCCATACAAGACAGTCAGTCAGCATTCTCCAAATTGCATAGGGGCTCAAATCGATTTCGAGTTGGGAAGCAATGAGAACCCGGAGACCCTATGTCACCTCTTGGAAAACTTGGATGTGGGATTTCAATCATGGGTAAAAAAGGACCTATAAAAGAAGCCCCGAGGAATCACCTGGATCATGGTGCAATGGTATTTTATCTACTATATGTGATCTGTTGAAGTTTACAACTGTACAATAACCCTAAAATATCATAGGCCTGCACCAACCCAGGCTAACCTTCTGAGCATGTTTATATATTGGAACAAGGAGAATCTCCTGTTGGTTCTGAAATCTGAAATCAAGCCAATGTACAACTTTATTTTTCAACTGGCAATAGTTTTCTAGTGAACTAGATCTAAGCTGAGGAACATTAGCCTATACTAAGCCAAACAGCATAGCCTCAGGTGGTAAATCCAGTGCTCTAGAAAGAGGAAGGTTAACAGATAGCGGCTGCAACCCACCTCCGGTCACATGGGCAACGTGATTAATATCTAAATCAGGCCCTCAGTTGTCTTAAGAAACCCATTCAACGTAGAATCTAGATGATTTATCAATACTAATCAGAAAATAGGTTTTGCATCACCTCCCAAACACTTGGCCGACCTTGATTTAATTGCAGATTTAGTTGTAAGCTCAGTTCACTTTTTTATTTTCTTTATAAATGAAGGGTTAATGGGCCTATAAAGACTGTCTGATGGACAGCCGCTTCAATAGTCAGCAAATTCCCACCAGTCTGCAAAGGATCAGGACAACATGACATAGGCTCTGATGGACGGTCAGGGATAGCTGTTTGTTTGTTTATGCTCACATGCATATCATCATGGGTATTAAACCCTAACTCCACTTCAGCTGTTGAGATTTCATCATCAGTGGCTCCGATAGCAGAGGTAAGAAGTGTCAGGATGTAAAGTATATTATAGGCTTGCTTAGAACCACTGCTAATAGAGGCATTACTCAGTGGAGAAATTTTCCTCTTGGTTTTCTTGCTGGAAGAAAATGGCCCACGTAGTGGTGGCTCAGCCCAACCTTTTAATGGTGCTGACTGGCAAAGACGGGCCCGTCTCCTCCCATATAGGAGCATACCTAATTTTTACTTAAACAAATAGCCTTTTCACTCGTACTGATAAATCTGAGGTATGGTGGCCTTTGAGGGGAGGAGTTCTTCTGAAGCTGGTTTCTGACGGGCTAAAGTTTGGTTCTTATTTAAGTACATGGGAATTGGTTAACAGTGTCACTCATTTAAACTATGCTGTACAATGCTTTTCATTCTACTGCTTGTTAAAATTGCTGTGGGACTCCCACGTCAACAATGGGAAGATTCAAGCGTGTGAATATAGGAAAGTAATCAATACCGGAAGATTCTGTAGACATATTTGTGGCTTTTACCTACTAACTATTTTAAACATAATTTCAAGGCGTATTGCAGAGGATGAGGACAAGGTAGTTTGTATGATTCGATTTATACAATCTAATGATTGTTGGGTGATTTTATGTTTAATACATAGCAACAAAGTGAAATGTGTGTGTTATTTGTCATATGAGGTTAGATTTATCTAATGTTAGAACTTGGTGGTGACTGGATCAGTGTCATTTATAGTAATATGTAAAACTGCATAATCATGAGAAGGTACACTTTATTCTTTGCGTCAATGCAGGTTGTGTTCTCTTCTGTCCAGTTGCTTGCTATACAATCATGTATGAAAATACAACCCTCACAAAGGTAAAAACAAATGCTTCATTTATCCCTTTCAGGAACGACAGAAGGATTTCTGACAGGCGTAAATGGTTTTGCTACTTAGCTATTCCCTGCCATCAGTGCATAGAATGACTCGGCAGTTAACCCAACACTCGAGGTGGGGAATGGGCAGAAGGCGTGGGTTGGTGAGTTTTTGTCAGTTCACAAACTCTGATCTAACTGGCTCCTTCTACCGAAGAGCTGGAGGAAATCCTCGCAGGGGTGAGAAGGGGAATAAGTTTCTTCAAATGAAAATGTTTTCTTGTGAAGAAACACAAAAGAAAATGATGAAAACGTGCATTTCAACTCCTGGCTGCATTCTCTCAATGTACGATTACTCATCGAGGACGATTGATACCCAGGGTATATATATGTCACATGATATTTCCTATATATCATGCCTGGAAATATGTGCCTGGTGCAGCATAAGTAGCATACTACTCGGTCTGTATGTGAATTGCAAACATCATTGTAAAAGTGCCTTCAGACAGAGGTGGAAATATACACATATACTTTTACTCTTTTTTTTTTTGTGAACTGGGCCTATAATCTAGTGCATTGTCTGAGTGTGTGTGGGTTCACTTTATATTCTTTGTCATGTGCGTGTGAGCGGATCGGTGTGGATGTCACTGTGGAATGTGCTAGTGATTGGGTCAATACAGAGGATGCAGAGATAGAGGAAATTGGCTTTCCTGTTCGGGCATCATGAACATCAGAAGTGGGGCGGCAAAGGAGGCGTTATTCCCTACGCTCAGCAACTTTCAGGGCCCTGGGTTTGTGCTGCAAAACGTATGTACTGATTTTTAAGCAAGCCTATCTTTTTTTATTAATGATGAGGTAGCTGACGTGGCTGTACAGGTAGATAGCCCTAGATGCTGATCCTGCTGTATTTTGTCTTTACTTGGAGGATATTTTTAACTTAGAAACAAATGTTTCTTAGCTGTTTGGTCCCGCGTGAAATTTTTAACCTGAGCCCTGCAAACACCTGACATGCCTGTTGAGTATTATTACAACTATCGCTGTATCTTGTATTTGAGTACATAAATATTTTGAACCTCCGCTCAAGGTCTATCCTCAAAACACAACATTGACAGTGTGATTTAAGTGAATTAGGTGCTGCATCAATTGACTTAAAAAGCAAAATTGTATTCCATCGCTGACCCGTTTGTACAGAATCTGTTCTGTGCTTGCAGTGCAGACAGGGGATGTTTTACAAGCCCTCTGTCTACACTAGTTGAGCAGTCATTCACCTGTGTAAGTTCGGTTCTGACGGGCCACTTGCAGTTGACAAATGCACTCTTCTAATGACTCTGCGTGGCTGGAACAAGTGACTACTGACGTGATACTAGCAACGGTATCAGGTCTAGAGGCCAGATGTAGCAAAGGGTTTTACCCATTTACCCATTCTGTGTCTATGGGAAAATGTGTTCGTACATATGGCCCTAGGTTTCTTGACAGGTTTTTGAGAAAAGTGAGTTGGAGATGAGACGGTATTTTATTTAACTTTACTTCAACTCAGATTGGAATTTCAGAGACAAGTCAGTCATCTATTATTGTTGTTCAGCACTAATATAGTGTTGTGAGACTCTTGACAAAATAACAAGATTGCTGGGTTTTGGGCAGCAGCACCACCCATAATGGGGGCCTGAGCCCGATCCCAAATCGTGTGGCAGCTCTCAGCCTAACCCTTCCGGCCAGCTAGCAGCACCTCACAGGTGCAGTAGATAAAAGTGATTTCTGGCAGCTCATCGCATGACACTCTTGGACTCCTCTGGAAAGTCGTGGTGGAAACAGATCGTGCCCTGTTCTCTCAGTTACACAAGTCTCATACATGTAATGACAAGCAGAGGCATTTCTTGGTTCAATAGGATTTATTCAAACATATGCATCTTACCTAAAAAGGCATGAAGTGCGATTATAAGCAGGATGAAACCAGACACTATTAAAATGGTGACCAAGAAAGTGAAACAGAGAAACAGTCCCACCATATTTGTCACAATAGCATTACCAATATTCCTACACACTCTACTAAGATTCCGACATGAGAGCAAATAGTAGTGATAGCCCTAATCTGCCCATCTAGTTCCCGGAGTGTAGCAGGAGCCCCATACCTGTGTGGAAGGTAGAACGGTTGGTGAGTCTACTGGAAATAATCCTCTGATGACAGAAGAGGAAGCGCCAAGTTTCTGCTGAAACTGCAAAGGCGACATGCAGCATAAGATGGCGATTTGACTGGAATGTTTCCCCTAAGAATACTAAGGTAGTCTGATGTTTTATAATAAACATGGTGTTATTCTAGGAACTGCCCTGGCGTGACAACACATCCCTTTCAGTGTAAGTTAGACAGTGTACTTTCTGGACCGGCAATACCTGGGAACCTGTCCTATATAGCCTTGATGCGATCACAGAATGAAATGTCGTGCAAAGCAATGAATTACAAAGTTCTACATAGAAGGACAAAAGATAAGAATATTAAAACATCACCACTAAAATGGTGCCTCAATAAAATAATAAAAAAATAAAATGCCATGTGACTCGGCAAAGGGTCACAGGCCTCAGCCCTAAATTAAAATAGGCAAAAATAAGTGTACATGCCTAACGACTAACCTCACAACAATAGTACTCAGTTGGCTCCTTTCTGTTGTTCTGAAGTACTTTCCTGTGTGCTACACTGTTTGAAAGAGGGTAGTCTGCAAGCTGCCTGGAGAGAACCTACATTTCTTAGTGGTCAGTTTGTGGTTGGGAGTGTGGTTTTACACCAACTTCTGTAGTGAGTTAGTTAAGAGTCTTCATTCTCACTGAGGCGGGCTGTTCTCTGTATGGGCACATCATAGTGTTTATATATTGTCAATTTATGTCCTTTGGGCCGTCTGCAGGTGCTCATGAACTTTAGTTCTGTATTGCATGGTCTTCCGAGGTGAGCGAGATGAGGTGTCAAGATGGCTAAAGGAAGGACTAGTCCTTCCAGCTTTTTATATAGAAGTGTATTATGTTTTGAAGCTGCCCGTCTGAGCACATCTGACTGGGTGCACGCATTTGGTTTGGGGTTGTGAAAGTCACATTTCCTTGAGCGTAGACATGGTGTTATTACCACTGTAACAATGATAACTAAGGAGGGGAAATATTGGCAGATGCTGCAGATACTAGTGCAAGCCTTTTTTAATGTTTTGATAAAAATAAAGACTAAAACCTGTGAGTCTGGTCAAAATAAAGGAAGGACTTAAACCTATGAATCTGGTCAAGGTTTCCTTCCTTCCAATCTTTACATGTGTGGAAATAAAAGTAGGATTGTATCTTGTGCTGGGCGTTTTGTCCATGCATGTGTCACTGTAGGTTCTTTTTTGCTAGAGGTTGTTGCCAAGGATTGCGTCTAGCCAGAAGCAATTGCATTGTAGTAACTCTTCGGTCCAAAGAAGAATGGATGCTATGAACTAGTCATGTCATTTATCATATAAAAGTATATGGTTCATACATTGTCATCCGTCAGTGACCATGGTCTAACTGTTAAGTCATTTGACCGGTTGTTGAGGGGAAGGGGATCTCTCACTCTCCTTGGTCTCAGTTGTGTTCCATTCTCTGACCTTGATCCTCTCACCTGCTCTGGTTTTCGGATCCATGTCCATGCTCCTCTTGGGAATACGTGTTATTACTCGAATCTAAATCAAAACCTCCTGCTTCCATGGAAGTGAAATAATATTCAAGAATTAGAAGTCTTTTATGTGACAGCGATGCCCGAATTCTGACCGAATATTAACATTTAGCAGGTATTATTTGAATTTGTCACTATGGAAACAAAGTAGCGGAGTACATAGAACATCTAATCTGGAAGGCCTGCCTACGGGGCATGCACATATGGTCCCTGGATGTGTATGTGTAAGGAATGGGATTCCCCACAGGACTCTCTTTGTAATGAGCCTAAACACAAACTTGTGGACCGGGAAGCCAGCTGCATTTTCCATCCTATGTGTAACCTGTTGTGTCCCTGCCAAGTTCCTTTTGCCAGAAATGTTCCGGTAAAATAGAGATAAACCACAAATATGATATATGGGATAAAGTACCCCTGACTTACATCCTAAGGGTCTAGCAAATCAGTGTTTTATGCCAGGATGACATGAAAATGTCAATGCAGTGTTATACGCCTCTGTAACATGTACCCGGGGCAACTGGAAAAACATGACTGTTTGGTCGCAGCATTTTCCATAATAAATGAATTTGTAGCAGTCACCACCTTCGTAATTACCCAGCTTTTATTAAACAAATGTATTCCTAGTCGAAAAGGATCAAACATTATTACTTTATTAGTTACTTCAGCAGTGCACTCAAACGTCAGAAGAATTACAGATATGTTGCATCTCTTTTAAGGTCCCATATTTTGAATGAAACGGTTTTCTTAGTGAGACATGTTGATAATAAATATGAAATATTCTGCAGAGCTTCTTTTATAATGGAAAGAGGTACCAAATAATTTCTATAGCATTTACCTTTCTTTGTCGCATAAGTTACCCACCCTGCTTCACAATTTGGTTTTGCACTGACTGTAATCCTGCATATAACAGGACACTATGAAAGCTAATTAGCACAACTCAGATTGTACAAAGGTCAGTCGTTTTTTACATTACCTAGACAAGACAAGACAGATTGCTCCTCTGGTACTAGGCCTTCTAGAGCCGATTTTCAGTAAGTTTAGGATACCATTCTCTATTAGACACCTAAGGTGATCCTGAAACAGAAGCTTAAAGCAAAAAAAAAAAAAATCCAACTCAAGGATTTTTTTGTTGCATCAATGGCTAAAAAGAGATTTAATACTAATAGTTCCTCCTTTTGAGTCCCCTTGAGAAGTGTAGCAGGATGTCAAAATTCTGCTAACATAATTTGGGTGTCCGGCGACGGGATGATGTTTCCTTATGTAAGTCTATGGCTCAGATTTGAAGTTTTTGCTTAAGAAAACACTCAAAGTATCACAAAACTGTAGAAGAGGGTATGGTTACACCAGATAGTAGCACTGTCGCAGTCGTGGACTTGTCCACTGCTGATGTTTGCCGTGACCTTTCTCCGACATGCACTTTAGGGCTTAGGCTTAGGCTTACTTCTTAGTCACAAAAAGCATAGGAGAGAGATATTAAATCTTCCATTTAATGGCTGTATTTTGCTGGGCTCTGAGGCTAGCAAGGAAATTCAGAAGAGGAAGTCAGAATTTTAGACCTTAAATGTTACGGATGGAGAAAAAAAGGTGTATCTTAAGATCTACATTAAAGATTATGAAAAGGACAAGCAATACATATACATGTCATGTTGCTAAACCCAACTTCAAAATCAATGGCAGCTGCTTTTGCAAAGTGGGAAGCAGAGGAGCAGCTTTAGGGGGCATGTGTGGGGTGTTACACCCCCCCACCCCCAAAAAATACTATGTATAGTAGTTGGACACCATTGTGTTCCATCTGGTATAATAAAGTGTCTGCCAGATTTCACCTGGGAATTTTACATGGCTACCCTCTCAAAAACATGTACTTTTTAATATGTAGTGTTTTAAGTGCCCCTAACAATTCGCCTCCTCTATCTTTTCACTGCCCTCCTCATGTCTTGCTTCTCATATAATGTGTTTTAAAAAGATACCCCTGCGTGACTGCTGGGGATCTCAAGCTCAAACCCTCCATCCATCTCCCCAATATAAATTACCAAGCTACGCCTCTGGTGGGAAGCTTTCTCAAGACAGAAGCAAAAACGAGCAGCCATCAGTTTCTACAGAAAGAGCTCCTGAAAAATTATACTCCTGTCCCCCTGCCTCCCCCAAACAGCCTTCCTGTTATGGCAGTAAATTACAAAGTGCACCCTCAATACAGAATTCACTCACTGTGATCGGATGTCATCCCTGAGAATTTTCTTTAAATGTGCTTTCTTGGTAGCAGTTTTCTTTGATGGTGTAAGAAATTGGGTTGTTGGTTGGCTGGGGGGTGTGAGCCTCTGTCAAGCAGCAACCACAATCCTTGTCAGGATGAGACACAAGCCAATGCTAAATTAATCTTTGCTCAACCCTCTGGTAGCTTGGCACAGGCAGTCAGGCTTAACTTGGAGGCAATGAATGCTTAAAGTACTTGTGCACCACTTCAAACAGTAATAAAGTGAAAAACACCAAACAAAGAGGATCCCACACCATATTTGACAAATAGAGCTAATAAATAAAACAAAACCCAAATGACACAAATTCATCAGTAGAACTGGAGATATGCATTTTTTAAGATTTTAGTGAAAATAGTGCTAAAAGCACAACGTGCCAACTGTGGAAATCTGGTCGCACTGGGCTGGAAAAGAGTTAGATGTTCAGGTCAACCGCCATATAGTGGAGGCCAGCTACAGGGACACAGTTAGGCCCGCTGAACAAAGGACCTTAAATCCTGGTTTGCAGAGCGTTGTGAGGATCTGCATCGAAGATGCGTTGGGCAGCCAAAGCAATATGTGGGTTCCGAGGTACAGGGAAGCTATGAATTGAGGTCCTGCGTCATCGTCGAAGATTCTGGGCCTGATTCTAACTTTGGAGGACGGTGTTAAACCGTCCCAAAAGTGGCGGATATACCACCTACCGTATTACGAGTCCATTATATCCTATGGAACTCATAATACGGTAGGTGGTATATCCGCCACTTTTGGGACGGTTTAACACCGTCCTCCAAAGTTAGAATCAGGCCCTCTGTTCAGCAGGGCTTGCGATGTGCAGTCTGGCGTTGAGGATGCTCCGTGCAGTTAGGTCTATGTGTTGGTTCTGAGTAGCGGCTATGCTGTGATCGTCATTGAGGCTCCCATTGATGAGGAATGCGAGGGTGAAAGGAATTTTCATTTACAAGTACCTAGATGATAGGCTTGTTAAAGCGTCTTCGCAACAGAGACTGTTACATGATCTACAGATTTCTCTTGGGACAGGTCTTCATCATAATGCCAAGCTGTAATCTTTGAATCCAGAGCAGTGTATTCATATTTGGGTGTGGACCTAGATATGAGAAAAGGAAGGGTGTCTCCTTCACAGGAGAGGTTTCTTGATATTCAACAGAAATGACTATTTCAATGGCTCAGTCTCCATCAGTCAGAGAATTCCCTTCTTCTCTGGGCTACAAGGCACAATGCATTACTGTTAATGAATGCCTGGTTACACATTTTTATGAGTTTCTAGAGGATCAGTGGTATCAGAGGTCTGGAAATTCAAACAGCATTCTCCAAATGTTTGCAAAGGTCTTCATTCTTTTCAATTGTGGATGGTCCTGTGATCAAAGAGGTTTGATCAGTGAAGCAAAAACCTATCACATCAGTATCTTGAATTTGGGGCAGGCCCACCTGTCTTAGTCTTTCCATCTGATCGTATCCTCCAGCTCCATTCTTCTGCAGGCAGATATAAATCTTTACCTATATAAGGCAACTAGGTATCAAGAAGGGAATGCTCTGATCCTTCTGCTTCCCAAAGTGATAGCTATAACTCTGCAATTTTAGGATGATCCTTATATCTACAGACTACCCATGTCAGTTATAGTATTTGGGCCATATTTAGACATTCATTAGTCCCCCACACATGCCTGATCTTCTGTTCAGGATATTGGGAATGATATCCCATTGCAGCCTGCCATCTCTGAATATCTCCTGGCTTCAGACTGGATTCATAATGATCCCTCCCAAAGGTGGAGAGGGTGCATTGTTCACAAGCCCTCTGCTGATGGTGCAAAACCTAAGAATTTTAGGGACTGTGACTCTGCATTGAGAATGGCTATAGAGCTATGAGGCCTGCACTTCGGGGATCCACAATCTCCTTTACCCAGATTTCATGGCCACTGTCTAAGAGGCACATGAGACCTTTATCCAAGTTAAAAAGAAATTTCTTTTGAATGGGATTGATTATGCAGTGATATATGCAACAACACTCAAGATCCACTTTAAGTGGAAAATCCCCTTTTCCTTGACTTCAAATAGCAATGACTTTTATAAACAAGGAAACTGGCCAGGGTTTTCTGAGGTCCAAGAAAACTTTGTGGAACATAGTTGACATGAAATAAAGGAGAATCTAAACATACCTTGGGTTGATAGCACAAGAATGATTCTGAATTGGGATCACTTTTGAGGGCAGGCTTGCTTGCTGTGCTCTGACTCTGTACTACACAGAATTCTGTATTGGTTGGATTTGGGGGAAGAAAATTAGATTATTGGAAAGAACTATGTAGCAGCAATTTTGCTATAAAATGTCTTATTCTTTTCAGAACGCCATGTGAACCAAACTTTGAGGGTACATGGGTGTGGGGGATTGGTGAGGCTTTTCATTCTGGTTGGCTACTGGGCACCTTTGAGCAAAATTTCCTCCAGGACTGCACACGGTTCCTTTTTTTCTTATCTCCTTTTGTTGTGTTTTTCTAAGGCATGTTTTCTGGGACTCCAATGCTGGCTGCCTTATTCCTTTTCCCTCTCAATTGTGTTGGTGTCTCAGAAGTCTCTGGGACACCAGCACAGGCTCCCCTTGCAATCCTGGCACTGCTCTCCTGCTAAACCTAGCATGAGAGCAGTGCCAGGATTGATCTGAGGAGCTTGGTCTGCCGCTTAGACACTACATGGGAGTCTGTGCAGTTTCTCCAGCCCAGCTGTGTAACACAGTTGTGCTGGAGAAACCTAAGGGTGCATGTGTATTTGGCCGGCCTAAGATGGCCGGCCAAACGCACATGCGCACTTAAGTGCACTCCGCTCCCCTTCCCCTCTCCCCCCCCTCCCATGGCCCAGCCTGCGCCTCCTTGTATATGCTGCTGGCTGAGCCAGCAGCTGAAAAATAAAACAATATTAAAGTATTGTTTTATTTTTCAAATGCTGGCTTAGCCAGGGGGGCAGTGCTCCTTCATTGCAAAGGAGCCGTGCTTGCTCACCACTAGGGATCTCAATGATGGGGTTTCACTGTGGGTTTGCAATGGTATTGTAGGAGTTTTCACTTATGGTATTCTTGGTGCATGGACTCCCGAATACTAACTGGAACCACACATTGCAGGGAAACAAATACTAGTGCAGCAGATAATTCATGTTGCAGCATGTGTATCTATCCCACATTCTCCTGGTCACCCGCAACTATTCACGCCTACATCTGATAGACCAGGGTCCACAGGCCGTCTCTGAACCAGTTTTTATCACATGGAATGTTAAGAGCCTAAATGGCCAGAAAAAAAGATAGACTAGTGCTTGCATATTTGAAGCTTCATCATGTGGATTTTGCATATTTACAGGAAATGCATATCTGATAGGGGATTTTCAAGAGCTTTGGCCACAGATAGATATTTCTCCTCTTATAACTCCTTAACCAGTGGTGTGGCCATACTTATTAGAAAAAGGAACAAGGGTTTTAATGCCTTAGACAACTCACTGATCTGGATGGCTGATACTTGATTCTGCAATGGGATATAGGTGACACGAAAAGGCTCCTTGTCAAAACTTATGGCCCCAATGTTGGTAGCCCAAACCTCTTTCATCAAGTTGCGTCACTGATTATACTCTTGATGATAGGTAGTTTAATTTGGGGTAGAGATTTTATCAAGATTCTAGATAGACAATTGGACAGATCCACTGTAGGGAAGAGCAGTTGGACTCAATCCTCTATGACTTCCAGGGATATTTTGCACCTATATGAAATGATGGATGAGTGGTGGCACTTATTACCCTCATCAAGAGACTACACATTGCTCATTGATTCATGAAGGCTCATCCGGCATTGATTATTGGTTAGTGTTGTAGAACGTCTGCACTTACACTGTGGGTGTAGAATGCCATTTGTTCACTCTTTCAGGCCACTTGCCTGTGGTCCTCAGTCTTGAGTGCCCCAAGCGGAAAGGGCATGTAGACCCTGAAGGTTTCTGTCTTATGCACTCCTGGACAGGGTGTATAGAGAAGAAATATGCAAGAATATTGAAGAATACTTTAAGCACAATGTGGGTTCAGTGTCAACATATACTTGTTTTTTTTAGAAGCCTTCAAGAGGTGTGTCAATCTCCAAACAAATGGGTTTTTAATCAATTAGAATTGCACTTCAAATATTGGAAGGGAAATACAGCTCCTTGATACACAATACTCCAAAAACCAGGACACCACAATAGCTCACAATATCCACACACCATTGCTTGAATTTAGGGAGGAGGCTGGGAGAGAGGTCAACTATCTCAGGAAACATGCTATTGTGAGACAATATGGAGAGGGTGATCTACCTAACAGAATTTTGACCCAGTTGCTAAATCGCAGGAAGGCTACAGGGATGTTGTAGAAATAACGGATGGGGCAGGCACATGGTTCACTTGTTTACCTGATCAACAGACATTTTGATTCAGTTCACTGAATAATATGCTACCATCTACATGGCAGATCAGGGAGAGGAGCATTTACAACAATATCTCAATAGTGTTGTTGGGGGCACGCAAGAGAGAACCATTGAACAAACCTCAAGCTGTTAAAGAAGGAAAAGGGGCAATTAAGTAATTGCCACGGATAAGGTCACTGGGTTGGATGATTTATCCAGCACACTTAATAAGCAGTATTTAGATCTATTGGCCCCATATCTACTAGAGTACTGTTTACGAGGCATGCTTGTCTAGAGTGCTACCTCCATCACTTTGCGAAGCTACACTATCTCTCCTCTTGAAGCTAGATAAGAACCTCCCCCCAGTGTGCCTCTTACAGGCCTATTTCATTAATTAATTTACATACTAGAATTATAGCTGAGACGCTTTCCGAGCGACTTACTCCACTCGTGAAATGGCTGGTGTCCACTGAACATTTCCAATCATTCCTTTTAGGTCCGCATCGAATAACTGACTCGTTTTCTTCTTCCTGGTCCATCAGATAAGACTCCCACCTTCCAGCACTGGCAATACTTTCAGATTCCCAAAGGGCACTTGACTCCCAACTGGGAATACTTATTTGCGGCTTTATGTGAGATGGGCCTGGAGAAGGCCTTGGAGAATGGGTAGCTCTATTATACAATCTACTCACTTTGAGGAATAGAATAAATATCCACCTTATTCCCGAATATAAAAACCGTAGGGGGAAAAGGCAGGGTTATCCAGTATCCCCTTTTTTAAATTTGGTCTTGCAATGGAACCCTTTCTAAGTATCATTAAAGAAAGATTTTCCCCAAGTGGGATTGATTTAGCAGGTGGGAGTTTCATTATTTCTATGTATGCATACAAAATTGTTGTATACATTAAAAATCCATAACTAGCTCATCCCCTCATGAGAGAATTAATCAGAGTTGAAGAGGCTTTGGGCCTCCAAATTACTGAAACAAATCTGTTATGATTTGTTTGACTGATGCTATTTTCAGGCGGCCCTCACTTAATTTTACTTTACTGTGGAGGGAGGAGGACGTCAGATATTTAGGAATAACAATCTACAGATATCCCTTGCTAGTACTTAAAAAAAAAAAAAAATGTGGTCCGTGGCTGGTGAAATCGTAGTAGAGGACCGCTAGGTGGCAGAGTTTGCCATTAGCCAGGGCAGGTAGAATGCCAGTCCTGAAGATGGTGTCCCTGCCACAACTGTTAAATCTGTTCTTTCACATTGCCATCCTTTTGAAAAGAGACATTTTTAAGAAAATAAGGAAGACTCTATTGACATTTATTTGGGTTGGTAAATAGCTGGATATTAAATGGGAAATTCTAATGCAACCATATTCGAGGTGGGCATGTTATTACAAATCTAGAACCATAATATTTAACTTGAAAATATTTTTTTATATTTCGATTGAGACATGACATAAAATCACTTTACTCCGTCTTTTCTTGGAAGCCATACTCTCTTAAAACATTGGGTTGCATTATTCCTATGAATGCCTCACGTGGGTTAGTAATACAAATGTGCACAGTGATTGAGCTGAAACCAATAGACCTGAAAGCCAGGGACCGGTAGGTAGTGGCTCTTGGAGAGAAAGTCACAGAAAATGTATGGTCTTATTGTTGTCAGCAGACAAACCAAATATCTTTTAACAGTAGGTACCGGCTGATACACTATAAAGTTTTACATCAAATTTACTACGCACCAGCCAGACCTACAGCTATAGGCCTGGAAGTAGATTTCCCTTGCAGTAGAAGTGAGCATAACTCAGAAGATTTTATGCAGATGGCTTGGCTGTGTTATCAAATAGCTGAATATCGGTTCAAAGTATTTCTAGTTAAACAAAATGGTTACAGAATAAGTGGGACCTTCTCAGACACTTATTCGAATGGGATATGTGAAGCTGATTTTGAAAGCGAAAAGGAGATTTGTGGTCATGGCTAGCCCACTAGCTATATTTTGAATGACCATTAGATGGGTAGGGGGGCTTCTGCTGTCTGAATGGATAATGGATCTGATATACTGCCAACACTGTCAAGGGCATTGATGCTGAGACACTAACAACAACAACTCGCCCAAAGTACATTTGGGGTCCTTTGAAGCACTGGTTAAGTCATGAGACTGGGGATGGGAGTGCTTTTGGAGTCATCACATGCAGTTTACAGTTATGTGCTGCTGCATGTCTCAAATACGGATTGTTTGAGTGAGGGAGCTGTGTTCTTTCAAGATATGCCTGTGACATCTGTGGAGAGTTGGGCAAAGTAATAGACTATGGAGAAGGCATGGAGTGATTTGAACTCCCCAACACTATGTATTATATTCTGTTGGGAATTGAGCTCATGCTGCTGAAATACTATGAATGTTTATTGTGGAAACAATATGGTAATAACCTGAGTTCTGTCTATTTTGCTACAGTTCTCATGTACTGTTTGTTGGTTTGGTGTTCAAACGTGCCCAAAAAAGCATTAGTACTTAATGAATGGTGCACCAACACCTATTTTGCACCCTGTCAAATGTCCACCAGATATTACACCTCCATTGCCAATGGTGGCGTAGCAGCCTTGGCACTAGTGGAAAGAGCCCAGGGTTATTCACAGAGTTACTGCCTGGCCACAACATGGCTAATTTTGATGCAGAGAACTATCTATCTAAATAGGGTCCTTTTCTGCACCACCTTCCATTTTTTCACTCCAGAGAATCCTGCAAAGAGCTGATCATCCACACAATGGTCTTTTGTACAGTCAGTGTAAAGCTCAATGCCTTTTGGGGTTGAGCCAATGGTCTCTCTCATCCTTCTTCAAAGGGAGAGGAGTGGAAAACAATGTTGGCAGAGTAATAGAATAGCCAACATGGAAAGCTGTTAATACTTGTGGTAAGAAGGCCACTTGTGTGCTCAGCACTAACCCCAGACAGAAGGTGGAATGAGGAAGACTGTTTTGAGCTTCAGCAGTCTCAGTCAGCAACTCTGTATTGGCTCAAAAGGTGAGCACATAATATATGCCAACACTAACCTCCCATTCTAGCATGACACATGGCGTTGGGAGAAACAAGTGAGTAGCTTGCATTGGGTCAAACTATGTGCACATGAGAAACGTCAACACTAAGTTGAAGTCCCATTGCGGCATGACAAATGACTTTGGGCGAAACAAGTGATACAGACATTTAATAAAACATATTGCAGCAGGTGGTTTAAATAGAAATGGATGATTAGATAAATACAGAAAGGCCAAAAGGGGCGAAAGATAAACCTTAACTGTGCCCACTGAAAGGCCTTGCTGTGCAACGATAACACAAACAACAAAAACACAGTTCTGGCCTGCAGTGGGTCTTTATGACGAGCACTACACCAGGTAACAAATTTATCACAACTTAGATGGACTTTATTGAAGGGCATCAGGTTGCAAGTATAACATTCAATACGGGTACTGGCAAGTCGAATAAATTCAATTGTCACTGATGAAGCTCTGTGCCTGGAGGTGTAGGTTGCGGGACTAGAGTGCAGGACCATCCACTGTAGCTAAAACAGAAGGTCATCCTAAAGTCATAGCCAGATCAGAGTGCAAATGCACATGCTCAAGAGTTTCCGGTATCACCCTCTCCTGGGCCAGTCTGGAGCTGTCAAGATGAGATGCACCCAGTCTGTCCTGACTTTCCTCAGAGGTGGAAGAGACCGTGACAAGAAGGCATACAAGAGACCAGTGTCCTAACGCAGCTGGAATGCATCTCACAGTGACTTTCCTGTAAGAAACTCCAGCGTGCAGTATAGATGACACTTCACGTCCTCACCGGTCACAAGCAGATCTGTCCTTGGCATAACCCATGGATCTGCCCCTTGCCACCTTGAATGGAGATGCCACTCCTGATCCATCAGCTGATGTCTGCTCAGGTCATCTGCTCTGACCTTCAGAGGTTCCACTTGATGGTTGTCTACCAGAAAGACATTCTTCTTGTCCAGCCATTTCTCTAGATGTAGGGCCTCCTGGCACAAGATTCATGACCCTTCTTTGCCTTACTGTTTGCAATATGATATGGTTGTCATGTTGTCCATGAGGACCTGCACCAGTTGTTCCTTGATGGATTGCAGGAAAACTTTCAAGAGGGCCAGACAGATCTACCAAAGCTCCAAAAGGCTGATGTGGAGCTGCCTTTCAGATCAGAGGCCTCTGCTCTCCAGCTCCTCCAGATGACCCTCCTCCACAACTGTGACACATCTGTCCCAACTGTGAATCTGGGTGGGAAAGGAAGAGTGGCTTGCCACAGGTTAGGCTGGTTCTAATCTACCTCCGCGGATGATACTGAGCCATCTCCTATGATATCTGGATTGAGTTGAAGTAGCAGCCCTGTTGCTGGGCCTACTGAAACTTGAAGGTTCTACTGCACGGCTGCACATTACATCTGGTTTTTGAGAGGAGGATAATGCACAAAACTAGGATTCTAAAAAGCACTAGTGGGATTTTGTCTCATTGATGGAGAACCCCAAAGATTTCAGGAGTGCAGCTTTCATATGGAGATGTTGCACAAGTGACTGTGGGAAGCTGACCGTGAGCAGTCAGTTGTCAAGGTACAGGCACATTTTTACCCACCCTCTAAAAATGTGGGGAGCAAACACCTCTATCCCTTTTGTGAATGTGAGAGGGGCTTTGTTAATTCTGAAGGAGAGCACAGCAAATTGAAGGTGTCCAGGTTTGCCCATGAACTGCAGATAAAAGCCAGAGGGGCTACAATATGGGTATTTGGAAATACATGTCCTGCAAGTTTTGGGACACCATCCAGCCTCCTAGGTCAAGAGCAGAAAGAGTCTGAGACAGGTTGAGATCTGCTGAAAGGCCTTCTGTGGCTAGCGATCCAGAATTGTCCTGAGGCCTCCATCCTTCTCAAGATGAGGCTGACAGCCCCCTTGATGGTACTGTTGCCCAACAGAAGGTTAATTTCTTGCAGCAATAGAGTGGAATGGTCCACTGACAATCCCTTTTATCTGGGGGTGTAAAATGGGATGGTGAGGAAAGAAAAGAAAGGCCAAGACTCATCTGTCCAGTGTGTTAGAGCTCCGGCTGGGGAAATGCTGTATCCTGCCTCCTGCTGCCTTAAAATATGTCTGTGAGGGCAGGTTAAAGTGATGAAAGAAGAGTTACAGCAGAGCTTTCGCTGCCGCCTTTAATGGCCTTGGCCACCACCATGACTTCTGCCCTGAAAGGTCTGGGCTTGCTTCTGCTGCACAGGTTGGGAGAGCTGGTTCTGTCTGTAGGATGTCCCATGGTATCCCTAAACTCACTGTACTTTTGATGCAACTATTTGACCGGAGACAAGAGTCCCAAGGATCATGCTGTTGCCTGACTGTCCTTGAATCATTTGAGAGCTGATTTAGCCTTATCCCCTAAGAAACGCACGCCATCAAACAGCATGTTTATAAGGTATGCATGGAAACTTACTGAAAACCTAGTTCAGTGCATCCATGTGTGCCTCCTAATTACAACCCTGGTGGCAATAGCTTTGCATACACAGTCCTTGGTGTCTAGGCCAGCACGCAGGCATACCTTGTTGCAACCTGGTGTAGGATGCTGGTCTGGAGTGTAGTGGGTGCCCACTGTACTTACACCAGGTCCAGGTATGATCTGTTAGTGAAGTGTAGGCAGTGTCTAGAAGCCAGGCTCTCTAGAGGTAGCTGTGGATGAGTAGCCAAGGCTTATGTAGGAGACATGCAAAGTTCATGCAAAACCCCTGTAGTCACACAGCGCTAACACCCATGAAAGAAATCCCTCAGTTGTACAAAAATAAAGGTACTTTATTTTTGGAACACAAAATACTAGAAGGATAACCCACCAATAGGAGGTAAATAAACACTAAATATATACACTCGCAATCGAAAATATTAGAAAACGGCGCAAATAGCAATAACCAATAGTGACACTAGGGGAGCACAAACCATATACTAAAAAAATGGAATGCGAACACAGGAGCCCCACCTAGGTAAGTGGAATGTGTAGAGGGGAGCTAAGAGTAATAGAAAACCACAGAGGTAAGTAACACAGTACCCACCAGCCACCTTGAATAAATCACTGGAATTTCCCTAAACCACCCAAAGGGAGGAAAACAAGAAAAAGAAGACACCCAGACAAGACTGCAGGAAAACCAACGGTGGATTCCTGAAGAATGAAGACATGTGGAGAGAGGGGACCAAGTCCAGGAGTCCCAGTGGAGTCCAGGAGGTGTAGGAGCTACTACCCACCCAGTTGTACTTGCAGGAGTTGGTCAATGGTGACGAAGAGCAGGTCAGCATTGCAGCCCTGGAGCTGGAGAAGAGTTCCGGATGGATGCAGATGATGTCCCGTGTTGGAGTGAAGATTGCAGATGGGTGTTGGTGCAGGAAACCCATCATCAAGCCTTGGCAAAGGCAAACTCGTGGTTAGTGGAAAAGTGGTGCTGCCGGGGACCGGTAAGACCCAGGAGGACTCCAACCAGGAGGGGGGAGTCACAGGAGACCCTCAGCGTCGCAGAGAGTCCACAGGAGCAGAGGCAGCACCCTCAGGAGTCCACAGGACGGGGACACAAGATTCACAGAAAGAGCCCATGCAACTCTACAAAAGAGGAACCCACGTCACTGGAGAACCATGCAGGAGGCTGTGCTTTCCAGGAAGGAGTGCTGGGGGCTGGATCTACACATCACCTGAGGACCCTTGCAGGAGATGCAAACAAGCCTTGGAAGCTGCAAGAGGCGCGATGCACAGGGGTACTGTCCTGCGTGGGAAGGCGAAGGCTTACCTCCCCCAAAGCTGGACAACTGGCAGAGGACCAAGAGGATTACTCCAGACCACCACCCGTGATGCAGGATCCATGCAGCTTAAGATGAGGGGAGATCCACGCAGCCAGTTGTCACTTGCTCTGGGTGTCTTTAGTTGCAGGTGACTAACTCCTTCACTCAAAGGGAGATTCCTTCTTCTGCAGTCTGAAGAGTTGCTGTCTTCTGAGGATGCACAGCTGGGGAAATGTTGCCAAGCTGGCAGGAGACATGGAAACAAAGTGGCAGAAGAGTCTTCTTCGTCGTTTGCAGCGTTGTCAGTTCCTGGAGGGTCCAGTCGAGTTCCAGTGGCCAGAAGTCGAAGTGGAGGTTGCAGAGGTATCCTGCTGGAGTTTTGCAAGCTGAATCTGAGGACCCACCCAAGAGAGAGAACCTAAATAGCCCTGACAGGGGAATTGGCCACCTAACCAGGTAAGCATCTATCAGGAGGGGGCTCTGACATTACCTGCCTGGCCTGACCACTCAAATGCTCCCAGAGTTCCCTGCCAACCTTGGATACAAAATGGCAGAACCCAGGGGCCCTCTGGAGGAGCTCTGGGCACCACCCCTGGGGTGGTGATGGAAAGGGGAGTGGTCACTCCTCTATCGATTGTCCAGTTTCACGCCAGAGCAGGGACTGGGGGTCCCTGAACCGTTGTGGACTGGTTTATGTACTGAGAGCACCAAATGTGCCCTTCAAAGCAAACCAGTGGCTTGGGGAGGCTACCCCTCCCTGGCCAGTCGCACCTATTTCCGAAGGGAGAGGGTGTTACCTCCCTCTCCCAACTGAAATCCTTTGTTCTGCCTTCCTGGGTTTGATCAGTTCAAGCAGCAGGAGGGCAGAAACCTGTCTGAGGGATGGCAGTAGCTGGGCTGCCTGGAAAACCCTGTAAGACTGGTGGTAGCAATGTTGGGGGTCCTCTCAGGAGCCCCCAGTGTGCATGGAATCATACTTCCAATACTTGCAACATATTCCTGTTTGATACCAATCATGTCTAGGTTCGGAGTTACCATTATGTAGCTGGACCTATGTCCAATACATGTGTAAAATGGCATCCCCACACTCAAAGACCATGAAAATGGCTCAGGAGTATGTGGGAGCGCCTCTGCTAGTGCAGTGGTGCCCTCATGCACAGTTACCTGCACCCTGCCTGAGAGGGCCTACCATAAGGGTGACTTAGTGACATGGTGCAGTGACCTGTAGTGAAAACAGGTGCATGCACCCGTTTCACGCAGGCTTCAAAGACAGTCCTGCAGAACACTTTGCATGTGCTCCCTATGGGTGGCAGAATAACTGCTGCAGCCCATAGGGATCCCCTGGAGCCCCAATTCCCAGAGTACCTCGGTACCAGTAAACTAGGGACTTACTTGGGGGGGAGGGTGGCAAGTATACCAATTGTGGGAAGAAAAAGGTACAGTTGCAGAGAGCAAAACTACTGGGGTCCTGGTTAGCAGGATCCCAGTAGACGCAGTCAAGTTTTGAAGTTTGTAAAAGTGGCTCAAAAGTTGTCTGTAGGATCTCAGTAAGTTTGCAAATTTAAATCAAGTAACTCCGTTGATATTTGCACAGCAGGCAGTTCTGAGTGCAGCTCAGTCTCTGGGGACGTATGCAGCTCACTGGCATTTTGTAAATCCAAATATAGTCCATAAGCAATATAGTGAGGGAGAGAATCCTCACCATTGTCAGAGTCAAGTGGAACATTTTGTTTACCCTGAACCAAAAGGTTCTTTGGACCTGCAGCTGTATCTGGACCTATGCCAATACCTTCCCTGCCACTTTAAAATCCAGCATCACTCAGTGAGCCGACCATCAATATTCCTGACTCTGACCCACCACTGTTCGACATTTCTGCCAGCACCGTCAAGCTTTTACCATCCCATGGATGTCCCCTTATCACCTTTAGAAGCTCCCTTCTTTCCAGAAGAGGATTTGAAGAGGAAGGGGTGGGGTCCTCTGGAAGAGGAGTCTGGAGATTATAATTGGTATGAGTAGCTGGTTGACAACAGTGATCTGGACACCTCCCCAGTCACTGGCATAGTTTCTCCTCCAGTCTAAATATCAGAGGAAGGCACTTCAGTTGCCACTGTGATGTGCAGGGCAGCCAAAGTCCTGAACCTACAACTGCCTGCTATCAAGGTCAAGACGAACATCTTAACAGAGGTGTTTCATCCGGGAATGAGCTCGGCTCAGTCACATCCACCATTCATTGAAGCCCTGACATTCTCCTAGAGGCATGGGCTAAGCTTTGCACAGAGACACCTGTGCACTGGATAATTGCCCACTGACATTGGCTGGCTCCAGGAGACAGAGCTCTTCTCTCCCAGCACCCTTCTCCAGAGAGCTTGGTCGTCCAGGCCTCCATGGCTAAAGTCAACTTCCACATCTTCCTGTCCACTCCAACAGACAGGGAATCCAGCATGGTGGACTTGTTTGGCAAACTCATTTTCTTGCCCACCAGCCTGGATCTGTGGTCAGCTAATGTCACATGCCTCTTGGGCCATTATTCCTCTGCCTTAAGGGATTTAGTGGTGCAACTGCTCCCCATGCTCCCAAAGGAGGGCCGAGCCATCCTTTATCAAGCCCTAACTGATGACTGGATGCGGCCAAATTTACTATGGTGTTGGTTGGACACCACAGACTCTTAGGTAGGGCTCTAGTTTCCACAGTGGCAGTGCTCCGCCATGTCTGGTTGCAGTCAACAGGAGTTTTGACTGACATTCAACTGTCACTCAAGAACATGCTCTGTGACCATTCCTGGTTGTTCTGCGCCAAAGCTGACATGGCACTCAAACAGTTTTGGGAAAGCCGAGTTACTGCCAGGTCACTAGGCCTTTCTATGACTGGCTGTACCCAACAGTAGTCCTTTAGCCCATACCTTGGATGCTGGTGGGGCACTTTTTTGGGCACATGCAATTCCAACCTTACCCTGCTAGACAGAAGGCCGCTCATTCCTTTCAAGGATGAGGTTGTGAATCCCACAAATGAAGCGGGAGCCATCACCAGCATGTTGTCCACTCCCTCAACCCTGTGGCTGCAGTAGCCTCAATACCCCTTTAGTGATCCCTGCGTTCCACACAGTCATCCAGTTAGTGGCAGGATTTGGCACTTGTGCAGAAAGTGTATGCCCTACCATCTAATAGACTTCTAGCTGCAGATTCCTTACCTTAGTATTTCCTGGTGTCAGCTTGGAACACAGATTTTTTTGCTGAGCAGTACCCTGTGCAGGCCATCGGGTGGCATCATTCGTATCTGTGTGCATCATTCGGATCCACGTGGCATCGTTGGAGCAGTCGGACACGTCACGGCCGCCTATAAAGGCACCACCCAGGTAACTGTACATCAGTTCTTTTCCTTCCATGCCAGTTAAGCGCAGGTCTGGAGTCGAGCTACCCTCTGCCTTTTATGGCAGGCCGTTTTCAACCTTTTTGTTGAGACTTTTGAAGTCTGTGCAGAATGACATCGAGGCTCTGTAGCATTCTGCCATGTCAGTGACGGACCCCCATCAGGTATTTCTCTGTTGCCTTAACAGAGAGAACATGACTCAGTCATGTTCCGACTGCTGCACGATGGCCCCGTAAGCTTTAAGAGGTCGGTCTCTGAAGCTCATAGTGGCCCGGCAGTCGACTTCGGTTGGCGCGACTTCTAGGAGGTTTGCGGTCCCGATCGAGGTCAAAGAGCTTTACGTCATGCACCTCGTATTAGAGTGGGCTGCCCCTGCTGGTGCACCTTCGTGCTCCGTGGAGTCAGCAGGGGCCCTATCAAATTCGATGCCGGCAGCTTCAGCCTCAATGCCGTTGGGGACTCCAGAATCCGATACCGGATGAGGGGTGACACCAAGTACACACAGTCGGCCTCCTCCAGCTTCTCCTGACGTCGGCGCTCCACCGGCACCCACCAGTGGAGCGAGCCCCATTCTTATCCCAGATGATCCAGAG
The DNA here is from genome assembly GCF_031143425.1 of Pleurodeles waltl. Lineage (NCBI taxonomy): Eukaryota > Metazoa > Chordata > Amphibia > Caudata > Salamandridae > Pleurodeles > Pleurodeles waltl. The sequence continues at coordinate 915,065,765 of NC_090442.1, read as the reverse complement.
CCGATTCCGACTTCGACTGCACCAACAGGGGCCAGATAAGTGCCTGATCAGCCAGGTACAGGGGAGGAATGGGAGGGGTCCTATGATACAGATTGGAGCATATGGACTGGTATGAGAAATTAGGGAAAGCCTAAGCACCTGATACCCCTCCAGGTACTGGCATGCTCTCACCTTCTTCTGTGGCTACGGAGGAGGGAGCTTCATATGCTATGGTAGTTTATAGGGCATATAAAGGCATATGAAGCTTCATATGCTATAGAGGTTCGTAGGGCATATGAAGTCCTGCCAAAAAAGGCAGAGGGTAGCTCAGATCCAGACCTGTGCTTAACCAGCGTGGAAGGAAAAGAACTGACGTATGCGTGCCTGGGTGGTGCCTTTATAGGCGACCATGATATCACAGACGGCTCCAATGACGCTGACGATGCCACGCGGATCCGAACAACGCAGGCAGATCTGAATGACGCCACCCGATGGGGCGCACTGGGTACTGCTCAGCAAAAAATTCCAGATTCCAAGCTGACGGCAGGAAATTCTAAGGTAAGGAATCTGCAGCTAGATAGTCTCTACCAGATAATGTGTTACCGAAGGTAAGTTACTTGTTCCTTAGTGGAAACACCTCAGAAATTGCCACTGTGTAACAAACAGCTAATGGAGGGCCATCTCTCCTTACTCCATCAGGAAGTGCAGGCTCTTTTGGTCAAAAGAGCCATCAAGAGGGCGTGTGCACCATAAGAAGGGTGTGGTTGCTATTCCAGCTACTTTCTGTTACCAAAGAAGGATGGAGACCTCCTCCCGATCCTAGATCTGCGTCTTCCCAGTGGTTTTCTACAGAAAGAGAAGTTCAAGATGATCACAGTGGTTCAGGTCTTGTTTGCCCTGGAGACTAGATGGTAGCGTTGTGCCTGCAGGATGCATTTTTTTCACATTCCTGTCCTCCTGGCCCACAGGCATTACCTGCAGTTCGTGGTGGGCCGTGAGCATTTTCAGATTGCTGTGCTCCCTTTCAGTCTTACCAGTGCCCCTCAGGTGTTCGCAAAAATGATGGTGGTGGATGCAGCACTCCTATGAAGGTCAGGATCCTCTTTCTTCCCCTACCTTGTTGTCTGGCTGCTGAAGGGGAGCTTGCTCCAGGCAGTCATCACCCACCTCCAGACAACAGCAAACCTCCTGCATTCACTGGGGTTCATTATCAACCTGCTGAAGTCACACCTGACTCCCTCTCAGACACTCCCTTTCATCAGAGTTGTTCTGGACACAGTGCACTGCTGTGCCTACCCTCTGAGGGGCCAGTCCGGGATATTCAGGCTATGATTCCGATGTTTCAGCCTCTATCGTGGATTTTGGTAAGACCTACTCTAAGGCTGCTGAGCCTCATAGCCTCCTGCGTCCTGCCCAATGCATATGTAGGCTCTGCAGTAGGGTCTAAAGTTCCAGTGGGCACACCATCAGGGAAATATTTCTGACCTGGTCCCGATACCAGAGGGAACTGCAAAAGACCTGCATTGGTAGCTGATGAACCACAATTGGGTCAGCGGCAGACCCATGTTCCTTCCCCACCCAGAGCTTACAATAGCGACAGAGACATAACTTTTGAGTTGGGGATGGCCATCTGGGATAGTTGGAGATCAGATGACTTTGGTCTCTGGCAGTGTCTCAGCTCCACATCAGTTTGTTGGAGCTGAGAGTGATCCACTTGGTACTAAAAGCTTTCCTTCCATGCATCAAGTGAGTAGTCAAAGTTGACCCCCCCCCTGAGCCCCCACAGCGACGCCTGCAGAGGAAATCCAGAGGCTCCCCCTGACCGCGACTGCCTGCTTCAAGGAGCCCGACGCCTGGAAACCACACTGCACCTGCAGCCCCCAGGACCTGAAGGAACCGAACTCCAGTGCAGGAGTGACCCTCTGCCTAGCCCCGGTGGTGGCTACCCTGAGGAGCCCCCCCTGTGCCTGCCTGCATCGTTGAAGAGACCCCCGGGTCTCCCCATTGATTCCTATTGAAAACCCAACGCCTGTTTGCACTCTGCTCCCGGCCGCCCCTGTGCCGCTGAGGGTGTACTTTCTGTGCCTGCTTGTGTCCCCCCCCAGTGCCCTACAAAACCCCCCTTGTCTACCCTCCGAAGTCGCGGGTACTTACCTGCTGGCAGACTGGAACCGGGGCACCCCTTTTTCCTTTGAAGCCTGTGTGTTTTGGGCACCACTTTGACCTCTGCACCTGACCGGCCCTGAGCTGCTGGTGTGGTAACTTTGGGGTTTCCTTGAACCCCCAACGGTGGGCTACCTTGGACCCAACTTTGAACCCTGTAAGTGTTGTACTTACCTGTGAACTTAACATTTACTTACCTCCCCCAGGAACTGTTGATTTTTGCACTGTGTCCACTTTTAAAATAGCTTATTGCAATTTTTATCAAAACTATACATGCTATTGTGATTATTCTCCTGAGTGAAATACCTTTCATTTAAAGTATTGTTTGTAAATCTTGAACCTGTGGTTCTTAAAATAAACTAAGAAAAGATATGTTTCTACACAGAAACCTATTGGCCTGGAATTGTCTTTGAGTGTGTTTTCCTCATTTATTGCCTGTGTGTGTACAACAAATGCTTAACACTACCCTCTGATAAGCCTACTGCTCGACCACACTACCACAAAATAGAGCATTAGGATTATCTCTTTTTGCCACTATCTTACCTCTAAGGGGAACCCTTGGACTGTGCATGCTATTTCTTACTTTGAAATAGTACATACAGTGCCAACTTCCTACAGTTATGCTTTAGCTGTTAGCAGAAAAGCTCCTCAGGGGATCATTCATCCACATGCATTAGGGCCATAGCTTCAAATCTCGCTAGTGGTGTTCAAGTAGTTGACATGGTTGTATGATGGCACCACGCATGCCTTAACAATGCGGTCGGAACAACGACTGTGTTGTTTCATTGCATGCCTTTACTACGCATGCCTTTACAACAAATTTTCATTGGAAAAGCATGCAGAGTAAAGGCATGTGTGGAAACGGTATGCAAAATGTTATGCGTGGTTTGATCATACCACCCCCCACCCGCCCTGAGGCCCAAAACTACCCCCACCCCTAAAACCTAAATCACTCTGACCTCCCGACCCACCCTGATAAAAAAAACTATACCAACACCCTCACCCCATAACATAAAGTACCCCAACCGCCCCACCCGCCCCAAACCTAAAAAAAAAAAAAAAAAACACACCGACCCCTCCACCCCATAAAAGTAAACTACCCCAACACCCCTCACCTGCCCTAAAAAAAACTATCCCAACTCCTTCACCCCTAAAAATAAACTACCCGACCCCACCCTGAGCCCTAAAAAAAAAACTACTCCGTCCCCACCACTAAAAACTAAACTACCACGACATCACCCACCTGCCCTGAGCCCTAAAATCTTGTCCCCTAATAAGTAAACTACCCCGAGCCCCCCACCCACCCTAAGCCCTAAAAAAATAAACTACAAAATACCCCGACCCACCCATAAAAAATAAAGCTAAAGTACCCCTACACCCCTCAGCCCCACCCACCCTAAGCCCTAAATCCACCCCACCGCTAAAAACTACCCACCAACCGTGCCCCAACCCTACTTACCTCACTGCGTCCTCTCCCGATCCTTCCTCCCTTTATCTCCTCTCTCTCTTCCTTAAACCTTTCCCCACCTCTTTAAAAATATACTACCTTGCCCCCACCCTAACTAAACAAAAATATACCCAACTCCCCAACTCCCACACCTAAAAAATAAAATAAACCATCCCCCCACCCTAAGCCCTTAAAAAAATAACCAAACACCCCACCCCTTAGTTAAACAGCACTATTTAATCCCACCACCCAGGGAAGTATTCCTTTGAGACTTATTCATAGTGTGATGATTCTGCAGGAAGTTGTATCCATCAGAATTAAAAAGTCTCTTCCAATTGATAAGGGTATTTTTGGAGGAGACATTATCTTTAATCAGATTCCTTATGACCCTCGCTGTTCACCTAATCACTAGTAATCACTAATAAAAAGATAAGATGGTATGCAAACATACCATGTGCTCTGTTGCTCTCATTACTGCTGTCCGTTCTCCTCCTCATGCTTAATTGGAGCACGGAAAAAAGTAGCCGGAACTGACCCAGGATTACTGGTTGGAGCCTAATATATTCGGATGCTTTCACATTCGCAAGCCAAGTTTCTGCTGAGGCTGCAAGGCGTCAGCTTGTAGCAATAGAGAGCTTTAGTAGGGAAAGAATTGAAGCCCATCTGATAACAGGAGGGATATTAATAGGATGAACAATCAGCAAGAAGATTATCTATCCACCAAAAATACTATTGTATTAACTTTTTTGTTATAGTACTTTTTTCATTTATTGAGACCTTCAGATTCCTTGTTGGCCTTAGCAACCCATCATTAAGGTGGGCGCTCAGTATGGCACAGCCACCAACGAGGTTGGTGTCTAGTTCCTACTTGTTTAGTGTGGTGCTGGGGTTAGGATACATATACTGTTTATTCATAATCTGGTGAGAGTGTTTGCAGAATGGTGAGAAGGTAATTCTGGGGTTTAATGAGCGTGTATGGGATATGATGAGAGTGATGGGTACACATTAGAGGGCATGGGCTACAAGTGTATTATTTAAAGAGGAATTATGGACTATAATGAGAGTGTGTAGCCTTTCATAAGAGTGTAAGGTGTGGAATGAGTGGGTGTTTCTGTGGCTCCCTTAGTCTGCGTTATGCAAGGTGTATGGGGATTGCTGAGTGGATGGAATGGGGCAAAGATGTGTAATGTAAGAGGTGATGTGAATGTCAGGTGTGATTTAAAAAAAAAAAAAAAAGTATCCAGCATGAGAGGTATTGCTTTTGATGCAAGGGTTGGGGTGAATATGGGGTTTTATATGGGTTGTAATCAGATTGTGAGGTCTAATCAAGAGTATAAGGAGTGTTGAGAGTTCTGGGGTGAAGAAAGTATGGATGTGGTAGTCATCCATAAAGTGTGAAGAATGGGAAAAACGTGTAACAAGATTGTAGAATTCGATGATGAATTCTGTAAGTATATAGAGGTTCTGTAGCTGAATGGGGGTGCCTTACCCAGGCAAATGATGCTTTGTTTGTAGTTGCAAATGCAATGTAACGGAACAAAGATATATCCTTAATTAAATCAGATTATGTTAAAGCATTTTATTATGTATGGCTCACAGGACACCACTAGAAAATATTTGTGGTCTATTTTCTACATCTCACTTTGTCATCGAAATGCACTGTATGAGAATATTTATGTTAAAGTGCAAAGCTTGACATCTGTATTCTAGAGGCCACAGTCTACTGATCCTCACTCAGGTTGTAACTAAAGACCCAACATTCAGCTTTGTCCACATGTTCTAGGCTTCTACTGCCTAGTTTTACCCATGATGCCTTTAAGATCTTCAGTTCGCCCCTTAAACGTTTCCCCTGTGTGCCGTCGGGTTTACCATATGGTCATTGTCTAAGGTAATTTTGAGGTTTGATTCCGGCTCGTGTTCTGAGAGGGCCTTGCACCTTAATAAAAGGTCTGCTCTCACCTTTGCTTTACTTGATGATTTCTTTGAGGCTGTTACTGGGCCACATCCGCAGTGATCACAATGACCATCTATGTGTAGCCACACACAGTGCCTTTCATTTCTCAAAGTTCTTACCACAAGCTCTCTCTGACCATTGCAGGTTCGTTTTAAATGTATTGTTATTCTTATTGGTAATTAAAACTTAAATGTTCTGTTAGGGCACTACGGCCGCCATTTAGGGCATACTTGAGGTGTGTTGGGAGTATGTGCTATGTTCTGTTCTAAGGGTACTATCAATTCTCAAGGATAATATTGGCCTCAGTAGTCTCCACATGAACCTTGTACTCATTGACCTCGCAAGACACAGTACAAAGCTATGACGTGGGTCTGTGCCCTGCCTCCCTTAGTGGCCAGTGGTGGCCTGTTAGTACTTTCCCTTAGCCTTCCATTGAGGCCTTTTTTTTTAAGTCTTCCTCTCGTTCACACATGGGCCATCTCTGATAGTCACTAGTCATGAATCTACCCTTTCGATGCTTTGGCATCCAGATGGGATTTCCATAGTGGATGAAGTGTTTTAAACTGAAGGTGAGAGACCGAGCAAAGATAGCCTCTTGACTTTGGGCTTTAATACAGCTCTATACATTGGGCTGATCTCTGGTGAGGAGAGTTATTCACAAGCCTGTTCTCAAGGGAGGCGGGCATGAGGGCTGCTGGTCATGGCTGTACCCCAGTAGGGATGATCAGCAGCTTTACTGTTCTTTTGAGACTCTTCTCAGGGAGGTGTGGCTGCCTAAGCGCGGAAAATGGCAGCTCCTGGCTGGGGTGGGTGGAGTCTTCTCACCTTAGATTTAACAGGACAAAGATTTACAAAGACTAGGACAGAGTACGGGGCAGGTGAATACAAACTCTCCAGGTGAAACAGTCACATGGAGGACTTCTGTATGCCAAGTCATCTGTAATGGCCTGACAGGGTGAGACCCTACACTCGAATACTGTGGAGGAGTGCAGCGAGGACAGACGCAGCTGTCTGCCCCTCACTGTGTGACTTTCAAATCAGTTGTCTTGAGGTGTCAGTGTGGTGATGGATGCCCTGTCTGAAGAATCATGCTGTCAAAAGAAGCCACTGATAAAGCTAACAATAGGAAAGAAAATGTTTTCTCCACAGCTCACTGCCATTCAGAGTCTCAAACAGGCCAGATCCAGAGATGCCTGGCAATTGGCCTCTCATTTACACAGGGTGCACCTTATTGAAAAGAGGGTGGCCTTGTTTTAAGGTGGTTAGAATCAGTGATTGACTGCCAACAGAGCAAGCAGGATGTCACTGACCAAAAACGTATTGAACTGGAGAAGAAACTGGGAGAACAGAAAGAGGTCTGAGCAATCTCAGAAGTCTTAAGTCTATCCCAACCCTTAAAAATAGAGAGGAACTTCTTTAAAATGTTAAAAATCTGCAAACCTCAATCTAGGGGCCACACCACCACCTGGTCACTATAGAACTACGAGATGTGGGGTAGCGCTTCTTGCCTTCAGCGATTCTGGATGATGGTGAGAAGAAGGAAATTCCTGTGCTGAGAACCACCCCGTGGTTCTGTACCAGCTAGAGTTCCTTAAAAATTCCGAAGTAAGCAGGTTACTGGACAGAACATTGTGATGCCTTTCAGTAAGAGTGTGTAACAATGATGGTGGCAAAAAGGGAAATTCTAAGTTGGGGCGAGGAGGAAAGCTCTAGAATACATATATTACCACTCCTGTGTCAGACATTAGCCAGGAGACAAGAACTCCAGCTAATTAAGATACTGGGTGGTGACTGTTCCAAGTAGTTCCAGGTAGGATTCTGGATCTATGAGTTATGTGGTTGCTCTTGTGCCTGAAGAGAGGACAGGAGGGTGAGGAAGGGAAGAGCAAGATGTTACAAGGAGGTGGGAAGCATTACATATTATGCCTTACCAGTGCTTAATTTGTAAATAAATGAGTACTGGTGCCTTGCCCTGAAACATGCGGACAGAGCAAATAAATGTGTATGCGCGCATTTCCAAGGCTGCGTAATCTTCAGTCAGACACTTCTAGCCCCTTTATCTCACTCTGACAGGCTTCTGCGTTTTCCCTTTGTGATTGTTTTCCGTATTTTACACTCCCCATCTTTCCACTTTATTTTTCCATCTCTTGCTCTATGTAAATGTCCAATGTGGAAAAATAAGTGCCGGTGGCCCCCACTGGCACTCATCAGCTCAAATTAACCATTTCATGTACCTTGTCTGACAGTGGGGTTGAGGTTGCTGAAAGGGTCTGGACAGCAAAGCAGCCCATTAACAAAGCAGTCTTACTACCTGGATTTTCTGGATCGTAAAATTGGAACACTGTGCTCCTGAATTTGGTATGTCCTGGTGCAGGAACACTGAGCCAGACAGGATCAGCTGTAGCAGTATTCTGCATAGGGATACCCTTCATGCTTGGGGTTCTTATGTCCTTTGGGGCAGCTGTACTTCTTACATCCCCTCCTTTGAGTTTGAGTGGTCTGTCTGCACCCCACTTCCCACGAGATGTTATGGATTTCTTGTACCCAGCTGTTCAAGTGACATTTTCCTTTTGAATGTTGTTGACCCTCTCCCATAGGATCAACAGAATAAGAGGCATCATCTTTTCAGAGGGCTGCTCCTGTAGAGACCCTTGTTGACCCCTTCAAACCATTCCATTTGTTTTGGGGTGACTAATATCATGCATTTTTCACATTCACCCACGTCCTTCTACTAGAGCTCAAAGATTAACTGGGATTGGATCCTTGAGAGCAGCACTAGACAGTTTGCTTAAGGAAGCCTTTGCAAACTCTATGCCTCTCCTTGCTGTCTAAATCGTTGATGATCAGATAGATTCCAAGTTTAGCTAGAAAAGGTCCACATTTTCCAGTCATTTGGTCCAAAGTCTTACATTTGAAACTTGGGAGAGTAATGAGGATATCCTGGGATACTTTCACCTTAAATGGGTGCTTTGCTTTGTGAATGATTTGGAATGGGTGACCAACCAGAATTCTAACAAGTTACTATGGGGTGTCTTTGAGCGGCAGCGGCCCTAGCAGGTCTTCAAATGTATTTTACAGACCATTTGAGGGCCCGTCAGTGCATGTTGAGCACCCCTTTATTAAGGAGGTGTATGATTCTGCAGTTGTAGAAATGTTTCTACTTGCACACCCTTAAATTATACTGACACAACTTTGATGCTGCCTTCGGGATATCCACTGATGCAATCGGTATTTTATGTTCTCTCTTGGAAGGTCTAGTGTCAGATCTTCAAACTTATCTTGGACTGCAATTTTTTTTTTTTTTAGAACTCTTTTTATTGAGTATTAAGTATATGTGACATATTTCCAATAAACAGTGAAACATCTCTGCATGAGAGCCGCCCACTTTGGTGAGTAATTTAATCATAAAGTTGCGCCAGATTCATCTTTTTTGTACACTAGAGCTTTCAGAATAAACTATCCAATCACCCCAGATCTTACAATGTTTCTCCGGACAGCCACGTGATTTATATACAAATTGTTCTGAGGGGCGCAGTTGTCCATCCTATGAGTCCATTCCACGAGTCCTGACCTCCAGGACCATGCTATGTGTCTTTTAGCAATAAGAAAACCCATTGCAGCAGGAGTCTTGTGTGTCATCTACCTCTCCATTCCTCCATCAACCTTAGCTAGACCAGTTTTGGCTCAGGTACCACCATTCTACCCACCACTTGTGTAAGTATATTGCAGATGGTACACCAGTATTGTTGTATGATGGGGCACTCCCATATTGTGTGGAAGAAAGGTTCCCAGGGTCAGTTTGCATCTTAAGCACTGCAGATCTAGACCTTTCTTCATAATGCTTAGTTACACACAACTATAATATGTCCTATGCAGGTACCTGAGCTGGATTAGCCGCAGTCGCTTGGAGACCGCCAATACAAAGGTGTCCATTTCGGCCTCCACCCAATCCTCCTCTCCTAGGGTTCCCACTTCACATTACCACTGTTCTTTCAGTCTCATGGGATCTGGGGTGTTGTTCACCAGGGTGCGGCATACAGTGGAAATTCTTTTTAGAGCTCTGTAATGTGTGCCTCTGGTGGGTTGTACTGATGAAAGATCTGTAGAAAGTTAAGAGATGCTTCTAGCGCATGGCACAGTTGCAGGTAGGTGTAAAACGGTGTCCTATTCATCGTGAATGTGTCCATGAGATGTTGAAATGTGCATATGGAGGTATCCCACCAGACATCCTCTTTTTGGAGAGGCTAATGTTGTCCCAGCTGCGGAATCCCTCTAATTATACTGTGTACAAGCCAGTTCCCGGCCCAAAGTAGTGTTTCTGCCTTCAGCATGCCATGCCAATTGATTCACTTTAATGCCTGGTGCCAGCTTGATTGCGATATCTGAGTTGCGGGTGGGAGGGGGATGTGAGTGTATGGGCCGTAAAGTAGGTCAAGTGCACTGTGTCGTTCAAGAGTCCGAAGCACTACAGCTGTTGCAGGCTCTTCCTGATCTGCAAAGAGCCAATTGTTAATTAGCACCATATGACTAGCCCAGTAGTACATCTATATATCTATAATGTCTAGACCCCAGTCGGAGGGACCGAGTACGCACTTTAAATAAGAGATAAGCGGCTGGCTTCTTGCTTAGAGGAACTTCACTATTGCTGATTGCAGGGTGTGGAAAAAGATAGGTGGTGTGTCCTGTGGAAATTTTGCAACATGTACAGGAGTCGTGTAGGGGATATCATTTTAAATGATGGCCCCCTTGCCCGTGGGAGACTTTCCTATAGATCCATATTTCTTCATACCTGGGCTGCCAAGGGTGTGATGTTGAGATCCGATGCCTATTGCTTGTTAGGTGCTATGTGCATCCCCAGGTATTCTGCATTGCTATGTTTGATCCTGCTACCTCACCAGCTTCTGTGCATTGCCAGTTAGTAGATGCGCTGAAATACATCTCTGATGATAAATGCCCACATGTCACAGCCCTTGATGACCTTTCCGACACTTTGATTGAGTTGTCGCATAGAAAGCAAAACTGAAACCCATGGTAGGTGCATATTCCACTAATGCACCTTGTTCTGTTTGGAATTGGAAGGTGTAGCATGGTAGGACTATTCTGCTTGTTGCTGCTATCCTACTGTATGGTGTTGCTTGTACTTGCATAGCTCTATTTATTGGCAGTGGTCTTTCTTACTAGTCTGTATCGTACGTTTCTTTAGTCCATTCTTAGTGGGTTCCCCCTATTCTCAGAGCGGTCTCAAGTTTGCCTGTCAAGGCTTTGACCTGTGTTTCCTATACAAATGCTACATTGCAGCCATTATTGGGTGAAGGTGTCCTCTTCCCCTCTTTAAGAAGTTGGCTCTGTATATACTATCTCAAAGTAAGAGATAGTGTGCACAGAGTCCAAGGGTTCCCCTTAGAGGTAAGATAGTGGCAAAATTAGATAATTCTAATGCTCTATTTTGTGGTAGTGTAGTCGAGCAGTAGGCTTATCCGAGGGTAGTGTTAAGCATTTGTTGTAAACACACAGGCAATAAATGAGGAACACACACCCAAAGTCTTTACTCCGGGCCAATAGGTTTTTATATAGAAAAATATATTTTCTTAGTTTATTTTAAGAACCACAGGTTCAAGATTTGCAGTAAACACTTTAAATGCAAGATACTTCACTTAGATACTTTAGGAACTTTGAATAAAAGCAATATCATATACAGTCTTTGTAAAAATGGCAATAAGCTATTTTCATAGTGGACACTGTGCAAAAATCAACAGTTCCTGGGGGAGGTAAGTAAAGGTTAGATTTGGAGGTAAGTAAAACACTTACAAGTCTCAGTTCTGGGGCATAGGCAGGCCATCGTTGGGTGTTCAAGGCAACCCCAAAGTTACCACACCAGCAGCTCAGGGCCGGTCAGGTGCAGAGGTCAAAGAGGTGCCCAAAACACATAGGCACCCATGGAGAACAGGGGGGCTCCGGTTCCAGTCTGCCAGCAGGTAAGTACCCGCGTCCTCTGGGGCAGACCAGGGGGGTTTTGTAGAGCACTGGGGGGTGGGGGACAAGTAGGCACACAAAACACACCCTTAGCGGCACAGGGGCGGGCTGGTGCAGTGTGCAAAGCAGGCATCGAGTTTCAGGTAGAAAATATTGGAGGGACCCGGGGGAATCACTCTAGCGGTGCAGGCAGGCACCGGGGGAGGCTTCTTGGGACAGCCACCACCTGGGCAAGGCAGAGGGTCACCTGGGGGTCACTCCTGTGCTAAGGTTCGGTTCCTTCAGGTCCTGGGGGCTGCGGGTGCAGTGCTGGTTCCAGATGTTGGGTCCCTTGTTACAGGCAGTCGCGGTCAGGGGGAGCCTCTGGATTCTCTCTGCAGGCGTCGCTGTGGGGTCTCAGGGGGGTCGTATCTGGTTACTCACGGGCACGCAGTCGCTGGGGAGTCCTCCCTGAGGTGTTGGTTCTCTGAATCTCAGTCTTGGGTGTCTGGTGTGGAGAGAGAAATCTCATGCTTCCAGCAGGAAACGTGCAGTCTTTGGAAGTTGCCTCTTTGTTGCAAAGAAGTAGCTGTTTTGAGCAGGGCCGCTGCTCCAGGGAGTTTCTTGGTCCTTTAGTCCAGGGCAGTCCTTCGAGGCTTCAGAGGTCACAGGTCCCTGTCAGATGCGTCGCTGGTTGCAGGTTTTCGAAGTTGGAGACAGGCCAGTAGGGCTGGGGCCAAAGCAGTTGCCGTCTTCCTCCTTCTCTGCAGGCTTGTAGGTCAGCAGTCCTTCTTGTTTCTTCAGGTTGCAGGAATCTGATTTCCTGGGATCTGGGGAGCCCCTAAATACTGAATTTAGGGGTGTGTTTGGGTCTGGAAGAGCAGTAGCCAATGGCTACTGTCCTTGAGGGTGGCTACACCCTCATTGTGCCTCCTCCCTGTGGGGAGGGGGGCACATCCCTAATCCTATTGGGGGAATCCTCCAAAGTCAAGATGGAGGATTTCTAAAGGCAGGGGTCACCTCAGCTCAGGACACCTTAGGGGCTGTCCTGACTGGTGGGTGACTCCTTCTTGTTTTTCTCATTATCTCCTCCAGCTTTGCCACCAAAAGTGGGGGCAGTGGCCGGAGGGGCGGGCATCTCCACTAGCTGGGATGTCCTGGGGCGCTGTAACAAAAGGTGTGAGCCTTTGAGGCTCACCGCCAGGTGTTACAGTTCCTGCAGGGGGAGTTCCTGTTTGACAAACTCCCAGACCATATACTCTTATGGCTACCCTGCACTTACATGTCTAAGGTTTTGCTTAGACACTGTAGGGGCATACTGCTCATCCACATATGCCATCACCAGTGATATAGTGCACCCTGCCTTAGGCTGTAAGGCCTGCTAGAGGGGTGACTTACCTATGCCACAGGCAGTGTGAGGTTGGCATAGCACTCTGAGGGGAGTGCCATGTCGACTTAGTCTTTTTCTCCCCAGCAGCACACACAAGTTGTGAGGCAGTGTGCATGTGGTGAGTGAGAGGTGCTCACGGAGGCATAAGACATGCTGCAGCCCTTGGAGACCTTCCCTGGCATCAGGTCCCTTGGTACCAGGGGTACCAGTTACAAGGGACTTATCTGAGTGCCAGGGTTGTGCCAATTGTGGAGACAAAGGTACAGTTTAGGGAAAGAACACTAGTGCTGGGGCCTGGTTAGCAGGTTCCCAGCACACTTTCAATCAAAACATAGCATCAGCAAAGGCAAAAAGTTAAGGGGTAACCATGCCAAGGAGGCCTTTCCTTACACCCTCCTATATTAAAAGTGTTCCTTCTCTTATACTCTTTGTGTCCCCGGACCTGAGGTCCCTCTTTTTGAGATCCTGCGGGACTATCCATCCTTTGGGTTTTGCCTCTTGGCAGCTTCGATTTTCTTCTTGCCTCAGTGGTGAAGTTCTACAGAATCTTTGAACAGCCTGCCTTGATCGAATCTGTAGTTAAGACAAAGATCACTCTCATTCCAGGGTTCTTCTACCTTGAAATCCAATGACTCAGGCATATGCTTGATAATAGTGGTATCTGGGCCTGCCCCACCCTTTGTTGGAGATGTTTTAGATTCTTCTTTCTGTGGTGAATGCAGGACTGTCTAGAGCAGAGGTCTTCAAACTGGGGGGCTGGCCCCTCTAGTGGGGCCTCAAGTGATCCCATGGGGGCGCCAGGCTCTGGCTAAAAGAAGCATTATACAGATAACAGCTTTGTTTTAAGCAGAAGCATGTTATTGCACTTTTAAAAAGGTAACAGTACTTAACTGCAATGTTTAAATAGGTCTAGACATAATCAAACATTGCCATCTTTATAAAATAATTATGAAAAATTCTGAGGGGGGGCCCAATGATTTGTATTTTTCATCTGGGGGGGTGGGGGTTGCACGGCATTCAAGAGTTTGGAGACCACTGCTCTAGACGGTCCACCTACTTCTCCCTCTTGGGTACAAGTGATAATTTGCCTTCTTCGTATATGAGATAGGGGACATGGGATCTGGAAGCGAATGGACATGAGGAAAAGGCAGTGATTACGCTTCACTGAGCTGTGCTTTGCAAGGGCTTCATTTATTTAAGTTGAACAGTAAAAATCTCTGCTGCTGCCTGCCTTGGAAATCATACGAGCCTGAAGGGATATTTGGGTCAAGTAGTATAACGGCCACTGCAGTGAGTAACATGTACCGAACAAAACATTATCTACTGTACGCAAAAGTATCGGTGCACTTCTAAAGCTGCCCGTCCTCCGACCACATAACTTTATGACTCCTGTGTGGTGTTTGTTGAGACAGACCTACAACGTATAGAAAGATGAATTGCTTTACAGTGATTGTCTTTTTTAGGCTAATTTGCTAACTGTGTTCCTGTTAGAACTACTACTGCACAACTGTACTAAAGGGCGAAAAAAATCTTCATCACATATAGACCCTTTTACAAATTTAAGTCTACCCCTCTTCAGTATAACAGTACAAATTCAGAGTGTTTCCCAGAAATGTTCAGTCTAAGTTGGATTTTTAAACAAATCTTCGTAGTGCTACTGTTTTTGACACACGAATAATCGGTGAATTGATTCCGAATGCAAAATAATAGAACGCTGCTATGGAATACGTTGGTGAGACATGAACTGCAGACAAAAGGGTTCTTTCAAAATCTGTAAGACTGCATGTGGTGTGCTGGAAAAAAACACCAGCTCATTACAGAGCGACCTCTGAACGGTGCACTGTGAGCGGGTCTTCCCATCGCTACGTAACCTATATGTGCAGCTTTCCAGAAATGTAATCGCGTAAAAATGTGCAGCATAAGTCTCTGCACAGTTGGCAACTTGTGCGTTCGCATATTGATTGGAAAATGATTGTATTGTGTTGTAGAGTCAGTGGTATTTACAGCTGACATTAGCTTCTATCTGTCAACTTTCCACCAAGTCTTTGACTTTTGTGCAGGCTAAATCGTCAGCTTGTAGTCATCAGAGGGAAAGTATGAGGTACACTAAGTAAGTCATGTCCCCTTGTGAAGTAGTTTCACATCCATTTACATTCCGTAGGCGTGAGAATAGCTTTTCCGACCAGGCATTTACATTGATTATGTCCTTTTCAAAACCAAAGTACTGCATAAATGCTGTAGGCATAGTAAGCTTTCCATTGATCAAAGATGATCCAAGCCTGCAAAGACGTGATAAGCCAATTTTTCCCACACGTGGGAGGGTGGAGGAATCTGGTCCTTCAGCTCCCACCTTAGCACAGCCAGGGTGCAACGGCATCGTCTGTAGCCATCGGTAATCAGTCAGGGGCATTTATCTTGCTGTGCGGGGTCAATCCACTGAATGCAGCCTCAGTCTTACTTTAGGCAATGGCCCAAACTTCTTGGCAACGTTGGCTCCTATCATATATGTTTACTGAGGCACTTTACAATTAAGCACAGACTCCTCCACTGGAATCATCCCCTCCATGGCGGTTACAAGTCCCAACTCTCTTGCAGCAGAAACTTTAACGTGACCCTCTCTGGCACACGTTGCCACCACAATGAGGCGGTACAGGCTTGGGAAGCCTGGGTGCTTAGGACCCGCTCAGTCCACAGTGGCCCTCTCCTGGAATACAGGGGGGGGGGGGGTCGCAGAGCCAACATTGCACATGGGCAACGACCTGATAGATGCACAGCCATTGCCTCACACCGGGAATCCTCTGAAAAGGGCTCCTCACTGGATCTCACTCACTCAAATGCTGTCCTCTTCCTCACAGCGCACAATGGTCTTTGCAAGCACGCGGTTACCAGAGTGCCAGGCTCCAGGGCAGGTGGTCTTGGTTCCCCTGGGTGATATTCCCTCACCTAACAGGAAGACTAACAGGGCTTGGCATCCAGTCATTATCACATGCAGCTTCCACTTCTCATACAGCTCGTCTGGCTGCTTGGCAAATGATGCATTTTGGGGTCTCAACCTCACCTTCTTATAATCCTTTTTGAGACACAAAATGTGATTTAGGGTCTTAGTCCTTGACATTTTATTTTGGGGTTCTGCTTCCTTTGATGTGTACATTTTTCCTTCTCTTCTTCCTTCTTGAAAGGCTGTCTGTCACAGCAGGATAGATCCAAAGCTGATTGCCCCACACCACAGGTCATGTGAGTGACTAGAGTTCACACCTGGATGTCAGCCATAGTAATTTGTATACCAAAAGGTTAATCCTTGGCTTCCAGCCCTACTCTTTATGATTGCCTTATAAGCCCCATCTCCTCCTTAGATGTGTCCGGG
This sequence comes from Pleurodeles waltl, assembly GCF_031143425.1. Taxonomy (NCBI): domain Eukaryota; kingdom Metazoa; phylum Chordata; class Amphibia; order Caudata; family Salamandridae; genus Pleurodeles; species Pleurodeles waltl. The sequence continues at coordinate 915,049,516 of NC_090442.1, read as the reverse complement.
CCCCTTCCTTGCGATCTATCTCTGAATCAAAGAGCAGCCTTTTCAAGTGTAAAGGGCAAATCTGTTCCTCCCTTCCTCTAATGTGCCTCCCACCCAACTCACAGGAATGCAGCAATACACAAATCTGTATGGGGAGATTCCTGTACTCTTCATGTCTTCACCGGGGAGACCTGGGCTTTCCAAAATGGAACCCAGGGTCCTCCATGTAATGTACCATTGCAGGCACACTTACAGTCATTGTGCATTAACAGCACACATACTGTCCAGCACTGTTACCTCCATGCACTGTGCTACTACAAACATACATACATTCAGCACACACATTAGGATGTTCACACTGTTCAGTACTGTAGCCTGTCCGTATTGTACGTTACTCTGAAATACTGTTTTCCTCCTTGTTTTTACATTAGTTACATTTATAAATTCTCCAGAAAGAGGCCTGACTCAGATTCATACTTTAGAATCATTTCCTGCTGCCATACTGGATCCAGGAAAATAGACAATCTGTTACAATCTGAAAATAAATTTTTCTACCTTCTCTTTTTTACCAGAAATGTAGAAAATAAGAAATTTACAGGGAGGAAAGAACACACATCAGAGCATACTTAGTAGTTCACTCAATTTACCGCTTGCACTAGGTTTTAATTAGTTCGTAGTGTTTGAGAGGCAGGGCCGTGTTGCTGACCCATCATCTGACCTGCCTCTTTTCTGTAGGCAGGTGACAAAAGTTTGTCACTACTCAGGAACTGCTCACAGTTCCTTGAGTGGTTGCTTGCTGCAGGTAATGTCCTGGCACCTCAACGAGTAGTATGTGTCATTTTCAAGCACTAAAGACCACATTTTGATTAAATTAAAACTATGTGCATGTGGCCTTATTGATTTATGCAGAAGGTGGAGGGCCTTAGTCACCCCTTCATTGTTGCTGCTCCCTCCTTTGTTTTTCTTGCATAAAAACTGTTACCAGGGGGATCGGTGCTTGCGGGACATCAAGATTACCATAGACATGTGAGGCTCCAGCGCAGCTTTGGCTTCAGTACCGTGCTTTGTTGACAAGCTCGAGGAGTGTGACTCGATAACTTAGGGGATAGTTTGCATAGGTGACAGTCCCTCTTGTCAGATCCATAGTCACTTATGTGTCCTACTATATACACCCAAGAAACTGTGACACTGACGCATGCAAGATGAAAGTGACCTAGGCAGGTGAGCCAGGACTTCCAGGCCGCCCGGCAAGGATCACACTCAGTTACCTATGTTTGGCCCCAGTGATTTTGCCAGCTGAAGCTGTGGTGGCATAGAGATATGGCAGCAGAGAGAGGAGCTGTAAAAGTAGAAGTGGGGTTGTGTTATCTATTCCTTCCCACACTTGCCACAAGAAGAGGAGCCTTCTCTGGATACTCGGGTACTTTAATATTGACTCAGTCAGTAACTTTATTCGATTTTGGTTAAAATCATAAAACCATACAGTAAAATACAGTAACAGTGCATTAATAAAAGTACAGCCTTTGGCGCAACTCCTCCGCTAGGGCAGAGGAGCATCACACATCCTTACCCGCCAGCAGCTGCAAACCTTTTACTACAAAACAATAAAAAACTATGTTTATTATCGTTTTTTAGTAAAAGGGGCAGGGTCACTGTAAGGAAATGGCTCCCTATTGCAGTTACCCCCCACTTTTTGCCTGATACTGAATTGACTAAGAAGTGTGCTGGGACCCTGTTAACCAGGCCCCAGCACCAGTGTTCTTTCACCTAAAATCTACAATTTTTTCCACAATCGGCACACCCCTGGCACACAGATAAGTCCCTTGTAAAAGGTACCAGTGGTACCAAGGGCCCTGTGACCAGGGAAGGTCCCTAAGGGCTGCAGCATATGTTGTGCCACCCTAAGGGACCCCTCACCTAATACATGCACACTGCCATTGCAGATTGTGTGTGTGTTGGTGGGGAGAAAAAGGCAAAGTCGACATGACATCCCCCTCAGGATGCCATGCACACAAAATACTGCCTGTGGCATAGGTAAGTCGCTCCTCTAGCAGGCCTTACAGCCCTAAGGCAGGGTGCACTACACCACAGGTGAGGGCAGAGCTGCATGAGCAATATGCCCCTACAGTGTTTAAGTCTATTCTTAGACATTGTAAGTACAGTTGTGGCCATATTAAGTATATGGTCTGGGAGTTTGTCAAAAACGAACTCCACAGCTCCATAATGGCAACACTGAATACTGGGAAGTTTGGTATCCAACTTCTCAGAATAATAAACCCACACTGATGCCAGTGTTGGATTTATTTAAAAAATGCACACAGAGGGCATCTTAGAGATACCCCCTGTATTTTACCCAATTTTTCAGTGCAGGACTGACTGGTCTGTGCCAGCCTGCTGCTGAGAGATGAGTTTCTGACCCCATGTGGTGAGGGCCTTTGTGCTCTCTGAGGACAGAAACAAAAGCCTGCTCTGGGTGGAGGTGCTTCACACCTCCCCCCTGCAGGAACTGTAACACCTACCAGTGAGCCTCAAAGGCTCAGGCTTCGTGTTACAATGCCCCAGGGCACTCCAGCTAGTGGAGATGCCCGCCCCTGGACACAGCCCCCACTTTTGGCGGCAAGTCCAGGGGAGATAATGAGAAAAACAAGGAGGAGTCACCCACCAGTCAGGACAGCCCCTAAGGTGTCCTGAGCTGAGGTGACCCCTGCCTTTAGAAATCCTCCATCTTGGTTTTGGAGGATTCCCCCAATAGGAATAGGGATGTGCCCCCCTCCCCTCAGGGAGGAGGCACAAGGAGGGTGTAGCCACCCTCAAGGACAGTAGCCATTGGCTACTGCCCTCCCAGACATAAACACACCCCTAAATTCAGTATTTAGGGGCTCCCCAGAACCTAGGAAACTAGATTCCTGCAACCTGAAGATGAAGAAGGACTGCTGACCTGAAGCCCTGCAGAGAAGACGGAGACACCAACTGCTTTGGCCCCAGCCCTACCGGCCTGTCTCCCCACTTCAAGAAAAACTGCAACAGCGACGCGTCCCCCAGGGTCCAGCGACCTCTGAAGCCTCAGAGGACTACCCTGCATCTAAAAGGACCAAGAACTCCCGAGGACAGCGTCCCTGTTCCACAAAGACTGAAACTTGCAACAAAGAAACAACTTTTAAAGACCACACGTTTCCCGCCCGAAGGGTGAGACTTTCCACTCTGCACCCGACGCCCCCCGTTCGACCTGCGGAAAACCAACACTACAGGGAGGACTCCCTGGTGACTGCGAGCCCGTGAGTATCCAGAGTTGACCCCCCTGACCCACCCACAGCGACGCCTGCAGCGGGAATCCAGAGGCTCCCCCAGACCGTGACTGCCTGCTTCAAATAACCCGACACCTGGTAAACACACTGCACCCGCAGCCCCCAGGACCTGAAGGATCCGACCTCCAGTGCAGGAGTGACCCACAGGTGGCCCTCTCCCTAGCCCAAGTGGTGGCTACCCCGAGGAGCCCCCCCTTGCCTGCCTACATCGCTGAAGAGACCCCTGGGTCTCCCATTGAAACCTATTGCGAACCCGATGCCTGTTTGCACTCTGCACCAGAGACCGCCCCTGTGCCGCTGAGGGTGTACTTTCTGTGCTGACTTGTGTCCCCCCGGTGCCCTACAAAACCCCCCTGGTCTGCCCTCCAAAGTCACGGGCACCTACCTGCTGGCAGGCTAGAACCGGGGTACCCCTAACTCCATTGGAGCCTATGCATTTTGGGCACCACTTTGACCTCTGCACCTGACCGGCCCTGAGCTGCTGGTGTGGTAACTTTGGGGTTGTCCTGAACCCCCAACGGTGGGCTACTTTGGACCCAACTTTCAACCCTATAAGTGCTTTACTTACCTGCAAAACTAACCAAAACGTACCTCCCCCAAGAAGTGTTGAATTTTGCACTAAGGGTCCAATTTTAAAATAGCTTATTGCCATTTTTGCCAAAACTGTGCATGCTATTGTGATGATTCAAAATTCCTAAGATACCTGAATGAAATACCGTTCATTTAAAGTATTGATTGTAAATCTTGAACCTGTGGTTCTTAAAATAAACTAAGAAAATATATTTTTCTATATAAAAACATATTGGCCTGGAATTGTCTTTGAGTGTGTGTGTTCCTCATTTATTGCCTGTGTGTGTGCAACAAATGCTTAACACTACCCTCTGATAAGCCTACTGCTCGACCACACTACCACAAAATAGAGCATTAGAATGATCTCTTTTTGCCACTATCTTACCTCTAAGGGGAACCCTTGGACTCTGTGCATGCTATTTCTTACTTTGAAATAGTACATACAGAACCAATTTCCTACAGACACTGGCTGTGATGAGCACTGAGGGGGAATGCACAGCTCTCCCCCTCACTGCATATGTATGTTTGTCTTGCCGTCTTGGGACAGCCAAACATTCATGCACATTAGGGTCTCTCCAGCCCGGCAACACTGTGATGCCGGGGTGGAGAGCAGGCACAGGCTCCCAGTCTGCCTGGGAGTGCCCTGGCTGGGCACTCACAGCTCCCAGGCAATCCTAATACTGCTCTGAACACCGTCAGGATTGGCCGTAGGGCGGGCTGGGAGCTTCTGCCTGCAGCAGAGAAGCAGTGCGGTGGTAGCAGCGATACAGGTACGTTTTTTAAAATTTATTTGTTTATTTTTAATTTATTCCCCCGCACGCTCCTCTCCACCCCTATTAAGCACAGCAAGCCGCTCCTGTACAGTCCTGCACAAAATGGGTTAAAAAATGCAGTGCCACAAGCTATAGCCTAATTAACTTGTAATCCAAATTATTTCTTATATAAATGACAGATCACAGATAGCCCGATACATCACAACAAATTAGTAAGGATGTCAGTTGTTGCAAAAATAATAAAGCAGGACGGCACTGCACACATTTATAATCTATAAATAATAATGACTAGACTAGTGCACCCTGAGCAGCAATTCCACTAGACTACAATACAAGGCACTCCCTAAACAGTAAGAGTTTTTTCTTGTGTAGTCTGTGATACTAATCTCCTTGCCTGCCACTTACTCTTTTCGCTCCCATGTGCCTACCCGAATGATAATTCAGAGTGTCTGAGGTATTTCACATGATTAATACAAGGGGGAGAGGTTGAAAAACACGGAAGTAGGTTAATGTTGATACTATAGACTGCATTGTGTTAAATGCGCTTCAGGAAGCAAAACATAAATGAGTTGAATACTTCAGATAAGGTTTTATTTACTACACACCAAAATGCATGTTTTAATTACTGCAGCAGGCTCACACTACGATGTTCAGTAAGCAAAATATAAACAAGCTGAATACTTCAGATTATAAACACAGTGCAAGCATAATAATCAATCATAATAATAGAGCAGAGAACCAAAGGCCTTTCATCCCTGTGTGGAACTTAACTTAGTCCACGAAAGGCCGGGAAGCCCTCTACTGCCCGCTTGGACCTTTCCCCCTCTCAAGCATCACGGTCTCTGAACAGCAAACAGGGAGGCAGCATTAGGTCTGGAGATGGCAGCTTTCACAACCCCATCTGCGAGCTTCAAATCCCTCACCCGCACTTCAGTGCTTAAATAACTCGAAGCTTGGATTCTATCTCTTTCTGGCATTTTCTAGCTATGTTATCAGCACTTGTCTCTTGGCTGCTCTGCCCTTCCCCAGCCTTTGTTTTCATTCCATCTTCTCCCTGCACTCTCATTCTCAAGGTTGAGACAGAGTTTCCTACACAAGCAAGCTTGAAAACAACATCATGAACTTTTCCACGTTGTTCGGGGGTTTCAGCAGGCATCACGCTCATCTACACTGCTCAAACTAATTAACCCTTCGCGTCACAATGTCTTCCGCACCTTTCCCTATACTGATCACCATCTGTTTCACGCACTCAACAAAACACAATTTTTCAGCCATGTTCAGCCAGAGAAGGAATTCCTTAAACCTTATGTACGTCGTTAACCCGTGTAGGCTAACTATTCTGATGGATACAGCTACCTGTGGATTCCTCACCTAATGAATTCCCCCAATGCGGCAGCATTCAGCGGAAATTTTCTTCCTAGCTCTGCACGTCGATGAGGACGTCACAATTGCCTGACTCCCATGCGACGCCGTCTGACGTCATGGAGTCAATAAGAGGTCCTCGCCGGTGTGCTGACGTCCGTTCCCTTTTTTCTGTGCCTTCGAAGTAAAGTTTTTTTATCCTGGCTCTTGGGGAGCTACTGTTTCTCGGAGGAAATACTGTGTAGTAAGAATTTCTCCACCTCATAAGTCCTGCTTCAAGCCTTGTAGGGAGTGCGCGGGCCGTATGTCGGTGACGGACCTGCATAATGACTGTTTATGGTGTTTGAGCTCCGAGCACGATGTGGAGGAGTGTGATTCGTGTCAACAGATGAACCCAAAGTCGCTGAAAGAGCGGGACGCCAAACAGTTTTTGGCTAAATCGAAAAAGAAGGAAAATCACAGACATCGGAGGTCATCCTCAAAATCTTCAAGGTCATCATGACTCGGTGTCGGCATGATTCCCAACGTCATTCGGAGAAAGACCGATCCTGTTCGAGATCTTCATCTGCTCTGCATCGTCCGACGTGGGAAGTCATCCCCACAGTGACGCCACAGCCACAAAGCCCTCAGGCTTCTCCGGCGGCATTGGTTTTTTAAGTGGACGAGCCTCGCCAGAGTCCTGCCTTCTCGCCTGCACAGTCAGAGGTGCCGGATCTAGTGTCGACGTCGCAGGAATATTCAGCGCCGGCGCCGCAGGGTTATCCTGCGTTTCCAGCTCCAGGTGCGGATCTGGCGGCATTCTTAAATGCGATGTACAGCATCTTCAGCTCGTTGGCTCCTGGCGGTGCACCGGCTGGTCCCTCAGGTCCATTGGCTTTTGGTTTGGGTGTTCCGGCTCCATACAAGCCGACGCCTTTCATGCCTTCTGTCCAGTAGTTGCCGAGAAGACTTTCGACGCTGGTGGTTTCTGCTGATCCGGTGGCGCCGTTGACTTCGCCACGACTCCAGTCGACGCCGGCGAAGAAGGCTCACCTTTCCATGGCGCCGATGGGTCCGGCGTCGGAAGATCACCATCAGCCGAGGCCGTCGGCGTCGGCTAATTCCTTATTGACGCCGAGTATAGAGGCCAGGTTGCGCTCAAGGAGGAAGGCTCTGAGGCTATTGGAGGAGCAGGAGTATCAGAGGCAGCTCCTGGAGGAAGGCGAGATTGCAGAGCCCCTGGGGGACTTTCAGGGTTTGGACTCTGCCAGCAGTCGCAATACTTCCCCAGAGTGGGACTTAGCTTATCCAGGCGAGTTTACTGAAGAGGCTGCTTCATTCCACTCAGTGGTGAGGAAGGCAGCAGACTTCTCAGATCTCCCGCTACCTGCAGCTGAGGTGAAAACCAATATCCTCATGAAGGTGTTACATCTGACTTCGGCTGCTGCAGAGCCAATCCTTCCTTTTAATGAGGCTCTCACTGAACCGAGTCTTGAGGTTTAGAGAAAACCAGTGTCTTCAACTGCAGTTAGCAGATTAGTGGCGAGGAGATACCGAGTGGCTCCTGGGGGCTTCCTCTCTAGGCATCCGACTCCAGGGAGTCTGGTAGTTCAGGCCTCATGCTCCTCACACTCAGCTCCTGGATCATTCCCTGGGGCTCCATCAGACAGGGAGTTGAAAAGGATGGAGCAGTCGGCCAAAAAAGATCTTTACTCCATGCAGTATGGCCCTGAAGTCTGCTAACGCCACTTGTGTTTTAGGAAGGTATATCCATACCTTGATGGATGCGGCTAAGGCTGAAATGCGGGATTTGCCCCAGGATATACAGGGTCTTTTGGCTGATGCACAAGTGGCAGTTACTCAGGTCATTCAGTCAGGGTTAGATACTGCAGATTTGGTGGCCAGAGCGATGGGAACGTCCATTGCAACTAGGAGACATGCTTGGCTGAGATCGTCTGTTTTTTCATCTGATGTGCAAACAACTCTTTTAGACTTGCCATTTGATGGGGACAAGCTATTTGGTTCTAAAGCTGACTCTGCCTTAGAGCGCTTCAAGGAGAGCAGGGCTACGGCTAAGTCCCTAGGTGTAGGAAGTTGGCTCTGTATGTATTATTTCAAAGTAAGAAATAGCATGCACAGAGTCCAAGGGTTCCCCTTAGAGGTAAGATAGTGGCAAAAAGAGATAATTCTAATGCTCTATTTTGTGGTAGTGTGGTCGAGCAGTAGGTTTATCAGAGGGTAGTGTTAAGCATTTGTTGGACACACACAGGCAATAAATGAGGAACACACGCTCAAAGACAATTCCAGACCAATAGGTTTTTGTATAGAAAAATATATTTTCTTAGTTTATTTTAAGAACCACAGGTTCAAGATTTACAAGTAATACTTCAAATGAAAGGTATTTCACTTAGGTACTTTAGTAACTTTGAATTGGCAAAATAGCATGTACAGTTTTCACAAAAATGGCAATAAGCTATTTTAAAACTAGACACTGCAATTTTCAACAGTTCCTGGGGGAGGTAAGTGTTTGTTAGTTTTGCAGGTAAGTAAACCACCTACCGGGTTCAAAGTTGGGTCCAAGGTAGCCCACCGTTGGGGGTTCAGGGTAACCCCAAAGTTATCACACCAGCAGCTCAGGGCCGGTCAGGTGCAGAGGTCAAAGTGGTGCCCAAAACACATAGGCTTCAGTGGAGAAGGGGGTGTCCTGGTTCCAGTCTGCCAGCAGGTAAGTACCTGCGTCTTCAGAGGGCAGACCAGGGGGGTTTTGTAGGGCACCGGGGGGGACACAAGTCAGCACAAAAAGTACACCCTCAGCGGCACGGGGGTGGCCGGGTGCAGAGTGCAAACAGGCGTCGGGTTTGCAATAGGTTTCAATGGGAGACCCAGGGGTCTCTTCAGCGAAGCAGGCAGGCAAGGGGGGAGCTCCTCGGGGTAGCCACCACCTGGGCAAAGGAGAGGGCCACCTGGGGGTCGCTCCTGCACTGGAGGTCGGATCCTTCAGGTCCTGGGGGCTGCGGGTGCATTGTCTTTACCAGGCGTCAGGTTCTTTGAAACAGGCAGTCGCGGTCAGGGGGAGCCTCTGGATTATTTCTGCAGGCATCGCTGGGGAGGTTCAGGGGGGTCAACTCTGGCTACTCACAGGGTCGCAGTCGCCAGGGAGTCCTCCCTGTTGTGTTGTTTCTCCGCAGATCAAGCCGGGGGTATCGGGTGCGGAGTGCAAAGTCTCACACTTCCGGCGGGAAACGTGTTGTCTTTAAAAGTTGCTTCTTTGTTGCAAAGATGTTTCTTCTTTGGAGCAGAGCCGCTGTCCTCTGGAGTTCTTGGTCCTTTTAGATGCAGGGTAGTTCTCTGAGGCTTCAGAGGTCGCTGGACCCTCTGGAACGCGTCGCTATTGCAGTTTTTCTTGAAGTGAGGAGACAGGCCGGTAGGGCTGGGGCCAAAGCAGTTGGTGTCTGTCTTCTCTGCAGGGCTTCAGGTCAGCAGTCCTTCTTTGTCTTCAGGTTGCAGGAATCTATCTTGCTAGGTTCTGGGAGCCCCTAAATACTCAATTTAGGGGTGTGTTTAGGTCTGGGGGGTTAGTAGCCAATGGCTACTAGCCCTGAGGGTGGCTACACCCTCTTTGTGCCTCCTCCTTGAGTGGAGGGGGGCACATCCCTAATCCTATTGGGGGAATCCTCCATCTGCAAGATGGAAGATTCCTAAAAGTCAGAGTCACCTAAGCTCAGGACACCCTAGGGGCTGTCCTGACTGGTGGGTGACTCCTCCTTGTTTTTCTCATTATCTCCTCCGGCCTTGCCACCAAAAGTGGGGCCGTGGCCGGAGGGGGCGGGCATCTCCACTAGCTGGAGTGCCCTGGGGCGCTGTAACAAAGGGAGTGAGCCTTTGAGGCTCACCGCCAGGTGTTACAGTTCCTGCAGGGGAGGTGAGAAGCACCTCCACCCAGTACAGGCTTTGTTACTAGCAACAGAGTGACAAAGGCACTCTCCCCATGTGGCCAGCAACATATCTGGTGTGTGGCAGGCTGGTAAAACTAGTCAACCCACACTGGAAGTCGGGTATGTTTTCTGGGGGCATCTCTAAGATGCCCTCTGGGTGTATTTCACAATAAAATGTACACTGGCATCAGTGTGCATTTATTGTGCTGAGAAGTTTGATACCAAACTTCCCAGTTTTCAGTGTAGCCATTATGGTGCTGTGGAGTTCGTGTTTGACAGACTCCCAGACCATATACTCTTATGGCTACCCTGCACTTACAAGGTCTAAGGTTTTGCTTAGACACTGTAGGGGCATAGTGCTCATGCACCTATGCCCTCACCTATGGTATAGTGCACCCTGCCTTAGGGCTGTAAGGCCTGCTAGAGGGGTGACTTATCTATACCTGTAGGCAGTGTGAGGTTGGCATGGCACCCTGAGGGGAGTGCCATGTCGACTTAGTCATTTTCTCCCCACCAGCACACACAAGCTGGCAAGCAGTGTGTCTGTGCTGAGTGAGGGGTCCCCAGGGTGGCATAAGACATGCTGCAGCCCTTAGAGACCTTCCCTGGCATCAGGGCCCTTGGTACCAGGTGTACCAGTTACAAGGGACTTACCTGGATGCCAGGGTGTGCCAATTGTGGAAACAAAGGTACAGGTTAGGGAAAGAAAACTGGTGCTGGGGCCTGGTTAGCAGGCCTCAGCACACTTTGAAATCATAACTTGGCATCAGCAAAGGCAAAAAGTCAGGGGGTAACCATGCCAAGGAGGCATTTCCTTACACTAGGTTTGCAGGTTACAACCACCACCTGTTAGATCATTCAGAAGGTTCAGGGGGTTTGGACGAGGCTCTTCCTTTCGGGGGAGACTCCAACCTGCAGGCCAACAACCACCTTCCCTATCGGTCATTTAGAGGGAGGGGTAGAGTTCGAACCAGAGGAGCCACCAGCAGCACCCTTCCTCTTCCTCTTCCTCCGGGGGGTGCAACAGGGAAAGCAGCCTTAGTCCTCCGTCCATTCCATTCCATCCCATACTTCTCCTGTAGGGGGAAGGTTGTTTCATTTTCTCCGCATGTGGAAACTGATAACATCGGATTCCTGGGTCATCAATATTGTGGAGAAAGGTTATGCACTTCCCTTTCGGGAGTTTTCCCCTTCCATCCCTCCCCGTCTCTCCTTTTGCACAGAAGACATCTCCTGTTGTTGCAACAGGCAGTTCAGACCCTGTTGTCAAAAGGGGCAGAGGAGTTGGTTCCAGAGCAGGAAAGGGGTCGGGGTTGTTATTCGAGATATTTCCTTATCCCCAAGAAGGATGGTCGGTTAAGGCCTAACTTGGACCTGAGGGTTTTGAACTGGTTCCTCAAGCAGGATAAGTTCAAAATGCTGACCATAGCGCAGGTGCTTTTGGCGTTGAAGGAAGAAGATTGGATGGTGTCTGTCAACTTGCAGGATGCTTACTTCCACATCCCTATTCTCAAGTCGCAGAGAAAGTATCTCCGGTTTGTGTTGGGGTCGCAACACTATCAGTTTGCGGTCATTTCTTTTGGTCTTACTTCCGTGCCTCGAGTCTTCACGAAGGTGATGGCGGTGGTTGCAGCACATCTCAGGAGGAAGGGGATATCGGTATTCCCTTACCTGGACGATTGGTTGATCAAAGCCAAGTCTCCAGAGCAGCTTCACCTGCAGATGACAACCCAGTTGTTGTTCGCCCAGGGCTTTTCGGTAAACGTGCCCAAATCTCACCTGGAGTCCCATCAACGCCTCCTGTTCAAAGGGGCAGTACTGGACACAACATTGAATCAGGCCTTTCCTCCGCCTCAGCGGTTTCAGGACATTCAGGCATTGATTCCAATGTTTCAAAATGGAGCGGTCGTTCCAGTCCTCAAGGTCCTTCGTCTGCTCGGTCTGTTCGCCTCATGCATTCTGTTGGTCACTCATGCACGTTGGCACATGAGGGCTCTTCAGTGGTGCCTCTGCAGGCAGTGGGTTCAACACAAAGGGGATCTCGAGGAGTCGATAAAGATCTCCAGGGACACTTCAGCAGATCTACGATGGTGGGCTGTGAACAGCAATCTTTCCAAAGGAATGCCATTTTCACTGCCGCCTCCGGTGACCACGGCGAAAACGGATGCTTCCACTCTAGGGTGGGGAGATCATCTGGGGACCTGGAGATCAAAGGTTGTTGGTCCCCAGTGGAACAGATGTTTCATATCAATCTGTTGGAATTGAGGGCGATACGTTTAGCTCTCAAGGCCTTCCTCCCCTCCCTTTGCGGTCAGTCAGTCCAGGTTCTGACAGAAAACGCTACCGCAATGTGGTACATCAACAAGCAGGGGAGAGTAGGGTTGTACCTTCTCTGCAGAGAGGCTCTACTGCTTTGGTCCTGGGCACAGGACCATCAGATTTGCGTAGTAGCAAACCATCTGGCCGGAGTTCAAAACGTACGTGCGGACGGTCTCAGTTGGCACTTCTCAGTCGATCACGAGTGGCGTCTCCATCCGGAGGTAAACCTCTTTGCCACTCAGGAGACCACGCACTGCCTGTCGTTCTGCAGCCTCCAGTATCTGGTGCAAGGGGCGTTGGGGGATGCGTTTCAGATGTCCTGGCACTGCCAATTGCTTTACGCGTTTCCCCCCCATACCCTTGCTTCCTCGGGTTCTGATAAAAATTCGCCAAGACCGGGCCCAAGTCATTTTAATAGCTCCGGATTGGCCAAGAAGGGTGAGATACTCACACCTACTCCAACTCTCACTGTGCCCTCCACTCCGTCTCCCTCACAGGGCAGACCTCCTCTCGCAGTCGCAGGGGCAGGTTCTACACCACCACCTACAGAGTCTGCACCTGCATGCCCGGAGATTGAACAGGGCAATCTGAGTTCCTTTTCTCTCCCGCCGAAAGTGGTGGACATTATTTTATTGGCCAGGCGACACTCCACCAAATCAATCTATGCTGGTAGATGGGCAAAATTTGTAGCCTGGTGTGGAGAGAAGCAGATTGATCCTTTATGGGCCCATTTGCCAGACATTTTATTATTTGCATTGTCCTTGGCGCAGAGAGGTTGTGCAGTTGCGACTGTCAGCCTTTCTGTGCCTTCCTTATCAACCCTCTTTGTTTAAATCCCCTATAGTTATAAGGTTCTTAAAAGGTCTTACTAATAAGTTCCCTCCCTCTCCTTTTATTATGCCTCAATGGGATCTGAGTATAGTGCTCACGTTCTTGATGGGTTCACTGTTTGAACCTTTACATTCATGCCCATTAAGGTTTTTAGTGTTAAAAACTGTTTTTCTTATAGCCATCACATCAGCTAGGCGAGTGAGTGAACTTCAAGCACTTTCACTTCTTTCCATGTGGAAAAAGAGGTGCTGAGGACCAGGGCGGCTTTCCTACCGAAGGTTGTTACACCCTTCCATTTAGGGCAGTCTAGAACGCTCTCATCCTTTACCCTCCTCACCATCCATCCATCGAAAGTGGAGGAGAGACTCCATCGGCTTGACCCTAAAAAAGCTTTAAGCTTCTACGTTGAGAGAACAAAAGAGTTCCGAGTGGAAGATCAGCTCTTCATCAGCTACTTGGGGAAGAGGAAGGGCAAGGCGGTCCACAAAAGAACACTATACAGGTGGGTCATTCTTTGCATAAAATTTGTTATTCCTTGGCAAAGAAGGCTCCTCCTGTTGGAATTAGAGCCCATTCCACCGGGGATAATTCGGCCTCTTCGGATTTGGCTAGAGGTGTTCTTGTGGCTGATATTTGTAAGGCCGAAACTTGGGCTTCCCTCCATACTTTTGCGAAGCATTATTGCTTGGATTCAGATGTTAGGAGGGATGGCCATTTTGAACGGTCCGTGCTGCAGGATTTCTTGGTGTGACTATTCAGGCACTCGCCACCAAGTGCGGTACAGCTTTGGGACTCTATTCATTAGGTGAGGAATCCACAGGTAGTTGTATCCATCAGAAGAACAAGTTACTTACCTTCGGTAACGTCTTTTCTGGTGGATACACTAGCTACCTGTGGATTTCTCATGGTCCCACCCGCCTCCCCGTTGCCTGGCCGGTCTTACCAAGATATCCTAGGGTGTATATGTATATAAGAAGGTGTATATATGTTTGTGGTGTATATATAGATACATGTACATATGTGTTTTTTTTATATATATATATATATACATATATATATATATATATATATATATATATATATATATATATATATATATATATATATATTTTGCTGTTTATATCTGATTAAAGGTTGTGTGTTATATTTGTCTGATGTATTCATGTTGATTATGTATTGTCGGTAGTCACCTGTTCGCCTTGAAGGCATGTAAAAACTGGTGAAAACGGACGTCAGCATGCCGGCGAGGACCTCTTATTGCCTCGATGACGTCAGACGGCATCGCATGGGAGTCAGGCAATTGTTACATCCTCGTCGACGTGCAGAGCTAGGAAGAAAATTTCCACCTGCCTCTCAGCTTGTGTGTTCTGGTGGGGAGAAAATGACTAAGTCGACATGGCACTCCCCTCAGAGTGCCATGCCAACCTCACACTGCCTGTGGCATATGTAAGTCACCCCTCTAGCAGGCCTTACACCCCTAAGGCAGGGTGCACTATACCACAGGTGAGGGCATATGTGCATGAGCACTGTGCCCCTACAGTGTCTAAGCAAAACCTTAGACATTGTAAGTGCAGGGTAGCCATAAGAGTATATGGTCTTAGAGTTTGTCAAACACGAACTCCACAGTTCCATAATGGCTACACTGAAAACTGGGAAGTTTGGTATCAAACTTTCTCAGCACAATAAATGCATACTGATGCCAGTGTGCAATTTATTGTAACATACACCCAGAGGGCATCTTAGAGATGCCCCCTGAATACCTACCCGACTTCTAGTGTAGGCTGACCAGTTTCTGCCAGCCTGCCACACACCAGACATGTTGCTGGCCACATGGGGAGAGTACCTTTGCCACTCTGTGGCCAGGAACAACGCCTGTACTGGGTGGAGGTGCTTCTCACCTCCCCCTGCAGGAACTGTAACACCTGGCGGTGAGCCTCAAAGGCTCACCCCCTTTGTTACAGCGCCACAGGGCATCCCAGCTAGTGGAGATGCCCACCCCTCCGCCACTGCCCCCACTTTTGGCATCAAGGCTGGAGGAGATAATGAGAAAAACAAGGAGGAGTCATCCACCAGTCAGGACAGCCCCTAAGGTGTCCTGAGCTGAGGTGGCCCCTGCCTTTTGAAATCCTCCATCTTGAGTTTGGACGATTCCCCAAAACGATTAGGGATGTGCCCCCCTCCCCTCATGGAGGAGGCACAACGAGGGTGTAGCCACCCTCCAGGACAGTAGCCATTGGCTACTGCCCTCCTGACCTAAACACACTGCTGGTCTGCTGACGTGAAAGCCCTGCAGAGACGACGGAGACGACAACTGACTTGGCCCCAGCCCTACCGGCATGTCTCCAGACTCAAAGAACCTGCACAGTGACGCATCCGACAGGGACCAGCGACCTCTGAGGACTCAGAGGACTGCCCTGAACCCAAAGGACCAAGAAACGTCAGAGAACAGCGGCACTGTTCAAAATCTGCAACAACTTTGCAACAAAGAAGCAACTTCTAAAGAGCTCACTCTTCCAGCCGGAAGCGTGAGACTTCACACTCTGCACCCGACGTCCCCAGCTCGAGCTCCAGACAACCAACACTGCAGAGAGGACTCCCAGGTGACTGCGACCTCGTGAGTAACCTGAGACGACCCCCCTGCACCCTCACTGCGACACCTGCAGTGAGGATCCTGAGGCTCCCCCTAACTGCGTCTGCCTGGAACAAAGAACCCAATGCCTTGACCAAGCACTGCACCTGCAGCCCCCAGGCCTGAAAGGAGCCGACCTCCTGTGCAGGAGTGACCCTCAGGCGGCCCTCTGCCTAGCCCAGTCGGTGACTGGCCCGAGAAGCCCCCCTGTGCCCTGCCTGCATCGCTAGAGTGACCCCCCGGGTCCCTCCATTGATTTCTACAGAAAACCCGATGCCTACTAAGCACACTGCACCCAGCTGCCCCTGTGTAGCTGAGGGTGTGTTTTGTGTGCCTGTTTGTGTCCCCCCCGTGTGCTCTACAAAACCCCCCTAGTCTGCCCTCCGAAGACGCAGGTACACCTGTTGGCAGACTGGCAACAGAGCACCCCTGTTCTCCATAGGTGCCTATTTGTTTTGGGCCCTCCTTTGACCTCTGCACCTGCCCGGCCCTGTGTTGCTAATGCAGTGACTTTGGGGTTGCCTTGAACCCCCATCGGGGGGCTGTGTATGCCCAGGAAACTGAACTTCTAAGTGCTTTACTTACCTCAGAAACATAGCCTTACTTACCTCCCCCGGAACTGTTGATTTTTGCACTGTGTTCACTTTTAAAATAGCTTATTGCCAATTTTACCTATACTGTTTGTACTACTGCTTTAATTCAAAGTTCCTTACTTACCTGTGTGGAGTACCTTGCATTTCTGATGGATACAAACTACCTGTGGATTCCTTACCTTATCAATTCACCCTTGCGCCAGCATCCAACAGAAAATCTTCTTCCCAGCTCTCCACGTCGACGAGGATGTCACATTTGCTTGGCTCCACGGGACTTCGTCTGACGTCCCCTTGCCAATAAGAGGTCCTCGTCAGCGTGCTGACGTCAGTTCCCTTTTTTCCGTGCCTTCTTTCTCTTCTGTTGGAGGTTTCATCTTGTTGCTCTTTGTAGTTACAATGTCTCCACCGAGGAAGTCGAATGTGTGGGGGTCGCATGTCGGTCACTGACCCTCATGACGATTGTCTTTGGTGCCTTAGCTCTGAGCATGATGTCAAGGAGTGTGCGTCTTGCCAGAGCATGAATCCTAAGGCTTTAAAGGAAAGGGAGGCCAAACTCTTTTTGGCCAAGGTGAAGACGGGTCATAGGAGCCATAGGAGATCCTCTTCCCACGCTTCTTCGAAGAAGCTTAAGAAAGGCCGCCGTCATGACTCTCTGAGATGATCAAGATTGAGGTCTCCATCTCGTCGGCACCGTGCAATGTGGGAGGTGAGTCTGACGGTGACTCCGCAACCCCAGAGTCCTGAGGCTTCTCTGCCACCGTCCGTCTTTGAGGTTGTGGCACCTCAGGACAGTCCTCGATTTTCACCCGCTGCTCAGGAGTCAGATGGTCAGCAAGCACAGGTGCAACAGGGGGACAAGCGGTATCCTGCATTCCCGGCTCCGGGAGCAGATCCGGCAGCATTTTTGAATGCCATGTTTACTATGTTCAATGCTATGGCCCCTGCTGGTCCCACGGTCCATTGACATTTTCATTGGGCTCCCCTGCTCCGTACAAGGTGGCGCCATTTATGCCATTCTATCCGTCTGAGGGTACTGGACTGCCGCCGATGACAACGCCTCGAGGTCCTGTGAATCTCATGACGTCACCCTCTAGATCTATGGCGCCGATATCATCACCTCGTCATCCGGCGCAGATGGCGGAGTCACATGCATCTCCTGCGCCATTAGGATCCGTGCCGGCGCCGGACCCGGGTGATGGATTCCAGCGGAATCAGCCCTCCTCTCCGGTGCCTCGTCAGGTGTTGAAGCCGGTGTCTTCGACGTCGGCAAATTCCATGCAACGCCGAGGTTGGAGGCTCGATTAAGGTCACGCAGGAATGCCTTGCGTCTCTTGGAAGAGGAAGAATATCAAATGCAGTTGGAGGAAGGAGAGATTGTCGAGCCCTTGGGAGAGTATCAGGGCTTGGAGTCGGCCAGTGGGCTGGATACTTCCCGGGAATGGAACTTGTCTTCACCGGGGAAATTAACGGAGGAGGCAGCTTCGTTTCACACGGTAATCAGGAAGGCAGCTGACTTTTTAGAACTCCCATTGCCTGCTGCGGAAGTTAAAACTAACATATTAACGGAAGTGCTGCATCCTTCTTTGGCTTCTGCAAACCCTTTGCTCCCTTTCAATAAGGCTCTTACGGAACCCATTTTAGAACTTTGGAAGAAGCCGGTTTCGTCCCCTGCGGTGAATAGAGCTGTGGCAAATAGATATAGAGTGGTGCCTGGTGATCCGGGTTTTTATCGCGACATCCTACCCCAGAGAGTTTGGTGGTCCAGGCCTCTTGCTCTACAAGGTCTGCTCCTGGATCTTTCCCTGCGATTCCATCTGACAGGGAATCCAAGCGGATGGAGCATTCCGCGAAGAAGACTTTTTCTTCTTGCAGCATGGCTCTCAAGGCTGCAAACGCTACCTGTGTGCTGGGTAGATATGTCCACACCCTCATGGCGAAAGCCATGGTTCCTGATCTGCCGCACGATATACAGAGACCATTTGGGGAACTCCTGTCTGATGCACATGCTGCGGCGAAACACATAATTCAGTCTGGCCTGGACTCTACGGATTCGGTGGCCAGGGCAATGGGTACATCTGTTGCTACCAGGAGGCACGCTTGGTTGAGGTCCTCTGGGTTTTCTTCAGATGTACAGACCACCTTGTTGGATTTGCCATTTGATGGGGAAAAACTGTTTGGAAAATTAAGATGGACTCTGCCCTAGAGCTCTTTAAAGACAGCCGTACCATGGTGAAGTCTTTAGGATTGCAAGCCTCCTCTGCTACCCCTTTTAGGTCCTTTCATAGGTTCAGGGGGTTTGGACGTGGGGCAGATTATCGAGGGAGACCCCAGTCTAGCAGCCTACCAGCCTCCCATATAGGTCCTTTAGAGGGCGGGGAGGGTTACAACGAGAGGGGCCACCCAGCAGCACTCTACGTTATCCTCTTCCTCTGGGGGACAACAGCAAGGGAAGCAGCCCTAGTTTTCTCCCCTTGGTCGACCATACTTCTCCTGTAGGGGGAAGATTATGGGGGTGATTCCAACATAGGCGGGCGGCGGTCGCCGCCCGCCAAGCGGGAACCGCCAGAAGACCGTACTGTGGTCAAAAGACCGCGGCGGTCATTCTGACTTTCCCGCTGGGCTGGCGGGCGACCGCCAAAAGGCCGCCCGCCCGCCCAGCGGCAAAGCACCAGCAACGAGGAAGCTGGCTCCGAATGGAGCCGGCAGAGTTGCTGGTGGTCGACGGGTGCAGTTGCACCCGTCGCGATTTTCAGTGTCTGCCAAGCAGACACTGAAAATCTCAATAGGGCCCTGTTAGGGGGCCCCTGCAGTGCCCATGCATGGGCACTGCAGGGCCCCCAGGGGCCCCACGACACCCGTTCCCGCTATCCTGTTTCTGGCGGTGAAAACCGCCAGAAACAGGATGGCGGGAAGGGGGTCGGAATCCCCACGGCGGTGCTGCTTGCAGCGCCGCCGTGGAGGATTCCCTGGGGCAGCTGACCGCGGTTGGAATCACCCCCTATGTCTTTTTCTCCACGAGTGGGAGTTATTTACATCAGACTCATGGGTGCTAAAAATTGTGGGGAAAGGATATGCTCTCCCTTTTCAGGAGTTTTCTCCTCCCATCCCTCTCCGTCCCTCGTTTTGTTCAGAAGACCATCTCCTGTTGTTGCAACAGGAAGTTCAGACCCTATTGTCAAAAGCTGCGGTGGAGTTGGTTCCAGAGCAGGAAAGGGGTCCGGCTGTTATTCAAGATTCTTCCTGATCCCCAAGAAGGACGGTTGTTTGACCAATCCTAGACCTGAGGATTTTGAATTGGTTCCTCAAACAGGAGAAATTCAAGATGCTGACTCGAGCACAGGTTCTGCTGGCGTTGAACAAAGAGGATTGGATGGTGTCTGTCGCCTTGCAGGATGCGTACTTTCATATCCCTATACTCAAGTTGCACAGGAAGTATCTCCGGTTTGTGGTGGGGTAGCAACACTTCCAGTTTCGGTCCTCCCATTTGGTCTTACTTCAGCACCTCGAGTCTTCACAAAGGTGATGGCAGTGGTGGCAGCAAGTCTCAGAAGGGAAGGGATATCGGTATTCGCTTACCTGGATGATTGGTTGATCAAAGCCAAGTCTCCAGAGCTTGTGTTGCGTCACTTGCGGATGAAAACTCAGTTGTTGTTCAGGCTGGGTTTTTCAATCAATGTACCCAAATTTCACATGGACCCCTCTCAACGCCTCCTGTTCATAGGGGCAGTGCTGGACACGACATTGAATTGGGCCTATCCTCCGCCTCAGCTGCTCCAGGATATTCAGGCGTTGATTCCAATGTTTCAAAATGGAGCGGTTGTTCCAGTCTTCAAGGTCTTATGCCTGCTTGGTCTGTTCGCTTCTTGCATTCTGTTGGTCACTCATGCACGTTGGCACATGATGGCTCTCCAATGGTGCCTCCGCAGGCAGTGGTTTCAACACAAAGGGGATCTCGAGGAGTTGATAACTATCTCTAGAAACGCTGCAGTGGATTTGCAATAGTGGGCTGTGGATGGCAAACTTTCGCAAAGAAGGCCGTTTGCACTGCTGCCGCCGGTGGCCACGGTCATGACGGATGCTTCCACTCTAGGGTGGGGAGCTCATCTGGGGGACGTGGAGATCAAAGGTCGTTGGTCTCCAGTGGAACAGACTTTTCATATCTATCTGTTGGAATTGCGGGCGATACGCTTGGCTCTCAAGGCCTTCCTCCCATCCCTTCACAGTCAGTCAGTTCAGGTCCTGATGGACAACACTACCGCGATGTGGTGTATAAACAAGCAGGGAGGAGTAGGGTCGTATCTTCTCTGCAGAGAAGCTTTGCGTCTCTGGTCCTGGCTTCAGGATCATTGGATTTGCTTAATAGCAAATCATCTGGCCGGGGTGCTCAATGTGCGTGCGGACTCTCTGTCGGCTCCTTTCGGTCAATCACAAGTGGCGCCTCCATCCGGATCTGGTCCTGTACATCTTTCAGATGTGGGGGCCTAATGCTCTAATTTTTATGGTAGCTTGGTCGAGCAGTTAGGCCAATCATGGAGAAGTGCTAAACATTTGTTGTATTCACAGTATCAGTAAATGTGGACACACACTCAAAAGAATAACACAATGTAGGAAGTTGGTTCTGTATATACTATCTCAAAGTGAGAAATAGTGTGCACAGAGTCCAAGGGTTCCTCTTAGAGGTAGGATAGTGGCAAATGTAGATCATTCTAATGCTCTATTTTGTGGTAGTGTGGTCGAGCAGTAGGCTTATCAAAGGGTAGTGTTAAGCATTTGTTGTACACACACAGGCAATAAATGAGGAACACACAATCAAAGACAATTCCAGGCCAATAGGTTTTTATATTGAAAAATATATTTTCTTAGTTTATTTTAAGAACCACAGGTTCAAGATTTACATCAAACACTTTAAATGTAAGGTACTTCACTTAGATTCTTTAGGAACTTTGAATGAAAACAATATCATGTACAGTCTTTGTAAAAATGGCAATAAGCTATTTTCAAAGTGGACACAGTGCAAAAATCAACAGTTCCTGGGGGAGGTAAGTAAAGGTTAGATTAGAGGGAATTAAAACACTTACAAGACTCAGTTCTGGGGCATAGGCAGCCCACCGTTGGGGGGGGGTTCAAGGCAACCCCAAAGTTACCACACCAGCAGCTCAGAGCTGGTCAGGTGCAGAGGTTGAACTTGTGCTCAGAGTGCCGGCCATGCATCCGAAGGCTTTGAGGGAGTGGTCCCTAAAGCTGATGGCGGCCCGCCACTCGACTCTGCATAGGTCCCGGTCTCTCTCGTCCTTGGTCTCGAGCTTCCCACTGTTGAGATCGGGTCTAATCTCCTGATGGAGGTGTTCAGCCTGGGGCTTCTACTTCAGAACCCCTTTTGCTGTTTAATGAGGCCCTCACCGATGTCCTTTTGGGTACATGGTCACAACCCAACCCAACACAGGGGCTCCTGTGAATAGGACTGTCGCACGCCGAGAGTCTTGTTATCCAGGCTTCCTCTTCTTCCGGCGCATTCCCTTCCGCACCCCCAATAGGGAATCCAAATGGCTTGAACAGTTTGGCAAGAAGTTGTTTTCTTCCTCCAGCCTTGCGCTGCAGTCGGTGAACAGTGCATGCCTTTGGGCTGCTATACCCACTCTTTGTGGGATACGGTTGCGCAAGTCCTGCTGCAGATACCGGAGGAGGCCCGTGCTATCGTCTCCCAAGCTGTGACCGATGGGAGAGATGCAACAAAGTTCACAATCCGTTGTGGGCTGGACACAACTGACTCTCTGGGCAGATCGGTTGCTACAACAGTGGCCTTACGACGCCACGCCTGGTTACGCACTTCTGGTTTTTCAGGGGATGTCCAGCAGTCACTCATGGACATGCCCCTTGATGGCTCCCGTCCCAAGTTTGTGAACGTTTTGGTGGTGGTCCCAGGACCCACGCAGGCTGAGTTATGAGCAAAAATGTTTTCTAAAAGTAATGGCCTGCAAAGCATGACGGGAGAGTTTCCCGAGTGCAGCGAATAATGTAGTATCGGCTTTCCCCCACAACCGCCAAGAACAACCCCCACACGGACTTCTCGCCATTGCTAACTGGATGACAGCAAGCCACCTCAAGCTGAACTGAGAAAAAAACGAAATCATCATCTTTGGACCCAACAAGTCAGCATGGGATGACTCCTGGTGGCCGGCCACCCTGGGCCTACCCCTGACACCTACCCCCCACGCTCGCAATCTCGGCTTCATTCTCGACTCCTCTCTCTCCATGACCCAGCAAGTCAACGCCATATCATCCTCATGCTTTAACACCCTTCGTATGCTCTGCAAGACTTTCAGGTGGATTCCCGTAGAAACCAAAAGAACGGTCACCCATGCCCTCGTCACCAGCAGACTGGACTACGGCAATGCCGTCTACGCGGGAACTACGGCCAAGCTCCAGAGAAAACTCTAGCGCATCCAGAGTGCCTCAGCACGTCTTATCCTCAACGTCCTTCGCCACAAAAACATCTCAGGCCGCCTCGGAGACCTCCACTGGCTCCCCATCAACAAAAGGATCATCTTCAAAATGCTTATCCACGTTCACAAAGCCCTCCAGGACACCGGACCAGCCTACCTCAACGATCGACTTAACTTCCACATCTCAAATTGCCAGCTCCGCTCCGCCGACCCCGCCCTCGCAACAGTCCCTCGCATTTGCCGCACCACATCCGGCGGCAGGTCCTTCTCCCACCTCGCTGACAAAACCTGGAACTCCCTCACCACCAACCTATGCAAGACCCAGGACCTCCTGTCCAGAAAGCACCTCAAGACCTGGCTCCTCGAGCAGTAGCACTCTCCCCCCCTCCCCCCCACCACCCTCCCTCCCAGTGCCTTGAGACCCTACCGGGTAGCGCTCTCAACAAATTGATGGATTGATTGATTCCTGCTGTATCAGGTGAGTCACTGTGAGGGATTCTGTGTTTTTTACGTAAAGCATTTATCAATTAAAGGTATTTTTGTGAAAGCTATGGAGCATGAAGGGGCGAGCCAAAAGAAATGACTCCGAAGTATTTTAATGCAGTCTTACCTAGCTCTCTTATGCCGCTTCCTGCAATTTAATGGAGGTGCTCTATATAACTGAGCAACTACAAATGTATAACTTGACAATTGTAGTGGCAACTAAATCATCAATAACTCATGACCCACAAATCAGTAAGCTGGCCTTAAATGCTAGCCATGAAGCTTAAATATGACTGTTAGCGAGTGACTAGATACCGGTCACTGAATTAAAGCAGTGGCCAACCACTGGTAACGTTGTTGACAACATACAAGGCCAACAGTCTACATTGACTAAGCCACACCAAGTAGAACTAGCCGCATGGTTGTATGTCAGAATACTGACTACAAACATGTTGTGCAACAAAACGTTGCTGGCAACATACAAGGCCAACATTCTACACTGACAAAGCTACACTAGGCAGAACTGGCCACATAGCTGTATGAAAAAATAGTGACTACAAAAATATTGTGCAACAAAAATATCAAAGCAAAAATATTGAACAGCGAAGATATTGTGAAGTAAGTGTAGGAAGTTGGCTCTGTATATACTATCTCAAAGTAAGAGATAGTGTGCACAGAGTCCAAGGGTTCCCCTTAGAGGTAAGATAGTGACAAAATTAGATAATTCTAATGCTCTACTTTGTGGTAGTGTAGTCGAGCAGTAGGCTTATCAGAGGGCAGTGTTAAGCATTTGTTGTACACACACAGGCAATAAATGAGGAACAAACACCCATAGACTTTACTCCAGGCCAATAGCTTTTTATATAGAAAAATATATTTTCTTGATTTATTGTTAGAGCCACATGTTCAAGATTTGAAGTAAATACATAAAATGTAAGGTACTCCACACAGGTAAGTTAGGAACTTTGAATTAGAGCAATAGCATATACAGTTTTAGTAAAAATGGCAATAAGCTATTTTAAAAGAGGACACAGTGCAAAAATCAACAGTTCCTTGAGGAGGTAAGTAATGGTTAGTTTGTCAGGTAAAAAAGACACTTACAAGTCTAAGTTCCTGGGCATAGGCAGCCTACCGTTGGGGGTTCAAGGCAACCCCAAAGTTACCACACCAGCAGTTCAGGGCAGTTCAGGTGCAGAAGTCAAAGAGGGGCCCAAAACACATAGGCACCTATGAAGAACAGGGGTTTTCCGGTTCCAGTCTGCCTACAGGTAAGTACCTGCGTCTTCGGAGGGCAGAGCAGGGTTTTTTTGTAGAGCACTGGGGTGGTGGGGGGTTCAAGTAGGCACACAAAACACACCCTCCGCGGCACAGCGGCTGCCAGGTGCAGTGTGCAAAGGAGGGGTCAGGTTTTCAATAGGATTCAATGGAGGGACCCGGGGGTCACTCTAGCGGTGCAAGCAGGGCACAGGGGGGCTTCTCGGGCCAGCCACCAACTGGGCTAGGCAGAGGGTCGTCTGGAGGTCACTCCTGCACTGAGATTCGGTTCCTTCTGGTCCTGGGGGCTGCGGGTGCAGTGCTTGGTCCAGGTGTCAGGTTCCTTGTTACAGGCAGTCGCGGTCAGAGGGTGCCTCTGGATTCTCTCTGCATGCATCACTGTAGGGACCAGGGGGGTCGTCTCGGGCTACTCACGAGGTCGCAGTCGCCTGGGAGTCCTCCCTGATGTGTTGGTTCTCTGGAGCTCGAGCCGGGGGCGTCGGGTGCAGAGGGTGAAGTCTCACTCTTCCGGGGGGTAGAGTGAAGCCTTTAGAAGTTGCAAAAACGTTGCAAAGTTGTTGCTTGTTGTAGAGCAGAGCCGCTGCTCACTGGAGTTTCTTGGTCATTTGGTTCAGGGCAGTCCTCTGAGGCTTCAGAGGTCGCTGGACCCTGTCGCATGCGTCGCTGTTGCAGTTTTCTTCAAGTCAGGAGACAGGTCGGTAGGGCTGGGGCCAAAGCACTTGTCGTCTTTGCAGGGCTTTCAGGTCAGCAGTCCTTCTTTTTTTTCAGGTTGCAGGAATCTGATTTCCTGTGTTCTTGGGTGCCCCTAAATACTAAATTTAGGGGGATGTTTAGGTCTGGGAGGCAGTAGCCAATGGCTACTGTCCTGGAGGGTGGCCACACCTTCTTAGTGCCTCCTCCCTGAAGGGAGAGGGGCACATCCAAATCCTACTGGGGGAATCCTCCAATCTCAAGATGAAGGCTTTCTAAAGGCAGGGGTCACCTCAGCTCAGGACACCTCAGGGGGCAGTGGTGGACGGGCATCTCCACTAGCTGGGATGCCCGGGGGTGCTGTAACTAAAGGGGTGAGCCTTTGAGGCTCACCGCCAGGTGTGACAGTTCCTGCAGGGGGAAGTGAGAAGCACCTCTACCCAGTGCAGGCTTTGTTCCTGGCCACAGAGTGACAAAGGCACTCCCCCCATTTGGCCAGCAACTCATCTGGTTGTGGCAAGCTGGCAGAAACTGGTCAGCCTAGCACTAGGGGTCGGACTGGTATTTAAGGGGGCATCTCTAAGATGCCCTCTCTGGGTGTATTTTACAATAAATTCCACAGTGGCATCAGTGTGCATTTATTGTGCTGAGAAGTTTGATACCAAACTTCCCAGATTTCATTGTAGCCATTATGGAACTGTGGAGTTTGTGTTTGACAAACTCCCAGACCACATACTCTTTATGGCTACCCTGCACTTACAATGTCTAAGGTTTTGCTTAGACACTGTAGGGGCATAGTGCTCCTGCACATAGGCCCTCACCTGTGGTATAGTGCACCCTTCCTTAGGGCTGTAAGGCTTGCTAGAGCGGTGACTTACCAATGCCACAGGCAGTGTGAGGTTGGCATGGCACTCTGAGGGGAGTGCCATGTCGACTTAGTCTTTTTCTCCCCACCAGCACACAAGCTGTGAAGCAGTGTGTATGTGCTGAGTGAGGGGTCCCTAGGGTGGCATAAAACATGCTTCAGCCCTTAGAGACCTTCCCTGGCATCAGGGCCCTTGGTAGCAGGGGTACCATTTACAAGGGACTTACCTGAGTGCCAGGGCTGTGCCAATTGTGGAAGCAAAGGTACAGTTTTGGGAAAGAACACTGGTGCTGGGGCCTGGTTAGCAGAGTCCCAGCATACTTTCAATCATAACTGGCATCAGCAAAAGGCAAAAAGTCAGGGGGTAACCATGCCAAGGAGGCATTTCCTTACAGTAAGTATACATAGGTAAGTATGAATTTACTATTCTTAACTGCACTTCTAAGTGCCTTCACAATCTAAATATATTGACAATATCTGGTAGCAAAATATCGACAATAAAAATATCATGACAGTAAGTACAGCTAGGTAAGTATACATTTACAATTCTTAAGTCCACATCCATGTACCTTGACAATACATTTTGGACTCGAGGTTTTGGTAGTGTACCATATGACAAAAAAGAATAGAAGAACCATGAATAGGCGAGCCTGTGTGTCACTGGCCCTTGTGTAAGGAAAGAAATGGGCCCTCTGACTGCTGTTTGGACCATAAAATACAGCAATAATCAGGACTCAGTGGGCCCAGCCGTTGCTGCACCAAAGGAAGCCATGCCTCAGATTGTAGATCCAGCATAAAGAGCTCAATCAGCATCGTTTGATGTGGAAGATAAATTGCAGTGCAGCAACAGCTTTATTCATTTAATAAAAATAGACAGATTTACATCATTTAAGGTAACAATAACTAGGCCCAACCTGGAATTGCTGCCAGGACGATGGATTTATCAAATGATTGTGGTTGCTTGTACAAATTGCATTCAGTGTGCAAGATAAATTGTGTTTCCCACTCGCTAGGAGAACTAAATTTTAGTGAGCACAAGTCTCCTCACGTTAATTATCACATTAAATCTGCACCCTGAAACTCACATTTTGTCCCCAAATGCTTTTGCAGTTCCTAAATATCCCCTAACACAGGGTCACAGCCTCCTGGTTATCTCTGCTGTAATTCTGAGAGAGGGATAAGTTGGCTTAATTGACAAATTCAGATACTGGCAGCATGCAAACTTTAAATGTGTAACATTCTCTCAGATAACATGATGAGAGCTTTAGTCGAATGTGCTTTCACCAATAGGTCTATCCCGTATTCTAAGCACAATGGGACATTAGATCCAGTTCTGCCCACTGACACCCCCATGTAAAACAGCAAATTACCCCATCATGCACGTCTAAGACATCACAATGAAATGCTTGTTTGAACGTGAAGAGTACGACAAGGGAATAGCAGAACTGTTGGCTGCCATTTCTTTTTCTTTAAAAACAGATTCCTTGACTCCAGCAGAGTTGATAATGCGAGTAATCTGCCCCCAACATTTGGACACCATAAAAATAAATCAACCCTGTACAGTATTTCAACGATGCTCGGTCCTGACAGCAGTAAAAGCAAGCATTTTTGCCTTGCATTTCAACAATGCTCTAATGAAGTTAGCAGAGTAGCCTCAGAAGATTTATGGCCCTATAATAGAGATAAGCAATGCCCTGTGTTTGCTGTTATGATTGCTGGCAGGGAGGGGACCTGGAGAGAGAGAGAGAGCGAGAGAGACTCTGTGCAATGTGAGGGCATTTGGTGTTTGTTTAGTAAAATAAGCTGATTTTAAAAGCTCTTTGTTTAGTAAATCAAGCTTACTTTAGGAACCAGGTATGAGGACAGCACTGGAATAAAGCAAAAAAAATGCCAGCAACATGGGAGGAACGGAATGCTGCAATAAAATGCAGGCAGCTACCAGCCTAAAACACCCACAGTGAAAGAAGAGCACCAAAGAAATGTCAAAAACAGTCCGTCACAGCAACAGATAAAGAAACCAAAGTGGAACAATAGAGTAGTAGGTCACTGCTTTGAGACAGAAAAAGGGAGTAAAGTGTAGAACTGACCACTAGAGAGCAAGAATCTTTAAAGGACACTACAACCAACAAATTAAATCACTTCCTTCCACAGTATAAGTATACTTAAGTCTACACCAGGTCGAACACTAACAATCGACCTAAAAATGTACAATCTTGTCATCCTTTGCTCCAGACTGCCCACATCTTGGTGACCCCCAGTTTGCCTTTGCATCTTTTATGTTGTAGTCATTCAACTACCTTGCAGCATTCTATAAGAATGCTTTACACTGGACCAAATGGCCGTATATTGTTGTCTCTATTCCAAGATAGGCTAGAAAATCACTGGCTTCAAAGCAAATTGCCCAGGATCTAAGCCTTGTGCCAAATTAAATAAAATCTTTCTTCCGTAGGTGACAAGAAATCCTGTCATTTTATGTGTGTTTTAAACACTTCTTCACTCCACACATGGGCCACTCCACTTATCACCATGCCCCATCCACCATCACTCTTCCCTTCTTCCATGATCTGTCTTTTTCTTTTTATCACTTTACTTCACCACTGTACCACATTTATGTTCACCAAACACAGGGCTACTGGAACTATGTGATTCTGTGGCCGCAGCCTTTTCTGCATAATTATGGATCTGCTGAATTTGCCACATAATCCACCACCTCCTGCATAATCTGTAGATTCAAGTTTAAATGGATCAAAAGTTACTGAAAACAGCGTCCGAATTTACAAAACTACCTAAAGTTTGCAAATGTTTAATGATTACCTTTCAGTTGCTGATTGCTGTATATTGCTGTAGTATGGGTCATCTTTGCCTAGACAGCATCAATAGCTGTTGAAATGACAGAGATCCAATAATTCCAGTACAGATTATCCCACGTTATGCTATCCATTTTCCTGAAATTTGCTGCATAATTGTGTATAACCTGACGTATAACTTGGCCCTTGCTAAGGATGAATTCCATTGTTCAGGACATAACTTGAACCTTTTTGCACTAGAGTGGTTTTAATTCATCATTAACAATGTGTGGTCAGTGAATTAAACTTTCATTAGTCATATTCATTCAGTTGTTATTTTTATTTGGAAGTTCATTGGGACATGCGTTTGTGTTTAATAAGTTTCTTAATCTTAAATCGTATTCCTCTGTTTTTGGACACTGTGCCTTACTGAAATGTTTTTGCTTAACAACACTTCTTGTTTTTTTCTATTTAATCTTTTCAGTTTTCCCAGTGTCATGACAAAGTGAACGAATTGGAGAAAAAAATGGAGAGCCCAGAGACGGAGAACAGAGTACGCCTGCTTGATGGAACGGATCCCTCCCTCAGTGAAATGATGAAAAAAATAGAGGAGGTAATGTTCTTCTTTTTTACCCAACCAACTAGAAATTATATTCTTGGATACCTTTTGGGCTAGCAAATCATTTTGACACATTTCGACCCCAGCTAGAATTTTTATTCCTAGATACATATGGTGATTTTGGGATATCAAATCACTTTGACACATTCCAAACCTATATTTTTTAAAGAAGAGTATTTGTTTATAATTCAATATTTTCTCGCTGAACAGGTACCAGACCCCGTGATTGGGTCATTTTCCGTATTCAGTTAGGGACACTCTGGCTGCTTGTGGCAACGTTTTCCTTTTACATTACATAGGAATTAATGCGTGTCTCATCAGATATTTAAATTAGCTGTTTTAAATTGTTTTGCCACAGTAGTTGTTTTCTATTATAGTAACATACAACGGACATGATTCAGATAAATCTTGCTGTGGCTTATTGTTGTAGCACCGCTGAATAATTCCAGGAGTAAGCCATGGGTAGTCTTCCTTGCTTCTAAAATTCACAGCACATAAACCACGCCAAAATGTTTCAGTCGGGCCCAAGTCCTTTTACAATTGCCAGTGCCTGCTGAAGTATGCCAAAATTAACTCACCAGGTCCCCATTTTTTTCTCATTGCGGCTGCCGGCCATGGACATAAACAAAAGAAAGCTCTAATCTCCTGATGGGTATTGTGGCCTCAACCATGGATTACGTGCATTGCAGCAAAAGTACCCCTTATTAAGGGGCTTAGGGAAGCACGTCAACTGGGACTGTAGCCCATCATCAGTACCAGATGATACCTCTGTAGAAATCGCAGGTCTTTGGAATGCACTGAGAAAGATGACCTAGCCCTCCAGCATGCCTTTTAAAGTTTCCCATCCTTCCTCCTCCACACAACTGCTGGTGTCACTTCTCATCCTGCGTGTGACCAAGAGCAGTACTTAGACAGTGCTACCCCTGAGCTGTATTAATTTTACTGTCAAAGTAATGTTACTGTCATTACAGAAGTCAGAGTGAAGCGTTGTGAGAAAGTAGCCTCTTTCTAGCATGGTTACCCCTATTTTTGGCCTGTTTGTCAGTGTGTTTTTACTGTCTCACTGGGATCCTGCTAGGCAGGACCCCAGTGCTGATAGTTGGAGACCTATTTGTCAGTGTGTTTTTACTGTCTCACTGGGATCCTGCTAGCCGGACCCCAGTGCTCATAGTTTGTGGCCTATATGTGTTGTCAGTATGCTTGACTGTGTCACTGGAGTTCTGCTAACCAGAAGTCCAGTTCTTATGCTCACTCTTTTTACCAAATTAGTCACTATAGTTTAGTGACTCCATATACCAATTCTAATTGGCACACTGGTCCTCCCTTCTAAGTCCCTGGTATATGGTACCTAGATACCCAGGGCATTGGGGCTCCAGGAGATCCTTATGGGCCACAGCATGTCTTTTGACACCCATAAGGAGCTCATTCAAACACTCCTTCAGGACTGCCACTGCAGTCTGAGTGAAATAGTGCACACACTATTTCACAGCCATTTTTACTGCACCAGGTAATTTATAAGTCACCTTTATGTCTAACCTTCAGTTACTGAAGGTGAGGAGCAAAGTTACTGTGTGTGAAGGCACCCTTGCACTAGCAAAGGTGCTCCCACATTGTCCAGGCCCAATTTCCCAGACCTCGTGAGTGCAGGGATACCATTATAAGTATGCACTAGATATAGGTCAATACATATATGTGGCTTCACAATGGTAACTCCGAATATTTCCATGTGAGTTGTCTAACATTGTGAAATTTAACCCCCAATCCAAATCTGGTATTGAGAGGCCAATTCCATACACCCTGGGGGCTTCATCATAGGCCCCCAGTACTGGCAAACTAGTTCTCTGAGGTTTCCACTGCAGCCCCAGCTGCTGCCACCTCACAGACAGGTTTCTGCCCTCCTGGGTATTGGGCAGCTCAATCCCAGGAAGGCAGAACAATGCATTTCCTTTAGGCGAGGGGTGTTACACCCTCTCCCATTGGCAATAGATGTTCCAGGAATGGGAGGGGTATCCTCCCAGAGCCTATGGAAATGCTTTGAAGGGCACAAATGGTGCCCTCCTTGCATAACCCAGTCTATACCAGTTCAGGCACCCTCAGTCCCTGCTCTGGCATGAAACTGGACAAAGGAAAGGAGAGTGACCACTCCCATCTCCTTCACCACCCCAGGTGGTGGTGCACAGAGCTCCTCCAGAGTGTCCCTGGCGTTAGCCATCTTGGATTCCAAGGTGTGGGGACCCTCTGGGGGCTTCTGAGTGGCCAGTGCCAGCATGTGACGTCAGAGACCCCTCCGGATAGGTGCATACCTGGATAGGGAGCCAATCCCCCTCTCAGGGCTATTTATGGTCTCTCCTCTGGGTGTTTCTTCAGATTTGGTTTGCAAGACTCCTCCAGGAATCCTCTGTTTCAGCTTCTGACCGTCGGATCAACTGCAGGCTGCTCCAGGAACCGCTGTAACTGCAACAAAGTATCCAGGAACAGTGACCTGCAACTTCAGCTCCAGCCAGCAACTGCAACAGTTTCCAAGGTGTGCACGGTCTGAGGACTGCCTGTCTGCACCCTGCACCAGAAGAACGGAAGGCATCTCCCATGGAGTGACAGTGTCACTTCCCTGCTTCAGCAGGCACCTCCCTGTGACGACAACTGGTACTCTGGGACTCCTCTCATGTCGGCGAGCGCGATCCCTGGAACACAGGTGGTGGACCAAAGTGACTCTGACTGTCCAAAGGTTCAGGTGTCCAAACTTGGTGGAGGTAAGGGCTTGCCTCCCAATGCCAGACATTACCCCTGTGCATCATGCCCTCTGCAGCTCCTTGGGCTTCTGTGCACTTCTTCCAAAAGTCCTTCGCGCACAGCGTAGCCTAAGTCCCCAGCACTCTATCCTGCAATTTTCAGCTCCCTGAGTTGTTCTCCAGTGGCGTGGGACCCTTCTGTGTAGTGCTGTGATGACAGCACTTTGCAACTCCTTTGTCCCAATGTCCTGGGTCTCCTATGGGTGCTGCCCACTCTGTCTCCCCAGTCCAAATTGAGACCCCCAGGTTCGTCCTGGGTCCAGGCAGCTCCTCTTTGACGCAAAACGCATTCTTGCGTGAACCAAGGCTTGTTGGCGGAATCCAGTGATGCAAACTGCCTGCATCCAAAGACTCGACGTGGGACATCTCCTGCACCAAGCAGGAACCCGCAGTTATCTTCTTTGGTGCATTCCTGTACTTTTCTTCCAACCAGGGAATCCACTTTTGTACTTTCTTCCAGGTGGGCAGGGGCTCCTGTTCTTCCTGGACTCTTCATTGACTTCTGCACTTGGTCTCCTCTCTCCACATGTCTTCAGGTCCAAGAATCCATTGTTGGTTCCTTGCAGTCTTGCTTGGTTCTTGCATAATCCTTCATCACAAATTGTAGTGGGTTCTGAGCAAACTTGTTGTACTTTACTATTGTTGTCCTGGGCTCTGGGGTGGGGTACTTTACTTACCTTTGGTGTTTTCTCACACTCCCAGCGCCCCCACCCCCCCCTACACACTACACTTGCCTAGGGGGGAATCAGAATTTTGCATTCCACTATTTTAGTATATGGTTTGTGTTGCCTCTAGGCCCATTGCAGTCTATTGTGTTTTTCACTGTTCGCACTACTCTGACTGGTTACTTACCTGATTTTGGTTTCTAGTGTATATATGTGTATAATACTTACCTCCAAAAGGAGCATTGCCTCTAAGATATTTTTGGCCTTGTGTCACTAAAATAAAGTACCTTTATTTTTGTGGTAACGCTGAGTATTGTCTTTTATTGTGTATAAGTACTGTGTGACTATAGTGGTGTTGCAAGAGCTTTGCATGTCTCATAGTTTAGCCTTGCCTGCTCTGCTACAGCTACCCCTAGACAGCCTAAGCTGCTAGACACTGCCTACATTTCACTAATAAGGGATAACTGGACCTGGTATAAGGTGTAAGTACCTTAGGTACCCACTACAAACCAGGCCAGCCTCTTACATTGGTGGTGCACCTGTGGGATAAGTACTTGCAATTGCCTTATCACTTTGTCACTGGTGCTTTTCCCAAGAAAAGTGTACTCTAATACTTAGAGCTATATACAATTATACCTAGCAGTCACATTTTCACTTCCAAAAAGTTTTTCTAAACTTTTTAAACGTTTTACAAAGTTCTGAAAAGTTTTTTTGTGCCCTGATCCCATTTCTTGCAACGGTTTCCTGGCAAATGGATATCCTTGTGATTGTTCAGGAAATGAAAAATTGGAAGAGTTCCCTTTCTTGGAAAAGATTTTGATTAGAAACGTGATTTTCTGAGATACAAACCAATCTGTAGCTGATTGTGCTTTGTGGTAGACAGAAGTAAGGAACCCCATGTAAAATGCATCATTTTAGATTTATGCAAAACAGCCTGTAATCAGCAGAGGCCATTGTTGTTCTAGCAATTCCTGCCACATATCTTCACACTTAGAGCGCACTACGGCACTAGCGAGTGCCCCTAGAACTTTGGCTGAAGATACAGAGCCTGACACAAATACTCAGTAAGAAAGGTTTTCTTCTCCTGTGTTAAGGCAAGTAGATGCCAGCCTTTCCCAGAGTTGTAACTTTTAGCCTGTTTCTAGCACTAGAGAAGCTCTGTATGCTCTCTCATATCGTAAGTTACAGATTTAGTATTGTGAACATTTAAAGTGTCAAAGCCAATCCCTCTCTCTCCTGCTAGAGGTTAACTCTCCCCTTGTATTAGGTCAAAGATAGTAACGAAGACCCAGAGAAGACCCAGGGGTAAAACCCAAAGGCCAGATTAGGCTTATAACGCAGTGCTCAGACATAGTGTGGGTAGGAGAAATGTATGCATCACTCCTAGTGACAGTATGGTAGGATTATGCTTGTGTTTTACTCTGTTAGTTACCTGTTTGCTTTTATTGTGTTTCATCATCCTAGTTATTGCAATACACACCTTTTTTTTAATCTAAGATGCAGTTACTTCTATAAATTCTTATTGAACTATACTCTGCCTGTGTCGTATGTGCCTGCATGAGACTTTTGGTAACTAAGAGAAAGGGTTGGGATCTGATCAACCACGATCACCCTGAGGAGTCCTCTTGTCATGCTCCCCCTTGCCCCAATCATCTCGGTTTGAGATGAGGTGCTTCTAGTTAGCCTGAGAATCTGGATTCGGATGACAGGCGTCATGTGGTGTGGAATTCTACTTAGTAGCCACAATCCATGTGATCCTTTTTCCCAAATCCAGTAGCCTCATTAGCATAATGAGAACCTACGCGACATCAGGCCTGTAGTCTAGAGAGACACCTTCCCCATGTGGGTCTGAGGTCCGGTGGTCTAGGCAAGTAGCTGCAGAGAAGCAATAAGCATACAGTCGTGGTCATCTGGCTGGCATCTCCCTCTACCATCTCTGGGACCAGGGGTGTTTTTATAATAAAACAACTAACATTCTAAGAAAAGGTCCCCACATATGAGTGTGCGTTTTCTGTGAATGTTGGAGACACAGCATACCACGTTTGCCGACAACCCTATCTGACTGTAGCCTTGGAGAAAGCACAATGTCCTACAAAGAACGTAATGCTTTCCTAGACGAAAGTACAATGACATAGAGAAAATAAAACAACATTGCAAAGAATGCTATTGCTAGAAAAATAAAGCAATGCTGAATAAAATGTAACAGGGTTAAAGTGCACAGTGGCAGGCCCAGTTAGCTTAAAACCACTGTATCTAAAACATGGCTAAAATAGCTATACAACACCCTCTACTTGCCGGTCAAAGGTGGTTTAAAAGCTAAAGAAAAAGAAAAAATCTAACAACTCTTACGCTAAAAAAACTAATATGTCAATATTGACAAGTTAAGAGAGACAGAGGCAGAAAAAGGGGAAATTTGAACAAGCCAAATTCAGTACTCAGTGTCACTTTGGAAATCACCAATAACATCCGGAACAGTTGAAGCCAGGAGACGTTCTATTTCAGAAGGTGGTAAACTATCTAAATCATATTCAGGAAGAGTCACAGAGCATTCGTGTTGAAAGCCTGAACTCCAGCTAAGGCAGCAGAATTAAGTGTCATGCCCTCCATAGAGTTGAGAGTCGCAGAATCCATAAAAGGCAACTCTTAAGTGGCTTCCCATATCAAACGCACTCTCAACGCGCATGTCTGATAATGAGCCCTCATCGAGAACATCAACAGATCAGCGTCCAATGAAATTAAGCGCTGCTTAGAAAGACAGACTTTCAGTACACATTCAAAGAGGCACCAGAGGCATCGAAACAAGGGCTGCACACAATCCAAAACTGGTCGGAATGTCGAAGACCAGTCACACTCCTGTTGTTCCAGGAGTGGTGCTCCAAAATACTGCATCATGCGTTCACAACACAGTTGTGCTGGCTGTAGTGTTTTTCAGTCATTGCGCAGAAAAAGTAGCAACAGCAAAATGCCACCTAATATAGCCAAAGTAATTGGAAATCCCCTGAAAATACTCAAATATAGAACTTATGGCTGATGGTATTAAACCGAAAATAAAAGAGAAGGTGTGAAAAAACCCAGAACCAACAGCCTTAAAGTGGGCGATTCCAGTAGTACTGGACAAATTAAATATTCGTCCTACGAGTTCACCAAAGTTTCTCAGAAAAGAACATTCCTACAGCACGTAACAATTTGCTGAGACCGAAACGTCGTAAGCTATTCCGGCTCGCATCCCACAACAACTCTCACTGTTAAGGAGCACATAGCTGCCATTGGAGAGCACCTGGAACGCAGGTCAAATCAAGGGGTCTGGGACTTCCTTCAGATAACAAGCCAAGTTTGCCGTGGATGCATTACACGCTCCGTGCAAGGACAGCTGTTTACAAACCATCAAATGACTTGCAGAAGTCTCGGATTCACTACCGCTAAGAGAGACCTCTTTCATGTCATTGAAACATTTTTACGAGAAAGGAAGCTCCCACACTTCGTGTATGTAACTATCTCCCAGCCTTTCATATCTGCCCACTGGAATGTGTTTCAAACAGGATGTAAATTGAAGTGTTGAAATGGGCAGATTTATAACCCCATGTATTAGCTATTCAGCAGATGGTGTTTCAGCCACAGTAAAATGCAACTTTTCTAACTTTTCAATATTCAACATGACTGTGTTGCCTCTTTCTTAGCCATTATTTGTTGTTGTCGCATTAAATTAAATGTGGAAAAAATCTCCCTTGCGCTTACATGTTGCCAGGGAACGCGACCTGCTTTCAGTGCTTGTAGTGTTCAACCTAACCGCTTAACGGAGCTTAGCTGACTTTGTCCATGTTGCAAAAAAATGATATATCACTCTGTACTGTATCTATTGTTGAGGATACAATACTATTTAAGGTGTAAATTCGGTCGACAAGGTGTTAATCCCATTATCTAAAACGGCTAATGCTTTCTGAAAGTTTTTCTGATCTAGTTACCTTAACCAGTCAGCAGTCTCTTGTTGGGAAAGCTGCCATATTTCATTATATGCATTATATATGAAGCGTTTTCTGCGTTGTCTTCTGGGGCTTAACCAGAAATCCTGTAAATCTGTGTTATTGGACAGGAGACTTGGATGATCTTTGACAGCATCTAGTGAGGAGACCTTGAGCCATTGCTGGCATAGTTTCCCTACAGTATATGTTAGCACTATTCCAGAGTGTTCTGAGGACACTTAGCGAGGGTCCGGCCTGTTCATTCTAAACCCCCAGAGGAGTTAACAAAACGAGCGTGGCACCCATTGGTGTCTACAGGCCATAATAACCACCCACCAGGACAGGAAAATGATGCAGACTAAGAGGAAAGAGGAAAAGTGAGGTGAGGGAACAGAGAAACAGTGCCACCTCTGCAGGTTGGTAGTTGGAAGATTCAAGCTGGATTCCTAGGCATGGTATTTTGAGTCAAACTTATCAAGGTTAGGTATCCACCTACAATTGAGAAAACACAAATTATGAGGAGGTCTACACACAGGAGGAAAGTAAGAGATAAAACACCACATATTGGGGCTTACCTGTCACAAGCTATGTATGCTATAATTAGTCCCCCCCAGTGTAACACAAAACTAGCACAAAATCCAAAGAGGAAGACTACTGCAGCACACCTCAATAAAAGGGGCAGATGAAGTGGGGTGTGGCTTCGAAAGACAATATGGCAGCAGCCTGAAATCGGAGCTCTGGCTCCAGGCTGCACAATCGGACCTCTTCTGCAGACCCACGCCACAAATAAAAACAAATGAAGGGATCCCTCTGACCTGCTCCAGGCACTAACATGTCAGTCCCGAAATAGACCTTTGGCCACCGAGCTCTCTGCTTTAACACCATCTTCAGCATGGGCCGCACTGTGGCTGACGATAGTCCCGCTCAGACTCCAAGGATGGATCCACAGCACATGGGGCCTTCCTGAAGCTCAGCTGCACCCAAGTGGCAGTGTGGCAGCCCGCAGAGCTGCTGGGCCCTTAGGGTGCAACAACCTGGTCCGGTACCGTGCCCTTCCTTGTAGCAGCGCCGGAGCCACAGAGAGTCACAAGTCTGGGCCAGCTGAGGAGGTGGCATTGAGAGCCTTCCCTAACCATATGGGACACGGCCTGACCCACTGAACCTGGGGCACAAGGTGGTGACAGTGACCCAGTTCTATTAGTATTAGTCCCTGTTCATCACTGACACTCCATCAGGGTGTGTGGCCCTCTGTGACACCAAAGCGGCCCACGGTATCTCTGCCGCTGCAGACCGTCCTGGATGACTCCATTGACAAGCTACTGCTAGGACTGCTCGTACTGCCCTACTCACCTGGAAGGGCAAGCATTCCTGGCTCATCGAGGGATGCTCTAACTAGCCAGACCAACCTCGTGAGACCATCATTGGTCGAATGAAGCTCTCTTGACCAGGAACCCTACTGCCCCCACCGGACTGGTTCAGTACTTCCCAAGAGCCTCACAGACAAACTGGATGCCATACTACAGG
Source organism: Pleurodeles waltl (assembly GCF_031143425.1). Lineage (NCBI taxonomy): Eukaryota > Metazoa > Chordata > Amphibia > Caudata > Salamandridae > Pleurodeles > Pleurodeles waltl. Next base: position 915,011,143 of record NC_090442.1, on the reverse strand, counting down.
CAACTGAAGCCTCCAGAATCCACCTAGTGGGGGAAGGTGGACGCCGTCCTTGAGTATATCAACCTCCTGTGAGATGACCAATACAAGCTTGCCGAATGGATCACTCAGTCTGAAAAAAACGCTTGCGGACCTACAACTCCACACACATGACCTTCAGCAGCAACTCTTAAGATGTCAAGGAGCGGATCCAATTACTCAAGAGTGCACAGAAGATGCTGAGGGATAAGCTCAGTGTAGTAATATCAAAGTGGTGAATTTGACTGAGAGAGTAGCTGGCCCCAACATAGTGAACTTCCTAGAAAGACCTGGTGGCCTCCTAACTGTCAGTTCCCCTGCCAGATAGTGGTGACATCCCGGCTGCCAGAGGAGGACTAGTGCTGGATGGAGTCTGGGATGAGACCCAGGGACTTCTTCAGAATGCAAATGCCCCACACATAGCCCCTTGCAATAACCGAACCACCATCCCCCCAACTGGGCCAGTCACTTCTGCATCATTCCGTACCACAATCCTTCATTGTGGACACTAGCCCACCTTCAACTGGTGGTTCTACCAGACCGCCAACCCAGTCTGTGTGAATAATAATGGTTGGGCTGTTTGAGTAGCGGGCCTGGTGCCTTTCTGCTCTGGGTATTCATTATGTTAGTGTCTTCACTGTATGCTTGGATTGTTTTCCCTTTCCAATGCCCCCCCTCGCGGCTCTCCCCTGACACTTTTGTGGCTTTGACCTTTCATCCTCCCCTGGGAAAGCCAAAAAGGCACATACATCATGAGATGACCAACAGTCAATCCTGCTCGTTAATCTCCTAAAACATCTGGGGAATGCATTACTCTTCCTAACAATACAAAATACACACTTGTCTCAAGCTGGGGGAGTAAAAGTAGCCTTTTTTTTTAATAAACATTCTTATTGAGTTTATATAACAGTGACATAAAGCCCAACAGGTCTTAGCGGAGCCGCGCAAACCAAGCGCTTCATCAGTCAATAGCATATAATAGAGCAAAGACTCATGGTTAGGAAACGACTTTGAGGATTCAAGACAGTGCACCATAGAAAGGTATATTACCCCATATCGGCTGCCCCATCCCCCCAGGTCTCCATCCATTTCCCCCACACCTTATCATGCTTATTGGGACAGCCCCTTGCCTTGTACATGAGTTTTTCTTGCTGGGCGCACCAGTCAACTCCCCTACGCCACTTCGCTACTGCTGGAGCTGTCTCCGACTTCCAGTTCGCTGCGATATCCCTCTTGGCCACTAAACAGGCCGTTCTGACAAAGGCCCAATCTGCTCTGGTGGAACCCACCCCCTCAAGGACCCCCAAGAGGATGTGGACCGGGGCAGCTTCCATCTCCACCCGCAAGACCCCGGTGACCTCAGTCACCACTGCCCACCAGTAAGATACAATATGTGGGCAGGTCCACACCATATGGAAGAAATCTGCATCCGGGCCTGCGCATCGCGGACAGTCAGATTGGGGTCGGAGGCCCATTCTATGGAGCCTCGCAGGGGAAAGATAGGCCGCATGGAGATAATAAGTCAGCACAACCCAGAGTAGGAAAGTCATGGTTAACGTCCTTGGGCCATCAGGGCGTCCCTCCAGTCGTCGTCATCTACTGGAACCACCCATTGCCCACGAAGCTCGTCAAGGGTCTGTGCTGTGTGTTTTGTCAATGTACGATATATGCACGATACTCCCCCTTTACCCAAGTGCCCCATCAGCGTCTTGGCCTCAACGGGGCTGAACTCAGGGAGGACTGTCCCAGTCTGAACATGCACATGCAGTGTGTGACGGAGTTGCAGGTATTTGTGGAATTGGGAGTGAGTAAGGGAGAAGTGCTGCTGAAGCTCCTGGAAGGACGGCATGGGTGATCCTGCCTATACATCTCCAAGCAGTGATATGCCAATAAGGTCCCACCTATGAAACCCCTCAAGTGCTGAGATATCTTTTAGCTATGCTCCCTGCCACAGCAGGTGTGTTGCGTGAGACAGCCCCCCACCCTGTCTCTCTCTGTGCCGCCCTCCACCCCATCATTACCACCCTTGTCACCTCTGGGAGTCTGCATGGCAAGGAATCGCCATATAGCATCCCCATCAAACTAGGAAAGCCGAGTGTCAAGAGTTCTAGTTGGCAGGTGGGGTCCGACCAGCCTCCCCCAGCCAATCATTAATCACCAGCAGCTGCATTGCAAGGTAATAAAGATAGAGGTTGGACATCCCCAAGTCCCCCTCATACACATCTCCCTGGCAAAAGCAGAATACTAAGCGAGGGCGGGAATCGCACCATAGGAACAGTCGTGCTACAGTCTCCATTTCTTTGAACCATCTCCTGGGGATGTGGTAGGGGTAGTTCTGGAGTAGATAGAGGTATTGAGGGAGTACCATCATTTTGTAGAGCGCTATCTGGCCCAAGACATTGAGGGGCAGAGACCGCCATCTCTGGAGGTCCTCCTTGATTCTCCGGGTTAGTGGTTCAACATTAAGGGACCACGCCAATTCGGGCAACAATGGTATTTGCACGCCCAGGTATCAGAAGCTGTTGAATCGGATAGGAATGTACTCTGCCAGAAATAGCAGTCCCTGGCCGGGTAAAGTGGAATCAAGAGAGACTTACTCGGGTTAAGCATCAAGCCAGAAGCCTCGGCAAACAGGTCCATCAGTTGCATCACTCTAGGACCGCTGCTAGCTGGGTTGGCTAGAAACAAAAGCACATCATCCACATATAATGCGATGCAGTCTTCTCTCCCAGTAGGCCGACCAGCCCTCACTCAGCAGCTCCATCGCCAGGGCGAAAAGGAGCGGGTATAGGGGACACCCCTGACATGTACCCCGGCGGATAGGGAACTGGTCGGACACCACCCCGTTCACCTGCTCCCGGGCTGTTGGATTGGAGTATAGGAGTCCTACTAGGGCTCGAAACCGTGGCCCAAGCCCAATTTTCAACAGCACTTGCTGAAGGTAGGACCAGTCCACTGTATCAAAGGCCTTCTCAAAGTCTAGAAGGAGAAGTGCCAGTGGAGAGGTCAACAGGTTCTGGCTGGCCAGGGCCACATGTAGTCGTCGAATACAATGTCTGGTGCTCCTGGCCGGCATAAAGCCACATTGGTCCGGATAGATCGATGAGGGCAACACCCTTTTCAATCTAGTAGAGAGGACTGTGGATAGTATTTTAAGTTCGGTGTTAAGCAGCGAGATGGGGCGGTAAGCCGCACAACATCGTGAGGGGGGGCTAGTCTTTAGGATCACCACTATGGTGGCCAGGTCCAGACCGGGGGGGGGGGGGGGGGAGGAGATTCCCCTTTCTTTCAGCCTCTTTGAACATGGTGAGCAGGTGGGGGGGTAAGGATATTGCAAAACTTTGTGTAAAGCTCTGCGGGAAGCCGTTGGGCCAAGTGTCTTCCCCGCACCTAGCTCCGATATGGCCTCTTCAACCTCATGAAGGCCTAGAGGCTCGTCAAGATCCTGTTTGTTCATCATCGAAATCACCGTAAAGGACACCTCCTCCAACAAGGGGGCCTGGGCCACTCTTCATAGAGCTTTCTGTAATAGGTGGCGAAACTCTGTGCTATTTCGTATGGCGTCCGGGAGATGGCGTCGTCGTCGACGACCTCTGGCACGACTCTATTTGCCATTGGTCCAGTGGCGAGCCAGTGGAGGAGCTTGCCATTCTTGTCCCCCCACCCATATACGCGGGCTACGGACGCACGCCACATGTGCTTCGCTGCCTCAAGAATAGTGTGCCGAATCTCCTCCCTAACTAGGGCTAACTGTCGCGCCACGGATGAAGGTGTGGGATCGGTAAGCTGGCCCTCTAGATGCACAGCTCTGGCCCCGAAGGCCAACAATTTTTGAAGACGTGTACGCTCCAGCACCCGAAGGAGATGCCTAGCATGTCCCCTAAGAGTGGCCTTACAGGCAGCCCAGATCGTACCTGGGGGATGATACGGACCAGAGATTAAAGGTAAAGTAGTCTGAGAGGTGCTCTCTTAGAGCCTGGGTGTAATCACTGTCTTGCAGATACCAGGCATTGAGTCGCCACATCGGGCGTCTGGTTGCGTCGATGTCGTCTAAATGAAGAAGTAGTGGCGCATGATCTGAGACCCCCTGAGGGAGTATCTCCACTCCCGTAACTCGGGGAACATCAAGGGCCGGCACAAAAAAGAGATCTATCCTGGCGTGGATGTGATGCGCCGCCGATGTGTGGGTGTATTGCTGCCGATGGGGATGCCAAGTCCGCCACGCGTCACAGAGACCAAGGCTTTCTACTCATTTACGCAGCCCAGTCGCCACGAAGACTCAGCCTGAAGACGAGGGTCCGGCCGTGTCCATCTCCGGGTGAAGAACAGAGTTAAAATCCCCCCCAATATGGTGAGACCCGGGGGGAGTCCCACAACCACGTCTCTAAGCAGCGTGAGGAGCTGCCCTTGTGCACCTGAGGGGGCATAAATACTGAGTATATTGATTGGGTGCCCACGAGAAGTCCAGTGACTCCCATGTATCGGCCCTGTGGATCAGACCGGGTGACAGTCACCACCATGGACAGGTAGCGGTGCAGCAAAACAGCGGTGCCTCTCCTATTGGGGGGAATCCACCAAAACTAAGATGTGACTGTGACCCCGTGAGTAGCCCAAGACAACCCCCCTGGACCCCACAGCAACACCTGCAGAGAGAATCCAGAGGCTCCCCCTGACCGCGACTGCCTGTAACAAGGGACCCGACGCCTGGACCAAGCACTGCACCCGCAGCCCCCAGGACCTGAAGGAACTGAATCTCAGTGCAAGAGTGACCCCAGGTGACCCTCTGCCTTGCCCAGGTGGTGGCTGTCCTGAGAAGCCCCCCCTGTGCCTGCCTGCACCGCTAGAGTGACCCCCGGGTCCCGCCATTGTTTCCTACCTGAAACCTGACGCCTGCTTTGCACACTGCACCCGGCCGCCCCTGTGCCGCTGAGGGTGTGTTTTGTGTGCCTACTTGTGTCCCACCCAGTGCTCTACAAAACCCCTCTGATCTGCCCCCCGAGGACTCGAGTACTTATCTGCTGGCAGACTGGAACCGGAGCACCCCTGTTCTCCATAGGCACCTGTGTGTTTTGGGCACCTCTTTGACCTCTGCACCTGACCAGCCCTGAGCTGCTGGTGTGGTAACTTTGGGGTTGCCTTGAACCCCCAAAGGTGGGCTGCTTATGCCCAGGAACTGAGACTTGTAAGTGTCTTACTTACCTCACAATCTAACCTTTACTTACCTCCCCGGGAAACTGTTGATTTTTGCACTGTGTCCACTTTTAAAATAGCTCATTGCCATTTTTACAAAGTCTGTATATGATATTGTTTTTATTAAAAGTTTCTAAAGTATCTAAGTGAAGTACCTTAGATTTAAAGTGTTTAATGTAAATCTTGAATCTGTGGTTCTTAAAATAAACTAAGAAAATATATTTTTCAATATAAAAACCTATTGGCCTGGAGTAAGTCTGAGTGTGTGTTCCTCATTTATTGCCTGTGTGTGTACAATAAATGCTTAACACTACCCTCTGATAAGCCTACTGCTCGACCACACTACCACAAAATAGAGCATTAGAATGATCTACTTTTGCCACTATCTTACCTCTAAGGGGAACCCTTGGACTCTGTGCACACTATTTCTTATTTTGAAATAGTATATACAGAGCCAACTTCCTACATTGGTGGATCAGCGGTGGGGTCTAAGACTTTGCATTTGATGGACTACTCAGCTAATACCTGATCACACGACTAAATTCCAAAAATTGTCGTTAGAAACTGATTTTTGCAATTTGAGCTATTTTTCTACATTTTTAAAAGTCCTGCTAGGGCCTTGTGTAAGTCCCTGTCAGCATTTTTTTTTTAAAGTTTAAAAGTTTTACAAAACTTTGGATTAAGTTCTAGAAATAGTTTTAGATTCTTAAAAAGTACCCCAACTTTTAGAAAAATAATGTCTAGCACAGAAGAGATGGTGGTGGAACTCAACTTCACCCCTTACCTGCATGTAGGGATGTCCGAGTTAAGGACTCTCTGTAAGCTAAAAAATATAAAGACTGGATCAAACCCTACCAAAGTCAAGCTCCCGGAGCTTTGGCAGAGTTTGCAAGATACCACCCCTCTGAGGATAACCCTACAGTGGGGGAAACTCGTGACCCAGAAAATAATTCCCTCCCTCCTGTCCTAGTTAGGGAGGCCAGGGTCCCTCAAACCCTGACTCCACAAGTGATAGTCAGAGATACTGGTTCTTCTACAGGGGAGTCCAGTAACTCTGGAAGCATTGAGCGCAGCCTCAATGAGGATGACCTCCTGTTAGCCAGGATGGCCAAAAGACTGGCTTTTGAGAGACAGCTCCTAGCCATAGAAAGGGAAAGACAAGAGATGGATTTAGCTCCCATCAATGGTGGTAGCAACATAAATAGGGTCAGAGAAAGTACTGACATGCTAAAAATCCCCAAAGGGATTGTAACCAAATATGAAGATGGTGATGACATCACCAAATGGTTCACAGCTTTTGAGTGGGGTTGTGCAACCAGAAACGTAAACAGATCTCACTGGGGTGCTCTCCTTTGGGAAATGTTCACTGGAAAGTGTAGGGATAGAGTCCTCACACTCTCTGGTAAAGATGCAGAATCCTATGACCTCATGAAGGTTACCCTGATTCAGGGGTTTGGATTCTCAGCTGAGTACAGGATTAGGTTCAGGGGGGCTCAAAAATCCTCGAGCCAGACCTGGGTTGATTTTGTTGACTTCTCAGTCAAAACACTAGATGGTTGGATTAATGGCAGTGGTGTAAATGATTATGAAGAGCTGTATAATTTGTTTATGAAAGAACACCTTTTAAGTAATTGTTTCAATGATAAACTGCACCAGCATCTGGTGGACCTAGGTCCAATTTCTCCCCAAAAATTGGGAAAGAAGGCAGACCACTGGGTCAAGACAAGGGTGACCAAGACTTCCACAGGGGGTGACCAAAAAAAAGGGGTCACAAAGCCTCCCCAAGGGAAGAGTGTTGAGACATCCAAGGGAAAAAGTAAAGAGTCTTCTACAGGGCCCCAAAAACCTGCACAGGAGGGTGGGTCCAAAGCCTCTTCACAATCCTCATTTGGGTACAAGGGTAAAAACTTTGATCCCAAAAAGGCCTGGTGTCGCAGCTGTAGCCTGCGTGGACACCAAACTGGAGACCAGGCCTGTCCCAAGAAAGATTCCACTTCAACTACTACTCCAGTTAGCACTGGAATAGCCAGTCTCCAGGTGGGATCAACAGTGTGCCCAGAGCTAATCTGGGTCCACACTGACGCTTCATTAGTCTCTGATGCTGGGGACTCCAGATCATTTCCAAGCAGACATTCTACTGGTATAGCAGAAGAGACTATCACCTGTTTCAGGCCAGTGACCCCTCCCCCTTCTAAGGTTACCATTGACATGGGATGGACTTTAGTCTGATTGTCAGCATTGGGGACTGGATATGTCTGTCCAGCCAGGTATTGTCCGGGGGAAACCAGTTTGTCTGTCACCATAGTGACACTGGCACCTGTATCCCTCAGAGCTTCTGTCGCGTGGGCTCTCATTATCCTAAATGAGACTACTGGATTTCTAGGCAGCAGGATCGATAACGGTATGGGGGACTGAGTCTGACCCACGTGTAAGGAACTCTGTCACCCTAAATCCGGTTTTTGCTCCGGCTAACTAGCAGTGCCTCATTTTTCCCACGGGGAAGAGATGATTGGGCAGCCGAGCGCATGACATCTTTGGAACTTCTCAGGGAAGTCGTGGTCACTCAGATCCAAACCAACTCTCTCATTTACAATATGATCTCATATACAAATGACAAAGACAGTATAAGTTTTATATAATGATTTAATAAAACGACTGTATTTTAGATAATAAGGCATGAGCCGCAATAACCAGAACCATACAACACAGTAGGATTGAAATAGTTACCAGGAGAGTAAAACATAAGAATAAAGCAATCATTGTGTATAATAGTTTCTACTCTCCCTCTGCTTATTCTATTTCGAGCACAGAATGTTAAGCTTCTAGCTTGCCTGTCTGTATCATTTGTGGTTCCCTGGTCGGAATCTCCCTCTTGCGTGTATTGGGACAAGGAAGTTATTTTATAACCTACATGTCAGCGTGATCACAAAATGTCCCTACGCAAAAATGCCAAGTCTAAACTCCTACCACGTCTATCAGCAATGTACCAGACTGTATCCTTGACTGAAGCACAGAGTGAATATGTTATGGAGAACTCCAGTGCTGAAGTAGGCAAAACAGTGTGATATGAATAGAAAAACAACACCGTAGAACTGGCTATCTAAAAAATAACAGTACGAAGCCTAATAAAAAGCATTTAGAGCAAAGTGCACAGAGGCTCTAAGCTACTAGCAAATGAATAAAATACATCCAGGGCAAAGTGCAGAAAGGCCTACAGCTAACGCGCAAAGGATATATAAAACCAACCACACTACACCCTCCCCTTGTCGGTAGGAAGTGGTTCCAATAATATAATAATATGCCCCAGAGATAATCAATACTTAGAATTAGATATATTTCGACAAGGTCAGAAGACAACAAAGTCATAAATTTGGAAAACATGTGACAATAAAGCCAAATTCAATATATTGTCAATTATGCAGGAGAGAAAAAAAAAATCCAATTTTTTAAACGGAAGCAATAGAAAGAAGGAGCTCCTCCACTTCGATGTATGTCAATATCGTAAGATCCACGCCACAAAGTACCATGGAGCAGGTGTGTTCCAAAGCCCCAAAACCATTCAGGGCGGCCCCCCGTGCAGGGCCCATGAACGAGACAAAACCATCTTCCTCCAGGAAGGGAATCTCATAAACTGCCTCACGAAGCAAACGCAACCGCAGTGCACAAGTCTGGGAATGAACCCTAATCGGGAACAGCAACAGATCAGGATCGACCACTGGAGGGCGCCGCAGTGAGAGACAGAGAGCCAGTGCATGTTCAAACGAGCACCAAAGGCACCGAAACACGGGTTGCACACAATCCAAAACCGGTCTGAATGACAGAGACCAGTCACACTCCAAATGGCCCAGGAGTGTTGCTCCAAAATGCTGCATCATGCGTTCACGACACAGCTGCGCTGATGGGAGCAGAAATATAGGATCTCGTCGTGGCGGGACAGCCATTGCGAAAAAATAGCAACAACAGCAAGACTCCAGCCAATAAAGCCAAAGTAATTGGGAAACCCCCAAAAATGCTTCCGAAAATAGAATGTATAGCCGAAGGTATCAAACCGAATATGGAAGAGAAGGTGTGAGCAAAACCAACACCAATGGCTTTGAAAAAATGTGCAATACCAGCAGTGCTGGATGCATTAAATATACGTCCCACAAGTTCACCAAAGTGACTCGGAAAGTTAGTATTCAAAAGGGACTGTATCTCCGCCGATGACCTTGCCACCTGAAGTGCGTAGGTCTCGCTAGCAGATGTAAGGGCCACATGCTTTTGAAACAATAAAGCTTTTAGCCGACTCAACTTGTCGAAATTAACCTTGGAAATAGTAATATGAGGCCAGATGTCCGCTACCTCCCTAATTTGAGTGGGGGGAAACAGCACATTTCCACAGCACGTAACGGCCCTGCTGACAATGACAACGTAAACTATTCCGGCACGCATGCCACAGCAGCGTTCGCTGTTAAGAACAATGTAACTGCCGTTAGAAAGCACCTGGAAAGTGTTTTTAATAACCGGGACTGGAACTCCCTTCAGATAACAAGCTAAGTTAGCAATCGAAGCGTTACACGCTCCGTGCAAGGACAGCTGTTTACAAACCATGGAATGGCTGACAGAAGCTTCGCATTCGCTACCGCTAAGAAAAACCTCCTTCAAACCATTAACACATCTGTATTGAAAGGGAAGCTTCCACACCTCATGTATGTAACTGTCTCCCAATAGTTCATATCTACCCACCGTAATGTGCTTCAAACAAGAAGCAAATTGTAGAGTGGAGATAGGCATATTAATAACTCCATGAATCAACCACTCAGCTGACGGAATCTCAGCTACCGTGAAAGGCAGTTTCTCCAATTTCTCAATATTCAACATAACATACGTCGCTTCCTTTTTAGCCATCAGCTGTTGTTGACGAGTCAAATTAAAGGAGACAAAGATCTCTCTGGCGCGAATGTGCTGCCATGGAACGCGACCTGCCTTCAAGGTCTGAAGAGTCCAACCCAGCTGCATGATGGACCGCGTCTGACTCTGCCCATGATATAAAGAAGACGTGTCCGATTTAATAATGTCAATAGCAGAGGAAACAATGCTATCAATCGTGTAAACACGGTCAGAAAGGGTATGCATGCCATTATCAACAACAGACAAAGTCTGCATCAGATTTTCCTGATCAATCTGCCGCAACCGGGCTGCAGCCTCCTGTTTTGAAAGCTTCCAAATCTCATTATAAACTTCGTATATGAACCTTTTCTTCCGTGGTACCTTGGGACCTGACCAAAAATCTTGTAAATCAGTATCATTAGACAGTAACGTGAGATGTGACTTAACTGCATCCAGCGTGGATGACTTCAACCATTGCTGACAATGCTTCCCCACGCTGTATGTAGTTATAATATCAGCATGCTCTGGTGATACGTAACGAGGGTCTGCCCTACTAGTCCTGAACCCCCTTGAAGAGGTGACAAAACGTTGATGACACTCATTAGTGTCTACAGGCCATAATAACCACCCGCCGGGATGTAACAATGAAGTGTTAAGCATACCATTCTGGACTCAATGTGTAAATTCACTAAAAGTAGCATTCACATAGTGCTCCCAGTTGTTTAATTTGGAAGGGACAGGTATACTAGGCAAGTTCAACTCTCTAATCGTCGCCAAGCCCAAACAGCTAGTCTGTTGTACTGTGTCATTGAGGAAAATCATTTGCGCAGGGATAATACACGCCCTAAATAATGTGTCCCTGCCTTGCATCTGCCAATTTTTCGTACCCCAAACACTTTTCAAGTCAACAGTCTTAAACCAGTATTCATATCCCTCGACCGAAAGTTTAGATACAAACAAACTGGAATACAGTAATTTAGTATCGGTCAATAACATTTGCTTATTAGAATACGGAGTAACTTTGAAATAGTAAGACTTAGCATTTCGTTGATTATGCCCAGAAAAATATGCAAATTTATCATAAGTTTTCAAACTTCCTTGTGGAGGAGTCGAACAATGTTCCCATTGCACATAATTAAAAATGGACTTAGGGCTACTAGCTTTATGAATAAAGTGGTGTCCATAATAGTTGTAGCAAAACATGTCACCATGATTATCTCTAAACTGGTAAGCATCTTCATCGTCATAAACAGTATAATATTGCAAATCTGTTCGCATAGAATCTACTGTCTTCACATCCCAATCATCAGAAACAATGCCTGGTATAACAATATCATTCATTGATAACTTGAGGACATACGGTATTTGAATCAATTCAGTGGGACCATATATATCAAACATTACTTTATCCCACACAATCCCATCCGGAATCGGTATTGCAGAAATGTTTACATTGGACAAGTCTCTCCGAACCATATGAGACAAAAAATGCGGTTTTAACACAGTCTCCACGTGCTCAATGTCAGATCGATCAGGAAGAAAATGACCATGTATTACTAGAAAAAAAGTAACCACAAATCCCAACCATAAAAAAACAGTCAGTACAGCCATAAAAAGCCACAAATAGTTCCAAGGAAAAACAAAATATGTGCGTTTAAGCCAACACAACAGCTTACATGGACCGCGGACTGTAGACATCGCGGACGAGGAGCCGGACACTGCATCATCAGTGTCGTTGAAGCAGCCAGAGGCAGTTTTGGAAAAGATGCAACTTTGAACAAAGAAGCAGATTGAGGCTCTCGCCGAGGCACGCTATAAACCACGTGTTCAGAAACATCAGTAGAACGTACAGCAATTTGATCAAAAGATTCCATATTAATCGTCATCTGTGGAACAATCGCAAGATCATCTTCCACCCTCCCCAAGCACGGAGAGGAAACAGCGTCGGTGTAAATCACCTGCAGCGGGACTTCTTCCCCACTAGTGAGAGGGATTCCGGAACTACTGGGTGTCCCTTTTGGTCTCCTGTGCAGAATCGGCCACATGTTGTAACTTGACATTATCAATGGAAACAAAGCGATTTCCTTTGGCCCCTTGCAGCAGCGGTAAAATCACAGTTCTCGTGCCGCTTACCCCTAACACAGGGACTGGTGCCCGATAAGAGGGACCAAATTCTTTCTTTACTGCGACCTTTTCACGCACTAGATCCCCAATCCTGGGTATCCAACCAGTAGGTGTTACTGGCTCATCCTTAATTCCTGAGGAGGCAGCACTCGCAGAAGAGTTATCTCCACGGAATTGTTGTAAATCCTGCAAAACAGTGACACAATCATTTATGTCAAAGGGCGTATCTGCCTCCTCCACACCAGGACCATCCAGACCAGGAACATACATTTGTGTCCCAAACAGGCACTCATATGAAGTACGACCCCCCAGTGACCGTCTAGGCAAGTTATTAAGTGCTCTCTGTACTCCATACAGGTGGGCTAGCCAACTACGACCCGTACCTATAACCCTGGCCGTTAAGGACTGCTTTAAACACGATTTAATCGCTCCACGACAGAATTTCCCTCGGGATGAAATGGAGACGAGAATTGGAGTTGGACCCCCAACGAAGCCATGGTGTCCCTGAATGCCTTAGAGGCAAAAGCAGGGCCCTGGTCCGAATGAAAAGCCGCAACTGCAAATGTATCGACAAAGATGCGCAAATCTTTAATAACAGTTCGAGCGTCAGCCGAGCGCTGTGGCCAGACCCACACAAATCTAGAGCACGAATCTACAGCTACCAAAATATACTTGTATGCACTATCTGGTGTCAGCGGACCACAATGATCCAAGTACACACACTGTAAAGGTTTGTTTGAAATCAGAAGGGGCGTCTGCTGTAGGCGTCTAGCCGACGAAGCTTTAATTTGTTGACAAACGTCACAACAAAGGACATATTGCTTTGTCTCTTTATAGAGACCAGGCCACCAGTAACGAGCCTGTAAAAGCGAAATAGTGGCAGCCACACCAGCATGTGCAGATGCCACCCCCTCATGTTCTGCAGAAATTAGTCGAGATCTCTCAATTTTATTTGGTAGTTCACGTACACCAATGCCTGGAATAGTAACACAGCATTTAGCACACTACTTAAGCAGTAACTATATTTAGAAGGAAATCCTTTAGGAAAGGGCGTGCCATCAGCCGTGGGCTTTATAGCAGCCGAACTGTCTGTGTCTGGTTTGGAACTCGAACGAGTCACTGCGGCCACAGTGGCGACAGCCACTGCCGACTTCGCGGCTTCATCAGCCAAAGTATTCCCAGCAACGTGTATTCCAACGCGCTGGTGTCCAAGTGTATGTACAACATGGACCTTAGGAAGCGTCCCCTTCAGATCCGCAACCTTACCCCATACCAATTTATGTTTAATGGTGTTGCCTTTAGAATCCCTGAACCCATTCATCTTCCAATAGTGTAGATATTCATTGAAAGACTGTACACAGTAGGAGTCACAGACCAACAAGGTCAACATCGCCGGATCCGCGTGTTCCAATGCCAACAATAGAGCTTTGAGCTCAGCCAGCTGTGCTGTGCAATCTCCCAAGGTTTTAATATAAGTATGTCGGGGGCAGAACACTTCTCCCTCCATCGCGCCACTCACCACCGCACATGCAGCAGAATACTGCTGTTTAGTCCCAACCGCTGGTTGCGCAGAGCCATCAGTATACATTACCACCTGGTACTGGTCAATAGGCAATGTGCCAGCAGGGACTGGGTATTCTATTTCATATTGAAGAAATTCTTGAGTCTGCAGTTTAGGGTCAAATATGTAATCTACATCAGTAGCAGTCAAAGACGCAGCCCATTGAATCCATCGCGGGTGTAAAGCTTTCGAATTAGGAACACTCGCTTTTGTAACAGCCTCTAAGGCCGGAATCGGGGAAACAACAACGATACGTTGTCCCTGGGCTAGCGGTCTTTCTTTAATCACAGCCATCTGTACTGCAGTGAGTATTTTTTCAGTCTGTGCAAATCGTTGTTCTACAGCAGAATACAAGGGGGACTTGTATGCAATCGGGACTGTCTCACCCTCATTAAAGGTGACATATGTAAACCCAACAGCCCCAGGTATCACCCTGATGACTAAATGTGTATTATTATCCCGTGTGTGTAAATGTTTAACTGCTAAGAGATCTGTTTGTAAATCTCGTAGGATATGTGTATGCTCAATCGTCCAAAACCTACTAGAAAAATTCGGACGAATCAACTCGTATAATGGTTTTATACGCGTAGCATAATCAGGAATGTAAGTTCTGCCAAAATTCAGAAACCCCAACAATGACTGGAGCTTCCTAACCGTATTAGGAGGTTGCAATAAAGCACATTTCTCAAACAAATGTGGCGCTAAGCTCTTGCCCTCACTCGATAACTCATATCCCAGGAAAATGACGCTGAGGTAGGCAATCCTCGATTTCTTAAAATTAAACTTATAGCCAATATCAGCAAACCCTACAACAAGGCGCAATACACGCCTTAGATGCTGCAGAATCTCATCGTCTGTCAGATATATGTCATCAAAGTATGATAACGCTTCAGGGTCCAACTCGTGCAGCATTTCAGTCACACGAGCCGAAAACAGTCCTGGGCTATTCTTATACCCCTGAGGCAAACGACAAAACTTTTTCTGCGAGCCAAACGCACTGAAACTGGTATAGTCCCGACTTTCGGGCGCTATATTTTGGCAGAAAAATCCATTCGAGATATCTAACGTTGTTTTGTACTTCTTACGCATTATATTATTCATAAGCGCTGCGCTATGTGAATTCTATATCGCATATGTGCGTGTATGACAATTCAAATGTCTGTAAGCCACCAGTATCCTATATGAATGGTCCGGTTTAGCAACTGGAAATAAGGGATTATTCATCGGCGAGACACAGGGCTCAATTACACCCTGGTACTCTAATTGTGTAAGAATTTGCCTAACCGATGCCCTAGCCTCAAATTTGATAGGATACTGCGGCTGTGGCTGAGGTTCGCCCTTTATTGGAATTACATGATAAGGTGATTGTCTATCCCACCCCACGTTATTTCTATATAGGGCGGGAGCCTGTGCTAGAGCCCATTGTTTACTGTAGGACTCCGCTAGTTCTTTCGGAACAAGTGGTGAGAAGGAAGGTGCAATAACATCCTCCCCAACCGGACAGTCGCGAACAAAGTCAGGTGGCCAATCCTGTTCGGCCAGTAGAACATCATATGATTTTACCACATGGTCCCAAAAGATGGCGTGTACAATGCGGTCAATGTCCCCTTCTAATCGCAGAGTCACTAGATATACTCTATCAGGATCAGAGACTCGCATATCCGCCGTTTCGACTTGTATGAAGTCATCAGTTGCTTTCACCTCCAGATGCTCTAGAGGACTCCGGCGAACTATTGTGACCTCTGCCGCGCTGTCTAACAGTGCTAACGCCCATGTCTTGTTCGTCAAGAGAACTCTCTTCTTGAGCGGTATGTCTAACAGAGACTGCTGCCACTTTCTTTTTTTTAAACTGCTGTTTTTGTTGCAGCGGTTTCTCTTCTTGTTTAACAGAAACCTCCGCTGAGCGTTGTGAATCCTGTCGTGGTTTCACGTACTCCGTCCTCCGCTCTGACCGCCCACCTCTCTCACTTCTCTTCTCTGAGGAGTCCTGAAAGGAACGAGATTGGCGTGTATCAGTATATTGATATCTATCAGGCGTTTTCAAATTATCCCTATTCCTGAGATTATACCTATTCTGCGGGGTCTCCGGTTGCGGAGACTGTCCCTCATTCTTTTTAGGTGTTTGCTGCTTCTTTTCCCAGCGCTTTTTAGTACCCTCAGATTGCTGTTGTTTAGCATTATCTTTATTATTTTTACCCTGCAATTGGGGTTTTTGCGGTCTAGCCCCTAGGCTATCGCGACTGATACTAGAATAGGTTTCTGCTATTATTCTCGGAAGTTCCCGCTCTTGATCAATCTGCGGAACGTCCCGAAGACGCATTCGCACTGCTAGTGCTACAGCCTCTCCCTTGAGATTACTCAAAATAATAGAAGAAACCGTGGCAAAATTGCCCATTAACTGCATGCCCAAATCTAAGGCAGGGGCAGCTCCATATTCATCCTGAATTTGTTTAAGCACTTCCGGTAAATTAGCCAATGTCGGTGTACCGTGTGCCATTGTGTAGAGCGCGGCAAACACCGTGCCCCAGGTATTACAAAGGTCCACCGGAGGAACCATCCCATACGGCAAACACATCGTCAATATTCTATGTTTATCCTGAGGTCCCGTATGGGGAAACACTGCTTCCAGCGTATTAATTTTTTGCGCCAGCCAAAATGGAGTCTCCTCACGTTTAGCCGGTACTTTACCCATAACTGAGTGTACAGTGGCCGGATTAATACCCGGAACCACTGCTTGTGGGTGTGCCGGAGCAGCTCGCGCTGCATTAGTATTCAATGCTTGCATTACAAACTGAACCAATCTTCTGTATGTAGTTGCTAATTCTATGTATAAACGACGCACATCAGCCACTGCCAAATTAGCAACCGCAGGATATGGTGTGTAAGTAGCCAATAAAGGCCAGGTCGGACCATCATTACTCAACGGACCTAACCTTACTTGTGCCACTGTATGTGGGAGGGGGCCATCAAGCCAATTATGGTGTTCTTGATAAGAGAGAGGTATCTCTAAGTATGTATAAGCCCTGTACTGTCCAGGAACATTCGCAACTGTGTATTCGTGAAAAGTATTTGTACCCCCATCAACTGCTGGAAACACGACCCAAGAATAAAAAAGTTCTGTTCTATAGGCTGCATGGGCGTCCACCACAAAAGTGACTGTACCCCCTTGGACCGTTAGTCCATGTGCTGTCAGGTGTCCTGTGAGCGGGTGACGCATATTGATAGCTATATTCACTATATTAGGATTCGCCATTTGTAAAAAATAGCTCTAGGTCAGAGAAGGCACACCAATATCGGGGTTTTTCCTTTCAAAGTTCAAGCTTGAACAACCAACCACTAAGTAACAGGATGTTCCTATACCTTGGAGGCGGAAACCCTCAGCCCCACGGACGTCTCCGTTAACGGAACCGAGGAGTCAAAATATATATGAGATCGAGAGAGTCAGTCGGACCCAGATATTAGAGCCAAACCAAACGTTGGGCGCCATGTCGCGTGGGCTCTCATTATCCTAAATGAAACTACTGGATTTCTAGGCAGCAGGATCGATAACGGTGTGGGGGACTGAGTCTGACCCACGTGTAAGGAACTCTGTCACCCTAAATCCGGTTTTTGCTCCGGCTAACTAGCAGTGCCTCATTTCTCCCACGGGGAAGAGATGATTGGGCAGCTGAGCGCATGACATCTTTGGAACTTCTCAGGGAAGTCGTGGTCACTCAGATCCAAACCAACTCTCTCATTTACAATATGATCTCATATACAAATGGCAAAGACAGTATAAGTTTTATATAATGATTTAATAAAACGACTGTATTTTAGATAATAAGGCATGAGCCGCAATAACCAGAACCATACAACACAGTAGGATTGAAATAGTTACCAGGAGAGTAAAACATAAGAATAAAGCAATCATTGTGTATAATAGTTTCTACTCTCCCTCTGCTTGTTCTATTTCGAGCACAGCATGTTAAGCTTCTAGCTTGCCTGTCTGTATCACTGCGGAGACATCAGCCCTCATACCTGAGCAAAGGCCTGTGATCTTGGTTCAGCATCTGCAACGAGGCAGTCAGCATCTAGTTGTGGTTCCCTGGTCGGAATCTCCCTCTTGCGTGTATTGGGACAAGGAAGTTATTTTATAACCTACATGTCAGCGTGATCACAAAATGTCCCTATGCAAAAATGCCAAGTCTAAACTCCTACCACGTCTATCGGCAATGTACCAGACTGTATCCTTGACTGAAGCACAGAGTGAATATGTTATGGAGAACTCCAGTGCTGAAGTAGGCAAAACAGTGTGATATGAATAGAAAAACAACACCGTAGAACTGGCTATCTGAAAAATAACAGTACGAAGCCTAATAAAAAGCCTTTAGAGCAAAGTGCACAGAGGCTCTAAGCTACTAGCAAATGAATAAAATACATCCAGGGCAAAGTGCACAAAGGCCTAAAGCTAACGCGCAAAGGATATATAAAACCAACCACACTACACTTCTACTCTAGTCCCATTAATTAAGAGCTGCTGCCTGTATTTTTGCATGTTAGGCGGCCAGGCAGCACGTGTGGCTAGGTCCACCCCACCCTCTGAGACTAATGTAGCTTCAGTGGGAACCCTGATTAGTTCTGGGCACACTGTTGATCCCACCTGGAGACTGGCTATTCCAGTGCTAACTGGAGTAGTAGTTGCTGTGGAACCTTTCTTGGGACAGGCCTTTACTCCAGTTTGGTGTCCACGCTGAGTACAGATGCAACACCAGGCCTTTTTGAGATCAAAGTTTTAATTTTACCCTTATACCCAAATGAGGATTGTGAAGAGGCTTTGGACCCACCCTCCTGAGCAGGTTTTTGGGGCCCTGTAGAAGACTCTTTCCCTTGGATGTCTCAACACCTTTTCCCTTGGGAGGCTTTGTGACCCTTTTCTTTTGGTCACCCTCTGTGGAAGTCTTGAACCAGTGGTCTGCCTTCTTTCCCAATTCTTGGGGAGAAATTGGATCTAGGTCTACTGGATGCTGATGCAGTTTATCATTGAAACAATTACTTTAATGGTGTTCTTTCATAAACAAGTTATACAGTCCATCATAATCATTTACACCACCGCCATTAACCCAACCATCTAGTGTTTTGACTGAGAAGTCAACAAAACCAACCCAGGCCTGGCTTTTGAGGATTTTTGAGCCCCCCTGAACCTAATCCTGTACTCCTCGGTTGAGAATCCAAAGCCCTCAATCAGGGTAGCCTTCATGGGGTCATAGGATTCTGCATCCTTACCAGAGAGTGTGAGGAGTCTATCCCTACACTTTCCAGTGAACATTTCCCAAAGGAGAGCACCCCAGTGAGAGTTGTTTACTTTTCTGGTTGCACAAGCCCTCTCAAAAGCTGTGAACCACTTGGTGATAGCATCACCATCTTCATATTTTGTTACAATCCCTTTGGTTATTTTTTGCATGTCAGTACTTTCTCTGACCTTATTTATGTTGCTGCCACCATTAATGGGAGCTAAACCCATCTCTTGTCTTTCCCTCTCTATGGCTAGAAGCTGTCTCTCCAAAGCCAATCTTTTGGCCATCCTGGCTAACAGGAGGTCATCTTCATTGAAGCTGCCCTCAATGCTTCCAGAGTTACTGGTCTCCCCGTGGAAGAACCAGTATCTCTGACTATCACTTGTGGAGTCAGGGTTTGAGGGACCCTGGTCTGCCTAACTAGGACAGGAGGTATGAAATCATCCTCCTGGTCACTAGCTTCCCCCTCTGTAGGATTATCCTCAGAGGGGTGGTCCTTTGCAAACTCTACCAAAAGCTCCGGGAGCTTCACTTTGGTAGGGTTGGACCCAGTTTTTATATTTTTTAGCTTACAGAGAGTCCTTAGCTCTGACATCCCTAGATGCAGGTAAGGGGTGAGGTTGAGCTCCACCACCATCTCTTCTATGCTAGACATTATGGGCCTCATTTCAACCTCAGTGGACTTTTTTTTAAGACCGCCGTGCTGAAGACCGCCAGTGCAGGCGGTTTTACGCACAGCGTAACTTGACTGCTTGCAGCCCTCCGCCCTTTTCTGGACAGAGAGCCGCCAGCAACTATACTGGCGGTCGACGGTGAAGTGGAGGCTGCTTGACCTCCACCGTCACGTCATCAGAACACCGCCCACCGAATCACAACCCATGATTCAGTGTGGCAGTGTTCTGGTGACGGGGAGCTGGCGGCGGAGCAGCCCCCATGGATCCCGTAAGGTAAGGTGATCATCCGTTAGGGGAGGGGCGTGGTGGGATGTTGTATGCGTGCATGGAGGTGTGTGTGTGTGTAGAGGGGGTGTGTGACTGCGTGTATGTATGCGGGGGTGTTTTGTGTGTATGGAAGATGTCTGTGTGTGTATGCGTGCGTGTATGTGGAGTTGGTGTGTGAGTGTAGGTGGTGTGTGTGTCAATGTTGGGGGGGTGGGGAGGGGGGTCCTACCACCTTTGAGGGGTGTCAGGGGGGTCTTGGGTTTGGGGGGAGGACTCTGGGGAACAGAACCCCATGAAATCCATGGCGGTATGCGGGGTCGTGATACCGCCGCCGGCGGTGTAATGACGGCCGCCAGGCTGTAGACCGAAGTCTCCAGCCCAGCGGTCTTTACCACCCTGGCAGTCGGAGTGGAGAAGTGGCCGTTTTGCATGGTGGTCACCGCCATGCTTGTAATTCCAATTTTCTTACCGCCGGCCTGTTAGCGGTATTACCGCCACTTCTCCACCGACCGCCAGGGTTGTAATGAGAGCCTATCTCTCTAAAGGTTGGGATAACTTTTTACGAATCTAAAACCTACTTCTAGAACCTAAATCCAAACTTTTACAAACGTTTAAACTCTAAAAGAAATGCAAACAGCGACTTACACAAGGCCCTAACAGGACTTTTAAAAATTTAGAAAAATAGCTCAAATTTCAAAAATCAGTTTCTAATGACAATTTTTGGAATTTAGTCGTTGTGATCAGGTATTGGCTGAGTAGTCCAGCAAATGCAAAGTCTTAGTCGCTGATCCCCCAATGCAGGAAGTTGGCTCTGTATATACTATTTCAAAGTAAGAAATAGTGTGCACCGAGTCCAAGGGTTTCCCTTAGAGGTAAGAAAGTGGCCAAATTAGATCATTCTAATGCTCTATTTTGTGGTAGTGTGGTCGAGCAGTAGGTTTATCAGACGATAGTGTTAAGCATTTGTTGTACACACACAGACAATAAATGAGGAACGCACACTCAAATACTTACTCCAGGCCAATAGGTTTTTATATAGAAAAATATATTTTCTTGGTTTATTTTAAGAACCACAGGTTCAAGATTTGAAGTATATACATAAAATACAAGGTACTCCACACAGGTAAGTTACGAACTTTGAATTAGAGCAATAACATATACAGTCTTTGTTAACTTTGTTAAAATGGCAATAAGCTATTTTAAAAATGCACACTGCAAAAATCAACAGTTCCTGGGGGAGGTAAATAAAGGTTAGATTGTGAGGTAAGTAAGACACTTACAAGTCTCAGTTCCTGGGCATAGGCAGCCCACCGTTGGGGGTTCAAGGCAACCCCAAAGTTACCACACCAGCAGCTCAGGGCCAGTCAGGTGCAGCGGTCAAAGAAGTGCCCAAAATACATAGGCGCCTATGGAGAACACGGGGTGCTCCGGTTCCAGTCTGCCAGCAGATAAGTACCAGAGTCCTCGGGGGGCAGACCAGGGTGGTGTTGTAGAGCACTGGGGGGGGGGACACAAGTAGGCACACAAAACACACCCTCAGCTTCACAGGGATGGGCGGGTGCAGTGTGCAAAGCAGGCGTCGGGTTTTAGATAGGAAACAATGGAGGGACCCGGGGGTCTCTCTAGCGGTGCAGGCAGGCACAGTGGGGGCTTCTCTGGACAGCCACCACCTGGGCTAGGCAGAGGGTCGCCTGGGGGGTCACTCTTGCACTGAGGTTTGGTTCCTTCAGGTCCTGGGGGCTGCAGGTGCAGTGCTTGGTCCAGGCGTCGGGTCACTTGTTAGAGGCAGTCGTGGTCATGGGGAGCTTCTGGATTCTCCCTGCAGGTGTCATTAAGGGAGCCCAGGGGGGTCGTCTTGGGCTACTCACGGGGTCGCAGTCGCCGGGGAGTCCTCCCTGTAGTGTTGGTTCTCTGGATTTCGAGCCGGGGGCATCGGGTGCAGAGTGTGAAGTCTCACACTTCTGGCGGGAAGAGTGAGTTTTTTAGAAGTTGCTTCTTTGTTGCAAAGATGTTGCTGTTTTTGAGCAGAGCTGCTGCTCACGGGAGATTCTTGGTCCTGGAGGTCAGGGCAGTCCTCTGAGGCTTCAGAGGTCGCTGGTCCCTGTTGGATGCGTCGCTGGTTGCAGGTTTTCGACTCTGGAGACAGGCTGGTAGGGCTGGTGCCAAAGCAGTTGTCGTCCGTCGTCTCTGCAGGCTTGTTGGTCAGCAGTCCTTCATTGTAGTTCAGGTTGCAGGAATCTGATTTCCTGGGTTCTGGGGTGCCCCTAAATACTAGATTTAGGAGTGCGTTTAGGTCTGGGAGGGCAGTAGCCAATGGCTACTGTCTTGGAGGGTGGTTACATCCTCTTTGTGCTTCCTGCCTATGGGGAGGGGAGCACATCCCTAATCCTATTGGGGGAATCCTCCAAAACTAAGATGGAGGAGGGGGTCACCTCATCTCAGGGCACCTTAGGGGCTGTACTGACTGGTGGGTGACTCCTCCTTGTTTGTCTAATTATCTCTTTCAGCCTTGCCGCCAAAAGTGGGGGCAGTAGCCGAAGGGGTGGGCATCTCCACTAGCTGGGATGCCCTGGGGTGCTGTAACAAAGCGGGTGAGCCTTTGAGGCTTACCGTCAGGTGTTACAGTTCCTGCAGGGGGAGGTGTGAAGCACCTCCACCCAGGGCAGGCTTTGTTCCTGACCACAGAGTGACAAAGGCTCTCTCCCATGTGGCCAGCAACTCGTCTGGTTGTGGCAGGCTGGCAGAAACTGGTCAGCCCCACACTAGAAGTCGGATTGGTATTCAGGGGGCATCTCTAAGATGCCCTCTGGGTGCATGTTAGAATAAATTGCACACTGGCATCAGTGTGCATTTATTGTGCTGAGAAGTTTGATACCAAACTTCCCAGATTTCAGTGTAGCCATTATGGAACTGTGAAGTTCGTGTTTGACAAACTCCCAGACCATATACTCTTTATGGCTACCCTGCACTTACAATGTCTAAGGTTTTGTTGAGACACTGTAGGGGCATAGTGCTCATGCACATATGCCCTCACCTGTGGTATAGTGCACACTGCCTTAGGGCTGTAAGGCCTGCTAGAGGGGTGACTTACCTATGCCACAGGCAGTGTGAGGTTGGCATGGCACTCTGAGGGGAGTGCCATGTTGACTTTGTCATTTTCTCCCCACCAGCACACACACGCTGTGAGGCAGTGTGCATGTGCTGAGTGAGGGGTCCCCAGGGTGGCATAAGACGTGCTGCAGCCCTTGGAGAATTTCCCTGGCATCAGGGCCCTTGGTACTAGGTGTACCAGTTACAAGGGACTTATCTGAGTGCCAGGGCTGTGCCAATTGTGGAAGCAAAGGTACAGGTTAGGGAAAGAACACTAGTGCTGGAGCCTGGTTGGCAGGGTCCCAGCACACTTTCAATCACAACTTTGCATCAGCAAAGGCAAAATGTTAGGGGGTAACCATGCCAAGGAGGCATTTCCATACACACCGTCAGAATCTCGACGAGCATCGAAGACGCCCTCGACACCGTCGAACACTTATAATTCCAGATTCACATCAATGCCAACACCACCCTCAGGAACTCTCGTCTACAGACACCCCGGTCCCCGGCCACAGCTCAGTGACTCCATTGCTGACATGATCAGCACTCACGCCCTTGCTTCTACAGACAACATTCTTCTTGGCGACCTGAACTTTCACCTTGAGAATGCCAACGACAGCAACTCTACCGCCCTGCTCGACAACCTCGGTCTGAAAGAACTCGTCACAACACCCACCCACTCCGCTGGCCCCACTCTTGACCCCGTCTTCTCTGCCAGCAGCCACGTTACCTTCAGCCACACCACCGAACTCCACTGGACCGACCACTGTTGCGTCCACTTCACCTTCAAGAAACCTACCACCACCCTCAACCGATCCCCTGCCGCAGGTGGAACAAGGTTACTAAAGACCAACTGATTTCCACCCTCGCCCGAGCTCCACCACCCACCATAGCCGCCCTCAAACTCAGACAATGAATAGACGACTGTGCCAACACCCTCTCCCCGATCAAGAAACCCTCCAACAACCACACCAGCACTAAGGCCATCTGGTTCACCACAGACCTACAGGCCTCAAACCAGGAGTAGCAGAAGCTCGAGAAGAAGTGGCACCATGAACAAACAGAGAGCAACCACACCGCCTTCAAGAACGCCATCCGCAAGCACCACAAGCTCATCCGGACCACCAAGAGATCATTCTACAAGGAACACATCGACAACAATGCTCACAACAGCAGAGAGCTCTTCAAAATCGTTTAGGAACTCGTCAACTGCAGGTCCTGCTCCGACACCTCACCTTCGCAAGACCTCTGGGACTCCCTCTCCTCCTTCTTTCACCACAAGATCACAGACATCCATGACAGCTTCAACACCTCAACCCCCCGGCAACCGCTGTGACCACAAACCCTGACTCACCGGACCCCAGTTACACCAACCTTCTGCTCTCCTGGACCCACATTACCGACGAGGATACCATCAAAACCATGAGCTCCATCCACTCCGGTTCACCCTCCGACCCCTGCCCCACCATGTCTTCAACAGAGCAAGCTCCATCATCGCCCCCCAACTCCGAATGATCGTCAACAGCTCCTTCGAGACTGCCACCTTCCTGGAATGCTGGAAGTGCGCTGAAATCAATGCCCTGCTAAAAAACAAAAAAAAACAAAGCAGACCCGAGAGATCTCAAGAACTACCAGCCCATCTCCGTCCTTCCTTCCCAGCGAAGGTCATCAAGAAGATCGTCAACGGCCAACTGACCCGCTTCCTTGAAGACAACAACACGCTAGACAGTTCTCAATCTGGCTTCTGTAGCAAACACAGCACGGAGACCGCCCTCATCGCTGCAAATGACATCAGGACCATGCTCGACGGAGGCGAAACCGTGGCCCTCATCCTCCTAGAGCTCTCTGCTGCCTTTGACACCGTCTGCCACCATACCCTTCGCACACGCCTCCACGACGCAGGGATCTGCCACAAAGCCCTGGCCTGGATCACCTCCTTCCTCTCCGGCAGAACCCAGAGAGTCCGCCTCCCTCCCTTCCTCTCTGGAGCCACCGAGACCATCTGCGGTGTTCCCCAAGGATCTTCACTCAGCGTGACCCTTTTCAACATCTATATGGCACCACTCGCCAACATCATCATCTGATCACACAACCTCAACATCATCTCCTACGCTGACGACACCCAGCTGATCCTCTCACTCACCAAGGACCCCGCCACCGCCAAAATCAACTTCCAAGACGGAATAAAGGCCATCGCCAGCTGAATGGAGAACAGCCGCCTGAAACTGAACGCAGACAAGACGGAGATCCTCATCCTTGGCTCCAACTCCAACCAACTCCTGGTGGCTGGCCACCCTAGGAACCACACCGACACCCACCAACCATGCACGCAACCTAGGTTTCATCCTGGACCCAAGTCAACACCGTCTCATCTTCCTGCTTCAACATCCTCTGCATGCTCCACAAGATCTTCAGGTGGATCCCCACTGAAACCAGAAGGACAGTCACCCAGGCCCTCAGCAGCAGACTGGACTACAACAGACTGGACTAGGGCAACGCTCTTTACGCAGGATCCACGGCCAAGCTCCTGAAAAAACGATAACATATACAGAACGCCTCTGCACGCCTCACCCTTGACATCCCAGGCTATAACCACATCTCAGCCCACCTGAGAGATCTACACTGGCTCCTCATCAACAAGTGGATCACCTTCAAGATCCTCACCTACACTCACAAAGCGCTCCACAGCGCCGACCCTGCTTAACTCAACGAGCGTCTCACCTTCTACGCTCCCAACTCCGCTCCACCAACTTCACCCTCGCCACCGTTCCTCGCATCCGCAGAGCTTCCACCGGCAGCAGATCATTCTCTCACCTCGCCGCCAAGACCTGGAACTCCCTCCCCGTCCACCTGCGACAGACCCAGGACCTGCTGACATTCAGGAAATGCCTCAAGACCTGGTTATTCAAGCAGTAGCCCCACCAACCCTCCTCTCAGTGCCTTGAGACCCTAGCGGGTGAGTAGCACACTCTACAAATATCTGATTGATTGATTGACTGCAAGGGGCTTGCATTGTTTTTCAGTGTGCAGTCTTGGTTCCTCACTGCAATGCAGGGATCTTTTTGACACCCAGGGATGATACAGGGAAATCCTGGGCGCGCTGGAAGAAATCACAGGCGTTGCGTCGATCCGGGAGGGTGATGTACCAAATTGTCTGTCACATGGTGGGCACAGAGTCGATTTTCCACTCGGGGAATCGGCTGTGTCGTTCGGTTCGGCTGTTCGTTGATCCCTTAGGGCGTGACATAGAGTTTTCTGTTGCAAGACAGGTGCTGCATCGCATATCCACTCAGGAAATCAGGCTGCGTTGTTACGGTTTGGCTAGGTGGCGATT
Organism: Pleurodeles waltl; assembly: GCF_031143425.1. Lineage (NCBI taxonomy): Eukaryota > Metazoa > Chordata > Amphibia > Caudata > Salamandridae > Pleurodeles > Pleurodeles waltl. The sequence goes on along the minus strand of NC_090442.1, from coordinate 914,984,746 downwards.
TCTTGATCGCAAGGCAGGCTGTGTGTTGATTTTCAGAAAACAGGAGTCAAGCTCAATACATGCCCCTGGAGAGCACTTCTCAGCAAAGTCAGAGGTCAGCAGGACAACAGCAGGGCAGCCGTCCTTCTAAGCAAAGCAGCCCAGATGAGGACTTTGGGCAGTCAGCCATTTCCTCTTGACAGATTGCAGGTTCAGGTCCAGAAGTGTCTAATTTGGTGGGGGCCCAGTTTATATACCCCAAAATGCCTTTGAAGTGGGGGAGACTTCAGAGAGTGGTTTTGAAGTGCACAAGTTCCCCTTTCAGTACAGGTCTGTTTGCCAGGGTCCCAGTAGGGGGTTTGGCAGCCCATTGTGTGTGGGTAGGCCACTGGCCTTTGAAATGTATGTGTCAGGCCCTCCACCCTTCCAGCCCTGAAAGACCCATTCAGTATGCAGATGAGTGCAGGTGTGACTGAGTGTCCTGTGTTTGTGGTTGTCTGGGTGAAATGCACAAGGAAGCTGTAAACCAGCCCAGCCCGGACATTGATTGGAGATAGGCTGTAAGGCACATAGGGATTTTAAGTATAGAGAAATGCTCACTTTCTAATAGTCGCATTTCTAAAATAGTAATATAAAATTCAACCTCACCAATAAGAAGAATTTTCTATTACCATTCTGGCCATACTAAATATGACCTGGTTACCCCTTTCTGCTCAGAATCTGCCACTCAGACTGTATATGAGGGTAGTCCTAATGTTGTACTATGAAAGGAGCTGGCCTTACAGTATCGGAAAACAAATTTAGGAGTTTTCCACTACCAGGACATATAAAACACACATGTACGCGCCCTGTCTTTTACCTCCATAGCACCTTGCCCTATGGATTACCTAGGGCCTACCTTAGGGGTGACTTATATGTAGAAAAAGGGGCGGTTAAGGCTTGGCAATTACTTTTAAATGCCAAGTCGAAATGTGTGAAACTGCACACACAGGCCTTACAATGGAAGGCCTGAGACATGGTTAAAGGGCTTCCTATGTGGGTGGCCCAACCAGTGCTGCAGGCCCACTAGTAGCAATAAATTTACTGGCCCTGAGCACATGTAATGCACTTTACTAGGGACTTACAAGTAAATCAAATAGGTAAATTGGGAATGAACCAATGTTACCATGTTTAAGGGAGAGAGCATATGCACTTTAGCACTGGTTAGCAGTGGTAAAGTGCGCAGAGTCCTAAAACCAGCATCAATAGTGTCAGAAAAGTGGAGAGGCAGGCAAAAAGTTGGGAGATGACCACCCTAGGGCTGTCAGGTCTAACAATCCCGCACACCTTTTGCAGGTCACCTTCACATGTTACAGGAGAGGATTACAAGCCACTAGCCCAAGGAATCCATATGCACCCGCTATACCACTGCTGGGCCTGCAAACCCGTGGCAGATACACTACAACTCGACAATTACAATCCTGGACAGAGGTTGGCCTTAACACACTTGGAGTCCTGTTCTAGAATGGTCAGCTCATGCTCTTCGTGGTACTGGGGGGCCAGTTTGGGCTTCTTGAGGGCCAATTCTTGGTACATGCAGCCCTGACAGTAGAGCTCCAGGATGTCTGTGGCATTCAGACGAGGATCCCCATACCCATTTTCCACATTTTATATACCATGTAAGGGGCTGTCGATTGATTAGCTGGATAGCTAGAGTCTTCACAAGCAGGCAAGATAAATTCTGTAGGGCTCTGCATGAGAGGAAATGGGCCCGGGCCTACCCGAGCAAAGTCTCAAGTAACACTTGACACCAGCTAATTCAATTCTATTTATTCACCGAGATTGCTTCTCTCCCCAACTCATCTCTCAAATCTTTCTTGGGGCCTTGGATACATGGGTCTGATGCATGCCCTGGCAGCAGGGCTGAAACATATCCTCTGGGATTGCCCCCAAATCCACCCATTCTATGATAGTATCTTTCACCACCTTGAGGGATCACAGGCTTACAGTGGATCAACTTGTGGGAGGTCTGCACACTGGGAGCCCTAAGGCAACCCAAGCGCCACAAGACAGCATCCAGTTTTCTAGACCTGGTCCTAATAATAGCAACCACTATTTTGACTAACAGACCACGACTTCTACCAAGCCATGTTGGATGTTGACTCTGAGCCACCCCCAGCCCCAGGTTCCACAGGACACCTCCAATAGGGGGCAGTAGAGGGTGCAGGAGTACTCTTTCGTAGGATGACCTCCTGCCCACTTTCCTCCCACCCATTGATGTCCACATAACCTCACCCACACCCCTGCTACTCTCCCACCCACGGGTCCCACCTCCCCAGCAACCATCTGAACCCCATCTGGCTCCCTTTATTCCCTGCCACACTGCCTGTCCCCAGTTAAGGAGCGCCTCTTTAGAAAAACTAGGGACGTCCCTACCCTGTGACTGGCTGGCCCACCCTCAAGCCACATCTAGACTGTGACCAAAAAACAAAACACCATATCACTCTCCATGCACCCACCTGTTCTCTTGAACTTTTATTATGTGCTCTGTTGAGTAATAGGGATTACTGAGAACTGTCATGTTGGGGTAAGACTGGGCATGTTTCTATGCCTGTTTAAACTCTCATTGAAATGCAAAAAAACGGGTAAAAAAGACAAAAGGGTCAGATGGAGGATCACAAGGCACAACAGGAGAGGGGAAAAGGAAAGTGAACAACAAAGGTGAATGAACAGGTCAAGCTGAGTGCGAACTAATGCAAGTAGCGAGAGACACATCAACCTCTGCTATACAAAGGAGTTCAGTGTGAATCAGGCTCAAGTACTCTCTCTGCCCCAACTAACCTGGAAGTGTTACTGTGTGTGCTGGTCCTGTTGTAGGGGATGCTACAGCTCTGACTGAGAAAATAAGTTTTACATATCAAGCTGTGTAACTTCTCTGGTCTTGTGTGCCATCCATTCCATGTTACCATTCTCGTATGCATCACTGTGTCTCCTTACCTGACTTTCAGGCTCTTTTGTCTTTGCAGCAGGGACATTAGCGTTCATTGACAGACATCTGTAGGGCTTACTTTCACATAACTTCGTCGCCAATTTCTCATTTGCAGGTGGGAGGCGGTAAAAACGTACAGTACATACTTTTCTCCTTGATTTGGTCTTAGCCCTTAAGTTTGCCATAGTCATGGTGCCGGTTTTGACCTATCTTTCCCATCTAGAATGTGCACATCTACTACGAGTGGGACACATCTACCCCTACCTTCCGAAAGATTATAAATTCAGTTCTGTTCTACAAGTGGCCCTCAGGTGTGGGGCTTAGAAACGAATGATCTCTGGCAGTAACTCTTATTCCCCCACACCAGTGGTCTCCTTTGCAACTTTCTGTGCAAGAGTTCAAGTGAAGAGATTCACTACTGCAAGTTCGCTATCAATTGTGATTACTAAACAGTGAGGCGCTGCTTACCTGCATTAAAAAACAAATTCATCTGTGTGATTCTGAAACTCTTACTTCTACTACGGGAGGCACTGATGCAGTGCTATTTTCAATAGCCTTGTTACAAAGTCAACTTGGTAGATGCCTGTTACAATATTTGTTTTGGTTTGAAGAGAACAGTTACATTGCACATGAATGCCTTGTCAAATATAATTATGTGTGAGTGTGTGTGTTTATCAGTACGTTCGTAACTGATGCCACTAACAAGGAGTGCATCGTTGTTCCCAATCCTGTACTTCCATTATTAAAACAATCAGAGATCTTGTCAAAAACTTACCATCCAGAAATTCCCAGTTTTTATCAGAAAAAAATAAATATAAATGTTGCAAAATCTTAGATGCACAGCATTGTAATATGATGTTCAAAAACATATTAGCTCCTTCCCACTTCATCAGGTGTTGTAGTTATGTATTTATGGCCTGGATGACGTTTTCAACTACTATAACGCTAGGAAGCACTGCCTTCCTTTTTTGATCAGTCAGTAGGATTTCATATAAATCAATGAGCTTTGTGTACTTGAAATTTGGTGTATTGATTTTTAACCCCCCACTTCCAAAGTTAGTCTGTCATAATTTCATGTTTTTGGACAGCATAGTTAGCAGGATGCCCCAGTTCTGTTTATCCTTGTCTACAAAGTATTGTTTAGCTGTAATAATGTAATTGTCCTGTTTTACATATCTTCCAATTTCAGTACTTGTGCCATTTTCACCTCAAGCCAGAAGCTCTGCTGGACATCCAGTGTATTTGTCAGCATTTTGCTAGTTGTAGTGCAAAGTCTAGGAATTTATGACACAATTTTCTTTTATTTCTGGGCAGGTCCAGATCATATGATAAAAATCGGATTCTAATTTACTTCATCTGGGGCAAGAATTTCAGGCTGGTTGGCACATTTTTCCTAAACTTCTAAAAGTGAAGTTTGTCCTACAAACTTGGTTCAATTGGAACAATCTAAATCAAGCATTTATCAATATTTTAGTTATACTGTATACTCTAATACCTGCTTCTAGTCACTATTGGCTATTTCACGTCCCATACCCATCACGTATTTAGCTTTGTTTGTCCATGTCACTCATACTCTGTACATGTATACATCTGTATAGCTGTCCCTTGACATCTCCCATTTTCTAATGTGAGTCGCTTTTGTTTGGTTCCATGAGTTTGTGGTTCTTTATCACCAGGCATCCATTCAGAACATATCAATCAAACAAGCAGCCATTAATGGAAAAGGTGTCCTTTGGGTGGCCCCAAAGTCTGTCACAATGTTGCTTTTAAACCATAAGTTCAATTGAAGGTTGTGTGTCGTCGTACTTTGGAAAGCTATTCAGTGGTACCTCGAGGGAATATGGCAATATCGTGCCTGTCCATTAAAGGCATCTCCTCCAATAGTATTTTTCTATTGTCAGCAATATAATGATGTTTTTTTCAGGCCTATGAAGTTTTTACCACCCAAGTCTAGTTATGGTTCAGAATCTGACTTTCAGCAGTCTGAGTTATGACCCCTTCTTGCCACCCGTCAAATCCTACAAGTAGTGTTCAAAATTCAGCACCCTGGGCTCACTTTATTAATGAAGATCTCCAATGTTTAGAAGCCCACTATGCAACAACTGGGCTTCGTTGTGGTATGTTCTGCTTTCCTACATATCTCCTATCGGAACTTACAGAACCTCTCTGGAATGCACTTCTGCGTTCAAAGAAGACCTTTATTGTTGTTAATTCTCCCCCACCCACAAGTTCTTGAGAGGCAAAATTAGTAGATTTAAAGCACACGTTTAAAAGAGTAGTCGCAGCAATGAAAGCAAAATATATCACAGTACTTCTCAGTTACAATGTACACAGCAAATATATATCATAACTGCAAAGCATAAAAGTCAAATTTATCACCGTATGTGCAAGGCGACAGGGCCTAAAGCTTCATCTTTCTGGGGTCTGCAAGTTGATGACTCCAGTCGACTGCGAGAAAGAGATTATCTACCCAAACAGGAGACTGGCAACTGACGTCTAGCTCCAGCCTGAAGTCAAGCAGATTCGAATCTCACTCACTGTAGCCCAGAGTCATCCTTAAAAGCAAACTCAGTGTGAGATTTGAACGACCTTGGAGAATGGCCAGTTCTCCTGAGCCATTCCGCTCTCAGACTGGATTGCGAGGTAAACACAAAATCTACGTGCTCTTATCAGCTAAGGTCTGATGTGAAGAAAACAGCTTGGTCCATCTTGTGGAAAAACACAGCTTGGAAAAAACACAGACATCTCTGCAATGTCTCAACTGCAATGTCTAACTCCACGTTAAAGCCAATAGGCAGCTAACCTAAATATCAAATGTAATGTCTAATGTCATGTCAAAGCCAAAAGGCAGCTAAGCTGAATACAAAATGTAATGGCTAATGCCATGTCAAAACCAGTAGGCAGCTGAGCTGAATACAAAATGTAATGTCTAATATCATGTCAAAGCCAATAGGCAGCTGAACTGAATACAAAATGTAATGGCTAATGCCTTGTCAAAGCCAATAGGCAGCTGAACTGAATACAAAATGTAATGGCTAATGCCATGTCAAAGCTAATAGGCAGCTAAACTGAATACAGAATATAATGGCTAACTCCATGTTAAAGCCAATAGGCAGCTAAACTGAACAAAACATACAATGTGCTACTGGTGAACATTGAAAAACTAATATGCGCAGTGGTGAAACACAAAGTCATTGGTCAAACACAATTAATAGCATCACATTCCACCCTATGACCAATGAATTTTTGTTTCACATACCTCTTATTTCAAACAAAAACAAAAAACATCAACACAAAAAAAACATTATCAGCAAATCAGATTTGAATGATCAAAGCAATGAGTGTAAAGCAATGGAAGTGGATTAACATATTGATCTCATAACCTTTCACATCAGATACATCTACACAGAAAAGACTGAAACCCATATACTCTGATTGGGATAATAGTGTCTCTAAAACAGCAATTTGATGTAGCATGAGTTCTACTCTTGTAAAGGTGCACGGTCCACCTGAAAGGTTTGCTGGAAGGTAAGTGAAAGTCAGAGTTCCACACGAAAAAACACAGACAGTTAACTGTTAAGGTTGCTTAGTTCCAGTGGAAGAATGTAATCAAACAAGTTGAACTTGAACTGAAGGCGCCAGTTGCGCAAAATGGATCCATGGTGCTTGCACTTTACTCAATCAGGTTCAGGTTGGGGGTTCAGTCCCTTCCCCAACCCCACACGCACACACCCGAAGTGGGACCACACAGCACACTCGGGGACAGTGGCGAAACATGGTAGGATCTGCAAAAGAAAAAAGTATGACTTTTCTTGCAAATAACATTTGTAAATGTGCCCTTCCTCTTCCTTTCCCTGTTTCAGAATCAGCAGGACGTTTTTGGGGCCCTTTGTTATAAGTTTTGCAGGTTCTGGAGGGTCATCTGGGGCTTCAACCCACACCTCAGCACTGAGGTTTTTATCTGCTGCACCACAGCTTCCCTTTTCTTGCACTGTCAGAACGGCTGGGGCAGACTCCTTCTTTACCAAACCTCCATTCACTGCATTTTTGACAAGTTGGGCCATTCTGTCTCCAATTTGTATGAATGAATCAGATTATTTTCTAGGTATCAGGATAATTTTGATTTCTCCTTGGTAATCTGCAGCATTCGCTCCCCCTAAATCCTGATCAATTTGCCATATCTGTGCTGGTAACTTTCCCCTCCCCAACTGCTCTGTGACTGTTTGTGGGACAGATTGCTCTTGTGCGTGCTGCACAGTTTTTATCAAATCTAGGGGAATGTGCATCTCACTCATCTCTGCCCACCTGTAAGTGGCTTTTTCTCCCAGCTGTTCACATTTCTGGTGCACCCACTTAGCCATCCCCACTAAGTCAGAATTCTGGTTGTACACTTCTCTCTCTGAATTTTTCTCTTTAACATCTGCAAGGGAATTGAACAAGTTAGGTACAAGCCATGTGGAAAAACAAACGGCTAAACCATTGGCAGTGAACCAAGAATCAGTGTAAAAATGACACATCTCAAACAGCTCTTGCTTTAAAATCTGACACACATTGTACAATGCTGTTCCTTCTCCTGTGCTAGAAAACAGCTCTTCAGTCAATGAATTATTAGTCAAACACACACGCTTTTTATCCTCAGGGGACACGAATTCAAATGGTGCTCTAAATTTCACTGGTGACTCTTTTACCTGTGGTACTCTCTGCACCCTCTCCACATCCTGAAAAGGGGCTTGTGGCACCTGTTCATGTAGGGCTGCAGTGACTCTAGCCCTGTCTTGCAGGGGCTCTCTTTTCTTCCCCTGTTCCTGATTTACATGTAAATCAGTGTTTCCCTCTTGCACTGCGCAGAAACCTAAAGTCTGAATTATTTCATTTGCCAAATCACAAGCGCGCAACTGCTTATATTTGTTCCTAGTGACTTTGTACCAAAGTGTTAAGATTTCACTCAGATGAGGGCTATACTGTTTCCAAAAATCAAACAAGCTAATGAAACTCAGTGTCTCTTGCTTAGTGCAAACAGTAAGAAACTCTAAAATCTTTTGTTTTACTTGTGCCATTAACTGCAAATTTTGCGACGGTACCTCGTAAATCACATTCTGACCTCTGTTCTCCGTGTTATCAGTTAAGGAATGCACTTCAACTTCCAAAAACTGAGAGGTGTTTTGTTTTATGCCTGGTACACACACAGAGGCTCAGACTGGCTCACAGCTGTCTTAACCCCCTCATTACTGGAATGAAAAAAGCCAGATTCTTCTAAAACAGCAGTTTTATAGATTTCAGCATTATCTTGCATTAATGTGTTCTGGCTAACTTGCTCACGTAAATTCTTATTTTCATGTTCTAACTGCCTACATCACTCCTGCATTTTTCTGTAAGCAGATAAAAGTATCCAAACCCTTCTGTCAAGAACAAAAGGAACATCATTGCTTTGAAAAGGCACATTTTCTAAATATGCTTTATCACAGCAAGAAAACATGTTTCTCACAACACCATCAGACAGTTTAACTTCACATGCATTTTCAAACATGGTCTGCCGTGCTTCTGTAATTCTCTAAACAACAAAAAACAATTACACTTTTAAATTGTGCATGAAGAAATCTCCAATTCGACTCTCAAAAGTGACCACTACGGCATAATGTTCTGCTTTCCTACATATCTCCTATCGGAGCTTACAGAACCTCTCTGGAATGCACTTCTGAGTTCAAAGAAGACCTTTATTGTTGTTAATTCTCCCCCACCCACAAGTTCTTGAGAGACAAAATTAGTAGATTTCAAGCACACGTTTAAAAGAGTAGTCGCAGCAATGAAATCAAAATATATCACAGTACTTCTCAGTTGCAATGTACACAGCAAATATATATCATAACCACAAAGCAAAGCATAAAAGTCAAATTCATCACCGTATAGGCAAGGCAGCAGGGCCTAAAGCTTCATCTTTCTGGGGTCTGCAAGTTGATGACTCTGGTCAACTGTGAGAAAGAGATTATCTACCCAAACGGGAGACTGGCAACTGACGTCTAGCTCCAGCCTGAAGCTAAGCAGATTCGAATCTCACTCGCTGTAGCCCAGAGTCATCCTTAAAAGCAAACTCAGTGTGAGATTTGAACGACCTTGGAGAATGGCCAGTTCTCCTGAGCCATTCCGCTCTCAGACTGGATTGCGAGGTAAACACAAAATCTACGTGCTCTTATCAGCTAAGGTCTGATGTGAAGAAAACAGCTTGGTCCATCTTGTGGAAAAACACAGCTTGGAAAAAACACAGACATCTCTGCAATGTCTCAACTGCAATGTCTAACTCCATGTGAAAGCCAATAGGCAGCTAACCTAAATATCAAATGTAATGTCTAATGTCATGTCAAAGCCAATAGGCAGCTAAGCTTTATACAAAATGTAATGGCTAATGCCATGTCAAAGCCAATAGGCAGCTGAGCTGAATATAAAATGTAATGTCTAATATCATGTCAAAGCCAATAGGCAGCTGAACTGAATACAAAATGTAATGGCTAATGCCATGTCAAAGCCAATAGGCAGCTGAACTGAATACAAAATGTAATGGCTAATGCCATGTCAAAGCTAATAGGCAGCTAAACTGAATACAGAATATAATGGCTAACTCCATGTTAAAGCCAATAGGCAGCTAAACTGAACAAAACATACAATGTGCTACTGGTGAACATTGAGCAACTAATATGCGCAGTGGTGAAACAGTCATTGGTCAAACACAATTAATAGCATCACATGGTATCAATATTCAGTTGAGGCTCATAAACAGTTAGACTGGTAAGACCACTGGGAGAGTCCCAAAGTAATATAGAAGGCATTGTACAGCTTTGATTTGCCCATTGTCGTCAACGGGAACTTCTTCCAAAATAAAAAAATACCTTTCAGGGCTATAATTGCTGCTCTCATATTTCCCGCCTTTGTTTCTGCCTCCTTCTGGGGAACATGAACCCCAATATATGAAAAAACATTGATCTCCCATGTCATGTTTGCAAAAGACAATTTTTCCCTCAGTGTGCTTTCAATAGGCTTATTCTGAAAAACTCACAACTTACAATCCAAATGTTCTGCATAACAGTTGCAGAGCTTATTCTCTGGTCCCTATCCTGTTCAGCCTATCTCTCTGACATACCAGGATATTGCGTATAAAGATATGACATGGGTTGTGTCCATTAGCAGAATCCCAGTCTAACTACCCACAGATCAAGCTCACCAGCGGTTCCAGTGCCAGCGCAAATTGGGTCCCCTTCTGCATTATAAATGTATTCAATGTCACCTGACCACTGCAAACCCTGAGTCTGGAGTTAATGTTTAGCAAAGCAATCCAGGTTGTCATACCAGGTTACAAGCCTAATCATTTCATTAGTGAGTAAATATTGCCAACAAACAGTTTCTCTAGATTTATGGTGACTACAACAAGTAGCAGGAAAATATCATCATTTGACAAAGGTTTTGAAGTGTTATAGAGGAAATCTAAATGACGTGCTACAACAATTTACCTGTAGAATGGATATTTCTTAGGTGTTGTATCGCTATAGATAACGATAACCATAGTGTTGTATGTCAAGAACAAACAAGGACATATGGATGAACAGAACGGCTGAACATCAAATTAAATTACAAATTAGGGCATTCTATCCACACAATATAATTTTATTCGATAATTTTACAAAATACTAAAACACATAAAACCTGATACAAAGAAAATAATCAACAATATACCTAACTCAGACATACCGCAATCATACCAGACTAAGAACAACCTAGAGGAAGAATAAAACAAACAAGATTACAAAAAGAAGGACTCAAATGGCCCTGATATAAAATGGAACAACTTTATATCAGCCCTATCATCAGGCTGATATAACAGATATCACGTCTATACTTTCCACATATATCCAGAATTGATTGTCGTCTTTGGTTCATTATTGTTATTGTATCATTCATTTTATAGGTTTTATGTGTTTTAGTATTTTGTAAAATTATCAAATACAATTATATTGTGTGGATAGAATGCCCTAATTTGTCATTTAATTTGATGTTCAGCCGTTCTGTTCATCCATATGTCCTTGTTTGTTCTTGACATACAACACTATGGTTATCCTTATTTATAGTGACAGAATACCTGAGAAATATCCATTCTACAGGTAAATTGTTGTAGCTCGTCATTTAGATTTACTCTATAGTAGTTTTCCCTGCACGAGCTACGCTCATCCAATCAGGGAACCCCCTTTGGTTTTCCTCCAAAGGTTTTGAAGTGGTCTATGAATGTTTGAGGGTGTACTCTGCTGGGGTATGTATGTATCGATGATGGTCCGGATGGACAGTTTCAGGAATAATCTTTGCATCGTAATTGGCTGCCCCTTTCCTTATTTTACTATGCATTTATCACAGAAGGGGTCTGTAAGACTTTTTTTTACATTCACATCTGGGCTTAGGTAGGGAAACGTGAAGTGCTCTGTGTGTGGTAACGTTTCTCGAGACCTGGCCATAACAAACATTGTGGCTCAGAGTAATGACAGAATGCCAGAGTGGGTAAAGGCAACTACTCATTAGTTCCCAGTATTTTCTTGTTTGCTAAGCAATGGCCCCTTTAATCTCCATCAGATTAAAAGTCACCTTACTTAGTGGTCTATGTCCTATAAAATGTATTCTGCAGGTAGTTGGTCACTGTAACCAGTCAATCTTGTCTTTTTGTTCATACAAGCTAGAATATTAATTCATAAAGACTTAGTTTATTTCCAACCGGGATTACGCCACCTATCCTTCTTCATTCAGAATAGCTATGATCACTACTCCTTCAATGTCAGCCCTTATTAACCATTACACAAGACCCAACCTGTCCCCTTTTACGTGTTGTCTAATAATATAAAATTTATAACGCAAATCTCTGCTAGAGACCCTCAACAAAGATTCCATACCTTTTGAATACCTTGTAAGGAAATGACTCCGTGGCATGGTTACCCCCTGACTTTTTGCCTTTTGCTGATGCCAAGTTACATTTGAAAATTTGCTGGGACCCTGCTAACCAGGCCCCAGCACCAATGACCTTTCCCTAAAGTGTACCTTTACTTCCACAATTAGCACAGCCCTGGCACCCAGATATGTCCCTTGTAAATGGTACCCCTGGTACCAAGGGCCCTGATGCCAGGGAAGGTCTCTAAAGGCTGCATCATGTCTTATGCCACCCTGGGGACCCCTCACTCAGCACATGCACACTGCCTCACAGCTTGTGTGTGCTGGTGGGGAGAAAATGACTAAGTCGACATGGCATTCCCCTCGGAGTGTCATGCCAACCTCACACTGCCTGTGGCATAGGTACAGCCCTAAGGCTGGGTGCACTATACCACAGGTGAGGACATATGTGCATGAGCACTATGGGCAAGATGTATCAAGGTTTTTTGCATTCGCAAATGGTGCGAATGTCCGTTTGTGAATGCAAAAAGCCAGTTCAAAATGTATGAAAGACATTCTGAATGCAATTTTAAGGAATCGCTAAAATAGCGATTCCTTAAAATTGCAACCCGTTTAGAGAGTCGCAAATTGCGACTCTCTAAATAAGAAATCGCAAATAAGGATTCCTTATTTGCGATTTCTTAGCACATGTATGAATCCATTCCTAAATGGGATTTGGGCATTTAGGAATAGCTATTTATCACCAGGTTGAACCTGGTGGTAACCATCTGCAAATTTAAAAAATGCATTTTAAATGCATTTTTAAAATGTACATGTAAAGCACACATGGCCTTTTGTCATGTGTGCACCTTACATGTCCCAAAAAATAATTTTGGGGTGCAGCAGACGGGGCCTTAGGCCCCCAGCACCCTGGGGTTTTGCATTTCCAAAATTGCAATTTCTGGTTAAGAAATCACAGTTTTGGAAATGCAAAAAATTTGCAGATATGGGCCAACAGGCCCATAGGTGCGAATGGGGCCGGTTTTGCAATTTGCAATTTCGTAATAGCATTTGCGATTTTTAAGAAATCGCTATTACCGATTCGCAAATGTGATACATGGCATTTTGCGAGTCGGAAATAGCGATTTCTAAAAAATCGCTATTTCAGAGTCGCACAAGGCCTCCATGATACATCTGGCCCATAGTCACTACAGTGTCTAAGCAAACCCGTAGACATTGTAAGTGTAGGGTAGCCATAAGAGTATATGTTCTGGGAGTTTGTCAAACACAAATTCCACAGTTCCATAGTGGCTACACTGAAATCTGGGAAGTTTGGTATCAAACTTCTCAGCACAATAAATGCACACTGATGCCAGTGTGCAATGTATTGTAAAATGCATCCAGAGGGCATCTTAAAGATGCCCCCTGAATACCAATTCGACTTCTAGTGTTAGGCTGACCAGTTTCTGCCAGCCTGCCACAACCAGACGAGTTGTTGGCCACCTGGGGATAGTGCCTTTGTCACTCTGTGACCAGGAACAAAGCCTGTACTGGGTGGAGGTGCTTCTCACCTCCCCCTGCAGGAACTGTAACACCTGGCGGTGAGACTCAAAAGCTCACCCCATTTGTTACAGCGCCACAGGGCATCCCTGCTAGTGGAGATGCCCACCCCTCCGGCCACAGCCCTCACTTTTGGTGACAAGGCTGGAGGAGATAATTAGAAAAACAAGGAGTCACCCACCCATCAGTCAGGACAGCCCCTAAGGTGTCCTGAGCTGAGGTGATCCCTGCCTTTATAAATCCTTCATCTTAAGTTTGGAGGATTCCCCCAATAGGATTAAGGATGTGCTCCCCTCCCCTCAGGGAGGAGGCACAAAGAGGGTATAGCCACCCTCCAGGACAGTAGCTATTGGCTACTGCCCCCCCAGACCTAAACACACCTCTAAATCTAGTATTTAGGGGCACCCCAGAACCCAGGAAATCAGATTCCTGCAACCTGAACTAAGAAGGACTGCTGACCTGCAAGACCTCCAGAGATGATGGAAGACGACAACTGCTTTGGCCCCAACCCTACCGGCCTGTCTCTTGACTCGAAAAACTGCAACAGCGACGCATCAAACAGGGACCAGTGACCTCTGAAGCCTCAGAGGTCTGCCCTGAACCTACGGACCAAGAAACTCCAGTGCGCAGCGGCTCTGGTCAACAACAAGCAACTACTTTGCAACTTTCTTGCAACTTCTAAAGCCTTCACTCTTCCCGCCGGAAGTGTGAGACTTTACCCTCTGCACCCGACGACCCCGGCTCGAGCTCCAGAGAACCAACACCACAGGGAGGACTCCCAGGCGACTGCGACCTTGTGAGTATCCCGAGATGACCCCCCCTGGGCCCCCACAGCGACGCATGCAGAGAGAATCCAGAGGCTCCCCCTGACCGCGACTGCCTGCAACAAGGAACCCGACGCCTGGACCAAGCACTGCACCCGCAGCCCCCAGGACCAGAAGGAACCGAACCTCAGTGGAGGAGTGACCCCCAGACGACCCTCTGCCTAGCCCAGTTGGTGGCTGGCCCGAGAAGCCCCCCTGTGCCCTGCCTGCACCACTAGAGTGACCCTTGGGTCCCTCCATTGAATCCAATACAAAACCCGATGCCTGCTTTGCACACTGCACCTGGCCGCCCTGGTGCTGCAGAGGGTGTGTTTTGTGTGCCTACTTGTGTCCCCCACAGTGCTTTACAAAACTCCCCAGGTCTGCCCCCTGAGGACGCGGGTACTTATCTGCTGGCAGTCTGGAACCGAAGCACCCCTGTTCTCCATAGATGCCTATGTGTTTTGGGCACCTCTTTGACCTCTACACCTGACCGGCCCTGAGCTGCTGATGTGGTAACTTTGGGGTTGCCTTGAACCCCCAACGGTGGGCTGCCTATGCCCAGGAACTGAGACTTGTAAGAGTCTTACTTACCTCACAATCTAACCAATAATTATCTCCCCCAGGAACTGTTGATTTTTGCACTGTGTCTACTTTTAAAATAGCTTATTACCATTTTAACATAAACTGTATATGTTGCTGCCCTAATTCAAAGTTCCTAACTTACCTGTGTGGAGTACCTTGCATTTTATGTATTTACTTCAAATCTTGAACATGTGGTTCTATAAATAAATTAAGAAAATATATTTTTCTACATAAAAACTATTGGCCTGGAGTTAAGTCTTAGAGTGTGTGTCCCTCATTTATTGCCTGTTGGTGTACAACAAATGCTTAACACTACCCTCTGATAAGTGTACTGCTCGACCACACTACCACAAAATAGAGCATTAGAGTTATCTAATTTTGCCACTATCTTACCTCTAAGTGGGACCCCTGGACTCTGTACACACTATCTCTTTGAGATAGGATATACAGAGTCAACTTCCTACATACCTTAAATATTGCCAAGGCGTCAGACTAGATCCAGACATTTTTTCAGCAGTACCTCAATGTGGGTGATGCAGTGTGGCTCTGCAGTAATCGTGTTCTGCTCCAGAAATGATATGTGGAGCGTATATAGGTACCACTCCTACTCACTGATGTTGATTCCTTTCTTGCCAGGCCACCCAATGTAGATCCAGAGCTACTTGTCTCTTTCAGACACTTTATCTCAGATTAATTTTTTCTTTGTGCAAGGGAAATGTCACCTCCCAAAACAAAAGGTTTTAAGCCTTGTAAGGACTGTCACAGACAAATGTCTGTAACAGATCATCATCAGGCTTGCCTGTGATGCCTGGGGTCAGGCAACAACTCTACGGCTTGCAGTGCCTGCTTGTAGATAACCCAGAAGGCCATAGAGCACCGCAAGTTGAAACTCTATCACCAAGCACCAAAAGACTCTGTGGCGATACCTGTCCAAGTTGAAAGGTCGTTCCTGATTCTTTTCCCAGTGTTGCAGGAGTCATTTCTGAGGTCGAGTATTATCACGCCCAGAGTCTTCTGGAAAGTTGAAGAAGAAACACAAAAAATGTACGCTAGACTCTTCCCCTTCTTGCCACTCCCATACTCCTGTAAAGGCGCAAGACCACCACTATGCCTCTTGATCTCGCTTCCAAAGCCAGTTGACATCAGAGCCTATCCTGCCACTTGTCCCGGCACAACCTGAGTTTCTGGGGCTGTCTACAACACTGGGGCACATTGAAGAGTTATACAAGGCAATGCCTTGGACTCTTTGGATTCCTACCTGCCCCCTCTGGCATGCCTTCAGCCCGAGGTGTTAAGAGGCCCTCCATCTGGAATGGAACCTCTGTTTGGTTCGCCCTTGGCAGTAATTGGACCCTCCTAACCCACCACTGGGTCTCCCTGAGCTCCTGTACTGACTCTGCCTCTGGTGTGATGCTTCACGCAAGTCCTTGGAGTCTCAATATCAATGTGACATTTCTGTGGTTTCAGTGTATGTATGAGTGACATTCTACTTCTAATGCTCCCGGCCTGCTCTCCTCTTGAATTCACCTTAGCCTTCCCGCAGCCAAAGCAGTTGGGCAGCGGCCGAGTAGCGGTAGAGCAGAGCCGAGGTCCAGCGGTGCAGGTCCAGGTCGCTTTGAGGATGTTGGGAGACAGCCACGAAGCAGGGGGATGTGCTGGACTGCAGACGGTTGGGAAGCTGCAGGGGCGAGTGTGGTGAGCCGTGAGATCACTGAGGAAACCATCAGAGCCGGAGGGCTACATCAGGCTACAGGAACCCGACAAAGAGTCTGAGTGCAGAGGCTAGGAGCGAATCAGTCAGTAGAGAATCGAGGCTGGAGGAAGGTGTGGCAGCTCAGACAAGGCCAGCAGAAAGACGAATAGAGAAGTCAAGTGCCAACAGCACAACACTGGGCACACAGACAAGCACTCGGACAAGCATACAACCTGAGGAAAGGATCAGGCAGGGTCCACAGAGGTCCAGAGCATGGAGAGGTACTACCTGGGCAAATCATATCTGAACATACCGGCCCAAAAAAACTGACAATAGTAAAATGTGAACAGCAAAGCGTTATTTGATTTGATTTATCCTAGGAAAAGCATAAGGTCAGGAAGGTTGCAACAGCAACCAACCAGCAAGGCTTAAAGGAAACAGTAGCCAAAGGCAATGGATACACTCAAAGGAAAAATCAGCATAAGACAGAATGAGGGTTTTGTCACAGTACCCCTGGCAGAAGCTACGGTTTCTCACTTTGGGAAGATAAACCCCAAACAAAAATTTACTTCCTTTAAGATCCTATGGAAGTTATATATTCCACACAAGAAGAGGCACACTCAGTTATCCCTCAGAGAGTTGAAAAAGAAAAGAATGAGTAAGAGCAGGGGCTTCAGAACGAGATAACCCTCATCGAAGCCGAAGAAACAATGAAGGGTGAACAGCAAATGGGTGAAATATTGGAAAATTTAGGTTGGCACAATGCTCTATGGACGATTTTGAACAGCAAAACAGGACAAGTAGTAGCCAATGTTTACGCCTGCTTGATATCAAATACAATGAATAATGCTGAGGGCAACAAAGGAACAAAGCAAGCACCCAACAAGAAAAATAAGAGTAGTGAAACTGAAAAAAAGACAAGAATGAAGAAGAAATGACTTGTCCAGTCACAAGGTTCAGGTCCAAGGTTTTCAAAAAGAGGATTCCTGAACACAATCGCTGTCAATATCAAATAACTCTGATTTGCTACAAGCCCTCGAATACAAATCAATATTCACTTTGTCCTTGGGAAATAACCATTGTCCAGAAGTGACAGGTAATTGTCCAGTACATGCCTAAAATGGCGTCCCTGCACTTACGAAGTCCAGGAAAATGAAGCTGGAGCTTGTAGGGGCACCTCTGCTCCTGAAGAGATGCCCTCACACACAGGTACCTGCACCCTGCCCTCTGGGCTAGGTGGGCCTGCCATGGGGTGTCTTACAGTGACCCGGTGCAGTGACCGGAAGCGAAAGGCTGAAGGCACCTTTTCACGCAGGCTGCAAAGACAGGCCTGCAGACACATTTTACATGGGCCCCCAGGGGTGGCATAATACATGCTTCAGCCCATGGGGATCCCCTGGTGCCCCAATAGCCTGGGTATTTAGGTACCATATACTAGGGATGTATATGGGGCACCAGAATGCCAATTGTGGGGTGTACAAAGTCAGTAACAACCAAATTTAGAGGGAGAGAGCACAGTCACTGGCATCCTGGTTAGCATGATCCCAGTGAACCCAGTCAAAACACACTGACAGCAGGCAAAAAGGTGTGTACCCATGCCAATAAAAGGGTACTTTCCTACATACCCCTCCCACCCCCAGAACGAAGGACAAAAAGACTAACCTTGGCCAGATGAGTCCTTATTCTCTAAGTGGAAATATCTGGAGAGTAACTCTGCATTGGAGTGGTTACTCCCAGTATTAGGTTCCAATGTATGGTCCCTTCCCTGTGGGGAAGTGGACCACCCTATCAGTCTGGATTTCTGACCTGTGATATGCCTAAACTGTGGGCCCTCTAGTTCCCTAGTTGAAGATTGTGGAAAAAAGATGAGGACAGGATGGCTGTCCCTGGGGTTCTATAGTAACCAGGTTTGCTGCCCTAAGTGGGGTAGAGCAGGACAGGATGTCTGTCCTAAAGGCTCTATAGGACAGGGGTGCTGTCCTAGGTTGTCAGGGATGGTGTGGAGGTGCTGCCCCAAAGTTTCCATAGAAGGACAGGAGGGCTGTTTTAAGTTTTCTAAGATAGGGCAGCGTTGCTGTTCAACCTTAGGTTCCTTCTGGAGGGATTCTTTTATCCCTAGGAGCTCAGCTGCTATAGTTTTTGGCTCCTGTGGTACAGGATCCACCCTGGGGATGGTTTCCTCTCTTAGAGGAGTGGAATCCTCTGTGGGAGTGTGGACAGGAGGTAACTCTCTATCCTGCCTGTCTGCGTTTTAGGAGTATCCTAGGCCATTATTCTAGGCTTCAGGGCTCCTTTCCCTCTGTGCTCTTTAGCCTGTGTTGAGGTTAAATAGATGAGGTGTTTAGGGATGCACAGCATGGCTGCATGGGCTAGGCACTGTACTTCATCCCAAGCTGAGGTCTCAATGTCCTTACCTAGGAGATACTCTACAGGTAGGGTAGGGGAGACTACCACCTGTTTAGGGCCAGTAACTCCACCCCAGCTAAAGTCTACCATAGCTATGGGGATGCACTGAGTGGAGTTATTCACATCAGTGAGTTGGTACTTGTGACCAGGTAGGTGTTGTTCAGGTGACACTAGTTTTTCAGTAACTATGGTGACACTGGCACATGTGTCTCGGAAGGCCTCAGCCTCAACACCATTTAACAAGAGAAGCTGCTTGTATTTATCCATGTTAAGGGGACAAGGACAAGCGGCTAGGGTGGCAAGGCCAGTGCCACTCTTCGAGACAAATGTTGTCTCAGGAGTTTCTATACCTACCCCAGGTCCCACTACAGACCCAAAGGTGAACCTAGCTACACTTTTGGGCAGACTACCGCTACCACTGTTGTTGCTACTACTAGGGTTACTAGGGTTACTAGGGGGTACAAGTGGTAGTGGTGGTAGTAGTAGTGGTAGCAGGCTTGCTGCTATTGTTAGGGCAAATGCTCTCACCTGCCCTGTGGCCTGGTTGCCTACATATGTAGCATCAAGTTTCTTGATGAAAGAGGAGGAGGACTTAGACCCACTCCAAGAATAGTTATTTGGGCCTGAAGAGTAATCTTTTTGTTTGTCTTTGTCCCCACCCTTGTCCTGACACTTACCTGCTTCTTACCTGCTTCCTTCATTTTTGTGATCACCCCCTGTGTGAGCCTTCCTACGCACCCTGGTGCAGACCCACTTGTCTGCCATAATTCCCAGTTCTTGGGGAGAGGTCAGATCGGAGTCCACCAGGTACTGATGCAGCTGATCAGATACACAGTTATTTAAAATGTGCTTTTTTAGAATTGGGTTATACAAGCCCTGGTAGTCACTAACTTTCTCCCATGCAACCAGCCTTCCAAAGCTTTCATAGAGCAGTCCACAAAATCTACCCAATCTTCGGAGGACTCTTTCCTGGTCCCTCTGAACTTGATCCTATACTGTTTAGTAGTCAGACCAAACCCATCTAATAGTGCTGGTTTCAAAACTGTGTAATTGTCTGCATCCTCTTCTCTGACAGTGAGTAGTCTGGCTCTACCTTTGTCAGAGAAGGAGAGCCACAATATTGCTGTACACTGTCTTTGATGGGCCCTCTGTACCTTACAGGCCCTCCCCAAAGCAGCGAACCACTTAAAGATATCATCTCCCACCTTCTAAGGTGGGACTCCCTTAATCAGGTTCCTAGAATCAAGAGTCTTCCCTGACCCTTGTATCCCTGAAACTGTTGCCACCATGGTGTACTAACCCCAAACCCTGCTTCTCTCTCTACACTACCAGAGCCTCCCTATCCAGGGCAGGCTGTTGCCACTGCACCCTCAGCTTAGCTTCCTCCAATCTCAGTTGTCCATCTAGGGAATCCTCTCTTGAATTGGAACATCTCATCAAATACTGAGTTTAAGTGAGAGTTAGCAGAGGAGGATCTATTTCTCCTACTGGGGACCCTCTGAACCTGGCCTCTAGGAGTAAAGGTGGCACTACTAGTATGACTCCCCTTGTCACCAACTACTAGGCTTTTGGCAGGGCTGTGGTGATCCCCAGTGTGTGCCTTATTCATCCTATCTAGGATTGGTGAATGAGACTCTGCTTCCCCTTCCTCCTCCTGACTATCAGCAGTGTTCTGATGAGCCTGGAGGAGCAAGCCCAGAAGCAGACTCTTCTCCCTGTCTTCAGTTTTCACTTAGCACCCTTAACTCTTGGAAAAGTTAAACCCTCATATTGAGAGTTAATTGCCTGAGTGGTGAGCTCTACTGAGGACATGATGTCTAGCTAGAGTAGTGTTGGAGTCCCTAACCACTCTAACACTAGGCTCCTAGCAAGGTTTGGAGCAAGGCTATGCCAGACCCTAGCTTACCCAAATGTGGGAGACTAGATCCCTAACACTAAGTGTATAGTGTACCTACAGTTAGTAAATGGTCTATCCTGTGGAATGTACCCAGTGACAGAGAGGTAAGGCAATTGCATATCCCATCGCTGCACCACCAATTTAGGAAGCTGGCCTGGTGTGTGGTGAGCACCTGTGGTATTATCACCTTATACCAGGTGTAGTCAGTGTGTAGGAAGCCAGGCTCGCTAGAGGTAGCTGTGGATGAGCAGCCAAGACTTATCTAGGAGACATGCAAAGCTTATGCAATACCATTATAGTCAGATAGAAAGTATACACATGAAAGAACCACCCAGTGTTACAAAAATATAGGCACTTTATTATGGTAACACAAATACTAAAACACTGCATAGGCAATACTCTACTAGCAAGTGAGTAAACACTCTATAATTTACACATTAGTAATTAGGAATGTGCATAGAAAGCAATAGAAAACAGTGAAATAACAGTAATTAAAAGAGGCCTTAGCGGGAGAGGAAACCATATACGAAGTAAATGGATGGAAAAGCAGGCCCTTACCCAAGGAAGTGGAATATGTAGAGAGGAGCTGGAGGAACTAGGAACCCCAAATGGTAAGTGCCAGTGTGCCCCCCTCGCATCCAGTAGAGAAGAGGCAAGTACTTGGTTTTTCCCAATCCCACAGGTAAACTTTGTAAAAGGACTGACTGTGCATGTCCCAAGCAAGACTGGGAGAAACAGAAGAGGGATCCTGACAGAAGAGGACCTGCAAATGAAGGGGACCAAGTCCAGTTCGAGCTGGAGTGTCCGGTTGGGGCAGGAGCCACTACCCACCCTTCTGGAGATGCAGGACCAGGTCAACGGTGAAGACCTGGAGTTGGCTATGCAGCACAGGAGCAGAAGGGGAGTTCCAGAAGTGATGCAGTCAATGTCCCACGTCAGTAGAAAAGTTGCAGTCTGTTAGTGGTGTGGAAAACCCACCAACAAGCCTTGGCAAAGGCAAGAGTTGCAGAGCTGTTGAGGACCAGGAAGGTCTGAGGGGACTCAACCCAAGGAGGAGAGTCCGAGGTGACCCTCAGCAGTGAGGAGAGGCAGAAGTCGAGGATGCAGCCCCCACAGTCAAATCACAGGCAGCAGGCACAGGAGTCACAGTGGGGCCCACTCAGCACACATGAAGAGGAGTCCCACGTCGCTGGAGCTGCAGGCTTGGCAAGGAAGAGTGCTGGAGGCCGGGGCTACATGGAGCCTAAAGATCCCTTGTAAGAAAAGCCAACAAGTCTTGGTAGCTGCAAGAGTCACGGTGCACAGGGGTACTGTCCTGCAAGGAGAGGCAAAGACTCACCTCCTCCAAAATTGGATAGATGGTAGAGGGGACCGAGGGGACCACTCTAGACCAATGCCTGTGTTTCAGGAGCCATGCAGAGTTGCACAAGAGAGGATCCATGTGGCCGGTTGTCGATGTGGTTGGTGCCTGCGGATGTAGGGGAGTGACTACGTCACTCCAATGGAGATTCCTTCCTGCTTCTTGGTGCAGACTGAAGACTTGCTGCCCTCAAAGGTTGCAAAGCCAGGGAAATGTTGCAGTTGCTAGAAGGAGCCATGGGCCGTGGAAACACTGTTGCAGAGCGAAGTCTTCACTGGAGCTGCAGATTGTAATTTCCTGTGAAGTCCAATTGCGGTTCTAGTGGCATGAAGCCAAAGTAAACATTACAGAGGAGTCCTGCTGGAATCTTGCACGTTGAATCTGAGGTCCCACCCACGAGGGAGACCCTAAATAGCCCTAAAAGGGGAGATTCGTCACCTAGCAGTGTAACCACCTGTCAGGAGGGGGGCTGTGACGTCACCTGCCTGACCTGGCCACTCATATGCTCCCAGGGGCCTCTACCCACCTTGGATTCAAGATGGCAGAATCAAGTGGCCACCTGGAGTAGCTCTGGGCACCACCTCGGGGTGGTGATGGACAAGGGAATGGTTACTCCTGTTTCCATTGTCCAGTTTCGTGCCAGAGGAGGGATTAGGGGTCCCTCGACTAGTGCAGAACGGTTTATGCAAGGAAGGCTCCAAATGTGCCCTTCAAAGAATACTAGTGGCTTGGGGAGGCTACCCCTCCCAAGCCATGTAACTCCTATTTCCAAAGGGGAGGGTGTGGCCTCCCCCTCCCAAAGGAAATCCTTTGTTCTGCCTTCCTGGGCTTGAGCTGGTCAAGCAGCAGAAGGGCAGAAACCTGTCTGTAGGATGGCAGCAGCACGGGCTGCCTAGGGAAACCCTGGAAACTGGTAGGAGCAAAGCTCGATGTCCTCTAAGGAGCCCCCTGAGTGCATGGAATCATACAACCAATACTGGCAACCATATTGGGGTATGATTCTAACATGTTTTATACCAAACATGCCCAGGTTCGGAGTTACCATTATGTAGCTGCACACAGGTAGTGTGACCTGTGTCCAGTACACACGTAAAGGGGCGTCCCCGCACTTACAAAGTCCAGGAAAATGGAGCTGGAGTTCGTAGGGGTAGCTCTGCTCCTGCAGGGGTGCCCTCACACACGGGTACCTGGACCCTGCCCTCTGGGCTACGAGGGCCTGTCATGGGGTGACTTACAGTGACCTGTAGTGAAAGGGTGCATGCACCTTTTTACGCAGGCTTCAAAGGCAGGCCTGCATACACATTTTACATGGGCACCCAGGGGTGGCATAATACATGCTGCAGTCCATGGGGATTCCCTGGTGCCCCAATGCCATGGGTAACTAGGTATGATATACTAGGAACTTATATGGGGGCAGCAGTATGCCAATTGTGGGGTGTACAAAGTCAGTAACAACCAAATCTAGAGGGAGAGAGCACAGTCACTGAGGTCCTGGTTAGCAGGATCCCAGTGAACACAGTCAAAACGCACAGACAGCAGGCAAAAAGTGGGGGTAACCATGCCAAAAATAGGGTACTTTCTTACAGAATGGTCAGACAGTGTTTGCAGAGTATTGAACTGAAGAAGTTTTCCCCACTTTGGATTGACAACACAAACTTGTCTAAGTAGATGTGGAGGTTGTGGAGAGATAAAACATATGAGTAGTCCCTAGCATTCTGATGTGCCTCCCTCAAGAATATCCTTTTCTGGCAGTTGAGGCCATAGGTCCAGAACTCCATTGTGAGTTTGGGCCATATTCCATGCACAAATTCTGTAGTACAGTGGTGGAGGCATACTCTCTGACTAGATCTAGTTTCTCCCTATGTAATGGGATTAATAATATGGTCTTCACACAGGTCTGCATTGTAAAAGTACCCCCATCACATGGCAACTATGTAATGTGTTTTTGTTGACCCCACCATTGTTTCCTGAGTTTATTTCCTACTTACGTTATATGGGTTATAATGGTCTCCGGTAATCTGGCTATTTATGTGGTGGTAATTGGGGCCAAAATACTGCTACCCTACGTACCCCAACCTGTAAACATTCTATCAGGGTTAACTGAATGTAATTTTGCTGTGGGACTCACACTTTCAATATCTTTATTCCCATTTCACCATTCTGGCTGTTTCCTCCTATTCTCTCCACGCCTGCATTGGCATAAGATTCAGGCAGTTGTAACATGCAGTCATAGCCCCTTCAAATAATAGTGAAGATCAAACAAGAGGCGGGCCACCTTGATTTCTCCAGCCTGCCAGTACAGTGGGCGCAATTCTGTTGTGGCAATCTAATAGAAACTTCTAGTTGCAGATTCCTTACCTTAATATTTCCCCCAGGCGTTAATCTGGATCCGGAGAGTTTTCCTCGAGCAGTACCGCTGCACTCCATTAGGTGGCATCGGTTGACTCTGTGTCCGTTGTTGGCGTTGTGGTCACTTGATATGATTTCACAGGTCGTATATAGACGCCACCTCAGGGAGTGGTCCCTAAAGCTTCTTAAAGCCCAATGCTCGGCTCCGCGTCACTACCGGTCTAGGTCGAGAAGAAGGTCCCAAGACTGCTCGCAGAGCCCACAATCGTCATCATCCCATTCAAAAGAGCAAACCTTCTTCGACTTCACCCCGTCGGTTGCATGGCACGATGCGGGAAAAAGGAGTGTTGTTGCTCTACACCTCTGTCTTCAGAGCTTACTTCTGAAACGGCTCCGTGTTTTTTTGAGTTTCCAGGAGCTGGACCAATCCCTGCCGATGAGACTATGCACCTCATTTTTTGGCATTCTGACCCTGCTGGGATGCCTTCGTGCCCTGCGGGGTCGGCAGGGGCCCCTTCAGAATCCGCGTTGGCGGCTTCGGGTCCAGAGGATGCCCAAGGATCTGTTTCCGGATCTGCACCTGCTTTGGTCGTGCCACTGCAACATTCTCCGATGATGGTTCAGGCATCAATGTGCCTGATGCTGCCTGGGCCCATGGTCGGCGTCAATTCCATGCCGACTCCAACACAGAGGCAAACTGGCGTTGCTCGACGCCAATTCGGACTTCGATGGGGACCTTGCTCCTTATGTCAGATCCTGACCCCTTTTCTTATGGGTACAGATATGGTGAGAGTATGGAGGGGTCGCTGGACCCTTTAGAATACCAGCATGATGACCCTATTGTAGGAAGCTGGCCTGGTGTGTGGTGGGTACCTATGGTACTTACACCTAATACTAGGTCCAGGGTTCCCCTATTAGTGAAGTGTAGGCAGTGTCTAGAAGCCAGGCTCTTTAGAGGTAGATGTGGATGAGCAGTCATGGTGTATCTAGGAGACATGCAAAGCTCATTCAATACCACTGTAGTCACACAGCACTCACACACATGGAAGAACCACACAGTGTTACAAAAATAAAGGTATTTTATTTTAGTGACAGTTACCAAAAGCAATTCTCCAATAGGAGGTAAATAAACACTCTAAATATGTACACTAGTAATCAGAAATAGGCATAAAAAGCATTAGAAAACAGGGCAATAGACAATAGTGACCCTGGAGGGAGCACAAACCATATACCAAAAAAAAATGGAGTGCGAATGCAGGACCCCCCCCCCCCCCAGGTGAGTGGCACCTGTAGACTGGAGCTGGAGGAAGTAGGCACCCCTGAAGGTAAGTACCACAGTGCTCCCCAATGATTAGGAACAAAGGAGTAAGATACTGTTTTTTCCCCCTAACTACCAAACAGATTGAAAAGAAGAATAATGCACCACGCAGACAAGACTGCATGAAGCCAGTTGTGGATCCTGAAGAAGAAAGACATGAAAAGGAAGGGGACCAAGTCCAGAAAAGTAGAAGTGTCCGGTGGAGCCACTACCCCCCTGTCTGTGGTTGCAGGTGTTGGTCGATGGTAGGACGAAGACAGTCAGCACTGGAGCCCTGGAGTCGGTGAAGAGTTCCTGGAGGATGCAGATGACCACCCACGCCAGATGGAAGATTGCAGTCTGTCTCTGGCATGGAAAAGCCAACAACAAGCCTTGATAAAGGAAAGAGTCGCAGTAGACAAAAAGTGGAGCTGCCGGGTACCAGCAAGGTCCAGGGGGACTCAACCCACGGAGGGTAGTCCCAGGAGATCCTCAGCAATGCAGAGAGTCCACAGAAGAAGAGGCAGCCCCCACAGAAGGCCCCTGGACGAGGACCCAGTAGTCGCAGAGGAGCCCACGCAGCATAACTGAAGAAGGGTCCCACGCCGCAGGAGAAGCAAGCAGAGGGCTGTGCATCGCAGGGAAGAGTGCTGGGGACTGGGGCTACAGGGAGCCTGAAGATTCCTTGGAGAAGATGCCAACAAGCCTTGGTAGCTGCAAGAGACGCGGTGTACGGAGGTACTGTCCCGTGTGGGAAGGCAAGGGCTTACTTTCACCAAAGTTGGACAGCTGGCAGAGAGGACCAAGGCGACCACTCCAGACCACCACCTGTGATGCAGGATCCACACAACTCAGGATGAGAGAAGCTCCATGCAGCCGGTCGTTGCTGCAGGTCGTGGCTGTGGATTCAGGGGAGTGACCCCTTCACTCCAAGGGAGAATCCTTCTTCCTTCTCATGCAGACTAAAGACTTGCAACCCTCAGAGGATGCACAGCTGGGGAAATGTAGCAGAAGCTAGATAATTCTGGAGAAACAATGTTTCAGGGCAAAGTCGTCTCTGGAGCTGCAGATTGTAGATTCCTGTGGAGTCCAGTTGCGGTTCCAGTGGCCAGAAGTTGAAGTAGACAGGAGTCCTGCTGGAATCTTGCAAGTCGAATCTGAGGACCCACCCAAGAGGAGAGATTTAAACATCCCTGGAAGGGGGATTGGTCATCTAGCAAATTGACCACCTATCAGGAGGGGGCTGTGAGATCACCTGCCTGACCTGGCCACTCAGATGCTCTCAGAGGCCTCTGCCCACCTTGGATTCAAGATGGCAGAATCAAGGAACCCTCTGGAGGAGCTCTGGGCACCAGCCCTAGGGTGGTTATGGACAGGGGAGTGGTCACTCTCCTTTCCATTGTCCAGTTTCTTGCCAGAGGAGGGACTAGGGGTCCTTGAACTAGTGCAGACTGGTTTATGCAAGGAGGGCATCAAATGTGCCCTTCAAATATGCCAGTGGCTTAGGGAGGCTACCCCTCCCAAGCCATGTAACACCTATTTGCAAAGGAAGAGGGTGTTACCCCATCTCTTAAAGGAAATCCTTTGTTCTGACATCCTGGGTTTGAGCTGTTCAATCTGCCATCATAGGCCTGCACCTAATGACCCAGTGTTCCTGACCCACCACCACATCCCTGAGAGCTTGGTTATCCAGGTCTCTGCATCCCTTGGTGCATTCCCTTCCACACCTCCAGATAGGGAATCTAAAAGACTGGACCAGCTTGGGAAGAAAATGTTCTCTTCCTCCAGTGTGGCATTGTCGTCCGTGAACACTGCATGCCTCTTGGGCTGTTACTCTCATACCTTATGTGTAGGCTAGCATTGAAAGCATTTCTTCCCTCTCTCAAAGGGAAAGTGATGCCGGTGTTCACTGACAACACCACTGTCATGGGGTACTGCAACAAGTAGGGCTGGGTGGGGTCATGGTCCCTTTGTCAGGAGGCTCTGTGCCTCTGGACATGGCTGGAACATCAGGCCATATAACTAGTGGTTCAACATCTGTTGGGCTCTTTGAACGTCAAGGTGGACGAACTCAGGCATCAATGTCTAGTCGATCACAAATGGCGTCTCCATCCAGAGGTGGCGCAAGCCCTCTTTCAACAGTGGGCAGAGCCTTGGTCAGATCTGTTTGCCTCTGCAGAAAATGCAGTGTCAGCTGTTTTGTGCATTGGAGTTTCCAAGGCAGCACTCGCTCGGTGACGCTTTTCGTCCACCAATACCATTTCTGCCCAGAGTTCTCGGGAAGATTAAGAATGACCGGGCCCAAGTCATTCTTGTGGCTCTGAACTGGGCACTAAGAGTCTGGTATCCCAGGCTCTTGAGCATGGCGATCGATTCTCCAATCAGACTGCCCCTTCGGGAGGCTCTTGTGTCACAGGGAACTATTCTCCACTCGAACCTGTCCAGACTCTGACTTATTGCATGGAGATTGAGGGGTGGGAGTTAACAGCTTTTGACCTTCCACCCAAAGTCTGTAACATTATCTTGGCAGCCAGGTGTCCCTCCACCAAAACGGTAAACGCCTGCTGTTGGAACAAATTTGTGGCATGGTGTACAGACAAGTCTGTTGAACCTAGCCTCCCCCACCCAATCCTCACCCCCCTCTTCCCCGCTTTCTGAGGTCCTTTTGTTAGTTCTTTCTCTAGCCCAGGAGGGCTCTGCTCTGGTCACCCTCCAGGGTTATTTGTCTCTCATCTTGGCCTTGCTGAGATTACCTGACCCACCCTCCTTGTTTAAATCTCCTATTGTGGATAGATTCCTGAAGGGTCTTACCCATATGTTTCCTCCTTCTCCATTCAAATTGCCCCAATGGGATTTGAACTTTGTTCTTACTCTTTTGATGTGTGCTTTGTTCGAGCCATGTCATAACTGTCCACTTTGGCTTCTTACCCTAAGACAACCTTCCTGGTCGCCATCACTTCTGGTTGCAGGGTGAGTGAGCTGCATGCCCTTTCCTCGAAGCCACCTTTAAGTTCCATCCATACTGACAAGGTGGTGCTTTGTATCAGGACTTCCTTTTTACCTAAAGTGGTCACGCCCTTTCATGTAGGTCAATACATCACCTTACTTACTTTTTACACCACCCCCCCCCCCATATCCTTCTAAGGAAGATGAGACTCTAATACCTGGACCAAAAAGGAGTGTTGGCATTCTATCTTGATTGTACCAAAGTGTTCAGGGTGGATGATCAACTCTTTGTGGGTTATGTGGGTGGGAAGAAAGGTCAGGCAGTGAACAGAACCATCTCTAGATGGGTTGTTCTCTGCATTAAAATATGCCATGCATTGGTTAAGAAGCAAGCCCTGGAGAGTTTGCATGCTCACTCCACCAGAACAACAGCTATAACCACTGTGTTAGCACACAGAGTTCCAGTCCTGGACATCTGCCAGGCAGCAACGTGGGCATCTTTGCACACATTCACTAAACACTACTGCCTGGAAAGTCAGGTCCGTAGGGATGGGTACTTTGCCCGTTCAGTCCTGCAGGACTTCCTAGTCTGATCTTTTTTCGCAGACTCACCTCCCGGGATGGTATTGCTTGAGTATCTATTCTAAAGTAAGGAATCTGCAACTAGAAGTCTCTATCAGATGAACAAGTTACTTACCTTCGGTAAGTACAACAAATTATCTGGTAGATAATAGGTTGGAATGGGTTTTGTGCCCTCCATTCTCCTGCATTGCCCCTTTCTCAAGTGCAGGAAGGGCGCTCTTGGATTCATTGCTTCAGCGCAAGGGATGCGCTGTTGTCATCGGATCTGGAGCGTGGAGAGTGCTCCCTTCTTTCATCGTAGTGCGTGTGGAGCGATTCGTTCTGTTCCTTCTTGGATTTTTTTCTTTCTTCTTTCCTTTTTGAGCATCTGTGCTGGGCGTGGGAAAGCACTCCCATGCCTTGTGACTGCGAGCTCCCCTCCCCACCCCACCATGGACACCTGAGAGACACAGAGGAGCCACCAACCTCTGAACCCAGCGTGCAGTCCTAAGTACCCTTGGAGCACTGGTAAGCCTCGTCCTCAGTGGGATCACCGCCACAACCTGAGTAGTGCCGAGAACATGAGCTGCCCCCTGCTTAGGTGCGGAGAAGAGGGAGCCCCTTGAACTGCCTGGGGTCAGAATTCCCCCCACCCCCTTGATGAGGGGAGACACAGGTGAGTCAGGCCCAAGAAGAGTGTTGAGGCTGCTGGGCTATCTTCTTTTTTTTTTTTCCACAGCTGGCCCTGCCCCCCATAAAGGAAGACCATCCATCTTTGCTGGAGCCACTGTGCCGCCTGTTTGAGGCCAGCGGCCTAGTGGAGACTAAGGTAGCAGTCTGGAAGGCCTGGGGCTGGTCCTGGAAACGCTACTGGGGTATGGGCGACTTGGGAGGAAGCCACAGTGACTAGCAGCTACACCACGCAGACATGGATGGCTGCCTATAGATTTGCCCTATGCAGTTACCTAAAGAGGTCTTTTCTGCCATGGTGTGAGCAGTGTGCACCCACTTCTTCTGTGGGGAGCATCCCTGTTGGTTAGGAGTGCTGAACTGCTGGAACCTCGGGCAGGACAGGGAGGATTCCTCATCGGAGGCCCTGAACCTGCCATTTCTTTTGGGCCAAAAGCATTATCGTGCATTCTGTAGTAGCGGTGTAGGCATAAGACACACAGGCCCTCATTTGGACATCGGAGGTCTTTTGGCAAGACCGCCGAGGTTACTCCGGGATGAAGACCGCCAGTGCAGACGGTCTCCCGCCAACCGTATTATGACTGCTAGCAGCCCTCCGCCCTTTTTCGGGCGGAGAGCCCCCAGCAGCTATACTGTCGGTCAGTGGTGAAGTGGAGGCTGCTCCACCGCCACATCATCAGAACACTGCCCACCGAATCACAACCCAGGTTTCGGCGTGGCGGTGTTCTGGTGACGGGGTGTTGGCGGCGAAGCAGCCCCCATGGATCCCGTTCCCTCCCGGAGGATCACCGGAACAGGTAAGGTGATCGTCCGTTAGGGGAAGGGGGTGTTGTGTGCGTGCATGGGGGTGTGCGTGTGAGTATGTAGAGGGGTTGTGAGAGTGCGTGTATGCATGCGGTGGGTGTATTGTGTGTATGGGAAATGTGACGAATGTCTGTGTGCATGTATGTGTGCGTGTATGTGTATGAGTGGTGTGAGCGTGCGTGTTGGGGTATGTGGGGGGGGTGTGTGTATCTGGTGGGGGGGTGGGTCCTACCACTTTAGAGAGGTTGTAGGGGGGTCGTGGGTGTTGGGGGAGGACTCGGGGGAGGGAGGGGGAGACCCCAATCAGTGCCAGGGAACTTATTCCCTGGCACTGATAGTGCCTAGCGCCATTGATTTTGTGGTGGTACAAAACCCACTAAATCCATGACGGTATGCGGGGTCCTGATACCGCTGGCGGTCTAGTGACATCCGCCAGGCTGGAGACCGAAGTCTCCAGCCCAGAAGTCATTACCACCCTGGCGGTCGGAATGCAAAAGTGGCGGTTTGGCACGGCGGTAACCACCATGGCAGTAATTAAATTTTTTCTTAACCGCCAGCCTGTTGGCAGTATTACTGCCACTTTTACTCCAACCGCCAGGGTTGTAATGCGGGCCATAGTGGCTTATGTGTATTTCCTGCCCTGATAATGTTGTCTCCTTGTTGGAGCAACAGCTATATATGTTAGTGATTTCGTTGTAGGCATTGGGAGGGTGTGTTTTGGGGAGGTCCTGTGTCGGGGAGAGTAATGCTTTCTGACATATGCTATAGGGAGATGTTTCCCTTTTATGAGCTCTCCTGGGAAGGTTTCATTTTATGTGCAGTCATGATGATGTCTTGGCATTTCTGATAATATGTTTATTCTGACATGTGCCTGTTTGGTGATAATGACAACCTGACTACTGCTAGTTTTGCAGAATACCAGTAACTTATATGTTTACCTGACTACTGCTTATTTCCCCAGAGTACTAGTCACCTGTGTAATGTTCTGACAACTGCTTGAGTTGCAAGGTATTACTGATACTGCAACCTACTAATGGAGCGTTCATAAACACACTCCTGGTCACCTATACAAAACTAGGATCTTGCATTCAGGCAAGTTGCTAGGAGACATAGGAGAGCCATCTTTGTTCCTGCAGTACCCAATACCTTGAAAGGCTAGTTCAGGCTTCAACCAGCAGGCTGAACCACAGTGGGTTTCCAACCACCATGCCAGACAGAGTCAAAGCACATTTGGCAAACAGATGCTGTCGTCTAACAACCTTGCCTTCAGTTCTGTCAATTCCAATTGTCTCATGGGATGTCATCTGCATGTGTTGTTGGACATGGTGGCAGACATCAGCATCTTGCTAACACTCCTTGATGATCTTCGGGCCAACCTGCAGCAAATAATTCAGGATGGTTAGTGTTAGACCTGACAGCCTTAGGGTGGTCATCCCCCAACATTTTGCCTGCCTCCCATTTTTCTTCTGACCCTGTTTTTGCTGGTTTTAGGACTCTGTGCACTTTACCGCTGCTGACCAGTGCTAAAGTGCATGTGCTCTCTCCCCTAAACATGGCAAACTTGGTCCCTACCCAATGAGCATATTGAATTTACCTATAATTCCCAAGTAAAGTGCACTACATGTGCCCACGGCCTGTAAATTAAATGCTGCAAGTGGGCCTGCCGAACTGATTGTGCCACCCATATTAGTAGCCCCTTAACCAAGGTTCAGGCCTGCCATTGTAAGGCCTGTGTGTGCAGTTCCACTGCCACTTTGACCTGCCATTTAAAACTTCTTGCCATGCCTTCAACTCCCCCTTTTCTACACGTCACCCCTAAAGTAGGCCCCGGGTAAAGCATAGGGCAGGGTGCTATGTAGG
Organism: Pleurodeles waltl; assembly: GCF_031143425.1. NCBI lineage: Eukaryota > Metazoa > Chordata > Amphibia > Caudata > Salamandridae > Pleurodeles > Pleurodeles waltl. Next base: position 914,952,093 of record NC_090442.1, on the reverse strand, counting down.
TAAAAGGCAGGACATGTAGTTATGTGTTTTACTTGTGCTGGTAGTGAAAAACTCCCCAATTTGTTTTCCACTAGTGTGAGGCCCGCTCTGCATAGACTGGCATTAGAACTGCCCACATATACCTTTAAGTGGTAAATTCTAATCTGAAAGGAGTAGCCATGTCATGTTAAGTATGGACAGAATGGTAATAGAAAATCCTGCTTAATGGTGAATTTGGATTTAATTTTAGAAATGCCACTTCTGCACTTACTGCCATCTGTGCCTTACAGCCTGTGTCCAATCTACATCTGGTCTGTGGTGGTTGACAGCTCCCCTTGTGCATTCCACCCGGACAGCCATAAACACAGGACATTCAGTCACATCTGCATACTTCATCTGCACACTGAATGGGTCTCCCTGGGTATGAAGGGTGGAGGGTCTACACACACACACACCACACACCACACACACACCCCACCCGGGGATGAAAGGGGAACTTGCGCACTTCAAAACCTCTCTTTGAAGTTTCCCCCACTTCTAATGCATTTTTAGGTATATATCCTGGGTCTCTGACCCCACCACATTAGACAGTTCTAGAACTACACCCAAACTTTGTCAGAGGAACTGCCTGGATGCCCAAAGGACTCATCTGGACTGCTTTGTTGAGAACGACTGCTGCCCTGCGTGTTGCCCTGTTGCCTTCTGGCCTCAGACTTTGCTGGAAGGACTTTGCTTTCGCCAAAAGTACTCTCCAAGGGCTTGGATTGAACTTGCCTCCTGTTCTGAAGTCTTGGACCAACAAAGACTTCACCTTCTAGCTAGTTCACCGACTTTAGCGACTCCAGTACCGACTTCAGTGACACCAGCACCACTGCCTGACGCCACACCGATGCTGGGTCCTGGCTGCATGCAATGACCGCAGCCTGCAACGCAAGTCTCCCATTGCCACGGTGCTGCTGATGTCCCGCAGTGTGATTGCGACACTGTGAAGTCAACACATCACATCTTGACCGACTGGATCCATCAACCCTGCCGGATCACAAGGAACCGATGCCTCGCCACCGAACCTGCGCCAGCTCCCCCTGCAGCCCTATGGAACCGATGGCTTGCCTCTCCTTCCTCACAGTGCAAAACAGACGCCTCACCTCCCCGGACGGCGTAAGAGTCTGACGCCGCACCAGCTCCAGCGACGCATCACCTCCACAACTCCATCCGACATCTTTTTTTCTTCATTTTCAAAGGTACTGTGCCTAGGGATCTGTATCACGCTGTAACCAGCACCTGTGCTGTCGGATTATTGGGAATGACTCCATCAACGATGCCGTGGTAGCCCCAGTTGGAGTTATTGTGTTTCTAAGCTCTTTAGTGGGATTTAATCTTAAGAAATTCATAACTTTGCTGTGTGCATTGGATTTGTTGTTTTTACCCTATTTTATGCATATAAATATTATCTAATTTTCTAAACCTGTGTTGTGTATTTTTGTCATGTTTTTACTGTGTACTGTATGAGTTATTATACAAATACTGTACGCATTGCCTTCTAAGTTAAGCCTGCCTGGTCTTTGCCAAGCTACCAGAGGGTGAGCACAGGATAATTTGTGTTGTGTTGTGACTTACCCTGACTAGGATTGTGGTCCCTACTTGGACAAGGGTGTATACCTCTGCCAACTAGAGACCCCATTTCTAACAGCTAGGATGCAGCAAAATATAAGATCTGACATGGACATCACCAACTGTTTGGGTAGGGCTGTTGGTACAGTGTGGTGCTTCAGTGTCATGGTTGGATTTACTCCACTGGAATTTCCAGCAATGTCCAACAATCACTGAATGATACGCCCTTCAATGGCACCCATCTCTTTAGACAGAATGTGGGCCCAGCCTTAGAGCTTCAAAGACAGTAAAGCAACAGCACTCTCCTATGGCCCAGCTCGTGGCATTTTGCCTCTTCCAAGGCTTCAGAGGCCACAACCAACTTTTACTCAGCAACAACAGACCTTTCAGGATTTCCAAAGCAGTGGTTGCAGAGTCCCTTGGCAACAACCTATCCTATACCCCACCCCTCCACCATTCTGCTGCAAAACTCCTTTAATTTGTCCTCCATGACACACTGTTATTGAATAGGAAGTCCTATCTGTATTACCTCCAAGGATGGTGAAGCATCACATTGGACAGATGGGTGCTTCAAATTGTCCACAACTATTATGCAGTACCCTTCCTCTCCATCCCTTCGAACATGACTTCTACACCACAACAGCCTTAGAAGGACCACTTGTCCATTCTGCAGGAGGAGGTCCAAGCTCTTTCGGACAAGGGAGCTATAGAGAGGGTGCCTTCATCAGATGGTGGGTTTTATTGGTATTCCTGTTACTTTCCGGTGCTAAAGAAAGGCAGAGGACTTCATCCTATTATAGATCTATGCCATCTCAACTTCTTCTTCTAGAAGGACAACTTCAAAATGCTTACCCTGGTCCAAGACACTGGATGGTTGCACTGGACCGGGTACCAGGCTCAGCTCCCCCTGTGCTGCTGCCTTGCTGTTGCTCTCCTGTCTTGCTTTTCCATCATTTTTGAGTGCCTTCTCCTTACTGTTTTCTCATTGTCACTGCTTTCTTCTTACTTTTCCCCCCATTTTTTGTGTGCATTCTCTTTGCTTTCCCTTTGTTTTCACTGTTTTCTCCTTGCTTCCTCCCTCCCCACCGTTTATTTTTTGTGCAGCCTCCCCATGCAACTCCAGACCATCCCTTCACTTCCAGGATTCTGAAGAGCCCTCAATACTTTGCTGTTCGAATGTGCCTGCAGGACCTGCCAACGCCCGGATACCCTGTTGGATGATTAGCCGCCCTTTACTGATCCGGATTGATTGACTGGATCAGTAGGATGCCCATTTCCACATCCCTACTGTGCAGTCCTGCAGGCTCACCCTGTGGTTTCAGGTAGGCCTTAAGCACTTTTAATTCGCGGTGCTTCCCTCACCAGTGCACCTTAGGTATTCACAAAAGTGATGGTCGCTTCTCATCTTCAGAGGTTGTAAATACCAGTCTTCCCATACATTGACGACTGGCTGCTTAAGGCAGACTCAAATCAAACAGTCTTGAACCACTTCCAGATGACAGCCAACCTGTTGATATCATTGGTATTTTATATCAATGTACCAAACTCACTCCTGACTCCTTAAAAGAGGGTCATCTTCATTTGAGCCATCCTGGACACAGTGCTGTTTCATTCCTTCCCTCCACCTCAATGAGTCCAGGACATTCGGGTATGATCCTGATGTCTGAAACTTTGACCTGGGTCTCAGTAAGAACAGCTCTGAGGCCTCTGGCCTTCTGTATTCAGCTTGTGGACCACACCAAGTGGCTCATCCAGACTCTGCAGTGGGATCTAAAGTCTCAGTAGGCTCTGCGCCATGGATTTGGATTCCATCCAGATGTTGGAGGAGACTGCAAAAGATCTGCAGTGGTGGCTGTTGGACTGGTGGCAGACCCTTCTTCCTACTTCACCCAGAGCTAATTGTTATGATGGATACATAGTTGCTGGGTTGGGGAGGCCATCAAGCAGAGGTGGTGATCAGAGGACTTTGGTCTCTCCGACAGAAATCAATCTTCACATCAACCTATTGGAGTTACGGAGTGTTTTGCTTGGCATTAAAAGCCTTCCTTTCATTGATCAAGGAGGAACAGTTGCAGGTACTGACAGACAACAGCACCGCCACAAGCAGGGCGGAGTGAGGTCGTAGGTCCTGTGCCAGAAGGACTTGTGCCAATGGAACTGATAGTCATTATGGCATCTTCTTGGTCGCACACCACCTGGCGGGATCTTTAAATGCCGAAATGGATGAACCCAGCCAGCCTTGCATAGCAGATAACGCATGGCGACTTCACTCAGAGGTGGCACATAGCATCTTCCAGCAATGGGGGAGAAACCTGGCTCAGTCTTTTTACCACTGCCATGAACATAGAGTGTCCAAACATTTGCGTGCTGGAATTCCCAAAACAGTTCTCGCTCGGAGACACCTTTCACCCGGATTGGATATTGGAACTCCTGTACACCTTCCCATCTCTACCTTTTCTGCCCAAAACTCTGAAGAAGATCAGGAATGACCTAGTCCAATTCATCTTAGTGGCTCCAGATTGGGTGAGGAAAGTGTGGTACCCAGAGCTTTTGGCCATGAGCATCTGTTCTCTGATTCGGCTGCCTATTCGGGAGAACCTCCTGTTGCAACAACAGGGCAAGGTCCTGCAGCAGAGTCTACACAACTTACACCTGCATGCTTTGAAAGTACATGTTGAAACCAAGATTCAAACTCCTTAATTGTTTACAGCAAATAAATTATTTCATAATAACATTCCTCATGTTATAAAATGAGAACCCTATCATACATACAATTCATTCATAAATGTACACTAGTTGCTCACGTTTTCTAACTGCTACATTGTATAGTTTCAGGCACAAGTCCCAGTATTGAGTAGTATACAAAACAGTAATGCTCAACAACAAAAAAACTTCGGTTTTGTGCAATTCATAAACAAAAATATTTCAAGCTGTGAGTAGTGCATGCTAACTGCATGTTTTTGTCTGTAACCTCTATATAGTGTTTTAAGTAGTCTGAGATATAGGAATTGGTTGTACCCTGCAGGTGTAGACAGGAGGCAACTATAGAGCACACCTATTTGAATACTATTGAAGCTCAGATGAGCCAAAATTAGATTAACACAAACATTTTTAGCAGCTATGGTAAAATAACATTGCATCAGCAACAAGGATGGTATTCTACTAATGTGGTGCTTAACCCTCTATGGGGCAGCCGTCAAAGAACCCAACTTTTACATTTCGAGACAAGTTGGGTAATAGGGAGAAGCACTTTAAAAATGACAACAAATATCAGTCCATCAAAATCATGCAGGAGAGATTTGTATCTAGAGGTGATGGTGACAGTTCGCGGATCATCAATTCTACCCTTCTGTTCCCCAGTTAAAGTAAGCAGCAAAAGGATACACAAACCGGGAAGACAGGACAGCAAATGAACATTGTAACGTGGACCCCTTGAGAGGGTGGACAATGACCGGCCTCATAGGGGATGGGTACAGTTCCTCTACAAGAGTACACAGCTGAATTGGAGTGGACTACTGAGTAAATAGAATGTAGAGATAAATGCTGAAGCTGTTGCAGGGGGGTTTTATTGTTTGATGACTCCTGCAGGCTTCCCTGAAGGACAGCACAAGTCCTGCTCTGGAAAATACTAGGGGACTGATGAGAAATACATAGATTCCTAAATAGCTGTACCTTAAAATCGACAAAAACAACAAACATACAACCAATAGACCTGTAGGAGTGAAACACCAGTAAATATTGCCAACCCTGAGAGGGCAAAAGAGTGTAATCCTCTAATGCACAGAAAACAAAAAGAACTGACACACTTGCAGATCTGTTTATGTTTTTGTAACACAATAAAAAATGGCTGGTGAATGAAATGGTTTCCCAAGTGCTATCCACCTCTTCAGATAATAGTAGACTGCAGCAAATAAATTAATATAAAAATAGACAATATAGAGAATAATATCAACCTCCAAACAGCAGTGGCTGAACAGCGAATCTCAGACCTGGAAGACACGTCAAGCGCTCACAAGAAGCATCTAGAGGAAATGAAGTGACTTACAGGAATGAAAGAAGACAAGCTGGTAGACCTAAAAGCATAATGTGAGACTAGGATAGGACATATGTCTCGGGTTGTCTCGAAGTATGCAAACGATGTACCTTTTAATGCTAAGCACTCACAAGTAACCATTTTCTAAATGTGCAGTATGGTAGCGAAAGTGGGAATACTCTGATGGGCTCTATGCTATGAACACTTAAAGAAACCAGTTGAGATGTGTTAAATATGGTGGGAATGTTTTGTAAATATCTTGGGTTATACATTTGCGAACACCCTGAACTGATTATGAAGCGAACGCACCATCTATGCTGTGCAAACTAGAAGAATCAATTACATGCTTGCTCTGCTACCCGATATTTCTGGTAGGCTGCAAAGTCCCCTCAAAGATGATAATGCAACCATGTGTTTTATATATGCTACGAAATACACCCATGCTTACCCTGGAGGGATCCTTTAAGAAATTAATTTCTCTGTTACTGCTTTTGGGAGGCAGAGAGCAGAGGTGGGAACGAAAACCTTGAGGTTGCAATGGAAACAGGGTGGACTGTTGGTTCCAGACTTCTGAAAGTACCAGTATTCTACACAATGGAGGTATGTTGTTCCTTGGCTAGTGTGCTTGATGGTTGACCTAATCACTGTGATCAAAAATCTATTTGCCCAAATGACTCTAGGATCACTGCTGTTGCTGTTTAAGCCCAAAACCAAATATCTGCCTTATCATTTTTGTACACTCTCTGAGTTACATAAAAAAAGACTACGATTACTGAAGACTACAAATAATTGTAAATACTGCAGTTGCATATTTGGAATACTGTACTTTACCCTACCATGCCTAAATGTATATTGCAGATAAATTTAGTTGGGCATCAACATGCTAGAAAATGTGTACAGAGTGATGGACTCTCATAAGAGATACATGTTTCAGACTGTATGCAGGTTCCAGTTTGAGGCCAATATGGGTGGACTTCCTTAATGAACTCAAACCACACAATGAATCAATAGCACCTAGAGATGGGAATAGAGGCCGACTGATCACTAAAAATGTGTGTAGCAGGAGAGTTTCCACTTCCAATAGCTCTGGGTGCTCAATGGAAATTAGATTTGAGTGAGACTGTGGTGGCAACTAAATATATAACCGACTGAAAGTTTTAGTTAGGTCTGCTTTTCCATAGACTGAGCTTTTTTTTTTTTTGCTGATAACTTTGGCCCTGTCTGATGAACCTACTCAAAACTTTCCCAAAAAATCTTTCAACCCAACCACCTCAGCTCTTTCATGAAAGATTTTGGACTGATCTGTCAAACGGGGGCTAATAAAAAAGGGGGGGCACAAAAACGGAAAATCCCCATACATGTTTCACAGACATCTATAGACGTGGCTACAGCCAAAACTGCTGAAAGAAATTACACCAAATTTGTCAGGAAGTAGATCTTGGGTCGCAGATTGGTGTATATCCTTTCAGTAGTTTTTGAGAAATTAATGGTGAAAAATAATTGTAAATTTGGATGGTTGGGCTTGCGAGAGTGCCGTGGGAGTCCCTTGAGAGCATGGATTAAAAATGGAGCCCTGTGATTGGTCAAGAGGCCTATTTTTCCTGTGAGCCTTGACGTCTTGTGAGAGCTCTGAGGAATATTAGAAATTAAATGGCCACCATACTGTTTACTGTCAAGAAAAAAATAATTTAAAGTGGAAAATTGTGGAAATGAAATAAAAAAGCAGAAAGGCACGCATCCTCCTAAATTGAGAGAGGAGGTGCCTAAGAGATAATTACTGTGAAGAAAATAAATGTATAATGTTTTAAACTAATTTTTATGATCTTGCTGGACTGCGAATTGTAAAAAGGGGTAGATGAGTTCTCAATACATTCCAATAGTAGGAATTAATATGGTGGTCCTGATTTTTGAGAGGAAGTGTGTAAGAGATCAGTACAGCTATGACTAGATCATTAATTCTTATTTTTTTTAAAGTTACATTTGTTCAAGACTCTCATGGAATCGTAGAAAGGAGTAGGTGATCTTTGAATACACTAGTATGCACAGTTGCTAAATAATGTGGGAAGGAGTGTTACTGGTGATGGTGTTTATCAGAGTCTACTATTTATGCCCATTGACTTGATAAGAGTTGTGAGTAGAATACAGTCATTTCCCACACTCTACTATGTACACCCATTATCAGAGAGAGGGGTGGTAGCAGGGAGGACATTCTCTGGACCGAGCATACTATGCGCGCCTGTGAGCCAAGAGAGAGGTCTCAGCAGAGAGGCCAGCCTCTCTCCACACAACCTACTACGCACACCAGTCATCTGAGAAACTGGTCTGACAGGAGAGGCCAGTCCATGTACACACCCTAATACGTACACTTGTCATCTAAGAGAGTGGTCTGACAGGAGAGGCCAGTCTCTCTCCATACACCACGTGTTTTTTTTATTTTTCATAAATCTAAGTGATTTTTTGCAACAATTATATTATGAAAAGCATTTCATTAAGCTAACCAAAATGTTACTATTCTGGTATATATAAATGATAAATACTACATCTGGATATATTCAGTGTAAACGTAAATTTGGTTATAAAAAGTACGGTTTTGCAAGAGTAAACCAGGAAGCAATGCCCGCCTCAGATAGCACACAAGGGATTGCCTCGCTTGCTCCCGTGAACTCTTTCCCATATGTCTGTAGATGACTGATAATATGAACCATAATTTGTGTAAAGTGTATGGTGTATATATAGGTTTAATTTTGCACATAATACATGTTTTCAACACTTAATGGAATTCTTTCTGTGTTGGTAGAAATTATGCCCGATCTTCACCTTAGCTATTTTGTGCTTACTGTCAGAACTCTAATGCTTTAGTAATTTATACTTCTGTATGCAGGAAACCAAAGATTGGATGATGTCATCTGTAATGTTATTAATGATGTCAGTTGAGATGTCATCAGTGATGTAATCACTCATGTCATCAGTGATTTGAGATGTCATACATTATGTCACAGAACATGTCATATTATGCGAGTCATAAGCAGTGCATGGCGGGGGTGCAAGTTATAGTTAGTGCTGCTAATTATAACTGGTAAATTTCTTTGTTTTTTTACATTTTAGAACATTAATGATGTCATTGAGAAATTAACCTAACTATGAAGTTACTGTAACCATTGTGTTTACCAGTGTGTGTGTGTGTGTGTTTGTGTATATATATATATGTGTGTGTGTGTGTGTATATATATATATATATATATTTGTGTTTTTTTAAATTTCAAAACATTAATTTTGTTACTGAGAAATTCACCTAACTAGAACGTAACCATTATTTTTATCAATATTTATGTGCATATATATATATATATATATTCAAAATTCACTGAAAACAACAAAGGTTAAAGGGATGTTATAGTTAAGTTCTGAATTTACTCATACAAAACCATAGAAATTCAGCAGTTATAGAGTTCTTTCAAGTAACTATAACTCGCACCCTTGCCATGCACGGTTCTCTTATCAATAACTGTATTGCAATTGTTGCAGTGATAATAACAAGGATGCCATACAAGATCTCATCAATGATATAATATGTGGAGTAATTGGCTGTGCATGGCAAAGGCACGAGTTGTAGGTTTATATGGGTAAATTCAGAACCAGACTATAAGGTCCCTGTAACCTTTGTGTTTTTTCGGGGAATTTCTCTGTTTTTTTTAATGTAAAGTAATTTTAATTACTATACATATTCCAACCCCCGCCGCGCATGGCCTTCCTCATGCACTGTGGGGGTTGGCCGCAAGGCGTGGTCTGCAGCCAGGCCTTACAGCCAAGCCCTTATAACCAGGCAGACCTGCGCCACGCATGGCCTTTGGCCGTATGTAGAATAGGTAGGCCACAGGGGCTTTCTCTCTCATTGGATCTGTGAGTGGGTGCATGAGTGTCTGAGTGGGTCTGAAAGTGGGTCTGTGTCTGACCGGGTGCATGAGTGTCTGAATGGGTGTGTGGGTGGTTGGTGCATGAGTCTGAGTGCATGTATGAGTAAATTAATTAGTGTATGAAAGAGTCTGTGTTTTTTCTTTCAATTTTGTTTTTCACATTTGCAAATATTTTGCACATTTTCGCGAATATCGCGCATGGTGATACAAAATAATTTTAAGCCCCTAATTTGCCCCTAAAACACATCTATATAATACCCCTGGGGTCAGGGTACCTTCACCCTGACCCCTGCTGCCACTTTCAGTTAGGATTTTCACCCCTGCAGACAGTGTCCCGTGAAATTAAACAGCGGTTGCAACTTTCTAGTCAGGTTGAAGTCAGCAAATTACAGCACTTCTTTTTGCACCCACACTTGTGAAAATTCATGAATTTATGCTAAATATTCACAAAATAATCACGAAGTACCTGCGGCCAAAGATATACAAATTTAGATTTCCCTACATTTCTCAAAAACTACTTAACAGATTTACACCAAATAAGGGAAAGCACAATTTGCGTACCAAAAGCTAGCTTTCTGCCAAATTTGGTGTAATTGCGTCCAGTGGTTTGGGCTGTTGTCGTGTCTAAAGGTACTATGGGAATTAACATGAGAAACACAACTTTATTGACACCTCCCTTTCTCAGCCCTGCTTGACGGATCACCTCAAAACACCTCAAAACATTTGGTGCACAACAAGAATCACTTTTAGACTTCTTTTAGAAATGTATGTGAAGATTCGTCAAACGGCGCCAAGGATGTAGGCAAGTCAAAAAAATGCCTTTTCTAATGAAACATGGTCCTAACTAGAACTACTAGTGGTGGCTGCCTCTAGGTAATATGTGTGCTTTTCATAGAACAATTACACATAAATGTCAGAATCAAGTTAGTGCATTATAAGCGTGCACATGGAATATACATAACCTCATAAGTAGTGTATAAAATAAGCCCTGACAAAAGTTGTAGGAAAGTAGCAACCTTCTGGCATAGTTACTCCCACTTTTTGCCTGTGTCAAAGTAAGCCTCAGCAAGGCCTACTAGTGCAAGGGGTTCGCCCTTCCTTGCACAAAGTCCTGAGACCATATAGGAAGAAGTTGGCACAGAAACTGAAATAAAAGACAAACTTTATTAAACCTCAAGAGGTGGTACTACAGTTCAAACAGCACCCTTCGGTAATGTTTGAAGTAGCACACTGAACTAAGAGAGTATGGTCCTTTTATAACCACGCAGGGGCTAAAGAAGACGGTGGTACAATTATAGAAGCAAGACTTACATACATATAAGGTCATATGGAAATGCACAGTCAACAGGTAGGAGGGGCTAATAGTTTTCAAGGACTAGTAGACACATTACTGTCTGTTACTAATTACTAACAGCTGCAGATCTTACTGGGCATGTGCGAAGGTGGGAGATGCTAAATATACCTTGTCACTAGACAGATTTTCAAGAGTAGTTAACAGGAAGGTAGGACAGAGCACATGGCGAGCACATGGCATCATGTGGCAGACATAATGGCTGCCATGAATACAAATGGATTCCGCGAAATGTTCACAATAGTTGCTAAATACAAGATGTCTTCTGCTAATGCTTAATCTAATCACTACTAAATTACAACAGATGACCCTTTTAGCATTAGCTGAAGACATTTGTCTTTCTGGGATAATCTAAATATTCATCTTGTATATTTATGCTCATCATTTCAGCTATTTCCTTATCTAACATGTGTTGTGCTTTCATTTCTGTAATATTTCTTTTGGTAGGCATACAAGCAGTAATACACATGGAGCAGAACATTGGACCACACTGAATAGAAAAATATTGCAATCATTACACACAGGATAGTCAGTAGTTTCCAGCCCCAAGCAGAAACAAGAGCCCAAAACCATCCAGAAAAAGTCTAAGTACCAGTCTCTGTGTGAATTTCTGCAGCAATTTTATACAAATTAGATATTGCATCATATACTGAAGGTAAGTGATCTGGAATGAAAACGTAGCAACTACTACCGATGATGCGACATACACCACCTCAATCAGCTAATAGCACATCTAGTACCATATTATTTTGGAGCGCTACAATCCTCGCAATTTGGAGATCCTCAGTAATATTCCCAAGTGCCAGAGCTGCCTGATTGGTAACAGCTTCCACAACCCTAGTCAATCGTCTCACTTTCCTACTGTTTAACGCAGCATCCACAAAGAAGAACAATCCTAAATTAAAATCAACATATTGTTGCAGGCTAGTATCCGTCTGGTCTACCTCATTTGTACTTATTGTCCTTTTATATCTATTTTTAATGATGTCATTGAACAGTTTAAAACCTCGGTGATGTGATGCAGGTGCCAAAAACACAGGGAGTAATAGAAAAGATACTTAACACACACCTGACCACCCAACAAGTAGTTGGTAATATCCATAGTTACCACAAACAAAATATGTATTATGTGAAGCTTTAAAACTACTATTATTTACCCCCTCAATAGTTAAAATCAAGGTACAATCGCTTATCCCCTCCTGGAATTCGCCCAATGCTACGTATACATAAATCTGCTTTAGTTTTTGTAACAGAAATCACAAATTGTTCTTTCTTGTCAGCGTCTCTTATATTTGTGAAGACATATGGTATTGAAACATTGTCCGGTTGATATTCTTCCCATTCCCATTTAGTTCCTTTGGCTTGGGGATAGCCATCTTTGTCTTGGTATCATACTTTATTAAGGCAAAAAAGAAGTCCGCCCTCTGTACGTTTTCCAGATGCAAACAAAAGCATATACCAAGCTTGACAAGAACCATTGTGTGAAAAAGAAAGAGGAATGAAAGGTGTTCCTCCTTTCTTTTGATGCGCAGGTATCATTCCACATACCCAACAGTTAGTAGTATTTGTAGCATTACGAGTATGAAGTATTATTGAGGTACGATTGACGTTGCTTCTGCTCACAATAGGGAAGCGTAAAGTAATAGTGATCTTATATTGCGACACTCCAGAAATCGTATGGTCCGGGAAGTACTCCCCAGATTCGTCAGGTGATATAGCACGGCCTTTCTCCTTAGTCAAAATCTCTCGATGATCGGTCAGCACAGCAGATTCCACCAAGGTAGGTAGCACTCTCTTGCAGTGAGTACTATGGACCCAATTCTTTCGGTTCATCACTCGAACTGCTGTCCTTGTCGCAAGGAGCACCTGCTCTGGGCCTCGCCACCTTGGTTCCAAGCTGCTTGATCTTTCAAAGTACTTAATCGTCACCTGGTCACCAGGTCGGAATTCATGGCCTTCACCTGTAGATCTGTCAGGAAGTGCTTCTTAAACCTGTTGATGAATAGAAACCAAATTGTCGGTTAACTGTGTCAAATAATCATTCATCAGGACACAAGGTACATCATGTACAGAATTTGGCTTAGGAACTCCCCAAATGTTCATTCGCCTTCCAAATACTATTTCATAGGGGGTAAGGCCTGTTCGAGAGTGTGGCACTGACCTAATAGGCAATAATGCCAACGGTAATGCATCCGGCCAAGTTAAAGATGTGGAAGCCTGTATCTTCGCTAACTTTAGCTTCAGAGTAGCATTATACCTTTCCACCAACCCTGCTGATTGTGGATGGAAAACCGCATAGAACTTCTGTTTGATCCCTAATCCTTCCAGGACATACTTAATAACTTCCCCAACAAAATGAGGTCTGTTATCATTCCATAAAAGTCTGCAAACACCAAACCTAGGGAAAAATTCTTTCAAAAGCACCTTCGCGGTGGTAATGGCAGTATTATCCTTTGTGGGGTACGCCTCTATCCATTTACTGAAGGCACACACATACCATCACCAAGACATTCTTTAAATTGTTGCAGCGTTCAAGCTGAATATAATCCATTTGTAGAACTTCGAAAGGTGCAGTTGGTGTAGCAAACCCTCCCGCAGGAGTTTGTGTCCCTTTTCCAGGATTGTATTGTAAACAGATCAAACAAAACTGTAATACACTCTTAGCTGTACTGGAAATTTCTGGATGCTCCCAAACTTAAGTAAGCAACTTCGTTATTGTTGAAGCTCCAACATGTGCCAGCCCATGTGGCATCTGAACCATAGGTTGTACAAAAGCTATAGGCAATTTCCATTTATCCATCTGGTTATTCCGCCAACAGCCCTCCTCATCCAATTCTCCTTCTTCTGACCATTGCTCACGTTCTTCCACAGAAGCAGATTTCTGTATATCTAATACGTCTTATCTAGCATTATGCCAACGTTCAGCTTGTGACTTCACTACATACATAGAAGTAGTACTTCGCTGCATCGCAGTCTCACGTGCTACGCGGTCCGCAAGGGCATTACCTTGCCCTATCTTATTGGTCACTTTCTTGTGCGCACTACATTTCACAATGGCTATTTTCTTTGGATATGTCAATGCAGTCAAGAGGTTATGCACTAATTCTCCGTGCATTATCTGCATCCCGTGGAATATACAATCATGTGTTTCTTGTGACTGAGGCTGAGTCACAGGATATGGCAACAAAGTGGCTGGGTTTAGTGTTGCACATCTCTTCAGTGTAATGTGAGGAGCCAGCAATGTCAATTCATATCCTGTCAGGCGAGCGCTAGTTAAATGTTGCGTCTTTGTTTGATTTAAAAGAGCATCAACTGCATGGGGTACTAACACCAACAGCTTATGTGACAAAACTATCCTTTCACTCTGACGTATTGACACAGCTGTTGCCGCAACGGAACGAAAACACCCAGGCAACACTCGAGCGACAGGATCAAGTACTGCTGAAAAATATGCACAGGGACGCTGCTTATCACCATGTGTCTGTACTAAAACGGACAATGCACATCCATCTTTCTCATATACGTAAAGTGCAGAAGGCTTCGTGTAATCTGGAGTACCTAACACTGGTGCTAAACAAAGGGCTTGTCGTAGCTGCCGGAAAGCAGTCTCACATTCATCTGTCCATGGGAGGGGCATTGGAGTATTTTTACTCAAAAGTGCTAGCAAAGGTTTGACAATGTGTGAAAACCCTAATATCCATTGCCTACAAAAAGAAGTAAGACCAAGAAATGCACAAACATCTTTCTGAGTAGAGGGTACTGGTGTGTCTAAAATTGCTTGAATACGATCTGATGTAAGTGCACGGCCCTCCTTAGACAAAAGGTGACCTAAATAGGTTACGTTTGGTCTACAATATTGCAATTTCTTTCGTGACACTTTATGATGGTGTGAAGCAAGAAAAGAAAGTAAGGACAAAGTGCACTTTTCACATTGCTCAGGGGTATCAGCTGCCAACAAAATATCATCGACATATTGTATGAGAGCCACACCTTCAGGCAAAACAAAAGAATCAAGTTGTCGTTTTAACGCTTGACTATACTAGGACTCTCAGTATAGCCTTGAGGAACTCTGCAAAATCTATATGATTGTTTATTCAAAGTAAAACCAAACAAATATCGGCTGTCAGGATGAATAGGGATCGAAAAGAAAGCATTCTTCAAGTCTATCACAGAGAACGTAGTTGCTGTCGGGGGAACCAAAGTAAGAAGAGTTGTGATGTCAGATACCACAGGATATTGTGGTACAACAAACTTATTCACTGCTCGTAAATCAATAGTGAATCAGTAAATCCTAGTATCAGTATGCTTTTTCAGAATAGGAAGAATCGGGCTGTTACAAACATTATACGGAACTTCCTCAACAACTCCAACTGCAATAAGATCATGCTCAATTCGTGTGAGTGCTTCTTTGCCCTCCTGTGAAATTTTGTATTGAGGCAAACGTGGCAATACAGCTCCCTCCTTGACACTAATATGTACCGGTGGAATAATCATTTGTCCCACATCAGTATCTGAAGTAGCCCACAAAGTACTAGGGAGTGAAGCTAATGCAATATCCTCTTTAACAAGACAAACTCTTTGCATCACTGGATGATTATCATTCAAAATAACACGCACCCCTTCAGGAGAGCATCGTATTGTAGCCCTGAAATACTTGAGCATATCAAGACCCACAATATTGTCTGGTGTATTTGGAAAAAGCAAAAACGGACACGGAGCAGTAAATTTATCAACATGGAATGCAAGTGGTTGTGACAATGGGCTAGGGGAAGGTGTTCCATCGAAACCTATTGATGCAATGGTTAAGCCAGACAGGGGAGCCCTTGGAACCAATTGTTTAGACAAGGCGCTACGAGTAGCTCCTGTAACAACCAGAAACTGATCAGTAGAACCCAAAACATGTGCTGTAACATAGGGATCCCTCTGATCTACTGGAACTTGAACTGATTCCTTAACCCATCCTAGGCAATCCTATACATAAACTGAATCTTGGAAATCAGGCTGAACATAGTTAGAAATCTGGTATTGGTTCCGTCTATCAAAAGAGTTAAACCCATCCTGCCTTCTTACATTAGCATCAAACCTAGCATGATCATTTGTGCTTCTTCTAGGCCCTGAATATCCTGAGCGATTTCTCATTTGTCCCCGACCACGTGAACACTGCTGAACACGTAGCGCTGGACAATCGGCAGCCCAATGCCCAAATATCTTACAATAGGCACACTGATTAACAGGCAAATTCGAACGAGTGTAAGAAGAACCATAAGATCCACATCCACCTCTATCACTACCTCTAAAAGGCGGACCATAAGCTTGAGCCAAAATAACCTTCGTCTTTAATTCTTTAATCTTTTTATCCTCGCTACCTTTTGCTTCTAATTCCTGACATTCATAATACTGAGCCATAGTGAAAAGAGAAACCGGAGTAGAGGTAGTCCATGAACTTTCACTAGCTTTTAGACGACTAGCTATTCCTGGTAACAGATTTGCGACATATTTACCGACAAACAAATGTCTGCCCATATCATCTGACAATAACTGGCCGCTAAAATCATGAAATGCTTCTTCAAAGCGTGTAAAGAAATCAGAGACCGATTCACCTGACTTTTGCTTACAAGACGCTAAAACAGTCCAATCTATCTTTTTAGGGGGAATAATCGTTTTTAACTTAACTAATATGGCTGCGGGAAGATCTAGAATCAACTGATATGGCTTTTTCGCAGGTTCCCTATCCCTGTCCATCTGTTCTAAATCTTTCCATGACGCCCCAAAAACTACACAAGCATCAACTTTACGAACAGTTCTCCACATATCTGGTGGTAATATCAATCCGAAAAATAGATCAATATCAGCCAAAGTCATAGTACAAGAACTAATTGCTCCCTCAACTTCCTCATAAAAGGCGGCTGGATTTTTCTGCAGGTCAGGTAATGCTGTTTTAAGTGCCATTACATCTGCCCTATTCCAAGGAGTATACACCCAATTATAAATAAAATAACCCTTAGCATCAACAGAAGTTTTATCATCACTTGTACTCGATCCTTTAGGAGGAACATACAAAGCCACGGCCTCCCGCATTGGTTTTGCGTGAACTATCATAGTCTTATCTGTTCCGAAGATGGAAGCTTGCACCCCGCTGGTCTGAAATGTCCGTGCAACTATGTCCACGGCCCTTTTCTCCTCTCGCAAACGGTCTGCCACAACACATAATTTCACCAAACGCCTGATTGCATCAGCCACCTGGGAGAAAACAAAAAGACCATCACGCATTTGCTTACGATCAGCTGCTACATCATCGGGCTCTAACTCATCAGAATATTTCCGAAATAGTTCAATAACTTCTGTGACAAAATGCCTCAGTAAAATATAGCTGCTCCTTTTCCGTCCACCCTTTCATGTTGTCTAAAAGTTCAGAAGCAGAGACAACGCTACAAATGGTTTTACGAGCAATAGATCTAAGCTGAGACGCACGGTCAGGCGGCAACAAAGAGCGACTGTCTCGTATCTTCTGTTGCTCCGAACCGGAGACCTAAGCTAACTCATGAGGGGCAGAAGGAACGACATACGGAGGTTGAGGGCGATCTAGTAACAAAAAAATAATCGTGTGGTTTATTACGGATAGGATAGAGAGGTTGCTGAACAGTGTATTGGCCAGTTACCTGTAATTTACGTTCTTTCTCTTCTATCTCCTTTAAGTAATTAATTTTTTTCTTTCTCATTTCCAATGCTTTCACATATACAGTCTTCCGCTGCTCTTTCTCAAGCAAGGCTTGCTCACGCTTCACTCGTCCATGCAGTTCTTTCTCCCACATTCGTACACAGTCAAACATATCTTGCCTAGACCTTTGCTTACACATACACTGTTCCACATACTCAATCTTTCGCAAATCAAATGACCCATGCATAGGCCAACGTAACTCAGGACCCGCACAAGTGTATTTATTCCATAATGTGCTGTACATTATAGAAGAAAGACCATGTTTAACATATATATCTCTATTGGGCGTCCCCTCTGGGGGTGCCGGTTGCGATTCTTCCAGTCTCAAATTGATACCATTACAAAAGCAACACATCCTCGGAAGTGCGCTAAAAACAGGCATGCCAAAAATAGTGCAAAATATGCAGTATTATAATCAAAGTAGCACTTAAGGTACCTCTAGTACGATGTGCTGTTCAAATCAAAATTAAATTGGAGAACATTCTCCTCATTACCTCCCTATATAAATTGCAATTTATATATCAATTCAAAGGACACAAATTGACTAGTCACCCAAAACATGAGAGCCACAGTAAGTGGTGAAACAAAGGCATCAAAACCCTCAGCAAGTGCCGTAAAACGGCTCTTACTAATCACAAGGCGTCCAGGTTCCAACTGCCAATTTCTAAAATAGACCAAATGGTCACTGCATGACAAATGACCAAAAAGGATCTCAGTCGAGGACCGGCGCCACCTGGATGGTCAAATCAGAAAGAAGGGAAAAACGCTGTGGTTACCAAGACTTGGGTCTCCTCAGGCATTGATTGTCCGCAGCGAGATCCCAATCCTTTATCGCAACCAATCCGTTGGGCGTCCGAGTCGCCGATGAGTCCCTGTTCGGGCGCCAATTTGTCAGTTAGCCTCAGCAAGGCCTACTAGTGCAAGGGGTTCGCCCTTCTCTGCACAAAGTCCTCAGACCATATAGGAAGAAGTTGGCACAGAAACTGAAATAAAAGACAAAGTTTATTAAACCTCAAGAGGTGGTTCTACAGTTCAAACAGCACCCTTCGGTAATGTTTGAAGTAGCACACTGAATAAGAGAGCATGGTTCTTTTATACCCACGCAGGGGCTAAAAAAAGAAGGTGGTACAATTATAGAAGCAAGACTTATATACATATAAGGTCATATGGAAATGCACAGTCAACAGGTAGGAGGGGCTAACAGTTTTCAAGGTCTACTAGACACATTACTGTCTGTTACTAATTACTAACAGCTGCAGATCTTACTGGGCATGTGCGAAGGTGGGAGATGCTAAATATACCTTGTCACTAGACAGATTTTCAAGAGTAGGTAACAGGAAGGTAGGACCGAGCACATGGCAGCATGTGGCAGAGATAATGGCTGCCATGAATACAAATGGATTCCGCGAAATGTTCACAATAGCGGCTAAATACAAGATGTCTTCTGCTAATGCTTAATCTAATCGCTACTAAATTACAACACCTGGTGTCAGCTTGTTTAGAATGTAGCACACTGTAGCTAACCAGGAGACCCCATTGTCATTGCTGTCTTCCCTAAATTGAGTTGTAAGGTAACATTTACATCCCACAATTGGCATACTGGCGCACCCATGTAAGACTCTAGTATATGAGTCTTAGGTACCCATGCCATTGGTACACCAGGGGTCCCCCCATGGGGTGCAGCATGTATTGTGCCACCCATGAGGGCCCATGCAAACTGTGACTGCCGGCCTGCCATTGCATCCTCTGTGAAATGGTGCATGCACCTTTCACCCCAAATATAACGTTTGCCCTTATGGTCACTACACACTGACCATGGAAGTCACCCCTAAGGTAGACCCTCTAGCCCAAGAGCAGGGTACATGGTTCTAAGTGTGAGGGCACCCCTGCATGAGTAGATGTAACCCTACAAACCTCAGACTCCGGAATCCGTTCCCTGGGCTTTGTAGTTATGAGGAAGCCATCTTAAGGTTTGTAGTTGTCGCTGGTCAACACGAGTGGTCCAACAACAAAATGGCTTCACTGAACCTAGACGTATGGTATCAAACATGTTGGAATCATGCAACTACACTGATTCCAGTGTTAGTTGCATGATATCATGTACTCTGAGGGCTCCATAGGGGATCCCCCATGTCTTCCTCAACAGCCTTGCAGGGTTCGCATGTCAGTCCGTGCTGCTGCCGAACTCAGTCACTGGTCTGCCTCCCCCTGCTGCTAAGCTCAACTAAGAATAGAGGTATGACCACCTCTTCCTTAGAAATAGGTGTCTCTGAACTGGGATTGGGGTTCCTCAGAGCACCACCAGACTGCTTTGAAGGACACATTTGGTGCCCTCCTTCCATAAACCGGTTTGCACCAGTACAAGAACCCCCGGTTGACTCTCTGGTGCAAAACTACACAAAGGACAGGGGAGTGACCACCCCCCTGTCCAGCTCCTCCCCTAGGGAGGTGCACAGAGCTCTTCCAGGTGGCCACTTGATTCTGCCATTTTGGAAATAAGATGAGCAGAGGCCCCTGGGAGCATCTGACTGTTTAGTCCAGCTTAGTGATCTCCCTGAGCCCCTCTGATAGGTGGGTCATTGCAGTTAGTTTCCAGCCCCTTCCTGGGTTACTTAAGGGCTCTCCTAAGGGTGGGACCCTAGAATTCAGCAACCATCTGCAAGTCTACTCAGCAAGACACTTCTGTAACCTGGACACCAGAACCACTGCTGTTCTTCGCTGGAACTAGAAGAAAGACTGTAACCAGTAGGAGAGCTCTTGCTGCAACTTTGTTTCTACTTACTGCAAAGACTTCTGCAACCCCGTGGCTGTGCATCCTCAAGAGTAACTGGGACTTTACCTGCACTTAGGAAAGCAAAAATGAATCTCCCTTGGAGTGACGAGTCACTCCCCTGCATCTACTGGCACCTCACCGGCTTGTGGATCCTGCTGTCCCACAGACTCTCCAAGGCTCTGCAACACAGGTGGTGGTTCTGTGGCTCTCCGGAGGTCTGACCTATCTTCCTTGCAACTAGAAAGCTTGTGGTCCCTCACTGGAGCTGCTTGGCTAGAACCCCTGTGCACTGGGTCTGCTTGTCGTTGCTAAGGCTTGTTTGCTCGCCAGCCCAAGGACCCCCTATCTCCAAGAAGTCCTGACCTCTAGCACTCTCCAGCTCCAAGAACAATGTACTCTCTGCCACTCCTGTGACGTGGGCATCCCTCTTTGCTGTGCTGCTGAGGCCTCCCTGTGACTCTCTGTGCCTCGTGCCAGAGAGTCCTGCTGGGGGGGCCCCAACGATTATTGCTGGTTTTTGTGCTTGCTGCGGGCTGGCCCTGACCTACCTGCCAAGATTGGATAACCTGGACCTTGCTGATCCCCAAAATTCCTGCAACCTCTGCTCAATGCTTCTTTGTATTTGCCAAGGCTTGTTGATGGTCCTGCTGAACATTGACCCTTCTACATTACGACGAACACTGTGGGACAGCTCATAGATGACTCCTGGGAACCTCCTGCGTAGTCTGATCTCCACAGCTGCTTTTCTTCACCCATGGTCCCTCAAGAAACATCACCGAGAAGGTTGAGCATTGCCCTGCTGCATCCCCAGGGCACCTCTGGGTGGACTGGACTCTGTCCCCTCTCTCCTTAGGTCCTCTTCTTTTGGAATCCACACCTGGGTTCCACCTACCTGGTCCACTGTTGCGACAGCAGCTGGACAGGCGGGATCCCTATTGACTTCAGTGGGAGGTTCCATCACGACTTCACCCCTGCACACCTGGGCTCCCTGGTGTAGGTACTCCACTCTTCTGGGTATCCATGGGTGGGGCCACTATGCAACCACCCTTGTCCCAAGGGGTGTTCTTGGAGACCTCTGGGAAGGGTCCCAAAACTTGAAAACTCCAACCCAAACTTCTCCATGTTATCCTATGGACAGTGACCTGAGATTTCTACTCTGCACACGGGTGCCTGGGGAATTCTACCTACTGACCTTTGCGCTTTTAGTACTTCCCCAGTCCTAAAGGTCTCTGGGTAGTAGTGTGGGTTGGGAGTGATTCTCGCATTTCATTTTTTTAGTATATGGCTTGGTCCCCCTATAGGGGTCCATGTTATTTTATGCCTTTACTTACCTGTTGCTAAGTATATTTTTGTGTGACCATATCTCCGCTTAGGAGATATACCAAAGTTAGTCCTAGAGCGTGTTATAATAAATATTTTTCTAACACTGTTATGGTTCTTTTCTGTGTGTACTTCACTCACCAACATGTGTGGTATTTGAAAGCACCTCACACCCTCTTGGACAAGCCTTAGCTGTTTTCCACAGCTACCCTGAGAGCTCTTTTTATGTAGAGCTACCTACACTATCACTAAGGGGTGCCTCGCCTATAGGTGTACACCATATACTGACCCAGTCTCCTACAAAAGTGATCACTGCCCAAGGTGCAAAGATAAGCCTGGGGTCCGTGTGGCGCTTCAGAGCTAGTGGAGTGAAGTTGTAGGGAAGCCAAGGGAATTATTGTGTTCAGACATAGCGGCTACTCCCATATTGTGCTTGCTTAAAAGGAGGGTGCACCGGTAAGAAAATGTATAGATTTTAGTTTAGCACTGGTTACAAGGCAGCTAGACATTTACTGGAATAAGCCATGGAGTCCGACTTTTGCTAAATGGATGGCAGACATTTCTAAGTGGATCCAAGCGGTGTGTTTAGGTAGGAGAACACAACCACAGACAGATGATGCACAAGCTAAACTGAATGAGGACCCTGAATTGAGAACTCTTATGTACCCGTGTCATGGCAAACTACCATAAGCACAACGAGAAACAAAAACATGAATCTGTAGTTTAGAAAGAGGTCTATAATAAAGCAGTTGGTACTGCGGTTCGAGTCACCTAAGGCCAAAGATGCCAATGACTTAGTTTATGGAGCTAATAGACCTCGGCCTAGAATAAGATATCCCTAAGGTAAGAGATGGCATGCTCAGCAAATTTTTATTAAAATCACATGTGATGTCTACAAGTTCCATGTATAGTTTGGGGGTTTGTTACTTGAAGTGTATAATGTTCTAAAATGAAATTCATTTTGCAACAGGGCTAAGCACAGACCAGTGCAAAATGTCAGTTCTGCAAGTCATTCAGGGCAACGGTTGCTCGTACACTGGTCTTACATTTTTAATTACGGTTGATCTGTGCAACTTGTATGTACTGTGTCTAAACCATAGCATTTACAACTTGATTTTTGAAGCAAAAACATATGTGAAACACCCAACAATGTAAACATTTCCTTTTCTGCAGTTGGAACTAAGTCTTGCAGAAAAAGAGGAGCAGTTGTTGGAGAAAGACTTCATCTCTGAACAGGTTTCACGACTTTCAGACCGAGTGCGCGTCAAAGCAGAGAACGGAAAGCAGGACACACTGACGCTAGCCAAAAAGGTGGGTCTCTCCAGTTACACTTATCTCTTACATCTGAAAAGCTTTCAGTTGGCATTTCAAAGAATATTGGCGGTTAAAGTGGAGAAAAAAAAACAACAGTAAATATTTGACAGAAGTCGGATTTACTATGTTCCATAGCTCTGCAGTACATAAAAATACTGGGGAGGATAATTGACAACTCTTAAGATTGCCACTACAAACTGTGGTAAACTTGAAATCTGAAAGTACCCAAGGATTACACCAACTCTTTAATGAAAAAAATACACATTTGTATTAATTCAAATATGAACAGAGTGTAAATAGAACTCTATTACTTTGGCTTCCCTCAAAATATGGTTTAATGCCATAAAGTAAATGGCGAGTTAATTACCACTCTAATAATGGAAACACATTTTTGAATACCAGTTTTTCATTTCAGGTGAATGAGCTGCAAAAGAAAATTAAGGATGCCACCCGGAAGATGATGTCCCATATTGCAGAGTTATCTATGCAGCAAGCAAATACCATGAAACTCCAACAAGACATAAGGGACAAAGAGCAATTTCTTGAGCTCTGCTGTTCTCGCATCGAGCAAGGCCTTCCACCAAGCGAAGAGAGTGAGAATGAATGGCTTAGAACTCTACGGGACGAAAAGAGACACAAAATGGAATCCGTAGCAAAAGCCAAGGTAAGTTTAGCTTGTATTTATACCACAGTATTATCAGACTCCGGTATGATATTTTGTAGTTCTGTTTTACATGATGTTTTGTCCTATTTGCGATGGATAGGGAACCCTGGCCACCAGGCGTCAAGGCTGGAAACTGCTTCTCGTAGGTCCATAACGAATGATTAGCAGAGATGGGTTCGTAAGTGTGTCCCTTCAAATGGCAGACCCCGCCATTATTCCAAATTTAATCTAAGCGCAAAACATTTTGTTTATAGTCGCAATCTGAGCCCATTCCTAGATGTTGTGGAGAAAATGGCGATTAAACTGACAGCCCACTTTAGTGAAAATTCATGAGTAGAACTTGCCGAATATATATGGAGCCAGCTGTCTAGCATCTTTGGACATTTGTAAATGAATGCAAATTATTTCAGGAGCATATGCCTGTAATCGGTAGAGCAGAGATAGTACTGCGGCTTCCACCACAATGAATCATACTTTTAAAGCAGATAGTATGGTGGCTTCTTAGTCACTAAACGGAAGGGTGACATTGGCCATACGCTTGGAACTTTAAGCAGCTTTCCGGTCACTTACAGATATATCACCATATAGTTTTGCTGTAGCTAGAGAACAATGAGGCCATTCCTGACGACTTGCCTTTGAGCAAAATATAAGAGTTACAAAAGTTGCCGAAGACTTACTCAGAAATACCTGTTCACTCCTCAAGAGACGGACTGGCACAACACTTGGGGCATAAATCAGAAACAGAAACATAAATCAAAACATTCTCGTTCCAGAATTTAGTGTCCAGACTCCTTCACTGCGATTAGCATTTTCAGGATAGAAAATCCACCTAATACATACTGCCTTTTCGGAGATGGTACTGAAGCTGCAGAAGAACAGCGCTACTGTGAAAGCTGATGTGGGTAATTGAGGGCAGAATATATTCTGTGGGTTTTATGGTCTTTCACCTGTTAGATTACAGAACATCTCTCTCCTACAGTCTAGGTCAATTCAGTCAAAATGTCCCAAATCCTAATGTAGTTGTTTCTGAAACTAAAAGTGTATCTTAGTGTGAAGGTGAAATGATTCTCTGGATCTGTGAATTGCTCGTAAATGTCACTCTGGGGTCTGCCACCATGCCAACGCATCAAAGCAGTACAAACAAGTCACAGGTCACCGTCTAGCTCTGCTGCCTGTGCCAGCAACCTTGTCTGAGTTACACCCCTTTTGGCAAGCCCCATTTTTTGAGTTCCAGATTTTTACGTGTGAATGTACCTGTTATGAAAGGTGTAGAACCCTCTTAATCACTTTCTTCACTAATCATTTAAAAAGAATACAAATAACATTTTTTATATTTCATAGAGACTTTTAGCTGCAGATTCCTTACCTTTGAAATTCCCCAGGTATCAGACTGGATCCGGAAACTTTTGCTCAAACAGTACCCCAGCGCACACAGTCTATGGCTCTATTTGGCGCTCCATGTCGTTGGCACCTGAAGTGACGTCGCGGTCACCTATATAGGCTTCAGCCAGGTGCACGGGCATCAGTTCTTTTATTTCTGCACGAGTTAGCTCAGATATGGAGAGAGCGACCCCTCTGTTGCTTTTTGACAGGCGTTTTTTTACGTTTTGTTGCTGATTCTGGCACAGACTGAGCCCACGGGTGCCAGATCATTGCCTGAGCCTTATTTTTCACAGCCAGGCATTGGAGAAGATTGGGAGGAGTCACTGGACCCTTTAGAACACCAGTTGGATCTTTTGACTGGTATGAGGAACTAGGAGAGGCCAGTGGTCTGGACACCTCTACAAACACTGGCTTGCTGTCTCCCCCCACTGTCGCTACAGAGGAAGGAGCTTCTTATACAATGGTGGTGCGCCGGGCAGGAGAGGTCCTTGACCTCAAACTGCTCTCAGTGGCTGTAAAGACAAACATCTTGATGGAAGTGCTTCAGCCCGGGGCTTCTGAGTCTGATCGCCTTCTGCCCTTAAACAAAGCACTTACAGATGTCCTGTTGGGAACTTGGTCCAAGCCCAGCACAGTGGCTCCTGTAAACAGGACGACCACCCAGCCATTGCCCTGCACCGGGCGACCCTAGCTTCCTCAGCCAACAACCTACCCCTGAGAGCTTGGTAGTTCAAGCTTCAACTTCCCAGAGGAAATCTAAGAGGCTGGCCCATCTTGGTAAGAAGATGTTTTCTTCCACAAGCCTGGAAATGAGGTATGTGAACACCTTGTGCCTATTGGGCCATTTCTCACACACCATTTGGGATATGGTTGCACAAGTGCTGCCTCAGGTCTCTAAGGAGGCCCGAGCCATACTCTCGCATGCAGTAAAAGACAGGAGGGATGCAGCGAAGTTCACCATTCAGTGTGGCCTAGATACGACTGACTCGCTAGGTAGAGCGGTTGCATTGACAGTGGCCTTAATGCACCATGCCTGGCTGAGAACAACTGTTTTGGGGGATGTCCAGGCAAAGCTGATGGACATGCCCTTTTATGGGGCCCGCTTGTTTGGCGAGAAGGCAGACTTGGTGTTGGAGCCCTTTACAGACTCTCTGGCTATGGCCAAGTCCTTGGACCCCTTGTCCACTGTCTGCTTTGCCCCCTTTCATGGCTAGGGAAGTGGCAGCGCACCAGCCTTATGCCAGCCACCACCCTAGGCAACCACCTCAGTCTATGCGAGGACTGAGCACAGTGCCTTTAGGCCTAGAGGGTCTGGAGGCCAGAAGTCGTCTGCCACCCAGTGTCTGGCAGCTGCAGCCTCAGAGCTTTCCTAGATTGTTCTGCAGGACCATGCTTGCCCAGTTGGACGGAGAATACACTATCATCTCCTTCACTGGAAGTCCATAACATTGGTCGCAGGGGTACTGCAGATCATCAGAAAGGGCTTTGCTCTGCCTTTCCAATCCTTTCTTCCCCCAATACTGCCAACATTCGAAGAGCTGGTAGAGGATCATTTGTCTCTACTCCAAGAGGAAGTTATAGGTCTCTTGACCAAGGGAGCCATATATCAGAAGTAGGCAGTGGTTGTTATTCCTGCTACTTTCTGATACCCAAAAAGAACAAGACTCTTTGCCCTGTTCTACACCTACAGACTGTAAATCTCTTTTTCAAGAAGAAGTTCAAAATGCTTATGTTGGCTCAGGCCTTGTCTGCCCTAGACCTAGAAGACTGCTGGGTAGCGCTGGACTTACAGGATGCTTATTTTTATATTCCGATCCTGCCGGCTCTCAGGCGTAACCAGTGGTTCAGGGTAGGCCACGAACACTTTCAGTTCACCTTGCTGCCATTTGGCCTTACCAGTGCCCCTTGGGTGTTCACCAAGGTGATGGCAGTGGTCGCAGCTCATCAGTGCAGGTTAGGGGTTTCAGTCTTCCCCTACCTCGGCGATAGTTGTTGAAGGCAAGCTTGCCCCAGGCAGTGGTCTACCACCTCCAGACTACGGCAAACCTTCTGCATTCGCAGGGTTTCTCTATACATGTGCTGAAGTCACACCTGACTTCCTCTCAGACACTCTCTTTCTTAGGAGCTGTTCTGAACACAGTGCAGTTTAGGGATTATCCTCCAGAGCAGCGAGTCCAGGATATTCAGGCTATGATTCCGATGTTTCGGCCACTCTCCTTGATTTTGGGGAGACTGACTCTGAGGCTGCTGTACCTCATGGCCTCCTGCATCCCTCTGGTGAATCATGCCAGATGACGTATGCGGGCTCTGCAGTGGGACATGAAGTTCCAGTGGGTGCAGCGTCAGGGAAATCTCTTCGACATGGTCCAGATCTCAGAGGGAACTGTGAAAGACCTGCAGTGGTGGATTTTGAATTGCAATTGGGTCAGAGGCAGACTCTTCCCCTTTCCCCAGCCAGACCTCACAGTAGTTCTGGGATTGGGAGGCTATCTGGGAGAGGTGGAGATCAGGGGCCTCTGGTCTTTGGCGGAATCAGGACTCCATATCAACCCATTGGAGCTCCGGGCAATCCAACTGGCATTGAAAGCATTTCTTCCTATTGTGAAAGGGAAGACATTGCAGGTATTCACGGACAACACCACTGCAATGTGGTACTGCTTCAAGCAGTGTGGTGTGGGGTCGTGGACCCTTTGTCAAGAGGCCATGTGTCTCTGGACAGTGCTGGAACAGCAGGGCATAATCCTGGTGGTTCAACACCTGGCAGGTTCTCTGAATGCCAGGGCAGATGAACTCAGCCGTCGGTGCTTAGCGGATCACAAATCATATCTCCACCCAGAGGTGGCACAAGGACTCTTTCAGCAGTGGTTAGATAGGTTCGCCTTCACAGAGAACGAGCAAGTCAGCAGTATTGCATGTTGGAATTCCCAAGGCGGCAGTCACTCAGCGACGCTTTTTGTCAAGAGTGAAATTCAGGCCTACTGTATGCCTTTCTGCCCATACTACTTCTGTCCAGTGTTCTCAAGAAGATCAAGAATGACCAGGCCCCAGTAATCTTAGTGGCTACGGATTGGGCAAGGAAAGTTTGGTATCCTGAGCTGCTGAAAATGAGCATCAATCCTCCAATCAGGTTGCCCCTTCGAGAGGATCCACTGTTGCAGCAGCAGGGGAAGGTTCTCCATGCGTAGAGATTGAGCAGCAACATTTGGTGGCTTTTGACCTTCCTCCCGAAGTCTGTAAAGTTATTTTTGCAGCCAGGGGTCCCTCCACTAAAACGCTATACGCCTCCCATTGGAAACGCTTTGTATGTTGTTGTACAGAAAGGTCTATTGATCCTATTTCTGCTTCTCTTTCTGATATCCTTCTCTTTATTCTATCCCTTGCCCAACAAGGTTCTGCCTTGGGTACTCTCAAGGGCTATCTTTCTGCCTTATCAGCATTTCTTCGCCAACCTGATCAGCCTTCTTTTTTCAAATCTCCCATTGTACATAGGTTCCTCAAAGGGCTTGTACATATGTTTCCTCCTGTGCCCTTTGTTATGCCCCAATGGGATTTAAATCTAGCCCTCACATTTCTAATGTGTGCTCCATTTGAGCCCTTAAACAACTGTCCCCTCTGGCTGCTCACCATCAAAACAGCCTTCTTAGTGGCGATAACATCTGCCAGGAGGGTGAGTGAGATGCAATCTCTTTCACCAAGGCACCTTAACTCACCATGTTCCCTGACAAGGTGGTTCTTAGAAAATGTGCCTTTTTCCTCCCTAAGGTGGTGACCCCATTCCATCTGGGTCGGAAAATCACCCTGCCCACCTTCTTTGCTCTACCCCATCCCTCTAAGGAAAAGGAGTGACTCCACCAGCTGGACCCAAAAAGAGCACTGTTGTTCTACCTTGACCGCACAAAACAGTTCCAGGTCGATGACCAACTCTTTGTGGGGTATGTGGAAGCAAAGAAGGGTTGGGCAGTGCAGAAGTGAACCATTTTGTGCTGGGTCGTTCTCTGCATCAAGATCTGCTGCACATTGGCCAAGAATCATTCTTCTGAGGGGTTGAGTGTTCATTCTACCAGGGGAAAAGCTGCTAACACTGCCCTAGCTTGGGGCGTTCCAGTCCTGGATATTTGTCAGGCAGCAACATGGGCATCCTTGCATACGTTTGCAAAACAATACTGCTTGGACAATTAGGTACGGAGAGACAGACACTTTGCCTGTTCCGTCCTACAGGACTTTGTAGTGTAAGTAGAGTATCCTCAGCCCACCGTCAGGAGGTTATGGATTGGGTATCTATTCTAAGGTAATGAATCTGCAGCTAGAAGTCTCTATGAGATGAACAAGTTACTTACATTTGGTAATGCATAAGAGTCTCTACCAGATAATGTGTTACCGAAGGTAAGTAACTTGTTCATCTAAGCGCCCTCAGTCTCCATTGGGCGCCCAACACCAACTGTGACCTCTGCACCTGGCCTGCCCTGTGTTGCTGGTGGTGCACCCTTAATGTCCTTGGTTGCCCAATAGACAACTTAACCCTCGAAGATTGGGACCGTAAGTCGAGTACTTACCGGTAAACTATGTTGGTACTTTTCCTCCTCTGGGCCTGCATTGCCTTCTGTGATTTTTTGCATTGTCTCATTTTGATATTGAAAAGTATTGCTTACTTGAAACCTGTGTTAACTGTGAATTAGAAACAAAGTGCGCCTGATACTTGAAAGTGATACATTCTTGAAACAGTACTTTCCTGCAACAAAGATCCTTTTGGTTCTAGAAATAAAGTAACAAAGTATACTTTTGATACATAAAGATTGGACTGGAGTTAGTCATTGAGTGTGTGCCTCATTTCTTGACTGTATGTGTAGAACAAATGCTTCGCACTACCCTCTGATAAGTCAACTGCTCACCCACACTACAACAAAAGAGAGGATTAGTATTATCTACTTTGGCCTCTGTAAAGCTTCTGGGGATTCACAGGACTATGCAAACACTATACCATACTTTGGTACAGTATATACAGAGCCTGCTTGTAAGGAAATGCCTCCTTGGCATGGTTACCTCCTGACATTTTACCTTTGCTGATGCTAAGTTATGATTTGAAAGTGTGCTGGGATCCTGCTAACCAGGCCCCAGCACCAGTGTTCTTTCCCTAAACTGTACATTTGTCTCCACAATTGGCACAACCCTGGCACTCAGGTAAGTCCCTTGTAACTGTAACCCCCTGGTACCAAGGGCCCTGATGCCAGGGAAGGTCTCTAAGAGCTGCAGCATGTCTTATGCCACCATAGGGACCCCTCACTCAGCACATACACACTGCTTCACAGCTTGTGTGTGCTGGTGGGGAGAAAATAACTAAGTCGACATGGCACTCCCCTCAGAGTGCCATGCCAACCTCACACTGTCTGTGGCATAGGTAACCCCATCTAGCAGGCCTTACAGCCCTAAGGCAGGGTGCACTATACCACAGGTGAGGGCATATGTGCATGAGCACTATGCCCCTACAGAGTCTAAGCAAAACCTTAGACATTGTAAGAGCAGGGTAGCCATAAGTGTATATGGTCTGGGAGTCTGTCAAACATGAACTCCACAGCACCATAATGGCTGCACTGAAAACTGGGGAGGGGGGCACATCCCTAATCCTATTGGGGGAATCCTCCATCTGCAAGATGGAGGATTTCTAAAAGTCATTCACCACAGCTCAGGACACCTTAGGGGTTGTCCTGACTGTCCAGTGACTCCTCCTTGTTTTTCTCATTATCTCCTCTGGCCTTGCCGCCAAAAGTGGGGCCGTGGCCGGAGGGGACGGGCATCTCCACTAGCTGGGATGCCCTGTGGCGCTGTAACAAAGGGGATGAGCCTTTGAGGCTCACTGCCAGGTGTTACAGTTCCTGCAGAGGGAGGTGAGAGGCACCTCCACCCAGTACAGGCTTTGTTCCTGGCCACAGAGTGACAAAGGCACTCTCCCCATGTGGCCAGCAACATGTCTGGTGTGTGGCAGGCTGGCAAAACTAGTCAGCCCACACTGGAAGTCGGGTATGTTTTCAGGGGGCATCTCTAAGATGCTCTCTGGGGTGTATTTCACAATAAAATGTACACTGGCATCAGTGTGCATTTATTGTGCTGAGAAGTTTGATACCAAACTTCCCAGTTTTCAGTGTAGCCATTATGGTGCTGTGGAGTTCGTGTATGCCAGACTCCCAGACCATATACTCTTATGGCTACCCTGTACTTACAATGTCTAAGGTTTTGTTTAGACACTGTAGGGGCATAGTGCTCATGCACCTATGCTCTCACCTATGGTATAGTGCACCCTGCCTTAGGGCTGTAAGGCCTGCTAGAGGGGTGACTTATCTATGCCATGGGCAGTGTGAGGTTGGCATGGCACCCTGAGGGGAGTGCCATGTCGACTTAGTCATTTTCTCCCCACCAGCACACACAAGCTGCCAAGCAGTGTGTCTGTGCTGAGTGAGGGGTCCCCAGGGTGGCATAAGACATGCTGCAGCCCTTAGAGACCTTCCCTGGCATCAGGGCCCTTGGTACCAGGGTTGCCAGTTACAAGGGACTTACCTGGATGCCAGGGTGTGCCAATTGTGGAGACAAAGGTACAGTTTTAGGGAAAGAACACTGGTGCTGGGGCCTGGTTAGCAGGCCTCAGCACACTTTCAAATCATAACTTTGCTTCAGCAAAGGCAAAAAGTCAGGGGGTAACCATGCCCAGGAGGCATTTCCTTACACATCCTCTATCCCAAAGTGGTTCATTGTGGTTGTGAGGTGCTCCCAGTATACTCTGTCAAATGCCTTGGCGAATTAAGGGTTAAGATAGCAAAATAAGTTTATGAAGCTGTTGCTAAATCTATGACTCTATCAATGAGTGCATCAACACCTTTAAGTGCCTACCAGGGAGGAATTCCTTTTGATCTTGATGTATAAGGTAGGTGCTTGCTTGACAACCAGCTTACTAGTTTCTCAGTATTGCAAGTTGATTCTTCTGCATATAACTCCCTCCTGAACGAACTTATGGAATTCCTGCTTAATCCCTTCATCATCTAGTATGGTACATCTGATAGAGACTTCTAGCTGCATTTTCCTTACCTTAGAATTCCCTGGCGTCAGCTTCGAATCCGGAGTTTTTTCTGAGCAGTACCCTATGCTCGCTGTCGTCGTTCGGATCCGGGTGCGTCGACCAGCTCTGTGTGCGTCGTCAGCATCGTTGGAGCTGTCTATGATGTCACGGTTGTCTATATAGACGCCATCTCGGCGCCTGTACATCAGTTCTTTTCCTTCCGCACCGGTTAAGCGCAGTTCCGGAAAGAGCTACCCTTCTTCAACGATTTGTCAAGGCTTTTTTCACTGTCTTCGAGAAAGACGGGGTTCAAGCTGTGTGGTGTCGGTGACAGACCCGCACCGTGTTTGTCTTTGGTGCCTGGAGAAGGACCACGATTCCACCTCGTGCTCCGACTGTCTGGCCATGGCGGTGAAGGCCTTGAGGGAGAGATCCCGTAAGCTTCTTGCGGCCCGACATTCGTCTTCGGTCGGCGCAACTCTGTGGAGGTCACGGTCCCGCAGCAGGAGGCGGTCGCGGCACTGCTCCCAGAGCCCCAAGTCCTCTTCCTCGCATTTGAGGTCACCCGAAGGTTAGAGGCACAAGAAGATGAAGTCCAAGCGGACTTTGTCTTCGCCACGCCCATTGGCCAACGAGGCGTCTAGGGAACGTTGACGTTCCGAGCGCGGTTCCGTAGAGCCACCGCCAGGGTCTACTCCGCGTCTTCCCCCCTTTCCGGGGTCTGGATCGACCCCCACTCAATTAAGAGTTTTAAGAGGCCATGCGTCTGAGGACCCTTTAGAATGTGGATTACAACACGACTGGTATGAGGATCTAGGGGAGGCCAGTGGACTGGGCACGTCTCCAGATACTGGTATGCTGTCTCCTCCTGATGTGGCTAAGGAGGAGGGTGCTTCTTTTTCTATGGTGGTGCGTAGGGCAGCTGAGGTCTTGGACCTAGATTTGCCTACGGAGCCAGTCAGGACGAATATCCTGACAGAAGTGCTACAGCCGGGGGTGACAAAATCAGAGCCGATGTCGCCCTTCAATGAGGCTCTTACAGATGTCCTTCTGGGTACGTGGTCCAAGCCCAGCACAGGGGCTCCTGTGAATAGGACAGTTGGCTGCCGCCATAGGCCCGCTCCGAGCGACCCTAGTTTCCTGACACAACACCCCACTCCTGAGAGCTTGGTTGTCCAAGCCTCTACTTCACGTAGTGCCTTCCCTTCCGCTCCCCCGGACAGGGAATCCAAGAGGCTGGATCAGCTTGGGAAGAAGATGTTTTCTTCCACCAGCCTGGCATTGAGGTCCGTAAACACCTCTTGCCTATGGGGCCGTTATTCCCATACTTTATGGGATACGGTGGCACAGGTGCTGCCCCAGGTCCCAGAGGGTGTACGGGACACTCTCACCCAGGCTGTCAAGAATGGGAGAGATGCAGCCAAGTTTACGATCCG
The DNA here is from genome assembly GCF_031143425.1 of Pleurodeles waltl. Classification (NCBI taxonomy): domain Eukaryota; kingdom Metazoa; phylum Chordata; class Amphibia; order Caudata; family Salamandridae; genus Pleurodeles; species Pleurodeles waltl. The sequence goes on along the minus strand of NC_090442.1, from coordinate 914,918,552 downwards.
GTGTGGTTTGGACACAACCCACTCGCTGGGCAGAGCGATTTCATCATCAGTGGCCCTAAGTCGCCACGCCAGGCTACGTTCTACTGGTTTCTCAGGGGATGTCCAGTCCAGCTTGATGGACATGACCTTTGATGGCTCTCGCCTTTTTTGGCAAAAAGGCAGACTCTGAGCTTGAGAGGTTCAAGGACTCTCAAGCCACGGCCAGATCCTTGGGCCTTTCAGCGCCAGCATGACAGCAGTCTGTCTTTCGCCCCTTTCGAGGCTTCGGAAGGGGCATGGTACCACGCCAGCCACAGTTCAGCCACTATCCTCCGGCTTCACAGCATCCTGGAAGAGGGCGTGGTCGTGGTACCATCAGACCCAGAGGGTCTGGCCAGAGATCGGCCGCCACACAGCCCCCCTCCACTGCGCCCAAGCCCTCCTAGTATGGTTCTACGGGATCACGTCCGTCCAGTTGGAGGGAGGATTAGTTTTCATCTCCCTCACTGACTTTCCATCACCACGGACAAGTGGGTCCTGCAGATCATACGGAAGGGCTACTCCATTCCAGTCTTTGCCTCCTTCTAGCCCTCCGACAAAGGAATGGCTGATGGAGGACCATCTAGCTTTGCTCCGCGAGGAAGTTACGGCTCTCTTGGCCAAGGGAGCCATATGAAGAGTCCCGATATCAGAAGTAGGGAGTGGTTGTTATTCCCGCTGCTTTCTGATTCCCAAAAAGAACAAATGCCTTCGCCCTATCTTGGATTTAAGGGACGTCAATCTCTTCCTCAAGAAGGAGAAATTCAAGATGCTCACTCTTGCTCAGGTTTTGTCTGTCCTAGACCAGGGAAACTGGATGGTAGCGTTGGATTTGCAGGATGCGTATTTCCACATTCCTATTCTGCCAGCCCACAGGTGTTACCTGCGGTTCAAGGTGGGCCACGAGCACTTTCAGTTTACCGTGCTTTCTTTTGGTCTCACCAGTGCCCCTCGAGTGTTCACAAAGGTGATGGCTGTGGTGGCAGCTCATCTGCGCAGGTCAGGGATTTCAGTCTTCCCCTACCTGGACGATTGGCTGTTGAAGGCTTCTATGCCCCAGGCTCTCGTCACTCACATCCAGACGACAGCGGACCTCCTACTTTTGCTGGGGTTCACTATAAATGTGCTGAAGTCACACTTGACTCCCTCTCAGAAGCTCACTTTCATTGGAGCTGTTCTGGACACAGTGCAGTATCGGGCTTATCCTCCCGAACAGCAGGTCCAGGATATTCAGGTTATGATACCCATGATTCAGCCTCTATCCTGGATTTCGGTGAGACAGACTCAGGAGGAGATCAGAGGTCACTGGTCTCCGGTGGAATCAGGGCTCCACATCAACTTGCCGGAGCTTCGGGCGATCCGGCTAGCATTAAAAGCATTTCTTCCTGTTGTGAAAGAGAAGGTGGTGCAGGTGTTCACGGACAACACTACCGCAATGTGGTACTGCAACAAGCAGGGCGGTGTGGGGTCGTGGACCCTTTGTCAAGAGGCTTTACGTCTCTGGACATGCCTGGAACAGCAGGGCATGACCCTGGTGGTTCAACACCTGGCATGTTCTCTGAATGCCAGGGAAGAGGAGCTCAGACGAAAATGCTTAGAGGATCACAAATGGTGTCTCCATCCGGAGGTGGTGCAAGGACTCTTTCAGCAGTGGGGAGAGCCTTGGTTAGATCTGTTCGCCTCCATAGAGAACGCGCAATGTCAGCAGTTTTGCGCGTTGGAGTTTCCAAGGGGGCTATCGCTAGGCAACGCTTTTTGTCATGAGTGGAGTTCAGGCCTCCTGTACGCCTTTCCGCCTATACCACTTCTGCCCAGAGTTATCAAGAACGACCGGGCCCAAGTAATCCTAGTGGTTCCGGATTGGGCACAGAGAGTTTGGTATCCAGAGCTTCTCAAAATGAGCATCGGTCCTCCAATCAGGCTGCCTCTTCGGGAGGATCTTCTGTCGCAGCAGCAGGGGAAGGTTCTCCACCTGAACCTGTCAACTCTGCGCATTCATGCGTGGAGATTGAGCGGCGAGAGTTGATGGTTTATGACCTCCCTCCCAAGGTCTGTGATGTCATTCTGGCAGCCAGGCGTCCCTCTACTAAGTCGATCTACGCCTGCCGTTGGAAACGTTTTGTTTCATATTGTACAGAGAGGTCTATTGATCCTCTTTCTTCTTCTGTCTAACATCCTTTTGTGTATATTGTCTCTCGCCCAGCAGGGTTCCTCCTTGGGGACTCTCAAGGGCTATCTTACAGCCTTATCGGCTTTTCTTCAGTTGCCCGATCAACCATCTCAGTTTAAATCACCTATAGTACAGAGGTTTTTGAAAGGGCTTGTGCATCTGTTCCCGCCTGTGCCTTTCGTTATGCCCCAGTGGGATCTTAATTTGGTTCTTACCTTCCTTATGTGTACTCCCTTCGAGCCCTTGCATAACTGTCCTCTATGGCTGCTCACTATTAAAACAGCCTTTTTGGTGGCAATTACATCTGCCAGGAGAGTGAGTGAGCTGCAGGCTTTATCTTCAAAGCCACCTTATCTCATGATATATCTTGACGAGGTAGTGTAAAGAACTCGTGCCTCTTTCCTCCCCAAGGTGGTGACCCCTTTTCACCTGGGTCAAAATATCACCCTGCCCACCTTCTTTGCACCACTGCATCCCTCTAAGGAAGAGGAGCGTCTCCATCGGCTGGACCCAAAAAGAGCGTTATCGTTCTACCTTTGACCGCACTAAAGAGTTCCGGGTGGATGACCAACTCTTTGTGGGGTACGTTGGTGCAAAGAAGGGTCGGGCAGTGCAGAAACAATCGATTTCGCACTTGGTCGTTCTCTGTATAAAGATCTGCTACGCTTTGGCAAAGAGGCAGCCTCCAGAGGGCTTGAGAGCTCATTCTACTAGGGGGAAAGCTGCTACCACTGCGTTAGCACGTAGCGTACTGGTGGTGGACATTTGTCAGGCTGCAAAGTGGGCTCCTTTGCACACGTTTGCAAAACACTACTGCCTGGATAGCCAGGTGAGAAGGGAGGGGCATTTTGCCCGGTTTGTTTTGCAGGACTTCCTAGTGTAAAAATCTCCTTCAGACCCACCGCCAGAGATTATAGCTTGGGTATCTATTCTAAGGTAAGGAAGCTGCAGCTAGAAGTCTCTATCAGATGAACAAGTTACTTACCTTCTGTAACAAGGTATCTGGTAGAGACTCTATGTAGCTGCAGATTCCTTACACCCACCCAAGCCTCCCCGCTCTGCGGATATTTTTTTTATACAGATATATATATATATATATATATATGTATGTATGTATGTATGTATATGATTTTGGCATTTTTGCCTTTCTTAAAGGCATGAAAGAATTTTTACTTCAAACAGTCAAAGAGGTAAAATCCATAACTGTTGGTTTTTCCATGACTCTGCGCTTCTGGCGTGAGAAGTTGTGGAAAAGAACTGGCGTACGTGTGCCGAGATGGCATCTATATAGACAACTGTGACGTCATAGATGGCTCCAAGGACGCTGACGACGCACACGGAGCTGGTTGACGCACGCAGATCCGAACGATGACGCCCGACGGCGCATGCAGGATATGCTCAGAAAAAACTCTGGATTCGCAGCTGATGCCAGGGAATTCTAAGGTAAGGAATCTGAAGCTAGATAGTCTCTATGAGATACCTCGTTACCAAAGGTAAGTAACTTGTTCATCTTGATGCCTTGCCCTGCACTACCTATATGTAGTTGCTATTTTTGTCTGTTTTTGCCTTCCAGGCCAACAGTTTCCTGTGCTTTTCCACATATTCATGGTTCCCCAACCTGTCTCCCACTGCTGCTGTGCCCGCTCCTCCATCATTAGTCTGAACTCTCGCTGATGTGATGTTAAAGCTTGCCCTAACTCCGCTCTTAAATCCTCCTCCAGAGTGTCTTCTTTCAAAGCTGCTACCAATCTAGTGATTTCTACCTCAAACTGTTCCTTCTTCTGTCTCTCCTTCCTGTTCCAAGCAGCAGAAAGACCCACTAGGGTTCCCCTCAACCATGCCTTGTATTCACCTCAAGTTATGTGGATCAGGGCTGTAGTCGGATTCCAACAAAAAAAAAAAACTATATATCCTCTTTGTAGAGCCTCAACTATTTTGGGAGGGAGGAGAAGTTTCCTAATCGACTGTCCATCTTCTGCATCCCTTCTGGTTTGAGACCTTAATCTTCAGCAGTCGAGCAGCGTGATCCAATAAATGTATTGGGAGATGATCGATGATCTATTGTGTGGATCTTATTTGCTTCCTTACGATCTATCAAAAAGTAATCTAACACAGAAAATCAGCTATGTTTCTTGCTGATAAAGTTATAGTCGCTACAGTCCTGTCTCATTTTCTGACATGCATCACACAAGTCCAGACTCTCCATTACAAAAGATAGATAGTCCCTCATCTTTGGAGATGTTACTTGGAGATGTGGAGATGACCTATCCAAGAAGTTTTCTAGCAGAATGTTAAACTCACCTCCAAGTATCACTGAAGCCTCAAATTCCTTCAGTGTAGAGAAAAAATGGGTTAACAGATTGATATTGATACTGGGGCCGTAGTAAATAGGCAGAGTAAATGTTTGTTTTACCCTGACTTATACCACTAGCCACCTACCACTTCCATTTGATTTATATCTTACTAGTTCTACTCCAGAGTTGGATCGGATTACCAGTGCTTCCCCCTTCATGTAGTGCTGCTGTTCCATTCCTATTACTTTCCCCACCTATTTCTGTCTCATCTTGAGATCCCTATATTCATGTCTCAATAGATGGGTTTCCTGTAACATTATAAATTTGTGCCCTGGAGTCCTTCAGGTATTATATTATCATCCACTGTTTCCTAGTAACCCTCAGCCTGTTGATGTTCCAACATAAAATAGAAGGAGCCTGAACCCCCTGCTGGTCACCAATTCTTTCAGTATACATCCATGCCTATGTCACTGAACTGACTTCTATTAGTTAGCCATGATATGAGGACAAAACATTTGTCTTTTTCTCCCACATGCTTCCCACACCGTGTACCCATACCCATGGGAATCGTTCCATAACCTATAACTGGCATTTCTAAAATGCCTATGTGAGCTCCTCCTCCAGGGATCGATCTTGCTATTTTTCTGGATTTCACCCTGTCCTGCCCCCTCTTCCCTTACATAATTAAGGAAATCATCCACTACTTCTGCCTCAGAAATGTTATTCATTTTATTCCTCCACATGACTTTTAGTATTGCAGGAAATGTGAGCATTAGCCCCAATCTTCTTTAGTTCCTCCAAACGTTTACCTAGCTCCCATTGTCTGTCCTCAGTAGCTCGGGAAATGTCTGCTCGAATAGAGAAGGAGATGCCTTGAGCTTTTGAGGTTTTCTCTTTAAGGCCCATACTTAAGATTTTTTCTTTTAATAGGTATGTCAAGATGTTAACCAGAATTCTGTGAGGTTTTATGTGCCCTAACTTCAAATGGCTTCAACTTGAAAGCGTCTCTGTGCACCCTTTGTATTTCTTGCATGAGTTCAGTTGAGGAAGTAATTTGAGGAAAGGCTTCTTTCAAAAGATTTACTACAAAGAGCTTCACATCACTTCCCCTCAGCTCCCTCTGCCACATTCAGTATTTTGATGTTATTCCACCTAGCTTTATTCCCTGACCTCTCCACTTTATCAGCCAGCACATTACCTTGCTCCTTTAGCCCAAAAAACCTCTTGTGTATTTGTGCTAACCTCTGTGCTAAGCTCCACAACTCTGCCTTCTAGGGCCCCCGTACGATGAGCCAGGCTTACTATTTGTTTTCTCTAGTCTCAGGCAGGTTTTCTGAATCTCCTTTTGATTTGCCTCAGAGATTGAGAACCTACCCTTCACCTCTTGCATCAGGGCCCCAACCATCTCCTGGATCTTCAACCACCCCAATGCATCAGAGGGTACTGCCTGGTACTGGGTCACCTTTTAGCACTGTCATTTGAATAAACTCTGTGTGCGCCTCTGCATGGACCAACTTCCTTGCATCCTCTGACCTCATGGAGGCAGCACCATCTAATTGCCCTGTTGCCAGGGGATCAAACCTGTTCTCCATGGGAAAGTCCAGGAGAACACCGGTTGAGCTTGATCTTGAGCTCCCTTCTCCCCCAGTCACCTCTGAGCTGCTCCCCAGCTTAGATGTCCAAGCTGTACCTATAGTATTGTCAGCATCACCCTGCCCAACAAGACTCATGTGGGTTCCCGACTCCACCCTGGCCTTGAAATAGGAATACAGGGATGGAGTGATTTTAATTTTTGTGTTTCCAGTCGCTAGTGCTACTGAGGCTCCGACAGAGGGGTTACTTCCTTTGAGGACAAAGGGTTTGGGCTAGGTTTCCCTGAAAGTCTGGAGTTTCGGCTTTCTGCCGCAGTCTCTACAGTCCCCGAGAGTAGAATTTAGTGTGGCATTGACATCAGGATGATTAATAGATCATAATGGGTATTTCCTCCTTACACATCCTCCTGTGCTCCTGAGGCCTGGTGCGCCTGCGTGACTACCTTATACAGCTTCTCGTCAGTCTGACGTAGACTCATTCTGTGCCATACCCAGAGGAGACATGCTCGAACTAGTTTAGCAACATCTGCTGCATTAGAGACCTGCGGAGAAGGGGTGGAGTTGGGTTGGGGGAATAACTTGATTTACAAATGAGTGGAACTCCAATATACAGTGCTAAAAGGTACCTTCAGCAATTGATCTCATCACCTTCCCCACCTTAGACACCATATTTTTTTAGTAAGCTAGCCGCCAAAGTGCACTTTCACACCACTTTTACAAACCCCACTCTGCTCCTGGGGCATGTATCTGCCTGGGTTGATTACAACTTTTGTATGGCCACAGGTTTAAGGTACATTCTATGAAGGAAGTTGAGTGGTAAGTCAGAGATAAATGTCACCAAGAACTGTGAAGTCAAGTGCCAGACCTCCCTCCTATGCATCACCTGGCTTTCTTCACAATGAACTGGGTATGTGCAGATTCATCATTTGTGACTCTAGGGAGACCAAAAATGACACCTCCTGAACCTTCACCCTCTTGCAGGGCAGACCAGAGCACATTAGAGTTACTCAAGTCCTCAAAGACATGACCTATATTTATGTCTACATATGTTGGTGCAAGGGGACACCGAGATACCAAATTTTTGAGCTCTCCTGGACTGCCATATCTTTCGCAGCTCAAGAAACAGCGTTTCTGCACAGCATACCACTGCACCTGTAGAAAAAGGTGGGGTTCTGCTAGTTTGGGTGTAAGCTGAACATTTTGGCATGCATCTTCAACTTTCTGTGTTCACAAGGCATTGCCATCTAAGGATCACAGAGGAAGAACATTTGGTTCGTTTTCCCTGCATGCTCTCCCCAATCATCATAGGTTTGTCGTAGGACTCCTTTCGTAATAACGAGACTGCTGGACCACTGGTCATGGGGGACCGAGTCTGGTCCCACACTGTGTGACAGCTGTTGGCCTAACCCTTCCGGCTGGCAAGCAGCACCTCACCAGTACCAGAGGTAAAAGTGGTTTGTGGCAGCCTATCGCATGACACTCGGACTCTTCAGGGAAGTCGTGGTAAAACACTTTGTACCCCTTTCTCTGTTAGACTAGTCTCATACATGCAATGACAAAACTGAAGCAGAATCTTGGTTCAGTAGGTTTTATTAAAGCAACTGCGTTCAATGTAAATAAAAAAAAGCTGTGCATTGCAATTATGAGGATAAAAAACACAACACTATTACAGCAGTGACCAGGAAAGTGAAACACAGGTAGAATCCCACCCTATTGTCACAATAGCGTTTCTAGCATCCCTACTTAAGTTTGTACATGAGAGCAACTAACAGTGGTAGCCCTAATCCACCCTATCGATCCGAGGAAGAAAGCCCAATCCCTGTACCTGTGTTTAGAAGTGAAGAAGAGGTCTGTTAGTCTGCTGAGAGTCCTTCCACATAGACAAAGAGAAAGCGCAGTTTCAGCAGAAACTGCAATGACGTGCACATGATATGGCAGGCTGGATTGAATGTCCCCTCTAAGTTGGTGGGGGCAGCATGTTGTTTTATAATAAAGCATCTTGTTCTGAGAACTGCCCTGATGTGACAACACATATTTTTTTGTGTAGGGTAGACATTGAACTCTCTGGACCAGCAATACCCGATAAACTATCGTGCACAGACTTGGAGTGAGGACAGGATGAAAACGTGCAAAGACATAAAAAACAAATTCTGCAAGGAAGGGCAAATGATAAAAATAAGAAAACATTGCCTCTAAAATGAAGCCTTGCTAAAATAATAAGAGTAATAAAATGACAAGAGGGCACAGGCCTCAGACCAAAGCTAAAAATAAATGTGCCTATATAGACACTGAAAGAACCACTCAACAGGTTTTCTCCATGCGGGAATAAGGGGCTTGGAGACAAAGGGTAACCCTGACAGGTACACCTTCCCAAGGTGCATCCTTGCGTTATAATTTTGAACGCCTCAATCCTGCCTCTCAGACTGACATACAGCAGCCTAGTCTACCCAAAGAAACATGGGCCACAGCCAAACTAATCAGATGAAAAGGAATTCCCGGCTAACAGTATTGAAGACTTTATCTGTATCAAGAAGCTACAGCACAGTCCTACCAAACAAAACATAAGTCCACCTAGAACACATTGTTTTAAGCCCAATTCGAACAAACTTCATGCCAGCAGTCACTGCATAGTGCTTTGACGCTACACAATGAAGAGCAGTGGTAGTGTTAATGTGGATCATCCTCACTCAGAATTTCACAACTAGACAAACTTGCCTAAAATACATAAGGCTTTCATCTCCAGCATGCTTTTGTGAAGAAACTAATCTGTCTTGTCCCACAGTGCACCAATAGAGATGTTCCTGTAGTGTCCCTTTATGTTTTCCTCAGGATTGACAGTCACGGTAAGCTCTGGAAGGGATATACAACAAAGAGGTACACCCACCCTTCCAATGTCGAAACCAGGATTGATTGGGACCAGACTGCTTCTTCAGCAATTGGTCCTAGTGTGTATCCTTATGTAGCTGCAGACCATGCATTGGGGCTTGACATGGGGCACTACCCCTTTGGTCAGCACATGAAGTTCTAGGGTATACATGTCTGTAAAGGGGCTCAAGTGCAAGTTTTGTCTCAAAGTTCTCCTTTAGTGCTACTTGGGCAGTGTTGGTAAAGAATTGTTGGACAATGGCCAGAATATCAGGTGGATACTTCTCACCCTGGATTCCTTGTCCAATCTCCAGTCAGACTAGATTTTGATACTCTGAATTCGTTTTTGCAAACAGGCAGGTAGTGCCATTGGCCCGCTGTCTGACTCGTTCATGCCTCCAGACAGGACAAAAGAGAGCCCACATGTAGGTATTAACCTTGTGCACTGATGCCAGTGCCTCTTACAAGTGCCCTTCAACACTTATTTGAAGGTCAGCTTTTACCAATTTCTTGGTGCTTTCGACTGACATATTTTCAAAACGTGATACGCAGGAAAGGTAAACCCTCCTGACTGCCTCATACACTTGTCACAGGTAGATGTCAGTCACAGACCCACACAATGTCTACTTTTGGTGTCTCCATAGAAAACATGATTCCAAGTCCTGTGCCAAATTCTTCCAGATGCATCTGAATGTCATCAGGGACTAGATAGCCAAACTGCACAGAGCTAAACATAAGAAGCTATGCTGATCCCACTCCCAGTCGCAAGACCATTCCCGTTCACAATCCTCTGTTAAGTCCAGGAAGATGTTGAAAAATAGGTCCTAAAGAAAGCTCAAGAAGACCAAGTGAGCCTCTTGTTCAAAAGGGATACTTCCAGCTGTAACATCCCACTCAGATTTGATTCACCTTCTGGAGCCAATGTGTCCAGAACCATCACTGAATTCACAGTAGATTGCGGTCTTCAATGACGCAGATCTTCAGGATGATTGAGGTCCTATCTGGCATGCCTTTGGGTCCCACAGATTTGTTGGGGACTCCTGTTGGACATCCATTGGCAGGTCCTTTCCCAGGCTGACGAACAACACGCAGCTGTCCTTCTTCCAGCACTGGACCTTGCCTGGACCCCCTTAGCGCAGGCTTCACTGGTTATTCCCATATCAGCGCCGGTTATGAATTCCTCTTTGTAAGGAAATGCCTCCTTGCCATGGTTACCCCCTGACTTTTTGCCTTTACTGATGCTAAGTTTTGATTGGAAGTGTGCTGGGACCCTGCTAAACAGGCCCCAGCACCAGTGTTCTTTTCCTAAACGGTACCTTTGTTTCCACAATTGGCACAGCCCTGGCACTCAGATAAGTCCCTTGTAACTGGTACCCCGGTACCAAGGGCCCTGATGCCAGGGAAGGTCTCTAAGGGCTGCAGCATGTCTTACGCCACCCTCTGGACCTCTCACTCAGCACATGCACACTGCCTTACAGCTTGTGTGTGCTGGTGGGGAGAAAAAGACTAAGTCGACATGGCACTCCCCTCAGGGTGCCATGCCAACCTCACTCTGCCTGTGGCATAGGTAAGTCACCCCCCTTGCAGGCTTTACAGCCCTAAGGCAGGGTGCACTATACCACAGATGCCCATACAATGTCTAAGCAAAACCTTAGACATTGTAAGTGCAGGGTAGCCATAAGAGTATATGGTCTGGTAGTCTGTCAAAAACAAGCTCCACAGCTCCATAATGGCTACACTGAATACTGGGAAGTTTGGTGTCAAACATCTCAGCACACTAAATGCACACTGATGCCAGTGTGCAATTTATTGTAACATACACCCAGAGGGCATCTTAGAGATGCCCCCTGAATACCAATCCGACTTCTATTGTAGGCTGACCCGTTTCTGCCAGCCTGCCACACACCAGACATGTTGCTGGCCACATGGGGAGAGTGCCTTTGTCACTCTGTGGCCAGGAACAAAGCCTGCACTGGGTGGAGGTGCTTCACACCTCCCCCTGCAGGAATTGTAATACCTGGCGGTGAGCCTCAAAGGCTCACCCCTTTTGCTACAGCCCCCAGGGAATACCAGCTAGTGGAGATGCCCGCTCCTCCGGCCACTGCCCCCACTTTTGGCGGCAAGGCTGGAGGAGATAAAGAGAAAAACAAGGAGGAGTCACCCACCAGTCAGGACAGCCTCTAAGGTCTCCTGAGCTGAGGTGACCCCTGCCTTTAGAAATCCTCCATCTTGAGTTTGAAGGATTCCCCCAATAGGATTAGGGATGTGCCCCCCTCCCCACAGGGAGGAGGCACACAGAGGGTGTAGTCACCCTCCAGAACAGTAGCCATTGGCTACTTCCCTCCCAGACCTAAACACGCCCCTAAATTTAGTATTTAGTGGCACCCCAGATCCCAGGAAATAATTTTCCTGCAGCCTGAAGAAACCAGAAGGACTGCTGACCTACAAGCCTCCAGAGAAGAAGGAAGACGACAACTGCTTTAGCCCCAGCCCTACCGGCCTGTCTCCTGACTCTAAAACCTGCAGCCAGCGACGCATCTGACTGCGACCAGCGACCTCTGAAGCCTCAGAGGACTGCCTTTGACTAAAGGACCAAGCAACTCCCGTGAGCAGCGGCCCTGCTCAAAACCAGCAACTTCTTTGCAACAAAGAAGTAATATTCAAAGACTTCAAGTTTCCCACCGGAAGCGTGAGACTTCACACTCTGCACCCAACGCCCCCGGCTCTGGATCCAGAGAACAAACACCACAGGGAGGACTCCCCGGCGACTTCGAGCCCGTGCGTAGCCTGAGATGACCCCCCCCCCCAATCCCCCACAGCGACGCCTGCAGAGAGAATCCAGAGGCTCCCCCTGACTGCGACTGCCTGTAACAAGGGACCTGACACCTGGAACCAGCACTGCACCCTAAGCCCCCAGGACCTGAAGGAACAGATCCTCAGTGCAGGAGTGACCCCCAGGCGACCCTCTGCCTAGCCCAGGTGGTAGCTGTCCCGAGAAGCCCCCCCCCCTCCCTGCCTGCACCGCCATTGATTCCTATCTGAAACACTACGCCTGCTTTGCACACTGCAGCCGGCCTCCCCAGTGCCGCTTAGGGTGTTTTTTGTGTGCCTACTTGTGTCCCCCCCCCAGTGCTCTACAGAACCCCTCTGGTCTGCCCCCTGAGGACGCGGGTACTTACCTGCTGGCAGACTGGAACCGGAGCACCCTTGTTCTCCATAGGCGCCTATGTGTTTTGGGCACCTCTTTGACCTCTGCACCTGACCGGCCCTGAGCTGCTGGTGTGGTAACTTTGGGGTTGCCTTGAACCCCCAACGGGGCTGCCTATGCCCAGGAACTGAGACTTGTAAGTGTCTTACTTTCCTCACATCCTAACCTGTACTTACCTTTCCCGGGACCTGTTAATTTTTGCAGTGTCCACTTTCAAAACAGCTTATTGCCATTTTAACAAAGACTGTATATGATATTGCTTTTATTCAAAGTTCCTAACTTACCTGTGTGAAGTACCTTGCATTGTATGTGTTTACTTCAAATCTTGAACCTGTGGTTCTTAAAATCAACTAAGAAAATATATTTTTCTATATAAAAACCTATTGGCCTGGAGTAAGTCTTTGACTGTGTGTTCCTCTAAGTGGAACCCTTGGACTCTTACTTTGAAATAGTATATACAGTGCCAACTTCCTACACTCTTCAAGTTAGGCTGCATGAGTGGAGCTGGCTTTGGCTAGGGCATGTCCCATGTTGTGCAATTACCCAGCCAAAGCTTTAGGTTGAGAATACATTTCCCTTCTATTCTCCTGTCATATAGGCAGTATTTCAGTAGAATGGAGGTCCTCCTGGGATCTGATCCTGATACTCTTCAAGCCCATGAGCATGTTCCTCACAAAGAACACAATAATGAGGAGATAAGTCCCCCCCCTCATTACAATGATATCGTAGTTTATACCATGATGTACAAAACGCCAGTGGCATGAACACTTCACTAGAGCCCAAACTGAATTTGCCCATTGACTCCTTAGTAAAAATAGTGACTTGTGCAGCGGTGCTACACAGAGCAGCAGAGGTATTAGATTTAATGTTTCCATTAATGGAAATTAAGGCTAACATTTTGACTGTTATTTTGCTATGTGGGCCATTGACTCTAGAGCCCTCGCTGCCATTTAATGATAGCCTGACAGTCGCCCTAGTGTGCAAATATACAGGGCTGCACCAGATAATCAAACTTTTCAGTTGGAGCATGTTTTTCCAGGCAGCCTTATTTTTCAAGCCTCCATGAATAGTTTTCCCACATAAGCAACAAACTAAGAATCTAAGAAAATAAACACCCCAAGTATCAGAGTGTTCTTTTTAACTAGCCTTACACTTTGCCTATTGAATGAACCGTGCCTATTGGGTTTCTTCACTCATGCCCTATGGGACCTGGTGAGTGAGATTTTACCTGCACTGACCCAAGAGTTCTAGAACTTCTTTGCCTTGAGGGCACGGTATTGCCATAGCAGCAATGTATATTTGTGGTCAGGCTTCGACATTACAGATAGTGCCACTCTGGCTATGGGCACCGCTGTTGTTATCCGATTTCACACTTGGATTCCTGCCACGGTTTATCGGGACGTTCAAGCTTCACTAATGGACATACCCAACTGACTCTCTAGTAAGAAGGCAAACTTAACTCTTAAATGCTATGGCTGTTTTTTGGGCTACTTTCCTCTGCTTGCTTATTCCCTCAGCAGTAACAAAAATGACAAGGATACTCAAGGGGCCTTGATAATTGCCAGAGGCTATACTCACATCTTCCAGTAGATGGCAATAGACAATCTGATGGAGACTTCTAGCTGTAGATTCCTTACCTTAGAATTCCCTGGGTTCCGCTTCGAATCCAGACTTTTTCTGCTGAGCAGTACCCTGCATGCGACCACGGGTGGCGTCTTTCGGATCCGTGTGCGTCGTCCGGCTGCGCGTGGTGTCGTCGGAGCAGTCTGTGACGTCACGGTCTTCTATATAGGCACCACCCCGACGAGCGCACATCAGTTGTTTTCCTTCTGCGCCGGTTAAGCACATGTCTTGATAGAGCTACCCTTCTTTCAGCATTTTGTCAAATACTTTTTTGATTGTCTGAGTGAATGACTTTGAGGAAGACTTGATTCAGACTGGGTGGCGCATGGCATCGCACCATGTCGGTCACTGATCCGCACCAAGTTTGTCTCTGGTGCCTCAAAGGATCACAATGCGAAGTTGTGCTGCGACTGTCGGGCCATGGCGCCAAAGGTCTTGAGAGAGAGATCTCTCAAACTTGTAGCGGCCCAGCAGCTGTCTTCGGTCGATGTGAGTCCGAGGAGGTCACAGCACTGCTCCAGGACCCCAGGTCATCTTCCTCACATTCGAGGTCCTCGGGCATTGAGGTAAGAGACACAAAATGAAGTCCAAGCGGACTTCGATACGCCCGTCGGCCGACAAGGCATCTTGGGAACATCGGCGTGCCGAGTATGGCTCCGCGGAGCTGTCGCCAGGGCAGACTCACGTCTCTTCCCCCACCCCCTTTCCGGGAACTGGAGCGACCCGCGCTCAAATTAAAGAATTTTACGAGGCTATGCCCCTTGTTGTTGAGCGGGCTGCACCCTCGGGTGGGTCTTGGGGCCCCGCGGGATCAGTGTGGGACCCATCGGATTAGATGTCTGCAGCTTCGGCCTTGACGCTGTTGGGAACCCCAAGATCTGGTAGTAGATCCGGACCAGCGTCGGGTTCTTACAGTCTATTGCCTCCCGTGCCGGGCCCGACGTCGACGCTCCCTCCACCACCAGGGCCCACTTGGGGTGGTAGCCCCATCCTCCTTCCGGATGATCTGGAGCCAGAACGACATCGTACGATGCCGATTCAGACGGGCCGATTAGGCCCAGATCAGTCCCTGAGGCTTATTTAGAACAGCCTGGCACAGGTGAGGAGTGGGAGGGGTCTGAGGACCCTTAGGAATATGGATTGGTGCATGAACCGGACTGGTATGAGGATCTAGGGGAAGCCAGTGGACTGGATACTTCTCCAGATAGTGGCATGCTTTCTCCTCCTACTGTGGCTACGGAGGAGGGGGCATCTTATGCCATGGTGGTGCATAGGGTAGCTGAGATCTTGGACCTAGACTTGCTTACGGTGCCAGTCAGGACTAAACTCCTGGCGGGGTGCTTCAGCCAGGGCTTGCTACATCAGAGCCGATGTTACCCTTTAATGAAGCCCTCACAGATGTCCTTCTGGGAAAGTGGTCCAAACCCAGCACAGGGGCTCCTGTGAATGGGGCAATCGGCCGCCGCCGTAGACCAGCTCCAACTGGCCATAGTGTCCTCACTAAACACCCCACCCCAGAGAGCTTGGTGGTCCAAGCCTCACTTCCCGTGGTGCCTTCCCTTACGCTCCCCCAGATAGGGAATCCAAGAGGCTGGACCAACTCGGAAAGAAGTTGTTTTCTTCCTCCAGCCTGGCCTTGATGTCTGTTAAAACCTCTTGGGCTGTTTTTCCCATAGTTTATAGGGTACGGTGGCGCAAGTGCTGCCCCAGGTCCCAGAGGGCGTACGGGACACTCTCACCCAAGCTGTCAAGGTTGGGGAAGATGCAGCCAAGTTTACCATCAGGTATGGCTTGGAGACGACCGGCTCGCTGGGCAGGGCGATTTCTTCGACAGTGGCCCTCCGACGTCATGCCTGGCTACATACCACTGGCTTTTCGGGGGATGTCCAGTGAAACTTGATGGACATGCCTTTCGATGGCTCACGCCTTTTTGGTGAGAAGGCAGACTCTGCGCTTGAAAGGTTCAAGGATTCTCGAGCTATGGCAAGATCCTTGGGCCTGTTAGTGCTGGCTCATCAGCCATCTATCACCCCTTTCTAGGCTTCGGGAGGGGCGTGGTACCACACCAACCACAGGTTAGCCACTGTCCTCCAGCTTCACAGCATACCTTGCGAGGACGAGGTCGTGGTACCCTCAGACCCAGATGGACTAGCCAGAGGTCGGCCACCACCCAGCCCTACTCTTCCGCAACACCCAAGCCCTCCTAGTATGGTTCTGCAAGACCATGACTGCCCAGTTGGAGGGAGGATTCAATTTCATCTCCCTCACTGGTGGTCCATAAAATCGGACAACCTTCCTGGCTTTCCCTACTTCCATACCTCTGGTAAAAGAACGGCTGATGGAGGATCATTTGATCTTACTCCGTGATTAAGTTACGGCTCTCTGGCCAAGGGAGCCATAGAAAGGGTCCCAATGTCAGAAGTAGGCAGTGGTTGTTATTCCACCTACTTTCTGATTTCAGAAAAGAACAAGGGTCTTCGCCCTATCTTGGATTTAAGGGACCTCAGTCTCTTCCTCAAAAAGGAGAAGTTCAGTATGCTCACTCTTGCTCAGGTCTTATTTGCCCTAGACCAAGGAGACCAAGTGTTGTACTTGCAGGATGCGTATTTTAACATCCCCATCCTGCCCGCCCACAGGCGTTACTTGCGGCTCAAGGTGGGCCATGAGCAATTTCAGTTTACCGTGCTCCCCTTCGGTCTCACCAGTGCCCCTCGGGTGTTCACCAAAGTGATGGCGGAGGTCGAGCTAATCTGCGCAGGTTAGGGTTTTCAGTCTTTCCCTACCTAGACAACTGGCTGTCGAAGGCGGATTCGCCCCTGAAAGTCGTCTCCCACCTTCAGACTACGGCGAACTCCTGCACACGCTGGGGTTCACTATAAAGGTGCAGCAGTCACACCTGATTCCCTCTCAGAAGCTCCTTTTCATCTGAGCTGTTCTGGACACAGTGCAGTTTCGGGCCAGTCCTCCCGAAAAGCGAGTCCAGGATATTCAGGTTATGATACCGCAGTTTCAGCCTCCATCCTGGATTTCAGTGAGACAGACTCTGAGGCTGTTGGGACTCATGGCTTCCTGCATCCTATTAGTCAAACATGCCAGATGGCATATGAGGGCTCAGCAGTAGGACCTGAAGTTCCAATGGGCAGAGCATCAGGGAAATCCTACCGACATGGTTCAGATCTTGGAGGGAACTACAAGGGATCTGCAGTGGTGGTTGATGAACTGCGATTGGGTCAAAGGCAGACTCCTTTCCCTTCCCCAACCAGATCTCACAGTAATGACAGATGCATCACTCCTGGGATGGGGTGGCCATCTGGGAGAGGTGGAGATCAGAGGTCAATGGTCTCTGGCGGAATCCGGGCTCCATATCAACTTGTTGGAGCTTTGGGCGATCCGGCTAGCATTAAAGGCATTTCTTCCTGTTGTGAAAGGGAAGATAGTGCAGGTGTTCACGGACAAGACTACCGCAATGTGGTACTGCAGCAAGCAGGGCGGGTGGGGTCTTGGACCCTTTTTCAAGGGGCTCTACGTCTCCGGACATGGCTGGAACAGCAGGGCATAACCCTGGTGGCTCAACACCTGGTAGGTTCTCTGAACGCCAGAGCGGACAAACCCAGCCGGCAATGCTTAGTGGATCATGAATGGTGTCTCCATTTGGAGCTGGCACAATGTTCTGCTTTCCCTCTTATCTCATAACCGATCTTACAGAACCTCTCTGGAATGCACTTCTGAGTTTAAAGAAGACATTTATTGTTATTAATTCCCCACCACGAGGTTCCTGAGAGACGAAATTAGTAGATTGGAAGCACACGTTCAAAAGTAGTCGCAGCAATGAAAGCAAAATATATCAAAGTACTTCTCATTTGCAATGTACACAGCAAATAGATGTGATTATATTATAGCATAACTTCAAAGCAAAGCATAAAAGTCAAAATTCATCACTGTAGGGCCTATAGCTCAGCTTCATCTTTCAGGGGTCTGCAAGTTGATGACTCCGGTCAACTGCGAGAAAGAGATTCTCTCCCCAAACGGGAGACAGGCAACTGACGTCTAGCTCCTGTCTGAAGTCAAAGCAGATTCAATCTACCTCTCTGTAGCCCAGAGTCATCCTTAAAAGCAAACTCAGTGAGAGAACCGAAGGACCCTGGAGAGTGGCCAGTTCTCCCGAGCCCCCGAGCCCTCAGACTGCATTGCGAGGTAAACACAAAATCTACATGTTCATATCAGCTAAGGTCTGGTGTGAAGAAAACAGCTTAGTCCATCTTGTGGAAAAACACAGCTTGGAAAAACACAGCTCATCTGCAATGTCTCAACTGCAATGTCTAACCCCATGTCAAAGCCAATAGGCAGCTAAACTGAATACAGAATGTAATGTCTAATGCCATGTCAAAGCCAATAGGCAGCTAGACTGAATACAGAATGGAATGTGTAATGCCATGTCAAAGCCAATAGGCAGCTAAACTGAATACAGAATGTAATGGCTAACTCCATGTTAAAGCCAATAGGCAGCTAAACTGAGTACAACATGTAATGTGCTACTGGTGAACATTGAGCAACTAATCTGCGCAGTGGTGAAACGCAGTCATTGGTCAAACACAATTAATAGCATCACACACAAGGACTATTTCAGCAGTGGGGAGAGCCTTGGATAGATCTGTTCACCTCCGAAGAAAACGCCCAATATCAACAGTATTGCGCGATGGAGTTTCCAAGGCGGCTATCGCTAGGCGACTCTTTTTGTCGCAAGTGGAGTTCAGGCCTCTTGCACACCTTTCCCCCATACCACTTCTACCCAGAGTTCTCAAGAAAATCAAGAACAACCGGGCCCAAGTAATCCTACTGGCTTCGGATTGGGCACGGAGGGTCTGGTATCCAGAGCTTCTAAAAATGAGCATCATTCCTCCAATCAAGTTGCCTTTTCGGGAGGATCTTCTGTCGAAGCAGCAGGAGAAGGTTCTCCACCCGAGCCTGTCAACTCTGCGGCTTCATGTGTGAAGATTGAGCGGCGGCAGTTGGTTTATGACCTCCCTCCCAAAGTCTGTAATGTCATTCTGGCAGGCAGGCTTCCCTCTACAAAGATGGTTTACACCTGCAGTTGGAAGTGTTTTGTATTATATTGCACAGAGAGGTCTATTGATCTCTTCTTAATATCCTTCTTTTCATTCTGACACTTGCCCAACAGGGCTCCACCTTAGGGACTCTTAAGGGCTATCTTTCTGCCTTATTGGCTTTTCTTCGACTGCCTGATCAACAGTCTTTGTTTAAGTCTCCTATTGTAGAAAAATACTTAAAAGGGCTTGTACATATGTTTCCACCTATGCCTTTTGTTATGCCCCAGTGGGACCTTAATCTGGTGCTCGCTTTTCTTATCTGTGCTCCTTTTGAGCTTTTATAAAATTGTGCTCTCTGGCTGCTCATCATCAAAACAGCCTTCTTAGTGGCGATCACATCTGCCAGGAGAGTAAGTGAGATGCAGGCTTTATCATCAAAACCGCTGTATCGCACAGTATATCTTGATAAGGTGGTCCTCAGAACTCGTGCTTCTTTCCTACCCAAGGTGGTGACCCTTTTCTATCTGGGTCAGAACATCACCCTGCCCACCTTCTTTGCTCCACCACATCCCTCTAAAGAAGAGGAGCGTCTCCACTCATAAAGAGTGTTGTTTTACCTTGATCGCACAAATGAGTTCCGGGTAGATGAACAACTCTTATGGGGGTACGTTGGTACAAAGAAGGGTCGGGCAGTTCAGAAATTAACCATTTTGCACTGGATCGTTCTCTGTATTAAAATCTGCTACGCATTGGCTAAGAAGAAGCCTCCTAAGGGGTTTGAGAGCTCACACTACAAGGGGGAAAGCTTCTACCACGGCGTTAGCTCGAGGCGTACCGGTCCTAGACATCTGTCAGGCAGCAACGTGGGCTTCCTTGCACACGTTAGCATAGCACTACTGCCTGGATAGCTAGGTGAGGAGAGGTGGACATTTTGCTCACTTGGTCCTACAGGACTTTCTTGCATAAAGTATATGTCCGCAGCCCACCACCAGGAGCTTATGGCTTGGGTATCTATTCCAAGATAAGGAGTCCGCAGCTAGAAGTCTCTATCAGATGAACAAGTTACTTACCTTCGGGAACGAATTATCTGGTAGAAACTCTATCTAGCTGCAGATTCCTTACATCCACCCATGCCTCCCTCCTCTGCAGTTGTATCATGTATTTTCAGATTTTTACCCTTTTGGTCATTTCGCACAAACAGAGGAAGCTTGTTCTTCCATGACTGTGCTTCTGACGTGGGAAGCTGTGGAAAAGAACTGACGTACGCACTCTGTGGTCGTGCCTCTGTAGAAGACTGTGACGTCACAGACGGCTCCAGAGACACTGACAACACCACGCGGAGCTGGACGACACATGCTGATCTGAACTCCCCCCCCCCCCCCCCCCCCCCCCCAGACGGCACATGCAGGGTTCTGCTCAGCAGAAAAATTCCAGATTCGAAGCGGACGCCATGGAATTCTAAGTTAAGAAATCTGCAACTAGATAAAGTCTCTACCAGATAATTCATTACCAAAGGTAAGTAACTTGTTTGTCAAGCTTGGAATGGGAAATAAACAAGTTACTTACCTTCACTATCGCTCTTTCTGGTGGATACTCCAGAAAGATTCCTCCCCTTAGAATAATCTGCAGATGCCATACTGGATCCAGAAACTTATATTCAACATTGCTCCTGTGAGCCGCTAGGTTGCACCATGTAGCTGTGCTCTGGTTCCATACCACTCCAGACGTGACGGAGCAGAGTTGCATTTAAGTGTTACCCCTGCGCCTTGGTTTCAATTTCTTTTTTCCCTTACCTCACATTCAGATGTGGATTGTGAACAGATGTTAATGCTAGTGTGTTGAATGACAACTTAGGACATTTTCAGATGTCAAAAAGAGGCTGATCCGGAGAACAAGGAGGTCAGAGGGCAGTGAGGAATCTGCAGCTAGACTATTTACCAGAAAGAGAGTTACTGAATGTTCTACTGAGTGTTCTTTCTAGCTGCAGATTCCCCACCTTAGAATAGATACCAAAGTAGTTCCTTCTTAGATGGCGAGTGTAGGAAGCAGGCTCTGCATATACTATAAAAGAATGAGGTTTAGTTTGCAGAGTCCAGGGGTTCTCGTGAGGCTTAACAGAGGCTATAATAGATAATACTAATGCTGTCTTTTGTGGTACCGTGGTCGAGCAGTTAGGCTTATCAGAGGGTAGGATAAAGCATTTGTTGTAAACACACAGTCAAGAAATGAGGCACACACTCAGTGATTAACTCCAGGCCAACTGTTTTTATATTGCAAAAATATATTTTGTCACTTTATTACTAGAACCAGAAAATCTTTGTTGCACGTAAGTACAGTTGTAAAATGGTATCAAGCATACATATTGTAAGAAGTTGGCTCTGTATATACTATTTCAAAGTAAGAAATAGTGTGCACAGAGTCCAAGGGTTCCCCTTAGAGGTAAGATAGTGGCAAAAGTAGATAATTCTAATGCTCTATTTTGTGGTAGTGTGGTCGAGCAGTAGGCTTATCAGAGGGTAGTGTTAAGCATTTGTTGTACACACAAACTCCCAGACCATATACCCTTATGGCTACCCTGCACTTATAATGTCTAAGGTTTTGCTTAGACACTGTAGGGGCATATGCCCTCACCTGTGGTATAGTGCACCCTGCCTTAGGGCTGTAAGGCCTTCTAGAGGGGTGACTTACTGTAGGAAGTTGGCTCTGTATGCACTATTTCAAAGTAAGGAATAGTATGCACAGAGTCCAAGGGTTCCCCTTAAAGGTAAGATAGTGGCAAAAAGAGATAATTCTAATGCTCTATTTTGTGGTAGGGTGGTCGAGCAGTAGGCTTATCAGAGGGTAGTGTTAAGCATTTGTTGTACACACACAGGCAATAAATGAGGAACACACACTCAGACAATTCCAGGCCAATAGGTTTTTGTATAGAAAAATATATTTTCTTAGTTTATTTTAAGAACCACAGGTTCAAGATTTACAAACAATACTTTAAATGAAAGGTATTTCACTTAGGAACTTTAGGAACTTTGAATTAGCAAAATAGCATATACAGTTTTCACACAAATGACATATAGCTATTTTAAAACTAGACAGTGCAATTTTCAACAGTTCCTGGGGGAGGTAAGTGTTTGTTAGTTTTTGCAGGTAAATAAACCACCTACAGGGTCCAAGTTTGAGTCCAAGGTGGCCCACCGTTGGGGGTTCAGAGCAACCCCAAAGTTACCACACCAGCAGCTCAGGGCCGGTCAGGTGCAGAGGTCAAAGTGGTGCCCAAAACGCATAGGCTTCAATGGAGAAGGGGGTGCCCCGGTTCCAGTCTGCCAGCAGGTAAGTACCCGCGTCTTCGGAGGGCAGACCAGGGGGGTTTTGTAGGGCACTGGGGGGGACACAAGTCAGCACAGAAAGTACACCCTCAGCGGCACGGGGTCGGCCGGGTGCAGTGTGCAAACAAGCGTCTGGTTCGCAATAGGTTTCAATGGGAGACCAAGGGGTCTCTTCAGCGATGCAGGCAAGAGGGGGGCTCCTCAGGGTAGCCACCACCTGGGCAAGGGAGAGGGCCACCTGGGGGTCGCTCCCGCACTGGAGGTCGGATCCTTCAGGTCCTGGGGGCTGCGGGTGCAGTCTCTTTACCAGGTGTCGAGTCTTTGAAGCAGACGGTCGCGGTCAGGGGGAGCCTCGGGATTCCCTCTGCAGGCGTCTCTGTGGGGGCCCAGGGGGACCAACTCTGGCTACTCAAGGTCTCATAGTCGCCGGGGAGTCCTCCCTGTGGTGTTTGTTCCCCACAAGTTGAGCCGGGGCGTCGGGTGCAGAGTGCAAAGTCTCACGCTTCCGGCGGGAAACGTGTGTTGTTTCAAAGTTGCTTCTTTGTTGCAAAGTTGCAGTCTTTGTGGAACAGAGCCGCTATCCTCAGGAGTTCTTGGTCCTTCTAGATGCAGGGTAGTCCTCTGAGGCTTCAGAGGTCGCTGGACCCTGTGGAACGCGTCGCTGGAGCAGTGTCTTTAGAAGTGGGGAGACATGCCGGTAGAGCTGGGGCCAGAGCAGTTGGTCTCTCCGTCTTCTCTGCAGGGTTTTTCAGCTCAGCAGTCCTTCTTCATCTTAAGTTGCAGGTATCTATCTTGCTGTGTTCTGGGAGCCCCTAAATACTCGATTTAGGGGTGTGTTTAGGTCTGGGGGGTTAGTAGCCAATGGCTACTAGTCCCGAGGGTGGCTACACCCTCTTTGTGCCTCCTCCCTGAGGGGAGGTGGGCACATTCCTATCCCTATTGGGGAAATCCTCCATCTGCAAGATGGAGGATTTCTAAAGGTCAGTCACCTCAGCTCAGGACACCTTAGGGGCTGTTCTGACTGGCCAGTGACTCCTCCTTGTTTTTCTCATTATCTCCTCCGGCCTTGCTGCCAAAAGTGGGGCCGTGGCCGGAGGGGGCGGGCAACTCCACTAGCTGGAATGCCCTGGGGCGCTGTAACAAAGGGGGTGAGCCTTTGAGGCTCACCGCAAGGTGTTACAGTTCCTGCAGGGGGAGGTGAGAAGCACCTCCACCCAGTACAGGCTTTGTTACTAGCCACAGAGTGACAAAGGCACTCTCCCCATGTGGCCAGCAACATGTCTGGTGTGTGGCAGGCTGGCAAACTAGTCAGCCCACACTGGAAGTCGGGTATGTTTTCTGGGGGCATCTCTAAGGTGCCCTCTGGGGTGTATTTCACAATAAAATGTACACTGGCATCAGTGTGCATTTATTGTGCTGAGAAGTTTGATACCAAACTTCCCAGTATTCAGTGTAGCCATTATGGTGCTGTGGAGTTTGTGTATGACAGACTCCCAGACCATATACTCTTATGGCTACCCTGCACTTACAATGTCTAAGGTTTTGCTTAGACACTGTAGGGGCATAGTGCTCATGCACCTATGCCCTCACCTATGGTATAGTGCATCCTGCCTTAGGGCTGGAAGGCCTGCTAGGGCGGTGACTTATCTATGCCAGTGTGAGGTTGGCATGGCACTTTGAGGGGTGTGCCATGTCGACTTAGTCATTTTCTCCCCACTAGCACACACAAGCTGGCAAGCAGTGTGTCTGTGCTGAGTGAGGGGTCCCCAGGGTGGCATAAGACATGCTGCAGCCCTTAGAGACCTTCCCTGGCATCAGGGCCCTTGGTACCAGGGGTACCAGTTACAAGGGACTTACCTGAATGCCAGGATGTGCCAATTGTGGAGACAAAGGTACAGGTTAGGGAAAGAACACTGGTGCTGGGGCCTGGTTAGCAGGCCTTAGCACACTTTCAAATCATAACTTGGCATCAGCAAAGGCAAAAGGTCAGGGGGTAACCATGCCAAGGAGGCATTTCCTTACAGAGCCCTTTTAGGAATCTACTCACAATAGGAGATTTAAAGAGTGAGGGCTGATCAGGTAGCCTAAGAAAGGCCAAAATGGCAGATAAATACCTTTTAAGGGTGCCCAAAGCAGAGCCCTGGGAACAGAAGAACCTCGGGTAGAGGGACGAAAAGGGGATCAACAGATTTGTTGGTACACCATGCCACAAATTTATTCCAATGACAGGCGTATACAGTTTTAGTTGATGGACGCCTGGCTGCCAAGGTATCGTTGCAGACTTCGGGTGGAAGGGGAAAAGCCGTCAACTGTTGATGCTCAATCTCCATGCATGAAGGCGGAGATTGAACAGGTTCGGGTAAAGAACCGTCCCCTGTTGCTGCGACAGAAGATCCGCCCGAAGAGGCAGTCTGAGTGGAGGATCGATGGACATGCTCAATAGCTCTGGATACCATACTCTCTGTGCCCAGTCCGGAGCCACAAAGATGACTTGGACTCTGTCGTTCCTGATTTTCTTCAGAACTCAGGGCAGAAAAGGTATAGGCATAAAGGAGGCCGTAGTTCCACTTGAGACAAAAAGCGTCTCTAAGCACGTGCTGCCTTGGAAATTCCAACTTGCAAAACAGCTGACATTGCGCATTCTCTGCGTAGGCGAACAGATCTAACTAAGGCTCGCCCCACTGCTGAAAGAGACCTTGCATCACTTCCGGATGAAGATGCCATTCGTGATCAGCTGTGCATCGACAGCTGAGTTCATCCGCTCTTGCGTTGAGGGAACCCGCCAGATGTTGAACCATTAGCCTAATGCCCTGATGTTCCAGCCATGTCCAGAGGCGTAGTGCCTCCTGACAAAGGGTCCAGGACCCTACTCTACCGTGTTTGTTGCAATACCACATGGCGGTAGTAATGTCCGTGAACACCTGCACCACTTTCCCTTTGAGAGAGGGAAGGAATACTTTCAACACAAGCCTGATCGCTCTGAGCTCCAGCAGATTCATATCAAATCAAATCAAATCAAATCATTAACATTTATAAAGCGCGCTACTCACCCGTGCGGGTCTCAAGGCGCTAGGGGGAAGGGGGGGGTTACTGCTGCTCGAAAAGCCAGGTTTTGAGGAGTCCCCAGAATGCGGAGTGGTCCTGGGTGGTTCTGAGGCTGGTGGGGAGGGTGTTCCAGGTCTTGGCTGCCAGGAAGGAGAAGGACCTCCCACCTGCCGTGGAGCAGCGGATGCGAGGGACGGCAGCGAGCGCGAGGCCAGAGGAACGGAGGAGACGGGTGGGGGCGTAGAAGCTGAGGCATCGGTTGAGGTATTCCGGTCCCTTGTTGTGGAGGGCTTTGTGTGCGTGGGTGAGAAGTCGGAAGGTGATCCTTTTGCTGACTGGGAGCCAATGCAGGTGTCTCAGGTGTGCGGAGATGTGGATGTTGCGGGGTACGTCGAGGATGAGGCGGGCCGAGGCGTTTTGAATACTTTGCAGGCGTTTTTGGAGTTTAGCGGTGGTCCCAGCATAGAGGGTGTTGCCGTAGTACAGGCAGCTCGTGACGAGGGAGTGGGTCATGGTTTTTCTAGTGTCGGCGGGGATCCAGCGGAAGATCTTGTGGAGCATGCGGAGGGTGAGGAAGCAGGCGGAGGACACGGCGTTGACTTGCTTGGTCATGGTGAGAAGAGGGTCCAAGATGAAGCCGAGGTTGCGGGCGTGGTCTGAGGGGGTCGGTGCGGTGCCAAGGGCCGTGGGCCACCAGGAGTCGTCCCAAGCGGACGGGGTTTTGCCGAGGATGAGGACTTCTGTTTTGTCAGAGTTCAGCTTTAGGCGGCTGAGCCTCATCCAATCTGCGACGTCCTTCATGCCCTCTTGTAGGTTGGTCTTGGCGCTGGCGGGGTCCTTAGTGAGGGAGAGTATAAGTTGGGTGTCGTTGGCGTAGGAGGTGATGATGATGTCATGCTTGTGTACGATGTTGGCGAGGGGGCTCATGTAGACATTGAAGAGTGTTGGGCTGAGCGATGAGCCTTGAGGTACGCCGCAGATGATCTCGGTGGGGTCTGAGCGAAACGGTGGGAGGTAAACTCTTTGAGAGCGGTTTGAGAGGAAGGAGGCAGTCCAGGGCCTGGCCTTGGATCCCGGTGGAGCGGAGGCGGTTTATTAGGGTGCGGTGACAGACGGTGTCGAAGGCAGCCGAGAGGTCGAGGAGGATGAGGGCGACTGTTTCACCGTTGTCCATCAGGGTTCTGATGTCGCCTGTGACTGAGATGAGGGCGGTTTCAGTGCTGTGGTTGGTTCGGAATCCGGTTTGTGAAGGGTCGAGCAGGTTGTTGTCTTCCAGGAAGGTGGTAAGCTGTTTGTTGACGGTCTTCTCTATTACCTTGGCAGGGAAGGGGAGGAGCGAGATGGGGCGGAAGTTTTTCAGGTCGCTAGGGTCAGCCGTAGGTTTCTTTAGTAGGGCGTTGACTTCGGCGTGTTTCCAGCTTTCGGGGAAGGTAGCAGAAGAAAATGAAGAGTTGATGACGGTCTGGAGGTGCGGGGCGATGATGTCGTCAGCTTTATTGAAGATGAAGTGAGGGCAGGGGTCCGATAGGGCGCCGGAGTGGATCGAGTTCATGGTGGTTTTGGTTTCTTCAGTGTTGATGTGGGTCCAGGCGTTGAGGGTGATGGCCGGGGGTGTGGGTTCGGTGATGCTTGGTAGGGTCTGGTGTCCGAAGCTGTCGTGGAGGGCGCTGATCTTGCGATGGAAGAATGTGGCGAGGGAGGGCGTGACGGCGTTGGCGTTCGGGTTGGAGAACTCTTTGACGATGCTGAAAAGTTCTCTGCTGTTGTGGCTGTTTTTGTGCAGTCTGTCGGTGAAAAAGTTCCTTTTGGCTGCGCGGATCAGGTGGTGGTGTTCGCGGGTTGCGTTTTTGAGGGCGGTCATGTTGTCGGCGGTGTGGTCCTTGCGCCAGGCCTTCTCGAGGGCGCGACATGTTATATGGATATGATATGGAGCCCCGACTTTGCTAGAGACCAGAGTCCTCTGATCTCCACTTCTCCCATGTGGCCACCCCAGCCTAGAAGTGACTTATCTGTCACTATAGAGAGATCTTGTTGGGGAAGTGTAAGGAAATGGCTCCCTGGTACCGTTACCCCCCACTTTATTACTGATACTGACTTGACTGAGAAGCGTGCTGGGACCCTGCTAACCAGGCCCCAGCACCAGTGTTCTTTCACCTAAAAAGTACTATTATTTCCACAATTGGCACACCCTTGGCACACAGATAAGTCCCTTGTAGAAGGTACCAGTGGTGACCAGGGAAGGTCCCTAAGGGACCCCTCACCTAACACATGCACACTGTCATTGCAGATTGTGTGTGTTGGTGGGGAGAAAAAAGCAAAGTCAACATGGCATCCCCCTCAGGGTGCCATGCACACAAAATACTGCCTATAGCATAGGTAAGTCACCCCTCTAGCAGGCCTTACAGCCCTAAGGCAGGGTGCACTATACCACAGGTGAGAGCATAGCTGTATGAGCAATATGACCCTACAGTGTCTAAGTCTATTCTTAGACATTGTAAGTACAGTGTGGCCATATTAAGTATATGGTCTGGGAGTTTGTCAAAAACAAACTCCACAGCTCCATAATGGCTACACTGAATACTGGGAAGTTTGGTATCAAACTTCTCAGAATAATAAACCCACACTGATGCCAGTGTTGGATTTATTAAAAAGTGCACACAGAGGGCATCTTAGAGATGCCCCCTGTATTTTACCCAATTGTTCAGTGCAGGACTGACTGGTCTGTGCCAGCCTTCTGCTGAGAGACGAGTTTCTGACCCCATGTGGTGAGGGCCTTTGTGCTCTTTGAGGACAGAAACAAAAGCCTGCTCTGGGTGGAGGTGCTTCACACCTCCCCCCTGCAGGAACTGTAACACCTAGCAGTGAGCCTCAAAGGCTCAGGCTTCGTGTTACAATGCCCCAGGGCACTCCAGCTAGTGGAGATGCCCGCCCCCTGAACACAGCCCCCACTTTTGGCGGCAAGTCCAGGGGAGATAAAGAGGAGTCACCCACCAGTCAGGACAGCCCCTAAGGTGTCCTGAGCTGAGGTAACTCCTGCCTTTAGAAATCCTCCATCTTGATTTTGGAGGATTTCCCCAATAGGAATAGGGATATGCCCCCCTCCCCTCAGGGAGGAGGCACAAAAAGGGTGTAGCCACCCTCAAGGACAGCAGCCATTGGCTACTGCCCTCCCAGACCTAAACACACCCCTAAATTCAGTATTTAGGGGCTCCCCAGAACCTAGGAAACTAGATTCCTGCAACCTGAAGACGAAGGACTGCTGACCTGAAGCTCTGCAGAGAAGACGGAGACACCAACTGCTTTGGCCCCAGCCCTACCGGCCTGTCTCCCCACTTCGAGAACAACTGCAACAGTGACGCGTCCCCCAGGGTCCAGCGACCTCTGAAGCCTCAGAGGACTACCCTGCATCTAAAACGACCAAGAACTCCTGAGGACAGCGGCCATGTTCCACAAAGACTGAAACTTGCAACAAAGAAACAACTTTTAAAAGACCACACGTTTCCCGCCGGAAGCGTGAGACTTTCCACTCTGCACCCGACGCCCCCAGCTTGACCTGCGAAGAAATAACACTACAGGGAGGACTCCCCGGCGACTGCGAGTCCATGAGTAGCCAGAGTTGATCCCCCTGAGCCCCCACAGCGACGCCTGCAGTGAGACTCCAGAGGCTCCCCCTGACCGCTACTGCCTGCTTCAAAGAACCCGACGCCTGGTAAACCCGCAGGACCTGAAGGATCCGACCTCCAGTGCAGGAGCGACCCCCAGGTGGCCCTCTTCCTAGCCCAGGTGGTGGCTACCACGAGGAGCCCCCCCCCCCCCCTTGCCTGCCTGCATCGCTGAAGAGACCCCCGGGTCTCCCATTGAAACCTATTGCGATCCTGACACCTGTTTGCACCCTGCACCCGGCCACCCCTGTGCCGCTGAGGGTGTACTTTCTGTGCTGACTTGTCTCCCCCGGTGCCCTACAAAACGCCCCTGGTCTGCCCTCCGAAGTCGTGGGTACTTACCTGCTGGCAGACTAGAACCGGGGCACCCCTATCTCCATTGGAGCCTATGCGTTTTGGGCACCACTTTGACCTCTGTTCTTTGAGCTGCTGGTGTGGTAACTTTGGGGTTGCCCTGAACCCCCAATGGTGGGCTACTTTTGACCCAACTTTGAACCCTGTAAGTGCTTTACTTACCTGCAAAACTAACCAATACTTACCTCACCCAGGAACTGTTGAATTTTGCACTGTCTACATTTTTTCCAAAACTGTACATGCTATTGTGATGATTCAAAGTTCCTAAGATACCTGAGTGAAATACCTTTCATTTAAAGTATTGTTTGTAAATCTTGAACCTGTGGTTTTTAAAATAAACTAAGAAAATATATTTTTCTATACAAAAACCTATTGGCCTGGAATTGTCTTTGAGTGTGTGTTCCTCATTTATTGTCTGTGTGTATGTACAACAAATGCTTAACACTACCCTCTGATAAGCCTACTGCTCGACCACACTACCACAAAATATAGCATTAGAATTATCTCTTTTTGCCACTATCTTACCTCTAAGGGGAACCCTTGGACTCTGTGCATGCTATTTCTTACTTTGAAATAGTACATACAGAGTCAACTTCCTACAGCAAGGGACAGGGATGTGACGTAGACCCAATGCGGATTCGAAAGCCACCACTGCAGGTCTTTCGCAGTCCCCTCTGAGATCTAGACCAGGTCGGAGAGATTCCCCTGATGCTACGCCCACTGGAACTTCAGGTCCCACTGCAGAGCCCGCATATGCCATCAGGCATGCGTGACTAGCAGGATGCATGAGGCCATGAGGCCCAGCAGCCTCAGAGTCAGTCTCACCAAAACACAAGACCGCGGCCAAAAGATCGGAATCATAGCCTGAATGTCTTGGACTTGTTTTTCAGGAGGATAACCCCAAAACTGCACTATGTCCAGAACCGCTCCGATGAAAGGGAGCGACTGAGAGGGGGTCAGGTGTGACTTTGGCATTTTTTCAGTGAACCCCAGCGTGTGCAGGAGGTTCGCCGTAGTCTGAAGGTGGGAGATGACTTTCTGGGTGTGAGTCTGTCTTCAACAGCCAGTCGTTGAGGTAGGGGAAGACTGAAACCCCTAACCTGCGCTGATGAGCTGCAACCACTGCCATCACTTTCGTGAACACCCGAGGGGCACTGGTAAGGCCGAAGGGGAGCACAGTAAACTGAAAGCACTCGTGACCTCCCACAAATCGTAGGTAACGTCTGTGGGCATGCAGGATGGGGATGTGGAAATAAGTATCCTACAAGTTCAACGATACCATCCAGTCTTCTGGGTCCAAGGCAGACAGAAATGGAGCCAGGGTGAGCATTTTGAATTTCTCCTTCTTGAGGAAGTAGTTTAGGTCCCAAAGGTCTAGGATAGGACGTAAGCCCTTGTCCTTCTTTGGTATCAGAAAGTAGCGGGAATAACAACCACAACCTACTTCTGGCACAGGGACCTTTTCTATAGCTCCCTTGGCCAAGAGAGCTGCGACTTCCTGGCAGAGAAGCGCCAAATGATCCTTTGGAAGGTGATCGAAGGATGGTGGCATGGAGCAGATTCGAAAGGGAGGGAGTAGCCCTTTCAAACGATCTGCAAAACCCACCTGTCTTTGGTGATATGTTCCCAATGGGGCAGGTGATGGCGAATCCTGCCACCAACTGGTTGGGAGTGAGGGGATGGACTAGTAGGGTTTGTAGGCTGCAGCGGGGCAGAGTTGGACTGGACAGACCTCTGGTTCCCTGTCCCATGGCCATGTGGGATTCTGCGTCCTCGGCCACTCATAGGCTGACCAGCGTGCGAGGCATGGTGGCTGTGTGGAGGGCGCAACAGGGAGCCCCTTCCGTGGCCATGAAAGGGGTGAAAAGCGGACTGTGGTGGACGAGGGCCTGAGGAAAGGCCGAGCCGTAGCCCGGGAATCCTTGAATCTCTCCAAGGCCGAGTCCGCTTTGTCTCCGAAAAGACGGGAGTCATCAAAGGGCATGTCCATGAGTGACTGTTGGACATCCCCCGAAAAACCAGAAGTACGTAACCAGGCGTGGCGCCGTAAGGCCACCAACATAGCAACCGATCCACCCAGAGAGTCGGTTGTGTCCAGCCCACAACGGATTGTGAACTTTGCCGCATCTCTCCCATCGTTCACACCTTGCAAGACGATAGCACAGGCCTCCTCCGGTATCTGCGGCAGGACTTGCGCAACTGTATCCCACAAAGAGTCGGTATAGTGGCCCAAAAGGCATGCAGTGTTCAGACTGCAGCGCAAGATTGGAGGAAGAAAACAACTTCTTGCCAAACTGTTCCAGCCTTTTGGATTCCCTATCTCGGGGTGCGGAAGGAAATGTGCCTGAAGAAGAGGAAGCCTGGATAACAAGACTCTCAGGCCTGGGGTGTTGGGACAGGAATTTAGGGTCGTTCGGAGCTGGCCGATGGCAGCGTGCAATAGTCCTATTCACAGGAGCCCCTCTGTTGGATTTGGACCATGTACCCAAAAGGACATCGATGAGGGCTTCATTAAAAGGCAAAAGGGAGATTAGATCTGTCCTCAACAGTGGGAAGCTCGAGTCCAAGGACCTCAGCTGCCCTACTGACCACCATACCATAAGTTGCTCCCGCCATGGTAGGAGGATACAGCATGCGAGCGTCAGGAGAAGTATCCAGACCACTGGCTTTGCCCAATTCCTGAGCCAACTCCATAGCAGGGTCATCCTGGTATTAATAAGGGTACAGGGACCCCTCCAATTCCTCCCATATTCGTACCCACTAGAAAAAGGGTCTGAATCTGACCTGAGGCGAATGAGCCCCATCGAAGCCGAAGGCGGCGTCGGTAGACGCTGCTCCGACTCCGAGATGTCAGGGATAAGAATCAGGTCGACGTCGGGAGTGTCGATAATCGATCCGGTGCTAGGGAAGGTCTCAAGGGTGTGACTGGTGTGGATCCGCGCACGGATCCAGAGGTGACCTCGGTGACCGGAGCCGAAGCAGCTGGCACGAAACCCGAAGGCCCCCTCTGCCGAACCCCTTGGGCCCGGAGGTGGCGTATTGGATTCGGACTGCCCAAATATGAGGCGCATGGCCTCATAAAACTCTTTAAGCTGGGTGGGGGTCTCTCTGGGAAACTCGGGGAAGCGCGGAGCCAACCCAGACGTAGGCTCCAAGGAAAGAGGCCTAGTGCGGGGACGCTCTTCCTGCGTCGTGTCGGCCGAGCGACAGGGCAAAGTTGGAGAGCAGTGGGACTTCGTGGGCTTCTTCTTCTTACGTTGACCCTAAGATTTAGAAGAAGACGAGTGGTGATGACTCCGCGACCGATCTCGAGACCTTCCTCTCGAACGAGACCGGGACCTACGCGGAATCAAGTGCCAGGCCACCATTAGCCTTAGGGACTGCTCCCTCAAAGCCTTTGGGTGCATGGCCCGGCCCTCGGAGCTCGACTTCGGGTCTTGGTCGCGCTCGAGACACCACAGACAAATCGGATGAGGATCCGTCACCGACATCGTCCAATGACAGTCCTCGCATGGCTTGAACCCGGTCTTCGGGGACATCCTCGACACACCAAGAAAAAAACTCAACAAAATGGTCTAATTAGACCCAAAAATAGCCAGGGTAGCTCCTCTCCAGATCAGCACGTGGTGCAGAAAGAAAAGAACTGACATCACTGCGCGAGGGCTGCGTCTATATACTACTCCCGATGTCATCACGGCGACTACGACGCCCGCGGAGTTGACCGATGCCACCTACAGACGTGCAAGGGTATTCCTCAAAGAAAAATCTCCAGATCCAGTCTGACGCCTGGGGGAAAATTCTAAGGTAAGGAATCCGCAACTAGAAGTCTCTATCAGATTTATGCAGCAGTATAGACAAAAGAAACAGTTTTTGACATGTAGAAAAAGCCTACTTTTAACATGACCAGTCACCCCACTTGCGCCTTACAGACTTAGATCAGCATGTCACTATAGTGACCATCTATAAAGTGCTATCTAACTGTATATGCAACTTTGGCTTTTTTGTCTCAAGAGGACGTTTTATATATAATAGGCTAGGAAAATACTTCAACTATCATTTGAGCGCTGCTTAAATAATTATTAAAACTCAAGGTCTGTAGATGAAGGTAGATCTTTTGCTAACTTTAGGACAAAGGTGTAGGAAAGTGCCACTGTTGGCATGGTTATCCCCTCCCCCCCACATTTTGCTTGATATTTATGCCAACTTTGATTGAAAGTGTGCTGGGATCCGGCTAACCAGGCCCCAGCACCAGTGTTCTTTTCCAAAATCTGTACCTTTCTTTCCACAATTTGCACATCCATGGCACACAGATAAGTCCCTTGCAAGAGGTACCCATGGTACCAAGGGCCCTGTGGCCAAAGTAGGTCCCCAAGGGCTGCAGCATATATTATGCTACCCTGGGGGACCCCTCACCAAGCACATGCACACCGACAAAGTCAGCATGGAACCCCTCTCAGGGTGCCATGCCCACAACCGAGGTTGTGGGCATGGCACCCTGGTGCAAAGTTACTAAGTGTGAGGGCACCCTTGCACTAGCAAAGGTGCCCCCACATAGCTCGGGCCATTTCCCAGGACTTTGTGAGTGCAGGGACACCATTACGTGTATACCTATATGTAGCTTCACAATGGTAACTCCGAATATGGCCCTGTAACATGTCTAAGATCATAGATTTGTCCCCGACTCCAAATCTGGTATTGGGGAGCCAATTCCATACACCCCTGGGGCTCCACTATGGACCCCAGGTACTGCCAAACCAGCTCTCTGGGGTTTTCTCTGCAGCTACTGCTACTGCCACCCCACAGACAGGGTTCTGCCCTCCTGGAGTCTGGGCAGCCCAGTCCCAGAAAGGCAGAACAAAGAATTTCCTCTGAGAGAGGGTGTTACACCCTCTCCCTTTGGCAATAGGTGTTAAAGGCTGGGGAGGGGAGCCTCTCCCAGCCTCTGGAAATGCTTTGAAGGGCACAGATGGTGCCCTCCTTGCATAAGCCAGTCTACGCTGGTTTAGGGAACTCCCAGTCTCTGCTCTGGCACGAAACTGGACAAAGGAAAGGGAAGTGACCACTCCCCTGTCCATCACCACTCCAGGGGTGGTGCCTAGAGCTCCTCCAGTGTGTCTCAGACCTCTGCCATCTTATTTCCACAGGTGTGAGGGCACCCTGGAGGCCTCTGAGTGGCCAGTGTTAGCAGGTGACGTCGGAGACCCCTCCTCATAGGTGCTTACCTGACTATGTGGCCAATCCTCCTCTGAGGGCTGTTTAGTTTAGTTTAGTTTTATGGATTTATAAAGCGCGTAGTTACCCTAAGGCATCCCAGCGCTAACATAACATGACTCCTACCAGAAACAAGGAAGATCCAGAGAAATTAGCTACAAAAAAGAATAGTTTTTAGTTTCTTCCTAAAAAGCCACTCTGAGGGTTCATGGCGGAGCTCAGAGGGAAGAGCATTCCAAAGGCGGGCAGCCTTGATGGAAAAAGAGTTGGCTCCCCAGGCTCTCTTGAACCGAAAGATATTAACATGTCGGAAGGAAAAAGATCTCAGACTTCTGGAGGGGGCATAGATAAGGATCCGTTTTCTAAAGAACATTGGACCCTTATCATGGAGAGCCCTGTGAACTATGCACAGGGCTTTGAAATGAATCCGCTGCTTGATAGGGAGCCAGTGAAGTATCGAAAAAGCCGGCTTCGCAGACAAATGTCTGGGCAGATTAGTGAGAAGCCTGGCTGCTGCATTCTGCACTGTCTGCAACTTCTTTATCACATAGGCCGGGGAACTGAGAAACAAAGAGTTCCCGTAATCAAGGCGGGAAAGAATCAGGGTTTGAACATGGATTCTTCTGGCCGTGGAGGGTAGAAGATTAAAGATCTTCCTAAGGACTCTTAAGAGGCCAAAACATGTAGAAGAGACTTTGTTAGCTTGAAAGTCCATAGTCAAGCGAGAGTCCAACCAGAAGCCAAGGCTTTTTACCTGAGCTTTGGGAGGAGGAAGATTGTTAAAAGCTTCTGAGTGCGATGAGAAGGGGGAGGCTGGGGAACCATTACCTAAGACAATAACTTCAGATTTTCCATCATTAAATTTAAGTTTAGATTGAATCATCCAGTCTCCAATGTCCTTCATACAGCAAGAAAGATTGGCCACGGATGAGTCCCCAGAGCTAGAGAGCGATACCACAAGCTGGGTATCGTCAGCATAGGTAACCAGGGAAAAGTTATAAGGAGCAATCACTTTAGCCAGTGGGGATAGATAAACGTTAAGAAGAGTCGAACTCAGGGAGGAGCCCTGAGGGACTCCACAGGTCAATGGAAAAATTTCAGAAAAAAAGGCTCGATCCAAAACTTGAAAAGATCTTCCTTTAAGAAAGGCAGAGAGCCAAGACAGGGCTGAACCTCCTATCCCCAATTCAAAGAGCCTGCAGCAGAGAAGATTGTGGTCCACTGTATCAAAAGCTGCGCTAAGATCAAGTAGGATGATGGCCACATAAGCCCCTTGATCCAAAAGTTGAAGGGCTGACTCAGTCACCATAAGGAGAGCTGACTCAGTACTATGATGAGCTCTAAAGCCCATTTGAGTACGATGAGGGAGCTCATGGGTCTCCAGGTAACTCGTTAATTGATAGTTAACATGTTTCTCCAGGATTTTTGCTGAGATGGGGAGAAGAGCAATAGGTCTATAATTCTCCAATAAAGAAGAATCCAACTTGGGCTTTTTTAAAAGAGGCTTAATAATGGTGTGCTTGAAGGATGGAGGGAGAGAATCTGAGGATAAAGAGTGATTCGGTATTTTTGTGAGAGGAGGGACAATAATATCTGAAGCCCACGAAAGAATGGCTGGGGGAGCAGGGTCAAGGCGAGAGCACGATTTAATTTTGAAAAGGAAATTGGCTGTACGGCATCCGTAAGAGGTGCAAAAGCAGTCAATGAAATCCCAGAAAAAGCAGGGTCCTTAGCTTGATCTTCTAAGGACTCCTGGAGAAGGGAGGAAAGGAACCCAGAATATATCTTGATGACTTTATCATGGAAGTAAGATGCCAAACGGTTGCTATATTTAATGGAGGCCTCTGGGTGGGGCTGGCATGGGAATTATGGTGAGCTCATTAAAGATCTGTGAGCAGGAAGAATTTTCTATTTTAGTGCCATAATAGGTAGACTGGGCAGCTTTAATATTTTGGTGATAAAGTCTGATTGATTGCCTATAAACTTCTCTGGCAGAGGGGCTGTAGTTCTTTCTCCAGATCCGTTATAATTTTTTACATTTCTTTCTCAATTCTAGTAAGGAAGGAGTACAACCAGGGTTTAGCCTTATGGGATAGTTTATTTACTCTTGATTTAATAGGCAGAATACCATCCAAAGAGGAGGAAATCAACTCATCAAATGAATCTGCAGAGGCAGAGAAGTTATTGAACCTAAGGGAAGCTTGACGAGCAGCGCGCCACTCACTGGAGACCAGCTTTGACCAGATACGTCCAGAGGCTAAAGAGCTAGATTGCAGATCTCGCATGGCATTATAGGAAAAAGAGAATGATAAGAGGGAGTGATCTGTCCAGGTTAGAGGCAAAGGAGACAGAGCAGTGAGATCGGGGGTATTGCTGAATATAAGGTCCAAAGTATGGCCTTTAATGTGGGTGGATTCAATTACGTGTTGAGTCGAGTCGAGCGCAGTGAGAGAGGCTAATAGTGATTTAGCTTGAGGACAGTCTTCATTATCAAGATGAATATTGAAATCCCCAAAGATAGTAAAATTAGGGGATTTACAAATGAGACTGGCTGCAACCTCAGGTAAGGTATCTAGAAAGCGAGTGCCAGGTCCCGGAGGCCGATAGAGAAGCATTCCAGAAAAAGTAAAAGTGGGCGACAGATAAAGAGAGAAAGTTAAACTTTCACAGTCTGGAATGTCAAAGGATGATGTGACGCACCTAAAGGTATTTTTAAAAATAATGGCTATACCGCCACCTCTCGCAAGGGGTCTATCCAAGTGTGCCATAGAGTAGGTAGAGGGTAAAGAATTATAGACATCCACTGCAGAGTCTTCACCCAACCAAGTTTCAGTAAGAAACAGGGCATCCGGTGAAAGTCCTTCTAAAAGAGTATAAATATGTAAGGAATGAGCTGGCAGAGAACGACAGCTGAGCAACAGCATTCTGCCCATTTGGGGAAGAGGGGTGCCAGAGGGTAAGGAAACCATGGGAGGCCAGGAACAGCTAGAGCAAAAAGGAGAGACGTGGGGCCAAGGATTACTTAAAAGGGATGGACAAAGCCCTGTACTTCTCAGTGCCTGGAGCGGCGAGGAAGAATAAACCAACCTATTTGTAGTAAAAAGAGCAGCATCTCTGGGCACTTCGGGGCGCGGATGGGCACAGACGGGCTTGCCTTTGGTGCGCCTTCGGCGCGCCAGTGGCACGCCCGCTGCGCGCCTCCGCTGCGCAGCCGGCATCCGTCCGGCATTAAATGCACGAGGAGGCCAAGTGTGGCTCAAAGGACTGAGCAACTAGACCGCTAACCAAAATGGCGGTCTAGCAAGTCCCAACCAGGAAAAAGGAAAAACTGAGCTAACGGTGGCCCCTAACACAGGCTCCGATGCTCCAGTAAAAAAAAAAAGAATTATGCCCCCAACAACAAGGTTATGCCCCCAATAAAAAGTTATTTTCCTAAAAAATAAAAAGTATCCTTTCTAAAAAAAAATATCCCGACAAAAAAATAGAAGGTAAAAACATATAACCTTCTAAAACGGGGGAAAAACAGTAATATCGTTAAAATCACACAGTAGAAGATTACAAATTCAGCAGCTAAAATATAATATTAGCGATAAAAAGATAGATTTAGGGTCTCTCCAGTGGGCTTTTCCTCAGATAACGACTTGCAAGAATTCACCAGAGTTCCTCTGCACCTCTCTCTTCAACATCTGCTAAGGATCGACCGCTGACTGCTCCAGGACGCCTGCAAAACTGCAACAAAGTAGCATTAAGACTACCAGAGACATTGTAGCGCCTATTC
The DNA here is from genome assembly GCF_031143425.1 of Pleurodeles waltl. Taxonomy (NCBI): domain Eukaryota; kingdom Metazoa; phylum Chordata; class Amphibia; order Caudata; family Salamandridae; genus Pleurodeles; species Pleurodeles waltl. Next base: position 914,880,361 of record NC_090442.1, on the reverse strand, counting down.
CTGCCGGCTTTCTCAACTGTTTCCTGGTGGTGCATGCTTTGGGGGCTGTCTGCCTTTATCCTGCACTGGAAGCCATGAAGAAATCTCCTGTGGGTCGACAGAATCTTCCCCGTGCTTCAGCAGGCACCAAACTTCAGTTTCACCGGTACTCTAGATTCCCTCTCATCGTGATGAGCACGGCCCCTGGAACACAGGAGGTGGACCCAAGTGACCCAGACTGTCCAGTGGTCCAACTCTCCAAATTTGGAATAGTAAGTCCTTGCCTCCCCTTTCCAGACAGTACTCTGCATCCTTCAGCACTCTGTGGGACATCTTCTGCACGAAGGAGTAGTTTCTAGCGTCTTTCTTTGTCTTCAGCTTCAGCTTATTCCATCCGGAGGCAGCCATTTTGCACCTTCATTCGGGGTTTAGTGGGCTCCTGCGCCCCCTGGACACTTAAGTGACTCTTGGACTTGGTCCCCTTCCTTTGCAGGTCTTCAGGTCCAGGAATCCGTCTTCAGTGCTTTGCAGTCTGTTGTGGTCTTTGTAAAATCCTTTATCACGTCTTTAGTGTGTTTCTGGGGACGTAGTAGTACTTTACTCCTACTTTCCAGGGTCTTGGGGTGGGGTATCTTGGACACCCTTTCTGTTTTCTTACACTCCCAGCGACCCTCTACACACTACACTAGGCCAGGGGTCCATTCATGGTTCGCATTCCACTTTCTTAGTAAATGGTTTGTGTTCCCCTTAGGCCTATTGCATCCTATTGTATTTTACAGTGTTTGCACTACTTTCTGACTGTTTTACTTACCTGATTTTGGTTTGTATGTATATTTTGTGTACTTTACTTACCTCCTAAGGAAGTATATCCTTTGAGATATTTGTGTCACATTGTCACTAAAATAAAGTACCTTTATTTTTAGTAACTCTGAGTATTGTCTTTCTTATGATATAGTACCTATCTGATATAAGTGGTATAGTAGGAGCTTTGCATGTCTCCTAGTGCAGCCCAAGCTACTCTGCTATAGCTACCTCTATCAGCCTAAGCTGCTAGAACTCCACTAATAAGTGATAACTGGACCTGGCATAAGGTGTAAGTACCATTGGTACCCACTATAAGCCAGGCCAGCCTCCTACACAGTCACCGGCGACAAAGTCATCGTCAACGACGCCACTGTCGACGATACTATTGTCGCCACTGTCAACGAAGTTACCTCCAACAGCCACGTTGCCTTCAACAACCTTAATGCCTGTAACTGGCCTGTCCCCTGCAGACCAAGTATTATGTCTGGAGCACGCCTCCCAAGTAAAGTCACGCCATTTCCACTGCATCCTTTATTTGATGATGCGTCAGAGGATGAAGGACGTTTGTGAGTTGCGCACAGCCCATCCAAATTGCGGGTTAAGTGCCAGGATGATAAACAGGATGATGACCAGTACTATCATTCCAACATTTACCTCACTGAGAACATACAACAGACCTACCAGCCTGTCACACCAATACAGGATCAAACAGTCCAGATGCCACAGGATTTGATTTTTAACCTGCAAGCAATGCTGCAGGATTACTATAACGCTTTTCCAGACCTGCACAATCTGCACCTCCATTGCAGCTTCAGACACCGGCAAGATCACCTCTACAAATGGCGCCTTCTTCGCTGTCGTTTTCAGGGATTCTGCTGTCTACAATGCCAATAGCAGCTCCACCGTCAGACGATAAACATGCATCACAGTACGAACAGAAAGAAGAAGGGGAAATGAGGGATCAAGCCTCCGTGTCCTCAGAATAGGACAACTACATCATATAGTCACCATCACCACCACAGCTGCCTCCAGTTGACGCTCCACCGGACGACATTGGTGGTTTTTCATAGTATAATGGAGCGTGCAGATAAAAGGTTTCAGTTACATCTAACCTGTAATGTAAGGAAATGCCTCCTTGGCATGGTTACCCCCTAACTTTTTGCCTTACCTGATGCTAAGTTATGATTTGAAAGTGTGCTGGGACCCTGCTAACCAGGCCCCAGCACCAGTGTTCTTTCCCTAAACTGTACCCTTGTCTCCACAATTTCCACAACCCTGGCACTCCGGTAAGTCCCTTGTAACTGGTACCAGGGGCCCTGATGCCAGGTGAGGTCTCTAAGGGCTGCAGCATGTCTTATGCCACCCTGGGGACCCCTCACTCAGCACATGCACACTGCCTCACAGCTTGTGTGTGCTGGTGGGGAGAAAATGACTAAGTCGACAAGGCACTCCCCTCAGAGTGCCATGCCAACCTCACACTGCCTGTGGCATAGGTAACTCACCCCTGTAGCAGGCCTTACAACCCTAAGGCAGGATGCACTATACCACAGGTGAGGACTATGCCCCTAGTGAGCACTATGCCCCTACAGTGTCTAAGCAAAACCTTAGACATTGTAAGTGCAGGGTAGCCATAAGAGTATATGGTCTGGGAGTTTGTCAAACACAAACTCCACAGTTCCATAATGACTACACTGAAAACTGGGAAGTTTGGTATCAAACATCTCGGCACAATAAATGCACACTGATGCCAGTGTGCAATTTATTGTAACGTACACCCAGAGGGCATCTTAGAAGATGCCCCCTGAATACCAATTCAACTTCTAGTGTAGGCTGACCAGTTTCTGCCAGCCTGCCACACACCAGACATGTTGCTGGCCACATGGGGAGAGTGCCTTTGTCACTCTGTGGCCAGGAACAAAGCCTGTACTGGGTGGAGGTTCTTCTCATCTCCCCCTGCAGGAACTGTAACACCTGGCGGTGAGCCTCAAAGGCTCACCCCCTTTGTTACAGCGCCTCAGGGCATCCCAGCTAGTGGAGATGCCTGCCCCTCTGGCCACTGCCCCCACTTTTGGCAGCAAGGCTGGAGGAGATAATGAGGAAAACAAGGAGGAGTCACTCCCCAGTCAGGACAGCCCCTAAGGTGTCCTGAGCTGAGGTGACCCCTGCCTTGAGAAATCTTCCATCTTGAGTTTGGAGGATTCCCCCAATAGGATTAGGGATGTGCCCTCCCTCCCCACCGGGAGGAGGCACAAAGAGGGTGTAGTCACCCTCAAGGACAGTAGCCATTGGCTACTGCCCTGCCTGACCTAAACATTCCCCTAAATTCAGTATTTAGGGGCTCCCCAGATCCCAGGAAATCAGATTCCTACAACCTGAAGAAACAAGAAGGACTGCTGACCTACAAGCCTGCAGAGAAGGAGGAAGACGACTACTGCTTTTGCCCCAGCCCTACCGGCCTGTCTCCAACTTAGAAAACCTGCTCCAGCGACGCATCCGACCGGGACCAGTGACCTCTGAAGCCTCAGACTCAGAGGACTGCCCTGGACTAAATGACCAAGAAACTACTGTGAACAGCGGCCCTGTTCAAAACCAGCTACTTCTTTGCAACAAAGAAACAACTTTCCAAGACTGCACGTTTCCCGCCGGAGGTGTGAGACTTAACACTCTGCACCCGACGCACCCGGCTCGAGATCCAGAGAACAAACACCTCAGGGAGGACTCCCCGGCGACTGCGAGCCCGTGAGTAACCAGAGACGACCCCTCTGAGCCCCCAAAGCGACGTCTGCAGAGAGAATCCAGAGACTCCCCTGACCGCCACTGCCTGTAACAAGGGACCCGACGCCTGGAACCAACACTGCACCCGCAGCCCCCAGGACCTGAAGGAATTAAACCTCCGCGCAGGAGTTACCCCCAGGCAACCCTCTGCCTTGCCCAGGAGGTGGCTGTACCGAGAAGCCCCCACTGTGCCTGCCTGCACCGCTAGAGTGACCCCCGGGTCCCTCCATTGTTTCCTACCTAAAACACTGCACCCGGCCACCTCTGTGCCGCTGAGGGTGTGTTTTGTGTGCCTACTTGAACCCAGAGAGAAGTCAGTGAAAGCAAACCCATAATAGATTTCATCTGGCAAGAGGGTATTCATACTATGAAGAATCCAGCCACCAATGCAGCAGTCATGCCAAGACTGGATACGAAATATAAAGTTCCAGGCAAGGTACCAGCTTGTTTATCAGGACATCCGAAGCCAGACTGATAAGTTAAGCTGACCAGAGGTGTTTCAAAAACCCATCAGCACCCATTACAACACCAACTGATAGTGACGGGCGGCGGCTCGATTCTATTGGAAAATGATTTTCGAGGATGGCAGGGTTGACAGTTCGTGGAGGTAATTCTCTTGTGATTCTGGCAAGGTTCGACAGGCAAATGTGGTTGGATATGTCACACTACATAGCTCTCCTTCCGGAGGAGCCTAGAGAAGAAGCCAGAAAAATTCTTCTTGAGGGTCAGAAGGCATCTGCAGAAATCATAGACTGTGCGATTTACATTTCCGCAACAGGTTTTCAGCAGCTAGCAGGAGCAGCTGTGCTCAGAAGACAAGCCTGGCTAAAGGCCACATTCTTTAGGTCTGAACTACAGAGTAAAATTTTGGACAAGCCTTATGATGGCGAATCACTATTCGGAAAACACATAGACGACCCATAACAGGCTATTAAGATTGATACTGACACTGCCAGATCATTGGGTGCGTTGCAGGCAACCCTTTCAAGGAGCTAAAGGCAGGAATACTTTTACATTTTGTGGAGGTTTTCAACCTTATAGACAGCAATATCAACCCTACCAAGGACAGTACTGTTCTCAATACACTCAGCAGTATAGACAACCGCCTATGGCAGCCTACAAGCCCCACTAGAGGTAGAGACTCATCAAGGAAGCTATGATCGAACACCTGTACAGGCTACCCTACATTCCCAGTTAATACACAAATTAGGTCGCATCTCCCAATTTTTCCACCAATGGGCTACTATACCAGTGGACAAATGGGGCCTAGATGTCATATCTCGAGGACACACCCTCGAATTTATCAACAAACCGCCAAATCGCCCACCCAAGGGTCCACCTCCTCCACATCGAAAACAGCTACTAAAGGAGTATAGTACAGGAGTCTTACTTTTAGAAATCCTCCATCTTGTAGAAGGAGGATTCCCCCAATAGGGTTAGGGATGTGCCCCCCTCCCCACAGGGAGGAGGCACAAAGAGGGTGTAGCCACCCTCCGGGCCAGTGGCCATTGGCTACTGCCCTCCCAGACCTAAATACACCCCTAAATTAAGTATTTAGGGGCTCCCAGAGCCAAAGAAGACAGATTCCTGCAACCTAAAGAAGAAGAAGGACTGCTGACCTGAAGCCTGCAGTGAAGACGGAGACTACAACTGATTTGGCCCCAGCCCCACCGGCCTGTCTACCTACTTCGACGAAAAACTGGAACAGCGACGCATCCAGCAGGGACCAGCGACCTCTGAAGCCTCAGAGGACTGCCCTGCATCTAAAGGACCAAGAAGCTCCTGAGAACAGCTGCCCTGTTCAAGAAACTGCAACTTTCTGCAACACAGAAGCAACTTTAAAGACCCCACGTTTCCCACTGGAAGCTTGAGACTTTCCACTCTGCACCCGACGCCCCCGGCTCGACCTGCGGAAAACTAATACTACAGGGAGGACTCCCCGGCGACTGCGAGCCGGTGAGTAGCCAGAGTTGACCCCCCTGAGCCCCCACTGCGACGCCTGCAGAGGAAATCCAGAGGCTCCCCCTGACCGTGACTGCCTGTAACAAGGAACCCGATGCCTGGAACCAGCACTGCACTGCAACCCCCAGGACCTGAAGGAACCAAACTCCAGTGCAGGAGTGACCCCCAGGCGACCCTCTGCCTAGCCTAGGTGGTGTCTACCCCGAGGAGCCCCCGTGCCTGCCTGCATCGTTGAAGAGACCCCTGGGTCTCCCCATTGATTCCTATCTGAAACCCAACGCCTGTTTGTACTCTGCACCCGGCCGCCCCTGTGCCGCTGAGGGTGTACTTTCTGTGCCTGCTTGTGTACCCCTCCCCTCCCCCCCCTCCTCCCCCACCCCTGGTCTGCCCTTCGAGGATGTGGGTACTTACCTGCTGGCTGAGTGGAACCGGGGCAACCCTATTTCCATTGACGCCTATGTGTTTTGGGCACCACTTTGACCTCTGCACCTGACCGGCCCTGGGCTGCTGGTGTGGTAACTTTGGGGTTTCCTGAAACCCCCAACGGTGGGCTACCTTGGACCTAACTTTGAACCCTGTAAGTGTTTTACTTACCTGTGAACTTAACAATTACTTGCCTCCCCCAGGAATTGTTGATTTTTGCACTGTCTCCACTTTTAAAATAGCTTATTGCCATTTTTGTCACAACTGTACATGCTATTGTGTTTATTCAAAGTTCCTAGAATACCTGAGTGAAATACCTTTAATTTGAAGTATTACTTGTTAATCTTGAACCTATGGTTCTTAAAATCAACTAAGAAAATATATTTTTGAATATAAAAACCTATTGGCCTGGAGTAAGTCTTTGAGTGTGTGTTCCTCATTTATTGCCTGTGTGTACAACAAATGCTTAACACTACCCTCTGATAAGCCTACTGCTCGACCACACTCACTACCACAAAATAGAGCATTAGAATTATCTCTTTTTGCCACTATCTTACCTCTAAGGGGAACCCTTGGATTCTGTGTACACTATTTCTTACTTTGAAATAGTATATACAGAGCCAACTTCCTACATTTTGCAACTAGCAAAATCAGGACTCACACACACATTCCATAAGAGTTCACTTGGCAGCAAGATCTTGATTTAGATGAGGACAAAACACCTTCCCTGTTGTCATCGAGAGTTATCAAGCAATTTATGAAAGGCTTCTTCAGAGTTTATCCCCCAGTAAGAAAACCACCTCCTACATGGCATCTTAATATTGTCTTAAGCCAGCTAATGAGGGCCCCATTTGAGCCTATACGCAACGCAGATCTCAAATGTCTTACAGGGAAAACTTCATTGTTGTTAGCACTAACATCTGCTAGAAGACTGGGTGAGATACAAGCCTTTACCATTAAAGAGCCCTTCATGCAGTTCCAAAAGGACAGTATACTTCTTAAAACAAACCCTAAGAGTATACCTAAGATTCCATCGGATTTCCATCTAAATGGACCCATCATTCTAAAAACATTTTTTGCCAAATCCCAAGTCGACTGCTGAACAGACGTTTCACACTTTAGATGTTAGATGGTGCATTAGATTCAGTTTACATAGAACACAACAATTTCGCAAATCAAGCCAGTTATTTGTCTCTTGGAAAATTCAGGAAAGGATTTCCAGCAACCAAAGCCACAATCGGAAGATGGATTACTTAAACCATTTAGCTCTGCCATGCAAACGTAGGGAAACCATTGACTAGTAGGGTGAAACCTCACTCTACAAGAGCTATATCTACATCAGCAGCTCTATTTGCGGGTGTGTCTATCCAGCAGATCTGCAGAGCAGCGACATGGTCTAACAGACACACCTTCACGCAACATTATTGTTTGGAGGAGGCTGATAAATCGGATGCAGCACTGGGGAAAGCAGTTTTACGCCATCCATTACAATAAGGTGAGCCATTATATATTTATCTACCCACCATCTGCTCGATTTGTATATGCATATGAATTGAAATTATGGACTGATTATTCTGATTCAAGCATGTGAATCTATGAAAGATTCAATACTGGAGAAGAAACTGAGTTACTTACCTGTAACTGTAGTTCTCCAGTATTGTAATCTTTCATAGATTCACATGCAACTCACACTCCTCCCCTTAGAGGCCCACCTTTTATTATCAGGCATTCAGTACTAACTCACCTTTTGTGTGTAAAGATCTGAGTAACTGGAGCCTCGGTGGTCAGGATTCTGTAGGGTGCTGTTGCCTGATTGGTCAATGTATAACTTTGGTCCTTTTTCAAGAAAGGACATAGATAGGCTATTAAATTGAGCTTTGCTTTGCTTTCCTTGTAAAGCCTATTATTATAGTGTACACTGCTCTTTATGATACCAGGAACTCCCACTTCAACGACGGGGAATGATTCAAGCATGTGAATTGATAAAAGATTACAATACTGGAGAACTACAGTTACAGGTAAATAACTCATTTTCTTCCATGCCAAGCAGCACAAATCATGAGCTTTAACTGTCATTCGACAGATTTTGCTTTTGTCTCTAAATGGTGTGCAGACAGTGTCACCTAAACCTACTGGTTTTAAACCATGAAAGGACAGTACCTGGCAGATGTCAATTACAGATCTTCATGACGCCTGTCTTTGTTGCCTGCCTCAGATCATGGTTGGAAGTTGTGTGCCAACATGAACAAAAGGGGAACCTGTGCCTACAAAGCAAAGCTCACTGTCGCAAATATGAGTAAGATCGTTCCTGGTCGAAATCCAAGGCATGGCAATCAGGTGAGTCAAGGAGGAGCCATGAAAAGCATCAAAATTCTAAACATAGGTTACCTGCGTCTCGCCACTCCCACTGTTCAGATTCATGACGCACCTAGCAATGCTTCACCATAGAGCACTTCTCCCACAATGGAGTTGGCTTCAATGCTGATCCCGTTTCAGATTCTTTTCCGACTGGTGGATATGCTGGATCACCTTCACTAGCTTAAATTGGCTACCGATAAGATCTTTGGTGTCACGCTAGATCCCACCGAAGCGCCTTTTGGCCTCATTTAACCAAGAAGGCCTCTAGCTGATCTACTGTCTATAGATGTATTCATAACACCAGCTGTGCCTCTTGACTTCATCCTGGGGTTGATGCCGACACCATTGAATCCAGATCCAACAAATCTTCTGGCTCCACGACCGGCACTGCTGGCTCCAATACTGGTGCCTATCACTTGGCTATTTAAGAGAGGAGCTATTGTTTGATTAGAAACATCCACCCTTTCAACAAAGTAATATTTATTGCTATTTTCAGGGTGCCAGTGTGTCAGGACACTTCTCTATACACTGGTCTTGCTTCTCCTAGCCCTGCTGTTGCCACTGTGGAGACAGCATTTTTTTTGCCACAGTCATCAAGAGATTCTGCTGCTCTCCTGATCTTGTTCTGTCTACTCAGGAGGTTAAAGCAACACAGCCCACTCAGGAACTTTTGTTGCCATTCAGTGAAGTGCTGGTGGGCACCTGGACAAATCCAGATATTACCCTCTGGTTAAACAGGCAGGTCCCAACGCAGCACAGGCCTGTTCCCAGGGATCCAGATTTTTTATTTTTTTATTACAACAGCCTACTCAGGTGAGTCTGATTGTACAGGCTCCTTCGAGCTGTTTGAACCCACATGCCTTCTTGACCACCCCACCTGATAGAGAGTCAAAAAGATGCTCTCTGGTTGGTTAATACATCATGCCTGCTGGGAAAATACTCACATGCCTTATGGGACAAAGTGGCAGATGTCCTATTGGTGGTCCCTGCTGAAGTTTGTCAAATTTTGCAGCATTTGGTTTTTGACATGCAGTAAGCTGCAAAATTCTCAATTGAGTCAGGCTTGGACACTACTGTAATGTCTGTTTAGGTAGTAAGTAAGTAATCTGTATTTGCACGATCAGTGAAAACCATTGCAATTGCATTGACATTTTAAAAGTAAAAAAGAAAAAAGGCAGCCAGTAAGTTCACGTATCATGAAAACAGTAAAAGAAAAAAAGTTCAGTAAACAACAAAACCATCATTAATACCCTGGCACTACAATTTAAAAAAACTACTGCATACAAAGCTACTGACGTGCAGGACAAGACTATAAAGGGTGCATAAAGTGCCAACTGCTGTTAGTGTGTTCCCACCTGAATCTAAAATATGTTTAGATAGGGTATTTGGTACCAGCATGGTGCTCAGGTACCACTCCTAGATTTGTTTGATAGGTTTTTCAACTAATGTCTAACAACCACTTAAGAGCATGCCTTTCAATGGCTCAAGACTGATAGGGGTGAAAACAGACTCAGACCTTCGAGGTTCAAGAAAAGTAAGGCCACTGCTCACTCTCCAAGTTTAGCTCCACAATCTTGAGAGCTTCCCCAGCAACAGCATCCTTTTGAGGCTTTGAAAGGGGCTATACACCGAGACAGAGGCAGTACTAGCCACAACAAGAATAGACCTCCCAGTCCTTTAGGGATGAGGTCATGAAACAAGCCAGCAGCGTTCAGGCCCCAGTGACAAGTTCTACTCAAACCACAGACCCTCCTTTCACAGCTGCCGCAAACCCCTTTAACTTAACCATGTTGACTCACCATCACCTGGTTGGAGGCCAGATTACCTTTTATCTCCCAGAATGGAGAAACATCACGTCAGATCAATGGGTGTTCCAGATCGTGGAACAAAGATACTCCCTTCCCTTCTTGCCCTATCTTTCAGGCATGACACCCACAACACATCTCCCAGAGTACCACTTATATGTAATCCAAGGGGAAGGTGTAGCTCTATTGACCAAGGGAGCAATAGAAAGGGTGCCAGCATCAGACTGGTTGCTACTCCTGTTATTTTAATGTGCCAGAGAAGGATGGAGGCTTTCATCCCATTCTAAATCTTCGCCTTCTGAACCTCTAAGGAAAGACATATTGGAGATGCTCACCCTGGCCCAAGTTCTGTCTGCTCTCGATCCAGGAGATTGAACGTTAACATTGAATATATTGGATGCATATTTACTCATTCCAGTCCTGCAATCCCACAGTTGTTACCGGCGGTTTTAGGTAGGCCACGACCATTTTTCAGTTCACCGTTCTCCCCTTTGGCTTAAATCCTGCACCTCTGGTGTTAACAAAGATGATGGTAGTTACAGAACAGTCTTTCTGTAGCTTGATGACTGGGTAGTGAAGTCAGACTCACCTCAAACAGCCATAAGCCACTTGCAGATAATGGCCTCCCTGCTGACATCACTGGGTATTTTAAACAATGTGCTGAAATCCCATCTGACTCCTTCACTACTGCTCCCCTTCATAGATGTCATGGATACTGTGCTCTTTCTGGCCCTTTCTCTGCTTCCAGTCCTGGACTTTTGAGCTATAATCCTGATGTTTTAACCTGCAGCATGGGTCTTAGTGATAGAGACACTGAGGCTTCTGGGCTCATGCTTCCTGCTTGTGGACCAGGCCCGGTGACACATGCAGGCTTTGCAGTAGGATCTGAAGTCCCAGTGGATCAAGCACCATAGACATTTATCAGATTCTATCCAGTTGTTGGAGGAGAGTGCGAAAGTCCTGCAGTGGTGGCTGCTCTATCACAATTAGACTGACAGCAGATGCCTCCCCGCCCAGAAATAACGATTGTGATGGATGCATTGTTGCTGGGCTGTAGAGGTCATCTGGGGAGGTGGAGATCAGCTCATTCTCACATCATCCTGCTGGAGGAATGTGCGATTCACTGGGCACTGAAGGTGTTCCTTAAGACAATCAAGGGGCAATGGATACAGTTTCTCACAGACACACAATTGCCAAGTGGTACTGCAACAAACAGGGCGGAGTTGGCTCTTAAATCCTGTGCCAGGTGGCTCTATGCCTTTGGAAGTGGCTGAACACTCAGGGCATTTCCCCAATTACCTAGCACCCAGCAAGATCTTTAAACTCCAAAGTGGCCAAACATAGCCAACAGAACCCAGAGGATCATGAATGTTGGTTACACTGTGAGGTGGCACAGAGGATTTCCGATAATAGGGAGAACCTTGGCTTGATCGGTTCACCACCATTGAGAAAATGCAGTGTCATGATTTTTGCCTGTTGGTGTTTGTAGGAAGTTGGCTCTGTATGCACTATTTCAAAGTAAGGAATAGTATGCACAGAGTCCAAGGGTTCCCCTTAGAGGTAAGATAGTGGCAAAAAGAGATAATTCGAATGCTCTATTTTGTGGTATTTTGGTCGAGCAGTAGGCTTATCAGAGGGTAGTGTTAAGCATTTGTTGTACACACACAGGCAATAAATAAGGAACACACACTCAGAGACAATTCCAGGCCAATAGGTTTTTGTATAGAAAAATATATTTTCTTAGTTTACTTCAAGAACCACAGGTTCAAGATTTACAAGTAATACTTTGAATGTAAGGTACTTCACTTAGATACTTTAGGAACTTTGAATAAAAGCAATATCACATACAGTCTTTGTAAAAATGTCAATAAGCTATGTTCAAAGTTCACATAGTGCAAAAATCAACAGTTCCTGGGGGAGGTAAGTAAAGGTTAGTTTTGCAGGTAAGTAAACCACCTACGGGGTTCAAAGTTGGGTCCAAGGTAGCCCACCGTTGGGGGTTCAGAGCAACCCCAAAGTTACCACACCAGCAGCTCAGGGCCGGTCAGGTGCAGAGGTCAAAGTGGTGCCCAAAATGCATAGGCTTCAATGGAGAAGGGGGTGCCCCGGTTCCAGCATGCCAGCAGGTAAGTACCCGCGTCTTCGGAGGGCAGACCAGAGGGGTTTTGTAGGGCACCGGGGGGGACACAAGTCAGCACAAAAAGTACACCCTCAGCGGCACAGGGGCTGCCGGGTGCAGTGTGCAAACAGGCGTCGGGTTTGCAATAGGTTTCAGTGGGAGACCAAGGGATCTCTTCAGCGATGCAGGCAAGGGTGGGGCTCCTCTGGGTAGCCACCACCTGGGCAAGGGAGAGGGCCACCTGGGGGTCGCTCCTGCACTGGAGGTTGGATCCTTCAGGTCCGGAGTCTTTACCAGACGTAGGGTCTTTAAAGCAGGCAGTCGCGGTCAGGGGGAGCCTTGGGATTCCATCTGCAGGCGTCGCTGTGGGGGCTCAACTCTGGCTACTCACGGTCTCGTAGTCGCTGGGGAGTCCTCCCTGTGGTGTTTGTTCTCCACAAGTCGAGCCGGGGGCGTAGGGTGCAGAGTGCAAAATCTCACGCTTCCGGCGGGAAAAGTGTGTTGTTTCAAAGTTGCTTCTTTGATGCAAAGTTGCAGTCTTTGTGGAACAGAGCCGCTGTCCTCGGGAGTTCTTGGTCCTTCTAGATGCAGGGTAGTCCTCTGAGGCTTCAGGGGTTGCTGGACCCTGTGCAACGCGTCGCTGGAGCAGTGTCTTTAGAAGTGGGGAGACCGGCCGGTAGAGCTGGGGCCAAAGCAGTTGGTGTCTCCGTCTTCTCTGCAGGTTTTTCAGCTCAGCAGTCCTTCTTCTTCTTAGGTTGCAGGAATCTCTCTTGCTGTGTTCTGGGAGCCCCTAAATACTCAATTTAGGGGTGTGTTTAGGTCTGGGGGGTTAGTAGCCAATGGCTACTAGCCCTGAGGGTGGCTACACCCTCTTTGTGCCTCCTCCCTGAGGGGAGGGGGGCACATTCCTATCCCTATTGGGTGAATCCTCCATCTGCAAGATGGAGGATTTCTAAAAGTCAGAGTCATCTCACCTCAGGACACCTTAGGGGCTGTTGTGACTGGCCAGTGACTCCTCCTTGTTTTTCTCATTATCTCCTCCGGCCTTGCCGCCAAAAGTGGGTCCGTGGCCGGAGGGGGCGGACAACTCCACTAGCTGGAGTGCCCTGGGGTGCTGGAACAAAGGGGGTGAGCCTTTGAGGCTCACCGCCAGGTGTTACAGTTCCTACAGGGGGAGGTGAGAAGCACCTCCACCCAGTACAGGCTTTCTTACTAGCCACAGAGTGACAAAGGCACTCTCCCCATGTGGCCAGCAACATGTCTGGTGTGTGGCAGGCTGCTAAAACTAGTCAGCTTACCCGGGTAGTCGGTTAAGGTTTCAGGGGGCACCTCTAAGGTGCCCTCTGGGGTGTATGTTACAATAAAATGTACACTGGCATCAGTGTGCTTTTATTGTGCTGAGAAGTTTGATACCAAACTTCACAGTTTTCAGTGTAGCCATTATGGTGCTGTGGAGTTCGTGTTTGACAGACTCCCAGACCATATACTCTTATGGCTACCCTGCACTTACAATGTCTAAGGTTTTGCTTAGACACTGTAGGGGCATAGTGCTCATGCACCTATGCCCTCACCTATGGTATAGTGCACCCTGCTTTAGGGCTGTAAGACCTGCTATAGGGGTGACTTATCTATGCCATAGGCAGTGGTAGGTTGGCATGGCACCCTGAGGGGAGTGCCATGTCGGCTTAGTCATTTTATCCCCACCTGCACACACAAGCTGGCAAGCAGTGTGTCTGTGCTGAGTGAGGGGTCCCCAGGGTGGCATAAGATATGCTACAGCCCTTAGAGACCTTCCCTGGCATCAGGGCCCTTGGTACCAGTTACAAGGGACTTACCTGGATGCCAGGGTGTGCCAATTGTGGAAATAAAAGTACAGGTTAGGGAAAGAACACTGGTGCTGGGGCCTGGTTAGCAGGCCTCAGCACACTTTCAAATCATAACTTGGCATCAGCAAAGGCAAAAAGTCAGGGGGTAACCATGCCAAGGAGGCATTTCCTTACAGTGCTTCAAAGGCAGTCGTCTTTAAGTCACACCTTTCGACTACATAAGGGCTCAAGACTCCTGTACGCCTTAACGCCTGGATCTGTGCTCAAGAAAATCAAGAGCGATCAGGTTCAAGCCATCTTAGTGGCTGCGAATTGGGCTAGGAGAGTGTGGTGCCTGGCACTTCTAACCATGAATGCATGTCCTCTGATGCAGCTGCCTTTCTGGGAGGATCTCCTGTTGCAGCAGCAGGGCAGAGACATGCACCAGAGCCTCCTTGTGTGACAATTGATCAGTGACAGTTGATGATATTCAGCTTTCCTCCAGAGATGGTTGGTGTTATTGTGGCAGTCAGGCATCCTTCAACAAAGTCTGCCTATACAGGACGCTGGGAGAAGTTTTTATTTTTTTTGGATGTTCCTCTCCTCAAGTCCTACCCTTAACAAACTTCACTATCTGATATTTTGTTTATCATTAAGCAAGCAAGGCCTTGCTGTGGCCACAGGAAAGGTTACTTATCAGCACTTTTGGCTTTGTTAAATTTACCAGATCAACCATCTCTCTTCAGATCACCTGTTGTGATGCGTTTTTTGAAGGGGCTTCCCACCTACTCTTTTTATAATACTGCAAAGGACCTAAATCTTTTATTGACTTACTTGATGTCTTGCCTTTTGAGTCTGTGCACCAATGTCCTTAATGCCTTCCTGTGGTTAAAATGATGTTTCTGATCACCATAACGTTTGCCAGGCAAGTGAGTAAACTTCAGGCCTTATCTTCTGTTCCATCATTTGCATTCTATTTCCTAGACAAATTAGTACTTCTAATAAAAGCAGTGTTCAGGGCCAAAGTAGTTGCACCCTTTTATGCAGGACAGTCCATCACCTTGTCAACATGTTATTCAGTGCCTCATCCACAAAAGAAGAAGGAATGATTAAATCGCCTCGATCTTAAGAGGCCCCTTCAATTTTTAAACAGAGGACCAAGAAATTTTGGCAGGAGCATCAACTGTCAGTTTTTCTGGGGTAACGAAGATCAAAGTGGTACAGAAAAGAACCCACCTGTAGATGGATGGTCATATGTATTAAGATCTGCTATGGGCTAGCCAAAAAGCAACTCCCAGAAGGTTTTCATGCTCACTGCACCACAGCAAAGACTGCTACAATGGCACTACCACATGATGTGCCAGTCCTGGACATCTGCCAGGCCTACATGTGGGCATCCAGCCATATGTTCAAGCATTACTGTTTGGACAGACGGGTCCAGCAGGACGGGCATTTTGCCTGAACCGTCCTGCAGGATTTCCTGGTCTGAGGTATTCCACAGACACACCACCTGGGAAGTACTGGTTTGATATTTTTTCAATAGGTTAGGAATCTGTGGTTAGAAGTCTCTATCAGGAGAACAAGTTACTAACCTTGAGTAACTTTTTTTCTGGGAGAGACTCTATCTAACCCCGTAGTCCTCACGTGCCCTCCTTCTTCCCTGTTCTGTGGAATGGTGTCCTTCAGTGCAACCATAATAAAACTAGAGCTCAAAAAGTTCTGCACAGTGTTTCATATTGATTTCTATAGGCTCCATGCTTGTTGGCACTGAAGGAGAAACTGACACCAGCACAAGCACGTGGAGTATATACAGGTCCCGACTTCACTACCACAAAATCAAACAACACCACGTGTCATGCAAAAGTTCCTGGCTCCAGCATGACATCTGGGGATATTTATGAGGTGAGGAATTTGCGCAAGTCTGTACAGAAAAGTCATTACCAAAGTTAAGTATTTGTTCTTTAAATAAAATAAAAAATAAAATGAATATCGCAGCCTCAGAGTTTTATTCCAGGGTGCTGGGATCATTGTTTTTTCTGTTCAGTACAATCAGGATTTTCCAGGGGTGCACAACTGAAAAAAAAAAAAAAAGAGTACATCAGGACATCCACCTCACATAGCAGGGTCGGTCTGATGTAGTTACCCTCGGCGCAAGTTTACTGACATAACATTTCAGGTGGCAAACCTAGAGGGGGCATTGTTGAAAACAAACACACGATGGCCAGTCCGATTATAATTTTTTTGTGTGTTTCATCTAGCGTGCACCTGGTGCGAGAGCACACGGACCTTTAAATGAACACCTCAAATTGTTAACTTTTTCTTTTTCTAGGGTGCGGAGTACAGTATTTACTCCATCAGGGCATTGGAGTAAAATATTAAGGTGCCCTGAATGTATATCCGCACGTCACATTTAGAGAAGCCCTCTAGCCCGGCAGACATCTCTAGTCAGACAGGAACCGCATTCACAGTGGATCATGTCATTGTGTTAAAAGTTTGATGGGCAGTGATGTCAAACATTGCAGCCAACCGTCTACACCAAAGTGGGATTTTGTTTGTGGAAAAAAGGCAAAGACTAATGATTCCCATGCCATAAGAACTGTGGTGGTGAAGAACAGCAAAAAAAAGTATGACAATGTCCACTCTAAATTGGGCCAATGGTGTTAAATGTAAACATTTGATAAAGACTTCTAGCTGCAGATTCCTTACCTTTGCATTTTGTAGGCATCAGCTTGGAATCCAGAATTTTTGCTGAGCAGTACCCTGCGCACGCTGGCGGGTGGCGTAGTTCAGATCTGCGTGGTATTGTCGGCATCATTGGAGCCGTCTGTGACATCACGGTTGCCTACAAAGGCACCACCCTAGTGCGGGTACGTCAGTTCTTTTCCTTCCGCGCCGGTTAAGCGCAGATCCGGAATCGAGCTACCCTCTGTCTTTTTTGACAGGCCATTTTCAACCTTTTTGTCAACTCTTTTTGAAGTATGTGCAGGATGACATCAAGAAAGACAGTGTGGTGACTGCCATCGTGCCATGTCGGTGACAGACTACGTCTCGAAGTTGTGTTCCAACTGCCGGGACATGGCCCGAAAGCTTTGAGAAAGTGGTCTCTGAAGCTCACGGCGGACTGGCAGTTGACATCAGTTGGCGCGACTCCTAGAAGGGCACTTGCACATTCCTTACCTTAGAATTTTCCCCAGGAGTCAGATTTTTCATCAAGCAGTACTCTACCGCGCCATTAGCTGGTGTTGGGCGACTCTGCATCCGACGATGGTATTGTGGTTTCCGAATATGACGTTGCAGGTAATACATAGGCACCAAACCAGCGCTCTAACGTCATTTCTTTTCTTTCTGCGCCAGCCTTCACACAGATCCAGAGAGAGCTGGCCTTACAGTCACTTTTTGACTGGCCCTTTGACTTTTTGTCAAACTTTTTTTCGACTTCTGGTGCGCTGAGATGTCTCGTAAGTGGCAGCTCCTGCCACTGCATGATGTTGGTGACGGATCTCCACCTGGTGTGTTTGTGGTGCTTCTAGCAGTCCCTAAAGCTGCTCGCAGGCTGGAATCCAGCTCCACATAGCTCCAGGTCTCGGTCGAGAAGATGGTCCCGAGACCGCTCGCAGAGCCATCACCACTCCTCGTCCCCCTCCAAATTGTCAGGTCATGCAGGTAAGCACAAGAAGAAGTCAAAGAAGCACAAGAGTTCTTAGACCATAGCCTTTCGGTTGAACAATGCAATATGGGAGAAGGAGTGTCCTCGCTCTATGACTTCATCTTCTCAGCCTGTTTCTGGGTCAGCTCTGCGCCTCCCAGAGTTTCCAGGAGCCAAAGCCACCCCTGTCCAATTAAAGGAATTTTACAAGGCCATGCGCCTAATTTTTGGGGAGCCTTCTGGTTCCGCACTGGCAGTTTTGGCCTTGGCTCTGAGGGGCACCCAAGGATCCGCTTATGGATCTGGACCAGCATCGGTCGTACCCTTGCGACCTTCCCAGTCGACGGGTCTGCTGTTGATGCTCCTGACGTCACATGGGCCTGTGTTGATCCTATACTCATTGCCTACTTCAACACAGAGCCAAAGCTACGCCGCTAGACGCCAGTTCCGACTTTGACAGGGACCTTGGTCCCTAGATTGGATCCCAACACTTATTCTTATGGGGACAAATTCAGTGAGTGCATTAAGGGGTCTCTGGACCCTTTAGAATTCCAGCTGGAAGACCATATAAACTGGGCTCAGGAACTGGGTGAAGACAGCGGTCTGGATATCTCCCCCTGACGCTGGTATGCTTTCTCCCCCTACTGTGGCTATGGATGAGGGGGCGTCCTGCTCCCTGGTGGTGTGGAGAGAGGCCGAGATCTTGGGCCTTGAGTTGCCTTCAGTGGCTCTCAGGACCAGTCTCCTGAATGAGGTGCTTCAGCCTGGAGCTTCCACATCAGAACCCTTTTTGCCCTTTAATGATGCCCTCACAGATTCTTGCTGGGAACCTGGTCCAAACACAGCACAGGGGCACTGGTTAACAGGACAACAGCCTGCTGTCATAGGCCTTCTCCTAACGACCCGCTTTCCTGACCCAAAACCCCATACCCTGGTCATCCAATCCTCAATGTCTCATTGTGCGTTCCGTTCCGCTCCTCCAGATAAGGAATCAAAGAGCCTGGACCACCCATGGAAGAAGTTTTCTTCTTCCTCCAGCCTGGCATTGCGATCCTTGAACATCACGTGCCTTTTGGGCCATTACACCCATACATTATGGGACACGGTTGCATGGGTGCTGCCATAGATCTCCGAGGAGGCCCAGGCCAATCTCTTCCAGGCTGTTACTGATGGGAGAGACACAGCCAAGTACGTTCCCTTTCATCTGAGCTGTTCTGGACACAGTGCAGTTTTGGGCCAATCCTCCAGAACCGCGAGTCCAGGATATTCAGGCTATGATACTGAGGTTTCAGCCTCTATCCTGGATTTTGGTGAGATTGACTGAGGCTGCTAGGCCTCATGGCTTCCTGCATCCTGCTGGTCCCACATGCCAGATGCTATATGCAGGCTCTGCCGTGGGACCGGCAGTTCCAGTGGGGCACCATCAGGGGAATCTCTCCGACATGGTCCAGATCTCGGACAGAACTGCACAAGATCTGCTGTGGTGGCTTTTGAACCATGACTGAATCAGAGGCAGACTCCTCTCCCTTTCTCAACCAGATGCAACTGTAGTGACAGATGCATCACTCCTGGGAAAGGCTGGCCACATGGGAGAGGAAGAGGTCAGAGGCATTTGGTTTCTGGCGGAGTCCGGGCTCCATATAAACCTTTTGGAGCTCGGGGTAATCAGACTGGCATTGAACGTATTCCTTCCCTCTCTCAAAGGGAAAGTGGTCAGCTGTTCACGGACAACACCACTGCCATGTGGTACTGCAACAAGCAGGGCGGGGAGGGGTCGTGGACTCTTTGTCAGGAGGCTCTGGACATAGCTGGGACATCAGGGCATAGCCCTGATGGTTCAACAACTGGCAGGCTCTCTGAACGTCAGAGCTGACAAACTCAGCTGTCAATGCCTGCTTGATCACGAATGGCGTCTTTATCAGTGGAGTGCCTTGATTAGATCTGTTTGCCTCTGCAGAGAATGCGCAATGTCAGCTGTTTTGTGCATTGGAGTTTCCAAGGCAACACTTGCTCAGCGACGCTTTTCATCTCGAGTGGAACTCAGGCCTCCTTTCCGCCAATACCATTTCTGCCCAGAGCTCTGAAGATGATCAAGAACGACCGTCCCAAGTCATTCTTTTGGTTCTGGACTGGGCATGAAGAGTATGGTATCCCGAGCTACTGAACATGGCCATCGATCCTCCGATCAGACTGCTCCTTCAGAAGATCTTCTGTCGCAACAGCAGGGGACAGTTCTCCACCCAAACATGTCTGTCTCAGCCTTCTTGCGTGGAGATTAAGCGGTGGTAGTTAGAAGCTTTTAACCTTTCACCCAAAGTTTGTAATGTTATGTTGGCAGCCAGGTCCCTCCACCAAAACGGTATACGCCTGTACATGGAACAAATTTGTAGCATAGTGTACAGAAAAGTATGCTGACCCCCTGCTTTTTCTAAGGTACTTATGTTTGTCCTCTCTGAGGCCCAGCAGGGTTCAGCTTTGGGCACCCCAAGGGTTATTTGCTTGCCATCTCTGCTTTTCTCCGCTTGCCTGACCAACCCTTCCTTTTTAAATCTCCCATTGTTGGACGATTTCTTAAGGGCCTTACCCATCCCTTTCCTCCTTCCCTGTTCATAATGCCCCAATGGGATTTTAACTTAGTTCTTACCTATCTAACTGTGCTCCTTTTGAGCC
Organism: Pleurodeles waltl; assembly: GCF_031143425.1. NCBI lineage: Eukaryota > Metazoa > Chordata > Amphibia > Caudata > Salamandridae > Pleurodeles > Pleurodeles waltl. The sequence goes on along the minus strand of NC_090442.1, from coordinate 914,860,015 downwards.
ACTTCCCAACTGCCCACTTCGCCTGCTTATTTTGAAAACAGTGTTCCTTGTAGCTATCACCTTTGCCACTGCAGAGTGAGTGAGCTGCAGGCTCTTTCTTCGAAGCCACCTTTCATCTCCATCCACCATGAGAAGGTGGTGCTTCATACTAGGGCTGCTTTTCTGCCTAAAGTGGTCATGTCCTCTCATGTAGGCCAATCCATCACCTTGCCTACTTTTTACACGCCTTCACTTCCTTCTAATGAAGAGGAGAGACTCCACTATCTGGACCCAAAAAGAGCATTTGTGTTCTACCTTGATCATACACAGAACTTCCGGGTGGACAATCAACTCTGTGGGTTATGTGGGTGCGAAGGAAGTTTGGGCAGAGCAGAAGAGAACCATCTCTAGGTGGGTAGTTCTCTGCATTAAATTGTGCTAGGGATTGGCTAAGAAGCAACCCCAGAGGGCTTGCACACTCATTCTACCAGAGCAGCAGCTGCAACCACTGCTTTAGCAAGCAGAGTTCCAGTCCTAGACATCTGCCATGCAGCAACATGGGCATCTTTGCGCAGGCTTTCAAAACACTAGTGCCTGTACAGTCAGGTCTGAAGGGACGAGTATTTTGCCCGTTTGGCTCTGCAGGACTTCCTAGTATAATCTTGGTTCTCAGACCTGCCTCCGGGAATGGTACTGCTTGGGTAACTATTCTATGGTAAGGAATCTGCAACTAGAAGTCTCTATCAGATGAACAAGTTACTTACATATTCTAGTTGCACATTCCTTACTGACCCACCTATCCTCCCCGCTCTGTGAACTGATTTCTTGGGACAGGAACTTTTCTTTCAGGGCCCTAGTTCTGGCGCACCAGTCAGTGTTCTTCATGGCTCTGTGCTTCTAGCGTGGAAAGTTGTGTAAAGAAACTGACGTCAGCGCACTGGGGTGGAGCGCCTATATGCGAACCGCAATGTCGTATCCAGAGACAATGCCAACGATGGACGCAGTGTCGACCAACGCCACCTAACTGTGCGCAAGGATACTGCTCGAAGAAAATCTTCAGATCCAGACGGACACCCGGGGAAAATTCTAAGGCAAGGTAAGGAATCTGCAACTAGAATTTGTCTCTACAAGATAATTCATTACCGAAGGTAATTAGCTTCTTAATTAATGCACAGTGTTTGACTCTACACAAATACATATTCATTTCTATGCCGTTTACTTGCAGTGTTTCATATTACCATATAACATTCTTTTACAGCCAGACCTGTAAGCATTGCCAATGCTTGTCAACAAATATGCAGGTTTGAATGAAACAGTCACATTAAAGTACTAAAGCATATACCTTAGTTCCAAACATTTATAATCAAGTTATTGTAAACAAGCCGACCATGCAACAAAAAATGAAAAGCGAAAAAAATCAGTTCTTGGACAAAACATTACAAATGCATTTTTTATTTAATTGTTATTAAAATAGTTAGGATATATTAGTAATTAACATTTACAAACCATATATAAATATATATTCAAATATACACTATACATTTGAAACATTGCCATATCTGCAACATAAACTTAGAATTTTCTATGCGGAAAACCGGTTTCCATCTATTGTACAATTTTGTAAACCTTTTGGGGAGGAGGAAGCCACTCTGGAGTAAAATATTCAGACTGAAGGTAATACCAACTTCTGAAAGAATGTAATTTGAAAGAGATTTTTGATCAACATGCTCACACCTTTCAGTTCTTGAGTTTTAAGACTGAACAATCTATATTGTACACAGACAAACTCTTAATTTATAATGCTACAAAGATGCATTTCTATACAGGGTCTTGTATAATATAAAGCATGGTCGGTTGAAAAAAGGGAGTTAAATTAAACGCCAAGTGAATTAGGAATCCATCAGGTTAAAAAATTATTCAAAATCTTTTCCTTATGGAAGTGTCTTTACTCCTGTAGCTCTCTAAGCCAGACAATGCCTTCCCAGACAGACCATGTCTTCAAACAGGTGTGCCCCGCAGCATAAATTATTCTTTCTTGGTTTAGCAGATATGACTAAGTTAGAGAATCTGATGATGGTAAAGTGAATGCATTGAATCAGATTTCGTATTGACTACCAACACAAAGATGAAGGTGGAAACTGAACCCTGGAGAGGGAAAGGAATGGGAGGTAAAGAGATGGAGTGCTTATGTCTGCCATGCAGTCCTAACAACGTTCCCAGTTTAGTTATAACGAACATTTGTTGTTTTGCAGATTAATTTAGAAGAGGAACAACATTTATTGCCAAATGGGGTATATACCACAGCTGATCAACGGCCAAATGCATACATCCCGGATGATGCCACCGGACTGCCTCTGCCACGCCCTTATGGAGGATTAGCCCCCTTCAAACCGAGCGAACGAGGCTCAAACATAAGACACATAAGGAAACCAATCGTAAAGCCAATTGAAATTTAATCAAGTTGTCTGATTTCCGCCCCCCCCCCCCAAATCGAACATGTGCTGTGTTACCAACTGGAACATTTATCAGTGTACATATTCTGAAACCTGCAATTAGTATTTAAAGTTATTTTCTTTCCCATTAACCTGTATGCTACTATCAAAAGCGTAACTGCATATATATGCTCTATAACTGATTTTGGGAATGATGTGAAACGCGTATCAACTGTGTAAAAGACAAATAAACTGTCGCTTGAAATGTAGATGGACTATGATAGTTTAATAAAAGGTACTTCTCAGCATTTTCGTGAACTAAGCTAGGAGAACAAAGTATTAATATTTTCTGTTTTATGCCTCTTGAAAATGTAAAAAAAATTTAAGAGACCGTGTCACTGCTTGAATCTCTACATGAAGTAAAATGAGTACGGTCGTTAAGCATTACAATGCATAGAAGAGGATTCCAAAATATTGTAGTGTGAACCCAGGCCAAAAGGGAAAAAACTAAAATTGCTTACTAGGTAACCAATTGCTTCCTTTGCAACAGAAACCCATGAAGTAAAATTATTTTAAGAGGCAACTGAGCGGGTTAATCCTTCGCCTGTATCGATCACTACTTACAGTAAGAAATTTTATAATATACTTTGAATGTTTTTGTTCCTTTTTCACCCGGTATGTAATTTAAACACCACCATTCATGCGTTTACTGAGACAGAAAAGTCTAAACTCTCTACTGTTGCGCTATTACTACCAATAGAAATAGAAAAACTATCTCCTGAAAGCCATTCCATTTAATACAGTAGTTTTTTAATTAAACTGGTGTTTGCATTAGAACTGCCTAAATTGCAATTACACAATTTTATTTTTGTGGAGTTACCAGGAACTGCTCGTGTCCTTGTTAACTAACACTTGAGGCCTCTCTGACACACCCTCACACTAGTTCCACAATTTCGAAGTATCATGAAACTTACTACACAATGCTTATGCCCATCAGTAAGGTGGGAAAAAATACAGTAGCAAGAAGCTCTGACAGGTAGGGGACAGAAATGAAAACATTTGATTTACCATATTCTGCTAATGTGAGTACCTAAAACCACGAATTATTCAGTGTTGAGAGAAAAAAACTGATTCCCAATTTATAATACAGATATGCCGCTTTTCCGAGAGCACAGTGCTCTTTAAAGTGAGCACCTAAAACAAGGAAGTATGTTTGTCAGATACTTGATTTCTGCTGAATAATGACACATTCTTCCTGCTGTGGTCACAATTCCAGGGATCACACATGTAAACAATCAGCACCATGATATGCAACGCTTTACAGTATCAATACGTTCTTCATAAACAGGACTATTTTTCTGTCAAAGTAGAAGTAGGAAACAATGGCTCTTGTACAATTTTGCTTTAACTTCACACTTTTTGAATAATGTCTCTTGATTCCAACTGAACCAATCTGAACTGATACCCAATTTTAAATAGCAATGGAGAGGTTTCATAGATTCAATGTCATTCTGGTTTGTTTTAGTCCCATTCCCTCCACAAACTTTGAATCCACAGTGTCCACTTCAAACAGGTTTACAGCTAGAAAAAATTTAAATAGATTAACAGAATTCTTCGATTACGATGCTAAATTTTCTGAGTTCAAGCAGTACTAATATACACTATCTGTATACATACAAATATAAATATCGATTGCCTCCGGGTTTGTTATTAACTTACGATTATTCTCCAGCATAGTTAATAGGGCTGTGCTAAGTTTTTTTTTTCTGTCCCTAAAGTTTTTCAGAATTCTGGATTTTCGCCCTTTGAAATGGTTGCAAAAATTTACGTTTTTATTTTGCATAGCAAGTTCTTTTCACCCTAACATAAGCCAAAAACGACCCACGAAAGTATGATCCACGTAGCTAGTTCATTTGTTCAATCTTCTGTTTTATGGTGGAAAACGTTTACATGTCTTTTCAAAAAAGTGTATTTCCCTATGAAATGCAATTTTGCAAAGGGCATTTATGGAGAGCCATTTTTAATACAAAACAAGGATATATTTAGCAAACATTATCAATAAAGACACAATTTTTACAAAGATGACCTACAGCAAAAGACTTTGCTAACGTTGCATCTTTTCTAAGGATCTCAGCAAAGCTTGCTGAAGTGAGCTTTATATCTTGTTATATTCCACAGATTCACAGACTGGGATATCATACACACTTCTGTCAGCGAAGACAAATTTACAACACTTCCCCTTCCCAGGTGCCAGACTTGACCTGAATATTTTTTCAATGCAGTCACTGGCAATGGGTTGTGTTCTCTGGTATCCTAGATTGTGCCAAGTATGCCAGTGATGTCAGATCCATCAGATTTTCTAACCTCGACAGAGGCTTAAAACTTGGAGAATAGACCCTAAAAGTAACAACAAGAATTTGCAATGCAATAGGTCTCACATTTGCTTGAGTTACAGCTATTGGCATTGTAAATTCATAACCTGACTTTCCTTGGCACATAAACTGGTCAACCCTGCTGTGAGGAAATGCCTTCTTGGCATGGTTACCCCCTGACCTTTTGCCTTTGCTGAATGCCAAGTTATGATTTGAAAGTGTGCTGGGGCCTGCTAACCAGACCCCAGCACCAGTGTTCTTTCCCTAAAACTGTATTGGCACAACCCTGGCACCCAGGTAAGTCCCTTGTAACTGGTACCCCTGGTACCAAGGGCCCTGATGCCGGGAAGGTCTCTAAGGGCTGCAGCATGTCTTATGCCACCCTGGGGACCCCTCAGTCAGTACATGCACACTGCTTGCCAGCTTGTGTGTGCTGGTGGGGAGAAAATGACTAAGTCGACATGGCACTCCCCTCAGAGTGCCATGCCAACCTCACACTGCCTATGGTATAGCTAGGTCACCCCTCTAGCAGGCCTTACAGCCCCAAGGCAGGGTGCACTATACCACAGGTGAGGGCATAGGTGCATGAGCACTATGCCCCTACAGTGTCTAAACAAAACCTTAGACATTGTAAGTGCAGGGTAGCCATAAGAGTATATGGTCTGGGAGTCTGTCATACACGTACTCCACAACACCATAATGGCTACACTGAAAACTGGGAAGTTTGGTATCAAACTTTTCAGCACAATAAATGCACACTGATGGCAGTGTACATTTTATTGTGAAATACACCCAGAGGGCATCTTAGAGATGCCCCCTGAAAACAAACCTGACTCCCAGTGTGGGCTGACTACTTTTTGCCAGCCTGCCACACACCAGACATGTTGCTGGCCACATGGGGAGAGTGCCTTTGTCACTCTGTGGCCAGGAAAAAAGCCTGTACTGGGTGGAGGTGCTTCTCATCTCCCCCTGCAGGAACTGTAACACCTGGCGGTGAGCCTCAAAGGCTCACCCCCTTTGTTACAGCGCCACAGGGCATCCCAGCTAGTGGAGATGCCCAGCCCTCTAGCCACTGCCCCCACTTTTGGCGGCAAGGATGGAGGAGATAATGAGAAAAACAAGGAGGAGTCACACCCCAGTCAGGACAGCCCCTACGGTGTCCTGAGCGGAGGTGACTCTTACTTTTAGAAATCCTCCATTTTGCAGATGGAGGATTCCCCCAATAGGATTAGGGATGTGCCCTCCTCCCCACAGGGAGGAGGCACAAAGAGGGTGTAGCCACCCTCAGGGCCAGTAGCCATTGGGTACTGCCCTCCCAGACCTAAACACTCCCCTAAATTGAGTATTTAGGGGCTCCCAGAACCAAGGAAGATAGATTCCTGCAACCTGAAGACGAAGAAGGACTGCTGACCTGAAGCCCTGCAGAGAAAACGGAGACAACGACTGCTTTGGGCCCAGCTCTACCGGCCTGTCTCCCCACTTCAAGAAAAACTGCAACAGCGATGCATCCAAAAGGGACCAGCGACCTCTGAAGCCTCAGAGAACTGCCCTGCATCTAAAAGGACCAAGAAGCTCCCGAGAACAGCGGCCCTGTTAAACAAAACTGCAACTTAGCAACAAAGAAGCAACTTTTAAAGACCACACGTTTCCCGCCGGAAGCATGAGACTTTCTACTCTGCACACGACGCCCCCGGCTCGACCTGCGGAAAACCAACACTGCAGGGAGGACTCCCTGGCGACTGCGAGCCCGTGAGTAGCCAGAGTTGACCCTCCTGATCCCCCACAGCGACGCATGCAGAGGAAATCCAGAGGCTCCCCTGACCGCGACTGCCTGCTTCAAGGAACCCGACGCCTGGAAACCACACTGCACCCGCAGCCCCCAGGACCTGAAGGAACCGAACTTCAGTGCAGGAGCGACCCCCAGGCGACCCTCTGCCTAGCCCAGGCGGTGGCTACCCCGAGGAGCACCCCGTGTGCCTGCCTGCATCGTTGAAGAGACCCCCAGGTCTCCCTATTGATTCCTATTGAAAACCCAACGCCTGTTGGCACTGTGCAACCGGCCACCCCTGTGCCGCTGAGGGTGTACTTTCTGTGCCTGCTTATGTCCCCCCCGGTGCCCTCCAAAACCCCCCTGGTCTGCCCTCCGAAGTCGCGGGTACTTACCTGCTGGCTGACTGGAATCGGGGCACCCCTATTTCCATTGAAGCCTATGTGTTTTTGGCACCACTTTGACCTCTGCACCTGACCGGCCCTGAGCTGCTGGTGTGGTAACTTTGGGGTTGCCTTGAACCCCCAACGGTGGGCTACCTTGGACCCAACTTTGAACCCTATAAGTATTTTACTTACCTGTGAACTTAAAATTTACTTACCTCCCCCAAGAACTGTTGATTTTTGCAGTGTCCACTTTTAAAATAGCTTATTGCCATTTTTGCCAAGACTGTACATGCTATTGTAATAATTAAAAGTTCCTAAGATACCTGAGTGAAATACCTTTCATTTAAAGTATTGTTTGTAAATCTAAAACCTGTGGTTCTTAAAATAAACTAAGAAAATATATTTTTCTATATAAAAACCTATTGGCCTGGAATGGTCTTTGAGGGTGTGTTCCTCATTTATTGCCTTGTGTGTACAACAAATGCTTAACACTGCCCTCTGAAAAGCCTACTGCTCGACCACACTACCACAAAATAGAGCATTAGAATTATCTCTTTTTGCCACTATCTTACCTCTAAGGGGAACCCTTGGACTCTGTGCATGCTATTTCTTACTTTGAAATAGTACATCCAGAGCCAACTTCCTGCACCTGCCCTCATAATTTCATGCCATATAACTCCAGTGGGCCTGCATATAACTAAGCACTTCCATTTACCTTCTTCCTTCAGCTAGAGCAAAAAATGAAAATGTTGCCATTTAGCATCCTAAATGAAAGCTGCCATGCTAATTGCAATAGAATAACACTTTTACCACCCCACCAACAGAGTTGCTGGCTGGCTAACACAGTTCCCCCCAAAAAGACACAAGACAGCCACAGAGAAGAAATAAACTAGAAGGGTCACCCAAACATATCAAGACTGTTCAGTCAGTGTAATAAGGATGTTAAGTTGTCCTGAATCATGGTCATAATTATAATAAGGAGAGATTATTGAAACATATGCAACTATCGTATAAACCGTTATCAGAAATAAACTTTTGGCATCAGACTAATGCTAAAAAAAGGCCCTAAAGGGCACCATAACTAAAATATCACTTGTAAGAAACATGGTTATGTATCCATTTTGTTACCCCCTAGAGGGCATAACCCCATGAAAAAACTGGAGAAAGTAAGGCTGTGTAACCATATATATAGCCCCTACAAAGATGTTTTAGGACTAGCAGGCCTACTGCCATATTACTACAAACAAGGCCATTAAAACAAAACTTCTCCCAACTGTAAAACGAAATTTGTAGCTATGACGAAGCTTAAAAGATACTGAATGGTGGGAATAGTTATTATTTTGAGGTCCCAACTAACCTAGTGTGGGACCCAGAGATGATGTAGACAGAGTGTTTTGAAGGCAATCCCATTGTTCCAGGATCACCACAGGCTGAGTTATGAGCAAACATGTTTTGTAACTGTAATGTCCTGCAAAGCATCATGGGGCATGTTTCCATGCCACGAATATTTTTAGTATGTTGATATGACTGCAGTGCTTAGAACAGCCCCTAAAGGACACCACAATGAAAATAGCATTTGTAAGAAACATGGTCATTTAACTATAAGGTTAGGCTTTAGACGGCATAACCACACAAAAAGAAAATGGCAGAAAGTAACGCACTGGAACCATATGTTTGGCCCTGAGAGGATGTAGTACATTACACATTTTCAGGGATAGCAGGCCTATAGCAATATTATTACAAACAAGGCCCTTAAAACACAAGCTATTTCCAGCTGTAAAACAAAGGTTCCAGCATGAGAGCTTAAAAAGACACTGACCTAGTGTGGGGACCCAGAGATGATGTAGACAGAAAGAGCGTTTTGAAGGCGGTCCCATTGTCCCAGGATCCCCACAGGCTGAGTTATGAGCAAACATGTTTTGTAACTGTAATGCCCTGCAAAGCATTATGGGGCATGTTTCCATGCCACGAATATTTTTAGTATGTTGATATGACTGCAGAGCTTAGAACAGCCCCTAAAGGACACCACAATGAAAATAGCATTTGTAAGAAACATGGTCATTTAACTATAAGGTTAGGCTTTAGACGGCATAACCACACAAAAAGAAAATGGCAGAAAGTAACGCACTGGAACCATATGTTTGGCGCACATTTTCAGGGATAGCAGGCCTATAGCAATATTATTACAAACAAGGCCCTTAAAACACAAGCTATTTCCAGCTGTAAAACAAAGGTTCCAGCATGAGAGCTTAAAAAGACACTGAATGGTGGGAAGGGTTATTATTTTGGGGTCCCTGCTAACCTAGTGTGGGAACCCACAGATGACCTAGACAGAAAAGGTGTGCCGCGTTGAACGTGTTGGTGGTGGTCCCATTGTCCTAGTACCACCACAGGCTGAGTTATGAACAAAAATGTTTTGGAAAGGTAATGTCCTGCAAAGCATTATGGGTGAGTTTTCAGACTGCAGTGACTATTGTATTATCTTGCTCTCCCTCTGTGCCGGGAGAGACACTTTTGCTTTGAGGATTTCTGTTTTACGTAAAGCATTTATCAATTTCAAGTGTTTTAAGGGGAGAGCCACAAGAAATAACTCTGATCTGGTAACTGAACAATGTGACCAGCATTCTAGTACTGCCGATTGAGTTCACACTGTTGTGCCTGTGTGCTCTGTGAGCACCATGGCCGCCATGCAGCTTGAAGGGGAGAGACAAAAGAAAAAATAGTTCACCCACGCTGAAGTATATTTGCAATTGTGCAATAACCCATGTAAAGGGCAGTCTGCAACGTGTGAAAAAAGTGCCTCAAGGCGGGACAAACAAAGCATTTACCAATTACATCAAATGATTTTTGAAAGTCAAGCCCCGAAATGAACGAAAGTGATGGGCATGGTTAAAATCCCACAATTCATACAACAGGTCAAAGCGCTTGCAATAAAATCTGATAGAGACTTCTAGCTGCAGCTTCCTTACCTTAGAATTCCCTGGCGTCCGCTTCGAATTAGGAGTTTTTTCTGAGCAGTACCCTGCGCGCGTGCCGTCGTCGTTCGGATCCGCGTGTGTCGACTAGCTCCGTGTGCGTCGTCAGCGTCGTTGGAGCCGTCTATGACATCACGGTTGTCTATATAGACGCCGTCTCGGCACGCGTACGTCAGTTCTTTTCCTTCCGTGCCGGTTAAGCACAGTTTTGGAAAGAGCTTCCCTGCTTCGACGGTTTGTCAATGCTTTTTTGACTGTTTGAAGTCATGTCTTCGAGAAAGACATGATTCAAGCCATGTGGTGTGTGTCATCGCACCATGTCGGTGACGGATCCGCACTGTGTTTGTCTTTGGTGCCTGCAGAAGGACCACAATTCCACCTCGTGCTCCGACTGTCGGGCCATGGCGCCGAAGGCCTTGAGGGAAAGATCCTTTAAGCCTCTTGCGGCCCGACATTCGTCTTCAGTCGGCGTGACTCAGCGGAGGTCACGGTCCCGCAGCAGGAGTTGGTCGCAGCACTGCTTCCGGAGCCCCAAGTCCTCTTCCTCGCATTCGAGGTCATCTGAAGGTAAGAGGCACGAGAAGAAGAATTAGTCCATGCGGACTTCGTCTTCGCCATGCCCGTCGGCCGACTAGGCGTTTTGGGAACGTTGATGTTCCGAGTGCGGTTCTGCGGAGCCGTCGCTAGTGTCGACTCCGCTTCTTCCCCCCTTTCCGGGGACTGGATCGACCCCCGCTCAAATAAGAGTTTTACGAGGCCATGCGTCTCGTTTTTGAGTGGGCTGCACCCTCGGGTGGGTCTTCAGGCCCTGCGCGGTCAGCAGGGGCCCCTTCAGATACGACGCCGGCGGCTTCGGCCTTAGCGCTGTTGGGGACCCCAGGATCTGATACCGGATCCGGAGCGGTGCCGGTCTCTCACAGTCCACCTCCTTCGGCGCCGGGTGCGCCGTCGACGATTCCGCCACTGACGGCCACTGGTGGCAGCCCCATCCTTATTCCGGATGATCCGGAGCGACGTCCTACGACTTCGACTCCGACTTCTACGGAGCCAATTCGGCCCAGATCATTGTCTGAGCATTATTTAGATCAGCCAGACGCAGGAGAGGAATGGGAGGGGTCTGAGGACCCTTTAGAATCTGGATTGCAACAGGACTGGTATGAGGATCTAGGGGAGGCCAGTGGACTGGACATGTCTCCAGATACTGGTATGCTCTCTCCTCCTAATGTGTCTACGGAGGAGGGTGCTTCGTTCGCTATGGTGGTGCGTAGGGCAGCTGAGGTCTTGGACCTAGATTTGCCTACAGTGCCAGTCAAGATGAATATCCTGACAGAAATGCTTCCGCCGGGCGTGACAACATCAGAGCCAATGTTGCCCTTCAATGAGGCTCTTACAGACGTCCTTCTGGGTACGTGGTCCAAACCCAGCACAGGGGCTCCTGTGAATAGGACGGTCAGCCGCCGCCATAGGCCCGCTCCTAGCGACCCTAGTTTCCTGACACACCACCCCACTTCTGAGAGCTTGGTTGTCCACGCCTCTACTTGCCGTGGTGCCTTCCCTTCCGCTCCCCCGGATAGGGAATCCAAGAGGCTGGATCAGCTTGGGAAGAAGATGTTTTCTTTCACCAGCCTGGCATTGAGGTCCGTCAACACCTCTTGCCTATTGGGCCGTTATTCCCATACTTTATGGGATACAGTGGCAGAGGTGCTGCCCCAGGTCCCGAAGGCATACGGACACTCTCACCCAGGCTGTCAAGGATGAGAGAGATGCAGCCAAGTTTACGATCCGGTGTGGTTTGGACACGACCTACTCGCTGGGCAGAGCGATTTCATCGTCAGTGGCTCTACGTCGCCACGCCTGGCTACGTTCCACTGGTTTCTCAGGGGATGTCCAGTCCAGCTTGATGGACATGCCCTTTGATAGCTCTCGCCTTTTTGGTGAAAAGGCAGACTCCGCGTTTGAGAGGTTCAAGGATCCTCAAGCCACGGCCAGATCCTTGGGCCTTTCAGCGCCCGCACGACAACAGTCTGTCTTTAGTCCCTTTCGAGGCTTCGGACGGGGCGTGGTACCACGCCAGCCACAGTTCAGCCACCGTCCTCAGGCTTCACAGCATCCCGGAAGAGGATGTGGTAGTGATACCATCAGACCCAGAGTGTCTGGCCAGAGGTCGGCCGCCACACAGCCCCCCTCCACTGCGCCTAAGCCCTCCCAGTATGGTTCTGCGGGATCATGTCCGTCCAGTTGGAGGGAGGATTCGTTTTCAACTCCCTCACTGGCTTTCCATCACCACGGCCAAGTGGGTCCTGCAGATCATACGGAAGTATTTCCCTCCTTCTATCCCTCCGACAAAGGAATGTCTGATGGAGGACCATCTAGCTTTGCTCCGCGAGGAAGTTCCAGCTCTCTTGGCCAAGGGAGCCATAGAAAGAGTCCCGATATCAGAAGTAGGCAGTGGTTGTTATTCCCGCTACTTTCTGATTCCCATAAAGAACAAAGGCCTACGCCCTATCTTGGATTTAAGGGACGTCAATCTCTTCCTCAAGAAGGAGAAATTCAAGATGCTCACTCTTGCTCAGGTTTTGTCCGCCCTAGACCAAGGAGACTGGATGGTAGCGTTGGATTTGCAGGATGCGTATTTCCACATTCCTATCCTGCCAGCTCACAGGCGTTACCTGCGGTTCAAGGTGGGCCACGAGCACTTTCAGTTTACCGTGCTTCCTTTCGGCCTCAGCAGTGCCCCTTGGGTGTTCACAAAGGTGATGGCGGTGGTGGCAGCTCATCTGTGCAGGTCAGGGATTTCAGTCTTCCCCTACCTGGACGATTGGCTGTTGAAAGCTTCTACGTCCCAGGCTCTCATCACCCACCTCCAGATGACGGCGGACCTCTTGCATTCGCTGAAGTTCACTACAAATGTGCCGAAGTCACACCTGACTCCCTCTCAGAAGCTCACTTTCATCGGAGCTGTTATGGCCACAGTGCAGTATCTGGCTTATCCTCCCGAACAGCGGGTCCAGGACATTCAGGTTATGATACCGATGATTCAGCCTCTATCCTGGATTTCAGAGAGACAGACTCTGAGGCTGCTGGGACTCATGGCTTCCTGCATCCTGTTAGTCAAGCATGCCAGATGGCGCATGAGGGCTCTGCAGTGGGACCTGAAGTTCCAATGGGCACAGCATCAGGGAAATCTTACCGACGTGGTTCAGATCTCGGAGGGGACTGCAAAAGATCTGCAGTGGTGGTTAGTGAACTGTGATTGGGTCAAAGGCAGACCCCTCTCCCTTCCCCAACCAGATCTAACAGTAGTGACAGATGCGTCACTTCTTGGATGGGGCGGCCATCTGGGGGAGGTGGAGATCAGTGGTCACTGGTCTGTGGCGGAATCCGGGCTCCACATCAACTTGCTGGAGCTTTGGGCGATCTGGCTAGCATTAAAAGCATTTCTTCCTGTTGTTAAAGGGAAGGTGGTGCAGGTGTTCACGGACAACACTACCGCAATGTGGTACTGCCACAAGCAGGGCGGGGTCGTGGACCCTTTGTCAAGAGGCTTTACGTCTCTGGACATGGCTGGAACAGCGGGGCATGACCCTGGTGGTTCAACACCTGGCAGGTTCTTTGAACGTCAGAGCAGACAAACTAAGATGAAAATGCTTAGAGGATCACGAATGGTGTCTCCATCCGGAGGTGGCGCAAGGACTCTTTCAGCAGTGGGGAGAGCCTTGGTTAGATCTGTTCGCCACCGCAGAGAACGCGCAATGTCAGCAGTTTTGCGCGTTGGAGTTTCCAAGGGGGCTATCGCTAGGCGATGCTTTTCAGCGCAAGTGGAGTTCAGGCCTCCTGTACGCCTTTCCACCTATACCACTTCTGCCCAGAGTTCTCAAGAAAATCAAGAATGACCAGGCCCAAGTAATCCTAGTGGCTCCGGGTTGGGCACGGAGAGTTTGGTATCCAGAGCTTTTCAAAATGAGCATCGGTCCTCCAATCAAGTTGCCTCTTCGGGTGGATCTTCTGTCGCAGCAGCAGGGGAAGGTTCTCCACCCGAACCTGTCAACTCTGCGCCTTAATGCGTGGAGAGTGAGAAGCGACAGTTGATGGTTTATGACCTCCCTCCCAAAGTCTGTGATGTCATTCTGGCAGCCAGGTGTCCCTCTACTAAGTCGATCTACGCCTGTCGTTGGAAACGTTTTGTTTCCTATTGTACAGAGAGATCTATTGATCCTCTTTCTTCTTCTCTGTCTAACATCCTTTTGTTTATATTGTCTCTCGCCCAACAGGGTTCCTCCTTAGGGACTCTCAAGGGCTATCTTGCAGCCTTATCGGCTTTTCTTCAGTTGCCTGATCAACCATCTCTGTTTAAATCACCTATAGTACAGAGGTTTTTGAAAGGGCTTGTGCATCTATTCCCGTCTGTGCCTTTCGTTATGCCCCAGTGGGATCTTAATGTGGTTCTTACCTTCCTTATGTGCGCTCCCTTCGAGCCCTTGCATAACTGTCCTCTCCGGCTGCTTACTATTAAGACAGCCGTTTGGTGGCAATTACATCTGCCAGGAGAGTGAGTGAGCTGCAGGCTTTATCTTCAAAGCCACCGTATCTCACGATATATCCTGACAAGGTAGTATTAAGAACTCGTGCCTCTTTCCACCCCAAGGTGGTGACCCTTTTCCATCTGGGTCAAAACATCACCCTGACCACCTTCTTTGCACCACTGCATCGCTCTAAGGAAGAGGAGCGTGTCCATCGGCTGGAACCAAAAAGAGCATTATCGTTCTACCTTGACAGCACTAAAGAGTTCCGGGTGGACGACCAACTCTTTGTGGGGTACGTTGATGCAAAGAAGGGTCAGGCAGTGCAGAAACAATCTGTTTCGCGCTTGGTCGTTCTCTGTATAAAAATCTGCTACGCTTTGCAAAGAAGCAGCCTCCTGAGGGCTTGAGAGCTCATTCTACTAGGGGGAAAGCTGCTACCACTGCGTTAGCACGTGGTGTACCGGTGGTGGACATATGTCAGGCCGCAACGTGGGCTTCTTTACATACGTTTGCGAAGCACTACTGCCTGGATAGCCAGGTGAGAAGAGAGGGGCATTGTGCCCGTTCTGTCTTGCAGGACTTCCTTATATCAAAAAAAAAAAAAAATCTCCTTCAGACCCACCTCCATGGGTTATAGCTTGGGTATCTATTCTAAGGTAAGGAAGCTGCAGCTAGAAGTCTTTATCAGATGAACAAGTTACTTACCTTCGGTAACGAGGTATCTGGTAGAGACTCTATCTAGCTGCAGATTCCTTACACCCGCCCAAGCCTCATCGCTCTGCAGATATTTTTCTTATGTAGATATACATATATGTATATATGTATTTATGAAAGAACTTTTTCTTCAAACAGTCAAAGAGGTAAAATCCATAATGATTGGTTTTTCCATGACTCTGCGCTTCTGGCGTGGGAAGTTGTGGAAAAGAACTGACGTTTGACCCTGTCACCAGGCAGGTCGCTCCCCCCATCTGCCACGCAGCCCCCTGTGGGTTGAACCTCCGTTGCCACTTTTGCCGCATGACTACTTGCTCCCTTTTTCCTATTCCCCTGAGCTTGTGATTCTGTGCCACTTGTTTTTTCCATTCTGTGCCCCTGTGTTTTGCTTTCTGTACCCCTGTGCTCTGTTGTCCGTCTCCCGCCGTCTTTTCCCCCCGTTTTTTCCCCTGGGTTTTCCCCTGGGTTTTTCCCTTGCTGCTGAGCCCCTGCTGCCCGCCCCCTTCACTCCCATTGGCCGCCCCGCTCCCACCTCCCAGCTGCTCCTCTCTCCCTCTGCCCTCAGATGGAGGCCACGAAGCGGTGGTAGAGAGCGACCTTTGACCCTGTCACCAGGCAAGTCGCTCCCCCCATCTGCCACGCAGCCCCCTGTGGGTTGAATCTCCGTTGCCACTTTTGCCGCCTGACTACTCGCTCCCTTTTTTCTATTCCCTTGAGCTTGTGCTTCTGTGCCACTTGTTTTCTCCATTCTGTGCCCCTGTGTTTTGCTTTCTGTACCCCTGTGCTCTGTTGTCCCTCTCCCGCCGTCTTTTCCCGCCGTTTTTTCCCCGGGTTTTCCCCTGGGTTTTTCCCCGGGTTTTTCCCTTGCTGCTGAGCCCCTGCTGCCCCGCCCCCTTCACTCCCATTGGCCGCCCCGCTCCCACCTCCCAGCTGCTCCTCCCTCCCTCTGCCCTCATATGGAGGCCGCGAAGCGGGCGCGCTGCTGGCGCGATGAAGGCGCGCCTAAGGCAAGCCCGTCTGCGCCTGTCCGCGCCTGGACCGCACCCAGCACCAGAACCCCTGGAACCCGCACCCCCCGCAACGCCAGACTGCACTACGACGCAAGCACCCTCCACGCACTCAACACCAGACAAGACCACCCCTGCTACCGGGCCACCCCGAAACGCACCCAGGGGCCTTTCACCTGCCGGAACTGCAGATTCACCAGCATCCAACCCTCCACACCACCAGCCAGAGAACCCAACCACCTCCGCTGCATCCTCCACAACACCCGCTCCGCTGGCAAGCACGCCATCGAACTTTGGGACCTCCTAGACTCCACTGCCCCTGACGTCGCCTTCCTGACGGAGACCTGGCTGAACGCCACCTCAGCACCAGACATTGCCATAGCCATCCCACAGGGCTACAAGATCTCCCGCAGAGACCGCACCAACGGAGTGGGAGGAGGAATCGCCATCATCCACAAAGCCTCCATCAAAATCTCAACGAACACCGATGACACCCTCACCACCGCCGAGCACATGCACTTCCAGATCCACACCGACCCCAACACCACCCTCAGAGGAACTCTCATCTACAGACCTCCCGGACCCCGCCCACAGTTGAGTGACACCATCGCTGACCTCATCAGCACCCAAGCCCTTGCTTCCACGGACTACATCCTCCTCGGGGACCTGAACTTCCACCTCGAGAACAACAACAACGCCAACTCCACCGCCCTGATCGACAACCTCGCCAACCTCGGACTCAAACAGCTAGTAACGACACCCACTCACGCCGCTGGACACACGCTTGACCCCATCTTCTCCGCAAGCCCCCACGTCTCCTTCAACCACACCACCGAACCACACTGGACCGACCACAGATGCGTCCTCTTCACCTTCAGAAAACCCACCGCACCCAACAGCTACCACGCCGCTGCTGGGGCAAGGTCACCGGGGACCAACTGACTACCGCCCTCACCCTGAGACACCCCACCGACCCAGACACTGCCGCGACCAACCTCACACAGTGGATCAACGACTGCGCCAACACCCTCGCCCCTCTCAAGACCTTTACAACCAACCACACCAACAAGAAAGCCGCCTGGTTCACCGAGGACCTCCGGATCTCCAAGCACACCTGTCGGAAGCTGGAGAAGAAATGGCTCCACGACCGAACACCAGACAACCACACAGCCCTCAAGAGCGCCACCCGCAGACATCACCAACTCATCAGGACCGCCAAGAAGACCGCCTTCAAGGACCGCCTAGACAACAACGCACACAACACCAAAGAGCTCTTCAGCATCGTGAAAGAACTCTCTAACCCCAGCTCCATCACCAACGACATCCCGCCATCTCAAGACCTGTGCGACTCCCTGGCCACCTTCTTCTACCGCAAGATCACCGACATCCACGACAGCTTCAACCCCGACCCCCCCGCACCCACCACCGAGTCCACCACCCCTGCGACTACCACTCGCACCAGTCGCCTGACCGTCTGGTCCAGCGTCAGCGACGAAGACACCATCAAAACCATGAACTCCATCCACTCCGGATCCCCATCGGACCCCTGCCCTCACCACGTCTTCAACAAAGCCAGCACAGCCATCGCGCCCCACCTCCGGAAAACAATCAACTGTTCCTTCGAGACAGCAACCTTCCCAGAAAGCTGGAAGCACGCCGAGATCAACGCCCTTCTGAAGAAGCCCAAGGCGGACCCCAAGGACCTCAAGAACTTCCGTCCCATCTCCCTGCTCCCTTTCCCGTCAAAAGTGACCGAGAAGATTGTCAACAAACAGCTGACCCGCTACCTCGAAGTCAACAACATCCTGGACCCGTCCCAATTTGGTTTTCGCAGTAACCACAGCACCGAGACCGCCCTCATCGCCGCCACTGACGACATCCAGACCTTGATGGACAAAGGAGAAACAGCCGCGCTCATCCTCCTGGACCTATCAGCAGCCTTTGACACGGTCTGCCACCGCACCCTATCAGCACGCCTCCATGACGCCGGTATCTAAGAGAAGGCCCTGGCCTGGCCCACATCCTTCCTCTTCGGCAGAACCCTGGAGCGTCCGCCTCCCACCCTTCCGCTCCAAAACCACTGAGATCATCTGCGGCATCCCACAGGGATCCTCCCTCAGCCCGACACTGTTCAATATCTACATGGCCCCCCTCGCCCACGTCGCACGACAACACAACCTCAACATCATCTCCTACGCCGACGACACCCAGCTGATCATATCCCTCACCGAAGATCCCCACACCGCCAAAGCTAACCTCCACCGAGGAATGAAGGCCATAGCCGACTGGATGAAGGACAGCAGACTGATGCTGAACTCAGACAAGACGGAGGTCCTCATTCTCGGACCCACCCCATCAGCCTGGGACGACTCTTGGTGGCACACGTCACTAGGCAGAGCCCCGGAACCCACGGACCACGCACGCAACCTGGGAGTCATCCTCGACTCCAGACTCTCTCCATGACCAGACAAGTAAACGCCGTCTCCGCGTCCTGCTTCAACACCCTCCATATGCTCTGCAGGATCTTCAAATGGATCCCCCTCGACACGAGAAAAAATGTTACCCAGGCCCTCATCACCAACAGACTCGACTACGGGAACGTCCTCTACTCAGGAACTACAAACAAGCTCCTGAGACGACTCCAACGCATCCAGAACGCCTCGGCCCGACTCATCCTCGATGTCCCCCGCCGCAGCCACATCACACTCCACCTGAGAGGCCTGCACTGGCTCCCCGTCAACAAAAGGATCACCTTCAAGCTCCTGATCCACACACACATAAAGCACTGCACAACACCGGACCCACCTACCTCAACAACAGACTCATCTTCCACACCCCCACCCGAAGCCTCCGCTCAGCCAACCTCGCCCTCGCCACAGTCCCCCGCATCCGAAAAACCACCGCCGGCGGCAGATCCTTCTCCTACCTCGCCGCCAAGACCTGAAACACTCTCCCCACCATCCTACGACAGACCCAGGACCTGCTGGCCTTCAGAAGACTCCTCAAGACCTGGCTCTTCGACCAGTAGCACCCCCCCCTCCCCAGCGCCTTGAGACGATTGCGGGTATGTAGCGCGCTTTACAAATGCATTGATTGATTGATTGATTGACGTACGCGCGATGAGACGGCGTCTATATAGACAACTGTGACGTCATAGACGGCTGACGACGCACGCGGATCCGAATGACGCCGCCAGACGGCGTGCGCGCAGGGTACTGCTCAGAAAATTCTCCGGATTCGAAGCTGACGCCAGGGAATTCTAAGGTAAGGAATCTGCAGCTAGATTAAGTCTCTACCAGATACCTCGTTACCAAAGGTAAGTAACTTGTTCATATAGCACATTCTCCAGCGGTGAAGCAGAATGGCAATAACGAATTTTAAGGAGCTGTTTCATCAATCAGATGGAATGTTATTGCTGGTAAGGTACTTGTGGTCCTTATGGCTGCTTGTCCCTGCAAATTCCTTATATGATCCAACCCCTACGCTCTTTAGAAGGAGGGGCGCTGAGGATTCAACTATTGTGAACTACAGAAATAAGAACTGGTAGACAACTACCAAATTGAGACTGGCCATATCATCAGCTTCAACTCAGTAATGCTTTGAAAAGCAATACAGAGATGACCAGATAGCGGCTATGCAAACTGTTTGAATTGGAACCCCCTGCAGGAGGGCTCAAGTAGCTTTCTTACCTCTCATTTAATGGGCAATACACACAAAACACTTTGGGTGGTGATCTCCCTCAGAGCAACGTTTCCCAGTCAACACAAGCCACCAGGAAATGCTATATTTTGCAGACCGCCTCATTCAACTGCCTGTCTTCAAGTTTTATAAATGGGTTGTTATCCATACTAAAAGCTTGAATTCTGTGAATGTGAAGACAGTTCTTCTGGGATCTAAACTGTTCAAACTCTCCTCATCTATGTGCAGCCTTACCTGCAAAGAATGAGGACGTTGTATAAAGAATGCTAACAACGTCACGTGAGCCATGTGAAACTAAGTAGCAAACTTCAGGAGGGAAGGTTTTACTCAAAGCACAACCTTGCATTCTGAAAGAAGCTGAGGCAGAAAGGCCTGCGTTTTGCTCTTTTGTCTGACAAAGGCTTTGGAAGAGGGAATTTATTTTGAAACCCATCTAACTACTCTAGAAACAATGTCAGTGTAAATATAGATCCTTTATCTGATGAACATTTAAATGCACCTTTAGCAGTAAGGTATCCTTTTGCTGTGCTAGAGTTATGCTTTTCACAGGTAGGGAGACCGAAGTGCAGAAGGTTATTATTTTGGCCCAATTAGTTACTGCACCATCAAGAGAGAAGTTAACTTGCCCATGAGGGATGCACAAATTATGACCCTTGTAAGACATTCAGTTATTAATTGAGAAGGATGCGAGCCCTTCACAAGTAATACATCTGCAAATGTCTTTTTACTGTGAACAAAGTACCCTATTGTAGCACTTGGTGCTCTCAGGATACTGAAGCAAAACAGTCCAAGGTAGGGCTGTAACAAAGGCCCCCGCAGACCCTGTAGTGTGGGTGGTTTGAGCTCCAGGGGGCCCGCACAGCACAGTAACCTGGCCTGAGAGCTCTGAAGTGAGTTCAGAAGGGGGACCCTTTATGTACTTTGCAGGGAGGCCCCCTCAAGTTTTGTTACGGCACTAGTCCACGGCCTTCTCAGGGGAGGTGGTGTGGGCTGGTATCTCTAGCTCTCTTGTGTTCAACAAGCGCTCTCAGGAAGTCAGTGGTTTTACCACACACACCCTCCCCCTAAATACTATGCAATAAATAACAAATGTATACAATCTGGTAGATGGAAATACCTGTGGTGACACCCTCATTTCGACTTACCCTCCACCCAAGTGGGTCCTGAACCCTTTAACCACAATAACGCCACCCCACCACCTTTACTAATTTCAACATCACAATATGATGGGTATTATTATTGGTAAGGCAAGCCTACTGCCTTTTGTCAGGGTGTCACCATCAGTAAATACAGCCATCACCATCACAACACCAAAGAAATAACTGGAGCTCTGACTAACATTAACTCCCTCTCTGCCAATGATGTAATGGTTAAGTCCGTGGCTGCGGCGCTAAGGTGCCACAGACATAACCATTACGTCCTGGAACTGGCCCTACGCCCCCCCAGGTCAGGGTTGGAAGGGGAATCGCTTCCCCTTCCACCCTGACCACGCCCCCGGTGATGTCTGATGACGTCAGGACATCAAGGCGCGCTGACCTCATCAGAGTTAAAATCCCGTCGCACTGGAAGCAATGCTTCCAGCGTGACCGAGGAGAAAATGAGTTTCTTCTCTGTACGGGGGGCAGGGGAG
Source organism: Pleurodeles waltl (assembly GCF_031143425.1). Lineage (NCBI taxonomy): Eukaryota > Metazoa > Chordata > Amphibia > Caudata > Salamandridae > Pleurodeles > Pleurodeles waltl. Next base: position 914,838,530 of record NC_090442.1, on the reverse strand, counting down.
GCAGAGAGGCATGAAAAGGGAAGGAAAGGCTTTTCCTTCCCTTTTCATATCTCTCTATGCATTCTATGCTATCAGGTTGCAGGAAGCCACTAGACAACAGAGATTTTTTTTTTTAAATTGTCATAAGGGGAGCGGCCCCTTGGGCAAGGGCAGCTCCCCCAGGGGGGCATTTTATTTAAGGCCATTTCTGCCCCTCCGTGGGACAGTTTGGCCTATATTAATTAAGCCAATCTGCCCCGGGGGGGGCAGAAGCCATTAGGCACCAGGGATTTTTTTTTTTACATATATATTGATAAGGGGAGTGACCCCTTAGGCAAGGGTCACTCCCAGGGGGGCAATTATTTTATTAGGCCTTTTCTGCCCCCCTGGGGGCAGATCAGCTTATATTAATTAGACCGATTTGCCACCAGGGTTGGGGGCAGAAGCCACTAGACACCAGGGATTTAAAAAAAAAAAAAGTATTTATATTGATAAGGGGAGTGACCCATTAGGCAAGGGTCGCCCTCTGGGGGGCAATTATTTATTAGGCCTTTTCTCCCTCCCCCCCCCCCCGGGGTCAGATCAGCCTATATTAATTAAGGGGGGTGGAGGCGGGGATCCATATTGATTTTAGGCCATTTCTGCCCTCCCCCCCCCCATTTCTAGTAGGCCGATCTGACCCCAGGGGGGGGAGAAACCACTTAGGCACCTGGGAGGGATTGGTGTATGTGTGTGTTTTGTTTTGGGGGCAGCCTCTTGGGCAAGGGTCGCTCCCCAAGGGTGCACATTACTGTTGGCCATACCCCCACCCCAAATAAATGGGGCCAAAGATGCTCTGCCTGCCAGTGGGCAAATGGGGCAATTACCCCTGATCCACACCCCGGCGGGGCAGAAAGTCTACTAGATGCCAGGGAATTTTTTTTTTTAATAGTGGGGTGGTGGCTACCAACCATTAGGGGCATGGTTATACCCCATCCCCAACTGAAGATGGTAACAGTCCTTCAGCTCTCCCCCTGCACACTAAAACATCTTATCCCACGGCAAGCAAGAGGGTATTTGATTATTTTGGGTTTTGGTTTTACATTTGGGCCATTAGCGCTTGGCTAACTCTCAAAATCGTCCCACTGGGAACGGTGAGAGCTGCACTTTTTGGACTTTGGGACGCTGCCATGTAGAAAAATCCACAAGACCTAGACACATGCATCCCGCACCATTTTCTTACCCACAATGCCCTAGAAACCTCCCACATTTTTGTGATGGAACCTTCGGGAATTTGCAGGAATCCACAAAATGTCTCCCATCCAGCATTGTCTCATCTATACCGTTAATAATTCGGAGCACTTGTCAGCCTAAAAATGTTTTTTTTCTAAGTGCCCTTTTGGGCCCGCTTTGGTTCCCCCTCAATTTCGACATGTTTTTGGCTCTTCCCTGTCACAAGCACTTGGCCCACCTACACAAGTGAGGTATCATTTTTATCGGAAGACTGAAGGGAACGTTGGGTGGTAGGAAATTTGTCCTGTTGCGGTGATCCCACACAGAAATGTGGGAAAATGTGATTTTTTTTTTTCTTTTTAGCTACATTTGAGGTTTGCTGAGGATTCTGGGTAAGAAAACATTGGGGGATCCACGCAAGTCACACCTCCCTGGATTCTCTCAGGTGTCTAGTTTTCAGAAACTTTTGGGTTTAGTAGGTTTCCCGATATGGCTGCTGTGCGCAGGACCAAAAACACAGGTCCCCCGCAAAAACAGGTAGTTTAGTATTTGATCATTTTGGTGTGTCCACATAGTGTTTTGGGGCATTTCCTTTTGCGGGCACTATGCCTACCCACAAAAGTGAGGTACCATTTTTATCGGGAGACTTGGGGGCACTCTGGGTGGAAGGAAATTTGTGGCTCCTCTCAGATTCCAGAACTTTCTGTCACCGAAATGTGAGGGGAAAAGTGTTTTTTTTGGCTACATTTTGAGGTTTGCAAAGGATTCTGGGTAACAGAACCTGGTGAGAGCCCCACAAGTCACACCATCGTGGATTACCCTAGGTGTCTAGTTTTCAGAAATGTGCAGGTTTGCTAGGTTTCCCTAGGTGCCAGCAGAGCTAGATGCCAAAATTCCACAGCTAGGCACTTTGCAAAAAAACAGGTCTGTTTTCTTAGTTAAAATGTGATGTGTCCAAGTTGTGTTTTGGGGCATTTCCTGTCACAGGCGCTAGGCTTACCCACACAAGTGAGGTACAGTTTTTATCTGGAGACTTGGGGGAACGTTAGGTGGAAGGCAATTTGTGGCTCCTCTCAGATTCCAGAACTTTCTGTCACCAAAATGTGACGAAAAAGTGTTTTTTAGCCAAATCTTGAGGTTTGCAAAGGATTCTGGGTAACAGAACCTGGCAAGAGCCCCACAAATCACCACATCCTGGATTACCCTAGGTGTCTAGTTTAAAAAAATGCACAGGTTTGGTAGGTTTCCCTAGGTGCCGGCTGAACTAGAGGCCATAATCAACAGCTAGACACTTTGCAAAAAACATGTCAGATTTCAATGTAAAAATGTGATGTGTCCATGTTGCGTTTCCTATTGCGAGCATTAGGCCTACCCACGCACGTGAGGTACCATTTTTATCGGGAGACTTGGGGGAACACTTAATCGCAAAACAAGTGTTATTGCCCCTTGTCTTTCTCTACATTTTTTCCTTCCAAATGTAAGGCGGTGTCTAAAAAAGACGTCTATTTGAGAATTGCCCTGTAATTCACATGCTAGTATGGGCACCCTGGAATTCAGAGATGTGCAAATAACCACTGCTTCTCAACACCTTATCTTGTGCCCATTTTGGAAATACAAAGGTTTTCCTGATACCTATTTTTCACTCTTTATATTTCAGCAAATGAATTGCTGTATACCCGGCATAGAATGAAAACCCATTGCAAGGTGCAGCTCATTTATTGGCTCTGGGTACTTAGGGTTCTCGATGAACCTACAAGCCCTATATAGCCCCACAACCAGAAGAGTCCAGCAGACGTGACGTATTGTTTTAAAAAATCTGACAATGCAGGAAAAAGTTACTATTAAAACGTTGAGAAAAATGGCTGTTTTATTCACCTCAATTTCAATATTTGTTTTTATTTCAGCTGTCATTTTCAGTAGTAAAACCTTTTAGGAGCTACACAAATTACCCCTTGCTGAATTTAGAATTTTGTCTACTTTTCAGAAATGTTTAGCTTTTTGGGATCCAGCACTGGTTTCACACCCATTTCTGTCACTAACTGGAAGGAGACTAAGAGCACAAAAAATAGTAAAAATGGAGTATGTCCCAGTAAAATGCCAAAATTGTGTTGAAAAATTGGTTTTTTTGATTCAAGTTTACCTGTTCCTGAAAGCAGGGAAGCTGGGGATTTTAGCACCGCAAACCCTTTGTTGATGTCATTTTCAGGGAAACAAATACAAGCATTCTTCTGCAGCCCTTATTTCCCATAAAAAAAATAGAAAATAAATAATTGCTGTATTTTGGCTAATTTCTTGGTCTCCTTCAGGAGAACCCACAAACTCTGGGTACCTCTAGAATGTTGGGCAAAACGTTCTGAGGCCCCAAGTGCGAACTTCTCCAAATAGCGAAAAAAAGGCCTGCCACTTGAGGGAGAAAAGGCCTGGCAGCGAAGGGGTTAATATCATTCATAATGATATAGCACTTGGTTTAGTCTAGCATCATAATTGTCTAAAATGCATTTGTGTTTTGAAACATGTGTCTGAGTCTTTCCTTTACTTTTATTATGCCAAAAGCGCAGCCTTAGGACCAGCCATTAGAGGTTCATGCCCCTGTTCACTCCCCAAATCCATGTACAAAATCACAGGTTCAGAAAGAGCTTGGAAACTAGGATAGTCGCCCCTGGTCATGCACCCTATATCCTGGGAGATACAGGGTGGCATTTCTGAGGGGCTGCTGCCCTTCAGCAGGCCCCCGAGCACACGTTAGACATTTTATGTGTGATCCTGCCCTCCTTGGGAACCAAAGAGAAATTATGCTAATTTGATGGCACTTGAAGGGGATGATGGGGCGCTCCATGTCCTCCGGCAGAAATATTTTTTCCCCACAACATGGCTGCATGTCAGGTACATTTTTCTTTGTTTTGGAAGCATATAGTTTCATGTCGCAGCCTTTTCTCTGTGAATTCCGGTTGCCTCTGATCACTGGGTGCACACTTTTGGTTGGGGCAACACGGATGCGTTGCCGGCTCCCTACAACGCAGCATCAGCTTCAACCATAGCTGACATAGCTGCCTGACTGCTTCCCACCAAACCTTCAAAAGGTGTGCCCCTCTTGTGTTGGCTCCAAGCGTCTGGCCCTCCTACTTTGTTCCTGTGGGCCTCAGCTGTCTCAGCAAAGGTGCAGCATGACTTGCTAATTAAGTGATGCAAATTACGTCCCCATCACTTCCTTTCCCAAGAACTGGGCCATGCATTGTTAATTTCAATACTGGGAGAGGAGGCCCTTGACTGTCCTGCTGGGAAGCAGTCTAATTAATTTGGCCCGTTGGGGGCAAAGGGTTGTAATTTGATTATGAACTGAGCCAGGGAAATATGACCATTCTTGAAGTGTCATATGGAGTGTAGATCTGAAGTTAGGGACTGTAATTATACACTTGGACTGCATGTTTACTCCTAGATTGGTACGTCGCTGGACCCTGTAGACCTAAGGTGACATAAAACTGTATTTTAGTGCAGATTTCCCTGTATAATGTGTAATACAGTGTAAGCACAGCAGACCTTCAGTTCGCACTACAGACCTACACCACAAATGGCCACTCCAGTTATATGTCCTACCCAGGTAAGTACCAATTCCTCTTTTGCAGCAGGTTACCTGTCACAGATACCGTGTTGTGCAGGACTTTAGCCTGCCACATGCAGCCTGCACACGTTCACATGTAACTAGTACAAAGCCTATTACCCCAGCTGCGCAGCTTAAAAGGCAGATACTAGCGGATTGCACTTTTAGTCTAATTATCATGAATTTACAGTGAGTGAGATTCAGGTGGTGGGACTCTCTCACAGTAAAAGCCGAAAAATGGGTAGACAAATGCAAAAAAATCCTTTGGGGGTAAGGATGTGTGTACTGGTTCTAAAAAAAACATTCAGGCAGGAGATAAACAATTCAAAGAACCTTGAAACAGAGGGCCAGAGACTAATGTAGCTATAGGCAAAGGTTTCAAGATAAAACGGCAGAGCAGTATTAGCAACGCTAAAAAAGCTTCCAAGCTCTACAGGCCCCCCAGACTGCCAACATCAGTTGGATATTCATCCCAAGATTTAGGATTTTGATTTGTGTGAATGACTATCGCTTGTGCTTTTGAAGATCCATGTGTGAATGTCGCATTTCTTGCAGCCTGTGGCCCACAAGGATTTGACTTTTACTTTACTTGTGAGGACCTGCCATCCACACAAGGGACTAAGTGAATAGCCCTGGGGCGCTGTGCACTCGGCTTGCTTACTGCTGGGTGCTTGCTATAACAACGTGTTGTATCCAAACTTAAGTAAAATGAGCAAATCAGATGGAAAACAGCCCAAACTCACATTTGAAGTGAATAGAAAGAGCGCCAAGTCATAAGAGCGCAACCAGAATTAGGGCCCAGTAGCAAGGGAGTCTTCTGCAACAGAAACAGCTACATCACCATGGCGCCCAACGATGATGTAAAAGCACTTAGGGACAGCTATTGACACTAAAATGCACATGCTTATAAGATGCCTAGAAAGGCAGCAGAAGTATATTGACATGGCCGAATGCCAAATTTCAGACATTGAAAACGCTGCCAACCAACAGGGAAAATCCCTCAAAAATTTGAAGATAGACCTCGAAACAATGAAGGCTATAAATGAAGACCTGGGAGCTCAATCCCACAGGAGCAATCTGAGGATTATAGAGATTTCCGAGGCAGTGAATATGAGATTGTGCGTATGATTATGCAGAATCTATGCTCATCGGCATCTTCTGCCATGACAGTCTTTCCTCCATGTTTACGGTTGAGCGTGCTCAAGCCTTGCTGGCCCCAACATTTGTGCCAGGTGCTCCACCATGTCCAATAACGGTCAAGCTCCTACATTATAAAGATACACACTATCCTGAATATGGCAAGAGACAAAACACTACTCCAACATGAGAATGCTACTATCTCCTTTTTTTCCTAGACTTCACACATGCAGTCCAGAAGGCTACAAGGGAATTTTTCTCGACTAAAAGGAAACTGTGCAAACTTGATGCTCAATAGGTCATGTTTTACCTGGCTAGATTCTGACATCCACAACAGCAAACCACAGATGTTTTCATCAATGGAGGAAGCACACAACTATTTCATTAGTGAAAATAGTCCCATTGTCTCCTCCTAAAGCAACCTCGATGACATAGAATAATGCCATAAACACTCATGCAATATTGCTTTCTGACTGGCACTGCGTTGGGGCGGAATAAACTGTAATGTTCTATGAGTTGTTGCAACTAGTTTATATTATTTTTCTGTGACTCAGCAATGTCTCGGGAGGTACAGACCATGGGTAACTGGGTACCTAATCCTGTTGATCACAGACTGAGTGCACACTGCGAGACATGTAGCTTGCCCTGATTCACCATGATACATTGAGTTATAAGGTATACAAAAGGGAAATGTTACTTAACCAGTAAGCATCTGTTTGTGGCATACAGTGCTGTAGAAACACATGCTTTGCATACTTATGCCAACAAATGTTGGATCCAGAAAAGTTAAAAGTTGTTTTTCTTTAAAAAGTCTTTCGAGTCATGAGGTATAGTGACTGTAGGAAAATGGCTTCCTGTTGCAGTTACCCCCCACTTTTTGCCTGATATTGATGCTGACTTGACTGAGAAGTGTGCCAGGACCCTGCTTACCAGGCCCCAGCACCAGTGTTCTTTCTCAAAAAAAAAATTACAATTCTTTCCACAATTGGCACACAGTTAAGTCCCTTGTAAAAGGTACGAGTGGCACCAAGGGCCCTGTGACCAAGAAAGTTCTCAAAGGGCTACAGCATTTGTTGTGACACCCTAATGGACCTCTCACCTAACACATGCACACTGCCATTGCACATTTTGTGTGTTGGTGTGGAGAAGAAGGCAAAGTCGACATGGCATCCCCCTCAGGATGCCATGCCCACAAAATACTGCCTGTGGCATAGGTAAGTCACCCCTCTAGCCTGCCTAACAGCCCTAAGGCAGGGTGCATTACACCACAGGTGAGGGCATAGCTGCATGAGCAATATGCCCCTACAGTGTCTAAGTCTATTCTTAGACATTGTAAGTACAGTGTGGCCATATTAAGTATATGGTCTGGGAGTTTGTCAAAACGAACTCCACAGCTCCATAATGGCTACACTAAATACTGGGAAGTTTGGTATCAATAATAAACACACACTGATGCCAGTGTTGGATTTATTATAAAATGCACACAGAGGGCATCTTAAAAGATGCCCCCTGTATTTTACCCAATCCTTCATTGCAGGACTGACTGCTCTGCGCCAGCCTGCCTCTGAGACGAGTTTCTGACCCCCTGGGGTGAGAGCCTTTGTGCTCTGAGGCCAGAAACGAAGCCTGCACTTGGTGGAGGTGCTTAACACCTCCCCCCTGCATGAACTGTAACACCTAGCAGTGAACCTCAAAGGCTCAGGCTTCGTGTTACAGTGCCCCAGAGCACTCCTGCTAGTGGAGATGCCTGCCCCATGGGTCCAACCCCCACTTTTGGCGGCAAGTCCAGAGGAGATAATGAGAAAAACAAGGAGTCACCTACTAGTCAGGACATTCCCTAAGGTGCCCTGAGATGAGGTGACCCCTGCCTTTAGAAATCCTCCATCTTGGTTTTGGAGGATTCCTGCAATAGGAATAGGGATGTGCCCCCCTCCCCGAGGAGGCACAAAGAGGGTGTAGCCACCCCCCAGGACAGTAGCCATTGGCTACTGCCCCCAACCTAAACACCCCCCCTAAATTGAGTATTACACGCGACCCAGAACCCAGGAAATCAGATTCATGCAACTAATTCAAAGAAGGACTGCTGACCTCAAAGCCCTGCAGAGACGACGGAGACGACAACTGACTTGGCCCCAGCCCTACCGTCCTGTCTCCAGACTCAAAGAACCTGCACAGCGATGCATCCGAAAGGGACCAGCGTCCTCTGAAGCCTCAGAGGACTGCCCTGAACTGAAGGACCAAGAAACTCCCTGTTGGACTTTTTGCCTTAAGCAGGGTCATCCCCAGTCTTTTTGCCTCCTTCCCCCTGGTTTTTCTGACCTCTCGGTGTTGGCTCTAGGACTCTGAGCACTTTATCACTGCTGACCAGTGCTAAAGTGCAGGTGCTCTCCCATCTAAAGTTGGTATGACTGGCTTATACCTAATTGGCATATTTAATTTACTTATAAGTCCCTTGTACAGTGGTATCTCTATACCCAGGGCCTGTAGATTAAATACTACTAGTGGGCCTGCAGCGCTGCTTGCACCACCCACTGAAGTAGACTTTTTAACCTGTCTCAGGCCTGCTAGTGCAGGGCCTGTGTGTGCAGCTTTCTGCCACAGGGACCTGGCATCTAAATTTAATTGCCAAACCCAGAACTCCCCTTTTACTACATGTAAGTCAGCCCTAAGGTAGGCCCTAGCTAGCCCTATGGGCAGGGTGCCATGTATGTAGAAAGGCAGGACATGTGCCAGGTTGTGTGGCATGTCCTGGTAGACAAACAGCCAAACTTGGTGTCTCACTGCTGTGAGTGCTGCCTTCTCATAGGATTGCATTAGAAATGCCCTGCCTTATGTGTAATGGGTATTGTCTGATTTATGAGAGGTAGCGAAGGCGAGTTTGGTATGGTTGTGATGGTGATAATAAATGCTGCTTATTGGTGTGGGTGTATTTTTTATTACTATCACAGAAATGCCACTTCTAGAAAGTGCACATTTATCTGTGCTTATGACTGGTGTTTTGCAGCTTGACTCCAATCCATGTCTGGGCAGAGTGACAGTTGGGGCTTTGTGCATACTTTTCAGACAGCCTGAACACAGGGAGGGTGGAGGTGTCAGAGGTGCATCTTCATACTGAATAGTCTTCCTGGGCATACCTACATTTGTAAAGGCTGTGCCCTGGCCTCACACAATAGGGTTGTTAACCCCCCACTGATGTTTGGAGCCTGTGCTGAAAGGAGAGAGGGGGCACTCCCAGAACCAGTTGTAACTGGCTGGAATCTCCTCTCCCTACCAAAGGAAAAACATTGTAAGGACTGAGTATAAGTATAGGGGACTTTTCTTGAAACACCTTGGAACTGGACACAGAAATGCTGGAAGGACTCGCCAGGGACCACCATGGACTGCTGCTGCTCTGCTGACCTGTGACCTGCTTGGTTACTGTAAAGGCCTTTTTCTGGAACTTTACTCCCCAGGGGCAGAGTGCTGAAGCCCCTGACCCCTGCATCCATCGACAGTGCGAGAATTGCTCCTTATTTTACTTTATAGCGCCTGGAAGGCGCTTTGCTAAAATAGCACTGTGCACAGGAGAAGCGCTTCTTCTTGCATCCGTTCTGGCACTTGAAAGCGCTCTGCTGACAAAGAAATCACCGCCGCAGCCTGGGGGAAGTTGTACTGAGCGCGAGTGAGCGCACTGCTTTGTGCCCCCGGAGCACCAAAAGAATCCATTTCTTGCCAAACTTGGAGACCCAGCGCTCCTGTCATGCCCCTGGGGTGAAGCGTGCTCCGTAGAGCGCCCCCGGGGCACTGGCAGGCACCGACTTTGGCGCCTGCCTCCTTTCCAACAGCCGGACGTGCCGCAGAGTGGGCAGGGAAGGAAGCCTCATCGGAGCCTCCCTCACCCTCAGGCCCCCTGTGATTCTTTCCCACGAGGAAGGTGGAAGGGAAGCCTCACCGTAGGCTCTCCCTGCTCCTCCGACATTCCGGATGTGCTGAAGGAGACCGTGGGCGGGGTGGGAACCCCAATGGAGGTTCCCCCGCGCCGCCAGCTTCCTTGTGTGGCCCGTGCGGGCCAGTATTGATTTTTATTGTCTCCCCCGCTGTCAAGGGCCAGGACAGGCCTGGGGGAGACTCTAAGAGATCACGGGCCCCTAGAGGGGCCCGTTACAAAATCGGAGGGGGGTGCATGGTACCCCCCTCCTCCTCCCCTTGTCTCGTGGACATTGGCCCTCCCTTCCTGTGGGCCTGTTGAGGCCCGGGGGGCCCCCAGTGATCACGGGTCCCAGGAGGGGCCCATTAGGAATACTGAGAGGGTGCGTGCCACCCCTCTCGGTCCCAAGTGCTCACAGGAGGCCCCGTTTTGCGCACAGGAGCGCCGGGGACCCCATTTTTCACCGTCTTCGTTTCTAAGGCACTGGAGGTGCCTTTATCATCAAAACAGGTACTCCCTAAAAGGGGTCCATATATATAATCTAAATTTCTTTCTAAAGACTTGGTGAATTATTATGTGTTGCCTACCTGTTTTATGATGTTTTTGTGTACATATGCAAATGTTCCTTTTATGGACATGCTTGCTAATATGTTTTTTCTAACTTGCCATATGTTTTCTAATGTTCCTACTATGGGCATTTTATGATATTCTTATGACAAGTGCTTTGGTGTAATAACGTGTTTCCTGACTACTGCTTATGTTGCAGAATACTGAGTAACCTGTGTGTTGTGTGTGACTACTGCTAATTTGAAGAGTAACTAAAGTGTAACGTTCTGACAACTGCTAAGGTAGCAGGATAGTACTGATATGTGATGTTTGGTATAATAATTGTGTTGTGTACAATACAGTATATTTTCATATAATCTGGTGTTGTGTTTCCTTTGTGGTGGGGATATTGCGTCACGTCTGTTGTGCAAACGCTTTACACATTGCCTCTGGGATAAGCCTGACTGCTCGTGCCAAGCTACCAAGGGGGTGAGCCGGGGTTATCTTGAACGTGTAACTCCCTTGCCCTGACTAGAGTGGGTAAGTTCTGCCTGGCTGAGGTGCATACCCTAGCCAACCAGAAACCCAATTTCTAACACTCCCAAGAACAGCAGCACTGTTCACCTACAGCAAAAAATGTTGAACTTTGAAGCAACTTTTAAAGAACTCACTCTTCCCGCCGGAAGTGTGAGACTTCACCCTCTGCACCTGATGCCCCCGGCTCGAGCTCCAGAGAATCAACACTGCAGAGAGGACTCCCAGGTGACTGCGAACTCGTGAGATGACCCCCCCTGTATCCCCACAGCGACGCATGCAGAGAGGATCCAGAGGCTCCCCCAACCACAACTGCCTGGAACAAAGAACCCGACGCCTGGACCAAGCACTGCACCTGCAGCCCCCAGGACCAAAAGGAACCGAACTCCAGTGCAGGAGTGACCATCAGGCGACTCTCTGCCTAGCCCAGTCGGTGGCTGGCCCGAGAAGCCCCCCTGTGCCCTGCCTGCACCGCTAAGAGTGACTTCTGGGTCTCTCCATTGATTTCTATTGAAAACCCAACACCTGCTAAGCACATTGCGCCCAGCCGCCCCTGTGCCGCTGAGGGAGTGTTTTGTGTGCCTACTTGTCCCTCCCTCCCCCCCAGTGCTCTACAAACACCCCCCTGGTCTGCCCTCCGAAGACGCAGGTACTTACCTGTTGGCAGACTGGAACCGGAGCACCCCTGTTCTCCATACGTGCCTATGTATTTTGGGCTCTCCTTTGACCTCTGCAACTGACCGGCCCTGTGTTGCTGGTGCAGTGACTTTGGGGTTGCCTTCAACCCCCAACAGTGGGCTGCCTTTGACCAGGAAACTGAGCTTGTAAGTGCTTTACTTACCTCAGAAACTTAACCTTACTTACCTCCCCCAGGACCTGTTGATGTTTGCAGTGTCCACTTTTAAAATAACTTATTGCCATTAAAACATGTACTGTGTATGTTACTGCTCTAATTCAAAGTTCCTTACTTACCTGTGTGGAGTTTATGTATTTACTTCAAATATTGAATCTTGTGGTTCTAAAATAAATTAAGAAAATATATTTTTTTATATAAAAACTAATGGCCTGGAGTTAAGTCTTTGAGTGTGTGTGTTCCTCATTTATTGCCTGTGTGTGTACAACAAATGCTTAACACTACCCTCTGATACGTCTACTGCTCGACCACACTACCACAAAATAGAGCATTAGAATTATCTAGTTTTGCCACTATGAACCTCTAAGGGGAACCCTTGGACTCTGTGCACACTATCTCTCACTTTGAGATAGTATATGTAAGGAAATGCCTCCTTGGCATGGTTACCCCCTGACTTTTTGCTTTTGCTGATGCCAAGTTATGATTTGAAAGTGTGCTGAGGTCTGCTAACCAGGCCCCAGCACCAGTGTTCTTTACCTAATCTGTACCTTTGTCTCCACAATTGGCACACCCTGGCATCCAGGTAAGTCCCTTGCAACTGGTACCAAGGGCCCTGATGCCAGGGAAGGTCTCTAAGGGCTGCAGCATGTCTTATGCCACTCCGGAGACCCCTCACTCAGCACAGACACACTGCTTGCCAGCTTGTGTGTGCTGGTGGGGAGAAAATGACTAAGCTGACATGGCACTCCCCTCAGGGTGCCATGCCAACCTACCACTGCCTATGGCATAGATAAGTCACCCCTATAGCAGGTCTTACAGCCCTAAAGCAGGGTGCCCTATACCATAGGTGAGGGCATAGGTGCATGAGCCCTATGCCCCTACAGTGTCTAAGCAAATCCTTAGACATTGTAAGTGCAGAGTAGCCATAAGAATGTATGGTCTGGGAGTCTGTCATACACGAACTCCACAGCACCATAATGGCTACACTGAGAACTGGGAAGTTTGGTATCAAACTTCTCAGCACAATAAATACACACTGATGCCAGTGTACATTTTATTGTGAAATACACCCCAGAGGGCATCTTAGAGATGCCCCCTGAAAACATACCGACTTCCAGTGTGGGCTGACTAGTTTTGCCAGCCTGCCACACACCAGACATGTTGCTGGCCACATGGGGAGAGTGCCTTTGTCACTCTGTGGCTAGTAACAAAGCCTGTACTGGGTGGAGGTGCTTCTCACCTCCCCCTACAGGAACTGTAAACACCTTTGTTATAGCGCCACAGGGCACTCCAGCTAGTGGAGATGCCCGCCCCCTCCAGCCACGGCCCCACTTTTGGCGGTAAGGCCGTAGGAGATAATGAGAAAAACAAGGAGGAGTCACTGGCCAGTCAGGACAACCCCTAAGGTGTCCTGAGGTGAGGTGACTCTGACTTTTAGAAATCCTCCATCTTTCAGATGGAGGATTCTCCCGATAGGATTAGGGGTGTGCCCCCTCCCCTCAGGGAGGAGGCACAAAGAGGGTGTAGCCACCCTCAGGGCTAGTAGCCATTGGCTACTAAACCCCCAGACCTAAACACACCCCTAAATTGAGTATTTAGGGTCCCCCAGAACCTAGGAAGATAGATTCCTTCAACCTGAAGACGAAGAAGGACTGCTGACCTGAAGCCCTGCAGAGAAGACGGAGACACCAACTGCTTTGGCCCCAGCCCTACCGGCCTGTCTCCCCACTTCGAGAAAAACTGCAACAGCGACACGTCCCCCAGGGTCCAGCAACCTCTGAAGCCTCAGAGGACTACCCTGCATCTAAAAGGACCAAGAACTCCCGAGGACAGCGGCCCTGTTCCAAAGAAACTACAACTTTGCAACAAAGAAACAACTTTCAAAGGACTGCACGTTTCCCGCCAGAAGCGTGAGACTTTCCACTCTGCACCCAACACCCCCGGCTCGACCTGCGGAAAACAAACACTACAGGGAGGACTCCCCGGCGACTGCAACCCTGTGAGTAGCCAGAGTTGACCCCCCTGAACCCCCCCAGCGACGCCTGCAGAGGGAATCCAGAGGCTCCCCCTGACCGCGACAGCGTGCTTCTAAGAACCCGATGGCTGGTAAAGACACTGCACCGCAGCCCCCAGGACCTGAAGGATCCGACCTCCAGTGCAGGAGCGACCCCCAGGTGGCCCTCTCCCTTGCCCAGGTGGTGGCTACCCCGAGGAGCCCCCCCCTTGCCTGCCTGCTTTGCTGAAGAGACCCCTGGATCTCCCATTGAACTCTATTGCAAACACGACGCCTGTTTGCACTCTGCACCCGGCTGCCCCCGTGACGCTGAGGGTGTACTTTTTGTGCTGACTTGTGTCCCTCCCGGTGCCCTACAAAACCCCCCTGGTCTGCCCTCTGAGGTCGCGGGTACTTGCTGGCAGACTGGAACCAGAGCACCCCCTTCTCCATTGAATTCTATACATTTTGGGCACCACTTTGACCTCTGCACCTGACCGGCCCTAAGCTGCTGGTGTGGTAACTTTGGGGTTGCCCTGAACCCCCAATGGTGGGCTACCTTGGACCCAACTTTGAACCCTGTAGGTGGTTTACTTACCTGCAAAACTAACAAATACTTACCTCTCCCAAGAACTGTTGAAATTTGCAGTGTCTAGTTTTAAAATAGCTTATTGCCTTTTTTGCCAAAACTGTACTTGCTATTTTGCTGATTCAACATTCCTATTATACCTGAGTGAAATACCTTTTATTTGAAGTATTGTGTGTAAATCTTGAACCTGTGGTTCTTAAAATAAACTAAGAAAATATATTTTTCCATATAAAAACCTATTGGCCTGGAATTGTCTTTGAATGTGTGTTCCTCATTTCTTGCATGTGTGTGTACAACAAATGCTTAACACTACCCTCTGATAAGCCTACTGCTCGACCACACTACCACAAAATAGAGCATTAGAATGATCTATTTTTGCCACTATCTTACCTCTAAGGGGAACCCTTGGACTCTGTGCACACTAGTTCTTACTTTGAAATAGTACATACAGAGTCAACTTCCTACAGTGACTCCTACTCTTGTTGGTAATGCGTATAGGCGTCGACTAAATTATACCAGGTCCAGGTATCCCCTATTAGTGAAGTGTAGCCAGTGTCTAGAAAGCCAGGCTGTGGATGAGAAGCCAAAACTTACCCAGGAAACATTCAACGTTTATGCAATACCACTATATTCACACAGCACTTATCCACATGGAAGAACCAGTGTTATAAAAATAAACGCACTTTATTTTGGTTACACAAATACTAAAATACTGTATAGGCAATACTCTACTAGCAGGTGAGAAAACACACTATTATATGCACATTAGGGATCAGGAACGGGCACGGACAGCAATAGAAAACAGTGAAATAACTAAAATAATATAGACCATGGAGGAGACCAACCCATATACTAAGTAAATGGAATGCGAAAGGCAGGCCCCCACCCAAGGAAGTGGAATTTGTAGAGGGGAGCTGGAGGAACTAGGAACCCCAACCGTTAAGTACAAGAGTGCCCTCAGCGACCAGGAAAGAAGAGGTAAGTACCTGATTTTTCCCAAACCCACTGGTAAACTTTGTAAAAGGACTGTGCAAGACCCAAGCAAGACTGGAAGAAACAGAAGAGGGGCCCTGACAGAAGAGGACCTGCAAATGAAGGGGACCAAGTCCAGCTCCAGTTGGAGTGTCCGGTTGGGGCAGGAGCCACTACCCACCCTTCTGGAGGTGCAGGACCAGGTCGACGGTGAAGACCAGGAGTCTGCTATGCAGCACAGGACTAAGAGAAGAGTTCCAGAAGTGATGCAGTTAATGTCCCACGTCGGAAGAAGAGTTGAAGTCAGTCAGTGGTGTGGAAAAAACACCAACAAGCCTTGGCAAAGGCAAGAGTTGCAGAGCTGCTGCGGACCAGGAAGGTCCAAGGAGACCCAACCCAAGGAGGGGAGTCCCAGACCATCCTCAGCAGTGGGGAGAGCCAGAAATCGAGGATGCAGCCCCCAAAGGCAACTGACAGACAGCAGGCACAGGAGCCACAGTGAGACCTGAAGAGGAGTCCCACATCGCTGGAGCAGCAGGCAGGAGACAGTGCTTTGCAGGGGAGAGTGCTGGAGGCTGGGGGTACATGGGGCCTGAAGACCCCTTGGCAAAAGAGACAACCAGCCTTGGTAGCTGAAAGAGTTGCGGTGCACCCCCTGTGCTCCTTACTGTCTTGAAAGAAGAGGCAAGGACTCGCCACCTTCCAAGTTAGACAGCTGGTAGAGGGGACCACTCCAGACCACCACCTGTGTTGCAGAATCCATGCAGAGTTGCAGGGAAGAAAATCCATGCAGCCAGCCGTCGATGCAGTTGGTGCCTGCGGATGCAGGGGAATGACTCTTTCACTTCAAGGGAGATTTCTTCCTTCTTTCTTCAAGAGCAGACTGAAGGCTTGCTGCCCTCAGATGATGCACAGCCAGGGAAATGTTGCAGTTTCTGGAAGAAGCCAAGAAAACAATGTTGCAGAGCGAAGTTGTTGCTGGAGCTGCAGATTGTAGGTTCCTGTGAAGTCCAGTTGTGGTTCCAGTGGCCAGAAGTCTATGTAAATGATGCAGAGGAGTCCTGCTGGAATCTTACACATCGAATCGGAGTACCCACCCAAGAAGGAGACCCTAAATAGCTCTAAAAGGGGGACTGGTCACCTAGCAGGGTGACCAGCTAACAGGAAGGGGCTCTGATGTCACCTGCCTGACCTGGCCACTTAGATGCTGCCAGGGGCCTCTGCCCACCTTGGATTTAAGATGGCACAATCAAGTAGCCACCTGGAGGAGCTCTGGGCACTACCCCTGGGGTGGCGATGGACAGGGGAGTGGTTATTCCCCTTTCCATTGTCTAGTTTCAAGCCAGAGCAGGGACCAGGAGTCCCTGGACTGGTGCCAACCGGTTTATGCAAGAGGGCACCAAATGTGCTCTTCAAAGCATACCTGTGGCTTGGGGAGGCTACCCCTCCCAAGCCATGTAACACCTATTTCTAAAGGGAGAGGGTGTTGCCTCCCTCTCTGAAAGGAAATTCCTTGTTCTGCCTTCCTGGGCTTGCGCTGGTCAAGCAGCAGGAGGGCAGAAACCTGTCTGTAGGATGGCAGCAGTGCGGGCTGCCCAGGAAAACCCTGCAAACTGGTAGGAGCAAAGCTGGGGGTGCTCTAAGGAGCCTCCAGGGTGCATGGCATCATACAACCAATACTGGCAACAGTATTGGGGTATGATTCTGACATGTTTGATATGAAACATGCTCAGGTTCTGAGTTACCATTGTGTAGCTGGTAAAATGTAAAATGGTGTCCCCATTACGAAGTCCAAGAAAATGTAGCTGGAGTTCGTAGGGGAACCTCTGCTCATGCAGGGGTGCCCTCACACACAGGTATCTGCACCCTGCCCTCTGGGCTATGAGGGCCTGCCATAGAGGTGACCTAGAGTGACCTGGTGCAGTGACCTGTAGTGAAAGGATGGATGCACCTTTTCACGCAGGCTGCAAAGGCAGGCCTGCAGAGACATTTTACATGGGCTCCTATGGGTTGCATAATACATGCTGCAGCCCATGTGGATCCCCTGATGCCCCAATGCCCTGGGTGCCTAGGTACCATATGCTACGGACTTACTTGGGGGCACCAGTATGCCAATTGTGGGGTGCACAGGGAAAAAGTGGGGGTAACCATGCCAAAAAAGAGGGTACTTTCCTACAATGTCCATGCAGGTGAATATTGACATAAATAAGAAGAGACTGCAAAGGCCACGGATGTTCGGGGAAGAAGGCCGGTGCGTGTGAATTTACAGCACTACATGCCACAAACAGATGCTTACTGAGTAGTAGATACACCTGCTCTGCACAGACTCTAAAGCAGTGGCTCCCAAAAGCGGTGGCTAACCTGTGGGTGTTGCAGTGGTCTGGAAAAGTGTACTTACCACTGCCTGCCTTACATTAGCTTGCTGGCACGCTAGAACATACACACAATAATGTTTAGTGAAGGTGTGTGGTACAGACCCTGTAGCTGCCTGGGAATGTTTAAAAACAAAAAAAAAGCCACGGTTGCCCCTTTTTTAATGGGTGGAGGTTGCTCTTGGAGGAACAAGTAATGGTCTTTTTTCTTTAGCATAACAGGTCTGAATACGTTTAACAATCCACCTGGTGATGCCAGATTTAGATATGGGGTTGCCTTTGTGTGGTGGTGAGAAAGCAACAAAAAGTTATTTAGTCTTTTTAATTGTTTTTGTTTTATCAATGTAGAACGTAAGCTTCCTTTAGTGAGAAATTTGGGTTGGTGCGAAGAACTACTTTACCCTTGTGTATTTGGAAAAAGGGTTCTTGCACGGTAAATGCCTGGAGCTCGCTTATTGCACACCTGAGTGAAGTGATAGCACTTAGAAAAGCCACTTTCCAAGACATAAATTATAAAGGTCATGAATGTAAAGACTCAAATGGTGGTCCCTTAAGACTTGAGTACTGTATTTAGGTTCTATGAAGGTACTGGAAGTATCCTTGGCAGAATCACTCTTGTAAGTCCTTCCATAAAGGCTTTAATGACAGGGATCTTGAAGAGAGAAGAATGTTACCTGTTCTGAGGACAGGCAGGTATGGCCGCAAAATGGAATCCTATGGAAGTTTATGCTAAGTTTTCTTTTCACAAATGAAGGAGATAGGAAAGAATGCCTTGCACTGAAACTGTGAAAGGGTCCCATTGTTTGGATAGAAAGTAGCAAACAAACACATTTCCATTTTGCTGCATGGCATTTCCTGGTATTCGGTCGACATGCTTCCCTAAGAATGTCCATGCATTCTCGAGGCAGGTTAAGGTATCCAAATTCTGTGACTTCAAGGGCCATATTGTAAGATTTAATTCCTTGGGATTTGGGTGTCTGATTTGTCTGTGGTTCTGAGTGAGAAGGTCCGTGCTGAGGAAAAGTTTTGTGTAAGGAACTACAAATTGTTCTAGAAGAGTGGTGAACCACGGTTGTCGGGCCCATGTGGGGGCCTCTAGGATCAAGGAGAATGATGTTTGCCTGAGCTTTGTAACCAGAAACAGAAGGAAAGAGAGAGGCGGAAAAGCATAGGAAAATATCTCTGACCAGCTCATCCATAGAGCATTGCCCTTGGGCTGAGGGTGCAGGAACTTGGAGGCAAAGTGTGGGCATTTTGCATTTTCTTTTGTTGTGAATAGGTCTAGAGAACTCCACTTTCGAAGTAGGGCAGCAGGACTTGTTGCTACATCCTGCTGAGGAGTTCGGCAAAGTTGTTGTGGGCCCCTGGGAGATGTTCTGCTAGTAGGTGGACGTTGTGGCAAATGGCCCATTGCCAGGCTGTCTGGGATAGGGAAGACCGCTGTAGAGTGTGTCACCCGGCTATTTCTGTGCATAATACATGGTTGTTATATTGTTTGTGTGGATCAGGACAACTCTGTTGATCAGGTGAGGAGATGTTTTAAATAATTGATGGTCATACTGCGATGTCTGGGATCCCAGAGACCCTGCACTGTGAGATCCTGGAGGGGGGTACCCCAACTTGTCTCTGATGCATCCGTTGTCAAAATTATGTAAGGAACAGGGTTGAGGAAAGGCCGTCCCTTTATCAGGTTGTTTGTTCCACCACTGCAGAGAGCGATGGGTGTGGCTGTCTACCATCACTAGATCTTCCAGGTGTCCCTTTGATTGAGACCATTGACGTGCTAAACGTTCCTACAACTGATACATGGATTTGGGACAATGGCAATGCAAGAGGCCATAATGCCTAGAAGTCTCATGACGTGATTCAGACTGGAGGAGTGGCGAGAAAACAAGAAAGTTGTGTTTGAAAATTTTGTGTACTTGCTGCATTGGGTTAAGCTAAACCAAGCTGCTTGTTCAGAATAGCCCTTAGATAGGGTTAGATCTGAAGAGGCTGTAGATGAGATTTTTGGAAGTTGATAGTGAAGACTAGTTGAAGAAGTAAGTCTATGGTGACCTGAATGCGATACAAAGTGTGAGAGAGCTGGCTTTGATAAGCCAGGCATCTAGATATGGGAAAACATGAATGTTTTGTCTGCATAAGTGAGCTGCTACCAATGCTAAACATTTTCTGAACACCCGTGGTGCAGTTGTTACTCCGAACTGGAGTACTTTGAATTGGTACTGTTTGCCTGCAAATACAAATCTGAGGTATTTGCGATACACTGGATGTATAGGCATGTGAAAGCAGGCATCCTTTAGGTCAAATGCTGAGAGGAAATCGCCTTGCTAGAGGAGTTGGATCACGTCCTGAAGTGTTACAATGTGAAAATAGTCTGACAGGATATATTAATTTTAAAGCCTGAGATCTAGAATAGGCCATAATGACCATTCCATTTTGGGAATCTGAAAGCACAGAGAGTATACTCCTGTCTCTTGATGGTGTGAAGAAACTGGTTCTATGGCTCCTTTGTTTGAGAGCCCGAACTTCCTGTTTGAGCAGAACCAAATTCAGAACATATGGAATGGTGCACCCAGAGATATAACAGTCCACAAATCTTCAGTTTTGTTTAAAAATATTCTTCTTTTATTTGATTCCCATATAATACATAAAATCCAGCAATCAAACCATTGCGTTTCATTAAAAAATAATTGAACTTTATCAGAGCTTTGAAGATATGCAAAAGAATGTATAAGAAAAGAATTTCACAAACAATACAGCATGTACAAACATTTACAATAAAACAACACAAACAATTTACACACCAGTAACAATCAAAACACACAAACCCATGTGGGAGCATGTATGCAAGGAAACCCTACCTGTTTGAACAGAGTGATGTGTTCTGGAGAAAGTTTTAGAGTGCAAGGGGGAATGATAGGAGTGTGGAAATGAGTTCGAGGCAGTAACCATGTTGGATAATATCCAACACCCATTGATCTGATGTTATGCTTTGCCAGATGAGGAAGAACTGTTGTAGAAGTACCCTGACAGGTGTTGAATAGTCAGGGGAAGGAGAAGTGTCACTGCTGTGTGGCAGTGGAGGAGTCACATAAGGAGGGTGTTTTGCCTCTTTTATTGTTATTTCGCCTGTAGAAACTTCTACAGAAGTCTCTACTGGAGAATGTGTGCACCTTGCCTTTGTGGTAAGAGGATGACGTGTCCGTGGCCTTGCATGTGGGTTTATATAAAGGCCAGAGAAAAGAACCATGTGTAGCAGGGGTCTGCAAGGCACCCATAGACTTAGCCACCTCATTGTCTTTTTCATCTTTTCCAGCACCTGAATGACCTGTGGGGATCAAAACGATGCTCCTTAAAATTGGTACATTAAGAATAATTTTTTGTTCCTCAGACCTAATTGCTGAAATGCGTAGTCATACATGCTGTTGTAAAAGGATGCTGTTCTGTATTCCCCTGGTGGCTGTGTCTAGAGCACAGCAGATGGAAATATTTGAAATTAGCTGGCCCTCACTGACAATTTCTTGACCCCCTCTTCCTATGCTCCTTTTGGAGGTATTGGAGAAGCTCCTTCATCTTGTCCCAGTGGGCACAGACATATCTTGCTAGCAGGCCTTGTGTGTTAGCTGTACGCCAATTGTTGGTGGCTTGGGCTGCAAACCTGCTTTCTAGAGACATTGATGAACTTACTCTCCTTGTCAGGAGGTGGAGCATTGCTAGCAGCTTGGGAGTTAACACTTTTCCTAGCATTAGAAATCACAAGGGAATTGGGGGAATCTGACCTCTAATAAAAATGGGGTCTGAGGGTGAAGCTTTATATTATATTTTTCCTCTACATGCAGTGTGATGCATGCATGCCCTGGCATACAGAGGTACTGGGTGGCCCTGTGTGTGTGTGTGAGAGAGAGAGAGTTTCAAAAAGGAAATCATCCTTAATAGGCTCTACCTAATGGTAGGTAGCCACCCTCACAATGAGTTCCTGAAAAGAGGTAATGTAGTCTGGAGGGGTAGGGGGCAGATGGTCTGGCCAGATAGACATCTAGATCTGTGTCTGTGTAGGGATCTACATCATACTTCAACCATAAGTCTGTCTTGTGACAAAAGAAGAGTGTCACCCCCTGTTCCTTGATCACCATGAAAAGAGTGGGGATGGGGGGGAAACCCAGAGCAGGGATGTTAAGGGGGCCACCTTGTGAGGGTATAGATGGTGGTGGAGACGGGGGCACAGGAGGGTGTATAGCAGCAGAGTCTTTGTCCAGCCTCTTATGTCTGGCAGGAGACTCTGTAAGATCAATAGCCTCCACAAATGCAAGCTGTCTGTTGGACGTTGTCAAAATAACATCTTTGACCAAGGCATGGCCAGTTTGCAGCTGAATATGAAGCTGTGTCGGCTTGGTGTCTAGTTTCTGCTTCATTTTGTGGAGGATGGGCTCTATAAAAGTACTTGGCTCCAAAGTTGGGGACACTGTTTTTTCAGCACCGAAGCAGACTAGTGCTGGTTTTATCAGTGCTGGTGTGGTTGGTGCCAAGTGAGGTCCCAAAGCTTTCAGTGCCGAAGAGGAAGATGGTCGGCTTGGCACTGAACTTGAATGTTTAGGCATTATTTTCAGTGCTGAGCATGGTGGCGGGGCGCTGGATTGAGATTTTTGATGCCGACCATGGCATGACGACAGTGGTGGCCCAGTAGCCTTTGCTTCGGTGGAAGGTGCTGTTTTTTTGTGCAGGACAGGGGAGCCAGTACTCACAGTATGTTGCACCAGAGGGAGCTCTTACATTTCCAGGACCGTGTCCACATCCAACTCTGAGTCATCAACTGAAAAGGCCTCTTCCTCAGTTGCTGAGGCCTCTTGTAATTCTTGTTCTGGCTCACTCAACATGGTGGTGTTGGAAGATGCCTGGCATCCCTTCAATCTGGTACAGCTACTCCTCAGGACGGCGGGCCCTTCGATCTTCAAGTGTATTCTTCTATCAAAAAGACTTACAGGCTTCGCAGTCTTCCTATTCATGGTCCGGGAACAACCAGAGATTGCAGAACTTGTGTTGGTCAGTCTGTGGGAACTTCATGTGGCAGAAAAGGAAGGGAGTCTGTTCTATAAGGGGTTCATGCTCTTTTTTTTTTTAAATGTGTTTATTGTCATTTTCAACATCATTACATCTCATATTCAGCTATTACTGCAATTTGAAATTAGTTTCATATACATTGCCATTGTTACTAGCCCTCAACTGGCAGTGCGGTGTGTCTATGCCCTGTATTGCGGTTACATTTAGGGAGTAGTGGTCACATAGCATATTCACTCACATATGTCATGCATCATAGGGTGTAAATTCAAGGTCAGGAATACTTCTTAATCCCATTTAAACAATTTAAAGCCATTAACCAATATATAAACGTTAAACATTAAACTCTAAAGTCTGCACCTGCAGTTCTCCTCCTGTCAGTAATTCTGATGGTAGTATATGTTGGGGTGGGAGGGTGCTCATGTGTGGAACTATCACCTGACGCCGTTTGATTGCTTGTAGTAGAGGACATCCCCATCTAGTAATTATGGTGCGTCTGCCATGACCACCTATGAGGCTAACATTCCGAACTGCAAAATGTCGCCATCGGACCTCATTCATCCATTGCCTCCCCTGGTCATTCAGGCAGGTATCTGTAGGGCGTTCAATAGGTGCGTTCCTCCCACAGGTTCTCATCTATCCCGGGTGATGGATCTGGGTCCCCCAAAAACATCAACAATCTGACCCCTGTCACCTAGTCCTTATCTCACTCCCGTCTCCCACGTCTCCACCACCTCCGACCACAGAGAGGTGATGGGATGCTGCTACACTCCCCACTCATCTTCCCACTTCAAGGAGCGTGTTTCCACCCGTTCCCATTCCGTCACATTTTATCTCCATTCCTCTATTGTCGGGTGCCCAGGCGACTTCCAGGCCATGGTTATCGTGCGTCTTGCTAATACCAATGCGAGATCTAGAAATCTACTGCCGACTGTCTTAGTAGCGGGCCTAGGGAACACCCCCAACAGGCAGACTGAGGGGGCGGTCGCCAGCTGACGACCCAGGGTTTCCCCCAGCGCCCTCATGACCCCAAGCCAGAACTGTTGTAGGCCAGGGCATGCCCACGTCATGTGGTCAGTCTCGGTTTGGAACATTGCATCTTGGGCACCCTCTGGGTTCACCTCCATATATCGTTTGGAGCCTATGCAGTGTTAGGTATGCCCTATGAATGTAATTGTATTGGAGATATTTAAATTGCAAGTTCCGGGAGACTCTGTGGTGATAAGCCAGTACTCTCTGCCATTCGGATGCTGTCAGTTCCCTCCTTAGGGTCACTTCCCATCTGGATGTCAAAGCCTGTAGCGACTTTAGGGTCAGTTAATTGAGGGCTCCATAAATCCAGGTGACGAGGTGAGAATAGTCGCCCATTGACAGCAGGATCTGCAGTACTCTGTGTGCCTCCGGTTCCGCGTTCACCGTGTTTCACAGGCTCTGTATAGTCCGCTTCAGTGCGCTATAAGTAAGGAACTGCCCAGCCTGTAAGCCGGTCTCAGCCATGAGGGCCTTGAATGGGACCAGTAGACTGGCCCGAAAACAGTCCCCCAGTGTCACTACCCCCATTTACGTCCATGATCTCATCTGGTGCGTCGTGAAGATCCGCACAGGGGTACCATGATGTATTCCCATCAGCGGCAGCAGGGGTGCATATTGGACTGTCACTCCAGTGCGCCTCAGGCTCCGTTTCCAGCAGGTCAGGGCCACTGTCAGCAGAGCACCTGGGTCCTAAATGGAGACCATCGACCAGAGCATTCTAGTTATTAACAGGTGGCCATTGCCCCTCCCAGTTGTCACTCTCAGGTCCGGGAGGTTCTTGCCCGCTAGCCACCTCGCTATCCACTGTAGTTGGGCTGCCAGATAGTATAGCTCAAAATCAGATCAGGCACCCCCATGCCGCCCTCCCTAATGGGCCGATGAAGCGTGGACAGCGAGGTCCGCTGCCTGCCGCCATCCCAAAGTAATTCCCTAAGGAGGGCATCCAGGTCCCTGAACCAGCTTGTTGGAATGGTCACTGGGAGATTGATTAAAAAAAAATATTTCAAATGGGGTAGCATAATCATTTTAGTCATGGTTACCTGGGCCATCAATGGGAGCCTGAGGGAGGGCCAAAATGTCACGCATTATTTCAGTTATCTGACTGCCTTATCCAGATTACCGGTGGAACTGTGCTGCAAGGGGCTCTATGGCTAAGGCAAACAAGTAGGGAGGCAAGGGGCATCCCTGCCTGGTACCACGATATATGCTGTAGGCCTCAGATATCGTCCTATCAGTCTTCACCCTCGCCACTGGGGAGCTATACAGTAACTCCACCCAGCGATCATCCATTCCCATCCTGATCATCACCGCCCTGAGATAGTCCCACCTCAATGAGTCAAATGTTTTCTCCAGGTCAACTGAGAGAAGCATAGCACTGGGGTGCTGTAGGTCCGGTGGAGTATGCAAAAGCGAGTGCAGCCGCCTAAGATTTAGGGAGGTGCTGCGTGCTGGTATAAAACCGTTTTGGGTGTCGTGTACTAACTGAGTGATGTGTGGGAGAGCAGTCCATTAGCCATGACCTTGCTCAATATCTTGAAGTCACAATTTAGCATAGATAGAGGCCGGAAATCGGACACCGAGGCCTCTTTGGATTGAGTTCTAGGTAAGGGGACCACCAATGCCTCCCTCATGGTCGCTGGGAGAGTTCCCCCCTCGTATGCTTCCAAAATATGGCTCCACCAACTTGGGCACTAGGATATTGGTAAACGACTTATGGAACTCCATAGGGAGCCCATCCGTGCCTGGCGTTTTACCCGCTGCCAGCTGTTTAATTATGGCCTTGACCTCGTTCAATGTTATTGACTCTCCCAGCGAGTCCCTGGCGGCAGGGTCAAGCGCACGCATGGGCAGCGCCCTCAAGTGGTACTCCAACCTCAGAGGCGCAAGGCCTCATCCAGCCGCCTATAGAGAAATGTATAGCAGGTTTTAAATGCGGCATTAATACCTAAAGGGGAGTACTTAAACCTCCCATCCGCGAGTCGGATGTTAGTGGTCGGGTGTTTCCGCTACCCGGACGCACCAGCTGGGCAAGCACCCTGCCAGCCCTACCCACCTTCTCATGCACAGAGGACAGGTACATCTGGTAATCATGACATCGCAGTCTTTCTAGGGCTTCGTTGTATGCTTCCCGTATGCAACGCTGTTTTTGCTGCATCTCTTGGCTTATTATCCCAGTCATGTATCTCTCGCTCTAGTCTGGTAAGATCATGTTCAAGTGCTCTCCGGATCCCTACAGTCTGACCCATGCAGTGCCCCCGTGCCCACCTACCTTCAAGGTCTCCCATTCTATGCTACGGGAAGCTGTTGACCTCTTGTTTATGGTTGTGTACTATGCTAAGTGTGTTTCAAGATTCTTTCAAGAAAGTCTCCCCCTTTGGCTCTGGTTGGAGCCGCCAAGTGGGGATCGGGGTTCTTTCGCTTGTGCAGCGCAAGGTCAACAGTAGGGGACTGTGGTCTGTTAGTGTGCGTCCTAGATATTCAGTGTGCACTTCATCGGGGCTAAAAGATTTAGCGCACACAAAATGGTCTATTCTAGTGTGTAGGCACTTAAGGCCAGAGTAATAGGAGTAGTCCCTCTCCTGAGAATGCTGTGTACGCCATATGTCTTACATACCCCAGTGTGTTACCAACTCTACCAGTCCCTTTGTTATCCTGTGAGTCCCCGCTCCCGGTAACGGAGGTGTAGAGCAAACCATGTCAGTGTCTAGGACACAATTGAAATCTCCGCCCAGCTGCAGGTGTCACCCTGTCATGTAAGCCAAACTTCACAAAAGGCCATGCAAAAGCGGGATCTGATTTTGACACATCCCAGGGTCACGTGCCTTCCATGCAGTCTCCCCTCCACCAATACATATCGGCCCTCCTGGTCTACATCTGTGTTAAGAACTTCGAAAGGGAACCCAGCCCTCACCCATATCAGTGTGCCCCACGCAAATGAAGAGTATGGAGTGGTGTATTTGGCTCCTCCACCTACGCCGGAGCTGGTCAGCCTCGTTTGCAGTAATGTGTGTTTCTTGGAGTAATGCTATGTGGATCCGTGTAGGAAAATGGCTCATGTTGCAGTTACTCCCCACTTTTTGCCTGATAGTGATGCTGACAAGACTGAGAAGTGTGCTGGGATCCTACTAACCAAGCCCCAGCACCAGTATTCTTTCTCTTAAAAATGTACAATTGTTTCCACAACGTGAGAGATAGTGTGCACAGAATGCAAGGGTTCCCCTTAGAGGTTGATAGTGGCAAAATTAGATAATTCTAATGCTCTATTTTGTGGTAGTGTGGTCGAGCAGTAGGCTTATCAGAGGGTAATGTTAAGCATTTGTTGTACACACACACAGGCAATAAATGAGGAACACACACTCAAAGACTTAACTCCAGGCCAATAGTTTTTATATAGAAATATATAAACCACAAGATTCAAGATTTGAAGTAAATACATAAAATGCAAGGTACTCCACAAAGGTAAGTAAGGAACTTTGAATTAGAGCAGTAACATACACAGTTTTAGTTAAAATGGCAATGAGCTATTTTAAAAGTGGACACTGCAAAAATCAACAGTTCCTGGGGGAGGTAAGTATTGCTTAGTTTTTCAGGGAAGTAAGACACTTAAAAGTTAAAGATCCTGGGCATAGGCAGCCTACTGTTGATGGTTCAAGGCAACCCCAAAGTTACCGCACCAGCAACACAGGGCCGGTCAGCTGCAGAGGTCAAAGGAGGGCCCAAAACACATAGGCGCCTATGGAGAATAGGGGTGCTCCGGTTCCAGTCTGCCAACAGGTAAGTACCTGCGTCTTCGAAGGGCAGACCAGGGGGTGTTTGTAGAGCACCTGGGGGACACAAGTAGGCACACAAAACACAACCTCAGCGGCACAGGGGCGGCCGGGTGCAGTATGCTTAGCAGGCATCGGGTTACGAATAGGAATCAATGGAGGAACCCGGGGGTCACTCTAGCGGTGCAGGCAGGGTACAAGGGAACTTCTCGGGCCAGACACCAACTGGGCTAGGCAGAGGGTCTCCTGATTGTCAATCCTGCACTGGAATTCGGTTCCTTCTGGTCCTGGGAGCTGTGGGTGCAGTGCTTGGTCCAGGCGTCGGGTTGCACTTACAATGTCTAAAGTTTTGCTTAGACACTGTAGGGGCACAGCACTTATGCACAAATGCCATCACCTGTGGAATAGTGCACCCTGCCTTAGGGCTGTAAGGCCTGCTAGAGGAATGACTTACCTATGCCACAGGCAGTGTGAGGTGGGCATGGTACTCTGAGGGGAGTGCCATGTCGACTTAGTCATTTTCTCCCCACCACCACACACAAGCTGGCAAGCAGTGTGCATGCGCTGAGTGAGGGGTCTCAAGGGTGGCATAAGACATGCTGCAGCCCTTGGAGACCTTCCCTGGCATCAGGGCCCTTGGTACCAGTGGTACCATTTACAAGGGACTTATCTGGATGCCAGGGCTGTGCTAATTGTGGGAACAAAGGTACAGTTTAGGGAAAGAACACTGGTGCTGGGCCTGGTTAGCAGGGTCCCAGCACACTTTCAATCATAACTGGCATCAACAAAAGGCAAAATGTCAGAGGGTAACCATGCCAAGGAGGCATTTCCTTATACACAATAACTCATCTGCGGTCTGAGGAGTCACTGCAGGAGCCCCATCTGTGAGGTGAGAGTCGGAGTCAGAAGATTGGTCCCGCTGATCAGACTCGTTCCCACTAGTTTCGCCTGCCGTTTTAGTAGATTGTAGTGTCACCACTGCTCTCAGGGCCACCTTCCTGTCCATCTTGTTCTGCACCGGTGTTGGCCGCGGCTCCTTCTGTGGATGGTCCTGCAGTCCTCGGTTTCTCTTGCGCCCCACCGGGGCTCCCTTTCTGGCCAGCAGCCACCATCCGTTCCAGCCCTGTAGGGCTCCAGCCAGGCCCATGCATTGTCCGGCATCTGACGGAAGTGCGTGCTGTCATCAACCATTACCGGTAGCCTGGCAGGAAACAGGAGTGAGTAGCGAATGCCTTCTTCTCGGAGTACTCGTTTCACCTCTGTGAATGAGGCCCGTCGGGCCTGGACCCCCACTGTAAAATCCGTGATAAGGGTCACCATATCGTTGTCCACTTTCTAAGGTCCAGCTTCTGCAAGTGTTGCAGCAGTACACCTCTGTTCCTGTAGTGCAGCAACCTAGCCACCACAGTGCGGGGCGGGCGCCCCAGCGCCAGGGGCCTAGCTGGGGTGAGCTGCGTCGGTGCCACCTCTGTCCTCATCTACTGCTCTAGGTAGGACATCATTTATGACCCCTCGACACCCTCCGGCACACCAATGATACGCACATTGTTCCTGCGGTTACGACCCTCTGCTCTGCGTTCCAACCAGACTGCGCAATAAATCATCTGCGTCATCTCAGCTGTCACAGTTTGGTGTGCTGCGCTCAATTCTATTATCGCTGTTTAGTTATTCCGGACCCCATCAGCTAATTTCAGGTGGTCCGCTATCAGCAGGCCCAGTTCAACAGTTACTTGGCCAATGTTGTGCTGGAGAGTTGTTTGTGTCATAAATGAGCCCCAAGATCTTGTCCAGGCTGGCTTGCAGAGTGGTAGGAGAAGGGTCTTGGCTGTCTGGTTGCTCCATTCCGTCCAACAGACGCTTACCCTGCGATTTAGCCCTCAGTTTGCTTTTGGAAGGCGTCCATGGGGTGCCCTTACTGGGGCCCCTCCACGTTGGTCCTCAGCAGGTCTTCCTCTGATTCTTTGCCTCCTGGTCCCAAGGTCCCAGGCAGCCAGACCTGGGGTGCTAAGTCCACCCGGCTGAGCCCCAGGCCCCAACTGTCTTGATTGAGGCTGGTCAGGCCTTGCCCACAGTATCCCAGGCACAGGTACACAGGGATAGTAGCCGACGCAGTCCCGCGGCCAGCCACCATGACCCCGGATCAAGGAGGAGGGAGGCGTTATCACCGCTTGCCACCTATGTTGGCCACATCGCTTGTCCGTGTCTCCCCCACTCTGCCCGAAGCGTGTTGGAGGACGAGCAGTCGATCACCGCCTCGGTTAGCAATCCGCGGCCCCTGGGTCTTGAGTGCTGAGTTGCACCCTCTCGCGTAGGTGGCCCACCGAAGGCGCCTCCCTCCTAGTTACCTTCTCATCACCAGGCCAGCCTTCGCTGCTCCCCAAGGGGCCTGCGTCATTCTCCTCTCGTGCAGGCACCTCTTTGGCACCTGCCGCCGCTCACCTCTTCTCCTGGCCCAAGGGCCAGGGATCCAGTGCGCAGGACAGAGTCCGACACCCCCCCTCCGATCGCCGGTGTCTCCACTCCCCTGCAGCCCCGCACCCAGGTCCCCCACGGTCGGTAGGAACAAAGAGGAGAGGGGTAGGGGGCAGGGGAGGTGGGGGCAGGCCTGGCCCCCCATGGCTCGTGCCGATGGGCCTGGCCCGGGCCACTAAGAAAATCAGGTCGGGCCGCGAGCCACATGCCCCCCTCGCAGCACTCCACCAAGTCAACCAGGCCGCAGGGGCTCCTGGCCCATCAGCAGGTTCCTTTGCGGCCCGGCCTCCACCTCAGCTGAGCCGGGGCCTTGTGCGCCCAAATGGCTCTTCTCTCTCTCACACCACTGCACCAGGCGTCCGCGGGCGGTGGTTCCCCCCCCTGCTTTTCACTAGTTGCGAAGCCTCGTCCACTTCTGTGCCCCCCTTTGTCTTGGGGCAGGATTAGGACTCTGTTGGGGCCTTCCGGTTAGGATTATGGTCAGGCCGGCGCGGAGATAGTCCTTCATGTATCCACCATGTTGGTCGGCCAGGCCATGCCCCTAGGAGTTCATCCTCTACAAGGTGGAATGAAGAGATCAGAGGACTCTATTGGAACATGTCGATCCGATGGGTGATTGGTTCTTCATGTCATGTCATGTCTTTTCTTGGAATCTCATGTTGTGTCTTTTCTTGGAATGTTGTATCTTTTCTTGGAATGTCGTGTCTTTTCTTGGAATGTCGTGTCTTGTAGAATGTTGTCTTTTTTTGGAATGTTGTGTCTTTTCTTGGAATGTTGTGTCTTTTCTTGGAATGTCATGTGTTTTCTTGGAATGTCATGTCTGGGAATGTCATGTCTTTTTTTCGAATGTCTTGTCTTGGAATATCATGTCTTTTCTTGGAATGTCATGTCTTGTTTTCGAATGTCATGTCTTCTGTGAATGTCGTTTTTTTTTTTTATGTTGTGTCTTTTCTTGGAATGTCATGTCTTTTTTAGGAATGTCATGTCTTTTCTTGCAATGTCGTGTGGAATGTCATGTCTTTTCTTGGAATGTCATGCCTTTTCCTGGAATTTCATGCCTTTTCCTGGAATTTCATGCCTTTTCCTGGAATGTCATGTCTTTTCTTGGAATGCCATGTCTTTTACTGGAATGTCATGTCTTTTTTTGGAATGTCATGTCTTTTCTTGGAATGTCATGTCTTGGAATGTCATGTCTTTTCTTGGAATGTCATGTTTTGTGTTGAAATGTCACGTCACGTCTTGTCTTGGAATGTCATGTCTTTTCTTGGAATGTCGTGTGGAATGTCATGTCTTTTCCTGGAGTGTCATGACTTTTTTTGGAATGTCAATTCTATTCTTGGAATGTCATGTCTTTTCCTGGAATGTCATGGCTTTTTTTGGAATGTCATGTCTTTTTTTTTTAAATGTCATGTGGAATGTTGTCTTTTCTTGGAATGTCATGTCTTTTCTTGGAATGTCATGTTTTGTGTTGGAATGTCACATCTTGTCCTGGAATGTCATGTCTTTTCTTGGAATGTCGTGTGGAATGTCATGTCTTTTCTTGGAATGTCATGACTTTTTTTGGAATGTCAATTCTATTCTTGGAATGTCATGTCTTTTCCTGGAATGTCATGTCTTTTCCTGGAATGTCATGTCTTTTTTTGGAATGTCATGTCTTTTTTTTTTTAAATGTCGTGTGGAATGTTGTCTTTTCTTGGAATGTCATGTGGAATGTCATCTCTTTTCTTGGAATGTCATGTCTTTTCCTGGAATGTCATGTCTTTTTTTGGAATGTTGTGTCTTTTCTTTAATGTCATGTTTTTTTTTGGGAATGTCGTGTGGAATGTAGTGTCTTTTCTTGGAATGTCATGTGGAATGTCGTCTTTTCTTGGAATGTCGTGGCTTTTCTTAGAATGTCATGTCTTTTTTGGAATATCATGTCTTTTCTTAGAATGTCGTGTGGAATGTCGTGTCTTTTCTTGCAATGTCATGTCTTGGAATGTCATGTCTTTTCTTGGAATGTCGTGTGGAATGTCATGAGTTTTCCTGGAATGTCATGACTTTTACTGGAATGTCAATTCTATTCTTGGAATGTCGTGTCTTTTCCTGGAATGTCATGGCTTTTTTTGGAATGTCATGTCTTTTTTTTTAAATGTCATGTGGAATGTTGTCTTTTCTTGGAATGTCATGTCTTTTCTTGGAATGTCATGTTTTGTGTTGGAATGTCACGTCTTGTCCTGGAATGTCATGTCTTTTCTTGGAATGTCGTGTGGAATGTCATGTCTTTTCTTGGAATGTCATGACTTTTTTTGGAATGTCAATTCTATTCTTGGAATGTCATGTCTTTTCCTGGAATGTCATGTCTTTTCCTGGAATGTCATGTCTTTTTTTGGAATGTCATGTCTTTTTTTTAAAATGTCGTGTGGAATGTTGTCTTTTCTTGGAATGTCATGTGGAATGTCATCTCTTTTCTTGGAATGTCATGTCTTTTTTTGGAATGTTGTGTCTTTTCTTTAATGTCATGTTTTTTTTTGGAATGTCGTGTGGAATGTAGTGTCTTTTCTTGGAATGTCATGTGGAATGTCGTCTTTTCTTGGAATGTCGTGGCTTTTCTCGGAATGTCATGTCTTTTTTGGAATATCATGTCTTTTCTTGGAATGTCGTGTGGAATGTCGTGTCTTTTCTTGGAATGTCATGTCTTGGAATGTCATGTCTTTTCTTGGAATGTCATGTTTTGTGTTGGAATCTCATGTCTTTTCTTGGAATGTCGTGTGGAATGTCATGAGTTTTCCTGGAATGTCATGACTTTTACTGGAATGTCATGTCTTTTTTTGGAATGTCGTGT
This sequence comes from Pleurodeles waltl, assembly GCF_031143425.1. NCBI lineage: Eukaryota > Metazoa > Chordata > Amphibia > Caudata > Salamandridae > Pleurodeles > Pleurodeles waltl. Next base: position 914,805,685 of record NC_090442.1, on the reverse strand, counting down.
GGAATGTCGTCTTTTCTTGGAATGTCATGTCTTTTTTGGAATATCATGTCTTTTCTTGGAATGTCGTGTGGAATGTCATGTCTTTTCTTGGAATGTCATGTCTTTTTTTTGGAATGTCGTGTGGAATGTCGAGTTTTTTCTTGGAATGTCATGTCTTTTCCTGGAATGTCTTGACTTTTTTGGAATGTCATGTCCTTTCCTGGAATGTCATGTCTTTTCCTGGAATGTCATGTCTTTTCTTGGAATGTCATGTCTTTTTTTGGAATGTCGTGTGGAATGTCATGTCTTTTCTTGGAATGTCATGTCTTTTCTTGGAATGTCATGTTTTGTGTTGGAATGTCAAGTCTTTTCTTGGAATGTCATGTGGAATGTCATGTCTTTTCTTGGAATGTCATGTCTTTTCCTGGAATGCCATGTCTTTTTATGGAATGTCGTGTGGAACGTCGTGTCTTTTCTTGGAATGTCATGTTTTGTGGTGGAATGTCATGTCTTTTCTTGGAATGTCGTGTGGAATGCCATGTCTTTTTTTGGAATGTCATGTCTTTTCTTGGAATTTGTGGAATGTCGTGTCTTTTCTTGGAATGTTGTGTGGAATGTCATGTCTTTTCTTGGAATGTCATGTCTTGGAATGTCATGTCTTTTCTTGGAATGTCATGTTTTGTGTTGGAATCTCATGTCTTTTCTTGGAATGTCGTGTGGAATGTCATGTCTTTTCCTGGAATGTCATGTCTTTTTAGGGAATGTTATGACTTTTCTTGGAATGTCATGTCTTTTTTTGGAATGCTATGTCTTTTCTTGGAATGTCATGTCTTTTTTTCGAATGTCGTGTGGAATGTTGTGTCTTTTCTTGGATTGTCGTATCTTTTCTTGGAATGTCATGTTTTGTGTTGGAATGTCATGTCTTATCTTGGAATGTCGTGTGGAATGTCATGCCTTTTCTTGGAATGTCATGTCTTGAAATGTGTGGAACGTCGTGTCTTTTTTTCGAATGTCATGTGGGATATCTTTTCTTGGAATGTCATTTTTTTTTGGAATGTCGTGTGGAATGTCATGTCTTTTCATGGAATGTCATGTCTTTTCATGGAATGTCATGTATTTTTTTGGAATGTCACATGGAATGTCATGTCTTTTCTTGGAATGTGTGGAATGTCGTGTCTTTTCTTGGAATGTCATGTCTTTTCCTGGAATGGCATGTCTTTTTTGGGAATGGCATGTCTTTTCCTGGAATGGCATGTCTTTTCCTGGAATGGCATGTCTTTTCCTGGAATGGCATGTCTTTTCTTGGAATGTCATGTGTGTTTTCGGAATGTCGTGTGGAATGTCGTGTCTTTTCTTGGAATGTCATGTCTTTTCTTGGAATGTCATGATTTGTGTTGAAATGTGTTGGACCTGGATTTTTAACAGGGTCATCCCCAAACTTTTTGTCTCCTTCCTCCTATTTTGTCTGACCTGTTGTTGTTGGCCTTTGAACTCTGGGCACTTTACCAGTGCTAACCAGTGCTAAAGTGTATATTCTCTCTGTGTAAATTGTACTATTGATTGGTTTATCCATGATTGGCTATTTAATTTACTTATAAGTCCCTAGTAGAGTGCACTATATGTGCCTAGGGCCTGTAGATTAAATTCTACTAGTGGGCCTGCAGCACTGGTTGTGCCACCCACTTCAGTAGCCCCTTAACCTTGTCTCAGGCCTCCCATTGCAAGGCCTGTGTGTGCAGTTTCACTGTCACTTCGACTTGCCAAGCCTAGAACTCCCCTTTTTCTACATATGTCACCCCTAATGTGTGCCCTAGGTAACCCCTAGAGCAGGGTGCTGTGTGGGTAAAAGGCAGGACATGTACCTGTGTAGTTATATGTCCTGGTAGTTTAAAACTCCTAAATTCGTTTTAACACTACTGTGAGGCCTGCTCCCTTCATAGGCTAACATTGGGGCGGCCCTCATACACTGTTGAAGTGGCAGCTGCTGATGTGAAAGGAGCAGGAAGGTCATATTTAGTATGGCCAGAATGGTAATATAAAATCCTGCTGACTGGTGAAGTCGGATTTAATATTACTATTCTAGAAATGCCACTTTTAGAAAGTGAGCATTTCTTTGCACTTAAATCTTTCTGTGTCCTTCAGTCAACGTCTGGCTAGGTTTAGTTGACAGCTCCTTGTGCATTCACTCAGACACACCCCAAACACAGGGTACTCAGCCTCACTTGCATACATCTGCATTTTGAATGGGTCTTCCTGGGCTGGGAGGGTGGAGGGCCAGCCCTCACACAAAGGAGTGCCATACCCCCTACTGGGACTCTGGCAGACAGGATTGAACTAAAAGGGGGCTTGGTGCATTTCTTAGACACTCTTTGAAGTCACCCCCACTTCAAAGGCACAACTTAGTATAAAACAGGGCCTCTGCCCTACCTCATGAGACACTTGCTGGAGAAGAAACCTGAACCAGAAACTACATCCTGCCAAGAAGAACTGCCTGGCTGCTCAAAGGACTCACCTGTCTGCTTTTTCTACAAAGGACTGCTGCCTTGCTGTTGGCCTGCTGCCTTGCTGAACTGCCTGGCTGCTCAAAGGACTCAGCTGTCTACTTTCCTACGAAGGACTGCTGCCTTGCTGTTGGCCTGCTGCCTTGCCGAACTGTTGTCTGGCTGTAAAAGTGCTCTCCAAGGGCTTGGATAGAGCTTGCCTCCTGTTCCCTGAAGTCTCAGGACCAAAAAGACTTCTCTTTTTCACTTGGACGCTTCGTGCGCCGAAATTTTCGACACACAGCTTGTTCTGCGGCGAGAAAAACGCCGCACACCGACGCTGATTGATGTGACGCCTTCGGGACGACCGGAACTTCGACGCACGGCCTCGCAAGGACAACGCCGCCCGACTTCCAGAGGGAGAGGGGAAATCGGCGCAACGCCTGCCGTGAGATCGAAACTTCGGTGCACAGCCCCGCGGAATGATGCGCAGCCAGAAAACAAGCAGGAGAATCCACGCACAGACCCGGTACATCTGGTAATCCCCGCGACCTATAGAAAGAGACTGTCCGCGTGCCGGAAAACGACGCACGACTTCCCTGCGTGAAAAATAACAATGCAAGTCCGTGTGTGCTGGGGAGAAATTGACGCACACACTATTTTTCCACGTATCTCTTCTTCTGCGGCCCTTTGCAGAGATTTTCCACCAGAAACCAGGTACTTCGTGCTTGAAAGAGACTTTGTTTGCTTTTTAAAGACTTAAGACACTATGGTGGTCATTACAACCCTGGCGGACGGTGTTAAAGGTGCGGTAATACCGCAAACAAGCCGGCGGACAAAAAAAGGGAATTATGACCGTGGCGGAAACCGCCAACTAAGACAGCCACTTTAACACACCGCCCGCCACGGCGGTACAGACAAGCAGCGCAGCGGTTACCACCAACAGACAGGCGGGAGACAATGTACCGCCCACACTATTACAACCTGCCAATCCGCCACCTTTTCCGGGGCGGATTCACCGTGGATAAAAACACGGCGGAAACAGCTTTTGCTATGGGAAAACTCTCACCTCAACACATCCCACAAGGAACGAGGACACCATGGAGGCCGAATTACAAATCCTACCTGCCCTTGTCTTTCTGCTCCTTTACGACCAACAGCTACGTAGGCGCAGAAGACAAAGGTGAGTACTGCACCTACGACACGGGGGAGGGGGGAGGCAAAAGTTAAGGGGACACCCACCAAACACCCCACCCTCGCATATTACAACATACACACCAATGCATTATCAAAAATCACAGTAACAACCCACAATCCCCCCGGAAGAATGAAAAGACAATGCGAAATTCGGGCAAACATTGTAATGTGCCAATATACATGTCATACAAAAATATACAGATATATAACTCAAAATCACTCTTATTTACACATACAATCCGAGAAGTAGTGCAGATATGTACACAACAATGTCCATGCACCAACAGTCCAAAAATGCATGGGCGAGGCCCACAATAGATACCTGACCAAAATCGGAGCGAACACTGCCGAGGCATCAGATAGAAACACTACAGGCACCTCAGGGGGAAGGGAAGGAGGGGCACTTCAGCCAGATGAATGCAAAGCCAGATTCACGACGGGGCTCCATGCCCATAGATGTATCCTGGGGAGTGCAAAGTCACAGTCTCTCAAGTCTCTACAGTGGGTGGGTTGCCCACTGTACGATCCTGGGGAGTGCAAAGCCACAGTCTCTCAAGTCTCTGCAGTGGGTGGGTTGCCCACTGTACCATCCTGGGGAGTGCAAAGCCACAGTCTCATAAGTCTCTACAGTGGGTGGATTGCCCACTGTGCCATCCTGGGAGTGCAAAGCTACAGTCTCTCAAGTAGATGCAGTTCTCTACTGGTACTGGGTGGGACTGGTGCCCAGACTGGATGAGTCTCCCCATGAATATTCATGTCCTGTCACTGTCCCAGCTGCACATGAGATAAGGATGCCTGATGTGGTGGCCTCTTCATTCCTACACAGTGCATGCCCTGTTCAGCGGTGCTTTGCCATGGCGGTCTTTGTCCTGTTCAGCGGTGCTTTGCCATGGCGGTCTATGGATTGTTCAGCGGTGCTTAGCAATGGCGGTTCTGGACTGTTCAGCGGTGCTTTGCCATGGCGGTCTTTGCCCTGTTCAGCGGTGCTTTGCCATGGCGGTCTTTGCCCTGTTCAGCGGTGCTTTGCCATGGCGGTCTATGGACTGTTCAGCGGTGCTTAGCCATGGCGGTTCTGGACTGTTCAGCGGTGCTTTGCCATGGCGGTCTATGGACTGTTCAGCGGTGCTTTGACATGGCGGTTCTGGGCTGTTCAGCGGTGCTTTGCCATGGCCGCCTATGGACTGTTCAGCGGTGCTTTGCCATGGCGGTTCTGGGCTGTTCAGCAGTGCTTTGCCATGGCGGTTCTGGACTGTTCAGCGGTGTTTTGCCATGGCGGTTCTGGACTGTTCAGCGGTGCTTTGCCATGGCGGTCTATGGACTGTTCAGCGGTGCTTTGCCATGGCGGTCTATGGACTGTTCAGCGGTGCTTTGCCATGGCGGTCTTTGCCCTGTTCAGCGGTGCTTTGCCATGCCGGTCTTTGCCCTGTTCAACGGTGCTTTGCCATGGCGGGCTATGGACTGTTCAGCGGTGCTTTGCCATGGCGGTTCTGGACTGTTCAGCGGTGCTTTGACATGGCGGTTCTGGACTGTTCAGCGGTGCTTTGCCTTGGCGGTTCTGATACGGACATTGGTGTGTGGCATGACGATCTCTACACTGGGCATTGATGTGTGGCATGATGATCTCGACACTGGGCATTGGTGTGTGGCATGACGATCTCTACACTGGGCATTGGTGTGTGGCATGACGTTCCATCATTGCCCAGCGGGGCTGTGGCAGCCAGGCCCCTCCTGGGCTGTGACTCCGGCGGAGGTCTCCTGACCAGTAATGATACTTGGGCCCTCCTGGGCTGTGACTCCAGCGGTGGTCTCCTGACCAGTAACGATACTTGTGCCCTCCTGGGCTGTGACTCTGGCGTGGTTTCTGGACCAGTAACAATACTTGTGCCCTCCTGGGCTGTGACTCCGACGGTGGCGGTGGTCTCCTGACCAGTAACGATACTTGGGCCCTCCTGGGCTGTGACTCCGGCGGTGGTCTCCTGACCAGTAACGATACTTGGGCCCTCCTGGGCTGTGACTCTGGCGGTGGTTTCTGGACCAGTGACGATACTTGGGCCCTCCTTGGCTGTGACTCCGGCGGTGGTCTCCTGACCAGTAACGATACTTGGGCCCTCCTGGGCTGTGACTCCGGCAGTGGTGGTGGTTTCTGGACCAGTGACGATACTTGGGCCCTCCTGGGCTGTGACTCTGGCGGTGGTTTCTGGACCAGTAACGATACTTGGGCCCTCCTGGGCTGTGACTCCGGCGGTGGTGGTGGTTTCTGGACCAGTGATGATACTTGGGCCCTCCTGGGCTGTGACTCTGGCGGTGGTTTCTGGACCAGTGATGATACTTGGGCCCTCCTGGGCTGTGACTCTGGCGGTGGTTTCTTGACCAGTAATGATACTTGGGCCCTCCTGGGCTGTGACTCCGGCGGTGGTCTCTGGACCAGTGACGACGGTGCTGGCGGTTGTGTCTGGACCGCCGGAAATGATGGCGCACTTCTCCACCGTGACACTGACAACAGGCTGGGCAGACTTCCTCTGTACCTTCCCCACCTTTGGTGGAGTTACAGCTGACTCACCAATCGCCTTCGAACCCATGTCACTTGTTGTCCCACCAGGAGTCTTAACACGGTCCCGTCGTCCACTCTCCAATTTCAGAGCCTTTACAGGGGGTGGGCTGCCAGTGCCTTGGCTCCGGGTCCTACTGCTTGCCCTGGTGGACGGTGCACTCCACAAACCTGGAACACGCACCACTGGTACTGGAAGCTTTTTGGCTGAGGCGCTACAACTGGACTGATGAATTGGAGGGGGGGGGGGGGGCAAAAAGGTCAATTTGACATAGGGACAGTTTCTGACGGACACTGGGATGGGTAGCTGGAGGGGGTCTGGGAGTGGAGGAAGAGGAGGTGGTTGTAGGAGTTTTGGGTGCAGGCACTGGAGGCTGTTGTGAGGTGGATGGATGTTGGGTGAGTGATTGCCGGTGTTTGTGTACTTTGGGAGGGGGCGTCACAGACACACTGGGAGAGGACACAGGGGACGTATAAATGGCAGTGGAGGTGGTGAGTGCAGGTGAGCGGCTTTTGGTGCTGGGTGTCCTGGTGCGAGTCCTAGTGCCTGTAGATGTGGTGCATGCAGGTGTGTGTGTAGACGAAACTGGGAGGTAGGAGGGAGGAGGGAGAAGAGGAGGAGGGGGACACAGTGGAGACAGTGGATGTTGCTGTGTCTGTACGTAGGTGAGGCTTGCGTGAGTGCCTGTGGTGTGTGTGGTGCCTATGTTTGCTTGAGCTACTTGTGTGTGTTGACTTGTGTGCATGCTGGTCTGTAGGTGTGCTTGGGATGGGCTGGGGTACAGGGGATTGGGTCTGGGTGGAGGAAGTTGGAGGGGGGAGGCTGGACACAGGGACAATGGCTGCCATCAGTGCTGAGGCCAGAGATTGCAGGGTTCGCTGAAGGGCAGCCTGACCAGAGTGAATGCCCTCCAGGAATGCATTACCATGTTGCAACTCTCGTTCTACACCCTGGATGGCATTCACAATGGTAGACTGCCCAACAGTGAGTGACCTGAGGAGGTCAATGGCCTCCTCACTGAGGGCAGCAGGGGTGACTGGGGCAAGGCCTGAGGTGCCTGGGGCGAAGGTGATGCCCACCCTCCTGGGTGAGCGGGCACGGGGTGAACGCTGAGGGGCTGCTGGGAGGGCGGTGCTGGTAGGGGAGGTGGTGGCTGTACCTGTTGAAGTGGGGGGCACAGATGGTGCCGCCACCACAGGGGAGCTCCCATCGGTGGACGAGTCCGTGTCGCTGGTTGGTGATCCGGTGGCCGACGTGAAGCTCCCCTCGCCCTCCGTCCCACTGGTGCATTCAGAGTCTGTAGTGTGGCCCTCCATGGCCATGTGGGATGCAGCTCCCTCGTGCTGTGGTGCCACTGTACCTCCGCCTGATGATGCTGATGTACAAAAGGACAGGGAGAGCAGGAAAAGGGGGGGAGACAGAAGATAGAGAGTTTTAGTGCATGGCGTTCCGCTACCGTTGGCGGACAAGACAGATGCAGCAGCCCCCTGCATTACGCCGCGCTCCTGACCTCTGCACATGCAATTTCTGGGATATGGCCTACATGGCAATGGTGGACATCTGCGCACATGGATGCCACAGGGGCAACTATACCTCAACTTGCCACTCTGCTGAGGTGGGGTAGAGTGCCACATGGCCTACATTACGGAGGGGCCTTGCCTACCGAATTCGCCCTGGCCTAGGGACACCAACAGCCCACCTCCCCCACCCAGACCACTCCACTGCACACAAAGTCCGCAGAATGAGGTTGTACTCACCCCCTTGTGTCTGCTGTGATGTCCTCAAGTGCCCATCCAACTCCGGGTAGGCCACCGCCAGGATCCGGAACATCAGGGGGGTCATGGTGCGACGGGCACCCCTCCCACGTTGGGAGGCCATCCCCAGCTGAGCCTCTGCCGTCTTCTTGCTGCAGCGGCGAATGTCCTCCCATCTCTTCCGGCAGTGGGTGCCCCGTCTCTGGTGGGCCCCCAGGGTCCGGACCTCCTTGGCAATGGCACACCAGATGTCCCTCTTCTGGTGGGCGCTGACCAATATGACATGCACAAGGGAAGAGGAACAGTCATTACCAACTGCACCGTCAATGTGAGTGGCCCCCTCCCTACTCTGGCCATGTGGCCCATTCATTCCCATGCATTAATGTTCTATGAACTCTGCCCCCTTCCTTCTTCCGCCCAGCCCTCTCCACCCAGGCCTAGCCCATACAATGTGCTCCCTGTGTACTAACCTGTTGGTCTGGAGGACCGTAGAGTAGCGTGTACTTGGGGAGGACCCCATCCACAAGTTACTCCAACTCCTGTGCAGTGAAGGCAGGGGCCCTTTCCCCAGACGCAGCAGCCATCGTCGCTTCCAGACCGAGGTCACAGCAGCACTAGCAGTGTAGGTCCTCTCCTGTCGAAGGTCAGGTATCTAGTGATTCAACAGATAGAAAGTGGTGGTGACGTCTGCGGCGGTGCGCATCATCACCGCCAGCACACCTGTTCATTGGCTCCTGGGACCCATAGGGCCCAACGTTAACCAATGCAGCAGTGCGCCGCGGTCTACGACCGCCTACCGTGACGGTGTGCAACGCCAGCGCAGTTACCCCACAATCCCATTGTCCCAGTTTAGAGGTCAGGCAGCCGCTATTTCAGGGGCCCACATGGCTTCATTTACTACTGCGTCACACATAGCTAGGCCTACACTCAACACACATAAAGGAAGGGTTTTGTGTAGTCTTGTGTGTAACAGTGGGTACATACCTGGAGGAATAGTGACTGGTTCTTCGATGTTGTCCTTCGTAGGCACGTCAGCTGGGACATATGAGAAGATGGCGGAATCCTCCGGTGTACAGACCGCTGGTGGACCTGTTGACAATGGAAGAAAGACATGTCATCGTCACCTACAGGTTTGACTGTGCCACTATCCAGGAACTATGTACCCAGTTGGAGCCAGACCTGATGTCACCGATGCGCCATCCGACTGGAATCCCCCCTGACGTGCAGGTGCTGTCAGTGCTCCATTTCCTTGCAAGTGGGTCATTTCAGACAACAGTGGCCATGGCATCAGGGATGTCCCAGCCTATGTTTTCCAACGTCTTGTCCAGAGTGTTGGCTGCCCTGCTGAAACACGTAAGGAGATACATCATATTCCCTCAGGTGGAGGATTTGCCTACAGTGAAAGGTGACTTCTGTGCCCTTGGACATATCCCCAACGTCATAGGTGCCATTGATGGCACCCATGTAGCTCTGGTCCCCCCCCCGCAGGAGTGAACAGGTGTACAGGAACCGTTAGAGTTATCATTCGATGAATGTCCAGATGGTATGTTTGGCAGACCAGTACATCTCGCAGGTAAATGCAATGTTCCCTGGCTCTGTGCATGACGCCTACATCCTGCGGAATAGCAGCATCCCTGATATGATGGGTCAACTCCAGAGGCACCGTGTATGGCTATTGAGGGACTCTGGTTACCCCAACCTTTCATGGCTATTGACCCCAGTGAGGAATCCCAGGACCAGGGCAGAGGAACGGTGCAATGAGGCCCATGGGCGGACTAGGAGGGTTATCGAACGCACCTTCGGCCTTCTTAAGGCCAGGTTCAGGTGCCTCCATATGACAGGTGGATCCCTATTCTACTCACCGAAGAAGGTGTGCGACATCATCATCGCGTGCGCCATGCTCCATAATTTGGCATTGCGACGCCAGGTGCCTTTTCTGCAGGAGGATGATCCAGATGACGGTGTTGTAGCAGCTGTGGAGCCTGTGGAGCCTGTGGACAGTGATGAGGATGAAGCTGAGGAAGAGGAAAAGGACAACAGGGACTCAGTCATACAGCAATATTTCCAGTGACACACAGGTGAGAAAATTTTCTGGTTTAACATTACATTAACTTTCACACGTCTACCTCTATCCTGTACCTACATTTCACTCACTATTTGTTAATTGAGTTGTACCCTTCCATTTCAGTTTCACAAGTGTGGTAACCTACGTGTCAACTGCTTGCATCCTTGAAGGGCTTGTGATGTGTGACATTGGTGTGTTAGCCTTACAATGGGTAAGCCATTATGACACTGTAATTGATAATACAAAGTTCCAAATCATAGACTGACTCCTGTTTTTTTAGTGTTTCAAGGGTGTTTATTTAGGTGCTCAAAAAATGAAGGGGGGTTGTAAAATGGTGATGGGTGATGGTGGAGGAATGTGCATGGCAGAGTCCAGTCTATTAGTCTCACAGGTGCACTGCCCATCTGGGCATTGGAAGTGGAGCTGGGGCAGTTCCAATTTGGACAGAGTGACAAAGTGGGGGGACAATCAGGGTGGTCTTATTTCCTGGCGGGGGTCTTGCCATCTTGCTCTGTCCTGTTCCTGGATCTCGGGGCCCGCTTGCGTGGTGGTTGTCCTTCTGCAGGGGGTGGGGTGCTGGTGTGGTGGTCCTGTGGCGGGGCGTCCTGTCCACTAGCGCCGGCGGAGGTGGTGGGCAGTTCGTTGTCCTGGCTAGTGTCAGGGGACCCTTGGAGTGCCACGGTGTGCCTCAAGGTCTTTTGAATGTCCGTCAGCACCCCTACGATGGTGCCCAAGGTGGAGCCGATGGTCCTGAGCTCCTCCCTGAACCCCAAATACTGCTCGTCCTGCAGACGCAGGGTCTCCTGCAACTTGTCCAGGACCGTCGCCATCGTCTCCTGGGAGTGGTGGTAGGCTCCCATGATGGAGGAGAGGGCCTCGTGGAGAGTGGGTTTCCTTGGCCTGTCCGCCCCCTGTCGCACAGCAGCCCTCCCAGTTCCCCTGTGTTCCTGTGCCTCCGTCCCCTGGACCATGTGCCCACTACCACTGCCCCCAGGTCCCTGTTGTTGTTGGGGTGGTGGGTTATCCTGGGTTCCCTGTAGTGGTGGACACACAGCTGATTGACATGTCCTGGGGACGGAGGTGTGGGCTCGCTGGGTGGGCGCTATGCTGGTGTTTCCAGAGGGGGGAAGCTCTGTGGTGGCCTGTGACTGGGTGTGGGGAACTGACTGTCCCGAGGTCCCCGATGGGCCGGGCTGGTCATCTAGATCCAGTTGGACAGAGGTGCTGTCATAAACTGTGGGCCTCTTCTGTTGGTGGTGTGGACATGTGTGAACCCGCCTGTCTGGTGACGTTGGGTAGGGGTCCTGCAGGGGTTTAAACGGATGGTTATTACATCTGTGTGTGGCATGGTGTGCAATGGGTGGGTGACCGTGTACCCCAGTGCTTGCATTCCTGTGTAGGACCTTGTGTGATGGTGGTTTAGGGGGGTGTATGGGTATGTGCAGTGGGCATGCTTTAGTGATGTGTGTCCATGATTTGTTGTTGCATGCAGGGCTTGGTGTTAGGATGTGTGGTTTGTGATGTTGGGACATTTGTGAGGAGTTAGAGTGATGGGGGTGAGGGTGGGGGTATGTGCTGGCATGCAGGTAGGGTGGGGGATGTAATAGTTAAGATTTGACTTACCAGAGTCCATTCCTCCACCTACTCCTGTGAGGCCCTCAGGATGCAGAATCGCCAAGACTTGCTCCTCCCATGTTGTTAGTTGTGGGGGAGGAGGCGGGGGTCCGCCGCCAGTCCACTGAACCGCCAGGTGGTGTCTTGAGACCACGGAATGCACCTTCCCCCATAGGTCGTTCCACCTCTTCTGATGTCCTCCCAATTTCTTGGGTGCTGTCCCACTGCGTTGACCCTGTCCACTATTCTTCGCCATAGCTCCATCTTCCTTGCAATTGAGGTGTGCTGCACCTGTGATCCGAATAGCTGTGGCTCTATCCGGACGATTTCCTCCACCATGACCCTGAGTTCCTCCTCCGAGAACCTGGGGTGTCTTTGCCATGCCATGGGGTGGTGTAGATGATGTGTGGGGTGATAAGTGTGATGATATTTAGTGGTGTGTAGTGTGCGGTGTTTGGAAGTTATGTTGGTGATGGTGTTGTGTGCCTGTGGATGCTAGTGTTGTTGATGGTGGTGTCTCTCTCTGGCCTTCGTTCGTGATTTGTTGCCGTAAGGGTTTGTGGGTTATGTGGGTGTGTGTTTTATATTGTATTGGGGGTGTGGGAGTGGTGTGTGTATGTGTATCAGGTGTGTGTATTTCGAATTGTCCAATGTGGATGTGTGTTGTAAATGTGCGTGTATTTTGAGCGCGGCAGTGTGTACCGCCAGTGGAATACCGCGGTTGAAAGACCGCCGCGTGGATTCGTGGGTCGTGATAGTGTGGGCGTCTTTCTGTTGGGGTGACGGTGGAGGTTTTGTTTTCGCCAGTTTATCACTGACCTTTGGTGTGGCGGACTTGTGTGGGTGTCTGAATTTTGGCGGATTCCGAGCTGTGGGTCATAATAGCTGTGGCAGATTTCCGCGGCCGCGGCGGTGTGTTGGCAGTCTTCTGCATGGCGATAAGCGTCTTTTACCGCCAATGTTGTAATGACTGCCTAAATAACTAAACCTTTGAGGCTGAAGTCAGAACCAAGATGATGGTCAATTTCCCTTTTGAAATGCAATGCTATCAACTCCGTATTACCTCTTACTTTATAACGACTCTGTACTGTGCTAACTTTATATCTACTCTGTGCTTTTCTAAAAGCAAAGCAGCAGTTAGTTCATGTTTAAGCCTAGTGTTGGTCAAGATTACATATATAATATGATTATTTGTAAGGGTTTAGGCATACCTCTTCATCCATTGGTCTAATGTTTTCATTTACATTTTTATTCCTCTTGTTACAACGTGGAGCGTAAAGCTAAGGGCCGGCCGACTTCAGTAATTGGCTAACTTCACTGTGAGTGACAGCATTCAGCTCTTTCACAAAAAGTACTTCTCCACACAAAGTAGTTCCCTTGAGTACCAGGGACTACTTGGCAACATTTTCTTTGTGACGCCTAAACTACTTTTGCTTCAAGCCAATTTTTATTTTGGTTTTATATGGGCAAGGGCATCTCCTCAAAAGTAAAGTTTTACAAAAACTACAACAAAACAAAAAAAATCATTGACAAAGCCAATAGGCTGGCAACCATCATCAGACCTATTGGCATTGTCAATGTTTCTTGAACTGGTGAGGTTTTGCAGTGGTTACCCCAACCTGTCCTGACTACTGACCCCAGTGAGGAATCCCAGGACCAGGGCAGAGGAATGCTACAATGAGGCCCATGGGCGGACTAGCAGGGTTATCGAATGCACCTTCGGCCTCCTGAAGGCCAGGTTCAGGTGCCTCCATATGACAGGTGGTTCCCTATTCTACTCACCGAAGAAGGTGTGCCAGATCATCATCGCCTGCTCGATGCTTTACAAACTTGCTTTGCGACGCCAGGTGCCTTTTCTGCAGGAGGATGGTCCAGATGACGGTGTTGTGGCAGCTGTGGAGCCTGTGGACAGTGATGAGGAGGAAGCTGAGGAAGAAGACAACGACAACAGGGAGTCAGTCATACAGCAATATTTCCAGTGACACACAGGTGAGAACATTTTTATTTTTAACATTACATTCACTGTCACACGTCTTACTCTATCCTGTGTGTAATTTACTGGGATTATTTGGTAACTGAGTTGTTCCTTTCCATTACGGTTTCACAGGTGTGGTTACCAACGTATGTCATTTGCATGCATCCTTCAAGGACTTGTGATGTGTGACATTGGTATGTTGCCGTAACAACTAAAAAAGCATTTTGACACTGTCATTGATAATACATTTTACAAAATCATAGACTGACTCCAGATTGTTTTGTGGTTCAAGGGTGTTTATTTAAGTGCTCAAAAATAGAGGGGGGTAGTTAAATGGTGATGGTGGAGGAATGTCCATGGCAGAGTCCGGTCTATTAGTCTCACAGGTCCACTGCCCATCTGGGCATAGGAAGTGGAGCTGGGGCAGTTAAAGTATGGACAGGGTAACAAAGTGGGACGGTGGGGGGACAATCAGGGTGGTCTCATTTCCTGGCGGGGTCTTGCCATCTTGCTCTGTCCTGTTCCTGGATCTCAGGGATCGCTTGCGTGGTGGTTGTCCGTCTGCAGAGGGTGGGGTGCTGGTGTGGTGGTCCTGTGGCGGGGCGTCCTGTCCACTAGCGCTGGCGGAGATGGTGGGCAGTTCATCGTCCATGCTAGTGTCAGGGGCCCCTTGGAGTGCCACGGTGTCCCTCAAGGTCTGCTGTATGTCCTTCAGCACCCCTATGATGGTGCCCAGGGCGGAGCTGATGGTCCTGAACTCCTCCCTGAAGCCCAAATACTGTTCGTCCTGCATGCACTGGGTCTCCTGAAACTTGGCCAGGACCGTAGCCATCGTCTCCTGGGAGTGGTGGTATGCTCCCATGATGGAGGATAGGGCCTCGTGGAGAGTGGGTTCCCTTGGCCTGTCCGCCCCCTGTCGCACAGCAGCCCTCCCAGTTCCCCTGTGTTCCTGTGCCTCTGTTCCCTGGACTGTGTGCCCACTACCACTGCCCCCAGGTCCCTGTTGTTGGGGTGGTGGGTTACCCTGGGTGCCCTGTAGTGGTGGACACACCGCTGATTGACCTGTCCTGGGTAGGGAGGTTTGGGCCCGCTGGGTGGGTGCTGTGCTGGTGTTACCAGAGGGTGGAAGCTCGGTGTTGGGCTGTGGCTGGGCAAGGGGAAACCGACTGTCCTGAGGCCCACGATGGTCCGGGCTGGTCATCAAGATCCAGTGGGGCAGAGCTGCTGTCATCACTGTGGGCCTCTTCTGGGGGTGGAGTGGTGTTGTCTGGACCCTCTGGTGTGGTGACATTCCTTCGGGTTCCTGCAGGGGTATAAGAACATGATTATTGCATGTGTGTGTTTCATGCTGTGCAATGGTTGGGTGTGCGTGAACCCCAGTGCAGGCATTCCTGTGTGGGGGCTTGTGCGCTGATGGTTGGGGGGGTGTTCTGGGTATGTGGAGTGGGCATGCTTTTGTGATGGGTGTCCATGCTTAGTTGTGTCATGCAGGGCTTGGGGTTGGGATGGGTGGTTGGTGTCATGGATACATTAGTGAGGATTTGGAGTGATAGGGGAGGGGGTGAGGGTGGGGGTGTGTGATAGCATGCAAGTAGGGTGGGGGATGTGATAGTTAAGATTTGACTTACCAGTGTCTGTTCCTCCACCGACTCCTCCGAGGCCCTCAGGATGCAAGATGGTCAAGACTTGCTCCTCCCATGTGTTAGTTGTGGGGGCGGAGGTGGGGGCCCGCCGCCAGTCCGCTGCACCGCGATGTTGTGCCTGGAGACCGTGGAACGCACCTAGCCCCATAGGTCGTTCCACCTCTTCCTGATGTCCTCCCCATTTCTTGGGTGCTGTCCCACGGCGTTCACCCTGTCCACTATTCTGCACCATAGCTCCATCTTCCTGGCTATTGATGTGTGCTGTACATGTGAGCCAAAAAGCTGTGGCTCTACCCGGACGATTTCCTCCACCATGTCCCTGAGCTCCTCCTCGGAGAAGCGGGGGTGTCTTTGGCGTGACATGGGGTGGTGGGGGTGAGGTGGTGTATGTGGTGGTGAGTGTAGTGGTATGTGGTGTTTTGTGCGTGGATGTTGTGTGGGTGATGATGTTGTGTGCCTCTGTGTGATGGGGTTGTCAATAGCTGGGCTCTCTCTCTCCCTTTCTCTCAGAATTTCTGGTTGTAGGGGTTTGTGGGTGATGTGGGTGTGTATTTGATATTGTGTTGGGTGTGTGGGAGTGGTGTTTGTATGTGTATCAGGTGTGTGTATTTTGAATTGTCCAATGTGGCGGTGTTTTGGAGCTGTGTGTGTATTTTGAGCACGGCGGTGTGTACCGCCAATGGAATACCGCGGTTGAATGACCGCCACGTGGATTCGTGGGTCGTAATAGCAGGGGGGTGTTTCTGTTGGCGTGGAGGTGGAGGATTTGTTTCCGCATGTTTATCGCTGACCTTTGGTGTGGCGGTATTGTGTGGGTGTCTGAATTTCGGCGGATTCCAAGATGTGTGTCATAATAGCTGTGGCGGTCTACCACGGCCGCGGCGGTGTATTGGCGGTCTTCTGCACGGCGTTAAGCGCCTTTTACCGCCAATGTTGTAATGACCACCTATATATCACTTTTCAGTGATATCGTTACAAATTCATATTGCATCTTTGATCGTTTTGACCTGCAAATACCCAGATAAATATTATATATTTTTCTAAACACTGTGTGGTGTATTTTTGTGGTGTTATATTATGGTATTGTATGATTTATTGCACAAATGCTTTACACATTGCCTTCTAAGTTAAGCCTGACTGCTCGTGCCAAGCTACCAGAGGGTGGGCAAAGTCTGATTTTGGATTGTGTGTGACTTACCCTGACTTGAGTGAGGGTTCTTGCTTGGACAGATGGCAACCTGACTGCCAACCAAAAACCCAATTTCTAACAGAATGTCATGTCTTTTCTTGGAATGTCGTGTGGAATGTCATGTCTTTTCTTGGAATGTGATGACTTTTTTTGGAATGTCATGTCTTTTCTTGGAATGTGTGGAATGTCGTGTCTTTTCTTCGAATGTCGTGTGGAATGTCATGTCTTTTCTTGGAATGTCATGTCTTTTTTTGGAATGTCGTGTGGAATTTCATGTCTTTTCTTGGAATGTCATGTCTTTTCTTGGAATGTCATGTATTTTTTTGGAATGTCGTGTGGAATGTCGTGTCTGTTCTTGCAATATGTGGAATGTCGTGTCTTTTCTTGGAATGTGTGGATATACTATTGATATTTTGGACTTTGGATTTTGGTTTTTGTCGGTAAGACCTTATCAGAATGGGATTGTGTACCTACTCATTCTTTGTACCTACTGACCACCTCACTAAGGCTTACCTAAGGAGGCTTTGCAGAAAATGGGGCCTTCCTGTATCAAGGAGATCTACTAAGATGGAAATGCTACATGCCGACATAGTCTGGGGGAAGAAAGATGGGCAGAGAGAGAGGCAGCAAAAAACCAAATGACTAAGTACCCCTCAGATGAGGAGTAGGACTGCTCAAATGAGGAGGAAGACTACTCAGATGAGATAAGAGAACCAGTGAGAGATGAATGGCTCCTAGCTCGAGAGCGGTGGATGGAAGAGCTCGATAAGTTTCTTGAGAGGGCTGAGGCAGCAAGACTCTTAGCCCTGGAAGAAGAAAGGATTGCAGCTCAAGAGCTGAGCTGTGAAGAGCTGAAACTAGAGGCCGGAAGGGCTGAGTCCAGTTCAGATGGTGGCAGCAAAAATATTGCATCAAGTACTGCTGAATAAGGGCACAAGCCCAGAGAGGTGGTGCCCAACTTGAAGAAGGGAGTTGACACACACGAGGTGGTTCAAGGGTATGAGGTAGTTACTGTTATGCACAGGGTCCCTGAGAAGGATTGGGGAACTGGCACAGGGAGTCATATTCCTACTGGGGGGAGGGACACTTTACTGGCTCTAGCAGAGAGTGACAGAGAAAAAGGTTCCCCCCTGGTGGACGTCCTGGATATAGAGTGTAGAGACATCCCAGAAGAGTATGGGTTGAGTGTCAAGGACAGTCAGATACTGTCTCACCAGTCTCAGGAGGGTGATGTAGAGTGCTTTTCCAAGGCTGAGTTACTGGATGGTTGGGTGAAGAGTACTGTGGTTAATACATGTGAAGGGCAGAGTGATATAATTGCTGGAGAGCATATGTCTGGTCCTTATTTTCCAGAGCTACGCCAACACCAGGTGGAGTGTGAGTTCTCTGACCCCAAGGAACTTACAATGGAGGCAGACTTCTGGGTGAGTACCAGAGAGTCTGAATAGGCATTTGGGGGTGCTCTTGAAGGGAGTGGTCTACGTGGTTCCCAACCAAGTGAGGTGGGAGAGGATTGTAGTGGCCCAGGTAGGTCCCAGGTCCTAGAGGGTTCCATGAGGGAACACCAGGAGGGAAGCCTAGCCTGTATTGAGGGAAGCCCGCAGTGTCAGAAGAACTTGGGGGGGGGGGTGACTGTAGCCAGCATCCCAACAGTTCTGGTGTCTGGCAGTACCACTCCTAGTGAGGTGGTGCAGAAATCCAGACATAGGGTTGAGAGGGGGTTGCGGACACCAGTGGAGGACCTGGAGAGTCAGGGGTCAGCTCTATGGGCAGAGCCCCCTCGGAATGACCCAGGCGAAACCGTTTCTGGTTTGGGGGAGACCCAGACTCTGCCGGATGGGCAGAGGTCAGGAGACCTGCACCAACCAGACTCTTGTGTGGCCCTTGGGGACGGTATGTCCCTTGTGGGGGGTGAGAGTGCCCCCCAGGAAGTCCTGGCATGCCAGGCAAAGATTCAACCTCAGGGCGGTGACTCTGGGGTGGATAGCCAGGATCAGGGGTTAAACTCTGACCTGGTGGGGGGTAAGTGTGCCTCCCAGAAAGTCCTGGTGTACCAGGCAATTGCCCAACCTCAGGGTGGTGACCCTGGGTTGGATAGCCAGGTTCAGAGGTTAAACTCCGACCTGGTGGGGGGGGGGGGGGGGTAGGTGTGCCCCCCAGAAAGTCCTGGTATGCCAGGCAATGGTTCAACCTCAGGGTGGTGACTCTAGGTTGGATACCCAGGTTCAGAGGTTAAACTCTGACCTGGTGGGAGGTAGGTGTGCCTCCCGGGAAGTCCTGCAGTGCCAGGCAATTGTCCAACCTCAGGGTGTTGACTCTGGGTTGGAGGGCCAGGTTCAGAGGTTAAACTCTGACCTGGTGGGGGGTAGGTGTGCCCCCCGGAAAGCCCTGGTGTTCCAGGCAACTGCCCAACCTCAGGGTGGGGACCCTGGGTTGGAGAACCAGGTTCAGAGGTTAAACTCTGACCTGGTGGGAGGTAGTTGTGCCTCCCAGGAAGTCCTGCTGTGCCAGGCAATTGTCCAACCTCAGGGTGTTGACTCTGGGTTGGAGGGCCAGGTTCAGAGGTTAAACTCTGACCTGGTGGGGGGTAGGTGTGCCTCCCAGAAAGTCCTGGTGTGCCAGGCAATTGCCCAACCTCAGGGTGGTGACCCTGTGTTGGAGAACCAGGTTCAGAGGTTAAACTCTGACCCGGTGGGGGGTAGGTGTGCCCCCCAGGAAGTCCTGGCGTGCCATGCAATTGTTCAACCTCAAGGTGGTGACTCTGGGTTGGATGGTGTGGGAAGTTGGCTCTGTATGCACTATTTCAAAGTGAGAAATAGCATGCAGAGTCCAAGGGTTCCCCTTAGAGGTAAGATAGTGGCAAAAAGAGATAATTCTAATGCTCTGTTTTGTGGTAGTGTGGTCGAGCAGTCGGCTTATCAGAGGGTAGTGTTAAGCATTTGTTGTACACACACAGGCAATAAATTAGGAACATACACTCAAAGATAATTCCAGGCCAATAGGTTTTTGTATAGAAAAATATATTTTCTTAGTTTATTTTAGGAACCACAGGTTCAAGATTTACAAGTAATACTTTAAATGAAAGGTATTTCACTTAGGAACTTTAGGAACTTTGAATTAGCAAAATAGCATATACAGTTTTCACACAAATGACATATAGCTATTTTAAAACTAGACACTGCAATTTTCAACAGTTCCTGGGGGAGGTAAGTGTTTGTTAGTTTTGCAGGTAAGTAACCCACCTACAGGGTTCAAGTTTGGGTGCAAGGTAGCCCACCGTTGGGGGTTCAGAGCAACCCCAAAGTTACCACACCAGCAGCTCAGGGCCGGTCAGGTGCAGAGGTCAAAGTGGTGCCCAAAACGCATAGGCTTCAATGGAGAAGGGGGTGCCCCGGTTCCAGTCTGCCAGCAGGTAAGTACCTGCATCTTCGGATGGCAGACCAGGGGGGTTTTGTAGGCCACCAGGGGGGACACAAGTCAGCACAAAAAGTACACCATCAGCGGCACGGGGGCGGCCGGCTGCAGTGTGCAAACAGGCGTCGGGTTTGCAATAAGTTTCAATGGGAGACCAAGGGGTCTCTTCAGCGATGCAGGCAAGGGGGGGGCTCCTCGGGGTAGCCACCACCTGGGCAAGGGAGATGGCCACCTGGGGGTCGCTCCGGCACTGGAGGTCGGATCCTTCAGGTCCTGGGGGCTGCGGGTGCAGTGTCTTTACCAGGCGTCGGGTCTTTGAAGCAGGCAGTCGCGGTCAGGGGGAGCCTCGGGATTCCCTCTGCAGGCGTTGCTGTGGGGGCTCAGGGGGGTCAACTCTGGCTACTCACGGTCTTGCAGTCGCCGGGGAGTCCTCCCTCTAGTGTTTGTTCTCCACAAGTCAAGCCGGGGGGTGTCGGGTGCAGAGTGCAAATTCTCACGCTTCCGGTGGGAAACGTGTGTTGTTTCAAAGTTTCTTCTTTGCTGCAAAGTTGCAGTCTTTGGGGAACAGAGCCGCTGTCCTCTGGAGTTCTTGGTCCTTCTAGATGCAGGGTAGTCCTCTGAAGCTTCAGAGGTTGCTGGACCCTGGGAACGCGTCGCTGGGGCATTGTCTTTAGAAGTGGGGAGACAGGCCGGTAGAGCTGGGGCCAAAGCAGTTGGTGTCTCCGTC
This sequence comes from Pleurodeles waltl, assembly GCF_031143425.1. Classification (NCBI taxonomy): domain Eukaryota; kingdom Metazoa; phylum Chordata; class Amphibia; order Caudata; family Salamandridae; genus Pleurodeles; species Pleurodeles waltl. The sequence continues at coordinate 914,785,099 of NC_090442.1, read as the reverse complement.
TTCTCTGCAGGTTTTCAGTTCAGCAGTCCTCTTCTTCTTAGGTTGCAGGAATCTAGTTTCCTAGGGTCTGGGGAGCCCCTAAATACTGAATTTAGGGGTGTGTTTAGGTCTGGGAGGGCAGTAGCCAATGGCTACTGTCCTTGAGGGTGGCTACACCCTCTTTGTGCCTCCTCCCTGAGTGCCCTGGGGCCTTGTAACACGAAGCCTGAGCCTTTGAGGCTCACTGCTAGGTGTTAGTTTCTGCAGGGGCGAGGTGTGAAGCACCTCCACCCAGAGCAGGCTTTTGTTTCTGTCCTCAGAGAGCACAAAGGCCCTCACCACATGGGGTCACAAACTCGTCTATCAGCAGCAGGCTTGCACAGACCAGTCAGTCCTGCACTGAACAATTGGGTAAAATACAGGGGGCATCTCTAAGATGCCCTCTGTGTGCATTTTTTAATAAATCCAACACTGGCATCAGTGTGGGTTTATTATTCTGAGAAGTTTGATACAAACTTCCCAGTACTCAGTGTAGCCATTATGGAGCTGTGGAGTTCGTTTTTGACAGACTCCCAGACCATATACTCTTATGGCTACCCTGCACTGACAGTGTCTAAGGTTTTGCTTAGACACTGTAGGGGCATAGTGCTCATGCACCTATGCCCTCACCTGTGGTATACTGCACCCTGCCTTAGGGCTGTAAGGCCTGCTAGAGGGGTGACTTACCTATGCCACAGGCAGTGTGAGGTTGGCATGGCACCCTGAGGGGAGTGCCATGTCGACTTAGTCATTTTTTCCCCACCAGCACACACAAGCTGGCAAGCAGTGTGTCTGTGCTGAGTGAGGGGTCCCTAGGGTGGCATAAGACATGCTGCAACCCTTAGAGACCTTCCCAGGCATCAGGGCCCTTGGTACCAGGGGTACCAGTTACAAGGGACTTAACTGGGTGCCAGGGTTGTGCCAATTGTGGACACAATGGTACATTTTAGGTGAAAGAACACTGGTGCTGGGGCCTGGTTAGCAGAGTCCCAGCACACTTCTTAGTCAAGTCAGCATCAGTATCAGGCAAAAAGTGGGGGGGTAACTGCAACAGGGAGCCATTTCCTTACACAAGCCCCCCCCCCCCCCCCCCCAGCCCACAGGCCAGGAGACTCAGCCAAAGCAGGGAGAGTCTTCCTAGTCTGTCAGGCAAGGAAGAGTAGTGGAAATAGGCTGGTTTGTTGCAGGGCCTACTCTGCCTTACATCCTCCTGTTTAGGTCATTCCCTCTGGGGAACTGACCCACTTCCACAGTGATAGGACCTAGTCTGAATTGCCTCTTGTCTGTGTTTTTTAATGTCTCCACCTATTCTCTCTATTTTGGTGTTAGAGGTATCCACCTCTGCTAATCTTATCTTAGCCAGGGTCACCCCTAGCTTACCCAAAGAGGTTACCCAGAGCTGGAGTAACCCCACCATGCCCAACAGGGTCAGGGGGTCTAACTTGCTATATGGCATGGGGTCAGACCACCATGCCAAGGACAGTGCAGCCATAAAGGCTAACACCCAGCAGAGGCTACTGACAGCTGTCAGTGCCCAGAACCACACCTTTAGCTCTTCACCAATAAGGGAAGGGGCTAAGTTACAGGTTTCTTTGCGTTCAGGGTGCCTGTCTGCTGTATTAGAGTGGGGGGTTACCACATCTTGTGGTAAACACCCTTCTTCCACTCTTCCTTCTGTTAGCTGAGGAGCCACCCACTCAGGCTTAACAGTTGCCTGACTAGCCAGGACTTCTTGTGGATCAGGTTGGACTTTACCAGTGCCACCTTTGGAGTTCTCCCCTACTGGAGCAGAATCTCCTTGGCTTGCTGGAACCTTGGCTAAAGGTTGTCCACCTTTCCTACACTGTTTTGTTTTCTTCTTCTTCTGGGGCCTACTTGCAGTTACTGCAGGGGCAGCACCTCCAGAATCCTTGGGAGAGGACGGGCACAGAACCAGTTCCTCTCTTGGGCTCTGACTAACCTCTGGGTAGTCATTTCCAAGGAGACAATCAAGGGGGAGGTCTGTACTGACTACCACCCTTCTCCATCTAAAAGTCCCACCCACTTTTATGGGCACAAAAGCCACAGGCCTATCAGTGACCCTGTCTGGCCTAACTCTTACTCTGGCAGTCTCATCTGGGATGTACTGGTTTGAGAACACCAGCCTGTCATGCACAATAGTGTGACTGGCACAAGTGTCTCTCAGGGCAGTGGCTGGGATTCCATTCACAAGTAGGTGGTGGAAGTGTATACTTCCCTCTGGAATCTCCAATTCACCTGTTGGGCCCTTTTTCCAGTTGAAGGCTATGAAGACCTCCTCATCTGAGGAGTCATCCCTAATGGCTACACTGGTCACCCCTGGGATTTTGCTAGGGGGTTTGTTTTTGGGACAAGAAGTGTCCTTGGTGTGGTGCCCTGTCTGTCTACAGTTTTGGCACCATGCCTTAGTGGCATCCCAGTTCTTACCCTGGTACCCACCTTTGTGTTGGGTTGTGTCTCGGGGCCCACCCACCTGGTCTGGTTTTTGGGGGACTACAGAGGACTCTTTTTCTTTATTTCTAGTGTCACCCACTTTCTCCTGGGGAGGCTTTGTAACCCCTTTCTTGTGGTCACCCCCAGTGGAAGTTTTGGTTACCCTAGTCTTGACCCAGTGGTCTGCCTTCTTTCCCAATTCTTGGGGAGAAATTGGACCTAGGTCTACCAGATACTGATGTAACTTTTCATTGAAGCAGTTACTTAAAATGTGTTCTTTCATAAACAAATTATAACGCCCAACATAGTCATGCACTTCATTTCCAGTTACCCAACCATCCAGTGTTTTCACTGAGTAGTCAACAAAATCAACCCAGCTCTGGCTTGAGGATTTTTGAGCCCCCCTGAACCTAATTCTATACTCCTCAGTGGAGAATCCAAAGCCCTCAATCAGGGTAGCCTTCATGAGGTCATAGGATTCTGTAGCTTTTCCAGAGTGTGTGAGGAGTCAATCCCTACACTTTCCAGTGAACATTTCCCAAAGGGAGAGCACCCCAGTGAGATCTCTTTACTTTTCTGGTTGCACAAGCCCCCTCAAAAGCTGTGAACCATTTGGTGATGTCATCACCATCTTCATATTTAGTTACAATCCCTTCAGGGACTTTCAACATGTCAGGAGAATCTCTGACCCTATTTATGTTGCTGCCACCATTGATGGGACCAAAACCCATCTCTTGTCTTTCCCTTTCTATGGCTAGGAGCTGTCTCTCTAAAGCCAATCTTGCTGTCCTCAATGTTTCCAGAGGTGCTGGACTCTCCTGTGAGAGAAGCAGCATCTCTGACTATCATTTGTGGAGTCAGGGTTTGAGGGATCCTGGTCTCCCTAACTAGGAGTGGGGGTGGGAAATCCTCCACTTCACTAGCTTCCCCCTATGGGAAGGTATCCTCAAAGGGGTTGTTCTTAGCAAACTCTGCCAAAAGCTCCTGGAGCTGTACTTTGGTAGGGTTTGAATAAGTTTTAATCTTTTTGGTTTTGCAGAGAGACCTTAACTCTGACATCCTAAGATGCAGGTAAGGGGTAACGTTGAGTTCCATCACACTCTCTTCTGCATTAGACGTTATGGCCCTCATTACAACATTGGCGGTAAAAGCCGCTTACCGCCGTGCAGAAGACCTCCAATACACCGCCGCAGCTGCGGAATTCCGACACAGCTATTATGACACACATCTCGGAATCCGCCGAAACTCAGACACCCACACAAGTCCGCCACACCAAAGGTCAGTGATAAACTGGCGAAAACAAAACCTCCACTGTCACGCCAACAGAAACACGCCCATTCTATTACGACCCACGAATCCACGCTTCGGTCTTCCAACCGCGGTATTCCATTGGCGGTACACACCGCCGCTCTCAAAATACACATACATCTCCAAAACACCACCACATTGGACAATTCGAAATACACACACCTGAAACACATACAAACACCACTCCCACACAATCAATACAATATAAAACACACACCCACATCACCCACAAACCCCTACGACCAAAAATTAGAGACGAAGGTGACAGAGAGACAGCACAGCAATAGGCAACCCCACCACACAGAGGCACACAACACCATCACCCACACAACATCCACGCACAAAATACCACACATCACCACACTCATCACCACATACACCCCACACACATCACCTACACCACCCCATGGCACGCCAAAGACACCCCAGATTTTCGGAGGAGGAGCTCAGGGTTATGGTGGAGGAAATCGTACGGGTAGAGCCACAGCTATTTGGATCACAGGTGCAGCACACCTCTATAGCTAGGAAGATGGAGCTATGGCGGAGAATCGTCGACAGGGTCAACGCAGTGGGACAGCACCCAAGAAATCGGGAGGACATCAGGAAGAGGTGGAACGACCTACGGGGGAAGGTGCGTTCAGTGGTCTCCAGGCACAACATCGCGATTCAGCGGACTGGCGGCGGACCCCCACCCTGTCCAGATTGGAACTGCCCCAGCTCCGCTTCCTATGCCCATATGAGCAGTGCACCTTTGAGACTAATAGACTGGACTCTGCCATGGACATTCCTCCACTATCACCCATCACCATTTTGCCACCCCCTCCAATAATTAGCACTTCAATAAACACCCTTGAACCACAAAACAATCTGGAGTCAGTCTGGAATTTTGAAAATGTGTATTATCTATGACAGTGACAAAATCCGTTTGAAAATGTAATGTCAACATACCTATGTAACACTTCACAAGCCCATGAAGGATGCAAGCAGATGACACACGTTGGTAACCACACCTGTGAAACCGTAATGGAAATGTACCACTCAGTTAGCAAATACTGCTTCAAATTGACAGACAGGATAGAGGTAGAAGTGTGCAAGTAAATATAATAGTACAAAAATGTTCTCACCTGTGTGTCACTGGAAATATTGCTGTATGACAGAGTCCCTATTATCAGTGTTTTCTTCCTCTGCTTCCTCCTCATCACTGTCCACAGGCTCCACAGCTGGCACAACACCGTCATCTGGACCATCCTCTTGCAGAAAAGGCACCTGGCGTCGCAAAGCAAGATTGTGCAGCATACAGCAGGCGATGATGATCTGGCACACCTTCCTTGGTGAGTAGAATAGGGAACCACCTGTCATATGCAGACACCTGAACCTGGCCTTTAGGAGGCCGAAGGTCCGTTCGATCACCCTCCTAGTCTGCCCATGGGCCTCACTGTAGCGTTCCTCTGCCCTGGTCCTGGAATTCCTCACTGGGGTCAATAGCCATGACAGGTTGGGGTAACCAGAGTCCCCTAATTGCCACACACGGTGCCTCTGGAGTTGACCCATCACATAAGGGATGCTGCTATTCCGCAGGATGTAAGCGTCATGCACTGAGCCCAGGAACATAGCATTTACCTGGGAGATGTACTGGTCTGCCAAACATACCATCTGTACATTCATCGAATGATAACTCTTCAGGTTCCTGTACACCTGTTCACTCCTGTGGGGGAGTGAAGGGGGGGGGGGGACCAAAGCCACATGGGTCCCATCAATGGCACCGATGATGTTAGGAATATGTCCCAGGGCATAGAAGTCACCTTTCACTGTAGCCAAATCCTCCACCTGAGGGAAAACGATGTAGCTCCTCACGTGTTTCAGCTGGGCAGACAACATTCTGGACAATACGTTAGAAAACATAGGCTGGGACATCCCTGATGCCATGGCCACTGTTGTCTGAAATGACCCACTTGCTAGGAAATGGAGTACTGACAGCACCTGCACCTGAGGGGGGATACCTGTGGGATGGCGGATTGGTGACATCAGGTCTGGCTCCAACTGGGTACACAGTTCCTGGATTGTGGCACGGTCAAACCTGTAGGTGATGATTAAATGTCGCTCCTCCATTGTCAACAGGTCAACCAGCAGTCGGTACACCAGAGGATTCCGCCATCTCCTCACATGTCCCAGCTGACGGTGTCTAGGAAGGACAACAGCGACCACAGAGTCAACCAATTGTAAGGTATGTATCCACAGCTACACAGAACACGACACAAAATACAAAAATCTTCCTGTATGTGTGTTGAGTCCAGGCCTAGGTATGTGTGACGCAGTTGTAAATGAAGCCATGTGGGCCCCTGAAATGGCGGCTGCCTGACCTCTAAAGTGGGACAATGGGATGTGAGGTAACTGCACTGGCGTTGTACACCGTTGCGGTAGGCGGTCGAAGACCGCAGCGCAATGCTGCATTGGTTAACATGGGACCCTATGGGTCCCAGGAGCCAATGACGAAGTGCGCTGGCGGTGATGATACACACCGCCGTGGACGTCACCGCCATTTTCTATCTGTTCAATCACTCGATACCTGATCTTCGACAGGAGAGGACCTACACTGTAAGAGCTGCTGTGACCTCGGTCTGGAAGAGACAATGGCACGTGTGTCTGGGGAAAGGCCCCTGCTTCACTGCACAGGAGTTGGAGAAGCTCGTGGACGGGGTCCTCCCCAGTACACGCTACTCTACGGTCCTCCAGACCAACAGGTGAGTACATAGGGTGCAAGTTGTATGGGCTATGCCTGGGTGGAGAGGGCTGGTTGTAAGTAGGAAGGGGGCAGAGTTATGCGAACATGAAGGACTGTGAATGCATGTGCCACATGGCAAGGGTAGGGATGTGGGCCACTCACTTTGATGGTGCAGTTGGTAATGACTTCTCTTCTTCCCCTGTACATGTCATGTAGGTCAGTGCCCACCAGAAGAAGGATATTTGGCGTGCCATCGCCAAGGACGTCCGGACCCTGGGGATCCACCAGAGACGGAGCACCCACTGCCGTAAAAGATGGGAGGACATTCGCCGCTGGAGCAAGAAGATGGCGAAGGCTCAGCTGGGGATGGCCTCCCAACGTGGGAGGGGTGCCCGTCGAACCATGACCCACCTGATGTTCCGGATCCTGGCGGTGGCCTACCCTGAGTTGGATGGGCGCATGAGGGCATCACAGCAGACACAAGGCGGTGAGTACACTCACATTCTCATGACTTTGCGCGCAGTGGAGTGGTCAGGGTGGGGGAGGGGAGGGCTGTGGGTTTCCCTAGGCCAGGGCGAGTTCCGTAGGCTAGGCCCCTCCGTAATGCAGGCAATGTGCCACTCCACCCCACCTCTGTAGAGTGCCAAAAACAGGTATACATGCCCCTGTGTCATCTGTGTGGCCAGATGACACTCATAGGCAAGTAGTCCATATCCCAGGAACTGTATCTGTAGAGGCCAAGAGCACGGCATAGTGCAGGGGGCAGCTGTGTCTGTATTGTCCGCCAACGGTAGCGGTAAGCCATGCACTCAACCTGTCTTTCTTCTGTTTCCCCACTCCTTTTTGTGCTCTCCCTGTTCTATTGTGCATCAGCATCATCAGGCAGAGGTACAGGGGCACCGGAGCACGAGGGGGCTGCGTCCCACATGGCCATGGAGGGCCACACCACGGACTCCTAATACACCAGTGGGACAGAGGACGAGGGGAGCTTCACGGCGGTCAGCGGATCAGCAACCAGCGACACAGACTCGTCCTCCGATGGGAGCTCCCTTGTGGTGGCAGCACCATATGTGCCCCCCACTTCTACAAGTACAGCCGCCACCCCCCGTACCAGCACCGCCCTCCCAGCAGCCCCTCAGCCTTCGCCCCGTGCCTGCTCACCCAGGAGGGTGGGCATCACCTTCGCCCCAGGCACCTCAGCCCCTGCCCCTGTCACCCCTGCTGCCCTCAGTGAGAAGGCCATTGACCACCTCAGGTGACTCACTGTTGGGCAGTCTACCATTGTGAATGCCATCCTGGGTGTAGAGAGGGAGTTGCAACACACCAATGCATTCCTGGAGGGCATTCATTCTGGTCAGGCTGCCCATCATTGAACCCTGCAATCTCTGGCCTCAGCACTGATGGCAGCCATTGTCCCTGTGTCTAGCCTCCTCCCTCCAACTTCCTCCACCCAGACCCAATCCCCTGTACCTCAACCTATCCCAAGCACACCATCAGACCAGCCTGCACACACCTCAACACACAAGGCCAGCTCAGGCAAACATAGGCACCACACATCCCACAGGTATTCGCACAAGCATCACCCACATACAGACACAGCAACATCCACTGCCTCCACTGTGTCCCCCTCCTCGTCGTCTCCCTCCTCCCTCCCAGTGTTGTCTACACTCTCACCTGCATGCACTACCACAACCACCACTAGGACTCGCACCAGAACACCCAGCACCACACCCCGCTCACCTGCACTCACCACCCCCACTGCCATTTGCACGTCCCCTGTGTCCTCTCCCAGTGTGTCTGTGACGCCCCCTCCCAAAGTACACAAACGCGGGCACACACACACCCAACAGCCATCCACCTCACGACAGCCTCCAGAACATGCACCTGCACCCAAATCACCTCTACAACCACCTCCTCTTCCTCCACTCCCAGACCCCCTCCTGCTACCCGTCCCAGTGTTCGTCAGAAACTTTTCCTGAGCAACCTTGGCCTCTGTCCCATCCCCCCTCCATCCAATTCATAGGTCCTGTAGTAGCACCTCATCCAAAAAGATTCCGGTACCAGTGGTGTCTGTTCCAGGTATGTGGAGTGCACCGGGTACCAGAGCAGCCAGTGTGACACGGAGCGAAAGCACTGCTAGTCCACCCCTTGTGAAGCACCAGAAGTTGGACAGTGCCCGACGGGAAAGGGGGAAGACTCCTCCCAAGGTGGTGAAGGGGCAGAAGATCTAAAGTCTGGGAAGAGCAGCACGGCGGAGAAGGCCGCCATCCTCCCCGCTGCCCAAGACGCCACCGCCAGCCCCATCGTCACTGGTCAGGAGACCACCGCCGGAGTCAGTGCCCAGGAGGAGTCAGTGCCCAGGAGGGCAGCACTATCGTCACTGGTCAGGAGACCACCGCCAGAGTCAGTGCCCAGGAGGGCAGCACTATCGTCACTGGTTAGGAGACCACTGCCGGAGTCAGTGCCCAGGAGGGCACCGGCAGCCACAGCCCCGCTGGGCAATGAGGGACCGCCATGGCACACACTGCTGCACAGGTCAGAGACAGCAAAGTCAAGCACCGCTGACCAGGGCAAGCACCGCTGAACAGGGCAAAGACCGCCATGGCAAGCACCGCTGAACAGGGCAAGCACCGCTGAACAGGGCAAAGACAGCAAAGTCAAGCACCGCTGAACTGGGCAAGCACCGCTGAACAGGGCAAAGACCGCCATGGCAAGCACCGCTGAACAGGGCAAGCACCGCCAACTCAAGCACCGCTAGCCCATGAGCGGCAGGGGCAGTGATGCAACAGGGACCGTCACGGGGTGAGTGATGCACTCTGGGCACCAGTCCCCCTCCAGAACCAGTGGAGACTGTTACCCACTTGAGAGACTGTGGCTTTGCACTCCACAGGATGGTACAGTGGGCAACCCACCCACTGTAGAGACTTGAGAGACTGTGGCTTTGCACTCCCCAGGATGGTACAGTGGGCAACCCACCCACTGAAAACACTTGAGAGACTGTGGCTTTGCACTCCCCAGGATGGTACAGTGGGCAACCCACCCACCTTAGAGACTTGAGAGACTGTGGCTTTGCACTCCCCAGGATGGTACATTGGGCAACCCACCCACTGTAGAGACTTGAGAGACTGTGGGGGTCATTACAACCCTGGCGGACGGTGTTAAAGCGGCGGTAAGACCGCCAACAGGCTGGCGGTCTTTTTTTTAGTATTATGACCATGGCGGTTACCGCTATGGTCATCCGCCGCTTCCCCGTTCCGCCCGCCAGTGACAATACCGCCGCCGGTATTGTGACCCGGCTTACCGCCGTGGATTTCCAGCGGTAGGAACAGCCATGAAAACCATGGCGGTAAGCACTATCAGTGCCAGGGAATTCCTTCCCTGGCACTGATAGGGGTCTCCCCCACCCCGACTCCCTCCCTACACCCCCCACCACGCCTGCCACCCCCCAAAGGTGGTAGGGCCCCCCTCCCCACCCCACCCGACCCCTGACATTACCTTACACATACACACCCGACACGCACGCAGGCACCACCAACACACATACACGCACACACACCGACATACATGCCAACATCCACACACACACACTCAGACACGTACACCCACATTCACACACACATCCATACAGACACGCACACATTTCCAAAACACGCAACACCCCGCAAGAATACACGCACTCACACACCCCCCTACATACACAGACGCACACCCCCATGCACCCACACAACACACAACACCCCCCACCCCTCTCCCCTAACGAACGATCGACTTACCTGTTCCGTCGATCCTCCGGGAGGGGACGGGAGCCATGGGGGCAGGTCCGCCAACACCACACCGCCAACAGAACACCGCTGCGCAGAATCACAAGACGTGATTAGCTTGGCGGTGTTCTGTTGGCGTGGCAGTGGAGGTGGAGCAACCTCCACTTCCCCGCCGCCCGCAAGGATGGCTGTTGGAGGCTCTCCGTCTGAATAACGACGGAGGGCAGCCAACAGTCATAATACGCCGAGCGGCAAACCGCCACTACCTTCCCCCTGAGGTGCCTGTTGTATTTCTATCTGATACCCCTGTGTGTTCTCTCCGTTCCAGGACAGGTATTGTGTGTGGGCCTCGCCCGTGCATTTTGGGCCTAGTGGTCCACGGACATTGAAATGTGCATACCTGGACTACTAATCGTGATGTATATATTTGGAATGTGTATATATTGATGTATATATGAGCTTACTGTTTTTTGATACATTACAATGGTTGTACTCATTTCCTTTTGTCTTAGCATTCTTCCGGGAGGGTTGGGGGTTGTTACTGTGATGTTCGGAAATGCATTGGTGTGTGTGTTGTAGTGGGTGAGGGTCGGGTTGGGGCTGGGGGTGTTGCGTGTGTGTGTCCCTGACTTTTGCCTCCCCCCTCCCCTATGTCGTAGGTGCAGTACTCACCGTTGTCTTCGGCGCCGCCGTTGCTGATGTTCGTACAGGAGCAGGAAGACAAGCGCAGGGAGAATATGGAGTTCCGGCTCCATGGTGCCCTCCTTCCTCGTGGAGTTTGTTTAGGTGAGCGTTTTCCCATTGTAATGCCTGTTTCCGCAGTGTTTTTATCCACAGTGAATCCGCCCCGGAAAAGGTGGCGGATTGGCCTGTTGTAATGCTGTGGGCGGTACTTTGTCTTCCGCCTGTCTGTTGGCGGTGACCGCCGCGCTGCTTGTCTGTACCGCTGTGGTGGTCGGAGTGTTTTTTTTTTTTTATATATATTTTATTGATTTTATATTTCAGATATACATTACAAGTCGTATCAACTTCAACCACAGGATTACAATATATCTGCTTAAAAGAAAACATATGATACCCCTCCCCCCCTCCCACCACACACGGCTCGGACCACTGTTAAACCTTCAACCTCATTCCTAACTGTGTTTAGCGAAGACCTTAAGCGTGTGCTAATTAGCTGATGGGTAAACCCCATTTATGACTAGTATGGACTTTTTGTTGTTGCTGGGACTGTTTCGCCAGGCGTGTGGCAGTAGCTCGGGATGGGGCCTGTCACTTCCAGAGAGTGTAGAGAGTGGGCGCTAGTCCATTATGCTATGTTTATTCGCGCGTTTACGGGCCAATGGGCAACTAGTGTGTCAGGAGGAGGGGTATGCAGGCCGTCGCGACTCTGTATATGCCACGCGTGGATTGTGTCGTTAGCCGAAAGTGCGTAAGTGTAGACACGTTGTCTAACCTATCATTGCATTCCCGGCTTATGGGGGTTTATCGTCGTTTTTTGCCTCAAGTTTAGCTACTAGTGTCTCCCATACTGCACTTCCTGTATGTTGTTGTCCTTCTCGCGCCAACTTTTTCAATACTTGATGTTCCGTGCGGGCCCAACGTAGTGTTAATATGTTCCAAGTTTTCCGAACAGGTGCTGTGGGAGCCTTCCAATGCATAGCTATTAATCTTTTGTACATTAAGCAAGCTAAATCTGTAAATTTATGCAGGTGTCTTTGTTTTTTGGATCTCGTCCTGAGCCCCAGTAGGCAGGATTTGGGTTCTGTTGACAGAGTTAGCCCTGTCAATTCGGAGATCTCCCGGACTACCTCCGACCATGCTTTTTGTATGTTGGGGCACTCCCAGACCATGTGATAAAAGTGAGCAAGTGGCGCTTTGCATCTGGGGCAGGACGGGTCTGAGTCCGGAAACATGCGCTTTATCCTGGCTGGAGACAGATATGTTTGGTGTGTGTAATTGAACTGGGTGTATCTAAATCTGGGATTCCTTGACACTCCACGGGCGTGGTGTAAAGCGTTCCGCCACTCAGCCTGTGAGATCTGGTCGGGGAGGACGGAATTCCATCTCTCCCTTGCTTTCTCCGCATGCGGCTCTGGAGATTTATTCAGGATTTTATATAGGCTAGATATTACTTTTATTTGGGCGTCATGTTGTAGAACATGGTGGATTATAGGAGAGGATTCTGGTTCACTATTGCCCTGCCCCCATGTTTTTTTGATTGCATGGCTTATGGCATGGTATGTCAGGAATTGGCCAGGATTTATCTTGGTGAGATCCTGTATTGCCTCAAACGACATGAGCATCCCATCCTCAAAGCAGTCGCCCACTGTCTGCACCCCCGCCTCCGTCCACACTGCCGCCACCTGCGCGCAGACTCCCGACCACTCCGGCAGGTGGTCCAATGGGATGCATGGAGAATAGGGGAGAACGAAACCCCCTCCCTGTACATATTTGACCCAGCAAGCGTGTGCAGCCTCCAACAGTGGGCTGGCGTTCCTTGACTTGGGGTGCTTGGACGCCAACCATTGTAGCAAGGGGGCGCCCTCCAACCAAGTCCGCATCCACGTTGTCTCCGCCATTGCCGGTCTGTGTATCCAATACTGAACCCACTGTAGTTGTGCTGCTGCGTAGTAGCGTTCAAAGTTGGGGGCCTCAAGGCCCCCCACTTCCACCGGACGCTGCAGTATGTGAAGGGCCACCTGCGCTCTGCCCCCACCCCAGATGAGCCGCCGCAGGACTGAGTTCAAATTCCCAAAGAAGCTTTTAGGAATAATGATCGGAAGAGCCACGAAATAGTATAGCAGTCTGGGCAGAATCTGCATGTTTGCGATCGCCACCTTCCCTGGTGGGGAGAGCGGCAGTTTGTTCCAAAATTGCAACGAGCCTTTTGTAGCGGCCAGCGCCCTGCCCAAGTTGCCGTCTCTGAGATCTACTGTGTCGTGGTATATATTAATCCCTAGATATTTAAACGTCGTAGGACACCATTTTAAGCACCCGAGTGGGGGAGCCCCTTGTCTCTCGGGCGGCCGCTTTGCAAGTGGGTACGCACATTACTTTTCCCAGTTCACCACTAAGCCCGATAGACCTCCGAACTCAGCTAGCAGTGATATTACTGAGGGGACAGCATCCTGCCCTTTCCAAACATATATTAATGCATCGTCTGCATATAGCGATATTATTTGGTGGACCCCATTCCTAACTATCCCCCAACTCTGTGCCATGGAGCGTACCCTTGCCGCAAGTGGCTCCATTGCTATTGCAAATAACAATGGGGATAGTGGACAACCCTCTCTTGTGCCTCTTGTAATTGAAAAGCTGTCGGAAATTACCCTGCCCGTCTTCACCCTGGCTTGAGGGTCCGAGTATAATGTCCGAACCCAGCGTATGTAATTGGGGCCTATTCCCATACGATTCATTGTGGTCAGCAGGTAGTCCCACTCGAGCGTATCGAACGCCTTTTCAATATCCAGTGAGAGCACCATTTCTTCTTGTGCGTCTGAGGGGGTAACACCCATTATGGACAATAATCTACGGATATTTAAAAAGGTGTTGCGCTTTGGTATAAAGCCATTTTGATCATCGTGTATTATAGTGTGCATGATAGGAGCTAGTCTATTTGCCAGAATTTTGCCTAAAATTTTACAGTCTAAATTTAGGAGCGATAGTGGTCTGTAGGATTTAACTTCTGTGGGGTCACGCCCTTGTTTGGGGATCACCACTATCAGGGCTTCTCTCTGTGATGAGGGGAGATTCTCTATTGTCCACGCTTCCTCAAACACCTTCAGCAGGTGGGGCTTTAGGGAGGACAAGTAAGCAGTGTAGTATTCTAGTGGGAGGCCATCCGCACCAGGTACTTTATTCCTGGGCATCTGCGCTAAGGCAGATTCTATTTCTCCCAGTGACAAGGGGACCTCCAGGAGTTCCCTGTCAGTTTGTGTTAGCTGTGGTAGGACAGAGCCCGACAGAAAGGATTCAAGTTGCGAGGGGGTGCACGATGTGCGTTTAGTGTATAGCTGCGAGTAGTATTCTCTGAACCTTTCGTTTATCTCAGCTTGTGTAGTGGACATATCGTGTGTGTCAGTTCAAATGGCTCTGATTGGGGGTTATTGTCTATCCTCGCGCAGTAGCCACGCCAGCATTCTGCTTGACCTGTCCCCTTCTGTTTGTAGACGCATTAGATGATAGTTATAGTCGTGACATCGGAGTTTGCTGTCTGCCTCATTATATTTTGTGCGCCGTGCTTTTAGGGCTGTGTAAGGGATCTCACCACGTGCTACTGCTATTTCTGCCTCTCTCAGCTCTTTTTCTAGTTTGCAAATTTCCATCTGTAGTGTATGTCTTACTCCCCACGTAGACGACATGCAAAAACCGCGGATCACTACCTTATGTGCATCCCATTCTATTGCGCGTGACGTTGCCGTCATGGCATTTGCCTCCCAGTATTGGCTTAATGTGGATTTCAGCGTTTCAGCAAACACTTGGTCTTGCAGGGCTGTTACTTGGAATTGCCAGGTGGGAATCGCCTGCCGTGCCTTGCCCCAGTTCAATGTTATTCTCAGTGGTGCGTGATCTGACAGAGTTTTTGCTAGGTATTCTGGCTCCCCCAGCAGTGCTCCTATATCCTGAGTGCCCCAAATTATATCTATTCTAGTGTGGGTTTTGTGCGGGACGGAGTAGAATGAGTATTCCCGCTGTTGCGGGTGCCTTAGGCGCCATAAGTCATATAAACCCATTCCTGCAGCTGACCTGGGGATTTCCTATGCAGCGTGGAGCTCGCCTGAGCGTGGGATCTATCTAATGATGCATTCGGGGTGCTGTTAAAGTCTCCTCCCCACAGGGCGGGAGCCATTGGATTTGTCAATAGTGTCGGTGTGAGAGAGCCCAAGAATCCTACAGTTCCGGTGTTTGGAGCATATACCCCAACCACCGCTAGCTGTCTGCCATCTAATTGGCCCTCCACTACTACATATCTCCCGCCTTGGTCTATCTTGTGTGCCGATACTTGATATGGGACCCCGGGTGCAATCCAGATCAGCCCCCTAACACCCCCCCCCCCCCCCCTTACAAAAGCCGAGTACGTGGTACCTATAAGCTGACCCCCCCATCTCGCGCGTAGCGCCCGCAAGTCCGGCTCTAGCAGGTGCGTCTCTTGCAGTATGGCAATGTGTGCTCCCAATCGCCTAAGGCGTGCAAATACTCCGGAACGTTTAGTCTGTGTACCCAGACCCCTCACATTCCATGTTACCATAACAAACTGGTTTATATTGTTACCCCTGTGTGTCGCCATTTGGGTGTGTGGGGTAGCACGTTGTGTTTAGGATGTGGTCTCTGTACCTAGTCCTCTTTATCAATACTCCTTTAGCACGGTCTTTTATTAGAGGGATCGTGCGCTGCATTTTCCTCTGTGTTTTAAGTGAATCCGGCGTGTGTGTATAAACTAAACTACTAAACCCAACCTTCCCAAATGAAACCCCAACCCCGCTAACTATTTGTGCACAGCTTCTAAACCTATAAATGTGATATAAAACCCGCATCCGATTGGATTTCCGTGGAAGAGTGGTCATATATGCCAGATGTGACTCCTTTGCGGGGCTCACATCTTATCGCAGACTGAGTCTGCCAATATCATTGGGCGCCCCCCGGTTTTGTGTGCGGTCTGCGCTCCGTCCCTGCGCCCCCCCCCAGGCCGTCCCCTCACAGTTTCCTATACTTTCATAGCAAAGTTACTCATTGCTGATTGCGCTTTAGCCTCAACGCTCATCTTCTCCCCGGAGTGGGGAGCACGCCCGGCGCTGTAGAGCCTTCAGTTCTGATGCCGCCAGTCCATGGGAGCTGTTGGGTGTGTTTAGAGTTCGTCAGCTGATCTGGGGGTGATTCTCTGCCCTCCTAGCTCGCCTGTTATCGTGGATACGGAACTTGCTGCGTCCGATTCTGTGCCCATCTCAGGGGGTTCTCTGACCGAGGTGAAGTTACTCTGCATTAGCAGGGGAGTCTCTTTCAGTATTCTTGCTCTTTCTTCTGCCGCCTGACGGTCATTTGGTTGGCCTCTAGTTCGCCTCTTGGTCTGTTTTCTTGAGGTAGATGTTTGCCACTCCACGTCCCCCTCTAAGTCTTCTCTTGTTCGGGCAAGGCCCTTGGCATGTAGCCAGGTCCAGGCGTCTTCTGGTGTGGTGAATATGTGGGTGCGGTCTTCCGACACCAACCTCAGCTTCGCGGGGAATAGCAAGGCGTACTTTATATTATGTTCTCATAGCCGCAGTTTAATTTTTGCATAGGAGTTCCATTGGTTCTGCACCTCCTGCGTGAAGTCTGGGTAGGCATTAATAGTCGAGTCCTCGTACTTGTAAGGGCCTTTATTGCGGAACTGTTGTAATATTGCGTCTCGGTCCCTGAAGTTGAGGAATCTGGCGATCACAGGTCTAGGTGACTGGCCCGGGGTCGGTGGTCTGCCCCGCACTCTGTACGCCCGTTCTACGGAGAAGAACTTGGGGGGGGTCCCGTTCAGTACCTCTTTGATGAGCCATTGTTCCAAAGCAATTTCCACGTCGGGTTGTCGCATCGCTTCTGGGAACCCTAAAGAGCGAATGTTGTTGCGGCGCGCCCTGCTCTCTGACTCTTCCGCTCTTCTCCAGAGCAACTTCAGCTCTGCGTCCATTCGCTGGATCTGTTTTCGATTTTCCCGGGCCATAGGGGATATTTCAGATAGCT
Source organism: Pleurodeles waltl (assembly GCF_031143425.1). Lineage (NCBI taxonomy): Eukaryota > Metazoa > Chordata > Amphibia > Caudata > Salamandridae > Pleurodeles > Pleurodeles waltl. Next base: position 914,768,128 of record NC_090442.1, on the reverse strand, counting down.
CTTCCTCGTTCGATTTCACTCTTTCCGCTAGTTTGCGTTGATCTACTCGCAGGAGGTTCAGATCTTGTGAAACTGCGTCTATCCTATTTTCCAGTGATGATTTAGTGTCCATTATTGCCTGCAGCACTTTCTCAAACTGCGCGGAGTGCGCCACTAGAGTGTTCTCCAAAGACTGTAGGGACGGGTTGGTCTGTTGGTCGTTGGGTGTTGTGTCAGTGGTGTTGCGGTCCAGGTGTTTGGTTGATTTGGCCCTTCCAGCCATTGTGACTGTCTAGGAGTTTCCTTGCGGGGTGTTGTTGTGTGCGGCTTAGCACCAATCTCCCGAAGGGGGATCAGCTTCTCAACTACTGTTTTCCGAGTGGTTTGCTCTTTTCTGCCCCCTTTATGGCATTGGTTAGTTGTGCCCCAGCTGGGCTTATTCTTGACTTCCGAGTATTTCCAGTGCAGCCTGTGGAGAAGTGGACGCGCCAGGCCCCTGTAGGTTGGATTGCGGCTCCCGCCGGGTGGATAAATCCGCTAGGCGCCCAGTTAGGGTTCAGCATGCCACCAGAGCTATGGGAGCTTTAGGCATCCTCTGTCCAGCAGGCCTCCCCGCCGGGCTGCTCGGCCGGTAGGGGGTGGGTCTTTTTGAGGCGAGTCGCGGCGGCCATTTTGGCCACTCCCCGGTCGGAGTGTTAAAGCGGCTGTCTATGTTGGCAGTTTCCGCCACGGTCATAATTCCCTTTTTTTTCCCGCCGGCCTGTTTGCGGTATTACCGCAGATTTAACACCGTCCGCCAGGGTTGTAATGACCCCCTATGTTTCCAAAAGTTGGAATACTTTTTAAGAATCTAAAATTATCTCTAGAACTTAATTCAAACTTTTACAATACTTTTAAACTCTAAAAAGAAATGCTAACAGGGACTAACACAAGGCCCTAGCAGGACTTTTAAAAATTTAGAAAAATAGCTCAAATTTCAAAAATCTGTTTCTAATGACAATTTTTGGAATTTAGTCGTGTGATCAGGTATTGGCTGAGTAGTCCAGCAAATGCAAAGTCTTGTACCCCACCGCTGATCCACCAATGTAGGAAGTTGGCTCTGTATGCACTATTTCAAAGTGAGAAATAGCATGCACAGAGTCCAAGGGTTCCCCTTAGAGGTAAGATAGTGGCAAAAAGAGATAATTCTAATGCTCTATTTTGTGGTAGTGTGGTCGAGCAGTAGGCTTATCAGAGGGTAGTGTTAAGCATTTGTTGTACACACACAGGCAATAAATGAGGAACAGACACTCAAAGACAATTCCAGGCCAATAGGTTTTTATATAAAAAAATATATTTTCTTAGTTTATTTTAAGAACCACAGGTTCAAGATTTACAAGTAATACTTTAAATGAAAGGTATTTCACTTAGGAACTTTAGGAACTTTGAATTAGCAAAATAGCATATTCAGTTTTCACACAAATGACATATAGCTATTTTAAAACTAGACACTGCAATTTTCAACAGTTCCTGGGGGAGGTAAGTGTTTGTTAGTTTTGCAGGTAAGTAAACCACCTACAGGGTTCAAGTTAGTGTTTGTTCTCCACAAGTCGAGCCGGGGGCGTCGGGTGCAGAGTGCAAAGTCTCACGCTTCCGGCGGGAAACATTTGTTGTTTTAAAGTTGCTTCTTTGTTGCAAAGTTGCAGTCTTTGGGGAACAGAGCCGCTGTCCTCGGGAGTTCTTGGTCCTTCTAGATGCAGGGTAGTCCTCTGAGGCTTCAGAGGTTGCTGGACCCTGGGAATGCGTCGCTGCGGCAGTGTCTTTAGAATTGGGGAGACAGGCCGGTAGAGCTGGGCCAAAGCAGTTGGTGTCTCCGTCTTCTCTGCAGGTTTTCAGTTCAGCAGTCCTCTTCTTCTTAGATTGCAGGAATCTAGTTTCCTAGGTTCTGGGGAGCCCCTAAATACTGAATTTAGGGGTGTGTTTAGGTCTGGGAGGGCAATAGCCAATGGCTACTGTCCTTGAGGGTGGCTACACCCTCTTTGTGCCTCCTCCCTGAGGGGAGGGGGGCACATCCCTATTCCTATTGGGGCAATCCTCCAAAATCAAGATGGAGGATTTCTAAAGGTAGGGGTCATCTCAGCTCAGGACACCTTAGGGGCTGGCCTGACTGGTGGGTGACTCCTCCTTGTTTTTCTCATTCTCTCCCTGGGACTTGCCGCCAAAAGTGGGGGCTGTGTCCAGGGGGCGGGCATCTCCACTAGCTGGAGTGCCCTGGGGCATTGTAACACGAAGCCTGAGCCTTTGAGGCTCACTGCTAGGTGTTACAGTTCCTGCAGGGGGGAGGTGTGAAGCACCTCCACCCAGAGCAGGGTTTTGTTTCTGTCCTCAGAGAGCACAAAGGCCCTCACCACATGGGGTTAGAAACTCGCCTCTCAGCAGCAGGCTGGCACAGACCAGTCAGTCCTGCACTGAACAATTGGGTAAAATACAGGGGGCATCTCTAAGATGCCCTCTGTGTGCATTTTTTAATAAATCCAACACTGGCATCAGTGTGGGTTTATTATTCTGAGAAGTTTGATACCAAACTTCCCAGTATTCAGTGTAGCCATTATGGAGCTGGGGAGTTCGTTTTTGACAGACTCCCAGACCATATACCCTTATGGCTACCCTGCACTTACAATGTCTAAGGTTTTGCTTAGACACTGTAGGGGCATAGTGCTCATGCTCCTATGCCCTCACCTGTGGTATAGTGCACCCTGCCTTAGGGCTGTAAGGCCTGCTAGAGGGGTGACCTACCTATGCCACAGGCAGTGTGAGGTTGGCATGGCACCCAGAGGGGAGTACCATGTCGACTTAGTCATTTTCTCCCCATCAGCACACACAAGCTGGCAAGCAGTGTGTCTGTGCTGAGTGAGGGGTCCCTAGGGTGGCATAAGACATGCTGCAGCCCTTAGAGACCTTCTCTGGCATCAGGGCCCTTGATACCAGGGGTACCAGTTACAAGGGACTTAACTGGGTGCCAGGGTTGTGCCAATTGTGGAGACAATGGTACATTTTAGGTGAAAGAAAACTAGTGCTGGGGCCTGGTTAGCAGGGTTCCAGCACACTTCTCAGTCAAGTCAGCATCAGTATCAGGCAAAAAGTGGGGGGTAACTGCAACAGGGAGCCAGTTCCTTACAGATGGTCAGATGCAGAGGTTAAACTCAGACCTGGTGGGGGGTAGGTGTGCCAGGCAGTGATCCAGTCTGAGGGTACAGGCCCTGGGCTGGAAGACCAGGTTCAGGTTGTCCCCCTGGCCCTGGAGGGATGGGCTACTGATAACAGTGCCCCTACCATGTTGTCTTCTGAGGAGGCCACTCCTAGTTGGAGGGTGCTGGACCCCAGAAGGGAGGGCAGGGGGAGGGAAGCCTCACCCCGGGCCCTAGTCCAACCTGAAGGTACAGACCCCAGGTTGGAGGGCCAGTTGCAGGTTAACAGCCCTGCACTGGTGGAGAAATAGTACAGGGCGACTTCTATAAGCACCCTGATCATGTTGGACTCTGGGGGTACCAGGAGGGAGGGTACAGAGCCCCAGAGGGGAGGACCAGGTTCAGGCTGTCATCCCTGACCTGGTGGAAGGGAGAACGGTTAAAGGGTGCCCAGCACCTGGGGCTACTGCCCCCCACTCTCCACAGCCACAGTGGTGGGAGAGCTTTGAGAGGCCTGGGGCCTGGATCTCATCCCTGGCAGCTGGCAGTAGTCACTGTGGCTTGCTGTCCCGGTGGACAGATTTATCCCTGGGGAGGGGACAAGTGTCACACCCCGGGGGTAGAGTGGGCAACACCACTGTGTTGGTCCTGGTGGTACTATCCTGCTCCTGGGATACATCTGTGAGCAAAGTAAGGTTAGGTGCTGCACAGATGGGATCCGCAGGTAAGGAGAAAGTTCCCCATGGGTTGGCTTAGTGGGCACTGAGAGTATGGACAGAGGGATCCAATTGGAGTCAGGAAGGCGAAGAACTGGAGCATTCCCCTGCTGTTGTGGGCCTGGGTCCTTGTTCTGTCGCCTCAAATAGGGAAGTACATCAGGATAGTGATTGTTCTCCCCTGGCTTTAGGCTGGTAGGGGGTCATGTTGGACCTGGTATTTTGACAGGGTCATCCCCAAACTTTTTGCCTCCTTCCTCCTATTTTGTCTGACCTTTTGTTGTTGGCGTTTGACCTCTGGGCACTTTACCACTGCTAACCAGTGCTAAAGTGCATATGCTCTCTGTGTAAATTGTACTATTGATTGGTTTATCCATGATTGGCTATTTAATTTACTTATAAGTCCCTAGTAGAGTGAACTACATGTGCCCAGGGCCTGTAGATTAAATGCTACTAGTGGGCCTGCAGCACTGGTTGTGCCACCCACTTCAGTAGCCCCTTAACCTTGTCTCAGCCCTGCCATTGCAAGGCCTGTGTGTGCAGTTTCACTGTCACTTCGACTTGGCATTTAAAAGTACTTGCCAAGCCTAGAACTCCCCTTTTTCTACATATGTCACCCCTAATGTTTGCCCTAGGTAACCCCTAGAGCAGGGTGCTGTGTGGGTAAAAGGCAGGACATGTACCTGTGTAGTTATATGTCCTGGTAGTGTAAAACTCCTAAATTCGTTTTTACACTACTGTGAGGCCTGCTCCCTTCATAGGCTAACATTGGGACTGCCCTCATACACTGTTGAAGTGGCAGCTGCTGATCGGAAAGGAGCAGGAAGGTCATATTTAGTATGGCCAGAATGGTAATATAAAATCCTGCTGACTTGTGAAGTCTGATTTAATATTACTATTCTAGAAATGCCACTTTTAGAAAGTGAGCATTTCTTTGCACTTAAATCTTTCTGTGTCCTTCAATCCACATCTGGCTAGGTTTAGTTGACAACTCCTTGTGCATTCACTCAGACACACCCCAAACACAGGGTACTCAGCCTCACTAGCATACATCTGCATTTTGAATGGGTCTTCCTGGGCTGGGAGGGTGGAGGGCCTGCCCTCACACAAAGGACTGCCACACCCCCTACTGGGACTCTGGCAGACAGGATTGAACTGAAAGGGGGTTTGGTGCATTTCTTAGACACTCTTTGAAGTCACCCCCACTTCAAAGGCACACCTTAGTATAAAACAGGGCCTCTGCCCTACCTCATGAGACACACACTGGAGAAGAAACCTGAACAAGAAACTACATCCTGCCAAGAAGAACTGCCTGGCTGCTCAAAGGACTCACCTGTCTGCTTTTCTACAAAGGACTGTTGCCTTGCTGTTGGCCTGCTGCCTTGCTGAACTGCCTGGCTGCTCAAAGGACTCATCTGTCTGCTTTTCTACGAAGGACTGCTTCCTTGCTGTTGGCCTGCTGCCTTGCTGAACTCTTGTGTGGCTGTAAAAGTGCTCTCCAAGGGCTTGGATAGAGCTTGCCTCCTGTTCCCTGAAGTCTCAGGACCAAAAAGAATTATCTTTTTCACTTGGACGCTTCGTGCGCTGAAATTTTCGATGCACAGCATGTTCCGTGGTGAGAAAAACGCCGCACACCGACGCTGATCGACGCAATGCCTTTGGGACGACCAGAACTTCGACGCATGGGCTCGCAAGGACAACGCCGCCCGACTTCCAGAGGAGAAATCGACGCAATGCCTGCCGTGAGATCGAAACTTCGACGCACAGCCAGCAGGAACGATGCGCAGCCGGAAAACAAGCAGGAGAATCCACGCCCAGACCCGGGACATCTGGTAATCCCCGCGACCCATAGAAAGAGACTATCCGCGCGCCAGAAAACGACGCACGACTTCCCCGCGTGAAAAATAACGACGCAAGTCTGTGTGTGCTGGGGAGAAATCGACACACACACTATTTTTCCACGTATCTCTTCTTCTGCGGCCCTTTGCGGAGGTTTTCCACCAGAAACCAGGTAATTTGTGCTTGAAAGATACTTTGTTTGCTTTTTAAAGACTTAAGACACTATAGATCACTTTTCAGTGATATCTTTACAAATTCATATTGCATCTTTGATCGTTTTGACCTGCAAATACCCAGATAAATATTATATATTTTTCTAAACACTGTGTGGTGTATTTTTGTGGTGTTATATTATGGTATTGTATGATTTATTGCACAAATGCTTTACATATTGCCTTATAAGTTAAGCCTGACTGCTCATGCCAAGCTATCAGAGGGTGGGCACAGGCTGATTTTGGATTGTGTGTGACTTACCCTGACTAGAGTGAGGGTTCTTGCTTGGACAGATGGCAACCTGACTACCAACCAAAAACCCAATTTTTAACAGAATGTCATGTCTTTTCTTGGAATGTCATGTGGAATGTCATGTCTTTTCTTGGAATGTGATGTCTTTTTTTGGAATGTCATGTCTTTTCTTGGAATGTGTGGAATGTCGTGTCTATTCTTCGAATGTCGTGTGGAATGTCATGTCTTTTCTTGGAATGTCATGTATTTTTTTGGAATGTCGTGTGGAATGTCGTGTCTTTTCTTGGAATGTGTGGAATGTCGTGTCTTTTCTTGGAATGTGTGGATATACTATTGATATTTTGGACTTTGGATTTTGGTTTTTGCCGGTAAGACCTTATCAGAATGGGATTGTGTACTTACTCATTCTTTGTACCTACTGACCACCTCACTAAGGCTGACCTAAGGAGGCTTTGCAGAAAATGGGGCCTTCCTGTATCGAGGAGATCTACTAAGATGGAAATGCTACATGCCTACATAGTCTGGGGGGAAGAAAGATGGGCAGAGAGAGAGGCAGCAAAAAACCAAATGACTAAGTACCCCTCAGATGAGGAGGAGGACTGCTCAAATGAGGAGGAAGACTACTCAGATGAGGAAAGAGAACCAGTGAGAGATGAATGGCTCCTAGCTCGAGAGCGGTGGATGGAAGAGCTAGATGAGTTTCTTGAAAGGGCTGAGGCAGCAAGACTCTTAGCCCTGGAAGAAGAAGGGATTGCAGCTCAAGAGCTGAGCTGTGAAGAGCTGAAACTGGAGGCCGGAAGGGCTGAGTCCAGTTCAGATGGTGGCAGCAAAAATCTTGCATCCAGTACTGCTGAAGAAGGGCACAAGCCCAGAGAGGTGGTGCCCAACTTGAAGAAGGGAGTTGACACACCCCAGGTGGTTCAAGGGTATGAGGTAGTTCCCGTTATGCACAGGGTCCCTGAGAAGGATTGGGGAACTGGCACAGGGAGTCATATTCCTACTGGGGGGAGGGACACTTTACTGGCTCTAGCAGAGAGTGACAGAGAAAAGGGTTCCCCCCCGGTGGACGTCCTGGATATAGAGTGTAGAGACATCCCAGAAGAGTATGGGTTGAGTGTCAAAGACAGTCGGATACTGTCTCACCAGTCTCAGGAGGGTGATGTAGAGTGTTTTCCAAGGCTGAGTTACTGGATGGTTGGGTGAAGGGTACTGTGGTTAATACATGTGAAGGGCAGAGTGATGTAATTGCTGGAGAGCATATGTCTGGTCCTTATTTTCCAGAGCTACGCCAACACCAGGTGGAGTGTGAGTTCTCTGACCCCAAGGAACTTACAATGGAGGCAGACTTCTGGGTGAGTACCAGAGAGTCTGAAGAGGCATTTGGGGGTGCTCCTGAAGGGAGTGGTCTAGGTGGTTCCCAACCAAGTGAGGTGGGAGAGGATTGTAGGGTCCCAGGTAGGTCCCAGGTCCTAGAGGGTTCCATGAGGGAACACCAGGAGGGAAGCCTAGCCTGTACCGTAGGGCCACTTGTTGAGGGAAGCCCCGCATGTCAGAAGAACTTGGGGGGTGACTGTAGCCAGCATCCCAACAGTTCTGGTGTCTGGCAGTACCGCTCCTAGTGAGGGGGTGCAGAAGTCCAGACATAGGGTTGAGAGAGGGTTGCGGACCCCAGTGGAGGACCTGGAGAGTCAGGGGTCAGCTCTGAGAGCAGAGCCCCCCAGGAATGACCCAGGCGAAACCGTTTCTGGTTTGGGGGAGACCCAGACTCTGCCGGATGGGCAGAGGTTAGGAGACCTGCACCAACCAGACTCTTGTGTGGCCCTTGGGGACGGTGTGTCCCTTGTGGGGGGTGAGAGTGCCCCCCAGGAAGTCCTGGCATGGCAGGCAAAGATTCAACGTCAGGGCGGGGACTCTGGGGTGGATAGCCAGGATCAGGGGTTAAACTCTGACCTGGTGGGGGGAAGGTGTGCCCCCCAGAAAGTCCTGGTGTACCAGGCAATGGCCCAACCTCAGGGTGTTGACCCTGGGTTGGATAGCCAGGTTCAGAGGTTAAACTCCGACCTGGTGGGGGGTAGGTGTGCCCCCCAGAAAGTCCTGGTGTGCCAGGCAATTGCCCAACCTCAGGGTGGTGACTCTGGGTTGGATGGCCAGATTCAGAGGTTAAACTCTGACCTGGTGGGGGGAGATGTGCCTCCCAGGAAGTCCTGCTGTGCCAGGCAATTGTCCAACCTCAGGGTGTTGACTCTGGGTTGGAGGGCCAGGTTCAGAGGTTAAACTCTGACCTGGTGGGGGGTAGGTGTGCCCCCCAGGAAGGCCTGGCGTGCCAGGCAATTGTTCAACCTCAGGGTGGTGACTCTGGGCTGGATGGTCAGGTGCAGAGGTTAAACTCTGAGCTGGTGGGGGTTAGGTGTGCCCCCCAGAAAGTCCTGGTTTGCCAGGAAGTGATCCAGTCTGAGGGTACAGAGCCTGGGCTGGAAGGCCAGGTTCAGGGTGTCCCCCCCTCCGACCTGGAGGGAGGGGCTACTGATAACAGTGCCCCTACCATGTTGTCTTCTGAGGAGGCCACTCCTAGTTGGAGGGTGCTGGATCCCAGAAGGGAGGGCAGGGGGACGGAAACCTCACCCCGGGCCCTAGTCCAACCTGAAGGTACAGACCCCAGGTTGGAGGGCCAGTTGCAGGTTAACAGCCCTGCACTGGTGGAGGAATGGTACAGGGTGACTTCTATAAGCACCCTGACCATGTTGGACTCTGGGGGTACCGCTCCAGGAGGGAGGGTACAGAGCCCCAGAGGGGAGGACCAGGTTCAGGCTGTCATCCCTGACCTGGTGGAAGGGAAAATGGTTAAAGGGTGCCCAGCCCCTGGGGCTACCGCCCCCCACTCTCCCCAGCCACAGTGGTGGGAGAGCTTTGAGAGGCCTGGGGCCTGGCTCTTATCCCTGGCAGCTGTCAGTAACCACTGTGGCTTGCTGTCCCGGTGGACAGAGTTATCCCTGGGGAGGGGACAAGTGTCACACCCCAGGGGTAGAGTGGGCAACACCACTGTGTTGGTCCTGGTGGTACTATCCTGCTCCTGGGATACATCTGTGAGCAAAGTAAGGTTAGGTGCTGCACAGATGGGATCCGCAGGTAAGGAGAAAGGTTCCCCATGGGTTGGCTTAGTGGGCCCTGAGAGTATGGACAGAGGGATCCAATTGGAGTCAGGAAGGCGAAGAACTGGAGCATGCCCCTGCTGTTGTGGGTCTGGGTCCTTGTTCTGTCGCCTCAAACAGGGAAGTACATCAGGATAGTGATTGTTCTCCCCTGGCTTTAGGCTGGTAGGGGGTCATGTTGGACCTGGCTTTTTGACAGGGTCATCCCCAAACCTTTTGCCTCCTTCCTCCTATTTTGTCTGACCTGTTGTTGTTGGCCTTTGACCTCTGGGCACTTTACCACTGCTAACCAGTGCTAAAGTGCATATGCTCTCTGTGTAAATTGTACTATTGATTGGTTTATCCATGATTGGCTATTTAATGTACTTATAAGTCCCTAGTAGAGTGCACTATATGTGCCTAGGGCCAGTAGATTAAATGCTACTAGTGGGCCTGCAGCACTGGTTGTGCCACCCACTTCAGTAGCCCCTTAACCTTGTCTCAGGCCTGCCATTGCAAGGCCTGTTTGTGCAGTTTCACTGTCACTTCGACTTGGCATTTAAAAGTACTTGCCAAGCCTAGAACTCCCCTTTTTCCACATATAAGTCAACCCTAATGTGTGCCCTAGGTAACCCCTAGAGCAGGGTGCTGTATGAGTAAAAGGCGGGACATGTCCTGGTAGTGTAAAACTCCTAAATTCATTTTTACACTACCGTGAGGCCTGCTCCCTTCATAGGCTAACATTGGGGCTGCCCTCATACACTGTTGAAGTGGCAGCTGCTGATCTGAAAGGAGCAGGAAGGTCATATTTAGTATGGCCAGAATGGTAATATAAAATCCTGCTGACTGGTGAAGTCAGATTTAATATTACTATTCTAGAAATGCCACTTTTAGAAAGTGCGCATTTCTTTGCACTTAAATCTTTCTGTGCCCTTCAATCCACGTCTGGCTAGGTTTAGTTGACAGCTCCTTGTGCATTCACTCAGACACATCCCAAACACAGGGTACTCAGCCTCACTAGCATACATCTGCATTTTGAATGGGTCTTCCTGGGCTGGGAGGGTGGAGGGCCTGCCCTCACACAAAGGACTGCCACACCCCCTACTGGGACTCTGGCAGACAGGATTGAACTGCAAGGGGGCTTGGTGCATTTCTTAGACACTCTTTGAAGTCACCCCCACTTCAAAGACACAAGTTAGTATAAAACAGGGCCTCTGCCCTATCTCATGAGACACTTGCTGGAGAAGAAACCTGAACCAGAAACTACATCCTGCCAAGAAGAAATGCCTGGCTTCTCAAAGGACTCACATGTCTGCTTTTCTACAAAGGACTGCTGCCTTGCTGTTGGCCTACTGCCTTGCTGAACTCTTGTCTGGCTGTAAAAGTGCTCTCCAAGGGCTTGGATAGAGCTTGCCTCCTGTTCCCTGAAGTCTCAGGACCAAAAAGACTTCTCTTTTTCACTTGGACGCTTTGTGCGCCGAAATTTTCGACGCACACCTTGTTCCGTGGCGAGAAAAACGCCGCACACCGACGCTGATCGACGCGACGCCTTCGGGACGACCGGACCTTCGACGCACGGCATCGCAAGGACAACGCCGCCCGACTTCCAGAGGAGAAATCAACGCGACGCCTGCCGTGAGATCAAAACTTTGACACACAGCCCCGCGGAACGACGCGCAGCCGGAAAACAAGCAGGAGAATCCACGCACAGACCCGGGGCATCTGGTAATCCCCGCGACCCATAGAAAGAGACTGTTCGCGCACCGGAAAACGGCGCACGACTTCCCCGCGTGAAAAATAACGACGCAAGTCCATGTGTGCTGGGGAGAAACCGACGCACACACTATTTTTCCACGTATCTCTTCTTCTGCGGCCCTTTGCGGAGATTTTCCACCAGAAACCAGGTACTTTGTGCTTGAAAGAGACTTTGTTTGCTTTTTAAAGACTTAAGACACTATGGGGGTCATTACAACCGTGGCGGACGGTGTTAAAGGTGCGGTAATACCGCAAACATGCCAGCAGACAAAAAAAGGGAATTATGACCGTGGCGGAAACCGCCAACATAGACAGCCACTTTAACACTCTGACCGCCACGACGGTACAGACAAGCAGCGCGGCGGTCACCACCAACAGACAGGCAGAGGACAATGTACCGCCCATTGTATCACAACCCGCCAATTGGCCACCTTTTCCGGGGCGGATTCTCCGTGGATAAAAACACGGCGGAAACAGTTACTGCAATGGGAAATCGCTCACCTGAACACATCCCACGAGGAAGGAGGATAGCATGGAGCCGGAACCCTAAATCCTACCGGCCCTTGTATTCCTACTCATTTACAAAGACCAACGCCGGCGACGACAACAGTGAGTACTGCACCTATCACATAGGGGAGGGAGGAGGCAAAATTTAGGGGGACACACACGCAACACCCCCACCCCCACCCTCGCATATTACAACACACACACCAATGCATGTCCAAAATCACAGTAAGAACCCACAACCCCCCCGGAAGAATGCAAAGACAAACCGAAATCAGTCCAAACGTTGTAATGTATCAATATACATGTCTCAAAAATATACAGATATATTAGAAAATCATACAAAAGTATATACATTCCGAGAAGTAGTTCAGATATGCACATAGAAATGTCCGTGCACCACTAGTCCAAAAATGCATGGGCGAGGCCCACAATAGATACCTGTCCACAAATGGAGAGAACACTGCCGGGGCATCAGATCGAAATACTACAGGCACCTCAGGGGGAAGGGAAGGGGGGGCACCTCAGCCGGAGGAGTGCAAAGCCAGATCCACGACGGGCTCCATGCCCATTGATGTATCCTGGGGAGTGCAAAGCCACAGTCTCTCAAGTCTCTATAGTGGGTGGGTTGCCCACTGTTCCATCCTGGGGAGTGCAAAGCCACAGTCGCTCAAGTCTCGTAAGTGGGTGGATTGCCCACTGTTAAATTTTGGGGAGTGCAAAGCTACAGTCTCTCAAGTCTCTATAGTGGGTGGTTTGCCCACTATTCCATCCTGGGGAGTGCAAAGCCACAGTTTCCAAAGTAGATAACAGCCTCCACTGGTTCTGGAGGGGGACTGGTGCCCAGACTGGATTAGTCTCCCCGTGGAAGTACCTGTCCCGTCACTGTCCCACCTGCACATGGGATAACGATGCTTGATGTGGCGGCCTTTTCATTCTTTCCCGGTGCATGCCCTGTTCAGCGGTGCTTTGCCATGGCGGTGTCTGGACTGTTCAGCGGTGCTTTGCCATGGCGGTGTCTGGACTGTTCAGCGGTGCTTTGCCATAGCGGTTCCGGACTGTTCAGCGGTGCTTTGCCATGGCGGTGTCTGAATTGTTCAGCGGTGCTTTGCCATGGCGGTTATGGACTGTGCATTGGTGTGTGGCATGACGTTCTCTGGACTGGGCATTGGTGTGTGGCATGACGTTTTCTGGACTGGGCATTGGTGTGTGGCATGACGTTCTCTGGACTGGGCATTGGTGTGTGGCATGACGTTCCCTCATTGCCCAGAGGGGCAGTGGCAGCCGGGGCCCTCCTGGGCACTGACTCCGGCGGTGGTCTCTTGACCAGTGACGATACTTGGGCCCTCCTGGGCACTGACTCCGGCGGGGCGGTGGTCTCCCGACCAGTGACGATACTTGGGCCCTCCTGGGCACTGACTCCGGCGGTGGTCTCCTGACCAGTGACGATACTTGGGCCCTCAATACTTGGGCCCTCCCGGGCACTGATTCCGGCGGTGGCGGTGGTCTCCTGACCAGTGACGATACTTGGGCCCTCCTGGGCAATGACTCTGGCGGTGGTCTCCTGACCAGTGACGACAGTGCTGGCGGTGGCATCCCGACCGCCGGGAAGGATGCCGCCCTTCTCTGCCGTACTGCTCACACTAGGCTGTGCAGACTTCCTCTGGCCCTTCCCCACCTTTGGAGGAGTCACAGCTGACTCTGCAATCCCCCTGGAACCCCAGTGAGTTGTTTTGCCTCCAGGAGTCTTCACAGGGTCCTGTCGGCCACTTTCCAATTTCAGAGCCTTTACAGGGGGTGGGCTGCCAGTGCCTTGGCTCCGGGTCACACTGCCTGCCCTGGTGGCCGGTGCACTCCACACACCTCGTACAGGCACCACTGGTATTGGAGGCTTTTTGGCTGAGGCGCTACGACGGGACTGATGAATTGGAGGGGGGGCAAAAAGGTCAACTTTACACAGGGACAGTTTCTGACGAACACTGGGGTGGGTAGTTGGAGGGGGTCTGGGAGCGGAGGAAGAGAAGGTGGTTGTAGGAGGTGTCACTTTAGGTGTTTTGGGTGCAGGTGCAGGTACTGGAGGCTGTCGTGAGGTGGATGGATGTTGGGTGTGTGGGTGCCCGCGTTTGTGTACTTTGGGAGGGGGCGTCACAGACACACTGGGAGAGGACACAGGGGAAGTGTAAATAGGAGTGGAGGTGGTGAGTGCAGGTGAGCGGGGTGTGGTGCTGGGTGTACTGCTGCGAGTCCTAGTGCCTGTAGATGTAGTGCATGCAGGTGAGAGTGTAGACGACACTAGGAGGGAGGAGGGAGACGACGAGGAGGGGGACACAGTGGAGGCAGTGGATGTTGCTGTGTCTGCACGTGGGTGATGCTTGCGTGTGTGCCTGTGGGTTGTGTGGTGCCTATGTTTGCCTGAGCTACTTTTGTGTGTTGAGGTGTGTGCATGCTGGTCTGTAGGTGTGCTTGGGATAGGCTGGGGTATAGGGGATTGGGTCTGGGTGGAGGTTGGAGGGGGAGGCTAGACACAGGTACAATGGCTGCCATCAGTGCTGAGGCCAGAGATTGCAGCGTTCTCTGCAGGGCAGCCTGACCAGAATGAATGCCCTTCAGGAATGCATTACTGTGTTGCAACTCCCTTTCTACACCCTGGATGGCATTCACAATGGTAGACTGCCAGACAGTGAGTGACCTGAGGAGGTCAATGGCCTCCTCACTGAGGGCAGCAGGGGTGACTGGGGCAGGGCCTGAGGTGCCTGGGGCGAAGGTGATGCCCACCCTCCTGGGTGAGCGGGCACGGGGCGAACGCTGAGGGGCTGCTGGGAGGGCGGTGCTGGTAGGGGAGGTGGCGGCTGTACCTGTAGAAGTGGGGCGCACAGATGGTGCCGCCACCACAAGGGAGCTCCCATCGGCGGACAAGTCCGTGTCGCTGGTTGGTGATCCGGTGGCCGACGTGAAGCTCCCCTCGCCCTCCGTCCCACTGGTGCATTCTGAGTCCTTGGTGTGGCCCTCCATGGCCATGTGGGATGCAGCTCCCTCGTGTTCCGTTGCCACAGTACCTCTGTCTGATGATGCTGATGAACAAAAGAACAGGGAGAGCACAAAAAGGGGGGGGGAGACGGAAGAAAGACAGGTTGAGTGCATGGCATACCGCGACCGTTGGCAGACAATACAGACCCAGCAGCCCCCTGCACTATGCCGTGCTCCTGGCCTCTACAGATGCAATTCCTGGGATCTGGCCTACATGGCTATGGTGGACATCTGCACACATGGATGCCACTGGTGCATCTATACCTGTACTTTGCACTCTACTGAGGTGGGGTACCACATGGCCTGCATTACGGAGGGGCCTAGTCTACCTATTTCTGCCTGGCCTAGGTACACCCACAGGCCTCCTCCCCCACCCAGACCCCTGCACTGCGCGCAAAGTCAGCAGAATGAGAGTGTACTCACCCCCTTGTGTCTGCTGTGATGCCCTCAAGCGCCCATCCAACTCAGGGTAGGCCACTGCCAGGATCCTGAACATCAGGGGGGTCATGGGGCGACGGGCACCTCTCCCACGTTAGGAGGCCATCCCCAGCTGAGCCTCCGCCGTCTTCTTGCTCCAGCGGCGAATGTCCTCCCATCGTTTACGGCAGTGGGTGCCCCATATCTGGTGGACCCCCAGGGTCCAGACGTCCTTGGCGATGGCACGCCAAATGTGCTTCTTCTGGTGGGCGCTGACCTACATGACATGCACAAGGGAAGAAGAGAAGTCATTAACAACCGCACCGTCAATGTGCGTGGCCCCCCTCCCTACCCTAGCCATGTGGCACATACATTCACATGCATTAATGTTGCCTGAACTCTGCCCCCTTCCCTCTTCCAACCAGCCCTCTCCACCCAGGCCTAGCCCATACAACGTGCTCCCTGTGTACTAACCTGTTGGTCTAGAGGACCGTAGAGTAGCATGTACCGGGGGAGGACCCCGTCTACCAGTTTCTCCAACTCCTGAGCAGTGAAGGCAGGGGCCCTTTCCCCAGACGCAGCAGCTATCGTCGCTTCCAGACCGAGGTCACAGCAGCACTTGCAGTGTAGGTCCTCTCCTGTCGAAGATCAGGTATCTAGTGATTGAACAGATAGAAAATGGCGGCGACGTCCGCGGCGGTGCGTATCATCACCGCCGGTGCACTTCCTCATTGGCTCCTGGGACCCATAGGGTCCAATGTTAACCAATGCAGCATTGCGCCGCGGTCTACGACCGACTACCGCGACGGTGTGCAACGCCAACGCAATTACCCCACAATCCCATTGTCCTATTTTAGAGGTCCGGCAGCCGCCATTTCAGGGGCCCACATGGCTCCATTTACTTCTGCGTCACACATAGCTAGGCCTACACTCAACACACATACAGGAAGGGTTTTGCGTTTGGTGTCGTGTTCTGTGTAACTGTGGGTACATACCTGGAAATTAGTTGACTCGATCCTCACTGTTGTCCTTCCTAGGCTCCGTCAGCTGGGACATTTGAGAAGATGGCGGAATCCTCTGGTGTACCGACCGCTGGTGGACCTGTTGACAATGGAAGAGCAACATTTACTTGTCACCTACAGGTTTGACCGTGCCACAATCCAGGAACTATGTACCCAGTTGGAGCCAGACCTGATGTCACCAATCCGCCATCCCACTGGAATCCCCCCTGACGTTCAGGTGCTGTCAGTGCTCCATTTCCTTGCTAGTGGGTCTTTTCAGACAACAGTGGCCATGGCATCAGGAATGTCCCAGCCTATGTTTTCCAACGTGTTGTCCAGAGTGTTGGCTGCCCTGCTGAAACACATAAGGAGATACATCATTTTCCCTGAGGTTGAAGATTTGGCTACAGTTAAAGGTGACTTCTATGCCCTTGGACATATCCCCAATGTCATAGGTGCTATTGATGGGACCCATGTAGCTCTGGTCCCCCCCACAGGAGTGAACAGGTGTACAGGAACCGGAAGAGTTATCATTCGATGAATGTGCAGATGGTCTGTTTGGCAGACCAGTACATCTCCCAGGTAAATGCAATGTTCCCTGGCTCTGTGCATGACGCCTACATCCTGCGGAATAGCAGCATCCCTGATATGATGGGTCAACTCCAGAGGCACCGTGTTTGGCTATTAGGGGACTCTGGTTACCCCAACCTGTCCTGACTACTAACCCCTGTGAGGAATCCCAGGACCAGGGCAGAGGAACGCTACAATGAGGCCCATGGGCGGACTAGGAGGGTTATCGAACGCACCTTCGGCCTCCTGAAGGCCAGGTTCAGGTGCCTCCATATGACAGGTGGTTCCCTATTCTACTCACCGAAGAAGGTGTGCCAGATCATCATCGCCTGCTCGATGCTTTACAAACTTGCTTTGCGACGCCAGGTGCCTTTTCTGCAGGAGGATGGTCCAGATGACGGTGTTGTGGCAGCTGTGGAGCCTGTGGACAGTGATGAGGAGGAAGCTGAGGAAGAAGACAACGACAACAGGGAGTCAGTCATACAGCAATATTTCCAGTGGGACACAGGTGAGAACATTTTCATTTTTAACATTACATTCACTGTCACACGTCTTACTCTATCCTGTGTGTAATTTACTGGGATTATTTGGTAACTGAGTTGTTCCTTTCCATTACGGTTTCAACGTATGTCATTTGCATGCATCCTTCAAGGACTTGTGATGTGTGACATTGGTATGTTGCCTTAACAACTAAAAAAGCATTTTGACACTGTCATTGATAATACATTTTACAAAATCATAGACTGACTCCAGATTGTTTTGTGGTTCAAGGGTGTTTATTTAAGTGCTCAAAAATAGAGGGGGGTAGTTAAATGGTGATGGGTGATGGTGGAGGAATGTCCATGGCAGAGTCCGGTCTATTAGTCTCACAGGTGCACTGCCCATCTTGGCATAGGAAGTGGAGCTGGGGCAGTTAAAGTATGGACAGGGTAACAAAGTGGGACGGTGGGGGGACAATCAGGGTGGTCTCATTTCCTGGCGGGGTCTTGCCATCTTGCTCTGTCCTGTTCCTGGATCTCAGGGACCGCTTGCATGGTGGTTGTCCGTCTGCAGAGGGTGGGGTGCTGGTGTGGTGGTCCTGTGGTGGGGCGTCCTGTCCACTAGCGCTGGCGGAGATGGTGGACAGTTCATCGTCCTGGCTAGTGTCAGGGGCCCCTTGGAGTGCCACGGTGTCCCTCAAGGTCTGCTGTATGTCCTTCAGCACCCCTACGATGGTGCCCAGGGCGGAGCTGATGGTCCTGAGCTCCTCCCTGAAGCCCAAATACTGTTCCTCCTGCAGGCGCTGGGTCTCCTGAAACTTGACCAGGACCGTCGCCATCGTCTCCTGGGAGTGGTGGTATGCTCCCATGATGGAGGATAGGGCCTCGTGGAGAGTGGGTTCCCTTGGCCTGTCCGCCCCCTGTCGCACAGCAGCCCTCCCATTTCCCCTGTGTTCCTGTGCCTCCGTTCCCTGGACTGTGTGCCCACTACCACTGCCCCCAGGTCCCTGTTGTTGTTGGGGTGGTGGGTTATCCTGGGTTCCCTGTAGTGGTGGACACACAGCTGATTGACCTGTCCTGGGTACAGAGGTTTGGGCCCGCTGGGTGGGTGCTGTGCTGGTGTTACCAGAGGGTGGAAGGTCAGTGTTGGTCTGTGCCTGTGCAAGGGGAACCGACTGTCCCGAGGCCCACGATGGTCCGGGCTGGTCATCAGGCTCCAGTAGGGCAGAGCTGCTATCGTCACTGTGGGTCTCTTCTGTGGGTGGAGTGGAGATGTCTGGACCCTCCGGTGTGGTGACGGTCCTTCATGATCCTGCAGGGGCATAAGAGCATGATTATTGCATGTGTGATGGTGTGCAATGGGTGGGTGTTTGTGTACCCCAGTGCTAGCATGTGGGGGCTTGTGTGATGATGGTTAGGGGGTTGTTCTGGGTATGTGCAGTGAGCATGCTTTACCCTGAAGTAAGATCAAACGTACTCAGGAACTTGGCAGCACCCAGCCTGTCAACGAGCTCATCAGCTCAGGGGATGGGGTGAGCATCAGTCCGTGTGACTGAGTTGAGACCCTGGTAGTCCACACAGAACCGGAGTTCTGGCTTCGCACCTGGGGCAGTAGCCTTAGGGACCAACACCACTGGGCTGGCCCAGGGACTACTGGATTTCTCGATAACCCCTAGAGCTAACATCTTGGAGACCTCCTCCTTGATGCTGGCCTTCACCTTATCTGATAACCTGTAAATTTTGTTCTTCACAGGGAGACTGTCACCGGTGTTAATGTCATGAACACAGAGGGTGGGTCAGTCCAGGAGTAAGGGAGAACAGGGGGAGAACTGCTCCAACAGCTCATAGCAGTCTCCTTTCTGGTTTAGAGTCAGGGAGTCAGAAAGAATGACCCGGTTCACTGACCCATCACCTTCTTTGGCAGAGAGGAGGTCGGGGAGAGGTTCACTCTCCTCTTCCATTCCTTCATCTGTGACCAGAAGCATGTTGATCTCCGACCTCTCAAAATGAGCCTTTAGTCGGTTAACATGGAGCACCCTTAGGGGGTTCCTAGGGGTTTGGAGGTCCACTAGGTAAGTGGCCTCCCCTTTCTGCTCCTTTACTTCCAATGGGCCAGACCAGCGGTCCTGGAGAGCTCTAGACTCTACTGGCTCCATTACCCACACTTTGTCTCCAGGTTGAAACTCTACCAGGGTGGCCTTCTGGTCATACCAGCGTTTCATTACCTCTTGACTGGCCTCAAGGTTACTTTGGGCCTCTTTCCAGAAGCGGGTCATCTGGTTGCGGAGGGCCAACATGTAGCTGACCACATCCTGAGGGGGTGCCTTTGGAGCTTTCTCCAACCCCTCTTTGACAATGCTTAAGGGTCCCCTGACAGGGTACCCATAGAGAAGCTCAAAGGGACTGAACCCTACCCCCCTCTGGGGGACCTCTCTGTAAGCAAAGAGAAGGCATGGTAAGAGGACGTCCCACTTAGGGAGGCCACCAATCATGCCTTTCAAGGTCTTATTGAATCTCTCCACAAGACCATTAGACTGGGGGTGATAGGGTGTGGTGAACTTGCAGGTTACACCACACGCATCCCACAGAGACTTTATGTATGCAGACATGAAGTTAGTGCCTCTGTCAGACACTATCTCCTTGGGGAATCCCACACGGGTAAATATCCCCATCAGAGTTCTGGTCACCACTGGTGCAGTTACGGTCCTCAGAGGGATTGCCTCTGGGTAACGGGTGGCATGGTCCACCAAAACCAGGATGAACCTGTTGCCTAAGGCAGTTTTGGGGTCCAATGGACCAACAATGTCGATGCCCACCCTTTCAAAGGGGGTGCCAACGACAGGAAGTGGAATCAGGGGGGTTTTAACCCTTTTTCCTGCTTTACCACTGGCCTGGCAGGTAGGACAAGATCTGCAGAACTTATCTGAGTTTGTCCTCATTCTGGGCCAATAAAAGTGGGTGACAAGCCTGTCAAAGGTCTTGCGTTGCCCCAAGTGTCCTGCCAGGGGAATGTCATGAGCCAGACCCAGTAGGAAGGTTCGTTAACACTGGGGGACCACCAGCGTACGCGCTGCCCCTAAGGCCGGAACCTTAGGCTCACTGTAGAGGAGATCATTCTCCCAATATATGTGGTGATCGCCAGAGGCTTCACCTGCCGCCTGGTTTGAGGCTTGTTTCCTCAGACCTTCCAGAGTGGGACATTCTTTCTGCGCCTTGCAGAATCCCTCCCTGGTGGGTCCACCCTCAACTTGCCAGCCAGCAAGCTCAGGTAAGTCACCTAGCGTGGCAATGTCTTCCCCAGTTGGCTCGGAGCCTCCTCCTCAGGAGCCCCGTCAGCCACTGCGGGAACTTCTGGGGCCGGTTTCCCGCGCCCCTTGCCCCTCCTCTTGGCAGCTCTCTGGGCCATTGTTCCAGGCTCCAGACGCCCTTGACTTCCCTCTCGGTCAGCCATGGACCGTGTGGTCATGCAGACCCACTCAGGTAACCCTAACATCTCCAGGTGAGACCTGAGCTCCACTTCTTTCCAAGCAGTATGCTCAAGATCATTGCCTAACAGACAATCTACAGGCATGGCAGGACTCACAGCTACTTTCAGAGTACCAGAGAACCCCCTCCCCCCACTCAAAGGGAACCAGAGCCACCGGTAGGTGACTCTCACGATTGTCAGCGACTATGACCTGGTGGAATGTATTAGGGACTATCTGCTCTGTTGACACCAGCTGACTCTTGATAGTAGTCATACTGGCTCCTGTGTCACGCAGAGCCTCCACCTTCTGCCCTTCAATGGTGACCCACTGCCTGTACTTGGAAGTATTTTGGGGCATGTGTGCTTTGGGCACCATTTCTCCTTCTCCCAGGGACACTAGGGAAATCTCTACCTGTTCCCCAAAGCTATCTGGGTCCATCTCCCCCCGAGCGCTACACTAGTCAACACAGGTGTCTGTCCGGTAGTGGACGGTGCTCTCTTGGGGCACTGGGGGTCACCTTTATAGTGACCATACTGGTAACACTCCATGCATTTGGGGTTGGATTTTCCTGACCTGTCATATGTCCCTGGCTTTTTCCCAAATCTGGAAAAGGAAGGGTTGCCACCCCCTCCCTGGGGATTCTTTTAGGGGCCTTTGGAGAGTTCCTTATCTGTAAGTTTATCTCCCCCCTCTTTCTTCTGTTGGGAACCCTGACCACCTTTGTGGGTGTCCCCCCCCAGGTACCTTCTTGGACACTCTGGTGCTAACCCAGAGGTCCGACTCCTCAACAAGCTTCCTGGGATCAGTCAGCTTACTATCCACTAAGTGCTGGCGCAAATCTGTATAAGTAGTATTAAGCATATGCTCTCTCAGAATCAAGTCATATAAACCTTTATAATCATCTACTTTGTTGCCCGCACCCATCCATTCAGTGCCTTACTGGAGAAGTCAAAGAAATCTCCCCATGTTTGTGTGGTTTGTTTGGTGCTGTCCCTGAACCTCTGACGGTATACCTCAGGGGTCAGCCCAAACTTGGCAAGTAAAGTGGCTTTCTGAAGTGGGTATGTGTTTTGATCAGGTTGATCCAATGTGAGGAGTGTTTCCCTCCCCAATGGTGGTACATAACCCCACATAGCTACCCCCCATTGCCCTTCAGGAACCTCATGAGCCCTTAGTGCAACTTCATAAGCAGCTAACCATTTATCTATGTCATCTCCCACCACAAAACTGGGCACCACATTTTTGGGTATACGAACCTTCTTTTCTCCAGCAGGTCCTGTCAGTATGCTGCCACCATTATTGCTGGATTCAGACTGCTTTGCCTTGAGATCCAGCTCCTTGAGACTCAGTTCATGAGCCAATAACAGTTTCTTTTCAGCCAAGGCTCTCTCAGCTGCAGCTTCAGCTCTTTCAGCTTCGATCTGTTTAGCTGCTCTTTCAGCCTCAGCTTGCTTGGCTTCTCTTTCTGCCCTTCTTTCCTCCTGTTGAGCCTCAATTTTCAGTTTTGCCATTTGCAATTGGAACTCCCTTTCCTCTCTCCTTTCCTCTGCGGTCAGGCTTTGCACAGAGACACTGCTCCCTGGTCTGGAAGGGGGCACAATAGCAGTGGTAACACCATCCACAGATAGTGACAAATCCTCTGAGGGGCCATTTTCTGGCTCCTCTTCCTCATCATCCTCTTCTAAATGGGCTTCTGCCCAGGCCCTCAGCGCCACTTGAAAGTCCTCCTTTTTGGAGGCCCCTTGGGTGGGTACCCTCATTGCCCTGCAGAATCCTCTTAGTTGTTTGACCGTATATGTATCCAACAGGACTAGGTCAAAGTCTCCTATCTGAGACCCAGTCAGAGACATGTTGAGTGAGGATTTAGTTTTTGAAAATTGTCAGGAAAAAAACGAATTTGCAAAAAGAGATAAAAATCAAGTTGACCTTCAACTGTGGGTAGGTATTGAAATACTTAGCTACTGTATGTCACTGCACAAATACAAGTCCTATCCCACCGCTGCCACCAATGTTAGAAATGGGGTTTTTGGTTGGCAGTCAGGTTACCCCCTGTCCAAGCAAAAGCCCTCACTCTAGTCAGGGTAAGTCACACACAATCCAAGATTATCCTGTGCCCACCCTCTGGTAGCTTGGTATGAGCAGTCAGGCTTAACTTAGAAGGCAATGTGTAAAGTATTTGTGCAATAAATCATACAATACCACCATACAACACCACAAAAATACACCACACAGTGTTTAGAAAAATATATAATATTTATCAGGATAATTGTAGGTCAAAACGAATAAAGTTGCAATGTGAATTTTGTAGAGATATCACTGGAAAGTGATATAAAAATGTCTTAAGTCTTTAAAAAGCAAACAAAGTCTCTTTCAAGCACAAAGTACCTGGTTTGGAGCGGAAAATCTCCTCATAGGGCCACAGAAGAAGAGATGCGTGGAAAAAGGGTATGTGCGTCAATTTCTCCCCAGCACACACGGACTTGTGTCGTTATTTTTCACACGGGGAAGTCGTGCGTCATTTTCCGGCGCACGATCAGTCTCTTTCTGTGGATCGCGGGGATTACCAGATGTCCCGGGTCTGTGCGTGGATTTTCCTGCTTGTTTTCCGGCTGCGCGTCGTTTTGCGGGGCTGCGCGTCGAAATTACGATCTCACGGCAGGCGTCGCGTCGATTTCTCCTCTAGAGGTCGGGCGGCGTTGTCCTTGCAAAGCTGTGCGTCGAAGTTCCGGTCGTCCCGAAGGCGTCGCGTCGTTCAGCGTCGGTGTGCAGCGTTTATCTCGCCGCGGAACAAGCTGTGCATCGAAATTTTCGGTGCACGGAGCGTCCAAGTGAAAAAGAGAAGTCTTTTTGGTCCTGAGACTTCAGGGAACAGGAGGCAAGCTCTATCCAAGCTCTTGGAGAGCACTTTCACAGCCAGACAAGAGTTCAGCAAGGCAGCAGGCCGACAGCAAGGCAGCAGTCCTTTGTAGAAAGCAGACAGGTGAGTCCTTTGAGCAGCCAGGCAGTTCTTCTTGGCAGGATGTAGTTTCTGGTTCAGGTTTCTTCTCCAGCAAGTGTCTGATGAGGTAGGGCAGAGGCCCTGTTTTATACCCAAATGTGCCTTTGAAGTGGGGGGAGACTTCAAAGAGTGGCTAAAAAGTGCACGAGGTCCCCTTTCAGTTCAATCCTGTCTGCCAGGGTCCCAGTAGGGGGTGTGGCAGACCTTTGTGTGAGAGCAGGCCCTCCACCCTCCCAGCCCAGGAAGACCCATTCAAAATGCAGATGTATGCAAGTGAGGCTGAGTACCCTGTGTTTGGGGTGTGTCTGAGTGAATGCACAAGGAGCTGTCAACTAAGCCCAGCCAGACTTGGATTGTAAGGCACAGAAAGATTTAAGTGCAAAGAAATGTTCACTTTCTAAAAGTGGCATTTCTAGAATAGTAATATTAAATCCAACTTCACCAGTCAGCAGGATTTTATATTACCATTCTGGCCATACTAAATATGACCTTCCTACTCCTTTCAGATCAGCAGCTACCACTTCAATACTGTATGAGGGCAGCCCCAATGTTAGCCTATGAAGGGAGCAGGCCTCACAGTAGTGCAAAAACGAATTTAGGAGTTTTACACTACCAGGACATGTAAACTACACAGGTACATGTCCTGCCTTTCACCCACACAGCACCCTGCTCTAGGGGTTACCTAGGGCACACATTAGAGGTGACTTATATGTGGAGAAAGGGGAGGTTTAGGCTTGGCAAGTACTTTTAAATGCCAAGTCGAGGTGACAGTGAAACTGCACACACAGGCCTTGCAATGGCAGGCCTGAGACAAGGAAAAGGGGCTACTTAAGTGGGTGGCACAACCAGTGCTGCAGGCCCACTAGTAGCATTTAATCTACCAGCCCTATGCACATAGAGTGCACATTACTAGGGACTTATAAGTAAATTATTAGTCCAATCAGGTATGATTCAAGGTTACCATGTTTTAAGGGAGAGAGCATATGCACTTTAGCACTGGTTAGCAGTGGTAAAGTGCGCAGAGTCTAAAAGCCATCAAAAACAGTGTCCAAAAAGTGGAGGGAGGCAGGCAAAAAGTTAGGGGTGACTACCCTAAGGCTGTCAGGTCTAACAGTGACCATGCTTTGTTGTGTCATGCAGGGCTTGGTGTTGGGATGTGTGGTTTGTGTTATTAGTACATTAGTGAGGAGTTGGAGTGATAGGGGAGGGTGTGAGGGTGGGGGTGTGTGATAGCATGCAGGTAGGGTGGGGGATATGATAGTTAAGATTTGACTTACCAGTGTCCATTCCTCCACCGACTCCTCCAAGGCCCTCTGGATGCATGATGGTCAAGACTTGCTCCTCCCATGTTGTTAGTTGTGGGGGAGGAGGTGGGGGTCCACCGCCAGTCCGCTGTACAGCGATGTTGTGCCTGGAGACCGCTGAACGCACCTTCCCCCATAGGTCGTTCCACCTCTTCCTGATGTCCTCCCAATTTCTTGGGTGTTGTCCCACAGCGTTGATCCTGTCCACGATTCTGCGCCATAGCTCCATCTTCCTGGCTATGGAGGTGTGCTGCACCTGTGAGCCAAATAGCTGTGGCTCTACCCGTACGATTTCCTCCACAATGACCCTGAGCTCCTCTTCGGAAAAGCGGGGGTGTCTTAGGCGTGCCATGGGGTGGTGTAGGTGATGTGTGGGGTGGTGTATGCGGTGATGAGTGTGGTGATGTGTAGTGGTGTGTGGTGTTTTGTGCGTGGATGTTGTGTGGGTGATGGTGTTGTGGGCCTCTGTGTGGTGGGATTGTCTAATCAGTCATGTCTCTCTCGCCTTCTTTCAGAATTTTTGGTCGTAGGGGTTTGTGTGTGATGTGGGTGTTTGTTTTATATTGTGTTGGGTGTGTGGGAGTGGTGTTTGTATGTGTATCAGGTGTGTGTATTTGTAATTGTCCTATGTGGCGGTGTTTTGGAGATGTGTGTGTATTTTGAGCGCGGCGGTGTGTACCTCCAATGGAATGCCGCGGTTGAAAGACCGCCGCGTGGATTCGTGGGTCATAATAGCATGAGCGCGTTTCTGTTGGCGTGGAGGTGGAGCTTTTGTTTTAGCCATTTTACCACTGACCTTTGGTGTGGCGGACTTGTGTGGGTGACAGAATTTCGGCGGATTCAGAAATGTGGGTCATAATAGCTGTGGCGGACTGCTGCGGCGGTGTATTGGCGATCTTCTGCACGGCCGTAAGTGGCTTTTACCGCCAATGTTGTAATGACCCCCTATATATCACTTTTCAGTGATATCTTTACAAATTCATATTGCACCTTTGATCGTTTTGACCTGCAAATACCCAGATAAATATTATATATTTTTCTAAACACTGTGTGGTGTATTATTGTGGTGTTATATTATAGTATTGTATGATTTATTGCACAAATACTTTACACATTGCCTTCTAAGTTAAGCCTGACTGCTCGTGCCAAGCTACCAGAGGGTGGGCTCAGGCTGATTTTGGATTGTGTGTGACCTACCCTGACTAGAGTGAGGGTTCTTGCCTGGACAGAGGGCAACCTGACTGCCAACCAAAAAAACCAATTTCTAACAGAATGTCATGTCTTTTCTTGGAATGTCGTGTGGAATGTCATGCCTTTCTTGGAATGTGATGACTTTTTTTGGAATGTCATGTCTTTTCTTGGAATGTGTGGAATGTTGTGTCTTTTCTTCGAATGTCGTGTGGAATGTCATGTCTTTTCTTGGAATGTCATGTCTTTTCTTGGAATGTCATGTATTTTTTTGGAATGTCGTGTCTTTTCTTGGAATGTGTGGAATGTCCTGTCTTTTCTTGGAATGTGTGGATATACTATTGATATTTTGGACTTTGGATTTTGTTTTTTGCCGGTAAGACCTTATCAGAATGGGATTGTGTACCTACTCATTCTTTGTACCTACTGACCACCTCACTAAGGCTGACCTAAGGAGGCTTTGCAGAAAATGGGGCCTTCCTGTATCGAGGAGATCTAAGATGGAAATGCTACATGCCTACATAGTCTGGGGGGGAGAAAGATGGGCAGAGAGAGAGGCAGCAAAAAACCAAATGACTAAGTACCCCTCAGATGAGGAGGAGGACTGCTCAAATGAGGAGGAAGACTACTCAGATGAGGAAAGAGAACCAGTGAGAGATGAATGGCTCCTAGCTCGAGAGCGGTGGATGGAAGAGCTAGATGAGTTTCTTGAAAGGGCTGAGGCAGCAAGACTCTTAGCCCTGGAAGAAGAAAGGATTGCAGCTCAAGAGCTGAGCTGTGAAGAGCTGAAACTGGAGGCCGGAAGGGCTGAGTCCAGTTCAGATGGTGGCAGCAAAAATCTTGCATCCAGTACTGCTGAAGAAGGGCACAAGCCCAGAGAGGTGGTGCCCAACTTGAAGAAGGGAGTTGACACACCCCAGGTGGTTCAAGGGTATGAGGTAGTTCCCGTTATGCACAGGGTCCCTGAGAAGGATTGGGAAACTGGCACAGGGAGTCATATTCCTACTGGGGGGAGGGACACTTTACTGGCTCTAGCAGAGAGTGACAGAGAAAAGGGTTCCCCCCTGGTGGATGTCCTGGATATAGAGTGTAGAGACATCCCAGAAGAGTATGGGTTGAGTGTCAAGGACAGTCAGATACTGTCTCACCAGTCTCAGGAGGGTGATGTAGAGTGCTTTTCCAAGGCTGGGTTACTGGATGGTTGGGTGAAGGGTACTGTGGTTAATACATGTGAAGGGCAGAGTGATGTAATTGCTGGAGAGCATATGTCTGGTCCTTATTTTCCAGAGCTACGCCAACACTAGGTGGAGTGTGAGTTCTCTGACCCCAGGGAACTTACAATGAAGGCAGACTTCTGGGTGAGTACCAGAGAGTCTGAAGAGGCATTTGGGGGTGCTCCTGAAGGGAGTGGCCTAGGTGGTTCACAACCAAGTGAGGTGGGAGAGGATTGTAGTGTCCCAGGTCCTAGTGGGTTCCATGAGGGAACACCAGGAGGGAAGCCTAGCCTGTACCGTAGGGCCACCTGTTGAGGGAAGCCCGCAGTGTCAGAAGAACTTGGGGGGGGGGGTGACTGTAGCCAGAATCCCAACAGTTCTGGTGTCTTGCAGTACCACTCCTAGTGAGGGGGTGCAGAAGTCCAGACATAGGGTTGAGATGGGGTTGCGGACCCCAGTGGAGGACCTGGAGAGTCAGGGGTCAGCTCTGAGAGCATAGCCCCCCAGGAATGACCCAGGCGAAACCGTTTCTGGTTTGGGGGAGACCCAGACTCTGCCGGATGGGCAGAGGTCAGGAGACCTGCGCCAACCAGACTCTTGTGTGGCCCTTGGGGACGGTGTGTCCCTTGTGGGGTTGAGAGTGCCCCCCAGGAAGTCCTGGCATGCCAGGCAAAGATTTAACCTCATGGCGGTGACTCTGGGGTGGATAGCTAGGATCAGGGGTTAAACTCCGACCTGGTGGGGGGTAGGTGTGCCCCCCAGAAAGTCCTGGTGTGCCAGGCAATTGCCCAACCTCGGGGTGGTGACTCTGGGTTGGATAACCAGGCTCAGAGGTTAAGCTCTGACCTGGTGGGAGGTAGGTGTGCCTCCCAGGAAGTCCTGCTGTGCCAGGCAATTGTCCAACCTCAGGGTGTTGACTCTGGGTTGGATGGCCAGGTTCAGAGGTTAAACTCTGACCTGGTGGGGGCTAGGTGTGCCCCTCAGAAAGCCCTGGTGTTCCAGGCAACTGGCCAACCTCACGGTGGTGACCCTGGGTTGGAGAACCAGGTTCAGAGGTTAACCTCTGACCTGGTGGGAGGTAGTTGTGCCTCCCAGGAAGTCCTGCTGTGCCAGGCAATTGTCCAACCTCAGGGTGTTGACTCTGGGTTGGAGGGCCAGGTTCAGAGGTTAAACTCTGACCTGGTGGGGGGTAGGTGTGCCCCCCAGGAAGTCCTGGTGTGCCAGGCAATCGGTCAACCTCAGGGTGGTGACTCTGGGTTGGATGGTCAGGTGCAGAGGTTAAACTCTGACCTGGTGGGAGGTAGGTGTGCCTCCCAGAAAGTCCTGGTGTGCCAGGCAATTGTCCAACCTCAGGGTGGTGACCCTGGGTTGGAGAACCAGGTTCAGAGGTTAAACTCTGACCCAGTGGGGGGTAGGTGTGCCCCCCAGGAAGTCCTGGCGTGCCAGGCAATTGTTCAACCTCAGGGTGGTGACTCTGGGTTTGATGGTCAGGTGCACAGGTTAAACTCTGACCTGGTGGGGGGTAGGTGTGCCCCCAGAAAGTCCTGGTTTGCCAGGCAGTGATCCAGTCTGAGGGTACAGACCCTGGGCTGGAAGGCCAGGTTCAGGGTGTACCCCCGGACCTGGAGGGAGGGGCTACAGATAACAGTGCCCCTACCATATTGTCTTCTGAGGAGGCCACTCCTAGTTGGAGGAGGCCACCCCAGAAGAGAGGGCAGGGGGAGGGAAGCCTCACCCCGGGCCCTAGTCCAACCTGAAGGTACAGACCCCAGGTTGGAGGGCCAGTTGCAGGTTAACAGCCCTGCACTGGTGGAGGAATGGTACAGGGCGACTTCTATAAGCACCCTGACCATGTTGGACTCTGGGGGTACCGCTCCAGGAGGGAGGGTACAGAGCCCCAGAGGGGAGGGCCAGGTTCAGGCTGTCATCCCTGACCTGGTGGAAGGGAGAATGGTTAAAGGGTGCCCAGCACCTGGGGCTCCCGCCCCCCACTCTCCACAGCCACAGTGGTGGGAGAGCTTTGAGAGGCCAGGGGCCTGGCTCTCATCCCTGGCAGCTGTCAGTAACCACTGTGGCTTGCTGTCCCAGTGGACAGAGTTATCCCTGGGGAGGGGACAAATGTCACACCCTCGGGGTAGAGTGGGCAACACCACTGTGTTGGTCCTGGTGGTACTATCCTGCTCCTGAGATACATCTGTAAGCAAAGTAAGCTTAGGTGCTGCACAGATGGGATCCTCAGGTAAGGATAAAGGTTCCCCATGGGTTGGCTTAGTGGGCCCTGAGAGTATGGACAGAGGGATCCAGTTGGAGTCAGGAAGGCGAAGAACTGGAGCATGCCCCTGCTGTTGTGGGCCTGGGTCCTTGTTCTGTCGCCTCAAATAGGAAAGTACATCAGGATAGTGATTGTTCTCCCCTGGCTTTAGGCTGGTAGGGGGTCATGTTTGAACTGGCTTTTTGACAGGGTCATCCCCAAACTTTTTGCCTCCTTCCTCCTATTTTGTCTGACCTGTTGTTGTTGGCCTTTGACCTCTGGGCACTTTACCACTGCTAACCAGTGCTAAAGTGCATATGCTCTCTTTGTAAATTGTACTATTGATTGGTTTATCCATGATTGGCTATTTAATTTACTTATAAGTCCCTAGTAGAGTGCACTATATGTGCCTAGGGCCTGTAGATTAAATGCTACTACTGGGCCTGCAGCACTGGTTGTGCCACCCACTTCAGTAGCCCCTTAACCTTGTCTCAGGCCTGCCATTGCAAGGCCTGTGTGTGCAGTTTCACTGTCACTTCGACTTGGCATTTAAAAGTACTTGCCAAGCCTAGAACTCCCCTTTTTCTACATATGTCACCCCTAATGTGTGCCCTAGGTACCCCCTAGAGCAGGGTGCTGTGGGTAAAAGGCAGGACATGTACCTGTGTAGTTATATGTCCTGGTAGTGTAAAACTCCTAAATTTGTTTTTACACTACTGTGAGGCCTACTCCCTTCATAGGCTAACATTGGGGCTGCCCTCATACACTGTTGAAGTGGCAACTGCTGATCTGAAAGGAGCAGTAAGGTCATATTTAGTATGGCCAGAATGGTAATATAAAGTCCTGCTGACTGGTGAAGTTGAATTAAATATTACTATTCTAGAAATGCCACTTTTAGAAAGTGAGCATTTCTTTGCAGTTAAATCTTTCTGTGCCCTTCAATCCACGTCTGGCTAGGTTTAGTTGACAGCTCCTTGTGCATTCACTCAGACACACCCCAAACACAGGGTACTCAGCCTCACTTGCATACATCTGCATTTTGAATGGGTCTTCCTGGGCTGGGAGGGTGGAGGGCCTGCCCTCACACAAAGGACTGCCACACCCCCTACTGGGGCTCTGGCAGACAGGATTGAACTAAAAGGGGACTTGGTGCATTTCTTAGACACTCTTTGAAGTCACCCCCACTTCAAAGGCACCACTTAGTATAAAACAGGGCCTCTGCCCTACCACATGAGACACTTGCTGGAGAAGAAACCTGAACCAGAAACTACATCCTGCCAAGAAGAACTGCCTGGCTGCTCAAAGGACTCACCTGTCTGCTTTTGTACGAAGGACTGCTGCCTTGCTGTTGGCCTGCTGCCTTGCTGAACTCTTTTCTGGCTGTAAAAGTGCTCTCCAAGGGCTTGGATAGAGCTTGCCTCCTGTTCCCTGAAGTCTCAGGACCAAAAAGACTTCTCTTTTTCAGTTGGACACTTCGTGCGCCGAAATTTTCGACGCACAGCTTGTTCCGCGGTGAGAAAAATGCCGCACTTCGACGCTGATCGACGCGACGCCTTCGGGATGACCGGAACATCGACGCACCATCTCGCAAGGACAACGCCGCCCGACTTCCAGAGGAGAAATCGACGCGACGGCTGCCGTGAGATTGAAACTTCAACGCACAGCCCCGCGGAACGACGCACAGCCGGAAAACAAGCAGGAGAATCCATGCACAGACCCGGGACATCTGGTAATACCCGCGACCCAAAGAAAGAGACTGTCCGCACACCGGAATATGGCGCACGACTTCCCCACGTGAAAAATAACGACGCAAGTCCGTGAGTGCTGGGGAGAAATCGACTTGCACACTATTTTTCCACGTATCTCTTCTTATGCGGCCCTTTACGGAGATTTTTCACCAGAAACCAGGTACTTTGTGCTTGAAAGAGACTTTGTTGGCTTTTTAAAGACTTAAGACACTATGGGGGTGATTCTGACCCCGGCGGTCACGGACCGCCGGGGCCAGGGTCGGCGTGAGCACCGCCAACAGGCTGGCGGTGCCCCGCAGGGCATTCTGACCGCGGCGGTTTGGCCGCGGTCAGATGCGGAAAACCGGCGGTCTCCCGCCGGTTTTCGCTGCCCTGGGAATCCCCCATGGCGGCGCAGCTTGCTGCGCCACCATGGGGGATTCTGACAGCTCATACCGCCATCCTGTTCCTGGCGGTTCTCCCGCCAGGAACAGGATGGCGGTATGGGTTGTCGTGGGGCCCCTGCAGTGCCCATGCCAATGGCATGGGCACTGCAGGGGCCCCCGTAAGAGGGCCCCACTTTGTATTTCAGTGTCTGCATTGCAGACACTGAAATACGCGACGGGTGCCACTGCACCCGTCGCACCTTCCCACTCCGCCGGCTCAATTCTGAGCCGGCGTCCTCGTGGGAAGGGTCTTTTGCACTGGGCTGGCGGGCGGCCTTTTGGCGGTCGCCCGCCAGCCCAGTGCAAAAGCCAAAATACCCTCAGCGGTCTTTCGACCGCGGAGCGGTATTTTGGAGTGGGGAAGTCTGGCGGGCGGCCTCCACCGCCCGCCAGACTCAGAATGACCCCCTATACATCACTTTTCAGTGATATCTTTACAAATTCATATTGCATCTTTGATCGTTTTGACCTGCAAATACCCAGATAAATATTATATATTTTTCTAAACACTGTGTGGTGTATTTTTGTGGTGTTATATTATGGTATTGTATGATTTATTGCACAAATGCTTTACACATTGCCTTCTAAGTTAAGCCTGACTGCTCGTGCCAAGCTACCAGAGGGTGGGCACAGGCTGATTTTGGATTGTGTGTGACTTACCCCGACTAGAGTGAGGGTTCTTGCTTGGACAGATGGCAACCTGACTGCCAACCAAAAAACCCAATTTTTAACACAAGTCCGTGTGTGCTCGGGAGAAATAGACTCGCACACTATTTTTCCACGTATCTCTTCTTCTGTGGCCCTTTACGGAGATTTTTCACCAGAAACCAGGTACTTTGTGCTTGAAAGAGACTTTGTTGGCTTTTTAAAGACTTAAGACACTATATATCACTTTTCAGTGATATCTTTACAAATTCATATTGCATCTTTGATCGTTTTGACCTGCAAATACCCAGATAAATATTAGATATTTTTCTAAACACTGTGTGGTGTATTTTTGTGGTGTTATATTATGGTATTGTATGATTTATTGCACAAATGCTTTACATATTGCCTTCTAAGTTAAGCCTGACTGCTCGTGCCAAGCTAACAGAGGGTGGGCTCAGGCTGATTTTGGATTGTGTGTGACTTACCCTGACTAGAGTGAGGGTTCTTGCTTGGACAGAGGGCGACCTAACTGCCAACCAAAAACCCAGTTTCTAACAAAATGTCATGTCTTTTCTTGGAATGTCGTGTGGAATGTCATGCCTTTCTTGGATGTCATGTCTTTTTTTGGAATGTGTGGAATGTCGTGTCTTTTCTTCGAATGTCGTGTGGAATGTCATGTCTTTTCTTGGATGTCATGTCTTTTTTTGGAATGTCGTGTGGAATGTCATGTCTTTTCATGGAATGTCATGTCTTTTCTTGGAATGTCATGTCTTTTCTTGGAATGTCATGTTTTTTTTTAATGTTGTGTGAAATGTCGTGTCTTTTCTTGGAATGTGTGGAATGTCGTGTCTTTTCTTGGAATGTGTGGATATACTATTGATATTTTGGACTTTGGATTTTGGTTGTTGCCAGTAAGACCTTATCAGAATGGGATTGTGTACCTACTCATTCTTTGTACCTACTGACCACCTCACTAAGGCTGACCTAAGAAGTCTTTGCAGAAAATGGGGCCTTCCTGTATCAAGGAGATCTACTAAGATGGAAATGCTACATGCCTACATAGTCTGGGGGAAGAAAGATGGGCAGAGAGAGAGGCAGCAAAAAACCAAATGACTAAGTACCCCTCAGATGAGGAGGAGGACTGCTCAAATGAGGAGGAAGACTACTCAGATGAGGAAAGAGAACCAGTGAGAGATGAATGGTTCCTAGCTCGACAGCGGTGGATGGAAGAGCTAGATGAGTTTCTTGAAAGGGCTGAGACAGCAAGACTCTTAGGCCCATATTTATACTTTTTGACGCTAAACTGCGCTAACGCAGTTTAGCGTCAAAAAGTTTTGCGCCGGCTAACGCCATTCTGAAGCGCCATGCGGGCGCCGTATTTATTGAATGGCGTTAGCCGGCGCAAGCAGACCGGCGCTGCCTGGTGTGCGCGAGAAAAACCACGTACACCAGGCAGCGCCGGCGTAGGGGGAAAATGGCGCATGGGCGTCTTAAAATGGGGCAAGTCAGGTTACGTCGAAAAAATCGTCGTAACCCGACTTGCGCCATTTATTTTCGACGCCCATCCCCCATCAACATGACTCCTATCATTGTAAAGATAGGAGTCATGCCCCCTTGCCCAATGGCCATGCCCAGGGGACTTCTGTCCCCTGGGCATGGTCATTGGGCATAGTGGCATGTAGGGGGGCACAAATCAGGCCCCCCTATGCCAAAAAAAATTATTTAAAAAAAATAAAAAAATACTTACCTGAATGTCCCTGGGGTGGGTCCCTCCAGCCTTGGGTGTCCTCCTGGGGTGGGCAAGGGTGGCAGGGGGGGTCCCTGGGGGCAGGGGAGGGCACTCTGGGCTCATTTTGAGCCCACTTGTCCCTTAACGCCATGCCTGACCCAGGCGTTAAAAAGCGGCGCAAATGCGCCGTTTTTAGCCACGCCCACTCCCGGGCGTCTCTTTTGCCCGGGAGTATAAATACCACGTAAAGGCCTGGGAGTCATTTTTTAGACGGGAACGCCTCCCTTGCATATCATTAACGCAAGGAAGGGGTTCACGCTAAAAAATGACGCACATTCCGGGAACTTTGGCGCTATTCGCCTCTAACGCCATAGTATAAATATGGCGTTAGTTGGCGTTAGTTTAGCGTCGAATTTGCGTCGAAAAAAACGACGCAAATTCGGCGCAAACGGAGTATAAATACGGCCCTTAGCCCTGGAAGAAGAAAGGATTGCAGCTCAAGAGCTGAGCTGTGAAGAGCTGAAACTGGAGGCCGGAAGGGCTGAGTCCAGTTCAGATGGTGGCAGCAAAAATCTTTCATCCAGTACTGCTGAAGAAGGGCACAAGCCTAGAGAGGTGGTGCCCACCTTGAAGAAGGGAGTTGACACACCCCAGGTGGTTCAAGGGTATGAGGTAGTTCCCGTTATGCACAGGGTCCCTGAGAAGGATTGGGGAACTGGCACAGGGAGTCATATTCCTACTGGGGGGAGGGACACTTTACTGGCTCTAGCAGAGAGTGACAGGGAAAAGGGCTCCCCCCTGGTGGACGTCCTGGATATAGAGTGTAGAGACATCCCAGAAGAGTATGGGTTGAGTGTCAAGGACAGTCAGATACTGTCTCACCAGTCTCAGGAGGGTGATGTAGAGTGCTTTTCCAAGGCTGAGTTACTGGATGGTTGGGTGAAGGGTACTGTGGTTAATACATGTGAAGGGCAGAGTGATGTAATTGCTGGAGAAGCATATGTCTGGTCCTTATTTTCCAGAGCTACGTCAACACCAGGTGGAGTGTGAGTTCTCTGCCCCCAGGGAACTTACAATGGAGGCAGACTTCTGGGTGAGTACCAGAGAGTCTGAAGAGGCATTTGGGGGTGCTCCTGAAGGGAGTGGTCTAGGTGATTCACAACCAAGTGAGGTGGGAGAGGATTGTAGTGTCCCAGGTAGGTCCCAGGTCCTAGAGGGTTCCATGAGGGAACACCAGGAGGGAAGCCTAGCCTGTACCGTAGGGCCACCTGTTGAGGGAAGCCCCGCAGTGTCAGAAGAACTTGGGGGGGGTGACTGTAGCCAGCATCCCAACAGTTCTGGTGTCTGGCAGTAACACCCCTAGTGAGGGGGTGCAGAAGTCCAGACATAGGGTTGAGAGGGGGTTGCGGACCCCAGTGGAGGACCTGGAGAGTCAGCTCTGTGAGCAGAGCCCCCCCAGGAATGACCCAGGTGAAACCACTTCTGGTTTGGGGGAGACCCAGACTCTGCCGGATGGGCAGAGGTCAGGAGACCTGCGCCAACCAGACTCTTGTGTGGCCCTTGGGGATGGTGTGTCCCTTGTGGGGGTTGAGAGTGGCCCCCAGGAAGTCCTGGCATTCCGGGCAAAGATTTAACCTCAGGGTGGTGACTCTGGGGTGGATAGCCAGGATCAGGGGTTAAACTCTGACCTGGTGGGGGGTAGGTGTGCCTCCCAGAAAGTCCTGGTGTACCATGCAATTGCCCAACCTCAGGGTAGTGACCCTGGGTTGGATAGCCAGGTTCAGAGGTTAAACTCCAACCTGGTGGGGGGTAGGTGTGCCCCCCAGAAAGTCCTGGTATGCCAGGCAATGGTTCAACCTCAGGGTGGTGACTCTGGGTTGGATCCCCAGGTTCAGAGGTTAAACTCTGACCTGGTGGGAGGTAGGTGTGCCTCCCAGGAAGTCCTGCTGTGCCAGGCAATTGTCCAACCTCAGGGTGTTGACTCTGGGCTGGATGGCCAGGTTCAGAGGTTAAACTCTGACCTGGTGGGGTGTAGGTGTGCCCCCCAGAAAGCCCTGGTGTTCCAGGCAACTGCCCAACCTCAGGGTGGTGACCCTGGGTTGGAGAACCAGGTTCAGAGGTTAAACTCTGACCTGGTGGGAGGTAGATGTGCCTCTCAGGAAGTCCTGTTGTGCCAGGCAATTGTCCAACCTCAGGGTGTTGACTCTGGGTTGGAGGGCCAGGTTCAGAGGTTAAACTCTGACCCGGTGGGGGGTAGGTGTGCCCCCCAGGAAGTCCTGGCACGCCAGGCAATTGTTCAACCTCAGGGTGGTGACTCTGGGTTGGATGGTGTAGGAAGTTGGCTCTGTATGCACTATTTCAAAGTGAGAAATAGCATGCACAGAGTCCAAGGGTTCCCCTTAGAGGTAAGATAGTGGCAAAAAGAGATAATTCTAATGCTCTATTTTGTGGTAGTGTGGTCGAGCAGTAGGCTTATCAGAGGGTAGTGTTAAGCATTTGTTGTACACACACAGGCAATAAATTAGGAACACCCACTCAAAGACAATTCCAAGCCAATAGGTTTTTGTATAGAAAAATATATTTTCTTAGTTTATTTTAAGAACCAAAAGGGTTAAGATTTAGAAGTAATACTTTAAATGAAAGGTATTTCACTTAGGAACTTTAGGAACTTTGAATTAGCAAAATAGCATATACAGTTTTCACACAAATGACATATAGCTATTTTAAAACTAGACAGTGCAATTTTCAACAGTTCCTGGGGGAGGTAAGTGTTTGTTAGTTTTGCAGGTAAGTGAACCACCTACAGGGTTCAAGTTTGGGTCCAAGGTAGACCACCGTTGGGGGTTAAGAATAACCCCAAA
Source organism: Pleurodeles waltl (assembly GCF_031143425.1). Taxonomy (NCBI): domain Eukaryota; kingdom Metazoa; phylum Chordata; class Amphibia; order Caudata; family Salamandridae; genus Pleurodeles; species Pleurodeles waltl. The sequence goes on along the minus strand of NC_090442.1, from coordinate 914,731,248 downwards.
GTTACCACACCAGCAGCTCAGGGCCGGTCAGGTGCAGAGGTCAAAGTGGTGCCCAAAACGCATAGGCTTCAATGGAGAAGGGGGTGCCCCGGTTCCAGTCTGCCAGCAGGTAAATACCCGTGTCTTCGGAGGGCAGACCAGGGGGGTTTTGTAGGGCACCAGGGGGGATACAAGTCCGCACAAAAAGTACACCCTCAGCGGCCGGGGCGGCCGGGTGCAGTGTGCAAACAGGCGTTGGGTTCGCAATAGGTTTCAATGGGAGACCAAGGGGTCTCTTCAGCGATGCAGGCAGGCAAGGGGGTGGCTCCTCGGGGTAGCCACCACCTGGGCAAGGGAGAGGGCCACCTGGGGGTCACTCCGGCACTGGAGGTCAGATCCTTCAGGTCCTGGGGGCTGCGGGTGCAGTGTCTTTACCAGGCGTCGGGTCTTTGAAGCAGGCAGTCGCGGTCAGGGGGAACCTTGGGATTCCCTCTGCATGCGTCGCTGTGGGGGCTCAGGGGGGTCAACTCTGGCTACTCATGGTCTCGCAGTCACCGGGGAGTCCTCCCTGTAGTGTTTGTTCTCCACAAGTCGAGCCGGGGGCATTGGGTGCAGAGTGCAAATTGTCACGCTTCCGGTGGGAAACGTGTGTTGTTTCAAAGTTGCTTCTTTGTTGCAAAGTTGCAGTCTTTGGGGAACAGAGCTGCTGTCCTCGGGAGTTCTTGGTCCTTCTAGATGCAGGGTAGTCCTCTGAGGCTTCAGAGGTTGCTGAACCATGGGAACGCGTCGCTGGGGCAGTGTCTTTAGAAGTGGGGAGACAGGCCGGTAGAGCTGGGGCCAAAGCAGTTGGTGTCTCCGTCTTCTCTGCAGGTTTTCAGTTCAGCAGTCCTCCTCTTCTTAGGTTGCAGGAATCTAGTTTCCTAGGGTCTGGGGAGCCCCTAAATACTGAATTTAGGGGGGTGTTTAGGTCTGGGAGGGCAGTAGCCAATGGCTACTGTCCTTGAGGGTGGCTACACCCTCTTTGTGCCTCCTCCCTGAGTGCCCTGGGGCATTGTAACACGAAGCCTGAGCCTTTGAGGCTCACTGCTAGGTGTTAGTTTCTGCAGGGGCGAGGTGTGAAGCACCTCCACCCAGAGCAGGCTTTTGTTTCTGTCCTCAGAGAGCACAAAGGCCCTCACCACATGGGGTCAGAAACTCGTCTCTCAGCAGCAGGCTGGCACAGACCAGTCAGTCCTGCACTGAACAATTGGGTAAAATACAGGGGGCATCTCTAAGATGCCCTCTGTGTGCATTTTTTAATAAATCCAACACTGGCATCAGTGTGGGTTTATTATTATGAGAAGTTTGATACCAAACTTCCCAGTATTCAGTGTAGCCATTATGGAGCTGTGGAGTTCGTTTTTGACAGACTCCCAGACCATATACTCTTATGGCTACCCTACACTTACAGTGTATAAGGTTTTGCTTAGACACTGTAGGGGCAAAGTGCTCATGCACCTATGCCCTCACCTGTGGTATAGTGCACCCTGCCTTAGGGCTGTAAGGCCTGCTAGAGGGGTGACTTACCTATGCCACAGGCAGTGTGAGGTTGGCATGGCACCCTGAGGGGAGTGCCATGTCGACATAGTCATTTTCTCCCCACCAGCACACACAAGCTGGCAAGCAGGGTGTCTGTGCTGAGTGAGGGGTCCCTAAGGTGGCATAAGACATGCTGCAGCCCTTAGAGACCTTCCCTGGCATCAGGGCCCTTGGTACCAGTTACAAGGGACTTTCCTGGGTGCCAGGGTTGTGCCAATTGTGGAGACAATGGTACATTTTAGGTGAAAGCACACTGGTGCTGGGGCCTGGTTAGCAGGGTCCCAGCACACTTCTCAGTCAAGTCAGCATCAGTATCAGGCTAAAAGTGGGGGGTAACTGCAACCAGGAGCCATTTCCTTACACAAGCCCCCCCCCCCCCCCACAGCCCACAGGCCAGGAGACTCAGCCAAAGCTGGGAGAGTGTTCCTAGTCTGTCAGGCGAGGAAGAGTAGAGGAAATAGGCTGGTTTGTTGCAGGGCCTACTCTGCCTTACATCCTCCTGTTCAGGTCATTCCCTCTGGGGAACTGACCCACTTCCACAGTGATAGGACCTAGTCTGAATTGCCTCTTGTCTGTGTTTTTAATGTCTCCACCCATTCTCTCTATTTTGGTGTTAGAGGTATCCACCTCTGCTAATCTTATCTTAGCCAGGGTCAGCCCTAGCTTACCCAAAGAGGTTACCCAGAGCTGGAGTAACCCCACCATGCCCAACAGGCGAAAACAAAACCTCCACCGTCACCCCAACAGAAAACACGTCCATGCTATTACGACCCACGAATCCACGCGGCGGTCTTTCAACCGCGGTATTCCATTGGCGGTACACACCGCCGAGCTCAAAATACACACACATCTCCAAAACACCGCCACATTGGACAATTCAAAATACGCACACCTGATACACATACAAACACCACTCCCACACAATCAATACAATATAAAACACACACCCACATCACCCACAAACCCCTACGACCAAAAATTAGAGACGAAGGCGACAGAGAGACAGCACAGCAATAGGCAACCCCACCACACAGAGGCACACAACACCATCACCCACACAACATCCACGCACAAAATACCACACACATCACCACATACACCCCACACACATCACCTACACCACCCCATGGCACGCCAAAGACACCCCAGGTTTTCGGAGGAGGAGCTCAGGGTTATGGTGGAGGAAATCGTATGGGTAGAGCCACAGCTATTTGGATCGCAGGTGCAGCACACCTCTATAGCTAGGAAGATGGAGCTATGGCGGAGAATCGTCTACAGGGTCAACGCAGTGGGACAGCACCCAAGAAATCGGGAGGACATCAGGAAGAGGTGGAACGACCTACGGGGGAAGGTGTGTTCAGTGGTCTCCAGGCACAACATCGCGATTCAGCGGACTGGCGGCGGACCCCCCCCAACTAACAACATGGGAGGAGCAGGTCTTGACCATTATGCATCCAGAGGGCCTCGGAGGAGTCGGTGGAGGAATAGACACTGGTAAGTCAAATCTTAACTACCATATCCCCCACCCTACCTGCATGCTATCACACACACCCACCCTCACCCCCTCCCCTATCACTCCAACTCCTCACTAATGTATTAATAACACAAACCACCCATCCCAACACCTAGCCCTGCATGACACAACAAAGCATGGACACCCATCACTAAAGCATGCCCACTGCACACACCCATAACACCCCTCCAACCCTCATCACACAAGCCCCCACACAGGAATGCTAGCACAGCGGTACACGCTCACCCACCTATTGCACACCATGACACACACAGATGCAATAATCATGCTTTTACACCCCTGCAGGACCACTACCCAACATCACCAGACAGGAGGGTCCAGACATCTCCACCCCACCCACTGAAGAGGCCCCACAGTGATGACAGCAGCTCTGGCCAACTGGATCCGGATGACCAGCCCGGACCATCGTGGGCCTCGGGACAGTCGGTTCCGCTCGCACAGGCACAGCCCAACACTGACCTTCCACCCTCTGGTAACACCAGCACAGCACCCACCCAGCGGCCCATACCTCCATCCCCAGGACACGTCAATCAGCTGTGTGTCCACCACTACAGGGAACCCTGGATAACCCACCACCCCAACAACAACAGGGACCTGGGGACAGTGGCAGTGGGCACACGGTCCAGGGGTTGGAAGCACAGGAACACAGGGGAACTGGGAGGACTGCTGTGCGACAGGGGGCGGTCAGGCCAAGGGAACTCACTCTCCACGAGGCCCTCTCCTCCATCATGGGAGCATACCACCACTCCTAGGAGACGATGGCTAAGGTCCTGGCCAAGTTTCAGGAGACCCAGCGCATGCAGGATGAACAGTATTTGGGGTTCAGGGAGGAGCTCACAACCATCAGCTCCGCCCTGGGCACCATCGTAGGGGTGCTGAAGGACATACAGAAGACCATGAGGGACACCGTGGCACTCCAAGGGGCCCCTGACACTAGCCTGGACGATGAACTGCCCATCACCTCCGCCGGCGCTAGTGGACAGGACGCCCCGCCACAGGACCACCACACCAGCACCCCACCCCCTGCAGACGGACAACCACCCCGCAAGCGGTCCCTGATATCCCGGAACAGGACAGAGCAAGATGACAAGACCCCCGCCAAGAAATGAGACCACCCTGATTGTCATCCCATTGTCCCACTTTGTTACCCTGTCCAGATTGGAACTGCCCCAGCTCCACTTCCTATGCCCATATAGGCAGTGCACCTGTGAGACTAATAGACTGGACTCTGCCATGGACATTCCTCCACCATCACCCATCACCGTTTTGCCACCCCCTCCAATAACTAGCACTTCAATAAACACCCTTGAACCACAAAACAATCTGGAGTCAGTCTGTGATTTTGAAAACGTGTATTATCTATGACAATGACAAAATCCATTCGAAAATGTATTGTCAACATACCTATGTAACACATCACAAGCCCATGAAGGATGCAAGCAGATGAAACACGTTGGTAACCACACATGTGAAACCGTAATGGAAATGTACCACTCAGTTAGCAAATACTTCTTCAAATTCACAGACGGGATAGAGGAAGAAGTGTGCAAGTAAATATAATAGTAACAACATTGTTCTCACCTGTGTGTAACTCTTCTGGTTCCTGTACACCTGTTCACTCCTGTGGGGTGGGGGGGGACCAAAGCCACATGGGTCCCATCAATGGCACCTATGATGTTAGGGATATGTCCCAGGACATAGAAGTCACCTTTCCCTGTAGCCAAATCCTCCACCTGAGGCAAAACGATGTAGCTCCTCACGTGTTTCAGCAGGGCAGACAACACTCTGGACAATACGTTAGAAAACATAGGCTGGGACATCCCTGATGCCATGGCCACTGTTGTCTGAAATCACCCACTTGCTAGGAAATGGAGTACTGACAGCACCTGCACCTGAGGGGGGATACCTGTGGGATGGCGGATTGGTGACATCAGATCTGGCTCCAACTGGGTACACAGTTCCTGGATTGTGGCACGGTCAAACCTGTAGGTGATGATTAAATGTCACTCCTCCATTGTCAACAGGTCCACCAGCGGTCGGTACACTGGAGGATTCCGCCATCTCCTCACATGTCCCAGCTGACGGTGCCTAGGAAGGACAACAGCGACCACAGAGTCAACCAATTGTAAGGTATGTACCCACTGCTACACGGAACACGACACAAAATACAAAAATCTTCCTGTATGTATGTTGAGTCCAGGCCTAGGTATGTGTGACACAGTTGTAAATGAAGCCATGTGGGCCCCTGAAACGGCGGCTGCCTGACCTCTAAAGTGGGACAATGGGATATGAGGTAACTGCGCTGGCGTTGTACACCGTTGCGGTAGGCGGTCGAAGACCGCGGTGCAATGCTGCATTGGTTAACATGGGACCCTATCGGTCCCAGGAGCCAATGACGAAGTGCACCGGCGGTGATGATGCGCACCGCCGCGGACGTCACCGCCATTTTCTATCTGTTCAATCACTCGATACCTGATCTTCGACAGGAGAGGACCTACACTGCAAGTGCTGCTGTGACCTCGGTCTGGAAGAGACAATGGCACGTGTGTCTGGGGAAAGGCCCCTGCCTTTACTGCACAGGAGTTGGAGAAGCTCGTGGACGGGGTCCTCCCCCAGTACACGCTACTCTACGGTCCTCCAGACCAACCAGTGAGTACATAGGGTGCAAGTTGTATGGGCTATGCCTGGGTGGAGAGGGCTGGTTGTAAGTAGGAAGGGGGCAGAGTTATGCGAGCATGAAGGACTGTGAATGCATGTGCCACATGGCAAGGGTAGGGATGTGGGCCACTCACTTTGATGGTGCAGTTGGTAATGACTTCTCTTCTTCCCCTGTACATGTCATGTAGGTCAGTGCCCACCAGAAGAAGGATATTTGGCGTGCCATCGCCAAGGACGTCCGGACCCTGGGGGTCCACCAGAGACGGAGCACCCACTGCCGTAAAAGATGGGAGGACATTTGCCGCTGGAGCAAGAAGACGGCGGAGGCTCAGCTGGGGATGGCCTCCCAACGTGGGAGGGGTGCCCGTCAAACCATGACCCCCCTGATGTTCCGGATCCTGGCGGTGGCCTACTCTGAGTTGGATGGGCGCATGAGGGTATCACAGCTGACACAAGGGGGTGAGTACACTCACATTCTCATGACTTTGCGCACAGTGGAGGGGTCTGGGTGGGGGAGGAGATCTGTGGGATTCCCTAGGCCAGGGTGAGTTCCATAGGCTAGGCCCCTCCGTAATGCAGGCAATGTGCCACTCCACCCCACCTCTGTAGAGTGCCAAAAACAGGTATACATGCCCCTATGTCATCTATGTGGGCAGATGACACTCATAGGCAAGTAGGCCATATCCCAGGAACTGCATCTGTAGAGGCCAAGAGCACGGCGTAGTGCAGGGGGCAGCTGTGTCTCTATTGTCCGCCAACGGTAGCGGTAAGCCATGCACTCAACCTGTCTTTCTTCTGTTTCCCCACCCCTTTTTGTGCTCTCCCTGTTCTATTGTGCATCAGCATCATCAGGCGGAGGTACAGGGGCACCGGAGCACGAGTGGGCTGCGTCCCACATGGCCATGGAGGGCCACACCACGGACTCCTAATACACCAGTGGGACAGAGGGCGAGGGGAGCTTCACGGCGGTCAGCGGATCAGCAACCAGCGACACGGACTCGTCCTCCGATGGGAGCTCCCTTGTGGTGGTGGCACCATCTGTGCCCCCCACTTCTACAGGTACAGCCGCCACCCCCCCTACCAGCACCGCCCTCCCAGCAGCCCCTCAGCCTTCGCCCCGTGCCCGCTTACCCAGGAGGGTGGGCATCACCTTCGCCCCAGGACCTCAGCCCCTGCCCCTGTCACCCCTGCTGCCCTCAGTGAGGAAGCCATTGACCTCCTCAGGTCACTCAATGTTGGGCAGTCTACCATTGTGAATGCCATCCAGGGTGTAGAGAGGGAGTTGCAACACACCAATGCATTCCTGGAGGGCATTCATTCTGGTCAGGCTGCCCATCATCGAACCGTGCAATCTCTGCCCTCAGCACTGATGGCAGCCATTGTCCCTGTGTCTAGCCTCCTCCCTCCAACTTCCTCCACCCAGACCCAATCCCCTGTACCTCAACCTATCCCAAGCACACCATCAGACCAGCCTGCACACACCTCAACACACAAGGCCAGCTCAGGCAAACATAGGCACCACACATCCCACAGGCACTCACACAAGCATCACCCACATACAGACACAGCAACATCCACTGCCTCCACTGTGTCCCCCTCCTTGTCGTCTCCCTCCTCCCTCCCAGTGTTGTCTACACTCTCACCTGCATGCACTACCACAACCACCACTAGGACTCGCACCAGAACACCCAGCACCACACCCCGCTCACCTGCACTCACCACCCCCGCTGCCATTTACACGTCCCCTGTGTCCTCTCCCAGTGTGTCTGTGACGCCCCCTCCCAAAGTACACAAATGCGGGCACACACACACCCAACAGCCATCCACCTCACGACAGCCTCCAGAACATGCACCTGCACCCAAATCACCTCTACAACCACCTCCTCTTCCTCCACTCCCAGACCCCCTCCAGCTACCTGTTCCAGTGTTCGTCAGAAACTTTTCCTGAGCAACCTTGACCTCTGTCCCATCCCCCCCTCCAATTCATAGGTCCCGTAGTAGCACCTCAGCTAAAAAGATTCTAGTACCAGTGGTGTCTGTTCCAGGTATGTGGAGTGCACCGGGTACCAGGGCAGCCAGTTTGACACGGAGCCAAAGCACTGCCAGTCCACCCCATGTGAAGCACCAGAAGTTGGACAGTGCCCGAAGGGAGAGGGGGAAGACTCCTCCCAAGGTGGTGAAGGGGCAGAAGAAGTCTCCAAAGTCTGGGAAGAGCAGCACGGCGGAGAAGGACGCCATCCTCCCCGCTGCCCAAGACGCCACCGCCAGCCCCATAGTCACTGGTCAGGAGACCACCGCCGGAGTCAGTGCCCAGGAGGGCAGCACTATCGTCAGTGGTCAGGAGACCACCGCCGGAGTCAGTGCCCAGGAGGGCAGCACTATCATCACTGGTCAGGAGACCACTGCCGGAGTCAGTGCCCAGGAGGGCACCGGCAGCCACAGCCCCGCTGGGCAATGAGGGACCGCCATGGCACACACCGCTGCACAGGTCAGAGACCGCAAAGTCAAGCACCGCTGAACAGGGTAAGCACCACTGAACAGGGCAAAGACCGCCATGGCAAGCACTGCTGAACAGGGCAAGCACCGCTGAGCAGGGCAAAGACCGCCATGGCAAGCACCGCTGAACAGGTCAGAGACAGCAAAGTCAAGCACAGCTGAACTGGGCAAGCACCGCTGAACAGGGCAAAGACTGCCATGGCAAGCACCGCTGAACAGGGCAAGCACCGCCAACTCAAGCACCGCTAGCCCATGAGCGGCAGGGGCAGTGACGCAACAGGGACCGTCACGGGGTGAGTGATGCACTCTGGGCACCAGTCCCCCTCCAGAACCAGTGGAGACTGTTATCCACTTGAGAGACTGTGGCTTTGCACTCCCCAGGATGGTACAGTGGGCAACCCACCCACTGTAGAGACTTGAGAGACTGTGGGGGTCATTACAACGCTGGTGGACGGTGTTAAAGCGGCGGTAAGACCGCCAACAGGCTGGCGGTCTTTTTTTTAGTATTATGACCATGGCGGTTACGCCATGGTCATCCGCCGCTTCCCCGTTCCGCCCGCTGGGCTGGAGACCTGGGTCTCCAGCCCGGCGGCCGTGACAATACCGCCGCCGGTATTGTGACCCAGCTTACCGCCATGGATTTCCAGCGGTAGGAACCGCCATGAAATCCATGGTGGTAAGCACTATCAGTGCCAGGGAATTCCTTCCCTGGCACTGATAGGGGTCTCCCCCACCCCCACCCCGACTCCCTCCCCTACACCCCCCACCACGCCTGCCACCCTCCAAAGGTGGCAGGGCCCTCCTCCCCACCCGACCCCCGACATTACCTTACACATACACACCCGACACGCATGCAGGCACCACCAACACACATACACGCACACACACCGACATACATGCCAACATCCATACACACACTCAGACATGTACACCCACATTCACGCACACATCCACACAGACATACAGACATGCACACATTTCCAAAACATGCAACACCCCCGCAAGCATACACGCACTCACACACACCCCCTACATACACAGACGCACACCCCCATGCACCCACACAACACACAACACCCCACACCCCTCTCTCCTAATGGACGATCGACTTACCTGTTCCGTCGATCCTCCGGGAGGGGACGGGAGCCATGAGGGCAGCTCCGCCAACACCACACCGCCAACAGAACACCGCGCACAGAATCACAGGACGTGATTAGCTCGGTGGTGTTCTGTTGGCGTGGCGGTGGAGTAACCGCCACTTCCCCGCCGCCCGCAAGTATGGCTGTTGGCGGCTCTCCGTCAGAATAACGACAGCCAACAGTCATAATACGCCGAGCGGCAAACCACCACTACTGGCGGTGTTCCGCACAGCGGTCCCTCAGCGGTCTTCTTAAAAGACCGCCGAGGTTGTAATGACCACCTGTGGCTTTGCACTCCCCAGGATGGTACAGTGGGCAACCCACCCACTGTAGAGACTTGAGAGACTGTGGCTTTGCACTCCCCAGGATGGTACAGTGGGCAAACCACCCACTGAAAAGACTTGAGAGACTGTGGCTTTGCACTCCTCAGGATACATCAATATGCATGGAGCCCCGTTGTGGATCTGGCGTGGTGCAGTCATCTGACTGAGGTGCCCCCCCTTACCTTCCCCCTGAGGTGCCTGTTGTATTTCTATCTGATGCCCCTGCAGTGTTCTCTCCGTTCCAGGACAGGTATCGTGTGTGGGCCTCGCCCGTGCATTGTGGGCCTAGTGGTCCACGGACATTGAAATGTGCATACCTGGACTACTAATCGTGATGTATATATTTGGAATGTGTATATATTGATGTATATATGAGCTTACTGTTTTTTGATACATTACAATGGTTGTACTCATTTCCTTTTGTCTTAGCATTCTTCCGGGGGATTGGGGGTTGTTACTGTGATGTTCAGAAATGCATTGGTGTGTGTGTTGTGTGTGTTGTAGTGGGTGAGGGTCGGGTTGGGGGTGGGGGTGTTGCGTGTGTGTGTCCCTGACTTTTGCCTCCCCCCTCCCCTATGTCGTAGGTGCAGTACTCACCGTTGTCTTTGGCCCCGCCGTTGCTGATGTTCGTACAGGAGCAGGAAGACAAGCGCAGGGAGAATATGGAGTTCCGGCTCCATGGTGCCCTCCTTCCTCGTGGAGTTTGTTCAGGTGAGCGTTTTCCCATTGAAATGCCTGTTTCCGCCGTGTTTTTATCCACAGTGAATCTGACCCGGAAAAGGTGGCGGATTGGCCTGTTGTAATACTGTGGGCGGTACTTTGTCTTCCGCCTGTCTGTTGGCGGTGACCGCCGCGCTGCTTGTCTGTACCGCCGTGGCGGTCGGAGTGTTAAAGTGGATGTCTATGTTGGCGGTTTCCGCCACGGTCATAATTCCCTTTTTTTTCCCACCGGCCTGTTTGCGGTATTACTGAAGCTTTAACACCGTCCGCCAGGGTTGTAATGACCCCCTATGTTTCTAAAAGTTGGAATACTTTTTAAGAATCTAAAACTATCTCTAGAACTTAATTCAAACTTTTACAAAACTTTTAAACTCTAAAAAGAAATGCTAACAGGGACTAACACAAGGCCCTAGCAGGACTTTTAAAAATTTAGAAAAATAGCTCAAATTTCAAAAATCTGTTTCTAATGACAATTTTTGGAATTTAGTCGTGTGATCAGGTATTGGCTGAGTAGTCCAGCAAATGCAAAGTCTTGTACCCCACCGCTGATCCACCAATGTAGGAAGTTGGCTCTGTATGCACTATTTCAAAGTGAGAAATAGCATGCACAGAGTCCAAGGGTTCCCCTTAGAGGTAAGATAGTGGCAAAAAGAGATAATTCTAATGCTCTATTTTGTAGTAGTGTGGTCGAGCAGTAGGCTTATCAGAGGGTAGTGTTAAGCATTTGTTGTACACACACAGGCAACAAATGAGGAACAGACACTCAGACAATTCCAGGCCAATAGGTTTTTGTATAGAAAAATATATTTTCTTAGTTTATTTTAAGAACCACAGGTTCAAGATTTACAAGTAATACTTTAAATGAAAGGTATTCCACTTAGGAATTCTAGGAACTTTGAATTAGCAAAATAGCATATACAGTTTTCACACAAATGACATATAGCTATTTTAAAACTAGAGAGTGCAATTTTCAACAGTTCCTGGGGGAGGTAAGTGTTTGTTAGTTTTGCAGGTAAGTAAACCACCTACAGGGTTCAAATTTGGGTCCAAGATAGCCCACCATTGGGGGTTCAGAGCAACCCCAAAGTTACCACACCAGCAGCTCAGGGCCGGTCAGGTGCAGAGGTCAAAGTGGTGCCCAAAACGCATAGGCTTCAATGGAGAAGGGGGTGCCCCGGTTCCAGTCTGCCAGCAGGTAAGTACCCGCGTCTTCGGAGGGCAGACCAGGGGGGTTTTGTAGGGGACTGGGTGGGACACAAGTCAGCACAAAAAGTACACCCTCAGTGGCACGGGGCGGCCGGGTGCAGTGTGCAAACAGGCGTCGGGTTCACAATAGGTTTCAATGGGAGACCAAGGGGTCTCTTCAGCGATGCAGGCAGGCAAGGGGGTGGCTCCTCGGGGTAGCCACCACCTGGGCAAGGGAGAGGGCCACCTGGGGGTCGCTCCGGCACTGGAGGTCGGATCCTTCAGGTCCTGGGGGCTGCGGGTGCAGTGTCTTTACCAGGCGTCAGGTCTTTGAAGCAGGCAGTCGCGGTCAGGGGGAGCCTCTGGATTCCCTCTGCAGGCGTCGCTGTGGTGGCTCGGGGGGGATCAACTCTGGCTACTCACGGTCTCGCAGTCGCCGGGGAGTCCTCCCTGTAGTGTTTGTTCTCCACAAGTCGAGCCGGGGGCGTCTGGTGCAGAGTGCAAAGTCTCACGCTTCCGGAGGGAAACGTGTGTTGTTTCAAAGTTGCTTCTTTGTTGCAAAGTTGCAGTCTTTGGGGAACAGAGCCGCTGTCCTCGGGAGTTCTTGGTCCTTCTAGATGCAGGGTAGTCCTCTGAGGCTTCAGAGGTTGCTGGACCCTGGGAACGCTTCGCTGGGGCAGTGTCTTTAGAAGTGGGGAGACAGGCTGGTAGAGCTGGGGCCAAAGCAGTTGGTGTCTCCGTCTTCTCTGCAGGTTTTCAGTTCAGCAGTCCTCTTCTTCTTAGGTTGCAGGAATCTAGTTTCCTAGGTTCTGGGGAGCCCCTAAATACTGAATTTAGGGGTGTGTTTAGGTCTGGGAGGGCAGTAGCCAATGGCTACTGTCCTTGAGGTTGGCTACACCCTCTTTGTGCCTCCTCCCTGAGGGGAGGGGGCACATCCCTATTCCTATTGGGGGAATCCTCCAAAATCAAGATGGAGGATTTCTAAAGGCAGGGGTCACCTCAGCTCAGGACACCTTAGGGGCTGTCCTGACTGGTGGGTGACTCCTCCTTGTTTTTCTCATTCTCTCCCCTGGACTTGCTGCCAAAAGTGGGGGCTGTGTCAAGGGGGCGGGCATCTCCACCAGCTGGAATGCCCTGGGGCATTGTAACACGAAGCCTGAGCCTTTGAGGCTCACTGCTAGGTGTTACAGTTCCTGCAGGGGGGAGGTGTGAAGCACCTCCACCCAGAGCAGGCTTTTGTTTCTGTCCTCAGAGAGCACAAAGGCCCTCACCACATGGGGTCAGAAACTCGTCTCTCAGCAGCAGGCTGGCACAGACCAGTCAGTCCTGCACTAAACAATTGGGTAAAATACAGGGGGCATCTCTAAGATGCCCTCTGTGTGCATTTTTTAATAAATCCAACACTGGCATCAGTGTGGGTTTATTATTCTGAGAAGTTTATATCAAACTTCCCAGTATTCATTGTAGCCATTATGGAGCTGTGGAGTTCGTTTTTGACAGACTCCCAGACCATATACTCTTATGGCTACCCTGCACTTACAATGTCTAAGGTTTTGCTTAACACTGTAGGGGCATAGTGCTCATGCACCTATGCCCTCACCTGTGTTATAGTGCACCCTGCCTTAGGGCTGTAAGGCCTGCTAGAGGGGTGACTTACCCATGCCACAGGCAATGTGAGGTTGGCATGGCACCCAGAGGGGAGTACCATGTCGACTTAGTCATTTTCTCCTCATCAGCACACACAAGCTGGCAAGCAGTGTGTCTGTGCTGAGTGAGGGGTCCCTAAGGTGGCATAAGACATGCTGCATCCCTTAGAGACCTTCCCTGGCATCAGGGCCCTTGATACCAGGGGTACCAGTTACAAGGGACTTACCTGGGTGCCAGGGTTGTGCCAATTGTGGAGACAATGGTACATTTTAGGTGAAAGAACACTGGTGCTGGGGCCTGGTTAGCAGGGTTCAGCACACTTCTCAGTCAAGTCAGCATCAGTATCAGGCAAAAAGTGGGGGGTAACTGCAACAGGGAGCCAGTTCCTTACAGATGGTCAGATGCAGAGGTTAAACTCTGACCTGGTGGGGAGTAGGTGTGCCCCCCTGAAAGTCCTGGTTTGCCAGGCAGTGATCCAGTCTGAGGGTACAGACCCTGGGCTGGGAGGCCAGGTTCAGGGTGTCCCCCCGGACCTGGAGGGAGGGGCTACTGATAACAGTGACCCTACCATGTTGTCTTCTGAGGAGGCCACTCCTAGTTGGAGGGTGCTGGACCCCAGAAGGGAGGGCAGGGGGACGGAAGCCTCACCCCGGGCCCTAGTCCAACCTGAAGGTACAGACCCCAGGTTGGAGGGCCAGTTGCAGGTTAACAGCCCTGCACTGGTGGAGGAATGGTATAGGGTGACTTCTATAAGCACCCTGACCATGTTGGACTCTGGGTGTACCGCTCCAGGAGGGGAGGGTACAGAGCTCCAGAGGGGAGGACCAGGTTCAGGCTGTCATCCCTGACCTGGTGGAAGGGAGAATGGTGAAAGGGTGCCCAGCACCTGCGGCTACCGCCCCCCACTCTCCACAGCCACAGTGGTGGGAGAGCTTTGAGAGGCCTGGGGCCTAGCACTCATCCCTGGCAGCTGGCAGTAACCACTGTGGCTTGCTGTCCCGGTAGACAGAGTTATCCCTGGGGAGGGGACAAGTGTCACACCCTGAGGGAGAAGAGTGGATAACACCACTGTGTTGGTCCTGGTGGTACTATCCTGCTCCTGGGATACATCTGTGAGCAAAGTAAGGTTAGGTGCTGCACAGATGGGATCCGCAGGTAAGGAGAAAGTTCCCCATGGGTTGGCTTAGTGGGCACTGAGAGTATGGACAGAGGGATCCAATTGGAGTCAGGAAGGCGAAGGACTGGAGCATGCCCCTGCTGTTGTGGGCCTGGGTCCTTGTTCTGTCGCCTCAAACAGGGAAGTACATCAGGATAGTGATGGTCCCCCCCTTGGCTTTAGGCTGGTAGGGGGTCATGTTGGAACTGGCTTTTTGACAGGGTCATCCCCAAACTTTTTGCCTCCTTCCTCCTATTTTGTCTGACCTGTTGTTGTTGGCCTTTGACCTCTGGGCACTTTACCACTGCTAACCAGTGCTAAAGTGCATATGCTCTCTGTGTAAATTGTACTATTGATTGGTTTATCCATGATTGGCTATTTAATGTACTTATAAGTCCCTAGTAGAGTGCACTCTATGTGCCTAGGGCCTGTAGATTAAATGCTACTAGTGGGCCTGCAGCACTGGTTGTGCCACCCACTTCAGTAGCCCCTTAACCTTGTCTCAGGCCTGCCATTGCAAGGCCTGTGTGTGCAGTTTCACTGTCACTTCGACTTGGCATTTAAAAGTACTTGCCAAGCCTAGAACTCCCCTTTTTCTACATAGAAGTCACCCCTAATGTGTGCCCTAGGTAACCCCTAGAGCAGGGTGCTGTGTGGGTAAAAGGCGGGACATGTACCTGTGTAGTTATATATCTTGGTAGTGTAAAACTCCTAAATTCATTTTTACACTACTGTGAGGCCTGCTCCCTTCATAGGCTAACATTGGGGCTGACCTCATACACTGTTGAAGTGGCAGCTGCTGATCTGAAAGGAGAAGGAAGGTCATATTTAGTATTGAATGGTAATATAAAATCCTGCTGACTGGTGAAGTCAGATTTAATATTACTATTCTAGAAATGGCACTTTTAGAAAGTGAGCATTTCTTTGCACTTAAATCTTTCTGTGCCCTTCAATCCACGTCTGGCTAGGTTTAGTTGACAGCACCTTTTGCATTTACTCAGACACACCCCAAACACAGGGTACTCAGCCTCACTTGCATTCATCTGCATTTTGAATGGGTCTTCCTGGGCTGGGAAGGTGGAGGGCCTGCAACACAAAGGACTGCCACACCCCCTACTGGGACTCTGGCAGACAGGATTGAACTGAAAGGGGGGTTGGTGCATTTCTTAGACACTCTTTGAAGTCACCCCCCCACTTCAAAGGCACAACTTAGTATAAAACAGGGCCTCTGCCCTACCTGATGAGACACTTGCTGAAGAAGAAACCTGAACAAGGAACTACATCCTGCCAACAAGAACTGCCTGGCTGCTCAAAGGACTCACCTGTCTGCTTTTCTACAAAGGACTGTTGCTTTGCTGTTGGCCTACTGCCTTGCTGTTGGCCTGCTGCCTTGCTGAACTGCCTGGCTGCTCAAAGGACTCATCTGTCTGCTTTTCTACGAAGGACTGCTGCCTTGCTGTTGGCCTGCTGCCTTGCTGAACTCTTGTCTGGCTGTAAAAGTGCTGTCCAAGGGCTTGGATAGAGCTTGCCTCCTGTTCCCTGAAGTCTCAGGACCAAAAAGAATGATCTTTTTCACTTGGACGCTTTGTGCGCCGAAAGCTTGTTCCGTGGCGAGAAAAACGCCGCACACCGACGCTGATCGATGCGACACCTTCGGGACGACCGGAACTTTGACGCACGGCCTCGCAAGGACAACGCCGCCCGACTTCCAGAGAAGAAATCGGCGCGACGCCTGCAGTGAGAGCGAAACTTCGACGCAAAGCCCAGCGGAACGACGCGCTGCTGGAAAACAAGGAGGAGAATCCACGCACAGACCCGGGACATCTGGTAATCCCCGCGACCCATAGAAAGAGACTGCCCGCGTGCCGGAAAACGACGCACGACTTCCCTGGGCAAGTCCGTGTGTGCTGGGGAGAAATCGTCGCACACACTATTTTTCCACGTATCTCTTCTTCTGCTGCCCTTTGCAGAGATTTTCCACCAGAAACCAGGTACTTTGTGCTTGAAAGAGACTTTGTTTGCTTTTTAAAGACTTAAGACACTATATATCACTTTTCAGTGATATCTTTACAAATTCATATTGCATCTTTGATCGTTTTGACCTGCAAATACCCAGATAAATATTATATATTTTTCTAAACACTGTGTGGTGTATTTTTGTGGTGTTATATTATGGTATTGTATGATTTATAGCACAAATGCTTTACATATTGCCTTCTAAGTTAAGCCTGACTGCTCGTGCAAAGCTACCAGAGGGTGGGCACAGGCTGATTTTGGATTGTGTGTGACTTACCCTGACTAGAGTGAGGGTTCTTGCTTGGACAGATGGCAACCTGACTGCCAACCAAAAAAACCATTTCTAACAGAATGTCATGTTTTTTTCTTGGAATGTCGTGTGGAATGTCATGTCCTTTCTTGGAATGTGTGGAATGTCATGTCCTTTCTTGGAATGTGTGGAATGTCGTGTCTTTTCTTCGAATTTCATGTGGAATGTCATGTCTTTTCTTGGAATGTCGTGATGAATCATCTTTTCTTGGAATGTGTGGAATGTCGTGTCTTTTCTTGGAATGTGTGGAATGTCATGTCTTTTCCTGGAATGTCATGTCTTTTTTTAGAATGTCGTGTGGAATGTCATGTCTATTCTTGGAATGTAATGACTTTCCTTAGAATGTCGTGTTTTTTCTTGGAATGTGTTGAATGTCGTGTTTTTTCTTGGAATGTCATGTGGAATGCCATGTCTTTTCCTGGAATGTCATGTCTTTTTTTGGAATGTCTTGTCTTTTCTTGGAATGTCTTGTCTTTTCTTGGAATGTCATGTCTTTTTTTGGAATGTCATGTCTTTTTTTGGAATGTCATGTCTTTTCTTGGAATGTGAGGAATGTCGTCTTTTTTTTGGAATGTGTGGAATGTCATGTCTTTTCTTGGAATGTGTGGAATGTCATGTCTATTTTTGGAATATGTGGAATGTCATGTCTTTTCTTGGAATGTGTGGAATGTCACGTCTTTTTTTGGAATGTCATGTCTTTTTTTGGAATTTGTGGAATGTCATGTCTTTTCTTGGAATGTGTGGAATGTTGTGTCTTTTTTTGGAATGTCGTGTCTTTTTTTGGAATGTCATGTCTTTTCTTGGAATGTGAGGAATGTCATGTCTTTTTTTTGGAATGTGTGGAATGTCATGTCCTTTTTTTGGAATGTGTGGAATGTCATGTCTTTTCTTGGAATGTGTGGAATGTCATGTCTTTTTTGGGAATGTGTGGAATGTCGTGTATTTTCTTGGAATGTGTGGAATGTCATGTCTTTTTTTGGAATGTCATGTCTTTTTTTGGAATGTGTGGAATGTCGCCTTTTCTTGGAATGTGTGGAATGTCATGTCTTTTTTTGGAATGTCATGTCTTTTTTTGGAATGTGTGGAATGTCGTGTCTTTTCTTGGAATGTGTGGAATGTCACGTCTTTTTTTGGAATGTCATGTCTTTTTTTGGAATGTGTGGAATGTCATGTCTTTTCTTGGAATGTGTGGAATGTCGTGTCTTTTTTTGGAATGTGTGGAATGTCATGTCTTTTTTTTTGGAATGTGTGGAATGTCATGTCTTTTCTTGGAATGTGTGGAATGTCATGTCTGATTTTGGAATGTCATGTCTTTTTTGGGAATGTGTGGAATGTCATGTCTTTTCTTGGAATGTGTGGAATGTCATGTGTTTTTTTGGAATGTGTGGAATGTCGTGTCTTTTCTTGGAATGTGTGGAATGTCATGTCTTTTTTTGGAATGTCATGTCTAGTCTTGAAATGTGTGGAATGTTGTGTCTTTTTTTGGAATGTCATGTCTTTTCTTGGAATGTGTGGAATGTCGTGTCTTTTCTTGGAATGTGTGGAATGTCATGTTTTTTTGGAATGTCGTCTTTTTTTGCAATGTGAGAATGTCATGTATTTTCTTGGAATGTGTGGAATGTCATGTCTTTTTTTGGAATGTCATGTCTTTTTTTTGGAATGTGTGGAATGTCATGTCTTTTTTTGGAATGTGTGGAATGTCGTGTCTTTTCTTGGAATGTGTGGGATGTCATGTCTTTTTTTGGAATGTGTGGAATGTCATGTCTCTTTTTGGAATGTGTGGAATGTCGTGTCTTTTTTCGGAATGTGTGGAATGCCGTGTCTTTTCTTGGAATGTGTGGAATGTCATGTCCTTTTTTGGAATGTGTGGAATGTCATGTCTTTTTTTTGGAATGTGTGGAATGTCATGTCTTTTTTGGGAATGTGTGGAATGTCGTGTCTTTTCTTGGAATGTGTGGAATGTCATGTCTTTTTTTGGAATGTGTGGAATGTCATGTCTTTTTTTGGAATGTCATGTCTTTTTTTGGAATGTGTGGAATGTCGTGTCTTTTTTTGGAATGTGTGGAATGTCATGTCTTTTTTTGGAATGTCATGTCTTTTTTTTGGAATGTGTGGAATGTCGTGTCTTTTTTCGGAATGTGTGGAATGCCGTGTCTTTTTTTGGAATGTGTGGAATGTCATGTCTTTTTTTGGAATGTGTGGAATGTCATGTCTTTTTTTCGGAATGTGTGGAATGCCGTGTCTTTTCTTGGAATGTGTGGAATGTCATGTCTTTTTTTGGAATGTGTGGAATGTCATGTCTTTTTTTTGGAATGTGTGGAATGTCATGTCTTTTTTGGGAATGTGTGGAATGTCGTGTCTTTTCTTGGAATGTGTGGAATGTCATGTCTTTTTTTGGAATGTCATGTCTTTTTTTGGAATGTGTGGAATGTCGTCTTTTCTTGGAATGTGTGGAATGTCATGTCTTTTTTTGGAATGTCATGTCTTTTTTTGGAATGTGTGGAATGTCGTGTCTTTTCTTGGAATGTGTGGAATGTCATGTCTTTTTTTGGAATGTGTGGAATGTCATGTCTTTTTTTGGAATGTGTGGAATGTCGTCTTTTTTGGGAATGTCATGTCTTTTTTTGGAATGTGTGGAATGTCATGTCTTTTTTGGAATGTCATGTCTTTTTTTGGAATGTGTGGAATGGCATGTCTTTTTTGGGAATGTCATGTCTTTTTTTGGAATGTGTGGAATGTCATGTCTCTTTTTGGAATGTGTGGAATGTCATGTCTTTTTTTGGAATGTGTGGAATGTCATGTCTTTTTTGGGAATGTGTGGAATGTCGTGTCTTTTCTTGGAATGTGTGGAATGTCATGTCTTTTTTTGGAATGTCATGTCTTTTTTTTGGAATGTGTGGAATGTCATGTCTTTTTTTGGAATGTGTGGAATGTCGTGTCTTTTTTCGGAATGTGTGGAATGCCGTGTCTTTTTTTGGAATGTGTGGAATGTCATGTCTTTTTTGGGAATGTCATGTCTTTTTTGGGAATGTGTGGAATGTCGTGTCTTTTTTGGGAATGTGTGGAATGTCATGTCTTTTTTGGAATGTGTGGAATGTCATGTCTTTTTTGGAATGTGTGGAATGTCATGTCTTTTTTTGGAATGTGTGGAATGTCATGTCTTTTTTGGGAATGTGTGGAATGTCGTGTCTTTTTTTGGAATGTGTGGAATGTCGTCTCTGTTCTTGGAATGTGTGGAATGTCATGTCTTTTTTGGAATGTGTGGAATGTCATGTCTTTTTTGGGAATGTGTGGAATGCCGTGTCTTTTTTTGGAATTTGTGGAATGTCGTGTCTTTTCTTGGAATGTGTGGAATGTCATGTCTTTTTTTGGAATGTGTGGAATGTCGTCTTTTCTTGGAATGTGTGGAATGTCATGTCTTTTTTTGGAATGTCATGTCTTTTTTTGGAATGTGTGGAATGTCGTGTCTTCTCTTGGAATGTGTGGAATGTCATGTCTTTTTTTGGAATGTGTGGAATGTCATGTCTTTTTTTGGAATGTGTGGAATGTCGTCTTTTTTGGGAATGTCATGTCTTTTTTTGGAATGTGTGGAATGTCATGTCTTTTTTTGGAATGTGTGGAATGTCATGTCTTTTTTGGAATGTGTGGAATGTCATGTCTTTTTTTGGAATGTGTGGAATGGCATGTCTTTTTTGGGAATGTCATGTCTTTTTTTGGAATGTGTGGAATGTCATGTCTCTTTTTGGAATGTGTGGAATGTCATGTCTTTTTTTGGAATGTGTGGAATGTCGTGTCTTTTTTTGGAATGTGTGGAATGTCGTCTCTGTTCTTGGAATGTGTGGAATGTCATGTCTTTTTTGGAATGTGTGGAATGTCATGTCTTTTTTTGGAATGTGTGGAATGTCATGTCTTTTTTTTGGAATGTGTGGAATGTCATGCCTTTTTTGGGAATGTGTGGAATGTCGTGTCTTTTCTTGGAATGTGTGGAATGTCATGTCTTTTTTTGGAATGTCATGTCTTTTTTTGGAATGTGTGGAATGTCGTGTCTTTTTTCGGAATGTGTGGAATGCCGTGTCTTTTCTTGGAATGTGTGGAATGTCATGTCTTTTTTTGGAATGTGTGGAATGTCATGTCTTTTTTTGGAATGTGTGGAATTCTGTGTCTTTTTTTGGAATGTGTGGAATGTCGTGTCTTTTCTTGGAATGTGTGGAATGTCATGTCTTTTTTTGGAATGTGTGGAATGTCGTCTTTTCTTGGAATGTGTGGAATGTCATGTCTTTTTTTGGAATGTCATGTCTTTTTTTGGAATGTGTGGAATGTCGTGTCTTTTCTTGGAATGTGTGGAATGTCATGTCTTTTTTTGGAATGTGTGGAATGTCATGTCTTTTTTTGGAATGTGTGGAATGTCGTCTTTTTTGGGAATGTCATGTCTTTTTTTGGAATGTGTGGAATGTCATGTCTTTTTTTGGAATGTGTGGAATGTCATGTCTTTTTTGGAATGTGTGGAATGTCATGTCTTTTTTTGGAATGTGTGGAATGGCATGTCTTTTTTGGGAATGTCATGTCTTTTTTTGGAATGTGTGGAATGTCATGTCTCTTTTTGGAATGTGTGGAATGTCATGTCTTTTTTTGGAATGTGTGGAATGTCGTGTCTTTTTTTGGAATGTGTGGAATGTCGTCTCTGTTCTTGGAATGTGTGGAATGTCATGTCTTTTTTGGAATGTGTGGAATGTCATGTCTTTTTTTGGAATGTGTGGAATGTCATGTCTTTTTTGGGAATGTGTGGAATGTCGTGTCTTTTCTTGGAATGTGTGGAATGTCATGTCTTTTTTTGGAATGTGTGGAATGTCGTGTCTTTTCTTGGAATGTGTGGAATGTCATGTCTTTTTTTGGAATGTCATGTCTTTTTTTTGGAATGTGTGGAATGTCATGTCTTTTTTGGGAATGTGTGGAATGTCGTGTCTTTTCTTGGAATGTGTGGAATGTCATGTCTTTTTTTGGAATGTGTGGAATGTCATGTCTTTTTTTGGAATGTGTGGAATGTCGTGTCTTTTCTTGGAATGTGTGGAATGTCATGTCTTTTTTTGGAATGTTATGTCTTTTTTTTGGAATGTGTGGAATGTCGTGTCTTTTTTCGGAATGTGTGGAATGCCGTGTCTTTTTTTGGAATGTGTGGAATGTCGTGTCTTTTTTTGGAATGTGTGGAATGTCATGTCTTTTTTGGGAATGTGTGGAATGTCATGTCTTTTTTTGGAATGTGTGGAATGTCGTGTCTTTTCTTGGAATGTGTGGAATGTCATGTCTTTTTTTGGAATGTGTGGAATGTCATGTCTTTTTTTGGAATGTGTGGAATGTCGTCTTTTTTGGGAATGTCATGTCTTTTTTTGGAATGTGTGGAATTTCATGTCTTTTTTTGGAATGTGTGGAATGTCATGTCTTTTTTGGAATGTGTGGAATGTCATGTCTTTTTTTGGAATGTGTGGAATGGCATGTCTTTTTTGGGAATGTCATGTCTTTTTTTGGAATGTGTGGAATGTCATGTCTCTTTTTGGAATGTGTGGAATGTCATGTCTTTTTTTGGAATGTGTGGAATGTCGTGTCTTTTTTTGGAATGTGTGGAATGTCGTCTCTGTTCTTGGAATGTGTGGAATGTCATGTCTTTTTTGGAATGTGTGGAATGTCATGTCTTTTTTTGGAATGTGTGGAATGTCATGTCTTTTTTGGGAATGTGTGGAATGTCGTGTCTTTTCTTGGAATGTGTGGAATGTCATGTCTTTTTTGGGGCGTTCCTCTGCCCTGGTCCTGGAATTCCTCACTGGGGTCAATAGCCATGACAGGTTGGGGTAACCAGAGTCCCCTAATTGCCACACATGGTGCCTCTGGAGTTGACCCATCACATAAGGGATGCTGCTATTCCGCAGGATGTAAGCGTCATGCACTGAGCCCAGGAACATAGCATTTACCTGGGAGATGTACTGGTCTGCCAAACATACCATCTGTACATTCATCGAATGATAACTCTTCAGGTTCCTGTACACCTGTTCACTCCTGTGGGGGGGTGAAGGGGGGGGGGACCAAAGCCACATGGGTCCCATCAATGGCACCGATGATGTTAGGGATATGTCCCAGGGCATAGAAGTCACCTTTCACTGTAGCCAAATCCTCCACCTGAGGGAAAACGATGTAGCTCCTCACGTGTTTCAGCTGGGCAGACAACATTCTGGACAATACGTTAGAAAACATAGGCTGGGACATCCCTGATGCCATGGCCACTGTTGTCTGAAATGACCCACTTGCTAGGAAATGGAGTACTGACAGCACCTGCACCTGAGGGGGGATACCTGTGGGATGGCGGATTGGTGACATCAGGTCTGGCTCCAACTGGGTACACAGTTCCTGGATTGTGGCACGGTCAAACCTGTAGGTGATGATTAAATGTCGCTCCTCCATTGTCAACAGGTCCACCAGCAGTCGGTACACCAGAGGATTCCGCCATCTCCTCACATGTCCCAGCTGACGGTGTCTAGGAAGGACAACAGCGACCACAGAGTCAACCAATTGTAAGGTATGTATCCACAGCTACACAGAACACGACACAAAATACAAAAATCTTCCTGTATGTGTGTTGAGTCCAGGCCTAGGTATGTGTGACGCAGTTGTAAATGAAGCCATGTGGGCCCCTGAAATGGCGGCTGCCTGACCTCTAAAGTGGGACAATGGGATGTGAGGTAACTGCACTGGCGTTGTACACCGTTGCGGTAGGCGGTCGAAGACCGCGGCGCAATGCTGCATTGGTTAACATGGGACCCTATGGGTCCCAGGAGCCAATGACGAAGTGCGCTGGCGGTGATGATACACACCGCCGTGGACGTCACCGCCATTTTCTATCTGTTCAATCACTCGATACCTGATCTTCGACAGGAGAGGACCTACACTGTAAGAGCTGCTGTGACCTCGGTCTGGAAGAGACAATGGCACGTGTGTCTGGGGAAAGGCCCCTGCTTCACTGCACAGGAGTTGGAGAAGCTCGTGGACGGGGTCCTCCCCAGTACACGCTACTCTACGGTCCTCCAGACCAACAGGTGAGTACATAGGGTGCAAGTTGTATGGGCTATGCCTGGGTGGAGAGGGCTGGTTGTAAGTAGGAAGGGGGCAGAGTTATGCGAACATGAAGGACTGTGAATGCATGTGCCACATGGCAAGGGTAGGGATGTGGGCCACTCACTTTGATGGTGCAGTTGGTAATGACTTCTCTTCTTCCCCTGTACATGTCATGTAGGTCAGTGCCCACCAGAAGAAGGATATTTGGCGTGCCATCGCCAAGGACGTCCGGACCCTGGGGATCCACCAGAGACGGAGCACCCACTGCCGTAAAAGATGGGAGGACATTCGCCGCTGGAGCAAGAAGATGGCGAAGGCTCAGCTGGGGATGGCCTCCCAACGTGGGAGGGGTGCCCGTCGAACCATGACCCACCTGATGTTCCGGATCCTGGCGGTGGCCTACCCTGAGTTGGATGGGCGCATGAGGGCATCACAGCAGACACAAGGCGGTGAGTACACTCACATTCTCATGACTTTGCGCGCAGTGGAGTGGTCAGGGTGGGGGAGGGGAGGGCTGTGGGTTTCCCTAGGCCAGGGCGAGTTCCGTAGGCTAGGCCCCTCCGTAATGCAGGCAATGTGCCACTCCACCCCACCTCTGTAGAGTGCCAAAAACAGGTATACATGCCACTGTGTCATCTGTGTGGCCAGATGACACTCATAGGCAAGTAGTCCATATCCCAGGAACTGTATCTGTAGAGGCCAAGAGCACGGCGTAGTGCAGGGGGCAGCTGTGTCTGTATTGTCCGCCAACGGTAGCGGTAAGCCATGCACTCAACCTGTCTTTCTTCTGTTTCCCCACTCCTTTTTGTGCTCTCCCTGTTCTATTGTGCATCAGCATCATCAGGCAGAGGTACAGGGGCACCGGAGCACGAGGGGGCTGCGTCCCACATGGCCATGGAGGGCCACACCACGGACTCCTAATACACCAGTGGGACAGAGGACGAGGGGAGCTTCACGGCGGTCAGCGGATCAGCAACCAGCGACACAGACTCGTCCTCCGATGGGAGCTCCCTTGTGGTGGCAGCACCATATGTGCCCCCCACTTCTACAAGTACAGCCGGCACCCCCCGTACCAGCACCGCCCTCCCAGCAGCCCCTCAGCCTTCGCCCCGTGCCTGCTCACCCAGGAGGGTGGGCATCACCTTCGCCCCAGGCACCTCAGCCCCTGCCCCTGTCACCCCTGCTGCCCTCAGTGAGAAGGCCATTGACCACCTCAGGTGACTCACTGTTGGGCAGTCTACCATTGTGAATGCCATCCAGGGTGTAGAGAGGGAGTTGCAACACACCAATGCATTCCTGGAGGGCATTCATTCTGGTCAGGCTGCCCATCATTGAACCCTGCAATCTCTGGCCTCAGCACTGATGGCAGCCATTGTCCCTGTGTCTAGCCTCCTCCCTCCAACTTCCTCCACCCAGACCCAATCCCCTGTACCTCAACCTATCCCAAGCACACCATCAGACCAGCCTGCACACACCTCAACACACAAGGCCAGCTCAGGCAAACATAGGCACCACACATCCCACAGGTATTCGCACAAGCATCACCCACATACAGACACAGCAACATCCACTGCCTCCACTGTGTCCCCCTCCTCGTCGTCTCCCTCCTCCCTCCCAGTGTTGTCTACACTCTCAGCTGCATGCACTACCACAACCACCACTAGGACTCGCACCAGAACACCCAGCACCACACCCCGCTCACCTGCACTCACCACCCCCACTGCCATTTGCACGTCCCCTGTGTCCTCTCCCAGTGTGTCTGTGACGCCCCCTCCCAAAGTACACAAACGCGGGCACACACACACCCAACAGCCATCCACCTCACGACAGCCTCCAGAACATGCACCTGCACCCAAATCACCTCTACAACCACCTCCTCTTCCTCCACTCCCAGACCCCCTCCTGCTACCCGTCCCAGTGTTCGTCAGAAACTTTTCCTGAGCAACCTTGGCCTCTGTCCCATCCCCCCTCCATCCAATTCATAGGTCCTGTAGTAGCACCTCATCCAAAAAGATTCCGGTACCAGTGGTGTCTGTTCCAGGTATGTGGAGTGCACCGGGTACCAGAGCAGCCAGTGTGACACGGAGCGAAAGCACTGCTAGTCCACCCCTTGTGAAGCACCAGAAGTTGGACAGTGCCCGACGGGAAAGGGGGAAGACTCCTCCCAAGGTGGTGAAGGGGCAGAAGATCTAAAGTCTGGGAAGAGCAGCACGGCGGAGAAGGCCGCCATCCTCCCCGCTGCCCAAGACGCCACCGCCAGCCCCATCGTCACTGGTCAGGAGACCACCGCCGGAGTCAGTGCCCAGGAGGAGTCAGTGCCCAGGAGGGCAGCACTATCGTCACTGGTCAGGAGACCACCGCCAGAGTCAGTGCCCAGGAGGGCAGCACTATCGTCACTGGTTAGGAGACCACTGCCGGAGTCAGTGCCCAGGAGGGCACCGGCAGCCACAGCCCCGCTGGGCAATGAGGGACCGCCATGGCACACACTGCTGCACAGGTCAGAGACAGCAAAGTCAAGCACCGCTGACCAGGGCAAGCACCGCTGAACAGGGCAAAGACCGCCATGGCAAGCACCGCTGAACAGGGCAAGCACCGCTGAACAGGGCAAAGACAGCAAAGTCAAGCACCGCTGAACTGGGCAAGCACCTCTGAACAGGGCAAAGACCGCCATGGCAAGCACCGCTGAACAGGGCAAGCACCGCCAACTCAAGCACCGCTAGCCCATGAGCGGCAGGGGCAGTGATGCAACAGGGACCGTCACGGGGTGAGTGATGCACTCTGGGCACCAGTCCCCCTCCAGAACCAGTGGAGACTGTTACCCACTTGAGAGACTGTGGCTTTGCACTCCACAGGATGGTACAGTGGGCAACCCACCCACTGTAGAGACTTGAGAGACTGTGGCTTTGCACTCCCCAGGATGGTACAGTGGGCAACCCACCCACTGAAAACACTTGAGAGACTGTGGCTTTGCACTCCCCAGGATGGTACAGTGGGCAACCCACCCACCTTAGAGACTTGAGAGACTGTGGCTTTGCACTCCCCAGGATGGTACATTGGGCAACCCACCCACTGTAGAGACTTGAGAGACTGTGGGGGTCATTACAACCCTGGCGGACGGTGTTAAAGCGGCGGTAAGACCGCCAACAGGCTGGCGGTCTTTTTTTTAGTATTATGACCATGGCGGTTACCGCTATGGTCATCCGCCGCTTCCCCGTTCCGCCCGCCAGTGACAATACCGCCGCCGGTATTGTGACCCGGCTTACCGCCGTGGATTTCCAGCGGTAGGAACAGCCATGAAAACCATGGCGGTAAGCACTATCAGTGCCAGGGAATTCCTTCCCTGGCACTGATAGGGGTCTCCCCCACCCCGACTCCCTCCCCTACACCCCCCACCACGCCTGCCACCCCCCAAAGGTGGTAGGGCCCCCCTCCCCACCCCACCTGACCCCTGACATTACCTTACACATACACACCCGACACGCACGCAGGCACCACCAACACACATACACGCACACACACCGACATACATGCCAACATCCACACACACACACTCAGACACGTACACCCACATTCACACACACATCCATACAGACACGCACACATTTCCAAAACACGCAACACCCCGCAAGAATACACGCACTCACACACCCCCCTACATACACAGACGCACACCCCCATGCACCCACACAACACACAACACCCCCCACCCCTCTCCCCTAACGAACGATCGACTTACCTGTTCCGTCGATCCTCCGGGAGGGGACGGGAGCCATGGGGGCAGGTCCGCCAACACCACACCGCCAACAGAACACCGCTGCGCAGAATCACAAGACGTGATTAGCTTGGCGGTGTTCTGTTGGCGTGGCAGTGGAGGTGGAGCAACCTCCACTTCCCCGCCGCCCGCAAGGATGGCTGTTGGAGGCTCTCCGTCTGAATAACGACGGAGGGCAGCCAACAGTCATAATACGCCGAGCGGCAAACCGCCACTACCTTCCCCCTGAGGTGCCTGTTGTATTTCTATCTGATACCCCTGTGTGTTCTCTCCGTTCCAGGACAGGTATTGTGTGTGGGCCTCGCCCGTGCATTTTGGGCCTAGTGGTCCACGGACATTGAAATGTGCATACCTGGACTACTAATCGTGATGTATATATTTGGAATGTGTATATATTGATGTATATATGAGCTTACTGTTTTTTGATACATTACAATGGTTGTACTCATTTCCTTTTGTCTTAGCATTCTTCCGGGAGGGTTGGGGGTTGTTACTGTGATGTTCGGAAATGCATTGGTGTGTGTGTTGTAGTGGGTGAGGGTCGGGTTGGGGCTGGGGGTGTTGCGTGTGTGTGTCCCTGACTTTTGCCTCCCCCCTCCCCTATGTCGTAGGTGCAGTACTCACCGTTGTCTTCGGCGCCGCCGTTGCTGATGTTCGTACAGGAGCAGGAAGACAAGCGCAGGGAGAATATGGAGTTCCGGCTCCATGGTGCCCTCCTTCCTCGTGGAGTTTGTTTAGGTGAGCGTTTTCCCATTGTAATGCCTGTTTCCGCAGTGTTTTTATCCACAGTGAATCCGCCCCGGAAAAGGTGGCGGATTGGCCTGTTGTAATGCTGTGGGCGGTACTTTGTCTTCCGCCTGTCTGTTGGCGGTGACCGCCGCGCTGCTTGTCTGTACCGCTGTGGTGGTCGGAGTGTTTTTTTTTTTTTATATATATTTTATTGATTTTATATTTCAGATATACATTACAAGTCGTATCAACTTCAACCACAGGATTACAATATATCTGCTTAAAAGAAAACATATGATACCCCTCCCCCCCTCCCACCACACACGGCTCGGACCACTGTTAAACCTTCAACCTCATTCCTAACTGTGTTTAGCGAAGACCTTAAGCGTGTGCTAATTAGCTGATGGGTAAACCCCATTTATGACTAGTATGGACTTTTTGTTGTTGCTGGGACTGTTTCGCCAGGCGTGTGGCAGTAGCTCGGGATGGGGCCTGTCACTTCCAGAGAGTGTAGAGAGTGGGCGCTAGTCCATTATGCTATGTTTATTCGCGCGTTTACGGGCCAATGGGCAACTAGTGTGTCAGGAGGAGGGGTATGCAGGCCGTCGCGACTCTGTATATGCCACGCGTGGATTGTGTCGTTAGCCGAAAGTGCGTAAGTGTAGACACGTTGTCTAACCTATCATTGCATTCCCGGCTTATGGGGGTTTATCGTCGTTTTTTGCCTCAAGTTTAGCTACTAGTGTCTCCCATACTGCACTTCCTGTATGTTGTTGTCCTTCTCGCGCCAACTTTTTCAATACTTGATGTTCCGTGCGGGCCCAACGTAGTGTTAATATGTTCCAAGTTTTCCGAACAGGTGCTGTGGGAGCCTTCCAATGCATAGCTATTAATCTTTTGTACATTAAGCAAGCTAAATCTGTAAATTTATGCAGGTGTCTTTGTTTTTTGGATCTCGTCCTGAGCCCCAGTAGGCAGGATTTGGGTTCTGTTGACAGAGTTAGCCCTGTCAATTCGGAGATCTCCCGGACTACCTCCGACCATGCTTTTTGTATGTTAGGGCACTCCCAGACCATGTGATAAAAGTGAGCTAGTGGCGCTTTGCATCTGGGGCAGGACGGGTCTGAGTCCGGAAACATGCGCTTTATCCTGGCTGGAGACAGATATGTTTGGTGTGTGTAATTGAACTGGGTGTATCTAAATCTGGGATTCCTTGACACTCCACGGGCGTGGTGTAAAGCGTTCCGCCACTCAGCCTGTGAGATCTGGTCGGGGAGGACGGAATTCCATCTCTCCCTTGCTTTCTCCGCATGCGGCTCTGGAGATTTATTCAGGATTTTATATAGGCTAGATATTACTTTTATTTGGGCGTCATGTTGTAGAACATGGTGGATTATAGGAGAGGATTCTGGTTCACTATTGCCCTGCCCCCATGTTTTTTTGATTGCATGGCTTATGGCATGGTATGTCAGGAATTGGCCAGGATTTATCTTGGTGAGATCCTGTATTGCCTCAAACGACATGAGCATCCCATCCTCAAAGCAGTCGCCCACTGTCTGCACCCCCGCCTCCGTCCACACTGCCGCCACCTGCGCGCAGACTCCCGACCACTCCGGCAGGTGGTCCAATGGGATGCATGGAGAATAGGGGAGAACGAAACCCCCTCCCTGTACATATTTGACCCAGCAAGCGTGTGCAGCCTCCAACAGTGGGCTGGCGTTCCTTGACTTGGGGTGCTTGGACGCCAACCATTGTAGCAAGGGGGCGCCCTCCAACCAAGTCCGCATCCACGTTGTCTCCGCCATTGCCGGTCTGTGTATCCAATACTGAACCCACTGTAGTTGTGCTGCTGCGTAGTAGCGTTCAAAGTTGGGGGCCTCAAGGCCCCCCACTTCCACCGGACGCTGCAGTATGTGAAGGGCCACCTGCGCTCTGCCCCCACCCCAGATGAGCCGCCGCAGGACTGACTTCAAATTCCCAAAGAAGCTTTTAGGAATAATGATCGGAAGAGCCACGAAATAGTATAGCAGTCTGGGCAGAATCTGCATGTTTGCGATCGCCACCTTCCCTGGTGGGGAGAGCGGCAGTTTGTTCCAAAATTGCAACGAGCCTTTTGTAGCGGCCAGCGCCCTGCCCAAGTTGCCGTCTCTGAGATCTACTGTGTCGTGGTATATATTAATCCCTAGATATTTAAACGTCGTAGGACACCATTTTAAGCACCCGAGTGGGGGAGCCCCTTGTCTCTCGGGCGGCCGCTTTGCAAGTGGGTACGCACATTACTTTTCCCAGTTCACCACTAAGCCCGATAGACCTCCGAACTCAGCTAGCAGTGATATTACTGAGGGGACAGCATCCTGCCCTTTCCAAACATATATTAATGCATCGTCTGCATATAGCGATATTATTTGGTGGACCCCATTCCTAACTATCCCCCAACTCTGTGCCATGGAGCGTACCCTTGCCGCAAGTGGCTCCATTGCTATTGCAAATAACAATGGGGATAGTGGACAACCCTCTCTTGTGCCTCTTGTAATTGAAAAGCTGTCGGAAATTACCCCGCCCGTCTTCACCCTGGCTTGAGGGTCCGAGTATAATGTCCGAACCCAGCGTATGTAATTGGGGCCTATTCCCATACGATTCATTGTGGTCAGCAGGTAGTCCCACTCGAGCGTATCGAACGCCTTTTCAATATCCAGTGAGAGCACCATTTCTTCTTGTGCGTCTGAGGGGGTAACACCCATTATGGACAATAATCTACGGATATTTAAAAAGGTGTTGCGCTTTGGTATAAAGCCATTTTGATCGTCGTGTATTATAGTGTGCATGATAGGAGCTAGTCTATTTGCCAGAATTTTGCCTAAAATTTTACAGTCTAAATTTAGGAGCGATAGTGGTCTGTAGGATTTAACTTCTGTGGGGTCACGCCCTTGTTTGGGGATCACCACTATCAGGGCTTCTCTCTGTGATGAGGGGAGATTCTCTATTGTCCACGCTTCCTCAAACACCTTCAGCAGGTGGGGCTTTAGGGAGGACAAGTAAGCAGTGTAGTATTCTAGTGGGAGGCCATCCGCACCAGGTACTTTATTCCTGGGCATCTGCGCTAAGGCAGATTCTATTTCTCCCAGTGACAAGGGGACCTCCAGGAGTTCCCTGTCAGTTTGTGTTAGCTGTGGTAGGACAGAGCCCGACAGAAAGGATTCAAGTTGCGAGGGGGTGCACGATGTGCGTTTAGTGTATAGCTGCGAGTAGTATTCTCTGAACCTTTCGTTTATCTCAGCTTGTGTAGTGGACATATCGTGTGTGTCAGTTCGAATGGCTCTGATTGGGGGTTATTGTCTATCCTCGCGCAGTAGCCACGCCAGCATTCTGCTTGACCTGTCCCCTTCTGTTTGTAGACGCATTAGATGATAGTTATAGTCGTGACATCAGAGTTTGCTGTCTGCCTCATTATATTTTGTGCGCCGTGCTTTTAGGGCTGTGTAAGGGATCTCACCACGTGCTACTGCTATTTCTGCCTCTCTCAGCTCTTTTTCTAGTTTGCAAATTTCCATCTGTAGTGTATGTCTTACTCCCCACGTAGACGACATGCAAAAACCGCGGATCACTACCTTATGTGCATCCCATTCTATTGCGCGTGACGTTGCCGTCATGGCATTTGCCTCCCAGTATTGGCTTAATGTGGATTTCAGCGTTTCAGCAAACACTTGGTCTTGCAGGGCTGTTACTTGGAATTGCCAGGTGGGAATCGCCTGCCGTGCCTTGCCCCAGTTCAATGTTATTCTCAGTGGTGCGTGATCTGACAGAGTTTTTGCTAGGTATTCTGGCTCCCCCAGCAGTGCTCCTATATCCTGAGTGCCCCAAATTATATCTATTCTAGTGTGGGTTTTGTGCGGGACGGAGTAGAATGAGTATTCCCGCTGTTGCGGGTGCCTTAGGCGCCATAAGTCATATAAACCCATTCCTGCAGCTGACCTGGGGATTTCCTATGCAGCGTGGAGCTCGCCTGAGCGTGGGATCTATCTAATGATGCATTCGGGGTGCTGTTAAAGTCTCCTCCCCACAGGGCGGGAGCCATTGGATTTGTCAATAGTGTCGGTGTGAGAGAGCCCAAGAATCCTACAGTTCCGGTGTTTGGAGCATATACCCCAACCACCGCTAGCTGTCTGCCATCTAATTGGCCCTCCACTACTACATATCTCCCGCCTTGGTCTATCTTGTGTGCCGATACTTGATATGGGACCCCGGGTGCAATCCAGATCAGCCCCCTAACCCCCCCCCCCCTTACAAAAGCCGAGTACGTGGTACCTATAAGCTGACCCCCCCATCTCGCGCGTAGCGCCCGCAAGTCCGGCTCTAGCAGGTGCGTCTCTTGCAGTATGGCAATGTGTGCTCCCAATCGCCTAAGGCGTGCAAATACTCCGGAACGTTTAGTCTGTGTACCCAGACCCCTCACATTCCATGTTACCATAACAAACTGGTTTATATTGTTACCCCTGTGTGTCGCCATTTGGGTGTGTGGGGTAGCACGTTGTGTTTAGGATGTGGTCTCTGTACCTAGTCCTCTTTATCAATACTCCTTTAGCACGGTCTTTTATTAGAGGGATCGTGCGCTGCATTTTCCTCTGTGTTTTAAGTGAATCCGGCGTGTGTGTATAAACTAAACTACTAAACCCAACCTTCCCAAATGAAACCCCAACCCCACTAACTATTTGTGCACAGCTTCTAAACCTATAAATGTGATATAAAACCCGCATCCGATTGGATTTCTGTGGAAGAGTGGTCATATATGCCAGATGTGACTCCTTTGCGGGGCTCACATCTTATCGCAGACTGAGTCTGCCAATATCATTGGGCGCCCCCCGGTTTTGTGTGCGGTCTGCGCTCCGTCCCTGCGCCCCCCCCCAGGCCGTCCCCTCACAGTTTCCTATACTTTCATAGCAAAGTTACTCATTGCTGATTGCGCTTTAGCCTCAACGCTCATCTTCTCCCCGGAGTGGGGAGCACGCCCGGCGCTGTAGAGCCTTCAGTTCTGATGCCGCCAGTCCATGGGAGCTGTTGGGTGTGTTTAGAGTTCGTCAGCTGATCTGGGGGTGATTCTCTGCCCTCCTAGCTCGCCTGTTATCGTGGATACGGAACTTGCTGCGTCCGATTCTGTGCCCGTCTCAGGGGGTTCTCTGACCGAGGTGAAGTTACTCTGCATTAGCAGGGGAGTCTCTTTCAGTATTCTTGCTCTTTCTTCTGCCGCCTGACGGTCATTTGGTTGGCCTCTAGTTCGCCTCTTGGTCTGTTTTCTTGAGGTAGATGTTTGCCACTCCACGTCCCCCTCTAAGTCTTCTCTTGTTCGGGCAAGGCCCTTGGCATGTAGCCAGGTCCAGGCGTCTTCTGGTGTGGTGAATATGTGGGTGCGGTCTTCCGACACCAACCTCAGCTTCGCGGGGAATAGCAAGGCGTACTTTATATTATGTTCTCATAGCCGCAGTTTAATTTTTGCATAGGAGTTCCATTGGTTCTGCACCTCCTGCGTGAAGTCTGGGTAGGCATTAATAGTCGAGTCCTCGTACTTGTAAGGGCCTTTATTGCGGAACTGTTGTAATATTGCGTCTCGGTCCCTGAAGTTGAGGAATCTGGCGATCACAGGTCTAGGTGACTGGCCCGGGGTCGGTGGTCTGCCCCGCACTCTGTACGCCCGTTCTACGGAGAAGAACTTGGGGGGGGTCCCGTTCAGTACCTCTTTGATGAGCCATTGTTCCAAAGCAATTTCCACGTCGGGTTGTCGCATCGCTTCTGGGAACCCTAAAGAGCGAATGTTGTTGCGGCGCGCCCTGCTCTCTGACTCTTCCGCTCTTCTCCAGAGCAACTTCAGCTCTGCGTCCATTCGCTGGATCTGTTTTCGATTTTCCCGGGCCATAGGGGATATTTCAGATAGCTCTTCCTCGTTCGATTTCACTCTTTCCGCTAGTTTGCGTTGATCTACTCGCAGGAGGTTCAGATCTTGTGAAACTGCGTCTATCCTATTTTCCAGTGATGATTTAGTGTCCATTATTGCCTGCAGCACTTTCTCAAACTGCGCGGAGTGCGCCACTAGAGTGTTCTCCAAAGACTGTAGGGACGGGTTGGTCTGTTGGTCGTTGGGTGTTGTGTCAGTGGTGTTGCGGTCCAGGTGTTTGGTTGATTTGGCCCTTCCAGCCATTGTGACTGTCTAGGAGTTTCCTTGCGGGGTGTTGTTGTGTGCGGCTTAGCACCAATCTCCCGAAGGGGGATCAGCTTCTCAACTACTGTTTTCCGAGTGGTTTGCTCTTTTCTGCCCCCTTTATGGCATTGGTTAGTTGTGCCCCAGCTGGGCTTATTCTTGACTTCCGAGTATTTCCAGTGCAGCCTGTGGAGAAGTGGACGCGCCAGGCCCCTGTAGGTTGGATTGCGGCTCCCACCGGGTGGATAAATCCGCTAGGCGCCCAGTTAGGGTTCAGCATGCCACCAGAGCTATGGGAGCTTTAGGCATCCTCTGTCCAGCAGGCCTCCCCGCCGGGCTGCTCGGCCGGTAGGGGGTGGGTCTTTTTGAGGCGAGTCGCGGCGGCCATTTTGGCCACTCCCCTGGTGGTCGGAGTGTTAAAGCGGCTGTCTATGTTGGCAGTTTCCGCCACGGTCATAATTCCCTTTTTTTTCCCGCCGGCCTGTTTGCGGTATTACCGCAGATTTAACACCGTCCGCCAGGGTTGTAATGAACCCCTATGTTTCCAAAAGTTGGAATACTTTTTAAGAATCTAAAATTATCTCTAGAACTTAATTCAAACTTTTACAATACTTTTAAACTCTAAAAAGAAATGCTAACAGGGACTAACACAAGGCCCTAGCAGGACTTTTAAAAATTTAGAAAAATAGCTCAAATTTCAAAAATCTGTTTCTAATGACAATTTTTGGAATTTAGTTGTGTGATCAGGTATTGGCTGAGTAGTCCAGCAAATGCAAAGTCTTGTACCCCACCGCTGATCCACCAATGTAGGAAGTTGGCTCTGTATGCACTATTTCAAAGTGAGAAATAGCATGCACAGAGTCCAAGGGTTCCCCTTAGAGGTAAGATAGTGGCAAAAAGAGATAATTCTAATGCTCTATTTTGTGGTAGTGTGGTCGAGCAGTAGGCTTATCAGAGGGTAGTGTTAAGCATTTGTTGTACACACACAGGCAATAAATGAGGAACAGACACTCAAAGACAATTCCAGGCCAATAGGTTTTTATATAGAAAAATATATTTTCTTAGTTTATTTTAAGAACCACAGGTTCAAGATTTACAAGTAATACTTTAAATGAAAGGTATTTCACTTAGGAACTTTAGGAACTTTGAATTAGCAAAATAGCATATTCAGTTTTCACACAAATGACATATAGCTATTTTAAAACTAGACACTGCAATTTTCAACTGTTCCTGGGGGAGGTAAGTGTTTGTTAGTTTTGCAGGTAAGTAAACCACCTACAGGGTTCAAGTTAGTGTTTGTTCTCCACAAGTCGAGCCGGGGGCGTCGGGTGCAGAGTGCAAAGTCTCACGCTTCCGGCGGGAAACATTTGTTGTTTTAAAATTGCTTCTTTGTTGCAAAGTTGCAGTCTTTGGGGAACAGAGCCGCTGTCCTCGGGAGTTCTTGGTCCTTCTAGATGCAGGGTAGTCCTCTGAGGCTTCAGAGGTTGCTGGACCCTGGGAATGCGTCGCTGCGGCAGTGTCTTTAGAATTGGGGAGACAGGCCGGTAGAGCTGGGCCAAAGCAGTTGGTGTCTCCGTCTTCTCTGCAGGTTTTCAGTTCAGCAGTCCTCTTCTTCTTAGATTGCAGGAATCTAGTTTCCTAGGTTCTGGGGAGCCCCTAAATACTGAATTTAGGGGTGTGTTTAGGTCTGGGAGGGCAATAGCCAATGGCTACTGTCCTTGAGGGTGGCTACACCCTCTTTGTGCCTCCTCCCTGAGGGGAGGGGGGCACATCCCTATTCCTATTGGGGCAATCCTCCAAAATCAAGATGGAGGATTTCTAAAGGTAGGGGTCATCTCAGCTCAGGACACCTTAGGGGCTGGCCTGACTGGTGGGTGACTCCTCCTTGTTTTTCTCATTCTCTCCCTGGGACTTGCCGCCAAAAGTGGGGGCTGTGTCCAGGGGGCGGGCATCTCCACTAGCTGGAGTGCCCTGGGGCATTGTAACACGAAGCCTGAGCCTTTGAGGCTCACTGCTAGGTGTTACAGTTCCTGCAGGGGGGAGGTGTGAAGCACCTCCACCCAGAGCAGGGTTTTGTTTCTGTCCTCAGAGAGCACAAAGGCCCTCACCACATGGGGTTAGAAACTCGCCTCTCAGCAGCAGGCTGGCACAGACCAGTCAGTCCTGCACTGAACAATTGGGTAAAATACAGGGGGCATCTCTAAGATGCCCTCTGTGTGCATTTTTTAATAAATCCAACACTGGCATCAGTGTGGGTTTATTATTCTGAGAAGTTTGATACCAAACTTCCCAGTATTCAGTGTAGCCATTATGGAGCTGGGGAGTTCGTTTTTGACAGACTCCCAGACCATATACCCTTATGGCTACCCTGCACTTACAATGTCTAAGGTTTTGCTTAGACACTGTAGGGGCATAGTGCTCATGCTCCTATGCCCTCACATGTGGTATAGTGCACCCTGCCTTAGGGCTGTAAGGCCTGCTAGAGGGGTGACCTACCTATGCCACAGGCAGTGTGAGGTTGGCATGGCACCCAGAGGGGAGTACCATGTCGACTTAGTCATTTTCTCCCCATCAGCACACACAAGCTGGCAAGCAGTGTGTCTGTGCTGAGTGAGGGGTCCCTAGGGTGGCATAAGACATGCTGCAGCCCTTAGAGACCTTCTCTGGCATCAGGGCCCTTGATACCAGGGGTACCAGTTACAAGGGACTTAACTGGGTGCCAGGGTTGTGCCAATTGTGGAGACAATGGTACATTTTAGGTGAAAGAAAACTAGTGCTGGGGCCTGGTTAGCAGGGTTCCAGCACACTTCTCAGTCAAGTCAGCATCAGTATCAGGCAAAAAGTGGGGGGTAACTGCAACAGGGAGCCAGTTCCTTACAGATGGTCAGATGCAGAGGTTAAACTCAGACCTGGTGGGGGGTAGGTGTGCCAGGCAGTGATCCAGTCTGAGGGTACAGGCCCTGGGCTGGAAGACCAGGTTCAGGTTGTCCCCCTGGCCCTGGAGGGATGGGCTACTGATAACAGTGCCCCTACCATGTTGTCTTCTGAGGAGGCCACTCCTAGTTGGAGGGTGCTGGACCCCAGAAGGGAGGGCAGGGGGAGGGAAGCCTCACCCCGGGCCCTAGTCCAACCTGAAGGTACAGACCCCAGGTTGGAGGGCCAGTTGCAGGTTAACAGCCCTGCACTGGTGGAGGAATAGTACAGGGCGACTTCTATAAGCACCCTGATCATGTTGGACTCTGGGGGTACCAGGAGGGAGGGTACAGAGCCCCAGAGGGGAGGACCAGGTTCAGGCTGTCATCCCTGACCTGGTGGAAGGGAGAACGGTTAAAGGGTGCCCAGCACCTGGGGCTACTGCCCCCCACTCTCCACAGCCACAGTGGTGGGAGAGCTTTGAGAGGCCTGGGGCCTGGATCTCATCCCTGGCAGCTGGCAGTAGTCACTGTGGCTTGCTGTCCCGGTGGACAGATTTATCCCTGGGGAGGGGACAAGTGTCACACCCCGGGGGTAGAGTGGGCAACACCACTGTGTTGGTCCTGGTGGTACTATCCTGCTCCTGGGATACATCTGTGAGCAAAGTAAGGTTAGGTGCTGCACAGATGGGATCCGCAGGTAAGGAGAAAGTTCCCCATGGGTTGGCTTAGTGGGCACTGAGAGTATGGACAGAGGGATCCAATTGGAGTCAGGAAGGCGAAGAACTGGAGCATTCCCCTGCTGTTGTGGGCCTGGGTCCTTGTTCTGTCGCCTCAAATAGGGAAGTACATCAGGATAGTGATTGTTCTCCCCTGGCTTTAGGCTGGTAGGGGGTCATGTTGGACCTGGTATTTTGACAGGGTCATCCCCAAACTTTTTGCCTCCTTCCTCCTATTTTGTCTGACCTTTTGTTGTTGGCGTTTGACCTCTGGGCACTTTACCACTGCTAACCAGTGCTAAAGTGCATATGCTCTCTGTGTAAATTGTACTATTGATTGGTTTATCCATGATTGGCTATTTAATTTACTTATAAGTCCCTAGTAGAGTGAACTACATGTGCCCAGGGCCTGTAGATTAAATGCTACTAGTGGGCCTGCAGCACTGGTTGTGCCACCCACTTCAGTAGCCCCTTAACCTTGTCTCAGCCCTGCCATTGCAAGGCCTGTGTGTGCAGTTTCACTGTCACTTCGACTTGGCATTTAAAAGTACTTGCCAAGCCTAGAACTCCCCTTTTTCTACATATGTCACCCCTAATGTTTGCCCTAGGTAACCCCTAGAGCAGGGTGCTGTGTGGGTAAAAGGCAGGACATGTACCTGTGTAGTTATATGTCCTGGTAGTGTAAAACTCCTAAATTCGTTTTTACACTACTGTGAGGCCTGCTCCCTTCATAGGCTAACATTGGGACTGCCCTCATACACTGTTGAAGTGGCAGCTGCTGATCTGAAAGGAGCAGGAAGGTCATATTTAGTATGGCCAGAATGGTAATATAAAATCCTGCTGACTTGTGAAGTCTGATTTAATATTACTATTCTAGAAATGCCACTTTTAGAAAGTGAGCATTTCTTTGCACTTAAATCTTTCTGTGTCCTTCAATCCACATCTGGCTAGGTTTAGTTGACAACTCCTTGTGCATTCACTCAGACACACCCCAAACACAGGGTACTCAGCCTCACTAGCATACATCTGCATTTTGAATGGGTCTTCCTGGGCTGGGAGGGTGGAGGGCCTGCCCTCACACAAAGGACTGCCGCACCCCCTACTGGGACTCTGGCAGACAGGATTGAACTGAAAGGGGGTTTGGTGCATTTCTTAGACACTCTTTGAAGTCACCCCCACTTCAAAGGCACACCTTAGTATAAAACAGGGCCTCTGCCCTACCTCATGAGACACTTGCTGGAGAAGAAACCTGAACAAGAAACTACATCCTGCCAAGAAGAACTGCCTGGCTGCTCAAAGGACTCACCTGTCTGCTTTTCTACAAAGGACTGTTGCCTTGCTGTTGGCCTGCTGCCTTGCTGAACTGCCTGGCTGCTCAAAGGACTCATCTGTCTGCTTTTCTACGAAGGACTGCTTCCTTGCTGTTGGCCTGCTGCCTTGCTGAACTCTTGTGTGGCTGTAAAAGTGCTCTCCAAGGGCTTGGATAGAGCTTGCCTCCTGTTCCCTGAAGTCTCAGGACCAAAAAGAATTATCTTTTTCACTTGGACGCTTCGTGCGCTGAAATTTTCGATGCACAGCATGTTCCGTGGTGAGAAAAACGCCGCACACCGACGCTGATCGACGCAATGCCTTTGGGACGACCAGAACTTCGACGCATGGGCTCGCAAGGACAACGCCGCCCGACTTCCAGAGGAGAAATCGACGCAATGCCTGCCGTGAGATCGAAACTTCGACGCACAGCCAGCAGGAACGATGCGCAGCCGGAAAACAAGCAGGAGAATCCACGCCCAGACCCGGGACATCTGGTAATCCCCGCGACCCATAGAAAGAGACTATCCGCGCGCCAGAAAACGACGCACGACTTCCCCGCGTGAAAAATAACGACGCAAGTCTGTGTGTGCTGGGGAGAAATCGACACACACACTATTTTTCCACGTATCTCTTCTTCTGCGGCCCTTTGCGGAGGTTTTCCATCAGAAACCAGGTAATTTGTGCTTGAAAGATACTTTGTTTGCTTTTTAAAGACTTAAGACACTATAGATCACTTTTCAGTGATATCTTTACAAATTCATATTGCATCTTTGATCGTTTTGACCTGCAAATACCCAGATAAATATTATATATTTTTCTAAACACTGTGTGGTGTATTTTTGTGGTGTTATATTATGGTATTGTATGATTTATTGCACAAATGCTTTACATATTGCCTTATAAGTTAAGCCTGACTGCTCATGCCAAGCTATCAGAGGGTGGGCACAGGCTGATTTTGGATTGTGTGTGACTTACCCTGACTAGAGTGAGGGTTCTTGCTTGGACAGATGGCAACCTGACTACCAACCAAAAACCCAATTTTTAACAGAATGTCATGTCTTTTCTTGGAATGTCATGTGGAATGTCATGTCTTTTCTTGGAATGTGATGTCTTTTTTTGGAATGTCATGTCTTTTCTTGGAATGTGTGGAATGTCGTGTCTATTCTTCGAATGTCGTGTGGAATGTCATGTCTTTTCTTGGAATGTCATGTATTTTTTTGGAATGTCGTGTGGAATGTCGTGTCTTTTCTTGGAATGTGTGGAATGTCGTGTCTTTTCTTGGAATGTGTGGATATACTATTGATATTTTGGACTTTGGATTTTGGTTTTTGCCGGTAAGACCTTATCAGAATGGGATTGTGTACTTACTCATTCTTTGTACCTACTGACCACCTCACTAAGGCTGACCTAAGGAGGCTTTGCAGAAAATGGGGCCTTCCTGTATCGAGGAGATCTACTAAGATGGAAATGCTACATGCCTACATAGTCTGGGGGGAAGAAAGATGGGCAGAGAGAGAGGCAGCAAAAAACCAAATGACTAAGTACCCCTCAGATGAGGAGGAGGACTGCTCAAATGAGGAGGAAGACTACTCAGATGAGGAAAGAGAACCAGTGAGAGATGAATGGCTCCTAGCTCGAGAGCGGTGGATGGAAGAGCTAGATGAGTTTCTTGAAAGGGCTGAGGCAGCAAGACTCTTAGCCCTGGAAGAAGAAGGGATTGCAGCTCAAGAGCTGAGCTGTGAAGAGCTGAAACTGGAGGCCGGAAGGGCTGAGTCCAGTTCAGATGGTGGCAGCAAAAATCTTGCATCCAGTACTGCTGAAGAAGGGCACAAGCCCAGAGAGGTGGTGCCCAACTTGAAGAAGGGAGTTGACACACCCCAGGTGGTTCAAGGGTATGAGGTAGTTCCCGTTATGCACAGGGTCCCTGAGAAGGATTGGGGAACTGGCACAGGGAGTCATATTCCTACTGGGGGGAGGGACACTTTACTGGCTCTAGCAGAGAGTGACAGAGAAAAGGGTTCCCCCCCGGTGGACGTCCTGGATATAGAGTGTAGAGACATCCCAGAAGAGTATGGGTTGAGTGTCAAGGACAGTCGGATACTGTCTCACCAGTCTCAGGAGGGTGATGTAGAGTGTTTTCCAAGGCTGAGTTACTGGATGGTTGGGTGAAGGGTACTGTGGTTAATACATGTGAAGGGCAGAGTGATGTAATTGCTGGAGAGCATATGTCTGGTCCTTATTTTCCAGAGCTACGCCAACACCAGGTGGAGTGCGAGTTCTCTGACCCCAAGGAACTCACAATGGAGGCAGACTTCTGGGTGAGTACCAGAGAGTCTGAAGAGGCATTTGGGGGTGCTCCTGAAGGGAGTGGTCTAGGTGGTTCCCAACCAAGTGAGGTGGGAGAGGATTGTAGGGTCCCAGGTAGGTCCCAGGTCCTAGAGGGTTCCATGAGGGAACACCAGGAGGGAAGCCTAGCCTGTACCGTAGGGCCACTTGTTGAGGGAAGCCCCGCATGTCAGAAGAACTTGGGGGGTGACTGTAGCCAGCATCCCAACAGTTCTGGTGTCTGGCAGTACCGCTCCTAGTGAGGGGGTGCAGAAGTCCAGACATAGGGTTGAGAGAGGGTTGCGGACCCCAGTGGAGGACCTGGAGAGTCAGGGGTCAGCTCTGAGAGCAGAGCCCCCCAGGAATGACCCAGGCGAAACCGTTTCTGGTTTGGGGGAGACCCAGACTCTGCCGGATGGGCAGAGGTTAGGAGACCTGCACCAACCAGACTCTTGTGTGGCCCTTGGGGACGGTGTGTCCCTTGTGGGGGGTGAGAGTGCCCCCCAGGTAGTCCTGGCATGGCAGGCAAAGATTCAACGTCAGGGCGGGGACTCTGGGGTGGATAGCCAGGATCAGGGGTTAAACTCTGACCTGGTGGGGGGAAGGTGTGCCCCCCAGAAAGTCCTGGTGTACCAGGCAATGGCCCAACCTCAGGGTGTTGACCCTGGGTTGGATAGCCAGGTTCAGAGGTTAAACTCCGACCTGGTGGGGGGTAGGTGTGCCCCCCAGAAAGTCCTGGTGTGCCAGGCAATTGCCCAACCTCAGGGTGGTGACTCTGGGTTGGATGGCCAGATTCAGAGGTTAAACTCTGACCTGGTGGGGGGTAGATGTGCCTCCCAGGAAGTCCTGCTGTGCCAGGCAATTGTCCAACCTCAGGGTGTTGACTCTGGGTTGGAGGGCCAGGTTCAGAGGTTAAACTCTGAACTGGTGGGGGGTAGGTGTGCCCCCCAGGAAGGCCTGGCGTGCCAGGCAATTGTTCAACCTCAGGGTGGTGACTCTGGGCTGGATGGTCAGGTGCAGAGGTTAAACTCTGAGCTGGTGGGGGTTAGGTGTGCCCCCCAGAAAGTCCTGGTTTGCCAGGAAGTGATCCAGTCTGAGGGTACAGAGCCTGGGCTGGAATGCCAGGTTCAGGGTGTCCCCCCCTCCGACCTGGAGGGAGGGGCTACTGATAACAGTGCCCCTACCATGTTGTCTTCTGAGGAGGCCACTCCTAGTTGGAGGGTGCTGGATCCCAGAAGGGAGGGCAGGGGGACGGAAACCTCACCCCGGGCCCTAGTCCAACCTGAAGGTACAGACCCCAGGTTGGAGGGCCAGTTGCAGGTTAACAGCCCTGCACTGGTGGAGGAATGGTACAGGGTGACT
The DNA here is from genome assembly GCF_031143425.1 of Pleurodeles waltl. Classification (NCBI taxonomy): domain Eukaryota; kingdom Metazoa; phylum Chordata; class Amphibia; order Caudata; family Salamandridae; genus Pleurodeles; species Pleurodeles waltl. Next base: position 914,688,086 of record NC_090442.1, on the reverse strand, counting down.
TCTATAAGCACCCTGACCATGTTGGACTCTGGGGGTACCGCTCCAGGAGGGAGGGTACAGAGCCCCAGAGGGGAGGACCAGGTTCAGGCTGTCATCCCTGACCTGGTGGAAGGGAAAATGGTTAAAGGGTGCCCAGCCCCTGGGGCTACCGCCCCCCACTCTCCACAGCCACAGTGGTGGGAGAGCTTTGAGAGGCCTGGGGCCTGGCTCTTATCCCTGGCAGCTGTCAGTAACCACTGTGGCTTGCTGTCCCGGTGGACAGAGTTATCCCTGGGGAGGGGACAAGTGTCACACCCCAGGGGTAGAGTGGGCAACACCACTGTGTTGGTCCTGGTGGTACTATCCTACTCCTGGGATACATCTGTGAGCAAAGTAAGGTTAGGTGCTGCACAGATGGGATCCGCAGGTAAGGAGAAAGGTTCCCCATGGGTTGGCTTAGTGGGCCCTGAGAGTATGGACAGAGGGATCCAATTGGAGTCAGGAAGGCGAAGAACTGGAGCATGCCCCTGCTGTTGTGGGTCTGGGTCCTTGTTCTGTCGCCTCAAACAGGGAAGTACATCAGGATAGTGATTGTTCTCCCCTGGCTTTAGGCTGGTAGGGGGTCATGTTGGACCTGGCTTTTTGACAGGGTCATCCCCAAACCTTTTGCCTCCTTCCTCCTATTTTGTCTGACCTGTTGTTGTTGGCCTTTGACCTCTGGGCACTTTACCACTGCTAACCAGTGCTAAAGTGCATATGCTCTCTGTGTAAATTGTACTATTGATTGGTTTATCCATGATTGGCTATTTAATGTACTTATAAGTCCCTAGTAGAGTGCACTATATGTGCCTAGGGCCAGTAGATTAAATGCTACTAGTGGGCCTGCAGCACTGGTTGTGCCACCCACTTCAGTAGCCCCTTAACCTTGTCTCAGGCCTGCCATTGCAAGGCCTGTTTGTGCAGTTTCACTGTCACTTCGACTTGGCATTTAAAAGTACTTGCCAAGCCTAGAACTCCCCTTTTTCCACATATAAGTCAACCCTAATGTGTGCCCTAGGTAACCCCTAGAGCAGGGTGCTGTATGAGTAAAAGGCGGGACATGTCCTGGTAGTGTAAAACTCCTAAATTCATTTTTACACTACCGTGAGGCCTGCTCCCTTCATAGGCTAACATTGGGGCTGCCCTCATACACTGTTGAAGTGGCAGCTGCTGATCTGAAAGGAGCAGGAAGGTCATATTTAGTATGGCCAGAATGGTAATATAAAATCCTGCTGACTGGTGAAGTCAGATTTAATATTACTATTCTAGAAATGCCACTTTTAGAAAGTGCGCATTTCTTTGCACTTAAATCTTTCTGTGCCCTTCAATCCACGTCTGGCTAGGTTTAGTTGACAGCTCCTTGTGCATTCACTCAGACACATCCCAAACACAGGGTACTCAGCCTCACTAGCATACATCTGCATTTTGAATGGGTCTTCCTGGGCTGGGAGGGTGGAGGGCCTGCCCTCACACAAAGGACTGCCACACCCCCTACTGGGACTCTGGCAGACAGGATTGAACTGCAAGGGGGCTTGGCGCATTTCTTAGACACTCTTTGAAGTCACCCCCACTTCAAAGGCACAAGTTAGTATAAAACAGGGCCTCTGCCCTATCTCATGAGACACTTGCTGGAGAAGAAACCTGAACCAGAAACTACATCCTGCCAAGAAGAAATGCCTGGCTTCTCAAAGGACTCACATGTCTGCTTTTCTACAAAGGACTGCTGCCTTGCTGTTGGCCTACTGCCTTGCTGAACTCTTGTCTGGCTGTAAAAGTGCTCTCCAAGGGCTTGGATAGAGCTTGCCTCCTGTTCCCTGAAGTCTCAGGACCAAAAAGACTTCTCTTTTTCACTTGGACGCTTTGTGCGCCGAAATTTTCGACGCACACCTTGTTCCGTGGCGAGAAAAACGCCGCACACCGACGCTGATCGACGCGACGCCTTCGGGACGACCGGACCTTCGACGCACGGCATCGCAAGGACAACGCCGCCCGACTTCCAGAGGAGAAATCAACGCGACGCCTGCCGTGAGATCAAAACTTTGACACACAGCCCCGCGGAACGACGCGCAGCCGGAAAACAAGCAGGAGAATCCACGCACAGACCCGGGGCATCTGGTAATCCCCGCGACCCATAGAAAGAGACTGTTCGCGCACCGGAAAACGGCGCACGACTTCCCCGCGTGAAAAATAACGACGCAAGTCCGTGTGTGCTGGGGAGAAACCGACGCACACACTATTTTTCCACGTATCTCTTCTTCTGCGGCCCTTTGCGGAGATTTTCCACCAGAAACCAGGTACTTTGTGCTTGAAAGAGACTTTGTTTGCTTTTTAAAGACTTAAGACACTATGGGGGTCATTACAACCGTGGCGGACGGTGTTAAAGGTGCGGTAATACCGCAAACATGCCAGCAGACAAAAAAAGGGAATTATGACCGTGGCGGAAACCGCCAACATAGACAGCCACTTTAACACTCTGACCGCCACGACGGTACAGACAAGCAGCGCGGCGGTCACCACCAACAGACAGGCAGAGGACAATGTACCGCCCATTGTATCACAACCCGCCAATTGGCCACCTTTTCCGGGGCGGATTCTCCGTGGATAAAAACACGGCGGAAACAGTTACTGCAATGGGAAATCGCTCACCTGAACACATCCCACGAGGAAGGAGGATAGCATGGAGCCGGAACCCTAAATCCTACCGGCCCTTGTATTCCTACTCATTTACAAAGACCAACGCCGGCGACGACAACAGTGAGTACTGCACCTATGACATAGGGGAGGGAGGAGGCAAAATTTAGGGGGACACACACGCAACACCCCCACCCTCGCATATTACAACACACACACCAATGCATGTCCAAAATCACAGTAAGAACCCACAACCCCCCCGGAAGAATGAAAAGACAAACCAAAATCAGTCCAAACGTTGTAATGTATCAATATACATGTCTCAAAAATATACAGATATATTAGAAAATCATACAAAAGTATATACATTCCGAGAAGTAGTTCAGATATGCACATAGAAATGTCCGTGCACCACTAGTCCAAAAATGCATGGGCGAGGCCCACAATAGATACCTGTCCACAAACGGAGAGAACACTGCCGGGGCATCAGATCGAAATACTACAGGCACCTCAGGGGGAAGGGAAGGGGGGGCACCTCAGCCGGAGGAGTGCAAAGCCAGATCCACGACGGGGCTCCATGCCCATTGATGTATCCTGGGGAGTGCAAAGCCACAGTCTCTCAAGTCTCTATAGTGGGTGGGTTGCCCACTGTTCCATCCTGGGGAGTGCAAAGCCACAGTCGCTCAAGTCTCGTAAGTGGGTGGATTGCCCACTGTTAAATTTTGGGGAGTGCAAAGCTACAGTCTCTCAAGTCTCTATAGTGGGTGGTTTGCCCACTATTCCATCCTGGGGAGTGCAAAGCCACAGTTTCCAAAGTAGATAACAGCCTCCACTGGTTCTGGAGGGGGACTGGTGCCCAGACTGGATTAGTCTCCCCGTGGAAGTACCTGTCCCGTCACTGTCCCACCTGCACATGGGATAACGATGCTTGATGTGGCGGCCTTTTCATTCTTTCCCGGTGCATGCCCTGTTCAGCGGTGCTTTGCCATGGCGGTGTCTGGACTGTTCAGCGGTGCTTTGCCATGGCGGTGTCTGGACTGTTCAGCGGTGCTTTGCCATAGCGGTTCTGGACTGTTCAGCGGTGCTTTGCCATGGCGGTGTCTGGACTGTTCCGCGGTGCTTTGCCATGGCGGTTCTGGACTGTTCAGCGGTGCTTTGCCATGGCGGTTCTGGACTGTTCATCGGTGCTTTGCCATGGCGGTGTCTGGACTGTTCAGCTGTGCTTTGCCATGGCGGTGTCTGGACTGTTCAGCGGTGCTTTGCCATGGCGGTTCTGGACTGTTCAGCGGTGCTTTGCCATGGCGGTGCATGCCTTGTTCAGCGGTGCTTTGCCATGGTGGTCTCTGGACTCTTCAGCGGTGCATTGCCATGGCGGTTCTGGACTGTTCAGCGGTGCTTTGCCATGGCGGTGTCTGGATTGTTCAGCGGTGCTTTGCCATGGCGGTTATGGACTGTGCATTGGTGTGTGGCATGACGTTCTCTGGACTGGGCATTGGTGTGTGGCATGACGTTTTCTGGACTGGGCATTGGTGTGTGGCATGACGTTCTCTGGACTGGGCATTGGTGTGTGGCATGACGTTCCCTCATTGCCCAGAGGGGCAGTGGCAGCCGGGGCCCTCCTGGGCACTGACTCCGGCGGTGGTCTCCTGACCAGTGACGATACTTGGGCCCTCCTGGGCACTGACTCCGGCGGGGCGGTGGTCTCCCGACCAGTGACGATACTTGGGCCCTCCTGGGCACTGACTCCGGCGGTGGTCTTCTGACCAGTGACGATACTTGGGCCCTCAATACTTGGGCCCTCCCGGGCACTGATTCCAGCGGTGGCGGTGGTCTCCTGACCAGTGACGATACTTGGGCCCTCCTGGGCAATGACTCTGGCGGTGGTCTCCTGACCAGTGACGACAGTGCTGGCGGTGGCATCCCGACCGCCGGGAAGGATGCCGCCCTTCTCTGCCGTACTGCTCACACTAGGCTGTGCAGACTTCCTCTGGCCCTTCCCCACCTTTGGAGGAGTCACAGCTGACTCTGCAATCCCCCTGGAACCTCAGTGAGTTGTTTTGCCTCCAGGAGTCTTCACAGGGTCCTGTCGGCCACTTTCCAATTTCAGAGCCTTTACAGGGGGTGGGCTGCCAGTGCCTTGGCTCCGGGTCACACTGCCTGCCCTGGTGGCCGGTGCACTCCACACACCTCGTACAGGCACCACTGGTATTGGAGGCTTTTTGGCTGAGGCGCTACGACGGGACTGATGAATTGGAGGGGGGGCAAAAAGGTCAACTTTACACAGGGACAGTTTCTGACGAACACTGGGGTGGGTAGTTGGAGGGGGTCTGGGAGCGGAGGAAGAGAAGGTGGTTGTAGGAGGTGTCACTTTAGGTGTTTTGGGTGCAGGTGCAGGTACTGGAGGCTGTCGTGAGGTGGATGGATGTTGGGTGTGTGGGTGCCCGCGTTTGTGTACTTTGGGAGGGGGCGTCACAGACACACTGGGAGAGGACACAGGGGAAGTGTAAATAGGAGTGGAGGTGGTGAGTGCAGGTGAGCGGGGTGTGGTGCTGGGTGTACTGCTGCGAGTCCTAGTGCCTGTAGATGTAGTGCATGCAGGTGAGAGTGTAGACGACACTAGGAGGGAGGAGGGAGACGACTAGGAGGGGGACACAGTGGAGGCAGTGGATGTTGCTGTGTCTGCACGTGGGTGATGCTTGCGTGTGTGCCTGTGGGTTGTGTGGTGCCTATGTTTGCCTGAGCTACTTTTGTGTGTTGAGGTGTGTGCATGCTGGTCTGTAGGTGTGCTTGGGATAGGCTGGGGTATAGGGGATTGGGTCTGGGTGGAGGAGGTTGGAGGGGGAGGCTAGACACAGGTACAATGGCTGCCATCAGTGCTGAGGCCAGAGATTGCAGCGTTCTCTGCAGGGCAGCCTGACCAGAATGAATGCCCTTCAAGAATGCATTACTGTGTTGCAACTCCCTTTCTACACCCTGGATGGCATTCACAATGGTAGACTGCCAGACAGTGAGTGACCTGAGGAGGTCAATGGCCTCCTCACTGAGGGCAGCAGGGGTGACTGGGGCAGGGCCTGAGGTGCCTGGGGCGAAGGTGATGCCCACCCTCCTGGGTGAGCGGGCACGGGGCGAACGCTGAGGGGCTGCTGGTAGGGGAGGTGGCGGCTGTACCTGTAGAAGTGGGGCGCACAGATGGTGCCGCCACCACAAGGGAACTCCCATCGGCGGACAAGTCCGTGTCGCTGGTTGGTGATCCGGTGGCCGACGTGAAGCTCCCCTCGCCCTCCGTCCCACTGGTGCATTCTGAGTCCGTGGTGTGGCCCTCCATGGCCATGTGGGATGCAGCTCCCTCGTGTTCCGTTGCCACAGTACCTCTGTCTGATGATGCTGATGAACAAAAGAACAGGGAGAGCACAAAAAGGGGGGGGGAGACGGAAGAAAGACAGGTTGAGTGCATGGCATACCGCGACCGTTGGCAGACAATACAGACCCAGCAGCCCCCTGCACTATGCCGTGCTCCTGGCCTCTACAGATGCAATTCCTGGGATCTGGCCTACATGGCTATGGTGGACATCTGCACACATGGATGCCACTGGTGCATCTATACCTGTACTTTGCACTCTACTGAGGTGGGGTACGGTGCCACATGGCCTGCATTACGGAGGGGCCTAGTCTACCTATTTCTGCCTGGCCTAGGTACACCCACAGGCCTCCTCCCCCACCCAGACCCCTGCACTGCGCGCAAAGTCAGCAGAATGAGAGTGTACTCACCCCCTTGTGTCTGCTGTGATGCCCTCAAGCGCCCATCCAACTCAGGGTAGGCCACTGCCAGGATCCTGAACATCAGGGGGGTCATGGGGCGACGGGCACCTCTCCCACGTTAGGAGGCCATCCCCAGCTGAGCCTCCGCCGTCTTCTTGCTCCAGCGGCGAATGTCCTCCCATCGTTTACGGCAGTGGGTGCCCCATATCTGGTGGACCCCCAGGGTCCAGACGTCCTTGGCGATGGCACGCCAAATGTGCTTCTTCTGGTGGGCGCTGACCTACATGACATGCACAAGGGAAGAAGAGAAGTCATTAACAACCGCACCGTCAATGTGCGTGGCCCCCCTCCCTACCCTAGCCATGTGGCACATACATTCACATGCATTAATGTTGCCTGAACTCTGCCCCCTTCCCTCTTCCAACCAGCCCTCTCCACCCAGGCCTAGCCCATACAACGTGCTCCCTGTGTACTAACCTGTTGGTCTAGAGGACCGTAGAGTAGCATGTACCGGGGGAGGACCCCGTCTACCAGTTTCTCCAACTCCTGAGCAGTGAAGGCAGGGGCCCTTTCCCCAGACGCAGCAGCTATCGTCGCTTCCAGACCGAGGTCACAGCAGCACTTGCAGTGTAGGTCCTCTCCTGTCGAAGATCAGGTATCTAGTGATTGAACAGATAGAAAATGGCGGCGACGTCCGCGGCGGTGCGTATCATCACCGCCGGTGCACTTCCTCATTGGCTCCTGGGACCCATAGGGTCCAATGTTAACCAATGCAGCATTGCGCCGCGGTCTACGACCGACTACCGCGACGGTGTGCAACGCCAACGCAATTACCCCACAATCCCATTGTCCTATTTTAGAGGTCCGGCAGCCGCCATTTCAGGGGCCCACATGGCTCCATTTACTTCTGCGTCACACATAGCTAGGCCTACACTCAACACACATACAGGAAGGGTTTTGCGTTTGGTGTCGTGTTCTGTGTAACTGTGGGTACATACCTGGAAATTAGTTGACTCGATCCTCACTGTTGTCCTTCCTAGGCGCCGTCAGCTGGGACATTTGAGAAGATGGCGGAATCCTCTGGTGTACCGACCGCTGGTGGACCTGTTGACAATGGAAGAGCAACATTTACTTGTCACCTACAGGTTTGACCGTGCCACAATCCAGGAACTATGTACCCAGTTGGAGCCAGACCTGATGTCACCAATCCGCCATCCCACTGGAATCCCCCCTGACGTTCAGGTGCTGTCAGTGCTCCATTTCCTTGCTGGTGGGTCTTTTCAGACAACAGTGGCCATGGCATCAGGAATGTCCCAGCCTATGTTTTCCAACGTGTTGTCCAGAGTGTTGGCTGCCCTGCTGAAACACATAAGGAGATACATCATTTTCCCTGAGGTTGAAGATTTGGCTACAGTTAAAGGTGACTTCTATGCCCTTGGACATATCCCCAATGTCATAGGTGCTATTGATGGGACCCATGTAGCTCTGGTCCCCCCCACAGGAGTGAACAGGTGTACAGGAACCGGAAGAGTTATCATTCGATGAATGTGCAGATGGTCTGTTTGGCAGACCAGTACATCTCCCAGGTAAATGCAATGTTCCCTGGCTCTGTGCATGACGCCTACATCCTGCGGAATAGCAGCATCCCTGATATGATGGGTCAACTCCAGAGGCACCGTGTTTGGCTATTAGGGGACTCTGGTTACCCCAACCTGTCCTGACTACTGACCCCTGTGAGGAATCCCAGGACCAGGGCAGAGGAACGCTACAATGAGGCCCATGGGCGGACTAGGAGGGTTATCGAACGCACCTTCGGCCTCCTGAAGGCCAGGTTCAGGTGCCTCCATATGACAGGTGGTTCCCTATTCTACTCACCGAAGAAGGTGTGCCAGATCATCATCGCCTGCTCGATGCTTTACAAACTTGCTTTGCGACGCCAGGTGCCTTTTCTGCAGGAGGATGGTCCAGATGACGGTGTTGTGGCAGCTGTGGAGCCTGTGGACAGTGATGAGGAGGAAGCTGAGGAAGAAGACAACGACAACAGGGAGTCAGTCATACAGCAATATTTCCAGTGGGACACAGGTGAGAACATTTTCATTTTTAACATTACATTCACTGTCACACGTCTTACTCTATCCTGTGTGTAATTTACTGGGATTATTTGGTAACTGAGTTGTTCCTTTCCATTACGGTTTCAACGTATGTCATTTGCATGCATCCTTCAAGGACTTGTGATGTGTGACATTGGTATGTTGCCTTAACAACTAAAAAAGCATTTTGACACTGTCATTGATAATACATTTTACAAAATCATAGACTGACTCCAGATTGTTTTGTGGTTCAAGGGTGTTTATTTAAGTGCTCAAAAATAGAGGGGGGTAGTTAAATGGTGATGGGTGATGGTGGAGGAATGTCCATGGCAGAGTCCGGTCTATTAGTCTCACAGGTGCACTGCCCATCTTGGCATAGGAAGTGGAGCTGGGGCAGTTAAAGTATGGACAGGGTAACAAAGTGGGACGGTGGGGGGACAATCAGGGTGGTCTCATTTCCTGGCGGGGTCTTGCCATCTTGCTCTGTCCTGTTCCTGGATCTCAGGGACCGCTTGCATGGTGGTTGTCCGTCTGCAGAGGGTGGGGTGCTGGTGTGGTGGTCCTGTGGTGGGGCGTCCTGTCCACTAGCGCTGGCGGAGATGGTGGACAGTTCATCGTCCTGGCTAGTGTCAGGGGCCCCTTGGAGTGCCACGGTGTCCCTCAAGGTCTGCTGTATGTCCTTCAGCACCCCTACGATGGTGCCCAGGGCGGAGCTGATGGTCCTGAGCTCCTCCCTGAAGCCCAAATACTGTTCCTCCTGCAGGCGCTGGGTCTCCTGAAACTTGACCAGGACCGTCGCCATCGTCTCCTGGGAGTGGTGGTATGCTCCCATGATGGAGGATAGGGCCTCGTGGAGAGTGGGTTCCCTTGGCCTGTCCGCCCCCTGTCGCACAGCAGCCCTCCCATTTCCCCTGTGTTCCTGTGCCTCCGTTCCCTGGACTGTGTGCCCACTACCACTGCCCCCAGGTCCTTGTTGTTGTTGGGGTGGTGGGTTATCCTGGGTTCCCTGTAGTGGTGGACACACAGCTGATTGACCTGTCCTGGGTACAGAGGTTTGGGCCCGCTGGGTGGGTGCTGTGCTGGTGTTACCAGAGGGTGGAAGGTCAGTGTTGGTCTGTGCCTGTGCAAGGGGAACCGACTGTCCCGAGGCCCACGATGGTCCGGGCTGGTCATCAGGCTCCAGTAGGGCAGAGCTGCTATCGTCACTGTGGGTCTCTTCTGTGGGTGGAGTGGAGATGTCTGGACCCTCCGGTGTGGTGACGGTCCTTCATGATCCTGCAGGGGCATAAGAGCATGATTATTGCATGTGTGATGGTGTGCAATGGGTGGGTGTTTGTGTACCCCAGTGCTAGCATGTGGGGGCTTGTGTGATGATGGTTAGGGGGTTGTTCTGGGTATGTGCAGTGAGCATGCTTTACCCTGAAGTAAGATCAAACGTACTCAGGAACTTGGCAGCACCCAGCCTGTCAACGAGCTCATCAGCTCAGGGGATGGGGTGAGCATCAGTCCGTGTGACTGAGTTGAGACCCTGGTAGTCCACACAGAACCGGAGTTCTGGCTTCGCACCTGGGGCAGTAGCCTTAGGGACCAACACCACTGGGCTGGCCCAGGGACTACTGGATTTCTCGATAACCCCTAGAGCTAACATCTTGGAGACCTCCTCCTTGATGCTGGCCTTCACCTTATCTGATAACCTGTAAATTTTGTTCTTCACAGGGAGACTGTCACCGGTGTTAATGTCATGAACACAGAGGGTGGGTCAGTCCAGGAGTAAGGGAGAACAGGGGGAGAACTGCTCCAACAGCTCATAGCAGTCTCCTTTCTGGTTTAGAGTCAGGGAGTCAGAAAGAATGACCCGGTTCACTGACCCATCACCTTCTTTGGCAGAGAGGAGGTCGGGGAGAGGTTCACTCTCCTCTTCCATTCCTTCATCTGTGACCAGAAGCATGTTGATCTCCGACCTCTCAAAATGAGCCTTTAGTCGGTTAACATGGAGCACCCTTAGGGGGTTCCTAGGGGTTTGGAGGTCCACTAGGTAAGTGGCCTCCCCTTTCTGCTCCTTTACTTCAAATGGGCCAGACCAGCGGTCCTGGAGAGCTCTAGGCTCTACTGGCTCCATTACCCACACTTTGTCTCCAGGTTGAAACTCTACCAGGGTGGCCTTCTGGTCATACCAGCGTTTCATTACCTCTTGACTGGCCTCAAGGTTACTTTGGGCCTCTTTCCAGAAGCGGGTCATCTGGTTGCGGAGGGCCAACATGTAGCTGACCACATCCTGAGGGGGTGCCTTTGGAGCTTTCTCCAACCCCTCTTTGACAATGCTTAAGGGTCCCCTGACAGGGTACCCATAGAGAAGCTCAAAGGGACTGAACCCTACCCCCCTCTGGGGGACCTCTCTGTAAGCAAAGAGAAGGCATGGTAAGAGGACGTCCCACTTATGCCTCATGGCCTCAGGGAGGCCACCAATCATGCCTTTCAAGGTCTTATTGAATCTCTCCACAAGACCATTAGACTGGGGGTGATAGGGTGTGGTGAACTTGCAGGTTACACCACACGCATCCCACAGAGACTTTATGTATGCAGACATGAAGTTAGTGCCTCTGTCAGACACTATCTCCTTGGGGAATCCCACACGGGTAAATATCCCCATCAGAGTTCTGGTCACCACTGGTGCAGTTACGGTCCTCAGAGGGATTGCCTCTGGGTAACTGGTGGCATGGTCCACCAAAACCAGGATGAACCTGTTGCCTAAGGCAGTTTTGGGGTCCAATGGACCAACAATGTCGATGCCCACCCTTTCAAAGGGGGTGCCAACGACAGGAAGTGGAATCAGGGGGGTTTTAACCCTTTTTCCTGCTTTACCACTGGCCTGGCAGGTAGGACAAGATCTGCAGAACTTATCTGAGTTTGTCCTCATTCTGGGCCAATAAAAGTGGGTGACAAGCCTGTCAAAGGTCTTGCGTTGCCCCAAGTGTCCTGCCAGGGGAATGTCGTGAGCCAGACCCAGTAGGAAGGTTCGTTAACACTGGGGGACCACCAGCGTACGCGCTGCCCCAAAGGCCGGAACCTTAGGCTCACTGTAGAGGAGATCATTCTCCCAATATATGTGGTGATCACCAGAGGCTTCACCTGCCGCCTGGTTTGAGGCTTGTTTCCTCAGACCTTCCAGAGTGGGACATTCTTTCTGCGCCTTGCAGAATCCCTCCCTGGTGGGTCCACCCTCAACTTGCCAGCCAGCAAGCTCAGGTAAGTCACCTAGCGTGGCAATGTCTTCCCCAGTTGGCTCGGAGCCTCCTCCTCAGGAGCCCCGTCAGCCACTGCGGGAACTTCTGGGGCCGGTTTCCCGCGCCCCTTGCCCCTCCTCTTGGCAGCTCTCTGGGCCATTGTTCCAGGCTCCAGACGCCCTTGACTTCCCTCTCGGTCAGCCATGGACCGTGTGGTCATGCAGACCCACTCAGGTAACCCTAACATCTCCAGGTGAGACCTGAGCTCCACTTCTTTCCAAGCAGTATGCTCAAGATCATTGCCTAACAGACAATCTACAGGCATGGCAGGACTCACAGCTACTTTCAGAGTACCAGAGAACCCCCCCCCCCCACTCAAAGGGAACCAGAGCCACCGGTAGGTGACTCTCACGATTGTCAGCGACTATGACCTGGTGGAATGTATTAGGGACTATCTGCTCTGTTGACACCAGCTGACTCTTGATAGTAGTCATACTGGCTCCTGTGTCACGCAGAGCCTCCACCTTCTGCCCATCAATGGTGACCCACTGCCTGTACTTGGAAGTATTTTGGGGCATGTGTGCTTTGGGCACCATTTCTCCTTCTCCCAGGGACACTAGGGAAATCTCTACCTGTTCCCCAAAGCTATCTGGGTCCATCTCCCCCCGAGCGCTACACTAGTCAACACAGGTGTCTGTCCGGTAGTGGACGGTGCTCTCTTGGGGTACTGGGGGTCACCTTTATAGTGACCATACTGGTAACACTCCATGCATTTGGGGTTGGATTTTCCTGACCTGTCATATGTCCCTGGCTTTTTCCCAAATCTGGAAAAGGAAGGGTTGCCACCCCCTCCCTGGGGATTCTTTTAGGGGCCTTTGGAGAGTTCCTTATCTGTAAGTTTATCTCCCCCCTCTTTCTTCTGTTGGGAACCCTGACCACCTTTGTGGGTGTCCCCCCCAGGTACCTTCTTGGACACTCTGGTGCTAACCCAGAGGTCCGACTCCTCAACAAGCTTCCTGGGATCAGTCAGCTTACTATCCACTAAGTGCTGGCGCAAATCTGTATAAGTAGTATTAAGCATATGCTCTCTCAGAATCAAGTCATATAAACATTTATAATCATCTACTTTGTTGCCCGCACCCATCCATTCAGTGCCTTACTGGAGAAGTCAAAGAAATCTCCCCATGTTTGTGTGGTTTGTTTGGTGCTGTCCCTGAACCTCTGACGGTATCCCTCAGGGGTCAGCCCAAACTTGGCAAGTAAAGTGGCTTTCTGAAGTGGGTATGTGTTTTGATCAGGTTGATCCAATGTGAGGAGTGTTTCCCTCCCCAATGGTGGTACATAACCCCACATAGCTACCCCCCATTGCCCTTCAGGAACCTCATGAGCCCTTAGTGCAACTTCATAAGCAGCTAACCATTTATCTATGTCATCTCCCACCACAAAACTGGGCATCACATTTTTGGGTATACGAACCTTCTTTTCTCCAGCAGGTCCTGTCAGTATGCTACCACCATTATTGCTGGATTCAGACTGCTTTGCCTTGAGATCCAGCTCCTTGAGACTCAGTTCATGAGCCAATAACAGTTTCTTTTCAGCCAAGGCTCTCTCAGCTGCAGCTTCAGCTCTTTCAGCTTCGATCTGTTTAGCTGCTCTTTCAGCCTCAGCTTGCTTGGCTTCTCTTTCTGCCCTTCTTTCCTCCTGTTGAGCCTCAATTTTCAGTTTTGCCATTTGCAATTGGAACTCCCTTTCCTCTCTCCTTTCCTCTGCGGTCAGGCTTTGCACAGAGACACTGCTCCCTGGTCTGGAAGGGGGCACAATAGCAGTGGTAACACCATCCACAGATAGTGACAAATCCTCTAAGGGGCCATTTTCTGGCTCCTCTTCCTCATCATCCTCTTCTAAATGGGCTTCTGCCCAGGCCCTCAGCGCCACTTGAAAGTCCTCCTTTTTGGAGGCCCCTTGGGTGGGTACCCTCATTGCCCTGCAGAATCCTCTTAGTTGTTTGACCGTATATGTATCCAACAGGACTAGGTCAAAGTCTCCTATCTGAGACCCAGTCAGAGACATGTTGAGTGAGGATTTAGTTTTTGAAAATTGTCAGGAAAAAAACGAATTTGCAAAAAGAGATAAAAATCAAGTTGACCTTCAACTGTGGGTAGGTATTGAAATACTTAGCTACTGTATGTCACTGCACAAATACAAGTCCTATCCCACCGCTGCCACCAATGTTAGAAATGGGGTTTTTCTTGGGTGTTGGGTGTTTTATTCGTTTTGACCTACAATTATCCTGATAAATATTATATATTTTTCTAAACACTGTGTGGTGTATTTTTGTGGTGTTGTATGGTGGTATTGTATGATTTATTGCACAAATACTTTACACATTGCCTTCTAAGTTAAGCCTGACTGCTCATACCAAGCTACCAGAGGGTGGGCACAGGATAATCTTGGATTGTGTGTGACTTACCCTGACTAGAGTGAGGGCTTTTGCTTGGACAGGGGGTAACCTGACTGCCAACCAAAAAAAACAATTTCTAACAGAATGTCATGTCTTTTCTTGGAATGTCGTGTGGAATGTCATGCCTTTCTTGGAATGTGATGACTTTTTTTGGAATGTCATGTCTTTTCTTGGAATGTGTGGAATGTCGTGTCTTTTCTTCGAATGTCGTGTGGAATGTCATGTCTTTTCTTGGAATGTCATGTCTTTTCTTGGAATGTCATGTATTTTTTTGGAATGTCGTGTCTTTTCTTGGAATGTGTGGAATGTCCTGTCTTTTCTTGGAATGTGTGGATATACTATTGATATTTTGGACTTTGGATTTTGGTTTTTGCCGGTAAGACCTTATCAGAATGGGATTGTGTACCTACTCATTCTTTGTACCTACTGACCACCTCACTAAGGCTGACCTAAGGAGGCTTTGCAGAAAATGGGGCCTTCCTGTATCGAGGAGATCTAAGATGGAAATGCTACATGCCTACATAGTCTGGGGGGGAGAAAGATGGGCAGAGAGAGAGGCAGCAAAAAACCAAATGACTAAGTACCCCTCAGATGAGGAGGAGGACTGCTCAAATGAGGAGGAAGACTACTCAGATGAGGAAAGAGAACCAGTGAGAGATGAATGGCTCCTAGCTCGAGAGCGGTGGATGGAAGAGCTAGATGAGTTTCTTGAAAGGGCTGAGGCAGCAAGACTCTTAGCCCTGGAAGAAGAAAGGATTGCAGCTCAATAGCTGAGCTGTGAAGAGCTGAAACTGGAGGCCGGAAGGGCTGAGTCCAGTTCAGATGGTGGCAGCAAAAATCTTGCATCCAGTACTGCTGAAGAAGGGCACAAGCCCAGAGAGGTGGTGCCCAACTTGAAGAAGGGAGTTGACACACCCCAGGTGGTTCAAGGGTATGAGGTAGTTCCCGTTATGCACAGGGTCCCTGAGAAGGATTGGGAAACTGGCACAGGGAGTCATATTCCTACTGGGGGGAGGGACACTTTACTGGCTCTAGCAGAGAGTGACAGAGAAAAGGGTTCCCCCCTGGTGGATGTCCTGGATATAGAGTGTAGAGACATCCCAGAAGAGTATGGGTTGAGTGTCAAGGACAGTCAGATACTGTCTCACCAGTCTCAGGAGGGTGATGTAGAGTGCTTTTCCAAGGCTGGGTTACTGGATGGTTGGGTGAAGGGTACTGTGGTTAATACATGTGAAGGGCAGAGTGATGTAATTGCTGGAGAGCATATGTCTGGTCCTTATTTTCCAGAGCTACGCCAACACTAGGTGGAGTGTGAGTTCTCTGACCCCAGGGAACTTACAATGAAGGCAGACTTCTGGGTGAGTACCAGAGAGTCTGAAGAGGCATTTGGGGGTGCTCCTGAAGGGAGTGGCCTAGGTGGTTCACAACCAAGTGAGGTGGGAGAGGATTGTAGTGTCCCAGGTCCTAGTGGGTTCCATGAGGGAACACCAGGAGGGAAGCCTAGCCTGTACCGTAGGGCCACCTGTTGAGGGAAGCCCGCAGTGTCAGAAGAACTTGGGGGGGGGGTGACTGTAGCCAGAATCCCAACAGTTCTGGTGTCTTGCAGTACCACTCCTAGTGAGGGGGTGCAGAAGTCCAGACATAGGGTTGAGATGGGGTTGCGGACCCCAGTGGAGGACCTGGAGAGTCAGGGGTCAGCTCTGAGAGCATAGCCCCCCAGGAATGACCCAGGCGAAACCGTTTCTGGTTTGGGGGAGACCCAGACTCTGCCGGATGGGCAGAGGTCAGGAGACCTGCGCCAACCAGACTCTTGTGTGGCCCTTGGGGACGGTGTGTCCCTTGTGGGGTTGAGAGTGCCCCCCAGGAAGTCCTGGCATGCCAGGCAAAGATTTAACCTCATGGCGGTGACTCTGGGGTGGATAGCTAGGATCAGGGGTTAAACTCCGACCTGGTGGGGGGTAGGTGTGCCCCCCAGAAAGTCCTGGTGTGCCAGGCAATTGCCCAACCTCGGGGTGGTGACTCTGGGTTGGATAACCAGGCTCAGAGGTTAAGCTCTGACCTGGTGGGAGGTAGGTGTGCCTCCCAGGAAGTCCTGCTGTGCCAGGCAATTGTCCAACCTCAGGGTGTTGACTCTGGGTTGGATGGCCAGGTTCAGAGGTTAAACTCTGACCTGGTGGGGGCTAGGTGTGCCCCTCAGAAAGCCCTGGTGTTCCAGGCAACTGGCCAACCTCACGGTGGTGACCCTGGGTTGGAGAACCAGGTTCAGAGGTTAACCTCTGACCTGGTGGGAGGTAGTTGTGCCTCCCAGGAAGTCCTGCTGTGCCAGGCAATTGTCCAACCTCAGGGTGTTGACTCTGGGTTGGAGGGCCAGGTTCAGAGGTTAAACTCTGACCTGGTGGGGGGTAGGTGTGCCCCCCAGGAAGTCCTGGTGTGCCAGGCAATCGGTCAACCTCAGGGTGGTGACTCTGGGTTGGATGGTCAGGTGCAGAGGTTAAACTCTGACCTGGTGGGAGGTAGGTGTGCCTCCCAGAAAGTCCTGGTGTGCCAGGCAATTGTCCAACCTCAGGGTGGTGACCCTGGGTTGGAGAACCAGGTTCAGAGGTTAAACTCTGACCCAGTGGGGGGTAGGTGTGCCCCCCAGGAAGTCCTGGCGTGCCAGGCAATTGTTCAACCTCAGGGTGGTGACTCTGGGTTTGATGGTCAGGTGCACAGGTTAAACTCTGACCTGGTGGGGGGTAGGTGTGCCCCCAGAAAGTCCTGGTTTGCCAGGCAGTGATCCAGTCTGAGGGTACAGACCCTGGGCTGGAAGGCCAGGTTCAGGGTGTACCCCCGGACCTGGAGGGAGGGGCTACAGATAACAGTGCCCCTACCATATTGTCTTCTGAGGAGGCCACTCCTAGTTGGAGGAGGCC
The DNA here is from genome assembly GCF_031143425.1 of Pleurodeles waltl. Taxonomy (NCBI): domain Eukaryota; kingdom Metazoa; phylum Chordata; class Amphibia; order Caudata; family Salamandridae; genus Pleurodeles; species Pleurodeles waltl. The sequence continues at coordinate 914,670,991 of NC_090442.1, read as the reverse complement.
ACCCCAGAAGAGAGGGCAGGGGGAGGGAAGCCTCACCCCGGGCCCTAGTCCAACCTGAAGGTACAGACCCCAGGTTGGAGGGCCAGTTGCAGGTTAACAGCCCTGCACTGGTGGAGGAATGGTACAGGGCGACTTCTATAAGCACCCTGACCATGTTGGACTCTGGGGGTACCGCTCCAGGAGGGAGGGTACAGAGCCCCAGAGGGGAGGGCCAGGTTCAGGCTGTCATCCCTGACCTGGTGGAAGGGAGAATGGTTAAAGGGTGCCCAGCACCTGGGGCTCCCGCCCCCCACTCTCCACAGCCACAGTGGTGGGAGAGCTTTGAGAGGCCAGGGGCCTGGCTCTCATCCCTGGCAGCTGTCAGTAACCACTGTGGCTTGCTGTCCCAGTGGACAGAGTTATCCCTGGGGAGGGGACAAATGTCACACCCTCGGGGTAGAGTGGGCAACACCACTGTGTTGGTCCTGGTGGTACTATCCTGCTCCTGAGATACATCTGTAAGCAAAGTAAGCTTAGGTGCTGCACAGATGGGATCCTCAGGTAAGGATAAAGGTTCCCCATGGGTTGGCTTAGTGGGCCCTGAGAGTATGGACAGAGGGATCCAGTTGGAGTCAGGAAGGCGAAGAACTGGAGCATGCCCCTGCTGTTGTGGGCCTGGGTCCTTGTTCTGTCGCCTCAAATAGGAAAGTACATCAGGATAGTGATTGTTCTCCCCTGCCTTTAGGCTGGTAGGGGGTCATGTTGGACCTGGCTTTTTGACAGGGTCATCCCCAAACTTTTTGCCTCCTTCCTCCTATTTTGTCTGACCTGTTGTTGTTGGCCTTTGACCTCTGGGCACTTTACCACTGCTAACCAGTGCTAAAGTGCATATGCTCTCTTTGTAAATTGTACTATTGATTGGTTTATCCATGATTGGCTATTTAATTTACTTATAAGTCCCTAGTAGAGTGCACTATATGTGCCTAGGGCCTGTAGATTAAATGCTACTACTGGGCCTGCAGCACTGGTTGTGCCACCCACTTCAGTAGCCCCTTAACCTTGTCTCAGGCCTGCCATTGCAAGGCCTGTGTGTGCAGTTTCACTGTCACTTCGACTTGGCATTTAAAAGTACTTGCCAAGCCTAGAACTCCCCTTTTTCTACATATGTCACCCCTAATGTGTACCCTAGGTACCCCCTAGAGCAGGGTGCTGTGGGTAAAAGGCAGGACATGTACCTGTGTAGTTATATGTCCTGGTAGTGTAAAACTCCTAAATTTGTTTTTACACTACTGTGAGGCCTACTCCCTTCATAGGCTAACATTGGGGCTGCCCTCATACACTGTTGAAGTGGCAACTGCTGATCTGAAAGGAGCAGTAAGGTCATATTTAGTATGGCCAGAATGGTAATATAAAGTCCTGCTGACTGGTGAAGTTGAATTAAATATTACTATTCTAGAAATGCCACTTTTAGAAAGTGAGCATTTCTTTGCAGTTAAATCTTTCTGTGCCCTTCAATCCACGTCTGGCTAGGTTTAGTTGACAGCTCCTTGTGCATTCACTCAGACACACCCCAAACACAGGGTACTCAGCCTCACTTGCATACATCTGCATTTTGAATGGGTCTTCCTGGGCTGGGAGGGTGGAGGGCCTGCCCTCACACAAAGGACTGCCACACCCCCTACTGGGACTCTGGCAGACAGGATTGAACTAAAAGGGGACTTGGTGCATTTCTTAGACACTCTTTGAAGTCACCCTCACTTCAAAGGCACCACTTAGTATAAAACAGGGCCTCTGCCCTACCACATGAGACACTTGCTGGAGAAGAAACCTGAACCAGAAACTACATCCTGCCAAGAAGAACTGCCTGGCTGCTCAAAGGACTCACCTGTCTGCTTTTGTACGAAGGACTGCTGCCTTGCTGTTGGCCTGCTGCCTTGCTGAACTCTTTTCTGGCTGTAAAAGTGCTCTCCAAGGGCTTGGATAGAGCTTGCCTCCTGTTCCCTGAAGTCTCAGGACCAAAAAGACTTCTCTTTTTCAGTTGGACACTTCGTGCGCCGAAATTTTCGACGCACAGCTTGTTCCGCGGTGAGAAAAATGCCGCACTTCGACGCTGATCGACGCGACGCCTTCGGGATGACCGGAACATCGACGCACCATCTCGCAAGGACAACGCCGCCCGACTTCCAGAGGAGAAATCGACGCGACGGCTGCCGTGAGATTGAAACTTCAACGCACAGCCCCGCGGAACGACGCACAGCCGGAAAACAAGCAGGAGAATCCATGCACAGACCCGGGACATCTGGTAATACCCGCGACCCAAAGAAAGAGACTGTCCGCACACCGGAATATGACGCACGACTTCCCCACGTGAAAAATAACGACGCAAGTCCGTGTGTGCTGGGGAGAAATCGACTCGCACACTATTTTTCCACATATCTCTTCTTATGCGGCCCTTTACGGAGATTTTTCACCAGAAACCAGGTACTTTGTGCTTGAAAGAGACTTTGTTGGCTTTTTAAAGACTTAAGACACTATGGGGGTGATTCTGACCCCGGCGGTCACGGACCGCCGGGGCCAGGGTCGGCGGGAGCACCGCCAACAGGCTGGCGGTGCCCCGCAGGGCATTCTGACCGCGGCGGTTTGGCCGCGGTCAGATGCGGAAAACCGGCGGTCTCCCGCCGGTTTTCGCTGCCCTGGGAATCCCCCATGGCGGCGCAGCTTGCTGCGCCGCCATGGGGGATTCTGACAGCCCATACCGCCATCCTGTTCCTGGCGGTTCTCCCGCCAGGAACAGGATGGCGGTATGGGTTGTCGTGGGGCCCCTGCAGTGCCCATGCCAGTGGCATGGGCACTGCAGGGGCCCCCGTAAGAGGGCCCCACTTTGTATTTCAGTGTCTGCATTGCAGACACTGAAATACGCGACGGGTGCCACTGCACCCGTCGCACCTTCCCACTCCGCCGGCTCAATTCTGAGCCGGCGTCCTCGTGGGAAGGGTCTTTTGCACTGGGCTGGCGGGCGGCCTTTTGGCGGTCGCCCGCCAGCCCAGTGCAAAAGCCAAAATACCCTCAGCGGTCTTTCGACCGCGGAGCGGTATTTTGGAGGGGGGAAGTCTGGCGGGCGGCCTCCACCGCCCGCCAGACTCAGAATGACCCCCTATACATCACTTTTCAGTGATATCTTTACAAATTCATATTGCATCTTTGATCGTTTTGACCTGCAAATACCCAGATAAATATTATATATTTTTCTAAACACTGTGTGGTGTATTTTTGTGGTGTTATATTATGGTATTGTATGATTTATTGCACAAATGCTTTACACATTGCCTTCTAAGTTAAGCCTGACTGCTCGTGCCAAGCTACCAGAGGGTGGGCACAGGCTGATTTTGGATTGTGTGTGACTTACCCTGACTAGAGTGAGGGTTCTTGCTTGGACAGATGGCAACCTGACTGCCAACCAAAAAACCCAATTTTTAACACAAGTCCGTGTGTGCTCGGGAGAAATAGACTCGCACACTATTTTTCCACGTATCTCTTCTTCTGTGGCCCTTTACGGAGATTTTTCACCAGAAACCAGGTACTTTGTGCTTGAAAGAGACTTTGTTGGCTTTTTAAAGACTTAAGACACTATGGCCCTCATTCTGACCTTGGCGGTCTTTTCGCAAGACCGCTGAGTTACCGCCGCGGTGAAGACCGCCGACCGCGGCGGTGTGCCGCTGTGCGCATTCTGACCGCTGGGAGCGTTCCGCCGGAAAACCGCCAGCAGCCACACTGGCGGTCGGCGGGAAAGTGGAGACTGGTCAACCTCCACCGCCACGCCAGCAGAACACCGCCCACAGAATTACGACCCACATTTCTGTGTGGCGGTCTTCTGTTGGCGGTCTTCTGTTGGCGGTCACGTCCCTATGGCTCCCGTCGCCTCCCGGAGGACCAACGCACAAGGTAAGTTGATCGTCCGTGAGGGGAGGGGGTGGGGGGGTGTTGTGTGATGTGGGCGTGCATGGGGGTGTGCGTGTGAGTGTGTAGAGGGGGTGTGTGAGTGCGTGTATGCGGGCGGGGGGTGCTGCTGTGTCTATGGGTAATGTGTGCTGTTCGGCAGGTGCGCATGTCGGCATGTATGTGTGCGGGTATGTGTCCCCGTTGTGTATGTGTGTGTAGGGGGTGTGTATATGTGCATGTTGGGGGTGTGTGCATGTCGGGGTACATGTATGTGCATGTCGGGGTGGGGGTGGGGAGGGGGTTCGTACCACCTCTGGGGGGTGGCAGGGGGGTGGAGGGTGTGGGGGGAGGACTCGGGTGGGTAGTGGGGGGTGGGGGAGACCCCTATCAGTGCCAGGGAAGGAATTCCCTGGCCCCGATAGTGCTTACCGCCATGGTTCGCACGGCGGTTCCCGCCCGCAAGAAACCGCGGCGGTAGGCAGGGTCATAATACCCTTGGCGGTCTTGGGACGACCGCCGGGCCGGAGTGCGCAAACTCCAGCCCCGCGGTCATGACCGCCGTGGCGGTCGGAGTGGAGAAGTATCGGTCGGTCGCGGCGGGGACCGCCGCGGTCAGAATGCCATTTTTAATACCGCCGGTCTGTTCGCGGTCCGACCGCCGTCTCTCCGCCGACCGCCAGGGTCAGAATGAGGGCCTATATATCACTTTTCAGTGATATCTTTACAAATTCATATTGCATCTTTGATCGTTTTGACCTGCAAATACCCAGATAAATATTAGATATTTTTCTAAACACTGTGTGGTGTATTTTTGTGGTGTTATATTATGGTATTGTATGATTTATTGCACAAATGCTTTACATATTGCCTTCTAAGTTAAGCCTGACTGCTCGTGCCAAGCTAACAGAGGGTGGGCTCAGGCTGATTTTGGATTGTGTGTGACTTACCCTGACTAGAGTGAGGGTTCTTGCTTGGACAGAGGGCGACCTAACTGCCAACCAAAAACCCAGTTTCTAACAAAATGTCATGTCTTTTCTTGGAATGTCGTGTGGAATGTCATGCCTTTCTTGGATGTCATGTCTTTTTTTGGAATGTGTGGAATGTCGTGTCTTTTCTTCGAATGTCGTGTGGAATGTCATGTCTTTTCTTGGATGTCATGTCTTTTTTTGGAATGTCGTGTGGAATGTCATGTCTTTTCATGGAATGTCATGTCTTTTCTTGGAATGTCATGTCTTTTCTTGGAATGTCATGTTTTTTTTTAATGTTGTGTGAAATGTCGTGTCTTTTCTTGGAATGTGTGGAATGTCGTGTCTTTTCTTGGAATGTGTGGATATACTATTGATATTTTGGACTTTGGATTTTGGTTGTTGCCAGTAAGACCTTATCAGAATGGGATTGTGTACCTACTCATTCTTTGTACCTACTGACCACCTCACTAAGGCTGACCTAAGAAGTCTTTGCAGAAAATGGGGCCTTCCTGTATCAAGGAGATCTACTAAGATGGAAATGCTACATGCCTACATAGTCTGGGGGAAGAAAGATGGGCAGAGAGAGAGGCAGCAAAAAACCAAATGACTAAGTACCCCTCAGATGAGGAGGAGGACTGCTCAAATGAGGAGGAAGACTACTCAGATGAGGAAAGAGAACCAGTGAGAGATGAATGGTTCCTAGCTCGACAGCGGTGGATGGAAGAGCTAGATGAGTTTCTTGAAAGGGCTGAGACAGCAAGACTCTTAGGCCCATATTTATACTTTTTGACGCTAAACTGCGCTAACGCAGTTTAGCGTCAAAAAGTTTTGCGCCGGCTAACGCCATTCTGAAGCGCCATGCGGGCGCCGTATTTATTGAATGGCGTTAGCCGGCGCAAGCAGACCGGCGCTGCCTGGTGTGCGCGAGAAAAACCACGTACACCAGGCAGCGCCGGCGTAGGGGGAAAATGGCGCATGGGCGTCTTAAAATGGGGCAAGTCAGGTTACGTCGAAAAAATCGTCGTAACCCGACTTGCGCCATTTATTTTCGACGCCCATCCCCCATCAACATGACTCCTATCATTGTAAAGATAGGAGTCATGCCCCCTTGCCCAATGGCCATGCCCAGGGGACTTCTGTCCCCTGGGCATGGTCATTGGGCATAGTGGCATGTAGGGGGGCACAAATCAGGCCCCCCTATGCCAAAAAAAATTATTAAAAAAAAATAAAAAAATACTTACCTGAATGTCCCTGGGGTGGGTCCCTCCAGCCTTGGGTGTCCTCCTGGGGTGGGCAAGGGTGGCAGGGGGGGTCCCTGGGGGCAGGGGAGGGCACTCTGGGCTCATTTTGAGCCCACTTGTCCCTTAACGCCATGCCTGACCCAGGCGTTAAAAAGCGGCGCAAATGCGCCGTTTTTAGCCACGCCCACTCCCGGGCGTCTCTTTTGCCCGGGAGTATAAATACCACGTAAAGGCCTGGGAGTCATTTTTTAGACGGGAACGCCTCCCTTGCATATCATTAACGCAAGGAAGGGGTTCACGCTAAAAAATGACGCACATTCCGGGAACTTTGGCGCTATTCGCCTCTAACGCCATAGTATAAATATGGCGTTAGTTGGCGTTAGTTTAGCGTCGAATTTGCGTCGAAAAAAACGACGCAAATTCGGCGCAAACGGAGTATAAATACGGCCCTTAGCCCTGGAAGAAGAAAGGATTGCAGCTCAAGAGCTGAGCTGTGAAGAGCTGAAACTGGAGGCCGGAAGGGCTGAGTCCAGTTCAGATGGTGGCAGCAAAAATCTTTCATCCAGTACTGCTGAAGAAGGGCACAAGCCTAGAGAGGTGGTGCCCACCTTGAAGAAGGGAGTTGACACACCCCAGGTGGTTCAAGGGTATGAGGTAGTTCCCGTTATGCACAGGGTCCCTGAGAAGGATTGGGGAACTGGCACAGGGAGTCATATTCCTACTGGGGGGAGGGACACTTTACTGGCTCTAGCAGAGAGTGACAGGGAAAAGGGCTCCCCCCTGGTGGACGTCCTGGATATAGAGTGTAGAGACATCCCAGAAGAGTATGGGTTGAGTGTCAAGGACAGTCAGATACTGTCTCACCAGTCTCAGGAGGGTGATGTAGAGTGCTTTTCCAAGGCTGAGTTACTGGATGGTTGGGTGAAGGGTACTGTGGTTAATACATGTGAAGGGCAGAGTGATGTAATTGCTGGAGAAGCATATGTCTGGTCCTTATTTTCCAGAGCTACGTCAACACCAGGTGGAGTGTGAGTTCTCTGCCCCCAGGGAACTTACAATGGAGGCAGACTTCTGGGTGAGTACCAGAGAGTCTGAAGAGGCATTTGGGGGTGCTCCTGAAGGGAGTGGTCTAGGTGATTCACAACCAAGTGAGGTGGGAGAGGATTGTAGTGTCCCAGGTAGGTCCCAGGTCCTAGAGGGTTCCATGAGGGAACACCAGGAGGGAAGCCTAGCCTGTACCGTAGGGCCACCTGTTGAGGGAAGCCCCGCAGTGTCAGAAGAACTTGGGGGGGTGACTGTAGCCAGCATCCCAACAGTTCTGGTGTCTGGCAGTAACACCCCTAGTGAGGGGGTGCAGAAGTCCAGACATAGGGTTGAGAGGGGGTTGCGGACCCCAGTGGAGGACCTGGAGAGTCAGCTCTGTGAGCAGAGCCCCCCAGGAATGACCCAGGTGAAACCACTTCTGGTTTGGGGGAGACCCAGACTCTGCCGGATGGGCAGAGGTCAGGAGACCTGCGCCAACCAGACTCTTGTGTGGCCCTTGGGAATGGTGTGTCCCTTGTGGGGGTTGAGAGTGGCCCCCAGGAAGTCCTGGCATTCCGGGCAAAGATTTAACCTCAGGGTGGTGACTCTGGGGTGGATAGCCAGGATCAGGGGTTAAACTCTGACCTGGTGGGGGGTAGGTGTGCCTCCCAGAAAGTCCTGGTGTACCATGCAATTGCCCAACCTCAGGGTAGTGACCCTGGGTTGGATAGCCAGGTTCAGAGGTTAAACTCCAACCTGGTGGGGGGTAGGTGTGCCCCCCAGAAAGTCCTGGTATGCCAGGCAATGGTTCAACCTCAGGGTGGTGACTCTGGGTTGGATCCCCAGGTTCAGAGGTTAAACTCTGACCTGGTGGGAGGTAGGTGTGCCTCCCAGGAAGTCCTGCTGTGCCAGGCAATTGTCCAACCTCAGGGTGTTGACTCTGGGCTGGATGGCCAGGTTCAGAGGTTAAACTCTGACCTGGTGGGGTGTAGGTGTGCCCCCCAGAAAGCCCTGGTGTTCCAGGCAACTGCCCAACCTCAGGGTGGTGACCCTGGGTTGGAGAACCAGGTTCAGAGGTTAAACTCTGACCTGGTGGGAGGTAGATGTGCCTCTCAGGAAGTCCTGTTGTGCCAGGCAATTGTCCAACCTCAGGGTGTTGACTCTGGGTTGGAGGGCCAGGTTCAGAGGTTAAACTCTGACCCGGTGGGGGGTAGGTGTGCCCCCCAGGAAGTCCTGGCACGCCAGGCAATTGTTCAACCTCAGGGTGGTGACTCTGGGTTGGATGGTGTAGGAAGTTGGCTCTGTATGCACTATTTCAAAGTGAGAAATAGCATGCACAGAGTCCAAGGGTTCCCCTTAGAGGTAAGATAGTGGCAAAAAGAGATAATTCTAATGCTCTATTTTGTGGTAGTGTGGTCGAGCAGTAGGCTTATCAGAGGGTAGTGTTAAGCATTTGTTGTACACACACAGGCAATAAATTAGGAACACCCACTCAAAGACAATTCCAAGCCAATAGGTTTTTGTATAGAAAAATATATTTTCTTAGTTTATTTTAAGAACCAAAAGGGTTAAGATTTAGAAGTAATACTTTAAATGAAAGGTATTTCACTTAGGAACTTTAGGAACTTTGAATTAGCAAAATAGCATATACAGTTTTCACACAAATGACATATAGCTATTTTAAAACTAGACAGTGCAATTTTCAACAGTTCCTGGGGGAGGTAAGTGTTTGTTAGTTTTGCAGGTAAGTGAACCACCTACAGGGTTCAAGTTTGGGTCCAAGGTAGACCACCGTTGGGGGTTAAGAATAACCCCAAAGTTACCACACCAGCAGCTCAGGGCCGGTCAGGTGCAGAGGTCAAAGTGGTGCCCAAAACGCATAGGCTTCAATGGAGAAGGGGGTGCCCCGGTTCCAGTCTGCCAGCAGGTAAATACCCGTGTCTTCGGAGGGCAGACCAGGGGGGTTTTGTAGGGCGCCAGGGGGGATACAAGTCCGCACAAAAAGTACACCCTCAGCGGCCGGGGCGGCCGGGTGCAGTGTGCAAACAGGCGTTGGGTTCGCAATAGGTTTCAATGGGAGACCAAGGGGTCTCTTCAGCGATGCAGGCAGGCAAGGGGGTGGCTCCTCGGGGTAGCCACCACCTGGGCAAGGGAGAGGGCCACCTGGGGGTCACTCCGGCACTGGAGGTCAGATCCTTCAGGTCCTGGGGGCTGCGGGTGCAGTGTCTTTACCAGGCGTCGGGTCTTTGAAGCAGGCAGTCGCGGTCAGGGGGAACCTTGGGATTCCCTCTGCATGCGTCGCTGTGGGGGCTCAGGGGGGTCAACTCTGGCTACTCATGGTCTCGCAGTCACCGGGGAGTCCTCCCTGTAGTGTTTGTTCTCCACAAGTCGAGCCGGGGGCATTGGGTGCAGAGTGCAAATTGTCACGCTTCCGGTGGGAAACGTGTGTTGTTTCAAAGTTGCTTCTTTGTTGCAAAGTTGCAGTCTTTGGGGAACAGAGCTGCTGTCCTCGGGAGTTCTTGGTCCTTCTAGATACAGGGTAGTCCTCTGAGGCTTCAGAGGTTGCTGAACCATGGGAACGCGTCGCTGGGGCAGTGTCTTTAGAAGTGGGGAGACAGGCCGGTAGAGCTGGGGCCAAAGCAGTTGGTGTCTCCGTCTTCTCTGCAGGTTTTCAGTTCAGCAGTCCTCCTCTTCTTAGGTTGCAGGAATCTAGTTTCCTAGGGTCTGGGGAGCCCCTAAATACTGAATTTAGGGGTGTGTTTAGGTCTGGGAGGGCAGTAGCCAATGGCTACTGTCCTTGAGGGTGGCTACACCCTCTTTGTGCCTCCTCCCTGAGTGCCCTGGGGCATTGTAACACGAAGCCTGAGCCTTTGAGGCTCACTGCTAGGTGTTAGTTCTGCAGGGGCGAGGTGTGAAGCACCTCCACCCAGAGCAGGCTTTTGTTTCTGTCCTCAGAGAGCACAAAGGCCCTCACCACATGGGGTCAGAAACTCGTCTCTCAGCAGCAGGCTGGCACAGACCAGTCAGTCCTGCACTGAACAATTGGGTAAAATACAGGGGGCATCTCTAAGATGCCCTCTGTGTGCATTTTTTAATAAATCCAACACTGGCATCAGTGTGGGTTTATTATTATGAGAAGTTTGATACCAAACTTCCCAGTATTCAGTGTAGCCATTATGGAGCTGTGGAGTTCGTTTTTGACAGACTCCCAGACCATATACTCTTATGGCTACCCTACACTTACAGTGTATAAGGTTTTGCTTAGACACTGTAGGGGCAAAGTGCTCATGCACCTATGCCCTCACCTGTGGTATAGTGCACCCTGCCTTAGGGCTGTAAGGCCTGCTAGAGGGGTGACTTACCTATGCCACAGGCAGTGTGAGGTTGGCATGGCACCCTGAGGGGAGTGCCATGTCGACATAGTCATTTTCTCCCCACCAGCACACACAAGCTGGCAAGCAGGGTGTCTGTGCTGAGTGAGGGGTCCCTAAGGTGGCATAAGACATGCTGCAGCCCTTAGAGACCTTCCCTGGCATCAGGGCCCTTGGTACCAGTTACAAGGGACTTTCCTGGGTGCCAGGGTTGTGCCAATTGTGGAGACAATGGTACATTTTAGGTGAAAGCACACTGGTGCTGGGGCCTGGTTAGCAGGGTCCCAGCACACTTCTCAGTCAAGTCAGCATCAGTATCAGGCTAAAAGTGGGGGGTAACTGCAACCAGGAGCCATTTCCTTACACAAGCCCCCCCCCCCCCACAGCCCACAGGCCAGGAGACTCAGCCAAAGCTGGGAGAGTGTTCCTAGTCTGTCAGGCGAGGAAGAGTAGAGGAAATAGGCTGGTTTGTTGCAGGGCCTACTCTGCCTTACATCCTCCTGTTCAGGTCATTCCCTCTGGGGAACTGACCCACTTCCACAGTGATAGGACCTAGTCTGAATTGCCTCTTGTCTGTGTTTTTAATGTCTCCACCCATTCTCTCTATTTTGGTGTTAGAGGTATCCACCTCTGCTAATCTTATCTTAGCCAGGGTCACCCCTAGCTTACCCAAAGAGGTTACCCAGAGCTGGAGTAACCCCACCATGCCCAACAGGCGAAAACAAAACCTCCACCGTCACCCCAACAGAAAACACGTCCATGCTATTACGACCCACGAATCCACGCGGCGGTCTTTCAACCGCGGTATTCCATTGGCGGTACACACCGCCGAGCTCAAAATACACACACATCTCCAAAACACCGCCACATTGGACAATTCAAAATACGCACACCTGATACACATACAAACACCACTCCCACACAATCAATACAATATAAAACACACACCCACATCACCCACAAACCCCTACGACCAAAAATTAGAGACGAAGGCGACAGAGAGACAGCACAGCAATAGGCAACCCCACCACACAGAGGCACACAACACCATCACCCACACAACATCCACGCACAAAATACCACACACATCACCACATACACCCCACACACATCACCTACACCACCCCATGGCACGCCAAAGACACCCCAGGTTTTCGGAGGAGGAGCTCAGGGTTATGGTGGAGGAAATCGTATGGGTAGAGCCACAGCTATTTGGATCGCAGGTGCAGCACACCTCTATAGCTAGGAAGATGGAGCTATGGCGGAGAATCGTCTACAGGGTCAACGCAGTGGGACAGCACCCAAGAAATCGGGAGGACATCAGGAAGAGGTGGAACGACCTACGGGGGAAGGTGTGTTCAGTGGTCTCCAGGCACAACATCGCGATTCAGCGGACTGGCGGCGGACCCCCCCCAACTAACAACATGGGAGGAGCAGGTCTTGACCATTATGCATCCAGAGGGCCTCGGAGGAGTCGGTGGAGGAATAGACACTGGTAAGTCAAATCTTAACTACCATATCCCCCACCCTACCTGCATGCTATCACACACACCCACCCTCACCCCCTCCCCTATCACTCCAACTCCTCACTAATGTATTAATAACACAAACCACCCATCCCAACACCTAGCCCTGCATGACACAACAAAGCATGGACACCCATCACTAAAGCATGCCCACTGCACACACCCATAACACCCCTCCAACCCTCATCACACAAGCCCCCACACAGGAATGCTAGCACAGCGGTACACGCTCACCCACCTATTGCACACCATGACACACACAGATGCAATAATCATGCTTTTACACCCCTGCAGGACCACTACCCAACATCACCAGACAGGAGGGTCCAGACATCTCCACCCCACCCACTGAAGAGGCCCCACAGTGATGACAGCAGCTCTGGCCAACTGGATCCGGATGACCAGCCCGGACCATCGTGGGCCTCGGGACAGTCGGTTCCGCTCGCACAGGCACAGCCCAACACTGACCTTCCACCCTCTGGTAACACCAGCACAGCACCCACCCAGCGGCCCATACCTCCATCCCCAGGACACGTCAATCAGCTGTGTGTCCACCACTACAGGGAACCCTGGATAACCCACCACCCCAACAACAACAGGGACCTGGGGACAGTGGCAGTGGGCACACGGTCCAGGGGTTGGAAGCACAGGAACACAGGGGAACTGGGAGGACTGCTGTGCGACAGGGGGCGGTCAGGCCAAGGGAACTCACTCTCCACGAGGCCCTCTCCTCCATCATGGGAGCATACCACCACTCCTAGGAGACGATGGCTAAGGTCCTGGCCAAGTTTCAGGAGACCCAGCGCATGCAGGATGAACAGTATTTGGGGTTCAGGGAGGAGCTCACAACCATCAGCTCCGCCCTGGGCACCATCGTAGGGGTGCTGAAGGACATACAGAAGACCATGAGGGACACCGTGGCACTCCAAGGGGCCCCTGACACTAGCCTGGACGATGAACTGCCCATCACCTCCGCCGGCGCTAGTGGACAGGACGCCCCGCCACAGGACCACCACACCAGCACCCCACCCCCTGCAGACGGACAACCACCCCGCAAGCGGTCCCTGATATCCCGGAACAGGACAGAGCAAGATGACAAGACCCCCGCCAAGAAATGAGACCACCCTGATTGTCATCCCATTGTCCCACTTTGTTACCCTGTCCAGATTGGAACTGCCCCAGCTCCACTTCCTATGCCCATATAGGCAGTGCACCTGTGAGACTAATAGACTGGACTCTGCCATGGACATTCCTCCACCATCACCCATCACCGTTTTGCCACCCCCTCCAATAACTAGCACTTCAATAAACACCCTTGAACCACAAAACAATCTGGAGTCAGTCTGTGATTTTGAAAACGTGTATTATCTATGACAATGACAAAATCCATTCGAAAATGTATTGTCAACATACCTATGTAACACATCACAAGCCCATGAAGGATGCAAGCAGATGAAACACGTTGGTAACCACACATGTGAAACCGTAATGGAAATGTACCACTCAGTTAGCAAATACTTCTTCAAATTCACAGACGGGATAGAGGAAGAAGTGTGCAAGTAAATATAATAGTAACAACATTGTTCTCACCTGTGTGTAACTCTTCTGGTTCCTGTACACCTGTTCACTCCTGTGGGGTGGGGGGGGACCAAAGCCACATGGGTCCCATCAATGGCACCTATGATGTTAGGGATATGTCCCAGGACATAGAAGTCACCTTTCCCTGTAGCCAAATCCTCCACCTGAGGCAAAACGATGTAGCTCCTCACGTGTTTCAGCAGGGCAGACAACACTCTGGACAATACGTTAGAAAACATAGGCTGGGACATCCCTGATGCCATGGCCACTGTTGTCTGAAATCACCCACTTGCTAGGAAATGGAGTACTGACAGCACCTGCACCTGAGGGGGGATACCTGTGGGATGGCGGATTGGTGACATCAGATCTGGCTCCAACTGGGTACACAGTTCCTGGATTGTGGCACGGTCAAACCTGTAGGTGATGATTAAATGTCACTCCTCCATTGTCAACAGGTCCACCAGCGGTCGGTACACTGGAGGATTCCGCCATCTCCTCACATGTCCCAGCTGACGGTGCCTAGGAAGGACAACAGCGACCACAGAGTCAACCAATTGTAAGGTATGTACCCACTGCTACACGGAACACGACACAAAATACAAAAATCTTCCTGTATGTATGTTGAGTCCAGGCCTAGGTATGTGTGACACAGTTGTAAATGAAGCCATGTGGGCCCCTGAAACGGCGGCTGCCTGACCTCTAAAGTGGGACAATGGGATATGAGGTAACTGCGCTGGCGTTGTACACCGTCGCGGTAGGCGGTCGAAGACCGCGGTGCAATGCTGCATTGGTTAACATGGGACCCTATCGGTCCCAGGAGCCAATGACGAAGTGCACCGGCGGTGATGATGCGCACCGCCGCGGACGTCACCGCCATTTTCTATCTGTTCAATCACTCGATACCTGATCTTCGACAGGAGAGGACCTACACTGCAAGTGCTGCTGTGACCTCGGTCTGGAAGAGACAATGGCACGTGTGTCTGGGGAAAGGCCCCTGCCTTTACTGCACAGGAGTTGGAGAAGCTCGTGGACGGGGTCCTCCCCCAGTACACGCTACTCTACGGTCCTCCAGACCAACCAGTGAGTACATAGGGTGCAAGTTGTATGGGCTATGCCTGGGTGGAGAGGGCTGGTTGTAAGTAGGAAGGGGGCAGAGTTATGCGAGCATGAAGGACTGTGAATGCATGTGCCACATGGCAAGGGTAGGGATGTGGGCCACTCACTTTGATGGTGCAGTTGGTAATGACTTCTCTTCTTCCCCTGTACATGTCATGTAGGTCAGTGCCCACCAGAAGAAGGATATTTGGCGTGCCATCGCCAAGGACGTCCGGACCCTGGGGGTCCACCAGAGACGGAGCACCCACTGCCGTAAAAGATGGGAGGACATTTGCCACTGGAGCAAGAAGACGGCGGAGGCTCAGCTGGGGATGGCCTCCCAACGTGGGAGGGGTGCCCGTCAAACCATGACCCCCCTGATGTTCCGGATCCTGGCGGTGGCCTACTCTGAGTTGGATGGGCGCATGAGGGTATCACAGCTGACACAAGGGGGTGAGTACACTCACATTCTCATGACTTTGCGCACAGTGGAGGGGTCTGGGTGGTGGAGGAGATCTGTGGGATTCCCTAGGCCAGGGTGAGTTCCATAGGCTAGGCCCCTCCGTAATGCAGGCAATGTGCCACTCCACCCCACCTCTGTAGAGTGCCAAAAACAGGTATACATGCCCCTATGTCATCTATGTGGGCAGATGACACTCATAGGCAAGTAGGCCATATCCCAGGAACTGCATCTGTAGAGGCCAAGAGCACGGCGTAGTGCAGGGGGCAGCTGTGTCTCTATTGTCCGCCAACGGTAGCGGTAAGCCATGCACTCAACCTGTCTTTCTTCTGTTTCCCCACCCCTTTTTGTGCTCTCCCTGTTCTATTGTGCATCAGCATCATCAGGCGGAGGTACAGGGGCACCGGAGCACGAGTGGGCTGCGTCCCACATGGCCATGGAGGGCCACACCACGGACTCCTAATACACCAGTGGGACAGAGGGCGAGGGGAGCTTCACGGCGGTCAGCGGATCAGCAACCAGCGACACGGACTCGTCCTCCGATGGGAGCTCCCTTGTGGTGGTGGCACCATCTGTGCCCCCCACTTCTACAGGTACAGCCGCCACCCCCCCTACCAGCACCGCCCTCCCAGCAGCCCCTCAGCCTTCGCCCCGTGCCCGCTTACCCAGGAGGGTGGGCATCACCTTCGCCCCAGGACCTCAGCCCCTGCCCCGGTCACCCCTGCTGCCCTCAGTGAGGAAGCCATTGACCTCCTCAGGTCACTCAATGGTGGGCAGTCTACCATTGTGAATGCCATCCAGGGTGTAGAGAGGGAGTTGCAACACACCAATGCATTCCTGGAGGGCATTCATTCTGGTCAGGCTGCCCATCATCGAACCGTGCAATCTCTGCCCTCAGCACTGATGGCAGCCATTGTCCCTGTGTCTAGCCTCCTCACTCCAACTTCCTCCACCCAGACCCAATCCCCTGTACCTCAACCTATCCCAAGCACACCATCAGACCAGCCTGCACACACCTCAACACACAAGGCCAGCTCAGGCAAACATAGGCACCACACATCCCACAGGCACTCACACAAGCATCACCCACATACAGACACAGCAACATCCACTGCCTCCACTGTGTCCCCCTCCTTGTCGTCTCCCTCCTCCCTCCCAGTGTTGTCTACACTCTCACCTGCATGCACTACCACAACCACCACTAGGACTCGCACCAGAACACCCAGCACCACACCCCGCTCACCTGCACTCACCACCCCCGCTGCCATTTACACGTCCCCTGTGTCCTCTCCCAGTGTGTCTGTGACGCCCCCTCCCAAAGTACACAAATGCGGGCACACACACACCCAACAGCCATCCACCTCACGACAGCCTCCAGAACATGCACCTGCACCCAAATCACCTCTACAACCACCTCCTCTTCCTCCACTCCCAGACCCCCTCCAGCTACCTGTTCCAGTGTTCGTCAGAAACTTTTCCTGAGCAACCTTGACCTCTGTCCCATCCCCCCCTCCAATTCATAGGTCCCGTAGTAGCACCTCAGCTAAAAAGATTCTAGTACCAGTGGTGTCTGTTCCAGGTATGTGGAGTGCACCGGGTACCAGGGCAGCCAGTGTGACATGGAGCCAAAGCACTGCCAGTCCACCCCATGTGAAGCACCAGAAGTTGGACAGTGCCCGAAGGGAGAGGGGGAAGACTCCTCCCAAGGTGGTGAAGGGGCAGAAGAAGTCTCCAAAGTCTGGGAAGAGCAGCACGGCGGAGAAGGACGCCATCCTCCCCGCTGCCCAAGACGCCACCGCCAGCCCCATAGTCACTGGTCAGGAGACCACCGCCGGAGTCAGTGCCCAGGAGGGCAGCACTATCGTCAGTGGTCAGGAGACCACCGCCGGAGTCAGTGCCCAGGAGGGCAGCACTATCATCACTGGTCAGGAGACCACTGCCGGAGTCAGTGCCCAGGAGGGCACCGGCAGCCACAGCCCCGCTGGGCAATGAGGGACCGCCATGGCACACACCGCTGCACAGGTCAGAGACCGCAAAGTCAAGCACCGCTGAACAGGGTAAGCACCACTGAACAGGGCAAAGACCGCCATGGCAAGCACTGCTGAACAGGGCAAGCACCGCTGAGCAGGGCAAAGACCGCCATGGCAAGCACCGCTGAACAGGTCAGAGACAGCAAAGTCAAGCACAGCTGAACTGGGCAAGCACCGCTGAACAGGGCAAAGACTGCCATGGCAAGCACCGCTGAACAGGGCAAGCACCGCCAACTCAAGCACCGCTAGCCCATGAGCGGCAGGGGCAGTGACGCAACAGGGACCGTCACGGGGTGAGTGATGCACTCTGGGCACCAGTCCCCCTCCAGAACCAGTGGAGACTGTTATCCACTTGAGAGACTGTGGCTTTGCACTCCCCAGGATGGTACAGTGGGCAACCCACCCACTGTAGAGACTTGAGAGACTGTGGGGGTCATTACAACGCTGGTGGACGGTGTTAAAGCGGCGGTTAGACCGCCAACAGGCTGGCGGTCTTTTTTTTAGTATTATGACCATGGCGGTTACGCCACGGTCATCCGCCGCTTCCCCGTTCCGCCCGCTGGGCTGGAGACCTGGGTCTCCAGCCCGGCGGCCGTGACAATACCGCCACCGGTATTGTGACCCAGCTTACCGCCATGGATTTCCAGCGGTAGGAACCGCCATGAAATCCATGGTGGTAAGCACTATCAGTGCCAGGGAATTCCTTCCCTGGCACTGATAGGGGTCTCCCCCACCCCCACCCCGACTCCCTCCCCTACACCCCCCACCACGCCTGCCACCCTCCAAAGGTGGCAGGGCCCTCCTCCCCACCCGACCCCCGACATTACCTTACACATACACACCCGACACGCATGCAGGCACCACCAACACACATACACGCACACACACCGACATACATGCCAACATCCATACACACACTCAGACATGTACACCCACATTCACGCACACATCCACACAGACATACAGACATGCACACATTTCCAAAACATGCAACACCCCCGCAAGCATACACGCACTCACACACACCCCCTACATACACAGACGCACACCCCCATGCACCCACACAACACACAACACCCCACACCCCTCTCTCCTAATGGACGATCGACTTACCTGTTCCGTCGATCCTCCGGGAGGGGACGGGAGCCATGAGGGCAGCTCCGCCAACACCACACCGCCAACAGAACACCGCGCACAGAATCACAGGACGTGATTAGCTCGGTGGTGTTCTGTTGGCGTGGCGGTGGAGTAACCTCCACTTCCCCGCCGCCCGCAAGTATGGCTGTTGGCGGCTCTCCGTCAGAATAACGACGGAGGGCAGCCAACAGTCATAATACGCCGAGCGGCAAACCACCACTACTGGCGGTGTTCCGCACAGCGGTCCCTCAGCGGTCTTCTTAAAAGACCGCCGAGGTTGTAATGACCACCTGTGGCTTTGCACTCCCCAGGATGGTACAGTGGGCAACCCACCCACTGTAGAGACTTGAGAGACTGTGGCTTTGCACTCCCCAGGATGGTACAGTGGGCAAACCACCCACTGAAAAGACTTGAGAGACTGTGGCTTTGCACTCCTCAGGATACATCAATATGCATGGAGCCCCGTTGTGGATCTGGCGTGGTGCAGTCATCTGACTGAGGTGCCCCCCCTTACCTTCCCCCTGAGGTGCCTGTTGTATTTCTATCTGATGCCCCTGCAGTGTTCTCTCCGTTCCAGGACAGGTATCGTGTGTGGGCCTCGCCCGTGCATTGTGGGCCTAGTGGTCCACGGACATTGAAATGTGCATACCTGGACTACTAATCGTGATGTATAT
The DNA here is from genome assembly GCF_031143425.1 of Pleurodeles waltl. Classification (NCBI taxonomy): domain Eukaryota; kingdom Metazoa; phylum Chordata; class Amphibia; order Caudata; family Salamandridae; genus Pleurodeles; species Pleurodeles waltl. The sequence goes on along the minus strand of NC_090442.1, from coordinate 914,651,970 downwards.
ATTTGGAATGTGTATATATTGATGTATATATGAGCTTACTGTTTTTTGATACATTACAATGGTTGTACTCATTTCCTTTTGTCTTAGCATTCTTCCGGGGGATTGGGGGTTGTTACTGTGATGTTCAGAAATGCATTGGTGTGTGTGTTGTAGTGGGTGAGGGTCGGGTTGGGGGTGGGGGTGTTGCGTGTGTGTGTCCCTGACTTTTGCCTCCCCCCTCCCCTATGTCGTAGGTGCAGTACTCACCGTTGTCTTTGGCCCCGCCGTTGCTGATGTTCGTACAGGAGCAGGAAGACAAGCGCAGGGAGAATATGGAGTTCCGGCTCCATGGTGCCCTCCTTCCTCGTGGAGTTTGTTCAGGTGAGCGTTTTCCCATTGAAATGCCTGTTTCCGCCGTGTTTTTATCCACAGTGAATCTGACCCGGAAAAGGTGGCGGATTGGCCTGTTGTAATACTGTGGGCGGTACTTTGTCTTCCGCCTGTCTGTTGGCGGTGACCGCCGCGCTGCTTGTCTGTACCGCCGTGGCGGTCGGAGTGTTAAAGTGGATGTCTATGTTGGCGGTTTCCGCCACGGTCATAATTCCCTTTTTTTTCCCACCGGCCTGTTTGCGGTATTACTGAAGCTTTAACACCGTCCGCCAGGGTTGTAATGACCCCCTATGTTTCTAAAAGTTGGAATACTTTTTAAGAATCTAAAACTATCTCTAGAACTTAATTCAAACTTTTACAAAACTTTTAAACTCTAAAAAGAAATGCTAACAGGGACTAACACAAGGCCCTAGCAGGACTTTTAAAAATTTAGAAAAATAGCTCAAATTTCAAAAATCTGTTTCTAATGACAATTTTTGGAATTTAGTCGTGTGATCAGGTATTGGCTGAGTAGTCCAGCAAATGCAAAGTCTTGTACCCCACCGCTGATCCACCAATGTAGGAAGTTGGCTCTGTATGCACTATTTCAAAGTGAGAAATAGCATGCACAGAGTCCAAGGGTTCCCCTTAGAGGTAAGATAGTGGCAAAAAGAGATAATTCTAATGCTCTATTTTGTAGTAGTGTGGTCGAGCAGTAGGCTTATCAGAGGGTAGTGTTAAGCATTTGTTGTACACACACAGGCAACAAATGAGGAACAGACACTCAGACAATTCCAGGCCAATAGGTTTTTGTATAGAAAAATATATTTTCTTAGTTTATTTTAAGAACCACAGGTTCAAGATTTACAAGTAATACTTTAAATGAAAGGTATTCCACTTAGGAATTCTAGGAACTTTGAATTAGCAAAATAGCATATACAGTTTTCACACAAATGACATATAGCTATTTTAAAACTAGAGAGTGCAATTTTCAACAGTTCCTGGGGGAGGTAAGTGTTTGTTAGTTTTGCAGGTAAGTAAACCACCTACAGGGTTCAAATTTGGGTCCAAGATAGCCCACCATTGGGGGTTCAGAGCAACCCCAAAGTTACCACACCAGCAGCTCAGGGCCGGTCAGGTGCAGAGGTCAAAGTGGTGCCCAAAACGCATAGGCTTCAATGGAGAAGGGGGTGCCCCGGTTCCAGTCTGCCAGCAGGTAAGTACCCGCGTCTTCGGAGGGCAGACCAGGGGGGTTTTGTAGGGGACTGGGTGGGACACAAGTCAGCACAAAAAGTACACCCTCAGTGGCACGGGGCGGCCGGGTGCAGTGTGCAAACAGGCGTCGGGTTCACAATAGGTTTCAATGGGAGACCAAGGGGTCTCTTCAGCGATGCAGGCAGGCAAGGGGGTGGCTCCTCGGGGTAGCCACCACCTGGGCAAGGGAGAGGGCCACCTGGGGGTCGCTCCGGCACTGGAGGTCGGATCCTTCAGGTCCTGGGGGCTGCGGGTGCAGTGTCTTTACCAGGCGTCAGGTCTTTGAAGCAGGCAGTCGCGGTCAGGGGGAGCCTCTGGATTCCCTCTGCAGGCGTCGCTGTGGTGGCTCGGGGGGGATCAACTCTGGCTACTCACGGTCTCGCAGTCGCCGGGGAGTCCTCCCTGTAGTGTTTGTTCTCCACAAGTCGAGCCGGGGGCGTCTGGTGCAGAGTGCAAAGTCTCACGCTTCCGGAGGGAAACGTGTGTTGTTTCAAAGTTGCTTCTTTGTTGCAAAGTTGCAGTCTTTGGGGAACAGAGCCGCTGTCCTCGGGAGTTCTTGGTCCTTCTAGATGCAGGGTAGTCCTCTGAGGCTTCAGAGGTTGCTGGACCCTGGGAACGCTTCGCTGGGGCAGTGTCTTTAGAAGTGGGGAGACAGGCTGGTAGAGCTGGGGCCAAAGCAGTTGGTGTCTCCGTCTTCTCTGCAGGTTTTCAGTTCAGCAGTCCTCTTCTTCTTAGGTTGCAGGAATCTAGTTTCCTAGGTTCTGGGGAGCCCCTAAATACTGAATTTAGGGGTGTGTTTAGGTCTGGGAGGGCAGTAGCCAATGGCTACTGTCCTTGAGGTTGGCTACACCCTCTTTGTGCCTCCTCCCTGAGGGGAGGGGGCACATCCCTATTCCTATTGGGGGAATCCTCCAAAATCAAGATGGAGGATTTCTAAAGGCAGGGGTCACCTCAGCTCAGGACACCTTAGGGGCTGTCCTGACTGGTGGGTGACTCCTCCTTGTTTTTCTCATTCTCTCCCCTGGACTTGCTGCCAAAAGTGGGGGCTGTGTCAAGGGGGCGGGCATCTCCACCAGCTGGAATGCCCTGGGGCATTGTAACACGAAGCCTGAGCCTTTGAGGCTCACTGCTAGGTGTTACAGTTCCTGCAGGGGGGAGGTGTGAAGCACCTCCACCCAGAGCAGGCTTTTGTTTCTGTCCTCAGAGAGCACAAAGGCCCTCACCACATGGGGTCAGAAACTCGTCTCTCAGCAGCAGGCTGGCACAGACCAGTCAGTCCTGCACTAAACAATTGGGTAAAATACAGGGGGCATCTCTAAGATGCCCTCTGTGTGCATTTTTTAATAAATCCAACACTGGCATCAGTGTGGGTTTATTATTCTGAGAAGTTTATATCAAACTTCCCAGTATTCATTGTAGCCATTATGGAGCTGTGGAGTTCGTTTTTGACAGACTCCCAGACCATATACTCTTATGGCTACCCTGCACTTACAATGTCTAAGGTTTTGCTTAACACTGTAGGGGCATAGTGCTCATGCACCTATGCCCTCACCTGTGTTATAGTGCACCCTGCCTTAGGGCTGTAAGGCCTGCTAGAGGGGTGACTTACCCATGCCACAGGCAATGTGAGGTTGGCATGGCACCCAGAGGGGAGTACCATGTCGACTTAGTCATTTTCTCCTCATCAGCACACACAAGCTGGCAAGCAGTGTGTCTGTGCTGAGTGAGGGGTCCCTAAGGTGGCATAAGACATGCTGCATCCCTTAGAGACCTTCCCTGGCATCAGGGCCCTTGATACCAGGGGTACCAGTTACAAGGGACTTACCTGGGTGCCAGGGTTGTGCCAATTGTGGAGACAATGGTACATTTTAGGTGAAAGAACACTGGTGCTGGGGCCTGGTTAGCAGGGTTCAGCACACTTCTCAGTCAAGTCAGCATCAGTATCAGGCAAAAAGTGGGGGGTAACTGCAACAGGGAGCCAGTTCCTTACAGATGGTCAGATGCAGAGGTTAAACTCTGACCTGGTGGGGAGTAGGTGTGCCCCCCTGAAAGTCCTGGTTTGCCAGGCAGTGATCCAGTCTGAGGGTACAGACCCTGGGCTGGAAGGCCAGGTTCAGGGTGTCCCCCCGGACCTGGAGGGAGGGGCTACTGATAACAGTGACCCTACCATGTTGTCTTCTGAGGAGGCCACTCCTAGTTGGAGGGTGCTGGACCCCAGAAGGGAGGGCAGGGGGACGGAAGCCTCACCCCGGGCCCTAGTCCAACCTGAAGGTACAGACCCCAGGTTGGAGGGCCAGTTGCAGGTTAACAGCCCTGCACTGGTGGAGGAATGGTATAGGGTGACTTCTATAAGCACCCTGACCATGTTGGACACTGGGTGTACCGCTCCAGGAGGGGAGGGTACAGAGCTCCAGAGGGGAGGACCAGGTTCAGGCTGTCATCCCTGACCTGGTGGAAGGGAGAATGGTGAAAGGGTGCCCAGCACCTGCGGCTACCGCCCCCCACTCTCCACAGCCACAGTGGTGGGAGAGCTTTGAGAGGCCTGGGGCCTAGCACTCATCCCTGGCAGCTGGCAGTAACCACTGTGGCTTGCTGTCCCGGTAGACAGAGTTATCCCTGGGGAGGGGACAAGTGTCACACCCTGAGGGAGAAGAGTGGATAACACCACTGTGTTGGTCCTGGTGGTACTATCCTGCTCCTGGGATACATCTGTGAGCAAAGTAAGGTTAGGTGCTGCACAGATGGGATCCGCAGGTAAGGAGAAAGTTCCCCATGGGTTGGCTTAGTGGGCACTGAGAGTATGGACAGAGGGATCCAATTGGAGTCAGGAAGGCGAAGGACTGGAGCATGCCCCTGCTGTTGTGGGCCTGGGTCCTTGTTCTGTCGCCTCAAACAGGGAAGTACATCAGGATAGTGATGGTCCCCCCCCCTTGGCTTTAGGCTGGTAGGGGGTCATGTTGGAACTGGCTTTTTGACAGGGTCATCCCCAAACTTTTTGCCTCCTTCCTCCTATTTTGTCTGACCTGTTGTTGTTGGCCTTTGACCTCTGGGCACTTTACCACTGCTAACCAGTGCTAAAGTGCATATGCTCTCTGTGTAAATTGTACTATTGATTGGTTTATCCATGATTGGCTATTTAATGTACTTATAAGTCCCTAGTAGAGTGCACTCTATGTGCCTAGGGCCTGTAGATTAAATGCTACTAGTGGGCCTGCAGCACTGGTTGTGCCACCCACTTCAGTAGCCCCTTAACCTTGTCTCAGGCCTGCCATTGCAAGGCCTGTGTGTGCAGTTTCACTGTCACTTCGACTTGGCATTTAAAAGTACTTGCCAAGCCTAGAACTCCCCTTTTTCTACATAGAAGTCACCCCTAATGTGTGCCCTAGGTAACCCCTAGAGCAGGGTGCTGTGTGGGTAAAAGGCGGGACATGTACCTGTGTAGTTATATATCTTGGTAGTGTAAAACTCCTAAATTCATTTTTACACTACTGTTAGGCCTGCTCCCTTCATAGGCTAACATTGGGGCTGACCTCATACACTGTTGAAGTGGCAGCTGCTGATCTGAAAGGAGAAGGAAGGTCATATTTAGTATTGAATGGTAATATAAAATCCTGCTGACTGGTGAAGTCAGATTTAATATTACTATTCTAGAAATGGCACTTTTAGAAAGTGAGCATTTCTTTGCACTTAAATCTTTCTGTGCCCTTCAATCCACGTCTGGCTAGGTTTAGTTGACAGCACCTTTTGCATTTACTCAGACACACCCCAAACACAGGGTACTCAGCCTCACTTGCATTCATCTGCATTTTGAATGGGTCTTCCTGGGCTGGGAAGGTGGAGGGCCTGCAACACAAAGGACTGCCACACCCCCTACTGGGACTCTGGCAGACAGGATTGAACTGAAAGGGGGGTTGGTGCATTTCTTAGACACTCTTTGAAGTCACCCCCCCACTTCAAAGGCACAACTTAGTATAAAACAGGGCCTCTGCCCTACCTGATGAGACACTTGCTGAAGAAGAAACCTGAACAAGGAACTACATCCTGCCAACAAGAACTGCCTGGCTGCTCAAAGGACTCACCTGTCTGCTTTTCTACAAAGGACTGTTGCTTTGCTGTTGGCCTACTGCCTTGCTGTTGGCCTGCTGCCTTGCTGAACTGCCTGGCTGCTCAAAGGACTCATCTGTCTGCTTTTCTACGAAGGACTGCTGCCTTGCTGTTGGCCTGCTGCCTTGCTGAACTCTTGTCTGGCTGTAAAAGTGCTGTCCAAGGACTTGGATAGAGCTTGCCTCCTGTTCCCTGAAGTCTCAGGACCAAAAAGAATGATCTTTTTCACTTGGACGCTTTGTGCGCCGAAAGCTTGTTCCGTGGCGAGAAAAACGCCGCACACCGACGCTGATCGATGCGACACCTTCAGGACGACCGGAACTTTGACGCACGGCCTCGCAAGGACAACGCCGCCCGACTTCCAGAGAAGAAATCGACGCGACGCCTGCAGTGAGAGCGAAACTTCGACGCAAAGCCCAGCGGAACGACACGCTGCTGGAAAACAAGGAGGAGAATCCACGCACAGACCCGGGACATCTGGTAATCCCCGCGACCCATAGAAAGAGACTGCCCGCGTGCCGGAAAACGACGCACGACTTCCCTGGGCAAGTCCGTGTGTGCTGGGGAGAAATCGTCGCACACACTATTTTTCCACGTATCTCTTCTTCTGCTGCCCTTTGCAGAGATTTTCCACCAGAAACCAGGTACTTTGTGCTTGAAAGAGACTTTGTTTGCTTTTTAAAGACTTAAGACACTATATATCACTTTTCAGTGATATCTTTACAAATTCATATTGCATCTTTGATCGTTTTGACCTGCAAATACCCAGATAAATATTATATATTTTTCTAAACACTGTGTGGTGTATTTTTGTGGTGTTATATTATGGTATTGTATGATTTATAGCACAAATGCTTTACATATTGCCTTCTAAGTTAACCCTGACTGCTCGTGCAAAGCTACCAGAGGGTGGGCACAGGCTGATTTTGGATTGTGTGTGACTTACCCTGACTAGAGTGAGGGTTCTTGCTTGGACAGATGGCAACCTGACTGCCAACCAAAAAAACCATTTCTAACAGAATGTCATGTTTTTTTCTTGGAATGTCGTGTGGAATGTCATGTCCTTTCTTGGAATGTGTGGAATGTCATGTCCTTTCTTGGAATGTGTGGAATGTCGTGTCTTTTCTTCGAATTTCATGTGGAATGTCATGTCTTTTCTTGGAATGTCGTGATGAATCATCTTTTCTTGGAATGTGTGGAATGTCGTGTCTTTTCTTGGAATGTGTGGAATGTCATGTCTTTTCCTGGAATGTCATGTCTTTTTTTAGAATGTCGTGTGGAATGTCATGTCTATTCTTGGAATGTAATGACTTTCCTTAGAATGTCGTGTTTTTTCTTGGAATGTGTGGAATGTCGTGTTTTTTCTTGGAATGTCGTGTGGAATGCCATGTCTTTTCCTGGAATGTCATGTCTTTTTTTGGAATGTCTTATCTTTTCTTGGAATGTCATGTCTTTTTTTGGAATGTCATGTCTTTTCTTGGAATGTGAGGAATGTCTTCTTTTTTTTGGAATGTGTGGAATGTCATGTCTTTTCTTGGAATGTGTGGAATGTCATGTCTATTTTTGGAATATGTGGAATGTCATGTCTTTTCTTGGAATGTGTGGAATGTCACGTCTTTTTTTGGAATGTCATGTCTTTTTTTGGAATGTGTGGAATGTCATGTCTTTTCTTGGAATGTGTGGAATGTTGTGTCTTTTTTTGGAATGTCGTGTCTTTTTTTGGAATGTCATGTCATGTGAGGAATGTCATGTCTTTTTTTTGGAATGTGTGGAATGTCATGTCCTTTTTTTGGAATGTGTGGAATGTCATGTCTTTTCTTGGAATGTGTGGAATGTCACGTCTTTTTTTGGAATGTCATGTCTTTTTTTGGAATGTGTGGAATGTCATGTCTTTTCTTGGAATGTGTGGAATGTCGTGTCTTTTTTTGGAATGTGTGGAATGTCATGTCTTTTTTTTGGAATGTGTGGAATGTCATGTCTTTTCTTGGAATGTGTGGAATGTCATGTCTGATTTTGGAATGTCATGTCTTTTTTGGGAATGTGTGGAATGTCATGTCTTTTCTTGGAATGTGTGGAATGTCGTGTTTTTTTGGAATGTGTGGAATGTCGTGTCTTTTCTTGGAATGTGTGGAATGTCATGTCTTTTTTTGGAATGTGTGGAATGTCATGTCTTTTTTTTGGAATGTGTGGAATGTCATGTCTTTTCTTGGAATGTGTGGAATGTCATGTCTTTTTTTGGAATGTGTGGAATGTTGTGTCTTTTCTTGGAATGTTTGGAATGTCATGTCTTTTTTTGGAATGTGTGGAATGTCGTGTCTTTTTTCGGAATGTGTGGAATGCCGTGTCTTTTCGTGGAATGTCATGTCTTTTTTTGGAATGTGTGGAATGTCATGTCTTTTTTTTGGAATGTGTGGAATGTCATGTCTTTTTTGGGAATGTGTGGAATGTCGTGTCTTTTCTTGGAATGTGTGGAATGTCATGTCTTTTTTTGGAATGTCATGTCTTTTTTTGGAATGTGTGGAATGTCGTCTTTTCTTGGAATGTGTGGAATGTCATGTCCTTTTTTGGAATGTCATGTCTTTTTTTGGAATGTGTGGAATGTCGTGTCTTTTCTTGGAATGTGTGGAATGTCATGTCTTTTTTTGGAATGTGTGGAATGTCATGTCTTTTTTTGGAATGTGTGGAATGTCGTCTTTTTTGGGAATGTCATGTCTTTTTTTGGAATGTGTGGAATGTCATGTCTTTTTTTGGAATGTGTGGAATGTCATGTCTTTTTTGGAATGTGTGGAATGTCATGTCTTTTTTTGGAATGTGTGGAATGGCATGTCTTTTTTGGGAATGTCATGTCTTTTTTTGGAATGTGTGGAATGTCATGTCTCTTTTTGGAATGTGTGGAATGTCATGTCTCTTTTTGGAATGTGTGGAATGTCGTGTCTTTTTTTGGAATGTGTGAAATGTCATGTCTTTTTTTTGGAATGTGTGGAATGTCATGTCTTTTTTGGGAATGTGTGGAATGTCGTGTCTTTTCTTGGAATGTGTGGAATGTCATGTCTTTTTTTGGAATGTCATGTCTTTTTTTGGAATGTGTGGAATGTCGTCTTTTCTTGGAATGTGTGGAATGTCATGTCTTTTTTTGGAATGTCATGTCTTTTTTTGGAATGTGTGGAATGTCGTGTCTTTTCTTGGAATGTGTGGAATGTCATGTCTTTTTTTGGAATGTGTGGAATGTCATGTCTTTTTTTGGAATGTGTGGAATGTCGTCTTTTTTGGGAATGTCATGTCTGTTTTTGGAATGTGGAATGTCATGTCTTTTTTTGGAATGTGTGGAATGTCATGTCTTTTTTGGAATGTGTGGAATGTCATGTCTTTTTTTGGAATGTGTGGAATGGCATGTCTTTTTTGGGAATGTCATGTCTTTTTTTAGAATGTGTGGAATGTCATGTCTCTTTTTGGAATGTGTGGAATGCCGTGTCTTTTTTTGGAATGTGTGGAATGTCGTGTCTTTTCTTGGAATGTGTGGAATGTCATGTCTTTTTTTGGAATGTGTGGAATGTCGTCTTTTCTTGGAATGTGTGGAATGTCATGTCTTTTTTTGGAATGTCATGTCTTTTTTTGGAATGTGTGGAATGTCATGTCTTTTTTTGGAATGTCATGTCTTTTTTTGGAATGTCATGTCTTTTTTTGGAATGTGTGGAATGTCGTATTTTTTTGGAATGTGTGGAATGTCGTGTCTTTTCTTGGAATGTGTGGAATGTCATGTCTTTTTTTGGAATGTCATGTCTTTTTTTGGAATGTGTGGAATGTCGTGTCTTTTCTTGGAATGTGTGGAATGTCGTGTCTTTTTTCGGAATGTGTGGAATGCCGTGTCTTTTCTTGGAATGTGTGGAATGTCATGTCTTTTTTTGGAATGTGTGGAATGTCATGTCTTTTTTTTGGAATGTGTGGAATGTCATGTCTTTTTTGGGAATGTGTGGAATGTCGTGTCTTTTCTTGGAATGTGTGGAATGTCATGTCTTTTTTTGGAATGTGTGGAATGTCATGTCTTTTTTTGGAATGTCATGTCTTTTTTTGGAATGTGTGGAATGTCATGTCTTTTTTTGGAATGTGTGGAATGTCGTGTCTTTTTTTGGAATGTGTGGAATGTCATGTCTTTTTTTGGAATGTGTGGAATGTCATGTCTTTTTTTTGGAATGTGTGGAATGTCATGTCTTTTTTTGGAATGTCATGTCTTTTTTTGGAATGTGTGGAATGTCGTGTCTTTTCTTGGAATGTGTGGAATGTCATGTGTTTTCTTGGAATGTGTGGAATGTCATGTCTTTTTTTGGAATGTGTGGAATGTCATGTCTTTTTTTGGAATGTCATGTCTTTTTTTGGAATGTGTGGAATGTCATGTCTTTTTTTGGAATGTCATGTCTTTTTTTGGAATGTGTGGAATGTCGCCTTTTCTTGGAATGTGTGGAATGTCATGTCTTTTTTTGGAATGTCATGTCTTTTTTTGGAATGTGTGGAATGTCGTGTCTTTTCTTGGAATGTGTGGAATGTCATGTCTTTTTTTGGAATGTGATGTCTTTTTTTGGAATGTGTGGAATGTCGTGTCTTTTCTTGGAATGTGTGGTATGTCATGTCTTTTTTTGGAATGTCATGTCTTTTTTTGGAATGTGTGGAATGTCGTCTTTTTTTGGAATGTGTGGAATGTCGTGTCTTTTCTTGGAATGTGTGGAATGTCATGTCTTTTTTGGGAATGTCATGTCTTTTTTTTGGAATGTGTGGAATGTCATGTCTTTTTTTGGAATGTGTGGAATGTCGTGTCTTTTTTCGGAATGTGTGGAATGCCGTGTCTTTTCTTGGAATGTGTGGAATGTCATCTTTTTTTGGAATGTGTGGAATGTCGTGTCTTTTCTTGGAATGTGTGGAATGTCATGTCTTTTTTTGGAATGTCATGTCTTTTTTTTGGAATGTGTGGAATGTCATGTCTTTTTTTGGAATGTGTGGAATGTCGTGTCTTTTTTCGGAATGTGTGGAATGCCGTGTCTTTTCTTGGAATGTGTGGAATGTCATGTCTTTTTCTGGAATGTGTGGAATGTCATGTCTTTTTTTTGGAATGTGTGGAATGTCATGTCTTTTTTGGGAATGTGTGGAATGTCGTGTCTTTTCTTGGAATGTGTGGAATGTCATGTCTTTTTTGGAATGTGTGGAATGTCATGTCTTTTTTTGGAATGTCATGTCTTTTTTTGGAATGTGTGGAATGTCGTGTCTTTTCTTGGAATGTGTGGAATGTCATGTCTTTTTTTGGAATGTCATGTCTTTTTTTTGGAATGTGTGGAATGTCGTGTCTTTTTTCGGAATGTGTGGAATGCCGTGTCTTTTTTTGGAATGTGTGGAATGTCGTGTCTTTTTTTGGAATGTGTGCAATGTCATGTCTTTTTTTGGAATGTGTGGAATGTCATGTCTTTTTTGGGAATGTGTGGAATGTCGTGTCTTTTTTTGGAATGTGTGGAATGTCGTCTCTGTTCTTGGAATGTGTGGAATGTCATGTCTTTTTTGGAATGTGTGGAATGTCATGTCTTTTTTTGGAATGTGTGGAATGTCATGTCTTTTTTGGGAATGTGTGGAATGTCGTGTCTTTTCTTGGAATGTGTGGAATGTCATGTCTTTTTTTGGAATGTGTGGAATGTCGTGTCTTTTCTTGGAATGTGTGGAATGTCATGTCTTTTTTTGGAATGTCATGTCTTTTTTTTGGAATGTGTGGAATGTCATGTCTTTTTTTGGAATGTGTGGAATGTCGTGTCTTTTTTCGGAATGTGTGGAATGCCGTGTCTTTTCTTGGAATGTGTGGAATGTCATGTCTTTTTTTGGAATGTGTGGAATGTCATGTCTTTTTTTTGGAATGTGTGGAATGCCATGTCTTTTTTGGGAATGTGTGGAATGTCGTGTCTTTTCTTGGAATGTGTGGAATGTCATGTCTTTTTTTGGAATGTGTGGAATGTCATGTCTTTTTTTTGGAATGTCATGTCTTTTTTTGGAATGTGTGGAATGTCGTGTCTTTTCTTGGAATGTGTGGAATGTCATGTCTTTTTTTGGAATGTCATGTCTTTTTTTTGGAATGTGTGGAATGTCGTGTCTTTTTTCGGAATGTGTGGAATGCCGTGTCTTTTTTTGGAATGTGTGGAATGTCGTGTCTTTTTTTGGAATGTGTGGAATGTCATGTCTTTTTTGGGAATGTGTGGAATGTCGTGTCTTTTTTTGGAATGTGTGGAATGTCGTCTCTGTTCTTGGAATGTGTGGAATGTCATGTCTTTTTTGGAATGTGTGGAATGTCATGTCTTTTTTGGGAATGTGTGGAATGTCGTGTCTTTTTTGGGAATGTGTGGAATGTCGTGTCTTTTCTTGGAATGTGTGGAATGTCGTGTCTTTTCTTGGAATGTGTGGAATGTCATGTCTTTTTTTGGAATGTGTGGAATGTCATGTCTTTTTTTGGAATGTCATGTCTTTTTTGGGAATGTGTGGAATGTCGTGTCTTTTTTTGGAATGTGTGGAATGTCGTCTCTGTTCTTGGAATGTGTGGAATGTCATATCTTTTTTGGAATGTGTGGAATGTCATGTCTTTTTTTGGAATGTGTGGAATGTCGTCTCTGTTCTTGGAATGTGTGGAATGTCATGTCTTTTTTGGGAATGTGTGGAATGTCGTTTCTTTTTTTGGAATGTGTGGAATGTCGTCTCTGTTCTTGGAATGTGTGGAATGTCATGTCTTTTTTGGGAATGTGTGGAATGTCGTGTCTTTTCTTGGAATGTGTGGAATGTCATGTCTTTTTTTGGAATGTGTGGAATGTCGTGTCTTTTCTTGGAATGTGTGGAATGTCATGTCTTTTTTTGGAATGTCATGTCTTTTTTTTGGAATGTGTGGAATGTCATGTCTTTTTTTTGGAATGTGTGGAATGTCATGTCTTTTTTGGGAATGTGTGGAATGTCATGTCTTTTTTTGGAATGTCATGTTTTTTTTTGGGAATGTGTGGAATGTCATGTCTTTTTTTGGAATGTGTGGAATGTCGTGTCTTTTTTCGGAATGTGTGGAATGCCGTGTCTTTTCTTGGAATGTGTGGAATGTCATGTCTTTTTTTGGAATGTGTGGAATGTCATGTCTTTTTTTTGGAATGTGTGGAATGCCATGTCTTTTTTGGGAATGTGTGGAATGTCGTGTCTTTTCTTGGAATGTGTGGAATGTCATGTCTTTTTTTGGAATGTGTGGAATGTCATGTCTTTTTTTGGAATGTCATGTCTTTTTTGGGAATGTGTGGAATGTAGTGTCTTTTTTTGGAATGTGTGGAATGTCGTCTCTGTTCTTGGAATGTGTGGAATGTCATATCTTTTTTGGAATGTGTGGAATGTCATGTCTTTTTTTGGAATGTGTGGAATGTCGTCTCTGTTCTTGGAATGTGTGGAATGTCATGTCTTTTTTGGGAATGTGTGGAATGTCGTGTCTTTTCTTGGAATGTGTGGAATGTCATGTCTTTTTTGGGAATGTGTGGAATGTCGTGTCTTTTCTTGGAATGTGTGGAATGTCATGTCTTTTTTTGGAATGTCATGTCTTTTTTTTGGAATGTGTGGAATGTCATGTCTTTTTTTGGAATGTGTGGAATGCCGTGTCTTTTTTTGGAATGTGTGGAATGCCGTGTCTTTTTTTGGAATGTGTGGAATGTCATGTCTTTTTTTGGAATGTGTGGAATGTCGTGTCTTTTCTTGGAATGTGTGGAATGTCATGTCTTTTTTTGGAATGTGTGGAATGTCATGTCTTTTTTTTGGAATGTGTGGAATGTCATGTCTTTTTTGGGAATGTGTGGAATGTCGTGTCTTTTTTTGGAATGTGTGGAATGTCATGTCTTTTTTTGGAATGCCGTGTCTTTTTTTGGAATGTGTGGAATGTCGTGTCTTTTTTTGGAATGTGTGCAATGTCATGTCTTTTTTTGGAATGTGTGGAATGTCATGTCTTTTTTGGGAATGTGTGGAATGTCGTGTCTTTTTTTAGAATGTGTGGAATGTCGTCTCTGTTCTTGGAATGTGTGGAATGTCATGTCTTTTTTGGAATGTGTGGAATGTCATGTCTTTTTTGGGAATGTGTGGAATGTCGTGTCTTTTCTTGGAATGTGTGGAATGTCATGTCTTTTTATGGAATGTGTGGAATGTCATGTCTTTTTTTTGGAATGTGTGGAATGTCATGTCTTTTTTGGGAATGTGTGGAATGTCGTGTCTTTTTTTGGAATGTGTGGAATGTCATGTCTTTTTTTGGAATGCCGTGTCTTTTTTTGGAATGTGTGGAATGTCGTGTCTTTTTTTGGAATGTGTGCAATGTCATGTCATTTTTTGGAATGTGTGGAATGTCATGTTTTTTTTGGGAATGTGTGGAATGTCGTCTCTGTTCTTGGAATGTGTGGAATGTCATGTCTTTTTTGGAATGTGTGGAATGTCATGTCTTTTTTTGGAATGTGTGGAATGTCATGTCTTTTTTGGGAATGTGTGGAATGTCGTGTCTTTTCTTGGAATGTGTGGAATGTCATGTCTTTTTTTGGAATGTGTGGAATGCCGTGTCTTTTTTTGGAATGTGTGGAATGCCGTGTCTTTTTTTGGAATGTGTGGAATGTCATGTCTTTTTTTGGAATGTGTGGAATGTCGTGTCTTTTCTTGGAATGTGTGGAATGTCATGTCTTTTTTTGGAATGTGTGGAATGTCATGTCTTTTTTTTGGAATGTGTGGAATGTCATGTCTTTTTTGGGAATGTGTGGAATGTCGTGTCTTTTTTTGGAATGTGTGGAATGTCATGTCTTTTTTTGGAATGCCGTCTTTTTTTGGAATGTGTGGAATGTCGTGTCTTTTTTTGGAATGTGTGCAATGTCATGTCTTTTTTTGGAATGTGTGGAATGTCATGTCTTTTTTGGGAATGTGTGGAATGTCGTGTCTTTTTTTGGAATGTGTGGAATGTCGTCTCTGTTCTTGGAATGTGTGGAATGTCATGTCTTTTTTGGAATGTGTGGAATGTCATGTCTTTTTTTGGAATGTGTGGAATGTCATGTCTTTTTTGGGAATGTGTGGAATGTCGTGTCTTTTCTTGGAATGTGTGGAATGTCATGTCTTTTTTTGGAATGTGTGGAATGTCGTGTCTTTTCTTGGAATGTGTGGAATGTCATGTCTTTTTTTGGAATGTCATGTCTTTTTTTTGGAATGTGTGGAATGTCATGTCTTTTTTTGGAATGTGTGGAATGTCATGTCTTTTTTGGGAATGTGTGGAATGTCATGTCTTTTTTTGGAATGTCATGGTTTTTTTTGGGAATGTATGGAATGTCATGTCTTTTTTTTGGAATGTGTAATGTCGTGTCTTTTCTTGGAATGTGTGGAATGTCATGTCTTTTTTTGGAATGTCATGTCTTTTTTTTGGAATGTGTGGAATGTCATGTCTTTTTTGGGAATGTGTGGAATGTCATGTCTTTTTTTGGAATGTGTGGAATGTCGTCTTTTCTTGGAATGTGTGGAATGTCATGTCTTTTTTTGGAATGTCATGTCTTTTTTTGGAATGTGTGGAATGTCGTGTCTTTTCTTGGAATGTGTGGAATGTCATGTCTTTTTTTGGAATGTGTGGAATGTCGTCTTTTTTGGGAATGTCATGTCTTTTTTTGGAATGTGTGGAATGTCATGTCTTTTTTTGGAATGTGTGGAATGTCATGTCTTTTTTGGAATGTGTGGAATGTCATGTCTTTTTTTGGAATGTGTGGAATGGCATGTCTTTTTTGGGAATGTCATGTCTTTTTTTGGAATGTGTGGAATGTCATGTCTCTTTTTGGAATGTGTGGAATATCATGTCTTTTTTTGGAATGTGTGGAATGTCGTGTCTTTTTTTGGAATGTGTGGAATGTCGTCTCTGTTCTTGGAATGTGTGGAATGTCATGTCTTTTTTGGAATGTGTGGAATGTCATGTCTTTTTTTGGAATGTGTGGAATGTCATGTCTTTTTTGGGAATGTGTGGAATGTCGTGTCTTTTCTTGGAATGTGTGGAATGTCATGTCTTTTTTTGGAATGTGTGGAATGTCGTGTCTTTTCTTGGAATGTGTGGAATGTCATGTCTTTTTTTGGAATGTCATGTCTTTTTTTTGGAATGTGTGGAATGTCATGTCTTTTTTGGGAATGTGTGGAATGTCGTGTCTTTTCTTGGAATGTGTGGAATGTCATGTCTTTTTTTGGAATGTGTGGAATGTCATGTCTTTTTTTGGAATGTGTGGAATGTCGTGTCTTTTCTTGGAATGTGTGGAATGTCATGTCTTTTTTTGGAATGTCATGTCTTTTTTTTGGAATGTGTAGAATGTCGTGTCTTTTTTCGGAATGTGTGGAATGCCGTGTCTTTTTTTGGAATGTGTGGAATGTCGTGTCTTTTTTTGGAATGTGTGGAATGTCATGTCTTTTTTTGGAATGTGTGGAATGTCATGTCTTTTTTGGGAATGTGTGGAATATCATGTCTTTTTTTGGAATGTGTGGAATGTCGTGTCTTTTCTTGGAATGTGTGGAATGTCATGTCTTTTTTTGGAATGTGTGGAATGTCATGTCTTTTTTTGGAATGTGTGGAATGTCGTCTTTTTTGGGAATGTCATGTCTTTTTTTGGAATGTGTGGAATTTCATGTCTTTTTTTGGAATGTGTGGAATGTCATGTCTTTTTTGGAATGTGTGGAATGTCATGTCTTTTTTTGGAATGTGTGGAATGGCATGTCTTTTTTGGGAATGTCATGTCTTTTTTTGGAATGTGTGGAATGTCATGTCTCTTTTTGGAATGTGTGGAATGTCATGTCTTTTTTTGGAATGTGTGGAATGTCGTGTCTTTTTTTGGAATGTGTGGAATGTCGTCTCTGTTCTTGGAATGTGTGGAATGTCATGTCTTTTTTGGAATGTGTGGAATGTCATGTCTTTTTTTGGAATGTGTGGAATGTCATGTCTTTTTTGGGAATGTGTGGAATGTCGTGTCTTTTCTTGGAATGTGTGGAATGTCATGTCTTTTTTGGGGCGTTCCTCTGCCCTGGTCCTGGAATTCCTCACTGGGGTCAATAGCCATGACAGGTTGGGGTAACCAGAGTCCCCTAATTGCCACACATGGTGCCTCTGGAGTTGACCCATCACATAAGGGATGCTGCTATTCCGCAGGATGTAAGCGTCATGCACTGAGCCCAGGAACATAGCATTTACCTGGGAGATGTACTGGTCTGCCAAACATACCATCTGTACATTCATCGAATGATAACTCTTCAGGTTCCTGTACACCTGTTCACTCCTGTGGGGGGGTGAAGGGGGGGGGGACCAAAGCCACATGGGTCCCATCAATGGCACCGATGATGTTAGGGATATGTCCCAGGGCATAGAAGTCACCTTTCACTGTAGCCAAATCCTCCACCTGAGGGAAAACGATGTAGCTCCTCACGTGTTTCAGCTGGGCAGACAACATTCTGGACAATACGTTAGAAAACATAGGCTGGGACATCCCTGATGCCATGGCCACTGTTGTCTGAAATGACCCACTTGCTAGGAAATGGAGTACTGACAGCACCTGCACCTGAGGGGGGATACCTGTGGGATGGCGGATTGGTGACATCAGGTCTGGCTCCAACTGGGTACACAGTTCCTGGATTGTGGCACGGTCAAACCTGTAGGTGATGATTAAATGTCGCTCCTCCATTGTCAACAGGTCCACCAGCAGTCGGTACACCAGAGGATTCCGCCATCTCCTCACATGTCCCAGCTGACGGTGTCTAGGAAGGACAACAGCGACCACAGAGTCAACCAATTGTAAGGTATGTATCCACAGCTACACAGAACACGACACAAAATACAAAAATCTTCCTGTATGTGTGTTGAGTCCAGGCCTAGGTATGTGTGACGCAGTTGTAAATGAAGCCATGTGGGCCCCTGAAATGGCGGCTGCCTGACCTCTAAAGTGGGACAATGGGATGTGAGGTAACTGCACTGGCGTTGTACACCGTTGCGGTAGGCGGTCGAAGACCGCGGCGCAATGCTGCATTGGTTAACATGGGACCCTATGGGTCCCAGGAGCCAATGACGAAGTGCGCTGGCGGTGATGATACACACCGCCGTGGACGTCACCGCCATTTTCTATCTGTTCAATCACTCGATACCTGATCTTCGACAGGAGAGGACCTACACTGTAAGAGCTGCTGTGACCTCGGTCTGGAAGAGACAATGGCACGTGTGTCTGGGGAAAGGCCCCTGCTTCACTGCACAGGAGTTGGAGAAGCTCGTGGACGGGGTCCTCCCCAGTACACGCTACTCTACGGTCCTCCAGACCAACAGGTGAGTACATAGGGTGCAAGTTGTATGGGCTATGCCTGGGTGGAGAGGGCTGGTTGTAAGTAGGAAGGGGGCAGAGTTATGCAAACATGAAGGACTGTGAATGCATGTGCCACATGGCAAGGGTAGGGATGTGGGCCACTCACTTTGATGGTGCAGTTGGTAATGACTTCTCTTCTTCCCCTGTACATGTCATGTAGGTCAGTGCCCACCAGAAGAAGGATATTTGGCGTGCCATCGCCAAGGACGTCCGGACCCTGGGGATCCACCAGAGACGGAGCACCCACTGCCGTAAAAGATGGGAGGACATTCGCCGCTGGAGCAAGAAGATGGCGAAGGCTCAGCTGGGGATGGCCTCCCAACGTGGGAGGGGTGCCCGTCGAACCATGACCCACCTGATGTTCCGGATCCTGGCGGTGGCCTACCCTGAGTTGGATGGGCGCATGAGGGCATCACAGCAGACACAAGGCGGTGAGTACACTCACATTCTCATGACTTTGCGCGCAGTGGAGTGGTCAGGGTGGGGGAGGGGAGGGCTGTGGGTTTCCCTAGGCCAGGGCGAGTTCCGTAGGCTAGGCCCCTCCGTAATGCAGGCAATGTGCCACTCCACCCCACCTCTGTAGAGTGCCAAAAACAGGTATACATGCCACTGTGTCATCTGTGTGGCCAGATGACACTCATAGGCAAGTAGTCCATATCCCAGGAACTGTATCTGTAGAGGCCAAGAGCACGGCGTAGTGCAGGGGGCAGCTGTGTCTGTATTGTCCGCCAACGGTAGCGGTAAGCCATGCACTCAACCTGTCTTTCTTCTGTTTCCCCACTCCTTTTTGTGCTCTCCCTGTTCTATTGTGCATCAGCATCATCAGGCAGAGGTACAGGGGCACCGGAGCACGAGGGGGCTGCGTCCCACATGGCCATGGAGGGCCACACCACGGACTCCTAATACACCAGTGGGACAGAGGACGAGGGGAGCTTCACGGCGGTCAGCGGATCAGCAACCAGCGACACAGACTCGTCCTCAGATGGGAGCTCCCTTGTGGTGGCAGCACCATATGTGCCCCCCACTTCTACAAGTACAGCCGGCACCCCCGTACGAGCACCGCCCTCCCAGCAGCCCCTCAGCCTTCGCCCCGTGCCTGCTCACCCAGGAGGGTGGGCATCACCTTCGCCCCAGGCACCTCAGCCCCTGCCCCTGTCACCCCTGCTGCCCTCAGTGAGAAGGCCATTGACCACCTCAGGTGACTCACTGTTGGGCAGTCTACCATTGTGAATGCCATCCAGGGTGTAGAGAGGGAGTTGCAACACACCAATGCATTCCTGGAGGGCATTCATTCTGGTCAGGCTGCCCATCATTGAACCCTGCAATCTCTGGCCTCAGCACTGATGGCAGCCATTGTCCCTGTGTCTAGCCTCCTCCCTCCAACTTCCTCCACCCAGACCCAATCCCCTGTACCTCAACCTATCCCAAGCACACCATCAGACCAGCCTGCACACACCTCAACACACAAGGCCAGCTCAGGCAAACATAGGCACCACACATCCCACAGGTATTCGCACAAGCATCACCCACATACAGACACAGCAACATCCACTGCCTCCACTGTGTCCCCCTCCTCGTCGTCTCCCTCCTCCCTCCCAGTGTTGTCTACACTCTCACCTGCATGCACTACCACAACCACCACTAGGACTCGCACCAGAACACCCAGCACCACACCCCGCTCACCTGCACTCACCACCCCCACTGCCATTTGCACGTCCCCTGTGTCCTCTCCCAGTGTGTCTGTGACGCCCCCTCCCAAAGTACACAAACGCGGGCACACACACACCCAACAGCCATCCACCTCACGACAGCCTCCAGAACATGCACCTGCACCCAAATCACCTCTACAACCACCTCCTCTTCCTCCACTCCCAGACCCCCTCCTGCTACCCGTCCCAGTGTTCGTCAGAAACTTTTCCTGAGCAACCTTGGCCTCTGTCCCATCCCCCCTCCATCCAATTCATAGGTCCTGTAGTAGCACCTCATCCAAAAAGATTCCGGTACCAGTGGTGTCTGTTCCAGGTATGTGGAGTGCACCGGGTACCAGAGCAGCCAGTGTGACACGGAGCGAAAGCACTGCTAGTCCACCCCTTGTGAAGCACCAGAAGTTGGACAGTGCCCGACGGGAAAGGGGGAAGACTCCTCCCAAGGTGGTGAAGGGGCAGAAGATCTAAAGTCTGGGAAGAGCAGCACGGCGGAGAAGGCCGCCATCCTCCCCGCTGCCCAAGACGCCACCGCCAGCCCCATCGTCACTGGTCAGGAGACCACCGCCGGAGTCAGTGCCCAGGAGGAGTCAGTGCCCAGGAGGGCAGCACTATCGTCACTGGTCAGGAGACCACCGCCAGAGTCAGTGCCCAGGAGGGCAGCACTATCGTCACTGGTTAGGAGACCACTGCCGGAGTCAGTGCCCAGGAGGGCACCGGCAGCCACAGCCCCGCTGGGCAATGAGGGACCGCCATGGCACACACTGCTGCACAGGTCAGAGACAGCAAAGTCAAGCACCGCTGACCAGGGCAAGCACCGCTGAACAGGGCAAAGACCGCCAGGGCAAGCACCGCTGAACAGGGCAAGCACCGCTGAACAGGGCAAAGACAGCAAAGTCAAGCACCGCTGAACTGGGCAAGCACCGCTGAACAGGGCAAAGACCGCCATGGCAAGCACCGCTGAACAGGGCAAGCACCGCCAACTCAAGCACCGCTAGCCCATGAGCGGCAGGGGCAGTGATGCAACAGGGACCGTCACGGGGTGAGTGATGCACTCTGGGCACCAGTCCCCCTCCAGAACCAGTGGAGACTGTTACCCACTTGAGAGACTGTGGCTTTGCACTCCACAGGATGGTACAGTGGGCAACCCACCCACTGTAGAGACTTGAGAGACTGTGGCTTTGCACTCCCCAGGATGGTACAGTGGGCAACCCACCCACTGAAAACACTTGAGAGACTGTGGCTTTGCACTCCCCAGGATGGTACAGTGGGCAACCCACCCACCTTAGAGACTTGAGAGACTGTGGCTTTGCACTCCCCAGGATGGTACATTGGGCAACCCACCCACTGTAGAGACTTGAGAGACTGTGGGGGTCATTACAACCCTGGCGGACGGTGTTAAAGCGGCGGTAAGACCGCCAACAGGCTGGCGGTCTTTTTTTTAGTATTATGACCATGGCGGTTACCGCTATGGTCATCCGCCGCTTCCCCGTTCCGCCCGCCAGTGACAATACCGCCGCCGGTATTGTGACCCGGCTTACCGCCGTGGATTTCCAGCGGTAGGAACAGCCATGAAAACCATGGCGGTAAGCACTATCAGTGCCAGGGAATTCCTTCCCTGGCACTGATAGGGGTCTCCCCCACCCCGACTCCCTCCCCTACACCCCCCACCACGCCTGCCACCCCCCAAAGGTGGTAGGGCCCCCCTCCCCACCCCACCTGACCCCTGACATTACCTTACACATACACACCCGACACGCACGCAGGCACCACCAACACACATACACGCACACACACCGACATACATGCCAACATCCACACACACACACTCAGACACGTACACCCACATTCACACACACATCCATACAGACACGCACACATTTCCAAAACACGCAACACCCCGCAAGAATACACGCACTCACACACCCCCCTACATACACAGACGCACACCCCCATGCACCCACACAACACACAACACCCCCCACCCC
Source organism: Pleurodeles waltl (assembly GCF_031143425.1). Taxonomy (NCBI): domain Eukaryota; kingdom Metazoa; phylum Chordata; class Amphibia; order Caudata; family Salamandridae; genus Pleurodeles; species Pleurodeles waltl. Next base: position 914,630,199 of record NC_090442.1, on the reverse strand, counting down.
TCTCCCCTAACGAACGATCGACTTACCTGTTCCGTCGATCCTCCGGGAGGGGACGGGAGCCATGGGGGCAGGTCCGCCAACACCACACCGCCAACAGAACACCGCTGCGCAGAATCACAAGACGTGATTAGCTTGGCGGTGTTCTGTTGGCGTGGCAGTGGAGGTGGAGCAACCTCCACTTCCCCGCCGCCCGCAAGGATGGCTGTTGGAGGCTCTCCGTCTGAATAACGACGGAGGGCAGCCAACAGTCATAATACGCCGAGCGGCAAACCGCCACTACCTTCCCCCTGAGGTGCCTGTTGTATTTCTATCTGATACCCCTGTGTGTTCTCTCCGTTCCAGGACAGGTATTGTGTGTGGGCCTCGCCCGTGCATTTTGGGCCTAGTGGTCCACGGACATTGAAATGTGCATACCTGGACTACTAATCGTGATGTATATATTTGAAATGTGTATATATTGATGTATATATGAGCTTACTGTTTTTTGATACATTACAATGGTTGTACTCATTTCCTTTTGTCTTAGCATTCTTCCGGGAGGGTTGGGGGTTGTTACTGTGATGTTCGGAAATGCATTGGTGTGTGTGTTGTAGTGGGTGAGGGTCGGGTTGGGGCTGGGGGTGTTGCGTGTGTGTGTCCCTGACTTTTGCCTCCCCCCTCCCCTATGTCGTAGGTGCAGTACTCACCGTTGTCTTCGGCGCCACCGTTGCTGATGTTCGTACAGGAGCAGGAAGACAAGCGCAGGGAGAATATGGAGTTCCGGCTCCATGGTGCCCTCCTTCCTCGTGGAGTTTGTTTAGGTGAGCGTTTTCCCATTGTAATGCCTGTTTCCGCAGTGTTTTTATCCACAGTGAATCCGCCCCGGAAAAGGTGGCGGATTGGCCTGTTGTAATGCTGTGGGCGGTACTTTGTCTTCCGCCTGTCTGTTGGCGGTGACCGCCGCGCTGCTTGTCTGTACCGCTGTGGTGGTCGGAGTGTTTTTTTTTTTTTTATATATATTTTATTGATTTTATATTTCAGATATACATTACAAGTCGTATCAACTTCAACCACAGGATTACAATATATCTGCTTAAAAGAAAACATATGATACCCCTCCCCCCCTCCCACCACACACGGCTCGGACCACTGTTAAACCTTCAACCTCATTCCTAACTGTGTTTAGCGAAGACCTTAAGCGTGTGCTAATTAGCTGATGGGTAAACCCCATTTATGACTAGTATGGACTTTTTGTTGTTGCTGGGACTGTTTCGCCAGGCGTGTGGCAGTAGCTCGGGATGGGGCCTGTCACTTCCAGAGAGTGTAGAGAGTGGGCGCTAGTCCATTATGCTATGTTTATTCGCGCGTTTACGGGCCAATGGGCAACTAGTGTGTCAGGAGGAGGGGTATGCAGGCCGTCGCGACTCTGTATATGCCACGCGTGGATTGTGTCGTTAGCCGAAAGTGCGTAAGTGTAGACACGTTGTCTAACCTATCATTGCATTCCCGGCTTATGGGGGTTTATCGTCGTTTTTTGCCTCAAGTTTAGCTACTAGTGTCTCCCATACTGCACTTCCTGTATGTTGTTGTCCTTCTCGCGCCAACTTTTTCAATACTTGATGTTCCGTGCGGGCCCAACGTAGTGTTAATATGTTCCAAGTTTTCCGAACAGGTGCTGTGGGAGCCTTCCAATGCATAGCTATTAATCTTTTGTACATTAAGCAAGCTAAATCTGTAAATTTATGCAGGTGTCTCTGTTTTTTGGATCTCGTCCTGAGCCCCAGTAGGCAGGATTTGGGTTCTGTTGACAGAGTTAGCCCTGTCAATTCGGAGATCTCCCGGACTACCTCCGACCATGCTTTTTGTATGTTAGGGCACTCCCAGACCATGTGATAAAAGTGAGCTAGTGGCGCTTTGCATCTGGGGCAGGACGGGTCTGAGTCCGGAAACATGCGCTTTATCCTGGCTGGAGACAGATATGTTTGGTGTGTGTAATTGAACTGGGTGTATCTAAATCTGGGATTCCTTGACACTCCACGGGCGTGGTGTAAAGCGTTCCGCCACTCAGCCTGTGAGATCTGGTCGGGGAGGACGGAATTCCATCTCTCCCTTGCTTTCTCCGCATGCGGCTCTGGAGATTTATTCAGGATTTTATATAGGCTAGATATTACTTTTATTTGGGCGTCATGTTGTAGAACATGGTGGATTATAGGAGAGGATTCTGGTTCACTATTGCCCTGCCCCCATGTTTTTTTGATTGCATGGCTTATGGCATGGTATGTCAGGAATTGGCCAGGATTTATCTTGGTGAGATCCTGTATTGCCTCAAACGACATGAGCATCCCATCCTCAAAGCAGTCGCCCACTGTCTGCACCCCCGCCTCCGTCCACACTGCCGCCACCTGCGCGCAGACTCCCGACCACTCCGGCAGGTGGTCCAATGGGATGCATGGAGAATAGGGGAGAACGAAACCCCCTCCCTGTACATATTTGACCCAGCAAGCGTGTGCAGCCTCCAACAGTGGGCTGGCGTTCCTTGACTTGGGGTGCTTGGACGCCAACCATTGTAGCAAGGGGGCGCCCTCCAACCAAGTCCGCATCCACGTTGTCTCCGCCATTGCCGGTCTGTGTATCCAATACTGAACCCACTGTAGTTGTGCTGCTGCGTAGTAGCGTTCAAAGTTGGGGGCTTGAGGGTCCGAGTATAATGTCCGAACCCAGCGTATGTAATTGGGGCCTATTCCCATACGATTCATTGTGGTCAGCAGGTAGTCCCACTCGAGCGTATCGAACGCCTTTTCAATATCCAGTGAGAGCACCATTTCTTCTTGTGCGTCTGAGGGGGTAACACCCATTATGGACAATAATCTACGGATATTTAAAAAGGTGTTGCGCTTTGGTATAAAGCCATTTTGATCGTCGTGTATTATAGTGTGCATGATAGGAGCTAGTCTATTTGCCAGAATTTTGCCTAAAATTTTACAGTCTAAATTTAGGAGCGATAGTGGTCTGTAGGATTTAACTTCTGTGGGGTCACGCCCTTGTTTGGGGATCACCACTATCAGGGCTTCTCTCTGTGATGAGGGGAGATTCTCTATTGTCCACGCTTCCTCAAACACCTTCAGCAGGTGGGGCTTTAGGGAGGACAAGTAAGCAGTGTAGTATTCTAGTGGGAGGCCATCCGCACCAGGTACTTTATTCCTGGGCATCTGCGCTAAGGCAGATTCTATTTCTCCCAGTGACAAGGGGACCTCCAGGAGTTCCCTGTCAGTTTGTGTTAGCTGTGGTAGGACAGAGCCCGACAGAAAGGATTCAAGTTGCGAGGGGGTGCACGATGTGCGTTTAGTGTATAGCTGCGAGTAGTATTCTCTGAACCTTTCGTTTATCTCAGCTTGTGTAGTGGACATATCGTGTGTGTCAGTTCGAATGGCTCTGATTGGGGGTTATTGTCTATCCTCGCGCAGTAGCCACGCCAGCATTCTGCTTGACCTGTCCCCTTCTGTTTGTAGACGCATTAGATGATAGTTATAGTCGTGACATCGGAGTTTGCTGTCTGCCTCATTATATTTTGTGCGCCGTGCTTTTAGGGCTGTGTAAGGGATCTCACCACGTGCTACTGCTATTTCTGCCTCTCTCAGCTCTTTTTCTAGTTTGCAAATTTCCATCTGTAGTGTATGTCTTACTCCCCACGTAGACGACATGCAAAAACCGCGGATCACTACCTTATGTGCATCCCATTCTATTGCGCGTGACGTTGCCGTCATGGCATTTGCCTCCCAGTATTGTCTTAATGTGGATTTCAGCGTTTCAGCAAACACTTGGTCTTGCAGGGCTGTTACTTGGAATTGCCAGGTGGGAATCGCCTGCCGTGCCTTGCCCCAGTTCAATGTTATTCTCAGTGGTGCGTGATCTGACAGAGTTTTTGCTAGGTATTCTGGCTCCCCCAGCAGTGCTCCTATATCCTGAGTGCCCCAAATTATATCTATTCTAGTGTGGGTTTTGTGCGGGACGGAGTAGAATGAGTATTCCCGCTGTTGCGGGTGCCTTAGGCGCCATAAGTCATATAAACCCATTCCTGCAGCTGACCTGGGGATTTCCTATGCAGCGTGGAGCTCGCCTGAGCGTGGGATCTATCTAATGATGCATTCGGGGTGCTGTTAAAGTCTCCTCCCCACAGGGCGGGAGCCATTGGATTTGTCAATAGTGTCGGTGTGAGAGAGCCCAAGAATCCTACAGTTCCGGTGTTTGGAGCATATACCCCAACCACCGCTAGCTGTCTGCCATCTAATTGGCCCTCCACTACTACATATCTCCCGCCTTGGTCTATCTTGTGTGCCGATACTTGATATGGGACCCCGGGTGCAATCCAGATCAGCCCCCTAACCCCCCCCCCCCCCCCCCCCCCCCTTACAAAAGCCGAGTACGTGGTACCTATAAGCTGACCCCCCCATCTCGCGCGTAGCGCCCGCAAGTCCGGCTCTAGCAGGTGCGTCTCTTGCAGTATGGCAATGTGTGCTCCCAATCGCCTAAGGCGTGCAAATACTCCGGAACGTTTAGTCTGTGTACCCAGACCCCTCACATTCCATGTTACCATAACAAACTGGTTTATATTGTTACCCCTGTGTGTCGCCATTTGGGTGTGTGGGGTAGCACGTTGTGTTTAGGATGTGGTCTCTGTACCTAGTCCTCTTTATCAATACTCCTTTAGCACGGTCTTTTATTAGAGGGATCGTGCGCTGCATTTTCCTCTGTGTTTTAAGTGAATCCGGCGTGTGTGTATAAACTAAACTACTAAACCCAACCTTCCCAAATGAAACCCCAACCCCGCTAACTATTTGTGCACAGCTTCTAAACCTATAAATGTGATATAAAACCCGCATCCGATTGGATTTCTGTGGAAGAGTGGTCATATATGCCAGATGTGACTCCTTTGCGGGGCTCACATCTTATCGCAGACTGAGTCTGCCAATATCATTGGGCGCCCCCCGGTTTTGTGTGCGGTCTGCGCTCCGTCCCTGCGCCCCCCCCAGGCCGTCCCCTCACAGTTTCCTATACTTTCATACCAAAGTTACTCATTGCTGATTGCGCTTTAGCCTCAACGCTCATCTTCTCCCCGGAGTGGGGAGCACGCCCGGCGCTGTAGAGCCTTCAGTTCTGATGCCGCCAGTCCATGGGAGCTGTTGGGTGTGTTTAGAGTTCGTCAGCTGATCTGGGGGTGATTCTCTGCCCTCCTAGCTCGCCTGTTATCGTGGATACGGAACTTGCTGCGTCCGATTCTGTGCCCGTCTCAGGGGGTTCTCTGACCGAGGTGAAGTTACTCTGCATTAGCAGGGGAGTCTCTTTCAGTATTCTTGCTCTTTCTTCTGCCGCCTGACGGTCATTTGGTTGGCCTCTAGTTCGCCTCTTGGTCTGTTTTCTTGAGGTAGATGTTTGCCACTCCACGTCCCCCTCTAAGTCTTCTCTTGTTCGGGCAAGGCCCTTGGCATGTAGCCAGGTCCAGGCGTCTTCTGGTGTGGTGAATATGTGGGTGCGGTCTTCCGACACCAACCTCAGCTTCGCGGGGAATAGCAAGGCGTACTTTATATTATGTTCTCATAGCCGCAGTTTAATTTTTGCATAGGAGTTCCATTGGTTCTGCACCTCCTGCGTGAAGTCTGGGTAGGCATTAATAGTCGAGTCCTCGTACTTGTAAGGGCCTTTATTGCGGAACTGTTGTAATATTGCGTCTCGGTCCCTGAAGTTGAGGAATCTGGCGATCACAGGTCTAGGTGACTGGCCCGGGGTCGGTGGTCTGCCCCGCACTCTGTACGCCCGTTCTACGGAGAAGAACTTGGGGGGGGGTCCCGTTCAGTACCTCTTTGATGAGCCATTGTTCCAAAGCAATTTCCACGTCGGGTTGTCGCATCGCTTCTGGGAACCCTAAAGAGCGAATGTTGTTGCGGCGCGCCCTGCTCTCTGACTCTTCCGCTCTTCTCCAGAGCAACTTCAGCTCTGCGTCCATTCGCTGGATCTGTTTTCGATTTTCCCGGGCCATAGGGGATATTTCAGATAGCTCTTCCTCGTTCGATTTCACTCTTTCCGCTAGTTTGCGTTGATCTACTCGCAGGAGGTTCAGATCTTGTGAAACTGCGTCTATCCTATTTTCCAGTGATGATTTAGTGTCCATTATTGCCTGCAGCACTTTCTCAAACTGCGCGGAGTGCGCCACTAGAGTGTTCTCCAAAGACTGTAGGGACGGGTTGGTCTGTTGGTCGTTGGGTGTTGTGTCAGTGGTGTTGCGGTCCAGGTGTTTGGTTGATTTGGCCCTTCCAGCCATTGTGACTGTCTAGGAGTTTCCTTGCGGGGTGTTGTTGTGTGCGGCTTAGCACCAATCTCCCGAAGGGGGATCAGCTTCTCAACTACTGTTTTCCGAGTGGTTTGCTCTTTTCTGCCCCCTTTATGGCATTGGTTAGTTGTGCCCCAGCTGGGCTTATTCTTGACTTCCGAGTATTTCCAGTGCAGCCTGTGGAGAAGTGGACGCGCCAGGCCCCTGTAGGTTGGATTGCGGCTCCCGCCGGGTGGATAAATCCGCTAGGCGCCCAGTTAGGGTTCAGCATGCCACCAGAGCTATGGGAGCTTTAGGCATCCTCTGTCCAGCAGGCCTCCCCGCCGGGCTGCTCGGCCGGTAGGGGGTGGGTCTTTTTGAGGCGAGTCGCGGCGGCCATTTTGGCCACTCCCCTGGTGGTCGGAGTGTTAAAGCGGCTGTCTATGTTGGCAGTTTCCGCCACGGTCATAATTCCCTTTTTTTTCCCGCCGGCCTGTTTGCGGTATTACCGCAGATTTAACACCGTCCGCCAGGGTTGTAATGAACCCCTATGTTTCCAAAAGTTGGAATACTTTTTAAGAATCTAAAATTATCTCTAGAACTTAATTCAAACTTTTACAATACTTTTAAACTCTAAAAAGAAATGCTAACAGGGACTAACACAAGGCCCTAGCAGGACTTTTAAAAATTTAGAAAAATAGCTCAAATTTCAAAAATCTGTTTCTAATGACAATTTTTGGAATTTAGTCGTGTGATCAGGTATTGGCTGAGTAGTCCAGCAAATGCAAAGTCTTGTACCCCACCGCTGATCCACCAATGTAGGAAGTTGGCTCTGTATGCACTATTTCAAAGTGAGAAATAGCATGCACAGAGTCCAAGGGTTCCCCTTAGAGGTAAGATAGTGGCAAAAAGAGATAATTCTAATGCTCTATTTTGTGGTAGTGTGGTCGAGCAGTAGGCTTATCAGAGGGTAGTGTTAAGCATTTGTTGTACACACACAGGCAATAAATGAGGAACAGACACTCAAAGACAATTCCAGGCCAATAGGTTTTTATATAGAAAAATATATTTTCTTAGTTTATTTTAAGAACCACAGGTTCAAGATTTACAAGTAATACTTTAAATGAAAGGTATTTCACTTAGGAACTTTAGGAACTTTGAATTAGCAAAATAGCATATTCAGTTTTCACACAAATGACATATAGCTATTTTAAAACTAGACACTGCAATTTTCAACAGTTCCTGGGGGAGGTAAGTGTTTGTTAGTTTTGCAGGTAAGTAAACCACCTACAGGGTTCAAGTTAGTGTTTGTTCTCCACAAGTCGAGCCGGGGGCGTCGGGTGCAGAGTGCAAAGTCTCACGCTTCCGGCGGGAAACATTTGTTGTTTTAAAGTTGCTTCTTTGTTGCAAAGTTGCAGTCTTTGGGGAACAGAGCCGCTGTCCTCGGGAGTTCTTGGTCCTTCTAGATGCAGGGTAGTCCTCTGAGGCTTCAGAGGTTGCTGGACCCTGGGAATGCGTCGCTGCGGCAGTGTCTTTAGAATTGGGGAGACAGGCCGGTAGAGCTGGGCCAAAGCAGTTGGTGTCTCCGTCTTCTCTGCAGGTTTTCAGTTCAGCAGTCCTCTTCTTCTTAGATTGCAGGAATCTAGTTTCCTAGGTTCTGGGGAGCCCCTAAATACTGAATTTAGGGGTGTGTTTAGGTCTGGGAGGGCAATAGCCAATGGCTACTGTCCTTGAGGGTGGCTACACCCTCTTTGTGCCTCCTCCCTGAGGGGAGGGGGGCACATCCCTATTCCTATTGGGGCAATCCTCCAAAATCAAGATGGAGGATTTCTAAAGGTAGGGGTCATCTCAGCTCAGGACACCTTAGGGGCTGGCCTGACTGGTGGGTGACTCCTCCTTGTTTTTCTCATTCTCTCCCTGGGACTTGCCGCCAAAAGTGGGGGCTGTGTCCAGGGGGCGGGCATCTCCACTAGCTGGAGTGCCCTGGGGCATTGTAACACGAAGCCTGAGCCTTTGAGGCTCACTGCTAGGTGTTACAGTTCCTGCAGGGGGGAGGTGTGAAGCACCTCCACCCAGAGCAGGGTTTTGTTTCTGTCCTCAGAGAGCACAAAGGCCCTCACCACATGGGGTTAGAAACTCGCCTCTCAGCAGCAGGCTGGCACAGACCAGTCAGTCCTGCACTGAACAATTGGGTAAAATACAGGGGGCATCTCTAAGATGCCCTCTGTGTGCATTTTTTAATAAATCCAACACTGGCATCAGTGTGGGTTTATTATTCTGAGAAGTTTGATACCAAACTTCCCAGTATTCAGTGTAGCCATTATGGAGCTGGGGAGTTCGTTTTTGACAGACTCCCAGACCATATACCCTTATGGCTACCCTGCACTTACAATGTCTAAGGTTTTGCTTAGACACTGTAGGGGCATAGTGCTCATGCTCCTATGCCCTCACCTGTGGTATAGTGCACCCTGCCTTAGGGCTGTAAGGCCTGCTAGAGGGGTGACCTACCTATGCCACAGGCAGTGTGAGGTTGGCATGGCACCCAGAGGGGAGTACCATGTCGACTTAGTCATTTTCTCCCCATCAGCACACACAAGCTGGCAAGCAGTGTGTCTGTGCTGAGTGAGGGGTCCCTAGGGTGGCATAAGACATGCTGCAGCCCTTAGAGACCTTCTCTGGCATCAGGGCCCTTGATACCAGGGGTACCAGTTACAAGGGACTTAACTGGGTGCCAGGGTTGTGCCAATTGTGGAGACAATGGTACATTTTAGGTGAAAGAAAACTAGTGCTGGGGCCTGGTTAGCAGGGTTCCAGCACACTTCTCAGTCAAGTCAGCATCAGTATCAGGCAAAAAGTGGGGGATAACTGCAACAGGGAGCCAGTTCCTTACAGATGGTCAGATGCAGAGGTTAAACTCAGACCTGGTGGGGGGTAGGTGTGCCAGGCAGTGATCCAGTCTGAGGGTACAGGCCCTGGGCTGGAAGACCAGGTTCAGGTTGTCCCCCTGGCCCTGGAGGGATGGGCTACTGATAACAGTGCCCCTACCATGTTGTCTTCTGAGGAGGCCACTCCTAGTTGGAGGGTGCTGGACCCCAGAAGGGAGGGCAGGGGGAGGGAAGCCTCACCCCGGGCCCTAGTCCAACCTGAAGGTACAGACCCCAGGTTGGAGGGCCAGTTGCAGGTTAACAGCCCTGCACTGGTGGAGGAATAGTACAGGGCGACTTCTATAAGCACCCTGATCATGTTGGACTCTGGGGGTACCAGGAGGGAGGGTACAGAGCCCCAGAGGGGAGGACCAGGTTCAGGCTGTCATCCCTGACCTGGTGGAAGGGAGAACGGTTAAAGGGTGCCCAGCACCTGGGGCTACTGCCCCCCACTCTCCACAGCCACAGTGGTGGGAGAGCTTTGAGAGGCCTGGGGCCTGGATCTCATCCCTGGCAGCTGGCAGTAGTCACTGTGGCTTGCTGTCCCGGTGGACAGATTTATCCCTGGGGAGGGGACAAGTGTCACACCCCGGGGGTAGAGTGGGCAACACCACTGTGTTGGTCCTGGTGGTACTATCCTGCTCCTGGGATACATCTGTGAGCAAAGTAAGGTTAGGTGCTGCACAGATGGGATCCGCAGGTAAGGAGAAAGTTCCCCATGGGTTGGCTTAGTGGGCACTGAGAGTATGGACAGAGGGATCCAATTGGAGTCAGGAAGGCGAAGAACTGGAGCATTCCCCTGCTGTTGTGGGCCTGGGTCCTTGTTCTGTCGCCTCAAATAGGGAAGTACATCAGGATAGTGATTGTTCTCCCCTGGCTTTAGGCTGGTAGGGGGTCATGTTGGACCTGGTATTTTGACAGGGTCATCCCCAAACTTTTTGCCTCCTTCCTCCTATTTTGTCTGACCTTTTGTTGTTGGCGTTTGACCTCTGGGCACTTTACCACTGCTAACCAGTGCTAAAGTGCATATGCTCTCTGTGTAAATTGTACTATTGATTGGTTTATCCATGATTGGCTATTTAATTTACTTATAAGTCCCTAGTAGAGTGAACTACATGTGCCCAGGGCCTGTAGATTAAATGCTACTAGTGGGCCTGCAGCACTGGTTGTGCCACCCACTTCAGTAGCCCCTTAACCTTGTCTCAGGCCTGCCATTGCAAGGCCTGTTTGTGCAGTTTCACTGTCACTTCGACTTGGCATTTAAAAGTACTTGCCAAGCCTAGAACTCCCCTTTTTCCACATATAAGTCAACCCTAATGTGTGCCCTAGGTAACCCCTAGAGCAGGGTGCTGTATGAGTAAAAGGCGGGACATGTCCTGGTAGTGTAAAACTCCTAAATTCATTTTTACACTACCGTGAGGCCTGCTCCCTTCATAGGCTAACATTGGGGCTGCCCTCATACACTGTTGAAGTGGCAGCTGCTGATCTGAAAGGAGCAGGAAGGTCATATTTAGTATGGCCAGAATGGTAATATAAAATCCTGCTGACTGGTGAAGTCAGATTTAATATTACTATTCTAGAAATGCCACTTTTAGAAAGTGCGCATTTCTTTGCACTTAAATCTTTCTGTGCCCTTCAATCCACGTCTGGCTAGGTTTAGTTGACAGCTCCTTGTGCATTCACTCAGACACATCCCAAACACAGGGTACTCAGCCTCACTAGCATACATCTGCATTTTGAATGGGTCTTCCTGGGCTGGGAGGGTGGAGGGCCTGCCCTCACACAAAGGACTGCCACACCCCCTACTGGGACTCTGGCAGACAGGATTGAACTGCAAGGGGGCTTGGTGCATTTCTTAGACACTCTTTGAAGTCACCCCCACTTCAAAGGCACAAGTTAGTATAAAACAGGGCCTCTGCCCTATCTCATGAGACACTTGCTGGAGAAGAAACCTGAACCAGAAACTACATCCTGCCAAGAAGAAATGCCTGGCTTCTCAAAGGACTCACATGTCTGCTTTTCTACAAAGGACTGCTGCCTTGCTGTTGGCCTACTGCCTTGCTGAACTCTTGTCTGGCTGTAAAAGTGCTCTCCAAGGGCTTGGATAGAGCTTGCCTCCTGTTCCCTGAAGTCTCAGGACCAAAAAGACTTCTCTTTTTCACTTGGACGCTTTGTGCGCCGAAATTTTCGACGCACACCTTGTTCCGTGGCGAGAAAAACGCCGCACACCGACGCTGATCGACGCGACGCCTTCGGGACGACCGGACCTTCGACGCACGGCATCGCAAGGACAACGCCGCCCGACTTCCAGAGGAGAAATCAACGCGACGCCTGCCGTGAGATCAAAACTTTGACACACAGCCCCGCGGAACGACGCGCAGCCGGAAAACAAGCAGGAGAATCCACGCACAGACCCGGGGCATCTGGTAATCCCCGCAACCCATAGAAAGAGACTGTTCGCGCACCGGAAAACGGCGCACGACTTCCCCGCGTGAAAAATAACGACGCAAGTCCGTGTGTGCTGGGGAGAAACCGACGCACACACTATTTTTCCACGTATCTCTTCTTCTGCGGCCCTTTGCGGAGATTTTCCACCAGAAACCAGGTACTTTGTGCTTGAAAGAGACTTTGTTTGCTTTTTAAAGACTTAAGACACTATGGGGGTCATTACAACCGTGGCGGACGGTGTTAAAGGTGCGGTAATACCGCAAACATGCCAGCAGACAAAAAAAGGGAATTATGACCGTGGCGGAAACCGCCAACATAGACAGCCACTTAAACACTCTGACCGCCACGACGGTACAGACAAGCAGCGCGGCGGTCACCACCAACAGACAGGCAGAGGACAATGTACCGCCCATTGTATCACAACCCGCCAATTGGCCACCTTTTCCGGGGCGGATTCTCCGTGGATAAAAACACGGCGGAAACAGTTACTGCAATGGGAAATCGCTCACCTGAACACATCCCACGAGGAAGGAGGATAGCATGGAGCCGGAACCCTAAATCCTACCGGCCCTTGTATTCCTACTCATTTACAAAGACCAACGCCGGCGACGACAACAGTGAGTACTGCACCTATGACATAGGGGAGGGAGGAGGCAAAATTTAGGGGGACACACACGCAACACCCCCACCCCCACCCTCGCATATTACAACACACACACCAATGCATGTCCAAAATCACAGTAAGAACCCACAACCCCCCCGGAAGAATGCAAAGACAAACCGAAATCAGTCCAAACGTTGTAATGTATCAATATACATGTCTCAAAAATATACAGATATATTAGAAAATCATACAAAAGTATATACATTCCGAGAAGTAGTTCAGATATGCACATAGAAATGTCCGTGCACCACTAGTCCAAAAATGCATGGGCGAGGCCCACAATAGATACCTGTCCACAAACGGAGAGAACACTGCCGGGGCATCAGATCGAAATACTACAGGCACCTCAGGGGGAAGGGAAGGGGGGGCACCTCAGCCGGAGGAGTGCAAAGCCAGATCCACGACGGGGCTCCATGCCCATTGATGTATCCTGGGGAGTGCAAAGCCACAGTCTCTCAAGTCTCTATAGTGGGTGGGTTGCCCACTGTTCCATCCTGGGGAGTGCAAAGCCACAGTCGCTCAAGTCTCGTAAGTGGGTGGATTGCCCACTGTTAAATTTTGGGGAGTGCAAAGCTACAGTCTCTCAAGTCTCTATAGTGGGTGGTTTGCCCACTATTCCATCCTGGGGAGTGCAAAGCCACAGTTTCCAAAGTAGATAACAGCCTCCACTGGTTCTGGAGGGGGACTGGTGCCCAGACTGGATTAGTCTCCCCGTGGAAGTACCTGTCCCGTCACTGTCCCACCTGCACATGGGATAACGATGCTTGATGTGGCGGCCTTTTCATTCTTTCCCGGTGCATGCCCTGTTCAGCGGTGCTTTGCCATGGCGGTGTCTGGACTGTTCAGCGGTGCTTTGCCATGGCGGTGTCTGGACTGTTCAGCGGTGCTTTGCCATAGCGGTTCCGGACTGTTCAGCGGTGCTTTGCCATGGCGGTGTCTGGATTGTTCAGCGGTGCTTTGCCATGGCGGTTATGGACTGTGCATTGGTGTGTGGCATGACGTTCTCTGGACTGGGCATTGGTGTGTGGCATGACGTTTTCTGGACTGGGCATTGGTGTGTGGCATGACGTTCTCTGGACTGGGCATTGGTGTGTGGCATGACGTTCCCTCATTGCCCAGAGGGGCAGTGGCAGCCGGGGCCCTCCTGGGCACTGACTCCGGCGGTGGTCTCTTGACCAGTGACGATACTTGGGCCCTCCTGGGCACTGACTCCGGCGGGGCGGTGGTCTCCCGACCAGTGACGATACTTGGGCCCTCCTGGGCACTGACTCCGGCGGTGGTCTCCTGACCAGTGACGATACTTGGGCCCTCAATACTTGGGCCCTCCCGGGCACTGATTCCGGCGGTGGCGGTGGTCTCCTGACCAGTGACGATACTTGGGCCCTCCTGGGCAATGACTCTGGCGGTGGTCTCCTGACCAGTGACGACAGTGCTGGCGGTGGCATCCCGACCGCCGGGAAGGATGCCGCCCTTCTCTGCCGTACTGCTCACACTAGGCTGTGCAGACTTCCTCTGGCCCTTCCCCACCTTTGGAGGAGTCACAGCTGACTCTGCAATCCCCCTGGAACCCCAGTGAGTTGTTTTGCCTCCAGGAGTCTTCACAGGGTCCTGTCGGCCACTTTCCAATTTCAGAGCCTTTACAGGGGGTGGGCTGCCAGTGCCTTGGCTCCGGGTCACACTGCCTGCCCTGGTGGCCGGTGCACTCCACACACCTCGTACAGGCACCACTGGTATTGGAGGCTTTTTGGCTGAGGCGCTACGACGGGACTGATGAATTGGAGGGGGGGCAAAAAGGTCAACTTTACACAGGGACAGTTTCTGACGAACACTGGGGTGGGTAGTTGGAGGGGGTCTGGGAGCGGAGGAAGAGAAGGTGGTTGTAGGAGGTGTCACTTTAGGTGTTTTGGGTGCAGGTGCAGGTACTGGAGGCTGTCGTGAGGTGGATGGATGTTGGGTGTGTGGGTGCCCGCGTTTGTGTACTTTGGGAGGGGGCGTCACAGACACACTGGGAGAGGACACAGGGGAAGTGTAAATAGGAGTGGAGGTGGTGAGTGCAGGTGAGCGGGGTGTGGTGCTGGGTGTACTGCTGCGAGTCCTAGTGCCTGTAGATGTAGTGCATGCAGGTGAGAGTGTAGACGACACTAGGAGGGAGGAGGGAGACGACGAGGAGGGGGACACAGTGGAGGCAGTGGATGTTGCTGTGTCTGCACGTGGGTGATGCTTGCGTGTGTGCCTGTGGGTTGTGTGGTGCCTATGTTTGCCTGAGCTACTTTTGTGTGTTGAGGTGTGTGCATGCTGGTCTGTAGGTGTGCTTGGGATAGGCTGGGGTATAGGGGATTGGGTCTGGGTGGAGGTTGGAGGGGGAGGCTAGACACAGGTACAATGGCTGCCATCAGTGCTGAGGCCAGAGATTGCAGCGTTCTCTGCAGGGCAGCCTGACCAGAATGAATGCCCTTCAGGAATGCATTACTGTGTTGCAACTCCCTTTCTACACCCTGGATGGCATTCACAATGGTAGACTGCCAGACAGTGAGTGACCTGAGGAGGTCAATGGCCTCCTCACTGAGGGCAGCAGGGGTGACTGGGGCAGGGCCTGAGGTGCCTGGGGCGAAGGTGATGCCCACCCTCCTGGGTGAGCGGGCACGGGGCGAACGCTGAGGGGCTGCTGGGAGGGCGGTGCTGGTAGGGGAGGTGGCGGCTGTACCTGTAGAAGTGGGGCGCACAGATGGTGCCGCCACCACAAGGGAGCTCCCATCGGCGGACAAGTCCGTGTCGCTGGTTGGTGATCCGGTGGCCGACGTGAAGCTCCCCTCGCCCTCCGTCCCACTGGTGCATTCTGAGTCCGTGGTGTGGCCCTCCATGGCCATGTGGGATGCAGCTCCCTCGTGTTCCGTTGCCACAGTACCTCTGTCTGATGATGCTGATGAACAAAAGAACAGGGAGAGCACAAAAAGGGGGGGGGAGACGGAAGAAAGACAGGTTGAGTGCATGGCATACCGCGACCGTTGGCAGACAATACAGACCCAGCAGCCCCCTGCACTATGCCGTGCTCCTGGCCTCTACAGATGCAATTCCTGGGATCTGGCCTACATGGCTATGGTGGACATCTGCACACATGGATGCCACTGGTGCATCTATACCTGTACTTTGCACTCTACTGAGGTGGGGTACCACATGGCCTGCATTACGGAGGGGCCTAGTCTACCTATTTCTGCCTGGCCTAGGTACACCCACAGGCCTCCTCCCCCACCCAGACCCCTGCACTGCGCGCAAAGTCAGCAGAATGAGAGTGTACTCACCCCCTTGTGTCTGCTGTGATGCCCTCAAGCGCCCATCCAACTCAGGGTAGGCCACTGCCAGGATCCTGAACATCAGGGGGGTCATGGGGCGACGGGCACCTCTCCCACGTTAGGAGGCCATCCCCAGCTGAGCCTCCGCCGTCTTCTTGCTCCAGCGGCGAATGTCCTCCCATCGTTTACGGCAGTGGGTGCCCCATATCTGGTGGACCCCCAGGGTCCAGACGTCCTTGGCGATGGCACGCCAAATGTGCTTCTTCTGGTGGGCGCTGACCTACATGACATGCACAAGGGAAGAAGAGAAGTCATTAACAACCGCACCGTCAATGTGCGTGGCCCCCCTCCCTACCCTAGCCATGTGGCACATACATTCACATGCATTAATGTTGCCTGAACTCTGCCCCCTTCCCTCTTCCAACCAGCCCTCTCCACCCAGGCCTAGCCCATACAACGTGCTCCCTGTGTACTAACCTGTTGGTCTAGAGGACCGTAGAGTAGCATGTACCGGGGGAGGACCCCGTCTACCAGTTTCTCCAACTCCTGAGCAGTGAAGGCAGGGGCCCTTTCCCCAGACGCAGCAGCTATCGTCGCTTCCAGACCGAGGTCACAGCAGCACTTGCAGTGTAGGTCCTCTCCTGTCGAAGATCAGGTATCTAGTGATTGAACAGATAGAAAATGGCGGCGACGTCCGCGGCGGTGCGTATCATCACCGCCGGTGCACTTCCTCATTGGCTCCTGGGACCCATAGGGTCCAATGTTAACCAATGCAGCATTGCGCCGCGGTCTACGACCGACTACCGCGACGGTGTGCAACGCCAACGCAATTACCCCACAATCCCATTGTCCTATTTTAGAGGTCCGGCAGCCGCCATTTCAGGGGCCCACATGGCTCCATTTACTTCTGCGTCACACATAGCTAGGCCTACACTCAACACACATACAGGAAGGGTTTTGCGTTTGGTGTCGTGTTCTGTGTAACTGTGGGTACATACCTGGAAATTAGTTGACTCGATCCTCACTGTTGTCCTTCCTAGGCTCCGTCAGCTGGGACATTTGAGAAGATGGCGGAATCCTCTGGTGTACCGACCGCTGGTGGACCTGTTGACAATGGAAGAGCAACATTTACTTGTCACCTACAGGTTTGACCGTGCCACAATCCAGGAACTATGTACCCAGTTGGAGCCAGACCTGATGTCACCAATCCGCCATCCCACTGGAATCCCCCCTGACGTTCAGGTGCTGTCAGTGCTCCATTTCCTTGCTAGTGGGTCTTTTCAGACAACAGTGGCCATGGCATCAGGAATGTCCCAGCCTATGTTTTCCAACGTGTTGTCCAGAGTGTTGGCTGCCCTGCTGAAACACATAAGGAGATACATCATTTTCCCTGAGGTTGAAGATTTGGCTACAGTTAAAGGTGACTTCTATGCCCTTGGACATATCCCCAATGTCATAGGTGCTATTGATGGGACCCATGTAGCTCTGGTCCCCCCCACAGGAGTGAACAGGTGTACAGGAACCGGAAGAGTTATCATTCGATGAATGTGCAGATGGTCTGTTTGGCAGACCAGTACATCTCCCAGGTAAATGCAATGTTCCCTGGCTCTGTGCATGACGCCTACATCCTGCGGAATAGCAGCATCCCTGATATGATGGGTCAACTCCAGAGGCACCGTGTTTGGCTATTAGGGGACTCTGGTTACCCCAACCTGTCCTGACTACTAACCCCTGTGAGGAATCCCAGGACCAGGGCAGAGGAACGCTACAATGAGGCCCATGGGCGGACTAGGAGGGTTATCGAACGCACCTTCGGCCTCCTGAAGGCCAGGTTCAGGTGCCTCCATATGACAGGTGGTTCCCTATTCTACTCACCGAAGAAGGTGTGCCAGATCATCATCGCCTGCTCGATGCTTTACAAACTTGCTTTGCGACGCCAGGTGCCTTTTCTGCAGGAGGATGGTCCAGATGACGGTGTTGTGGCAGCTGTGGAGCCTGTGGACAGTGATGAGGAGGAAGCTGAGGAAGAAGACAACGACAACAGGGAGTCAGTCATACAGCAATATTTCCAGTGGGACACAGGTGAGAACATTTTCATTTTTAACATTACATTCACTGTCACACGTCTTACTCTATCCTGTGTGTAATTTACTGGGATTATTTGGTAACTGAGTTGTTCCTTTCCATTACGGTTTCAACGTATGTCATTTGCATGCATCCTTCAAGGACTTGTGATGTGTGACATTGGTATGTTGCCTTAACAACTAAAAAAGCATTTTGACACTGTCATTGATAATACATTTTACAAAATCATAGACTGACTCCAGATTGTTTTGTGGTTCAAGGGTGTTTATTTAAGTGCTCAAAAATAGAGGGGGGTAGTTAAATGGTGATGGGTGATGGTGGAGGAATGTCCATGGCAGAGTCCGGTCTATTAGTCTCACAGGTGCACTGCCCATCTTGGCATAGGAAGTGGAGCTGGGGCAGTTAAAGTATGGACAGGGTAACAAAGTGGGACGGTGGGGGGACAATCAGGGTGGTCTCATTTCCTGGCGGGGTCTTGCCATCTTGCTCTGTCCTGTTCCTGGATCTCAGGGACCGCTTGCATGGTGGTTGTCCGTCTGCAGAGGGTGGGGTGCTGGTGTGGTGGTCCTGTGGTGGGGCGTCCTGTCCACTAGCGCTGGCGGAGATGGTGGACAGTTCATCGTCCTGGCTAGTGTCAGGGGCCCCTTGGAGTGCCACGGTGTCCCTCAAGGTCTGCTGTATGTCCTTCAGCACCCCTACGATGGTGCCCAGGGCGGAGCTGATGGTCCTGAGCTCCTCCCTGAAGCCCAAATACTGTTCCTCCTGCAGGCGCTGGGTCTCCTGAAACTTGACCAGGACCGTCGCCATCGTCTCCTGGGAGTGGTGGTATGCTCCCATGATGGAGGATAGGGCCTCGTGGAGAGTGGGTTCCCTTGGCCTGTCCGCCCCCTGTCGCACAGCAGCCCTCCCATTTCCCCTGTGTTCCTGTGCCTCCGTTCCCTGGACTGTGTGCCCACTACCACTGCCCCCAGGTCCCTGTTGTTGTTGGGGTGGTGGGTTATCCTGGGTTCCCTGTAGTGGTGGACACACAGCTGATTGACCTGTCCTGGGTACAGAGGTTTGGGCCCGCTGGGTGGGTGCTGTGCTGGTGTTACCAGAGGGTGGAAGGTCAGTGTTGGTCTGTGCCTGTGCAAGGGGAACCGACTGTCCCGAGGCCCACGATGGTCCGGGCTGGTCATCAGGCTCCAGTAGGGCAGAGCTGCTATCGTCACTGTGGGTCTCTTCTGTGGGTGGAGTGGAGATGTCTGGACCCTCCGGTGTGGTGACGGTCCTTCATGATCCTGCAGGGGCATAAGAGCATGATTATTGCATGTGTGATGGTGTGCAATGGGTGGGTGTTTGTGTACCCCAGTGCTAGCATGTGGGGGCTTGTGTGATGATGGTTAGGGGGTTGTTCTGGGTATGTGCAGTGAGCATGCTTTACCCTGAAGTAAGATCAAACGTACTCAGGAACTTGGCAGCACCCAGCCTGTCAACGAGCTCATCAGCTCAGGGGATGGGGTGAGCATCAGTCCGTGTGACTGAGTTGAGACCCTGGTAGTCCACACAGAACCGGAGTTCTGGCTTCGCACCTGGGGCAGTAGCCTTAGGGACCAACACCACTGGGCTGGCCCAGGGACTACTGGATTTCTCGATAACCCCTAGAGCTAACATCTTGGAGACCTCCTCCTTGATGCTGGCCTTCACCTTATCTGATAACCTGTAAATTTTGTTCTTCACAGGGAGACTGTCACCGGTGTTAATGTCATGAACACAGAGGGTGGGTCAGTCCAGGAGTAAGGGAGAACAGGGGGAGAACTGCTCCAACAGCTCATGGCAGTCTCCTTTCTGGTTTAGAGTCAGGGAGTCAGAAAGAATGACCCGGTTCACTGACCCATCACCTTCTTTGGCAGAGAGGAGGTCGGGGAGAGGTTCACTCTCCTCTTCCATTCCTTCATCTGTGACCAGAAGCATGTTGATCTCCGACCTCTCAAAATGAGCCTTTAGTCGGTTAACATGGAGCACCCTTAGGGGGTTCCTAGGGGTTTGGAGGTCCACTAGGTAAGTGGCCTCCCCTTTCTGCTCCTTTACTTCAAATGGGCCAGACCAGCGGTCCTGGAGAGCTCTAGACTCTACTGGCTCCATTACCCACACTTTGTCTCCAGGTTGAAACTCTACCAGGGTGGCCTTCTGGTCATACCAGCGTTTCATTACCTCTTGACTGGCCTCAAGGTTACTTTGGGCCTCTTTCCAGAAGCGGGTCATCTGGTTGCGGAGGGCCAACATGTAGCTGACCACATCCTGAGGGGGTGCCTTTGGAGCTTTCTCCAACCCCTCTTTGACAATGCTTAAGGGTCCCCTGACAGGGTACCCATAGAGAAGCTCAAAGGGACTGAACCCTACCCCCCTCTGGGGGACCTCTCTGTAAGCAAAGAGAAGGCATGGTAAGAGGACGTCCCACTTAGGGAGGCCACCAATCATGCCTTTCAAGGTCTTATTGAATCTCTCCACAAGACCATTAGACTGGGGGTGATAGGGTGTGGTGAACTTGCAGGTTACACCACACGCATCCCACAGAGACTTTATGTATGCAGACATGAAGTTAGTGCCTCTGTCAGACACTATCTCCTTGGGGAATCCCACACGGGTAAATATCCCCATCAGAGTTCTGGTCACCACTGGTGCAGTTACGGTCCTCAGAGGGATTGCCTCTGGGTAACGGGTGGCATGGTCCACCAAAACCAGGATGAACCTGTTGCCTAAGGCAGTTTTGGGGTCCAATGGACCAACAATGTCGATGCCCACCCTTTCAAAGGGGGTGCCAACGACAGGAAGTGGAATCAGGGGGGTTTTAACCCTTTTTCCTGCTTTACCACTGGCCTGGCAGGTAGGACAAGATCTGCAGAACTTATCTGAGTTTGTCCTCATTCTGGGCCAATAAAAGTGGGTGACAAGCCTGTCAAAGGTCTTGCGTTGCCCCAAGTGTCCTGCCAGGGGAATGTCATGAGCCAGACCCAGTAGGAAGGTTCGTTAACACTGGGGGACCACCAGCGTACGCGCTGCCCCTAAGGCCGGAACCTTAGGCTCACTGTAGAGGAGATCATTCTCCCAATATATGTGGTGATCGCCAGAGGCTTCACCTGCCGCCTGGTTTGAGGCTTGTTTCCTCAGACCTTCCAGAGTGGGACATTCTTTCTGCGCCTTGCAGAATCCCTCCCTGGTGGGTCCACCCTCAACTTGCCAGCCAGCAAGCTCAGGTAAGTCACCTAGCGTGGCAATGTCTTCCCCAGTTGGCTCGGAGCCTCCTCCTCAGGAGCCCCGTCAGCCACTGCGGGAACTTCTGGGGCCGGTTTCCCGCGCCCCTTGCCCCTCCTCTTGGCAGCTCTCTGGGCCATTGTTCCAGGCTCCAGACGCCCTTGACTTCCCTCTCGGTCAGCCATGGACCGTGTGGTCATGCAGACCCACTCAGGTAACCCTAACATCTCCAGGTGAGACCTGAGCTCCACTTCTTTCCAAGCAGTATGCTCAAGATCATTGCCTAACAGACAATCTACAGGCATGGCAGGACTCACAGCTACTTTCAGAGTACCAGAGAACCCCCTCCCCCCACTCAAAGGGAACCAGAGCCACCGGTAGGTGACTCTCACGATTGTCAGCGACTATGACCTGGTGGAATGTATTAGGGACTATCTGCTCTGTTGACACCAGCTGACTCTTGATAGTAGTCATACTGGCTCCTGTGTCACGCAGAGCCTCCACCTTCTGCCCATCAATGGTGACCCACTGCCTGTACTTGGAAGTATTTTGGGGCATGTGTGCTTTGGGCACCATTTCTCCTTCTCCCAGGGACACTAGGGAAATCTCTACCTGTTCCCCAAAGCTATCTGGGTCCATCTCCCCCCGAGCGCTACACTAGTCAACACAGGTGTCTGTCCGGTAGTGGACGGTGCTCTCTTGGGGCACTGGGGGTCACCTTTATAGTGACCATACTGGTAACACTCCATGCATTTGGGGTTGAATTTTCCTGACCTGTCATATGTCCCTGGCTTTTTCCCAAATCTGGAAAAGGAAGGGTTGCCACCCCCTCCCTGGGGATTCTTTTAGGGGCCTTTGGAGAGTTCCTTATCTGTAAGTTTATCTCCCCCCTCTTTCTTCTGTTGGGAACCCTGACCACCTTTGTGGGTGTCCCCCCCCAGGTACCTTCTTGGACACTCTGGTGCTAACCCAGAGGTCCGACTCCTCAACAAGCTTCCTGGGATCAGTCAGCTTACTATCCACTAAGTGCTGGCGCAAATCTGTATAAGTAGTATTAAGCATATGCTCTCTCAGAATCAAGTCATATAAACCTTTATAATCATCTACTTTGTTGCCCGCACCCATCCATTCAGTGCCTTACTGGAGAAGTCAAAGAAATCTCCCCATGTTTGTGTGGTTTGTTTGGTGCTGTCCCTGAACCTCTGACGGTATACCTCAGGGGTCAGCCCAAACTTGGCAAGTAAAGTGGCTTTCTGAAGTGGGTATGTGTTTTGATCAGGTTGATCCAATGTGAGGAGTGTTTCCCTCCCCAATGGTGGTACATAACCCCACATAGCTACCCCCCATTGCCCTTCAGGAACCTCATGAGCCCTTAGTGCAACTTCATAAGCAGCTAACCATTTATCTATGTCATCTCCCACCACAAAACTGGGCACCACATTTTTGGGTATACGAACCTTCTTTTCTCCAGCAGGTCCTGTCAGTATGCTGCCACCATTATTGCTGGATTCAGACTGCTTTGCCTTGAGATCCAGCTCCTTGAGACTCAGTTCATGAGCCAATAACAGTTTCTTTTCAGCCAAGGCTCTCTCAGCTGCAGCTTCAGCTCTTTCAGCTTCGATCTGTTTAGCTGCTCTTTCAGCCTCAGCTTGCTTGGCTTCTCTTTCTGCCCTTCTTTCCTCCTGTTGAGCCTCAATTTTCAGTTTTGCCATTTGCAATTGGAACTCCCTTTCCTCTCTCCTTTCCTCTGCGGTCAGGCTTTGCACAGAGACACTGCTCCCTGGTCTGGAAGGGGGCACAATAGCAGTGGTAACACCATCCACAGATAGTGACAAATCCTCTGAGGGGCCATTTTCTGGCTCCTCTTCCTCATCATCCTCTTCTAAATGGGCTTCTGCCCAGGCCCTCAGCGCCACTTGAAAGTCCTCCTTTTTGGAGGCCCCTTGGGTGGGTACCCTCATTGCCCTGCAGAATCCTCTTAGTTGTTTGACCGTATATGTATCCAACAGGACTAGGTCAAAGTCTCCTATCTGAGACCCAGTCAGAGACATGTTGAGTGAGGATTTAGTTTTTGAAAATTGTCAGGAAAAAAACGAATTTGCAAAAAGAGATAAAAATCAAGTTGACCTTCAACTGTGGGTAGGTATTGAAATACTTAGCTACTGTATGTCACTGCACAAATACAAGTCCTATCCCACCGCTGCCACCAATGTTAGAAATGGGGTTTTTGGTTGGCAGTCAGGTTACCCCCTGTCCAAGCAAAAGCCCTCACTCTAGTCAGGGTAAGTCACACACAATCCAAGATTATCCTGTGCCCACCCTCTGGTAGCTTGGTATGAGCAGTCAGGCTTAACTTAGAAGGCAATGTGTAAAGTATTTGTGCAATAAATCATACAATACCACCATACAACACCACAAAAATACACCACACAGTGTTTAGAAAAATATATAATATTTATCAGGATAATTGTAGGTCAAAACGAATAAAGTTGCAATGTGAATTTTGTAGAGATATCACTGGAAAGTGATATAAAAATGTCTTAAGTCTTTAAAAAGCAAACAAAGTCTCTTTCAAGCACAAAGTACCTGGTTTGGAGCGGAAAATCTCCTCATAGGGCCACAGAAGAAGAGATGCGTGGAAAAAGGGTATGTGCGTCAATTTCTCCCCAGCACACACGGACTTGTGTCGTTATTTTTCACACGGGGAAGTCGTGCGTCATTTTCCGGCGCACGATCAGTCTCTTTCTGTGGATCGCGGGGATTACCAGATGTCCCGGGTCTGTGCGTGGATTTTCCTGCTTGTTTTCCGGCTGCGCGTCGTTTTGCGGGGCTGCGCGTCGAAATTACGATCTCACGGCAGGCGTCGCGTCGATTTCTCCTCTAGAGGTCGGGCGGCGTTGTCCTTGCAAAGCTGTGCGTCGAAGGTCCGGTCGTCCCGAAGGCGTCGCGTCGTTCAGCGTCGGTGTGCAGCGTTTATCTCGCCGCGGAACAAGCTGTGCATCGAAATTTTCGGTGCACGGAGCGTCCAAGTGAAAAAGAGAAGTCTTTTTGGTCCTGAGACTTCAGGGAACAGGAGGCAAGCTCTATCCAAGCTCTTGGAGAGCACTTTCACAGCCAGACAAGAGTTCAGCAAGGCAGCAGGCCGACAGCAAGGCAGCAGTCCTTTGTAGAAAGCAGACAGGTGAGTCCTTTGAGCAGCCAGGCAGTTCTTCTTGGCAGGATGTAGTTTCTGGTTCAGGTTTCTTCTCCAGCAAGTGTCTGATGAGGTAGGGCAGAGGCCCTGTTTTATACCCAAATGTGCCTTTGAAGTGGGGGGAGACTTCAAAGAGTGGCTAAAAAGTGCACGAGGTCCCCTTTCAGTTCAATCCTGTCTGCCAGGGTCCCAGTAGGGGGTGTGGCAGACCTTTGTGTGAGAGCAGGCCCTCCACCCTCCCAGCCCAGGAAGACCCATTCAAAATGCAGATGTATGCAAGTGAGGCTGAGTACCCTGTGTTTGGGGTGTGTCTGAGTGAATGCACAAGGAGCTGTCAACTAAGCCCAGCCAGACTTGGATTGTAAGGCACAGAAAGATTTAAGTGCAAAGAAATGTTCACTTTCTAAAAGTGGCATTTCTAGAATAGTAATATTAAATCCAACTTCACCAGTCAGCAGGATTTTATATTACCATTCTGGCCATACTAAATATGACCTTCCTACTCCTTTCAGATCAGCAGCTACCACTTCAATACTGTATGAGGGCAGCCCCAATGTTAGCCTATGAAGGGAGCAGGCCTCACAGTAGTGCAAAAACGAATTTAGGAGTTTTACACTACCAGGACATGTAAACTACACAGGTACATGTCCTGCCTTTCACCCACACAGCACCCTGCTCTAGGGGTTACCTAGGGCACACATTAGAGGTGACTTATATGTGGAGAAAGGGGAGGTTTAGGCTTGGCAAGTACTTTTAAATGCCAAGTCGAGGTGACAGTGAAACTGCACACACAGGCCTTGCAATGGCAGGCCTGAGACAAGGAAAAGGGGCTACTTAAGTGGGTGGCACAACCAGTGCTGCAGGCCCACTAGTAGCATTTAATCTACCGGCCCTATGCACATAGAGTGCACATTACTAGGGACTTATAAGTAAATTATTAGTCCAATCAGGTATGATTCAAGGTTACCATGTTTTAAGGGAGAGAGCATATGCACTTTAGCACTGGTTAGCAGTGGTAAAGTGCGCAGAGTCTAAAAGCCATCAAAAACAGTGTCCAAAAAGTGGAGGGAGGCAGGCAAAAAGTTAGGGGTGACTACCCTAAGGCTGTCAGGTCTAACAGTGACCATGCTTTGTTGTGTCATGCAGGGCTTGGTGTTGGGATGTGTGGTTTGTGTTATTAGTACATTAGTGAGGAGTTGGAGTGATAGGGGAGGGTGTGAGGGTGGGGGTGTGTGATAGCATGCAGGTAGGGTGGGGGATATGATAGTTAAGATTTGACTTACCAGTGTCCATTCCTCCACCGACTCCTCCAAGGCCCTCTGGATGCATGATGGTCAAGACTTGCTCCTCCCATGTTGTTAGTTGTGGGGGAGGAGGTGGGGGTCCACCGCCAGTCCGCTGTACAGCGATGTTGTGCCTGGAGACCGCTGAACGCACCTTCCCCCGTAGGTCGTTCCACCTCTTCCTGATGTCCTCCCAATTTCTTGGGTGTTGTCCCACAGCGTTGATCCTGTCCACGATTCTGCGCCATAGCTCCATCTTCCTGGCTATGGAGGTGTGCTGCACCTGTGAGCCAAATAGCTGTGGCTCTACCCGTACGATTTCCTCCACAATGACCCTGAGCTCCTCTTCGGAAAAGCGGGGGTGTCTTAGGCGTGCCATGGGGTGGTGTAGGTGATGTGTGGGGTGGTGTATGCGGTGATGAGTGTGGTGATGTGTAGTGGTGTGTGGTGTTTTGTGCGTGGATGTTGTGTGGGTGATGGTGTTGTGGGCCTCTGTGTGGTGGGATTGTCTAATCAGTCATGTCTCTCTCGCCTTCTTTCAGAATTTTTGGTCGTAGGGGTTTGTGTGTGATGTGGGTGTTTGTTTTATATTGTGTTGGGTGTGTGGGAGTGGTGTTTGTATGTGTATCAGGTGTGTGTATTTGTAATTGTCCTATGTGGCGGTGTTTTGGAGATGTGTGTGTATTTTGAGCGCGGCGGTGTGTACCTCCAATGGAATGCCGCGGTTGAAAGACCGCCGCGTGGATTCGTGGGTCATAATAGCATGAGCGTGTTTCTGTTGGCGTGGAGGTGGAGCTTTTGTTTTAGCCATTTTACCACTGACCTTTGGTGTGGCGGACTTGTGTGGGTGACAGAATTTCGGCGGATTCAGAAATGTGGGTCATAATAGCTGTGGCGGACTGCTGCGGCGGTGTATTGGCGATCTTCTGCACGGCCGTAAGTGGCTTTTACCGCCAATGTTGTAATGACCCCCTATATATCACTTTTCAGTGATATCTTTACAAATTCATATTGCACCTTTGATCGTTTTGACCTGCAAATACCCAGATAAATATTATATATTTTTCTAAACACTGTGTGGTGTATTATTGTGGTGTTATATTATAGTATTGTATGATTTATTGCACAAATACTTTACACATTGCCTTCTAAGTTAAGCCTGACTGCTCGTGCCAAGCTACCAGAGGGTGGGCTCAGGCTGATTTTGGATTGTGTGTGACCTACCCTGACTAGAGTGAGGGTTCTTGCCTGGACAGAGGGCAACCTGACTGCCAACCAAAAAAACCAATTTCTAACAGAATGTCATGTCTTTTCTTGGAATGTCGTGTGGAATGTCATGCCTTTCTTGGAATGTGATGACTTTTTTTGGAATGTCATGTCTTTTCTTGGAATGTGTGGAATGTTGTGTCTTTTCTTCGAATGTCGTGTGGAATGTCATGTCTTTTCTTGGAATGTCATGTCTTTTCTTGGAATGTCATGTATTTTTTTGGAATGTCGTGTCTTTTCTTGGAATGTGTGGAATGTCCTGTCTTTTCTTGGAATGTGTGGATATACTATTGATATTTTGGACTTTGGATTTTGTTTTTTGCCGGTAAGACCTTATCAGAATGGGATTGTGTACCTACTCATTCTTTGTACCTACTGACCACCTCACTAAGGCTGACCTAAGGAGGCTTTGCAGAAAATGGGGCCTTCCTGTATCGAGGAGATCTAAGATGGAAATGCTACATGCCTACATAGTCTGGGGGGGAGAAAGATGGGCAGAGAGAGAGGCAGCAAAAAACCAAATGACTAAGTACCCCTCAGATGAGGAGGAGGACTGCTCAAATGAGGAGGAAGACTACTCAGATGAGGAAAGAGAACCAGTGAGAGATGAATGGCTCCTAGCTCGAGAGCGGTGGATGGAAGAGCTAGATGAGTTTCTTGAAAGGGCTGAGGCAGCAAGACTCTTAGCCCTGGAAGAAGAAAGGATTGCAGCTCAAGAGCTGAGCTGTGAAGAGCTGAAACTGGAGGCCGGAAGGGCTGAGTCCAGTTCAGATGGTGGCAGCAAAAATCTTGCATCCAGTACTGCTGAAGAAGGGCACAAGCCCAGAGAGGTGGTGCCCAACTTGAAGAAGGGAGTTGACACACCCCAGGTGGTTCAAGGGTATGAGGTAGTTCCCGTTATGCACAGGGTCCCTGAGAAGGATTGGGAAACTGGCACAGGGAGTCATATTCCTACTGGGGGGAGGGACACTTTACTGGCTCTAGCAGAGAGTGACAGAGAAAAGGGTTCCCCCCTGGTGGATGTCCTGGATATAGAGTGTAGAGACATCCCAGAAGAGTATGGGTTGAGTGTCAAGGACAGTCAGATACTGTCTCACCAGTCTCAGGAGGGTGATGTAGAGTGCTTTTCCAAGGCTGGGTTACTGGATGGTTGGGTGAAGGGTACTGTGGTTAATACATGTGAAGGGCAGAGTGATGTAATTGCTGGAGAGCATATGTCTGGTCCTTATTTTCCAGAGCTACGCCAACACTAGGTGGAGTGTGAGTTCTCTGACCCCAGGGAACTTACAATGAAGGCAGACTTCTGGGTGAGTACCAGAGAGTCTGAAGAGGCATTTGGGGGTGCTCCTGAAGGGAGTGGCCTAGGTGGTTCACAACCAAGTGAGGTGGGAGAGGATTGTAGTGTCCCAGGTCCTAGTGGGTTCCATGAGGGAACACCAGGAGGGAAGCCTAGCCTGTACCGTAGGGCCACCTGTTGAGGGAAGCCCGCAGTGTCAGAAGAACTTGGGGGGGGGGTGACTGTAGCCAGAATCCCAACAGTTCTGGTGTCTTGCAGTACCACTCCTAGTGAGGGGGTGCAGAAGTCCAGACATAGGGTTGAGATGGGGTTGCGGACCCCAGTGGAGGACCTGGAGAGTCAGGGGTCAGCTCTGAGAGCATAGCCCCCCAGGAATGACCCAGGCGAAACCGTTTCTGGTTTGGGGGAGACCCAGACTCTGCCGGATGGGCAGAGGTCAGGAGACCTGCGCCAACCAGACTCTTGTGTGGCCCTTGGGGACGGTGTGTCCCTTGTGGGGTTGAGAGTGCCCCCCAGGAAGTCCTGGCATGCCAGGCAAAGATTTAACCTCATGGCGGTGACTCTGGGGTGGATAGCTAGGATCAGGGGTTAAACTCCGACCTGGTGGGGGGTAGGTGTGCCCCCCAGAAAGTCCTGGTGTGCCAGGCAATTGCCCAACCTCGGGGTGGTGACTCTGGGTTGGATAACCAGGCTCAGAGGTTAAGCTCTGACCTGGTGGGAGGTAGGTGTGCCTCCCAGGAAGTCCTGCTGTGCCAGGCAATTGTCCAACCTCAGGGTGTTGACTCTGGGTTGGATGGCCAGGTTCAGAGGTTAAACTCTGACCTGGTGGGGGCTAGGTGTGCCCCTCAGAAAGCCCTGGTGTTCCAGGCAACTGGCCAACCTCACGGTGGTGACCCTGGGTTGGAGAACCAGGTTCAGAGGTTAACCTCTGACCTGGTGGGAGGTAGTTGTGCCTCCCAGGAAGTCCTGCTGTGCCAGGCAATTGTCCAACCTCAGGGTGTTGACTCTGGGTTGGAGGGCCAGGTTCAGAGGTTAAACTCTGACCTGGTGGGGGGTAGGTGTGCCCCCCAGGAAGTCCTGGTGTGCCAGGCAATCGGTCAACCTCAGGGTGGTGACTCTGGGTTGGATGGTCAGGTGCAGAGGTTAAACTCTGACCTGGTGGGAGGTAGGTGTGCCTCCCAGAAAGTCCTGGTGTGCCAGGCAATTGTCCAACCTCAGGGTGGTGACCCTGGGTTGGAGAACCAGGTTCAGAGGTTAAACTCTGACCCAGTGGGGGGTAGGTGTGCCCCCCAGGAAGTCCTGGCGTGCCAGGCAATTGTTCAACCTCAGGGTGGTGACTCTGGGTTTGATGGTCAGGTGCACAGGTTAAACTCTGACCTGGTGGGGGGTAGGTGTGCCCCCAGAAAGTCCTGGTTTGCCAGGCAGTGATCCAGTCTGAGGGTACAGACCCTGGGCTGGAAGGCCAGGTTCAGGGTGTACCCCCGGACCTGGAGGGAGGGGCTACAGATAACAGTGCCCCTACCATATTGTCTTCTGAGGAGGCCACTCCTAGTTGGAGGAGGCCACCCCAGAAGAGAGGGCAGGGGGAGGGAAGCCTCACCCCGGGCCCTAGTCCAACCTGAAGGTACAGACCCCAGGTTGGAGGGCCAGTTGCAGGTTAACAGCCCTGCACTGGTGGAGGAATGGTACAGGGCGACTTCTATAAGCACCCTGACCATGTTGGACTCTGGGGGTACCGCTCCAGGAGGGAGGGTACAGAGCCCCAGAGGGGAGGGCCAGGTTCAGGCTGTCATCCCTGACCTGGTGGAAGGGAGAATGGTTAAAGGGTGCCCAGCACCTGGGGCTCCCGCCCCCCACTCTCCACAGCCACAGTGGTGGGAGAGCTTTGAGAGGCCAGGGGCCTGGCTCTCATCCCTGGCAGCTGTCAGTAACCACTGTGGCTTGCTGTCCCAGTGGACAGAGTTATCCCTGGGGAGGGGACAAATGTCACACCCTCGGGGTAGAGTGGGCAACACCACTGTGTTGGTCCTGGTGGTACTATCCTGCTCCTGAGATACATCTGTAAGCAAAGTAAGCTTAGGTGCTGCACAGATGGGATCCTCAGGTAAGGATAAAGGTTCCCCATGGGTTGGCTTAGTGGGCCCTGAGAGTATGGACAGAGGGATCCAGTTGGAGTCAGGAAGGCGAAGAACTGGAGCATGCCCCTGCTGTTGTGGGCCTGGGTCCTTGTTCTGTCGCCTCAAATAGGAAAGTACATCAGGATAGTGATTGTTCTCCCCTGGCTTTAGGCTGGTAGGGGGTCATGTTTGAACTGGCTTTTTGACAGGGTCATCCCCAAACTTTTTGCCTCCTTCCTCCTATTTTGTCTGACCTGTTGTTGTTGGCCTTTGACCTCTGGGCACTTTACCACTGCTAACCAGTGCTAAAGTGCATATGCTCTCTTTGTAAATTGTACTATTGATTGGTTTATCCATGATTGGCTATTTAATTTACTTATAAGTCCCTAGTAGAGTGCACTATATGTGCCTAGGGCCTGTAGATTAAATGCTACTACTGGGCCTGCAGCACTGGTTGTGCCACCCACTTCAGTAGCCCCTTAACCTTGTCTCAGGCCTGCCATTGCAAGGCCTGTGTGTGCAGTTTCACTGTCACTTCGACTTGGCATTTAAAAGTACTTGCCAAGCCTAGAACTCCCCTTTTTCTACATATGTCACCCCTAATGTATGCCCTAGGTACCCCCTAGAGCAGGGTGCTGTGGGTAAAAGGCAGGACATGTACCTGTGTAGTTATATGTCCTGGTAGTGTAAAACTCCTAAATTTGTTTTTACACTACTGTGAGGCCTACTCCCTTCATAGGCTAACATTGGGGCTGCCCTCATACACTGTTGAAGTGGCAACTGCTGATCTGAAAGGAGCAGTAAGGTCATATTTAGTATGGCCAGAATGGTAATATAAAGTCCTGCTGACTGGTGAAGTTGAATTAAATATTACTATTCTAGAAATGCCACTTTTAGAAAGTGAGCATTTCTTTGCAGTTAAATCTTTCTGTGCCCTTCAATCCACGTCTGGCTAGGTTTAGTTGACAGCTCCTTG
Source organism: Pleurodeles waltl (assembly GCF_031143425.1). Classification (NCBI taxonomy): domain Eukaryota; kingdom Metazoa; phylum Chordata; class Amphibia; order Caudata; family Salamandridae; genus Pleurodeles; species Pleurodeles waltl. The sequence goes on along the minus strand of NC_090442.1, from coordinate 914,599,139 downwards.
TGCATTCACTCAGACACACCCCAAACACAGGGTACTCAGCCTCACTTGCATACATCTGCATTTTGAATGGGTCTTCCTGGGCTGGGAGGGTGGAGGGCCTGCCCTCACACAAAGGACTGCCACACCCCCTACTGGGGCTCTGGCAGACAGGATTGAACTAAAAGGGGACTTGGTGCATTTCTTAGACACTCTTTGAAGTCACCCCCACTTCAAAGGCACCACTTAGTATAAAACAGGGCCTCTGCCCTACCACATGAGACACTTGCTGGAGAAGAAACCTGAACCAGAAACTACATCCTGCCAAGAAGAACTGCCTGGCTGCTCAAAGGACTCACCTGTCTGCTTTTGTACGAAGGACTGCTGCCTTGCTGTTGGCCTGCTGCCTTGCTGAACTCTTTTCTGGCTGTAAAAGTGCTCTCCAAGGGCTTGGATAGAGCTTGCCTCCTGTTCCCTGAAGTCTCAGGACCAAAAAGACTTCTCTTTTTCAGTTGGACACTTCGTGCGCCGAAATTTTCGACGCACAGCTTGTTCCGCGGTGAGAAAAATGCCGCACTTCGACGCTGATCGACGCGACGCCTTCGGGATGACCGGAACATCGACGCACCATCTCGCAAGGACAACGCCGCCCGACTTCCAGAGGAGAAATCGACGCGACGGCTGCCGTGAGATTGAAACTTCAACGCACAGCCCCGCGGAACGACGCACAGCCGGAAAACAAGCAGGAGAATCCATGCACAGACCCGGGACATCTGGTAATACCCGCGACCCAAAGAAAGAGACTGTCCGCACACCGGAATATGGCGCACGACTTCCCCACGTGAAAAATAACGACGCAAGTCCGTGAGTGCTGGGGAGAAATCGACTCGCACACTATTTTTCCACGTATCTCTTCTTATGCGGCCCTTTACGGAGATTTTTCACCAGAAACCAGGTACTTTGTGCTTGAAAGAGACTTTGTTGGCTTTTTAAAGACTTAAGACACTATGGGGGTGATTCTGACCCCGGCGGTCATGGACTGCCGGGGCCAGGGTCGGCGGGAGCACCGCCAACAGGCTGGCGGTGCCCCGCAGGGCATTCTGACCGCGGCGGTTTGGCCGCGGTCAGATGCGGAAAACCGGCGGTCTCCCGCCGGTTTTCGCTGCCCTGGGAATCCCCCATGGCGGCGCAGCTTGCTGCGCCACCATGGGGGATTCTGACAGCTCATACCGCCATCCTGTTCCTGGCGGTTCTCCCGCCAGGAACAGGATGGCGGTATGGGTTGTCGTGGGGCCCCTGCAGTGCCCATGCCAATGGCATGGGCACTGCAGGGGCCCCCGTAAGAGGGCCCCACTTTGTATTTCAGTGTCTGCATTGCAGACACTGAAATACGCGACGGGTGCCACTGCACCCGTCGCACCTTCCCACTCCGCCGGCTCAATTCTGAGCCGGCGTCCTCGTGGGAAGGGTCTTTTGCACTGGGCTGGCGGGCGGCCTTTTGGCGGTCGCCCGCCAGCCCAGTGCAAAAGCCAAAATACCCTCAGCGGTCTTTCGACCGCGGAGCGGTATTTTGGAGTGGGGAAGTCTGGCGGGCGGCCTCCACCGCCCGCCAGACTCAGAATGACCCCCTATACATCACTTTTCAGTGATATCTTTACAAATTCATATTGCATCTTTGATCGTTTTGACCTGCAAATACCCAGATAAATATTATATATTTTTCTAAACACTGTGTGGTGTATTTTTGTGGTGTTATATTATGGTATTGTATGATTTATTGCACAAATGCTTTACACATTGCCTTCTAAGTTAAGCCTGACTGCTCGTGCCAAGCTACCAGAGGGTGGGCACAGGCTGATTTTGGATTGTGTGTGACTTACCCCGACTAGAGTGAGGGTTCTTGCTTGGACAGATGGCAACCTGACTGCCAACCAAAAAACCCAATTTTTAACACAAGTCCGTGTGTGCTCGGGAGAAATAGACTCGCACACTATTTTTCCACGTATCTCTTCTTCTGTGGCCCTTTACGGAGATTTTTCACCAGAAACCAGGTACTTTGTGCTTGAAAGAGACTTTGTTGGCTTTTTAAAGACTTAAGACACTATATATCACTTTTCAGTGATATCTTTACAAATTCATATTGCATCTTTGATCGTTTTGACCTGCAAATACCCAGATAAATATTAGATATTTTTCTAAACACTGTGTGGTGTATTTTTGTGGTGTTATATTATGGTATTGTATGATTTATTGCACAAATGCTTTACATATTGCCTTCTAAGTTAAGCCTGACTGCTCGTGCCAAGCTAACAGAGGGTGGGCTCAGGCTGATTTTGGATTGTGTGTGACTTACCCTGACTAGAGTGAGGGTTCTTGCTTGGACAGAGGGCGACCTAACTGCCAACCAAAAACCCAGTTTCTAACAAAATGTCATGTCTTTTCTTGGAATGTCGTGTGGAATGTCATGCCTTTCTTGGATGTCATGTCTTTTTTTGGAATGTGTGGAATGTCGTGTCTTTTCTTCGAATGTCGTGTGGAATGTCATGTCTTTTCTTGGATGTCATGTCTTTTTTTGGAATGTCGTGTGGAATGTCATGTCTTTTCATGGAATGTCATGTCTTTTCTTGGAATGTCATGTCTTTTCTTGGAATGTCATGTTTTTTTTTAATGTTGTGTGAAATGTCGTGTCTTTTCTTGGAATGTGTGGAATGTCGTGTCTTTTCTTGGAATGTGTGGATATACTATTGATATTTTGGACTTTGGATTTTGGTTGTTGCCAGTAAGACCTTATCAGAATGGGATTGTGTACCTACTCATTCTTTGTACCTACTGACCACCTCACTAAGGCTGACCTAAGAAGTCTTTGCAGAAAATGGGGCCTTCCTGTATCAAGGAGATCTACTAAGATGGAAATGCTACATGCCTACATAGTCTGGGGGAAGAAAGATGGGCAGAGAGAGAGGCAGCAAAAAACCAAATGACTAAGTACCCCTCAGATGAGGAGGAGGACTGCTCAAATGAGGAGGAAGACTACTCAGATGAGGAAAGAGAACCAGTGAGAGATGAATGGTTCCTAGCTCGACAGCGGTGGATGGAAGAGCTAGATGAGTTTCTTGAAAGGGCTGAGACAGCAAGACTCTTAGGCCCATATTTATACTTTTTGACGCTAAACTGCGCTAACGCAGTTTAGCGTCAAAAAGTTTTGCGCCGGCTAACGCCATTCTGAAGCGCCATGCGGGCGCCGTATTTATTGAATGGCGTTAGCCGGCGCAAGCAGACCGGCGCTGCCTGGTGTGCGCGAGAAAAACCACGTACACCAGGCAGCGCCGGCGTAGGGGGAAAATGGCGCATGGGCGTCTTAAAATGGGGCAAGTCAGGTTACGTCGAAAAAATCGTCGTAACCCGACTTGCGCCATTTATTTTCGACGCCCATCCCCCATCAACATGACTCCTATCATTGTAAAGATAGGAGTCATGCCCCCTTGCCCAATGGCCATGCCCAGGGGACTTCTGTCCCCTGGGCATGGTCATTGGGCATAGTGGCATGTAGGGGGGCACAAATCAGGCCCCCCATGCCAAAAAAAATTATTTAAAAAAAATAAAAAAATACTTACCTGAATGTCCCTGGGGTGGGTCCCTCCAGCCTTGGGTGTCCTCCTGGGGTGGGCAAGGGTGGCAGGGGGGGTCCCTGGGGGCAGGGGAGGGCACTCTGGGCTCATTTTGAGCCCACTTGTCCCTTAACGCCATGCCTGACCCAGGCGTTAAAAAGCGGCGCAAATGCGCCGTTTTTAGCCACGCCCACTCCCGGGCGTCTCTTTTGCCCGGGAGTATAAATACCACGTAAAGGCCTGGGAGTCATTTTTTAGACGGGAACGCCTCCCTTGCATATCATTAACGCAAGGAAGGGGTTCACGCTAAAAAATGACGCACATTCCGGGAACTTTGGCGCTATTCGCCTCTAACGCCATAGTATAAATATGGCGTTAGTTGGCGTTAGTTTAGCGTCGAATTTGCGTCGAAAAAAACGACGCAAATTCGGCGCAAACGGAGTATAAATACGGCCCTTAGCCCTGGAAGAAGAAAGGATTGCAGCTCAAGAGCTGAGCTGTGAAGAGCTGAAACTGGAGGCCGGAAGGGCTGAGTCCAGTTCAGATGGTGGCAGCAAAAATCTTTCATCCAGTACTGCTGAAGAAGGGCACAAGCCTAGAGAGGTGGTGCCCACCTTGAAGAAGGGAGTTGACACACCCCAGGTGGTTCAAGGGTATGAGGTAGTTCCCGTTATGCACAGGGTCCCTGAGAAGGATTGGGGAACTGGCACAGGGAGTCATATTCCTACTGGGGGGAGGGACACTTTACTGGCTCTAGCAGAGAGTGACAGGGAAAAGGGCTCCCCCCTGGTGGACGTCCTGGATATAGAGTGTAGAGACATCCCAGAAGAGTATGGGTTGAGTGTCAAGGACAGTCAGATACTGTCTCACCAGTCTCAGGAGGGTGATGTAGAGTGCTTTTCCAAGGCTGAGTTACTGGATGGTTGGGTGAAGGGTACTGTGGTTAATACATGTGAAGGGCAGAGTGATGTAATTGCTGGAGAAGCATATGTCTGGTCCTTATTTTCCAGAGCTACGTCAACACCAGGTGGAGTGTGAGTTCTCTGCCCCCAGGGAACTTACAATGGAGGCAGACTTCTGGGTGAGTACCAGAGAGTCTGAAGAGGCATTTGGGGGTGCTCCTGAAGGGAGTGGTCTAGGTGATTCACAACCAAGTGAGGTGGGAGAGGATTGTAGTGTCCCAGGTAGGTCCCAGGTCCTAGAGGGTTCCATGAGGGAACACCAGGAGGGAAGCCTAGCCTGTACCGTAGGGCCACCTGTTGAGGGAAGCCCCGCAGTGTCAGAAGAACTTGGGGGGGGTGACTGTAGCCAGCATCCCAACAGTTCTGGTGTCTGGCAGTAACACCCCTAGTGAGGGGGTGCAGAAGTCCAGACATAGGGTTGAGAGGGGGTTGCGGACCCCAGTGGAGGACCTGGAGAGTCAGCTCTGTGAGCAGAGCCCCCCAGGAATGACCCAGGTGAAACCACTTCTGGTTTGGGGGAGACCCAGACTCTGCCGGATGGGCAGAGGTCAGGAGACCTGCGCCAACCAGACTCTTGTGTGGCCCTTGGGGATGGTGTGTCCCTTGTGGGGGTTGAGAGTGCCCCCCAGGAAGTCCTGGCATTCCGGGCAAAGATTTAACCTCAGGGTGGTGACTCTGGGGTGGATAGCCAGGATCAGGGGTTAAACTCTGACCTGGTGGGGGGTAGGTGTGCCTCCCAGAAAGTCCTGGTGTACCATGCAATTGCCCAACCTCAGGGTAGTGACCCTGGGTTGGATAGCCAGGTTCAGAGGTTAAACTCCAACCTGGTGGGGGGTAGGTGTGCCCCCCAGAAAGTCCTGGTATGCCAGGCAATGGTTCAACCTCAGGGTGGTGACTCTGGGTTGGATCCCCAGGTTCAGAGGTTAAACTCTGACCTGGTGGGAGGTAGGTGTGCCTCCCAGGAAGTCCTGCTGTGCCAGGCAATTGTCCAACCTCAGGGTGTTGACTCTGGGCTGGATGGCCAGGTTCAGAGGTTAAACTCTGACCTGGTGGGGTGTAGGTGTGCCCCCCAGAAAGCCCTGGTGTTCCAGGCAACTGCCCAACCTCAGGGTGGTGACCCTGGGTTGGAGAACCAGGTTCAGAGGTTAAACTCTGACCTGGTGGGAGGTAGATGTGCCTCTCAGGAAGTCCTGTTGTGCCAGGCAATTGTCCAACCTCAGGGTGTTGACTCTGGGTTGGAGGGCCAGGTTCAGAGGTTAAACTCTGACCCGGTGGGGGGTAGGTGTGCCCCCCAGGAAGTCCTGGCACGCCAGGCAATTGTTCAACCTCAGGGTGGTGACTCTGGGTTGGATGGTGTAGGAAGTTGGCTCTGTATGCACTATTTCAAAGTGAGAAATAGCATGCACAGAGTCCAAGGGTTCCCCTTAGAGGTAAGATAGTGGCAAAAAGAGATAATTCTAATGCTCTATTTTGTGGTAGTGTGGTCGAGCAGTAGGCTTATCAGAGGGTAGTGTTAAGCATTTGTTGTACACACACAGGCAATAAATTAGGAACACCCACTCAAAGACAATTCCAAGCCAATAGGTTTTTGTATAGAAAAATATATTTTCTTAGTTTATTTTAAGAACCAAAAGGGTTAAGATTTAGAAGTAATACTTTAAATGAAAGGTATTTCACTTAGGAACTTTAGGAACTTTGAATTAGCAAAATAGCATATACAGTTTTCACACAAATGACATATAGCTATTTTAAAACTAGACAGTGCAATTTTCAACAGTTCCTGGGGGAGGTAAGTGTTTGTTAGTTTTGCAGGTAAGTGAACCACCTACAGGGTTCAAGTTTGGGTCCAAGGTAGACCACCGTTGGGGGTTAAGAATAACCCCAAAGTTACCACACCAGCAGCTCAGGGCCGGTCAGGTGCAGAGGTCAAAGTGGTGCCCAAAACGCATAGGCTTCAATGGAGAAGGGGGTGCCCCGGTTCCAGTCTGCCAGCAGGTAAATACCCGTGTCTTCGGAGGGCAGACCAGGGGGGTTTTGTAGGGCACCAGGGGGGATACAAGTCCGCACAAAAAGTACACCCTCAGCGGCCGGGGCGGCCGGGTGCAGTGTGCAAACAGGCGTTGGGTTCGCAATAGGTTTCAATGGGAGACCAAGGGGTCTCTTCAGCGATGCAGGCAGGCAAGGGGGTGGCTCCTCGGGGTAGCCACCACCTGGGCAAGGGAGAGGGCCACCTGGGGGTCACTCCGGCACTGGAGGTCAGATCCTTCAGGTCCTGGGGGCTGCGGGTGCAGTGTCTTTACCAGGCGTCGGGTCTTTGAAGCAGGCAGTCGCGGTCAGGGGGAACCTTGGGATTCCCTCTGCATGCGTCGCTGTGGGGGCTCAGGGGGGTCAACTCTGGCTACTCATGGTCTCGCAGTCACCGGGGAGTCCTCCCTGTAGTGTTTGTTCTCCACAAGTCGAGCCGGGGGCATTGGGTGCAGAGTGCAAATTGTCACGCTTCCGGTGGGAAACGTGTGTTGTTTCAAAGTTGCTTCTTTGTTGCAAAGTTGCAGTCTTTGGGGAACAGAGCTGCTGTCCTCGGGAGTTCTTGGTCCTTCTAGATGCAGGGTAGTCCTCTGAGGCTTCAGAGGTTGCTGAACCATGGGAACGCGTCGCTGGGGCAGTGTCTTTAGAAGTGGGGAGACAGGCCGGTAGAGCTGGGGCCAAAGCAGTTGGTGTCTCCGTCTTCTCTGCAGGTTTTCAGTTCAGCAGTCCTCCTCTTCTTAGGTTGCAGGAATCTAGTTTCCTAGGGTCTGGGGAGCCCCTAAATACTGAATTTAGGGGGGTGTTTAGGTCTGGGAGGGCAGTAGCCAATGGCTACTGTCCTTGAGGGTGGCTACACCCTCTTTGTGCCTCCTCCCTGAGTGCCCTGGGGCATTGTAACACGAAGCCTGAGCCTTTGAGGCTCACTGCTAGGTGTTAGTTTCTGCAGGGGCGAGGTGTGAAGCACCTCCACCCAGAGCAGGCTTTTGTTTCTGTCCTCAGAGAGCACAAAGGCCCTCACCACATGGGGTCAGAAACTCGTCTCTCAGCAGCAGGCTGGCACAGACCAGTCAGTCCTGCACTGAACAATTGGGTAAAATACAGGGGGCATCTCTAAGATGCCCTCTGTGTGCATTTTTTAATAAATCCAACACTGGCATCAGTGTGGGTTTATTATTATGAGAAGTTTGATACCAAACTTCCCAGTATTCAGTGTAGCCATTATGGAGCTGTGGAGTTCGTTTTTGACAGACTCCCAGACCATATACTCTTATGGCTACCCTACACTTACAGTGTATAAGGTTTTGCTTAGACACTGTAGGGGCAAAGTGCTCATGCACCTATGCCCTCACCTGTGGTATAGTGCACCCTGCCTTAGGGCTGTAAGGCCTGCTAGAGGGGTGACTTACCTATGCCACAGGCAGTGTGAGGTTGGCATGGCACCCTGAGGGGAGTGCCATGTCGACATAGTCATTTTCTCCCCACCAGCACACACAAGCTGGCAAGCAGGGTGTCTGTGCTGAGTGAGGGGTCCCTAAGGTGGCATAAGACATGCTGCAGCCCTTAGAGACCTTCCCTGGCATCAGGGCCCTTGGTACCAGTTACAAGGGACTTTCCTGGGTGCCAGGGTTGTGCCAATTGTGGAGACAATGGTACATTTTAGGTGAAAGCACACTGGTGCTGGGGCCTGGTTAGCAGGGTCCCAGCACACTTCTCAGTCAAGTCAGCATCAGTATCAGGCTAAAAGTGGGGGGTAACTGCAACCAGGAGCCATTTCCTTACACAAGCCCCCCCCCCCCCACAGCCCACAGGCCAGGAGACTCAGCCAAAGCTGGGAGAGTGTTCCTAGTCTGTCAGGCGAGGAAGAGTAGAGGAAATAGGCTGGTTTGTTGCAGGGCCTACTCTGCCTTACATCCTCCTGTTCAGGTCATTCCCTCTGGGGAACTGACCCACTTCCACAGTGATAGGACCTAGTCTGAATTGCCTCTTGTCTGTGTTTTTAATGTCTCCACCCATTCTCTCTATTTTGGTGTTAGAGGTATCCACCTCTGCTAATCTTATCTTAGCCAGGGTCAGCCCTAGCTTACCCAAAGAGGTTACCCAGAGCTGGAGTAACCCCACCATGCCCAACAGGCGAAAACAAAACCTCCACCGTCACCCCAACAGAAAACACGTCCATGCTATTACGACCCACGAATCCACGCGGCGGTCTTTCAACCGCGGTATTCCATTGGCGGTACACACCGCCGAGCTCAAAATACACACACATCTCCAAAACACCGCCACATTGGACAATTCAAAATACGCACACCTGATACACATACAAACACCACTCCCACACAATCAATACAATATAAAACACACACCCACATCACCCACAAACCCCTACGACCAAAAATTAGAGACGAAGGCGACAGAGAGACAGCACAGCAATAGGCAACCCCACCACACAGAGGCACACAACACCATCACCCACACAACATCCACGCACAAAATACCACACACATCACCACATACACCCCACACACATCACCTACACCACCCCATGGCACGCCAAAGACACCCCAGGTTTTCGGAGGAGGAGCTCAGGGTTATGGTGGAGGAAATCGTATGGGTAGAGCCACAGCTATTTGGATCGCAGGTGCAGCACACCTCTATAGCTAGGAAGATGGAGCTATGGCGGAGAATCGTCTACAGGGTCAACGCAGTGGGACAGCACCCAAGAAATCGGGAGGACATCAGGAAGAGGTGGAACGACCTACGGGGGAAGGTGTGTTCAGTGGTCTCCAGGCACAACATCGCGATTCAGCGGACTGGCGGCGGACCCCCCCCAACTAACAACATGGGAGGAGCAGGTCTTGACCATTATGCATCCAGAGGGCCTCGGAGGAGTCGGTGGAGGAATAGACACTGGTAAGTCAAATCTTAACTACCATATCCCCCACCCTACCTGCATGCTATCACACACACCCACCCTCACCCCCTCCCCTATCACTCCAACTCCTCACTAATGTATTAATAACACAAACCACCCATCCCAACACCTAGCCCTGCATGACACAACAAAGCATGGACACCCATCACTAAAGCATGCCCACTGCACACACCCATAACACCCCTCCAACCCTCATCACACAAGCCCCCACACAGGAATGCTAGCACAGCGGTACACGCTCACCCACCTATTGCACACCATGACACACACAGATGCAATAATCATGCTTTTACACCCCTGCAGGACCACTACCCAACATCACCAGACAGGAGGGTCCAGACATCTCCACCCCACCCACTGAAGAGGCCCCACAGTGATGACAGCAGCTCTGGCCAACTGGATCCGGATGACCAGCCCGGACCATCGTGGGCCTCGGGACAGTCGGTTCCGCTCGCACAGGCACAGCCCAACACTGACCTTCCACCCTCTGGTAACACCAGCACAGCACCCACCCAGCGGCCCATACCTCCATCCCCAGGACACGTCAATCAGCTGTGTGTCCACCACTACAGGGAACCCTGGATAACCCACCACCCCAACAACAACAGGGACCTGGGGACAGTGGCAGTGGGCACACGGTCCAGGGGTTGGAAGCACAGGAACACAGGGGAACTGGGAGGACTGCTGTGCGACAGGGGGCGGTCAGGCCAAGGGAACTCACTCTCCACGAGGCCCTCTCCTCCATCATGGGAGCATACCACCACTCCTAGGAGACGATGGCTAAGGTCCTGACCAAGTTTCAGGAGACCCAGCGCATGCAGGATGAACAGTATTTGGGGTTCAGGGAGGAGCTCACAACCATCAGCTCCGCCCTGGGCACCATCGTAGGGGTGCTGAAGGACATACAGAAGACCATGAGGGACACCGTGGCACTCCAAGGGGCCCCTGACACTAGCCTGGACGATGAACTGCCCATCACCTCCGCCGGCGCTAGTGGACAGGACGCCCCGCCACAGGACCACCACACCAGCACCCCACCCCCTGCAGACGGACAACCACCCCGCAAGCGGTCCCTGATATCCCGGAACAGGACAGAGCAAGATGACAAGACCCCCGCCAAGAAATGAGACCACCCTGATTGTCATCCCATTGTCCCACTTTGTTACCCTGTCCAGATTGGAACTGCCCCAGCTCCACTTCCTATGCCCATATAGGCAGTGCACCTGTGAGACTAATAGACTGGACTCTGCCATGGACATTCCTCCACCATCACCCATCACCGTTTTGCCACCCCCTCCAATAACTAGCACTTCAATAAACACCCTTGAACCACAAAACAATCTGGAGTCAGTCTGTGATTTTGAAAACGTGTATTATCTATGACAATGACAAAATCCATTCGAAAATGTATTGTCAACATACCTATGTAACACATCACAAGCCCATGAAGGATGCAAGCAGATGAAACACGTTGGTAACCACACATGTGAAACCGTAATGGAAATGTACCACTCAGTTAGCAAATACTTCTTCAAATTCACAGACGGGATAGAGGAAGAAGTGTGCAAGTAAATATAATAGTAACAACATTGTTCTCACCTGTGTGTAACTCTTCTGGTTCCTGTACACCTGTTCACTCCTGTGGGGTGGGGGGGGACCAAAGCCACATGGGTCCCATCAATGGCACCTATGATGTTAGGGATATGTCCCAGGACATAGAAGTCACCTTTCCCTGTAGCCAAATCCTCCACCTGAGGCAAAACGATGTAGCTCCTCACGTGTTTCAGCAGGGCAGACAACACTCTGGACAATACGTTAGAAAACATAGGCTGGGACATCCCTGATGCCATGGCCACTGTTGTCTGAAATCACCCACTTGCTAGGAAATGGAGTACTGACAGCACCTGCACCTGAGGGGGGATACCTGTGGGATGGCGGATTGGTGACATCAGATCTGGCTCCAACTGGGTACACAGTTCCTGGATTGTGGCACAGTCAAACCTGTAGGTGATGATTAAATGTCACTCCTCCATTGTCAACAGGTCCACCAGCGGTCGGTACACTGGAGGATTCCGCCATCTCCTCACATGTCCCAGCTGACGGTGCCTAGGAAGGACAACAGCGACCACAGAGTCAACCAATTGTAAGGTATGTACCCACTGCTACACGGAACACGACACAAAATACAAAAATCTTCCTGTATGTATGTTGAGTCCAGGCCTAGGTATGTGTGACACAGTTGTAAATGAAGCCATGTGGGCCCCTGAAACGGCGGCTGCCTGACCTCTAAAGTGGGACAATGGGATATGAGGTAACTGCGCTGGCGTTGTACACCGTTGCGGTAGGCGGTCGAAGACCGCGGTGCAATGCTGCATTGGTTAACATGGGACCCTATCGGTCCCAGGAGCCAATGACGAAGTGCACCGGCGGTGATGATGCGCACCGCCGCGGACGTCACCGCCATTTTCTATCTGTTCAATCACTCGATACCTGATCTTCGACAGGAGAGGACCTACACTGCAAGTGCTGCTGTGACCTCGGTCTGGAAGAGACAATGGCACGTGTGTCTGGGGAAAGGCCCCTGCCTTTACTGCACAGGAGTTGGAGAAGCTCGTGGACGGGGTCCTCCCCCAGTACACGCTACTCTACGGTCCTCCAGACCAACCAGTGAGTACATAGGGTGCAAGTTGTATGGGCTATGCCTGGGTGGAGAGGGCTGGTTGTAAGTAGGAAGGGGGCAGAGTTATGCGAGCATGAAGGACTGTGAATGCATGTGCCACATGGCAAGGGTAGGGATGTGGGCCACTCACTTTGATGGTGCAGTTGGTAATGACTTCTCTTCTTCCCCTGTACATGTCATGTAGGTCAGTGCCCACCAGAAGAAGGATATTTGGCGTGCCATCGCCAAGGACGTCCGGACCCTGGGGGTCCACCAGAGACGGAGCACCCACTGCCGTAAAAGATGGGAGGACATTTGCCGCTGGAGCAAGAAGACGGCGGAGGCTCAGCTGGGGATGGCCTCCCAACGTGGGAGGGGTGCCCGTCAAACCATGACCCCCCTGATGTTCCGGATCCTGGCGGTGGCCTACTCTGAGTTGGATGGGCGCATGAGGGTATCACAGCTGACACAAGGGGGTGAGTACACTCACATTCTCATGACTTTGCGCACAGTGGAGGGGTCTGGGTGGGGGAGGAGATCTGTGGGATTCCCTAGGCCAGGGTGAGTTCCATAGGCTAGGCCCCTCCGTAATGCAGGCAATGTGCCACTCCACCCCACCTCTGTAGAGTGCCAAAAACAGGTATACATGCCCCTATGTCATCTATGTGGGCAGATGACACTCATAGGCAAGTAGGCCATATCCCAGGAACTGCATCTGTAGAGGCCAAGAGCACGGCGTAGTGCAGGGGGCAGCTGTGTCTCTATTGTCCGCCAACGGTAGCGGTAAGCCATGCACTCAACCTGTCTTTCTTCTGTTTCCCCACCCCTTTTTGTGCTCTCCCTGTTCTATTGTGCATCAGCATCATCAGGCGGAGGTACAGGGGCACCGGAGCACGAGTGGGCTGCGTCCCACATGGCCATGGAGGGCCACACCACGGACTCCTAATACACCAGTGGGACAGAGGGCGAGGGGAGCTTCACGGCGGTCAGCGGATCAGCAACCAGCGACACGGACTCGTCCTCCGATGGGAGCTCCCTTGTGGTGGTGGCACCATCTGTGCCCCCCACTTCTACAGGTACAGCCGCCACCCCCCCTACCAGCACCGCCCTCCCAGCAGCCCCTCAGCCTTCGCCCCGTGCCCGCTTACCCAGGAGGGTGGGCATCACCTTCGCCCCAGGACCTCAGCCCCTGCCCCTGTCACCCCTGCTGCCCTCAGTGAGGAAGCCATTGACCTCCTCAGGTCACTCAATGTTGGGCAGTCTACCATTGTGAATGCCATCCAGGGTGTAGAGAGGGAGTTGCAACACACCAATGCATTCCTGGAGGGCATTCATTCTGGTCAGGCTGCCCATCATCGAACCGTGCAATCTCTGCCCTCAGCACTGATGGCAGCCATTGTCCCTGTGTCTAGCCTCCTCCCTCCAACTTCCTCCACCCAGACCCAATCCCCTGTACCTCAACCTATCCCAAGCACACCATCAGACCAGCCTGCACACACCTCAACACACAAGGCCAGCTCAGGCAAACATAGGCACCACACATCCCACAGGCACTCACACAAGCATCACCCACATACAGACACAGCAACATCCACTGCCTCCACTGTGTCCCCCTCCTTGTCGTCTCCCTCCTCCCTCCCAGTGTTGTCTACACTCTCACCTGCATGCACTACCACAACCACCACTAGGACTCGCACCAGAACACCCAGCACCACACCCCGCTCACCTGCACTCACCACCCCCGCTGCCATTTACACGTCCCCTGTGTCCTCTCCCAGTGTGTCTGTGACGCCCCCTCCCAAAGTACACAAATGCGGGCACACACACACCCAACAGCCATCCACCTCACGACAGCCTCCAGAACATGCACCTGCACCCAAATCACCTCTACAACCACCTCCTCTTCCTCCACTCCCAGACCCCCTCCAGCTACCTGTTCCAGTGTTCGTCAGAAACTTTTCCTGAGCAACCTTGACCTCTGTCCCATCCCCCCCTCCAATTCATAGGTCCCGTAGTAGCACCTCAGCTAAAAAGATTCTAGTACCAGTGGTGTCTGTTCCAGGTATGTGGAGTGCACCGGGTACCAGGGCAGCCAGTTTGACACGGAGCCAAAGCACTGCCAGTCCACCCCATGTGAAGCACCAGAAGTTGGACAGTGCCCGAAGGGAGAGGGGGAAGACTCCTCCCAAGGTGGTGAAGGGGCAGAAGAAGTCTCCAAAGTCTGGGAAGAGCAGCACGGCGGAGAAGGACGCCATCCTCCCCGCTGCCCAAGACGCCACCGCCAGCCCCATAGTCACTGGTCAGGAGACCACCGCCGGAGTCAGTGCCCAGGAGGGCAGCACTATCGTCAGTGGTCAGGAGACCACCGCCGGAGTCAGTGCCCAGGAGGGCAGCACTATCATCACTGGTCAGGAGACCACTGCCGGAGTCAGTGCCCAGGAGGGCACCGGCAGCCACAGCCCCGCTGGGCAATGAGGGACCGCCATGGCACACACCGCTGCACAGGTCAGAGACCGCAAAGTCAAGCACCGCTGAACAGGGTAAGCACCACTGAACAGGGCAAAGACCGCCATGGCAAGCACTGCTGAACAGGGCAAGCACCGCTGAGCAGGGCAAAGACCGCCATGGCAAGCACCGCTGAACAGGTCAGAGACAGCAAAGTCAAGCACAGCTGAACTGGGCAAGCACCGCTGAACAGGGCAAAGACTGCCATGGCAAGCACCGCTGAACAGGGCAAGCACCGCCAACTCAAGCACCGCTAGCCCATGAGCGGCAGGGGCAGTGACGCAACAGGGACCGTCACGGGGTGAGTGATGCACTCTGGGCACCAGTCCCCCTCCAGAACCAGTGGAGACTGTTATCCACTTGAGAGACTGTGGCTTTGCACTCCCCAGGATGGTACAGTGGGCAACCCACCCACTGTAGAGACTTGAGAGACTGTGGGGGTCATTACAACGCTGGTGGACGGTGTTAAAGCGGCGGTAAGACCGCCAACAGGCTGGCGGTCTTTTTTTTAGTATTATGACCATGGCGGTTACGCCATGGTCATCCGCCGCTTCCCCGTTCTGCCCGCTGGGCTGGAGACCTGGGTCTCCAGCCCGGCGGCCGTGACAATACCGCCGCCGGTATTGTGACCCAGCTTACCGCCATGGATTTCCAGCGGTAGGAACCGCCATGAAATCCATGGTGGTAAGCACTATCAGTGCCAGGGAATTCCTTCCCTGGCACTGATAGGGGTCTCCCCCACCCCCACCCCGACTCCCTCCCCTACACCCCCCACCACGCCTGCCACCCTCCAAAGGTGGCAGGGCCCTCCTCCCCACCCGACCCCCGACATTACCTTACACATACACACCCGACACGCATGCAGGCACCACCAACACACATACACGCACACACACTGACATACATGCCAACATCCATACACACACTCAGACATGTACACCCACATTCACGCACACATCCACACAGACATACAGACATGCACACATTTCCAAAACATGCAACACCCCCGCAAGCATACACGCACTCACACACACCCCCTACATACACAGACGCACAACCCCATGCACCCACACAACACACAACACCCCACACCCCTCTCTCCTAATGGACGATCGACTTACCTGTTCCGTCGATCCTCTGGGAGGGGACGGGAGCCATGAGGGCAGCTCCGCCAACACCACACCGCCAACAGAACACCGCGCACAGAATCACAGGACGTGATTAGCTCGGTGGTGTTCTGTTGGCGTGGCGGTGGAGCAACCTCCACTTCCCCGCCGCCCGCAAGTATGGCTGTTGGCGGCTCTCCGTCAGAATAACGACGGAGGGCAGCCAACAGTCATAATACGCCGAGCGGCAAACCACCACTACTGGCGGTGTTCCGCACAGCGGTCCCTCAGCGGTCTTCTTAAAAGACCGCCGAGGTTGTAATGACCACCTGTGGCTTTGCACTCCCCAGGATGGTACAGTGGGCAACCCACCCACTGTAGAGACTTGAGAGACTGTGGCTTTGCACTCCCCAGGATGGTACAGTGGGCAACCCACCCACTGAAAAGACTTGAGAGACTGTGGCTTTGCACTCCCCAGGATACATCAATATGCATGGAGCCCCGTTGTGGATCTGGCGTGGTGCAGTCATCTGGCTGAGGTGCCCCCCCTTACCTTCCCCCTGAGGTGCCTGTTGTATTTCTATCTGATGCCCCTGCAGTGTTCTCTCCGTTCCAGGACAGGCATCGTGTGTGGGCCTCGCCCGTGCATTGTGGGCCTAGTGGTCCACGGACATTGAAATGTGCATACCTGGACTACTAATCGTGATGTATATATTTGGAATGTGTATATATTGATGTATATATGAGCTTACTGTTTTTTGATACATTACAATGGTTGTACTCATTTCCTTTTGTCTTAGCATTCTTCCGGGGGATTGGGGGTTGTTACTGTGATGTTTAGAAATGCATTGGTGTGTGTGTTGTAGTGGGTGAGGGTCGGGTTGGGGGTGGGGGTGTTGCGTGTGTGTGTCCCTGACTTTTGCCTCCCCCCTCCCCTATGTCGTAGGTGCAGTACTCACCGTTGTCTTTGGCCCCGCCGTTGCTGATGTTCGTACAGGAGCAGGAAGACAAGCGCAGGGAGAATATGGAGTTCCGGCTCCATGGTGCCCTCCTTCCTCGTGGAGTTTGTTCAGGTGAGCGTTTTCCCATTGAAATGCCTGTTTCCGCCGTGTTTTTATCCACAGTGAATCTGACCCGGAAAAGGTGGCGGATTGGCCTGTTGTAATACTGTGGGCGGTACTTTGTCTTCCGCCTGTCTGTTGGCGGTGACCGCCGCGCTACTTGTCTGTACCGCCGTGGCGGTCGGAGTGTTAAAGTGGATGTCTATGTTGGCGGTTTCCGCCACGGTCATAATTCCCTTTTTTTTCCCACCGGCCTGTTTGCGGTATTACTGCAGCTTTAACACCGTCCGCCAGGGTTGTAATGACCCCCTATGTTTCTAAAAGTTGGAATACTTTTTAAGAATCTAAAACTATCTCTAGAACTTAATTCAAACTTTTACAAAACTTTTAAACTCTAAAAAGAAATGCTAACAGGGACTAACACAAGGCCCTAGCAGGACTTTTAAAAATTTAGAAAAATAGCTCAAATTTCAAAAATCTGTTTCTAATGACAATTTTTGGAATTTAGTCGTGTGATCAGGTATTGGCTGAGTAGTCCAGCAAATGCAAAGTCTTGTACCCCACCGCTGATCCACCAATGTAGGAAGTTGGCTCTGTATGCACTATTTCAAAGTGAGAAATAGCATGCACAGAGTCCAAGGGTTCCCCTTAGAGGTAAGATAGTGGCAAAAAGAGATAATTCTAATGCTCTATTTTGTAGTAGTGTGGTCGAGCAGTAGGCTTATCAGAGGGTAGTGTTAAGCATTTGTTGTACACACACAGGCAACAAATGAGGAACAGACACTCAGACAATTCCAGGCCAATAGGTTTTTGTATAGAAAAATATATTTTCTTAGTTTATTTTAAGAACCACAGGTTCAAGATTTACAAGTAATACTTTAAATGAAAGGTATTCCACTTAGGAATTCTAGGAACTTTGAATTAGCAAAATAGCATATACAGTTTTCACACAAATGACATATAGCTATTTCAAAACTAGAGAGTGCAATTTTCAACAGTTCCTGGGGGAGGTAAGTGTTTGTTAGTTTTGCAGGTAAGTAAACCACCTACAGGGTTCAAATTTGGGTCCAAGATAGCCCACCATTGGGGGTTCAGAGCAACCCCAAAGTTACCACACCAGCAGCTCAGGGCCGGTCAGGTGCAGAGGTCAAAGTGGTGCCCAAAACGCATAGGCTTCAATGGAGAAGGGGGTGCCCCGGTTCCAGTCTGCCAGCAGGTAAGTACCCGCGTCTTCGGAGGGCAGACCAGGGGGGTTTTGTAGGGGACTGGGTGGGACACAAGTCAGCACAAAAAGTACACCCTCAGTGGCACGGGGCGGCCGGGTGCAGTGTGCAAACAGGCGTCGGGTTCACAATAGGTTTCAATGGGAGACCAAGGGGTCTCTTCAGCGATGCAGGCAGGCAAGGGGGTGGCTCCTCGGGGTAGCCACCACCTGGGCAAGGGAGAGGGCCACCTGGGGGTCGCTCCGGCACTGGAGGTCGGATCCTTCAGGTCCTGGGGGCTGCGGGTGCAGTGTCTTTACCAGGCGTCGGGTCTTTGAAGCAGGCAGTCGCGGTCAGGGGGAGCCTCTGGATTCCCTCTGCAGGCGTCGCTGTGGTGGCTCGGGGGGGGATCAACTCTGGCTACTCACGGTCTCACAGTCGCCGGGGAGTCCTCCCTGTAGTGTTTGTTCTCCACAAGTCGAGCCGGGGGCGTCTGGTGCAGAGTGCAAAGTCTCACGCTTCCGGAGGGAAACGTGTGTTGTTTCAAAGTTGCTTCTTTGTTGCAAAGTTGCAGTCTTTGGGGAACAGAGCCGCTGTCCTCGGGAGTTCTTGGTCCTTCTAGATGCAGGGTAGTCCTCTGAGGCTTCAGAGGTTGCTGGACCCTGGGAACGCTTCGCTGGGGCAGTGTCTTTAGAAGTGGGGAGACAGGCTGGTAGAGCTGGGGCCAAAGCAGTTGGTGTCTCCGTCTTCTCTGCAGGTTTTCAGTTCAGCAGTCCTCTTCTTCTTAGGTTGCAGGAATCTAGTTTCCTAGGTTCTGGGGAGCCCCTAAATACTGAATTTAGGGGTGTGTTTAGGTCTGGGAGGGCAGTAGCCAATGGCTACTGTCCTTGAGGTTGGCTACACCCTCTTTGTGCCTCCTCCCTGAGGGGAGGGGGCACATCCCTATTCCTATTGGGGGAATCCTCCAAAATCAAGATGGAGGATTTCTAAAGGCAGGGGTCACCTCAGCTCAGGACACCTTAGGGGCTGTCCTGACTGGTGGGTGACTCCTCCTTGTTTTTCTCATTCTCTCCCCTGGACTTGCTGCCAAAAGTGGGGGCTGTGTCAAGGGGGCGGGCATCTCCACCAGCTGGAATGCCCTGGGGCATTGTAACACGAAGCCTGAGCCTTTGAGGCTCACTGCTAGGTGTTACAGTTCCTGCAGGGGGGAGGTGTGAAGCACCTCCACCCAGAGCAGGCTTTTGTTTCTGTCCTCAGAGAGCACAAAGGCCCTCACCACATGGGGTCAGAAACTCGTCTCTCAGCAGCAGGCTGGCACAGACCAGTCAGTCCTGCACTAAACAATTGGGTAAAATACAGGGGGCATCTCTAAGATGCCCTCTGTGTGCATTTTTTAATAAATCCAACACTGGCATCAGTGTGGGTTTATTATTCTGAGAAGTTTATATCAAACTTCCCAGTATTCATTGTAGCCATTATGGAGCTGTGGAGTTCGTTTTTGACAGACTCCCAGACCATATACTCTTATGGCTACCCTGCACTTACAATGTCTAAGGTTTTGCTTAACACTGTAGGGGCATAGTGCTCATGCACCTATGCCCTCACCTGTGTTATAGTGCACCCTGCCTTAGGGCTGTAAGGCCTGCTAGAGGGGTGACTTACCCATGCCACAGGCAATGTGAGGTTGGCATGGCACCCAGAGGGGAGTACCATGTCGACTTAGTCATTTTCTCCTCATCAGCACACACAAGCTGGCAAGCAGTGTGTCTGTGCTGAGTGAGGGGTCCCTAAGGTGGCATAAGACATGCTGCATCCCTTAGAGACCTTCCCTGGCATCAGGGCCCTTGATACCAGGGGTACCAGTTACAAGGGACTTACCTGGGTGCCAGGGTTGTGCCAATTGTGGAGACAATGGTACATTTTAGGTGAAAGAACACTGGTGCTGGGGCCTGGTTAGCAGGGTTCAGCACACTTCTCAGTCAAGTCAGCATCAGTATCAGGCAAAAAGTGGGGGGTAACTGCAACAGGGAGCCAGTTCCTTACAGATGGTCAGATGCAGAGGTTAAACTCTGACCTGGTGGGGAGTAGGTGTGCCCCCCTGAAAGTCCTGGTTTGCCAGGCAGTGATCCAGTCTGAGGGTACAGACCCTGGGCTGGAAGGCCAGGTTCAGGGTGTCCCCCCGGACCTGGAGGGAGGGGCTACTGATAACAGTGACCCTACCATGTTGTCTTCTGAGGAGGCCACTCCTAGTTGGAGGGTGCTGGACCCCAGAAGGGAGGGCAGGGGGACGGAAGCCTCACCCCGGGCCCTAGTCCAACCTGAAGGTACAGACCCCAGGTTGGAGGGCCAGTTGCAGGTTAACAGCCCTGCACTGGTGGAGGAATGGTATAGGGTGACTTCTATAAGCACCCTGACCATGTTGGACTCTGGGTGTACCGCTCCAGGAGGGGAGGGTACAGAGCTCCAGAGGGGAGGACCAGGTTCAGGCTGTCATCCCTGACCTGGTGGAAGGGAGAATGGTGAAAGGGTGCCCAGCACCTGCGGCTACCGCCCCCCACTCTCCACAGCCACAGTGGTGGGAGAGCTTTGAGAGGCCTGGGGCCTAGCACTCATCCCTGGCAGCTGGCAGTAACCACTGTGGCTTGCTGTCCCGGTAGACAGAGTTATCCCTGGGGAGGGGACAAGTGTCACACCCTGAGGGAGAAGAGTGGATAACACCACTGTGTTGGTCCTGGTGGTACTATCCTGCTCCTGGGATACATCTGTGAGCAAAGTAAGGTTAGGTGCTGCACAGATGGGATCCGCAGGTAAGGAGAAAGTTCCCCATGGGTTGGCTTAGTGGGCACTGAGAGTATGGACAGAGGGATCCAATTGGAGTCAGGAAGGCGAAGGACTGGAGCATGCCCCTGCTGTTGTGGGCCTGGGTCCTTGTTCTGTCGCCTCAAACAGGGAAGTACATCAGGATAGTGATGGTCCCCCCCTTGGCTTTAGGCTGGTAGGGGGTCATGTTGGAACTGGCTTTTTGACAGGGTCATCCCCAAACTTTTTGCCTCCTTCCTCCTATTTTGTCTGACCTGTTGTTGTTGGCCTTTGACCTCTGGGCACTTTACCACTGCTAACCAGTGCTAAAGTGCATATGCTCTCTGTGTAAATTGTACTATTGATTGGTTTATCCATGATTGGCTATTTAATGTACTTATAAGTCCCTAGTAGAGTGCACTCTATGTGCCTAGGGCCTGTAGATTAAATGCTACTAGTGGGCCTGCAGCACTGGTTGTGCCACCCACTTCAGTAGCCCCTTAACCTTGTCTCAGGCCTGCCATTGCAAGGCCTGTGTGTGCAGTTTCACTGTCACTTCGACTTGGCATTTAAAAGTACTTGCCAAGCCTAGAACTCCCCTTTTTCTACATAGAAGTCACCCCTAATGTGTGCCCTAGGTAACCCCTAGAGCAGGGTGCTGTGTGGGTAAAAGGCGGGACATGTACCTGTGTAGTTATATATCTTGGTAGTGTAAAACTCCTAAATTCATTTTTACACTACTGTGAGGCCTGCTCCCTTCATAGGCTAACATTGGGGCTGACCTCATACACTGTTGAAGTGGCAGCTGCTGATCTGAAAGGAGAAGGAAGGTCATATTTAGTATTGAATGGTAATATAAAATCCTGCTGACTGGTGAAGTCAGATTTAATATTACTATTCTAGAAATGGCACTTTTAGAAAGTGAGCATTTCTTTGCACTTAAATCTTTCTGTGCCCTTCAATCCACGTCTGGCTAGGTTTAGTTGACAGCACCTTTTGCATTT
The DNA here is from genome assembly GCF_031143425.1 of Pleurodeles waltl. Taxonomy (NCBI): domain Eukaryota; kingdom Metazoa; phylum Chordata; class Amphibia; order Caudata; family Salamandridae; genus Pleurodeles; species Pleurodeles waltl. Next base: position 914,577,300 of record NC_090442.1, on the reverse strand, counting down.
ACTCAGACACACCCCAAACACAGGGTACTCAGCCTCACTTGCATTCATCTGCATTTTGAATGGGTCTTCCTGGGCTGGGAAGGTGGAGGGCCTGCAACACAAAGGACTGCCACACCCCCTACTGGGACTCTGGCAGACAGGATTGAACTGAAAGGGGGGTTGGTGCATTTCTTAGACACTCTTTGAAGTCACCCCCCCACTTCAAAGGCACAACTTAGTATAAAACAGGGCCTCTGCCCTACCTGATGAGACACTTGCTGAAGAAGAAACCTGAACAAGGAACTACATCCTGCCAACAAGAACTGCCTGGCTGCTCAAAGGACTCACCTGTCTGCTTTTCTACAAAGGACTGTTGCTTTGCTGTTGGCCTACTGCCTTGCTGTTGGCCTGCTGCCTTGCTGAACTGCCTGGCTGCTCAAAGGACTCATCTGTCTGCTTTTCTACGAAGGACTGCTGCCTTGCTGTTGGCCTGCTGCCTTGCTGAACTCTTGTCTGGCTGTAAAAGTGCTGTCCAAGGGCTTGGATAGAGCTTGCCTCCTGTTCCCTGAAGTCTCAGGACCAAAAAGAATGATCTTTTTCACTTGGACGCTTTGTGCGCCGAAAGCTTGTTCCGTGGCGAGAAAAACGCCGCACACCGACGCTGATCGATGCGACACCTTCGGGACGACCGGAACTTTGACGCACGGCCTCGCAAGGACAACGCCGCCCGACTTCCAGAGAAGAAATCGACGCGACGCCTGCAGTGAGAGCGAAACTTCGACGCAAAGCCCAGCGGAACGACGCGCTGCTGGAAAACAAGGAGGAGAATCCACGCACAGACCCGGGACATCTGGTAATCCCCGCGACCCATAGAAAGAGACTGCCCGCGTGCCGGAAAACGACGCACGACTTCCCTGGGCAAGTCCGTGTGTGCTGGGGAGAAATCGTCGCACACACTATTTTTCCACGTATCTCTTCTTCTGCTGCCCTTTGCAGAGATTTTCCACCAGAAACCAGGTACTTTGTGCTTGAAAGAGACTTTGTTTGCTTTTTAAAGACTTAAGACACTATATATCACTTTTCAGTGATATCTTTACAAATTCATATTGCATCTTTGATCGTTTTGACCTGCAAATACCCAGATAAATATTATATATTTTTCTAAACACTGTGTGGTGTATTTTTGTGGTGTTATATTATGGTATTGTATGATTTATAGCACAAATGCTTTACATATTGCCTTCTAAGTTAAGCCTGACTGCTCGTGCAAAGCTACCAGAGGGTGGGCACAGGCTGATTTTGGATTGTGTGTGACTTACCCTGACTAGAGTGAGGGTTCTTGCTTGGACAGATGGCAACCTGACTGCCAACCAAAAAACCATTTCTAACAGAATGTCATGTTTTTTTCTTGGAATGTCGTGTGGAATGTCATGTCCTTTCTTGGAATGTGTGGAATGTCATGTCCTTTCTTGGAATGTGTGGAATGTCGTGTCTTTTCTTCGAATTTCATGTGGAATGTCATGTCTTTTCTTGGAATGTCGTGATGAATCATCTTTTCTTGGAATGTGTGGAATGTCGTGTCTTTTCTTGGAATGTGTGGAATGTCATGTCTTTTCCTGGAATGTCATGTCTTTTTTTAGAATGTCGTGTGGAATGTCATGTCTATTCTTGGAATGTAATGACTTTCCTTAGAATGTCGTGTTTTTTCTTGGAATGTGTTGAATGTCGTGTTTTTTCTTGGAATGTCGTGTGGAATGCCATGTCTTTTCCTGGAATGTCATGTCTTTTTTTGGAATGTCTTGTCTTTTCTTGGAATGTCTTGTCTTTTCTTGGAATGTCATGTCTTTTTTTGGAATGTCATGTCTTTTTTTGGAATGTCATGTCTTTTCTTGGAATGTGAGGAATGTCGTCTTTTTTTTGGAATGTGTGGAATGTCATGTCTTTTCTTGGAATGTGTGGAATGTCATGTCTATTTTTGGAATATGTGGAATGTCATGTCTTTTCTTGGAATGTGTGGAATGTCACGTCTTTTTTTGGAATGTCATGTCTTTTTTTGGAATTTGTGGAATGTCATGTCTTTTCTTGGAATGTGTGGAATGTTGTGTCTTTTTTTGGAATGTCGTGTCTTTTTTTGGAATGTCATGTCTTTTCTTGGAATGTGAGGAATGTCATGTCTTTTTTTTGGAATGTGTGGAATGTCATGTCCTTTTTTTGGAATGTGTGGAATGTCATGTCTTTTCTTGGAATGTGTGGAATGTCATGTCTTTTTTGGGAATGTGTGGAATGTCGTGTATTTTCTTGGAATGTGTGGAATGTCATGTCTTTTTTTGGAATGTCATGTCTTTTTTTGGAATGTGTGGAATGTCGCCTTTTCTTGGAATGTGTGGAATGTCATGTCTTTTTTTGGAATGTCATGTCTTTTTTTGGAATGTGTGGAATGTCGTGTCTTTTCTTGGAATGTGTGGAATGTCACGTCTTTTTTTGGAATGTCATGTCTTTTTTTGGAATGTGTGGAATGTCATGTCTTTTCTTGGAATGTGTGGAATGTCGTGTCTTTTTTTGGAATGTGTGGAATGTCATGTCTTTTTTTTGGGAATGTGTGGAATGTCATGTCTTTTCTTGGAATGTGTGGAATGTCATGTCTGATTTTGGAATGTCATGTCTTTTTTGGGAATGTGTGGAATGTCATGTCTTTTCTTGGAATGTGTGGAATGTCATGTGTTTTTTTGGAATGTGTGGAATGTCGTGTCTTTTCTTGGAATGTGTGGAATGTCATGTCTTTTTTTGGAATGTCATGTCTAGTCTTGAAATGTGTGGAATGTCGTGTCTTTTTTTGGAATGTCATGTCTTTTCTTGGAATGTGTGGAATGTCGTGTCTTTTCTTGGAATGTGTGGAATGTCATGTTTTTTTGGAATGTCGTCTTTTTTTGCAATGTGAGAATGTCATGTATTTTCTTGGAATGTGTGGAATGTCATGTCTTTTTTTGGAATGTCATGTCTTTTTTTGGAATGTCATGTCTTTTTTTGGAATGTGTGGAATGTCGCCTTTTCTTGGAATGTGTGGAATGTCATGTCTTTTTTTGGAATGTCATGTCTTTTTTTGGAATGTGTGGAATGTCGTGTCTTTTCTTGGAATGTGTGGAATGTCACGTCTTTTTTTGGAATGTCATGTCTTTTTTTGGAATGTGTGGAATGTCATGTCTTTTCTTGGAATGTGTGGAATGTCGTGTCTTTTTTTGGAATGTGTGGAATGTCATGTCTTTTTTTTTGGAATGTGTGGAATGTCATGTCTTTTCTTGGAATGTGTGGAATGTCATGTCTGATTTTGGAATGTCATGTCTTTTTTGGGAATGTGTGGAATGTCATGTCTTTTCTTGGAATGTGTGGAATGTCATGTCTTTTTTTGGAATGTGTGGAATGTCGTGTCTTTTCTTGGAATGTGTGGAATGTCATGTCTTTTTTGGGAATGTGTGGAATGTCGTGTCTTTTTTTGGAATGTGTGGAATGTCGTCTCTGTTCTTGGAATGTGTGGAATGTCATGTCTTTTTTGGAATGTGTGGAATGTCATGTCTTTTTTGGGAATGTGTGGAATGTCGTGTCTTTTCTTGGAATGTGTGGAATGTCATGTCTTTTTTTGGAATGTGTGGAATGTCATGTCTTTTTTTTGGAATGTGTGGAATGTCATGTCTTTTTTGGGAATGTGTGGAATGTCGTGTCTTTTTTTGGAATGTGTGGAATGTCGTGTCTTTTCTTGGAATGTGTGGAATGTCATGTCTTTTTTTGGAATGTGTGGAATGTCATGTCTTTTTTTTGGAATGTGTGGAATGTCATGTCTTTTTTGGGAATGTGTGGAATGCCGTGTCTTTTTTTGGAATGTGTGGAATGTCGTGTCTTTTCTTGGAATGTGTGGAATGTCATGTCTTTTTTTGGAATGTGTGGAATGTCGTCTTTTCTTGGAATGTGTGGAATGTCATGTCTTTTTTTAGAATGTCATGTCTTTTTTTGGAATGTGTGGAATGTCGTGTCTTTTCTTGGAATGTGTGGAATGTCATGTCTTTTTTTGGAATGTGTGGAATGTCATGTCTTTTTTTGGAATGTGTGGAATGTCGTCTTTTTTGGGAATGTCATGTCTTTTTTTGGAATGTGTGGAATGTCATGTCTTTTTTGGAATGTGTGGAATGTCATGTCTTTTTTTGGAATGTGTGGAATGGCATGTCTTTTTTGGGAATGTCATGTCTTTTTTTGGAATGTGTGGAATGTCATGTCTCTTTTTGGAATGTGTGGAATGTCATGTCTTTTTTTGGAATGTGTGGAATGTCGTGTCTTTTTTTGGAATGTGTGGAATGTCGTCTCTGTTCTTGGAATGTGTGGAATGTCATGTCTTTTTTGGAATGTGTGGAATGTCATGTCTTTTTTTGGAATGTGTGGAATGTCATGTCTTTTTTTTGGAATGTGTGGAATGTCATGTCTTTTTTGGGAATGTGTGGAATGTCGTGTCTTTTCTTGGAATGTGTGGAATGTCATGTCTTTTTTTGGAATGTCATGTCTTTTTTTGGAATGTGTGGAATGTCGTGTCTTTTTTCGGAATGTGTGGAATGCCGTGTCTTTTCTTGGAATGTGTGGAATGTCATGTCTTTTTTTGGAATGTGTGGAATGTCATGTCTTTTTTGGGAATGTGTGGAATGCCGTGTCTTTTTTTGGAATGTGTGGAATGTCGTGTCTTTTCTTGGAATGTGTGGAATGTCATGTCTTTTTTTGGAATGTGTGGAATGTCGTCTTTTCTTGGAATGTGTGGAATGTCATGTCTTTTTTTGGAATGTCATGTCTTTTTTTGGAATGTGTGGAATGTCGTGTCTTTTCTTGGAATGTGTGGAATGTCATGTCTTTTTTTGGAATGTGTGGAATGTCATGTCTTTTTTTGGAATGTGTGGAATGTCGTCTTTTTTGGGAATGTCATGTCTTTTTTTGGAATGTGTGGAATGTCATGTCTTTTTTTGGAATGTGTGGAATGTCATGTCTTTTTTGGAATGTGTGGAATGTCATGTCTTTTTTTGGAATGTGTGGAATGGCATGTCTTTTTTGGGAATGTCATGTCTTTTTTTGGAATGTGTGGAATGTCATGTCTCTTTTTGGAATGTGTGGAATGTCGTGTCTTTTTTTGGAATGTGTGGAATGTCGTGTCTTTTTTGGGAATGTGTGGAATGTCGTCTCTGTTCTTGGAATGTGTGGAATGTCATGTCTTTTTTGGAATGTGTGGAATGTCATGTCTTTTTTTGGAATGTGTGGAATGTCATGTCTTTTCTTGGAATGTGTGGAATGTCATGTCTGATTTTGGAATGTCATGTCTTTTTTGGGAATGTGTGGAATGTCATGTCTTTTCTTGGAATGTGTGGAATGTCATGTGTTTTTTTGGAATGTGTGGAATGTCGTGTCTTTTCTTGGAATGTGTGGAATGTCATGTCTTTTTTGGGGCGTTCCTCTGCCCTGGTCCTGGAATTCCTCACTGGGGTCAATAGCCATGACAGGTTGGGGTAACCAGAGTCCCCTAATTGCCACACATGGTGCCTCTGGAGTTGACCCATCACATAAGGGATGCTGCTATTCCGCAGGATGTAAGCGTCATGCACTGAGCCCAGGAACATAGCATTTACCTGGGAGATGTACTGGTCTGCCAAACATACCATCTGTACATTCATCGAATGATAACTCTTCAGGTTCCTGTACACCTGTTCACTCCTGTGGGGGGGTGAAGGGGGGGGGGACCAAAGCCACATGGGTCCCATCAATGGCACCGATGATGTTAGGGATATGTCCCAGGGCATAGAAGTCACCTTTCACTGTAGCCAAATCCTCCACCTGAGGGAAAACGATGTAGCTCCTCACGTGTTTCAGCTGGGCAGACAACATTCTGGACAATACGTTAGAAAACATAGGCTGGGACATCCCTGATGCCATGGCCACTGTTGTCTGAAATGACCCACTTGCTAGGAAATGGAGTACTGACAGCACCTGCACCTGAGGGGGGATACCTGTGGGATGGCGGATTGGTGACATCAGGTCTGGCTCCAACTGGGTACACAGTTCCTGGATTGTGGCACGGTCAAACCTGTAGGTGATGATTAAATGTCGCTCCTCCATTGTCAACAGGTCCACCAGCAGTCGGTACACCAGAGGATTCCGCCATCTCCTCACATGTCCCAGCTGACGGTGTCTAGGAAGGACAACAGCGACCACAGAGTCAACCAATTGTAAGGTATGTATCCACAGCTACACAGAACACGACACAAAATACAAAAATCTTCCTGTATGTGTGTTGAGTCCAGGCCTAGGTATGTGTGACGCAGTTGTAAATGAAGCCATGTGGGCCCCTGAAATGGCGGCTGCCTGACCTCTAAAGTGGGACAATGGGATGTGAGGTAACTGCACTGGCGTTGTACACCGTTGCGGTAGGCGGTCGAAGACCGCGGCGCAATGCTGCATTGGTTAACATGGGACCCTATGGGTCCCAGGAGCCAATGACGAAGTGCGCTGGCGGTGATGATACACACCGCCGTGGACGTCACCGCCATTTTCTATCTGTTCAATCACTCGATACCTGATCTTCGACAGGAGAGGACCTACACTGTAAGAGCTGCTGTGACCTCGGTCTGGAAGAGACAATGGCACGTGTGTCTGGGGAAAGGCCCCTGCTTCACTGCACAGGAGTTGGAGAAGCTCGTGGACGGGGTCCTCCCCAGTACACGCTACTCTACGGTCCTCCAGACCAACAGGTGAGTACATAGGGTGCAAGTTGTATGGGCTATGCCTGGGTGGAGAGGGCTGGTTGTAAGTAGGAAGGGGGCAGAGTTATGCGAACATGAAGGACTGTGAATGCATGTGCCACATGGCAAGGGTAGGGATGTGGGCCACTCACTTTGATGGTGCAGTTGGTAATGACTTCTCTTCTTCCCCTGTACATGTCATGTAGGTCAGTGCCCACCAGAAGAAGGATATTTGGCGTGCCATCGCCAAGGACGTCCGGACCCTGGGGATCCACCAGAGACGGAGCACCCACTGCCGTAAAAGATGGGAGGACATTCGCCGCTGGAGCAAGAAGATGGCGAAGGCTCAGCTGGGGATGGCCTCCCAACGTGGGAGGGGTGCCCGTCGAACCATGACCCACCTGATGTTCCGGATCCTGGCGGTGGCCTACCCTGAGTTGGATGGGCGCATGAGGGCATCACAGCAGACACAAGGCGGTGAGTACACTCACATTCTCATGACTTTGCGCGCAGTGGAGTGGTCAGGGTGGGGGAGGGGAGGGCTGTGGGTTTCCCTAGGCCAGGGCGAGTTCCGTAGGCTAGGCCCCTCCGTAATGCAGGCAATGTGCCACTCCACCCCACCTCTGTAGAGTGCCAAAAACAGGTATACATGCCACTGTGTCATCTGTGTGGCCAGATGACACTCATAGGCAAGTAGTCCATATCCCAGGAACTGTATCTGTAGAGGCCAAGAGCACGGCGTAGTGCAGGGGGCAGCTGTGTCTGTATTGTCCGCCAACGGTAGCGGTAAGCCATGCACTCAACCTGTCTTTCTTCTGTTTCCCCACTCCTTTTTGTGCTCTCCCTGTTCTATTGTGCATCAGCATCATCAGGCAGAGGTACAGGGGCACCGGAGCACGAGGGGGCTGCGTCCCACATGGCCATGGAGGGCCACACCACGGACTCCTAATACACCAGTGGGACAGAGGACGAGGGGAGCTTCACGGCGGTCAGCGGATCAGCAACCAGCGACACAGACTCGTCCTCCGATGGGAGCTCCCTTGTGGTGGCAGCACCATATGTGCCCCCCACTTCTACAAGTACAGCCGGCACCCCCCGTACCAGCACCGCCCTCCCAGCAGCCCCTCAGCCTTCGCCCCGTGCCTGCTCACCCAGGAGGGTGGGCATCACCTTCGCCCCAGGCACCTCAGCCCCTGCCCCTGTCACCCCTGCTGCCCTCAGTGAGAAGGCCATTGACCACCTCAGGTGACTCACTGTTGGGCAGTCTACCATTGTGAATGCCATCCAGGGTGTAGAGAGGGAGTTGCAACACACCAATGCATTCCTGGAGGGCATTCATTCTGGTCAGGCTGCCCATCATTGAACCCTGCAATCTCTGGCCTCAGCACTGATGGCAGCCATTGTCCCTGTGTCTAGCCTCCTCCCTCCAACTTCCTCCACCCAGACCCAATCCCCTGTACCTCAACCTATCCCAAGCACACCATCAGACCAGCCTGCACACACCTCAACACACAAGGCCAGCTCAGGCAAACATAGGCACCACACATCCCACAGGTATTCGCACAAGCATCACCCACATACAGACACAGCAACATCCACTGCCTCCACTGTGTCCCCCTCCTCGTCGTCTCCCTCCTCCCTCCCAGTGTTGTCTACACTCTCACCTGCATGCACTACCACAACCACCACTAGGACTCGCACCAGAACACCCAGCACCACACCCCGCTCACCTGCACTCACCACCCCCACTGCCATTTGCACGTCCCCTGTGTCCTCTCCCAGTGTGTCTGTGACGCCCCCTCCCAAAGTACACAAACGCGGGCACACACACACCCAACAGCCATCCACCTCACGACAGCCTCCAGAACATGCACCTGCACCCAAATCACCTCTACAACCACCTCCTCTTCCTCCACTCCCAGACCCCCTCCTGCTACCCGTCCCAGTGTTCGTCAGAAACTTTTCCTGAGCAACCTTGGCCTCTGTCCCATCCCCCCTCCATCCAATTCATAGGTCCTGTAGTAGCACCTCATCCAAAAAGATTCCGGTACCAGTGGTGTCTGTTCCAGGTATGTGGAGTGCACCGGGTACCAGAGCAGCCAGTGTGACACGGAGCGAAAGCACTGCTAGTCCACCCCTTGTGAAGCACCAGAAGTTGGACAGTGCCCGACGGGAAAGGGGGAAGACTCCTCCCAAGGTGGTGAAGGGGCAGAAGATCTAAAGTCTGGGAAGAGCAGCACGGCGGAGAAGGCCGCCATCCTCCCCGCTGCCCAAGACGCCACCGCCAGCCCCATCGTCACTGGTCAGGAGACCACCGCCGGAGTCAGTGCCCAGGAGGAGTCAGTGCCCAGGAGGGCAGCACTATCGTCACTGGTCAGGAGACCACCGCCAGAGTCAGTGCCCAGGAGGGCAGCACTATCGTCACTGGTTAGGAGACCACTGCCGGAGTCAGTGCCCAGGAGGGCACCGGCAGCCACAGCCCCGCTGGGCAATGAGGGACCGCCATGGCACACACTGCTGCACAGGTCAGAGACAGCAAAGTCAAGCACCGCTGACCAGGGCAAGCACCGCTGAACAGGGCAAAGACCGCCATGGCAAGCACCGCTGAACAGGGCAAGCACCGCTGAACAGGGCAAAGACAGCAAAGTCAAGCACCGCTGAACTGGGCAAGCACCGCTGAACAGGGCAAAGACCGCCATGGCAAGCACCGCTGAACAGGGCAAGCACCGCCAACTCAAGCACCGCTAGCCCATGAGCGGCAGGGGCAGTGATGCAACAGGGACCGTCACGGGGTGAGTGATGCACTCTGGGCACCAGTCCCCCTCCAGAACCAGTGGAGACTGTTACCCACTTGAGAGACTGTGGCTTTGCACTCCACAGGATGGTACAGTGGGCAACCCACCCACTGTAGAGACTTGAGAGACTGGCTTTGCACTCCCCAGGATGGTACAGTGGGCAACCCACCCACTGAAAACACTTGAGAGACTGTGGCTTTGCACTCCCCAGGATGGTACAGTGGGCAACCCACCCACCTTAGAGACTTGAGAGACTGTGGCTTTGCACTCCCCAGGATGGTACATTGGGCAACCCACCCACTGTAGAGACTTGAGAGACTGTGGGGGTCATTACAACCCTGGCGGACGGTGTTAAAGCGGCGGTAAGATCGCCAACAGGCTGGCGGTCTTTTTTTTAGTATTATGACCATGGCGGTTACCGCTATGGTCATCCGCCGCTTCCCCGTTCCGCCCGCCAGTGACAATACCGCCGCCGGTATTGTGACCCGGCTTACCGCCGTGGATTTCCAGCGGTAGGAACAGCCATGAAAACCATGGCGGTAAGCACTATCAGTGCCAGGGAATTCCTTCCCTGGCACTGATAGGGGTCTCCCCCACCCCGACTCCCTCCCCTACACCCCCCACCACGCCTGCCACCCCCCAAAGGTGGTAGGGCCCCCCTCCCCACCCCACCTGACCCCTGACATTACCTTACACATACACACCCGACACGCACGCAGGCACCACCAACACACATACACGCACACACACCGACATACATGCCAACATCCACACACACACACTCAGACACGTACACCCACATTCACACACACATCCATACAGACACGCACACATTTCCAAAACACGCAACACCCCGCAAGAATACACGCACTCACACACCCCCCTACATACACAGACGCACACCCCCATGCACCCACACAACACACAACACCCCCCACCCCTCTCCCCTAACGAACGATCGACTTACCTGTTCCGTCGATCCTCCGGGAGGGGACGGGAGCCATGGGGGCAGGTCCGCCAACACCACACCGCCAACAGAACACCGCTGCGCAGAATCACAAGACGTGATTAGCTTGGCGGTGTTCTGTTGGCGTGGCAGTGGAGGTGGAGCAACCTCCACTTCCCCGCCGCCCGCAAGGATGGCTGTTGGAGGCTCTCCGTCTGAATAACGACGGAGGGCAGCCAACAGTCATAATACGCCGAGCGGCAAACCGCCACTACCTTCCCCCTGAGGTGCCTGTTGTATTTCTATCTGATACCCCTGTGTGTTCTCTCCGTTCCAGGACAGGTATTGTGTGTGGGCCTCGCCCGTGCATTTTGGGCCTAGTGGTCCACGGACATTGAAATGTGCATACCTGGACTACTAATCGTGATGTATATATTTGGAATGTGTATATATTGATGTATATATGAGCTTACTGTTTTTTGATACATTACAATGGTTGTACTCATTTCCTTTTGTCTTAGCATTCTTCCGGGAGGGTTGGGGGTTGTTACTGTGATGTTCGGAAATGCATTGGTGTGTGTGTTGTAGTGGGTGAGGGTCGGGTTGGGGCTGGGGGTGTTGCGTGTGTGTGTCCCTGACTTTTGCCTCCCCCCTCCCCTATGTCGTAGGTGCAGTACTCACCGTTGTCTTCGGCGCCGCCGTTGCTGATGTTCGTACAGGAGCAGGAAGACAAGCGCAGGGAGAATATGGAGTTCCGGCTCCATGGTGCCCTCCTTCCTCGTGGAGTTTGTTTAGGTGAGCGTTTTCCCATTGTAATGCCTGTTTCCGCAGTGTTTTTATCCACAGTGAATCCGCCCCGGAAAAGGTGGCGGATTGGCCTGTTGTAATGCTGTGGGCGGTACTTTGTCTTCCGCCTGTCTGTTGGCGGTGACCGCCGCGCTGCTTGTCTGTACCGCTGTGGTGGTCGGAGTGTTTTTTTTTTTTTATATATATTTTATTGATTTTATATTTCAGATATACATTACAAGTCATATCAACTTCAACCACAGGATTACAATATATCTGCTTAAAAGAAAACATATGATACCCCTCCCCCCCTCCCACCACACACGGCTCGGACCACTGTTAAACCTTCAACCTCATTCCTAACTGTGTTTAGCGAAGACCTTAAGCGTGTGCTAATTAGCTGATGGGTAAACCCCATTTATGACTAGTATGGACTTTTTGTTGTTGCTGGGACTGTTTCGCCAGGCGTGTGGCAGTAGCTCGGGATGGGGCCTGTCACTTCCAGAGAGTGTAGAGAGTGGGCGCTAGTCCATTATGCTATGTTTATTCGCGCGTTTACGGGCCAATGGGCAACTAGTGTGTCAGGAGGAGGGGTATGCAGGCCGTCGCGACTCTGTATATGCCACGCGTGGATTGTGTCGTTAGCCGAAAGTGCGTAAGTGTAGACACGTTGTCTAACCTATCATTGCATTCCCGGCTTATGGGGGTTTATCGTCGTTTTTTGCCTCAAGTTTAGCTACTAGTGTCTCCCATACTGCACTTCCTGTATGTTGTTGTCCTTCTCGCGCCAACTTTTTCAATACTTGATGTTCCGTGCGGGCCCAACGTAGTGTTAATATGTTCCAAGTTTTCCGAACAGGTGCTGTGGGAGCCTTCCAATGCATAGCTATTAATCTTTTGTACATTAAGCAAGCTAAATCTGTAAATTTATGCAGGTGTCTTTGTTTTTTGGATCTCGTCCTGAGCCCCAGTAGGCAGGATTTGGGTTCTGTTGACAGAGTTAGCCCTGTCAATTCGGAGATCTCCCGGACTACCTCCGACCATGCTTTTTGTATGTTAGGGCACTCCCAGACCATGTGATAAAAGTGAGCTAGTGGCGCTTTGCATCTGGGGCAGGACGGGTCTGAGTCCGGAAACATGCGCTTTATCCTGGCTGGAGACAGATATGTTTGGTGTGTGTAATTGAACTGGGTGTATCTAAATCTGGGATTCCTTGACACTCCACGGGCGTGGTGTAAAGCGTTCCGCCACTCAGCCTGTGAGATCTGGTCGGGGAGGACGGAATTCCATCTCTCCCTTGCTTTCTCCGCATGCGGCTCTGGAGATTTATTCAGGATTTTATATAGGCTAGATATTACTTTTATTTGGGCGTCATGTTGTAGAACATGGTGGATTATAGGAGAGGATTCTGGTTCACTATTGCCCTGCCCCCATGTTTTTTTGATTGCATGGCTTATGGCATGGTATGTCAGGAATTGGCCAGGATTTATCTTGGTGGGATCCTGTATTGCCTCAAACGACATGAGCATCCCATCCTCAAAGCAGTCGCCCACTGTCTGCACCCCCGCCTCCGTCCACACTGCCGCCACCTGCGCGCAGACTCCCGACCACTCCGGCAGGTGGTCCAATGGGATGCATGGAGAATAGGGGAGAACGAAACCCCCTCCCTGTACATATTTGACCCAGCAAGCGTGTGCAGCCTCCAACAGTGGGCTGGCGTTCCTTGACTTGGGGTGCTTGGACGCCAACCATTGTAGCAAGGGGGCGCCCTCCAACCAAGTCCGCATCCACGTTGTCTCCGCCATTGCCGGTCTGTGTATCCAATACTGAACCCACTGTAGTTGTGCTGCTGCGTAGTAGCGTTCAAAGTTGGGGGCCTCAATGCCCCCCACTTCCACCGGACGCTGCAGTATGTGAAGGGCCACCTGCGCTCTGCCCCCACCCCAGATGAGCCGCCGCAGGACTGAGTTCAAATTCCCAAAGAAGCTTTTAGGAATAATGATCGGAAGAGCCACGAAATAGTATAGCAGTCTGGGCAGAATCTGCATGTTTGCGATCGCCACCTTCCCTGGTGGGGAGAGCGGCAGTTTGTTCCAAAATTGCAACGAGCCTTTTGTAGCGGCCAGCGCCCTGCCCAAGTTGCCGTCTCTGAGATCTACTGTGTCGTGGTATATATTAATCCCTAGATATTTAAACGTCGTAGGACACCATTTTAAGCACCCGAGTGGGGGAGCCCCTTGTCTCTCGGGCGGCCGCTTTGCAAGTGGGTACGCACATTACTTTTCCCAGTTCACCACTAAGCCCGATAGACCTCCGAACTCAGCTAGCAGTGATATTACTGAGGGGACAGCATCCTGCCCTTTCCAAACATATATTAATGCATCGTCTGCATATAGCGATATTATTTGGTGGACCCCATTCCTAACTATCCCCCAACTCTGTGCCATGGAGCGTACCCTTGCCGCAAGTGGCTCCATTGCTATTGCAAATAACAATGGGGATAGTGGACAACCCTCTCTTGTGCCTCTTGTAATTGAAAAGCTGTCGGAAATTACCCCGCCCGTCTTCACCCTGGCTTGAGGGTCCGAGTATAATGTCCGAACCCAGCGTATGTAATTGGGGCCTATTCCCATACGATTCATTGTGGTCAGCAGGTAGTCCCACTCGAGCGTATCGAACGCCTTTTCAATATCCAGTGAGAGCACCATTTCTTCTTGTGCGTCTGAGGGGGTAACACCCATTATGGACAATAATCTACGGATATTTAAAAAGGTGTTGCGCTTTGGTATAAAGCCATTTTGATCGTCGTGTATTATAGTGTGCATGATAGGAGCTAGTCTATTTGCCAGAATTTTGCCTAAAATTTTACAGTCTAAATTTAGGAGCGATAGTGGTCTGTAGGATTTAACTTCTGTGGGGTCACGCCCTTGTTTGGGGATCACCACTATCAGGGCTTCTCTCTGTGATGAGGGGAGATTCTCTATTGTCCACGCTTCCTCAAACACCTTCAGCAGGTGGGGCTTTAGGGAGGACAAGTAAGCAGTGTAGTATTCTAGTGGGAGGCCATCCGCACCAGGTACTTTATTCCTGGGCATCTGCGCTAAGGCAGATTCTATTTCTCCCAGTGACAAGGGGACCTCCAGGAGTTCCCTGTCAGTTTGTGTTAGCTGTGGTAGGACAGAGCCCGACAGAAAGGATTCAAGTTGCGAGGGGGTGCACGATGTGCGTTTAGTGTATAGCTGCGAGTAGTATTCTCTGAACCTTTCGTTTATCTCAGCTTGTGTAGTGGACATATCGTGTGTGTCAGTTCGAATGGCTCTGATTGGGGGTTATTGTCTATCCTCGCGCAGTAGCCACGCCAGCATTCTGCTTGACCTGTCCCCTTCTGTTTGTAGACGCATTAGATGATAGTTATAGTCGTGACATCGGAGTTTGCTGTCTGCCTCATTATATTTTGTGCGCCGTGCTTTTAGGGCTGTGTAAGGGATCTCACCACGTGCTACTGCTATTTCTGCCTCTCTCAGCTCTTTTTCTAGTTTGCAAATTTCCATCTGTAGTGTATGTCTTACTCCCCACGTAGACGACATGCAAAAACCGCGGATCACTACCTTATGTGCATCCCATTCTATTGCGCGTGACGTTGCCGTCATGGCATTTGCCTCCCAGTATTGGCTTAATGTGGATTTCAGCGTTTCAGCAAACACTTGGTCTTGCAGGGCTGTTACTTGGAATTGCCAGGTGGGAATCGCCTGCCGTGCCTTGCCCCAGTTCAATGTTATTCTCAGTGGTGCGTGATCTGACAGAGTTTTTGCTAGGTATTCTGGCTCCCCCAGCAGTGCTCCTATATCCTGAGTGCCCCAAATTATATCTATTCTAGTGTGGGTTTTGTGCGGGACGGAGTAGAATGAGTATTCCCGCTGTTGCGGGTGCCTTAGGCGCCATAAGTCATATAAACCCATTCCTGCAGCTGACCTGGGGATTTCCTATGCAGCGTGGAGCTCGCCTGAGCGTGGGATCTATCTAATGATGCATTCGGGGTGCTGTTAAAGTCTCCTCCCCACAGGGCGGGAGCCATTGGATTTGTCAATAGTGTCGGTGTGAGAGAGCCCAAGAATCCTACAGTTCCGGTGTTTGGAGCATATACCCCAACCACCGCTAGCTGTCTGCCATCTAATTGGCCCTCCACTACTACATATCTCCCGCCTTGGTCTATCTTGTGTGCCGATACTTGATATGGGACCCCGGGTGCAATCCAGATCAGCCCCCTAACCCCCCCCCCCCCCCCCCCCCTTACAAAAGCCGAGTACGTGGTACCTATAAGCTGACCCCCCCATCTCGCGCGTAGCGCCCGCAAGTCCGGCTCTAGCAGGTGCGTCTCTTGCAGTATGGCAATGTGTGCTCCCAATCGCCTAAGGCGTGCAAATACTCCGGAACGTTTAGTCTGTGTACCCAGACCCCTCACATTCCATGTTACCATAACAAACTGGTTTATATTGTTACCCCTGTGTGTCGCCATTTGGGTGTGTGGGGTAGCACGTTGTGTTTAGGATGTGGTCTCTGTACCTAGTCCTCTTTATCAATACTCCTTTAGCACGGTCTTTTATTAGAGGGATCGTGCGCTGCATTTTCCTCTGTGTTTTAAGTGAATCCGGCGTGTGTGTATAAACTAAACTACTAAACCCAACCTTCCCAAATGAAACCCCAACCCCGCTAACTATTTGTGCACAGCTTCTAAACCTATAAATGTGATATAAAACCCGCATCCGATTGGATTTCTGTGGAAGAGTGGTCATATATGCCAGATGTGACTCCTTTGCGGGGCTCACATCTTATCGCAGACTGAGTCTGCCAATATCATTGGGCGCCCCCCGGTTTTGTGTGCGGTCTGCGCTCCGTCCCTGCGCCCCCCCCCAGGCCGTCCCCTCACAGTTTCCTATACTTTCATAGCAAAGTTACTCATTGCTGATTGCGCTTTAGCCTCAACGCTCATCTTCTCCCCGGAGTGGGGAGCACGCCCGGCGCTGTAGAGCCTTCAGTTCTGATGCCGCCAGTCCATGGGAGCTGTTGGGTGTGTTTAGAGTTCGTCAGCTGATCTGGGGGTGATTCTCTGCCCTCCTAGCTCGCCTGTTATCGTGGATACGGAACTTGCTGCGTCCGATTCTGTGCCCGTCTCAGGGGGTTCTCTGACCGAGGTGAAGTTACTCTGCATTAGCAGGGGAGTCTCTTTCAGTATTCTTGCTCTTTCTTCTGCCGCCTGACGGTCATTTGGTTGGCCTCTAGTTCGCCTCTTGGTCTGTTTTCTTGAGGTAGATGTTTGCCACTCCACGTCCCCCTCTAAGTCTTCTCTTGTTCGGGCAAGGCCCTTGGCATGTAGCCAGGTCCAGGCGTCTTCTGGTGTGGTGAATATGTGGGTGCGGTCTTCCGACACCAACCTCAGCTTCGCGGGGAATAGCAAGGCGTACTTTATATTATGTTCTCATAGCCGCAGTTTAATTTTTGCATAGGAGTTCCATTGGTTCTGCACCTCCTGCGTGAAGTCTGGGTAGGCATTAATAGTCGAGTCCTCGTACTTGTAAGGGCCTTTATTGCGGAACTGTTGTAATATTGCGTCTCGGTCCCTGAAGTTGAGGAATCTGGCGATCACAGGTCTAGGTGACTGGCCCGGGGTCGGTGGTCTGCCCCGCACTCTGTACGCCCGTTCTACGGAGAAGAACTTGGGGGGGGTCCCGTTCAGTACCTCTTTGATGAGCCATTGTTCCAAAGCAATTTCCACGTCGGGTTGTCGCATCGCTTCTGGGAACCCTAAAGAGCGAATGTTGTTGCGGCGCGCCCTGCTCTCTGACTCTTCCGCTCTTCTCCAGAGCAACTTCAGCTCTGCGTCCATTCGCTGGATCTGTTTTCGATTTTCCCGGGCCATAGGGGATATTTCAGATAGCTCTTCCTCGTTCGATTTCACTCTTTCCGCTAGTTTGCGTTGATCTACTCGCAGGAGGTTCAGATCTTGTGAAACTGCGTCTATCCTATTTTCCAGTGATGATTTAGTGTCCATTATTGCCTGCAGCACTTTCTCAAACTGCGCGGAGTGCGCCACTAGAGTGTTCTCCAAAGACTGTAGGGACGGGTTGGTCTGTTGGTCGTTGGGTGTTGTGTCAGTGGTGTTGCGGTCCAGGTGTTTGGTTGATTTGGCCCTTCCAGCCATTGTGACTGTCTAGGAGTTTCCTTGCGGGGTGTTGTTGTGTGCGGCTTAGCACCAATCTCCCGAAGGGGGATCAGCTTCTCAACTACTGTTTTCCGAGTGGTTTGCTCTTTTCTGCCCCCTTTATGGCATTGGTTAGTTGTGCCCCAGCTGGGCTTATTCTTGACTTCCGAGTATTTCCAGTGCAGCCTGTGGAGAAGTGGACGCGCCAGGCCCCTGTAGGTTGGATTGCGGCTCCCGCCGGGTGGATAAATCCGCTAGGCGCCCAGTTAGGGTTCAGCATGCCACCAGAGCTATGGGAGCTTTAGGCATCCTCTGTCCAGCAGGCCTCCCCGCCGGGCTGCTCGGCCGGTAGGGGGTGGGTCTTTTTGAGGCGAGTCGCGGCGGCCATTTTGGCCACTCCCCTGGTGGTCGGAGTGTTAAAGCGGCTGTCTATGTTGGCAGTTTCCGCCACGGTCATAATTCCCTTTTTTTTCCCGCCGGCCTGTTTGCGGTATTACCGCAGATTTAACACCGTCCGCCAGGGTTGTAATGAACCCCTATGTTTCCAAAAGTTGGAATACTTTTTAAGAATCTAAAATTATCTCTAGAACTTAATTCAAACTTTTACAATACTTTTAAACTCTAAAAAGAAATGCTAACAGGGACTAACACAAGGCCCTAGCAGGACTTTTAAAAATTTAGAAAAATAGCTCAAATTTCAAAAATCTGTTTCTAATGACAATTTTTGGAATTTAGTCGTGTGATCAGGTATTGGCTGAGTAGTCCAGCAAATGCAAAGTCTTGTACCCCACCGCTGATCCACCAATGTAGGAAGTTGGCTCTGTATGCACTATTTCAAAGTGAGAAATAGCATGCACAGAGTCCAAGGGTTCCCCTTAGAGGTAAGATAGTGGCAAAAAGAGATAATTCTAATGCTCTATTTTGTGGTAGTGTGGTCGAGCAGTAGGCTTATCAGAGGGTAGTGTTAAGCATTTGTTGTACACACACAGGCAATAAATGAGGAACAGACACTCAAAGACAATTCCAGGCCAATAGGTTTTTATATAGAAAAATATATTTTCTTAGTTTATTTTAAGAACCACAGGTTCAAGATTTACAAGTAATACTTTAAATGAAAGGTATTTCACTTAGGAACTTTAGGAACTTTGAATTAGCAAAATAGCATATTCAGTTTTCACACAAATGACATATAGCTATTTTAAAACTAGACACTGCAATTTTCAACAGTTCCTGGGGGAGGTAAGTGTTTGTTAGTTTTGCAGGTAAGTAAACCACCTACAGGGTTCAAGTTAGTGTTTGTTCTCCACAAGTCGAGCCGGGGGCGTCGGGTGCAGAGTGCAAAGTCTCACGCTTCCGGCGGGAAACATTTGTTGTTTTAAAATTGCTTCTTTGTTGCAAAGTTGCAGTCTTTGGGGAACAGAGCCGCTGTCCTCGGGAGTTCTTGGTCCTTCTAGATGCAGGGTAGTCCTCTGAGGCTTCAGAGGTTGCTGGACCCTGGGAATGCGTCGCTGCGTCTTTAGAATTGGGGAGACAGGCCGGTAGAGCTGGGCCAAAGCAGTTGGTGTCTCCGTCTTCTCTGCAGGTTTTCAGTTCAGCAGTCCTCTTCTTCTTAGATTGCAGGAATCTAGTTTCCTAGGTTCTGGGGAGCCCCTAAATACTGAATTTAGGGGTGTGTTTAGGTCTGGGAGGGCAATAGCCAATGGCTACTGTCCTTGAGGGTGGCTACACCCTCTTTGTGCCTCCTCCCTGAGGGGAGGGGGGCACATCCCTATTCCTATTGGGGCAATCCTCCAAAATCAAGATGGAGGATTTCTAAAGGTAGGGGTCATCTCAGCTCAGGACACCTTAGGGGCTGGCCTGACTGGTGGGTGACTCCTCCTTGTTTTTCTCATTCTCTCCCTGGGACTTGCCGCCAAAAGTGGGGGCTGTGTCCAGGGGGCGGGCATCTCCACTAGCTGGAGTGCCCTGGGGCATTGTAACACGAAGCCTGAGCCTTTGAGGCTCACTGCTAGGTGTTACAGTTCCTGCAGGGGGGAGGTGTGAAGCACCTCCACCCAGAGCAGGGTTTTGTTTCTGTCCTCAGAGAGCACAAAGGCCCTCACCACATGGGGTTAGAAACTCGCCTCTCAGCAGCAGGCTGGCACAGACCAGTCAGTCCTGCACTGAACAATTGGGTAAAATACAGGGGGCATCTCTAAGATGCCCTCTGTGTGCATCATTTTTTAATAAATCCAACACTGGCATCAGTGTGGGTTTATTATTCTGAGAAGTTTGATACCAAACTTCCCAGTATTCAGTGTAGCCATTATGGAGCTGGGGAGTTCGTTTTTGACAGACTCCCAGACCATATACCCTTATGGCTACCCTGCACTTACAATGTCTAAGGTTTTGCTTAGACACTGTAGGGGCATAGTGCTCATGCTCCTATGCCCTCACCTGTGGTATAGTGCACCCTGCCTTAGGGCTGTAAGGCCTGCTAGAGGGGTGACCTACCTATGCCACAGGCAGTGTGAGGTTGGCATGGCACCCAGAGGGGAGTACCATGTCGACTTAGTCATTTTCTCCCCATCAGCACACACAAGCTGGCAAGCAGTGTGTCTGTGCTGAGTGAGGGGTCCCTAGGGTGGCATAAGACATGCTGCAGCCCTTAGAGACCTTCTCTGGCATCAGGGCCCTTGATACCAGGGGTACCAGTTACAAGGGACTTAACTGGGTGCCAGGGTTGTGCCAATTGTGGAGACAATGGTACATTTTAGGTGAAAGAAAACTAGTGCTGGGGCCTGGTTAGCAGGGTTCCAGCACACTTCTCAGTCAAGTCAGCATCAGTATCAGGCAAAAAGTGGGGGGTAACTGCAACAGGGAGCCAGTTCCTTACAGATGGTCAGATGCAGAGGTTAAACTCAGACCTGGTGGGGGGTAGGTGTGCCAGGCAGTGATCCAGTCTGAGGGTACAGGCCCTGGGCTGGAAGACCAGGTTCAGGTTGTCCCCCTGGCCCTGGAGGGATGGGCTACTGATAACAGTGCCCCTACCATGTTGTCTTCTGAGGAGGCCACTCCTAGTTGGAGGGTGCTGGACCCCAGAAGGGAGGGCAGGGGGAGGGAAGCCTCACCCCGGGCCCTAGTCCAACCTGAAGGTACAGACCCCAGGTTGGAGGGCCAGTTGCAGGTTAACAGCCCTGCACTGGTGGAGGAATAGTACAGGGCGACTTCTATAAGCACCCTGATCATGTTGGACTCTGGGGGTACCAGGAGGGAGGGTACAGAGCCCCAGAGGGGAGGACCAGGTTCAGGCTGTCATCCCTGACCTGGTGGAAGGGAGAACGGTTAAAGGGTGCCCAGCACCTGGGGCTACTGCCCCCCACTCTCCACAGCCACAGTGGTGGGAGAGCTTTGAGAGGCCTGGGGCCTGGATCTCATCCCTGGCAGCTGGCAGTAGTCACTGTGGCTTGCTGTCCCGGTGGACAGATTTATCCCTGGGGAGGGGACAAGTGTCACACCCCGGGGGTAGAGTGGGCAACACCACTGTGTTGGTCCTGGTGGTACTATCCTGCTCCTGGGATACATCTGTGAGCAAAGTAAGGTTAGGTGCTGCACAGATGGGATCCGCAGGTAAGGAGAAAGTTCCCCATGGGTTGGCTTAGTGGGCACTGAGAGTATGGACAGAGGGATCCAATTGGAGTCAGGAAGGCGAAGAACTGGAGCATTCCCCTGCTGTTGTGGGCCTGGGTCCTTGTTCTGTCGCCTCAAATAGGGAAGTACATCAGGATAGTGATTGTTCTCCCCTGGCTTTAGGCTGGTAGGGGGTCATGTTGGACCTGGTATTTTGACAGGGTCATCCCCAAACTTTTTGCCTCCTTCCTCCTATTTTGTCTGACCTTTTGTTGTTGGCGTTTGACCTCTGGGCACTTTACCACTGCTAACCAGTGCTAAAGTGCATATGCTCTCTGTGTAAATTGTACTATTGATTGGTTTATCCATGATTGGCTATTTAATTTACTTATAAGTCCCTAGTAGAGTGAACTACATGTGCCCAGGGCCTGTAGATTAAATGCTACTAGTGGGCCTGCAGCACTGGTTGTGCCACCCACTTCAGTAGCCCCTTAACCTTGTCTCAGCCCTGCCATTGCAAGGCCTGTGTGTGCAGTTTCACTGTCACTTCGACTTGGCATTTAAAAGTACTTGCCAAGCCTAGAACTCCCCTTTTTCTACATATGTCACCCCTAATGTTTGCCCTAGGTAACCCCTAGAGCAGGGTGCTGTGTGGGTAAAAGGCAGGACATGTACCTGTGTAGTTATATGTCCTGGTAGTGTAAAACTCCTAAATTCGTTTTTACACTACTGTGAGGCCTGCTCCCTTCATAGGCTAACATTGGGACTGCCCTCATACACTGTTGAAGTGGCAGCTGCTGATCTGAAAGGAGCAGGAAGGTCATATTTAGTATGGCCAGAATGGTAATATAAAATCCTGCTGACTTGTGAAGTCTGATTTAATATTACTATTCTAGAAATGCCACTTTTAGAAAGTGAGCATTTCTTTGCACTTAAATCTTTCTGTGTCCTTCAATCCACATCTGGCTAGGTTTAGTTGACAACTCCTTGTGCATTCACTCAGACACACCCCAAACACAGGGTACTCAGCCTCACTAGCATACATCTGCATTTTGAATGGGTCTTCCTGGGCTGGGAGGGTGGAGGGCCTGCCCTCACACAAAGGACTGCCGCACCCCCTACTGGGACTCTGGCAGACAGGATTGAACTGAAAGGGGGTTTGGTGCATTTCTTAGACACTCTTTGAAGTCACCCCCACTTCAAAGGCACACCTTAGTATAAAACAGGGCCTCTGCCCTACCTCATGAGACACTTGCTGGAGAAGAAACCTGAACAAGAAACTACATCCTGCCAAGAAGAACTGCCTGGCTGCTCAAAGGACTCACCTGTCTGCTTTTCTACAAAGGACTGTTGCCTTGCTGTTGGCCTGCTGCCTTGCTGAACTGCCTGGCTGCTCAAAGGACTCATCTGTCTGCTTTTCTACGAAGGACTGCTTCCTTGCTGTTGGCCTGCTGCCTTGCTGAACTCTTGTGTGGCTGTAAAAGTGCTCTCCAAGGGCTTGGATAGAGCTTGCCTCCTGTTCCCTGAAGTCTCAGGACCAAAAAGAATTATCTTTTTCACTTGGACGCTTCGTGCGCTGAAATTTTCGATGCACAGCATGTTCCGTGGTGAGAAAAACGCCGCACACCGACGCTGATCGACGCAATGCCTTTGGGACGACCAGAACTTCGACGCATGGGCTCGCAAGGACAACGCCGCCCGACTTCCAGAGGAGAAATCGACGCAATGCCTGCCGTGAGATCGAAACTTCGACGCACAGCCAGCAGGAACGATGCGCAGCCGGAAAACAAGCAGGAGAATCCACGCCCAGACCCGGGACATCTGGTAATCCCCGCGACCCATAGAAAGAGACTATCCGCGCGCCAGAAAACGACGCACGACTTCCCCGCGTGAAAAATAACGACGCAAGTCTGTGTGTGCTGGGGAGAAATCGACACACACACTATTTTTCCACGTATCTCTTCTTCTGCGGCCCTTTGCGGAGGTTTTCCATCAGAAACCAGGTAATTTGTGCTTGAAAGATACTTTGTTTGCTTTTTAAAGACTTAAGACACTATAGATCACTTTTCAGTGATATCTTTACAAATTCATATTGCATCTTTGATCGTTTTGACCTGCAAATACCCAGATAAATATTATATATTTTTCTAAACACTGTGTGGTGTATTTTTGTGGTGTTATATTATGGTATTGTATGATTTATTGCACAAATGCTTTACATATTGCCTTATAAGTTAAGCCTGACTGCTCATGCCAAGCTATCAGAGGGTGGGCACAGGCTGATTTTGGATTGTGTGTGACTTACCCTGACTAGAGTGAGGGTTCTTGCTTGGACAGATGGCAACCTGACTACCAACCAAAAACCCAATTTTTAACAGAATGTCATGTCTTTTCTTGGAATGTCATGTGGAATGTCATGTCTTTTCTTGGAATGTGATGTCTTTTTTTGGAATGTCATGTCTTTTCTTGGAATGTGTGGAATGTCGTGTCTATTCTTCGAATGTCGTGTGGAATGTCATGTCTTTTCTTGGAATGTCATGTATTTTTTTGGAATGTCGTGTGGAATGTCGTGTCTTTTCTTGGAATGTGTGGAATGTCGTGTCTTTTCTTGGAATGTGTGGATATACTATTGATATTTTGGACTTTGGATTTTGGTTTTTGCCGGTAAGACCTTATCAGAATGGGATTGTGTACTTACTCATTCTTTGTACCTACTGACCACCTCACTAAGGCTGACCTAAGGAGGCTTTGCAGAAAATGGGGCCTTCCTGTATCGAGGAGATCTACTAAGATGGAAATGCTACATGCCTACATAGTCTGGGGGGAAGAAAGATGGGCAGAGAGAGAGGCAGCAAAAAACCAAATGACTAAGTACCCCTCAGATGAGGAGGAGGACTGCTCAAATGAGGAGGAAGACTACTCAGATGAGGAAAGAGAACCAGTGAGAGATGAATGGCTCCTAGCTCGAGAGCGGTGGATGGAAGAGCTAGATGAGTTTCTTGAAAGGGCTGAGGCAGCAAGACTCTTAGCCCTGGAAGAAGAAGGGATTGCAGCTCAAGAGCTGAGCTGTGAAGAGCTGAAACTGGAGGCCGGAAGGGCTGAGTCCAGTTCAGATGGTGGCAGCAAAAATCTTGCATCCAGTACTGCTGAAGAAGGGCACAAGCCCAGAGAGGTGGTGCCCAACTTGAAGAAGGGAGTTGACACACCCCAGGTGGTTCAAGGGTATGAGGTAGTTCCCGTTATGCACAGGGTCCCTGAGAAGGATTGGGGAACTGGCACAGGGAGTCATATTCCTACTGGGGGGAGGGACACTTTACTGGCTCTAGCAGAGAGTGACAGAGAAAAGGGTTCCCCCCCGGTGGACGTCCTGGATATAGAGTGTAGAGACATCCCAGAAGAGTATGGGTTGAGTGTCAAGGACAGTCGGATACTGTCTCACCAGTCTCAGGAGGGTGATGTAGAGTGTTTTCCAAGGCTGAGTTACTGGATGGTTGGGTGAAGGGTACTGTGGTTAATACATGTGAAGGGCAGAGTGATGTAATTGCTGGAGAGCATATGTCTGGTCCTTATTTTCCAGAGCTACGCCAACACCAGGTGGAGTGTGAGTTCTCTGACCCCAAGGAACTCACAATGGAGGCAGACTTCTGGGTGAGTACCAGAGAGTCTGAAGAGGCATTTGGGGGTGCTCCTGAAGGGAGTGGTCTAGGTGGTTCCCAACCAAGTGAGGTGGGAGAGGATTGTAGGGTCCCAGGTAGGTCCCAGGTCCTAGAGGGTTCCATGAGGGAACACCAGGAGGGAAGCCTAGCCTGTACCGTAGGGCCACTTGTTGAGGGAAGCCCCGCATGTCAGAAGAACTTGGGGGGTGACTGTAGCCAGCATCCCAACAGTTCTGGTGTCTGGCAGTACCGCTCCTAGTGAGGGGGTGCAGAAGTCCAGACATAGGGTTGAGAGAGGGTTGCGGACCCCAGTGGAGGACCTGGAGAGTCAGGGGTCAGCTCTGAGAGCAGAGCCCCCCAGGAATGACCCAGGCGAAACCGTTTCTGGTTTGGGGGAGACCCAGACTCTGCCGGATGGGCAGAGGTTAGGAGACCTGCACCAACCAGACTCTTGTGTGGCCCTTGGGGACGGTGTGTCCCTTGTGGGGGGTGAGAGTGCCCCCCAGGAAGTCCTGGCATGGCAGGCAAAGATTCAACGTCAGGGCGGGGACTCTGGGGTGGATAGCCAGGATCAGGGGTTAAACTCTGACCTGGTGGGGGGAAGGTGTGCCCCCCAGAAAGTCCTGGTGTACCAGGCAATGGCCCAACCTCAGGGTGTTGACCCTGGGTTGGATAGCCAGGTTCAGAGGTTAAACTCCGACCTGGTGGGGGGTAGGTGTGCCCCCCAGAAAGTCCTGGTGTGCCAGGCAATTGCCCAACCTCAGGGTGGTGACTCTGGGTTGGATGGCCAGATTCAGAGGTTAAACTCTGACCTGGTGGGGGGTAGATGTGCCTCCCAGGAAGTCCTGCTGTGCCAGGCAATTGTCCAACCTCAGGGTGTTGACTCTGGGTTGGAGGGCCAGGTTCAGAGGTTAAACTCTGAACTGGTGGGGGGTAGGTGTGCCCCCCAGGAAGGCCTGGCGTGCCAGGCAATTGTTCAACCTCAGGGTGGTGACTCTGGGCTGGATGGTCAGGTGCAGAGGTTAAACTCTGAGCTGGTGGGGGTTAGGTGTGCCCCCCAGAAAGTCCTGGTTTGCCAGGAAGTGATCCAGTCTGAGGGTACAGAGCCTGGGCTGGAATGCCAGGTTCAGGGTGTCCCCCCCTCCGACCTGGAGGGAGGGGCTACTGATAACAGTGCCCCTACCATGTTGTCTTCTGAGGAGGCCACTCCTAGTTGGAGGGTGCTGGATCCCAGAAGGGAGGGCAGGGGGACGGAAACCTCACCCCGGGCCCTAGTCCAACCTGAAGGTACAGACCCCAGGTTGGAGGGCCAGTTGCAGGTTAACAGCCCTGCACTGGTGGAGGAATGGTACAGGGTGACTTCTATAAGCACCCTGACCATGTTGGACTCTGGGGGTACCGCTCCAGGAGGGAGGGTACAGAGCCCCAGAGGGGAGGACCAGGTTCAGGCTGTCATCCCTGACCTGGTGGAAGGGAAAATGGTTAAAGGGTGCCCAGCCCCTGGGGCTACCGCCCCCCACTCTCCACAGCCACAGTGGTGGGAGAGCTTTGAGAGGCCTGGGGCCTGGCTCTTATCCCTGGCAGCTGTCAGTAACCACTGTGGCTTGCTGTCCCGGTGGACAGAGTTATCCCTGGGGAGGGGACAAGTGTCACACCCCAGGGGTAGAGTGGGCAACACCACTGTGTTGGTCCTGGTGGTACTATCCTACTCCTGGGATACATCTGTGAGCAAAGTAAGGTTAGGTGCTGCACAGATGGGATCCGCAGGTAAGGAGAAAGGTTCCCCATGGGTTGGCTTAGTGGGCCCTGAGAGTATGGACAGAGGGATCCAATTGGAGTCAGGAAGGCGAAGAACTGGAGCATGCCCCTGCTGTTGTGGGTCTGGGTCCTTGTTCTGTCGCCTCAAACAGGGAAGTACATCAGGATAGTGATTGTTCTCCCCTGGCTTTAGGCTGGTAGGGGGTCATGTTGGACCTGGCTTTTTGACAGGGTCATCCCCAAACCTTTTGCCTCCTTCCTCCTATTTTGTCTGACCTGTTGTTGTTGGCCTTTGACCTCTGGGCACTTTACCACTGCTAACCAGTGCTAAAGTGCATATGCTCTCTGTGTAAATTGTACTATTGATTGGTTTATCCATGATTGGCTATTTAATGTACTTATAAGTCCCTAGTAGAGTGCACTATATGTGCCTAGGGCCAGTAGATTAAATGCTACTAGTGGGCCTGCAGCACTGGTTGTGCCACCCACTTCAGTAGCCCCTTAACCTTGTCTCAGGCCTGCCATTGCAAGGCCTGTTTGTGCAGTTTCACTGTCACTTCGACTTGGCATTTAAAAGTACTTGCCAAGCCTAGAACTCCCCTTTTTCCACATATAAGTCAACCCTAATGTGTGCCCTAGGTAACCCCTAGAGCAGGGTGCTGTATGAGTAAAAGGCGGGACATGTCCTGGTAGTGTAAAACTCCTAAATTCATTTTTACACTACCGTGAGGCCTGCTCCCTTCATAGGCTAACATTGGGGCTGCCCTCATACACTGTTGAAGTGGCAGCTGCTGATCTGAAAGGAGCAGGAAGGTCATATTTAGTATGGCCAGAATGGTAATATAAAATCCTGCTGACTGGTGAAGTCAGATTTAATATTACTATTCTAGAAATGCCACTTTTAGAAAGTGCGCATTTCTTTGCACTTAAATCTTTCTGTGCCCTTCAATCCACGTCTGGCTAGGTTTAGTTGACAGCTCCTTGTGCATTCACTCAGACACATCCCAAACACAGGGTACTCAGCCTCACTAGCATACATCTGCATTTTGAATGGGTCTTCCTGGGCTGGGAGGGTGGAGGGCCTGCCCTCACACAAAGGACTGCCACACCCCCTACTGGGACTCTGGCAGACAGGATTGAACTGCAAGGGGGCTTGGCGCATTTCTTAGACACTCTTTGAAGTCACCCCCACTTCAAAGGCACAAGTTAGTATAAAACAGGGCCTCTGCCCTATCTCATGAGACACTTGCTGGAGAAGAAACCTGAACCAGAAACTACATCCTGCCAAGAAGAAATGCCTGGCTTCTCAAAGGACTCACATGTCTGCTTTTCTACAAAGGACTGCTGCCTTGCTGTTGGCCTACTGCCTTGCTGAACTCTTGTCTGGCTGTAAAAGTGCTCTCCAAGGGCTTGGATAGAGCTTGCCTCCTGTTCCCTGAAGTCTCAGGACCAAAAAGACTTCTCTTTTTCACTTGGACGCTTTGTGCGCCGAAATTTTCGACGCACACCTTGTTCCGTGGCGAGAAAAACGCCGCACACCGACGCTGATCGACGCGACGCCTTCGGGACGACCGGACCTTCGACGCACGGCATCGCAAGGACAACGCCGCCCGACTTCCAGAGGAGAAATCAACGCGACGCCTGCCGTGAGATCAAAACTTTGACACACAGCCCCGCGGAACGACGCGCAGCCGGAAAACAAGCAGGAGAATCCACGCACAGACCCGGGGCATCTGGTAATCCCCGCGACCCATAGAAAGAGACTGTTCGCGCACCGGAAAACGGCGCACGACTTCCCCGCGTGAAAAATAACGACGCAAGTCCGTGTGTGCTGGGGAGAAACCGACGCACACACTATTTTTCCACGTATCTCTTCTTCTGCGGCCCTTTGCGGAGATTTTCCACCAGAAACCAGGTACTTTGTGCTTGAAAGAGACTTTGTTTGCTTTTTAAAGACTTAAGACACTATGGGGGTCATTACAACCGTGGCGGACGGTGTTAAAGGTGCGGTAATACCGCAAACATGCCAGCAGACAAAAAAAGGGAATTATGACCGTGGCGGAAACCGCCAACATAGACAGCCACTTTAACACTCTGACCGCCACGACGGTACAGACAAGCAGCGCGGCGGTCACCACCAACAGACAGGCAGAGGACAATGTACCGCCCATTGTATCACAACCCGCCAATTGGCCACCTTTTCCGGGGCGGATTCTCCGTGGATAAAAACACGGCGGAAACAGTTACTGCAATGGGAAATCGCTCACCTGAACACATCCCACGAGGAAGGAGGATAGCATGGAGCCGGAACCCTAAATCCTACCGGCCCTTGTATTCCTACTCATTTACAAAGACCAACGCCGGCGACGACAACAGTGAGTACTGCACCTATGACATAGGGGAGGGAGGAGGCAAAATTTAGGGGGACACACACGCAACACCCCCACCCTCGCATATTACAACACACACACCAATGCATGTCCAAAATCACAGTAAGAACCCACAACCCCCCCGGAAGAATGAAAAGACAAACCAAAATCAGTCCAAACGTTGTAATGTATCAATATACATGTCTCAAAAATATACAGATATATTAGAAAATCATACAAAAGTATATACATTCCGAGAAGTAGTTCAGATATGCACATAGAAATGTCCGTGCACCACTAGTCCAAAAATGCATGGGCGAGGCCCACAATAGATACCTGTCCACAAACGGAGAGAACACTGCCGGGGCATCAGATCGAAATACTACAGGCACCTCAGGGGGAAGGGAAGGGGGGGCACCTCAGCCGGAGGAGTGCAAAGCCAGATCCACGACGGGGCTCCATGCCCATTGATGTATCCTGGGGAGTGCAAAGCCACAGTCTCTCAAGTCTCTATAGTGGGTGGGTTGCCCACTGTTCCATCCTGGGGAGTGCAAAGCCACAGTCGCTCAAGTCTCGTAAGTGGGTGGATTGCCCACTGTTAAATTTTGGGGAGTGCAAAGCTACAGTCTCTCAAGTCTCTATAGTGGGTGGTTTGCCCACTATTCCATCCTGGGGAGTGCAAAGCCACAGTTTCCAAAGTAGATAACAACCTCCACTGGTTCTGGAGGGGGACTGGTGCCCAGACTGGATTAGTCTCCCCGTGGAAGTACCTGTCCCGTCACTGTCCCACCTGCACATGGGATAACGATGCTTGATGTGGCGGCCTTTTCATTCTTTCCCGGTGCATGCCCTGTTCAGCGGTGCTTTGCCATGGCGGTGTCTGGACTGTTCAGCGGTGCTTTGCCATGGCGGTGTCTGGACTGTTCAGCGGTGCTTTGCCATAGCGGTTCTGGACTGTTCAGCGGTGCTTTGCCATGGCGGTGTCTGGACTGTTCCGCGGTGCTTTGCCATGGCGGTTCTGGACTGTTCAGCGGTGCTTTGCCATGGCGGTTCTGGACTGTTCATCGGTGCTTTGCCATGGCGGTGTCTGGACTGTTCAGCTGTGCTTTGCCATGGCGGTGTCTGGACTGTTCAGCGGTGCTTTGCCATGGCGGTTCTGGACTGTTCAGCGGTGCTTTGCCATGGCGGTGCATGCCTTGTTCAGCGGTGCTTTGCCATGGTGGTCTCTGGACTCTTCAGTGGTGCATTGCCATGGCGGTTCTGGACTGTTCAGCGGTGCTTTGCCATGGCGGTGTCTGGATTGTTCAGCGGTGCTTTGCCATGGCGGTTATGGACTGTGCATTGGTGTGTGGCATGACGTTCTCTGGACTGGGCATTGGTGTGTGGCATGACGTTTTCTGGACTGGGCATTGGTGTGTGGCATGACGTTCTCTGGACTGGGCATTGGTGTGTGGCATGACGTTCCCTCATTGCCCAGAGGGGCAGTGGCAGCCGGGGCCCTCCTGGGCACTGACTCCGGCGGTGGTCTCCTGACCAGTGACGATACTTGGGCCCTCCTGGGCACTGACTCCGGCGGGGCGGTGGTCTCCCGACCAGTGACGATACTTGGGCCCTCCTGGGCACTGACTCCGGCGGTGGTCTTCTGACCAGTGACGATACTTGGGCCCTCAATACTTGGGCCCTCCCGGGCACTGATTCCAGCGGTGGCGGTGGTCTCCTGACCAGTGACGATACTTGGGCCCTCCTGGGCAATGACTCTGGCGGTGGTCTCCTGACCAGTGACGACAGTGCTGGCGGTGGCATCCCGACCGCCGGGAAGGATGCCGCCCTTCTCTGCCGTACTGCTCACACTAGGCTGTGCAGACTTCCTCTGGCCCTTCCCCACCTTTGGAGGAGTCACAGCTGACTCTGCAATCCCCCTGGAACCTCAGTGAGTTGTTTTGCCTCCAGGAGTCTTCACAGGGTCCTGTCGGCCACTTTCCAATTTCAGAGCCTTTACAGGGGGTGGGCTGCCAGTGCCTTGGCTCCGGGTCACACTGCCTGCCCTGGTGGCCGGTGCACTCCACACACCTCGTACAGGCACCACTGGTATTGGAGGCTTTTTGGCTGAGGCGCTACGACGGGACTGATGAATTGGAGGGGGGGCAAAAAGGTCAACTTTACACAGGGACAGTTTCTGACGAACACTGGGGTGGGTAGTTGGAGGGGGTCTGGGAGCGGAGGAAGAGAAGGTGGTTGTAGGAGGTGTCACTTTAGGTGTTTTGGGTGCAGGTGCAGGTACTGGAGGCTGTCGTGAGGTGGATGGATGTTGGGTGTGTGGGTGCCCGCGTTTGTGTACTTTGGGAGGGGGCGTCACAGACACACTGGGAGAGGACACAGGGGAAGTGTAAATAGGAGTGGAGGTGGTGAGTGCAGGTGAGCGGGGTGTGGTGCTGGGTGTACTGCTGCGAGTCCTAGTGCCTGTAGATGTAGTGCATGCAGGTGAGAGTGTAGACGACACTAGGAGGGAGGAGGGAGACGACTAGGAGGGGGACACAGTGGAGGCAGTGGATGTTGCTGTGTCTGCACGTGGGTGATGCTTGCGTGTGTGCCTGTGGGTTGTGTGGTGCCTATGTTTGCCTGAGCTACTTTTGTGTGTTGAGGTGTGTGCATGCTGGTCTGTAGGTGTGCTTGGGATAGGCTGGGGTATAGGGGATTGGGTCTGGGTGGAGGAGGTTGGAGGGGGAGGCTAGACACAGGTACAATGGCTGCCATCAGTGCTGAGGCCAGAGATTGCAGCGTTCTCTGCAGGGCAGCCTGACCAGAATGAATGCCCTTCAAGAATGCATTACTGTGTTGCAACTCCCTTTCTACACCCTGGATGGCATTCACAATGGTAGACTGCCAGACAGTGAGTGACCTGAGGAGGTCAATGGCCTCCTCACTGAGGGCAGCAGGGGTGACTGGGGCAGGGCCTGAGGTGCCTGGGGCGAAGGTGATGCCCACCCTCCTGGGTGAGCGGGCACGGGGCGAACGCTGAGGGGCTGCTGGGAGGGCGGTGCTGGTAGGGGAGGTGGCGGCTGTACCTGTAGAAGTGGGGCGCACAGATGGTGCCGCCACCACAAGGGAACTCCCATCGGCGGACAAGTCCGTGTCGCTGGTTGGTGATCCGGTGGCCGACGTGAAGCTCCCCTCGCCCTCCGTCCCACTGGTGCATTCTGAGTCCGTGGTGTGGCCCTCCATGGCCATGTGGGATGCAGCTCCCTCGTGTTCCGTTGCCACAGTACCTCTGTCTGATGATGCTGATGAACAAAAGAACAGGGAGAGCACAAAAAGGGGGGGGGAGACGGAAGAAAGACAGGTTGAGTGCATGGCATACCGCGACCGTTGGCAGACAATACAGACCCAGCAGCCCCCTGCACTATGCCGTGCTCCTGGCCTCTACAGATGCAATTCCTGGGATCTGGCCTACATGGCTATGGTGGACATCTGCACACATGGATGCCACTGGTGCATCTATACCTGTACTTTGCACTCTACTGAGGTGGGGTACGGTGCCACATGGCCTGCATTACGGAGGGGCCTAGTCTACCTATTTCTGCCTGGCCTAGGTACACCCACAGGCCTCCTCCCCCACCCAGACCCCTGCACTGCGCGCAAAGTCAGCAGAATGAGAGTGTACTCACCCCCTTGTGTCTGCTGTGATGCCCTCAAGCGCCCATCCAACTCAGGGTAGGCCACTGCCAGGATCCTGAACATCAGGGGGGTCATGGGGCGACGGGCACCTCTCCCACGTTAGGAGGCCATCCCCAGCTGAGCCTCCGCCGTCTTCTTGCTCCAGCGGCGAATGTCCTCCCATCGTTTACGGCAGTGGGTGCCCCATATCTGGTGGACCCCCAGGGTCCAGACGTCCTTGGCGATGGCACGCCAAATGTGCTTCTTCTGGTGGGCGCTGACCTACATGACATGCACAAGGGAAGAAGAGAAGTCATTAACAACCGCACCGTCAATGTGCGTGGCCCCCCTCCCTACCCTAGCCATGTGGCACATACATTCACATGCATTAATGTTGCCTGAACTCTGCCCCCTTCCCTCTTCCAACCAGCCCTCTCCACCCAGGCCTAGCCCATACAACGTGCTCCCTGTGTACTAACCTGTTGGTCTAGAGGACCGTAGAGTAGCATGTACCGGGGGAGGACCCCGTCTACCAGTTTCTCCAACTCCTGAGCAGTGAAGGCAGGGGCCCTTTCCCCAGACGCAGCAGCTATCGTCGCTTCCAGACCGAGGTCACAGCAGCACTTGCAGTGTAGGTCCTCTCCTGTCGAAGATCAGGTATCTAGTGATTGAACAGATAGAAAATGGCGGCGACGTCCGCGGCGGTGCGTATCATCACCGCCGGTGCACTTCCTCATTGGCTCCTGGGACCCATAGGGTCCAATGTTAACCAATGCAGCATTGCGCCGCGGTCTACGACCGACTACCGCGACGGTGTGCAACGCCAACGCAATTACCCCACAATCCCATTGTCCTATTTTAGAGGTCCGGCAGCCGCCATTTCAGGGGCCCACATGGCTCCATTTACTTCTGCGTCACACATAGCTAGGCCTACACTCAACACACATACAGGAAGGGTTTTGCGTTTGGTGTCGTGTTCTGTGTAACTGTGGGTACATACCTGGAAATTAGTTGACTCGATCCTCACTGTTGTCCTTCCTAGGCGCCGTCAGCTGGGACATTTGAGAAGATGGCGGAATCCTCTGGTGTACCGACCGCTGGTGGACCTGTTGACAATGGAAGAGCAACATTTACTTGTCACCTACAGGTTTGACCGTGCCACAATCCAGGAACTATGTACCCAGTTGGAGCCAGACCTGATGTCACCAATCCGCCATCCCACTGGAATCCCCCCTGACGTTCAGGTGCTGTCAGTGCTCCATTTCCTTGCTGGTGGGTCTTTTCAGACAACAGTGGCCATGGCATCAGGAATGTCCCAGCCTATGTTTTCCAACGTGTTGTCCAGAGTGTTGGCTGCCCTGCTGAAACACATAAGGAGATACATCATTTTCCCTGAGGTTGAAGATTTGGCTACAGTTAAAGGTGACTTCTATGCCCTTGGACATATCCCCAATGTCATAGGTGCTATTGATGGGACCCATGTAGCTCTGGTCCCCCCCACAGGAGTGAACAGGTGTACAGGAACCGGAAGAGTTATCATTCGATGAATGTGCAGATGGTCTGTTTGGCAGACCAGTACATCTCCCAGGTAAATGCAATGTTCCCTGGCTCTGTGCATGACGCCTACATCCTGCGGAATAGCAGCATCCCTGATATGATGGGTCAACTCCAGAGGCACCGTGTTTGGCTATTAGGGGACTCTGGTTACCCCAACCTGTCCTGACTACTGACCCCTGTGAGGAATCCCAGGACCAGGGCAGAGGAACGCTACAATGAGGCCCATGGGCGGACTAGGAGGGTTATCGAACGCACCTTCGGCCTCCTGAAGGCCAGGTTCAGGTGCCTCCATATGACAGGTGGTTCCCTATTCTACTCACCGAAGAAGGTGTGCCAGATCATCATCGCCTGCTCGATGCTTTACAAACTTGCTTTGCGACGCCAGGTGCCTTTTCTGCAGGAGGATGGTCCAGATGACGGTGTTGTGGCAGCTGTGGAGCCTGTGGACAGTGATGAGGAGGAAGCTGAGGAAGAAGACAACGACAACAGGGAGTCAGTCATACAGCAATATTTCCAGTGGGACACAGGTGAGAACATTTTCATTTTTAACATTACATTCACTGTCACACGTCTTACTCTATCCTGTGTGTAATTTACTGGGATTATTTGGTAACTGAGTTGTTCCTTTCCATTACGGTTTCAACGTATGTCATTTGCATGCATCCTTCAAGGACTTGTGATGTGTGACATTGGTATGTTGCCTTAACAACTAAAAAAGCATTTTGACACTGTCATTGATAATACATTTTACAAAATCATAGACTGACTCCAGATTGTTTTGTGGTTCAAGGGTGTTTATTTAAGTGCTCAAAAATAGAGGGGGGTAGTTAAATGGTGATGGGTGATGGTGGAG
Organism: Pleurodeles waltl; assembly: GCF_031143425.1. Lineage (NCBI taxonomy): Eukaryota > Metazoa > Chordata > Amphibia > Caudata > Salamandridae > Pleurodeles > Pleurodeles waltl. The sequence goes on along the minus strand of NC_090442.1, from coordinate 914,542,378 downwards.
GAATGTCCATGGCAGAGTCCGGTCTATTAGTCTCACAGGTGCACTGCCCATCTTGGCATAGGAAGTGGAGCTGGGGCAGTTAAAGTATGGACAGGGTAACAAAGTGGGACGGTGGGGGGACAATCAGGGTGGTCTCATTTCCTGGCGGGGTCTTGCCATCTTGCTCTGTCCTGTTCCTGGATCTCAGGGACCGCTTGCATGGTGGTTGTCCGTCTGGAGAGGGTGGGGTGCTGGTGTGGTGGTCCTGTGGTGGGGCGTCCTGTCCACTAGCGCTGGCGGAGATGGTGGACAGTTCATCGTCCTGGCTAGTGTCAGGGGCCCCTTGGAGTGCCACGGTGTCCCTCAAGGTCTGCTGTATGTCCTTCAGCACCCCTACGATGGTGCCCAGGGCGGAGCTGATGGTCCTGAGCTCCTCCCTGAAGCCCAAATACTGTTCCTCCTGCAGGCGCTGGGTCTCCTGAAACTTGACCAGGACCGTCGCCATCGTCTCCTGGGAGTGGTGGTATGCTCCCATGATGGAGGATAGGGCCTCGTGGAGAGTGGGTTCCCTTGGCCTGTCCGCCCCCTGTCGCACAGCAGCCCTCCCATTTCCCCTGTGTTCCTGTGCCTCCGTTCCCTGGACTGTGTGCCCACTACCACTGCCCCCAGGTCCTTGTTGTTGTTGGGGTGGTGGGTTATCCTGGGTTCCCTGTAGTGGTGGACACACAGCTGATTGACCTGTCCTGGGTACAGAGGTTTGGGCCCGCTGGGTGGGTGCTGTGCTGGTGTTACCAGAGGGTGGAAGGTCAGTGTTGGTCTGTGCCTGTGCAAGGGGAACCGACTGTCCCGAGGCCCACGATGGTCCGGGCTGGTCATCAGGCTCCAGTAGGGCAGAGCTGCTATCGTCACTGTGGGTCTCTTCTGTGGGTGGAGTGGAGATGTCTGGACCCTCCGGTGTGGTGACGGTCCTTCATGATCCTGCAGGGGCATAAGAGCATGATTATTGCATGTGTGATGGTGTGCAATGGGTGGGTGTTTGTGTACCCCAGTGCTAGCATGTGGGGGCTTGTGTGATGATGGTTAGGGGGTTGTTCTGGGTATGTGCAGTGAGCATGCTTTACCCTGAAGTAAGATCAAACGTACTCAGGAACTTGGCAGCACCCAGCCTGTCAACGAGCTCATCAGCTCAGGGGATGGGGTGAGCATCAGTCCGTGTGACTGAGTTGAGACCCTGGTAGTCCACACAGAACCGGAGTTCTGGCTTCGCACCTGGGGCAGTAGCCTTAGGGACCAACACCACTGGGCTGGCCCAGGGACTACTGGATTTCTCGATAACCCCTAGAGCTAACATCTTGGAGACCTCCTCCTTGATGCTGGCCTTCACCTTATCTGATAACCTGTAAATTTTGTTCTTCACAGGGAGACTGTCACAGGGTGGGTCAGTCCAGGAGTAAGGGAGAACAGGGGGAGAACTGCTCCAACAGCTCATAGCAGTCTCCTTTCTGGTTTAGAGTCAGGGAGTCAGAAAGAATGACCCGGTTCACTGACCCATCACCTTCTTTGGCAGAGAGGAGGTCGGGGAGAGGTTCACTCTCCTCTTCCATTCCTTCATCTGTGACCAGAAGCATGTTGATCTCCGACCTCTCAAAATGAGCCTTTAGTCGGTTAACATGGAGCACCCTTAGGGGGTTCCTAGGGGTTTGGAGGTCCACTAGGTAAGTGGCCTCCCCTTTCTGCTCCTTTACTTCAAATGGGCCAGACCAGCGGTCCTGGAGAGCTCTAGGCTCTACTGGCTCCATTACCCACACTTTGTCTCCAGGTTGAAACTCTACCAGGGTGGCCTTCTGGTCATACCAGCGTTTCATTACCTCTTGACTGGCCTCAAGGTTACTTTGGGCCTCTTTCCAGAAGCGGGTCATCTGGTTGCGGAGGGCCAACATGTAGCTGACCACATCCTGAGGGGGTGCCTTTGGAGCTTTCTCCAACCCCTCTTTGACAATGCTTAAGGGTCCCCTGACAGGGTACCCATAGAGAAGCTCAAAGGGACTGAACCCTACCCCCCTCTGGGGGACCTCTCTGTAAGCAAAGAGAAGGCATGGTAAGAGGACGTCCCACTTATGCCTCATGGCCTCAGGGAGGCCACCAATCATGCCTTTCAAGGTCTTATTGAATCTCTCCACAAGACCATTAGACTGGGGGTGATAGGGTGTGGTGAACTTGCAGGTTACACCACACGCATCCCACAGAGACTTTATGTATGCAGACATGAAGTTAGTGCCTCTGTCAGACACTATCTCCTTGGGGAATCCCACACGGGTAAATATCCCCATCAGAGTTCTGGTCACCACTGGTGCAGTTACGGTCCTCAGAGGGATTGCCTCTGGGTAACGGGTGGCATGGTCCACCAAAACCAGGATGAACCTGTTGCCTAAGGCAGTTTTGGGGTCCAATGGACCAACAATGTCGATGCCCACCCTTTCAAAGGGGGTGCCAACGACAGGAAGTGGAATCAGGGGGGTTTTAACCCTTTTTCCTGCTTTACCACTGGCCTGGCAGGTAGGACAAGATCTGCAGAACTTATCTGAGTTTGTCCTCATTCTGGGCCAATAAAAGTGGGTGACAAGCCTGTCAAAGGTCTTGCGTTGCCCCAAGTGTCCTGCCAGGGGAATGTCGTGAGCCAGACCCAGTAGGAAGGTTCGTTAACACTGGGGGACCACCAGCGTACGCGCTGCCCCAAAGGCCGGAACCTTAGGCTCATTGTAGAGGAGATCATTCTCCCAATATATGTGGTGATCGCCAGAGGCTTCACCTGCCGCCTGGTTTGAGGCTTGTTTCCTCAGACCTTCCAGAGTGGGACATTCTTTCTGCGCCTTGCAGAATCCCTCCCTGGTGGGTCCACCCTCAACTTGCCAGCCAGCAAGCTCAGGTAAGTCACCTAGCGTGGCAATGTCTTCCCCAGTTGGCTCGGAGCCTCCTCCTCAGGAGCCCCGTCAGCCACTGCGGGAACTTCTGGGGCCGGTTTCCCGCGCCCCTTGCCCCTCCTCTTGGCAGCTCTCTGGGCCATTGTTCCAGGCTCCAGACGCCCTTGACTTCCCTCTCGGTCAGCCATGGACCGTGTGGTCATGCAGACCCACTCAGGTAACCCTAACATCTCCAGGTGAGACCTGAGCTCCACTTCTTTCCAAGCAGTATGCTCAAGATCATTGCCTAACAGACAATCTACAGGCATGGCAGGACTCACAGCTACTTTCAGAGTACCAGAGAACCCCCCCCCCCCACTCAAAGGGAACCAGAGCCACCGGTAGGTGACTCTCACGATTGTCAGCGACTATGACCTGGTGGAATGTATTAGGGACTATCTGCTCTGTTGACACCAGCTGACTCTTGATAGTAGTCATACTGGCTCCTGTGTCACGCAGAGCCTCCACCTTCTGCCCATCAATGGTGACCCACTGCCTGTACTTGGAAGTATTTTGGGGCATGTGTGCTTTGGGCACCATTTCTCCTTCTCCCAGGGACACTAGGGAAATCTCTACCTGTTCCCCAAAGCTATCTGGGTCCATCTCCCCCCGAGCGCTACACTAGTCAACACAGGTGTCTGTCCGGTAGTGGACGGTGCTCTCTTGGGGTACTGGGGGTCACCTTTATAGTGACCATACTGGTAACACTCCATGCATTTGGGGTTGGATTTTCCTGACCTGTCATATGTCCCTGGCTTTTTCCCAAATCTGGAAAAGGAAGGGTTGCCACCCCCTCCCTGGGGATTCTTTTAGGGGCCTTTGGAGAGTTCCTTATCTGTAAGTTTATCTCCCCCCTCTTTCTTCTGTTGGGAACCCTGACCACCTTTGTGGGTGTCCCCCCCAGGTACCTTCTTGGACACTCTGGTGCTAACCCAGAGGTCCGACTCCTCAACAAGCTTCCTGGGATCAGTCAGCTTACTATCCACTAAGTGCTGGCGCAAATCTGTATAAGTAGTATTAAGCATATGCTCTCTCAGAATCAAGTCATATAAACCTTTATAATCATCTACTTTGTTGCCCGCACCCATCCATTCAGTGCCTTACTGGAGAAGTCAAAGAAATCTCCCCATGTTTGTGTGGTTTGTTTGGTGCTGTCCCTGAACCTCTGACGGTATCCCTCAGGGGTCAGCCCAAACTTGGCAAGTAAAGTGGCTTTCTGAAGTGGGTATGTGTTTTGATCAGGTTGATCCAATGTGAGGAGTGTTTCCCTCCCCAATGGTGGTACATAACCCCACATAGCTACCCCCCATTGCCCTTCAGGAACCTCATGAGCCCTTAGTGCAACTTCATAAGCAGCTAACCATTTATCTATGTCATCTCCCACCACAAAACTGGGCACCACATTTTTGGGTATACGAACCTTCTTTTCTCCAGCAGGTCCTGTCAGTATGCTACCACCATTATTGCTGGATTCAGACTGCTTTGCCTTGAGATCCAGCTCCTTGAGACTCAGTTCATGAGCCAATAACAGTTTCTTTTCAGCCAAGGCTCTCTCAGCTGCAGCTTCAGCTCTTTCAGCTTCGATCTGTTTAGCTGCTCTTTCAGCCTCAGCTTGCTTGGCTTCTCTTTCTGCCCTTCTTTCCTCCTGTTGAGCCTCAATTTTCAGTTTTGCCATTTGCAATTGGAACTCCCTTTCCTCTCTCCTTTCCTCTGCGGTCAGGCTTTGCACAGAGACACTGCTCCCTGGTCTGGAAGGGGGCACAATAGCAGTGGTAACACCATCCACAGATAGTGACAAATCCTCTAAGGGGCCATTTTCTGGCTCCTCTTCCTCATCATCCTCTTCTAAATGGGCTTCTGCCCAGGCCCTCAGCGCCACTTGAAAGTCCTCCTTTTTGGAGGCCCCTTGGGTGGGTACCCTCATTGCCCTGCAGAATCCTCTTAGTTGTTTGACCGTATATGTATCCAACAGGACTAGGTCAAAGTCTCCTATCTGAGACCCAGTCAGAGACATGTTGAGTGAGGATTTAGTTTTTGAAAATTGTCAGGAAAAAAACGAATTTGCAAAAAGAGATAAAAATCAAGTTGACCTTCAACTGTGGGTAGGTATTGAAATACTTAGCTACTGTATGTCACTGCACAAATACAAGTCCTATCCCACCGCTGCCACCAATGTTAGAAATGGGGTTTTTCTTGGGTGTTGGGTGTTTTATTCGTTTTGACCTACAATTATCCTGATAAATATTATATATTTTTCTAAACACTGTGTGGTGTATTTTTGTGGTGTTGTATGGTGGTATTGTATGATTTATTGCACAAATACTTTACACATTGCCTTCTAAGTTAAGCCTGACTGCTCATACCAAGCTACCAGAGGGTGGGCACAGGATAATCTTGGATTGTGTGTGACTTACCCTGACTAGAGTGAGGGCTTTTGCTTGGACAGGGGGTAACCTGACTGCCAACCAAAAAAAACAATTTCTAACAGAATGTCATGTCTTTTCTTGGAATGTCGTGTGGAATGTCATGCCTTTCTTGGAATGTGATGACTTTTTTTGGAATGTCATGTCTTTTCTTGGAATGTGTGGAATGTCGTGTCTTTTCTTCGAATGTCGTGTGGAATGTCATGTCTTTTCTTGGAATGTCATGTCTTTTCTTGGAATGTCATGTATTTTTTTGGAATGTCGTGTCTTTTCTTGGAATGTGTGGAATGTCCTGTCTTTTCTTGGAATGTGTGGATATACTATTGATATTTTGGACTTTGGATTTTGGTTTTTGCCGGTAAGACCTTATCAGAATGGGATTGTGTACCTACTCATTCTTTGTACCTACTGACCACCTCACTAAGGCTGACCTAAGGAGGCTTTGCAGAAAATGGGGCCTTCCTGTATCGAGGAGATCTAAGATGGAAATGCTACATGCCTACATAGTCTGGGGGGGAGAAAGATGGGCAGAGAGAGAGGCAGCAAAAAACCAAATGACTAAGTACCCCTCAGATGAGGAGGAGGACTGCTCAAATGAGGAGGAAGACTACTCAGATGAGGAAAGAGAACCAGTGAGAGATGAATGGCTCCTAGCTCGAGAGCGGTGGATGGAAGAGCTAGATGAGTTTCTTGAAAGGGCTGAGGCAGCAAGACTCTTAGCCCTGGAAGAAGAAAGGATTGCAGCTCAATAGCTGAGCTGTGAAGAGCTGAAACTGGAGGCCGGAAGGGCTGAGTCCAGTTCAGATGGTGGCAGCAAAAATCTTGCATCCAGTACTGCTGAAGAAGGGCACAAGCCCAGAGAGGTGGTGCCCAACTTGAAGAAGGGAGTTGACACACCCCAGGTGGTTCAAGGGTATGAGGTAGTTCCCGTTATGCACAGGGTCCCTGAGAAGGATTGGGAAACTGGCACAGGGAGTCATATTCCTACTGGGGGGAGGGACACTTTACTGGCTCTAGCAGAGAGTGACAGAGAAAAGGGTTCCCCCCTGGTGGATGTCCTGGATATAGAGTGTAGAGACATCCCAGAAGAGTATGGGTTGAGTGTCAAGGACAGTCAGATACTGTCTCACCAGTCTCAGGAGGGTGATGTAGAGTGCTTTTCCAAGGCTGGGTTACTGGATGGTTGGGTGAAGGGTACTGTGGTTAATACATGTGAAGGGCAGAGTGATGTAATTGCTGGAGAGCATATGTCTGGTCCTTATTTTCCAGAGCTACGCCAACACTAGGTGGAGTGTGAGTTCTCTGACCCCAGGGAACTTACAATGAAGGCAGACTTCTGGGTGAGTACCAGAGAGTCTGAAGAGGCATTTGGGGGTGCTCCTGAAGGGAGTGGCCTAGGTGGTTCACAACCAAGTGAGGTGGGAGAGGATTGTAGTGTCCCAGGTCCTAGTGGGTTCCATGAGGGAACACCAGGAGGGAAGCCTAGCCTGTACCGTAGGGCCAACTGTTGAGGGAAGCCCGCAGTGTCAGAAGAACTTGGGGGGGGGGTGACTGTAGCCAGAATCCCAACAGTTCTGGTGTCTTGCAGTACCACTCCTAGTGAGGGGGTGCAGAAGTCCAGACATAGGGTTGAGATGGGGTTGCGGACCCCAGTGGAGGACCTGGAGAGTCAGGGGTCAGCTCTGAGAGCATAGCCCCCCAGGAATGACCCATGCGAAACCGTTTCTGGTTTGGGGGAGACCCAGACTCTGCCGGATGGGCAGAGGTCAGGAGACCTGCGCCAACCAGACTCTTGTGTGGCCCTTGGGGACGGTGTGTCCCTTGTGGGGTTGAGAGTGCCCCCCAGGAAGTCCTGGCATGCCAGGCAAAGATTTAACCTCATGGCGGTGACTCTGGGGTGGATAGCTAGGATCAGGGGTTAAACTCCGACCTGGTGGGGGGTAGGTGTGCCCCCCAGAAAGTCCTGGTGTGCCAGGCAATTGCCCAACCTCGGGGTGGTGACTCTGGGTTGGATAACCAGGCTCAGAGGTTAAGCTCTGACCTGGTGGGAGGTAGGTGTGCCTCCCAGGAAGTCCTGCTGTGCCAGGCAATTGTCCAACCTCAGGGTGTTGACTCTGGGTTGGATGGCCAGGTTCAGAGGTTAAACTCTGACCTGGTGGGGGCTAGGTGTGCCCCTCAGAAAGCCCTGGTGTTCCAGGCAACTGGCCAACCTCACGGTGGTGACCCTGGGTTGGAGAACCAGGTTCAGAGGTTAACCTCTGACCTGGTGGGAGGTAGTTGTGCCTCCCAGGAAGTCCTGCTGTGCCAGGCAATTGTCCAACCTCAGGGTGTTGACTCTGGGTTGGAGGGCCAGGTTCAGAGGTTAAACTCTGACCTGGTGGGGGGTAGGTGTGCCCCCCAGGAAGTCCTGGTGTGCCAGGCAATCGGTCAACCTCAGGGTGGTGACTCTGGGTTGGATGGTCAGGTGCAGAGGTTAAACTCTGACCTGGTGGGAGGTAGGTGTGCCTCCCAGAAAGTCCTGGTGTGCCAGGCAATTGTCCAACCTCAGGGTGGTGACCCTGGGTTGGAGAACCAGGTTCAGAGGTTAAACTCTGACCCAGTGGGGGGTAGGTGTGCCCCCCAGGAAGTCCTGGCGTGCCAGGCAATTGTTCAACCTCAGGGTGGTGACTCTGGGTTTGATGGTCAGGTGCACAGGTTAAACTCTGACCTGGTGGGGGGTAGGTGTGCCCCCAGAAAGTCCTGGTTTGCCAGGCAGTGATCCAGTCTGAGGGTACAGACCCTGGGCTGGAAGGCCAGGTTCAGGGTGTACCCCCGGACCTGGAGGGAGGGGCTACAGATAACAGTGCCCCTACCATATTGTCTTCTGAGGAGGCCACTCCTAGTTGGAGGAGGCCACCCCAGAAGAGAGGGCAGGGGGAGGGAAGCCTCACCCCGGGCCCTAGTCCAACCTGAAGGTACAGACCCCAGGTTGGAGGGCCAGTTGCAGGTTAACAGCCCTGCACTGGTGGAGGAATGGTACAGGGCGACTTCTATAAGCACCCTGACCATGTTGGACTCTGGGGGTACCGCTCCAGGAGGGAGGGTACAGAGCCCCAGAGGGGAGGGCCAGGTTCAGGCTGTCATCCCTGACCTGGTGGAAGGGAGAATGGTTAAAGGGTGCCCAGCACCTGGGGCTCCCGCCCCCCACTCTCCACAGCCACAGTGGTGGGAGAGCTTTGAGAGGCCAGGGGCCTGGCTCTCATCCCTGGCAGCTGTCAGTAACCACTGTGGCTTGCTGTCCCAGTGGACAGAGTTATCCCTGGGGAGGGGACAAATGTCACACCCTCGGGGTAGAGTGGGCAACACCACTGTGTTGGTCCTGGTGGTACTATCCTGCTCCTGAGATACATCTGTAAGCAAAGTAAGCTTAGGTGCTGCACAGATGGGATCCTCAGGTAAGGATAAAGGTTCCCCATGGGTTGGCTTAGTGGGCCCTGAGAGTATGGACAGAGGGATCCAGTTGGAGTCAGGAAGGCGAAGAACTGGAGCATGCCCCTGCTGTTGTGGGCCTGGGTCCTTGTTCTGTCGCCTCAAATAGGAAAGTACATCAGGATAGTGATTGTTCTCCCCTGCCTTTAGGCTGGTAGGGGGTCATGTTGGACCTGGCTTTTTGACAGGGTCATCCCCAAACTTTTTGCCTCCTTCCTCCTATTTTGTCTGACCTGTTGTTGTTGGCCTTTGACCTCTGGGCACTTTACCACTGCTAACCAGTGCTAAAGTGCATATGCTCTCTTTGTAAATTGTACTATTGATTGGTTTATCCATGATTGGCTATTTAATTTACTTATAAGTCCCTAGTAGAGTGCACTATATGTGCCTAGGGCCTGTAGATTAAATGCTACTACTGGGCCTGCAGCACTGGTTGTGCCACCCACTTCAGTAGCCCCTTAACCTTGTCTCAGGCCTGCCATTGCAAGGCCTGTGTGTGCAGTTTCACTGTCACTTCGACTTGGCATTTAAAAGTACTTGCCAAGCCTAGAACTCCCCTTTTTCTACATATGTCACCCCTAATGTGTGCCCTAGGTACCCCCTAGAGCAGGGTGCTGTGGGTAAAAGGCAGGACATGTACCTGTGTAGTTATATGTCCTGGTAGTGTAAAACTCCTAAATTTGTTTTTACACTACTGTGAGGCCTACTCCCTTCATAGGCTAACATTGGGGCTGCCCTCATACACTGTTGAAGTGGCAACTGCTGATCTGAAAGGAGCAGTAAGGTCATATTTAGTATGGCCAGAATGGTAATATAAAGTCCTGCTGACTGGTGAAGTTGAATTAAATATTACTATTCTAGAAATGCCACTTTTAGAAAGTGAGCATTTCTTTGCAGTTAAATCTTTCTGTGCCCTTCAATCCACGTCTGGCTAGGTTTAGTTGACAGCTCCTTGTGCATTCACTCAGACACACCCCAAACACAGGGTACTCAGCCTCACTTGCATACATCTGCATTTTGAATGGGTCTTCCTGGGCTGGGAGGGTGGAGGGCCTGCCCTCACACAAAGGACTGCCACACCCCCTACTGGGACTCTGGCAGACAGGATTGAACTAAAAGGGGACTTGGTGCATTTCTTAGACACTCTTTGAAGTCACCCCCACTTCAAAGGCACCACTTAGTATGAAACAGGGCCTCTGCCCTACCACATGAGACACTTGCTGGAGAAGAAACCTGAACCAGAAACTACATCCTGCCAAGAAGAACTGCCTGGCTGCTCAAAGGACTCACCTGTCTGCTTTTGTACGAAGGACTGCTGCCTTGCTGTTGGCCTGCTGCCTTGCTGAACTCTTTTCTGGCTGTAAAAGTGCTCTCCAAGGGCTTGGATAGAGCTTGCCTCCTGTTCCCTGAAGTCTCAGGACCAAAAAGACTTCTCTTTTTCAGTTGGACACTTCGTGCGCCGAAATTTTCGACGCACAGCTTGTTCCGCGGTGAGAAAAATGCTGCACTTCGACGCTGATCGACGCGACGCCTTCGGGATGACCGGAACATCGACGCACCATCTCGCAAGGACAACGCCGCCCGACTTCCAGAGGAGAAATCGACGCGACGGCTGCCGTGAGATTGAAACTTCAACGCACAGCCCCGCGGAACGACGCACAGCCGGAAAACAAGCAGGAGAATCCATGCACAGACCCGGGACATCTGGTAATACCCGCGACCCAAAGAAAGAGACTGTCCGCACACCGGAATATGACGCACGACTTCCCCACGTGAAAAATAACGACGCAAGTCCGTGTGTGCTGGGGAGAAATCGACTCGCACACTATTTTTCCACGTATCTCTTCTTATGCGGCCCTTTACGGAGATTTTTCACCAGAAACCAGGTACTTTGTGCTTGAAAGAGACTTTGTTGGCTTTTTAAAGACTTAAGACACTATGGGGGTGATTCTGACCCCGGCGGTCACGGACCGCCGGGGCCAGGGTCGGCGGGAGCACCGCCAACAGGCTGGCGGTGCCCCGCAGGGCATTCTGACCGCGGCGGTTTGGCCGCGGTCAGATGCGGAAAACCGGCGGTCACCCGCCGGTTTTCGCTGCCCTGGGAATCCCCCATGGCGGCGCAGCTTGCTGCGCCGCCATGGGGGATTCTGACAGCCCATACCGCCATCCTGTTCCTGGCGGTTCTCCCGCCAGGAACAGGATGGCGGTATGGGTTGTCGTGGGGCCCCTGCAGTGCCCATGCCAATGGCATGGGCACTGCAGGGGCCCCCGTAAGAGGGCCCCACTTTGTATTTCAGTGTCTGCATTGCAGACACTGAAATACGCGACGGGTGCCACTGCACCCGTCGCACCTTCCCACTCCGCCGGCTCAATTCTGAGCCGGCGTCCTCGTGGGAAGGGTCTTTTGCACTGGGCTGGCGGGCGGCCTTTTGGCGGTCGCCCGCCAGCCCAGTGCAAAAGCCAAAATACCCTCAGCGGTCTTTCGACCGCGGAGCGGTATTTTGGAGGGGGGAAGTCTGGCGGGCGGCCTCCACCGCCCGCCAGACTCAGAATGACCCCCTATACATCACTTTTCAGTGATATCTTTACAAATTCATATTGCATCTTTGATCGTTTTGACCTGCAAATACCCAGATAAATATTATATATTTTTCTAAACACTGTGTGGTGTATTTTTGTGGTGTTATATTATGGTATTGTATGATTTATTGCACAAATGCTTTACACATTGCCTTCTAAGTTAAGCCTGACTGCTCGTGCCAAGCTACCAGAGGGTGGGCACAGGCTGATTTTGGATTGTGTGTGACTTACCCTGACTAGAGTGAGGGTTCTTGCTTGGACAGATGGCAACCTGACTGCCAACCAAAAAACCCAATTTTTAACACAAGTCCGTGTGTGCTCGGGAGAAATAGACTCGCACACTATTTTTCCACGTATCTCTTCTTCTGTGGCCCTTTACGGAGATTTTTCACCAGAAACCAGGTACTTTGTGCTTGAAAGAGACTTTGTTGGCTTTTTAAAGACTTAAGACACTATGGCCCTCATTCTGACCTTGGCGGTCTTTTCGCAAGACCGCTGAGTTACCGCCGCGGTGAAGACCGCCGACCGCGGCGGTGTGCCGCTGTGCGCATTCTGACCGCTGGGAGCGTTCCGCCGGAAAACCGCCAGCAGCCACACTGGCGGTCGGCGGGAAAGTGGAGACTGGTCAACCGCCACGCCAGCAGAACACCGCCCACAGAATTACGACCCACATTTCTGTGTGGCGGTCTTCTGTTGGCGGTCTTCTGTTGGCGGTCACGTCCCTATGGCTCCCGTCGCCTCCCGGAGGACCAACGCACAAGGTAAGTTGATCGTCCGTGAGGGGAGGGGGTGGGGGGGTGTTGTGTGATGTGGGCGTGCATGGGGGTGTGCGTGTGAGTGTGTAGAGGGGGTGTGTGAGTGCGTGTATGCGGGCGGGGGGTGCTGCTGTGTCTATGGGTAATGTGTGCTGTTCGGCAGGTGCGCATGTCGGCATGTATGTGTGCGGGTATGTGTCCCCGTTGTGTATGTGTGTGTAGGGGGTGTGTATATGTGCATGTTGGGGGTGTGTGCATGTCGGGGTACATGTATGTGCATGTCGGGGTGGGGGTGGGGAGGGGGTTCGTACCACCTCTGGGGGGTGGCAGGGGGGTGGAGGGTGTGGGGGGAGGACTCGGGTGGGTAGTGGGGGGTGGGGGAGACCCCTATCAGTGCCAGGGAAGGAATTCCCTGGCCCCGATAGTGCTTACCGCCATGGTTCGCACGGCGGTTCCCGCCCGCAAGAAACCGCGGCGGTAGGCAGGGTCATAATACCCTTGGCGGTCTTGGGACGACCGCCGGGCCGGAGTGCGCAAACTCCAGCCCCGCGGTCATGACCGCCGTGGCGGTCGGAGTGGAGAAGTAGCGGTCGGTCGCGGCGGGGACCGCCGCGGTCAGAATGCCATTTTTAATACCGCCGGTCTGTTCGCGGTCCGACCGCCGTCTCTCCGCCGACCGCCAGGGTCAGAATGAGGACCTATATATCACTTTTCAGTGATATCTTTACAAATTCATATTGCATCTTTGATCGTTTTGACCTGCAAATACCCAGATAAATATTAGATATTTTTCTAAACACTGTGTGGTGTATTTTTGTGGTGTTATATTATGGTATTGTATGATTTATTGCACAAATGCTTTACATATTGCCTTCTAAGTTAAGCCTGACTGCTCGTGCCAAGCTAACAGAGGGTGGGCTCAGGCTGATTTTGGATTGTGTGTGACTTACCCTGACTAGAGTGAGGGTTCTTGCTTGGACAGAGGGCGACCTAACTGCCAACCAAAAACCCAGTTTCTAACAAAATGTCATGTCTTTTCTTGGAATGTCGTGTGGAATGTCATGCCTTTCTTGGATGTCATGTCTTTTTTTGGAATGTGTGGAATGTCGTGTCTTTTCTTCGAATGTCGTGTGGAATGTCATGTCTTTTCTTGGATGTCATGTCTTTTTTTGGAATGTCGTGTGGAATGTCATGTCTTTTCATGGAATGTCATGTCTTTTCTTGGAATGTCATGTCTTTTCTTGGAATGTCATGTTTTTTTTTAATGTTGTGTGAAATGTCGTGTCTTTTCTTGGAATGTGTGGAATGTCGTGTCTTTTCTTGGAATGTGTGGATATACTATTGATATTTTGGACTTTGGATTTTGGTTGTTGCCAGTAAGACCTTATCAGAATGGGATTGTGTACCTACTCATTCTTTGTACCTACTGACCACCTCACTAAGGCTGACCTAAGAAGTCTTTGCAGAAAATGGGGCCTTCCTGTATCAAGGAGATCTACTAAGATGGAAATGCTACATGCCTACATAGTCTGGGGGAAGAAAGATGGGCAGAGAGAGAGGCAGCAAAAAACCAAATGACTAAGTACCCCTCAGATGAGGAGGAGGACTGCTCAAATGAGGAGGAAGACTACTCAGATGAGGAAAGAGAACCAGTGAGAGATGAATGGTTCCTAGCTCGACAGCGGTGGATGGAAGAGCTAGATGAGTTTCTTGAAAGGGCTGAGACAGCAAGACTCTTAGGCCCATATTTATACTTTTTGACGCTAAACTGCGCTAACGCAGTTTAGCGTCAAAAAGTTTTGCGCCGGCTAACGCCATTCTGAAGCGCCATGCGGGCGCCGTATTTATTGAATGGCGTTAGCCGGCGCAAGCAGACCGGCGCTGCCTGGTGTGCGCGAGAAAAACCACGTACACCAGGCAGCGCCGGCGTAGGGGGAAAATGGCGCATGGGCGTCTTAAAATGGGGCAAGTCAGGTTACGTCGAAAAAATCGTCGTAACCCGACTTGCGCCATTTATTTTCGACGCCCATCCCCCATCAACATGACTCCTATCATTGTAAAGATAGGAGTCATGCCCCCTTGCCCAATGGCCATGCCCAGGGGACTTCTGTCCCCTGGGCATGGTCATTGGGCATAGTGGCATGTAGGGGGGCACAAATCAGGCCCCCCTATGCCAAAAAAAATTATTAAAAAAAAATAAAAAAATACTTACCTGAATGTCCCTGGGGTGGGTCCCTCCAGCCTTGGGTGTCCTCCTGGGGTGGGCAAGGGTGGCAGGGGGGGTCCCTGGGGGCAGGGGAGGGCACTCTGGGCTCATTTTGAGCCCACTTGTCCCTTAACGCCATGCCTGACCCAGGCGTTAAAAAGCGGCGCAAATGCGCCGTTTTTAGCCACGCCCACTCCCGGGCGTCTCTTTTGCCCGGGAGTATAAATACCACGTAAAGGCCTGGGAGTCATTTTTTAGACGGGAACGCCTCCCTTGCATATCATTAACGCAAGGAAGGGGTTCACGCTAAAAAATGACGCACATTCCGGGAACTTTGGCGCTATTCGCCTCTAACGCCATAGTATAAATATGGCGTTAGTTGGCGTTAGTTTAGCGTCGAATTTGCGTCGAAAAAAACGACGCAAATTCGGCGCAAACGGAGTATAAATACGGCCCTTAGCCCTGGAAGAAGAAAGGATTGCAGCTCAAGAGCTGAGCTGTGAAGAGCTGAAACTGGAGGCCGGAAGGGCTGAGTCCAGTTCAGATGGTGGCAGCAAAAATCTTTCATCCAGTACTGCTGAAGAAGGGCACAAGCCTAGAGAGGTGGTGCCCACCTTGAAGAAGGGAGTTGACACACCCCAGGTGGTTCAAGGGTATGAGGTAGTTCCCGTTATGCACAGGGTCCCTGAGAAGGATTGGGGAACTGGCACAGGGAGTCATATTCCTACTGGGGGGAGGGACACTTTACTGGCTCTAGCAGAGAGTGACAGGGAAAAGGGCTCCCCCCTGGTGGACGTCCTGGATATAGAGTGTAGAGACATCCCAGAAGAGTATGGGTTGAGTGTCAAGGACAGTCAGATACTGTCTCACCAGTCTCAGGAGGGTGATGTAGAGTGCTTTTCCAAGGCTGAGTTACTGGATGGTTGGGTGAAGGGTACTGTGGTTAATACATGTGAAGGGCAGAGTGATGTAATTGCTGGAGAAGCATATGTCTGGTCCTTATTTTCCAGAGCTACGTCAACACCAGGTGGAGTGTGAGTTCTCTGCCCCCAGGGAACTTACAATGGAGGCAGACTTCTGGGTGAGTACCAGAGAGTCTGAAGAGGCATTTGGGGGTGCTCCTGAAGGGAGTGGTCTAGGTGATTCACAACCAAGTGAGGTGGGAGAGGATTGTAGTGTCCCAGGTAGGTCCCAGGTCCTAGAGGGTTCCATGAGGGAACACCAGGAGGGAAGCCTAGCCTGTACCGTAGGGCCACCTGTTGAGGGAAGCCCCGCAGTGTCAGAAGAACTTGGGGGGGTGACTGTAGCCAGCATCCCAACAGTTCTGGTGTCTGGCAGTAACACCCCTAGTGAGGGGGTGCAGAAGTCCAGACATAGGGTTGAGAGGGGGTTGCGGACCCCAGTGGAGGACCTGGAGAGTCAGCTCTGTGAGCAGAGCCCCCCAGGAATGACCCAGGTGAAACCACTTCTGGTTTGGGGGAGACCCAGACTCTGCCGGATGGGCAGAGGTCAGGAGACCTGCGCCAACCAGACTCTTGTGTGGCCCTTGGGGATGGTGTGTCCCTTGTGGGGGTTGAGAGTGGCCCCCAGGAAGTCCTGGCATTCCGGGCAAAGATTTAACCTCAGGGTGGTGACTCTGGGGTGGATAGCCAGGATCAGGGGTTAAACTCTGACCTGGTGGGGGGTAGGTGTGCCTCCCAGAAAGTCCTGGTGTACCATGCAATTGCCCAACCTCAGGGTAGTGACCCTGGGTTGGATAGCCAGGTTCAGAGGTTAAACTCCAACCTGGTGGGGGGTAGGTGTGCCCCCCAGAAAGTCCTGGTATGCCAGGCAATGGTTCAACCTCAGGGTGGTGACTCTGGGTTGGATCCCCAGGTTCAGAGGTTAAACTCTGACCTGGTGGGAGGTAGGTGTGCCTCCCAGGAAGTCCTGCTGTGCCAGGCAATTGTCCAACCTCAGGGTGTTGACTCTGGGCTGGATGGCCAGGTTCAGAGGTTAAACTCTGACCTGGTGGGGTGTAGGTGTGCCCCCCAGAAAGCCCTGGTGTTCCAGGCAACTGCCCAACCTCAGGGTGGTGACCCTGGGTTGGAGAACCAGGTTCAGAGGTTAAACTCTGACCTGGTGGGAGGTAGATGTGCCTCTCAGGAAGTCCTGTTGTGCCAGGCAATTGTCCAACCTCAGGGTGTTGACTCTGGGTTGGAGGGCCAGGTTCAGAGGTTAAACTCTGACCCGGTGGGGGGTAGGTGTGCCCCCCAGGAAGTCCTGGCACGCCAGGCAATTGTTCAACCTCAGGGTGGTGACTCTGGGTTGGATGGTGTAGGAAGTTGGCTCTGTATGCACTATTTCAAAGTGAGAAATAGCATGCACAGAGTCCAAGGGTTCCCCTTAGAGGTAAGATAGTGGCAAAAAGAGATAATTCTAATGCTCTATTTTGTGGTAGTGTGGTCGAGCAGTAGGCTTATCAGAGGGTAGTGTTAAGCATTTGTTGTACACACACAGGCAATAAATTAGGAACACCCACTCAAAGACAATTCCAAGCCAATAGGTTTTTGTATAGAAAAATATATTTTCTTAGTTTATTTTAAGAACCAAAAGGGTTAAGATTTAGAAGTAATACTTTAAATGAAAGGTATTTCACTTAGGAACTTTAGGAACTTTGAATTAGCAAAATAGCATATACAGTTTTCACACAAATGACATATAGCTATTTTAAAACTAGACAGTGCAATTTTCAACAGTTCCTGGGGGAGGTAAGTGTTTGTTAGTTTTGCAGGTAAGTGAACCACCTACAGGGTTCAAGTTTGGGTCCAAGGTAGACCACCGTTGGGGGTTAAGAATAACCCCAAAGTTACCACACCAGCAGCTCAGGGCCGGTCAGGTGCAGAGGTCAAAGTGGTGCCCAAAACGCATAGGCTTCAATGGAGAAGGGGGTGCCCCGGTTCCAGTCTGCCAGCAGGTAAATACCCGTGTCTTCGGAGGGCAGACCAGGGGGGTTTTGTAGGGCGCCAGGGGGGATACAAGTCCGCACAAAAAGTACACCCTCAGCGGCCGGGGCGGCCGGGTGCAGTGTGCAAACAGGCGTTGGGTTCGCAATAGGTTTCAATGGGAGACCAAGGGGTCTCTTCAGCGATGCAGGCAGGCAAGGGGGTGGCTCCTCGGGGTAGCCACCACCTGGGCAAGGGAGAGGGCCACCTGGGGGTCACTCCGGCACTGGAGGTCAGATCCTTCAGGTCCTGGGGGCTGCGGGTGCAGTGTCTTTACCAGGCGTCGGGTCTTTGAAGCAGGCAGTCGCGGTCAGGGGGAACCTTGGGATTCCCTCTGCATGCGTCGCTGTGGGGGCTCAGGGGGGTCAACTCTGGCTACTCATGGTCTCGCAGTCACCGGGGAGTCCTCCCTGTAGTGTTTGTTCTCCACAAGTCGAGCCGGGGGCATTGGGTGCAGAGTGCAAATTGTCACGCTTCCGGTGGGAAACGTGTGTTGTTTCAAAGTTGCTTCTTTGTTGCAAAGTTGCAGTCTTTGGGGAACAGAGCTGCTGTCCTCGGGAGTTCTTGGTCCTTCTAGATGCAGGGTAGTCCTCTGAGGCTTCAGAGGTTGCTGAACCATGGGAACGCGTCGCTGGGGCAGTGTCTTTAGAAGTGGGGAGACAGGCCGGTAGAGCTGGGGCCAAAGCAGTTGGTGTCTCCGTCTTCTCTGCAGGTTTTCAGTTCAGCAGTCCTCCTCTTCTTAGGTTGCAGGAATCTAGTTTCCTAGGGTCTGGGGAGCCCCTAAATACTGAATTTAGGGGTGTGTTTAGGTCTGGGAGGGCAGTAGCCAATGGCTACTGTCCTTGAGGGTGGCTACACCCTCTTTGTGCCTCCTCCCTGAGTGCCCTGGGGCATTGTAACACGAAGCCTGAGCCTTTGAGGCTCACTGCTAGGTGTTAGTTCTGCAGGGGCGAGGTGTGAAGCACCTCCACCCAGAGCAGGCTTTTGTTTCTGTCCTCAGAGAGCACAAAGGCCCTCACCACATGGGGTCAGAAACTCGTCTCTCAGCAGCAGGCTGGCACAGACCAGTCAGTCCTGCACTGAACAATTGGGTAAAATACAGGGGGCATCTCTAAGATGCCCTCTGTGTGCATTTTTTAATAAATCCAACACTGGCATCAGTGTGGGTTTATTATTATGAGAAGTTTGATACCAAACTTCCCAGTATTCAGTGTAGCCATTATGGAGCTGTGGAGTTCGTTTTTGACAGACTCCCAGACCATATACTCTTATGGCTACCCTACACTTACAGTGTATAAGGTTTTGCTTAGACACTGTAGGGGCAAAGTGCTCATGCACCTATGCCCTCACCTGTGGTATAGTGCACCCTGCCTTAGGGCTGTAAGGCCTGCTAGAGGGGTGACTTACCTATGCCACAGGCAGTGTGAGGTTGGCATGGCACCCTGAGGGGAGTGCCATGTCGACATAGTCATTTTCTCCCCACCAGCACACACAAGCTGGCAAGCAGGGTGTCTGTGCTGAGTGAGGGGTCCCTAAGGTGGCATAAGACATGCTGCAGCCCTTAGAGACCTTCCCTGGCATCAGGGCCCTTGGTACCAGTTACAAGGGACTTTCCTGGGTGCCAGGGTTGTGCCAATTGTGGAGACAATGGTACATTTTAGGTGAAAGCACACTGGTGCTGGGGCCTGGTTAGCAGGGTCCCAGCACACTTCTCAGTCAAGTCAGCATCAGTATCAGGCTAAAAGTGGGGGGTAACTGCAACCAGGAGCCATTTCCTTACACAAGCCCCCCCCCCCCCCACAGCCCACAGGCCAGGAGACTCAGCCAAAGCTGGGAGAGTGTTCCTAGTCTGTCAGGCGAGGAAGAGTAGAGGAAATAGGCTGGTTTGTTGCAGGGCCTACTCTGCCTTACATCCTCCTGTTCAGGTCATTCCCTCTGGGGAACTGACCCACTTCCACAGTGATAGGACCTAGTCTGAATTGCCTCTTGTCTGTGTTTTTAATGTCTCCACCCATTCTCTCTATTTTGGTGTTAGAGGTATCCACCTCTGCTAATCTTATCTTAGCCAGGGTCACCCCTAGCTTACCCAAAGAGGTTACCCAGAGCTGGAGTAACCCCACCATGCCCAACAGGCGAAAACAAAACCTCCACCGTCACCCCAACAGAAAACACGTCCATGCTATTACGACCCACGAATCCACGCGGCGGTCTTTCAACCGCGGTATTCCATTGGCGGTACACACCGCCGAGCTCAAAATACACACACATCTCCAAAACACCGCCACATTGGACAATTCAAAATACGCACACCTGATACACATACAAACACCACTCCCACACAATCAATACAATATAAAACACACACCCACATCACCCACAAACCCCTACGACCAAAAATTAGAGACGAAGGCGACAGAGAGACAGCACAGCAATAGGCAACCCCACCACACAGAGGCACACAACACCATCACCCACACAACATCCACGCACAAAATACCACACACATCACCACATACACCCCACACACATCACCTACACCACCCCATGGCACGCCAAAGACACCCCAGGTTTTCGGAGGAGGAGCTCAGGGTTATGGTGGAGGAAATCGTATGGGTAGAGCCACAGCTATTTGGATCGCAGGTGCAGCACACCTCTATAGCTAGGAAGATGGAGCTATGGCGGAGAATCGTCTACAGGGTCAACGCAGTGGGACAGCACCCAAGAAATCGGGAGGACATCAGGAAGAGGTGGAACGACCTACGGGGGAAGGTGTGTTCAGTGGTCTCCAGGCACAACATCGCGATTCAGCGGACTGGCGGCGGACCCCCCCCAACTAACAACATGGGAGGAGCAGGTCTTGACCATTATGCATCCAGAGGGCCTCGGAGGAGTCGGTGGAGGAATAGACACTGGTAAGTCAAATCTTAACTACCATATCCCCCACCCTACCTGCATGCTATCACACACACCCACCCTCACCCCCTCCCCTATCACTCCAACTCCTCACTAATGTATTAATAACACAAACCACCCATCCCAACACCTAGCCCTGCATGACACAACAAAGCATGGACACCCATCACTAAAGCATGCCCACTGCACACACCCATAACACCCCTCCAACCCTCATCACACAAGCCCCCACACAGGAATGCTAGCACAGCGGTACACGCTCACCCACCTATTGCACACCATGACACACACAGATGCAATAATCATGCTTTTACACCCCTGCAGGACCACTACCCAACATCACCAGACAGGAGGGTCCAGACATCTCCACCCCACCCACTGAAGAGGCCCCACAGTGATGACAGCAGCTCTGGCCAACTGGATCCGGATGACCAGCCCGGACCATCGTGGGCCTCGGGACAGTCGGTTCCGCTCGCACAGGCACAGCCCAACACTGACCTTCCACCCTCTGGTAACACCAGCACAGCACCCACCCAGCGGCCCATACCTCCATCCCCAGGACACGTCAATCAGCTGTGTGTCCACCACTACAGGGAACCCTGGATAACCCACCACCCCAACAACAACAGGGACCTGGGGACAGTGGCAGTGGGCACACGGTCCAGGGGTTGGAAGCACAGGAACACAGGGGAACTGGGAGGACTGCTGTGCGACAGGGGGCGGTCAGGCCAAGGGAACTCACTCTCCACGAGGCCCTCTCCTCCATCATGGGAGCATACCACCACTCCTAGGAGACGATGGCTAAGGTCCTGGCCAAGTTTCAGGAGACCCAGCGCATGCAGGATGAACAGTATTTGGGGTTCAGGGAGGAGCTCACAACCATCAGCTCCGCCCTGGGCACCATCGTAGGGGTGCTGAAGGACATACAGAAGACCATGAGGGACACCGTGGCACTCCAAGGGGCCCCTGACACTAGCCTGGACGATGAACTGCCCATCACCTCCGCCGGCGCTAGTGGACAGGACGCCCCGCCACAGGACCACCACACCAGCACCCCACCCCCTGCAGACGGACAACCACCCCGCAAGCGGTCCCTGATATCCCGGAACAGGACAGAGCAAGATGACAAGACCCCCGCCAAGAAATGAGACCACCCTGATTGTCATCCCATTGTCCCACTTTGTTACCCTGTCCAGATTGGAACTGCCCCAGCTCCACTTCCTATGCCCATATAGGCAGTGCACCTGTGAGACTAATAGACTGGACTCTGCCATGGACATTCCTCCACCATCACCCATCACCGTTTTGCCACCCCCTCCAATAACTAGCACTTCAATAAACACCCTTGAACCACAAAACAATCTGGAGTCAGTCTGTGATTTTGAAAACGTGTATTATCTATGACAATGACAAAATCCATTCGAAAATGTATTGTCAACATACCTATGTAACACATCACAAGCCCATGAAGGATGCAAGCAGATGAAACACGTTGGTAACCACACATGTGAAACCGTAATGGAAATGTACCACTCAGTTAGCAAATACTTCTTCAAATTCACAGACGGGATAGAGGAAGAAGTGTGCAAGTAAATATAATAGTAACAACATTGTTCTCACCTGTGTGTAACTCTTCTGGTTCCTGTACACCTGTTCACTCCTGTGGGGTGGGGGGGGACCAAAGCCACATGGGTCCCATCAATGGCACCTATGATGTTAGGGATATGTCCCAGGACATAGAAGTCACCTTTCCCTGTAGCCAAATCCTCCACCTGAGGCAAAACGATGTAGCTCCTCACGTGTTTCAGCAGGGCAGACAACACTCTGGACAATACGTTAGAAAACATAGGCTGGGACATCCCTGATGCCATGGCCACTGTTGTCTGAAATCACCCACTTGCTAGGAAATGGAGTACTGACAGCACCTGCACCTGAGGGGGGATACCTGTGGGATGGCGGATTGGTGACATCAGATCTGGCTCCAACTGGGTACACAGTTCCTGGATTGTGGCACGGTCAAACCTGTAGGTGATGATTAAATGTCACTCCTCCATTGTCAACAGGTCCACCAGCGGTCGGTACACTGGAGGATTCCGCCATCTCCTCACATGTCCCAGCTGACGATGCCTAGGAAGGACAACAGCGACCACAGAGTCAACCAATTGTAAGGTATGTACCCACTGCTACACGGAACACGACACAAAATACAAAAATCTTCCTGTATGTATGTTGAGTCCAGGCCTAGGTATGTGTGACACAGTTGTAAATGAAGCCATGTGGGCCCCTGAAACGGCGGCTGCCTGACCTCTAAAGTGGGACAATGGGATATGAGGTAACTGCGCTGGCGTTGTACACCGTCGCGGTAGGCGGTCGAAGACCGCGGTGCAATGCTGCATTGGTTAACATGGGACCCTATCGGTCCCAGGAGCCAATGACGAAGTGCACCAGCGGTGATGATGCGCACCGCCGCGGACATCACCGCCATTTTCTATCTGTTCAATCACTCGATACCTGATCTTCGACAGGAGAGGACCTACACTGCAAGTGCTGCTGTGACCTCGGTCTGGAAGAGACAATGGCACGTGTGTCTGGGGAAAGGCCCCTGCCTTTACTGCACAGGAGTTGGAGAAGCTCGTGGACGGGGTCCTCCCCCAGTACACGCTACTCTACGGTCCTCCAGACCAACCAGTGAGTACATAGGGTGCAAGTTGTATGGGCTATGCCTGGGTGGAGAGGGCTGGTTGTAAGTAGGAAGGGGGCAGAGTTATGCGAGCATGAAGGACTGTGAATGCATGTGCCACATGGCAAGGGTAGGGATGTGGGCCACTCACTTTGATGGTGCAGTTGGTAATGACTTCTCTTCTTCCCCTGTACATGTCATGTAGGTCAGTGCCCACCAGAAGAAGGATATTTGGCGTGCCATCGCCAAGGACGTCCGGACCCTGGGGGTCCACCAGAGACGGAGCACCCACTGCCGTAAAAGATGGGAGGACATTTGCCGCTGGAGCAAGAAGACGGCGGAGGCTCAGCTGGGGATGGCCTCCCAACGTGGGAGGGGTGCCCGTCAAACCATGACCCCCCTGATGTTCCGGATCCTGGCGGTGGCCTACTCTGAGTTGGATGGGCGCATGAGGGTATCACAGCTGACACAAGGGGGTGAGTACACTCACATTCTCATGACTTTGCGCACAGTGGAGGGGTCTGGGTGGTGGAGGAGATCTGTGGGATTCCCTAGGCCAGGGTGAGTTCCATAGGCTAGGCCCCTCCGTAATGCAGGCAATGTGCCACTCCACCCCACCTCTGTAGAGTGCCAAAAACAGGTATACATGCCCCTATGTCATCTATGTGGGCAGATGACACTCATAGGCAAGTAGGCCATATCCCAGGAACTGCATCTGTAGAGGCCAAGAGCACGGCGTAGTGCAGGGGGCAGCTGTGTCTCTATTGTCCGCCAACGGTAGCGGTAAGCCATGCACTCAACCTGTCTTTCTTCTGTTTCCCCACCCCTTTTTGTGCTCTCCCTGTTCTATTGTGCATCAGCATCATCAGGCGGAGGTACAGGGGCACCGGAGCACGAGTGGGCTGCGTCCCACATGGCCATGGAGGGCCACACCACGGACTCCTAATACACCAGTGGGACAGAGGGCGAGGGGAGCTTCACGGCGGTCAGCGGATCAGCAACCAGCGACACGGACTCGTCCTCCGATGGGAGCTCCCTTGTGGTGGTGGCACCATCTGTGCCCCCCACTTCTACAGGTACAGCCGCCACCCCCCCTACCAGCACCGCCCTCCCAGCAGCCCCTCAGCCTTCGCCCCGTGCCCGCTTACCCAGGAGGGTGGGCATCACCTTCGCCCCAGGACCTCAGCCCCTGCCCCTGTCACCCCTGCTGCCCTCAGTGAGGAAGCCATTGACCTCCTCAGGTCACTCAATGGTGGGCAGTCTACCATTGTGAATGCCATCCAGGGTGTAGAGAGGGAGTTGCAACACACCAATGCATTCCTGGAGGGCATTCATTCTGGTCAGGCTGCCCATCATCGAACCGTGCAATCTCTGCCCTCAGCACTGATGGCAGCCATTGTCCCTGTGTCTAGCCTCCTCACTCCAACTTCCTCCACCCAGACCCAATCCCCTGTACCTCAACCTATCCCAAGCACACCATCAGACCAGCCTGCACACACCTCAACACACAAGGCCAGCTCAGGCAAACATAGGCACCACACATCCCACAGGCACTCACACAAGCATCACCCACATACAGACACAGCAACATCCACTGCCTCCACTGTGTCCCCCTCCTTGTCGTCTCCCTCCTCCCTCCCAGTGTTGTCTACACTCTCACCTGCATGCACTACCACAACCACCACTAGGACTCGCACCAGAACACCCAGCACCACACCCCGCTCACCTGCACTCACCACCCCCGCTGCCATTTACACGTCCCCTGTGTCCTCTCCCAGTGTGTCTGTGACGCCCCCTCCCAAAGTACACAAATGCGGGCACACACACACCCAACAGCCATCCACCTCACGACAGCCTCCAGAACATGCACCTGCACCCAAATCACCTCTACAACCACCTCCTCTTCCTCCACTCCCAGACCCCCTCCAGCTACCTGTTCCAGTGTTCGTCAGAAACTTTTCCTGAGCAACCTTGACCTCTGTCCCATCCCCCCCTCCAATTCATAGGTCCCGTAGTAGCACCTCAGCTAAAAAGATTCTAGTACCAGTGGTGTCTGTTCCAGGTATGTGGAGTGCACCGGGTACCAGGGCAGCCAGTGTGACACGGAGCCAAAGCACTGCCAGTCCACCCCATGTGAAGCACCAGAAGTTGGACAGTGCCCGAAGGGAGAGGGGGAAGACTCCTCCCAAGGTGGTGAAGGGGCAGAAGAAGTCTCCAAAGTCTGGGAAGAGCAGCACGGCGGAGAAGGACGCCATCCTCCCCGCTGCCCAAGACGCCACCGCCAGCCCCATAGTCACTGGTCAGGAGACCACCGCCGGAGTCAGTGCCCAGGAGGGCAGCACTATCGTCAGTGGTCAGGAGACCACCGCCGGAGTCAGTGCCCAGGAGGGCAGCACTATCATCACTGGTCAGGAGACCACTGCCGGAGTCAGTGCCCAGGAGGGCACCGGCAGCCACAGCCCCGCTGGGCAATGAGGGACCGCCATGGCACACACCGCTGCACAGGTCAGAGACCGCAAAGTCAAGCACCGCTGAACAGGGTAAGCACCACTGAACAGGGCAAAGACCGCCATGGCAAGCACTGCTGAACAGGGCAAGCACCGCTGAGCAGGGCAAAGACCGCCATGGCAAGCACCGCTGAACAGGTCAGAGACAGCAAAGTCAAGCACAGCTGAACTGGGCAAGCACCGCTGAACAGGGCAAAGACTGCCATGGCAAGCACCGCTGAACAGGGCAAGCACCGCCAACTCAAGCACCGCTAGCCCATGAGCGGCAGGGGCAGTGACGCAACAGGGACCGTCACGGGGTGAGTGATGCACTCTGGGCACCAGTCCCCCTCCAGAACCAGTGGAGACTGTTATCCACTTGAGAGACTGTGGCTTTGCACTCCCCAGGATGGTACAGTGGGCAACCCACCCACTGTAGAGACTTGAGAGACTGTGGGGGTCATTACAACGCTGGTGGACGGTGTTAAAGCGGCGGTTAGACCGCCAACAGGCTGGCGGTCTTTTTTTTAGTATTATGACCATGGCGGTTACGCCACGGTCATCCGCCGCTTCCCCGTTCCGCCCGCTGGGCTGGAGACCTGGGTCTCCAGCCCGGCGGCCGTGACAATACCGCCGCCGGTATTGTGACCCAGCTTACCGCCATGGATTTCCAGCGGTAGGAACCGCCATGAAATCCATGGTGGTAAGCACTATCAGTGCCAGGGAATTCCTTCCCTGGCACTGATAGGGGTCTCCCCCACCCCCACCCCGACTCCCTCCCCTACACCCCCCACCACGCCTGCCACCCTCCAAAGGTGGCAGGGCCCTCCTCCCCACCCGACCCCCGACATTACCTTACACATACACACCCGACACGCATGCAGGCACCACCAACACACATACACGCACACACACCGACATACATGCCAACATCCATACACACACTCAGACATGTACACCCACATTCACGCACACATCCACACAGACATACAGACATGCACACATTTCCAAAACATGCAACACCCCCGCAAGCATACACGCACTCACACACACCCCCTACATACACAGACGCACACCCCCATGCACCCACACAACACACAACACCCCACACCCCTCTCTCCTAATGGACGATCGACTTACCTGTTCCGTCGATCCTCCGGGAGGGGACGGGAGCCATGAGGGCAGCTCCGCCAACACCACACCGCCAACAGAACACCGCGCACAGAATCACAGGACGTGATTAGCTCGGTGGTGTTCTGTTGGCGTGGCGGTGGAGTAACCTCCACTTCCCCGCCGCCCGCAAGTATGGCTGTTGGCGGCTCTCCGTCAGAATAACGACGGAGGGCAGCCAACAGTCATAATACGCCGAGCGGCAAACCACCACTACTGGCGGTGTTCCGCACAGCGGTCCCTCAGCGGTCTTCTTAAAAGACCGCCGAGGTTGTAATGACCACCTGTGGCTTTGCACTCCCCAGGATGGTACAGTGGGCAACCCACCCACTGTAGAGACTTGAGAGACTGTGGCTTTGCACTCCCCAGGATGGTACAGTGGGCAAACCACCCACTGAAAAGACTTGAGAGACTGTGGCTTTGCACTCCTCAGGATACATCAATATGCATGGAGCCCCGTTGTGGATCTGGCGTGGTGCAGTCATCTGACTGAGGTGCCCCCCCTTACCTTCCCCCTGAGGTGCCTGTTGTATTTCTATCTGATGCCCCTGCAGTGTTCTCTCCGTTCCAGGACAGGTATCGTGTGTGGGCCTCGCCCGTGCATTGTGGGCCTAGTGGTCCACGGACATTGAAATGTGCATACCTGGACTACTAATCGTGATGTATATATTTGGAATGTGTATATATTGATGTATATATGAGCTTACTGTTTTTTGATACATTACAATGGTTGTACTCATTTCCTTTTGTCTTAGCATTCTTCCGGGGGATTGGGGGTTGTTACTGTGATGTTCAGAAATGCATTGGTGTGTGTGTTGTAGTGGGTGAGGGTCGGGTTGGGGGTGGGGGTGTTGCGTGTGTGTGTCCCTGACTTTTGCCTCCCCCCTCCCCTATGTCGTAGGTGCAGTACTCACCGTTGTCTTTGGCCCCGCCGTTGCTGATGTTCGTACAGGAGCAGGAAGACAAGCGCAGGGAGAATATGGAGTTCCGGCTCCATGGTGCCCTCCTTCCTCGTGGAGTTTGTTCAGGTGAGCGTTTTCCCATTGAAATGCCTGTTTCCGCCGTGTTTTTATCCACAGTGAATCTGACCCGGAAAAGGTGGCGGATTGGCCTGTTGTAATACTGTGGGCGGTACTTTGTCTTCCGCCTGTCTGTTGGCGGTGACCGCCGCGCTGCTTGTCTGTACCGCCGTGGCGGTCGGAGTGTTAAAGTGGATGTCTATGTTGGCGGTTTCCGCCACGGTCATAATTCCCTTTTTTTTCCCACCGGCCTGTTTGCGGTATTACTGAAGCTTTAACACCGTCCGCCAGGGTTGTAATGACCCCCTATGTTTCTAAAAGTTGGAATACTTTTTAAGAATCTAAAACTATCTCTAGAACTTAATTCAAACTTTTACAAAACTTTTAAACTCTAAAAAGAAATGCTAACAGGGACTAACACAAGGCCCTAGCAGGACTTTTAAAAATTTAGAAAAATAGCTCAAATTTCAAAAATCTGTTTCTAATGACAATTTTTGGAATTTAGTCGTGTGATCAGGTATTGGCTGAGTAGTCCAGCAAATGCAAAGTCTTGTACCCCACCGCTGTTCCACCAATGTAGGAAGTTGGCTCTGTATGCACTATTTCAAAGTGAGAAATAGCATGCACAGAGTCCAAGGGTTCCCCTTAGAGGTAAGATAGTGGCAAAAAGAGATAATTCTAATGCTCTATTTTGTAGTAGTGTGGTCGAGCAGTAGGCTTATCAGAGGGTAGTGTTAAGCATTTGTTGTACACACACAGGCAACAAATGAGGAACAGACACTCAGACAATTCCAGGCCAATAGGTTTTTGTATAGAAAAATATATTTTCTTAGTTTATTTTAAGAACCACAGGTTCAAGATTTACAAGTAATACTTTAAATGAAAGGTATTCCAGTTAGGAATTCTAGGAACTTTGAATTAGCAAAATAGCATATACAGTTTTCACACAAATGACATATAGCTATTTTAAAACTAGAGAGTGCAATTTTCAACAGTTCCTGGGGGAGGTAAGTGTTTGTTAGTTTTGCAGGTAAGTAAACCACCTACAGGGTTCAAATTTGGGTCCAAGATAGCCCACCATTGGGGGTTCAGAGCAACCCCAAAGTTACCACACCAGCAGCTCAGGGCCGGTCAGGTGCAGAGGTCAAAGTGGTGCCCAAAACGCATAGGCTTCAATGGAGAAGGGGGTGCCCCGGTTCCAGTCTGCCAGCAGGTAAGTACCCGCGTCTTCGGAGGGCAGACCAGGGGGGTTTTGTAGGGGACTGGGTGGGACACAAGTCAGCACAAAAAGTACACCCTCAGTGGCACGGGGCGGCCGGGTGCAGTGTGCAAACAGGCGTCGGGTTCACAATAGGTTTCAATCGGAGACCAAGGGGTCTCTTCAGCGATGCAGGCAGGCAAGGGGGTGGCTCCTCGGGGTAGCCACCACCTGGGCAAGGGAGAGGGCCACCTGGGGGTCGCTCCGGCACTGGAGGTCGGATCCTTCAGGTCCTGGGGGCTGCGGGTGCAGTGTCTTTACCAGGTGTCAGGTCTTTGAAGCAGGCAGTCGCGGTCAGGGGGAGCCTCTGGATTCCCTCTGCAGGCGTCGCTGTGGTGGCTCGGGGGGGATCAACTCTGGCTACTCACGGTCTCGCAGTCGCCGGGGAGTCCTCCCTGTAGTGTTTGTTCTCCACAAGTCGAGCCGGGGGCGTCTGGTGCAGAGTGCAAAGTCTCACGCTTCCGGAGGGAAACGTGTGTTGTTTCAAAGTTGCTTCTTTGTTGCAAAGTTGCAGTCTTTGGGGAACAGAGCCGCTGTCCTCGGGAGTTCTTGGTCCTTCTAGATGCAGGGTAGTCCTCTGAGGCTTCAGAGGTTGCTGGACCCTGGGAACGCTTCGCTGGGGCAGTGTCTTTAGAAGTGGGGAGACAGGCTGGTAGAGCTGGGGCCAAAGCAGTTGGTGTCTCCGTCTTCTCTGCAGGTTTTCAGTTCAGCAGTCCTCTTCTTCTTAGGTTGCAGGAATCTAGTTTCCTAGGTTCTGGGGAGCCCCTAAATACTGAATTTAGGGGTGTGTTTAGGTCTGGGAGGGCAGTAGCCAATGGCTACTGTCCTTGAGGTTGGCTACACCCTCTTTGTGCCTCCTCCCTGAGGGGAGGGGGCACATCCCTATTCCTATTGGGGGAATCCTCCAAAATCAAGATGGAGGATTTCTAAAGGCAGGGGTCACCTCAGCTCAGGACACCTTAGGGGCTGTCCTGACTGGTGGGTGACTCCTCCTTGTTTTTCTCATTCTCTCCCCTGGACTTGCTGCCAAAAGTGGGGGCTGTGTCAAGGGGGCGGGCATCTCCACCAGCTGGAATGCCCTGGGGCATTGTAACACGAAGCCTGAGCCTTTGAGGCTCACTGCTAGGTGTTACAGTTCCTGCAGGGGGGAGGTGTGAAGCACCTCCACCCAGAGCAGGCTTTTGTTTCTGTCCTCAGAGAGCACAAAGGCCCTCACCACATGGGGTCAGAAACTCGTCTCTCAGCAGCAGGCTGGCACAGACCAGTCAGTCCTGCACTAAACAATTGGGTAAAATACAGGGGGCATCTCTAAGATGCCCTCTGTGTGCATTTTTTAATAAATCCAACACTGGCATCAGTGTGGGTTTATTATTCTGAGAAGTTTATATCAAACTTCCCAGTATTCATTGTAGCCATTATGGAGCTGTGGAGTTCGTTTTTGACAGACTCCCAGACCATATACTCTTATGGCTACCCTGCACTTACAATGTCTAAGGTTTTGCTTAACACTGTAGGGGCATAGTGCTCATGCACCTATGCCCTCACCTGTGTTATAGTGCACCCTGCCTTAGGGCTGTAAGGCCTGCTAGAGGGGTGACTTACCCATGCCACAGGCAATGTGAGGTTGGCATGGCACCCAGAGGGGAGTACCATGTCGACTTAGTCATTTTCTCCTCATCAGCACACACAAGCTGGCAAGCAGTGTGTCTGTGCTGAGTGAGGGGTCCCTAAGGTGGCATAAGACATGCTGCATCCCTTAGAGACCTTCCCTGGCATCAGGGCCCTTGATACCAGGGGTACCAGTTACAAGGGACTTACCTGGGTGCCAGGGTTGTGCCAATTGTGGAGACAATGGTACATTTTAGGTGAAAGAACACTGGTGCTGGGGCCTGGTTAGCAGGGTTCAGCACACTTCTCAGTCAAGTCAGCATCAGTATCAGGCAAAAAGTGGGGGGTAACTGCAACAGGGAGCCAGTTCCTTACAGATGGTCAGATGCAGAGGTTAAACTCTGACCTGGTGGGGAGTAGGTGTGCCCCCCTGAAAGTCCTGGTTTGCCAGGCAGTGATCCAGTCTGAGGGTACAGACCCTGGGCTGGAAGGCCAGGTTCAGGGTGTCCCCCCGGACCTGGAGGGAGGGGCTACTGATAACAGTGACCCTACCATGTTGTCTTCTGAGGAGGCCACTCCTAGTTGGAGGGTGCTGGACCCCAGAAGGGAGGGCAGGGGGACGGAAGCCTCACCCCGGGCCCTAGTCCAACCTGAAGGTACAGACCCCAGGTTGGAGGGCCAGTTGCAGGTTAACAGCCCTGCACTGGTGGAGGAATGGTATAGGGTGACTTCTATAAGCACCCTGACCATGTTGGACACTGGGTGTACCGCTCCAGGAGGGGAGGGTACAGAGCTCCAGAGGGGAGGACCAGGTTCAGGCTGTCATCCCTGACCTGGTGGAAGGGAGAATGGTGAAAGGGTGCCCAGCACCTGCGGCTACCGCCCCCCACTCTCCACAGCCACAGTGGTGGGAGAGCTTTGAGAGGCCTGGGGCCTAGCACTCATCCCTGGCAGCTGGCAGTAACCACTGTGGCTTGCTGTCCCGGTAGACAGAGTTATCCCTGGGGAGGGGACAAGTGTCACACCCTGAGGGAGAAGAGTGGATAACACCACTGTGTTGGTCCTGGTGGTACTATCCTGCTCCTGGGATACATCTGTGAGCAAAGTAAGGTTAGGTGCTGCACAGATGGGATCCGCAGGTAAGGAGAAAGTTCCCCATGGGTTGGCTTAGTGGGCACTGAGAGTATGGACAGAGGGATCCAATTGGAGTCAGGAAGGCGAAGGACTGGAGCATGCCCCTGCTGTTGTGGGCCTGGGTCCTTGTTCTGTCGCCTCAAACAGGGAAGTACATCAGGATAGTGATGGTCCCCCCCCTTGGCTTTAGGCTGGTAGGGGGTCATGTTGGAACTGGCTTTTTGACAGGGTCATCCCCAAACTTTTTGCCTCCTTCCTCCTATTTTGTCTGACCTGTTGTTGTTGGCCTTTGACCTCTGGGCACTTTACCACTGCTAACCAGTGCTAAAGTGCATATGCTCTCTGTGTAAATTGTACTATTGATTGGTTTATCCATGATTGGCTATTTAATGTACTTATAAGTCCCTAGTAGAGTGCACTCTATGTGCCTAGGGCCTGTAGATTAAATGCTACTAGTGGGCCTGCAGCACTCGTTGTGCCACCCACTTCAGTAGCCCCTTAACCTTGTCTCAGGCCTGCCATTGCAAGGCCTGTGTGTGCAGTTTCACTGTCACTTCGACTTGGCATTTAAAAGTACTTGCCAAGCCTAGAACTCCCCTTTTTCTACATAGAAGTCACCCCTAATGTGTGCCCTAGGTAACCCCTAGAGCAGGGTGCTGTGTGGGTAAAAGGCGGGACATGTACCTGTGTAGTTATATATCTTGGTAGTGTAAAACTCCTAAATTCATTTTTACACTACTGTTAGGCCTGCTCCCTTCATAGGCTAACATTGGGGCTGACCTCATACACTGTTGAAGTGGCAGCTGCTGATCTGAAAGGAGAAGGAAGGTCATATTTAGTATTGAATGGTAATATAAAATCCTGCTGACTGGTGAAGTCAGATTTAATATTACTATTCTAGAAATGGCACTTTTAGAAAGTGAGCATTTCTTTGCACTTAAATCTTTCTGTGCCCTTCAATCCACGTCTGGCTAGGTTTAGTTGACAGCACCTTTTGCATTTACTCAGACACACCCCAAACACAGGGTACTCAGCCTCACTTGCATTCATCTGCATTTTGAATGGGTCTTCCTGGGCTGGGAAGGTGGAGGGCCTGCAACACAAAGGACTGCCACACCCCCTACTGGGACTCTGGCAGACAGGATTGAACTGAAAGGGGGGTTGGTGCATTTCTTAGACACTCTTTGAAGTCACCCCCCCACTTCAAAGGCACAACTTAGTATAAAACAGGGCCTCTGCCCTACCTGATGAGACACTTGCTGAAGAAGAAACCTGAACAAGGAACTACATCCTGCCAACAAGAACTGCCTGGCTGCTCAAAGGACTCACCTGTCTGCTTTTCTACAAAGGACTGTTGCTTTGCTGTTGGCCTACTGCCTTGCTGTTGGCCTGCTGCCTTGCTGAACTGCCTGGCTGCTCAAAGGACTCATCTGTCTGCTTTTCTACGAAGGACTGCTGCCTTGCTGTTGGCCTGCTGCCTTGCTGAACTCTTGTCTGGCTGTAAAAGTGCTGTCCAAGGACTTGGATAGAGCTTGCCTCCTGTTCCCTGAAGTCTCAGGACCAAAAAGAATGATCTTTTTCACTTGGACGCTTTGTGCGCCGAAAGCTTGTTCCGTGGCGAGAAAAACGCCGCACACCGACGCTGATCGATGCGACACCTTCGGGACGACCGGAACTTTGACGCACGGCCTCGCAAGGACAACGCCGCCCGACTTCCAGAGAAGAAATCGACGCGACGCCTGCAGTGAGAGCGAAACTTCGACGCAAAGCCCAGCGGAACGACACGCTGCTGGAAAACAAGGAGGAGAATCCACGCACAGACCCGGGACATCTGGTAATCCCCGCGACCCATAGAAAGAGACTGCCCGCGTGCCGGAAAACGACGCACGACTTCCCTGGGCAAGTCCGTGTGTGCTGGGGAGAAATCGTCGCACACACTATTTTTCCACGTATCTCTTCTTCTGCTGCCCTTTGCAGAGATTTTCCACCAGAAACCAGGTACTTTGTGCTTGAAAGAGACTTTGTTTGCTTTTTAAAGACTTAAGACACTATATATCACTTTTCAGTGATATCTTTACAAATTCATATTGCATCTTTGATCGTTTTGACCTGCAAATACCCAGATAAATATTATATATTTTTCTAAACACTGTGTGGTGTATTTTTGTGGTGTTATATTATGGTATTGTATGATTTATAGCACAAATGCTTTACATATTGCCTTCTAAGTTAACCCTGACTGCTCGTGCAAAGCTACCAGAGGGTGGGCACAGGCTGATTTTGGATTGTGTGTGACTTACCCTGACTAGAGTGAGGGTTCTTGCTTGGACAGATGGCAACCTGACTGCCAACCAAAAAAACCATTTCTAACAGAATGTCATGTTTTTTTCTTGGAATGTCGTGTGGAATGTCATGTCCTTTCTTGGAATGTGTGGAATGTCATGTCCTTTCTTGGAATGTGTGGAATGTCGTGTCTTTTCTTCGAATTTCATGTGGAATGTCATGTCTTTTCTTGGAATGTCGTGATGAATCATCTTTTCTTGGAATGTGTGGAATGTCGTGTCTTTTCTTGGAATGTGTGGAATGTCATGTCTTTTCCTGGAATGTCATGTCTTTTTTTAGAATGTCGTGTGGAATGTCATGTCTATTCTTGGAATGTAATGACTTTCCTTAGAATGTCGTGTTTTTTCTTGGAATGTGTGGAATGTTGTGTTTTTTCTTGGAATGTCGTGTGGAATGCCATGTCTTTTCCTGGAATGTCATGTCTTTTTTTGGAATGTCTTGTCTTTTCTTGGAATGTCATGTCTTTTTTTGGAATGTCATGTCTTTTCTTGGAATGTGAGGAATGTCTTCTTTTTTTTGGAATGTGTGGAATGTCATGTCTTTTCTTGGAATGTGTGGAATGTCATGTCTATTTTTGGAATATGTGGAATGTCATGTCTTTTCTTGGAATGTGTGGAATGTCACGTCTTTTTTTGGAATGTCATGTCTTTTTTTGGAATGTGTGGAATGTCATGTCTTTTCTTGGAATGTGTGGAATGTTGTGTCTTTTTTTGGAATGTCGTGTCTTTTTTTGGAATGTCATGTCTTTTCTTGGAATGTGAGGAATGTCATGTCTTTTTTTTGGAATGTGTGGAATGTCATGTCCTTTTTTTGGAATGTGTGGAATGTCATGTCTTTTCTTGGAATGTGTGGAATGTCACGTCTTTTTTTGGAATGTCATGTCTTTTTTTGGAATGTGTGGAATGTCATGTCTTTTCTTGGAATGTGTGGAATGTCGTGTCTTTTTTTGGAATGTGTGGAATGTCATGTCTTTTTTTTGGAATGTGTGGAATGTCATGTCTTTTCTTGGAATGTGTGGAATGTCATGTCTGATTTTGGAATGTCATGTCTTTTTTGGGAATGTGTGGAATGTCATGTCTTTTCTTGGAATGTGTGGAATGTCATGTGTTTTTTTGGAATGTGTGGAATGTCGTGTCTTTTCTTGGAATGTGTGGAATGTCATGTCTTTTTTTGGAATGTGTGGAATGTCATGTCTTTTTTTTGGAATGTGTGGAATGTCATGTCTTTTCTTGGAATGTGTGGAATGTCATGTCTTTTTTTGGAATGTGTGGAATGTTGTGTCTTTTCTTGGAATGTTTGGAATGTCATGTCTTTTTTTGGAATGTGTGGAATGTCGTGTCTTTTTTCGGAATGTGTGGAATGCCGTGTCTTTTCTTGGAATGTGTGGAATGTCATGTCTTTTTTTGGAATGTGTGGAATGTCATGTCTTTTTTTTGGAATGTGTGGAATGTCATGTCTTTTTTGGGAATGTGTGGAATGTCGTGTCTTTTCTTGGAATGTGTGGAATGTCATGTCTTTTTTTGGAATGTCATGTCTTTTTTTGGAATGTGTGGAATGTCGTCTTTTCTTGGAATGTGTGGAATGTCATGTCTTTTTTTGGAATGTCATGTCTTTTTTTGGAATGTGTGGAATGTCATGTCTTTTTTTGGAATGCCGTGTCTTTTATTGGAATGTGTGGAATGTCGTGTCTTTTTTTGGAATGTGTGCAATGTCATGTCTTTTTTTGGAATGTGTGGAATGTCGTGTCTTTTCTGGGAATGTGTGGAATGTCATGTCTTTTTTGGGAATGTGTGGAATGTCATGTCTTTTTTTGGAATGTGTGGAATGTCATGTCTTTTTTGGGAATGTGTGGAATGTCGTGTCTTTTCTTGGAATGTGTGGAATGTCATGTCTTTTTTTGGAATGTGTGGAATGCCGTGTCTTTTTTTGGAATGTGTGGAATGCCGTGTCTTTTTTTGGAATGTGTGGAATGTCATGTCTTTTTTTGGAATGTGTGGAATGTCGTGTCTTTTCTTGGAATGTGTGGAATGTCATGTCTTTTTTTGGAATGTGTGGAATGTCATGTCTTTTTTTTGGAATGTGTGGAATGTCATGTCTTTTTTGGGAATGTGTGGAATGTCGTGTCTTTTTTTGGAATGTGTGGAATGTCATGTCTTTTTTTGGAATGCCGTGTCTTTTTTTGGAATGTGTGGAATGTCGTGTCTTTTTTTGGAATGTGTGCAATGTCATGTCTTTTTTTGGAATGTGTGGAATGTCATGTCTTTTTTGGGAATGTGTGGAATGTCATGTCTTTTTTTGGAATGTCATGTCTTTTTTTGGAATGTGTGGAATGTCATGTCTTTTTTGGGAATGTGTGGAATGTCGTGTCTTTTCTTGGAATGTGTGGAATGTCATGTCTTTTTTTGGAATGTGTGGAATGTCGTGTCTTTTCTTGGAATGTGTGGAATGTCATGTCTTTTTTTGGAATGTCATGTCTTTTTTTTGGAATGTGTGGAATGTCATGTCTTTTTTTGGAATGTGTGGAATGTCATGTCTTTTTTGGGAATGTGTGGAATGTCATGTCTTTTTTTGGAATGTCATGGTTTTTTTTGGGAATGTATGGAATGTCATGTCTTTTTTTTGGAATGTGTAATGTCGTGTCTTTTCTTGGAATGTGTGGAATGTCATGTCTTTTTTTGGAATGTCATGTCTTTTTTTGGGAATGTGTGGAATGTCATGTCTTTTTTGGGAATGTGTGGAATGTCGTCTTTTCTTGGAATGTGTGGAATGTCATGTCTTTTTTTGGAATGTCATGTCTTTTTTTGGAATGTTTGGAATGTCGTGTCTTTTCTTGGAATGTGTGGAATGTCATGTCTTTTTTTGGAATGTGTGGAATGTCATGTCTTTTTTTGGAATGTGTGGAATGTCGTCTTTTTTGGGAATGTCATTTCTTTTTTTGGAATGTGTGGAATGTCATGTCTTTTTTTGGAATGTGTGGAATGTCATGTCTTTTTTGGAATGTGTGGAATGTCATGTCTTTTTTTGGAATGTGTGGAATGGCATGTCTTTTTTGGGAATGTCATGTCTTTTTTTGGAATGTGTGGAATGTCATGTCTCTTTTTGGAATGTGTGGAATGTCATGTCTTTTTTTGGAATGTGTGGAATGTCGTGTCTTTTTTTGGAATGTGTGGAATGTCGTCTCTGTTCTTGGAATGTGTGGAATGTCATGTCTTTTTTGGAATGTGTGGAATGTCATGTCTTTTTTTGGAATGTGTGGAATGTCATGTCTTTTTTGGGAATGTGTGGAATGTCGTGTCTTTTCTTGGAATGTGTGGAATGTCATGTCTTTTTTGGGAATGTGTGGAATGTCGTGTCTTTTCTTGGAATGTGTGGAATGTCATGTCTTTTTTTGGAATGTCATGTCTTTTTTTTGGAATGTGTGGAATGTCATGTCTTTTTTGGGAATGTGTGGAATGTCGTGTCTTTTCTTGGAATGTGTGGAATGTCATGTCTTTTTTTGGAATGTGTGGAATGTCATGTCTTTTTTTGGAATGTGTGGAATGTTGTGTCTTTTCTTGGAATGTGTGGAATGTCATGTCTTTTTTTGGAATGTCATGTCTTTTTTTTGGAATGTGTGGAATGTCGTGTCTTTTTTCGGAATGTGTGGAATGCCGTGTCTTTTTTTGGAATGTGTGGAATGTCGTGTCTTTTTTTGGAATGTGTGGAATGTCATGTCTTTTTTTGGAATGTGTGGAATGTCATGTCTTTTTTGGGAATGTGTGGAATGTCATGTCTTTTTTTGGAATGTGTGGAATGTCGTGTCTTTTCTTGGAATGTGTGGAATGTCATGTCTTTTTTTGGAATGTGTGGAATGTCATGTCTTTTTTTGGAATGTGTGGAATGTCGTCTTTTTTGGGAATGTCATGTCTTTTTTTGGAATGTGTGGAATTTCATGTCTTTTTTTGGAATGTGTGGAATGTCATGTCTTTTTTGGAATGTGTGGAATGTCATGTCTTTTTTTGGAATGTGTGGAATGGCATGTCTTTTTTGGGAATGTCATGTCTTTTTTTGGAATGTGTGGAATGTCATGTCTCTTTTTGGAATGTGTGGAATGTCATGTCTTTTTTTGGAATGTGTGGAATGTCGTGTCTTTTTTTGGAATGTGTGGAATGTCGTCTCTGTTCTTGGAATGTGTGGAATGTCATGTCTTTTTTGGAATGTGTGGAATGTCATGTCTTTTTTTGGAATGTGTGGAATGTCATGTCTTTTTTGGGAATGTGTGGAATGTCGTGTCTTTTCTTGGAATGTGTGGAATGTCATGTCTTTTTTGGGGCGTTCCTCTGCCCTGGTCCTGGAATTCCTCACTGGGGTCAATAGCCATGACAGGTTGGGGTAACCAGAGTCCCCTAATTGCCACACATGGTGCCTCTGGAGTTGACCCATCACATAAGGGATGCTGCTATTCCGCAGGATGTAAGCGTCATGCACTGAGCCCAGGAACATAGCATTTACCTGGGAGATGTACTGGTCTGCCAAACATACCATCTGTACATTCATCGAATGATAACTCTTCAGGTTCCTGTACACCTGTTCACTCCTGTGGGGGGGTGAAGGGGGGGGGGGAACCAAAGCCACATGGGTCCCATCAATGGCACCGATGATGTTAGGGATATGTCCCAGGGCATAGAAGTCACCTTTCACTGTAGCCAAATCCTCCACCTGAGGGAAAACGATGTAGCTCCTCACGTGTTTCAGCTGGGCAGACAACATTCTGGACAATACGTTAGAAAACATAGGCTGGGACATCCCTGATGCCATGGCCACTGTTGTCTGAAATGACCCACTTGCTAGGAAATGGAGTACTGACAGCACCTGCACCTGAGGGGGGATACCTGTGGGATGGCGGATTGGTGACATCAGGTCTGGCTCCAACTGGGTACACAGTTCCTGGATTGTGGCACGGTCAAACCTGTAGGTGATGATTAAATGTCGCTCCTCCATTGTCAACAGGTCCACCAGCAGTCGGTACACCAGAGGATTCCGCCATCTCCTCACATGTCCCAGCTGACGGTGTCTAGGAAGGACAACAGCGACCACAGAGTCAACCAATTGTAAGGTATGTATCCACAGCTACACAGAACACGACACAAAATACAAAAATCTTCCTGTATGTGTGTTGAGTCCAGGCCTAGGTATGTGTGACGCAGTTGTAAATGAAGCCATGTGGGCCCCTGAAATGGCGGCTGCCTGACCTCTAAAGTGGGACAATGGGATGTGAGGTAACTGCACTGGCGTTGTACACCGTTGCGGTAGGCGGTCGAAGACCGCGGCGCAATGCTGCATTGGTTAACATGGGACCCTATGGGTCCAAGGAGCCAATGACGAAGTGCGCTGGCGGTGATGATACACACCGCCGTGGACGTCACCGCCATTTTCTATCTGTTCAATCACTCGATACCTGATCTTCGACAGGAGAGGACCTACACTGTAAGAGCTGCTGTGACCTCGGTCTGGAAGAGACAATGGCACGTGTGTCTGGGGAAAGGCCCCTGCTTCACTGCACAGGAGTTGGAGAAGCTCGTGGACGGGGTCCTCCCCAGTACACGCTACTCTACGGTCCTCCAGACCAACAGGTGAGTACATAGGGTGCAAGTTGTATGGGCTATGCCTGGGTGGAGAGGGCTGGTTGTAAGTAGGAAGGGGGCAGAGTTATGCAAACATGAAGGACTGTGAATGCATGTGCCACATGGCAAGGGTAGGGATGTGGGCCACTCACTTTGATGGTGCAGTTGGTAATGACTTCTCTTCTTCCCCTGTACATGTCATGTAGGTCAGTGCCCACCAGAAGAAGGATATTTGGCGTGCCATCGCCAAGGACGTCCGGACCCTGGGGATCCACCAGAGACGGAGCACCCACTGCCGTAAAAGATGGGAGGACATTCGCCGCTGGAGCAAGAAGATGGCGAAGGCTCAGCTGGGGATGGCCTCCCAACGTGGGAGGGGTGCCCGTCGAACCATGACCCACCTGATGTTCCGGATCCTGGCGGTGGCCTACCCTGAGTTGGATGGGCGCATGAGGGCATCACAGCAGACACAAGGCGGTGAGTACACTCACATTCTCATGACTTTGCGCGCAGTGGAGTGGTCAGGGTGGGGGAGGGGAGGGCTGTGGGTTTCCCTAGGCCAGGGCGAGTTCCGTAGGCTAGGCCCCTCCGTAATGCAGGCAATGTGCCACTCCACCCCACCTCTGTAGAGTGCCAAAAACAGGTATACATGCCACTGTGTCATCTGTGTGGCCAGATGACACTCATAGGCAAGTAGTCCATATCCCAGGAACTGTATCTGTAGAGGCCAAGAGCACGGCGTAGTGCAGGGGGCAGCTGTGTCTGTATTGTCCGCCAACGGTAGCGGTAAGCCATGCACTCAACCTGTCTTTCTTCTGTTTCCCCACTCCTTTTTGTGCTCTCCCTGTTCTATTGTGCATCAGCATCATCAGGCAGAGGTACAGGGGCACCGGAGCACGAGGGGGCTGCGTCCCACATGGCCATGGAGGGCCACACCACGGACTCCTAATACACCAGTGGGACAGAGGACGAGGGGAGCTTCACGGCGGTCAGCGGATCAGCAACCAGCGACACAGACTCGTCCTCCGATGGGAGCTCCCTTGTGGTGGCAGCACCATATGTGCCCCCCACTTCTACAAGTACAGCCGGCACCCCCCGTACCAGCACCGCCCTCCCAGCAGCCCCTCAGCCTTCGCCCCGTGCCTGCTCACCCAGGAGGGTGGGCATCACCTTCGCCCCAGGCACCTCAGCCCCTGCCCCTGTCACCCCTGCTGCCCTCAGTGAGAAGGCCATTGACCACCTCAGGTGACTCACTGTTGGGCAGTCTACCATTGTGAATGCCATCCAGGGTGTAGAGAGGGAGTTGCAACACACCAATGCATTCCTGGAGGGCATTCATTCTGGTCAGGCTGCCCATCATTGAACCCTGCAATCTCTGGCCTCAGCACTGATGGCAGCCATTGTCCCTGTGTCTAGCCTCCTCCCTCCAACTTCCTCCACCCAGACCCAATCCCCTGTACCTCAACCTATCCCAAGCACACCATCAGACCAGCCTGCACACACCTCAACACACAAGGCCAGCTCAGGCAAACATAGGCACCACACATCCCACAGGTATTCGCACAAGCATCACCCACATACAGACACAGCAACATCCACTGCCTCCACTGTGTCCCCCTCCTCGTCGTCTCCCTCCTCCCTCCCAGTGTTGTCTACACTCTCACCTGCATGCACTACCACAACCACCACTAGGACTCGCACCAGAACACCCAGCACCACACCCCGCTCACCTGCACTCACCACCCCCACTGCCATTTGCACGTCCCCTGTGTCCTCTCCCAGTGTGTCTGTGACGCCCCCTCCCAAAGTACACAAACGCGGGCACACACACACCCAACAGCCATCCACCTCACGACAGCCTCCAGAACATGCACCTGCACCCAAATCACCTCTACAACCACCTCCTCTTCCTCCACTCCCAGACCCCCTCCTGCTACCCGTCCCAGTGTTCGTCAGAAACTTTTCCTGAGCAACCTTGGCCTCTGTCCCATCCCCCCTCCATCCAATTCATAGGTCCTGTAGTAGCACCTCATCCAAAAAGATTCCGGTACCAGTGGTGTCTGTTCCAGGTATGTGGAGTGCACCGGGTACCAGAGCAGCCAGTGTGACACGGAGCGAAAGCACTGCTAGTCCACCCCTTGTGAAGCACCAGAAGTTGGACAGTGCCCGACGGGAAAGGGGGAAGACTCCTCCCAAGGTGGTGAAGGGGCAGAAGATCTAAAGTCTGGGAAGAGCAGCACGGCGGAGAAGGCCGCCATCCTCCCCGCTGCCCAAGACGCCACCGCCAGCCCCATCGTCACTGGTCAGGAGACCACCGCCGGAGTCAGTGCCCAGGAGGAGTCAGTGCCCAGGAGGGCAGCACTATCGTCACTGGTCAGGAGACCACCGCCAGAGTCAGTGCCCAGGAGGGCAGCACTATCGTCACTGGTTAGGAGACCACTGCCGGAGTCAGTGCCCAGGAGGGCACCGGCAGCCACAGCCCCGCTGGGCAATGAGGGACCGCCATGGCACACACTGCTGCACAGGTCAGAGACAGCAAAGTCAAGCACCGCTGACCAGGGCAAGCACCGCTGAACAGGGCAAAGACCGCCATGGCAAGCACCGCTGAACAGGGCAAGCACCGCTGAACAGGGCAAAGACAGCAAAGTCAAGCACCGCTGAACTGGGCAAGCACCGCTGAACAGGGCAAAGACCGCCATGGCAAGCACCGCTGAACAGGGCAAGCACCGCCAACTCAAGCACCGCTAGCCCATGAGCGGCAGGGGCAGTGATGCAACAGGGACCGTCACGGGGTGAGTGATGCACTCTGGGCACCAGTCCCCCTCCAGAACCAGTGGAGACTGTTACCCACTTGAGAGACTGTGGCTTTGCACTCCACAGGATGGTACAGTGGGCAACCCACCCACTGTAGAGACTTGAGAGACTGTGGCTTTGCACTCCCCAGGATGGTACAGTGGGCAACCCACCCACTGAAAACACTTGAGAGACTGTGGCTTTGCACTCCCCAGGATGGTACAGTGGGCAACCCACCCACCTTAGAGACTTGAGAGACTGTGGCTTTGCACTCCCCAGGATGGTACATTGGGCAACCCACCCACTGTAGAGACTTGAGAGACTGTGGGGGTCATTACAACCCTGGCGGACGGTGTTAAAGCGGCGGTAAGACCGCCAACAGGCTGGCGGTCTTTTTTTTAGTATTATGACCATGGCGGTTACCGCTATGGTCATCCGCCGCTTCCCCGTTCCGCCCGCCAGTGACAATACCGCCGCCGGTATTGTGACCCAGCTTACCGCCGTGGATTTCCAGCGGTAGGAACAGCCATGAAAACCATGGCGGTAAGCACTATCAGTGCCAGGGAATTCCTTCCCTGGCACTGATAGGGGTCTCCCCCACCCCGACTCCCTCCCCTACACCCCCCACCACGCCTGCCACCCCCCAAAGGTGGTAGGGCCCCCCTCCCCACCCCACCTGACCCCTGACATTACCTTACACATACACACCCGACACGCACGCAGGCACCACCAACACACATACACGCACACACACCGACATACATGCCAACATCCACACACACACACTCAGACACGTACACCCACATTCACACACACATCCATACAGACACGCACACATTTCCAAAACACGCAACACCCCGCAAGAATACACGCACTCACACACCCCCCTACATACACAGACGCACACCCCCATGCACCCACACAACACACAACACCCCCCACCCCTCTCCCCTAACGAACGATCGACTTACCTGTTCCGTCGATCCTCCGGGAGGGGACGGGAGCCATGGGGGCAGGTCCGCCAACACCACACCGCCAACAGAACACCGCTGCGCAGAATCACAAGACGTGATTAGCTTGGCGGTGTTCTGCTGGCGTGGCAGTGGAGGTGGAGCAACCTCCACTTCCCCGCCGCCCGCAAGGATGGCTGTTGGAGGCTCTCCGTCTGAATAACGACGGAGGGCAGCCAACAGTCATAATACGCCGAGCGGCAAACCGCCACTACCTTCCCCCTGAGGTGCCTGTTGTATTTCTATCTGATACCCCTGTGTGTTCTCTCCGTTCCAGGACAGGTATTGTGTGTGGGCCTCGCCCGTGCATTTTGGGCCTAGTGGTCCACGGACATTGAAATGTGCATACCTGGACTACTAATCGTGATGTATATATTTGGAATGTGTATATATTGATGTATATATGAGCTTACTGTTTTTTGATACATTACAATGGTTGTACTCATTTCCTTTTGTCTTAGCATTCTTCCGGGAGGGTTGGGGGTTGTTACTGTGATGTTCGGAAATGCATTGGTGTGTGTGTTGTAGTGGGTGAGGGTCGGGTTGGGGCTGGGGGTGTTGCGTGTGTGTGTCCCTGACTTTTGCCTCCCCCCTCCCCTATGTCGTAGGTGCAGTACTCACCGTTGTCTTCGGCGCCACCGTTGCTGATGTTCGTACAGGAGCAGGAAGACAAGCGCAGGGAGAATATGGAGTTCCGGCTCCATGGTGCCCTCCTTCCTCGTGGAGTTTGTTTAGGTGAGCGTTTTCCCATTGTAATGCCTGTTTCCGCAGTGTTTTTATCCACAGTGAATCCGCCCCGGAAAAGGTGGCGGATTGGCCTGTTGTAATGCTGTGGGCGGTACTTTGTCTTCCGCCTGTCTGTTGGCGGTGACCGCCGCGCTGCTTGTCTGTACCGCTGTGGTGGTCGGAGTGTTTTTTTTTTTTTATATATATTTTATTGATTTTATATTTCAGATATACATTACAAGTCGTATCAACTTCAACCACAGGATTACAATATATCTGCTTAAAAGAAAACATATGATACCCCTCCCCCCCTCCCACCACACACGGCTCGGACCACTGTTAAACCTTCAACCTCATTCCTAACTGTGTTTAGCGAAGACCTTAAGCGTGTGCTAATTAGCTGATGGGTAAACCCCATTTATGACTAGTATGGACTTTTTGTTGTTGCTGGGACTGTTTCGCCAGGCGTGTGGCAGTAGCTCGGGATGGGGCCTGTCACTTCCAGAGAGTGTAGAGAGTGGGCGCTAGTCCATTATGCTATGTTTATTCGCGCGTTTACGGGCCAATGGGCAACTAGTGTGTCAGGAGGAGGGGTATGCAGGCCGTCGCGACTCTGTATATGCCACGCGTGGATTGTGTCGTTAGCCGAAAGTGCGTAAGTGTAGACACGTTGTCTAACCTATCATTGCATTCCCGGCTTATGGGGGTTTATCGTCGTTTTTTGCCTCAAGTTTAGCTACTAGTGTCTCCCATACTGCACTTCCTGT
Source organism: Pleurodeles waltl (assembly GCF_031143425.1). NCBI lineage: Eukaryota > Metazoa > Chordata > Amphibia > Caudata > Salamandridae > Pleurodeles > Pleurodeles waltl. The sequence goes on along the minus strand of NC_090442.1, from coordinate 914,497,513 downwards.
ATGTTGTTGTCCTTCTCGCGCCAACTTTTTCAATACTTGATGTTCCGTGCGGGCCCAACGTAGTGTTAATATGTTCCAAGTTTTCCGAACAGGTGCTGTGGGAGCCTTCCAATGCATAGCTATTAATCTTTTGTACATTAAGCAAGCTAAATCTGTAAATTTATGCAGGTGTCTCTGTTTTTTGGATCTCGTCCTGAGCCCCAGTAGGCAGGATTTGGGTTCTGTTGACAGAGTTAGCCCTGTCAATTCGGAGATCTCCCGGACTACCTCCGACCATGCTTTTTGTATGTTAGGGCACTCCCAGACCATGTGATAAAAGTGAGCTAGTGGCGCTTTGCATCTGGGGCAGGACGGGTCTGAGTCCGGAAACATGCGCTTTATCCTGGCTGGAGACAGATATGTTTGGTGTGTGTAATTGAACTGGGTGTATCTAAATCTGGGATTCCTTGACACTCCACGGGCGTGGTGTAAAGCGTTCCGCCACTCAGCCTGTGAGATCTGGTCGGGGAGGACGGAATTCCATCTCTCCCTTGCTTTCTCCGCATGCGGCTCTGGAGATTTATTCAGGATTTTATATAGGCTAGATATTACTTTTATTTGGGCGTCATGTTGTAGAACATGGTGGATTATAGGAGAGGATTCTGGTTCACTATTGCCCTGCCCCCATGTTTTTTTGATTGCATGGCTTATGGCATGGTATGTCAGGAATTGGCCAGGATTTATCTTGGTGAGATCCTGTATTGCCTCAAACGACATGAGCATCCCATCCTCAAAGCAGTCGCCCACTGTCTGCACCCCCGCCTCCGTCCACACTGCCGCCACCTGCGCGCAGACTCCCGACCACTCCGGCAGGTGGTCCAATGGGATGCATGGAGAATAGGGGAGAACGAAACCCCCTCCCTGTACATATTTGACCCAGCAAGCGTGTGCAGCCTCCAACAGTGGGCTGGCGTTCCTTGACTTGGGGTGCTTGGACGCCAACCATTGTAGCAAGGGGGCGCCCTCCAACCAAGTCCGCATCCACGTTGTCTCCGCCATTGCCGGTCTGTGTATCCAATACTGAACCCACTGTAGTTGTGCTGCTGCGTAGTAGCGTTCAAAGTTGGGGGCCTCAAGGCCCCCCACTTCCACCGGACGCTGCAGTATGTGAAGGGCCACCTGCGCTCTGCCCCCACCCCAGATGAGCCGCCGCAGGACTGAGTTCAAATTCCCAAAGAAGCTTTTAGGAATAATGATCGGAAGAGCCACGAAATAGTATAGCAGTCTGGGCAGAATCTGCATGTTTGCGATCGCCACCTTCCCTGGTGGGGAGAGCGGCAGTTTGTTCCAAAATTGCAACAAGCCTTTTGTAGCGGCCAGCGCCCTGCCCAAGTTGCCGTCTCTGAGATCTACTGTGTCGTGGTATATATTAATCCCTAGATATTTAAACGTCGTAGGACACCATTTTAAGCACCCGAGTGGGGGAGCCCCTTGTCTCTCGGGCGGCCGCTTTGCAAGTGGGTACGCACATTACTTTTCCCAGTTCACCACTAAGCCCGATAGACCTCCGAACTCAGCTAGCAGTGATATTACTGAGGGGACAGCATCCTGCCCTTTCCAAACATATATTAATGCATCGTCTGCATATAGCGATATTATTTGGTGGACCCCATTCCTAACTATCCCCCAACTCTGTGCCATGGAGCGTACCCTTGCCGCAAGTGGCTCCATTGCTATTGCAAATAACAATGGGGATAGTGGACAACCCTCTCTTGTGCCTCTTGTAATTGAAAAGCTGTCGGAAATTACCCCGCCCGTCTTCACCCTGGCTTGAGGGTCCGAGTATAATGTCCGAACCCAGCATATGTAATTGGGGCCTATTCCCATACGATTCATTGTGGTCAGCAGGTAGTCCCACTCGAGCGTATCGAACGCCTTTTCAATATCCAGTGAGAGCACCATTTCTTCTTGTGCGTCTGAGGGGGTAACACCCATTATGGACAATAATCTACGGATATTTAAAAAGGTGTTGCGCTTTGGTATAAAGCCATTTTGATCGTCGTGTATTATAGTGTGCATTATAGGAGCTAGTCTATTTGCCAGAATTTTGCCTAAAATTTTACAGTCTAAATTTAGGAGCGATAGTGGTCTGTAGGATTTAACTTCTGTGGGGTCACGCCCTTGTTTGGGGATCACCACTATCAGGGCTTCTCTCTGTGATGAGGGGAGATTCTCTATTGTCCACGCTTCCTCAAACACCTTCAGCAGGTGGGGCTTTAGGGAGGACAAGTAAGCAGTGTAGTATTCTAGTGGGAGGCCATCCGCACCAGGTACTTTATTCCTGGGCATCTGCGCTAAGGCAGATTCTATTTCTCCCAGTGACAAGGGGACCTCCAGGAGTTCCCTGTCAGTTTGTGTTAGCTGTGGTAGGACAGAGCCCGACAGAAAGGATTCAAGTTGCGAGGGGGTGCACGATGTGCGTTTAGTGTATAGCTGCGAGTAGTATTCTCTGAACCTTTCGTTTATCTCAGCTTGTGTAGTGGACATATCGTGTGTGTCAGTTCGAATGGCTCTGATTGGGGGTTATTGTCTATCCTCGCGCAGTAGCCACGCCAGCATTCTGCTTGACCTGTCCCCTTCTGTTTGTAGACGCATTAGATGATAGTTATAGTCGTGACATCGGAGTTTGCTGTCTGCCTCATTATATTTTGTGCGCCGTGCTTTTAGGGCTGTGTAAGGGATCTCACCACGTGCTACTGCTATTTCTGCCTCTCTCAGCTCTTTTTCTAGTTTGCAAATTTCCATCTGTAGTGTATGTCTTACTCCCCACGTAGACGACATGCAAAAACCGCGGATCACTACCTTATGTGCATCCCATTCTATTGCGCGTGACGTTGCCGTCATGGCATTTGCCTCCCAGTATTGGCTTAATGTGGATTTCAGCGTTTCAGCAAACACTTGGTCTTGCAGGGCTGTTACTTGGAATTGCCAGGTGGGAATCGCCTGCCGTGCCTTGCCCCAGTTCAATGTTATTCTCAGTGGTGCGTGATCTGACAGAGTTTTTGCTAGGTATTCTGGCTCCCCCAGCAGTGCTCCTATATCCTGAGTGCCCCAAATTATATCTATTCTAGTGTGGGTTTTGTGCGGGACGGAGTAGAATGAGTATTCCCGCTGTTGCGGGTGCCTTAGGCGCCATAAGTCATATAAACCCATTCCTGCAGCTGACCTGGGGATTTCCTATGCAGCGTGGAGCTCGCCTGAGCGTGGGATCTATCTAATGATGCATTCGGGGTGCTGTTAAAGTCTCCTCCCCACAGGGCGGGAGCCATTGGATTTGTCAATAGTGTCGGTGTGAGAGAGCCCAAGAATCCTACAGTTCCGGTGTTTGGAGCATATACCCCAACCACCGCTAGCTGTCTGCCATCTAATTGGCCCTCCACTACTACATATCTCCCGCCTTGGTCTATCTTGTGTGCCGATACTTGATATGGGACCCCGGGTGCAATCCAGATCAGCCCCCTAACCCCCCCCCCCCCCCCCCCCCCCCCCCCCCCCTTACAAAAGCCGAGTACGTGGTACCTATAAGCTGACCCCCCCATCTCGCGCGTAGCGCCCGCAAGTCCGGCTCTAGCAGGTGCGTCTCTTGCAGTATGGCAATGTGTGCTCCCAATCGCCTAAGGCGTGCAAATACTCCGGAACGTTTAGTCTGTGTACCCAGACCCCTCACATTCCATGTTACCATAACAAACTGGTTTATATTGTTACCCCTGTGTGTCGCCATTTGGGTGTGTGGGGTAGCACGTTGTGTTTAGGATGTGGTCTCTGTACCTAGTCCTCTTTATCAATACTCCTTTAGCACGGTCTTTTATTAGAGGGATCGTGCGCTGCATTTTCCTCTGTGTTTTAAGTGAATCCGGCGTGTGTGTATAAACTAAACTACTAAACCCAACCTTCCCAAATGAAACCCCAACCCCGCTAACTATTTGTGCACAGCTTCTAAACCTATAAATGTGATATAAAACCCGCATCCGATTGGATTTCTGTGGAAGAGTGGTCATATATGCCAGATGTGACTCCTTTGCGGGGCTCACATCTTATCGCAGACTGAGTCTGCCAATATCATTGGGCGCCCCCCGGTTTTGTGTGCGGTCTGCGCTCCGTCCCTGCGCCCCCCCCCCAGGCCGTCCCCTCACAGTTTCCTATACTTTCATAGCAAAGTTACTCATTGCTGATTGCGCTTTAGCCTCAACGCTCATCTTCTCCCCGGAGTGGGGAGCACGCCCGGCGCTGTAGAGCCTTCAGTTCTGATGCCGCCAGTCCATGGGAGCTGTTGGGTGTGTTTAGAGTTCGTCAGCTGATCTGGGGGTGATTCTCTGCCCTCCTAGCTCGCCTGTTATCGTGGATACGGAACTTGCTGCGTCCGATTCTGTGCCCGTCTCAGGGGGTTCTCTGACCGAGGTGAAGTTACTCTGCATTAGCAGGGGAGTCTCTTTCAGTATTCTTGCTCTTTCTTCTGCCGCCTGACGGTCATTTGGTTGGCCTCTAGTTCGCCTCTTGGTCTGTTTTCTTGAGGTAGATGTTTGCCACTCCACGTCCCCCTCTAAGTCTTCTCTTGTTCGGGCAAGGCCCTTGGCATGTAGCCAGGTCCAGGCGTCTTCTGGTGTGGTGAATATGTGGGTGCGGTCTTCCGACACCAACCTCAGCTTCGCGGGGAATAGCAAGGCGTACTTTATATTATGTTCTCATAGCCGCAGTTTAATTTTTGCATAGGAGTTCCATTGGTTCTGCACCTCCTGCGTGAAGTCTGGGTAGGCATTAATAGTCGAGTCCTCGTACTTGTAAGGGCCTTTATTGCGGAACTGTTGTAATATTGCGTCTCGGTCCCTGAAGTTGAGGAATCTGGCGATCACAGGTCTAGGTGACTGGCCCGGGGTCGGTGGTCTGCCCCGCACTCTGTACGCCCGTTCTACGGAGAAGAACTTGGGGGGGGTCCCGTTCAGTACCTCTTTGATGAGCCATTGTTCCAAAGCAATTTCCACGTCGGGTTGTCGCATCGCTTCTGGGAACCCTAAAGAGCGAATGTTGTTGCGGCGCGCCCTGCTCTCTGACTCTTCCGCTCTTCTCCAGAGCAACTTCAGCTCTGCGTCCATTCGCTGGATCTGTTTTCGATTTTCCCGGGCCATAGGGGATATTTCAGATAGCTCTTCCTCGTTCGATTTCACTCTTTCCGCTAGTTTGCGTTGATCTACTCGCAGGAGGTTCAGATCTTGTGAAACTGCGTCTATCCTATTTTCCAGTGATGATTTAGTGTCCATTATTGCCTGCAGCACTTTCTCAAACTGCGCGGAGTGCGCCACTAGAGTGTTCTCCAAAGACTGTAGGGACGGGTTGGTCTGTTGGTCGTTGGGTGTTGTGTCAGTGGTGTTGCGGTCCAGGTGTTTGGTTGATTTGGCCCTTCCAGCCATTGTGACTGTCTAGGAGTTTCCTTGCGGGGTGTTGTTGTGTGCGGCTTAGCACCAATCTCCCGAAGGGGGATCAGCTTCTCAACTACTGTTTTCCGAGTGGTTTGCTCTTTTCTGCCCCCTTTATGGCATTGGTTAGTTGTGCCCCAGCTGGGCTTATTCTTGACTTCCGAGTATTTCCAGTGCAGCCTGTGGAGAAGTGGACGCGCCAGGCCCCTGTAGGTTGGATTGCGGCTCCCGCCGGGTGGATAAATCCGCTAGGCGCCCAGTTAGGGTTCAGCATGCCACCAGAGCTATGGGAGCTTTAGGCATCCTCTGTCCAGCAGGCCTCCCCGCCGGGCTGCTCGGCCGGTAGGGGGTGGGTCTTTTTGAGGCGAGTCGCGGCGGCCATTTTGGCCACTCCCCTGGTGGTCGGAGTGTTAAAGCGGCTGTCTATGTTGGCAGTTTCCGCCACGGTCATAATTCCCTTTTTTTTCCCGCCGGCCTGTTTGCGGTATTACCGCAGATTTAACACCGTCCGCCAGGGTTGTAATGAACCCCTATGTTTCCAAAAGTTGGAATACTTTTTAAGAATCTAAAATTATCTCTAGAACTTAATTCAAACTTTTACAATACTTTTAAACTCTAAAAAGAAATGCTAACAGGGACTAACACAAGGCCCTAGCAGGACTTTTAAAAATTTAGAAAAATAGCTCAAATTTCAAAAATCTGTTTCTAATGACAATTTTTGGAATTTAGTCGTGTGATCAGGTATTGGCTGAGTAGTCCAGCAAATGCAAAGTCTTGTACCCCACCGCTGATCCACCAATGTAGGAAGTTGGCTCTGTATGCACTATTTCAAAGTGAGAAATAGCATGCACAGAGTCCAAGGGTTCCCCTTAGAGGTAAGATAGTGGCAAAAAGAGATAATTCTAATGCTCTATTTTGTGGTAGTGTGGTCGAGCAGTAGGCTTATCAGAGGGTAGTGTTAAGCATTTGTTGTACACACACAGGCAATAAATGAGGAACAGACACTCAAAGACAATTCCAGGCCAATAGGTTTTTATATAGAAAAATATATTTTCTTAGTTTATTTTAAGAACCACAGGTTCAAGATTTACAAGTAATACTTTAAATGAAAGGTATTTCACTTAGGAACTTTAGGAACTTTGAATTAGCAAAATAGCATATTCAGTTTTCACACAAATGACATATAGCTATTTTAAAACTAGACACTGCAATTTTCAACAGTTCCTGGGGGAGGTAAGTGTTTGTTAGTTTTGCAGGTAAGTAAACCACCTACAGGGTTCAAGTTAGTGTTTGTTCTCCACAAGTCGAGCCGGGGGCGTCGGGTGCAGAGTGCAAAGTCTCACGCTTCCGGCGGGAAACATTTGTTGTTTTAAAATTGCTTCTTTGTTGCAAAGTTGCAGTCTTTGGGGAACAGAGCCGCTGTCCTCGGGAGTTCTTGGTCCTTCTAGATGCAGGGTAGTCCTCTGAGGCTTCAGAGGTTGCTGGACCCTGGGAATGCGTCGCTGCGGCAGTGTCTTTAGAATTGGGGAGACAGGCCGGTAGAGCTGGGCCAAAGCAGTTGGTGTCTCCGTCTTCTCTGCAGGTTTTCAGTTCAGCAGTCCTCTTCTTCTTAGATTGCAGGAATCTAGTTTCCTAGGTTCTGGGGAGCCCCTAAATACTGAATTTAGGGGTGTGTTTAGGTCTGGGAGGGCAATAGCCAATGGCTACTGTCCTTGAGGGTGGCTACACCCTCTTTGTGCCTCCTCCCTGAGGGGAGGGGGGCACATCCCTATTCCTATTGGGGCAATCCTCCAAAATCAAGATGGAGGATTTCTAAAGGTAGGGGTCATCTCAGCTCAGGACACCTTAGGGGCTGGCCTGACTGGTGGGTGACTCCTCCTTGTTTTTCTCATTCTCTCCCTGGGACTTGCCGCCAAAAGTGGGGGCTGTGTCCAGGGGGCGGGCATCTCCACTAGCTGGAGTGCCCTGGGGCATTGTAACACGAAGCCTGAGCCTTTGAGGCTCACTGCTAGGTGTTACAGTTCCTGCAGGGGGGAGGTGTGAAGCACCTCCACCCAGAGCAGGGTTTTGTTTCTGTCCTCAGAGAGCACAAAGGCCCTCACCACATGGGGTTAGAAACTCGCCTCTCAGCAGCAGGCTGGCACAGACCAGTCAGTCCTGCACTGAACAATTGGGTAAAATACAGGGGGCATCTCTAAGATGCCCTCTGTGTGCATCATTTTTTAATAAATCCAACACTGGCATCAGTGTGGGTTTATTATTCTGAGAAGTTTGATACCAAACTTCCCAGTATTCAGTGTAGCCATTATGGAGCTGGGGAGTTCGTTTTTGACAGACTCCCAGACCATATACCCTTATGGCTACCCTGCACTTACAATGTCTAAGGTTTTGCTTAGACACTGTAGGGGCATAGTGCTCATGCTCCTATGCCCTCACCTGTGGTATAGTGCACCCTGCCTTAGGGCTGTAAGGCCTGCTAGAGGGGTGACCTACCTATGCCACAGGCAGTGTGAGGTTGGCATGGCACCCAGAGGGGAGTACCATGTCGACTTAGTCATTTTCTCCCCATCAGCACACACAAGCTGGCAAGCAGTGTGTCTGTGCTGAGTGAGGGGTCCCTAGGGTGGCATAAGACATGCTGCAGCCCTTAGAGACCTTCTCTGGCATCAGGGCCCTTGATACCAGGGGTACCAGTTACAAGGGACTTAACTGGGTGCCAGGGTTGTGCCAATTGTGGAGACAATGGTACATTTTAGGTGAAAGAAAACTAGTGCTGGGGCCTGGTTAGCAGGGTTCCAGCACACTTCTCAGTCAAGTCAGCATCAGTATCAGGCAAAAAGTGGGGGGTAACTGCAACAGGGAGCCAGTTCCTTACAGATGGTCAGATGCAGAGGTTAAACTCAGACCTGGTGGGGGGTAGGTGTGCCAGGCAGTGATCCAGTCTGAGGGTACAGGCCCTGGGCTGGAAGACCAGGTTCAGGTTGTCCCCCTGGCCCTGGAGGGATGGGCTACTGATAACAGTGCCCCTACCATGTTGTCTTCTGAGGAGGCCACTCCTAGTTGGAGGGTGCTGGACCCCAGAAGGGAGGGCAGGGGGAGGGAAGCCTCACCCCGGGCCCTAGTCCAACCTGAAGGTACAGACCCCAGGTTGGAGGGCCAGTTGCAGGTTAACAGCCCTGCACTGGTGGAGGAATAGTACAGGGCGACTTCTATAAGCACCCTGATCATGTTGGACTCTGGGGGTACCAGGAGGGAGGGTACAGAGCCCCAGAGGGGAGGACCAGGTTCAGGCTGTCATCCCTGACCTGGTGGAAGGGAGAACGGTTAAAGGGTGCCCAGCACCTGGGGCTACTGCCCCCCACTCTCCACAGCCACAGTGGTGGGAGAGCTTTGAGAGGCCTGGGGCCTGGATCTCATCCCTGGCAGCTGGCAGTAGTCACTGTGGCTTGCTGTCCCGGTGGACAGATTTATCCCTGGGGAGGGGACAAGTGTCACACCCCGGGGGTAGAGTGGGCAACACCACTGTGTTGGTCCTGGTGGTACTATCCTGCTCCTGGGATACATCTGTGAGCAAAGTAAGGTTAGGTGCTGCACAGATGGGATCCGCAGGTAAGGAGAAAGTTCCCCATGGGTTGGCTTAGTGGGCACTGAGAGTATGGACAGAGGGATCCAATTGGAGTCAGGAAGGCGAAGAACTGGAGCATTCCCCTGCTGTTGTGGGCCTGGGTCCTTGTTCTGTCGCCTCAAATAGGGAAGTACATCAGGATAGTGATTGTTCTCCCCTGGCTTTAGGCTGGTAGGGGGTCATGTTGGACCTGGTATTTTGACAGGGTCATCCCCAAACTTTTTGCCTCCTTCCTCCTATTTTGTCTGACCTTTTGTTGTTGGCGTTTGACCTCTGGGCACTTTACCACTGCTAACCAGTGCTAAAGTGCATATGCTCTCTGTGTAAATTGTACTATTGATTGGTTTATCCATGATTGGCTATTTAATTTACTTATAAGTCCCTAGTAGAGTGAACTACATGTGCCCAGGGCCTGTAGATTAAATGCTACTAGTGGGCCTGCAGCACTGGTTGTGCCACCCACTTCAGTAGCCCCTTAACCTTGTCTCAGCCCTGCCATTGCAAGGCCTGTGTGTGCAGTTTCACTGTCACTTCGACTTGGCATTTAAAAGTACTTGCCAAGCCTAGAACTCCCCTTTTTCTACATATGTCACCCCTAATGTTTGCCCTAGGTAACCCCTAGAGCAGGGTGCTGTGTGGGTAAAAGGCAGGACATGTACCTGTGTAGTTATATGTCCTGGTAGTGTAAAACTCCTAAATTCGTTTTTACACTACTGTGAGGCCTGCTCCCTTCATAGGCTAACATTGGGACTGCCCTCATACACTGTTGAAGTGGCAGCTGCTGATCTGAAAGGAGCAGGAAGGTCATATTTAGTATGGCCAGAATGGTAATATAAAATCCTGCTGACTTGTGAAGTCTGATTTAATATTACTATTCTAGAAATGCCACTTTTAGAAAGTGAGCATTTCTTTGCACTTAAATCTTTCTGTGTCCTTCAATCCACATCTGGCTAGGTTTAGTTGACAACTCCTTGTGCATTCACTCAGACACACCCCAAACACAGGGTACTCAGCCTCACTAGCATACATCTGCATTTTGAATGGGTCTTCCTGGGCTGGGAGGGTGGAGGGCCTGCCCTCACACAAAGGACTGCCGCACCCCCTACTGGGACTCTGGCAGACAGGATTGAACTGAAAGGGGGTTTGGTGCATTTCTTAGACACTCTTTGAAGTCACCCCCACTTCAAAGGCACACCTTAGTATAAAACAGGGCCTCTGCCCTACCTCATGAGACACTTGCTGGAGAAGAAACCTGAACAAGAAACTACATCCTGCCAAGAAGAACTGCCTGGCTGCTCAAAGGACTCACCTGTCTGCTTTTCTACAAAGGACTGTTGCCTTGCTGTTGGCCTGCTGCCTTGCTGAACTGCCTGGCTGCTCAAAGGACTCATCTGTCTGCTTTTCTACGAAGGACTGCTTCCTTGCTGTTGGCCTGCTGCCTTGCTGAACTCTTGTGTGGCTGTAAAAGTGCTCTCCAAGGGCTTGGATAGAGCTTGCCTCCTGTTCCCTGAAGTCTCAGGACCAAAAAGAATTATCTTTTTCACTTGGACGCTTCGTGCGCTGAAATTTTCGATGCACAGCATGTTCCGTGGTGAGAAAAACGCCGCACACCGACGCTGATCGACGCAATGCCTTTGGGACGACCAGAACTTCGACGCATGGGCTCGCAAGGACAACGCCGCCCGACTTCCAGAGGAGAAATCGACGCAATGCCTGCCGTGAGATCGAAACTTCGACGCACAGCCAGCAGGAACGATGCGCAGCCGGAAAACAAGCAGGAGAATCCACGCCCAGACCCGGGACATCTGGTAATCCCCGCGACCCATAGAAAGAGACTATCCGCGCGCCAGAAAACGACGCACGACTTCCCCGCGTGAAAAATAACGACGCAAGTCTGTGTGTGCTGGGGAGAAATCGACACACACACTATTTTTCCACGTATCTCTTCTTCTGCGGCCCTTTGCGGAGGTTTTCCATCAGAAACCAGGTAATTTGTGCTTGAAAGATACTTTGTTTGCTTTTTAAAGACTTAAGACACTATAGATCACTTTTCAGTGATATCTTTACAAATTCATATTGCATCTTTGATCGTTTTGACCTGCAAATACCCAGATAAATATTATATATTTTTCTAAACACTGTGTGGTGTATTTTTGTGGTGTTATATTATGGTATTGTATGATTTATTGCACAAATGCTTTACATATTGCCTTATAAGTTAAGCCTGACTGCTCATGCCAAGCTATCAGAGGGTGGGCACAGGCTGATTTTGGATTGTGTGTGACTTACCCTGACTAGAGTGAGGGTTCTTGCTTGGACAGATGGCAACCTGACTACCAACCAAAAACCCAATTTTTAACAGAATGTCATGTCTTTTCTTGGAATGTCATGTGGAATGTCATGTCTTTTCTTGGAATGTGATGTCTTTTTTTGGAATGTCATGTCTTTTCTTGGAATGTGTGGAATGTCGTGTCTATTCTTCGAATGTCGTGTGGAATGTCATGTCTTTTCTTGGAATGTCATGTATTTTTTTGGAATGTCGTGTGGAATGTCGTGTCTTTTCTTGGAATGTGTGGAATGTCGTGTCTTTTCTTGGAATGTGTGGATATACTATTGATATTTTGGACTTTGGATTTTGGTTTTTGCCGGTAAGACCTTATCAGAATGGGATTGTGTACTTACTCATTCTTTGTACCTACTGACCACCTCACTAAGGCTGACCTAAGGAGGCTTTGCAGAAAATGGGGCCTTCCTGTATCGAGGAGATCTACTAAGATGGAAATGCTACATGCCTACATAGTCTGGGGGGAAGAAAGATGGGCAGAGAGAGAGGCAGCAAAAAACCAAATGACTAAGTACCCCTCAGATGAGGAGGAGGACTGCTCAAATGAGGAGGAAGACTACTCAGATGAGAAAAGAGAACCAGTGAGAGATGAATGGCTCCTAGCTCGAGAGCGGTGGATGGAAGAGCTAGATGAGTTTCTTGAAAGGGCTGAGGCAGCAAGACTCTTAGCCCTGGAAGAAGAAGGGATTGCAGCTCAAGAGCTGAGCTGTGAAGAGCTGAAACTGGAGGCCGGAAGGGCTGAGTCCAGTTCAGATGGTGGCAGCAAAAATCTTGCATCCAGTACTGCTGAAGAAGGGCACAAGCCCAGAGAGGTGGTGCCCAACTTGAAGAAGGGAGTTGACACACCCCAGGTGGTTCAAGGGTATGAGGTAGTTCCCGTTATGCACAGGGTCCCTGAGAAGGATTGGGGAACTGGCACAGGGAGTCATATTCCTACTGGGGGGAGGGACACTTTACTGGCTCTAGCAGAGAGTGACAGAGAAAAGGGTTCCCCCCCGGTGGACGTCCTGGATATAGAGTGTAGAGACATCCCAGAAGAGTATGGGTTGAGTGTCAAGGACAGTCGGATACTGTCTCACCAGTCTCAGGAGGGTGATGTAGAGTGTTTTCCAAGGCTGAGTTACTGGATGGTTGGGTGAAGGGTACTGTGGTTAATACATGTGAAGGGCAGAGTGATGTAATTGCTGGAGAGCATATGTCTGGTCCTTATTTTCCAGAGCTACGCCAACACCAGGTGGAGTGTGAGTTCTCTGACCCCAAGGAACTCACAATGGAGGCAGACTTCTGGGTGAGTACCAGAGAGTCTGAAGAGGCATTTGGGGGTGCTCCTGAAGGGAGTGGTCTAGGTGGTTCCCAACCAAGTGAGGTGGGAGAGGATTGTAGGGTCCCAGGTAGGTCCCAGGTCCTAGAGGGTTCCATGAGGGAACACCAGGAGGGAAGCCTAGCCTGTACCGTAGGGCCACTTGTTGAGGGAAGCCCCGCATGTCAGAAGAACTTGGGGGGTGACTGTAGCCAGCATCCCAACAGTTCTGGTGTCTGGCAGTACCGCTCCTAGTGAGGGGGTGCAGAAGTCCAGACATAGGGTTGAGAGAGGGTTGCGGACCCCAGTGGAGGACCTGGAGAGTCAGGGGTCAGCTCTGAGAGCAGAGCCCCTCAGGAATGACCCAGGCGAAACCGTTTCTGGTTTGGGGGAGACCCAGACTCTGCCGGATGGGCAGAGGTTAGGAGACCTGCACCAACCAGACTCTTGTGTGGCCCTTGGGGACGGTGTGTCCCTTGTGGGGGGTGAGAGTGCCCCCCAGGAAGTCCTGGCATGGCAGGCAAAGATTCAACGTCAGGGCGGGGACTCTGGGGTGGATAGCCAGGATCAGGGGTTAAACTCTGACCTGGTGGGGGGAAGGTGTGCCCCCCAGAAAGTCCTGGTGTACCAGGCAATGGCCCAACCTCAGGGTGTTGACCCTGGGTTGGATAGCCAGGTTCAGAGGTTAAACTCCGACCTGGTGGGGGGTAGGTGTGCCCCCCAGAAAGTCCTGGTGTGCCAGGCAATTGCCCAACCTCAGGGTGGTGACTCTGGGTTGGATGGCCAGATTCAGAGGTTAAACTCTGACCTGGTGGGGGGTAGATGTGCCTCCCAGGAAGTCCTGCTGTGCCAGGCAATTGTCCAACCTCAGGGTGTTGACTCTGGGTTGGAGGGCCAGGTTCAGAGGTTAAACTCTGAACTGGTGGGGGGTAGGTGTGCCCCCCAGGAAGGCCTGGCGTGCCAGGCAATTGTTCAACCTCAGGGTGGTGACTCTGGGCTGGATGGTCAGGTGCAGAGGTTAAACTCTGAGCTGGTGGGGGTTAGGTGTGCCCCCCAGAAAGTCCTGGTTTGCCAGGAAGTGATCCAGTCTGAGGGTACAGAGCCTGGGCTGGAATGCCAGGTTCAGGGTGTCCCCCCCTCTGACCTGGAGGGAGGGGCTACTGATAACAGTGCCCCTACCATGTTGTCTTCTGAGGAGGCCACTCCTAGTTGGAGGGTGCTGGATCCCAGAAGGGAGGGCAGGGGGACGGAAACCTCACCCCGGGCCCTAGTCCAACCTGAAGGTACAGACCCCAGGTTGGAGGGCCAGTTGCAGGTTAACAGCCCTGCACTGGTGGAGGAATGGTACAGGGTGACTTCTATAAGCACCCTGACCATGTTGGACTCTGGGGGTACCGCTCCAGGAGGGAGGGTACAGAGCCCCAGAGGGGAGGACCAGGTTCAGGCTGTCATCCCTGACCTGGTGGAAGGGAAAATGGTTAAAGGGTGCCCAGCCCCTGGGGCTACCGCCCCCCACTCTCCACAGCCACAGTGGTGGGAGAGCTTTGAGAGGCCTGGGGCCTGGCTCTTATCCCTGGCAGCTGTCAGTAACCACTGTGGCTTGCTGTCCCGGTGGACAGAGTTATCCCTGGGGAGGGGACAAGTGTCACACCCCAGGGGTAGAGTGGGCAACACCACTGTGTTGGTCCTGGTGGTACTATCCTACTCCTGGGATACATCTGTGAGCAAAGTAAGGTTAGGTGCTGCACAGATGGGATCCGCAGGTAAGGAGAAAGGTTCCCCATGGGTTGGCTTAGTGGGCCCTGAGAGTATGGACAGAGGGATCCAATTGGAGTCAGGAAGGCGAAGAACTGGAGCATGCCCCTGCTGTTGTGGGTCTGGGTCCTTGTTCTGTCGCCTCAAACAGGGAAGTACATCAGGATAGTGATTGTTCTCCCCTGGCTTTAGGCTGGTAGGGGGTCATGTTGGACCTGGCTTTTTGACAGGGTCATCCCCAAACCTTTTGCCTCCTTCCTCCTATTTTGTCTGACCTGTTGTTGTTGGCCTTTGACCTCTGGGCACTTTACCACTGCTAACCAGTGCTAAAGTGCATATGCTCTCTGTGTAAATTGTACTATTGATTGGTTTATCCATGATTGGCTATTTAATGTACTTATAAGTCCCTAGTAGAGTGCACTATATGTGCCTAGGGCCAGTAGATTAAATGCTACTAGTGGGCCTGCAGCACTGGTTGTGCCACCCACTTCAGTAGCCCCTTAACCTTGTCTCAGGCCTGCCATTGCAAGGCCTGTTTGTGCAGTTTCACTGTCACTTCGACTTGGCATTTAAAAGTACTTGCCAAGCCTAGAACTCCCCTTTTTCCACATATAAGTCAACCCTAATGTGTGCCCTAGGTAACCCCTAGAGCAGGGTGCTGTATGAGTAAAAGGCGGGACATGTCCTGGTAGTGTAAAACTCCTAAATTCATTTTTACACTACAGTGAGGCCTGCTCCCTTCATAGGCTAACATTGGGGCTGCCCTCATACACTGTTGAAGTGGCAGCTGCTGATCTGAAAGGAGCAGGAAGGTCATATTTAGTATGGCCAGAATGGTAATATAAAATCCTGCTGACTGGTGAAGTCAGATTTAATATTACTATTCTAGAAATGCCACTTTTAGAAAGTGCGCATTTCTTTGCACTTAAATCTTTCTGTGCCCTTCAATCCACGTCTGGCTAGGTTTAGTTGACAGCTCCTTGTGCATTCACTCAGACACATCCCAAACACAGGGTACTCAGCCTCACTAGCATACATCTGCATTTTGAATGGGTCTTCCTGGGCTGGGAGGGTGGAGGGCCTGCCCTCACACAAAGGACTGCCACACCCCCTACTGGGACTCTGGCAGACAGGATTGAACTGCAAGGGGGCTTGGCGCATTTCTTAGACACTCTTTGAAGTCACCCCCACTTCAAAGGCACAAGTTAGTATAAAACAGGGCCTCTGCCCTATCTCATGAGACACTTGCTGGAGAAGAAACCTGAACCAGAAACTACATCCTGCCAAGAAGAAATGCCTGGCTTCTCAAAGGACTCACATGTCTGCTTTTCTACAAAGGACTGCTGCCTTGCTGTTGGCCTACTGCCTTGCTGAACTCTTGTCTGGCTGTAAAAGTGCTCTCCAAGGGCTTGGATAGAGCTTGCCTCCTGTTCCCTGAAGTCTCAGGACCAAAAAGACTTCTCTTTTTCACTTGGACGCTTTGTGCGCCGAAATTTTCGACGCACACCTTGTTCCGTGGCGAGAAAAACGCCGCACACCGACGCTGATCGACGCGACGCCTTCGGGACGACCGGACCTTCGACGCACGGCATCGCAAGGACAACGCCGCCCGACTTCCAGAGGAGAAATCAACGCGACGCCTGCCGTGAGATCAAAACTTTGACACACAGCCCCGCGGAACGACGCGCAGCCGGAAAACAAGCAGGAGAATCCACGCACAGACCCGGGGCATCTGGTAATCCCCGCGACCCATAGAAAGAGACTGTTCGCGCACCGGAAAACGGCGCACGACTTCCCCGCGTGAAAAATAACGACGCAAGTCCGTGTGTGCTGGGGAGAAACCGACGCACACACTATTTTTCCACGTATCTCTTCTTCTGCGGCCCTTTGCGGAGATTTTCCACCAGAAACCAGGTACTTTGTGCTTGAAAGAGACTTTGTTTGCTTTTTAAAGACTTAAGACACTATGGGGGTCATTACAACCGTGGCGGACGGTGTTAAAGGTGCGGTAATACCGCAAACATGCCAGCAGACAAAAAAAGGGAATTATGACCGTGGCGGAAACCGCCAACATAGACAGCCACTTTAACACTCTGACCGCCACGACGGTACAGACAAGCAGCGCGGCGGTCACCACCAACAGACAGGCAGAGGACAATGTACCGCCCATTGTATCACAACCCGCCAATTGGCCACCTTTTCCGGGGCGGATTCTCCGTGGATAAAAACACGGCGGAAACAGTTACTGCAATGGGAAATCGCTCACCTGAACACATCCCACGAGGAAGGAGGATAGCATGGAGCCGGAACCCTAAATCCTACCGGCCCTTGTATTCCTACTCATTTACAAAGACCAACGCCGGCGACGACAACAGTGAGTACTGCACCTATGACATAGGGGAGGGAGGAGGCAAAATTTAGGGGGACACACA
Organism: Pleurodeles waltl; assembly: GCF_031143425.1. Classification (NCBI taxonomy): domain Eukaryota; kingdom Metazoa; phylum Chordata; class Amphibia; order Caudata; family Salamandridae; genus Pleurodeles; species Pleurodeles waltl. The sequence continues at coordinate 914,480,607 of NC_090442.1, read as the reverse complement.
CGCAACACCCCCACCCTCGCATATTACAACACACACACCAATGCATGTCCAAAATCACAGTAAGAACCCACAACCCCCCCGGAAGAATGAAAAGACAAACCAAAATCAGTCCAAACGTTGTAATGTATCAATATACATGTCTCAAAAATATACAGATATATTAGAAAATCATACAAAAGTATATACATTCCGAGAAGTAGTTCAGATATGCACATAGAAATGTCCGTGCACCACTAGTCCAAAAATGCATGGGCGAGGCCCACAATAGATACCTGTCCACAAACGGAGAGAACACTGCCGGGGCATCAGATCGAAATACTACAGGCACCTCAGGGGGAAGGGAAGGGGGGGCACCTCAGCCGGAGGAGTGCAAAGCCAGATCCACGACGGGGCTCCATGCCCATTGATGTATCCTGGGGAGTGCAAAGCCACAGTCTCTCAAGTCTCTATAGTGGGTGGGTTGCCCACTGTTCCATCCTGGGGAGTGCAAAGCCACAGTCGCTCAAGTCTCGTAAGTGGGTGGATTGCCCACTGTTAAATTTTGGGGAGTGCAAAGCTACAGTCTCTCAAGTCTCTATAGTGGGTGGTTTGCCCACTATTCCATCCTGGGGAGTGCAAAGCCACAGTTTCCAAAGTAGATAACAGCCTCCACTGGTTCTGGAGGGGGACTGGTGCCCAGACTGGATTAGTCTCCCCGTGGAAGTACCTGTCCCGTCACTGTCCCACCTGCACATGGGATAACGATGCTTGATGTGGCGGCCTTTTCATTCTTTCCCGGTGCATGCCCTGTTCAGCGGTGCTTTGCCATGGCGGTGTCTGGACTGTTCAGCGGTGCTTTGCCATGGCGGTGTCTGGACTGTTCAGCGGTGCTTTGCCATAGCGGTTCTGGACTGTTCAGCGGTGCTTTGCCATGGCGGTGTCTGGACTGTTCCGCGGTGCTTTGCCATGGCGGTTCTGGACTGTTCAGCGGTGCTTTGCCATGGCGGTTCTGGACTGTTCATCGGTGCTTTGCCATGGCGGTGTCTGGACTGTTCAGCTGTGCTTTGCCATGGCGGTGTCTGGACTGTTCAGCGGTGCTTTGCCATGGCGGTTCTGGACTGTTCAGCGGTGCTTTGCCATGGCGGTGCATGCCTTGTTCAGCGGTGCTTTGCCATGGTGGTCTCTGGACTCTTCAGCGGTGCATTGCCATGGCGGTTCTGGACTGTTCAGCGGTGCTTTGCCATGGCGGTGTCTGGATTGTTCAGCGGTGCTTTGCCATGGCGGTTATGGACTGTGCATTGGTGTGTGGCATGACGTTCTCTGGACTGGGCATTGGTGTGTGGCATGACGTTTTCTGGACTGGGCATTGGTGTGTGGCATGACGTTCTCTGGACTGGGCATTGGTGTGTGGCATGACGTTCCCTCATTGCCCAGAGGGGCAGTGGCAGCCGGGGCCCTCCTGGGCACTGACTCCGGCGGTGGTCTCCTGACCAGTGACGATACTTGGGCCCTCCTGGGCACTGACTCCGGCGGGGCGGTGGTCTCCCGACCAGTGACGATACTTGGGCCCTCCTGGGCACTGACTCCGGCGGTGGTCTTCTGACCAGTGACAATACTTGGGCCCTCAATACTTGGGCCCTCCCGGGCACTGATTCCAGCGGTGGCGGTGGTCTCCTGACCAGTGACGATACTTGGGCCCTCCTGGGCAATGACTCTGGCGGTGGTCTCCTGACCAGTGACGACAGTGCTGGCGGTGGCATCCCGACCGCCGGGAAGGATGCCGCCCTTCTCTGCCGTACTGCTCACACTAGGCTGTGCAGACTTCCTCTGGCCCTTCCCCACCTTTGGAGGAGTCACAGCTGACTCTGCAATCCCCCTGGAACCTCAGTGAGTTGTTTTGCCTCCAGGAGTCTTCACAGGGTCCTGTCGGCCACTTTCCAATTTCAGAGCCTTTACAGGGGGTGGGCTGCCAGTGCCTTGGCTCCGGGTCACACTGCCTGCCCTGGTGGCCGGTGCACTCCACACACCTCGTACAGGCACCACTGGTATTGGAGGCTTTTTGGCTGAGGCGCTACGACGGGACTGATGAATTGGAGGGGGGGCAAAAAGGTCAACTTTACACAGGGACAGTTTCTGACGAACACTGGGGTGGGTAGTTGGAGGGGGTCTGGGAGCGGAGGAAGAGAAGGTGGTTGTAGGAGGTGTCACTTTAGGTGTTTTGGGTGCAGGTGCAGGTACTGGAGGCTGTCGTGAGGTGGATGGATGTTGGGTGTGTGGGTGCCCGCGTTTGTGTACTTTGGGAGGGGGCGTCACAGACACACTGGGAGAGGACACAGGGGAAGTGTAAATAGGAGTGGAGGTGGTGAGTGCAGGTGAGCGGGGTGTGGTGCTGGGTGTACTGCTGCGAGTCCTAGTGCCTGTAGATGTAGTGCATGCAGGTGAGAGTGTAGACGACACTAGGAGGGAGGAGGGAGACGACTAGGAGGGGGACACAGTGGAGGCAGTGGATGTTGCTGTGTCTGCACGTGGGTGATGCTTGCGTGTGTGCCTGTGGGTTGTGTGGTGCCTATGTTTGCCTGAGCTACTTTTGTGTGTTGAGGTGTGTGCATGCTGGTCTGTAGGTGTGCTTGGGATAGGCTGGGGTATAGGGGATTGGGTCTGGGTGGAGGAGGTTGGAGGGGGAGGCTAGACACAGGTACAATGGCTGCCATCAGTGCTGAGGCCAGAGATTGCAGCGTTCTCTGCAGGGCAGCCTGACCAGAATGAATGCCCTTCAAGAATGCATTACTGTGTTGCAACTCCCTTTCTACACCCTGGATGGCATTCACAATGGTAGACTGCCAGACAGTGAGTGACCTGAGGAGGTCAATGGCCTCCTCACTGAGGGCAGCAGGGGTGACTGGGGCAGGGCCTGAGGTGCCTGGGGCGAAGGTGATGCCCACCCTCCTGGGTGAGCGGGCACGGGGCGAACGCTGAGGGGCTGCTGGGAGGGCGGTGCTGGTAGGGGAGGTGGCGGCTGTACCTGTAGAAGTGGGGCGCACAGATGGTGCCGCCACCACAAGGGAACTCCCATCGGCGGACAAGTCCGTGTCGCTGGTTGGTGATCCGGTGGCCGACGTGAAGCTCCCCTCGCCCTCCGTCCCACTGGTGCATTCTGAGTCCGTGGTGTGGCCCTCCATGGCCATGTGGGATGCAGCTCCCTCGTGTTCCGTTGCCACAGTACCTCTGTCTGATGATGCTGATGAACAAAAGAACAGGGAGAGCACAAAAAGGGGGGGGGAGACGGAAGAAAGACAGGTTGAGTGCATGGCATACCGCGACCGTTGGCAGACAATACAGACCCAGCAGCCCCCTGCACTATGCCGTGCTCCTGGCCTCTACAGATGCAATTCCTGGGATCTGGCCTACATGGCTATGGTGGACATCTGCACACATGGATGCCACTGGTGCATCTATACCTGTACTTTGCACTCTACTGAGGTGGGGTACGGTGCCACATGGCCTGCATTACGGAGGGGCCTAGTCTACCTATTTCTGCCTGGCCTAGGTACACCCACAGGCCTCCTCCCCCACCCAGACCCCTGCACTGCGCGCAAAGTCAGCAGAATGAGAGTGTACTCACCCCCTTGTGTCTGCTGTGATGCCCTCAAGCGCCCATCCAACTCAGGGTAGGCCACTGCCAGGATCCTGAACATCAGGGGGGTCATGGGGCGACGGGCACCTCTCCCACGTTAGGAGGCCATCCCCAGCTGAGCCTCCGCCGTCTTCTTGCTCCAGCGGCGAATGTCCTCCCATCGTTTACGGCAGTGGGTGCCCCATATCTGGTGGACCCCCAGGGTCCAGACGTCCTTGGCGATGGCACGCCAAATGTGCTTCTTCTGGTGGGCGCTGACCTACATGACATGCACAAGGGAAGAAGAGAAGTCATTAACAACCGCACCGTCAATGTGCGTGGCCCCCCTCCCTACCCTAGCCATGTGGCACATACATTCACATGCATTAATGTTGCCTGAACTCTGCCCCCTTCCCTCTTCCAACCAGCCCTCTCCACCCAGGCCTAGCCCATACAATGTGCTCCCTGTGTACTAACCTGTTGGTCTAGAGGACCGTAGAGTAGCATGTACCGGGGGAGGACCCCGTCTACCAGTTTCTCCAACTCCTGAGCAGTGAAGGCAGGGGCCCTTTCCCCAGACGCAGCAGCTATCGTCGCTTCCAGACCGAGGTCACAGCAGCACTTGCAGTGTAGGTCCTCTCCTGTCGAAGATCAGGTATCTAGTGATTGAACAGATAGAAAATGGCGGCGACGTCCGCGGCGGTGCGTATCATCACCGCCGGTGCACTTCCTCATTGGCTCCTGGGACCCATAGGGTCCAATGTTAACCAATGCAGCATTGCGCCGCGGTCTACGACCGACTACCGCGACGGTGTGCAACGCCAACGCAATTACCCCACAATCCCATTGTCCTATTTTAGAGGTCCGGCAGCCGCCATTTCAGGGGCCCACATGGCTCCATTTACTTCTGCGTCACACATAGCTAGGCCTACACTCAACACACATACAGGAAGGGTTTTGCGTTTGGTGTCGTGTTCTGTGTAACTGTGGGTACATACCTGGAAATTAGTTGACTCGATCCTCACTGTTGTCCTTCCTAGGCGCCGTCAGCTGGGACATTTGAGAAGATGGCGGAATCCTCTGGTGTACCGACCGCTGGTGGACCTGTTGACAATGGAAGAGCAACATTTACTTGTCACCTACAGGTTTGACCGTGCCACAATCCAGGAACTATGTACCCAGTTGGAGCCAGACCTGATGTCACCAATCCGCCATCCCACTGGAATCCCCCCTGACGTTCAGGTGCTGTCAGTGCTCCATTTCCTTGCTGGTGGGTCTTTTCAGACAACAGTGGCCATGGCATCAGGAATGTCCCAGCCTATGTTTTCCAACGTGTTGTCCAGAGTGTTGGCTGCCCTGCTGAAACACATAAGGAGATACATCATTTTCCCTGAGGTTGAAGATTTGGCTACAGTTAAAGGTGACTTCTATGCCCTTGGACATATCCCCAATGTCATAGGTGCTATTGATGGGACCCATGTAGCTCTGGTCCCCCCCACAGGAGTGAACAGGTGTACAGGAACCGGAAGAGTTATCATTCGATGAATGTGCAGATGGTCTGTTTGGCAGACCAGTACATCTCCCAGGTAAATGCAATGTTCCCTGGCTCTGTGCATGACGCCTACATCCTGCGGAATAGCAGCATCCCTGATATGATGGGTCAACTCCAGAGGCACCGTGTTTGGCTATTAGGGGACTCTGGTTACCCCAACCTGTCCTGACTACTGACCCCTGTGAGGAATCCCAGGACCAGGGCAGAGGAACGCTACAATGAGGCCCATGGGCGGACTAGGAGGGTTATCGAACGCACCTTCGGCCTCCTGAAGGCCAGGTTCAGGTGCCTCCATATGACAGGTGGTTCCCTATTCTACTCACCGAAGAAGGTGTGCCAGATCATCATCGCCTGCTCGATGCTTTACAAACTTGCTTTGCGACGCCAGGTGCCTTTTCTGCAGGAGGATGGTCCAGATGACGGTGTTGTGGCAGCTGTGGAGCCTGTGGACAGTGATGAGGAGGAAGCTGAGGAAGAAGACAACGACAACAGGGAGTCAGTCATACAGCAATATTTCCAGTGGGACACAGGTGAGTACATTTTCATTTTTAACATTACATTCACTGTCACACGTCTTACTCTATCCTGTGTGTAATTTACTGGGATTATTTGGTAACTGAGTTGTTCCTTTCCATTACGGTTTCAACGTATGTCATTTGCATGCATCCTTCAAGGACTTGTGATGTGTGACATTGGTATGTTGCCTTAACAACTAAAAAAGCATTTTGACACTGTCATTGATAATACATTTTACAAAATCATAGACTGACTCCAGATTGTTTTGTGGTTCAAGGGTGTTTATTTAAGTGCTCAAAAATAGAGGGGGGTAGTTAAATGGTGATGGGTGATGGTGGAGGAATGTCCATGGCAGAGTCCGGTCTATTAGTCTCACAGGTGCACTGCCCATCTTGGCATAGGAAGTGGAGCTGGGGCAGTTAAAGTATGGACAGGGTAACAAAGTGGGACGGTGGGGGGACAATCAGGGTGGTCTCATTTCCTGGCGGGGTCTTGCCATCTTGCTCTGTCCTGTTCCTGGATCTCAGGGACCGCTTGCATGGTGGTTGTCCGTCTGGAGAGGGTGGGGTGCTGGTGTGGTGGTCCTGTGGTGGGGCGTCCTGTCCACTAGCGCTGGCGGAGATGGTGGACAGTTCATCGTCCTGGCTAGTGTCAGGGGCCCCTTGGAGTGCCACGGTGTCCCTCAAGGTCTGCTGTATGTCCTTCAGCACCCCTACGATGGTGCCCAGGGCGGAGCTGATGGTCCTGAGCTCCTCCCTGAAGCCCAAATACTGTTCCTCCTGCAGGCGCTGGGTCTCCTGAAACTTGACCAGGACCGTCGCCATCGTCTCCTGGGAGTGGTGGTATGCTCCCATGATGGAGGATAGGGCCTCGTGGAGAGTGGGTTCCCTTGGCCTGTCCGCCCCCTGTCGCACAGCAGCCCTCCCATTTCCCCTGTGTTCCTGTGCCTCCGTTCCCTGGACTGTGTGCCCACTACCACTGCCCCCAGGTCCTTGTTGTTGTTGGGGTGGTGGGTTATCCTGGGTTCCCTGTAGTGGTGGACACACAGCTGATTGACCTGTCCTGGGTACAGAGGTTTGGGCCCGCTGGGTGGGTGCTGTGCTGGTGTTACCAGAGGGTGGAAGGTCAGTGTTGGTCTGTGCCTGTGCAAGGGGAACCGACTGTCCCGAGGCCCACGATGGTCCGGGCTGGTCATCAGGCTCCAGTAGGGCAGAGCTGCTATCGTCACTGTGGGTCTCTTCTGTGGGTGGAGTGGAGATGTCTGGACCCTCCGGTGTGGTGACGGTCCTTCATGATCCTGCAGGGGCATAAGAGCATGATTATTGCATGTGTGATGGTGTGCAATGGGTGGGTGTTTGTGTACCCCAGTGCTAGCATGTGGGGGCTTGTGTGATGATGGTTAGGGGGTTGTTCTGGGTATGTGCAGTGAGCATGCTTTACCCTGAAGTAAGATCAAACGTACTCAGGAACTTGGCAGCACCCAGCCTGTCAACGAGCTCATCAGCTCAGGGGATGGGGTGAGCATCAGTCCGTGTGACTGAGTTGAGACCCTGGTAGTCCACACAGAACCGGAGTTCTGGCTTCGCACCTGGGGCAGTAGCCTTAGGGACCAACACCACTGGGCTGGCCCAGGGACTACTGGATTTCTCGATAACCCCTAGAGCTAACATCTTGGAGACCTCCTCCTTGATGCTGGCCTTCACCTTATCTGATAACCTGTAAATTTTGTTCTTCACAGGGAGACTGTCACCGGTGTTAATGTCATGAACACAGAGGGTGGGTCAGTCCAGGAGTAAGGGAGAACAGGGGGAGAACTGCTCCAACAGCTCATAGCAGTCTCCTTTCTGGTTTAGAGTCAGGGAGTCAGAAAGAATGACCCGGTTCACTGACCCATCACCTTCTTTGGCAGAGAGGAGGTCGGGGAGAGGTTCACTCTCCTCTTCCATTCCTTCATCTGTGACCAGAAGCATGTTGATCTCCGACCTCTCAAAATGAGCCTTTAGTCGGTTAACATGGAGCACCCTTAGGGGGTTCCTAGGGGTTTGGAGGTCCACTAGGTAAGTGGCCTCCCCTTTCTGCTCCTTTACTTCAAATGGGCCAGACCAGCGGTCCTGGAGAGCTCTAGGCTCTACTGGCTCCATTACCCACACTTTGTCTCCAGGTTGAAACTCTACCAGGGTGGCCTTCTGGTCATACCAGCGTTTCATTACCTCTTGACTGGCCTCAAGGTTACTTTGGGCCTCTTTCCAGAAGCGGGTCATCTGGTTGCGGAGGGCCAACATGTAGCTGACCACATCCTGAGGGGGTGCCTTTGGAGCTTTCTCCAACCCCTCTTTGACAATGCTTAAGGGTCCCCTGACAGGGTACCCATAGAGAAGCTCAAAGGGACTGAACCCTACCCCCCTCTGGGGGACCTCTCTGTAAGCAAAGAGAAGGCATGGTAAGAGGACGTCCCACTTATGCCTCATGGCCTCAGGGAGGCCACCAATCATGCCTTTCAAGGTCTTATTGAATCTCTCCACAAGACCATTAGACTGGGGGTGATAGGGTGTGGTGAACTTGCAGGTTACACCACACGCATCCCACAGAGACTTTATGTATGCAGACATGAAGTTAGTGCCTCTGTCAGACACTATCTCCTTGGGGAATCCCACACGGGTAAATATCCCCATCAGAGTTCTGGTCACCACTGGTGCAGTTACGGTCCTCAGAGGGATTGCCTCTGGGTAACGGGTGGCATGGTCCACCAAAACCAGGATGAACCTGTTGCCTAAGGCAGTTTTGGGGTCCAATGGACCAACAATGTCGATGCCCACCCTTTCAAAGGGGGTGCCAACGACAGGAAGTGGAATCAGGGGGGTTTTAACCCTTTTTCCTGCTTTACCACTGGCCTGGCAGGTAGGACAAGATCTGCAGAACTTATCTGAGTTTGTCCTCATTCTGGGCCAATAAAAGTGGGTGACAAGCCTGTCAAAGGTCTTGCGTTGCCCCAAGTGTCCTGCCAGGGGAATGTCGTGAGCCAGACCCAGTAGGAAGGTTCGTTAACACTGGGGGACCACCAGCGTACGCGCTGCCCCAAAGGCCGGAACCTTAGGCTCACTGTAGAGGAGATCATTCTCCCAATATATGTGGTGATCGCCAGAGGCTTCACCTGCCGCGTGGTTTGAGGCTTGTTTCCTCAGACCTTCCAGAGTGGGACATTCTTTCTGCGCCTTGCAGAATCCCTCCCTGGTGGGTCCACCCTCAACTTGCCAGCCAGCAAGCTCAGGTAAGTCACCTAGCGTGGCAATGTCTTCCCCAGTTGGCTCGGAGCCTCCTCCTCAGGAGCCCCGTCAGCCACTGCGGGAACTTCTGGGGCCGGTTTCCCGCGCCCCTTGCCCCTCCTCTTGGCAGCTCTCTGGGCCATTGTTCCAGGCTCCAGACGCCCTTGACTTCCCTCTCGGTCAGCCATGGACCGTGTGGTCATGCAGACCCACTCGGGTAACCCTAACATCTCCAGGTGAGACCTGAGCTCCACTTCTTTCCAAGCAGTATGCTCAAGATCATTGCCTAACAGACAATCTACAGGCATGGCAGGACTCACAGCTACTTTCAGAGTACCAGAGAACCCCCCCCCCCACTCAAAGGGAACCAGAGCCACCGGTAGGTGACTCTCACGATTGTCAGCGACTATGACCTGGTGGAATGTATTAGGGACTATCTGCTCTGTTGACACCAGCTGACTCTTGATAGTAGTCATACTGGCTCCTGTGTCACGCAGAGCCTCCACCTTCTGCCCATCAATGGTGACCCACTGCCTGTACTTGGAAGTATTTTGGGGCATGTGTGCTTTGGGCACCATTTCTCCTTCTCCCAGGGACACTAGGGAAATCTCTACCTGTTCCCCAAAGCTATCTGGGTCCATCTCCCCCCGAGCGCTACACTAGTCAACACAGGTGTCTGTCCGGTAGTGGACGGTGCTCTCTTGGGGTACTGGGGGTCACCTTTATAGTGACCATACTGGTAACACTCCATGCATTTGGGGTTGGATTTTCCTGACCTGTCATATGTCCCTGGCTTTTTCCCAAATCTGGAAAAGGAAGGGTTGCCACCCCCTCCCTGGGGATTCTTTTAGGGGCCTTTGGAGAGTTCCTTATCTGTAAGTTTATCTCCCCCCTCTTTCTTCTGTTGGGAACCCTGACCACCTTTGTGGGTGTCCCCCCCAGGTACCTTCTTGGACACTCTGGTGCTAACCCAGAGGTCCGACTCCTCAACAAGCTTCCTGGGATCAGTCAGCTTACTATCCACTAAGTGCTGGCGCAAATCTGTATAAGTAGTATTAAGCATATGCTCTCTCAGAATCAAGTCATATAAACCTTTATAATCATCTACTTTGTTGCCCGCACCCATCCATTCAGTGCCTTACTGGAGAAGTCAAAGAAATCTCCCCATGTTTGTGTGGTTTGTTTGGTGCTGTCCCTGAACCTCTGACGGTATCCCTCAGGGGTCAGCCCAAACTTGGCAAGTAAAGTGGCTTTCTGAAGTGGGTATGTGTTTTGATCAGGTTGATCCAATGTGAGGAGTGTTTCCCTCCCCAATGGTGGTACATAACCCCACATAGCTACCCCCCATTGCCCTTCAGGAACCTCATGAGCCCTTAGTGCAACTTCATAAGCAGCTAACCATTTATCTATGTCATCTCCCACCACAAAACTGGGCACCACATTTTTGGGTATACGAACCTTCTTTTCTCCAGCAGGTCCTGTCAGTATGCTACCACCATTATTGCTGGATTCAGACTGCTTTGCCTTGAGATCCAGCTCCTTGAGACTCAGTTCATGAGCCAATAACAGTTTCTTTTCAGCCAAGGCTCTCTCAGCTGCAGCTTCAGCTCTTTCAGCTTCGATCTGTTTAGCTGCTCTTTCAGCCTCAGCTTGCTTGGCTTCTCTTTCTGCCCTTCTTTCCTCCTGTTGAGCCTCAATTTTCAGTTTTGCCATTTGCAATTGGAACTCCCTTTCCTCTCTCCTTTCCTCTGCGGTCAGGCTTTGCACAGAGACACTGCTCCCTGGTCTGGAAGGGGGCACAATAGCAGTGGTAACACCATCCACAGATAGTGACAAATCCTCTAAGGGGCCATTTTCTGGCTCCTCTTCCTCATCATCCTCTTCTAAATGGGCTTCTGCCCAGGCCCTCAGCGCCACTTGAAAGTCCTCCTTTTTGGAGGCCCCTTGGGTGGGTACCCTCATTGCCCTGCAGAATCCTCTTAGTTGTTTGACCGTATATGTATCCAACAGGACTAGGTCAAAGTCTCCTATCTGAGACCCAGTCAGAGACATGTTGAGTGAGGATTTAGTTTTTGAAAATTGTCAGGAAAAAAAACGAATTTGCAAAAAGAGATAAAAATCAAGTTGACCTTCAACTGTGGGTAGGTATTGAAATACTTAGCTACTGTATGTCACTGCACAAATACAAGTCCTATCCCACCGCTGCCACCAATGTTAGAAATGGGGTTTTTCTTGGGTGTTGGGTGTTTTATTCGTTTTGACCTACAATTATCCTGATAAATATTATATATTTTTCTAAACACTGTGTGGTGTATTTTTGTGGTGTTGTATGGTGGTATTGTATGATTTATTGCACAAATACTTTACACATTGCCTTCTAAGTTAAGCCTGACTGCTCATACCAAGCTACCAGAGGGTGGGCACAGGATAATCTTGGATTGTGTGTGACTTACCCTGACTAGAGTGAGGGCTTTTGCTTGGACAGGGGGTAACCTGACTGCCAACCAAAAAAAACAATTTCTAACAGAATGTCATGTCTTTTCTTGGAATGTCGTGTGGAATGTCATGCCTTTCTTGGAATGTGATGACTTTTTTTGGAATGTCATGTCTTTTCTTGGAATGTGTGGAATGTCGTGTCTTTTCTTCGAATGTCGTGTGGAATGTCATGTCTTTTCTTGGAATGTCATGTCTTTTCTTGGAATGTCATGTATTTTTTTGGAATGTCGTGTCTTTTCTTGGAATGTGTGGAATGTCCTGTCTTTTCTTGGAATGTGTGGATATACTATTGATATTTTGGACTTTGGATTTTGGTTTTTGCCGGTAAGACCTTATCAGAATGGGATTGTGTACCTACTCATTCTTTGTACCTACTGACCACCTCACTAAGGCTGACCTAAGGAGGCTTTGCAGAAAATGGGGCCTTCCTGTATCGAGGAGATCTAAGATGGAAATGCTACATGCCTACATAGTCTGGGGGGGAGAAAGATGGGCAGAGAGAGAGGCAGCAAAAAACCAAATGACTAAGTACCCCTCAGATGAGGAGGAGGACTGCTCAAATGAGGAGGAAGACTACTCAGATGAGGAAAGAGAACCAGTGAGAGATGAATGGCTCCTAGCTCGAGAGCGGTGGATGGAAGAGCTAGATGAGTTTCTTGAAAGGGCTGAGGCAGCAAGACTCTTAGCCCTGAAAGAAGAAAGGATTGCAGCTCAATAGCTGAGCTGTGAAGAGCTGAAACTGGAGGCCGGAAGGGCTGAGTCCAGTTCAGATGGTGGCAGCAAAAATCTTGCATCCAGTACTGCTGAAGAAGGGCACAAGCCCAGAGAGGTGGTGCCCAACTTGAAGAAGGGAGTTGACACACCCCAGGTGGTTCAAGGGTATGAGGTAGTTCCCGTTATGCACAGGGTCCCTGAGAAGGATTGGGAAACTGGCACAGGGAGTCATATTCCTACTGGGGGGAGGGACACTTTACTGGCTCTAGCAGAGAGTGACAGAGAAAAGGGTTCCCCCCTGGTGGATGTCCTGGATATAGAGTGTAGAGACATCCCAGAAGAGTATGGGTTGAGTGTCAAGGACAGTCAGATACTGTCTCACCAGTCTCAGGAGGGTGATGTAGAGTGCTTTTCCAAGGCTGGGTTACTGGATGGTTGGGTGAAGGGTACTGTGGTTAATACATGTGAAGGGCAGAGTGATGTAATTGCTGGAGAGCATATGTCTGGTCCTTATTTTCCAGAGCTACGCCAACACTAGGTGGAGTGTGAGTTCTCTGACCCCAGGGAACTTACAATGAAGGCAGACTTCTGGGTGAGTACCAGAGAGTCTGAAGAGGCATTTGGGGGTGCTCCTGAAGGGAGTGGCCTAGGTGGTTCACAACCAAGTGAGGTGGGAGAGGATTGTAGTGTCCCAGGTCCTAGTGGGTTCCATGAGGGAACACCAGGAGGGAAGCCTAGCCTGTACCGTAGGGCCACCTGTTGAGGGAAGCCCCGCAGTGTCAGAAGAACTTGGGGGGGTGACTGTAGCCAGCATCCCAACAGTTCTGGTGTCTGGCAGTAACACCCCTAGTGAGGGGGTGCAGAAGTCCAGACATAGGGTTGAGAGGGGGTTGCGGACCCCAGTGGAGGACCTGGAGAGTCAGCTCTGTGAGCAGAGCCCCCCAGGAATGACCCAGGTGAAACCACTTCTGGTTTGGGGGAGACCCAGACTCTGCCGGATGGGCAGAGGTCAGGAGACCTGCGCCAACCAGACTCTTGTGTGGCCCTTGGGGATGGTGTGTCCCTTGTGGGGGTTGAGAGTGGCCCCCAGGAAGTCCTGGCATTCCGGGCAAAGATTTAACCTCAGGGTGGTGACTCTGGGGTGGATAGCCAGGATCAGGGGTTAAACTCTGACCTGGTGGGGGGTAGGTGTGCCTCCCAGAAAGTCCTGGTGTACCATGCAATTGCCCAACCTCAGGGTAGTGACCCTGGGTTGGATAGCCAGGTTCAGAGGTTAAACTCCAACCTGGTGGGGGGTAGGTGTGCCCCCCAGAAAGTCCTGGTATGCCAGGCAATGGTTCAACCTCAGGGTGGTGACTCTGGGTTGGATCCCCAGGTTCAGAGGTTAAACTCTGACCTGGTGGGAGGTAGGTGTGCCTCCCAGGAAGTCCTGCTGTGCCAGGCAATTGTCCAACCTCAGGGTGTTGACTCTGGGCTGGATGGCCAGGTTCAGAGGTTAAACTCTGACCTGGTGGGGTGTAGGTGTGCCCCCCAGAAAGCCCTGGTGTTCCAGGCAACTGCCCAACCTCAGGGTGGTGACCCTGGGTTGGAGAACCAGGTTCAGAGGTTAAACTCTGACCTGGTGGGAGGTAGATGTGCCTCTCAGGAAGTCCTGTTGTGCCAGGCAATTGTCCAACCTCAGGGTGTTGACTCTGGGTTGGAGGGCCAGGTTCAGAGGTTAAACTCTGACCCGGTGGGGGGTAGGTGTGCCCCCCAGGAAGTCCTGGCACGCCAGGCAATTGTTCAACCTCAGGGTGGTGACTCTGGGTTGGATGGTGTAGGAAGTTGGCTCTGTATGCACTATTTCAAAGTGAGAAATAGCATGCACAGAGTCCAAGGGTTCCCCTTAGAGGTAAGATAGTGGCAAAAAGAGATAATTCTAATGCTCTATTTTGTGGTAGTGTGGTCGAGCAGTAGGCTTATCAGAGGGTAGTGTTAAGCATTTGTTGTACACACACAGGCAATAAATTAGGAACACCCACTCAAAGACAATTCCAAGCCAATAGGTTTTTGTATAGAAAAATATATTTTCTTAGTTTATTTTAAGAACCAAAAGGGTTAAGATTTAGAAGTAATACTTTAAATGAAAGGTATTTCACTTAGGAACTTTAGGAACTTTGAATTAGCAAAATAGCATATACAGTTTTCACACAAATGACATATAGCTATTTTAAAACTAGACAGTGCAATTTTCAACAGTTCCTGGGGGAGGTAAGTGTTTGTTAGTTTTGCAGGTAAGTGAACCACCTACAGGGTTCAAGTTTGGGTCCAAGGTAGACCACCGTTGGGGGTTAAGAATAACCCCAAAGTTACCACACCAGCAGCTCAGGGCCGGTCAGGTGCAGAGGTCAAAGTGGTGCCCAAAACGCATAGGCTTCAATGGAGAAGGGGGTGCCCCGGTTCCAGTCTGCCAGCAGGTAAATACCCGTGTCTTCGGAGGGCAGACCAGGGGGGTTTTGTAGGGCGCCAGGGGGGATACAAGTCCGCACAAAAAGTACACCCTCAGCGGCCGGGGCGGCCGGGTGCAGTGTGCAAACAGGCGTTGGGTTCGCAATAGGTTTCAATGGGAGACCAAGGGGTCTCTTCAGCGATGCAGGCAGGCAAGGGGGTGGCTCCTCGGGGTAGCCACCACCTGGGCAAGGGAGAGGGCCACCTGGGGGTCACTCCGGCACTGGAGGTCAGATCCTTCAGGTCCTGGGGGCTGCGGGTGCAGTGTCTTTACCAGGCGTCGGGTCTTTGAAGCAGGCAGTCGCGGTCAGGGGGAACCTTGGGATTCCCTCTGCATGCGTCGCTGTGGGGGCTCAGGGGGGTCAACTCTGGCTACTCATGGTCTCGCAGTCACCGGGGAGTCCTCCCTGTAGTGTTTGTTCTCCACAAGTCGAGCCGGGGGCATTGGGTGCAGAGTGCAAATTGTCACGCTTCCGGTGGGAAACGTGTGTTGTTTCAAAGTTGCTTCTTTGTTGCAAAGTTGCAGTCTTTGGGGAACAGAGCTGCTGTCCTCGGGAGTTCTTGGTCCTTCTAGATGCAGGGTAGTCCTCTGAGGCTTCAGAGGTTGCTGAACCATGGGAACGCGTCGCTGGGGCAGTGTCTTTAGAAGTGGGGAGACAGGCCGGTAGAGCTGGGGCCAAAGCAGTTGGTGTCTCCGTCTTCTCTGCAGGTTTTCAGTTCAGCAGTCCTCCTCTTCTTAGGTTGCAGGAATCTAGTTTCCTAGGGTCTGGGGAGCCCCTAAATACTGAATTTAGGGGTGTGTTTAGGTCTGGGAGGGCAGTAGCCAATGGCTACTGTCCTTGAGGGTGGCTACACCCTCTTTGTGCCTCCTCCCTGAGTGCCCTGGGGCATTGTAACACGAAGCCTGAGCCTTTGAGGCTCACTGCTAGGTGTTAGTTCTGCAGGGGCGAGGTGTGAAGCACCTCCACCCAGAGCAGGCTTTTGTTTCTGTCCTCAGAGAGCACAAAGGCCCTCACCACATGGGGTCAGAAACTCGTCTCTCAGCAGCAGGCTGGCACAGACCAGTCAGTCCTGCACTGAACAATTGGGTAAAATACAGGGGGCATCTCTAAGATGCCCTCTGTGTGCATTTTTTAATAAATCCAACACTGGCATCAGTGTGGGTTTATTATTATGAGAAGTTTGATACCAAACTTCCCAGTATTCAGTGTAGCCATTATGGAGCTGTGGAGTTCGTTTTTGACAGACTCCCAGACCATATACTCTTATGGCTACCCTACACTTACAGTGTATAAGGTTTTGCTTAGACACTGTAGGGGCAAAGTGCTCATGCACCTATGCCCTCACCTGTGGTATAGTGCACCCTGCCTTAGGGCTGTAAGGCCTGCTAGAGGGGTGACTTACCTATGCCACAGGCAGTGTGAGGTTGGCATGGCACCCTGAGGGGAGTGCCATGTCGACATAGTCATTTTCTCCCCACCAGCACACACAAGCTGGCAAGCAGGGTGTCTGTGCTGAGTGAGGGGTCCCTAAGGTGGCATAAGACATGCTGCAGCCCTTAGAGACCTTCCCTGGCATCAGGGCCCTTGGTACCAGTTACAAGGGACTTTCCTGGGTGCCAGGGTTGTGCCAATTGTGGAGACAATGGTACATTTTAGGTGAAAGCACACTGGTGCTGGGGCCTGGTTAGCAGGGTCCCAGCACACTTCTCAGTCAAGTCAGCATCAGTATCAGGCTAAAAGTGGGGGGTAACTGCAACCAGGAGCCATTTCCTTACACAAGCCCCCCCCCCCCCACAGCCCACAGGCCAGGAGACTCAGCCAAAGCTGGGAGAGTGTTCCTAGTCTGTCAGGCGAGGAAGAGTAGAGGAAATAGGCTGGTTTGTTGCAGGGCCTACTCTGCCTTACATCCTCCTGTTCAGGTCATTCCCTCTGGGGAACTGACCCACTTCCACAGTGATAGGACCTAGTCTGAATTGCCTCTTGTCTGTGTTTTTAATGTCTCCACCCATTCTCTCTATTTTGGTGTTAGAGGTATCCACCTCTGCTAATCTTATCTTAGCCAGGGTCACCCCTAGCTTACCCAAAGAGGTTACCCAGAGCTGGAGTAACCCCACCATGCCCAACAGGCGAAAACAAAACCTCCACCGTCACCCCAACAGAAAACACGTCCATGCTATTACGACCCACGAATCCACGCGGCGGTCTTTCAACCGCGGTATTCCATTGGCGGTACACACCGCCGAGCTCAAAATACACACACATCTCCAAAACACCGCCACATTGGACAATTCAAAATACGCACACCTGATACACATACAAACACCACTCCCACACAATCAATACAATATAAAACACACACCCACATCACCCACAAACCCCTACGACCAAAAATTAGAGACGAAGGCGACAGAGAGACAGCACAGCAATAGGCAACCCCACCACACAGAGGCACACAACACCATCACCCACACAACATCCACGCACAAAATACCACACACATCACCACATACACCCCACACACATCACCTACACCACCCCATGGCACGCCAAAGACACCCCAGGTTTTCGGAGGAGGAGCTCAGGGTTATGGTGGAGGAAATCGTATGGGTAGAGCCACAGCTATTTGGATCGCAGGTGCAGCACACCTCTATAGCTAGGAAGATGGAGCTATGGCGGAGAATCGTCTACAGGGTCAACGCAGTGGGACAGCACCCAAGAAATCGGGAGGACATCAGGAAGAGGTGGAACGACCTACGGGGGAAGGTGTGTTCAGTGGTCTCCAGGCACAACATCGCGATTCAGCGGACTGGCGGCGGACCCCCCCCAACTAACAACATGGGAGGAGCAGGTCTTGACCATTATGCATCCAGAGGGCCTCGGAGGAGTCGGTGGAGGAATAGACACTGGTAAGTCAAATCTTAACTACCATATCCCCCACCCTACCTGCATGCTATCACACACACCCACCCTCACCCCCTCCCCTATCACTCCAACTCCTCACTAATGTATTAATAACACAAACCACCCATCCCAACACCTAGCCCTGCATGACACAACAAAGCATGGACACCCATCACTAAAGCATGCCCACTGCACACACCCATAACACCCCTCCAACCCTCATCACACAAGCCCCCACACAGGAATGCTAGCACAGCGGTACACGCTCACCCACCTATTGCACACCATGACACACACAGATGCAATAATCATGCTTTTACACCCCTGCAGGACCACTACCCAACATCACCAGACAGGAGGGTCCAGACATCTCCACCCCACCCACTGAAGAGGCCCCACAGTGATGACAGCAGCTCTGGCCAACTGGATCCGGATGACCAGCCCGGACCATCGTGGGCCTCGGGACAGTCGGTTCCGCTCGCACAGGCACAGCCCAACACTGACCTTCCACCCTCTGGTAACACCAGCACAGCACCCACCCAGCGGCCCATACCTCCATCCCCAGGACACGTCAATCAGCTGTGTGTCCACCACTACAGGGAACCCTGGATAACCCACCACCCCAACAACAACAGGGACCTGGGGACAGTGGCAGTGGGCACACGGTCCAGGGGTTGGAAGCACAGGAACACAGGGGAACTGGGAGGACTGCTGTGCGACAGGGGGCGGTCAGGCCAAGGGAACTCACTCTCCACGAGGCCCTCTCCTCCATCATGGGAGCATACCACCACTCCTAGGAGACGATGGCTAAGGTCCTGGCCAAGTTTCAGGAGACCCAGCGCATGCAGGATGAACAGTATTTGGGGTTCAGGGAGGAGCTCACAACCATCAGCTCCGCCCTGGGCACCATCGTAGGGGTGCTGAAGGACATACAGAAGACCATGAGGGACACCGTGGCACTCCAAGGGGCCCCTGACACTAGCCTGGACGATGAACTGCCCATCACCTCCGCCGGCGCTAGTGGACAGGACGCCCCGCCACAGGACCACCACACCAGCACCCCACCCCCTGCAGACGGACAACCACCCCGCAAGCGGTCCCTGATATCCCGGAACAGGACAGAGCAAGATGACAAGACCCCCGCCAAGAAATGAGACCACCCTGATTGTCATCCCATTGTCCCACTTTGTTACCCTGTCCAGATTGGAACTGCCCCAGCTCCACTTCCTATGCCCATATAGGCAGTGCACCTGTGAGACTAATAGACTGGACTCTGCCATGGACATTCCTCCACCATCACCCATCACCGTTTTGCCACCCCCTCCAATAACTAGCACTTCAATAAACACCCTTGAACCACAAAACAATCTGGAGTCAGTCTGTGATTTTGAAAACGTGTATTATCTATGACAATGACAAAATCCATTCGAAAATGTATTGTCAACATACCTATGTAACACATCACAAGCCCATGAAGGATGCAAGCAGATGAAACACGTTGGTAACCACACATGTGAAACCGTAATGGAAATGTACCACTCAGTTAGCAAATACTTCTTCAAATTCACAGACGGGATAGAGGAAGAAGTGTGCAAGTAAATATAATAGTAACAACATTGTTCTCACCTGTGTGTAACTCTTCTGGTTCCTGTACACCTGTTCACTCCTGTGGGGTGGGGGGGGACCAAAGCCACATGGGTCCCATCAATGGCACCTATGATGTTAGGGATATGTCCCAGGACATAGAAGTCACCTTTCCCTGTAGCCAAATCCTCCACCTGAGGCAAAACGATGTAGCTCCTCACGTGTTTCAGCAGGGCAGACAACACTCTGGACAATACGTTAGAAAACATAGGCTGGGACATCCCTGATGCCATGGCCACTGTTGTCTGAAATCACCCACTTGCTAGGAAATGGAGTACTGACAGCACCTGCACCTGAGGGGGGATACCTGTGGGATGGCGGATTGGTGACATCAGATCTGGCTCCAACTGGGTACACAGTTCCTGGATTGTGGCACGGTCAAACCTGTAGGTGATGATTAAATGTCACTCCTCCATTGTCAACAGGTCCACCAGCGGTCGGTACACTGGAGGATTCCGCCATCTCCTCACATGTCCCAGCTGACGGTGCCTAGGAAGGACAACAGCGACCACAGAGTCAACCAATTGTAAGGTATGTACCCACTGCTACACGGAACACGACACAAAATACAAAAATCTTCCTGTATGTATGTTGAGTCCAGGCCTAGGTATGTGTGACACAGTTGTAAATGAAGCCATGTGGGCCCCTGAAACGGCGGCTGCCTGACCTCTAAAGTGGGACAATGGGATATGAGGTAACTGCGCTGGCGTTGTACACCGTCGCGGTAGGCGGTCGAAGACCGCGGTGCAATGCTGCATTGGTTAACATGGGACCCTATCGGTCCCAGGAGCCAATGACGAAGTGCACCGGCGGTGATGATGCGCACCGCCGCGGACGTCACCGCCATTTTCTATCTGTTCAATCACTCGATACCTGATCTTCGACAGGAGAGGACCTACACTGCAAGTGCTGCTGTGACCTCGGTCTGGAAGAGACAATGGCACGTGTGTCTGGGGAAAGGCCCCTGCCTTTACTGCACAGGAGTTGGAGAAGCTCGTGGACGGGGTCCTCCCCCAGTACACGCTACTCTACGGTCCTCCAGACCAACCAGTGAGTACATAGGGTGCAAGTTGTATGGGCTATGCCTGGGTGGAGAGGGCTGGTTGTAAGTAGGAAGGGGGCAGAGTTATGCGAGCATGAAGGACTGTGAATGCATGTGCCACATGGCAAGGGTAGGGATGTGGGCCACTCACTTTGATGGTGCAGTTGGTAATGACTTCTCTTCTTCCCCTGTACATGTCATGTAGGTCAGTGCCCACCAGAAGAAGGATATTTGGCGTGCCATCGCCAAGGACGTCCGGACCCTGGGGGTCCACCAGAGACGGAGCACCCACTGCCGTAAAAGATGGGAGGACATTTGCCGCTGGAGCAAGAAGACGGCGGAGGCTCAGCTGGGGATGGCCTCCCAACGTGGGAGGGGTGCCCGTCAAACCATGACCCCCCTGATGTTCCGGATCCTGGCGGTGGCCTACTCTGAGTTGGATGGGCGCATGAGGGTATCACAGCTGACACAAGGGGGTGAGTACACTCACATTCTCATGACTTTGCGCACAGTGGAGGGGTCTGGGTGGTGGAGGAGATCTGTGGGATTCCCTAGGCCAGGGTGAGTTCCATAGGCTAGGCCCCTCCGTAATGCAGGCAATGTGCCACTCCACCCCACCTCTGTAGAGTGCCAAAAACAGGTATACATGCCCCTATGTCATCTATGTGGGCAGATGACACTCATAGGCAAGTAGGCCATATCCCAGGAACTGCATCTGTAGAGGCCAAGAGCACGGCGTAGTGCAGGGGGCAGCTGTGTCTCTATTGTCCGCCAACGGTAGCGGTAAGCCATGCACTCAACCTGTCTTTCTTCTGTTTCCCCACCCCTTTTTGTGCTCTCCCTGTTCTATTGTGCATCAGCATCATCAGGCGGAGGTACAGGGGCACCGGAGCACGAGTGGGCTGCGTCCCACATGGCCATGGAGGGCCACACCACGGACTCCTAATACACCAGTGGGACAGAGGGCGAGGGGAGCTTCACGGCGGTCAGCGGATCAGCAACCAGCGACACGGACTCGTCCTCCGATGGGAGCTCCCTTGTGGTGGTGGCACCATCTGTGCCCCCCACTTCTACAGGTACAGCCGCCACCCCCCCTACCAGCACCGCCCTCCCAGCAGCCCCTCAGCCTTCGCCCCGTGCCCGCTTACCCAGGAGGGTGGGCATCACCTTCGCCCCAGGACCTCAGCCCCTGCCCCTGTCACCCCTGCTGCCCTCAGTGAGGAAGCCATTGACCTCCTCAGGTCACTCAATGGTGGGCAGTCTACCATTGTGAATGCCATCCAGGGTGTAGAGAGGGAGTTGCAACACACCAATGCATTCCTGGAGGGCATTCATTCTGGTCAGGCTGCCCATCATCGAACCGTGCAATCTCTGCCCTCAGCACTGATGGCAGCCATTGTCCCTGTGTCTAGCCTCCTCACTCCAACTTCCTCCACCCAGACCCAATCCCCTGTACCTCAACCTATCCCAAGCACACCATCAGACCAGCCTGCACACACCTCAACACACAAGGCCAGCTCAGGCAAACATAGGCACCACACATCCCACAGGCACTCACACAAGCATCACCCACATACAGACACAGCAACATCCACTGCCTCCACTGTGTCCCCCTCCTTGTCGTCTCCCTCCTCCCTCCCAGTGTTGTCTACACTCTCACCTGCATGCACTACCACAACCACCACTAGGACTCGCACCAGAACACCCAGCACCACACCCCGCTCACCTGCACTCACCACCCCCGCTGCCATTTACACGTCCCCTGTGTCCTCTCCCAGTGTGTCTGTGACGCCCCCTCCCAAAGTACACAAATGCGGGCACACACACACCCAACAGCCATCCACCTCACGACAGCCTCCAGAACATGCACCTGCACCCAAATCACCTCTACAACCACCTCCTCTTCCTCCACTCCCAGACCCCCTCCAGCTACCTGTTCCAGTGTTCGTCAGAAACTTTTCCTGAGCAACCTTGACCTCTGTCCCATCCCCCCCTCCAATTCATAGGTCCCGTAGTAGCACCTCAGCTAAAAAGATTCTAGTACCAGTGGTGTCTGTTCCAGGTATGTGGAGTGCACCGGGTACCAGGGCAGCCAGTGTGACACGGAGCCAAAGCACTGCCAGTCCACCCCATGTGAAGCACCAGAAGTTGGACAGTGCCCGAAGGGAGAGGGGGAAGACTCCTCCCAAGGTGGTGAAGGGGCAGAAGAAGTCTCCAAAGTCTGGGAAGAGCAGCACGGCGGAGAAGGACGCCATCCTCCCCGCTGCCCAAGACGCCACCGCCAGCCCCATAGTCACTGGTCAGGAGACCACCGCCGGAGTCAGTGCCCAGGAGGGCAGCACTATCGTCAGTGGTCAGGAGACCACCGCCGGAGTCAGTGCCCAGGAGGGCAGCACTATCATCACTGGTCAGGAGACCACTGCCGGAGTCAGTGCCCAGGAGGGCACCGGCAGCCACAGCCCCGCTGGGCAATGAGGGACCGCCATGGCACACACCGCTGCACAGGTCAGAGACCGCAAAGTCAAGCACCGCTGAACAGGGTAAGCACCACTGAACAGGGCAAAGACCGCCATGGCAAGCACTGCTGAACAGGGCAAGCACCGCTGAGCAGGGCAAAGACCGCCATGGCAAGCACCGCTGAACAGGTCAGAGACAGCAAAGTCAAGCACAGCTGAACTGGGCAAGCACCGCTGAACAGGGCAAAGACTGCCATGGCAAGCACCGCTGAACAGGGCAAGCACCGCCAACTCAAGCACCGCTAGCCCATGAGCGGCAGGGGCAGTGACGCAACAGGGACCGTCACGGGGTGAGTGATGCACTCTGGGCACCAGTCCCCCTCCAGAACCAGTGGAGACTGTTATCCACTTGAGAGACTGTGGCTTTGCACTCCCCAGGATGGTACAGTGGGCAACCCACCCACTGTAGAGACTTGAGAGACTGTGGGGGTCATTACAACGCTGGTGGACGGTGTTAAAGCGGCGGTTAGACCGCCAACAGGCTGGCGGTCTTTTTTTTAGTATTATGACCATGGCGGTTACGCCACGGTCATCCGCCGCTTCCCCGTTCCGCCCGCTGGGCTGGAGACCTGGGTCTCCAGCCCGGCGGCCGTGACAATACCGCCGCCGGTATTGTGACCCAGCTTACCGCCATGGATTTCCAGCGGTAGGAACCGCCATGAAATCCATGGTGGTAAGCACTATCAGTGCCAGGGAATTCCTTCCCTGGCACTGATAGGGGTCTCCCCCACCCCCACCCCGACTCCCTCCCCTACACCCCCCACCACGCCTGCCACCCTCCAAAGGTGGCAGGGCCCTCCTCCCCACCCGACCCCCGACATTACCTTACACATACACACCCGACACGCATGCAGGCACCACCAACACACATACACGCACACACACCGACATACATGCCAACATCCATACACACACTCAGACATGTACACCCACATTCACGCACACATCCACACAGACATACAGACATGCACACATTTCCAAAACATGCAACACCCCCGCAAGCATACACGCACTCACACACACCCCCTACATACACAGACGCACACCCCCATGCACCCACACAACACACAACACCCCACACCCCTCTCTCCTAATGGACGATCGACTTACCTGTTCCGTCGATCCTCCGGGAGGGGACGGGAGCCATGAGGGCAGCTCCGCCAACACCACACCGCCAACAGAACACCGCGCACAGAATCACAGGACGTGATTAGCTCGGTGGTGTTCTGTTGGCGTGGCGGTGGAGTAACCTCCACTTCCCCGCCGCCCGCAAGTATGGCTGTTGGCGGCTCTCCGTCAGAATAACGACGGAGGGCAGCCAACAGTCATAATACGCCGAGCGGCAAACCACCACTACTGGCGGTGTTCCGCACAGCGGTCCCTCAGCGGTCTTCTTAAAAGACCGCCGAGGTTGTAATGACCACCTGTGGCTTTGCACTCCCCAGGATGGTACAGTGGGCAACCCACCCACTGTAGAGACTTGGGAGACTGTGGCTTTGCACTCCCCAGGATGGTACAGTGGGCAAACCACCCACTGAAAAGACTTGAGAGACTGTGGCTTTGCACTCCTCAGGATACATCAATATGCATGGAGCCCCGTTGTGGATCTGGCGTGGTGCAGTCATCTGACTGAGGTGCCCCCCCTTACCTTCCCCCTGAGGTGCCTGTTGTATTTCTATCTGATGCCCCTGCAGTGTTCTCTCCGTTCCAGGACAGGTATCGTGTGTGGGCCTCGCCCGTGCATTGTGGGCCTAGTGGTCCACGGACATTGAAATGTGCATACCTGGACTACTAATCGTGATGTATATATTTGGAATGTGTATATATTGATGTATATATGAGCTTACTGTTTTTTGATACATTACAATGGTTGTACTCATTTCCTTTTGTCTTAGCATTCTTCCGGGGGATTGGGGGTTGTTACTGTGATGTTCAGAAATGCATTGGTGTGTGTGTTGTAGTGGGTGAGGGTCGGGTTGGGGGTGGGGGTGTTGCGTGTGTGTGTCCCTGACTTTTGCCTCCCCCCTCCCCTATGTCGTAGGTGCAGTACTCACCGTTGTCTTTGGCCCCGCCGTTGCTGATGTTCGTACAGGAGCAGGAAGACAAGCGCAGGGAGAATATGGAGTTCCGGCTCCATGGTGCCCTCCTTCCTCGTGGAGTTTGTTCAGGTGAGCGTTTTCCCATTGAAATGCCTGTTTCCGCCGTGTTTTTATCCACAGTGAATCTGACCCGGAAAAGGTGGCGGATTGGCCTGTTGTAATACTGTGGGCGGTACTTTGTCTTCCGCCTGTCTGTTGGCGGTGACCGCCGCGCTGCTTGTCTGTACCGCCGTGGCGGTCGGAGTGTTAAAGTGGATGTCTATGTTGGCGGTTTCCGCCACGGTCATAATTCCCTTTTTTTTCCCACCGGCCTGTTTGCGGTATTACTGAAGCTTTAACACCGTCCGCCAGGGTTGTAATGACCCCCTATGTTTCTAAAAGTTGGAATACTTTTTAAGAATCTAAAACTATCTCTAGAACTTAATTCAAACTTTTACAAAACTTTTAAACTCTAAAAAGAAATGCTAACAGGGACTAACACAAGGCCCTAGCAGGACTTTTAAAAATTTAGAAAAATAGCTCAAATTTCAAAAATCTGTTTCTAATGACAATTTTTGGAATTTAGTCGTGTGATCAGGTATTGGCTGAGTAGTCCAGCAAATGCAAAGTCTTGTACCCCACCGCTGATCCACCAATGTAGGAAGTTGGCTCTGTATGCACTATTTCAAAGTGAGAAATAGCATGCACAGAGTCCAAGGGTTCCCCTTAGAGGTAAGATAGTGGCAAAAAGAGATAATTCTAATGCTCTATTTTGTAGTAGTGTGGTCGAGCAGTAGGCTTATCAGAGGGTAGTGTTAAGCATTTGTTGTACACACACAGGCAACAAATGAGGAACAGACACTCAGACAATTCCAGGCCAATAGGTTTTTGTATAGAAAAATATATTTTCTTAGTTTATTTTAAGAACCACAGGTTCAAGATTTACAAGTAATACTTTAAATGAAAGGTATTCCACTTAGGAATTCTAGGAACTTTGAATTAGCAAAATAGCATATACAGTTTTCACACAAATGACATATAGCTATTTTAAAACTAGAGAGTGCAATTTTCAACAGTTCCTGGGGGAGGTAAGTGTTTGTTAGTTTTGCAGGTAAGTAAACCACCTACAGGGTTCAAATTTGGGTCCAAGATAGCCCACCATTGGGGGTTCAGAGCAACCCCAAAGTTACCACACCAGCAGCTCAGGGCCGGTCAGGTGCAGAGGTCAAAGTGGTGCCCAAAACGCATAGGCTTCAATGGAGAAGGGGGTGCCCCGGTTCCAGTCTGCCAGCAGGTAAGTACCCGCGTCTTCGGAGGGCAGACCAGGGGGGTTTTGTAGGGGACTGGGTGGGACACAAGTCAGCACAAAAAGTACACCCTCAGTGGCACGGGGCGGCCGGGTGCAGTGTGCAAACAGGCGTCGGGTTCACAATAGGTTTCAATCGGAGACCAAGGGGTCTCTTCAGCGATGCAGGCAGGCAAGGGGGTGGCTCCTCGGGGTAGCCACCACCTGGGCAAGGGAGAGGGCCACCTGGGGGTCGCTCCGGCACTGGAGGTCGGATCCTTCAGGTCCTGGGGGCTGCGGGTGCAGTGTCTTTACCAGGCGTCAGGTCTTTGAAGCAGGCAGTCGCGGTCAGGGGGAGCCTCTGGATTCCCTCTGCAGGCGTCGCTGTGGTGGCTCGGGGGGGATCAACTCTGGCTACTCACGGTCTCGCAGTCGCCGGGGAGTCCTCCCTGTAGTGTTTGTTCTCCACAAGTCGAGCCGGGGGCGTCTGGTGCAGAGTGCAAAGTCTCACGCTTCCGGAGGGAAACGTGTGTTGTTTCAAAGTTGCTTCTTTGTTGCAAAGTTGCAGTCTTTGGGGAACAGAGCCGCTGTCCTCGGGAGTTCTTGGTCCTTCTAGATGCAGGGTAGTCCTCTGAGGCTTCAGAGGTTGCTGGACCCTGGGAACGCTTCGCTGGGGCAGTGTCTTTAGAAGTGGGGAGACAGGCTGGTAGAGCTGGGGCCAAAGCAGTTGGTGTCTCCGTCTTCTCTGCAGGTTTTCAGTTCAGCAGTCCTCTTCTTCTTAGGTTGCAGGAATCTAGTTTCCTAGGTTCTGGGGAGCCCCTAAATACTGAATTTAGGGGTGTGTTTAGGTCTGGGAGGGCAGTAGCCAATGGCTACTGTCCTTGAGGTTGGCTACACCCTCTTTGTGCCTCCTCCCTGAGGGGAGGGGGCACATCCCTATTCCTATTGGGGGAATCCTCCAAAATCAAGATGGAGGATTTCTAAAGGCAGGGGTCACCTCAGCTCAGGACACCTTAGGGGCTGTCCTGACTGGTGGGTGACTCCTCCTTGTTTTTCTCATTCTCTCCCCTGGACTTGCTGCCAAAAGTGGGGGCTGTGTCAAGGGGGCGGGCATCTCCACCAGCTGGAATGCCCTGGGGCATTGTAACACGAAGCCTGAGCCTTTGAGGCTCACTGCTAGGTGTTACAGTTCCTGCAGGGGGGAGGTGTGAAGCACCTCCACCCAGAGCAGGCTTTTGTTTCTGTCCTCAGAGAGCACAAAGGCCCTCACCACATGGGGTCAGAAACTCGTCTCTCAGCAGCAGGCTGGCACAGACCAGTCAGTCCTGCACTAAACAATTGGGTAAAATACAGGGGGCATCTCTAAGATGCCCTCTGTGTGCATTTTTTAATAAATCCAACACTGGCATCAGTGTGGGTTTATTATTCTGAGAAGTTTATATCAAACTTCCCAGTATTCATTGTAGCCATTATGGAGCTGTGGAGTTCGTTTTTGACAGACTCCCAGACCATATACTCTTATGGCTACCCTGCACTTACAATGTCTAAGGTTTTGCTTAACACTGTAGGGGCATAGTGCTCATGCACCTATGCCCTCACCTGTGTTATAGTGCACCCTGCCTTAGGGCTGTAAGGCCTGCTAGAGGGGTGACTTACCCATGCCACAGGCAATGTGAGGTTGGCATGGCACCCAGAGGGGAGTACCATGTCGACTTAGTCATTTTCTCCTCATCAGCACACACAAGCTGGCAAGCAGTGTGTCTGTGCTGAGTGAGGGGTCCCTAAGGTGGCATAAGACATGCTGCATCCCTTAGAGACCTTCCCTGGCATCAGGGCCCTTGATACCAGGGGTACCAGTTACAAGGGACTTACCTGGGTGCCAGGGTTGTGCCAATTGTGGAGACAATGGTACATTTTAGGTGAAAGAACACTGGTGCTGGGGCCTGGTTAGCAGGGTTCAGCACACTTCTCAGTCAAGTCAGCATCAGTATCAGGCAAAAAGTGGGGGGTAACTGCAACAGGGAGCCAGTTCCTTACAGATGGTCAGATGCAGAGGTTAAACTCTGACCTGGTGGGGAGTAGGTGTGCCCCCCTGAAAGTCCTGGTTTGCCAGGCAGTGATCCAGTCTGAGGGTACAGACCCTGGGCTGGAAGGCCAGGTTCAGGGTGTCCCCCCGGACCTGGAGGGAGGGGCTACTGATAACAGTGACCCTACCATGTTGTCTTCTGAGGAGGCCACTCCTAGTTGGAGGGTGCTGGACCCCAGAAGGGAGGGCAGGGGGACGGAAGCCTCACCCCGGGCCCTAGTCCAACCTGAAGGTACAGACCCCAGGTTGGAGGGCCAGTTGCAGGTTAACAGCCCTGCACTGGTGGAGGAATGGTATAGGGTGACTTCTATAAGCACCCTGACCATGTTGGACACTGGGTGTACCGCTCCAGGAGGGGAGGGTACAGAGCTCCAGAGGGGAGGACCAGGTTCAGGCTGTCATCCCTGACCTGGTGGAAGGGAGAATGGTGAAAGGGTGCCCAGCACCTGCGGCTACCGCCCCCCACTCTCCACAGCCACAGTGGTGGGAGAGCTTTGAGAGGCCTGGGGCCTAGCACTCATCCCTGGCAGCTGGCAGTAACCACTGTGGCTTGCTGTCCCGGTAGACAGAGTTATCCCTGGGGAGGGGACAAGTGTCACACCCTGAGGGAGAAGAGTGGATAACACCACTGTGTTGGTCCTGGTGGTACTATCCTGCTCCTGGGATACATCTGTGAGCAAAGTAAGGTTAGGTGCTGCACAGATGGGATCCGCAGGTAAGGAGAAAGTTCCCCATGGGTTGGCTTAGTGGGCACTGAGAGTATGGACAGAGGGATCCAATTGGAGTCAGGAAGGCGAAGGACTGGAGCATGCCCCTGCTGTTGTGGGCCTGGGTCCTTGTTCTGTCGCCTCAAACAGGGAAGTACATCAGGATAGTGATGGTCCCCCCCCTTGGCTTTAGGCTGGTAGGGGGTCATGTTGGAACTGGCTTTTTGACAGGGTCATCCCCAAACTTTTTGCCTCCTT
Source organism: Pleurodeles waltl (assembly GCF_031143425.1). Classification (NCBI taxonomy): domain Eukaryota; kingdom Metazoa; phylum Chordata; class Amphibia; order Caudata; family Salamandridae; genus Pleurodeles; species Pleurodeles waltl. Next base: position 914,451,468 of record NC_090442.1, on the reverse strand, counting down.
CCTCCTATTTTGTCTGACCTGTTGTTGTTGGCCTTTGACCTCTGGGCACTTTACCACTGCTAACCAGTGCTAAAGTGCATATGCTCTCTGTGTAAATTGTACTATTGATTGGTTTATCCATGATTGGCTATTTAATGTACTTATAAGTCCCTAGTAGAGTGCACTCTATGTGCCTAGGGCCTGTAGATTAAATGCTACTAGTGGGCCTGCAGCACTGGTTGTGCCACCCACTTCAGTAGCCCCTTAACCTTGTCTCAGGCCTGCCATTGCAAGGCCTGTGTGTGCAGTTTCACTGTCACTTCGACTTGGCATTTAAAAGTACTTGCCAAGCCTAGAACTCCCCTTTTTCTACATAGAAGTCACCCCTAATGTGTGCCCTAGGTAACCCCTAGAGCAGGGTGCTGTGTGGGTAAAAGGCGGGACATGTACCTGTGTAGTTATATATCTTGGTAGTGTAAAACTCCTAAATTCATTTTTACACTACTGTTAGGCCTGCTCCCTTCATAGGCTAACATTGGGGCTGACCTCATACACTGTTGAAGTGGCAGCTGCTGATCTGAAAGGAGAAGGAAGGTCATATTTAGTATTGAATGGTAATATAAAATCCTGCTGACTGGTGAAGTCAGATTTAATATTACTATTCTAGAAATGGCACTTTTAGAAAGTGAGCATTTCTTTGCACTTAAATCTTTCTGTGCCCTTCAATCCACGTCTGGCTAGGTTTAGTTGACAGCACCTTTTGCATTTACTCAGACACACCCCAAACACAGGGTACTCAGCCTCACTTGCATTCATCTGCATTTTGAATGGGTCTTCCTGGGCTGGGAAGGTGGAGGGCCTGCAACACAAAGGACTGCCACACCCCCTACTGGGACTCTGGCAGACAGGATTGAACTGAAAGGGGGGTTGGTGCATTTCTTAGACACTCTTTGAAGTCACCCCCCCACTTCAAAGGCACAACTTAGTATAAAACAGGGCCTCTGCCCTACCTGATGAGACACTTGCTGAAGAAGAAACCTGAACAAGGAACTACATCCTGCCAACAAGAACTGCCTGGCTGCTCAAAGGACTCACCTGTCTGCTTTTCTACAAAGGACTGTTGCTTTGCTGTTGGCCTACTGCCTTGCTGTTGGCCTGCTGCCTTGCTGAACTGCCTGGCTGCTCAAAGGACTCATCTGTCTGCTTTTCTACGAAGGACTGCTGCCTTGCTGTTGGCCTGCTGCCTTGCTGAACTCTTGTCTGGCTGTAAAAGTGCTGTCCAAGGACTTGGATAGAGCTTGCCTCCTGTTCCCTGAAGTCTCAGGACCAAAAAGAATGATCTTTTTCACTTGGACGCTTTGTGCGCCGAAAGCTTGTTCCGTGGCGAGAAAAACGCCGCACACCGACGCTGATCGATGCGACACCTTCGGGACGACCGGAACTTTGACGCACGGCCTCGCAAGGACAACGCCGCCCGACTTCCAGAGAAGAAATCGACGCGACGCCTGCAGTGAGAGCGAAACTTCGACGCAAAGCCCAGCGGAACGACACGCTGCTGGAAAACAAGGAGGAGAATCCACGCACAGACCCGGGACATCTGGTAATCCCCGCGACCCATAGAAAGAGACTGCCCGCGTGCCGGAAAACGACGCACGACTTCCCTGGGCAAGTCCGTGTGTGCTGGGGAGAAATCGTCGCACACACTATTTTTCCACGTATCTCTTCTTCTGCTGCCCTTTGCAGAGATTTTCCACCAGAAACCAGGTACTTTGTGCTTGAAAGAGACTTTGTTTGCTTTTTAAAGACTTAAGACACTATATATCACTTTTCAGTGATATCTTTACAAATTCATATTGCATCTTTGATCGTTTTGACCTGCAAATACCCAGATAAATATTATATATTTTTCTAAACACTGTGTGGTGTATTTTTGTGGTGTTATATTATGGTATTGTATGATTTATAGCACAAATGCTTTACATATTGCCTTCTAAGTTAACCCTGACTGCTCGTGCAAAGCTACCAGAGGGTGGGCACAGGCTGATTTTGGATTGTGTGTGACTTACCCTGACTAGAGTGAGGGTTCTTGCTTGGACAGATGGCAACCTGACTGCCAACCAAAAAAACCATTTCTAACAGAATGTCATGTTTTTTTCTTGGAATGTCGTGTGGAATGTCATGTCCTTTCTTGGAATGTGTGGAATGTCATGTCCTTTCTTGGAATGTGTGGAATGTCGTGTCTTTTCTTCGAATTTCATGTGGAATGTCATGTCTTTTCTTGGAATGTCGTGATGAATCATCTTTTCTTGGAATGTGTGGAATGTCGTGTCTTTTCTTGGAATGTGTGGAATGTCATGTCTTTTCCTGGAATGTCATGTCTTTTTTTAGAATGTCGTGTGGAATGTCATGTCTATTCTTGGAATGTAATGACTTTCCTTAGAATGTCGTGTTTTTTCTTGGAATGTGTGGAATGTCGTGTTTTTTCTTGGAATGTCGTGTGGAATGCCATGTCTTTTCCTGGAATGTCATGTCTTTTTTTGGAATGTCTTGTCTTTTCTTGGAATGTCATGTCTTTTTTTGGAATGTCATGTCTTTTCTTGGAATGTGAGGAATGTCTTCTTTTTTTTGGAATGTGTGGAATGTCATGTCTTTTCTTGGAATGTGTGGAATGTCATGTCTATTTTTGGAATATGTGGAATGTCATGTCTTTTCTTGGAATGTGTGGAATGTCACGTCTTTTTTTGGAATGTCATGTCTTTTTTTGGAATGTGTGGAATGTCATGTCTTTTCTTGGAATGTGTGGAATGTTGTGTCTTTTTTTGGAATGTCGTGTCTTTTTTTGGAATGTCATGTCTTTTCTTGGAATGTGAGGAATGTCATGTCTTTTTTTTGGAATGTGTGGAATGTCATGTCCTTTTTTTGGAATGTGTGGAATGTCATGTCTTTTCTTGGAATGTGTGGAATGTCACGTCTTTTTTTGGAATGTCATGTCTTTTTTTGGAATGTGTGGAATGTCATGTCTTTTCTTGGAATGTGTGGAATGTCGTGTCTTTTTTTGGAATGTGTGGAATGTCATGTCTTTTTTTTGGAATGTGTGGAATGTCATGTCTTTTCTTGGAATGTGTGGAATGTCATGTCTGATTTTGGAATGTCATGTCTTTTTTGGGAATGTGTGGAATGTCATGTCTTTTCTTGGAATGTGTGGAATGTCATGTGTTTTTTTGGAATGTGTGGAATGTCGTGTCTTTTCTTGGAATGTGTGGAATGTCATGTCTTTTTTTGGAATGTGTGGAATGTCATGTCTTTTTTTTGGAATGTGTGGAATGTCATGTCTTTTCTTGGAATGTGTGGAATGTCATGTCTTTTTTTGGAATGTGTGGAATGTTGTGTCTTTTCTTGGAATGTTTGGAATGTCATGTCTTTTTTTGGAATGTGTGGAATGTCGTGTCTTTTTTCGGAATGTGTGGAATGCCGTGTCTTTTCTTGGAATGTGTGGAATGTCATGTCTTTTTTTGGAATGTGTGGAATGTCATGTCTTTTTTTTGGAATGTGTGGAATGTCATGTCTTTTTTGGGAATGTGTGGAATGTCGTGTCTTTTCTTGGAATGTGTGGAATGTCATGTCTTTTTTTGGAATGTCATGTCTTTTTTTGGAATGTGTGGAATGTCGTCTTTTCTTGGAATGTGTGGAATGTCATGTCTTTTTTTGGAATGTCATGTCTTTTTTTGGAATGTGTGGAATGTCGTGTCTTTTCTTGGAATGTGTGGAATGTCATGTCTTTTTTTGGAATGTGTGGAATGTCATGTCTTTTTTTGGAATGTGTGGAATGTCGTCTTTTTTGGGAATGTCATGTCTTTTTTTGGAATGTGTGGAATGTCATGTCTTTTTTTGGAATGTGTGGAATGTCATGTCTTTTTTGGAATGTGTGGAATGTCATGTCTTTTTTTGGAATGTGTGGAATGGCATGTCTTTTTTGGGAATGTCATGTCTTTTTTTGGAATGTGTGGAATGTCATGTCTCTTTTTGGAATGTGTGGAATGTCATGTCTCTTTTTGGAATGTGTGGAATGTCGTGTCTTTTTTTGGAATGTGTGAAATGTCATGTCTTTTTTTTGGAATGTGTGGAATGTCATGTCTTTTTTGGGAATGTGTGGAATGTCGTGTCTTTTCTTGGAATGTGTGGAATGTCATGTCTTTTTTTGGAATGTCATGTCTTTTTTTGGAATGTGTGGAATGTCGTCTTTTCTTGGAATGTGTGGAATGTCATGTCTTTTTTTGGAATGTCATGTCTTTTTTTGGAATGTGTGGAATGTCGTGTCTTTTCTTGGAATGTGTGGAATGTCATGTCTTTTTTTGGAATGTGTGGAATGTCATGTCTTTTTTTGGAATGTGTGGAATGTCGTCTTTTTTGGGAATGTCATGTCTTTTTTTGGAATGTGGAATGTCATGTCTTTTTTTGGAATGTGTGGAATGTCATGTCTTTTTTGGAATGTGTGGAATGTCATGTCTTTTTTTGGAATGTGTGGAATGGCATGTCTTTTTTGGGAATGTCATGTCTTTTTTTAGAATGTGTGGAATGTCATGTCTCTTTTTGGAATGTGTGGAATGCCGTGTCTTTTTTTGGAATGTGTGGAATGTCGTGTCTTTTCTTGGAATGTGTGGAATGTCATGTCTTTTTTTGGAATGTGTGGAATGTCGTCTTTTCTTGGAATGTGTGGAATGTCATGTCTTTTTTTGGAATGTCATGTCTTTTTTTGGAATGTGTGGAATGTCATGTCTTTTTTTGGAATGTCATGTCTTTTTTTGGAATGTCATGTCTTTTTTTGGAATGTGTGGAATGTCGTATTTTTTTAGAATGTGTGGAATGTCGTGTCTTTTCTTGGAATGTGTGGAATGTCATGTCTTTTTTTGGAATGTCATGTCTTTTTTTGGAATGTGTGGAATGTCATGTCTTTTTTTGGAATGTGTGGAATGTCGTGTCTTTTTTCGGAATGTGTGGAATGCCGTGTCTTTTCTTGGAATGTGTGGAATGTCATGTCTTTTTTTGGAATGTGTGGAATGTCATGTCTTTTTTTTGGAATGTGTGGAATGTCATGTCTTTTTTGGGAATGTGTGGAATGTCGTGTCTTTTCTTGGAATGTGTGGAATGTCATGTCTTTTTTTGGAATGTGTGGAATGTCATGTCTTTTTTTGGAATGTCATGTCTTTTTTTGGAATGTGTGGAATGTCGTGTCTTTTCTTGGAATGTGTGGAATGTCATGTCTTTTTTTGGAATGTGTGGAATGTCATGTCTTTTCTTGGAATGTGTGGAATGTCATGTCTTTTTTTGGAATGTGTGGAATGTCGTGTCTTTTTTCGGAATGTGTGGAATGCCGTGTCTTTTCTTGGAATGTGTGGAATGTCATGTCTTTTTTTGGAATGTGTGGAATGTCATGTCTTTTTTTTGGAATGTGTGGAATGTCGTGTCTTTTTTTGGAATGTGTGGAATGTTGTGTCTTTTTTTGGAATGTGTGGAATGTCATGTCTTTTTTTGGAATGTGTGGAATGTCATGTCTTTTTTTTGGAATGTGTGGAATGTCATGTCTTTTTTGGGAATGTGTGGAATGTCGTGTCTTTTCTTGGAATGTGTGGAATGTCATGTCTTTTTTTGGAATGTGTGGAATGTCATGTCTTTTTTTGGAATGTCATGTCTTTTTTTGGAATGTGTGGAATGTCGTGTCTTTTCTTGGAATGTGTGGAATGTCATGTGTTTTCTTGGAATGTGTGGAATGTCATGTCTTTTTTTGGAATGTGTGGAATGTCATGTCTTTTTTTGGAATGTCATGTCTTTTTTTGGAATGTGTGGAATGTCATGTCTTTTTTTGGAATGTCATGTCTTTTTTTGGAATGTGTGGAATGTCGCCTTTTCTTGGAATGTGTGGAATGTCATGTCTTTTTTTAGAATGTCGTGTGGAATGTCATGTCTATTCTTGGAATGTAATGACTTTCCTTAGAATGTCGTGTTTTTTCTTGGAATGTGTGGAATGTCGTGTTTTTTCTTGGAATGTCGTGTGGAATGCCATGTCTTTTCCTGGAATGTCATGTCTTTTTTTGGAATGTCTTGTCTTTTCTTGGAATGTCATGTCTTTTTTTGGAATGTCATGTCTTTTCTTGGAATGTGAGGAATGTCTTCTTTTTTTTGGAATGTGTGGAATGTCATGTCTTTTCTTGGAATGTGTGGAATGTCATGTCTATTTTTGGAATATGTGGAATGTCATGTCTTTTCTTGGAATGTGTGGAATGTCACGTCTTTTTTTGGAATGTCATGTCTTTTTTTGGAATGTGTGGAATGTCATGTCTTTTCTTGGAATGTGTGGAATGTTGTGTCTTTTTTTGGAATGTCGTGTCTTTTTTTGGAATGTCATGTCTTTTCTTGGAATGTGAGGAATGTCATGTCTTTTTTTTGGAATGTGTGGAATGTCATGTCCTTTTTTTGGAATGTGTGGAATGTCATGTCTTTTCTTGGAATGTGTGGAATGTCACGTCTTTTTTTGGAATGTCATGTCTTTTTTTGGAATGTGTGGAATGTCATGTCTTTTCTTGGAATGTGTGGAATGTCGTGTCTTTTTTTGGAATGTGTGGAATGTCATGTCTTTTTTTTGGAATGTGTGGAATGTCATGTCTTTTCTTGGAATGTGTGGAATGTCATGTCTGATTTTGGAATGTCATGTCTTTTTTGGGAATGTGTGGAATGTCATGTCTTTTCTTGGAATGTGTGGAATGTCATGTGTTTTTTTGGAATGTGTGGAATGTCGTGTCTTTTCTTGGAATGTGTGGAATGTCATGTCTTTTTTTGGAATGTGTGGAATGTCATGTCTTTTTTTTGGAATGTGTGGAATGTCATGTCTTTTTTTGGAATGTGTGGAATGTTGTGTCTTTTCTTGGAATGTTTGGAATGTCATGTCTTTTTTTGGAATGTGTGGAATGTCGTGTCTTTTTTCGGAATGTGTGGAATGCCGTGTCTTTTCTTGGAATGTGTGGAATGTCATGTCTTTTTTTGGAATGTGTGGAATGTCATGTCTTTTTTTTGGAATGTGTGGAATGTCATGTCTTTTTTGGGAATGTGTGGAATGTCGTGTCTTTTCTTGGAATGTGTGGAATGTCATGTCTTTTTTTGGAATGTCATGTCTTTTTTTGGAATGTGTGGAATGTCGTCTTTTCTTGGAATGTGTGGAATGTCATGTCTTTTTTTGGAATGTCATGTCTTTTTTTGGAATGTGTGGAATGTCGTGTCTTTTCTTGGAATGTGTGGAATGTCATGTCTTTTTTTGGAATGTGTGGAATGTCATGTCTTTTTTTGGAATGTGTGGAATGTCGTCTTTTTTGGGAATGTCATGTCTTTTTTTGGAATGTGTGGAATGTCATGTCTTTTTTTGGAATGTGTGGAATGTCATGTCTTTTTTGGAATGTGTGGAATGTCATGTCTTTTTTTGGAATGTGTGGAATGGCATGTCTTTTTTGGGAATGTCATGTCTTTTTTTGGAATGTGTGGAATGTCATGTCTCTTTTTGGAATGTGTGGAATGTCATGTCTCTTTTTGGAATGTGTGGAATGTCGTGTCTTTTTTTGGAATGTGTGAAATGTCATGTCTTTTTTTTGGAATGTGTGGAATGTCATGTCTTTTTTGGGAATGTGTGGAATGTCGTGTCTTTTCTTGGAATGTGTGGAATGTCATGTCTTTTTTTGGAATGTCATGTCTTTTTTTGGAATGTGTGGAATGTCGTCTTTTCTTGGAATGTGTGGAATGTCATGTCTTTTTTTGGAATGTCATGTCTTTTTTTGGAATGTGTGGAATGTCGTGTCTTTTCTTGGAATGTGTGGAATGTCATGTCTTTTTTTGGAATGTGTGGAATGTCATGTCTTTTTTTGGAATGTGTGGAATGTCGTCTTTTTTGGGAATGTCATGTCTTTTTTTGGAATGTGGAATGTCATGTCTTTTTTTGGAATGTGTGGAATGTCATGTCTTTTTTGGAATGTGTGGAATGTCATGTCTTTTTTTGGAATGTGTGGAATGGCATGTCTTTTTTGGGAATGTCATGTCTTTTTTTAGAATGTGTGGAATGTCATGTCTCTTTTTGGAATGTGTGGAATGCCGTGTCTTTTTTTGGAATGTGTGGAATGTCGTGTCTTTTCTTGGAATGTGTGGAATGTCATGTCTTTTTTTGGAATGTGTGGAATGTCGTCTTTTCTTGGAATGTGTGGAATGTCATGTCTTTTTTTGGAATGTCATGTCTTTTTTTGGAATGTGTGGAATGTCATGTCTTTTTTTGGAATGTCATGTCTTTTTTTGGAATGTCATGTCTTTTTTTGGAATGTGTGGAATGTCGTATTTTTTTAGAATGTGTGGAATGTCGTGTCTTTTCTTGGAATGTGTGGAATGTCATGTCTTTTTTTGGAATGTCATGTCTTTTTTTGGAATGTGTGGAATGTCATGTCTTTTTTTGGAATGTGTGGAATGTCGTGTCTTTTTTCGGAATGTGTGGAATGCCGTGTCTTTTCTTGGAATGTGTGGAATGTCATGTCTTTTTTTGGAATGTGTGGAATGTCATGTCTTTTTTTTGGAATGTGTGGAATGTCATGTCTTTTTTGGGAATGTGTGGAATGTCGTGTCTTTTCTTGGAATGTGTGGAATGTCATGTCTTTTTTTGGAATGTGTGGAATGTCATGTCTTTTTTTGGAATGTCATGTCTTTTTTTGGAATGTGTGGAATGTCGTGTCTTTTCTTGGAATGTGTGGAATGTCATGTCTTTTTTTGGAATGTGTGGAATGTCATGTCTTTTCTTGGAATGTGTGGAATGTCATGTCTTTTTTTGGAATGTGTGGAATGTCGTGTCTTTTTTCGGAATGTGTGGAATGCCGTGTCTTTTCTTGGAATGTGTGGAATGTCATGTCTTTTTTTGGAATGTGTGGAATGTCATGTCTTTTTTTTGGAATGTGTGGAATGTCGTGTCTTTTTTTGGAATGTGTGGAATGTTGTGTCTTTTTTTGGAATGTGTGGAATGTCATGTCTTTTTTTGGAATGTGTGGAATGTCATGTCTTTTTTTTGGAATGTGTGGAATGTCATGTCTTTTTTGGGAATGTGTGGAATGTCGTGTCTTTTCTTGGAATGTGTGGAATGTCATGTCTTTTTTTGGAATGTGTGGAATGTCATGTCTTTTTTTGGAATGTCATGTCTTTTTTTGGAATGTGTGGAATGTCGTGTCTTTTCTTGGAATGTGTGGAATGTCATGTGTTTTCTTGGAATGTGTGGAATGTCATGTCTTTTTTTGGAATGTGTGGAATGTCATGTCTTTTTTTGGAATGTCATGTCTTTTTTTGGAATGTGTGGAATGTCATGTCTTTTTTTGGAATGTCATGTCTTTTTTTGGAATGTGTGGAATGTCGCCTTTTCTTGGAATGTGTGGAATGTCATGTCTTTTTTTGGAATGTCATGTCTTTTTTTGGAATGTGTGGAATGTCGTGTCTTTTCTTGGAATGTGTGGAATGTCATGTCTTTTTTTGGAATGTGATGTCTTTTTTTGGAATGTGTGGAATGTCGTGTCTTTTCTTGGAATGTGTGGTATGTCATGTCTTTTTTTGGAATGTCATGTCTTTTTTTTGGAATGTGTGGAATGTCGTCTTTTTTTGGAATGTGTGGAATGTCGTGTCTTTTCTTGGAATGTGTGGAATGTCATGTCTTTTTTTGGAATGTCATGTCTTTTTTTTGGAATGTGTGGAATGTCATGTCTTTTTTTGGAATGTGTGGAATGTCATGTCTTTTTTGGGAATGTGTGGAATGTCATGTCTTTTTTTTGGAATGTGTGGAATGTCATGTCTTTTTTGGGAATGTGTGGAATGTCGTGTCTTTTCTTGGAATGTGTGGAATGTCATGTCTTTTTTGGAATGTGTGGAATGTCATGTCTTTTTTTGGAATGTCATGTCTTTTTTTGGAATGTGTGGAATGTCGTGTCTTTTCTTGGAATGTGTGGAATGTCATGTCTTTTTTTGGAATGTCATGTCTTTTTTTTGAAATGTGTGGAATGTCGTGTCTTTTTTCGGAATGTGTGGAATGTCGTGTCTTTTCTTGGAATGTGTGGAATGTCATGTCTTTTTTTGGAATGTCATGTCTTTTTTTGGAATGTGTGGAATGTCGTGTCTTTTCTTGGAATGTGTGGAATGTCATGTCTTTTTTTGGAATGTGTGGAATGTCGTGTCTTTTTTCGGAATGTGTGGAATGCCGTGTCTTTTCTTGGAATGTGTGGAATGTCATGTCTTTTTTTGGAATGTGTGGAATGTCATGTCTTTTTTTTGGAATGTGTGGAATGTCATGTCTTTTTTGGGAATGTGTGGAATGTCGTGTCTTTTCTTGGAATGTGTGGAATGTCATGTCTTTTTTTGGAATGTGTGGAATGCCGTGTCTTTTCTTGGAATGTGTGGAATGTCATGTCTTTTTTTGGAATGTGTGGAATGTCATGTCTTTTTTTTGGAATGTGTGGAATGTCGTGTCTTTTTTTGGAATGTGTGGAATGTCGTGTCTTTTCTTGGAATGTGTGGAATATCATGTCTTTTTTTGGAATGTGTGGAATGTCGTCTTTTCTTGGAATGTGTGGAATGTCATGTCTTTTTTTGGAATGTCATGTCTTTTTTTGGAATGTGTGGAATGTCATGTCTTTTTTTGGAATGTCATGTCTTTTTTTGGAATGTGTGGAATGTCATGTCTTTTTTTGGAATGTCATGTCTTTTTTTGGAATGTCATGTCTTTTTTTGGAATGTGTGGAATGTCGTATTTTTTTAGAATGTGTGGAATGTCGTGTCTTTTCTTGGAATGTGTGGAATGTCATGTCTTTTTTTGGAATGTCATGTCTTTTTTTGGAATGTGTGGAATGTCATGTCTTTTTTTGGAATGTGTGGAATGTCGTGTCTTTTTTCGGAATGTGTGGAATGCCGTGTCTTTTCTTGGAATGTGTGGAATGTCATGTCTTTTTTTGGAATGTGTGGAATGTCATGTCTTTTTTTTGGAATGTGTGGAATGTCATGTCTTTTTTGGGAATGTGTGGAATGTCGTGTCTTTTCTTGGAATGTGTGGAATGTCATGTCTTTTTTTGGAATGTGTAGAATGTCATGTCTTTTTTTGGAATGTGTGGAATGTCGTGTCTTTTTTTGGAATGTGTGGAATGTCGTCTCTGTTCTTGGAATGTGTGGAATGTCATGTCTTTTTTGGGAATGTGTGGAATGTCGTTTCTTTTTTTGGAATGTGTGGAATGTCGTCTCTGTTCTTGGAATGTGTGGAATGTCATGTCTTTTTTGGGAATGTGTGGAATGTCGTGTCTTTTCTTGGAATGTGTGGAATGTCATGTCTTTTTTTGGAATGTGTGGAATGTCGTGTCTTTTCTTGGAATGTGTGGAATGTCATGTCTTTTTTTGGAATGTCATGTCTTTTTTTTGGAATGTGTGGAATGTCATGTCTTTTTTGGGAATGTCATGTCTTTTTTTAGAATGTGTGGAATGTCATGTCTCTTTTTGGAATGTGTGGAATGCCGTGTCTTTTTTTGGAATGTGTGGAATGTCGTGTCTTTTCTTGGAATGTGTGGAATGTCATGTCTTTTTTTGGAATGTGTGGAATGTCGTCTTTTCTTGGAATGTGTGGAATGTCATGTCTTTTTTTGGAATGTCATGTCTTTTTTTGGAATGTGTGGAATGTCATGTCTTTTTTTGGAATGTCATGTCTTTTTTTGGAATGTCATGTCTTTTTTTGGAATGTGTGGAATGGCATGTCTTTTTTGGGAATGTCATGTCTTTTTTTGGAATGTGTGGAATGTCATGTCTCTTTTTGGAATGTGTGGAATGTCATGTCTTTTTTTGGAATGTGTGGAATGTCGTGTCTTTTTTTGGAATGTGTGGAATGTCATGTCTTTTTTGGAATGTGTGGAATGTCATGTCTTTTTTTGGAATGTGTGGAATGTCATGTCTTTTTTGGGAATGTGTGGAATGTCGTGTCTTTTCTTGGAATGTGTGGAATGTCATGTCTTTTTTTGGAATGTGTGGAATGTCATGTCTTTTTTTGGAATGTCATGTCTTTTTTTGGAATGTGTGGAATGTCGTGTCTTTTCTTGGAATGTGTGGAATGTCATGTCTTTTCTTGGAATGTGTGGAATGTCATGTCTTTTTTTGGAATGTGTGGAATGTCGTGTCTTTTTTCGGAATGTGTGGAATGCCGTGTCTTTTCTTGGAATGTGTGGAATGTCATGTCTTTTTTTGGAATGTGTGGAATGTCATGTCTTTTTTTTGGAATGTGTGGAATGTCGTGTCTTTTTTTGGAATGTGTGGAATGTCGTGTCTTTTTTTGGAATGTGTGGAATGTCATGTCTTTTTTTGGAATGTGTGGAATGTCATGTCTTTTTTTTGGAATGTGTGGAATGTCATGTCTTTTTTGGGAATGTGTGGAATGTCGTGTCTTTTCTTGGAATGTGTGGAATGTCATGTCTTTTTTTGGAATGTGTGGAATGTCATGTCTTTTTTTGGAATGTCATGTCTTTTTTTGGAATGTGTGGAATGTCGTGTCTTTTCTTGGAATGTGTGGAATGTCATGTGTTTTCTTGGAATGTGTGGAATGTCATGTCTTTTTTTGGAATGTGTGGAATGTCATGTCTTTTTTTGGAATGTCATGTCTTTTTTTTGGAATGTGTGGAATGTCATGTCTTTTTTGGGAATGTCATGTCTTTTTTTAGAATGTGTGGAATGTCATGTCTCTTTTTGGAATGTGTGGAATGCCGTGTCTTTTTTTGGAATGTGTGGAATGTCGTGTCTTTTCTTGGAATGTGTGGAATGTCATGTCTTTTTTTGGAATGTGTGGAATGTCGTCTTTTCTTGGAATGTGTGGAATGTCATGTCTTTTTTTGGAATGTCATGTCTTTTTTTTGGAATGTGTGGAATGTCATGTCTTTTTTTGGAATGTGTGGAATGGCATGTCTTTTTTGGGAATGTCATGTCTTTTTTTGGAATGTGTGGAATGTCATGTCTCTTTTTGGAATGTGTGGAATGTCATGTCTTTTTTTGGAATGTGTGGAATGTCGTGTCTTTTTTTGGAATGTGTGGAATGTCGTCTCTGTTCTTGGAATGTGTGGAATGTCATGTCTTTTTTGGAATGTGTGGAATGTCATGTCTTTTTTTGGAATGTGTGGAATGTCATGTCTTTTTTGGGAATGTGTGGAATGTCGTGTCTTTTCTTGGAATGTGTGGAATGTCATGTCCTTTTTGGGGCGTTCCTCTGCCCTGGTCCTGGAATTCCTCACTGGGGTCAATAGCCATGACAGGTTGGGGTAACCAGAGTCCCCTAATTGCCACACATGGTGCCTCTGGAGTTGACCCATCACATAAGGGATGCTGCTATTCCGCAGGATGTAAGCGTCATGCACTGAGCCCAGGAACATAGCATTTACCTGGGAGATGTACTGGTCTGCCAAACATACCATCTGTACATTCATCGAATGATAACTCTTCAGGTTCCTGTACACCTGTTCACTCCTGTGGGGGGGTGAAGGGGGGGGGGGACCAAAGCCACATGGGTCCCATCAATGGCACCGATGATGTTAGGGATATGTCCCAGGGCATAGAAGTCACCTTTCACTGTAGCCAAATCCTCCACCTGAGGGAAAACGATGTAGCTCCTCACGTGTTTCAGCTGGGCAGACAACATTCTGGACAATACGTTAGAAAACATAGGCTGGGACATCCCTGATGCCATGGCCACTGTTGTCTGAAATGACCCACTTGCTAGGAAATGGAGTACTGACAGCACCTGCACCTGAGGGGGGATACCTGTGGGATGGCGGATTGGTGACATCAGGTCTGGCTCCAACTGGGTACACAGTTCCTGGATTGTGGCACGGTCAAACCTGTAGGTGATGATTAAATGTCGCTCCTCCATTGTCAACAGGTCCACCAGCAGTCGGTACACCAGAGGATTCCGCCATCTCCTCACATGTCCCAGCTGACGGTGTCTAGGAAGGACAACAGCGACCACAGAGTCAACCAATTGTAAGGTATGTATCCACAGCTACACAGAACACGACACAAAATACAAAAATCTTCCTGTATGTGTGTTGAGTCCAGGCCTAGGTATGTGTGACGCAGTTGTAAATGAAGCCATGTGGGCCCCTGAAATGGCGGCTGCCTGACCTCTAAAGTGGGACAATGGGATGTGAGGTAACTGCACTGGCGTTGTACACCGTTGCGGTAGGCGGTCGAAGACCGCGGCGCAATGCTGCATTGGTTAACATGGGACCCTATGGGTCCCAGGAGCCAATGACGAAGTGCGCTGGCGGTGATGATACACACCGCCGTGGACGTCACCGCCATTTTCTATCTGTTCAATCACTCGATACCTGATCTTCGACAGGAGAGGACCTACACTGTAAGAGCTGCTGTGACCTCGGTCTGGAAGAGACAATGGCACGTGTGTCTGGGGAAAGGCCCCTGCTTCACTGCACAGGAGTTGGAGAAGCTCGTGGACGGGGTCCTCCCCAGTACACGCTACTCTACGGTCCTCCAGACCAACAGGTGAGTACATAGGGTGCAAGTTGTATGGGCTATGCCTGGGTGGAGAGGGCTGGTTGTAAGTAGGAAGGGGGCAGAGTTATGCAAACATGAAGGACTGTGAATGCATGTGCCACATGGCAAGGGTAGGGATGTGGGCCACTCACTTTGATGGTGCAGTTGGTAATGACTTCTCTTCTTCCCCTGTACATGTCATGTAGGTCAGTGCCCACCAGAAGAAGGATATTTGGCGTGCCATCGCCAAGGACGTCCGGACCCTGGGGATCCACCAGAGACGGAGCACCCACTGCCGTAAAAGATGGGAGGACATTCGCCGCTGGAGCAAGAAGATGGCGAAGGCTCAGCTGGGGATGGCCTCCCAACGTGGGAGGGGTGCCCGTCGAACCATGACCCACCTGATGTTCCGGATCCTGGCGGTGGCCTACCCTGAGTTGGATGGGCGCATGAGGGCATCACAGCAGACACAAGGCGGTGAGTACACTCACATTCTCATGACTTTGCGCGCAGTGGAGTGGTCAGGGTGGGGGAGGGGAGGGCTGTGGGTTTCCCTAGGCCAGGGCGAGTTCCGTAGGCTAGGCCCCTCCGTAATGCAGGCAATGTGCCACTCCACCCCACCTCTGTAGAGTGCCAAAAACAGGTATACATGCCACTGTGTCATCTGTGTGGCCAGATGACACTCATAGGCAAGTAGTCCATATCCCAGGAACTGTATCTGTAGAGGCCAAGAGCACGGCGTAGTGCAGGGGGCAGCTGTGTCTGTATTGTCCGCCAACGGTAGCGGTAAGCCATGCACTCAACCTGTCTTTCTTCTGTTTCCCCACTCCTTTTTGTGCTCTCCCTGTTCTATTGTGCATCAGCATCATCAGGCAGAGGTACAGGGGCACCGGAGCACGAGGGGGCTGCGTCCCACATGGCCATGGAGGGCCACACCACGGACTCCTAATACACCAGTGGGACAGAGGACGAGGGGAGCTTCACGGCGGTCAGCGGATCAGCAACCAGCGACACAGACTCGTCCTCAGATGGGAGCTCCCTTGTGGTGGCAGCACCATATGTGCCCCCCACTTCTACAAGTACAGCCGGCACCCCCCGTACCAGCACCGCCCTCCCAGCAGCCCCTCAGCCTTCGCCCCGTGCCTGCTCACCCAGGAGGGTGGGCATCACCTTCGCCCCAGGCACCTCAGCCCCTGCCCCTGTCACCCCTGCTGCCCTCAGTGAGAAGGCCATTGACCACCTCAGGTGACTCACTGTTGGGCAGTCTACCATTGTGAATGCCATCCAGGGTGTAGAGAGGGAGTTGCAACACACCAATGCATTCCTGGAGGGCATTCATTCTGGTCAGGCTGCCCATCATTGAACCCTGCAATCTCTGGCCTCAGCACTGATGGCAGCCATTGTCCCTGTGTCTAGCCTCCTCCCTCCAACTTCCTCCACCCAGACCCAATCCCCTGTACCTCAACCTATCCCAAGCACACCATCAGACCAGCCTGCACACACCTCAACACACAAGGCCAGCTCAGGCAAACATAGGCACCACACATCCCACAGGTATTCGCACAAGCATCACCCACATACAGACACAGCAACATCCACTGCCTCCACTGTGTCCCCCTCCTCGTCGTCTCCCTCCTCCCTCCCAGTGTTGTCTACACTCTCACCTGCATGCACTACCACAACCACCACTAGGACTCGCACCAGAACACCCAGCACCACACCCCGCTCACCTGCACTCACCACCCCCACTGCCATTTGCACGTCCCCTGTGTCCTCTCCCAGTGTGTCTGTGACGCCCCCTCCCAAAGTACACAAACGCGGGCACACACACACCCAACAGCCATCCACCTCACGACAGCCTCCAGAACATGCACCTGCACCCAAATCACCTCTACAACCACCTCCTCTTCCTCCACTCCCAGACCCCCTCCTGCTACCCGTCCCAGTGTTCGTCAGAAACTTTTCCTGAGCAACCTTGGCCTCTGTCCCATCCCCCCTCCATCCAATTCATAGGTCCTGTAGTAGCACCTCATCCAAAAAGATTCCGGTACCAGTGGTGTCTGTTCCAGGTATGTGGAGTGCACCGGGTACCAGAGCAGCCAGTGTGACACGGAGCGAAAGCACTGCTAGTCCACCCCTTGTGAAGCACCAGAAGTTGGACAGTGCCCGACGGGAAAGGGGGAAGACTCCTCCCAAGGTGGTGAAGGGGCAGAAGATCTAAAGTCTGGGAAGAGCAGCACGGCGGAGAAGGCCGCCATCCTCCCCGCTGCCCAAGACGCCACCGCCAGCCCCATCGTCACTGGTCAGGAGACCACCGCTGGAGTCAGTGCCCAGGAGGAGTCAGTGCCCAGGAGGGCAGCACTATCGTCACTGGTCAGGAGACCACCGCCAGAGTCAGTGCCCAGGAGGGCAGCACTATCGTCACTGGTTAGGAGACCACTGCCGGAGTCAGTGCCCAGGAGGGCACCGGCAGCCACAGCCCCGCTGGGCAATGAGGGACCGCCATGGCACACACTGCTGCACAGGTCAGAGACAGCAAAGTCAAGCACCGCTGACCAGGGCAAGCACCGCTGAACAGGGCAAAGACCGCCATGGCAAGCACCGCTGAACAGGGCAAGCACCGCTGAACAGGGCAAAGACAGCAAAGTCAAGCACCGCTGAACTGGGCAAGCACCGCTGAACAGGGCAAAGACCGCCATGGCAAGCACCGCTGAACAGGGCAAGCACCGCCAACTCAAGCACCGCTAGCCCATGAGCGGCAGGGGCAGTGATGCAACAGGGACCGTCACGGGGTGAGTGATGCACTCTGGGCACCAGTCCCCCTCCAGAACCAGTGGAGACTGTTACCCACTTGAGAGACTGTGGCTTTGCACTCCACAGGATGGTACAGTGGGCAACCCACCCACTGTAGAGACTTGAGAGACTGTGGCTTTGCACTCCCCAGGATGGTACAGTGGGCAACCCACCCACTGAAAACACTTGAGAGACTGTGGCTTTGCACTCCCCAGGATGGTACAGTGGGCAACCCACCCACCTTAGAGACTTGAGAGACTGTGGCTTTGCACTCCCCAGGATGGTACATTGGGCAACCCACCCACTGTAGAGACTTGAGAGACTGTGGGGGTCATTACAACCCTGGCGGACGGTGTTAAAGCGGCGGTAAGACCGCCAACAGGCTGGCGGTCTTTTTTTTAGTATTATGACCATGGCGGTTACCGCTATGGTCATCCGCCGCTTCCCCGTTCCGCCCGCCAGTGACAATACCGCCGCCGGTATTGTGACCCGGCTTACCGCCGTGGATTTCCAGCGGTAGGAACAGCCATGAAAACCATGGCGGTAAGCACTATCAGTGCCAGGGAATTCCTTCCCTGGCACTGATAGGGGTCTCCCCCACCCCGACTCCCTCCCCTACACCCCCCACCACGCCTGCCACCCCCCAAAGGTGGTAGGGCCCCCCTCCCCACCCCACCTGACCCCTGACATTACCTTACACATACACACCCGACACGCACGCAGGCACCACCAACACACATACACGCACACACACCGACATACATGCCAACATCCACACACACACACTCAGACACGTACACCCACATTCACACACACATCCATACAGACACGCACACATTTCCAAAACACGCAACACCCCGCAAGAATACACGCACTCACACACCCCCCTACATACACAGACGCACACCCCCATGCACCCACACAACACACAACACCCCCCACCCCTCTCCCCTAACGAACGATCGACTTACCTGTTCCGTCGATCCTCCGGGAGGGGACGGGAGCCATGGGGGCAGGTCCGCCAACACCACACCGCCAACAGAACACCGCTGCGCAGAATCACAAGACGTGATTAGCTTGGCGGTGTTCTGTTGGCGTGGCAGTGGAGGTGGAGCAACCTCCACTTCCCCGCCGCCCGCAAGGATGGCTGTTGGAGGCTCTCCGTCTGAATAACGACGGAGGGCAGCCAACAGTCATAATACGCCGAGCGGCAAACCGCCACTACCTTCCCCCTGAGGTGCCTGTTGTATTTCTATCTGATACCCCTGTGTGTTCTCTCCGTTCCAGGACAGGTATTGTGTGTGGGCCTCGCCCGTGCATTTTGGGCCTAGTGGTCCACGGACATTGAAATGTGCATACCTGGACTACTAATCGTGATGTATATATTTGGAATGTGTATATATTGATGTATATATGAGCTTACTGTTTTTTGATACATTACAATGGTTGTACTCATTTCCTTTTGTCTTAGCATTCTTCCGGGAGGGTTGGGGGTTGTTACTGTGATGTTCGGAAATGCATTGGTGTGTGTGTTGTAGTGGGTGAGGGTCGGGTTGGGGCTGGGGGTGTTGCGTGTGTGTGTCCCTGACTTTTGCCTCCCCCCTCCCCTATGTCGTAGGTGCAGTACTCACCGTTGTCTTCGGCGCCACCGTTGCTGATGTTCGTACAGGAGCAGGAAGACAAGCGCAGGGAGAATATGGAGTTCCGGCTCCATGGTGCCCTCCTTCCTCGTGGAGTTTGTTTAGGTGAGCGTTTTCCCATTGTAATGCCTGTTTCCGCAGTGTTTTTATCCACAGTGAATCCGCCCCGGAAAAGGTGGCGGATTGGCCTGTTGTAATGCTGTGGGCGGTACTTTGTCTTCCGCCTGTCTGTTGGCGGTGACCGCCGCGCTGCTTGTCTGTACCGCTGTGGTGGTCGGAGTGTTTTTTTTTTTTTATATATATTTTATTGATTTTATATTTCAGATATACATTACAAGTCGTATCAACTTCAACCACAGGATTACAATATATCTGCTTAAAAGAAAACATATGATACCCCTCCCCCCCTCCCACCACACACGGCTCGGACCACTGTTAAACCTTCAACCTCATTCCTAACTGTGTTTAGCGAAGACCTTAAGCGTGTGCTAATTAGCTGATGGGTAAACCCCATTTATGACTAGTATGGACTTTTTGTTGTTGCTGGGACTGTTTCGCCAGGCGTGTGGCAGTAGCTCGGGATGGGGCCTGTCACTTCCAGAGAGTGTAGAGAGTGGGCGCTAGTCCATTATGCTATGTTTATTCGCGCGTTTACGGGCCAATGGGCAACTAGTGTGTCAGGAGGAGGGGTATGCAGGCCGTCGCGACTCTGTATATGCCACGCGTGGATTGTGTCGTTAGCCGAAAGTGCGTAAGTGTAGACACGTTGTCTAACCTATCATTGCATTCCCGGCTTATGGGGGTTTATCGTCGTTTTTTGCCTCAAGTTTAGCTACTAGTGTCTCCCATACTGCACTTCCTGTATGTTGTTGTCCTTCTCGCGCCAACTTTTTCAATACTTGATGTTCCGTGCGGGCCCAACGTAGTGTTAATATGTTCCAAGTTTTCCGAACAGGTGCTGTGGGAGCCTTCCAATGCATAGCTATTAATCTTTTGTACATTAAGCAAGCTAAATCTGTAAATTTATGCAGGTGTCTCTGTTTTTTGGATCTCGTCCTGAGCCCCAGTAGGCAGGATTTGGGTTCTGTTGACAGAGTTAGCCCTGTCAATTCGGAGATCTCCCGGACTACCTCCGACCATGCTTTTTGTATGTTAGGGCACTCCCAGACCATGTGATAAAAGTGAGCTAGTGGCGCTTTGCATCTGGGGCAGGACGGGTCTGAGTCCGGAAACATGCGCTTTATCCTGGCTGGAGACAGATATGTTTGGTGTGTGTAATTGAACTGGGTGTATCTAAATCTGGGATTCCTTGACACTCCACGGGCGTGGTGTAAAGCGTTCCGCCACTCAGCCTGTGAGATCTGGTCGGGGAGGACGGAATTCCATCTCTCCCTTGCTTTCTCCGCATGCGGCTCTGGAGATTTATTCAGGATTTTATATAGGCTAGATATTACTTTTATTTGGGCGTCATGTTGTAGAACATGGTGGATTATAGGAGAGGATTCTGGTTCACTATTGCCCTGCCCCCATGTTTTTTTGATTGCATGGCTTATGGCATGGTATGTCAGGAATTGGCCAGGATTTATCTTGGTGAGATCCTGTATTGCCTCAAACGACATGAGCATCCCATCCTCAAAGCAGTCGCCCACTGTCTGCACCCCCGCCTCCGTCCACACTGCCGCCACCTGCGCGCAGACTCCCGACCACTCCGGCAGGTGGTCCAATGGGATGCATGGAGAATAGGGGAGAACGAAACCCCCTCCCTGTACATATTTGACCCAGCAAGCGTGTGCAGCCTCCAACAGTGGGCTGGCGTTCCTTGACTTGGGGTGCTTGGACGCCAACCATTGTAGCAAGGGGGCGCCCTCCAACCAAGTCCGCATCCACGTTGTCTCCGCCATTGCCGGTCTGTGTATCCAATACTGAACCCACTGTAGTTGTGCTGCTGCGTAGTAGCGTTCAAAGTTGGGGGCCTCAAGGCCCCCCACTTCCACCGGACGCTGCAGTATGTGAAGGGCCACCTGCGCTCTGCCCCCACCCCAGATGAGCCGCCGCAGGACTGAGTTCAAATTCCCAAAGAAGCTTTTAGGAATAATGATCGGAAGAGCCACGAAATAGTATAGCAGTCTGGGCAGAATCTGCATGTTTGCGATCGCCACCTTCCCTGGTGGGGAGAGCGGCAGTTTGTTCCAAAATTGCAACAAGCCTTTTGTAGCGGCCAGCGCCCTGCCCAAGTTGCCGTCTCTGAGATCTACTGTGTCGTGGTATATATTAATCCCTAGATATTTAAACGTCGTAGGACACCATTTTAAGCACCCGAGTGGGGGAGCCCCTTGTCTCTCGGGCGGCCGCTTTGCAAGTGGGTACGCACATTACTTTTCCCAGTTCACCACTAAGCCCGATAGACCTCCGAACTCAGCTAGCAGTGATATTACTGAGGGGACAGCATCCTGCCCTTTCCAAACATATATTAATGCATCGTCTGCATATAGCGATATTATTTGGTGGACCCCATTCCTAACTATCCCCCAACTCTGTGCCATGGAGCGTACCCTTGCCGCAAGTGGCTCCATTGCTATTGCAAATAACAATGGGGATAGTGGACAACCCTCTCTTGTGCCTCTTGTAATTGAAAAGCTGTCGGAAATTACCCCGCCCGTCTTCACCCTGGCTTGAGGGTCCGAGTATAATGTCCGAACCCAGCGTATGTAATTGGGGCCTATTCCCATACGATTCATTGTGGTCAGCAGGTAGTCCCACTCGAGCGTATCGAACGCCTTTTCAATATCCAGTGAGAGCACCATTTCTTCTTGTGCGTCTGAGGGGGTAACACCCATTATGGACAATAATCTACGGATATTTAAAAAGGTGTTGCGCTTTGGTATAAAGCCATTTTGATCGTCGTGTATTATAGTGTGCATGATAGGAGCTAGTCTATTTGCCAGAATTTTGCCTAAAATTTTACAGTCTAAATTTAGGAGCGATAGTGGTCTGTAGGATTTAACTTCTGTGGGGTCACGCCCTTGTTTGGGGATCACCACTATCAGGGCTTCTCTCTGTGATGAGGGGAGATTCTCTATTGTCCACGCTTCCTCAAACACCTTCAGCAGGTGGGGCTTTAGGGAGGACAAGTAAGCAGTGTAGTATTCTAGTGGGAGGCCATCCGCACCAGGTACTTTATTCCTGGGCATCTGCGCTAAGGCAGATTCTATTTCTCCCAGTGACAAGGGGACCTCCAGGAGTTCCCTGTCAGTTTGTGTTAGCTGTGGTAGGACAGAGCCCGACAGAAAGGATTCAAGTTGCGAGGGGGTGCACGATGTGCGTTTAGTGTATAGCTGCGAGTAGTATTCTCTGAACCTTTCGTTTATCTCAGCTTGTGTAGTGGACATATCGTGTGTGTCAGTTCGAATGGCTCTGATTGGGGGTTATTGTCTATCCTCGCGCAGTAGCCACGCCAGCATTCTGCTTGACCTGTCCCCTTCTGTTTGTAGACGCATTAGATGATAGTTATAGTCGTGACATCGGAGTTTGCTGTCTGCCTCATTATATTTTGTGCGCCGTGCTTTTAGGGCTGTGTAAGGGATCTCACCACGTGCTACTGCTATTTCTGCCTCTCTCAGCTCTTTTTCTAGTTTGCAAATTTCCATCTGTAGTCTATGTCTTACTCCCCACGTAGACGACATGCAAAAACCGCGGATCACTACCTTATGTGCATCCCATTCTATTGCGCGTGACGTTGCCGTCATGGCATTTGCCTCCCAGTATTGGCTTAATGTGGATTTCAGCGTTTCAGCAAACACTTGGTCTTGCAGGGCTGTTACTTGGAATTGCCAGGTGGGAATCGCCTGCCGTGCCTTGCCCCAGTTCAATGTTATTCTCAGTGGTGCGTGATCTGACAGAGTTTTTGCTAGGTATTCTGGCTCCCCCAGCAGTGCTCCTATATCCTGAGTGCCCCAAATTATATCTATTCTAGTGTGGGTTTTGTGCGGGACGGAGTAGAATGAGTATTCCCGCTGTTGCGGGTGCCTTAGGCGCCATAAGTCATATAAACCCATTCCTGCAGCTGACCTGGGGATTTCCTATGCAGCGTGGAGCTCGCCTGAGCGTGGGATCTATCTAATGATGCATTCGGGGTGCTGTTAAAGTCTCCTCCCCACAGGGCGGGAGCCATTGGATTTGTCAATAGTGTCGGTGTGAGAGAGCCCAAGAATCCTACAGTTCCGGTGTTTGGAGCATATACCCCAACCACTGCTAGCTGTCTGCCATCTAATTGGCCCTCCACTACTACATATCTCCCGCCTTGGTCTATCTTGTGTGCCGATACTTGATATGGGACCCCGGGTGCAATCCAGATCAGCCCCCTAACCCCCCCCCCCCCCTTACAAAAGCCGAGTACGTGGTACCTATAAGCTGACCCCCCCATCTCGCGCGTAGCGCCCGCAAGTCCGGCTCTAGCAGGTGCGTCTCTTGCAGTATGGCAATGTGTGCTCCCAATCGCCTAAGGCGTGCAAATACTCCGGAACGTTTAGTCTGTGTACCCAGACCCCTCACATTCCATGTTACCATAACAAACTGGTTTATATTGTTACCCCTGTGTGTCGCCATTTGGGTGTGTGGGGTAGCACGTTGTGTTTAGGATGTGGTCTCTGTACCTAGTCCTCTTTATCAATACTCCTTTAGCACGGTCTTTTATTAGAGGGATCGTGCGCTGCATTTTCCTCTGTGTTTTAAGTGAATCCGGCGTGTGTGTATAAACTAAACTACTAAACCCAACCTTCCCAAATGAAACCCCAACCCCGCTAACTATTTGTGCACAGCTTCTAAACCTATAAATGTGATATAAAACCCGCATCCGATTGGATTTCTGTGGAAGAGTGGTCATATATGCCAGATGTGACTCCTTTGCGGGGCTCACATCTTATCGCAGACTGAGTCTGCCAATATCATTGGGCGCCCCCCGGTTTTGTGTGCGGTCTGCGCTCCGTCCCTGCGCCCCCCCCAGGCCGTCCCCTCACAGTTTCCTATACTTTCATACCAAAGTTACTCATTGCTGATTGCGCTTTAGCCTCAACGCTCATCTTCTCCCCGGAGTGGGGAGCACGCCCGGCGCTGTAGAGCCTTCAGTTCTGATGCCGCCAGTCCATGGGAGCTGTTGGGTGTGTTTAGAGTTCGTCAGCTGATCTGGGGGTGATTCTCTGCCCTCCTAGCTCGCCTGTTATCGTGGATACGGAACTTGCTGCGTCCGATTCTGTGCCCGTCTCAGGGGGTTCTCTGACCGAGGTGAAGTTACTCTGCATTAGCAGGGGAGTCTCTTTCAGTATTCTTGCTCTTTCTTCTGCCGCCTGACGGTCATTTGGTTGGCCTCTAGTTCGCCTCTTGGTCTGTTTTCTTGAGGTAGATGTTTGCCACTCCACGTCCCCCTCTAAGTCTTCTCTTGTTCGGGCAAGGCCCTTGGCATGTAGCCAGGTCCAGGCGTCTTCTGGTGTGGTGAATATGTGGGTGCGGTCTTCCGACACCAACCTCAGCTTCGCGGGGAATAGCAAGGCGTACTTTATATTATGTTCTCATAGCCGCAGTTTAATTTTTGCATAGGAGTTCCATTGGTTCTGCACCTCCTGCGTGAAGTCTGGGTAGGCATTAATAGTCGAGTCCTCGTACTTGTAAGGGCCTTTATTGCGGAACTGTTGTAATATTGCGTCTCGGTCCCTGAAGTTGAGGAATCTGGCGATCACAGGTCTAGGTGACTGGCCCGGGGTCGGTGGTCTGCCCCGCACTCTGTACGCCCGTTCTACGGAGAAGAACTTGGGGGGGGTCCCGTTCAGTACCTCTTTGATGAGCCATTGTTCCAAAGCAATTTCCACGTCGGGTTGTCGCATCGCTTCTGGGAACCCTAAAGAGCGAATGTTGTTGCGGCGCGCCCTGCTCTCTGACTCTTCCGCTCTTCTCCAGAGCAACTTCAGCTCTGCGTCCATTCGCTGGATCTGTTTTCGATTTTCCCGGGCCATAGGGGATATTTCAGATAGCTCTTCCTCGTTCGATTTCACTCTTTCCGCTAGTTTGCGTTGATCTACTCGCAGGAGGTTCAGATCTTGTGAAACTGCGTCTATCCTATTTTCCAGTGATGATTTAGTGTCCATTATTGCCTGCAGCACTTTCTCAAACTGCGCGGAGTGCGCCACTAGAGTGTTCTCCAAAGACTGTAGGGACGGGTTGGTCTGTTGGTCGTTGGGTGTTGTGTCAGTGGTGTTGCGGTCCAGGTGTTTGGTTGATTTGGCCCTTCCAGCCATTGTGACTGTCTAGGAGTTTCCTTGCGGGGTGTTGTTGTGTGCGGCTTAGCACCAATCTCCCGAAGGGGGATCAGCTTCTCAACTACTGTTTTCCGAGTGGTTTGCTCTTTTCTGCCCCCTTTATGGCATTGGTTAGTTGTGCCCCAGCTGGGCTTATTCTTGACTTCCGAGTATTTCCAGTGCAGCCTGTGGAGAAGTGGACGCGCCAGGCCCCTGTAGGTTGGATTGCGGCTCCCGCCGGGTGGATAAATCCGCTAGGCGCCCAGTTAGGGTTCAGCATGCCACCAGAGCTATGGGAGCTTTAGGCATCCTCTGTCCAGCAGGCCTCCCCGCCGGGCTGCTCGGCCGGTAGGGGGTGGGTCTTTTTGAGGCGAGTCGCGGCTGCCATTTTGGCCACTCCCCTGGTGGTCGGAGTGTTAAAGCGGCTGTCTATGTTGGCAGTTTCCGCCACGGTCATAATTCCCTTTTTTTTCCCGCCGGCCTGTTTGCGGTATTACCGCAGATTTAACACCGTCCGCCAGGGTTGTAATGAACCCCTATGTTTCCAAAAGTTGGAATACTTTTTAAGAATCTAAAATTATCTCTAGAACTTAATTCAAACTTTTACAATACTTTTAAACTCTAAAAAGAAATGCTAACAGGGACTAACACAAGGCCCTAGCAGGACTTTTAAAAATTTAGAAAAATAGCTCAAATTTCAAAAATCTGTTTCTAATGACAATTTTTGGAATTTAGTCGTGTGATCAGGTATTGGCTGAGTAGTCCAGCAAATGCAAAGTCTTGTACCCCACCGCTGATCCACCAATGTAGGAAGTTGGCTCTGTATGCACTATTTCAAAGTGAGAAATAGCATGCACAGAGTCCAAGGGTTCCCCTTAGAGGTAAGATAGTGGCAAAAAGAGATAATTCTAATGCTCTATTTTGTGGTAGTGTGGTCGAGCAGTAGGCTTATCAGAGGGTAGTGTTAAGCATTTGTTGTACACACACAGGCAATAAATGAGGAACAGACACTCAAAGACAATTCCAGGCCAATAGGTTTTTATATAGAAAAATATATTTTCTTAGTTTATTTTAAGAACCACAGGTTCAAGATTTACAAGTAATACTTTAAATGAAAGGTATTTCACTTAGGAACTTTAGGAACTTTGAATTAGCAAAATAGCATATTCAGTTTTCACACAAATGACATATAGCTATTTTAAAACTAGACACTGCAATTTTCAACAGTTCCTGGGGGAGGTAAGTGTTTGTTAGTTTTGCAGGTAAGTAAACCACCTACAGGGTTCAAGTTAGTGTTTGTTCTCCACAAGTCGAGCCGGGGGCGTCGGGTGCAGAGTGCAAAGTCTCACGCTTCCGGCGGGAAACATTTGTTGTTTTAAAGTTGCTTCTTTGTTGCAAAGTTGCAGTCTTTGGGGAACAGAGCCGCTGTCCTCGGGAGTTCTTGGTCCTTCTAGATGCAGGGTAGTCCTCTGAGGCTTCAGAGGTTGCTGGACCCTGGGAATGCGTCGCTGCGGCAGTGTCTTTAGAATTGGGGAGACAGGCCGGTAGAGCTGGGCCAAAGCAGTTGGTGTCTCCGTCTTCTCTGCAGGTTTTCAGTTCAGCAGTCCTCTTCTTCTTAGATTGCAGGAATCTAGTTTCCTAGGTTCTGGGGAGCCCCTAAATACTGAATTTAGGGGTGTGTTTAGGTCTGGGAGGGCAATAGCCAATGGCTACTGTCCTTGAGGGTGGCTACACCCTCTTTGTGCCTCCTCCCTGAGGGGAGGGGGGCACATCCCTATTCCTATTGGGGCAATCCTCCAAAATCAAGATGGAGGATTTCTAAAGGTAGGGGTCATCTCAGCTCAGGACACCTTAGGGGCTGGCCTGACTGGTGGGTGACTCCTCCTTGTTTTTCTCATTCTCTCCCTGGGACTTGCCGCCAAAAGTGGGGGCTGTGTCCAGGGGGCGGGCATCTCCACTAGCTGGAGTGCCCTGGGGCATTGTAACACGAAGCCTGAGCCTTTGAGGCTCACTGCTAGGTGTTACAGTTCCTGCAGGGGGGAGGTGTGAAGCACCTCCACCCAGAGCAGGGTTTTGTTTCTGTCCTCAGAGAGCACAAAGGCCCTCACCACATGGGGTTAGAAACTCGCCTCTCAGCAGCAGGCTGGCACAGACCAGTCAGTCCTGCACTGAACAATTGGGTAAAATACAGGGGGCATCTCTAAGATGCCCTCTGTGTGCATTTTTTAATAAATCCAACACTGGCATCAGTGTGGGTTTATTATTCTGAGAAGTTTGATACCAAACTTCCCAGTATTCAGTGTAGCCATTATGGAGCTGGGGAGTTCGTTTTTGACAGACTCCCAGACCATATACCCTTATGGCTACCCTGCACTTACAATGTCTAAGGTTTTGCTTAGACACTGTAGGGGCATAGTGCTCATGCTCCTATGCCCTCACCTGTGGTATAGTGCACCCTGCCTTAGGGCTGTAAGGCCTGCTAGAGGGGTGACCTACCTATGCCACAGGCAGTGTGAGGTTGGCATGGCACCCAGAGGGGAGTACCATGTCGACTTAGTCATTTTCTCCCCATCAGCACACACAAGCTGGCAAGCAGTGTGTCTGTGCTGAGTGAGGGGTCCCTAGGGTGGCATAAGACATGCTGCAGCCCTTAGAGACCTTCTCTGGCATCAGGGCCCTTGATACCAGGGGTACCAGTTACAAGGGACTTAACTGGGTGCCAGGGTTGTGCCAATTGTGGAGACAATGGTACATTTTAGGTGAAAGAAAACTAGTGCTGGGGCCTGGTTAGCAGGGTTCCAGCACACTTGTCAGTCAAGTCAGCATCAGTATCAGGCAAAAAGTGGGGGATAACTGCAACAGGGAGCCAGTTCCTTACAGATGGTCAGATGCAGAGGTTAAACTCAGACCTGGTGGGGGGTAGGTGTGCCAGGCAGTGATCCAGTCTGAGGGTACAGGCCCTGGGCTGGAAGACCAGGTTCAGGTTGTCCCCCTGGCCCTGGAGGGATGGGCTACTGATAACAGTGCCCCTACCATGTTGTCTTCTGAGGAGGCCACTCCTAGTTGGAGGGTGCTGGACCCCAGAAGGGAGGGCAGGGGGAGGGAAGCCTCACCCCGGGCCCTAGTCCAACCTGAAGGTACAGACCCCAGGTTGGAGGGCCAGTTGCAGGTTAACAGCCCTGCACTGGTGGAGGAATAGTACAGGGCGACTTCTATAAGCACCCTGATCATGTTGGACTCTGGGGGTACCAGGAGGGAGGGTACAGAGCCCCAGAGGGGAGGACCAGGTTCAGGCTGTCATCCCTGACCTGGTGGAAGGGAGAACGGTTAAAGGGTGCCCAGCACCTGGGGCTACTGCCCCCCACTCTCCACAGCCACAGTGGTGGGAGAGCTTTGAGAGGCCTGGGGCCTGGATCTCATCCCTGGCAGCTGGCAGTAGTCACTGTGGCTTGCTGTCCCGGTGGACAGATTTATCCCTGGGGAGGGGACAAGTGTCACACCCCGGGGGTAGAGTGGGCAACACCACTGTGTTGGTCCTGGTGGTACTATCCTGCTCCTGGGATACATCTGTGAGCAAAGTAAGGTTAGGTGCTGCACAGATGGGATCCGCAGGTAAGGAGAAAGTTCCCCATGGGTTGGCTTAGTGGGCACTGAGAGTATGGACAGAGGGATCCAATTGGAGTCAGGAAGGCGAAGAACTGGAGCATTCCCCTGCTGTTGTGGGCCTGGGTCCTTGTTCTGTCGCCTCAAATAGGGAAGTACATCAGGATAGTGATTGTTCTCCCCTGGCTTTAGGCTGGTAGGGGGTCATGTTGGACCTGGTATTTTGACAGGGTCATCCCCAAACTTTTTGCCTCCTTCCTCCTATTTTGTCTGACCTTTTGTTGTTGGCGTTTGACCTCTGGGCACTTTACCACTGCTAACCAGTGCTAAAGTGCATATGCTCTCTGTGTAAATTGTACTATTGATTGGTTTATCCATGATTGGCTATTTAATTTACTTATAAGTCCCTAGTAGAGTGAACTACATGTGCCCAGGGCCTGTAGATTAAATGCTACTAGTGGGCCTGCAGCACTGGTTGTGCCACCCACTTCAGTAGCCCCTTAACCTTGTCTCAGGCCTGCCATTGCAAGGCCTGTTTGTGCAGTTTCACTGTCACTTCGACTTGGCATTTAAAAGTACTTGCCAAGCCTAGAACTCCCCTTTTTCCACATATAAGTCAACCCTAATGTGTGCCCTAGGTAACCCCTAGAGCAGGGTGCTGTATGAGTAAAAGGCGGGACATGTCCTGGTAGTGTAAAACTCCTAAATTCATTTTTACACTACCGTGAGGCCTGCTCCCTTCATAGGCTAACATTGGGGCTGCCCTCATACACTGTTGAAGTGGCAGCTGCTGATCTGAAAGGAGCAGGAAGGTCATATTTAGTATGGCCAGAATGGTAATATAAAATCCTGCTGACTGGTGAAGTCAGATTTAATATTACTATTCTAGAAATGCCACTTTTAGAAAGTGCGCATTTCTTTGCACTTAAATCTTTCTGTGCCCTTCAATCCACGTCTGGCTAGGTTTAGTTGACAGCTCCTTGTGCATTCACTCAGACACATCCCAAACACAGGGTACTCAGCCTCACTAGCATACATCTGCATTTTGAATGGGTCTTCCTGGGCTGGGAGGGTGGAGGGCCTGCCCTCACACAAAGGACTGCCACACCCCCTACTGGGACTCTGGCAGACAGGATTGAACTGCAAGGGGGCTTGGTGCATTTCTTAGACACTCTTTGAAGTCACCCCCACTTCAAAGGCACAAGTTAGTATAAAACAGGGCCTCTGCCCTATCTCATGAGACACTTGCTGGAGAAGAAACCTGAACCAGAAACTACATCCTGCCAAGAAGAAATGCCTGGCTTCTCAAAGGACTCACATGTCTGCTTTTCTACAAAGGACTGCTGCCTTGCTGTTGGCCTACTGCCTTGCTGAACTCTTGTCTGGCTGTAAAAGTGCTCTCCAAGGGCTTGGATAGAGCTTGCCTCCTGTTCCCTGAAGTCTCAGGACCAAAAAGACTTCTCTTTTTCACTTGGACGCTTTGTGCGCCGAAATTTTCGACGCACACCTTGTTCCGTGGCGAGAAAAACGCCGCACACCGACGCTGATCGACGCGACGCCTTCGGGACGACCGGACCTTCGACGCACGGCATCGCAAGGACAACGCCGCCCGACTTCCAGAGGAGAAATCAACGCGACGCCTGCCGTGAGATCAAAACTTTGACACACAGCCCCGCGGAACGACGCGCAGCCGGAAAACAAGCAGGAGAATCCACGCACAGACCCGGGGCATCTGGTAATCCCCGCGACCCATAGAAAGAGACTGTTCGCGCACCGGAAAACGGCGCACGACTTCCCCGCGTGAAAAATAACGACGCAAGTCCGTGTGTGCTGGGGAGAAACCGACGCACACACTATTTTTCCACGTATCTCTTCTTCTGCGGCCCTTTGCGGAGATTTTCCACCAGAAACCAGGTACTTTGTGCTTGAAAGAGACTTTGTTTGCTTTTTAAAGACTTAAGACACTATGGGGGTCATTACAACCGTGGCGGACGGTGTTAAAGGTGCGGTAATACCGCAAACATGCCAGCAGACAAAAAAAGGGAATTATGACCGTGGCGGAAACCGCCAACATAGACAGCCACTTAAACACTCTGACCGCCACGACGGTACAGACAAGCAGCGCGGCGGTCACCACCAACAGACAGGCAGAGGACAATGTACCGCCCATTGTATCACAACCCGCCAATTGGCCACCTTTTCCGGGGCGGATTCTCCGTGGATAAAAACACGGCGGAAACAGTTACTGCAATGGGAAATCGCTCACCTGAACACATCCCACGAGGAAGGAGGATAGCATGGAGCCGGAACCCTAAATCCTACCGGCCCTTGTATTCCTACTCATTTACAAAGACCAACGCCGGCGACGACAACAGTGAGTACTGCACCTATGACATAGGGGAGGGAGGAGGCAAAATTTAGGGGGACACACACGCAACACCCCCACCCCCACCCTCGCATATTACAACACACACACCAATGCATGTCCAAAATCACAGTAAGAACCCACAACCCCCCCGGAAGAATGCAAAGACAAACCGAAATCAGTCCAAACGTTGTAATGTATCAATATACATGTCTCAAAAATATACAGATATATTAGAAAATCATACAAAAGTATATACATTCCGAGAAGTAGTTCAGATATGCACATAGAAATGTCCGTGCACCACTAGTCCAAAAATGCATGGGCGAGGCCCACAATAGATACCTGTCCACAAACGGAGAGAACACTGCCGGGGCATCAGATCGAAATACTACAGGCACCTCAGGGGGAAGGGAAGGGGGGGCACCTCAGCCGGAGGAGTGCAAAGCCAGATCCACGACGGGGCTCCATGCCCATTGATGTATCCTGGGGAGTGCAAAGCCACAGTCTCTCAAGTCTCTATAGTGGGTGGGTTGCCCACTGTTCCATCCTGGGGAGTGCAAAGCCACAGTCGCTCAAGTCTCGTAAGTGGGTGGATTGCCCACTGTTAAATTTTGGGGAGTGCAAAGCTACAGTCTCTCAAGTCTCTATAGTGGGTGGTTTGCCCACTATTCCATCCTGGGGAGTGCAAAGCCACAGTTTCCAAAGTAGATAACAGCCTCCACTGGTTCTGGAGGGGGACTGGTGCCCAGACTGGATTAGTCTCCCCGTGGAAGTACCTGTCCCGTCACTGTCCCACCTGCACATGGGATAACGATGCTTGATGTGGCGGCCTTTTCATTCTTTCCCGGTGCATGCCCTGTTCAGCGGTGCTTTGCCATGGCGGTGTCTGGACTGTTCAGCGGTGCTTTGCCATGGCGGTGTCTGGACTGTTCAGCGGTGCTTTGCCATAGCGGTTCCGGACTGTTCAGCGGTGCTTTGCCATGGCGGTGTCTGGATTGTTCAGCGGTGCTTTGCCATGGCGGTTATGGACTGTGCATTGGTGTGTGGCATGACGTTCTCTGGACTGGGCATTGGTGTGTGGCATGACGTTTTCTGGACTGGGCATTGGTGTGTGGCATGACGTTCTCTGGACTGGGCATTGGTGTGTGGCATGACGTTCCCTCATTGCCCAGAGGGGCAGTGGCAGCCGGGGCCCTCCTGGGCACTGACTCCGGCGGTGGTCTCTTGACCAGTGACGATACTTGGGCCCTCCTGGGCACTGACTCCGGCGGGGCGGTGGGCTCCCGACCAGTGACGATACTTGGGCCCTCCTGGGCACTGACTCCGGCGGTGGTCTCCTGACCAGTGACGATACTTGGGCCCTCAATACTTGGGCCCTCCCGGGCACTGATTCCGGCGGTGGCGGTGGTCTCCTGACCAGTGACGATACTTGGGCCCTCCTGGGCAATGACTCTGGCGGTGGTCTCCTGACCAGTGACGACAGTGCTGGCGGTGGCATCCCGACCGCCGGGAAGGATGCCGCCCTTCTCTGCCGTACTGCTCACACTAGGCTGTGCAGACTTCCTCTGGCCCTTCCCCACCTTTGGAGGAGTCACAGCTGACTCTGCAATCCCCCTGGAACCCCAGTGAGTTGTTTTGCCTCCAGGAGTCTTCACAGGGTCCTGTCGGCCACTTTCCAATTTCAGAGCCTTTACAGGGGGTGGGCTGCCAGTGCCTTGGCTCCGGGTCACACTGCCTGCCCTGGTGGCCGGTGCACTCCACACACCTCGTACAGGCACCACTGGTATTGGAGGCTTTTTGGCTGAGGCGCTACGACGGGACTGATGAATTGGAGGGGGGGCAAAAAGGTCAACTTTACACAGGGACAGTTTCTGACGAACACTGGGGTGGGTAGTTGGAGGGGGTCTGGGAGCGGAGGAAGAGAAGGTGGTTGTAGGAGGTGTCACTTTAGGTGTTTTGGGTGCAGGTGCAGGTACTGGAGGCTGTCGTGAGGTGGATGGATGTTGGGTGTGTGGGTGCCCGCGTTTGTGTACTTTGGGAGGGGGCGTCACAGACACACTGGGAGAGGACACAGGGGAAGTGTAAATAGGAGTGGAGGTGGTGAGTGCAGGTGAGCGGGGTGTGGTGCTGGGTGTACTGCTGCGAGTCCTAGTGCCTGTAGATGTAGTGCATGCAGGTGAGAGTGTAGACGACACTAGGAGGGAGGAGGGAGACGACGAGGAGGGGGACACAGTGGAGGCAGTGGATGTTGCTGTGTCTGCACGTGGGTGATGCTTGCGTGTGTGCCTGTGGGTTGTGTGGTGCCTATGTTTGCCTGAGCTACTTTTGTGTGTTGAGGTGTGTGCATGCTGGTCTGTAGGTGTGCTTGGGATAGGCTGGGGTATAGGAGATTGGGTCTGGGTGGAGGTTGGAGGGGGAGGCTAGACACAGGTACAATGGCTGCCATCAGTGCTGAGGCCAGAGATTGCAGCGTTCTCTGCAGGGCAGCCTGACCAGAATGAATGCCCTTCAGGAATGCATTACTGTGTTGCAACTCCCTTTCTACACCCTGGATGGCATTCACAATGGTAGACTGCCAGACAGTGAGTGACCTGAGGAGGTCAATGGCCTCCTCACTGAGGGCAGCAGGGGTGACTGGGGCAGGGCCTGAGGTGCCTGGGGCGAAGGTGATGCCCACCCTCCTGGGTGAGCGGGCACGGGGCGAACGCTGAGGGGCTGCTGGGAGGGCGGTGCTGGTAGGGGAGGTGGCGGCTGTACCTGTAGAAGTGGGGCGCACAGATGGTGCCGCCACCACAAGGGAGCTCCCATCGGCGGACAAGTCCGTGTCGCTGGTTGGTGATCCGGTGGCCGACGTGAAGCTCCCCTCGCCCTCCGTCCCACTGGTGCATTCTGAGTCCGTGGTGTGGCCCTCCATGGCCATGTGGGATGCAGCTCCCTCGTGTTCCGTTGCCACAGTACCTCTGTCTGATGATGCTGATGAACAAAAGAACAGGGAGAGCACAAAAAGGGGGGGGGAGACGGAAGAAAGACAGGTTGAGTGCATGGCATACCGCGACCGTTGGCAGACAATACAGACCCAGCAGCCCCCTGCACTATGCCGTGCTCCTGGCCTCTACAGATGCAATTCCTGGGATCTGGCCTACATGGCTATGGTGGACATCTGCACACATGGATGCCACTGGTGCATCTATACCTGTACTTTGCACTCTACTGAGGTGGGGTACCACATGGCCTGCATTACGGAGGGGCCTAGTCTACCTATTTCTGCCTGGCCTAGGTACACCCACAGGCCTCCTCCCCCACCCAGACCCCTGCACTGCGCGCAAAGTCAGCAGAATGAGAGTGTACTCACCCCCTTGTGTCTGCTGTGATGCCCTCAAGCACCCATCCAACTCAGGGTAGGCCACTGCCAGGATCCTGAACATCAGGGGGGTCATGGGGCGACGGGCACCTCTCCCACATTAGGAGGCCATCCCCAGCTGAGCCTCCGCCGTCTTCTTGCTCCAGCGGCGAATGTCCTCCCATCGTTTACGGCAGTGGGTGCCCCATATCTGGTGGACCCCCAGGGTCCAGACGTCCTTGGCGATGGCACGCCAAATGTGCTTCTTCTGGTGGGCGCTGACCTACATGACATGCACAAGGGAAGAAGAGAAGTCATTAACAACCGCACCGTCAATGTGCGTGGCCCCCCTCCCTACCCTAGCCATGTGGCACATACATTCACATGCATTAATGTTGCCTGAACTCTGCCCCCTTCCCTCTTCCAACCAGCCCTCTCCACCCAGGCCTAGCCCATACAACGTGCTCCCTGTGTACTAACCTGTTGGTCTAGAGGACCGTAGAGTAGCATGTACCGGGGGAGGACCCCGTCTACCAGTTTCTCCAACTCCTGAGCAGTGAAGGCAGGGGCCCTTTCCCCAGACGCAGCAGCTATCGTCGCTTCCAGACCGAGGTCACAGCAGCACTTGCAGTGTAGGTCCTCTCCTGTCGAAGATCAGGTATCTAGTGATTGAACAGATAGAAAATGGCGGCGACGTCCGCGGCGGTGCGTATCATCACCGCCGGTGCACTTCCTCATTGGCTCCTGGGACCCATAGGGTCCAATGTTAACCAATGCAGCATTGCGCCGCGGTCTACGACCGACTACCGCGACGGTGTGCAACGCCAACGCAATTACCCCACAATCCCATTGTCCTATTTTAGAGGTCCGGCAGCCGCCATTTCAGGGGCCCACATGGCTCCATTTACTTCTGCGTCACACATAGCTAGGCCTACACTCAACACACATACAGGAAGGGTTTTGCGTTTGGTGTCGTGTTCTGTGTAACTGTGGGTACATACCTGGAAATTAGTTGACTCGATCCTCACTGTTGTCCTTCCTAGGCTCCGTCAGCTGGGACATTTGAGAAGATGGCGGAATCCTCTGGTGTACCGACCGCTGGTGGACCTGTTGACAATGGAAGAGCAACATTTACTTGTCACCTACAGGTTTGACCGTGCCACAATCCAGGAACTATGTACCCAGTTGGAGCCAGACCTGATGTCACCAATCCGCCATCCCACTGGAATCCCCCCTGACGTTCAGGTGCTGTCAGTGCTCCATTTCCTTGCTAGTGGGTCTTTTCAGACAACAGTGGCCATGGCATCAGGAATGTCCCAGCCTATGTTTTCCAACGTGTTGTCCAGAGTGTTGGCTGCCCTGCTGAAACACATAAGGAGATACATCATTTTCCCTGAGGTTGAAGATTTGGCTACAGTTAAAGGTGACTTCTATGCCCTTGGACATATCCCCAATGTCATAGGTGCTATTGATGGGACCCATGTAGCTCTGGTCCCCCCCACAGGAGTGAACAGGTGTACAGGAACCGGAAGAGTTATCATTCGATGAATGTGCAGATGGTCTGTTTGGCAGACCAGTACATCTCCCAGGTAAATGCAATGTTCCCTGGCTCTGTGCATGACGCCTACATCCTGCGGAATAGCAGCATCCCTGATATGATGGGTCAACTCCAGAGGCACCGTGTTTGGCTATTAGGGGACTCTGGTTACCCCAACCTGTCCTGACTACTAACCCCTGTGAGGAATCCCAGGACCAGGGCAGAGGAACGCTACAATGAGGCCCATGGGCGGACTAGGAGGGTTATCGAACGCACCTTCGGCCTCCTGAAGGCCAGGTTCAGGTGCCTCCATATGACAGGTGGTTCCCTATTCTACTCACCGAAGAAGGTGTGCCAGATCATCATCGCCTGCTCGATGCTTTACAAACTTGCTTTGCGACGCCAGGTGCCTTTTCTGCAGGAGGATGGTCCAGATGACGGTGTTGTGGCAGCTGTGGAGCCTGTGGACAGTGATGAGGAGGAAGCTGAGGAAGAAGACAACGACAACAGGGAGTCAGTCATACAGCAATATTTCCAGTGGGACACAGGTGAGAACATTTTCATTTTTAACATTACATTCACTGTCACACGTCTTACTCTATCCTGTGTGTAATTTACTGGGATTATTTGGTAACTGAGTTGTTCCTTTCCATTACGGTTTCAACGTATGTCATTTGCATGCATCCTTCAAGGACTTGTGATGTGTGACATTGGTATGTTGCCTTAACAACTAAAAAAGCATTTTGACACTGTCATTGATAATACATTTTACAAAATCATAGACTGACTCCAGATTGTTTTGTGGTTCAAGGGTGTTTATTTAAGTGCTCAAAAATAGAGGGGGGTAGTTAAATGGTGATGGGTGATGGTGGAGGAATGTCCATGGCAGAGTCCGGTCTATTAGTCTCACAGGTGCACTGCCCATCTTGGCATAGGAAGTGGAGCTGGGGCAGTTAAAGTATGGACAGGGTAACAAAGTGGGACGGTGGGGGGACAATCAGGGTGGTCTCATTTCCTGGCGGGGTCTTGCCATCTTGCTCTGTCCTGTTCCTGGATCTCAGGGACCGCTTGCATGGTGGTTGTCCGTCTGCAGAGGGTGGGGTGCTGGTGTGGTGGTCCTGTGGTGGGGCGTCCTGTCCACTAGCGCTGGCGGAGATGGTGGACAGTTCATCGTCCTGGCTAGTGTCAGGGGCCCCTTGGAGTGCCACGGTGTCCCTCAAGGTCTGCTGTATGTCCTTCAGCACCCCTACGATGGTGCCCAGGGCGGAGCTGATGGTCCTGAGCTCCTCCCTGAAGCCCAAATACTGTTCCTCCTGCAGGCGCTGGGTCTCCTGAAACTTGACCAGGACCGTCGCCATCGTCTCCTGGGAGTGGTGGTATGCTCCCATGATGGAGGATAGGGCCTCGTGGAGAGTGGGTTCCCTTGGCCTGTCCGCCCCCTGTCGCACAGCAGCCCTCCCATTTCCCCTGTGTTCCTGTGCCTCCGTTCCCTGGACTGTGTGCCCACTACCACTGCCCCCAGGTCCCTGTTGTTGTTGGGGTGGTGGGTTATCCTGGGTTCCCTGTAGTGGTGGACACACAGCTGATTGACCTGTCCTGGGTACAGAGGTTTGGGCCCGCTGGGTGGGTGCTGTGCTGGTGTTACCAGAGGGTGGAAGGTCAGTGTTGGTCTGTGCCTGTGCAAGGGGAACCGACTGTCCCGAGGCCCACGATGGTCCGGGCTGGTCATCAGGCTCCAGTAGGGCAGAGCTGCTATCGTCACTGTGGGTCTCTTCTGTGGGTGGAGTGGAGATGTCTGGACCCTCCGGTGTGGTGACGGTCCTTCATGATCCTGCAGGGGCATAAGAGCATGATTATTGCATGTGTGATGGTGTGCAATGGGTGGGTGTTTGTGTACCCCAGTGCTAGCATGTGGGGGCTTGTGTGATGATGGTTAGGGGGTTGTTCTGGGTATGTGCAGTGAGCATGCTTTACCCTGAAGTAAGATCAAACGTACTCAGGAACTTGGCAGCACCCAGCCTGTCAACGAGCTCATCAGCTCAGGGGATGGGGTGAGCATCAGTCCGTGTGACTGAGTTGAGACCCTGGTAGTCCACACAGAACCGGAGTTCTGGCTTCGCACCTGGGGCAGTAGCCTTAGGGACCAACACCACTGGGCTGGCCCAGGGACTACTGGATTTCTCGATAACCCCTAGAGCTAACATCTTGGAGACCTCCTCCTTGATGCTGGCCTTCACCTTATCTGATAACCTGTAAATTTTGTTCTTCACAGGGAGACTGTCACCGGTGTTAATGTCATGAACACAGAGGGTGGGTCAGTCCAGGAGTAAGGGAGAACAGGGGGAGAACTGCTCCAACAGCTCATAGCAGTCTCCTTTCTGGTTTAGAGTCAGGGAGTCAGAAAGAATGACCCGGTTCACTGACCCATCACCTTCTTTGGCAGAGAGGAGGTCGGGGAGAGGTTCACTCTCCTCTTCCATTCCTTCATCTGTGACCAGAAGCATGTTGATCTCCGACCTCTCAAAATGAGCCTTTAGTCGGTTAACATGGAGCACCCTTAGGGGGTTCCTAGGGGTTTGGAGGTCCACTAGGTAAGTGGCCTCCCCTTTCTGCTCCTTTACTTCAAATGGGCCAGACCAGCGGTCCTGGAGAGCTCTAGACTCTACTGGCTCCATTACCCACACTTTGTCTCCAGGTTGAAACTCTACCAGGGTGGCCTTCTGGTCATACCAGCGTTTCATTACCTCTTGACTGGCCTCAAGGTTACTTTGGGCCTCTTTCCAGAAGCGGGTCATCTGGTTGCGGAGGGCCAACATGTAGCTGACCACATCCTGAGGGGGTGCCTTTGGAGCTTTCTCCAACCCCTCTTTGACAATGCTTAAGGGTCCCCTGACAGGGTACCCATAGAGAAGCTCAAAGGGACTGAACCCTACCCCCCTCTGGGGGACCTCTCTGTAAGCAAAGAGAAGGCATGGTAAGAGGACGTCCCACTTAGGGAGGCCACCAATCATGCCTTTCAAGGTCTTATTGAATCTCTCCACAAGACCATTAGACTGGGGGTGATAGGGTGTGGTGAACTTGCAGGTTACACCACACGCATCCCACAGAGACTTTATGTATGCAGACATGAAGTTAGTGCCTCTGTCAGACACTATCTCCTTGGGGAATCCCACACGGGTAAATATCCCCATCAGAGTTCTGGTCACCACTGGTGCAGTTACGGTCCTCAGAGGGATTGCCTCTGGGTAACGGGTGGCATGGTCCACCAAAACCAGGATGAACCTGTTGCCTAAGGCAGTTTTGGGGTCCAATGGACCAACAATGTCGATGCCCACCCTTTCAAAGGGGGTGCCAACGACAGGAAGTGGAATCAGGGGGGTTTTAACCCTTTTTCCTGCTTTACCACTGGCCTGGCAGGTAGGACAAGATCTGCAGAACTTATCTGAGTTTGTCCTCATTCTGGGCCAATAAAAGTGGGTGACAAGCCTGTCAAAGGTCTTGCGTTGCCCCAAGTGTCCTGCCAGGGGAATGTCATGAGCCAGACCCAGTAGGAAGGTTCGTTAACACTGGGGGACCACCAGCGTACGCGCTGCCCCTAAGGCCGGAACCTTAGGCTCACTGTAGAGGAGATCATTCTCCCAATATATGTGGTGATCGCCAGAGGCTTCACCTGC
Organism: Pleurodeles waltl; assembly: GCF_031143425.1. Lineage (NCBI taxonomy): Eukaryota > Metazoa > Chordata > Amphibia > Caudata > Salamandridae > Pleurodeles > Pleurodeles waltl. The sequence continues at coordinate 914,411,679 of NC_090442.1, read as the reverse complement.
CGCCTGGTTTGAGGCTTGTTTCCTCAGACCTTCCAGAGTGGGACATTCTTTCTGCGCCTTGCAGAATCCCTCCCTGGTGGGTCCACCCTCAACTTGCCAGCCAGCAAGCTCAGGTAAGTCACCTAGCGTGGCAATGTCTTCCCCAGTTGGCTCGGAGCCTCCTCCTCAGGAGCCCCGTCAGCCACTGCGGGAACTTCTGGGGCCGGTTTCCCGCGCCCCTTGCCCCTCCTCTTGGCAGCTCTCTGGGCCATTGTTCCAGGCTCCAGACGCCCTTGACTTCCCTCTCGGTCAGCCATGGACCGTGTGGTCATGCAGACCCACTCAGGTAACCCTAACATCTCCAGGTGAGACCTGAGCTCCACTTCTTTCCAAGCAGTATGCTCAAGATCATTGCCTAACAGACAATCTACAGGCATGGCAGGACTCACAGCTACTTTCAGAGTACCAGAGAACCCCCTCCCCCCACTCAAAGGGAACCAGAGCCACCGGTAGGTGACTCTCACGATTGTCAGCGACTATGACCTGGTGGAATGTATTAGGGACTATCTGCTCTGTTGACACCAGCTGACTCTTGATAGTAGTCATACTGGCTCCTGTGTCACGCAGAGCCTCCACCTTCTGCCCATCAATGGTGACCCACTGCCTGTACTTGGAAGTATTTTGGGGCATGTGTGCTTTGGGCACCATTTCTCCTTCTCCCAGGGACACTAGGGAAATCTCTACCTGTTCCCCAAAGCTATCTGGGTCCATCTCCCCCCGAGCGCTACACTAGTCAACACAGGTGTCTGTCCGGTAGTGGACGGTGCTCTCTTGGGGCACTGGGGGTCACCTTTATAGTGACCATACTGGTAACACTCCATGCATTTGGGGTTGAATTTTCCTGACCTGTCATATGTCCCTGGCTTTTTCCCAAATCTGGAAAAGGAAGGGTTGCCACCCCCTCCCTGGGGATTCTTTTAGGGGCCTTTGGAGAGTTCCTTATCTGTAAGTTTATCTCCCCCCTCTTTCTTCTGTTGGGAACCCTGACCACCTTTGTGGGTGTCCCCCCCCAGGTACCTTCTTGGACACTCTGGTGCTAACCCAGAGGTCCGACTCCTCAACAAGCTTCCTGGGATCAGTCAGCTTACTATCCACTAAGTGCTGGCGCAAATCTGTATAAGTAGTATTAAGCATATGCTCTCTCAGAATCAAGTCATATAAACCTTTATAATCATCTACTTTGTTGCCCGCACCCATCCATTCAGTGCCTTACTGGAGAAGTCAAAGAAATCTCCCCATGTTTGTGTGGTTTGTTTGGTGCTGTCCCTGAACCTCTGACGGTATACCTCAGGGGTCAGCCCAAACTTGGCAAGTAAAGTGGCTTTCTGAAGTGGGTATGTGTTTTGATCAGGTTGATCCAATGTGAGGAGTGTTTCCCTCCCCAATGGTGGTACATAACCCCACATAGCTACCCCCCATTGCCCTTCAGGAACCTCATGAGCCCTTAGTGCAACTTCATAAGCAGCTAACCATTTATCTATGTCATCTCCCACCACAAAACTGGGCACCACATTTTTGGGTATACGAACCTTCTTTTCTCCAGCAGGTCCTGTCAGTATGCTGCCACCATTATTGCTGGATTCAGACTGCTTTGCCTTGAGATCCAGCTCCTTGAGACTCAGTTCATGAGCCAATAACAGTTTCTTTTCAGCCAAGGCTCTCTCAGCTGCAGCTTCAGCTCTTTCAGCTTCGATCTGTTTAGCTGCTCTTTCAGCCTCAGCTTGCTTGGCTTCTCTTTCTGCCCTTCTTTCCTCCTGTTGAGCCTCAATTTTCAGTTTTGCCATTTGCAATTGGAACTCCCTTTCCTCTCTCCTTTCCTCTGCGGTCAGGCTTTGCACAGAGACACTGCTCCCTGGTCTGGAAGGGGGCACAATAGCAGTGGTAACACCATCCACAGATAGTGACAAATCCTCTGAGGGGCCATTTTCTGGCTCCTCTTCCTCATCATCCTCTTCTAAATGGGCTTCTGCCCAGGCCCTCAGCGCCACTTGAAAGTCCTCCTTTTTGGAGGCCCCTTGGGTGGGTACCCTCATTGCCCTGCAGAATCCTCTTAGTTGTTTGACCGTATATGTATCCAACAGGACTAGGTCAAAGTCTCCTATCTGAGACCCAGTCAGAGACATGTTGAGTGAGGATTTAGTTTTTGAAAATTGTCAGGAAAAAAACGAATTTGCAAAAAGAGATAAAAATCAAGTTGACCTTCAACTGTGGGTAGGTATTGAAATACTTAGCTACTGTATGTCACTGCACAAATACAAGTCCTATCCCACCGCTGCCACCAATGTTAGAAATGGGGTTTTTGGTTGGCAGTCAGGTTACCCCCTGTCCAAGCAAAAGCCCTCACTCTAGTCAGGGTAAGTCACACACAATCCAAGATTATCCTGTGCCCACCCTCTGGTAGCTTGGTATGAGCAGTCAGGCTTAACTTAGAAGGCAATGTGTAAAGTATTTGTGCAATAAATCATACAATACCACCATACAACACCACAAAAATACACCACACAGTGTTTAGAAAAATATATAATATTTATCAGGATAATTGTAGGTCAAAACGAATAAAGTTGCAATGTGAATTTTGTAGAGATATCACTGGAAAGTGATATAAAAATGTCTTAAGTCTTTAAAAAGCAAACAAAGTCTCTTTCAAGCACAAAGTACCTGGTTTGGAGCGGAAAATCTCCTCATAGGGCCACAGAAGAAGAGATGCGTGGAAAAAGGGTATGTGCGTCAATTTCTCCCCAGCACACACGGACTTGTGTCGTTATTTTTCACACGGGGAAGTCGTGCGTCATTTTCCGGCGCACGATCAGTCTCTTTCTGTGGATCGCGGGGATTACCAGATGTCCCGGGTCTGTGCGTGGATTTTCCTGCTTGTTTTCCGGCTGCGCGTCGTTTTGCGGGGCTGCGCGTCGAAATTACGATCTCACGGCAGGCGTCGCGTCGATTTCTCCTCTAGAGGTCGGGCGGCGTTGTCCTTGCAAAGCTGTGCGTCGAAGTTCCGGTCGTCCCGAAGGCGTCGCGTCGTTCAGCGTCGGTGTGCAGCGTTTATCTCGCCGCGGAACAAGCTGTGCATCGAAATTTTCGGTGCACGGAGCGTCCAAGTGAAAAAGAGAAGTCTTTTTGGTCCTGAGACTTCAGGGAACAGGAGGCAAGCTCTATCCAAGCTCTTGGAGAGCACTTTCACAGCCAGACAAGAGTTCAGCAAGGCAGCAGGCCGACAGCAAGGCAGCAGTCCTTTGTAGAAAGCAGACAGGTGAGTCCTTTGAGCAGCCAGGCAGTTCTTCTTGGCAGGATGTAGTTTCTGGTTCAGGTTTCTTCTCCAGCAAGTGTCTGATGAGGTAGGGCAGAGGCCCTGTTTTATACCCAAATGTGCCTTTGAAGTGGGGGGAGACTTCAAAGAGTGGCTAAAAAGTGCACGAGGTCCCCTTTCAGTTCAATCCTGTCTGCCAGGGTCCCAGTAGGGGGTGTGGCAGACCTTTGTGTGAGAGCAGGCCCTCCACCCTCCCAGCCCAGGAAGACCCATTCAAAATGCAGATGTATGCAAGTGAGGCTGAGTACCCTGTGTTTGGGGTGTGTCTGAGTGAATGCACAAGGAGCTGTCAACTAAGCCCAGCCAGACTTGGATTGTAAGGCACAGAAAGATTTAAGTGCAAAGAAATGTTCACTTTCTAAAAGTGGCATTTCTAGAATAGTAATATTAAATCCAACTTCACCAGTCAGCAGGATTTTATATTACCATTCTGGCCATACTAAATATGACCTTCCTACTCCTTTCAGATCAGCAGCTACCACTTCAATACTGTATGAGGGCAGCCCCAATGTTAGCCTATGAAGGGAGCAGGCCTCACAGTAGTGCAAAAACGAATTTAGGAGTTTTACACTACCAGGACATGTAAACTACACAGGTACATGTCCTGCCTTTCACCCACACAGCACCCTGCTCTAGGGGTTACCTAGGGCACACATTAGAGGTGACTTATATGTGGAGAAAGGGGAGGTTTAGGCTTGGCAAGTACTTTTAAATGCCAAGTCGAGGTGACAGTGAAACTGCACACACAGGCCTTGCAATGGCAGGCCTGAGACAAGGAAAAGGGGCTACTTAAGTGGGTGGCACAACCAGTGCTGCAGGCCCACTAGTAGCATTTAATCTACCGGCCCTATGCACATAGAGTGCACATTACTAGGGACTTATAAGTAAATTATTAGTCCAATCAGGTATGATTCAAGGTTACCATGTTTTAAGGGAGAGAGCATATGCACTTTAGCACTGGTTAGCAGTGGTAAAGTGCGCAGAGTCTAAAAGCCATCAAAAACAGTGTCCAAAAAGTGGAGGGAGGCAGGCAAAAAGTTAGGGGTGACTACCCTAAGGCTGTCAGGTCTAACAGTGACCATGCTTTGTTGTGTCATGCAGGGCTTGGTGTTGGGATGTGTGGTTTGTGTTATTAGTACATTAGTGAGGAGTTGGAGTGATAGGGGAGGGTGTGAGGGTGGGGGTGTGTGATAGCATGCAGGTAGGGTGGGGGATATGATAGTTAAGATTTGACTTACCAGTGTCCATTCCTCCACCGACTCCTCCAAGGCCCTCTGGATGCATGATGGTCAAGACTTGCTCCTCCCATGTTGTTAGTTGTGGGGGAGGAGGTGGGGGTCCACCGCCAGTCCGCTGTACAGCGATGTTGTGCCTGGAGACCGCTGAACGCACCTTCCCCCGTAGGTCGTTCCACCTCTTCCTGATGTCCTCCCAATTTCTTGGGTGTTGTCCCACAGCGTTGATCCTGTCCACGATTCTGCGCCATAGCTCCATCTTCCTGGCTATGGAGGTGTGCTGCACCTGTGAGCCAAATAGCTGTGGCTCTACCCGTACGATTTCCTCCACAATGACCCTGAGCTCCTCTTCGGAAAAGCGGGGGTGTCTTAGGCGTGCCATGGGGTGGTGTAGGTGATGTGTGGGGTGGTGTATGCGGTGATGAGTGTGGTGATGTGTAGTGGTGTGTGGTGTTTTGTGCGTGGATGTTGTGTGGGTGATGGTGTTGTGGGCCTCTGTGTGGTGGGATTGTCTAATCAGTCATGTCTCTCTCGCCTTCTTTCAGAATTTTTGGTCGTAGGGGTTTGTGTGTGATGTGGGTGTTTGTTTTATATTGTGTTGGGTGTGTGGGAGTGGTGTTTGTATGTGTATCAGGTGTGTGTATTTGTAATTGTCCTATGTGGCGGTGTTTTGGAGATGTGTGTGTATTTTGAGCGCGGCGGTGTGTACCTCCAATGGAATGCCGCGGTTGAAAGACCGCCGCGTGGATTCGTGGGTCATAATAGCATGAGCGTGTTTCTGTTGGCGTGGAGGTGGAGCTTTTGTTTTAGCCATTTTACCACTGACCTTTGGTGTGGCGGACTTGTGTGGGTGACAGAATTTCGGCGGATTCAGAAATGTGGGTCATAATAGCTGTGGCGGACTGCTGCGGCGGTGTATTGGCGATCTTCTGCACGGCCGTAAGTGGCTTTTACCGCCAATGTTGTAATGACCCCCTATATATCACTTTTCAGTGATATCTTTACAAATTCATATTGCACCTTTGATCGTTTTGACCTGCAAATACCCAGATAAATATTATATATTTTTCTAAACACTGTGTGGTGTATTATTGTGGTGTTATATTATAGTATTGTATGATTTATTGCACAAATACTTTACACATTGCCTTCTAAGTTAAGCCTGACTGCTCGTGCCAAGCTACCAGAGGGTGGGCTCAGGCTGATTTTGGATTGTGTGTGACCTACCCTGACTAGAGTGAGGGTTCTTGCCTGGACAGAGGGCAACCTGACTGCCAACCAAAAAAACCAATTTCTAACAGAATGTCATGTCTTTTCTTGGAATGTCGTGTGGAATGTCATGCCTTTCTTGGAATGTGATGACTTTTTTTGGAATGTCATGTCTTTTCTTGGAATGTGTGGAATGTTGTGTCTTTTCTTCGAATGTCGTGTGGAATGTCATGTCTTTTCTTGGAATGTCATGTCTTTTCTTGGAATGTCATGTATTTTTTTGGAATGTCGTGTCTTTTCTTGGAATGTGTGGAATGTCCTGTCTTTTCTTGGAATGTGTGGATATACTATTGATATTTTGGACTTTGGATTTTGGTTTTTGCCGGTAAGACCTTATCAGAATGGGATTGTGTACCTACTCATTCTTTGTACCTACTGACCACCTCACTAAGGCTGACCTAAGGAGGCTTTGCAGAAAATGGGGCCTTCCTGTATCGAGGAGATCTAAGATGGAAATGCTACATGCCTACATAGTCTGGGGGGGAGAAAGATGGGCAGAGAGAGAGGCAGCAAAAAACCAAATGACTAAGTACCCCTCAGATGAGGAGGAGGACTGCTCAAATGAGGAGGAAGACTACTCAGATGAGGAAAGAGAACCAGTGAGAGATGAATGGCTCCTAGCTCGAGAGCGGTGGATGGAAGAGCTAGATGAGTTTCTTGAAAGGGCTGAGGCAGCAAGACTCTTAGCCCTGGAAGAAGAAAGGATTGCAGCTCAAGAGCTGAGCTGTGAAGAGCTGAAACTGGAGGCCGGAAGGGCTGAGTCCAGTTCAGATGGTGGCAGCAAAAATCTTGCATCCAGTACTGCTGAAGAAGGGCACAAGCCCAGAGAGGTGGTGCCCAACTTGAAGAAGGGAGTTGACACACCCCAGGTGGTTCAAGGGTATGAGGTAGTTCCCGTTATGCACAGGGTCCCTGAGAAGGATTGGGAAACTGGCACAGGGAGTCATATTCCTACTGGGGGGAGGGACACTTTACTGGCTCTAGCAGAGAGTGACAGAGAAAAGGGTTCCCCCCTGGTGGATGTCCTGGATATAGAGTGTAGAGACATCCCAGAAGAGTATGGGTTGAGTGTCAAGGACAGTCAGATACTGTCTCACCAGTCTCAGGAGGGTGATGTAGAGTGCTTTTCCAAGGCTGGGTTACTGGATGGTTGGGTGAAGGGTACTGTGGTTAATACATGTGAAGGGCAGAGTGATGTAATTGCTGGAGAGCATATGTCTGGTCCTTATTTTCCAGAGCTACGCCAACACTAGGTGGAGTGTGAGTTCTCTGACCCCAGGGAACTTACAATGAAGGCAGACTTCTGGGTGAGTACCAGAGAGTCTGAAGAGGCATTTGGGGGTGCTCCTGAAGGGAGTGGCCTAGGTGGTTCACAACCAAGTGAGGTGGGAGAGGATTGTAGTGTCCCAGGTCCTAGTGGGTTCCATGAGGGAACACCAGGAGGGAAGCCTAGCCTGTACCGTAGGGCCACCTGTTGAGGGAAGCCCGCAGTGTCAGAAGAACTTGGGGGGGGGGTGACTGTAGCCAGAATCCCAACAGTTCTGGTGTCTTGCAGTACCACTCCTAGTGAGGGGGTGCAGAAGTCCAGACATAGGGTTGAGATGGGGTTGCGGACCCCAGTGGAGGACCTGGAGAGTCAGGGGTCAGCTCTGAGAGCATAGCCCCCCAGGAATGACCCAGGCGAAACCGTTTCTGGTTTGGGGGAGACCCAGACTCTGCCGGATGGGCAGAGGTCAGGAGACCTGCGCCAACCAGACTCTTGTGTGGCCCTTGGGGACGGTGTGTCCCTTGTGGGGTTGAGAGTGCCCCCCAGGAAGTCCTGGCATGCCAGGCAAAGATTTAACCTCATGGCGGTGACTCTGGGGTGGATAGCTAGGATCAGGGGTTAAACTCCGACCTGGTGGGGGGTAGGTGTGCCCCCCAGAAAGTCCTGGTGTGCCAGGCAATTGCCCAACCTCGGGGTGGTGACTCTGGGTTGGATAACCAGGCTCAGAGGTTAAGCTCTGACCTGGTGGGAGGTAGGTGTGCCTCCCAGGAAGTCCTGCTGTGCCAGGCAATTGTCCAACCTCAGGGTGTTGACTCTGGGTTGGATGGCCAGGTTCAGAGGTTAAACTCTGACCTGGTGGGGGCTAGGTGTGCCCCTCAGAAAGCCCTGGTGTTCCAGGCAACTGGCCAACCTCACGGTGGTGACCCTGGGTTGGAGAACCAGGTTCAGAGGTTAACCTCTGACCTGGTGGGAGGTAGTTGTGCCTCCCAGGAAGTCCTGCTGTGCCAGGCAATTGTCCAACCTCAGGGTGTTGACTCTGGGTTGGAGGGCCAGGTTCAGAGGTTAAACTCTGACCTGGTGGGGGGTAGGTGTGCCCCCCAGGAAGTCCTGGTGTGCCAGGCAATCGGTCAACCTCAGGGTGGTGACTCTGGGTTGGATGGTCAGGTGCAGAGGTTAAACTCTGACCTGGTGGGAGGTAGGTGTGCCTCCCAGAAAGTCCTGGTGTGCCAGGCAATTGTCCAACCTCAGGGTGGTGACCCTGGGTTGGAGAACCAGGTTCAGAGGTTAAACTCTGACCCAGTGGGGGGTAGGTGTGCCCCCCAGGAAGTCCTGGCGTGCCAGGCAATTGTTCAACCTCAGGGTGGTGACTCTGGGTTTGATGGTCAGGTGCACAGGTTAAACTCTGACCTGGTGGGGGGTAGGTGTGCCCCCAGAAAGTCCTGGTTTGCCAGGCAGTGATCCAGTCTGAGGGTACAGACCCTGGGCTGGAAGGCCAGGTTCAGGGTGTACCCCCGGACCTGGAGGGAGGGGCTACAGATAACAGTGCCCCTACCATATTGTCTTCTGAGGAGGCCACTCCTAGTTGGAGGAGGCCACCCCAGAAGAGAGGGCAGGGGGAGGGAAGCCTCACCCCGGGCCCTAGTCCAACCTGAAGGTACAGACCCCAGGTTGGAGGGCCAGTTGCAGGTTAACAGCCCTGCACTGGTGGAGGAATGGTACAGGGCGACTTCTATAAGCACCCTGACCATGTTGGACTCTGGGGGTACCGCTCCAGGAGGGAGGGTACAGAGCCCCAGAGGGGAGGGCCAGGTTCAGGCTGTCATCCCTGACCTGGTGGAAGGGAGAATGGTTAAAGGGTGCCCAGCACCTGGGGCTCCCGCCCCCCACTCTCCACAGCCACAGTGGTGGGAGAGCTTTGAGAGGCCAGGGGCCTGGCTCTCATCCCTGGCAGCTGTCAGTAACCACTGTGGCTTGCTGTCCCAGTGGACAGAGTTATCCCTGGGGAGGGGACAAATGTCACACCCTCGGGGTAGAGTGGGCAACACCACTGTGTTGGTCCTGGTGGTACTATCCTGCTCCTGAGATACATCTGTAAGCAAAGTAAGCTTAGGTGCTGCACAGATGGGATCCTCAGGTAAGGATAAAGGTTCCCCATGGGTTGGCTTAGTGGGCCCTGAGAGTATGGACAGAGGGATCCAGTTGGAGTCAGGAAGGCGAAGAACTGGAGCATGCCCCTGCTGTTGTGGGCCTGGGTCCTTGTTCTGTCGCCTCAAATAGGAAAGTACATCAGGATAGTGATTGTTCTCCCCTGGCTTTAGGCTGGTAGGGGGTCATGTTTGAACTGGCTTTTTGACAGGGTCATCCCCAAACTTTTTGCCTCCTTCCTCCTATTTTGTCTGACCTGTTGTTGTTGGCCTTTGACCTCTGGGCACTTTACCACTGCTAACCAGTGCTAAAGTGCATATGCTCTCTTTGTAAATTGTACTATTGATTGGTTTATCCATGATTGGCTATTTAATTTACTTATAAGTCCCTAGTAGAGTGCACTATATGTGCCTAGGGCCTGTAGATTAAATGCTACTACTGGGCCTGCAGCACTGGTTGTGCCACCCACTTCAGTAGCCCCTTAACCTTGTCTCAGGCCTGCCATTGCAAGGCCTGTGTGTGCAGTTTCACTGTCACTTCGACTTGGCATTTAAAAGTACTTGCCAAGCCTAGAACTCCCCTTTTTCTACATATGTCACCCCTAATGTGTGCCCTAGGTACCCCCTAGAGCAGGGTGCTGTGGGTAAAAGGCAGGACATGTACCTGTGTAGTTATATGTCCTGGTAGTGTAAAACTCCTAAATTTGTTTTTACACTACTGTGAGGCCTACTCCCTTCATAGGCTAACATTGGGGCTGCCCTCATACACTGTTGAAGTGGCAACTGCTGATCTGAAAGGAGCAGTAAGGTCATATTTAGTATGGCCAGAATGGTAATATAAAGTCCTGCTGACTGGTGAAGTTGAATTAAATATTACTATTCTAGAAATGCCACTTTTAGAAAGTGAGCATTTCTTTGCAGTTAAATCTTTCTGTGCCCTTCAATCCACGTCTGGCTAGGTTTAGTTGACAGCTCCTTGTGCATTCACTCAGACACACCCCAAACACAGGGTACTCAGCCTCACTTGCATACATCTGCATTTTGAATGGGTCTTCCTGGGCTGGGAGGGTGGAGGGCCTGCCCTCACACAAAGGACTGCCACACCCCCTACTGGGGCTCTGGCAGACAGGATTGAACTAAAAGGGGACTTGGTGCATTTCTTAGACACTCTTTGAAGTCACCCCCACTTCAAAGGCACCACTTAGTATAAAACAGGGCCTCTGCCCTACCACATGAGACACTTGCTGGAGAAGAAACCTGAACCAGAAACTACATCCTGCCAAGAAGAACTGCCTGGCTGCTCAAAGGACTCACCTGTCTGCTTTTGTACGAAGGACTGCTGCCTTGCTGTTGGCCTGCTGCCTTGCTGAACTCTTTTCTGGCTGTAAAAGTGCTCTCCAAGGGCTTGGATAGAGCTTGCCTCCTGTTCCCTGAAGTCTCAGGACCAAAAAGACTTCTCTTTTTCAGTTGGACACTTCGTGCGCCGAAATTTTCGACGCACAGCTTGTTCCGCGGTGAGAAAAATGCCGCACTTCGACGCTGATCGACGCGACGCCTTCGGGATGACCGGAACATCGACGCACCATCTCGCAAGGACAACGCCGCCCGACTTCCAGAGGAGAAATCGACGCGACGGCTGCCGTGAGATTGAAACTTCAACGCACAGCCCCGCGGAACGACGCACAGCCGGAAAACAAGCAGGAGAATCCATGCACAGACCCGGGACATCTGGTAATACCCGCGACCCAAAGAAAGAGACTGTCCGCACACCGGAATATGGCGCACGACTTCCCCACGTGAAAAATAACGACGCAAGTCCGTGAGTGCTGGGGAGAAATCGACTCGCACACTATTTTTCCACGTATCTCTTCTTATGCGGCCCTTTACGGAGATTTTTCACCAGAAACCAGGTACTTTGTGCTTGAAAGAGACTTTGTTGGCTTTTTAAAGACTTAAGACACTATGGGGGTGATTCTGACCCCGGCGGTCACGGACCGCCGGGGCCAGGGTCGGCGGGAGCACCGCCAACAGGCTGGCGGTGCCCCGCAGGGCATTCTGACCGCGGCGGTTTGGCCGCGGTCAGATGCGGAAAACCGGCGGTCTCCCGCCGGTTTTCGCTGCCCTGGGAATCCCCCATGGCGGCGCAGCTTGCTGCGCCACCATGGGGGATTCTGACAGCTCATACCGCCATCCTGTTCCTGGCGGTTCTCCCGCCAGGAACAGGATGGCGGTATGGGTTGTCGTGGGGCCCCTGCAGTGCCCATGCCAATGGCATGGGCACTGCAGGGGCCCCCGTAAGAGGGCCCCACTTTGTATTTCAGTGTCTGCATTGCAGACACTGAAATACGCGACGGGTGCCACTGCACCCGTCGCACCTTCCCACTCCGCCGGCTCAATTCTGAGCCGGCGTCCTCGTGGGAAGGGTCTTTTGCACTGGGCTGGCGGGCGGCCTTTTGGCGGTCGCCCGCCAGCCCAGTGCAAAAGCCAAAATACCCTCAGCGGTCTTTCGACCGCGGAGCGGTATTTTGGAGTGGGGAAGTCTGGCGGGCGGCCTCCACCGCCCGCCAGACTCAGAATGACCCCCTATACATCACTTTTCAGTGATATCTTTACAAATTCATATTGCATCTTTGATCGTTTTGACCTGCAAATACCCAGATAAATATTATATATTTTTCTAAACACTGTGTGGTGTATTTTTGTGGTGTTATATTATGGTATTGTATGATTTATTGCACAAATGCTTTACACATTGCCTTCTAAGTTAAGCCTGACTGCTCGTGCCAAGCTACCAGAGGGTGGGCACAGGCTGATTTTGGATTGTGTGTGACTTACCCCGACTAGAGTGAGGGTTCTTGCTTGGACAGATGGCAACCTGACTGCCAACCAAAAAACCCAATTTTTAACACAAGTCCGTGTGTGCTCGGGAGAAATAGACTCGCACACTATTTTTCCACGTATCTCTTCTTCTGTGGCCCTTTACGGAGATTTTTCACCAGAAACCAGGTACTTTGTGCTTGAAAGAGACTTTGTTGGCTTTTTAAAGACTTAAGACACTATATATCACTTTTCAGTGATATCTTTACAAATTCATATTGCATCTTTGATCGTTTTGACCTGCAAATACCCAGATAAATATTAGATATTTTTCTAAACACTGTGTGGTGTATTTTTGTGGTGTTATATTATGGTATTGTATGATTTATTGCACAAATGCTTTACATATTGCCTTCTAAGTTAAGCCTGACTGCTCGTGCCAAGCTAACAGAGGGTGGGCTCAGGCTGATTTTGGATTGTGTGTGACTTACCCTGACTAGAGTGAGGGTTCTTGCTTGGACAGAGGGCGACCTAACTGCCAACCAAAAACCCAGTTTCTAACAAAATGTCATGTCTTTTCTTGGAATGTCGTGTGGAATGTCATGCCTTTCTTGGATGTCATGTCTTTTTTTGGAATGTGTGGAATGTCGTGTCTTTTCTTCGAATGTCGTGTGGAATGTCATGTCTTTTCTTGGATGTCATGTCTTTTTTTGGAATGTCGTGTGGAATGTCATGTCTTTTCATGGAATGTCATGTCTTTTCTTGGAATGTCATGTCTTTTCTTGGAATGTCATGTTTTTTTTAATGTTGTGTGAAATGTCGTGTCTTTTCTTGGAATGTGTGGAATGTCGTGTCTTTTCTTGGAATGTGTGGATATACTATTGATATTTTGGACTTTGGATTTTGGTTGTTGCCAGTAAGACCTTATCAGAATGGGATTGTGTACCTACTCATTCTTTGTACCTACTGACCACCTCACTAAGGCTGACCTAAGAAGTCTTTGCAGAAAATGGGGCCTTCCTGTATCAAGGAGATCTACTAAGATGGAAATGCTACATGCCTACATAGTCTGGGGGAAGAAAGATGGGCAGAGAGAGAGGCAGCAAAAAACCAAATGACTAAGTACCCCTCAGATGAGGAGGAGGACTGCTCAAATGAGGAGGAAGACTACTCAGATGAGGAAAGAGAACCAGTGAGAGATGAATGGTTCCTAGCTCGACAGCGGTGGATGGAAGAGCTAGATGAGTTTCTTGAAAGGGCTGAGACAGCAAGACTCTTAGGCCCATATTTATACTTTTTGACGCTAAACTGCGCTAACGCAGTTTAGCGTCAAAAAGTTTTGCGCCGGCTAACGCCATTCTGAAGCGCCATGCGGGCGCCGTATTTATTGAATGGCGTTAGCCGGCGCAAGCAGACCGGCGCTGCCTGGTGTGCGCGAGAAAAACCACGTACACCAGGCAGCGCCGGCGTAGGGGGAAAATGGCGCATGGGCGTCTTAAAATGGGGCAAGTCAGGTTACGTCGAAAAAATCGTCGTAACCCGACTTGCGCCATTTATTTTCGACGCCCATCCCCCATCAACATGACTCCTATCATTGTAAAGATAGGAGTCATGCCCCCTTGCCCAATGGCCATGCCCAGGGGACTTCTGTCCCCTGGGCATGGTCATTGGGCATAGTGGCATGTAGGGGGGCACAAATCAGGCCCCCCATGCCAAAAAAAATTATTTAAAAAAAATAAAAAAATACTTACCTGAATGTCCCTGGGGTGGGTCCCTCCAGCCTTGGGTGTCCTCCTGGGGTGGGCAAGGGTGGCAGGGGGGGTCCCTGGGGGCAGGGGAGGGCACTCTGGGCTCATTTTGAGCCCACTTGTCCCTTAACGCCATGCCTGACCCAGGCGTTAAAAAGCGGCGCAAATGCGCCGTTTTTAGCCACGCCCACTCCCGGGCGTCTCTTTTGCCCGGGAGTATAAATACCACGTAAAGGCCTGGGAGTCATTTTTTAGACGGGAACGCCTCCCTTGCATATCATTAACGCAAGGAAGGGGTTCACGCTAAAAAATGACGCACATTCCGGGAACTTTGGCGCTATTCGCCTCTAACGCCATAGTATAAATATGGCGTTAGTTGGCGTTAGTTTAGCGTCGAATTTGCGTCGAAAAAAACGACGCAAATTCGGCGCAAACGGAGTATAAATACGGCCCTTAGCCCTGGAAGAAGAAAGGATTGCAGCTCAAGAGCTGAGCTGTGAAGAGCTGAAACTGGAGGCCGGAAGGGCTGAGTCCAGTTCAGATGGTGGCAGCAAAAATCTTTCATCCAGTACTGCTGAAGAAGGGCACAAGCCTAGAGAGGTGGTGCCCACCTTGAAGAAGGGAGTTGACACACCCCAGGTGGTTCAAGGGTATGAGGTAGTTCCCGTTATGCACAGGGTCCCTGAGAAGGATTGGGGAACTGGCACAGGGAGTCATATTCCTACTGGGGGGAGGGACACTTTACTGGCTCTAGCAGAGAGTGACAGGGAAAAGGGCTCCCCCCTGGTGGACGTCCTGGATATAGAGTGTAGAGACATCCCAGAAGAGTATGGGTTGAGTGTCAAGGACAGTCAGATACTGTCTCACCAGTCTCAGGAGGGTGATGTAGAGTGCTTTTCCAAGGCTGAGTTACTGGATGGTTGGGTGAAGGGTACTGTGGTTAATACATGTGAAGGGCAGAGTGATGTAATTGCTGGAGAAGCATATGTCTGGTCCTTATTTTCCAGAGCTACGTCAACACCAGGTGGAGTGTGAGTTCTCTGCCCCCAGGGAACTTACAATGGAGGCAGACTTCTGGGTGAGTACCAGAGAGTCTGAAGAGGCATTTGGGGGTGCTCCTGAAGGGAGTGGTCTAGGTGATTCACAACCAAGTGAGGTGGGAGAGGATTGTAGTGTCCCAGGTAGGTCCCAGGTCCTAGAGGGTTCCATGAGGGAACACCAGGAGGGAAGCCTAGCCTGTACCGTAGGGCCACCTGTTGAGGGAAGCCCCGCAGTGTCAGAAGAACTTGGGGGGGGTGACTGTAGCCAGCATCCCAACAGTTCTGGTGTCTGGCAGTAACACCCCTAGTGAGGGGGTGCAGAAGTCCAGACATAGGGTTGAGAGGGGGTTGCGGACCCCAGTGGAGGACCTGGAGAGTCAGCTCTGTGAGCAGAGCCCCCCAGGAATGACCCAGGTGAAACCACTTCTGGTTTGGGGGAGACCCAGACTCTGCCGGATGGGCAGAGGTCAGGAGACCTGCGCCAACCAGACTCTTGTGTGGCCCTTGGGGATGGTGTGTCCCTTGTGGGGGTTGAGAGTGCCCCCCAGGAAGTCCTGGCATTCCGGGCAAAGATTTAACCTCAGGGTGGTGACTCTGGGGTGGATAGCCAGGATCAGGGGTTAAACTCTGACCTGGTGGGGGGTAGGTGTGCCTCCCAGAAAGTCCTGGTGTACCATGCAATTGCCCAACCTCAGGGTAGTGACCCTGGGTTGGATAGCCAGGTTCAGAGGTTAAACTCCAACCTGGTGGGGGGTAGGTGTGCCCCCCAGAAAGTCCTGGTATGCCAGGCAATGGTTCAACCTCAGGGTGGTGACTCTGGGTTGGATCCCCAGGTTCAGAGGTTAAACTCTGACCTGGTGGGAGGTAGGTGTGCCTCCCAGGAAGTCCTGCTGTGCCAGGCAATTGTCCAACCTCAGGGTGTTGACTCTGGGCTGGATGGCCAGGTTCAGAGGTTAAACTCTGACCTGGTGGGGTGTAGGTGTGCCCCCCAGAAAGCCCTGGTGTTCCAGGCAACTGCCCAACCTCAGGGTGGTGACCCTGGGTTGGAGAACCAGGTTCAGAGGTTAAACTCTGACCTGGTGGGAGGTAGATGTGCCTCTCAGGAAGTCCTGTTGTGCCAGGCAATTGTCCAACCTCAGGGTGTTGACTCTGGGTTGGAGGGCCAGGTTCAGAGGTTAAACTCTGACCCGGTGGGGGGTAGGTGTGCCCCCCAGGAAGTCCTGGCATGCCAGGCAATTGTTCAACCTCAGGGTGGTGACTCTGGGTTGGATGGTGTAGGAAGTTGGCTCTGTATGCACTATTTCAAAGTGAGAAATAGCATGCACAGAGTCCAAGGGTTCCCCTTAGAGGTAAGATAGTGGCAAAAAGAGATAATTCTAATGCTCTATTTTGTGGTAGTGTGGTCGAGCAGTAGGCTTATCAGAGGGTAGTGTTAAGCATTTGTTGTACACACACAGGCAATAAATTAGGAACACCCACTCAAAGACAATTCCAAGCCAATAGGTTTTTGTATAGAAAAATATATTTTCTTAGTTTATTTTAAGAACCAAAAGGGTTAAGATTTAGAAGTAATACTTTAAATGAAAGGTATTTCACTTAGGAACTTTAGGAACTTTGAATTAGCAAAATAGCATATACAGTTTTCACACAAATGACATATAGCTATTTTAAAACTAGACAGTGCAATTTTCAACAGTTCCTGGGGGAGGTAAGTGTTTGTTAGTTTTGCAGGTAAGTGAACCACCTACAGGGTTCAAGTTTGGGTCCAAGGTAGACCACCGTTGGGGGTTAAGAATAACCCCAAAGTTACCACACCAGCAGCTCAGGGCCGGTCAGGTGCAGAGGTCAAAGTGGTGCCCAAAACGCATAGGCTTCAATGGAGAAGGGGGTGCCCCGGTTCCAGTCTGCCAGCAGGTAAATACCCGTGTCTTCGGAGGGCAGACCAGGGGGGTTTTGTAGGGCACCAGGGGGGATACAAGTCCGCACAAAAAGTACACCCTCAGCGGCCGGGGCGGCCGGGTGCAGTGTGCAAACAGGCGTTGGGTTCGCAATAGGTTTCAATGGGAGACCAAGGGGTCTCTTCAGCGATGCAGGCAGGCAAGGGGGTGGCTCCTCGGGGTAGCCACCACCTGGGCAAGGGAGAGGGCCACCTGGGGGTCACTCCGGCACTGGAGGTCAGATCCTTCAGGTCCTGGGGGCTGCGGGTGCAGTGTCTTTACCAGGCGTCGGGTCTTTGAAGCAGGCAGTCGCGGTCAGGGGGAACCTTGGGATTCCCTCTGCATGCGTCGCTGTGGGGGCTCAGGGGGGTCAACTCTGGCTACTCATGGTCTCGCAGTCACCGGGGAGTCCTCCCTGTAGTGTTTGTTCTCCACAAGTCGAGCCGGGGGCATTGGGTGCAGAGTGCAAATTGTCACGCTTCCGGTGGGAAACGTGTGTTGTTTCAAAGTTGCTTCTTTGTTGCAAAGTTGCAGTCTTTGGGGAACAGAGCTGCTGTCCTCGGGAGTTCTTGGTCCTTCTAGATGCAGGGTAGTCCTCTGAGGCTTCAGAGGTTGCTGAACCATGGGAACGCGTCGCTGGGGCAGTGTCTTTAGAAGTGGGGAGACAGGCCGGTAGAGCTGGGGCCAAAGCAGTTGGTGTCTCCGTCTTCTCTGCAGGTTTTCAGTTCAGCAGTCCTCCTCTTCTTAGGTTGCAGGAATCTAGTTTCCTAGGGTCTGGGGAGCCCCTAAATACTGAATTTAGGGGGGTGTTTAGGTCTGGGAGGGCAGTAGCCAATGGCTACTGTCCTTGAGGGTGGCTACACCCTCTTTGTGCCTCCTCCCTGAGTGCCCTGGGGCATTGTAACACGAAGCCTGAGCCTTTGAGGCTCACTGCTAGGTGTTAGTTTCTGCAGGGGCGAGGTGTGAAGCACCTCCACCCAGAGCAGGCTTTTGTTTCTGTCCTCAGAGAGCACAAAGGCCCTCACCACATGGGGTCAGAAACTCGTCTCTCAGCAGCAGGCTGGCACAGACCAGTCAGTCCTGCACTGAACAATTGGGTAAAATACAGGGGGCATCTCTAAGATGCCCTCTGTGTGCATTTTTTAATAAATCCAACACTGGCATCAGTGTGGGTTTATTATTATGAGAAGTTTGATACCAAACTTCCCAGTATTCAGTGTAGCCATTATGGAGCTGTGGAGTTCGTTTTTGACAGACTCCCAGACCATATACTCTTATGGCTACCCTACACTTACAGTGTATAAGGTTTTGCTTAGACACTGTAGGGGCAAAGTGCTCATGCACCTATGCCCTCACCTGTGGTATAGTGCACCCTGCCTTAGGGCTGTAAGGCCTGCTAGAGGGGTGACTTACCTATGCCACAGGCAGTGTGAGGTTGGCATGGCACCCTGAGGGGAGTGCCATGTCGACATAGTCATTTTCTCCCCACCAGCACACACAAGCTGGCAAGCAGGGTGTCTGTGCTGAGTGAGGGGTCCCTAAGGTGGCATAAGACATGCTGCAGCCCTTAGAGACCTTCCCTGGCATCAGGGCCCTTGGTACCAGTTACAAGGGACTTTCCTGGGTGCCAGGGTTGTGCCAATTGTGGAGACAATGGTACATTTTAGGTGAAAGCACACTGGTGCTGGGGCCTGGTTAGCAGGGTCCCAGCACACTTCTCAGTCAAGTCAGCATCAGTATCAGGCTAAAAGTGGGGGGTAACTGCAACCAGGAGCCATTTCCTTACACAAGCCCCCCCCCCCCCCACAGCCCACAGGCCAGGAGACTCAGCCAAAGCTGGGAGAGTGTTCCTAGTCTGTCAGGCGAGGAAGAGTAGAGGAAATAGGCTGGTTTGTTGCAGGGCCTACTCTGCCTTACATCCTCCTGTTCAGGTCATTCCCTCTGGGGAACTGACCCACTTCCACAGTGATAGGACCTAGTCTGAATTGCCTCTTGTCTGTGTTTTTAATGTCTCCACCCATTCTCTCTATTTTGGTGTTAGAGGTATCCACCTCTGCTAATCTTATCTTAGCCAGGGTCAGCCCTAGCTTACCCAAAGAGGTTACCCAGAGCTGGAGTAACCCCACCATGCCCAACAGGCGAAAACAAAACCTCCACCGTCACCCCAACAGAAAACACGTCCATGCTATTACGACCCACGAATCCACGCGGCGGTCTTTCAACCGCGGTATTCCATTGGCGGTACACACCGCCGAGCTCAAAATACACACACATCTCCAAAACACCGCCACATTGGACAATTCAAAATACGCACACCTGATACACATACAAACACCACTCCCACACAATCAATACAATATAAAACACACACCCACATCACCCACAAACCCCTACGACCAAAAATTTGAGACGAAGGCGACAGAGAGACAGCACAGCAATAGGCAACCCCACCACACAGAGGCACACAACACCATCACCCACACAACATCCACGCACAAAATACCACACACATCACCACATACACCCCACACACATCACCTACACCACCCCATGGCACGCCAAAGACACCCCAGGTTTTCGGAGGAGGAGCTCAGGGTTATGGTGGAGGAAATCGTATGGGTAGAGCCACAGCTATTTGGATCGCAGGTGCAGCACACCTCTATAGCTAGGAAGATGGAGCTATGGCGGAGAATCGTCTACAGGGTCAACGCAGTGGGACAGCACCCAAGAAATCGGGAGGACATCAGGAAGAGGTGGAACGACCTACGGGGGAAGGTGTGTTCAGTGGTCTCCAGGCACAACATCGCGATTCAGCGGACTGGCGGCGGACCCCCCCCAACTAACAACATGGGAGGAGCAGGTCTTGACCATTATGCATCCAGAGGGCCTCGGAGGAGTCGGTGGAGGAATAGACACTGGTAAGTCAAATCTTAACTACCATATCCCCCACCCTACCTGCATGCTATCACACACACCCACCCTCACCCCCTCCCCTATCACTCCAACTCCTCACTAATGTATTAATAACACAAACCACCCATCCCAACACCTAGCCCTGCATGACACAACAAAGCATGGACACCCATCACTAAAGCATGCCCACTGCACACACCCATAACACCCCTCCAACCCTCATCACACAAGCCCCCACACAGGAATGCTAGCACAGCGGTACACGCTCACCCACCTATTGCACACCATGACACACACAGATGCAATAATCATGCTTTTACACCCCTGCAGGACCACTACCCAACATCACCAGACAGGAGGGTCCAGACATCTCCACCCCACCCACTGAAGAGGCCCCACAGTGATGACAGCAGCTCTGGCCAACTGGATCCGGATGACCAGCCCGGACCATCGTGGGCCTCGGGACAGTCGGTTCCGCTCGCACAGGCACAGCCCAACACTGACCTTCCACCCTCTGGTAACACCAGCACAGCACCCACCCAGCGGCCCATACCTCCATCCCCAGGACACGTCAATCAGCTGTGTGTCCACCACTACAGGGAACCCTGGATAACCCACCACCCCAACAACAACAGGGACCTGGGGACAGTGGCAGTGGGCACACGGTCCAGGGGTTGGAAGCACAGGAACACAGGGGAACTGGGAGGACTGCTGTGCGACAGGGGGCGGTCAGGCCAAGGGAACTCACTCTCCACGAGGCCCTCTCCTCCATCATGGGAGCATACCACCACTCCTAGGAGACGATGGCTAAGGTCCTGACCAAGTTTCAGGAGACCCAGCGCATGCAGGATGAACAGTATTTGGGGTTCAGGGAGGAGCTCACAACCATCAGCTCCGCCCTGGGCACCATCGTAGGGGTGCTGAAGGACATACAGAAGACCATGAGGGACACCGTGGCACTCCAAGGGGCCCCTGACACTAGCCTGGACGATGAACTGCCCATCACCTCCGCCGGCGCTAGTGGACAGGACGCCCCGCCACAGGACCACCACACCAGCACCCCACCCCCTGCAGACGGACAACCACCCCGCAAGCGGTCCCTGATATCCCGGAACAGGACAGAGCAAGATGACAAGACCCCCGCCAAGAAATGAGACCACCCTGATTGTCATCCCATTGTCCCACTTTGTTACCCTGTCCAGATTGGAACTGCCCCAGCTCCACTTCCTATGCCCATATAGGCAGTGCACCTGTGAGACTAATAGACTGGACTCTGCCATGGACATTCCTCCACCATCACCCATCACCGTTTTGCCACCCCCTCCAATAACTAGCACTTCAATAAACACCCTTGAACCACAAAACAATCTGGAGTCAGTCTGTGATTTTGAAAACGTGTATTATCTATGACAATGACAAAATCCATTCGAAAATGTATTGTCAACATACCTATGTAACACATCACAAGCCCATGAAGGATGCAAGCAGATGAAACACGTTGGTAACCACACATGTGAAACCGTAATGGAAATGTACCACTCAGTTAGCAAATACTTCTTCAAATTCACAGACGGGATAGAGGAAGAAGTGTGCAAGTAAATATAATAGTAACAACATTGTTCTCACCTGTGTGTAACTCTTCTGGTTCCTGTACACCTGTTCACTCCTGTGGGGTGGGGGGGGACCAAAGCCACATGGGTCCCATCAATGGCACCTATGATGTTAGGGATATGTCCCAGGACATAGAAGTCACCTTTCCCTGTAGCCAAATCCTCCACCTGAGGCAAAACGATGTAGCTCCTCACGTGTTTCAGCAGGGCAGACAACACTCTGGACAATACGTTAGAAAACATAGGCTGGGACATCCCTGATGCCATGGCCACTGTTGTCTGAAATCACCCACTTGCTAGGAAATGGAGTACTGACAGCACCTGCACCTGAGGGGGGATACCTGTGGGATGGCGGATTGGTGACATCAGATCTGGCTCCAACTGGGTACACAGTTCCTGGATTGTGGCACGGTCAAACCTGTAGGTGATGATTAAATGTCACTCCTCCATTGTCAACAGGTCCACCAGCGGTCGGTACACTGGAGGATTCCGCCATCTCCTCACATGTCCCAGCTGACGGTGCCTAGGAAGGACAACAGCGACCACAGAGTCAACCAATTGTAAGGTATGTACCCACTGCTACACGGAACACGACACAAAATACAAAAATCTTCCTGTATGTATGTTGAGTCCAGGCCTAGGTATGTGTGACACAGTTGTAAATGAAGCCATGTGGGCCCCTGAAACGGCGGCTGCCTGACCTCTAAAGTGGGACAATGGGATATGAGGTAACTGCGCTGGCGTTGTACACCGTTGCGGTAGGCGGTCGAAGACCGCGGTGCAATGCTGCATTGGTTAACATGGGACCCTATCGGTCCCAGGAGCCAATGACGAAGTGCACCGGCGGTGATGATGCGCACCGCCGCGGACGTCACCGCCATTTTCTATCTGTTCAATCACTCGATACCTGATCTTCGACAGGAGAGGACCTACACTGCAAGTGCTGCTGTGACCTCGGTCTGGAAGAGACAATGGCACGTGTGTCTGGGGAAAGGCCCCTGCCTTTACTGCACAGGAGTTGGAGAAGCTCGTGGACGGGGTCCTCCCCCAGTACACGCTACTCTACGGTCCTCCAGACCAACCAGTGAGTACATAGGGTGCAAGTTGTATGGGCTATGCCTGGGTGGAGAGGGCTGGTTGTAAGTAGGAAGGGGGCAGAGTTATGCGAGCATGAAGGACTGTGAATGCATGTGCCACATGGCAAGGGTAGGGATGTGGGCCACTCACTTTGATGGTGCAGTTGGTAATGACTTCTCTTCTTCCCCTGTACATGTCATGTAGGTCAGTGCCCACCAGAAGAAGGATATTTGGCGTGCCATCGCCAAGGACGTCCGGACCCTGGGGGTCCACCAGAGACGGAGCACCCACTGCCGTAAAAGATGGGAGGACATTTGCCGCTGGAGCAAGAAGACGGCGGAGGCTCAGCTGGGGATGGCCTCCCAACGTGGGAGGGGTGCCCGTCAAACCATGACCCCCCTGATGTTCCGGATCCTGGCGGTGGCCTACTCTGAGTTGGATGGGCGCATGAGGGTATCACAGCTGACACAAGGGGGTGAGTACACTCACATTCTCATGACTTTGCGCACAGTGGAGGGGTCTGGGTGGGGGAGGAGATCTGTGGGATTCCCTAGGCCAGGGTGAGTTCCATAGGCTAGGCCCCTCCGTAATGCAGGCAATGTGCCACTCCACCCCACCTCTGTAGAGTGCCAAAAACAGGTATACATGCCCCTATGTCATCTATGTGGGCAGATGACACTCATAGGCAAGTAGGCCATATCCCAGGAACTGCATCTGTAGAGGCCAAGAGCACGGCGTAGTGCAGGGGGCAGCTGTGTCTCTATTGTCCGCCAACGGTAGCGGTAAGCCATGCACTCAACCTGTCTTTCTTCTGTTTCCCCACCCCTTTTTGTGCTCTCCCTGTTCTATTGTGCATCAGCATCATCAGGCGGAGGTACAGGGGCACCGGAGCACGAGTGGGCTGCGTCCCACATGGCCATGGAGGGCCACACCACGGACTCCTAATACACCAGTGGGACAGAGGGCGAGGGGAGCTTCACGGCGGTCAGCGGATCAGCAACCAGCGACACGGACTCGTCCTCCGATGGGAGCTCCCTTGTGGTGGTGGCACCATCTGTGCCCCCCACTTCTACAGGTACAGCCGCCACCCCCCCTACCAGCACCGCCCTCCCAGCAGCCCCTCAGCCTTCGCCCCGTGCCCGCTTACCCAGGAGGGTGGGCATCACCTTCGCCCCAGGACCTCAGCCCCTGCCCCTGTCACCCCTGCTGCCCTCAGTGAGGAAGCCATTGACCTCCTCAGGTCACTCAATGTTGGGCAGTCTACCATTGTGAATGCCATCCAGGGTGTAGAGAGGGAGTTGCAACACACCAATGCATTCCTGGAGGGCATTCATTCTGGTCAGGCTGCCCATCATCGAACCGTGCAATCTCTGCCCTCAGCACTGATGGCAGCCATTGTCCCTGTGTCTAGCCTCCTCCCTCCAACTTCCTCCACCCAGACCCAATCCCCTGTACCTCAACCTATCCCAAGCACACCATCAGACCAGCCTGCACACACCTCAACACACAAGGCCAGCTCAGGCAAACATAGGCACCACACATCCCACAGGCACTCACACAAGCATCACCCACATACAGACACAGCAACATCCACTGCCTCCACTGTGTCCCCCTCCTTGTCGTCTCCCTCCTCCCTCCCAGTGTTGTCTACACTCTCACCTGCATGCACTACCACAACCACCACTAGGACTCGCACCAGAACACCCAGCACCACACCCCGCTCACCTGCACTCACCACCCCCGCTGCCATTTACACGTCCCCTGTGTCCTCTCCCAGTGTGTCTGTGACGCCCCCTCCCAAAGTACACAAATGCGGGCACACACACACCCAACAGCCATCCACCTCACGACAGCCTCCAGAACATGCACCTGCACCCAAATCACCTCTACAACCACCTCCTCTTCCTCCACTCCCAGACCCCCTCCAGCTACCTGTTCCAGTGTTCGTCAGAAACTTTTCCTGAGCAACCTTGACCTCTGTCCCATCCCCCCCTCCAATTCATAGGTCCCGTAGTAGCACCTCAGCTAAAAAGATTCTAGTACCAGTGGTGTCTGTTCCAGGTATGTGGAGTGCACCGGGTACCAGGGCAGCCAGTTTGACACGGAGCCAAAGCACTGCCAGTCCACCCCATGTGAAGCACCAGAAGTTGGACAGTGCCCGAAGGGAGAGGGGGAAGACTCCTCCCAAGGTGGTGAAGGGGCAGAAGAAGTCTCCAAAGTCTGGGAAGAGCAGCACGGCGGAGAAGGACGCCATCCTCCCCGCTGCCCAAGACGCCACCGCCAGCCCCATAGTCACTGGTCAGGAGACCACCGCCGGAGTCAGTGCCCAGGAGGGCAGCACTATCGTCAGTGGTCAGGAGACCACCGCCGGAGTCAGTGCCCAGGAGGGCAGCACTATCATCACTGGTCAGGAGACCACTGCCGGAGTCAGTGCCCAGGAGGGCACCGGCAGCCACAGCCCCGCTGGGCAATGAGGGACCGCCATGGCACACACCGCTGCACAGGTCAGAGACCGCAAAGTCAAGCACCGCTGAACAGGGTAAGCACCACTGAACAGGGCAAAGACCGCCATGGCAAGCACTGCTGAACAGGGCAAGCACCGCTGAGCAGGGCAAAGACCGCCATGGCAAGCACCGCTGAACAGGTCAGAGACAGCAAAGTCAAGCACAGCTGAACTGGGCAAGCACCGCTGAACAGGGCAAAGACTGCCATGGCAAGCACCGCTGAACAGGGCAAGCACCGCCAACTCAAGCACCGCTAGCCCATGAGCGGCAGGGGCAGTGACGCAACAGGGACCGTCACGGGGTGAGTGATGCACTCTGGGCACCAGTCCCCCTCCAGAACCAGTGGAGACTGTTATCCACTTGAGAGACTGTGGCTTTGCACTCCCCAGGATGGTACAGTGGGCAACCCACCCACTGTAGAGACTTGAGAGACTGTGGGGGTCATTACAACGCTGGTGGACGGTGTTAAAGCGGCGGTAAGACCGCCAACAGGCTGGCGGTCTTTTTTTTAGTATTATGACCATGGCGGTTACGCCATGGTCATCCGCCGCTTCCCCGTTCCGCCCGCTGGGCTGGAGACCTGGGTCTCCAGCCCGGCGGCCGTGACAATACCGCCGCCGGTATTGTGACCCAGCTTACCGCCATGGATTTCCAGCGGTAGGAACCGCCATGAAATCCATGGTGGTAAGCACTATCAGTGCCAGGGAATTCCTTCCCTGGCACTGATAGGGGTCTCCCCCACCCCCACCCCGACTCCCTCCCCTACACCCCCCACCACGCCTGCCACCCTCCAAAGGTGGCAGGGCCCTCCTCCCCACCCGACCCCCGACATTACCTTACACATACACACCCGACACGCATGCAGGCACCACCAACACACATACACGCACACACACTGACATACATGCCAACATCCATACACACACTCAGACATGTACACCCACATTCACGCACACATCCACACAGACATACAGACATGCACACATTTCCAAAACATGCAACACCCCCGCAAGCATACACGCACTCACACACACCCCCTACATACACAGACGCACAACCCCATGCACCCACACAACACACAACACCCCACACCCCTCTCTCCTAATGGACGATTGACTTACCTGTTCCGTCGATCCTCCGGGAGGGGACGGGAGCCATGAGGGCAGCTCCGCCAACACCACACCGCCAACAGAACACCGCGCACAGAATCACAGGACGTGATTAGCTCGGTGGTGTTCTGTTGGCGTGGCGGTGGAGCAACCTCCACTTCCCCGCCGCCCGCAAGTATGGCTGTTGGCGGCTCTCCGTCAGAATAACGACGGAGGGCAGCCAACAGTCATAATACGCCGAGCGGCAAACCACCACTACTGGCGGTGTTCCGCACAGCGGTCCCTCAGCGGTCTTCTTAAAAGACCGCCGAGGTTGTAATGACCACCTGTGGCTTTGCACTCCCCAGGATGGTACAGTGGGCAACCCACCCACTGTAGAGACTTGAGAGACTGTGGCTTTGCACTCCCCAGGATGGTACAGTGGGCAACCCACCCACTGAAAAGACTTGAGAGACTGTGGCTTTGCACTCCCCAGGATACATCAATATGCATGGAGCCCCGTTGTGGATCTGGCGTGGTGCAGTCATCTGGCTGAGGTGCCCCCCCTTACCTTCCCCCTGAGGTGCCTGTTGTATTTCTATCTGATGCCCCTGCAGTGTTCTCTCCGTTCCAGGACAGGCATCGTGTGTGGGCCTCGCCCGTGCATTGTGGGCCTAGTGGTCCACGGACATTGAAATGTGCATACCTGGACTACTAATCGTGATGTATATATTTGGAATGTGTATATATTGATGTATATATGAGCTTACTGTTTTTTGATACATTACAATGGTTGTACTCATTTCCTTTTGTCTTAGCATTCTTCCGGGGGATTGGGGGTTGTTACTGTGATGTTCAGAAATGCATTGGTGTGTGTGTTGTAGTGGGTGAGGGTCGGGTTGGGGGTGGGGGTGTTGCGTGTGTGTGTCCCTGACTTTTGCCTCCCCCCTCCCCTATGTCGTAGGTGCAGTACTCACCGTTGTCTTTGGCCCCGCCGTTGCTGATGTTCGTACAGGAGCAGGAAGACAAGCGCAGGGAGAATATGGAGTTCCGGCTCCATGGTGCCCTCCTTCCTCGTGGAGTTTGTTCAGGTGAGCGTTTTCCCATTGAAATGCCTGTTTCCGCCGTGTTTTTATCCACAGTGAATCTGACCCGGAAAAGGTGGCGGATTGGCCTGTTGTAATACTGTGGGCGGTACTTTGTCTTCCGCCTGTCTGTTGGCGGTGACCGCCGCGCTACTTGTCTGTACCGCCGTGGCGGTCGGAGTGTTAAAGTGGATGTCTATGTTGGCGGTTTCCGCCACGGTCATAATTCCCTTTTTTTTCCCACCGGCCTGTTTGCGGTATTACTGAAGCTTTAACACCGTCCGCCAGGGTTGTAATGACCCCCTATGTTTCTAAAAGTTGGAATACTTTTTAAGAATCTAAAACTATCTCTAGAACTTAATTCAAACTTTTACAAAACTTTTAAACTCTAAAAAGAAATGCTAACAGGGACTAACACAAGGCCCTAGCAGGACTTTTAAAAATTTAGAAAAATAGCTCAAATTTCAAAAATCTGTTTCTAATGACAATTTTTGGAATTTAGTCGTGTGATCAGGTATTGGCTGAGTAGTCCAGCAAATGCAAAGTCTTGTACCCCACCGCTGATCCACCAATGTAGGAAGTTGGCTCTGTATGCACTATTTCAAAGTGAGAAATAGCATGCACAGAGTCCAAGGGTTCCCCTTAGAGGTAAGATAGTGGCAAAAAGAGATAATTCTAATGCTCTATTTTGTAGTAGTGTGGTCGAGCAGTAGGCTTATCAGAGGGTAGTGTTAAGCATTTGTTGTACACACACAGGCAACAAATGAGGAACAGACACTCAGACAATTCCAGGCCAATAGGTTTTTGTATAGAAAAATATATTTTCTTAGTTTATTTTAAGAACCACAGGTTCAAGATTTACAAGTAATACTTTAAATGAAAGGTATTCCACTTAGGAATTCTAGGAACTTTGAATTAGCAAAATAGCATATACAGTTTTCACACAAATGACATATAGCTATTTCAAAACTAGAGAGTGCAATTTTCAACAGTTCCTGGGGGAGGTAAGTGTTTGTTAGTTTTGCAGGTAAGTAAACCACCTACAGGGTTCAAATTTGGGTCCAAGATAGCCCACCATTGGGGGTTCAGAGCAACCCCAAAGTTACCACACCAGCAGCTCAGGGCCGGTCAGGTGCAGAGGTCAAAGTGGTGCCCAAAACGCATAGGCTTCAATGGAGAAGGGGGTGCCCCGGTTCCAGTCTGCCAGCAGGTAAGTACCCGCGTCTTCGGAGGGCAGACCAGGGGGGTTTTGTAGGGGACTGGGTGGGACACAAGTCAGCACAAAAAGTACACCCTCAGTGGCACGGGGCGGCCGGGTGCAGTGTGCAAACAGGCGTCGGGTTCACAATAGGTTTCAATGGGAGACCAAGGGGTCTCTTCAGCGATGCAGGCAGGCAAGGGGGTGGCTCCTCGGGGTAGCCACCACCTGGGCAAGGGAGAGGGCCACCTGGGGGTCGCTCCGGCACTGGAGGTCGGATCCTTCAGGTCCTGGGGGCTGCGGGTGCAGTGTCTTTACCAGGCGTCGGGTCTTTGAAGCAGGCAGTCGCGGTCAGGGGGAGCCTCTGGATTCCCTCTGCAGGCGTCGCTGTGGTGGCTCGGGGGGGGATCAACTCTGGCTACTCACGGTCTCGCAGTCGCCGGGGAGTCCTCCCTGTAGTGTTTGTTCTCCACAAGTCGAGCCGGGGGCGTCTGGTGCAGAGTGCAAAGTCTCACGCTTCCGGAGGGAAACGTGTGTTGTTTCAAAGTTGCTTCTTTGTTGCAAAGTTGCAGTCTTTGGGGAACAGAGCCGCTGTCCTCGGGAGTTCTTGGTCCTTCTAGATGCAGGGTAGTCCTCTGAGGCTTCAGAGGTTGCTGGACCCTGGGAACGCTTCGCTGGGGCAGTGTCTTTAGAAGTGGGGAGACAGGCTGGTAGAGCTGGGGCCAAAGCAGTTGGTGTCTCCGTCTTCTCTGCAGGTTTTCAGTTCAGCAGTCCTCTTCTTCTTAGGTTGCAGGAATCTAGTTTCCTAGGTTCTGGGGAGCCCCTAAATACTGAATTTAGGGGTGTGTTTAGGTCTGGGAGGGCAGTAGCCAATGGCTACTGTCCTTGAGGTTGGCTACACCCTCTTTGTGCCTCCTCCCTGAGGGGAGGGGGCACATCCCTATTCCTATTGGGGGAATCCTCCAAAATCAAGATGGAGGATTTCTAAAGGCAGGGGTCACCTCAGCTCAGGACACCTTAGGGGCTGTCCTGACTGGTGGGTGACTCCTCCTTGTTTTTCTCATTCTCTCCCCTGGACTTGCTGCCAAAAGTGGGGGCTGTGTCAAGGGGGCGGGCATCTCCACCAGCTGGAATGCCCTGGGGCATTGTAACACGAAGCCTGAGCCTTTGAGGCTCACTGCTAGGTGTTACAGTTCCTGCAGGGGGGAGGTGTGAAGCACCTCCACCCAGAGCAGGCTTTTGTTTCTGTCCTCAGAGAGCACAAAGGCCCTCACCACATGGGGTCAGAAACTCGTCT
Organism: Pleurodeles waltl; assembly: GCF_031143425.1. Taxonomy (NCBI): domain Eukaryota; kingdom Metazoa; phylum Chordata; class Amphibia; order Caudata; family Salamandridae; genus Pleurodeles; species Pleurodeles waltl. The sequence goes on along the minus strand of NC_090442.1, from coordinate 914,382,101 downwards.
CTCAGCAGCAGGCTGGCACAGACCAGTCAGTCCTGCACTAAACAATTGGGTAAAATACAGGGGGCATCTCTAAGATGCCCTCTGTGTGCATTTTTTAATAAATCCAACACTGGCATCAGTGTGGGTTTATTATTCTGAGAAGTTTATATCAAACTTCCCAGTATTCATTGTAGCCATTATGGAGCTGTGGAGTTCGTTTTTGACAGACTCCCAGACCATATACTCTTATGGCTACCCTGCACTTACAATGTCTAAGGTTTTGCTTAACACTGTAGGGGCATAGTGCTCATGCACCTATGCCCTCACCTGTGTTATAGTGCACCCTGCCTTAGGGCTGTAAGGCCTGCTAGAGGGGTGACTTACCCATGCCACAGGCAATGTGAGGTTGGCATGGCACCCAGAGGGGAGTACCATGTCGACTTAGTCATTTTCTCCTCATCAGCACACACAAGCTGGCAAGCAGTGTGTCTGTGCTGAGTGAGGGGTCCCTAAGGTGGCATAAGACATGCTGCATCCCTTAGAGACCTTCCCTGGCATCAGGGCCCTTGATACCAGGGGTACCAGTTACAAGGGACTTACCTGGGTGCCAGGGTTGTGCCAATTGTGGAGACAATGGTACATTTTAGGTGAAAGAACACTGGTGCTGGGGCCTGGTTAGCAGGGTTCAGCACACTTCTCAGTCAAGTCAGCATCAGTATCAGGCAAAAAGTGGGGGGTAACTGCAACAGGGAGCCAGTTCCTTACAGATGGTCAGATGCAGAGGTTAAACTCTGACCTGGTGGGGAGTAGGTGTGCCCCCCTGAAAGTCCTGGTTTGCCAGGCAGTGATCCAGTCTGAGGGTACAGACCCTGGGCTGGAAGGCCAGGTTCAGGGTGTCCCCCCGGACCTGGAGGGAGGGGCTACTGATAACAGTGACCCTACCATGTTGTCTTCTGAGGAGGCCACTCCTAGTTGGAGGGTGCTGGACCCCAGAAGGGAGGGCAGGGGGACGGAAGCCTCACCCCGGGCCCTAGTCCAACCTGAAGGTACAGACCCCAGGTTGGAGGGCCAGTTGCAGGTTAACAGCCCTGCACTGGTGGAGGAATGGTATAGGGTGACTTCTATAAGCACCCTGACCATGTTGGACTCTGGGTGTACCGCTCCAGGAGGGGAGGGTACAGAGCTCCAGAGGGGAGGACCAGGTTCAGGCTGTCATCCCTGACCTGGTGGAAGGGAGAATGGTGAAAGGGTGCCCAGCACCTGCGGCTACCGCCCCCCACTCTCCACAGCCACAGTGGTGGGAGAGCTTTGAGAGGCCTGGGGCCTAGCACTCATCCCTGGCAGCTGGCAGTAACCACTGTGGCTTGCTGTCCCGGTAGACAGAGTTATCCCTGGGGAGGGGACAAGTGTCACACCCTGAGGGAGAAGAGTGGATAACACCACTGTGTTGGTCCTGGTGGTACTATCCTGCTCCTGGGATACATCTGTGAGCAAAGTAAGGTTAGGTGCTGCACAGATGGGATCCGCAGGTAAGGAGAAAGTTCCCCATGGGTTGGCTTAGTGGGCACTGAGAGTATGGACAGAGGGATCCAATTGGAGTCAGGAAGGCGAAGGACTGGAGCATGCCCCTGCTGTTGTGGGCCTGGGTCCTTGTTCTGTCGCCTCAAACAGGGAAGTACATCAGGATAGTGATGGTCCCCCCCTTGGCTTTAGGCTGGTAGGGGGTCATGTTGGAACTGGCTTTTTGACAGGGTCATCCCCAAACTTTTTGCCTCCTTCCTCCTATTTTGTCTGACCTGTTGTTGTTGGCCTTTGACCTCTGGGCACTTTACCACTGCTAACCAGTGCTAAAGTGCATATGCTCTCTGTGTAAATTGTACTATTGATTGGTTTATCCATGATTGGCTATTTAATGTACTTATAAGTCCCTAGTAGAGTGCACTCTATGTGCCTAGGGCCTGTAGATTAAATGCTACTAGTGGGCCTGCAGCACTGGTTGTGCCACCCACTTCAGTAGCCCCTTAACCTTGTCTCAGGCCTGCCATTGCAAGGCCTGTGTGTGCAGTTTCACTGTCACTTCGACTTGGCATTTAAAAGTACTTGCCAAGCCTAGAACTCCCCTTTTTCTACATAGAAGTCACCCCTAATGTGTGCCCTAGGTAACCCCTAGAGCAGGGTGCTGTGTGGGTAAAAGGCGGGACATGTACCTGTGTAGTTATATATCTTGGTAGTGTAAAACTCCTAAATTCATTTTTACACTACTGTGAGGCCTGCTCCCTTCATAGGCTAACATTGGGGCTGACCTCATACACTGTTGAAGTGGCAGCTGCTGATCTGAAAGGAGAAGGAAGGTCATATTTAGTATTGAATGGTAATATAAAATCCTGCTGACTGGTGAAGTCAGATTTAATATTACTATTCTAGAAATGGCACTTTTAGAAAGTGAGCATTTCTTTGCACTTAAATCTTTCTGTGCCCTTCAATCCACGTCTGGCTAGGTTTAGTTGACAGCACCTTTTGCATTTACTCAGACACACCCCAAACACAGGGTACTCAGCCTCACTTGCATTCATCTGCATTTTGAATGGGTCTTCCTGGGCTGGGAAGGTGGAGGGCCTGCAACACAAAGGACTGCCACACCCCCTACTGGGACTCTGGCAGACAGGATTGAACTGAAAGGGGGGTTGGTGCATTTCTTAGACACTCTTTGAAGTCACCCCCCCACTTCAAAGGCACAACTTAGTATAAAACAGGGCCTCTGCCCTACCTGATGAGACACTTGCTGAAGAAGAAACCTGAACAAGGAACTACATCCTGCCAACAAGAACTGCCTGGCTGCTCAAAGGACTCACCTGTCTGCTTTTCTACAAAGGACTGTTGCTTTGCTGTTGGCCTACTGCCTTGCTGTTGGCCTGCTGCCTTGCTGAACTGCCTGGCTGCTCAAAGGACTCATCTGTCTGCTTTTCTACGAAGGACTGCTGCCTTGCTGTTGGCCTGCTGCCTTGCTGAACTCTTGTCTGGCTGTAAAAGTGCTGTCCAAGGGCTTGGATAGAGCTTGCCTCCTGTTCCCTGAAGTCTCAGGACCAAAAAGAATGATCTTTTTCACTTGGACGCTTTGTGCGCCGAAAGCTTGTTCCGTGGCGAGAAAAACGCCGCACACCGACGCTGATCGATGCGACACCTTCGGGACGACCGGAACTTTGACGCACGGCCTCGCAAGGACAACGCCGCCCGACTTCCAGAGAAGAAATCGACGCGACGCCTGCAGTGAGAGCGAAACTTCGACGCAAAGCCCAGCGGAACGACGCGCTGCTGGAAAACAAGGAGGAGAATCCACGCACAGACCCGGGACATCTGGTAATCCCCGCGACCCATAGAAAGAGACTGCCCGCGTGCCGGAAAACGACGCACGACTTCCCTGGGCAAGTCCGTGTGTGCTGGGGAGAAATCGTCGCACACACTATTTTTCCACGTATCTCTTCTTCTGCTGCCCTTTGCAGAGATTTTCCACCAGAAACCAGGTACTTTGTGCTTGAAAGAGACTTTGTTTGCTTTTTAAAGACTTAAGACACTATATATCACTTTTCAGTGATATCTTTACAAATTCATATTGCATCTTTGATCGTTTTGACCTGCAAATACCCAGATAAATATTATATATTTTTCTAAACACTGTGTGGTGTATTTTTGTGGTGTTATATTATGGTATTGTATGATTTATAGCACAAATGCTTTACATATTGCCTTCTAAGTTAAGCCTGACTGCTCGTGCAAAGCTACCAGAGGGTGGGCACAGGCTGATTTTGGATTGTGTGTGACTTACCCTGACTAGAGTGAGGGTTCTTGCTTGGACAGATGGCAACCTGACTGCCAACCAAAAAAACCATTTCTAACAGAATGTCATGTTTTTTTCTTGGAATGTCGTGTGGAATGTCATGTCCTTTCTTGGAATGTGTGGAATGTCATGTCCTTTCTTGGAATGTGTGGAATGTCGTGTCTTTTCTTCGAATTTCATGTGGAATGTCATGTCTTTTCTTGGAATGTCGTGATGAATCATCTTTTCTTGGAATGTGTGGAATGTCGTGTCTTTTCTTGGAATGTGTGGAATGTCATGTCTTTTCCTGGAATGTCATGTCTTTTTTTAGAATGTCGTGTGGAATGTCATGTCTATTCTTGGAATGTAATGACTTTCCTTAGAATGTCGTGTTTTTTCTTGGAATGTGTTGAATGTCGTGTTTTTTCTTGGAATGTCGTGTGGAATGCCATGTCTTTTCCTGGAATGTCATGTCTTTTTTTGGAATGTCTTGTCTTTTCTTGGAATGTCTTGTCTTTTCTTGGAATGTCATGTCTTTTTTTGGAATGTCATGTCTTTTTTTGGAATGTCATGTCTTTTCTTGGAATGTGAGGAATGTCGTCTTTTTTTTGGAATGTGTGGAATGTCATGTCTTTTCTTGGAATGTGTGGAATGTCATGTCTATTTTTGGAATATGTGGAATGTCATGTCTTTTCTTGGAATGTGTGGAATGTCACGTCTTTTTTTGGAATGTCATGTCTTTTTTTGGAATTTGTGGAATGTCATGTCTTTTCTTGGAATGTGTGGAATGTTGTGTCTTTTTTTGGAATGTCGTGTCTTTTTTTGGAATGTCATGTCTTTTCTTGGAATGTGAGGAATGTCATGTCTTTTTTTTGGAATGTGTGGAATGTCATGTCCTTTTTTTGGAATGTGTGGAATGTCATGTCTTTTCTTGGAATGTGTGGAATGTCATGTCTTTTTTGGGAATGTGTGGAATGTCGTGTATTTTCTTGGAATGTGTGGAATGTCATGTCTTTTTTTGGAATGTCATGTCTTTTTTTGGAATGTGTGGAATGTCGCCTTTTCTTGGAATGTGTGGAATGTCATGTCTTTTTTTGGAATGTCATGTCTTTTTTTGGAATGTGTGGAATGTCGTGTCTTTTCTTGGAATGTGTGGAATGTCACGTCTTTTTTTGGAATGTCATGTCTTTTTTTGGAATGTGTGGAATGTCATGTCTTTTCTTGGAATGTGTGGAATGTCGTGTCTTTTTTTGGAATGTGTGGAATGTCATGTCTTTTTTTTGGGAATGTGTGGAATGTCATGTCTTTTCTTGGAATGTGTGGAATGTCATGTCTGATTTTGGAATGTCATGTCTTTTTTGGGAATGTGTGGAATGTCATGTCTTTTCTTGGAATGTGTGGAATGTCATGTGTTTTTTTGGAATGTGTGGAATGTCGTGTCTTTTCTTGGAATGTGTGGAATGTCATGTCTTTTTTTGGAATGTCATGTCTAGTCTTGAAATGTGTGGAATGTCATGTCTTTTTTTGGAATGTCATGTCTTTTCTTGGAATGTGTGGAATGTCGTGTCTTTTCTTGGAATGTGTGGAATGTCATGTTTTTTTGGAATGTCGTCTTTTTTTGCAATGTGAGAATGTCATGTATTTTCTTGGAATGTGTGGAATGTCATGTCTTTTTTTGGAATGTCATGTCTTTTTTTGGAATGTCATGTCTTTTTTTGGAATGTGTGGAATGTCGCCTTTTCTTGGAATGTGTGGAATGTCATGTCTTTTTTTGGAATGTCATGTCTTTTTTTGGAATGTGTGGAATGTCGTGTCTTTTCTTGGAATGTGTGGAATGTCACGTCTTTTTTTGGAATGTCATGTCTTTTTTTGGAATGTGTGGAATGTCATGTCTTTTCTTGGAATGTGTGGAATGTCGTGTCTTTTTTTGGAATGTGTGGATTGTCATGTCTTTTTTTTTGGAATGTGTGGAATGTCATGTCTTTTCTTGGAATGTGTGGAATGTCATGTCTGATTTTGGAATGTCATGTCTTTTTTGGGAATGTGTGGAATGTCATGTCTTTTCTTGGAATGTGTGGAATGTCATGTGTTTTTTTGGAATGTGTGGAATGTCGTGTCTTTTCTTGGAATGTGTGGAATGTCATGTCTTTTTTTGGAATGTCATGTCTAGTCTTGAAATGTGTGGAATGTCGTGTCTTTTTTTGGAATGTCATGTCTTTTCTTGGAATGTGTGGAATGTCGTGTCTTTTCTTGGAATGTGTGGAATGTCATGTTTTTTTGGAATGTCGTCTTTTTTTGCAATGTGAGAATGTCATGTATTTTCTTGGAATGTGTGGAATGTCATGTCTTTTTTTGGAATGTCATGTCTTTTTTTGGAATGTCATGTCTTTTTTTGGAATGTGTGGAATGTCGCCTTTTCTTGGAATGTGTGGAATGTCATGTCTTTTTTTGGAATGTCATGTCTTTTTTTGGAATGTGTGGAATGTCGTGTCTTTTCTTGGAATGTGTGGAATGTCACGTCTTTTTTTGGAATGTCATGTCTTTTTTTGGAATGTGTGGAATGTCATGTCTTTTCTTGGAATGTGTGGAATGTCGTGTCTTTTTTTGGAATGTGTGGAATGTCATGTCTTTTTTTTTGGAATGTGTGGAATGTCATGTCTTTTCTTGGAATGTGTGGAATGTCATGTCTGATTTTGGAATGTCATGTCTTTTTTGGGAATGTGTGGAATGTCATGTCTTTTCTTGGAATGTGTGGAATGTCATGTGTTTTTTTGGAATGTGTGGAATGTCGTGTCTTTTCTTGGAATGTGTGGAATGTCATGTCTTTTTTTGGAATGTCATGTCTAGTCTTGAAATGTGTGGAATGTCGTGTCTTTTTTTGGAATGTCATGTCTTTTCTTGGAATGTGTGGAATGTCGTCTCTTTTCTTGGAATGTGTGGAATGTCATGTTTTTTTGGAATGTCGTCTTTTTTTGCAATGTGAGAATGTCATGTATTTTCTTGGAATGTGTGGAATGTCATGTCTTTTTTTGGAATGTCATGTCTTTTTTTTGGAATGTGTGGAATGTCATGTCTTTTTTTGGAATGTGTGGAATGTCGTGTCTTTTCTTGGAATGTGTGGGATGTCATGTCTTTTTTTGGAATGTGTGGAATGTCATGTCTCTTTTTGGAATGTGTGGAATGTCGTGTCTTTTTTCGGAATGTGTGGAATGCCGTGTCTTTTCTTGGAATGTGTGGAATGTCATGTCCTTTTTTGGAATGTGTGGAATGTCATGTCTTTTTTTTGGAATGTGTGGAATGTCATGTCTTTTTTGGGAATGTGTGGAATGTCGTGTCTTTTCTTGGAATGTGTGGAATGTCATGTCTTTTTTTGGAATGTGTGGAATGTCATGTCTTTTTTTGGAATGTCATGTCTTTTTTTGGAATGTGTGGAATGTCGTGTCTTTTTTTGGAATGTGTGGAATGTCATGTCTTTTTTTGGAATGTCATGTCTTTTTTTTGGAATGTGTGGAATGTCGTGTCTTTTTTCGGAATGTGTGGAATGCCGTGTCTTTTTTTGGAATGTGTGGAATGTCATGTCTTTTTTTGGAATGTGTGGAATGTCATGTCTTTTTTTCGGAATGTGTGGAATGCCGTGTCTTTTCTTGGAATGTGTGGAATGTCATGTCTTTTTTTGGAATGTGTGGAATGTCATGTCTTTTTTTTGGAATGTGTGGAATGTCATGTCTTTTTTGGGAATGTGTGGAATGTCGTGTCTTTTCTTGGAATGTGTGGAATGTCATGTCTTTTTTTGGAATGTCATGTCTTTTTTTTGGAATGTGTGGAATGTCATGTCTTTTTTTGGAATGTGTGGAATGTCGTGTCTTTTTTCGGAATGTGTGGAATGCCGTGTCTTTTTTTGGAATGTGTGGAATGTCATGTCTTTTTTGGGAATGTCATGTCTTTTTTGGGAATGTGTGGAATGTCGTGTCTTTTTTGGGAATGTGTGGAATGTCATGTCTTTTTTGGAATGTGTGGAATGTCATGTCTTTTTTGGAATGTGTGGAATGTCATGTCTTTTTTTGGAATGTGTGGAATGTCATGTCTTTTTTGGGAATGTGTGGAATGTCGTGTCTTTTTTTGGAATGTGTGGAATGTCGTCTCTGTTCTTGGAATGTGTGGAATGTCATGTCTTTTTTGGAATGTGTGGAATGTCATGTCTTTTTTGGGAATGTGTGGAATGTCGTGTCTTTTCTTGGAATGTGTGGAATGTCATGTCTTTTTTTGGAATGTGTGGAATGTCATGTCTTTTTTTTGGAATGTGTGGAATGTCATGTCTTTTTTGGGAATGTGTGGAATGTCGTGTCTTTTTTTGGAATGTGTGGAATGTCGTGTCTTTTCTTGGAATGTGTGGAATGTCATGTCTTTTTTTGGAATGTGTGGAATGTCATGTCTTTTTTTTGGAATGTGTGGAATGTCATGTCTTTTTTGGGAATGTGTGGAATGCCGTGTCTTTTTTTGGAATGTGTGGAATGTCGTGTCTTTTCTTGGAATGTGTGGAATGTCATGTCTTTTTTTGGAATGTGTGGAATGTCGTCTTTTCTTGGAATGTGTGGAATGTCATGTCTTTTTTTGGAATGTCATGTCTTTTTTTGGAATGTGTGGAATGTCGTGTCTTTTCTTGGAATGTGTGGAATGTCATGTCTTTTTTTGGAATGTGTGGAATGTCATGTCTTTTTTTGGAATGTGTGGAATGTCGTCTTTTTTGGGAATGTCATGTCTTTTTTTGGAATGTGTGGAATGTCATGTCTTTTTTTGGAATGTGTGGAATGTCATGTCTTTTTTGGAATGTGTGGAATGTCATGTCTTTTTTTGGAATGTGTGGAATGGCATGTCTTTTTTGGGAATGTCATGTCTTTTTTTGGAATGTGTGGAATGTCATGTCTCTTTTTGGAATGTGTGGAATGTCATGTCTTTTTTTGGAATGTGTGGAATGTCGTGTCTTTTTTTGGAATGTGTGGAATGTCGTCTCTGTTCTTGGAATGTGTGGAATGTCATGTCTTTTTTGGAATGTGTGGAATGTCATGTCTTTTTTTGGAATGTGTGGAATGTCATGTCTTTTTTTTGGAATGTGTGGAATGTCATGTCTTTTTTGGGAATGTGTGGAATGTCGTGTCTTTTCTTGGAATGTGTGGAATGTCATGTCTTTTTTTGGAATGTCATGTCTTTTTTTGGAATGTGTGGAATGTCGTGTCTTTTTTCGGAATGTGTGGAATGCCGTGTCTTTTCTTGGAATGTGTGGAATGTCATGTCTTTTTTTGGAATGTGTGGAATGTCATGTCTTTTTTGGGAATGTGTGGAATGCCGTGTCTTTTTTTTGAATGTGTGGAATGTCGTGTCTTTTCTTGGAATGTGTGGAATGTCATGTCTTTTTTTGGAATGTGTGGAATGTCGTCTTTTCTTGGAATGTGTGGAATGTCATGTCTTTTTTTGGAATGTCATGTCTTTTTTTGGAATGTGTGGAATGTCGTGTCTTTTCTTGGAATGTGTGGAATGTCATGTCTTTTTTTGGAATGTGTGGAATGTCATGTCTTTTTTTGGAATGTGTGGAATGTCGTCTTTTTTGGGAATGTCATGTCTTTTTTTGGAATGTGTGGAATGTCATGTCTTTTTTTGGAATGTGTGGAATGTCATGTCTTTTTTGGAATGTGTGGAATGTCATGTCTTTTTTTGGAATGTGTGGAATGGCATGTCTTTTTTGGGAATGTCATGTCTTTTTTTGGAATGTGTGGAATGTCATGTCTCTTTTTGGAATGTGTGGAATGTCATGTCTTTTTTTGGAATGTGTGGAATGTCGTGTCTTTTTTGGGAATGTGTGGAATGTCGTCTCTGTTCTTGGAATGTGTGGAATGTCATGTCTTTTTTGGAATGTGTGGAATGTCATGTCTTTTTTTGGAATGTGTGGAATGTCATGTCTTTTCTTGGAATGTGTGGAATGTCATGTCTGATTTTGGAATGTCATGTCTTTTTTGGGAATGTGTGGAATGTCATGTCTTTTCTTGGAATGTGTGGAATGTCATGTGTTTTTTTGGAATGTGTGGAATGTCGTGTCTTTTCTTGGAATGTGTGGAATGTCATGTCTTTTTTGGGGCGTTCCTCTGCCCTGGTCCTGGAATTCCTCACTGGGGTCAATAGCCATGACAGGTTGGGGTAACCAGAGTCCCCTAATTGCCACACATGGTGCCTCTGGAGTTGACCCATCACATAAGGGATGCTGCTATTCCGCAGGATGTAAGCGTCATGCACTGAGCCCAGGAACATAGCATTTACCTGGGAGATGTACTGGTCTGCCAAACATACCATCTGTACATTCATCGAATGATAACTCTTCAGGTTCCTGTACACCTGTTCACTCCTGTGGGGGGGTGAAGGGGGGGGGACCAAAGCCACATGGGTCCCATCAATGGCACCGATGATGTTAGGGATATGTCCCAGGGCATAGAAGTCACCTTTCACTGTAGCCAAATCCTCCACCTGAGGGAAAACGATGTAGCTCCTCACGTGTTTCAGCTGGGCAGACAACATTCTGGACAATACGTTAGAAAACATAGGCTGGGACATCCCTGATGCCATGGCCACTGTTGTCTGAAATGACCCACTTGCTAGGAAATGGAGTACTGACAGCACCTGCACCTGAGGGGGGATACCTGTGGGATGGCGGATTGGTGACATCAGGTCTGGCTCCAACTGGGTACACAGTTCCTGGATTGTGGCACGGTCAAACCTGTAGGTGATGATTAAATGTCGCTCCTCCATTGTCAACAGGTCCACCAGCAGTCGGTACACCAGAGGATTCCGCCATCTCCTCACATGTCCCAGCTGACGGTGTCTAGGAAGGACAACAGCGACCACAGAGTCAACCAATTGTAAGGTATGTATCCACAGCTACACAGAACACGACACAAAATACAAAAATCTTCCTGTATGTGTGTTGAGTCCAGGCCTAGGTATGTGTGACGCAGTTGTAAATGAAGCCATGTGGGCCCCTGAAATGGCGGCTGCCTGACCTCTAAAGTGGGACAATGGGATGTGAGGTAACTGCACTGGCGTTGTACACCGTTGCGGTAGGCGGTCGAAGACCGCGGCGCAATGCTGCATTGGTTAACATGGGACCCTATGGGTCCCAGGAGCCAATGACGAAGTGCGCTGGCGGTGATGATACACACCGCCGTGGACGTCACCGCCATTTTCTATCTGTTCAATCACTCGATACCTGATCTTCGACAGGAGAGGACCTACACTGTAAGAGCTGCTGTGACCTCGGTCTGGAAGAGACAATGGCACGTGTGTCTGGGGAAAGGCCCCTGCTTCACTGCACAGGAGTTGGAGAAGCTCGTGGACGGGGTCCTCCCCAGTACACGCTACTCTACGGTCCTCCAGACCAACAGGTGAGTACATAGGGTGCAAGTTGTATGGGCTATGCCTGGGTGGAGAGGGCTGGTTGTAAGTAGGAAGGGGGCAGAGTTATGCGAACATGAAGGACTGTGAATGCATGTGCCACATGGCAAGGGTAGGGATGTGGGCCACTCACTTTGATGGTGCAGTTGGTAATGACTTCTCTTCTTCCCCTGTACATGTCATGTAGGTCAGTGCCCACCAGAAGAAGGATATTTGGCGTGCCATCGCCAAGGACGTCCGGACCCTGGGGATCCACCAGAGACGGAGCACCCACTGCCGTAAAAGATGGGAGGACATTCGCCGCTGGAGCAAGAAGATGGCGAAGGCTCAGCTGGGGATGGCCTCCCAACGTGGGAGGGGTGCCCGTCGAACCATGACCCACCTGATGTTCCGGATCCTGGCGGTGGCCTACCCTGAGTTGGATGGGCGCATGAGGGCATCACAGCAGACACAAGGCGGTGAGTACACTCACATTCTCATGACTTTGCGCGCAGTGGAGTGGTCAGGGTGGGGGAGGGGAGGGCTGTGGGTTTCCCTAGGCCAGGGCGAGTTCCGTAGGCTAGGCCCCTCCGTAATGCAGGCAATGTGCCACTCCACCCCACCTCTGTAGAGTGCCAAAAACAGGTATACATGCCACTGTGTCATCTGTGTGGCCAGATGACACTCATAGGCAAGTAGTCCATATCCCAGGAACTGTATCTGTAGAGGCCAAGAGCACGGCGTAGTGCAGGGGGCAGCTGTGTCTGTATTGTCCGCCAACGGTAGCGGTAAGCCATGCACTCAACCTGTCTTTCTTCTGTTTCCCCACTCCTTTTTGTGCTCTCCCTGTTCTATTGTGCATCAGCATCATCAGGCAGAGGTACAGGGGCACCGGAGCACGAGGGGGCTGCGTCCCACATGGCCATGGAGGGCCACACCACGGACTCCTAATACACCAGTGGGACAGAGGACGAGGGGAGCTTCACGGCGGTCAGCGGATCAGCAACCAGCGACACAGACTCGTCCTCCGATGGGAGCTCCCTTGTGGTGGCAGCACCATATGTGCCCCCCACTTCTACAAGTACAGCCGGCACCCCCCGTACCAGCACCGCCCTCCCAGCAGCCCCTCAGCCTTCGCCCCGTGCCTGCTCACCCAGGAGGGTGGGCATCACCTTCGCCCCAGGCACCTCAGCCCCTGCCCCTGTCACCCCTGCTGCCCTCAGTGAGAAGGCCATTGACCACCTCAGGTGACTCACTGTTGGGCAGTCTACCATTGTGAATGCCATCCAGGGTGTAGAGAGGGAGTTGCAACACACCAATGCATTCCTGGAGGGCATTCATTCTGGTCAGGCTGCCCATCATTGAACCCTGCAATCTCTGGCCTCAGCACTGATGGCAGCCATTGTCCCTGTGTCTAGCCTCCTCCCTCCAACTTCCTCCACCCAGACCCAATCCCCTGTACCTCAACCTATCCCAAGCACACCATCAGACCAGCCTGCACACACCTCAACACACAAGGCCAGCTCAGGCAAACATAGGCACCACACATCCCACAGGTATTCGCACAAGCATCACCCACATACAGACACAGCAACATCCACTGCCTCCACTGTGTCCCCCTCCTCGTCGTCTCCCTCCTCCCTCCCAGTGTTGTCTACACTCTCACCTGCATGCACTACCACAACCACCACTAGGACTCGCACCAGAACACCCAGCACCACACCCCGCTCACCTGCACTCACCACCCCCACTGCCATTTGCACGTCCCCTGTGTCCTCTCCCAGTGTGTCTGTGACGCCCCCTCCCAAAGTACACAAACGCGGGCACACACACACCCAACAGCCATCCACCTCACAACAGCCTCCAGAACATGCACCTGCACCCAAATCACCTCTACAACCACCTCCTCTTCCTCCACTCCCAGACCCCCTCCTGCTACCCGTCCCAGTGTTCGTCAGAAACTTTTCCTGAGCAACCTTGGCCTCTGTCCCATCCCCCCTCCATCCAATTCATAGGTCCTGTAGTAGCACCTCATCCAAAAAGATTCCGGTACCAGTGGTGTCTGTTCCAGGTATGTGGAGTGCACCGGGTACCAGAGCAGCCAGTGTGACACGGAGCGAAAGCACTGCTAGTCCACCCCTTGTGAAGCACCAGAAGTTGGACAGTGCCCGACGGGAAAGGGGGAAGACTCCTCCCAAGGTGGTGAAGGGGCAGAAGATCTAAAGTCTGGGAAGAGCAGCACGGCGGAGAAGGCCGCCATCCTCCCCGCTGCCCAAGACGCCACCGCCAGCCCCATCGTCACTGGTCAGGAGACCACCGCCGGAGTCAGTGCCCAGGAGGAGTCAGTGCCCAGGAGGGCAGCACTATCGTCACTGGTCAGGAGACCACCGCCAGAGTCAGTGCCCAGGAGGGCAGCACTATCGTCACTGGTTAGGAGACCACTGCCGGAGTCAGTGCCCAGGAGGGCACCGGCAGCCACAGCCCCGCTGGGCAATGAGGGACCGCCATGGCACACACTGCTGCACAGGTCAGAGACAGCAAAGTCAAGCACCGCTGACCAGGGCAAGCACCGCTGAACAGGGCAAAGACCGCCATGGCAAGCACCGCTGAACAGGGCAAGCACCGCTGAACAGGGCAAAGACAGCAAAGTCAAGCACCGCTGAACTGGGCAAGCACCGCTGAACAGGGCAAAGACCGCCATGGCAAGCACCGCTGAACAGGGCAAGCACCGCCAACTCAAGCACCGCTAGCCCATGAGCGGCAGGGGCAGTGATGCAACAGGGACCGTCACGGGGTGAGTGATGCACTCTGGGCACCAGTCCCCCTCCAGAACCAGTGGAGACTGTTACCCACTTGAGAGACTGTGGCTTTGCACTCCACAGGATGGTACAGTGGGCAACCCACCCACTGTAGAGACTTGAGAGACTGTGGCTTTGCACTCCCCAGGATGGTACAGTGGGCAACCCACCCACTGAAAACACTTGAGAGACTGTGGCTTTGCACTCCCCAGGATGGTACAGTGGGCAACCCACCCACCTTAGAGACTTGAGAGACTGTGGCTTTGCACTCCCCAGGATGGTACATTGGGCAACCCACCCACTGTAGAGACTTGAGAGACTGTGGGGGTCATTACAACCCTGGCGGACGGTGTTAAAGCGGCGGTAAGACCGCCAACAGGCTGGCGGTCTTTTTTTTAGTATTATGACCATGGCGGTTACCGCTATGGTCATCCGCCGCTTCCCCGTTCCGCCCGCCAGTGACAATACCGCCGCCGGTATTGTGACCCGGCTTACCGCCGTGGATTTCCAGCGGTAGGAACAGCCATGAAAACCATGGCGGTAAGCACTATCAGTGCCAGGGAATTCCTTCCCTGGCACTGATAGGGGTCTCCCCCACCCCGACTCCCTCCCCTACACCCCCCACCACGCCTGCCACCCCCCAAAGGTGGTAGGGCCCCCCTCCCCACCCCACCTGACCCCTGACATTACCTTACACATACACACCCGACACGCACGCAGGCACCACCAACACACATACACGCACACACACCGACATACATGCCAACATCCACACACACACACTCAGACACGTACACCCACATTCACACACACATCCATACAGACACGCACACATTTCCAAAACACGCAACACCCCGCAAGAATACACGCACTCACACACCCCCCTACATACACAGACGCACACCCCCATGCACCCACACAACACACAACACCCCCCACCCCTCTCCCCTAACGAACGATCGACTTACCTGTTCCGTCGATCCTCCGGGAGGGGACGGGAGCCATGGGGGCAGGTCCGCCAACACCACACCGCCAACAGAACACCGCTGCGCAGAATCACAAGACGTGATTAGCTTGGCGGTGTTCTGTTGGCGTGGCAGTGGAGGTGGAGCAACCTCCACTTCCCCGCCGCCCGCAAGGATGGCTGTTGGAGGCTCTCCGTCTGAATAACGACGGAGGGCAGCCAACAGTCATAATACGCCGAGCGGCAAACCGCCACTACCTTCCCCCTGAGGTGCCTGTTGTATTTCTATCTGATACCCCTGTGTGTTCTCTCCGTTCCAGGACAGGTATTGTGTGTGGGCCTCGCCCGTGCATTTTGGGCCTAGTGGTCCACGGACATTGAAATGTGCATACCTGGACTACTAATCGTGATGTATATATTTGGAATGTGTATATATTGATGTATATATGAGCTTACTGTTTTTTGATACATTACAATGGTTGTACTCATTTCCTTTTGTCTTAGCATTCTTCCGGGAGGGTTGGGGGTTGTTACTGTGATGTTCGGAAATGCATTGGTGTGTGTGTTGTAGTGGGTGAGGGTCGGGTTGGGGCTGGGGGTGTTGCGTGTGTGTGTCCCTGACTTTTGCCTCCCCTATGTCGTAGGTGCAGTACTCACCGTTGTCTTCGGCGCCGCCGTTGCTGATGTTCGTACAGGAGCAGGAAGACAAGCGCAGGGAGAATATGGAGTTCCGGCTCCATGGTGCCCTCCTTCCTCGTGGAGTTTGTTTAGGTGAGCGTTTTCCCATTGTAATGCCTGTTTCCGCAGTGTTTTTATCCACAGTGAATCCGCCCCGGAAAAGGTGGCGGATTGGCCTGTTGTAATGCTGTGGGCGGTACTTTGTCTTCCGCCTGTCTGTTGGCGGTGACCGCCGCGCTGCTTGTCTGTACCGCTGTGGTGGTCGGAGTGTTTTTTTTTTTTTATATATATTTTATTGATTTTATATTTCAGATATACATTACAAGTCGTATCAACTTCAACCACAGGATTACAATATATCTGCTTAAAAGAAAACATATGATACCCCTCCCCCCCTCCCACCACACACGGCTCGGACCACTGTTAAACCTTCAACCTCATTCCTAACTGTGTTTAGCGAAGCCCTTAAGCGTGTGCTAATTAGCTGATGGGTAAACCCCATTTATGACTAGTATGGACTTTTTGTTGTTGCTGGGACTGTTTCGCCAGGCGTGTGGCAGTAGCTCGGGATGGGGCCTGTCACTTCCAGAGAGTGTAGAGAGTGGGCGCTAGTCCATTATGCTATGTTTATTCGCGCGTTTACGGGCCAATGGGCAACTAGTGTGTCAGGAGGAGGGGTATGCAGGCCGTCGCGACTCTGTATATGCCACGCGTGGATTGTGTCGTTAGCCGAAAGTGCGTAAGTGTAGACACGTTGTCTAACCTATCATTGCATTCCCGGCTTATGGGGGTTTATCGTCGTTTTTTGCCTCAAGTTTAGCTACTAGTGTCTCCCATACTGCACTTCCTGTATGTTGTTGTCCTTCTCGCGCCAACTTTTTCAATACTTGATGTTCCGTGCGGGCCCAACGTAGTGTTAATATGTTCCAAGTTTTCCGAACAGGTGCTGTGGGAGCCTTCCAATGCATAGCTATTAATCTTTTGTACATTAAGCAAGCTAAATCTGTAAATTTATGCAGGTGTCTTTGTTTTTTGGATCTCGTCCTGAGCCCCAGTAGGCAGGATTTGGGTTCTGTTGACAGAGTTAGCCCTGTCAATTCGGAGATCTCCCGGACTACCTCCGACCATGCTTTTTGTATGTTAGGGCACTCCCAGACCATGTGATAAAAGTGAGCTAGTGGCGCTTTGCATCTGGGGCAGGACGGGTCTGAGTCCGGAAACATGCGCTTTATCCTGGCTGGAGACAGATATGTTTGGTGTGTGTAATTGAACTGGGTGTATCTAAATCTGGGATTCCTTGACACTCCACGGGCGTGGTGTAAAGCGTTCCGCCACTCAGCCTGTGAGATCTGGTCGGGGAGGACGGAATTCCATCTCTCCCTTGCTTTCTCCGCATGCGGCTCTGGAGATTTATTCAGGATTTTATATAGGCTAGATATTACTTTTATTTGGGCGTCATGTTGTAGAACATGGTGGATTATAGGAGAGGATTCTGGTTCACTATTGCCCTGCCCCCATGTTTTTTTGATTGCATGGCTTATGGCATGGTATGTCAGGAATTGGCCAGGATTTATCTTGGTGGGATCCTGTATTGCCTCAAACGACATGAGCATCCCATCCTCAAAGCAGTCGCCCACTGTCTGCACCCCCGCCTCCGTCCACACTGCCGCCACCTGCGCGCAGACTCCCGACCACTCCGGCAGGTGGTCCAATGGGATGCATGGAGAATAGGGGAGAACGAAACCCCCTCCCTGTACATATTTGACCCAGCAAGCGTGTGCAGCCTCCAACAGTGGGCTGGCGTTCCTTGACTTGGGGTGCTTGGACGCCAACCATTGTAGCAAGGGGGCGCCCTCCAACCAAGTCCGCATCCACGTTGTCTCCGCCATTGCCGGTCTGTGTATCCAATACTGAACCCACTGTAGTTGTGCTGCTGCGTAGTAGCGTTCAAAGTTGGGGGCCTCAAGGCCCCCCACTTCCACCGGACGCTGCAGTATGTGA
This sequence comes from Pleurodeles waltl, assembly GCF_031143425.1. Taxonomy (NCBI): domain Eukaryota; kingdom Metazoa; phylum Chordata; class Amphibia; order Caudata; family Salamandridae; genus Pleurodeles; species Pleurodeles waltl. Next base: position 914,364,451 of record NC_090442.1, on the reverse strand, counting down.
AGGGCCACCTGCGCTCTGCCCCCACCCCAGATGAGCCGCCGCAGGACTGAGTTCAAATTCCCAAAGAAGCTTTTAGGAATAATGATCGGAAGAGCCACGAAATAGTATAGCAGTCTGGGCAGAATCTGCATGTTTGCGATCGCCACCTTCCCTGGTGGGGAGAGCGGCAGTTTGTTCCAAAATTGCAACGAGCCTTTTGTAGCGGCCAGCGCCCTGCCCAAGTTGCCGTCTCTGAGATCTACTGTGTCGTGGTATATATTAATCCCTAGATATTTAAACGTCGTAGGACACCATTTTAAGCACCCGAGTGGGGGAGCCCCTTGTCTCTCGGGCGGCCGCTTTGCAAGTGGGTACGCACATTACTTTTCCCAGTTCACCACTAAGCCCGATAGACCTCCGAACTCAGCTAGCAGTGATATTACTGAGGGGACAGCATCCTGCCCTTTCCAAACATATATTAATGCATCGTCTGCATATAGCGATATTATTTGGTGGACCCCATTCCTAACTATCCCCCAACTCTGTGCCATGGAGCGTACCCTTGCCGCAAGTGGCTCCATTGCTATTGCAAATAACAATGGGGATAGTGGACAACCCTCTCTTGTGCCTCTTGTAATTGAAAAGCTGTCGGAAATTACCCCGCCCGTCTTCACCCTGGCTTGAGGGTCCGAGTATAATGTCCGAACCCAGCGTATGTAATTGGGGCCTATTCCCATACGATTCATTGTGGTCAGCAGGTAGTCCCACTCGAGCGTATCGAACGCCTTTTCAATATCCAGTGAGAGCACCATTTCTTCTTGTGCGTCTGAGGGGGTAACACCCATTATGGACAATAATCTACGGATATTTAAAAAGGTGTTGCGCTTTGGTATAAAGCCATTTTGATCGTCGTGTATTATAGTGTGCATGATAGGAGCTAGTCTATTTGCCAGAATTTTGCCTAAAATTTTACAGTCTAAATTTAGGAGCGATAGTGGTCTGTAGGATTTAACTTCTGTGGGGTCACGCCCTTGTTTGGGGATCACCACTATCAGGGCTTCTCTCTGTGATGAGGGGAGATTCTCTATTGTCCACGCTTCCTCAAACACCTTCAGCAGGTGGGGCTTTAGGGAGGACAAGTAAGCAGTGTAGTATTCTAGTGGGAGGCCATCCGCACCAGGTACTTTATTCCTGGGCATCTGCGCTAAGGCAGATTCTATTTCTCCCAGTGACAAGGGGACCTCCAGGAGTTCCCTGTCAGTTTGTGTTAGCTGTGGTAGGACAGAGCCCGACAGAAAGGATTCAAGTTGCGAGGGGGTGCACGATGTGCGTTTAGTGTATAGCTGCGAGTAGTATTCTCTGAACCTTTCGTTTATCTCAGCTTGTGTAGTGGACATATCGTGTGTGTCAGTTCGAATGGCTCTGATTGGGGGTTATTGTCTATCCTCGCGCAGTAGCCACGCCAGCATTCTGCTTGACCTGTCCCCTTCTGTTTGTAGACGCATTAGATGATAGTTATAGTCGTGACATCGGAGTTTGCTGTCTGCCTCATTATATTTTGTGCGCCGTGCTTTTAGGGCTGTGTAAGGGATCTCACCACGTGCTACTGCTATTTCTGCCTCTCTCAGCTCTTTTTCTAGTTTGCAAATTTCCATCTGTAGTGTATGTCTTACTCCCCACGTAGACGACATGCAAAAACCGCGGATCACTACCTTATGTGCATCCCATTCTATTGCGCGTGACGTTGCCGTCATGGCATTTGCCTCCCAGTATTGGCTTAATGTGGATTTCAGCGTTTCAGCAAACACTTGGTCTTGCAGGGCTGTTACTTGGAATTGCCAGGTGGGAATCGCCTGCCGTGCCTTGCCCCAGTTCAATGTTATTCTCAGTGGTGCGTGATCTGACAGAGTTTTTGCTAGGTATTCTGGCTCCCCCAGCAGTGCTCCTATATCCTGAGTGCCCCAAATTATATCTATTCTAGTGTGGGTTTTGTGCGGGACGGAGTAGAATGAGTATTCCCGCTGTTGCGGGTGCCTTAGGCGCCATAAGTCATATAAACCCATTCCTGCAGCTGACCTGGGGATTTCCTATGCAGCGTGGAGCTCGCCTGAGCGTGGGATCTATCTAATGATGCATTCGGGGTGCTGTTAAAGTCTCCTCCCCACAGGGCGGGAGCCATTGGATTTGTCAATAGTGTCGGTGTGAGAGAGCCCAAGAATCCTACAGTTCCGGTGTTTGGAGCATATACCCCAACCACCGCTAGCTGTCTGCCATCTAATTGGCCCTCCACTACTACATATCTCCCGCCTTGGTCTATCTTGTGTGCCGATACTTGATATGGGACCCCGGGTGCAATCCAGATCAGCCCCCTAACCCCCCCCCCCCCCCCCCCCCCTTACAAAAGCCGAGTACGTGGTACCTATAAGCTGACCCCCCCATCTCGCGCGTAGCGCCCGCAAGTCCGGCTCTAGCAGGTGCGTCTCTTGCAGTATGGCAATGTGTGCTCCCAATCGCCTAAGGCGTGCAAATACTCCGGAACGTTTAGTCTGTGTACCCAGACCCCTCACATTCCATGTTACCATAACAAACTGGTTTATATTGTTACCCCTGTGTGTCGCCATTTGGGTGTGTGGGGTAGCACGTTGTGTTTAGGATGTGGTCTCTGTACCTAGTCCTCTTTATCAATACTCCTTTAGCACGGTCTTTTATTAGAGGGATCGTGCGCTGCATTTTCCTCTGTGTTTTAAGTGAATCCGGCGTGTGTGTATAAACTAAACTACTAAACCCAACCTTCCCAAATGAAACCCCAACCCCGCTAACTATTTGTGCACAGCTTCTAAACCTATAAATGTGATATAAAACCCGCATCCGATTGGATTTCTGTGGAAGAGTGGTCATATATGCCAGATGTGACTCCTTTGCGGGGCTCACATCTTATCGCAGACTGAGTCTGCCAATATCATTGGGCGCCCCCCGGTTTTGTGTGCGGTCTGCGCTCCGTCCCTGCGCCCCCCCCCAGGCCGTCCCCTCACAGTTTCCTATACTTTCATAGCAAAGTTACTCATTGCTGATTGCGCTTTAGCCTCAACGCTCATCTTCTCCCCGGAGTGGGGAGCACGCCCGGCGCTGTAGAGCCTTCAGTTCTGATGCCGCCAGTCCATGGGAGCTGTTGGGTGTGTTTAGAGTTCGTCAGCTGATCTGGGGGTGATTCTCTGCCCTCCTAGCTCGCCTGTTATCGTGGATACGGAACTTGCTGCGTCCGATTCTGTGCCCGTCTCAGGGGGTTCTCTGACCGAGGTGAAGTTACTCTGCATTAGCAGGGGAGTCTCTTTCAGTATTCTTGCTCTTTCTTCTGCCGCCTGACGGTCATTTGGTTGGCCTCTAGTTCGCCTCTTGGTCTGTTTTCTTGAGGTAGATGTTTGCCACTCCACGTCCCCCTCTAAGTCTTCTCTTGTTCGGGCAAGGCCCTTGGCATGTAGCCAGGTCCAGGCGTCTTCTGGTGTGGTGAATATGTGGGTGCGGTCTTCCGACACCAACCTCAGCTTCGCGGGGAATAGCAAGGCGTACTTTATATTATGTTCTCATAGCCGCAGTTTAATTTTTGCATAGGAGTTCCATTGGTTCTGCACCTCCTGCGTGAAGTCTGGGTAGGCATTAATAGTCGAGTCCTCGTACTTGTAAGGGCCTTTATTGCGGAACTGTTGTAATATTGCGTCTCGGTCCCTGAAGTTGAGGAATCTGGCGATCACAGGTCTAGGTGACTGGCCCGGGGTCGGTGGTCTGCCCCGCACTCTGTACGCCCGTTCTACGGAGAAGAACTTGGGGGGGGTCCCGTTCAGTACCTCTTTGATGAGCCATTGTTCCAAAGCAATTTCCACGTCGGGTTGTCGCATCGCTTCTGGGAACCCTAAAGAGCGAATGTTGTTGCGGCGCGCCCTGCTCTCTGACTCTTCCGCTCTTCTCCAGAGCAACTTCAGCTCTGCGTCCATTCGCTGGATCTGTTTTCGATTTTCCCGGGCCATAGGGGATATTTCAGATAGCTCTTCCTCGTTCGATTTCACTCTTTCCGCTAGTTTGCGTTGATCTACTCGCAGGAGGTTCAGATCTTGTGAAACTGCGTCTATCCTATTTTCCAGTGATGATTTAGTGTCCATTATTGCCTGCAGCACTTTCTCAAACTGCGCGGAGTGCGCCACTAGAGTGTTCTCCAAAGACTGTAGGGACGGGTTGGTCTGTTGGTCGTTGGGTGTTGTGTCAGTGGTGTTGCGGTCCAGGTGTTTGGTTGATTTGGCCCTTCCAGCCATTGTGACTGTCTAGGAGTTTCCTTGCGGGGTGTTGTTGTGTGCGGCTTAGCACCAATCTCCCGAAGGGGGATCAGCTTCTCAACTACTGTTTTCCGAGTGGTTTGCTCTTTTCTGCCCCCTTTATGGCATTGGTTAGTTGTGCCCCAGCTGGGCTTATTCTTGACTTCCGAGTATTTCCAGTGCAGCCTGTGGAGAAGTGGACGCGCCAGGCCCCTGTAGGTTGGATTGCGGCTCCCGCCGGGTGGATAAATCCGCTAGGCGCCCAGTTAGGGTTCAGCATGCCACCAGAGCTATGGGAGCTTTAGGCATCCTCTGTCCAGCAGGCCTCCCCGCCGGGCTGCTCGGCCGGTAGGGGGTGGGTCTTTTTGAGGCGAGTCGCGGCGGCCATTTTGGCCACTCCCCTGGTGGTCGGAGTGTTAAAGCGGCTGTCTATGTTGGCAGTTTCCGCCACGGTCATAATTCCCTTTTTTTTCCCGCCGGCCTGTTTGCGGTATTACCGCAGATTTAACACCGTCCGCCAGGGTTGTAATGAACCCCTATGTTTCCAAAAGTTGGAATACTTTTTAAGAATCTAAAATTATCTCTAGAACTTAATTCAAACTTTTACAATACTTTTAAACTCTAAAAAGAAATGCTAACAGGGACTAACACAAGGCCCTAGCAGGACTTTTAAAAATTTAGAAAAATAGCTCAAATTTCAAAAATCTGTTTCTAATGACAATTTTTGGAATTTAGTCGTGTGATCAGGTATTGGCTGAGTAGTCCAGCAAATGCAAAGTCTTGTACCCCACCGCTGATCCACCAATGTAGGAAGTTGGCTCTGTATGCACTATTTCAAAGTGAGAAATAGCATGCACAGAGTCCAAGGGTTCCCCTTAGAGGTAAGATAGTGGCAAAAAGAGATAATTCTAATGCTCTATTTTGTGGTAGTGTGGTCGAGCAGTAGGCTTATCAGAGGGTAGTGTTAAGCATTTGTTGTACACACACAGGCAATAAATGAGGAACAGACACTCAAAGACAATTCCAGGCCAATAGGTTTTTATATAGAAAAATATATTTTCTTAGTTTATTTTAAGAACCACAGGTTCAAGATTTACAAGTAATACTTTAAATGAAAGGTATTTCACTTAGGAACTTTAGGAACTTTGAATTAGCAAAATAGCATATTCAGTTTTCACACAAATGACATATAGCTATTTTAAAACTAGACACTGCAATTTTCAACAGTTCCTGGGGGAGGTAAGTGTTTGTTAGTTTTGCAGGTAAGTAAACCACCTACAGGGTTCAAGTTAGTGTTTGTTCTCCACAAGTCGAGCCGGGGGCGTCGGGTGCAGAGTGCAAAGTCTCACGCTTCCGGCGGGAAACATTTGTTGTTTTAAAATTGCTTCTTTGTTGCAAAGTTGCAGTCTTTGGGGAACAGAGCCGCTGTCCTCGGGAGTTCTTGGTCCTTCTAGATGCAGGGTAGTCCTCTGAGGCTTCAGAGGTTGCTGGACCCTGGGAATGCGTCGCTGCGTCTTTAGAATTGGGGAGACAGGCCGGTAGAGCTGGGCCAAAGCAGTTGGTGTCTCCGTCTTCTCTGCAGGTTTTCAGTTCAGCAGTCCTCTTCTTCTTAGATTGCAGGAATCTAGTTTCCTAGGTTCTGGGGAGCCCCTAAATACTGAATTTAGGGGTGTGTTTAGGTCTGGGAGGGCAATAGCCAATGGCTACTGTCCTTGAGGGTGGCTACACCCTCTTTGTGCCTCCTCCCTGAGGGGAGGGGGGCACATCCCTATTCCTATTGGGGCAATCCTCCAAAATCAAGATGGAGGATTTCTAAAGGTAGGGGTCATCTCAGCTCAGGACACCTTAGGGGCTGGCCTGACTGGTGGGTGACTCCTCCTTGTTTTTCTCATTCTCTCCCTGGGACTTGCCGCCAAAAGTGGGGGCTGTGTCCAGGGGGCGGGCATCTCCACTAGCTGGAGTGCCCTGGGGCATTGTAACACGAAGCCTGAGCCTTTGAGGCTCACTGCTAGGTGTTACAGTTCCTGCAGGGGGGAGGTGTGAAGCACCTCCACCCAGAGCAGGGTTTTGTTTCTGTCCTCAGAGAGCACAAAGGCCCTCACCACATGGGGTTAGAAACTCGCCTCTCAGCAGCAGGCTGGCACAGACCAGTCAGTCCTGCACTGAACAATTGGGTAAAATACAGGGGGCATCTCTAAGATGCCCTCTGTGTGCATCATTTTTTAATAAATCCAACACTGGCATCAGTGTGGGTTTATTATTCTGAGAAGTTTGATACCAAACTTCCCAGTATTCAGTGTAGCCATTATGGAGCTGGGGAGTTCGTTTTTGACAGACTCCCAGACCATATACCCTTATGGCTACCCTGCACTTACAATGTCTAAGGTTTTGCTTAGACACTGTAGGGGCATAGTGCTCATGCTCCTATGCCCTCACCTGTGGTATAGTGCACCCTGCCTTAGGGCTGTAAGGCCTGCTAGAGGGGTGACCTACCTATGCCACAGGCAGTGTGAGGTTGGCATGGCACCCAGAGGGGAGTACCATGTCGACTTAGTCATTTTCTCCCCATCAGCACACACAAGCTGGCAAGCAGTGTGTCTGTGCTGAGTGAGGGGTCCCTAGGGTGGCATAAGACATGCTGCAGCCCTTAGAGACCTTCTCTGGCATCAGGGCCCTTGATACCAGGGGTACCAGTTACAAGGGACTTAACTGGGTGCCAGGGTTGTGCCAATTGTGGAGACAATGGTACATTTTAGGTGAAAGAAAACTAGTGCTGGGGCCTGGTTAGCAGGGTTCCAGCACACTTCTCAGTCAAGTCAGCATCAGTATCAGGCAAAAAGTGGGGGGTAACTGCAACAGGGAGCCAGTTCCTTACAGATGGTCAGATGCAGAGGTTAAACTCAGACCTGGTGGGGGGTAGGTGTGCCAGGCAGTGATCCAGTCTGAGGGTACAGGCCCTGGGCTGGAAGACCAGGTTCAGGTTGTCCCCCTGGCCCTGGAGGGATGGGCTACTGATAACAGTGCCCCTACCATGTTGTCTTCTGAGGAGGCCACTCCTAGTTGGAGGGTGCTGGACCCCAGAAGGGAGGGCAGGGGGAGGGAAGCCTCACCCCGGGCCCTAGTCCAACCTGAAGGTACAGACCCCAGGTTGGAGGGCCAGTTGCAGGTTAACAGCCCTGCACTGGTGGAGGAATAGTACAGGGCGACTTCTATAAGCACCCTGATCATGTTGGACTCTGGGGGTACCAGGAGGGAGGGTACAGAGCCCCAGAGGGGAGGACCAGGTTCAGGCTGTCATCCCTGACCTGGTGGAAGGGAGAACGGTTAAAGGGTGCCCAGCACCTGGGGCTACTGCCCCCCACTCTCCACAGCCACAGTGGTGGGAGAGCTTTGAGAGGCCTGGGGCCTGGATCTCATCCCTGGCAGCTGGCAGTAGTCACTGTGGCTTGCTGTCCCGGTGGACAGATTTATCCCTGGGGAGGGGACAAGTGTCACACCCCGGGGGTAGAGTGGGCAACACCACTGTGTTGGTCCTGGTGGTACTATCCTGCTCCTGGGATACATCTGTGAGCAAAGTAAGGTTAGGTGCTGCACAGATGGGATCCGCAGGTAAGGAGAAAGTTCCCCATGGGTTGGCTTAGTGGGCACTGAGAGTATGGACAGAGGGATCCAATTGGAGTCAGGAAGGCGAAGAACTGGAGCATTCCCCTGCTGTTGTGGGCCTGGGTCCTTGTTCTGTCGCCTCAAATAGGGAAGTACATCAGGATAGTGATTGTTCTCCCCTGGCTTTAGGCTGGTAGGGGGTCATGTTGGACCTGGTATTTTGACAGGGTCATCCCCAAACTTTTTGCCTCCTTCCTCCTATTTTGTCTGACCTTTTGTTGTTGGCGTTTGACCTCTGGGCACTTTACCACTGCTAACCAGTGCTAAAGTGCATATGCTCTCTGTGTAAATTGTACTATTGATTGGTTTATCCATGATTGGCTATTTAATTTACTTATAAGTCCCTAGTAGAGTGAACTACATGTGCCCAGGGCCTGTAGATTAAATGCTACTAGTGGGCCTGCAGCACTGGTTGTGCCACCCACTTCAGTAGCCCCTTAACCTTGTCTCAGCCCTGCCATTGCAAGGCCTGTGTGTGCAGTTTCACTGTCACTTCGACTTGGCATTTAAAAGTACTTGCCAAGCCTAGAACTCCCCTTTTTCTACATATGTCACCCCTAATGTTTGCCCTAGGTAACCCCTAGAGCAGGGTGCTGTGTGGGTAAAAGGCAGGACATGTACCTGTGTAGTTATATGTCCTGGTAGTGTAAAACTCCTAAATTCGTTTTTACACTACTGTGAGGCCTGCTCCCTTCATAGGCTAACATTGGGACTGCCCTCATACACTGTTGAAGTGGCAGCTGCTGATCTGAAAGGAGCAGGAAGGTCATATTTAGTATGGCCAGAATGGTAATATAAAATCCTGCTGACTTGTGAAGTCTGATTTAATATTACTATTCTAGAAATGCCACTTTTAGAAAGTGAGCATTTCTTTGCACTTAAATCTTTCTGTGTCCTTCAATCCACATCTGGCTAGGTTTAGTTGACAACTCCTTGTGCATTCACTCAGACACACCCCAAACACAGGGTACTCAGCCTCACTAGCATACATCTGCATTTTGAATGGGTCTTCCTGGGCTGGGAGGGTGGAGGGCCTGCCCTCACACAAAGGACTGCCGCACCCCCTACTGGGACTCTGGCAGACAGGATTGAACTGAAAGGGGGTTTGGTGCATTTCTTAGACACTCTTTGAAGTCACCCCCACTTCAAAGGCACACCTTAGTATAAAACAGGGCCTCTGCCCTACCTCATGAGACACTTGCTGGAGAAGAAACCTGAACAAGAAACTACATCCTGCCAAGAAGAACTGCCTGGCTGCTCAAAGGACTCACCTGTCTGCTTTTCTACAAAGGACTGTTGCCTTGCTGTTGGCCTGCTGCCTTGCTGAACTGCCTGGCTGCTCAAAGGACTCATCTGTCTGCTTTTCTACGAAGGACTGCTTCCTTGCTGTTGGCCTGCTGCCTTGCTGAACTCTTGTGTGGCTGTAAAAGTGCTCTCCAAGGGCTTGGATAGAGCTTGCCTCCTGTTCCCTGAAGTCTCAGGACCAAAAAGAATTATCTTTTTCACTTGGACGCTTCGTGCGCTGAAATTTTCGATGCACAGCATGTTCCGTGGTGAGAAAAACGCCGCACACCGACGCTGATCGACGCAATGCCTTTGGGACGACCAGAACTTCGACGCATGGGCTCGCAAGGACAACGCCGCCCGACTTCCAGAGGAGAAATCGACGCAATGCCTGCCGTGAGATCGAAACTTCGACGCACAGCCAGCAGGAACGATGCGCAGCCGGAAAACAAGCAGGAGAATCCACGCCCAGACCCGGGACATCTGGTAATCCCCGCGACCCATAGAAAGAGACTATCCGCGCGCCAGAAAACGACGCACGACTTCCCCGCGTGAAAAATAACGACGCAAGTCTGTGTGTGCTGGGGAGAAATCGACACACACACTATTTTTCCACGTATCTCTTCTTCTGCGGCCCTTTGCGGAGGTTTTCCATCAGAAACCAGGTAATTTGTGCTTGAAAGATACTTTGTTTGCTTTTTAAAGACTTAAGACACTATAGATCACTTTTCAGTGATATCTTTACAAATTCATATTGCATCTTTGATCGTTTTGACCTGCAAATACCCAGATAAATATTATATATTTTTCTAAACACTGTGTGGTGTATTTTTGTGGTGTTATATTATGGTATTGTATGATTTATTGCACAAATGCTTTACATATTGCCTTATAAGTTAAGCCTGACTGCTCATGCCAAGCTATCAGAGGGTGGGCACAGGCTGATTTTGGATTGTGTGTGACTTACCCTGACTAGAGTGAGGGTTCTTGCTTGGACAGATGGCAACCTGACTACCAACCAAAAACCCAATTTTTAACAGAATGTCATGTCTTTTCTTGGAATGTCATGTGGAATGTCATGTCTTTTCTTGGAATGTGATGTCTTTTTTTGGAATGTCATGTCTTTTCTTGGAATGTGTGGAATGTCGTGTCTATTCTTCGAATGTCGTGTGGAATGTCATGTCTTTTCTTGGAATGTCATGTATTTTTTTGGAATGTCGTGTGGAATGTCGTGTCTTTTCTTGGAATGTGTGGAATGTCGTGTCTTTTCTTGGAATGTGTGGATATACTATTGATATTTTGGACTTTGGATTTTGGTTTTTGCCGGTAAGACCTTATCAGAATGGGATTGTGTACTTACTCATTCTTTGTACCTACTGACCACCTCACTAAGGCTGACCTAAGGAGGCTTTGCAGAAAATGGGGCCTTCCTGTATCGAGGAGATCTACTAAGATGGAAATGCTACATGCCTACATAGTCTGGGGGGAAGAAAGATGGGCAGAGAGAGAGGCAGCAAAAAACCAAATGACTAAGTACCCCTCAGATGAGGAGGAGGACTGCTCAAATGAGGAGGAAGACTACTCAGATGAGGAAAGAGAACCAGTGAGAGATGAATGGCTCCTAGCTCGAGAGCGGTGGATGGAAGAGCTAGATGAGTTTCTTGAAAGGGCTGAGGCAGCAAGACTCTTAGCCCTGGAAGAAGAAGGGATTGCAGCTCAAGAGCTGAGCTGTGAAGAGCTGAAACTGGAGGCCGGAAGGGCTGAGTCCAGTTCAGATGGTGGCAGCAAAAATCTTGCATCCAGTACTGCTGAAGAAGGGCACAAGCCCAGAGAGGTGGTGCCCAACTTGAAGAAGGGAGTTGACACACCCCAGGTGGTTCAAGGGTATGAGGTAGTTCCCGTTATGCACAGGGTCCCTGAGAAGGATTGGGGAACTGGCACAGGGAGTCATATTCCTACTGGGGGGAGGGACACTTTACTGGCTCTAGCAGAGAGTGACAGAGAAAAGGGTTCCCCCCCGGTGGACGTCCTGGATATAGAGTGTAGAGACATCCCAGAAGAGTATGGGTTGAGTGTCAAGGACAGTCGGATACTGTCTCACCAGTCTCAGGAGGGTGATGTAGAGTGTTTTCCAAGGCTGAGTTACTGGATGGTTGGGTGAAGGGTACTGTGGTTAATACATGTGAAGGGCAGAGTGATGTAATTGCTGGAGAGCATATGTCTGGTCCTTATTTTCCAGAGCTACGCCAACACCAGGTGGAGTGTGAGTTCTCTGACCCCAAGGAACTCACAATGGAGGCAGACTTCTGGGTGAGTACCAGAGAGTCTGAAGAGGCATTTGGGGGTGCTCCTGAAGGGAGTGGTCTAGGTGGTTCCCAACCAAGTGAGGTGGGAGAGGATTGTAGGGTCCCAGGTAGGTCCCAGGTCCTAGAGGGTTCCATGAGGGAACACCAGGAGGGAAGCCTAGCCTGTACCGTAGGGCCACTTGTTGAGGGAAGCCCCGCATGTCAGAAGAACTTGGGGGGTGACTGTAGCCAGCATCCCAACAGTTCTGGTGTCTGGCAGTACCGCTCCTAGTGAGGGGGTGCAGAAGTCCAGACATAGGGTTGAGAGAGGGTTGCGGACCCCAGTGGAGGACCTGGAGAGTCAGGGGTCAGCTCTGAGAGCAGAGCCCCCCAGGAATGACCCAGGCGAAACCGTTTCTGGTTTGGGGGAGACCCAGACTCTGCCGGATGGGCAGAGGTTAGGAGACCTGCACCAACCAGACTCTTGTGTGGCCCTTGGGGACGGTGTGTCCCTTGTGGGGGGTGAGAGTGCCCCCCAGGAAGTCCTGGCATGGCAGGCAAAGATTCAACGTCAGGGCGGGGACTCTGGGGTGGATAGCCAGGATCAGGGGTTAAACTCTGACCTGGTGGGGGGAAGGTGTGCCCCCCAGAAAGTCCTGGTGTACCAGGCAATGGCCCAACCTCAGGGTGTTGACCCTGGGTTGGATAGCCAGGTTCAGAGGTTAAACTCCGACCTGGTGGGGGGTAGGTGTGCCCCCCAGAAAGTCCTGGTGTGCCAGGCAATTGCCCAACCTCAGGGTGGTGACTCTGGGTTGGATGGCCAGATTCAGAGGTTAAACTCTGACCTGGTGGGGGGTAGATGTGCCTCCCAGGAAGTCCTGCTGTGCCAGGCAATTGTCCAACCTCAGGGTGTTGACTCTGGGTTGGAGGGCCAGGTTCAGAGGTTAAACTCTGAACTGGTGGGGGGTAGGTGTGCCCCCCAGGAAGGCCTGGCGTGCCAGGCAATTGTTCAACCTCAGGGTGGTGACTCTGGGCTGGATGGTCAGGTGCAGAGGTTAAACTCTGAGCTGGTGGGGGTTAGGTGTGCCCCCCAGAAAGTCCTGGTTTGCCAGGAAGTGATCCAGTCTGAGGGTACAGAGCCTGGGCTGGAATGCCAGGTTCAGGGTGTCCCCCCCTCCGACCTGGAGGGAGGGGCTACTGATAACAGTGCCCCTACCATGTTGTCTTCTGAGGAGGCCACTCCTAGTTGGAGGGTGCTGGATCCCAGAAGGGAGGGCAGGGGGACGGAAACCTCACCCCGGGCCCTAGTCCAACCTGAAGGTACAGACCCCAGGTTGGAGGGCCAGTTGCAGGTTAACAGCCCTGCACTGGTGGAGGAATGGTACAGGGTGACTTCTATAAGCACCCTGACCATGTTGGACTCTGGGGGTACCGCTCCAGGAGGGAGGGTACAGAGCCCCAGAGGGGAGGACCAGGTTCAGGCTGTCATCCCTGACCTGGTGGAAGGGAAAATGGTTAAAGGGTGCCCAGCCCCTGGGGCTACCGCCCCCCACTCTCCACAGCCACAGTGGTGGGAGAGCTTTGAGAGGCCTGGGGCCTGGCTCTTATCCCTGGCAGCTGTCAGTAACCACTGTGGCTTGCTGTCCCGGTGGACAGAGTTATCCCTGGGGAGGGGACAAGTGTCACACCCCAGGGGTAGAGTGGGCAACACCACTGTGTTGGTCCTGGTGGTACTATCCTACTCCTGGGATACATCTGTGAGCAAAGTAAGGTTAGGTGCTGCACAGATGGGATCCGCAGGTAAGGAGAAAGGTTCCCCATGGGTTGGCTTAGTGGGCCCTGAGAGTATGGACAGAGGGATCCAATTGGAGTCAGGAAGGCGAAGAACTGGAGCATGCCCCTGCTGTTGTGGGTCTGGGTCCTTGTTCTGTCGCCTCAAACAGGGAAGTACATCAGGATAGTGATTGTTCTCCCCTGGCTTTAGGCTGGTAGGGGGTCATGTTGGACCTGGCTTTTTGACAGGGTCATCCCCAAACCTTTTGCCTCCTTCCTCCTATTTTGTCTGACCTGTTGTTGTTGGCCTTTGACCTCTGGGCACTTTACCACTGCTAACCAGTGCTAAAGTGCATATGCTCTCTGTGTAAATTGTACTATTGATTGGTTTATCCATGATTGGCTATTTAATGTACTTATAAGTCCCTAGTAGAGTGCACTATATGTGCCTAGGGCCAGTAGATTAAATGCTACTAGTGGGCCTGCAGCACTGGTTGTGCCACCCACTTCAGTAGCCCCTTAACCTTGTCTCAGGCCTGCCATTGCAAGGCCTGTTTGTGCAGTTTCACTGTCACTTCGACTTGGCATTTAAAAGTACTTGCCAAGCCTAGAACTCCCCTTTTTCCACATATAAGTCAACCCTAATGTGTGCCCTAGGTAACCCCTAGAGCAGGGTGCTGTATGAGTAAAAGGCGGGACATGTCCTGGTAGTGTAAAACCCCTAAATTCATTTTTACACTACCGTGAGGCCTGCTGCCTTCATAGGCTAACATTGGGGCTGCCCTCATACACTGTTGAAGTGGCAGCTGCTGATCTGAAAGGAGCAGGAAGGTCATATTTAGTATGGCCAGAATGGTAATATAAAATCCTGCTGACTGGTGAAGTCAGATTTAATATTACTATTCTAGAAATGCCACTTTTAGAAAGTGCGCATTTCTTTGCACTTAAATCTTTCTGTGCCCTTCAATCCACGTCTGGCTAGGTTTAGTTGACAGCTCCTTGTGCATTCACTCAGACACATCCCAAACACAGGGTACTCAGCCTCACTAGCATACATCTGCATTTTGAATGGGTCTTCCTGGGCTGGGAGGGTGGAGGGCCTGCCCTCACACAAAGGACTGCCACACCCCCTACTGGGACTCTGGCAGACAGGATTGAACTGCAAGGGGGCTTGGCGCATTTCTTAGACACTCTTTGAAGTCACCCCCACTTCAAAGGCACAAGTTAGTATAAAACAGGGCCTCTGCCCTATCTCATGAGACACTTGCTGGAGAAGAAACCTGAACCAGAAACTACATCCTGCCAAGAAGAAATGCCTGGCTTCTCAAAGGACTCACATGTCTGCTTTTCTACAAAGGACTGCTGCCTTGCTGTTGGCCTACTGCCTTGCTGAACTCTTGTCTGGCTGTAAAAGTGCTCTCCAAGGGCTTGGATAGAGCTTGCCTCCTGTTCCCTGAAGTCTCAGGACCAAAAAGACTTCTCTTTTTCACTTGGACGCTTTGTGCGCCAAAATTTTCGACGCACACCTTGTTCCGTGGCGAGAAAAACGCCGCACACCGACGCTGATCGACGCGACGCCTTCGGGACGACCGGACCTTCGACGCACGGCATCGCAAGGACAACGCCGCCCGACTTCCAGAGGAGAAATCAACGCGACGCCTGCCGTGAGATCAAAACTTTGACACACAGCCCCGCGGAACGACGCGCAGCCGGAAAACAAGCAGGAGAATCCACGCACAGACCCGGGGCATCTGGTAATCCCCGCGACCCATAGAAAGAGACTGTTCGCGCACCGGAAAACGGCGCACGACTTCCCCGCGTGAAAAATAACGACGCAAGTCCGTGTGTGCTGGGGAGAAACCGACGCACACACTATTTTTCCACGTATCTCTTCTTCTGCGGCCCTTTGCGGAGATTTTCCACCAGAAACCAGGTACTTTGTGCTTGAAAGAGACTTTGTTTGCTTTTTAAAGACTTAAGACACTATGGGGGTCATTACAACCGTGGCGGACGGTGTTAAAGGTGCGGTAATACCGCAAACATGCCAGCAGACAAAAAAAGGGAATTATGACCGTGGCGGAAACCGCCAACATAGACAGCCACTTTAACACTCTGACCGCCACGACGGTACAGACAAGCAGCGCGGCGGTCACCACCAACAGACAGGCAGAGGACAATGTACCGCCCATTGTATCACAACCCGCCAATTGGCCACCTTTTCCGGGGCGGATTCTCCGTGGATAAAAACACGGCGGAAACAGTTACTGCAATGGGAAATCGCTCACCTGAACACATCCCACGAGGAAGGAGGATAGCATGGAGCCGGAACCCTAAATCCTACCGGCCCTTGTATTCCTACTCATTTACAAAGACCAACGCCGGCGACGACAACAGTGAGTACTGCACCTATGACATAGGGGAGGGAGGAGGCAAAATTTAGGGGGACACACACGCAACACCCCCACCCTCGCATATTACAACACACACACCAATGCATGTCCAAAATCACAGTAAGAACCCACAACCCCCCCGGAAGAATGAAAAGACAAACCAAAATCAGTCCAAACGTTGTAATGTATCAATATACATGTCTCAAAAATATACAGATATATTAGAAAATCATACAAAAGTATATACATTCCGAGAAGTAGTTCAGATATGCACATAGAAATGTCCGTGCACCACTAGTCCAAAAATGCATGGGCGAGGCCCACAATAGATACCTGTCCACAAACGGAGAGAACACTGCCGGGGCATCAGATCGAAATACTACAGGCACCTCAGGGGGAAGGGAAGGGGGGGCACCTCAGCCGGAGGAGTGCAAAGCCAGATCCACGACGGGGCTCCATGCCCATTGATGTATCCTGGGGAGTGCAAAGCCACAGTCTCTCAAGTCTCTATAGTGGGTGGGTTGCCCACTGTTCCATCCTGGGGAGTGCAAAGCCACAGTCGCTCAAGTCTCGTAAGTGGGTGGATTGCCCACTGTTAAATTTTGGGGAGTGCAAAGCTACAGTCTCTCAAGTCTCTATAGTGGGTGGTTTGCCCACTATTCCATCCTGGGGAGTGCAAAGCCACAGTTTCCAAAGTAGATAACAGCCTCCACTGGTTCTGGAGGGGGACTGGTGCCCAGACTGGATTAGTCTCCCCGTGGAAGTACCTGTCCCGTCACTGTCCCACCTGCACATGGGATAACGATGCTTGATGTGGCGGCCTTTTCATTCTTTCCCGGTGCATGCCCTGTTCAGCGGTGCTTTGCCATGGCGGTGTCTGGACTGTTCAGCGGTGCTTTGCCATGGCGGTGTCTGGACTGTTCAGCGGTGCTTTGCCATAGCGGTTCTGGACTGTTCAGCGGTGCTTTGCCATGGCGGTGTCTGGACTGTTCCGCGGTGCTTTGCCATGGCGGTTCTGGACTGTTCAGCGGTGCTTTGCCATGGCGGTTCTGGACTGTTCATCGGTGCTTTGCCATGGCGGTGTCTGGACTGTTCAGCTGTGCTTTGCCATGGCGGTGTCTGGACTGTTCAGCGGTGCTTTGCCATGGCGGTTCTGGACTGTTCAGCGGTGCTTTGCCATGGCGGTGCATGCCTTGTTCAGCGGTGCTTTGCCATGGTGGTCTCTGGACTCTTCAGTGGTGCATTGCCATGGCGGTTCTGGACTGTTCAGCGGTGCTTTGCCATGGCGGTGTCTGGATTGTTCAGCGGTGCTTTGCCATGGCGGTTATGGACTGTGCATTGGTGTGTGGCATGACGTTCTCTGGACTGGGCATTGGTGTGTGGCATGACGTTTTCTGGACTGGGCATTGGTGTGTGGCATGACGTTCTCTGGACTGGGCATTGGTGTGTGGCATGACGTTCCCTCATTGCCCAGAGGGGCAGTGGCAGCCGGGGCCCTCCTGGGCACTGACTCCGGCGGTGGTCTCCTGACCAGTGACGATACTTGGGCCCTCCTGGGCACTGACTCCGGCGGGGCGGTGGTCTCCCGACCAGTGACGATACTTGGGCCCTCCTGGGCACTGACTCCGGCGGTGGTCTTCTGACCAGTGACGATACTTGGGCCCTCAATACTTGGGCCCTCCCGGGCACTGATTCCAGCGGTGGCGGTGGTCTCCTGACCAGTGACGATACTTGGGCCCTCCTGGGCAATGACTCTGGCGGTGGTCTCCTGACCAGTGACGACAGTGCTGGCGGTGGCATCCCGACCGCCGGGAAGGATGCCGCCCTTCTCTGCCGTACTGCTCACACTAGGCTGTGCAGACTTCCTCTGGCCCTTCCCCACCTTTGGAGGAGTCACAGCTGACTCTGCAATCCCCCTGGAACCTCAGTGAGTTGTTTTGCCTCCAGGAGTCTTCACAGGGTCCTGTCGGCCACTTTCCAATTTCAGAGCCTTTACAGGGGGTGGGCTGCCAGTGCCTTGGCTCCGGGTCACACTGCCTGCCCTGGTGGCCGGTGCACTCCACACACCTCGTACAGGCACCACTGGTATTGGAGGCTTTTTGGCTGAGGCGCTACGACGGGACTGATGAATTGGAGGGGGGGCAAAAAGGTCAACTTTACACAGGGACAGTTTCTGACGAACACTGGGGTGGGTAGTTGGAGGGGGTCTGGGAGCGGAGGAAGAGAAGGTGGTTGTAGGAGGTGTCACTTTAGGTGTTTTGGGTGCAGGTGCAGGTACTGGAGGCTGTCGTGAGGTGGATGGATGTTGGGTGTGTGGGTGCCCGCGTTTGTGTACTTTGGGAGGGGGCGTCACAGACACACTGGGAGAGGACACAGGGGAAGTGTAAATAGGAGTGGAGGTGGTGAGTGCAGGTGAGCGGGGTGTGGTGCTGGGTGTACTGCTGCGAGTCCTAGTGCCTGTAGATGTAGTGCATGCAGGTGAGAGTGTAGACGACACTAGGAGGGAGGAGGGAGACGACTAGGAGGGGGACACAGTGGAGGCAGTGGATGTTGCTGTGTCTGCACGTGGGTGATGCTTGCGTGTGTGCCTGTGGGTTGTGTGGTGCCTATGTTTGCCTGAGCTACTTTTGTGTGTTGAGGTGTGTGCATGCTGGTCTGTAGGTGTGCTTGGGATAGGCTGGGGTATAGGGGATTGGGTCTGGGTGGAGGAGGTTGGAGGGGGAGGCTAGACACAGGTACAATGGCTGCCATCAGTGCTGAGGCCAGAGATTGCAGCGTTCTCTGCAGGGCAGCCTGACCAGAATGAATGCCCTTCAAGAATGCATTACTGTGTTGCAACTCCCTTTCTACACCCTGGATGGCATTCACAATGGTAGACTGCCAGACAGTGAGTGACCTGAGGAGGTCAATGGCCTCCTCACTGAGGGCAGCAGGGGTGACTGGGGCAGGGCCTGAGGTGCCTGGGGCGAAGGTGATGCCCACCCTCCTGGGTGAGCGGGCACGGGGCGAACGCTGAGGGGCTGCTGGGAGGGCGGTGCTGGTAGGGGAGGTGGCGGCTGTACCTGTAGAAGTGGGGCGCACAGATGGTGCCGCCACCACAAGGGAACTCCCATCGGCGGACAAGTCCGTGTCGCTGGTTGGTGATCCGGTGGCCGACGTGAAGCTCCCCTCGCCCTCCGTCCCACTGGTGCATTCTGAGTCCGTGGTGTGGCCCTCCATGGCCATGTGGGATGCAGCTCCCTCGTGTTCCGTTGCCACAGTACCTCTGTCTGATGATGCTGATGAACAAAAGAACAGGGAGAGCACAAAAAGGGGGGGGGAGACGGAAGAAAGACAGGTTGAGTGCATGGCATACCGCGACCGTTGGCAGACAATACAGACCCAGCAGCCCCCTGCACTATGCCGTGCTCCTGGCCTCTACAGATGCAATTCCTGGGATCTGGCCTACATGGCTATGGTGGACATCTGCACACATGGATGCCACTGGTGCATCTATACCTGTACTTTGCACTCTACTGAGGTGGGGTACGGTGCCACATGGCCTGCATTACGGAGGGGCCTAGTCTACCTATTTCTGCCTGGCCTAGGTACACCCACAGGCCTCCTCCCCCACCCAGACCCCTGCACTGCGCGCAAAGTCAGCAGAATGAGAGTGTACTCACCCCCTTGTGTCTGCTGTGATGCCCTCAAGCGCCCATCCAACTCAGGGTAGGCCACTGCCAGGATCCTGAACATCAGGGGGGTCATGGGGCGACGGGCACCTCTCCCACGTTAGGAGGCCATCCCCAGCTGAGCCTCCGCCGTCTTCTTGCTCCAGCGGCGAATGTCCTCCCATCGTTTACGGCAGTGGGTGCCCCATATCTGGTGGACCCCCAGGGTCCAGACGTCCTTGGCGATGGCACGCCAAATGTGCTTCTTCTGGTGGGCGCTGACCTACATGACATGCACAAGGGAAGAAGAGAAGTCATTAACAACCGCACCGTCAATGTGCGTGGCCCCCCTCCCTACCCTAGCCATGTGGCACATACATTCACATGCATTAATGTTGCCTGAACTCTGCCCCCTTCCCTCTTCCAACCAGCCCTCTCCACCCAGGCCTAGCCCATACAACGTGCTCCCTGTGTACTAACCTGTTGGTCTAGAGGACCGTAGAGTAGCATGTACCGGGGGAGGACCCCGTCTACCAGTTTCTCCAACTCCTGAGCAGTGAAGGCAGGGGCCCTTTCCCCAGACGCAGCAGCTATCGTCGCTTCCAGACCGAGGTCACAGCAGCACTTGCAGTGTAGGTCCTCTCCTGTCGAAGATCAGGTATCTAGTGATTGAACAGATAGAAAATGGCGGCGACGTCCGCGGCGGTGCGTATCATCACCGCCGGTGCACTTCCTCATTGGCTCCTGGGACCCATAGGGTCCAATGTTAACCAATGCAGCATTGCGCCGCGGTCTACGACCGACTACCGCGACGGTGTGCAACGCCAACGCAATTACCCCACAATCCCATTGTCCTATTTTAGAGGTCCGGCAGCCGCCATTTCAGGGGCCCACATGGCTCCATTTACTTCTGCGTCACACATAGCTAGGCCTACACTCAACACACATACAGGAAGGGTTTTGCGTTTGGTGTCGTGTTCTGTGTAACTGTAGGTACATACCTGGAAATTAGTTGACTCGATCCTCACTGTTGTCCTTCCTAGGCGCCGTCAGCTGGGACATTTGAGAAGATGGCGGAATCCTCTGGTGTACCGACCGCTGGTGGACCTGTTGACAATGGAAGAGCAACATTTACTTGTCACCTACAGGTTTGACCGTGCCACAATCCAGGAACTATGTACCCAGTTGGAGCCAGACCTGATGTCACCAATCCGCCATCCCACTGGAATCCCCCCTGACGTTCAGGTGCTGTCAGTGCTCCATTTCCTTGCTGGTGGGTCTTTTCAGACAACAGTGGCCATGGCATCAGGAATGTCCCAGCCTATGTTTTCCAACGTGTTGTCCAGAGTGTTGGCTGCCCTGCTGAAACACATAAGGAGATACATAATTTTCCCTGAGGTTGAAGATTTGGCTACAGTTAAAGGTGACTTCTATGCCCTTGGACATATCCCCAATGTCATAGGTGCTATTGATGGGACCCATGTAGCTCTGGTCCCCCCCACAGGAGTGAACAGGTGTACAGGAACCGGAAGAGTTATCATTCGATGAATGTGCAGATGGTCTGTTTGGCAGACCAGTACATCTCCCAGGTAAATGCAATGTTCCCTGGCTCTGTGCATGACGCCTACATCCTGCGGAATAGCAGCATCCCTGATATGATGGGTCAACTCCAGAGGCACCGTGTTTGGCTATTAGGGGACTCTGGTTACCCCAACCTGTCCTGACTACTGACCCCTGTGAGGAATCCCAGGACCAGGGCAGAGGAACGCTACAATGAGGCCCATGGGCGGACTAGGAGGGTTATCGAACGCACCTTCGGCCTCCTGAAGGCCAGGTTCAGGTGCCTCCATATGACAGGTGGTTCCCTATTCTACTCACCGAAGAAGGTGTGCCAGATCATCATCGCCTGCTCGATGCTTTACAAACTTGCTTTGCGACGCCAGGTGCCTTTTCTGCAGGAGGATGGTCCAGATGACGGTGTTGTGGCAGCTGTGGAGCCTGTGGACAGTGATGAGGAGGAAGCTGAGGAAGAAGACAACGACAACAGGGAGTCAGTCATACAGCAATATTTCCAGTGGGACACAGGTGAGAACATTTTCATTTTTAACATTACATTCACTGTCACACGTCTTACTCTATCCTGTGTGTAATTTACTGGGATTATTTGGTAACTGAGTTGTTCCTTTCCATTACGGTTTCAACGTATGTCATTTGCATGCATCCTTCAAGGACTTGTGATGTGTGACATTGGTATGTTGCCTTAACAACTAAAAAAGCATTTTGACACTGTCATTGATAATACATTTTACAAAATCATAGACTGACTCCAGATTGTTTTGTGGTTCAAGGGTGTTTATTTAAGTGCTCAAAAATAGAGGGGGGTAGTTAAATGGTGATGGGTGATGGTGGAGGAATGTCCATGGCAGAGTCCGGTCTATTAGTCTCACAGGTGCACTGCCCATCTTGGCATAGGAAGTGGAGCTGGGGCAGTTAAAGTATGGACAGGGTAACAAAGTGGGACGGTGGGGGGACAATCAGGGTGGTCTCATTTCCTGGCGGGGTCTTGCCATCTTGCTCTGTCCTGTTCCTGGATCTCAGGGACCGCTTGCATGGTGGTTGTCCGTCTGGAGAGGGTGGGGTGCTGGTGTGGTGGTCCTGTGGTGGGGCGTCCTGTCCACTAGCGCTGGCGGAGATGGTGGACAGTTCATCGTCCTGGCTAGTGTCAGGGGCCCCTTGGAGTGCCACGGTGTCCCTCAAGGTCTGCTGTATGTCCTTCAGCACCCCTACGATGGTGCCCAGGGCGGAGCTGATGGTCCTGAGCTCCTCCCTGAAGCCCAAATACTGTTCCTCCTGCAGGCGCTGGGTCTCCTGAAACTTGACCAGGACCGTCGCCATCGTCTCCTGGGAGTGGTGGTATGCTCCCATGATGGAGGATAGGGCCTCGTGGAGAGTGGGTTCCCTTGGCCTGTCCGCCCCCTGTCGCACAGCAGCCCTCCCATTTCCCCTGTGTTCCTGTGCCTCCGTTCCCTGGACTGTGTGCCCACTACCACTGCCCCCAGGTCCTTGTTGTTGTTGGGGTGGTGGGTTATCCTGGGTTCCCTGTAGTGGTGGACACACAGCTGATTGACCTGTCCTGGGTACAGAGGTTTGGGCCCGCTGGGTGGGTGCTGTGCTGGTGTTACCAGAGGGTGGAAGGTCAGTGTTGGTCTGTGCTGTGCAAGGGGAACCGACTGTCCCGAGGCCCACGATGGTCCGGGCTGGTCATCAGGCTCCAGTAGGGCAGAGCTGCTATCGTCACTGTGGGTCTCTTCTGTGGGTGGAGTGGAGATGTCTGGACCCTCCGGTGTGGTGACGGTCCTTCATGATCCTGCAGGGGCATAAGAGCATGATTATTGCATGTGTGATGGTGTGCAATGGGTGGGTGTTTGTGTACCCCAGTGCTAGCATGTGGGGGCTTGTGTGATGATGGTTAGGGGGTTGTTCTGGGTATGTGCAGTGAGCATGCTTTACCCTGAAGTAAGATCAAACGTACTCAGGAACTTGGCAGCACCCAGCCTGTCAACGAGCTCATCAGCTCAGGGGATGGGGTGAGCATCAGTCCGTGTGACTGAGTTGAGACCCTGGTAGTCCACACAGAACCGGAGTTCTGGCTTCGCACCTGGGGCAGTAGCCTTAGGGACCAACACCACTGGGCTGGCCCAGGGACTACTGGATTTCTCGATAACCCCTAGAGCTAACATCTTGGAGACCTCCTCCTTGATGCTGGCCTTCACCTTATCTGATAACCTGTAAATTTTGTTCTTCACAGGGAGACTGTCACCGGTGTTAATGTCATGAACACAGAGGGTGGGTCAGTCCAGGAGTAAGGGAGAACAGGGGGAGAACTGCTCCAACAGCTCATAGCAGTCTCCTTTCTGGTTTAGAGTCAGGGAGTCAGAAAGAATGACCCGGTTCACTGACCCATCACCTTCTTTGGCAGAGAGGAGGTCGGGGAGAGGTTCACTCTCCTCTTCCATTCCTTCATCTGTGACCAGAAGCATGTTGATCTCCGACCTCTCAAAATGAGCCTTTAGTCGGTTAACATGGAGCACCCTTAGGGGGTTCCTAGGGGTTTGGAGGTCCACTAGGTAAGTGGCCTCCCCTTTCTGCTCCTTTACTTCAAATGGGCCAGACCAGCGGTCCTGGAGAGCTCTAGGCTCTACTGGCTCCATTACCCACACTTTGTCTCCAGGTTGAAACTCTACCAGGGTGGCCTTCTGGTCATACCAGCGTTTCATTACCTCTTGACTGGCCTCAAGGTTACTTTGGGCCTCTTTCCAGAAGCGGGTCATCTGGTTGCGGAGGGCCAACATGTAGCTGACCACATCCTGAGGGGGTGCCTTTGGAGCTTTCTCCAACCCCTCTTTGACAATGCTTAAGGGTCCCCTGACAGGGTACCCATAGAGAAGCTCAAAGGGACTGAACCCTACCCCCCTCTGGGGGACCTCTCTGTAAGCAAAGAGAAGGCATGGTAAGAGGACGTCCCACTTATGCCTCATGGCCTCAGGGAGGCCACCAATCATGCCTTTCAAGGTCTTATTGAATCTCTCCACAAGACCATTAGACTGGGGGTGATAGGGTGTGGTGAACTTGCAGGTTACACCACACGCATCCCACAGAGACTTTATGTATGCAGACATGAAGTTAGTGCCTCTGTCAGACACTATCTCCTTGGGGAATCCCACACGGGTAAATATCCCCATCAGAGTTCTGGTCACCACTGGTGCAGTTACGGTCCTCAGAGGGATTGCCTCTGGGTAACGGGTGGCATGGTCCACCAAAACCAGGATGAACCTGTTGCCTAAGGCAGTTTTGGGGTCCAATGGACCAACAATGTCGATGCCCACCCTTTCAAAGGGGGTGCCAACGACAGGAAGTGGAATCAGGGGGGTTTTAACCCTTTTTCCTGCTTTACCACTGGCCTGGCAGGTAGGACAAGATCTGCAGAACTTATCTGAGTTTGTCCTCATTCTGGGCCAATAAAAGTGGGTGACAAGCCTGTCAAAGGTCTTGCGTTGCCCCAAGTGTCCTGCCAGGGGAATGTCGTGAGCCAGACCCAGTAGGAAGGTTCGTTAACACTGGGGGACCACCAGCGTACGCGCTGCCCCAAAGGCCGGAACCTTAGGCTCATTGTAGAGGAGATCATTCTCCCAATATATGTGGTGATCGCCAGAGGCTTCACCTGCCGCCTGGTTTGAGGCTTGTTTCCTCAGACCTTCCAGAGTGGGACATTCTTTCTGCGCCTTGCAGAATCCCTCCCTGGTGGGTCCACCCTCAACTTGCCAGCCAGCAAGCTCAGGTAAGTCACCTAGCGTGGCAATGTCTTCCCCAGTTGGCTCGGAGCCTCCTCCTCAGGAGCCCCGTCAGCCACTGCGGGAACTTCTGGGGCCGGTTTCCCGCGCCCCTTGCCCCTCCTCTTGGCAGCTCTCTGGGCCATTGTTCCAGGCTCCAGACGCCCTTGACTTCCCTCTCGGTCAGCCATGGACCGTGTGGTCATGCAGACCCACTCAGGTAACCCTAACATCTCCAGGTGAGACCTGAGCTCCACTTCTTTCCAAGCAGTATGCTCAAGATCATTGCCTAACAGACAATCTACAGGCATGGCAGGACTCACAGCTACTTTCAGAGTACCAGAGAACCCCCCCCCCCCACTCAAAGGGAACCAGAGCCACCGGTAGGTGACTCTCACGATTGTCAGCGACTATGACCTGGTGGAATGTATTAGGGACTATCTGCTCTGTTGACACCAGCTGACTCTTGATAGTAGTCATACTGGCTCCTGTGTCACGCAGAGCCTCCACCTTCTGCCCATCAATGGTGACCCACTGCCTGTACTTGGAAGTATTTTGGGGCATGTGTGCTTTGGGCACCATTTCTCCTTCTCCCAGGGACACTAGGGAAATCTCTACCTGTTCCCCAAAGCTATCTGGGTCCATCTCCCCCCGAGCGCTACACTAGTCAACACAGGTGTCTGTCCGGTAGTGGACGGTGCTCTCTTGGGGTACTGGGGGTCACCTTTATAGTGACCATACTGGTAACACTCCATGCATTTGGGGTTGGATTTTCCTGACCTGTCATATGTCCCTGGCTTTTTCCCAAATCTGGAAAAGGAAGGGTTGCCACCCCCTCCCTGGGGATTCTTTTAGGGGCCTTTGGAGAGTTCCTTATCTGTAAGTTTATCTCCCCCCTCTTTCTTCTGTTGGGAACCCTGACCACCTTTGTGGGTGTCCCCCCCAGGTACCTTCTTGGACACTCTGGTGCTAACCCAGAGGTCCGACTCCTCAACAAGCTTCCTGGGATCAGTCAGCTTACTATCCACTAAGTGCTGGCGCAAATCTGTATAAGTAGTATTAAGCATATGCTCTCTCAGAATCAAGTCATATAAACCTTTATAATCATCTACTTTGTTGCCCGCACCCATCCATTCAGTGCCTTACTGGAGAAGTCAAAGAAATCTCCCCATGTTTGTGTGGTTTGTTTGGTGCTGTCCCTGAACCTCTGACGGTATCCCTC
Source organism: Pleurodeles waltl (assembly GCF_031143425.1). NCBI lineage: Eukaryota > Metazoa > Chordata > Amphibia > Caudata > Salamandridae > Pleurodeles > Pleurodeles waltl. The sequence goes on along the minus strand of NC_090442.1, from coordinate 914,338,571 downwards.
AGGGGTCAGCCCAAACTTGGCAAGTAAAGTGGCTTTCTGAAGTGGGTATGTGTTTTGATCAGGTTGATCCAATGTGAGGAGTGTTTCCCTCCCCAATGGTGGTACATAACCCCACATAGCTACCCCCCATTGCCCTTCAGGAACCTCATGAGCCCTTAGTGCAACTTCATAAGCAGCTAACCATTTATCTATGTCATCTCCCACCACAAAACTGGGCACCACATTTTTGGGTATACGAACCTTCTTTTCTCCAGCAGGTCCTGTCAGTATGCTACCACCATTATTGCTGGATTCAGACTGCTTTGCCTTGAGATCCAGCTCCTTGAGACTCAGTTCATGAGCCAATAACAGTTTCTTTTCAGCCAAGGCTCTCTCAGCTGCAGCTTCAGCTCTTTCAGCTTCGATCTGTTTAGCTGCTCTTTCAGCCTCAGCTTGCTTGGCTTCTCTTTCTGCCCTTCTTTCCTCCTGTTGAGCCTCAATTTTCAGTTTTGCCATTTGCAATTGGAACTCCCTTTCCTCTCTCCTTTCCTCTGCGGTCAGGCTTTGCACAGAGACACTGCTCCCTGGTCTGGAAGGGGGCACAATAGCAGTGGTAACACCATCCACAGATAGTGACAAATCCTCTAAGGGGCCATTTTCTGGCTCCTCTTCCTCATCATCCTCTTCTAAATGGGCTTCTGCCCAGGCCCTCAGCGCCACTTGAAAGTCCTCCTTTTTGGAGGCCCCTTGGGTGGGTACCCTCATTGCCCTGCAGAATCCTCTTAGTTGTTTGACCGTATATGTATCCAACAGGACTAGGTCAAAGTCTCCTATCTGAGACCCAGTCAGAGACATGTTGAGTGAGGATTTAGTTTTTGAAAATTGTCAGGAAAAAAACGAATTTGCAAAAAGAGATAAAAATCAAGTTGACCTTCAACTGTGGGTAGGTATTGAAATACTTAGCTACTGTATGTCACTGCACAAATACAAGTCCTATCCCACCGCTGCCACCAATGTTAGAAATGGGGTTTTTCTTGGGTGTTGGGTGTTTTATTCGTTTTGACCTACAATTATCCTGATAAATATTATATATTTTTCTAAACACTGTGTGGTGTATTTTTGTGGTGTTGTATGGTGGTATTGTATGATTTATTGCACAAATACTTTACACATTGCCTTCTAAGTTAAGCCTGACTGCTCATACCAAGCTACCAGAGGGTGGGCACAGGATAATCTTGGATTGTGTGTGACTTACCCTGACTAGAGTGAGGGCTTTTGCTTGGACAGGGGGTAACCTGACTGCCAACCAAAAAAAACAATTTCTAACAGAATGTCATGTCTTTTCTTGGAATGTCGTGTGGAATGTCATGCCTTTCTTGGAATGTGATGACTTTTTTTGGAATGTCATGTCTTTTCTTGGAATGTGTGGAATGTCGTGTCTTTTCTTCGAATGTCGTGTGGAATGTCATGTCTTTTCTTGGAATGTCATGTCTTTTCTTGGAATGTCATGTATTTTTTTGGAATGTCGTGTCTTTTCTTGGAATGTGTGGAATGTCCTGTCTTTTCTTGGAATGTGTGGATATACTATTGATATTTTGGACTTTGGATTTTGGTTTTTGCCGGTAAGACCTTATCAGAATGGGATTGTGTACCTACTCATTCTTTGTACCTACTGACCACCTCACTAAGGCTGACCTAAGGAGGCTTTGCAGAAAATGGGGCCTTCCTGTATCGAGGAGATCTAAGATGGAAATGCTACATGCCTACATAGTCTGGGGGGGAGAAAGATGGGCAGAGAGAGAGGCAGCAAAAAACCAAATGACTAAGTACCCCTCAGATGAGGAGGAGGACTGCTCAAATGAGGAGGAAGACTACTCAGATGAGAAAAGAGAACCAGTGAGAGATGAATGGCTCCTAGCTCGAGAGCGGTGGATGGAAGAGCTAGATGAGTTTCTTGAAAGGGCTGAGGCAGCAAGACTCTTAGCCCTGGAAGAAGAAAGGATTGCAGCTCAATAGCTGAGCTGTGAAGAGCTGAAACTGGAGGCCGGAAGGGCTGAGTCCAGTTCAGATGGTGGCAGCAAAAATCTTGCATCCAGTACTGCTGAAGAAGGGCACAAGCCCAGAGAGGTGGTGCCCAACTTGAAGAAGGGAGTTGACACACCCCAGGTGGTTCAAGGGTATGAGGTAGTTCCCGTTATGCACAGGGTCCCTGAGAAGGATTGGGAAACTGGCACAGGGAGTCATATTCCTACTGGGGGGAGGGACACTTTACTGGCTCTAGCAGAGAGTGACAGAGAAAAGGATTCCCCCCTGGTGGATGTCCTGGATATAGAGTGTAGAGACATCCCAGAAGAGTATGGGTTGAGTGTCAAGGACAGTCAGATACTGTCTCACCAGTCTCAGGAGGGTGATGTAGAGTGCTTTTCCAAGGCTGGGTTACTGGATGGTTGGGTGAAGGGTACTGTGGTTAATACATGTGAAGGGCAGAGTGATGTAATTGCTGGAGAGCATATGTCTGGTCCTTATTTTCCAGAGCTACGCCAACACTAGGTGGAGTGTGAGTTCTCTGACCCCAGGGAACTTACAATGAAGGCAGACTTCTGGGTGAGTACCAGAGAGTCTGAAGAGGCATTTGGGGGTGCTCCTGAAGGGAGTGGCCTAGGTGGTTCACAACCAAGTGAGGTGGGAGAGGATTGTAGTGTCCCAGGTCCTAGTGGGTTCCATGAGGGAACACCAGGAGGGAAGCCTAGCCTGTACCGTAGGGCCACCTGTTGAGGGAAGCCCGCAGTGTCAGAAGAACTTGGGGGGGGGGTGACTGTAGCCAGAATCCCAACAGTTCTGGTGTCTTGCAGTACCACTCCTAGTGAGGGGGTGCAGAAGTCCAGACATAGGGTTGAGATGGGGTTGCGGACCCCAGTGGAGGACCTGGAGAGTCAGGGGTCAGCTCTGAGAGCATAGCCCCCCAGGAATGACCCATGCGAAACCGTTTCTGGTTTGGGGGAGACCCAGACTCTGCCGGATGGGCAGAGGTCAGGAGACCTGCGCCAACCAGACTCTTGTGTGGCCCTTGGGGACGGTGTGTCCCTTGTGGGGTTGAGAGTGCCCCCCAGGAAGTCCTGGCATGCCAGGCAAAGATTTAACCTCATGGCGGTGACTCTGGGGTGGATAGCTAGGATCAGGGGTTAAACTCCGACCTGGTGGGGGGTAGGTGTGCCCCCCAGAAAGTCCTGGTGTGCCAGGCAATTGCCCAACCTCGGGGTGGTGACTCTGGGTTGGATAACCAGGCTCAGAGGTTAAGCTCTGACCTGGTGGGAGGTAGGTGTGCCTCCCAGGAAGTCCTGCTGTGCCAGGCAATTGTCCAACCTCAGGGTGTTGACTCTGGGTTGGATGGCCAGGTTCAGAGGTTAAACTCTGACCTGGTGGGGGCTAGGTGTGCCCCTCAGAAAGCCCTGGTGTTCCAGGCAACTGGCCAACCTCACGGTGGTGACCCTGGGTTGGAGAACCAGGTTCAGAGGTTAACCTCTGACCTGGTGGGAGGTAGTTGTGCCTCCCAGGAAGTCCTGCTGTGCCAGGCAATTGTCCAACCTCAGGGTGTTGACTCTGGGTTGGAGGGCCAGGTTCAGAGGTTAAACTCTGACCTGGTGGGGGGTAGGTGTGCCCCCCAGGAAGTCCTGGTGTGCCAGGCAATCGGTCAACCTCAGGGTGGTGACTCTGGGTTGGATGGTCAGGTGCAGAGGTTAAACTCTGACCTGGTGGGAGGTAGGTGTGCCTCCCAGAAAGTCCTGGTGTGCCAGGCAATTGTCCAACCTCAGGGTGGTGACCCTGGGTTGGAGAACCAGGTTCAGAGGTTAAACTCTGACCCAGTGGGGGGTAGGTGTGCCCCCCAGGAAGTCCTGGCGTGCCAGGCAATTGTTCAACCTCAGGGTGGTGACTCTGGGTTTGATGGTCAGGTGCACAGGTTAAACTCTGACCTGGTGGGGGGTAGGTGTGCCCCCAGAAAGTCCTGGTTTGCCAGGCAGTGATCCAGTCTGAGGGTACAGACCCTGGGCTGGAAGGCCAGGTTCAGGGTGTACCCCCGGACCTGGAGGGAGGGGCTACAGATAACAGTGCCCCTACCATATTGTCTTCTGAGGAGGCCACTCCTAGTTGGAGGAGGCCACCCCAGAAGAGAGGGCAGGGGGAGGGAAGCCTCACCCCGGGCCCTAGTCCAACCTGAAGGTACAGACCCCAGGTTGGAGGGCCAGTTGCAGGTTAACAGCCCTGCACTGGTGGAGGAATGGTACAGGGCGACTTCTATAAGCACCCTGACCATGTTGGACTCTGGGGGTACCGCTCCAGGAGGGAGGGTACAGAGCCCCAGAGGGGAGGGCCAGGTTCAGGCTGTCATCCCTGACCTGGTGGAAGGGAGAATGGTTAAAGGGTGCCCAGCACCTGGGGCTCCCGCCCCCCACTCTCCACAGCCACAGTGGTGGGAGAGCTTTGAGAGGCCAGGGGCCTGGCTCTCATCCCTGGCAGCTGTCAGTAACCACTGTGGCTTGCTGTCCCAGTGGACAGAGTTATCCCTGGGGAGGGGACAAATGTCACACCCTCGGGGTAGAGTGGGCAACACCACTGTGTTGGTCCTGGTGGTACTATCCTGCTCCTGAGATACATCTGTAAGCAAAGTAAGCTTAGGTGCTGCACAGATGGGATCCTCAGGTAAGGATAAAGGTTCCCCATGGGTTGGCTTAGTGGGCCCTGAGAGTATGGACAGAGGGATCCAGTTGGAGTCAGGAAGGCGAAGAACTGGAGCATGCCCCTGCTGTTGTGGGCCTGGGTCCTTGTTCTGTCGCCTCAAATAGGAAAGTACATCAGGATAGTGATTGTTCTCCCCTGCCTTTAGGCTGGTAGGGGGTCATGTTGGACCTGGCTTTTTGACAGGGTCATCCCCAAACTTTTTGCCTCCTTCCTCCTATTTTGTCTGACCTGTTGTTGTTGGCCTTTGACCTCTGGGCACTTTACCACTGCTAACCAGTGCTAAAGTGCATATGCTCTCTTTGTAAATTGTACTATTGATTGGTTTATCCATGATTGGCTATTTAATTTACTTATAAGTCCCTAGTAGAGTGCACTATATGTGCCTAGGGCCTGTAGATTAAATGCTACTACTGGGCCTGCAGCACTGGTTGTGTCACCCACTTCAGTAGCCCCTTAACCTTGTCTCAGGCCTGCCATTGCAAGGCCTGTGTGTGCAGTTTCACTGTCACTTCGACTTGGCATTTAAAAGTACTTGCCAAGCCTAGAACTCCCCTTTTTCTACATATGTCACCCCTAATGTGTGCCCTAGGTACCCCCTAGAGCAGGGTGCTGTGGGTAAAAGGCAGGACATGTACCTGTGTAGTTATATGTCCTGGTAGTGTAAAACTCCTAAATTTGTTTTTACACTACTGTGAGGCCTACTCCCTTCATAGGCTAACATTGGGGCTGCCCTCATACACTGTTGAAGTGGCAACTGCTGATCTGAAAGGAGCAGTAAGGTCATATTTAGTATGGCCAGAATGGTAATATAAAGTCCTGCTGACTGGTGAAGTTGAATTAAATATTACTATTCTAGAAATGCCACTTTTAGAAAGTGAGCATTTCTTTGCAGTTAAATCTTTCTGTGCCCTTCAATCCACGTCTGGCTAGGTTTAGTTGACAGCTCCTTGTGCATTCACTCAGACACACCCCAAACACAGGGTACTCAGCCTCACTTGCATACATCTGCATTTTGAATGGGTCTTCCTGGGCTGGGAGGGTGGAGGGCCTGCCCTCACACAAAGGACTGCCACACCCCCTACTGGGACTCTGGCAGACAGGATTGAACTAAAAGGGGACTTGGTGCATTTCTTAGACACTCTTTGAAGTCACCCCCACTTCAAAGGCACCACTTAGTATGAAACAGGGCCTCTGCCCTACCACATGAGACACTTGCTGGAGAAGAAACCTGAACCAGAAACTACATCCTGCCAAGAAGAACTGCCTGGCTGCTCAAAGGACTCACCTGTCTGCTTTTGTACGAAGGACTGCTGCCTTGCTGTTGGCCTGCTGCCTTGCTGAACTCTTTTCTGGCTGTAAAAGTGCTCTCCAAGGGCTTGGATAGAGCTTGCCTCCTGTTCCCTGAAGTCTCAGGACCAAAAAGACTTCTCTTTTTCAGTTGGACACTTCGTGCGCCGAAATTTTCGACGCACAGCTTGTTCCGCGGTGAGAAAAATGCCGCACTTCGACGCTGATCGGCGCGACGCCTTCGGGATGACCGGAACATCGACGCACCATCTCGCAAGGACAACGCCGCCCGACTTCCAGAGGAGAAATCGACGCGACGGCTGCCGTGAGATTGAAACTTCAACGCACAGCCCCGCGGAACGACGCACAGCCGGAAAACAAGCAGGAGAATCCATGCACAGACCCGGGACATCTGGTAATACCCGCGACCCAAAGAAAGAGACTGTCCGCACACCGGAATATGACGCACGACTTCCCCACGTGAAAAATAACGACGCAAGTCCGTGTGTGCTGGGGAGAAATCGACTCGCACACTATTTTTCCACGTATCTCTTCTTATGCGGCCCTTTACGGAGATTTTTCACCAGAAACCAGGTACTTTGTGCTTGAAAGAGACTTTGTTGGCTTTTTAAAGACTTAAGACACTATGGGGGTGATTCTGACCCCGGCGGTCACGGACCGCCGGGGCCAGGGTCGGCGGGAGCACCGCCAACAGGCTGGCGGTGCCCCGCAGGGCATTCTGACCGCGGCGGTTTGGCCGCGGTCAGATGCGGAAAACCGGCGGTCTCCCGCCGGTTTTCGCTGCCCTGGGAATCCCCCATGGCGGCGCAGCTTGCTGCGCCGCCATGGGGGATTCTGACAGCCCATACCGCCATCCTGTTCCTGGCGGTTCTCCCGCCAGGAACAGGATGGCGGTATGGGTTGTCGTGGGGCCCCTGCAGTGCCCATGCCAATGGCATGGGCACTGCAGGGGCCCCCGTAAGAGGGCCCCACTTTGTATTTCAGTGTCTGCATTGCAGACACTGAAATACGCGACGGGTGCCACTGCACCCGTCGCACCTTCCCACTCCGCCGGCTCAATTCTGAGCCGGCGTCCTCGTGGGAAGGGTCTTTTGCACTGGGCTGGCGGGCGGCCTTTTGGCGGTCGCCCGCCAGCCCAGTGCAAAAGCCAAAATACCCTCAGCGGTCTTTCGACCGCGGAGCGGTATTTTGGAGGGGGGAAGTCTGGCGGGCGGCCTCCACCGCCCGCCAGACTCAGAATGACCCCCTATACATCACTTTTCAGTGATATCTTTACAAATTCATATTGCATCTTTGATCGTTTTGACCTGCAAATACCCAGATAAATATTATATATTTTTCTAAACACTGTGTGGTGTATTTTTGTGGTGTTATATTATGGTATTGTATGATTTATTGCACAAATGCTTTACACATTGCCTTCTAAGTTAAGCCTGACTGCTCGTGCCAAGCTACCAGAGGGTGGGCACAGGCTGATTTTGGATTGTGTGTGACTTACCCTGACTAGAGTGAGGGTTCTTGCTTGGACAGATGGCAACCTGACTGCCAACCAAAAAACCCAATTTTTAACACAAGTCCGTGTGTGCTCGGGAGAAATAGACTCGCACACTATTTTTCCACGTATCTCTTCTTCTGTGGCCCTTTACGGAGATTTTTCACCAGAAACCAGGTACTTTGTGCTTGAAAGAGACTTTGTTGGCTTTTTAAAGACTTAAGACACTATGGCCCTCATTCTGACCTTGGCGGTCTTTTCGCAAGACCGCTGAGTTACCGCCGCGGTGAAGACCGCCGACCGCGGCGGTGTGCCGCTGTGCGCATTCTGACCGCTGGGAGCGTTCCGCCGGAAAACCGCCAGCAGCCACACTGGCGGTCGGCGGGAAAGTGGAGACTGGTCAACCTCCACCGCCACGCCAGCAGAACACCGCCCACAGAATTACGACCCACATTTCTGTGTGGCGGTCTTCTGTTGGCGGTCTTCTGTTGGCGGTCACGTCCCTATGGCTCCCGTCGCCTCCCGGAGGACCAACGCACAAGGTAAGTTGATCGTCCGTGAGGGGAGGGGGTGGGGGGGTGTTGTGTGATGTGGGCGTGCATGGGGGTGTGCGTGTGAGTGTGTAGAGGGGGTGTGTGAGTGCGTGTATGCGGGCGGGGGGTGCTGCTGTGTCTATGGGTAATGTGTGCTGTTCGGCAGGTGCGCATGTCGGCATGTATGTGTGCGGGTATGTGTCCCCGTTGTGTATGTGTGTGTAGGGGGTGTGTATATGTGCATGTTGGGGGTGTGTGCATGTCGGGGTACATGTATGTGCATGTCGGGGTGGGGGTGGGGAGGGGGTTCGTACCACCTCTGGGGGGTGGCAGGGGGGTGGAGGGTGTGGGGGGAGGACTCGGGTGGGTAGTGGGGGGTGGGGGAGACCCCTATCAGTGCCAGGGAAGGAATTCCCTGGCCCCGATAGTGCTTACCGCCATGGTTCGCACGGCGGTTCCCGCCCGCAAGAAACCGCGGCGGTAGGCAGGGTCATAATACCCTTGGCGGTCTTGGGACGACCGCCGGGCCGGAGTGCGCAAACTCCAGCCCCGCGGTCATGACCGCCGTGGCGGTCGGAGTGGAGAAGTAGCGGTCGGTCGCGGCGGGGACCGCCGCGGTCAGAATGCCATTTTTAATACCGCCGGTCTGTTCGCGGTCCGACCGCCGTCTCTCCGCCGACCGCCAGGGTCAGAATGAGGGCCTATATATCACTTTTCAGTGATATCTTTACAAATTCATATTGCATCTTTGATCGTTTTGACCTGCAAATACCCAGATAAATATTAGATATTTTTCTAAACACTGTGTGGTGTATTTTTGTGGTGTTATATTATGGTATTGTATGATTTATTGCACAAATGCTTTACATATTGCCTTCTAAGTTAAGCCTGACTGCTCGTGCCAAGCTAACAGAGGGTGGGCTCAGGCTGATTTTGGATTGTGTGTGACTTACCCTGACTAGAGTGAGGGTTCTTGCTTGGACAGAGGGCGACCTAACTGCCAACCAAAAACCCAGTTTCTAACAAAATGTCATGTCTTTTCTTGGAATGTCGTGTGGAATGTCATGCCTTTCTTGGATGTCATGTCTTTTTTTGGAATGTGTGGAATGTCGTGTCTTTTCTTCGAATGTCGTGTGGAATGTCATGTCTTTTCTTGGATGTCATGTCTTTTTTTGGAATGTCGTGTGGAATGTCATGTCTTTTCATGGAATGTCATGTCTTTTCTTGGAATGTCATGTCTTTTCTTGGAATGTCATGTTTTTTTTTAATGTTGTGTGAAATGTCGTGTCTTTTCTTGGAATGTGTGGAATGTCGTGTCTTTTCTTGGAATGTGTGGATATACTATTGATATTTTGGACTTTGGATTTTGGTTGTTGCCAGTAAGACCTTATCAGAATGGGATTGTGTACCTACTCATTCTTTGTACCTACTGACCACCTCACTAAGGCTGACCTAAGAAGTCTTTGCAGAAAATGGGGCCTTCCTGTATCAAGGAGATCTACTAAGATGGAAATGCTACATGCCTACATAGTCTGGGGGAAGAAAGATGGGCAGAGAGAGAGGCAGCAAAAAACCAAATGACTAAGTACCCCTCAGATGAGGAGGAGGACTGCTCAAATGAGGAGGAAGACTACTCAGATGAGGAAAGAGAACCAGTGAGAGATGAATGGTTCCTAGCTCGACAGCGGTGGATGGAAGAGCTAGATGAGTTTCTTGAAAGGGCTGAGACAGCAAGACTCTTAGGCCCATATTTATACTTTTTGACGCTAAACTGCGCTAACGCAGTTTAGCGTCAAAAAGTTTTGCGCCGGCTAACGCCATTCTGAAGCGCCATGCGGGCGCCGTATTTATTGAATGGCGTTAGCCGGCGCAAGCAGACCGGCGCTGCCTGGTGTGCGCGAGAAAAACCACGTACACCAGGCAGCGCCGGCGTAGGGGGAAAATGGCGCATGGGCGTCTTAAAATGGGGCAAGTCAGGTTACGTCGAAAAAATCGTCGTAACCCGACTTGCGCCATTTATTTTCGACGCCCATCCCCCATCAACATGACTCCTATCATTGTAAAGATAGGAGTCATGCCCCCTTGCCCAATGGCCATGCCCAGGGGACTTCTGTCCCCTGGGCATGGTCATTGGGCATAGTGGCATGTAGGGGGGCACAAATCAGGCCCCCCTATGCCAAAAAAAATTATTAAAAAAAAATAAAAAAATACTTACCTGAATGTCCCTGGGGTGGGTCCCTTCAGCCTTGGGTGTCCTCCTGGGGTGGGCAAGGGTGGCAGGGGGGGTCCCTGGGGGCAGGGGAGGGCACTCTGGGCTCATTTTGAGCCCACTTGTCCCTTAACGCCATGCCTGACCCAGGCGTTAAAAAGCGGCGCAAATGCGCCGTTTTTAGCCACGCCCACTCCCGGGCGTCTCTTTTGCCCGGGAGTATAAATACCACGTAAAGGCCTGGGAGTCATTTTTTAGACGGGAACGCCTCCCTTGCATATCATTAACGCAAGGAAGGGGTTCACGCTAAAAAATGACGCACATTCCGGGAACTTTGGCGCTATTCGCCTCTAACGCCATAGTATAAATATGGCGTTAGTTGGCGTTAGTTTAGCGTCGAATTTGCGTCGAAAAAAACGACGCAAATTCGGCGCAAACGGAGTATAAATACGGCCCTTAGCCCTGGAAGAAGAAAGGATTGCAGCTCAAGAGCTGAGCTGTGAAGAGCTGAAACTGGAGGCCGGAAGGGCTGAGTCCAGTTCAGATGGTGGCAGCAAAAATCTTTCATCCAGTACTGCTGAAGAAGGGCACAAGCCTAGAGAGGTGGTGCCCACCTTGAAGAAGGGAGTTGACACACCCCAGGTGGTTCAAGGGTATGAGGTAGTTCCCGTTATGCACAGGGTCCCTGAGAAGGATTGGGGAACTGGCACAGGGAGTCATATTCCTACTGGGGGGAGGGACACTTTACTGGCTCTAGCAGAGAGTGACAGGGAAAAGGGCTCCCCCCTGGTGGACGTCCTGGATATAGAGTGTAGAGACATCCCAGAAGAGTATGGGTTGAGTGTCAAGGACAGTCAGATACTGTCTCACCAGTCTCAGGAGGGTGATGTAGAGTGCTTTTCCAAGGCTGAGTTACTGGATGGTTGGGTGAAGGGTACTGTGGTTAATACATGTGAAGGGCAGAGTGATGTAATTGCTGGAGAAGCATATGTCTGGTCCTTATTTTCCAGAGCTACGTCAACACCAGGTGGAGTGTGAGTTCTCTGCCCCCAGGGAACTTACAATGGAGGCAGACTTCTGGGTGAGTACCAGAGAGTCTGAAGAGGCATTTGGGGGTGCTCCTGAAGGGAGTGGTCTAGGTGATTCACAACCAAGTGAGGTGGGAGAGGATTGTAGTGTCCCAGGTAGGTCCCAGGTCCTAGAGGGTTCCATGAGGGAACACCAGGAGGGAAGCCTAGCCTGTACCGTAGGGCCACCTGTTGAGGGAAGCCCCGCAGTGTCAGAAGAACTTGGGGGGGTGACTGTAGCCAGCATCCCAACAGTTCTGGTGTCTGGCAGTAACACCCCTAGTGAGGGGGTGCAGAAGTCCAGACATAGGGTTGAGAGGGGGTTGCGGACCCCAGTGGAGGACCTGGAGAGTCAGCTCTGTGAGCAGAGCCCCCCAGGAATGACCCAGGTGAAACCACTTCTGGTTTGGGGGAGACCCAGACTCTGCCGGATGGGCAGAGGTCAGGAGACCTTCGCCAACCAGACTCTTGTGTGGCCCTTGGGAATGGTGTGTCCCTTGTGGGGGTTGAGAGTGGCCCCCAGGAAGTCCTGGCATTCCGGGCAAAGATTTAACCTCAGGGTGGTGACTCTGGGGTGGATAGCCAGGATCAGGGGTTAAACTCTGACCTGGTGGGGGGTAGGTGTGCCTCCCAGAAAGTCCTGGTGTACCATGCAATTGCCCAACCTCAGGGTAGTGACCCTGGGTTGGATAGCCAGGTTCAGAGGTTAAACTCCAACCTGGTGGGGGGTAGGTGTGCCCCCCAGAAAGTCCTGGTATGCCAGGCAATGGTTCAACCTCAGGGTGGTGACTCTGGGTTGGATCCCCAGGTTCAGAGGTTAAACTCTGACCTGGTGGGAGGTAGGTGTGCCTCCCAGGAAGTCCTGCTGTGCCAGGCAATTGTCCAACCTCAGGGTGTTGACTCTGGGCTGGATGGCCAGGTTCAGAGGTTAAACTCTGACCTGGTGGGGTGTAGGTGTGCCCCCCAGAAAGCCCTGGTGTTCCAGGCAACTGCCCAACCTCAGGGTGGTGACCCTGGGTTGGAGAACCAGGTTCAGAGGTTAAACTCTGACCTGGTGGGAGGTAGATGTGCCTCTCAGGAAGTCCTGTTGTGCCAGGCAATTGTCCAACCTCAGGGTGTTGACTCTGGGTTGGAGGGCCAGGTTCAGAGGTTAAACTCTGACCCGGTGGGGGGTAGGTGTGCCCCCCAGGAAGTCCTGGCACGCCAGGCAATTGTTCAACCTCAGGGTGGTGACTCTGGGTTGGATGGTGTAGGAAGTTGGCTCTGTATGCACTATTTCAAAGTGAGAAATAGCATGCACAGAGTCCAAGGGTTCCCCTTAGAGGTAAGATAGTGGCAAAAAGAGATAATTCTAATGCTCTATTTTGTGGTAGTGTGGTCGAGCAGTAGGCTTATCAGAGGGTAGTGTTAAGCATTTGTTGTACACACACAGGCAATAAATTAGGAACACCCACTCAAAGACAATTCCAAGCCAATAGGTTTTTGTATAGAAAAATATATTTTCTTAGTTTATTTTAAGAACCAAAAGGGTTAAGATTTAGAAGTAATACTTTAAATGAAAGGTATTTCACTTAGGAACTTTAGGAACTTTGAATTAGCAAAATAGCATATACAGTTTTCACACAAATGACATATAGCTATTTTAAAACTAGACAGTGCAATTTTCAACAGTTCCTGGGGGAGGTAAGTGTTTGTTAGTTTTGCAGGTAAGTGAACCACCTACAGGGTTCAAGTTTGGGTCCAAGGTAGACCACCGTTGGGGGTTAAGAATAACCCCAAAGTTACCACACCAGCAGCTCAGGGCCGGTCAGGTGCAGAGGTCAAAGTGGTGCCCAAAACGCATAGGCTTCAATGGAGAAGGGGGTGCCCCGGTTCCAGTCTGCCAGCAGGTAAATACCCGTGTCTTCGGAGGGCAGACCAGGGGGGTTTTGTAGGGCGCCAGGGGGGATACAAGTCCGCACAAAAAGTACACCCTCAGCGGCCGGGGCGGCCGGGTGCAGTGTGCAAACAGGCGTTGGGTTCGCAATAGGTTTCAATGGGAGACCAAGGGGTCTCTTCAGCGATGCAGGCAGGCAAGGGGGTGGCTCCTCGGGGTAGCCACCACCTGGGCAAGGGAGAGGGCCACCTGGGGGTCACTCCGGCACTGGAGGTCAGATCCTTCAGGTCCTGGGGGCTGCGGGTGCAGTGTCTTTACCAGGCGTCGGGTCTTTGAAGCAGGCAGTCGCGGTCAGGGGGAACCTTGGGATTCCCTCTGCATGCGTCGCTGTGGGGGCTCAGGGGGGTCAACTCTGGCTACTCATGGTCTCGCAGTCACCGGGGAGTCCTCCCTGTAGTGTTTGTTCTCCACAAGTCGAGCCGGGGGCATTGGGTGCAGAGTGCAAATTGTCACGCTTCCGGTGGGAAACGTGTGTTGTTTCAAAGTTGCTTCTTTGTTGCAAAGTTGCAGTCTTTGGGGAACAGAGCTGCTGTCCTCGGGAGTTCTTGGTCCTTCTAGATGCAGGGTAGTCCTCTGAGGCTTCAGAGGTTGCTGAACCATGGGAACGCGTCGCTGGGGCAGTGTCTTTAGAAGTGGGGAGACAGGCCGGTAGAGCTGGGGCCAAAGCAGTTGGTGTCTCCGTCTTCTCTGCAGGTTTTCAGTTCAGCAGTCCTCCTCTTCTTAGGTTGCAGGAATCTAGTTTCCTAGGGTCTGGGGAGCCCCTAAATACTGAATTTAGGGGTGTGTTTAGGTCTGGGAGGGCAGTAGCCAATGGCTACTGTCCTTGAGGGTGGCTACACCCTCTTTGTGCCTCCTCCCTGAGTGCCCTGGGGCATTGTAACACGAAGCCTGAGCCTTTGAGGCTCACTGCTAGGTGTTAGTTCTGCAGGGGCGAGGTGTGAAGCACCTCCACCCAGAGCAGGCTTTTGTTTCTGTCCTCAGAGAGCACAAAGGCCCTCACCACATGGGGTCAGAAACTCGTCTCTCAGCAGCAGGCTGGCACAGACCAGTCAGTCCTGCACTGAACAATTGGGTAAAATACAGGGGGCATCTCTAAGATGCCCTCTGTGTGCATTTTTTAATAAATCCAACACTGGCATCAGTGTGGGTTTATTATTATGAGAAGTTTGATACCAAACTTCCCAGTATTCAGTGTAGCCATTATGGAGCTGTGGAGTTCGTTTTTGACAGACTCCCAGACCATATACTCTTATGGCTACCCTACACTTACAGTGTATAAGGTTTTGCTTAGACACTGTAGGGGCAAAGTGCTCATGCACCTATGCCCTCACCTGTGGTATAGTGCACCCTGCCTTAGGGCTGTAAGGCCTGCTAGAGGGGTGACTTACCTATGCCACAGGCAGTGTGAGGTTGGCATGGCACCCTGAGGGGAGTGCCATGTCGACATAGTCATTTTCTCCCCACCAGCACACACAAGCTGGCAAGCAGGGTGTCTGTGCTGAGTGAGGGGTCCCTAAGGTGGCATAAGACATGCTGCAGCCCTTAGAGACCTTCCCTGGCATCAGGGCCCTTGGTACCAGTTACAAGGGACTTTCCTGGGTGCCAGGGTTGTGCCAATTGTGGAGACAATGGTACATTTTAGGTGAAAGCACACTGGTGCTGGGGCCTGGTTAGCAGGGTCCCAGCACACTTCTCAGTCAAGTCAGCATCAGTATCAGGCTAAAAGTGGGGGGTAACTGCAACCAGGAGCCATTTCCTTACACAAGCCCCCCCCCCCCCCACAGCCCACAGGCCAGGAGACTCAGCCAAAGCTGGGAGAGTGTTCCTAGTCTGTCAGGCGAGGAAGAGTAGAGGAAATAGGCTGGTTTGTTGCAGGGCCTACTCTGCCTTACATCCTCCTGTTCAGGTCATTCCCTCTGGGGAACTGACCCACTTCCACAGTGATAGGACCTAGTCTGAATTGCCTCTTGTCTGTGTTTTTAATGTCTCCACCCATTCTCTCTATTTTGGTGTTAGAGGTATCCACCTCTGCTAATCTTATCTTAGCCAGGGTCACCCCTAGCTTACCCAAAGAGGTTACCCAGAGCTGGAGTAACCCCACCATGCCCAACAGGCGAAAACAAAACCTCCACCGTCACCCCAACAGAAAACACGTCCATGCTATTACGACCCACGAATCCACGCGGCGGTCTTTCAACCGCGGTATTCCATTGGCGGTACACACCGCCGAGCTCAAAATACACACACATCTCCAAAACACCGCCACATTGGACAATTCAAAATACGCACACCTGATACACATACAAACACCACTCCCACACAATCAATACAATATAAAACACACACCCACATCACCCACAAACCCCTACGACCAAAAATTAGAGACGAAGGCGACAGAGAGACAGCACAGCAATAGGCAACCCCACCACACAGAGGCACACAACACCATCACCCACACAACATCCACGCACAAAATACCACACACATCACCACATACACCCCACACACATCACCTACACCACCCCATGGCACGCCAAAGACACCCCAGGTTTTCGGAGGAGGAGCTCAGGGTTATGGTGGAGGAAATCGTATGGGTAGAGCCACAGCTATTTGGATCGCAGGTGCAGCACACCTCTATAGCTAGGAAGATGGAGCTATGGCGGAGAATCGTCTACAGGGTCAACGCAGTGGGACAGCACCCAAGAAATCGGGAGGACATCAGGAAGAGGTGGAACGACCTACGGGGGAAGGTGTGTTCAGTGGTCTCCAGGCACAACATCGCGATTCAGCGGACTGGCGGCGGACCCCCCCCAACTAACAACATGGGAGGAGCAGGTCTTGACCATTATGCATCCAGAGGGCCTCGGAGGAGTCGGTGGAGGAATAGACACTGGTAAGTCAAATCTTAACTACCATATCCCCCACCCTACCTGCATGCTATCACACACACCCACCCTCACCCCCTCCCCTATCACTCCAACTCCTCACTAATGTATTAATAACACAAACCACCCATCCCAACACCTAGCCCTGCATGACACAACAAAGCATGGACACCCATCACTAAAGCATGCCCACTGCACACACCCATAACACCCCTCCAACCCTCATCACACAAGCCCCCACACAGGAATGCTAGCACAGCGGTACACGCTCACCCACCTATTGCACACCATGACACACACAGATGCAATAATCATGCTTTTACACCCCTGCAGGACCACTACCCAACATCACCAGACAGGAGGGTCCAGACATCTCCACCCCACCCACTGAAGAGGCCCCATAGTGATGACAGCAGCTCTGGCCAACTGGATCCGGATGACCAGCCCGGACCATCGTGGGCCTCGGGACAGTCGGTTCCGCTCGCACAGGCACAGCCCAACACTGACCTTCCACCCTCTGGTAACACCAGCACAGCACCCACCCAGCGGCCCATACCTCCATCCCCAGGACACGTCAATCAGCTGTGTGTCCACCACTACAGGGAACCCTGGATAACCCACCACCCCAACAACAACAGGGACCTGGGGACAGTGGCAGTGGGCACACGGTCCAGGGGTTGGAAGCACAGGAACACAGGGGAACTGGGAGGACTGCTGTGCGACAGGGGGCGGTCAGGCCAAGGGAACTCACTCTCCACGAGGCCCTCTCCTCCATCATGGGAGCATACCACCACTCCTAGGAGACGATGGCTAAGGTCCTGGCCAAGTTTCAGGAGACCCAGCGCATGCAGGATGAACAGTATTTGGGGTTCAGGGAGGAGCTCACAACCATCAGCTCCGCCCTGGGCACCATCGTAGGGGTGCTGAAGGACATACAGAAGACCATGAGGGACACCGTGGCACTCCAAGGGGCCCCTGACACTAGCCTGGACGATGAACTGCCCATCACCTCCGCCGGCGCTAGTGGACAGGACGCCCCGCCACAGGACCACCACACCAGCACCCCACCCCCTGCAGACGGACAACCACCCCGCAAGCGGTCCCTGATATCCCGGAACAGGACAGAGCAAGATGACAAGACCCCCGCCAAGAAATGAGACCACCCTGATTGTCATCCCATTGTCCCACTTTGTTACCCTGTCCAGATTGGAACTGCCCCAGCTCCACTTCCTATGCCCATATAGGCAGTGCACCTGTGAGACTAATAGACTGGACTCTGCCATGGACATTCCTCCACCATCACCCATCACCGTTTTGCCACCCCCTCCAATAACTAGCACTTCAATAAACACCCTTGAACCACAAAACAATCTGGAGTCAGTCTGTGATTTTGAAAACGTGTATTATCTATGACAATGACAAAATCCATTCGAAAATGTATTGTCAACATACCTATGTAACACATCACAAGCCCATGAAGGATGCAAGCAGATGAAACACGTTGGTAACCACACATGTGAAACCGTAATGGAAATGTACCACTCAGTTAGCAAATACTTCTTCAAATTCACAGACGGGATAGAGGAAGAAGTGTGCAAGTAAATATAATAGTAACAACATTGTTCTCACCTGTGTGTAACTCTTCTGGTTCCTGTACACCTGTTCACTCCTGTGGGGTGGGGGGGGACCAAAGCCACATGGGTCCCATCAATGGCACCTATGATGTTAGGGATATGTCCCAGGACATAGAAGTCACCTTTCCCTGTAGCCAAATCCTCCACCTGAGGCAAAACGATGTAGCTCCTCACGTGTTTCAGCAGGGCAGACAACACTCTGGACAATACGTTAGAAAACATAGGCTGGGACATCCCTGATGCCATGGCCACTGTTGTCTGAAATCACCCACTTGCTAGGAAATGGAGTACTGACAGCACCTGCACCTGAGGGGGGATACCTGTGGGATGGCGGATTGGTGACATCAGATCTGGCTCCAACTGGGTACACAGTTCCTGGATTGTGGCACGGTCAAACCTGTAGGTGATGATTAAATGTCACTCCTCCATTGTCAACAGGTCCACCAGCGGTCGGTACACTGGAGGATTCCGCCATCTCCTCACATGTCCCAGCTGACGGTGCCTAGGAAGGACAACAGCGACCACAGAGTCAACCAATTGTAAGGTATGTACCCACTGCTACACGGAACACGACACAAAATACAAAAATCTTCCTGTATGTATGTTGAGTCCAGGCCTAGGTATGTGTGACACAGTTGTAAATGAAGCCATGTGGGCCCCTGAAACGGCGGCTGCCTGACCTCTAAAGTGGGACAATGGGATATGAGGTAACTGCGCTGGCGTTGTACACCGTCGCGGTAGGCGGTCGAAGACCGCGGTGCAATGCTGCATTGGTTAACATGGGACCCTATCGGTCCCAGGAGCCAATGACGAAGTGCACCGGCGGTGATGATGCGCACCGCCGAGGACGTCACCGCCATTTTCTATCTGTTCAATCACTCGATACCTGATCTTCGACAGGAGAGGACCTACACTGCAAGTGCTGCTGTGACCTCGGTCTGGAAGAGACAATGGCACGTGTGTCTGGGGAAAGGCCCCTGCCTTTACTGCACAGGAGTTGGAGAAGCTCGTGGACGGGGTCCTCCCCCAGTACACGCTACTCTACGGTCCTCCAGACCAACCAGTGAGTACATAGGGTGCAAGTTGTATGGGCTATGCCTGGGTGGAGAGGGCTGGTTGTAAGTAGGAAGGGGGCAGAGTTATGCGAGCATGAAGGACTGTGAATGCATGTGCCACATGGCAAGGGTAGGGATGTGGGCCACTCACTTTGATGGTGCAGTTGGTAATGACTTCTCTTCTTCCCCTGTACATGTCATGTAGGTCAGTGCCCACCAGAAGAAGGATATTTGGCGTGCCATCGCCAAGGACGTCCGGACCCTGGGGGTCCACCAGAGACGGAGCACCCACTGCCGTAAAAGATGGGAGGACATTTGCCGCTGGAGCAAGAAGACGGCGGAGGCTCAGCTGGGGATGGCCTCCCAACGTGGGAGGGGTGCCCGTCAAACCATGACCCCCCTGATGTTCCGGATCCTGGCGGTGGCCTACTCTGAGTTGGATGGGCGCATGAGGGTATCACAGCTGACACAAGGGGGTGAGTACACTCACATTCTCATGACTTTGCGCACAGTGGAGGGGTCTGGGTGGTGGAGGAGATCTGTGGGATTCCCTAGGCCAGGGTGAGTTCCATAGGCTAGGCCCCTCCGTAATGCAGGCAATGTGCCACTCCACCCCACCTCTGTAGAGTGCCAAAAACAGGTATACATGCCCCTATGTCATCTATGTGGGCAGATGACACTCATAGGCAAGTAGGCCATATCCCAGGAACTGCATCTGTAGAGGCCAAGAGCACGGCGTAGTGCAGGGGGCAGCTGTGTCTCTATTGTCCGCCAACGGTAGCGGTAAGCCATGCACTCAACCTGTCTTTCTTCTGTTTCCCCACCCCTTTTTGTGCTCTCCCTGTTCTATTGTGCATCAGCATCATCAGGCGGAGGTACAGGGGCACCGGAGCACGAGTGGGCTGCGTCCCACATGGCCATGGAGGGCCACACCACGGACTCCTAATACACCAGTGGGACAGAGGGCGAGGGGAGCTTCACGGCGGTCAGCGGATCAGCAACCAGCGACACGGACTCGTCCTCCGATGGGAGCTCCCTTGTGGTGGTGGCACCATCTGTGCCCCCCACTTCTACAGGTACAGCCGCCACCCCCCCTACCAGCACCGCCCTCCCAGCAGCCCCTCAGCCTTCGCCCCGTGCCCGCTTACCCAGGAGGGTGGGCATCACCTTCGCCCCAGGACCTCAGCCCCTGCCCCTGTCACCCCTGCTGCCCTCAGTGAGGAAGCCATTGACCTCCTCAGGTCACTCAATGGTGGGCAGTCTACCATTGTGAATGCCATCCAGGGTGTAGAGAGGGAGTTGCAACACACCAATGCATTCCTGGAGGGCATTCATTCTGGTCAGGCTGCCCATCATCGAACCGTGCAATCTCTGCCCTCAGCACTGATGGCAGCCATTGTCCCTGTGTCTAGCCTCCTCACTCCAACTTCCTCCACCCAGACCCAATCCCCTGTACCTCAACCTATCCCAAGCACACCATCAGACCAGCCTGCACACACCTCAACACACAAGGCCAGCTCAGGCAAACATAGGCACCACACATCCCACAGGCACTCACACAAGCATCACCCACATACAGACACAGCAACATCCACTGCCTCCACTGTGTCCCCCTCCTTGTCGTCTCCCTCCTCCCTCCCAGTGTTGTCTACACTCTCACCTGCATGCACTACCACAACCACCACTAGGACTCGCACCAGAACACCCAGCACCACACCCCGCTCACCTGCACTCACCACCCCCGCTGCCATTTACACGTCCCCTGTGTCCTCTCCCAGTGTGTCTGTGACGCCCCCTCCCAAAGTACACAAATGCGGGCACACACACACCCAACAGCCATCCACCTCACGACAGCCTCCAGAACATGCACCTGCACCCAAATCACCTCTACAACCACCTCCTCTTCCTCCACTCCCAGACCCCCTCCAGCTACCTGTTCCAGTGTTCGTCAGAAACTTTTCCTGAGCAACCTTGACCTCTGTCCCATCCCCCCCTCCAATTCATAGGTCCCGTAGTAGCACCTCAGCTAAAAAGATTCTAGTACCAGTGGTGTCTGTTCCAGGTATGTGGAGTGCACCGGGTACCAGGGCAGCCAGTGTGACACGGAGCCAAAGCACTGCCAGTCCACCCCATGTGAAGCACCAGAAGTTGGACAGTGCCCGAAGGGAGAGGGGGAAGACTCCTCCCAAGGTGGTGAAGGGGCAGAAGAAGTCTCCAAAGTCTGGGAAGAGCAGCACGGCGGAGAAGGACGCCATCCTCCCCGCTGCCCAAGACGCCACCGCCAGCCCCATAGTCACTGGTCAGGAGACCACCGCCGGAGTCAGTGCCCAGGAGGGCAGCACTATCGTCAGTGGTCAGGAGACCACCGCCGGAGTCAGTGCCCAGGAGGGCAGCACTATCATCACTGGTCAGGAGACCACTGCCGGAGTCAGTGCCCAGGAGGGCACCGGCAGCCACAGCCCCGCTGGGCAATGAGGGACCGCCATGGCACACACCGCTGCACAGGTCAGAGACCGCAAAGTCAAGCACCGCTGAACAGGGTAAGCACCACTGAACAGGGCAAAGACCGCCATGGCAAGCACTGCTGAACAGGGCAAGCACCGCTGAGCAGGGCAAAGACCGCCATGGCAAGCACCGCTGAACAGGTCAGAGACAGCAAAGTCAAGCACAGCTGAACTGGGCAAGCACCGCTGAACAGGGCAAAGACTGCCATGGCAAGCACCGCTGAACAGGGCAAGCACCGCCAACTCAAGCACCGCTAGCCCATGAGCGGCAGGGGCAGTGACGCAACAGGGACCGTCACGGGGTGAGTGATGCACTCTGGGCACCAGTCCCCCTCCAGAACCAGTGGAGACTGTTATCCACTTGAGAGACTGTGGCTTTGCACTCCCCAGGATGGTACAGTGGGCAACCCACCCACTGTAGAGACTTGAGAGACTGTGGGGGTCATTACAACGCTGGTGGACGGTGTTAAAGCGGCGGTTAGACCGCCAACAGGCTGGCGGTCTTTTTTTTAGTATTATGACCATGGCGGTTACGCCACGGTCATCCGCCGCTTCCCCGTTCCGCCCGCTGGGCTGGAGACCTGGGTCTCCAGCCCGGCGGCCGTGACAATACCGCCGCCGGTATTGTGACCCAGCTTACCGCCATGGATTTCCAGCGGTAGGAACCGCCATGAAATCCATGGTGGTAAGCACTATCAGTGCCAGGGAATTCCTTCCCTGGCACTGATAGGGGTCTCCCCCACCCCCACCCCGACTCCCTCCCCTACACCCCCCACCACGCCTGCCACCCTCCAAAGGTGGCAGGGCCCTCCTCCCCACCCGACCCCCGACATTACCTTACACATACACACCCGACACGCATGCAGGCACCACCAACACACATACACGCACACACACCGACATACATGCCAACATCCATACACACACTCAGACATGTACACCCACATTCACGCACACATCCACACAGACATACAGACATGCACACATTTCCAAAACATGCAACACCCCCGCAAGCATACACGCACTCACACACACCCCCTACATACACAGACGCACACCCCCATGCACCCACACAACACACAACACCCCACACCCCTCTCTCCTAATGGACGATCGACTTACCTGTTCCGTCGATCCTCCGGGAGGGGACGGGAGCCATGAGGGCAGCTCCGCCAACACCACACCGCCAACAGAACACCGCGCACAGAATCACAGGACGTGATTAGCTCGGTGGTGTTCTGTTGGCGTGGCGGTGGAGTAACCGCCACTTCCCCGCCGCCCGCAAGTATGGCTGTTGGCGGCTCTCCGTCAGAATAACGACGGAGGGCAGCCAACAGTCATAATACGCCGAGCGGCAAACCACCACTACTGGCGGTGTTCCGCACAGCGGTCCCTCAGCGGTCTTCTTAAAAGACCGCCGAGGTTGTAATGACCACCTGTGGCTTTGCACTCCCCAGGATGGTACAGTGGGCAACCCACCCACTGTAGAGACTTGAGAGACTGTGGCTTTGCACTCCCCAGGATGGTACAGTGGGCAAACCACCCACTGAAAAGACTTGAGAGACTGTGGCTTTGCACTCCTCAGGATACATCAATATGCATGGAGCCCCGTTGTGGATCTGGCGTGGTGCAGTCATCTGACTGAGGTGCCCCCCCTTACCTTCCCCCTGAGGTGCCTGTTGTATTTCTATCTGATGCCCCTGCAGTGTTCTCTCCGTTCCAGGACAGGTATCGTGTGTGGGCCTCGCCCGTGCATTGTGGGCCTAGTGGTCCACGGACATTGAAATGTGCATACCTGGACTACTAATCGTGATGTATATATTTGGAATGTGTATATATTGATGTATATATGAGCTTACTGTTTTTTGATACATTACAATGGTTGTACTCATTTCCTTTTGTCTTAGCATTCTTCCGGGGGATTGGGGGTTGTTACTGTGATGTTCAGAAATGCATTGGTGTGTGTGTTGTAGTGGGTGAGGGTCGGGTTGGGGGTGGGGGTGTTGCGTGTGTGTGTCCCTGACTTTTGCCTCCCCCCTCCCCTATGTCGTAGGTGCAGTACTCACCGTTGTCTTTGGCCCCGCCGTTGCTGATGTTCGTACAGGAGCAGGAAGACAAGCGCAGGGAGAATATGGAGTTCCGGCTCCATGGTGCCCTCCTTCCTCGTGGAGTTTGTTCAGGTGAGCGTTTTCCCATTGAAATGCCTGTTTCCGCCGTGTTTTTATCCACAGTGAATCTGACCCGGAAAAGGTGGCGGATTGGCCTGTTGTAATACTGTGGGCGGTACTTTGTCTTCCGCCTGTCTGTTGGCGGTGACCGCCGCGCTGCTTGTCTGTACCGCCGTGGCGGTCGGAGTGTTAAAGTGGATGTCTATGTTGGCGGTTTCCGCCACGGTCATAATTCCCTTTTTTTTCCCACCGGCCTGTTTGCGGTATTACTGAAGCTTTAACACCGTCCGCCAGGGTTGTAATGACCCCCTATGTTTCTAAAAGTTGGAATACTTTTTAAGAATCTAAAACTATCTCTAGAACTTAATTCAAACTTTTACAAAACTTTTAAACTCTAAAAAGAAATGCTAACAGGGACTAACACAAGGCCCTAGCAGGACTTTTAAAAATTTAGAAAAATAGCTCAAATTTCAAAAATCTGTTTCTAATGACAATTTTTGGAATTTAGTCGTGTGATCAGGTATTGGCTGAGTAGTCCAGCAAATGCAAAGTCTTGTACCCCACCGCTGATCCACCAATGTAGGAAGTTGGCTCTGTATGCACTATTTCAAAGTGAGAAATAGCATGCACAGAGTCCAAGGGTTCCCCTTAGAGGTAAGATAGTGGCAAAAAGAGATAATTCTAATGCTCTATTTTGTAGTAGTGTGGTCGAGCAGTAGGCTTATCAGAGGGTAGTGTTAAGCATTTGTTGTACACACACAGGCAACAAATGAGGAACAGACACTCAGACAATTCCAGGCCAATAGGTTTTTGTATAGAAAAATATATTTTCTTAGTTTATTTTAAGAACCACAGGTTCAAGATTTACAAGTAATACTTTAAATGAAAGGTATTCCACTTAGGAATTCTAGGAACTTTGAATTAGCAAAATAGCATATACAGTTTTCACACAAATGACATATAGCTATTTTAAAACTAGAGAGTGCAATTTTCAACAGTTCCTGGGGGAGGTAAGTGTTTGTTAGTTTTGCAGGTAAGTAAACCACCTACAGGGTTCAAATTTGGGTCCAAGATAGCCCACCATTGGGGGTTCAGAGCAACCCCAAAGTTACCACACCAGCAGCTCAGGGCCGGTCAGGTGCAGAGGTCAAAGTGGTGCCCAAAACGCATAGGCTTCAATGGAGAAGGGGGTGCCCCGGTTCCAGTCTGCCAGCAGGTAAGTACCCGCGTCTTCGGAGGGCAGACCAGGGGGGTTTTGTAGGGGACTGGGTGGGACACAAGTCAGCACAAAAAGTACACCCTCAGTGGCACGGGGCGGCCGGGTGCAGTGTGCAAACAGGCGTCGGGTTCACAATAGGTTTCAATCGGAGACCAAGGGGTCTCTTCAGCGATGCAGGCAGGCAAGGGGGTGGCTCCTCGGGGTAGCCACCACCTGGGCAAGGGAGAGGGCCACCTGGGGGTCGCTCCGGCACTGGAGGTCGGATCCTTCAGGTCCTGGGGGCTGCGGGTGCAGTGTCTTTACCAGGCGTCAGGTCTTTGAAGCAGGCAGTCGCGGTCAGGGGGAGCCTCTGGATTCCCTCTGCAGGCGTCGCTGTGGTGGCTCGGGGGGGATCAACTCTGGCTACTCACGGTCTCGCAGTCGCCGGGGAGTCCTCCCTGTAGTGTTTGTTCTCCACAAGTCGAGCCGGGGGCGTCTGGTGCAGAGTGCAAAGTCTCACGCTTCCGGAGGGAAACGTGTGTTGTTTCAAAGTTGCTTCTTTGTTGCAAAGTTGCAGTCTTTGGGGAACAGAGCCGCTGTCCTCGGGAGTTCTTGGTCCTTCTAGATGCAGGGTAGTCCTCTGAGGCTTCAGAGGTTGCTGGACCCTGGGAACGCTTCGCTGGGGCAGTGTCTTTAGAAGTGGGGAGACAGGCTGGTAGAGCTGGGGCCAAAGCAGTTGGTGTCTCCGTCTTCTCTGCAGGTTTTCAGTTCAGCAGTCCTCTTCTTCTTAGGTTGCAGGAATCTAGTTTCCTAGGTTCTGGGGAGCCCCTAAATACTGAATTTAGGGGTGTGTTTAGGTCTGGGAGGGCAGTAGCCAATGGCTACTGTCCTTGAGGTTGGCTACACCCTCTTTGTGCCTCCTCCCTGAGGGGAGGGGGCACATCCCTATTCCTATTGGGGGAATCCTCCAAAATCAAGATGGAGGATTTCTAAAGGCAGGGGTCACCTCAGCTCAGGACACCTTAGGGGCTGTCCTGACTGGTGGGTGACTCCTCCTTGTTTTTCTCATTCTCTCCCCTGGACTTGCTGCCAAAAGTGGGGGCTGTGTCAAGGGGGCGGGCATCTCCACCAGCTGGAATGCCCTGGGGCATTGTAACACGAAGCCTGAGCCTTTGAGGCTCACTGCTAGGTGTTACAGTTCCTGCAGGGGGGAGGTGTGAAGCACCTCCACCCAGAGCAGGCTTTTGTTTCTGTCCTCAGAGAGCACAAAGGCCCTCACCACATGGGGTCAGAAACTCGTCTCTCAGCAGCAGGCTGGCACAGACCAGTCAGTCCTGCACTAAACAATTGGGTAAAATACAGGGGGCATCTCTAAGATGCCCTCTGTGTGCATTTTTTAATAAATCCAACACTGGCATCAGTGTGGGTTTATTATTCTGAGAAGTTTATATCAAACTTCCCAGTATTCATTGTAGCCATTATGGAGCTGTGGAGTTCGTTTTTGACAGACTCCCAGACCATATACTCTTATGGCTACCCTGCACTTACAATGTCTAAGGTTTTGCTTAACACTGTAGGGGCATAGTGCTCATGCACCTATGCCCTCACCTGTGTTATAGTGCACCCTGCCTTAGGGCTGTAAGGCCTGCTAGAGGGGTGACTTACCCATGCCACAGGCAATGTGAGGTTGGCATGGCACCCAGAGGGGAGTACCATGTCGACTTAGTCATTTTCTCCTCATCAGCACACACAAGCTGGCAAGCAGTGTGTCTGTGCTGAGTGAGGGGTCCCTAAGGTGGCATAAGACATGCTGCATCCCTTAGAGACCTTCCCTGGCATCAGGGCCCTTGATACCAGGGGTACCAGTTACAAGGGACTTACCTGGGTGCCAGGGTTGTGCCAATTGTGGAGACAATGGTACATTTTAGGTGAAAGAACACTGGTGCTGGGGCCTGGTTAGCAGGGTTCAGCACACTTCTCAGTCAAGTCAGCATCAGTATCAGGCAAAAAGTGGGGGGTAACTGCAACAGGGAGCCAGTTCCTTACAGATGGTCAGATGCAGAGGTTAAACTCTGACCTGGTGGGGAGTAGGTGTGCCCCCCTGAAAGTCCTGGTTTGCCAGGCAGTGATCCAGTCTGAGGGTACAGACCCTGGGCTGGAAGGCCAGGTTCAGGGTGTCCCCCCGGACCTGGAGGGAGGGGCTACTGATAACAGTGACCCTACCATGTTGTCTTCTGAGGAGGCCACTCCTAGTTGGAGGGTGCTGGACCCCAGAAGGGAGGGCAGGGGGACGGAAGCCTCACCCCGGGCCCTAGTCCAACCTGAAGGTACAGACCCCAGGTTGGAGGGCCAGTTGCAGGTTAACAGCCCTGCACTGGTGGAGGAATGGTATAGGGTGACTTCTATAAGCACCCTGACCATGTTGGACACTGGGTGTACCGCTCCAGGAGGGGAGGGTACAGAGCTCCAGAGGGGAGGACCAGGTTCAGGCTGTCATCCCTGACCTGGTGGAAGGGAGAATGGTGAAAGGGTGCCCAGCACCTGCGGCTACCGCCCCCCACTCTCCACAGCCACAGTGGTGGGAGAGCTTTGAGAGGCCTGGGGCCTAGCACTCATCCCTGGCAGCTGGCAGTAACCACTGTGGCTTGCTGTCCCGGTAGACAGAGTTATCCCTGGGGAGGGGACAAGTGTCACACCCTGAGGGAGAAGAGTGGATAACACCACTGTGTTGGTCCTGGTGGTACTATCCTGCTCCTGGGATACATCTGTGAGCAAAGTAAGGTTAGGTGCTGCACAGATGGGATCCGCAGGTAAGGAGAAAGTTCCCCATGGGTTGGCTTAGTGGGCACTGAGAGTATGGACAGAGGGATCCAATTGGAGTCAGGAAGGCGAAGGACTGGAGCATGCCCCTGCTGTTGTGGGCCTGGGTCCTTGTTCTGTCGCCTCAAACAGGGAAGTACATCAGGATAGTGATGGTCCCCCCCCTTGGCTTTAGGCTGGTAGGGGGTCATGTTGGAACTGGCTTTTTGACAGGGTCATCCCCAAACTTTTTGCCTCCTTCCTCCTATTTTGTCTGACCTGTTGTTGTTGGCCTTTGACCTCTGGGCACTTTACCACTGCTAACCAGTGCTAAAGTGCATATGCTCTCTGTGTAAATTGTACTATTGATTGGTTTATCCATGATTGGCTATTTAATGTACTTATAAGTCCCTAGTAGAGTGCACTCTATGTGCCTAGGGCCTGTAGATTAAATGCTACTAGTGGGCCTGCAGCACTCGTTGTGCCACCCACTTCAGTAGCCCCTTAACCTTGTCTCAGGCCTGCCATTGCAAGGCCTGTGTGTGCAGTTTCACTGTCACTTCGACTTGGCATTTAAAAGTACTTGCCAAGCCTAGAACTCCCCTTTTTCTACATAGAAGTCACCCCTAATGTGTGCCCTAGGTAACCCCTAGAGCAGGGTGCTGTGTGGGTAAAAGGCGGGACATGTACCTGTGTAGTTATATATCTTGGTAGTGTAAAACTCCTAAATTCATTTTTACACTACTGTTAGGCCTGCTCCCTTCATAGGCTAACATTGGGGCTGACCTCATACACTGTTGAAGTGGCAGCTGCTGATCTGAAAGGAGAAGGAAGGTCATATTTAGTATTGAATGGTAATATAAAATCCTGCTGACTGGTGAAGTCAGATTTAATATTACTATTCTAGAAATGGCACTTTTAGAAAGTGAGCATTTCTTTGCACTTAAATCTTTCTGTGCCCTTCAATCCACGTCTGGCTAGGTTTAGTTGACAGCACCTTTTGCATTTACTCAGACACACCCCAAACACAGGGTACTCAGCCTCACTTGCATTCATCTGCATTTTGAATGGGTCTTCCTGGGCTGGGAAGGTGGAGGGCCTGCAACACAAAGGACTGCCACACCCCCTACTGGGACTCTGGCAGACAGGATTGAACTGAAAGGGGGGTTGGTGCATTTCTTAGACACTCTTTGAAGTCACCCCCCCACTTCAAAGGCACAACTTAGTATAAAACAGGGCCTCTGCCCTACCTGATGAGACACTTGCTGAAGAAGAAACCTGAACAAGGAACTACATCCTGCCAACAAGAACTGCCTGGCTGCTCAAAGGACTCACCTGTCTGCTTTTCTACAAAGGACTGTTGCTTTGCTGTTGGCCTACTGCCTTGCTGTTGGCCTGCTGCCTTGCTGAACTGCCTGGCTGCTCAAAGGACTCATCTGTCTGCTTTTCTACGAAGGACTGCTGCCTTGCTGTTGGCCTGCTGCCTTGCTGAACTCTTGTCTGGCTGTAAAAGTGCTGTCCAAGGACTTGGATAGAGCTTGCCTCCTGTTCCCTGAAGTCTCACGACCAAAAAGAATGATCTTTTTCACTTGGACGCTTTGTGCGCCGAAAGCTTGTTCCGTGGCGATAAAAACGCCGCACACCGACGCTGATCGATGCGACACCTTCGGGACGACCGGAACTTTGACGCACGGCCTCGCAAGGACAACGCCGCCCGACTTCCAGAGAAGAAATCGACGCGACGCCTGCAGTGAGAGCGAAACTTCGACGCAAAGCCCAGCGGAACGACACGCTGCTGGAAAACAAGGAGGAGAATCCACGCACAGACCCGGGACATCTGGTAATCCCCGCGACCCATAGAAAGAGACTGCCCGCGTGCCGGAAAACGACGCACGACTTCCCTGGGCAAGTCCGTGTGTGCTGGGGAGAAATCGTCGCACACACTATTTTTCCACGTATCTCTTCTTCTGCTGCCCTTTGCAGAGATTTTCCACCAGAAACCAGGTACTTTGTGCTTGAAAGAGACTTTGTTTGCTTTTTAAAGACTTAAGACACTATATATCACTTTTCAGTGATATCTTTACAAATTCATATTGCATCTTTGATCGTTTTGACCTGCAAATACCCAGATAAATATTATATATTTTTCTAAACACTGTGTGGTGTATTTTTGTGGTGTTATATTATGGTATTGTATGATTTATAGCACAAATGCTTTACATATTGCCTTCTAAGTTAACCCTGACTGCTCGTGCAAAGCTACCAGAGGGTGGGCACAGGCTGATTTTGGATTGTGTGTGACTTACCCTGACTAGAGTGAGGGTTCTTGCTTGGACAGATGGCAACCTGACTGCCAACCAAAAAAACCATTTCTAACAGAATGTCATGTTTTTTTCTTGGAATGTCGTGTGGAATGTCATGTCCTTTCTTGGAATGTGTGGAATGTCATGTCCTTTCTTGGAATGTGTGGAATGTCGTGTCTTTTCTTCGAATTTCATGTGGAATGTCATGTCTTTTCTTGGAATGTCGTGATGAATCATCTTTTCTTGGAATGTGTGGAATGTCGTGTCTTTTCTTGGAATGTGTGGAATGTCATGTCTTTTCCTGGAATGTCATGTCTTTTTTTAGAATGTCGTGTGGAATGTCATGTCTATTCTTGGAATGTAATGACTTTCCTTAGAATGTCGTGTTTTTTCTTGGAATGTGTGGAATGTTGTGTTTTTTCTTGGAATGTCGTGTGGAATGCCATGTCTTTTCCTGGAATGTCATGTCTTTTTTTGGAATGTCTTGTCTTTTCTTGGAATGTCATGTCTTTTTTTGGAATGTCATGTCTTTTCTTGGAATGTGAGGAATGTCTTCTTTTTTTTGGAATGTGTGGAATGTCATGTCTTTTCTTGGAATGTGTGGAATGTCATGTCTATTTTTGGAATATGTGGAATGTCATGTCTTTTCTTGGAATGTGTGGAATGTCACGTCTTTTTTTGGAATGTCATGTCTTTTTTTGGAATGTGTGGAATGTCATGTCTTTTCTTGGAATGTGTGGAATGTTGTGTCTTTTTTTGGAATGTCGTGTCTTTTTTTGGAATGTCATGTCTTTTCTTGGAATGTGAGGAATGTCATGTCTTTTTTTTGGAATGTGTGGAATGTCATGTCCTTTTTTTGGAATGTGTGGAATGTCATGTCTTTTCTTGGAATGTGTGGAATGTCACGTCTTTTTTTGGAATGTCATGTCTTTTTTTGGAATGTGTGGAATGTCATGTCTTTTCTTGGAATGTGTGGAATGTCGTGTCTTTTTTTGGAATGTGTGGAATGTCATGTCTTTTTTTTGGAATGTGTGGAATGTCATGTCTTTTCTTGGAATGTGTGGAATGTCATGTCTGATTTTGGAATGTCATGTCTTTTTTGGGAATGTGTGGAATGTCATGTCTTTTCTTGGAATGTGTGGAATGTCATGTGTTTTTTTGGAATGTGTGGAATGTCGTGTCTTTTCTTGGAATGTGTGGAATGTCATGTCTTTTTTTGGAATGTGTGGAATGTCATGTCTTTTTTTTGGAATGTGTGGAATGTCATGTCTTTTCTTGGAATGTGTGGAATGTCATGTCTTTTTTTGGAATGTGTGGAATGTTGTGTCTTTTCTTGGAATGTTTGGAATGTCATGTCTTTTTTTGGAATGTGTGGAATGTCGTGTCTTTTTTCGGAATGTGTGGAATGCCGTGTCTTTTCTTGGAATGTGTGGAATGTCATGTCTTTTTTTGGAATGTGTGGAATGTCATGTCTTTTTTTTGGAATGTGTGGAATGTCATGTCTTTTTTGGGAATGTGTGGAATGTCGTGTCTTTTCTTGGAATGTGTGGAATGTCATGTCTTTTTTTGGAATGTCATGTCTTTTTTTGGAATGTGTGGAATGTCGTCTTTTCTTGGAATGTGTGGAATGTCATGTCTTTTTTTGGAATGTCATGTCTTTTTTTGGAATGTGTGGAATGTCATGTCTTTTTTTGGAATGCCGTGTCTTTTTTTGGAATGTGTGGAATGTCGTGTCTTTTTTTGGAATGTGTGCAATGTCATGTCTTTTTTTGGAATGTGTGGAATGTCATGTCTTTTTTGGGAATGTGTGGAATGTCGTGTCTTTTTTTGGAATGTGTGGAATGTCGTCTCTGTTCTTGGAATGTGTGGAATGTCATGTCTTTTTTGGAATGTGTGGAATGTCATGTCTTTTTTTGGAATGTGTGGAATGTCATGTCTTTTTTGGGAATGTGTGGAATGTCGTGTCTTTTCTTGGAATGTGTGGAATGTCATGTCTTTTTTTGGAATGTGTGGAATGCCGTGTCTTTTTTTGGAATGTGTGGAATGCCGTGTCTTTTTTTGGAATGTGTGGAATGTCATGTCTTTTTTTGGAATGTGTGGAATGTCGTGTCTTTTCTTGGAATGTGTGGAATGTCATGTCTTTTTTTGGAATGTGTGGAATGTCATGTCTTTTTTTTGGAATGTGTGGAATGTCATGTCTTTTTTGGGAATGTGTGGAATGTCGTGTCTTTTTTTGGAATGTGTGGAATGTCATGTCTTTTTTTGGAATGCCGTGTCTTTTTTTGGAATGTGTGGAATGTCGTGTCTTTTTTTGGAATGTGTGCAATGTCATGTCTTTTTTTGGAATGTGTGGAATGTCATGTCTTTTTTGGGAATGTGTGGAATGTCGTGTCTTTTTTTGGAATGTGTGGAATGTCGTCTCTGTTCTTGGAATGTGTGGAATGTCATGTCTTTTTTGGAATGTGTGGAATGTCATGTCTTTTTTTGGAATGTGTGGAATGTCATGTCTTTTTTGGGAATGTGTGGAATGTCGTGTCTTTTCTTGGAATGTGTGGAATGTCATGTCTTTTTTTGGAATGTGTGGAATGTCGTGTCTTTTCTTGGAATGTGTGGAATGTCATGTCTTTTTTTGGAATGTCATGTCTTTTTTTTGGAATGTGTGGAATGTCATGTCTTTTTTTGGAATGTGTGGAATGTCATGTCTTTTTTGGGAATGTGTGGAATGTCATGTCTTTTTTTGGAATGTCATGGTTTTTTTTTGGAATGTATGGAATGTCATGTCTTTTTTTTGGAATGTGTAATGTCGTGTCTTTTCTTGGAATGTGTGGAATGTCATGTCTTTTTTTGGAATGTCATGTCTTTTTTTTGGAATGTGTGGAATGTCATGTCTTTTTTGGGAATGTGTGGAATGTCATGTCTTTTTTTGGAATGTGTGGAATGTCGTCTTTTCTTGGAATGTGTGGAATGTCATGTCTTTTTTTGGAATGTCATGTCTTTTTTTGGAATGTGTGGAATGTCGTGTCTTTTCTTGGAATGTGTGGAATGTCATGTCTTTTTTTGGAATGTGTGGAATGTCATGTCTTTTTTTGGAATGTGTGGAATGTCGTCTTTTTTGGGAATGTCATGTCTTTTTTTGGAATGTGTGGAATGTCATGTCTTTTTTTGGAATGTGTGGAATGTCATGTCTTTTTTGGAATGTGTGGAATGTCATGTCTTTTTTTGGAATGTGTGGAATGGCATGTCTTTTTTGGGAATGTCATGTCTTTTTTTGGAATGTGTGGAATGTCATGTCTCTTTTTGGAATGTGTGGAATGTCATGTCTTTTTTTGGAATGTGTGGAATGTCGTGTCTTTTTTTGGAATGTGTGGAATGTCGTCTCTGTTCTTGGAATGTGTGGAATGTCATGTCTTTTTTGGAATGTGTGGAATGTCATGTCTTTTTTTGGAATGTGTGGAATGTCATGTCTTTTTTGGGAATGTGTGGAATGTCGTGTCTTTTCTTGGAATGTGTGGAATGTCATGTCTTTTTTTGGAATGTGTGGAATGTCGTGTCTTTTCTTGGAATGTGTGGAATGTCATGTCTTTTTTTGGAATGTCATGTCTTTTTTTTGGAATGTGTGGAATGTCATGTCTTTTTTGGGAATGTGTGGAATGTCGTGTCTTTTCTTGGAATGTGTGGAATGTCATGTCTTTTTTTGGAATGTGTGGAATGTCATGTCTTTTTTTGGAATGTGTGGAATGTTGTGTCTTTTCTTGGAATGTGTGGAATGTCATGTCTTTTTTTGGAATGTCATGTCCTTTTTTTGGAATGTGTGGAATGTCGTGTCTTTTTTCGGAATGTGTGGAATGCCGTGTCTTTTTTTGGAATGTGTGGAATGTCGTGTCTTTTTTTGGAATGTGTGGAATGTCATGTCTTTTTTTGGAATGTGTGGAATGTCATGTCTTTTTTGGGAATGTGTGGAATGTCATGTCTTTTTTTGGAATGTGTGGAATGTCGTGTCTTTTCTTGGAATGTGTGGAATGTCATGTCTTTTTTTGGAATGTGTGGAATGTCATGTCTTTTTTTGGAATGCCGTGTCTTTTTTTGGAATGTGTGGAATGTCGTGTCTTTTTTTGGAATGTGTGCAATGTCATGTCTTTTTTTGGAATGTGTGGAATGTCATGTCTTTTTTGGGAATGTGTGGAATGTCGTGTCTTTTTTTGGAATGTGTGCAATGTCATGTCTTTTTTTGGAATGTGTGGAATGTCATGTCTTTTTTGGGAATGTGTGGAATGTCATGTCTTTTTTTGGAATGCCGTGTCTTTTTTTGGAATGTGTGGAATGTCGTGTCTTTTTTTGGAATGTGTGCAATGTCATGTCTTTTTTTGGAATGTGTGGAATGTCATGTCTTTTTTGGGAATGTGTGGAATGTCGTGTCTTTTTTTGGAATGTGTGGAATGTCGTCTCTGTTCTTGGAATGTGTGGAATGTCATGTCTTTTTTGGAATGTGTGGAATGTCATGTCTTTTTTTGGAATGTGTGGAATGTCATGTCTTTTTTGGGAATGTGTGGAATGTCGTGTCTTTTCTTGGAATGTGTGGAATGTCATGTCTTTTTTTGGAATGTGTGGAATGTCGTGTCTTTTCTTGGAATGTGTGGAATGTCATGTCTTTTTTTGGAATGTCATGTCTTTTTT
This sequence comes from Pleurodeles waltl, assembly GCF_031143425.1. Classification (NCBI taxonomy): domain Eukaryota; kingdom Metazoa; phylum Chordata; class Amphibia; order Caudata; family Salamandridae; genus Pleurodeles; species Pleurodeles waltl. The sequence continues at coordinate 914,304,090 of NC_090442.1, read as the reverse complement.
TGGAATGTCATGGTTTTTTTTTGGAATGTGTGGAATGTCATGTCTTTTTTGGGAATGTGTGGAATGTCGTGTCTTTTTTCGGAATGTGTGGAATGCCGTGTCTTTTCTTGGAATGTGTGGAATGTCATGTCTTTTTTTGGAATGTGTGGAATGTCGTCTTTTTTTTGGAATGTGTGGAATGTCATGTCTTTTTTGGGAATGTGTGGAATGTCGTGTCTTTTCTTGGAATGTGTGGAATGTCATGTCTTTTTTTGGAATGTGTGGAATGTCATGTCTTTTTTTGGAATGTCATGTCTTTTTTTGGAATGTGTGGAATGTCGTGTCTTTTCTTGGAATGTGTGGAATGTCATGTCTTTTTTTGGAATGTCATGTCTTTTTTTGGGAATGTGTGGAATGTCGTGTCTTTTTTCGGAATGTGTGGAATGCCGTGTCTTTTTTTGGAATGTGTGGAATGTCGTGTCTTTTTTTGGAATGTGTGCAATGTCATGTCTTTTTTTGGAATGTGTGGAATGTCATGTCTTTTTTGGGAATGTGTGGAATGTCGTGTCTTTTTTTGGAATGTGTGGAATGTCGTCTCTGTTCTTGGAATGTGTGGAATGTCATGTCTTTTTTGGAATGTGTGGAAGTCATGTCTTTTTTTGGAATGTGTGGAATGTCATGTCTTTTTTGGGAATGTGTGGAATGTCGTGTCTTTTTTTGGAATGTGTGGAATGTCGTCTCTGTTCTTGGAATGTGTGGAATGTCATGTCTTTTTTTGGAATGTGTGGAATGTCATGTCTTTTTTGGGAATGTGTGGAATGTCATGTCTTTTTTTTGGAATGTGTGGAATGTCATGTCTTTTTTGGGAATGTGTGGAATGTCGTGTCTTTTTTTGGAATGTGTGGAATGTCATGTCTTTTTTTGGAATGTGTGGAATGTCATGTCTTTTTATGGAATGTGTGGAATGTCGTGTCTTTTTTCGGAATGTGTGGAATGCCGTGTCTTTTTTTGGAATGTGTGGAATGTCATGTCTTTTTTTGGAATGTGTGGAATGTCATGTCTTTTTTTGGAATGTGTGGAATGTCGTGTCTTTTCTTGGAATGTGTGGAATGTCATGTCTTTTTTTTGGAATGTGTGGAATGTCATGTCTTTTTTGGGAATGTGTGGAATGTCGTATCTTTTTTTGGAATGTGTGGAATGTCGTCTCTGTTCTTGGAATGTGTGGAATGTCATGTCTTTTTTGGAATGTGTGGAATGTCATGTCTTTTTTTGGAATGTGTGGAATGTCATGTCTTTTTTGGGAATGTGTGGAATGTCGTGTCTTTTTTTGGAATGTGTGGAATATCGTGTCTTTTTTTGGAATGTGTGGAATGTCATGTCTTTTTTTTGGAATGTGTGGAATGTCATGTCTTTTTTGGAATGTGTGGAATGTCATGTCTTTTTTTGGAATGTGTGGAATGTCATGTCTTTTTTGGGAATGTGTGGAATGTCATGTCTTTTTTTTGGAATGTGTGGAATGTCATGTCTTTTTTGGGAATGTGTGGAATGTCGTGTCTTTTTTTGGAATGTGTGGAATGTCATGTCTTTTTTTTGGAATGTGTGGAATGTCATGTCTTTTTTTTGGAATGTGTGGAATGTCATGTCTTTTTTGGGAATGTGTGGAATGTCGTGTCTTTTTTGGGAATGTGTGGAATGTCATGTCTTTTTTGGAATGTGTGGAATGTCATGTCTTTTTTGGAATGTGTGGAATGTCGTGTCTTTTCTTGGAATGTGTGGAATGTCATGTCTTTTTTGGAATGTGTGGAATGTCGTGTCTTTTCTTGGAATGTGTAGAATGTCATGTCTTTTTTTGGAATGTGTGGAATGTCGTGTCTTTTTTTGGAATGTGTGGAATGTCGTGTCTTTTCTTGGAATGTGTGGAATGTCATGTCTTTTTTTGGAATGTGTGGAATGTCGTGTCTTTTCTTGGAATGTGTGGAATGTCATTTCTTTTTTTGGAATGTGTGGAATGTCATGTCTTTTCTTGGAATGTGTGGAATGTTGTGTCTTTTTTTGGAATGTCGTGTCTTTTTTTGGAATGTGTGGAATGTCGTGTCTTTCCTTGGAATGTGTGGAATGTCATGTCTTTTCTTGGAATGTTTGGAATGTCATGTCTTTTTTTGGAATGTGTGGAATGTCGTGTCTTTTTTCGGAATGTGTGGAATGCCGTGTCTTTTCTTGGAATGTGTGGAATGTCATGTCTTTTTTTGGAATGTGTGGAATGTCATGTCTTTTTTGGGAATGTGTGGAATGTCGTGTCTTTTTTTGGAATGTGAGGAATGTCGTCTCTGTTCTTGGAATGTGTGGAATGTCATGTCTTTTTTTGGAATGTGTGGAATGTCATGTCTTTTTTGGGAATGTGTGGAATGTCATGTCTTTTTTTTGGAATGTGTGGAATGTCATGTCTTTTTTGGGAATGTGTGGAATGTCGTGTCTTTTTTTGGAATGTGTGGAATGTCATGTCTTTTTTTTGGAATGTGTGGAATGTCATGTCTTTTTATGGAATGTGTGGAATGTCGTGTCTTTTTTCGGAATGTGTGGAATGCCGTGTCTTTTTTTGGAATGTGTGGAATGTCATGTCTTTTTTTGGAATGTGTGGAATGTCATGTCTTTTTTTGGAATGTGTGGAATGTCGTGTCTTTTCTTGGAATGTGTGGAATGTCATGTCTTTTTTTTGGAATGTGTGGAATGTCATGTCTTTTTTGGGAATGTGTGGAATGTCGTGTCTTTTTTTGGAATGTGTGGAATGTCGTCTCTGTTCTTGGAATGTGTGGAATGTCATGTCTTTTTTTGGAATGTGTGGAATGTCATGTCTTTTTTGGGAATGTGTGGAATGTCATGTCTTTTTTTTGGAATGTGTGGAATGTCATGTCTTTTTTGGAATGTGTGGAATGTCATGTCTTTTTTTGGAATGTGTGGAATGTCATGTCTTTTTTGGGAATGTGTGGAATGTCATGTCTTTTTTTTGGAATGTGTGGAATGTCATGTCTTTTTTGGGAATGTGTGGAATGTCGTGTCTTTTTTTGGAATGTGTGGAATGTCATGTCTTTTTTTTGGAATGTGTGGAATGTCATGTCTTTTTTTTGGAATGTGTGGAATGTCATGTCTTTTTTGGGAATGTGTGGAATGTCGTGTCTTTTTTGGGAATGTGTGGAATGTCATGTCTTTTTTGGAATGTGTGGAATGTCATGTCTTTTTTGGAATGTGTGGAATGTCGTGTCTTTTCTTGGAATGTGTGGAATGTCATGTCTTTTTTGGAATGTGTGGAATGTCGTGTCTTTTCTTGGAATGTGTGGAATGTCATGTCTTTTTTGGAATGTGTAGAATGTCATGTCTTTTTTTGGAATGTGTGGAATGTCGTGTCTTTTCTTGGAATGTGTGGAATGTCATGTCTTTTTTTGGAATGTGTGGAATGTCGTGTCTTTTCTTGGAATGTGTGGAATGTCATGTCTTTTTTTGGAATGTGTGGAATGTCATGTCTTTTCTTGGAATGTGTGGAATGTTGTGTCTTTTTTTGGAATGTCGTGTCTTTTTTTGGAATGTGTGGAATGTCGTGTCTTTCCTTGGAATGTGTGGAATGTCATGTCTTTTCTTGGAATGTTTGGAATGTCATGTCTTTTTTTGGAATGTGTGGAATGTCGTGTCTTTTTTCGGAATGTGTGGAATGCCGTGTCTTTTCTTGGAATGTGTGGAATGTCATGTCTTTTTTTGGAATGTGTGGAATGTCATGTCTTTTTTTTGGAATGTGTGGAATGTCATGTCTTTTTTGGGAATGTGTGGAATGTCGTGTCTTTTTTTGGAATGTGTGGAATGTCGTCTCTGTTCTTGGAATGTGTGGAATGTCATGTCTTTTTTGGAATGTGTGGAATGTCATGTCTTTTTTTGGAATGTGTGGAATGTCATGTCTTTTTTGGGAATGTGTGGAATGTCGTGTCTTTTCTTGGAATGTGTGGAATGTCATGTCTTTTTTTGGAATGTGTGGAATGTCGTGTCTTTTCTTGGAATGTGTGGAATGTCATGTCTTTTTTTGGAATGTCATGTCTTTTTTTTGGAATGTGTGGAATGTCATGTCTTTTTTGGGAATGTGTGGAATGTCATGTCTTTTTTTGGAATGTCATGTTTTTTTTGGGAATGTGTGGAATGTCATGTCTTTTTTTGGAATGTGTGGAATGTCGTGTCTTTTTTCGGAATGTGTGGAATGCCGTGTCTTTTCTTGGAATGTGTGGAATGTCATGTCTTTTTTTGGAATGTGTGGAATGTCATGTCTTTTTTTTGGAATGTGTGGAATGTCATGTCTTTTTTGGGAATGTGTGGAATGTCGTGTCTTTTCTTGGAATGTGTGGAATGTCATGTCTTTTTTTTGGAATGTGTGGAATGTCATGTCTTTTTTGGGAATGTGTGGAATGTCGTGTCTTTTTTTGGAATGTGTGGAATGTCGTCTCTGTTCTTGGAATGTGTGGAATGTC